>NC_136425.1:61070000-65950000 GCF_052625555.1 Lactuca saligna
TTCGTTGGGTTTTTTTTTTTTTTTTTTTTTTGAACAGTTAAAACATGATTGAAGTTTTTTAAACGTTTTGGAAACTTCGTTGGTCTAACAAGTCATTTTTCCGATACGGTAATAAACCACATCATTTGTTTATTTTATTTGACTTTCAGGAAAGTGTAACTTAGTTAGGCTTTTTAGATAAAGTGTTTTGTTGGGTTTTTTAGAACAGACAAAACATTATTGAGATTTTTTGAACAGTTTAAAAACTTCATTGGGTTCGTAAGTCATTTTCCCTATCAAATAATAGAGAGATCTAGGGAAAGACTGTAACTGAGTTTTTAGCTATTTTCTTTGTTATAATAAGAGATATTCCATTTTATTGAGTAAATTACACGAATGGTTCCTATGGTTTGGGGTAATTTGCGTGTTTGGTCCCTAACTTATTTTTTTAACTCGAAAGGTTCTTATGGTTTGTTTTTGTTACGCGTTTGATCCCTACTATTTATTTTTGTTACGCGTTTGGTCCCTATCTTATTTAAAAAGACTATTATTTAAAAAGGTAAAAATGATGGGGTATGTGAGGTAAGGTGAGGGGGTGGGATTAGGGGTGTGTTTATTTAGATAAATTAAAAAAATCAAGGGCATAATAGTTTTTTTAGGTAAGATAGGGACCAACCGCGTAACAAAAACAAACAGTAAGGACCTTTCGAGTTAAAAAAATAAATTAGGGACCAAACGCGCAAATTACCTTAAACCATAGGGACCATTCGTGTAATTTACTTCATTTTATTTGTGTTTTATGAATCACTTTCAGCATGAAAATCTTGAATTATAGTGAAATTGAAGTAAATACCATACCTCCATGGCTACGGCGTTGCATATGAGAAGCGTACATAGGAGTAGGTGTTGATTCTTGACTATGGGCATAATCTTTTCTGTAAAACCATATATAACATGAATAATTAAGAGTCAAACTTTGTAAATGATGCAAGTAAAAAACAAAAATTAATTAAGCAACTACCTGCATTCTTGCGATCATTAGGTTGACCAGCCTTGATGAGCACCTCAAGGTCAAGAAGGCTAAGGGACATTAAACCTAGGGTTAAGCCAGACATGAGCCCAGCAAAGATCACTAAGGCAATCGATGAAGCTAAGTACACCCAAAACATAGTTTCACAACATGGCACATCATTTGCAGCCATATTTTTCTGCTTGCTTTTACTGATCTTATGATTCGAGATTATATATATCAGTGAACTCAAAAGAATAATGCTACGAGAATAAGAGGTTTAGGGTTTATATAGACAGGAAAGACCTTATTATAATTATTCTGGCCATTGAGGAATAGAAATTAGAAAGTCGGAAAGGGTGAAGAAATATTAAAAAACTAAGGATCATTGAAAAACAAAAATCTAGGGCACAAAAAGACGTTATTCAGTAAAAAGGCAAATAGTACATTCTCTCAACCACTCCATTCAGATTTCACCATTTTTATAAGTGCGAAAAGCTCACTGGTTGTGCGGCAGTTGGAGAGTGACAAAAGTACATAAAATTTTAAGATAACTTATAATCTAATTACAATTCCGTGTTCATATCGTGTTTAGCGTTACTGTATTATTTTGTCTTTTCTATCAACAACTTGTGTTGGCAAGTAGAAATGAATTTGGAACAAGTGCAAGTACAATCATGGAAGATTTAATATCAAATTTGAGATGTTTGATCAGTGAAAACTGAGATAAAATCAACGAAAGGATCGAAATATGAACAAAATTTATGATGTAAGATTAACAACTGTCCCTAGGGTTAGGCTTAGCGAAGGGCACAGTAAGACTATACGGATTTGTTGCCATTTGAAGCTCCATTGCTGAAGGTTCGTGATAGTGATTTGAATAACTCATCGGAAATGCGCGCGCAATTCAATTCCAATACGTTTTAACTTTTAAGTGGATCCTAGTTTTAATTAGTAGATCATGTTCTACGTCCCCTAGCATTTCCAATACTTGTATTTTCTTTGTTAAATTAAAATATAATAGAGTTATCCACTAAGATAGCTCTTCACTGCTCATTTCTTATTTCATGTAGTCAAACATTTTAAGGATATAACAAAATGGACACCAAACCTCTCGTACAAAGTTTGTTTCTCAAAATGTTACATTTAAATTCAAAATCTAATTCTTGTATTATCCATTATATATGTAAAATAAGGATATCATGAAAAGACTAGTGTTTGTTGAAACAAGTGTCCTGTACTAGACTAAAATGTTTGTATTGTGTTTTGATCAAAGGAAATAACTAGCGTCAAACAAAGCTCATAATTTTATTAATCATTTGTCAAATAGAAGAATTTTCATATTATGTGTGTTTTGATTTAAACGAATTGTTTTTTTAAACAACAAGCAACGAAATTCAATAAATAAAAAGCTAGCGAGAAGCTTGAGTTACAGACATTTTAGACAAGCATGGTTAGGGTCATTACACCATGTAGACCAACATAAAGTCTCACCTATCCTAGTCCTATTTTTCAACCAAAAGAAAGCTAAAATTACTCCTCACAATCGAAATCATGAGTGCTCTTAACCTTATTTTTAAAAACATTGTCATTTCGGTAGCTTTAAATCACCCATATTATGAGAAGATTGATAACTTTTATTGATACTTCTATAAATAGTCATATATTTCATGTGATATATTTGTGATTTTAGCTACATTTACTCATTAATTGCTATAAATGATACTTAATATGTTCATATTTTGTTTATGTAGAAGTAAAAATATTCTCGAGAAAAAAATGAGCTAAAACGCTAGGCTGGAGGCTAAGAACTAGAAGCAATCATTAAAGAGGAAATTCATGCAAAAGTATTTGCCAAGTTGTGGTCATATTCATGCCACTGCATGGTGACGTGTCAAACTGTAAAAGATTCTCGGATGAATTACATGTATAACACGGAGGATACATGAAGGAATGTCCACCACGACTTTGTGAGCTATAAGTTACGACGTGGTGGCATGATTTTGATGGGTTTTATACAAACAATCATATGTGGACATGCAACACTAGATTCGGATCTATGTTTTCACTATTAGTTATACAAGATTATGAACACAAAAAGAAACATAGCATGCTTCTAGTATTTTCGAAAATCACATAGAATAATCGAATACATACCTCTTATTGTTATATGGTAATAACAACTTGTTTCTTGAATCTCTTTATCTTTGAAAGCAAGTACCACAAGTGTAGTACCTCTAATGGCTCACAAACACCAAGAGCAAATGAAGAAGCAAGAGAGAGAGGGACAAAGAGAGAGAGAGAGAGAGAGAGAGAGAGAGAGGAGATAGAGAGAGAGGAAAAATTCGGCTCTAGGAATTCTAGGAATCAAGTGGCCGAATTTCCAATGTCAAAGGGTCATTTATATAGGTGTAGGAATTAGGGTTTCAGTCATTATCCTTATCTGGTTACTTGGCCACCAAGCACCCCATAAGATAATTCTAGAAGTCTTATCATGGACGAATTCTAAGGCCTTATCCCTTGAATTCGTTCACCCTATCATCTAAGGCTTTCTTGCCCAACTTTGTAACTATCACATAATTATAGGTCAGTCCCCCTAGTTTAGTTAACTTCTTTTGATCACAAAATTAATTCTTAACCAATGTTAACTAAAAAAATATGATTTCTCTTTTAATATATTATTCTTATAATATATTAATAAACCATAATAACCTCTCTCTCTCTCTCTCTCTCTCTCTCTCTATTTCTCCTCCAATCAAGTTGCTTTGGTGAAGCCAACCCAAAAGGACCATGCACAACCTGGTCAAGTACTTACCATATATGGTTACGCGTTTAAACACTAATCCAACAGTCTCCCACTTGGATAAGTCTAGTAACTATAAATGCAAGTACAATCCGATTAGAAATCGTAGCTCTCAAAGACGTTATCGAACTCTGATCTTATCAATAGCCTGTCCTTTAGATAAGAGATCGTATAATCCTCTATTCTAGATATCGTGTGGACAAACACATAGAACATAGTCATACTTATTATCAAGCAATATGTTTCTTGATCTCATATTCGTTTGACATAGAATTTAATTGAACACATCAATCCAGTCCTAGCCGGGCCCGGCACATAAGTCAAACCAAATCATCGAGGGGCCCTGATATCGCTTTTACCCTCTTAGGATAAAAGGAACAGATAAATTTCGACTTATATGCATTTACTATTTACTAATCAAATCATACACAACAATGTGTTTTATAACATCAAGTGTGACATCCCTAATTTCACGGCCAGAAAAGACCGATTTGTTTATGCTTTGTTTTATAAAATCAGAGTAATCTTTTGATTAAAAGAATTACGGAATTTGTTCCCAAAATAAAATATGATAACCATTTATCAAAACATTTCTCGAAAAGAATGTATTTTCATTAAATAATAAAACCTTGGGATGTCATGTTCGATACAGACCAAAAGCATAAACAATACAAAATAAATCTTACAACAGTTATTTATGACTACTGATCTATAATCCAAAATCTCTCGTCAAGTCCACCAACTTATACTCTTGTGCCATTACCTGTAATGAAAAGAAAACTGAGTGGGTCAGGCTTGGGAGCCTGGTGAGCATATAGGGTTTTCAACCCACAATAATATAATTATTATATGTAATCAGCAAACAATCAAACCAATTACCCATCCCCATTATCTTCTTAAGGTTTTACCCTAAGAACCAACTATCCTTCATTCATTTATTCGTAAGGAATTTGGCACGAATTCCATTGCTGCCAAAGCTTATTTATTAAGTACTAAATCCATAGTTATCTGGCGCTAACTCCATAGTCACCAAGGTTCACTTAACAAGCGCTAACTCCATAGTCGCCAAGGTTTACTCAACAAGCGCTAACTCCATAGTCGCCAAAGTTTACTCAACGTGCGCTAACTCCATAGTCGCCAAGGTTTACTCAACGTGCGCTAACTCCATAGTCGCCAAGGTTTATACAATAGGCGCTAACTCCATAGTCACCAACTATTCCATCTACCTATGTTCTACCCAACAATTTTGTAAATATAAATACTTACACAATTTAAATCATTTAACACATGTATAAAACTCCAATTTCCATGCCCATCTCAAATAGACAAATGACATATAAACACATAGCATGTATTTCATAGCAAATACATCATATTTATGTGTTAGAAGAAAGTAACTACACACTCACACATATAAACAACAATAAACTTAATACACTCAAACCATACTTGTATTATTATCATGTTTATGAAAGGTAGTATGCACTCACTTGATCAGAAGATGATCGGACAGCACTACGACTTGCAGAAGTAGTATTCTTCGGTAGATCTGGAAGATCTCCGCAAAAATCGAACTTCTCGCGGGCAGAGCTTCGGCTCGGAAACTCTTTTCTTCTCGGGATCTTCGGTGCTTCGGGACTTGCTTCGGGTCTCGGGGTTGATATCGGGGCTTAGGGGGGTTAAAATAGGGCTTAGAGGGTGTATCGGGAGTGGGAGAGAAGGGATGGAGCAACCATAGTCGGCTGGCCCTTCAAATCTATTTATAGGGCAAATTTGGCCCTTGCCACGTCGTGGGATCCTTTTGCCACGTCGTGGGCTTGATCGTCACTACATGCGTCATCCCAAGTTGCATCTGGGGGACTCCCGGAGCTGTCAGGAGACTTGCCACGTCGTGGTCTCTGACAGTTTTGGGGTTTCGCGCCCCGAACTTCAGAAATTCATAACTTTCGCATACGAACTCTGTTTTCGACGTTCTTTATATCGACGCGAAGGTGAGATTATGATCTACAACTCTCGTTTAGACTCCATTGGATAATTTTGACTTTATTTTTAATATATTATAAGTATATTACTTATATATTATCTATAGTAGGCCGGGACAGGAAAACTCCGTTCGAAATTCATAATTCCTTCATTTGAACTCTGTTTTCGTCTGTCTTTTTATCGTTGGACTACTATCGAAGAAATCTTCGACTCTCGTTTAGATCACTAAGGATGGATACCTATCTACCTTAAATTCACTATTTACGTCGCACTGGTTCATGCTAGGTCGTGTCGGTTCTGTCGCGAAACTTCGACAGGTCATAACTTCTTTGTTATAACTCGGATTTTGGCGTTCTTTATATGCACGGAAACCTTGTGACATATACTACAACTTGGTTAAGATTAATACTTATAAATAATCTTCCATCAAAAAGTCATTTTTGATGCTTATCGTCTCTAAATTGACTAGCCCAGATCTACAGGCGTTACAATTATCTCCCCCTTAGGATGATTATGTCCCGGAATCATCAACGAAATAGGATTTGTATACTGACTCCATAAGTTATCTCTCCATTATAAGTAATAACCTTGATGCTCAACCCTGCATCCGTTCTTCGTACTACGTTGGACTTTAGATCAACATCTTTAAGTTACAAAATAAATCCTTATTGTGGACTCCTTCTTCTTCTAAGGATAAATACATTCATTTATCTATTGTAACTAACCGATGGGCCGTGCCCCGATGACCTCTCATCGCGGTCGTACTCAATTAATATGACCACTAGGGTCGAAATAACCATCATCCTACTAGTCATTACCGAAACAAGGGAAATAAAAAACTTGAATAAAACGAAATCAATTACTAGCTTCTTGATAACCTTGTGACTTCCCCTGATCCAAGCGTGAGTCTTGTGCTTCCGGTAGTATAGATCTCTACTACCATTCACACCTACTCATACTCGTCCCAAGTATTGTCTCGCAGTTAACCAAGTCACCATACATAAATCATATAATCATTCAACACATCAGATAACAAAACCAGGGTTTATATTAAATCTTGAAACTATTACACAAAAGTTCAAGTTCACCCTATACTATGCCTCTAACAGGCTATGCTTCCTGATACAGACTTTATATATGAAGTCTTCATCTTTTAATCCTCCCATCCTTTTCTGCTTCGTTGAGGAACATGTTGAATGCCCTTGGCTGTGGAGGCGTGTTTTTCTGTGGGCAGTCTTTAGAAATATGACCTTCTTCGTTACACCTATAGCACACCTTCTTGATAGGTGCGCACTTGTTGGCGTAGTGCCCTGTCTTCCCACATTTGTAGCAAGTCACCTCCTCTCTACATTTCCCGAAGTGTTTCTTCTTACACTTCTCACACCACTTAGCTTCATCTCTTCCCCCAGATTTCAAGAATTTACTTTCTTTGTCGATTATTGAAGATACTTCACGCTTCCTTTTCTCTCCAACTTCAGCTCTTTCCAGACCCTTTTCTTTTATTTGGGTCTCAACATTCTTGGCTGCCCAGGTGGCGGCTTTCAGAGTGGTTGCTTGTTTGACTATCGGACCAAAGTCCGCTGGTAATCCACTGGCAAACTTGTTGACCTTGGAAAGCTCAGTTGGAATTAGGTGTGGAATAAGCTTCATCTTCTCCGTAAAGCTCGTAGCGTATTCAGTAACGCTCAATTTTCCTTTCTTCAGATTCTGGAACTCATTGTTGATTTCCAGAAGATCTTGCTCAGAGCAGTATTGCAATTTCAGTTGCACCACGAATTCTTCCCAAGACATCTTGCTAGCTTCCCCCTTGGGCATCGAACCAGCCAGTAACTTCCACCAGCTCAATACTCCAGATTTTAACAGAGGGATTGCAAGAGCGGTCTTTTGTCTGTTGCTACACTCGCAACTTTCAAACATTGTCTCCATTTCGGAGATCCAGTCCATGACTTGCACCGGTGTCGGGCTCCCAGAAATACATGGTGGTTTGGATGCCATGAAATCCTTGTACTTGCATCCACGTCCATCATTTCCTCTATCCTGGTTGTTTTGGCAAACTATTGGTGGGTCGACTTGACCAACGGTCCCACTGTAGTTTCCTCCTTCAGACTGCCCTCCATTTACTTCGGGCTCTTCAGAATTGAAAATTCCTCGCGATTCTGCCTGATCAGACGTCTGGTTTCTTCTATCTGATTATTCAACATTGCCTGGATCATCACTTGAACTCCGGCCATTGTCATTGGTTCAGGCACTACTGCTACAACAGGTATTTGTTCAATTACTGGTATTTGATTCCTGTTTTCATCAGCATTTCCAACTCCACTCCTCGTTCTCATCATTTTTTATCAATACACCGAATAAGGTGAAATTAGATCCTTAGTCATGATAGATATTCAAATCATCCTTATCACTCCGAAATGCTTACATGTTAGTTCTAATATCGTAGACGCACGCATAGAATGCTAAACACATAAGGTTTCCAGATCCGGTTGGCAACAGACCATAGATCCGAACAATTAACATCATATATGGCAAACATATAACAATTAGCACATAATAGCATTTTAGGCAATTTTCCTAAAATAAAATAGTGCTTGTGTCAATTTAGGTGTACTACCTAAAATATAATGGACACACTCAACTCACAATCATTGCCTAGCATTCTAAGTTTAAGTCTAGAAATAAATTCATATTCCTAGTTCGCTTAAACTAATGCTCTGATACCAACTGTGACATCCCCAATTTCACGGCCAGAAAAGACCGATTTGTTTATGCTTTGTTTTATAAAATCAGAGTAATCTTTTGATTAAAAGAATTACGGAATTTGTTCCCAAAATAAAATATGATAACCATTTATCAAAACATTTCTCGAAAAGAATGTATTTTCATTAAATAATAAAACCTTGGGATGTCATGTTCGATACAGACCAAAAGCATAAACAATACAAAATAAATATTACAACAGTTATTTATGACTACTGATCTATAATCCAAAATCTCTCGTCAAGTCCACCAACTTATACTCTTGTGCCATTACCTGTAATGAAAAGAAAACTGAGTGGGTCAGGCTTGGGAGCCTGGTGAGCATATAGGGTTTTCAACCCACAATAATATAACTATTATATGTAATCAGCAAACAATCAACCCAATTACCCATCCCCATTATCTTCTTAAGGTTTTACCCTAAGAACCAACTATCCTTCATTCATTTATTCGTAAGGAATTTGGCACGAATTCCATTGCTGCCAAAGCTTATTTATCAAGTAGTAAATCCATAGTTATCTGGCGCTAACTCCATAGTCGCCAAGGTTCACTTAACAAGCGCTAACTCCATAGTCGCCAAGGTTTACTCAACAAGCGCTAACTCCATAGTCGCCAAAGTTTACTCAATGTGCGCTAACTCCATAGTCGCCAAGGTTTACTCAACGTGCGCTAACTCCATAGTCGCCAAGGTTTATACAATAGGCGCTAACTCCATAGTCACCAACTATTCCATCTACCTATGTTCTACCCAACAATTTTGTAGATATAAATACTTACACAGTTTAAATCATTTAACACCTGTATAAAACTCCAATTTCCATGCCCATCTCAAATAGACAAATGACATATAAACACATAGCACGTATTTCATAGCAAATACATCATATTTATGTGTTAGAAGAAAGTAACTGCACACTCACACATATAAACAACAATAAACTTAATACACTCAAACCATACTTGTATTATTATCATGTTTATGAAAGGTAGTATGCACTCACTTGATCAGAAGATGATCGGACAGCACTACGACTTGCAGAAGTAGTATTCTTCGGTAGATCTGGAAGATCTCCGCAAAAATCGAACTTCTCGCGGGCAGAGCTTCGGCTCGGAAACTCTTTTCTTCTCGGGATCTTCGGTGCTTCGGGACTTGCTTCGGGTCTCGGGGTTGATATCGGGGCTTAGGGGGGTTAAAATAGGGCTTAGAGGGTGTATCGGGAGTGGGAGAGAAGGGATGGAGCAACCATAGTCGGCTGGCCCTTCAAATCTATTTATAGGGCAAATTTGGCCCTTGCCACGTCGTGGGATCCTTTTGCCACGTCGTGGGCTTGATCGTCACTGCATGCATCATCCCAAGTTGCATCTGGGGGACTCCCGGAGCTGTCAGGAGACTTGCCACGTCGTGGCACTGCTTGCCACGTCGTGGTCTCTGACAGTTTTGGGGTTTCGCGCCCCGAACTTCAGAAATTCATAACTTTCGCATACGAACTCTGTTTTTGACGTTCTTTATATCGACGCAAAGGTGAGATTATGATCTACAACTCTCGTTTAGACTCCATTGGATAATTTTGACTTTATTTTTAATATATTATAAGTATATTACTTATATATTATCTATAGTAGGCCGGGACAGGAAAACTCCGTTCGAAATTCATAATTCCTTCATCTGAACTCTGTTTTCGTCTGTCTTTTTATCGTTGGACTACTATCGAAGAAATCTTCGACTCTCGTTTAGATCACTAAGGATAGATATCTATCTACCTTAAATTCACTATTTACGTCGCGCTGGGTCATGCTAGGTCGTGTCGTTTCTGTCGCGAAACTTCGACAGGTCATAACTTCTTTGTTATAACTCGGATTTTGGCGTTCTTTATATGCACGGAAACCTTGTGACATATACTACAACTTGTTTAAGATTAATACTTATAAATAATCTTCCATCAAAAAGTCATTTTTGATGCTTATCGTCTCTAAATTGACTAGCCGGATCTACAGGCGTTACATCAAGTTACTGATGCATTTTCGCATTATCAATGCATAACCAATTAGCAAACAATAAACCATATATTTAGGTTTTAAGACCATATGATATTATCGTCATGCGATCACTCGTGATAAATTCTATGAAGTGATTCCAGCAAGCGTGGGTTTATTCCAATGCTCAAAACTTATTCATAAGCACCTATAAACATTGTAGCAAACTTTTGTTATGCCTAATACACTTTAGACAATCCACACACCAATTCACGACAGTCTTCATTCATACCTACTTCCAATATATGAACAACCGTGGACCTTTTGAATAAATTTTCCTTTCTTCAGATTCTGGAACTCATTGTTGATTTCCAGAAGATCTTGCTCGGAGCAGTATTGCAATTTCAGTTGCACCACGAATTCTTCCCAAGACATCTTGCTAGCTTCCCCCTTGGGCATCGAACCAGCCAGTAACTTCCACCAGCTCAATACTCCAGATTTTAACAGAGGGATTGCAAGAGCGGTCTTTTGTCTGTTGCTACACTCGCAACTTTCAAACATTGTCTCCATTTCGGAGATCCAGTCCATGACTTGCACCGGTGTCGGGCTCCCAGAAAGACATGGTGGTTTAGATGCCATGAAATCCTTGTACTTGCATCCACGTCCATCATTTCCTCTATCCTGGTTGTTTTGGCGAACTATTGGTGGGTCGGCTTGACCAACGGTCCCACTGTAGTTTCCTCCTTCAGACTGCCCTCCATTTACTTCGGGCTCTTCAACTTGAATTGAAAATTCCTCGCGATTCTGCCTGATCAGACGTCTGGTTTCTTCCATCTGATTATTCAACATTGCCTGGATCATCACTTGAACTCCGGCCATTGTCATTGGTTCAGGCACTACTGCTACAACAGGTATTTGTTCAATTACTGGTATTTGATTCCTGTTTTCATTAGCATTTCCAACTCCACTCCTCGTTCTCACCATTTTTTATCAATACACCGAATAAGGTGAAATTAGATCCTTAGTCATGATAGATATTCAAATCATCCTTATCACTCCGAAACGCTTACATGTTAGTTCTAATATCGTAGACGCACGCATAGAATGCTAAACACATAAGGTTTCCAGATCCGGTCGGCAACAAACCATGGATCCGAACAATTAACATCATATATGGCAAACATATAACAATTAGCACATAATAGCATTTTAGGCAATTTTCCTAAAATAAAATAGTGCTTGTGTCAATTTAGGTGTACTACCTAAAATATAATGGACACACTCAACTCACAATCATTGCTTAGCATTCTAAGTTTAAGTTTAGAAATAAATTCATATTCCTAGTTCGCTTAAACTAATGCTCTGATACCAACTGTGACATCCCCAATTTCACGGCCAGAAAAGACCGATTTGTTTATGCTTTGTTTTATAAAATCAGAGTAATCTTTTGATTAAAAGAATTGCGGAATTTGTTCCCAAAATAAAATATGATAACCATTTATCAAAACATTTCTCGAAAAGAATGTATTTTCATTAAATAATAAAACCTTGGGGTGTCATGTTCGATACAGACCAAAAGCATAAACAATACAAAATAAATCTTACAACAGTTATTTATGACTACTGATCTATAATCCAAAATCTCTCGTCAAGTCCACCAACTTATACTCTTCTGCCATTACCTGTAATGAAATGAAAACTGAGTGGGTCAGGCTTGGGAGTCTGGTGAGCATATAGGGTTTTCAACCCACAATAATATAATTATTATATGTAATCAGCAAACAATCAAACCAATTACCCATCCCCATTATCTTCTTAAGGTTTTACCCTAAGAACCAACTATCCTTCATTCATTTATTCGTAAGGAATTTGGCACGAATTCCATTGCTGCCAAAGCTTATTTATCAAGTACTAAATCCATAGTTATCTGGCGCTAACTCCATAGTCACCAAGGTTCACTTAACAAGCGCTAACTCCATAGTCGCCAAGGTTTACTCAACAAGCGCTAACTCCATAGTCGCCAAAGTTTACTCAACGTGCGCTAACTCCATAGTCGCCAAGGTTTACTCAACGTGCGCTAACTCCATAGTCGCCAAGGTTTATACAATAGGCGCTAACTCCATAGTCACCAACTATTCCATCTACCTATGTTCTACCCAACAATTTTGTAGATATAAATACTTACACAGTTTAAATCATTTAACACCTATGTAAAACTCCAATTTCCATGCCCATCTCAAGTAGACAAATGACATATGAACACATAGCACGTATTTCATAGCAAATACATCATATTTATGTGTTAGAAGAAAGTAACTACACACTCACACATATAAACAACAATAAACTTAATACACTCAAACCATACTTGTATTATTATCATGTTTATGAAAGGTAGTATGCACTCACTTGATCAGAAGATGATCGGACCGCACTACGTCTTGCAGAAGTAGTATTCTTCGGTAGATCTGGAAGATCTCCGCAAAAATCGAACTTCTCGCGAGCAGAGCTTCGACTCAGAAACTCTTTTCTTCTCGGGATCTTCGGTGCTTCGGGACTTGCTTCGGGTCTCGGGGTTGATATCGGGGCTTAGGGGGGTTAAAATAGGGCTTAGAGGGTGTATCGGGAGTGGGAGAGAAGGGATGGAGCAACCATAGTCGGCTGGCCCTTCAAATCTATTTATAGGGAAAATTTGGCCCTTGCCACGTCGTGGGATCCTTTTGCCACGTCGTGGGCTTGATCGTCACTGCATGCGTCATCCCAAGTTGCATCTGGGGGACTCTCGGAGCTGTCAGGAGACTTTCCACGTCGTGGCACTGCTTGCCACGTCGTGGTCTCTGACAGTTTTGGGGTTTCGCGTCCCGAACTTCATAAATTCATAACTTTCGCATACGAACTCTGTTTTCGACGTTCTTTATATCAACGCGAAGGTGAGATTATGATCTACAACTCTCGTTTAGACTCCATTGGATAATTTTGACTTTATTTTTAATATATTATAAGTATATTACTTATATATTATCTATAGTAGGCCGGGACAGGAAAACTCCGTTCGAAATTCATAATTCCCTCATCTGAACTCTGTTTTCGTCTGTCTTTTTATCGTTGGACTACTATCGAAGAAATCTTCGACTCTCGTTTAGATCACTAAGGATGGATACCTATCGTAAGCGGATCTGTTGGGTTATCCTCTAACGACACCCACTTCACTACGAGGAGTCCTTCTTCTACCTGATGTCAAATAAAGTGATATTTTCTGTCGATATATCGAGATCTACCATGATCCCTCGGTTCCTTGGTCAAGGAAACCGCTCCTTCGTTATCACAGAAAATTTCTACAGACTCCTGTATGACTGGCACAACTCCAAGGTCTCCAATGAAGTTCTTCAACCATATGGCCTCCTTTGACGCTTCGCTCGCTGCCATGTACTCTGATTCGCACGTTGAATCAACTACGGTTTCTTGCTTGGAACTTTTCCAAGTCACTGCTCCTCCATTAAGGGTAAAGACCCACCCCAACTGCGAACGGTAGTTTTCCCTGTCAGTCTGAAAACTAGCGTCACTGTACCCTCGCACCTTTAAGTCATCACTCCCACTGAGGACTAGAAATCATTCCTTGGTCCTCTGAAGGTACTTAAGAATATTCTTGACTGCGGTCCAATGTGCTTTGTTAGGGTTCCCTTAATATCTGTTGACCGAGCTCAAAGCGAAGGCCACATCAGGGCAAGTACAAGTCATAGCATACATGATTGAGCCAACTGCGGAAGCGTAGGGTACTCGGCTCATCTCTGTTATCTCGACTTCGATACTCGGACTTTAAGTCTTACTCAACTTGGCATTACTTTGGATCGGTAACTCCCCTTTCTTGGAATTCTCCATACTAAAACGTTTTAGTACCTTGTCCAAGTAAGTATTCTGACTAAGTCCTATTAGTCTTTTACTCCTATTTCTCATTATCCTTATTCCCAAAATATAGGCAGCCTCTCCGAGGTCCTTCATAGCGAAGCACTTCCCGAGCTAGGACTTAACTCCCCGCAGTGTCGAGACGTCGTTTCCTATGAGTAGTATGTCATCGACATACAATACGAGGAAGCTTACTATACTCCCACTGGCTTTGACATATACACATGATTCATCCTCGCTTCACAGAAAACCAAACTCTTTGACTTTCTCATCAAAACAAAGATTCCATCTGTTAGACGCTTGCTTAAGTCTATAAATGGACTTCTCAAACTTACACACTCTATTGGGATGCTTCACATTGACAAAACCCTCTGGTTGAGCCATGTAAACATCCTCAGCCAACTTCCCATTAAGAAAAGCGGTTTTGACATCCAATTTCAATATTTAATAATCATGAAATGTGGCAACGGCCAGCATCACCCTAATAGACTTTATCTTCACAACTGGTGAGAAGGTCTCATCATAGTCAACTCCGGGAGTTTGAGTAAAGCCCTTCGCAATCAATTGCGCCTTATAAGTGTGCACATTCCCATCCATGTCGGTATTCTTCTTGAAGATCCATTTGCACCCGATCGTCCTACAACCTGGTACATGATCAACCAAGTTCCAAACTTGGTTATCGTACATTGACTGAATCCCGTTGTCCATTGCCTCTTTCCACTTTGCAGACTTTGGGCCTGCCATGGCTTCCTTGTAGCTATTAGGTTCGTCCAAATTTATTAGTGTACTATCACTAATATACGTATCACCCTCACTTGTTATATGAAAAACATACAACAAGGGTGGAACACTAACTCTACTGGAACGTCTAAGAGGTAATGATTCGTCAAACGGTTCAACTGGAGTTTCCTCCTCGGGTTGAACGCCATCGTTAGAGGTTCCATCATCGCTCAACTCTTGAATCTCTTCAAGATCGATTTTCCTCCCACTGTCCCCTTGGCTTATGATTTCTCGCTCTCATAAAACCCCTCTCCTCGCAACAAAGACAACATTATCACTCGGTCTGTAAAAGAGATATCCAAAGGACTTCTGCGGGTAGCTGATGAAAATACACCGCTCACTACGAGGCTCGAGCTTGTCGTGTGTCTCTCGTCTTATGAAAGCCTCGCAACCCCAAACTTTAATATGTGCTAACGAGGGAGCCTTCCATGTCCAAATCTCGTGAGGTGTTTTGGAAACCTTCTTCGTAGGGACTAAGTTAAGGATATGGGTAGCAGTCTCTAAGGCATACCCACATAATGAAATAGGTAGTGAAGCACGACTCATCATGGAACGAACCACTTCTAGCAAGGTTCGATTATGCCTCTCAGCCACTCCATTCAACTGCGGTGTCCTAGGTGGCGTCAATTGCGAAACGATTCGGCATTCCTTGAGGTAGTCATGGAATTCAAGACTTAGGTACTCTCCACCTCGATCGGATCGAAGCATCTTGATTTTCCTGCCCAACTGATTCTCCACTTCTTGTTTAAAGTCTTTGAACTTTTCAAAGGTTTCTGACTTGTGCTTGATTAAGTAGATATACCCATATCTGCTAAAATCATCGATGAAAGTCACATAGAAGCGGTTCGCATCCCTTGTGGTGGATCTAAAGGGCCCATACACATCGGTGTGTATGAGATCCAATAAACCCTCACCCCTCTCACAAGTGTCAGTGAAGTGTGACTTGGTCATCTTTCCAAGTAAACAAGACTCGCACACGTCATCGTTGCTAAGGTCGAATGACTCCAACACTCCATCCTTTTGGAGTTGGGCTATGCATTTCTTGTTGACATGCCCAATACGATAATGCCACAAGCATGCAACATCCATACTATTGCAAGAATCGACACACAACACATTATTTCTTAAGTTATCTACAACCATCACAGTCTCATATATTCCATTACAAGACAATGCTTCAAAATATAAAACACTATTAAGATAAGCATAAATAGAACCCTTTTCATTATCAAATGAATATCTAAAACCTTGTCTATATAAATCATGAAATGAAATGATGTTTCTAGCCATATCTGGCGAATAGCAACAATTGTTTAAATCTAAACCTAATCCATTACTAAGCACTAAGAATAATCTCCAATCTTGGTGACAAGCGACGATCTTCTGTTTCCCATGATTAGATTTATCCTTCCATGCTTCACATCCATATTTCTTCTTAGTCCCTGCAAATCAGAACATATGTGAAAACCACATCTTGTATCAAGAACCCAAGAAATAGCATGCAATGAATCATTAGTGTGAATACCTGCAAAGGATGGCTTGATCTTCCCATCCTTGATAGTTTGCAAATATTCTTGGCAGCTTCTCTTCCAACGCCCTATCTTGTGGCAGTGGTGGCACTCTGCCTCCTTATGGTTAGAGTTGGGTTTAGCAGAACCAGCTTTGGTTCCACTAGAAGAGGTACTATCTTAGGAATTTCCCTTGTGGTGGCCCTTTGAGGGAGCCTTCCTCTTCTTACCCTTCCTTTGCCCTATTGACAAGACAAGGGTAGCAGCGGGAGTAGGAGTTGGTGCAACAGACTTATCCTTGAGATTGCTCTCAGCAGTCCTTAGAAAGCCTTGAATCTTGCTCAAGGTGACCTCTTCCTTGTTCATGTGGTAAGGCATGCAGAACTGGTTGTAGCAGGGAGGCAAGGAGTGAAGGATGATTTCGATTGCCAGCTCTTCATCGAAGTTAACATTTAACTTCAGAAGGCGATCAACATATCTCTGCATCTTTTGCAAATGAGCGGTAAGGGACTCTCCATTACCCATTTTGGTAGTGATCATCGAAGTGATGATCTCGTACCTTTCTTGCCTAGCGCTTTGGTGGTATCGGTCCAACAAGCCTTGATTCATTTCATAGGGATACATGTCCTCATAGGAATTTTGGAGTTCAACAGTCATGGTCGCTAGCATGATGTAATGGACTTTCGTGGCATCACGCTCGTGGGCCTCAAAGGCAGCAATCTCATCGGGAGAGGCAGTGTTGACGTTGATTTCCTTCAGGTTCTCATCAAGGACATACTCTTTGTCCTCGTAGCGAGTAACCATTCAGATGTTGTGGATCCAATCATTTAAATTGGACCCATCAATTATCACTATCCCACACAACTTCATGAGTGAGAACGAGCTGGAAGAGTTCGAGCCGGAAGCATTGTTGTTGACGTTCGACATCTGAAGTAGAAAAGGACAAAGTTTGATTAGAAATGAATCCCCAATTAAACACCCAAATGAGAAATTAGGGCTAGGATCCAACAACATTATTTACAAATTAGAAGAGGGATGTCGTAATCTAACATGCAAATAATTTAAAGGTAAGTGAATGACGATTCACTAATTCTCCACCTTGAAAAACGAAAAAGAGATTATGTTTTAAATGCATTAAAACTCCTAGATTCTTTTGAGATTCATTGAAATTTTCAATGACATGTTTAAATCTCGATATTCCCCTCTACTTTGTGACTGGGATGCCGAGGATCACAAAGCGGGTGTGAATAACTATGCAAATATACATGGTGCCCTCATTGTTACAGTCACATATTCGATGTGCCAGTTAGCCACACATGCTCCATAGAACTATGACAAACAATGAGTCACCCTTTTCCACCTTTGCTAAGAGCCCAATTAGTGTGTCGGTAAACCACACACGCTCCACTAACGTCTTAACAATGGTACAAAGTGCAATTTCATGGAATTTCATCAATTCACTTTTTCCTAAAGTAACTAAGATTGAGAATTGTTGGAAAAACATTTAGTTACTTTTATAATTCTTTATACTTTTAATGAGGAAAGGTTTGCCCTATCCTACCCGTTCGGCTAACGACCCTCCACCAATCAAGGAAACGGTGGGTGAGAGTGGACACCCATTAAACGGCAATTTTATAGGCTATAACCTTATACCCCCCCCCCCCTATAGATCGGCTTCGTGAATGAGACCTACTAATGGTAAGACTAACATTTTAAGTTATACATATATACATATTAATCTTGTAATATTATTATAGTATAGGGTGTATTTTAAACATTTCAAAATACTAGGGTTTCAATCAAATTTAAAATTTCTAAAATTTAAAACCTTTTTAATTTAAAATTTTAAATATTAAAACTTTTATTTAATAATTATCCCAAAGTTAAACAATTAATTTGAATTATCAAATCTTGAAGGATTATCTATTAAATTAAACAATTAATTTAACATAATCCCTTAAATCCCCTAAAATTTGAAAATTAGGATGGGATAATTCAAAAATCTTTGACTACCATATTAAACAATTAAAGGGATAATTACAAGATATGACATTATCCAAATCCCTAAAATTAAGGAGTCTTATCGTGGGGAGGAGGCAATTTTGAAAACCTTGGGGTTAGATAACCCTAAAATTCAAAATCTTGGAAGCTACGGAAAGGATTTGGGAAACCCTATCAAAATTTTGAAATCTAGGGTTTATGAACCCTAATTTTGAAAATCAAGCCTTTAGGGTTTATTGGCTATAAACCCTAATATGTTAAATTCATACTTTTGTATAAAATCTAATTGAAAACAAAACCAAAAGGCTCTGATACCACTGATGGGTTTTATACAAACAATCTTATGTGTACATGAAACCCTATATTCGGATCTATGTTTTCACTATTAGTTATACAACATTATGAACAAAAAAAGAAACCTAGCATGCTTCTAGTATTTTCGAAAATCACATAGAGGAATAGAATACATACCCCTTATTGTTATGTAGTAATAACAACTTGTTTCTTGAATCTCTTTATCTTTGAAAGCAAGTGCCACAAGTGTAGTACCTCTAATGGCTCACAAACACCAAGAGCAAATGAAGAATCAAGAGAGAGAGAGAGAGAGAGAGAAAAAAAGAGAGAGGAGAGGAGAAATTCGGCTCTATGAATTCTAGGGATCAAGTGGCCGAATTTCCAATGCCAAAGGGTCCTTTATATATGTGTAGGAATTAGGGTTTCAGTCAGTATCCTTATCTGGTTACTTGGCCACCAAGCAACCCATAAGATAATTCTAGAAGCCTTATCATGGACGAATTCTAAGGCCTTATCCCTTGAATTCGTCCACCCTATCATCTAGGTCTTCCTTGCCCAATTTTGTAACTATCACACAATTACAGTTCAGTCCCCCTAGTTCAATTAACTTCTTTTGATCACAAAATTAATTTTTAATTAATTCTTGATCAATGTTAATTAAAAAAAAATATGATTTCTCTTTTAATATATTAATAAACCATAATAATCTCTTTCTCTATTATTCCTCCAGTCAAGTTGCTTTGGTGAAGGTAACCCAAAAGGACCATGCACAACCGGGTCAAGTACTTACCAAATATGGTTACGGGCTTGGACACTAATCCAACAGATTTATGGAAACATTATAAATACGAATTTAGGTTAGATTTTGGAGGACAGTTGAGATTTTTTGCGACTATTTATGACCAAAAACTCCCTAGAAACCATAAGGAGGCTAGAGATCGATTGAATAGTCGAGAATTGAAGAGATTGAGACACAAAGAACACATCAATCATTCGTTTTGCTTACATAAACATGTTTAGTGAAGTTTAAAATTGTTTTAGCTGTTTTTTGTTCTAGTTATTGACTAAAAACTCTAGACTTTCGTTTAGTATAGATGATCAATGATACTATGTGTTGATTTCGATATTATTGGATTATCTAGCTTGGTTTTTACTTGTGCTTGATATATCGAATACCTAACATGTTAAAGTTCTAATTTTAATCACATATTTATGAGTTAGGTGTAGTTTGATGATCACTCCAATTGCATTGACTTGATATTTATGAGGGTTTTAGGTAAAACAAAGAACCTAGAAAAATAATTCCTAAGTTCACATGCAACCTAATTTGGATCTATGTTTTAACTATTAAACATATAACTTTGAATTGCAAAGCAAGAACTCTAAGGAGAGAGGCTATTTTCGAAATTAACCAATTAGGGTTTAAGAGTTACATACCTTTCAATTGTTATAGCAAACAATTGGTAATCCTTTTGATCTTGATCTTCTTGGAAGCTTGGCACCACAAATGTAATGTCTCTAATCGAGTCACACCCAAAATCTAGCAAGAAGGAAACTTGAAGGAGAGAGGCTAGGGTATGCAAAAATCAGTCCAGGGTTTCTTCAAAGTAGGAGTGACCGATTTTAGGTGCCAGGAGGCTCCTTATATAGCTGAGGGATCTAGAGTTAAGGGGAAACCCTAATGTTCATTTGCTTGGGGCCTAAGCTTATCCAAAGGCCTTATCCAAGCCCTTTGGACGAAATCATTAGGGTTTCCCCTATAGATTTCGTCCACCCCCTTCCAAGGAGGTTCTGGAACCTTCCACTCAACTATTTGATAATTGCAAACCAATCCATGTACTTTATAGTTAATACAGTTAACCCCAAAATTAATTCTAATTAATTTCTGGCTAACTATTAATTAAACATTATGATTTCTAATTAATATATTAATCTTTTAACATATTAATAAATCATTTATACTAATTTATTAATCTTATAATAATCAATATCTCTCCTTTCATAATTTCCTTGTCCAGTTGTAGGTTTGAGGGCAAACCAAAAGGACTGTGCAGCTATCAATTCAAGTACATAACAATTATAGTTATGGGCTTAGACACCTAATCCAACAGTCTCCCACTTGGATAAGTTTGTAACTATAATTGCTAGTATGACTTCTAAATTTGACCAGCAAATTGTAGCTTCCAAAAGCTGCTGCTGAACTCTGACCCAGTTAGTTACGTGTCCTAAGATAAGTGATCACATGACCATTTGTTCTACTAGATATCCCTAGACATAAGACATGGAATATAATCAATCTCTTTGTCCAGAATCTATGTTTCCGGATTTATGATTTGCGATTATATAGGACTACTAATTGAACACATCAATTTAGTCCTAGCTGTGCCCAACACATAAGTCAACACCAAATCATCGAGAGGCCCACAAATATCACTTTTCCTATTAGGGTAAACGGAACGAATAAATATTGACTCATATACTTGTATCTTTCACTCATCAAACCATACATGACAATACGTTTTATAACACCAAGTTATTGATGCATTTTCGTATCACCAATGTATAGCCGACTTGCAAATTAGAACTCATATATCTTTGTTTCAAGATCATAGATATTATCGTCTCAGTATTACTCATGATGAATTCCTTGAAGTAATACTTTAGGCGTGGTTTTATCCAATACTCAAATCTCAATTTCTGATTACTCATGAACATTGTAGCAATTCTATTGCTATGTCTATCTTTACACAATCTGCAATCCAATTAATGATAGTCTTAATTCACTACTTACTTCCAAAATTACGAACGACTGTGGAGTTTGAATAATCATATTATTTGGGAAGTAAAACATGCAAAATATGAAACACAATAATAAACAATTAACAAAAGGCAGTAAACAAACTCATAAATAATACTTTATTATTTAATCACCAAAATTCAATTACATTTACTTTGTAACAAGTTTCTGAACTAACCTAATCTAACTACTAAAACTAATATCATCTTTCAGTCCTATGCTTCGAGCATGTATAATATGCTTGGCCCTACTCAGACCCTTTGTGAGGGGGTATGTTGGGTTACCTTCAGATGACACCTTCTTTACAACAAGATGGCCTTCTTCTACTCTATGTTTGATGAAATGGTACTTTTTGTCGATATGCCTGGTTTTTCCATGATCTCTGGGTTCCTTAGTTAAGGAAACCACTCCCTTATTATCGTAGAACAGTTCCATAGGCTCCTAAATGGTCGGAACAACTCATAGATCTCCGATGAATTTCCTCAACCAAGCTGCTTCTTTCGACGCTTCACTTGCTGCTATATACTCTAATTCACAAGTAGAATCAGTCACCGTATCTTGCTTGGAACTTTTCCAAGTAACTGCTCCTCCATTCAGTAGAAATAACCACCCATATTGAGAACGGAAGTTATATCTATTCATTTGAAAGTTGGCATCACTGTAACCATCTACTCTCACAGTATCATTGCCACCAAGTACAAGGACCCGGTCCTTCGTTATTCGCAAATACTTGAGTATATTCTTTACTTCTATCCAATGAGCTCTACTCGGGTTTCCCTGATAGCAACCGACCATGCTTAAAGCAAATGCCACATCTGGGCGAGTACATGTCATAGCGTACATGATCGATCCGACAGCGGAAGCATAAGGTACACGACTCATGTTAGCTATTTCCTCATCTGTACTAAGGCATTGAGTCTTACTCAATCTGGTATTGCTCTGTATAGGTAGCTCTCCCTTCGTGGAATTTTCCATACTAAACCTCTTTAGTACCTTATCCAAGTATGTGCTCTGACTAAGTCTAATTAGTCTCTTCTTTCTATCTCTTAATATTCTAATCCTAAGAACATAGGAAGCTTCTCCAAGGTCTTTCATGGCAAAACACTTTCCAAGCCAAGACTTAACTTCTTTCAAGGTTGGAATGTTGTTACCAATGAGTAATATGTCATTGACATATAACACCAGAAAAGTCATTATACTCCCACTAGCCTTGATATACACAAAGAACTCATCTTTACTCCTAGAGAAGCCAAACTATTTGACTTTCTCATGGAAGCAAAGATTCCAACTGCGAGATGCTTGTTTCAATCCATAAATGGATTTTTGAAGCTTACACACTCTATTGGGAAACTTTTGTCACAACTAGAAATTTTGTGTCTTGTAATCACTAAACTCAAGAAAAATGTTGAACCAAAAACTTAAAAGCATGTGTGATGCTTATTAAATGACATCAAAAACTTCAATCAAATACATCATGCAAGTGCTACAAATAGTCAACAACCAATTGGAAACCCTAGAAATCCTTGTCTAGGTCCATTTTGGACTAGGACTTCCTTATTGGACCTAAATGGACCAATAAGCTTCCAATTTGACTATCATGGGCTTAGAACCCTTAAATGGGCTCTAATTGGACCCATATTTATTTATTTCAATATTTTGGACTTAATTTACACATGGGCTTGTGGGCATTAAAGCCCAAATTTCTCTTTTTCCTTCCATATTTTCGGCCCAAAACAAGCCCAAGAGGAAGGGTTGACCTTGTGAGTGACACCTCACAATTAACCAAAGGATTTCCATGCAACATGTCCCATACTTCCATGCATGCATCACTTCATGGTCTATGTCTCTCTTCACTCACTCACTCTCGGCCGAAACACACACACACACACAAATCTCTCACAAACTCTCTCTAGAATTCTCAAGGAACAATCCTCCCTCCTCCTTCAAAAATTTCGTGAATCAAGAGCTTCACAAGGAGAATCCATCACCAAAATCATTATCTAGGTAAGTTAATGCTTGAATCCATGCTTTGGACTCTTTCTTATCTTCAAAAATCTCTTCTGAACTCTCATGAAATCATAAACTTGTGTCTTAGAACTCCATAAACTCGAAATCTTCATCAAAGGGTGCTAGGGTCAAAAATCACCAAGCTTTCTTCCATCCTTTCTTCAAAAACCGAATCAACATCCAAAGGTGAGCTTCATACCCCCTTATTTTCGGTTTTTATAAGTTTTTTTGGGGGAGAATACAAGCAAAGGTGTAGATCTATCATTATGTGTATGCCTTGTATGATTTCTATGCTTATATGTGTGTTTTGTATGATTATGATGTTGGATCTAATCATGAATCACTAAAAACCGAGATATACTTTATATTAAATGATGCTAGTATAAAATATACTACTACATACAAAGTATACCAAGAAAAATAGCTAAGTGGCTTAACAACACATACTTTGGGCTAAAAACTCATTTTTTAGACATAAAATGTCAAAAATACGAAGTTGAAGGGCCCAAAATGAAATACTTCGAAATCTGATGGGTGAGATGAGTCAAAACAGTTTCCATAATGTATTTTCTGAAAATATACTCTTTTGGAGGATTAAAAACAAAAATTTCAAGCTTAATGGGCTAAAAATGACATTTTCGGCCCAATAGGGCCCAATATGCGAAATTACCCAAACTTGAGGGGCTGAACCTTGTTTTTCTGTAAACCAGTGGGTTATTAGTGTTCTAAGTACTTTTCAAAGGTCAAAAATGCTTTCCATAGTTAAAAAGGACCAAAGTTGCAAAAAAATTTCCAATTTGGGCCAAAAGTGTAAAAATTGCGAAATGAAGGGCTACAACCGAGAAATTTGTATTTATAGGGTCTAAAACTGTTTTCAACTAAAAAGGTGCTGAAAAATATCAATTTCATTAAGTTTTGATGTTAAAATGCCAAGAAAAATGGTTTAAGGACTAAACTGGAAATTAATTTACTTAAAGGGGTGAAAAAGTAAATTTATAAAATAAAGAGGGGTTGTAAACAGAAATT
Source organism: Lactuca saligna (assembly GCF_052625555.1). NCBI lineage: Eukaryota > Viridiplantae > Streptophyta > Magnoliopsida > Asterales > Asteraceae > Lactuca > Lactuca saligna. The sequence goes on from NC_136425.1 coordinate 61,094,825, forward strand.
TTTCAATGATAATTCAATACACTCGTTGCGAACAAAGACTGACACTACGACTCTCGATGAATTACAATACACAATATCACCAACAATCATTATCAAACGAATTGATTCGGTCTCGAATCAATAACAAATCCGAAACTAATAACACTACGACGCTCAATACACACATGGAACTCTCGGAACTCTATACTCTCGTGGAACTACTCAATACGTCGACGTACCTTCCTTAGGCCCAAAAGTTTCAAATCATGCTTGTTGGGCCTAGCTAGCCCGATGACGTGATCTTTAGGCCCAAAGGATACTTGCTTACATGTAGTTGGGTCTAATACGACTTAACCTCGTGTAAAAGGACTTTCAATGGCAAACGTGCTGCTGGTCCCCAAGGGTCCTTCAGTGCTGCTAGTAAAGTCGGGAACTCACGATTGCGGGTTGGGCTTCGGGCCCTTCGCAATTGCAATGGTCTTGAACGACGTAGGGAAATACCGAGGGTTTCGCACCTTCTCTTTTTCTCTTCGGTCGTGGGACTACAAAAGTCCGGGAGGGTTGAGTTATGTGAATAAGTGCGAGCGACGCCTGATGTGTGTAAATTCAACTAGTTTTATCCCTACTTTTTATTAGTAATTTGAGCACACAAAGGCAGTGAACCTGTCTTTAAGTGATATAGATTAATAAGTAAGGTATCGAACTCAGGGAACGGACAATTAAACTAATAACTAATTTTCACTAAAACAAATAATAAAAGCAAAGGGTTTTTCTCTAGTTTTGCAAGACTAGAAACTTAGACAAACTAAATTAACTAATTAACTAAAGCAACAACTATTCACCAAATTTGATAAAGATGTTTCTATTTAGGTTCAACCAATTCACTCCTATGGTTATTTAAGTTAAGGTGGATTAATTGCTATTGGTTACCAATGATAATAGTTAGGTTCATATTCATTACTCCTAACCCTTAGACAATTAACTAATTTAAGCGTTGATCAAGTGTTTAAACTAATTAATTCCCTAGATTAATTATTTGGATTAAATAAGATTTGTAATGGTTAATTAAGTTATTAATTCAATTAACCTCTTGTTGATGGTTTCTCAAACAAGCTCACACATTAATCTTCCTATTTTCTTATTAATCTTAGTTTCATACTCATTACTTCTAAGCATACGTTTTAGCATTCACATAGACATATGAGGTTAATAATTAAGTGATGTTCATGCAACCTAATTGCCTTCCAATTAACAGAAAATAGTAGTGATTAATACATAAGGTTCTTTAACAAACTTAATTTAATAAATCACCAATAGACAATTAAGCAAAAATTAGTAATTAAACCATAGGAGTTCTTTGGTATTCCCCAAACAGAAACAAAAACGAATTTAGCTCATAGTTGCAGTAGAAACAAACACAAAGACAAAGTTTATTAAAGCAAACATGTTTAATTCCTAAGTCTAAGTGGTAGAATTAACCTAATTGCTTGAATTCTTCCAACTCTTGAAGCTTAGGGTTCCTTAGCGCCTTCTAAACCTTTTAGTCGCAGCTAATCCTTCAAAAATCGCTAGGAATAATGTCCCATGGGATAAGGATTCGTCTTTTAAAGATATCCCAAAACAGAGGGTACTCGGCGAGTAGCAGAATCAACTCGCCGAGTAGGTCCATACTTATCCGTCTTGAATTAGCAGTCGTATTTATCTTCTGGCATATCGTCGTGTACTCGCCAAGTAGGGTCGATCTACTCGCCGAGTATATCCTTCTTTCACTCTTTAATCTTCACTTGCTTTCCTTTTCTCCTTTTTGCCTCCAAGCATATCTTTTGGACTGAAAACACAATTCAAAGCATTTTAAGTACCTTTTGTCCACATTATTCTCATAATTAACCCAAAATAACTAAGAATATATGTTAAATAATTAACTAATTATGCACATATCAAAATACCCCACACTTGACTTTTGCTTGCCCCCAAGCAAAACTAAATTTTAAACACATTAAAATCACATTAATAACTCCAATCCAACCCAGCCATTCGCATGCATTTGTGTCTAAAATTCCTAAAAACCCCCCATACTTCAAATACTCACAATCCTCATAAACATTCGCCCACTCACCCCGAACTATGCTCATTTTATGCAACCCTCCGAATCCATCCTCAGAAAATCTCTTTACCCTCAAGGTATTTTTAATTGAGAAACCCAAGCATACATATTCTAGAATTACAACTTTTCGATACCACTATAGAATTCTTTGAATTCTTCACTTTCTTGATAATTTGATCTTGGATATCTTTGAATTCACCAACTTGTATTGACTTTTGGTATCTTCAACTTTTGGATTTCTTGGAATTTTGATCTTCAGATCTTCACTTCATTTGCTCCAAAATTCCTATAACTTTTCTAGCAATTCTTTTTTTTTTCATGTATTTCTCAATATATATTTTTTTTTTCACTCAAATCCCTACATGCTTAAGCAGGGGCGCTCAATCTCAACCTTTATTGGCTAATGATAAAAACTTTCCTGGATACATTTCAGGTTTAGGCTGCTAAACATATTGCATCCCTCAGGCTGAGCAAGGTCGTGTTTTTGTCTCATGATTTCACTGAAATAAGGAAGCCACAAATGCACTAGAACGTGTATAGGCTCAACTAAACATTTGGGTTCTCATGCAATTATTAACACAATTCTAATATGGAATCCTAATTTTTACCAAAATTTTCTAATTTAAGACCTAAGCATTTTTAGTATGCAACAAATTTTTTAAAAAATAGCCTAAATTAAGATTCTAAGTGTTCTAAGATGTGACTAGCCCCATACCCCACACTTATTTTATGCAATGCCCTCATTGCATATTATAACAACTAAAAAAAATGCAAATAGAGAGAAAGTTGGAACAAACTCCCCTGGGGTAGCAGTCGCTAGGTTGACACTCTCTTCTTCAACTCCTTTTTCTGGTGACTTTAACCATGGGAACAACTCATCCATGGCACGGGCGTCATACGTCTCGTGTGGTTGATAGCTCGAAAACTCCAAGGAAAAAGGGTTGTTGCACTGTAACATCCCGAAATATCAAGAGTAGAGTTGAAGGGCTAAAAGAGTAAATTGGGAAAGAGTGACTCGGTGAGTCCATGTGCGGACTTGGCGAGTAGAGTCGCGACTTGGTCGCGTGTTAAGTGGCCGATTCGGCGAGTCAGGGTAATGGACTCGGCGAGTAGGCGCTGAGTGGAGAAAACCCTAATTCTCGGGGTTGAGCCTTATATAAAGATCATTATGTTTCCCTCCCAGCCTCTTTATCACCCCTTGAGCCCCAGAAACCCCTAAATCACGAAGAAGCACCATTGTTGGATGGAGTGGAGCTTGGAGAATGTATTTGTGAAGGAATTTTGGGAGATTGAAGGCTTGGAGCAAGGGGCTTTGTTTGAATTCAAGTTTCATTTCAATTAGGGCATTCCTTTAAGGTAATATCTCGTTTTTTTGAGCTGCTATTTCTTAGATGCATCATTTTGGGGATGTTGGAGATCATATCTTTGGATGTATTGGAGTTTAGAGGTTAGATCTGAGGTTGCTACCTCAGATCTGGAATGGAGAAGGTCTAGAGTGCATGAAAGTCCCTGTTTGTGAGTGGTTGATGGAGTCATCTTGTCCCAAATCCTAGCCCAATGTGCAAACGGCTTAGATCTCTTTGGATTCACGTAAAGTTTGCCACTTTACGTGATGGATGGGTTGTAGGAGGCTAGATCTATGTTTTGGATCAATTGCATGGCCTGGAGTGCTTCTGAATGGATTCAGAACGGTGGTACTCGGCGAGTCACATGGGTAGACTCGACGAGTTGCTTGCAGATGGCCTGGAACTCGACGAGTTGGAAGAACAACTCGGCGAGTAGGTTGAAGATAGCCTTGGACTCGACGAGTCCATTTGGACTCGGCGAGTCTTGTCCAAGAGTCCCAAATATTCTCTGGTAGATTCGAGAATCGGTGAGTTGAGGGATGACTCGGTGAGTCGAGTGCGAGTGGACTCAGAGTTGTTGGACTCGGTGAGTCTTGGGGTGACTCGGCGAGTTAGGTCGCAGATTGAATGAGGTTCTGATTATGGGAACTCGACGAGTCACAGAGTTGACTCGACGAGTAGGGTCAGTCAGGGGTTGACTTAGACTGAGGACTTTGATTTCGACCAAGGGTTGGTCGTTGACTTTTAGGGTTTGGTCAGCGATGTGGCCTTTGGGCCAAGAGAGAGGTAAACTAGTCTTTTACCCATGAGAGGGTGTTATGAGAGGATTTATTCTAGTCTCGAGAGTTATATTCATGAGAATATTTGCTTTACGTGTTAGGCGGTGGCGAGTTTGAGATTCCAGTGTGGGGATATCTGCTTTCTGCTTGCCAGGTGAGTCTTCTCACTATACTTTACCTTGAGTAGGTAACCAGAGTTATGTGTTCAGAGTATTTGTAGGCTATATGTACGTGATGTGTTGTACTGCATTATTTCTATGTGATTTATGTTGTGCATGTTTATAGAGTTGGAACCGGAAGGTTCCCAGAGTTAGAGCCTGAGGGTTCACAGAGTTTGGGTGCACGGACCCATAGAGTTATAGCCTCGAGTGGCTAATATGTGTTATGTGTGGTATTTTGGGGAACTCACTAAGCTTCGTGCTTACAGTGTTTTGTGTGATGTTTTTTTCAGGTTTCTTTCAGTATCACGGGACGGCACCGGCTTGATTGTACACACCAGAGAAAGAGTCATATTTTGGAGGATCCTGGTTTTCTATGCAAGTGAAAATGGAGTCATGTTTTGTAAATCGACTATGAATGAGATTTTAAACAAGTGTTTCTAAGAATAAAATGATTATCTTAAATGAAAATTTTGTCTTGAAATTTACGGTGTTACAAGTTGGTATCAGAGCCTTGGTTTGAGGGATTCGGATGCGCCTTCGGGTAAATCTGGACTCAAACTGAGGAAGTAAGAAAAGTTTTAAGGAAATAATTTTCTAAAAATAAATAAGGGTTCAAAGAGGAAGCAAGAAAGAGCAGTGTGTACAATCAGCCTGAGCCCGAACGGTGATTTCCCAAAATACCCTTATTTTTTTTGTGTTATGAGATATTTATGATGCACCTTATGAGATAATATTGCATGCTAGAGACAGTCTAGGTATTTCATATGTTAGGACTAGAATGGCCTGATTTGTGATGCCTTAGTCTAGGACTCGTTGTTATATGTGTCATGCTTTTGAGTATGTGATGAGTGAGAGTATCCAGTTAGAACCCATGAGGGGTAGAGTTACAGAGTTTGGTGGTACTTTCGAGGATGAGCCGAGAAGGTGGAGTTATCACAGAGAGGGAGTCCTATGTATTCTTCGATGCTCGAATGCTGCTTGCTTTGTGCTTTGTGGAACTCTCGATGATGGGAGTCAGCTACCAAGTGAATATGACGATATTCAGGAGGTAGATGGCTGGCATCATTAGGAGCTCTTCAGCAGCTGATAGCAAAGAAGTGGGAGGACAACAAAAGAGCTTAGGGAGTAACCCGATCCAGGTGAGTGCGCTTGTAGAATAGAGAATTTCGCTGGGGAGTGAGCACGCGCGATGGGATTGGTGAAAGAGCAGGTCGAGCAGCTATTTAAAAGCTTCGGGATGGTCCGTGTGGAAAGTATGGGTAGATGTGGCAGGTAGTATGGGCCCGTACTACTGAAAGCAGAGGACCCATACTTGATACAGGGAGCATTCTGAAGGTTCTAAGGAGTGGATTGAGGAGTGATGTTATGGTTCGGGTACCATACATCAGAGTAGATTGAGGAAGTGATGTTATGGTTCGAGTACCATACATCAGAGCAGATTGAGGAGTGATGTTATGGTTCGGGTACCATACATCAGAGCAGATTGAGGAAGTGATGTTATGGTTCGAGTACCATACATCAGAGCAGATTGAGGAGTGATGTTATGGTTCGGGTACCATACATCGGAGCAAATTGAGGAAGTGATGTTATGGTTCGAGTACCATACATCAGAGTCGATCGAGGAGTGATGTTATGGTTCGGGTACCATACATCAGAGCAGATTGAGGAAGTGATGTTATGGTTCGGGTACCATACATCAGAGCAGATTGAGGAGTGATGTTATGGTTCGGGTTCCATACATCGGAGCGGATGGAGGAGTGATGTTATGGTCCGAGTACCATACATCAGAACGAATTGAGGAGTGATGTTATGGTCCGGGTACCATACATCGGAGCGGATTGGGGAGTGATGTTATGGTTAGGGTACCATACAACGGGGCATATTGAGAAGAGATGTCATGAAATGAGTACCATGGGTCGTAGTGAAGTATGTTTGTGGTTCTCCGGTTATTCGGTCATGAGTAAGTTCGTTGAGGCGTCCCGTGAGAGGGAGATCGAGAGTCCCTCAGAGTATTTTAGTAAGGAGTCAGTGAGAAGGGAGAATTTCGATATGTGTTGGGCAATCAGTCGATAAAGGAGATGTCACCTCCTATGATCTGGGAGGTACTGATTATGCGCGTGTGAAATATGAGAAGCATGATGTTTTGGTTTTGGGTTTAGGGGTAAACCCTGCAGGTCGTCATTGATGATGATTTCCCACCAAAGTATCAGGTAGCAGGTGTGCCGCGAGGCGGTGATTTATCATGAGCAGATAGTCAGTTGGGACTAAGATGTGTGAGGACCACACTACACCTATTTGAGCATAGTAGGAGGTATTGTAGTGGTATCAGTGGGGAGTTCAGTCGAGTTCAGCGGTGCAGAGAGTTTTCTATCCATGGGGTGTTGAATCTGGGAGTGAGTACCTGTTCTTGGGATGAACACGGTGTTGGAGTGTTGGTTGATGAGTTGAGGTGAGGGGTATGATGATTTTATGGTTCAGTCTATGAGCCAGGAATGTTATCGAGCAGTTGAGCTGTTTGGTACTAAATTGGTACGAGATTTGGAACGACTAGAGGCAGACGTGACGAGAAGTTCTTGAGGAGTTCACCAGAGGTTCATAGTATATGAGGTCGATTCATTTCCTTAAGGGGGGGATTATCGGGCGTTGTGTAGCACCTTCCGGGGGCTGGTGCGATTTTGCTGGAGAATATAGTTATGGGTTAGTTGCGTGCTATTTGGTGATGGTTCGAACCCTAAGTGGGGGAGAACCGGGTGCCGTATGTAAGAAAGCAGAGATTTGTCAAGAGCAGTTATAAGTGGAGTATAGAGATATGCGGTAAGAAATCATGAGACCAGAGATGTCGGTGATCGAGGAAAGGGGTCAGAGTGAGTTAATGCGGGAAGTACTTGTTTGAGAAGGATGAATGTCTCCACGACAGGTGTTTTTTAGTCAGGAATCTGGTATTGGTCAGTGTTGGGGCAAGTAGATAAAGAATGATTGGGCAGCCAACTCCCGAGTCAGTATGCGTATCCTTGTTTGGATTTTGAGCGGCGGGAAAAAGGGTTTCGGAGAATTATCAGCGTATTTCGTAGTGTTAGCGTTTCTTCGTATTGCAATTGAGAAATTGAATACACCGAAGTTGCAACTTGAGAAAAATGAAGATCTAGTTATGGGGTTCATAGGGAATGTATTATTGCATCTATATGGTGCTTGGGGCAGGAGATCTGTGGTTGTGGCGGGATCTTGTGATGTTCGGTGGGGGTGTTCCGAGGTATCCGAGTATTGATATCTTTATTTTGAAGTTATTCGTGAATCTTGAGTTGAGACGACTTGTGGTATATCAGGTATCTATGGATCTAGTGAGAGCCTTCGAGTATGGGCATCCAGGGAGATTACTTGGGAGAGTGGATCTTCGTAAGGGTGGACATCTGTTATGACGATTGCCTCCAGAGTCTGTGATGAATATTCGAGACGAGTATGGGTAGCCGCCTATGATAGTCCTTAGAGCACGAACTAGTGGAGTCAGAGGGTGTTGTGATACTGCGGGGAGCCGTAGTACTCACTAGTCAGAGAGTGTTGTGATACTGCGGGGAGCCGTAGTACTCACTAGTCAGAGGGTGTTGTGATACTGCGGGGAGCCGTAGTACTCACTAGTCAGAGGGTGTTGTGATACCGCGGGGAGCCGTAGTGCTCACTAGATGGCAAGAGAGTGTGATGATGGAATGTTCTCCGATCAGTGTATGATGTGGAAGAGTTTTGGGCTTGAATAGCCCTAGTATTGAGTTTTGGAGCCTGGATGTTAGACCAGGGGTGAGACTGGGGTCCCCGTCTCTGTCGAGGAAGGTGGTGAGATGCGTAAGGGATATGCACAGCTAAAACCAGAGATCAGAGTGGAGACGATCCTCGGTTGGATTGTACTTTCTTGCATAAGGAAAAGAGAATTTCGTGACTTGCGTGTCACGAGGCCGGGATAGTGGTCACGGGGAGGAAGTTAGTGGGATATTTGGATCATGATTTGGGTGACCTTTGGAGGCTCAATTGTGGAGTCAAAAGCTGACCTGGTGACCAGTCTCGAAGAGGGATATGAGAGGAGCTAGAGCCTATCATGATGATGTCTGAGGACACCTCAGAGGGAATGAACGATTCAGACGCTCAAAGACATGCTTCGGGCATGTGTATTAGATTTTGGAGGGTGTTGCGGCACGTATTTATCCTTGGTTGAGTTATCCTATTTCAACAGCCATCATTAGTGCATCGGTATGCCACCCTTTGTGTTGTTGTATGGGAGGAAGTGTCGGGCCCTCATTTGCTGAGGAGAGTGTCGATTCGCGGAAGTGGAAGTTGTAGTGAGAATGGATGATTTGGAGTATGATGGTCGAACATTGTGTCTGTGGCAGTGGTATGGAATGACATTATGATGGGGTGTCTGCTGAGGATGCGGAAGGGATTCCGCGGGTGTAGAGCCAAGAGTCTCAGGATGGATGTAGGGATGGAGTCTGGGACTCCCAGCTTGATTCTGATCAAGGGTCGTATGCGTAGTGGTGGTGTCTCCTGGGGATGTTAGAGATGTCATCAGTGCGACGGGTTCTCCTAACCCAAGAATGCAAAGTTTGGTGCGGCTTGGGTGCTTGATTGCAAGAAGAGGACTCATGAGAGTTGCTCTGGGATTGAAGAGTGGGCCTTTCTGTCGTCACGGATTGGATAGGATAGGATTCGGATCGGGGATCCGATGGTTCATGGCTTCTAACCCTTATGGGTCAAGTGATTGTTGAGATTTGGGTCAGTGATGCTTCATGGGTAATTCTCGGATCGTTGAGTGTGGTTATCAGAGGGTACATCCGGTGACCGGTTCGAGACAGTGGTCAGGACACCGTAAGGAACGGGAAAGTGTGTTCGAGTTTCGATGGGTATGTCTTGTGAGATCCGGTCTGATTAAGGCCAGGTGGCACGTTGTGGGAGTATTTCTGGAGTTGAGTTGCTGTAGGCTTCGAGGGCGAAGCCTAATTTAAGTGGGGGAGAATTGTAACATCCCGAAATATCAAGAGTAGAGTTAAAGGGCTAAAAGAGTAAATTGGGAAAGAGTGACTCGGTGAGTCCATGTGCGGACTCGGCGAGTAGAGTCGCGACTTGGTCGCGTGTTAAGTGGCCGATTCGGCGAGTCAGGGTAATGGACTCGGCGAGTAGGCGCTGAGTGGAGAAAACCCTAATTCTCGGGGTTGAGCCTTATATAAAGATCATTATGTTTCCCTCCCAGCCTCTTTATCACCCCTTGAGCCCCAGAAACCCCTAAATCACGAAGAAGCACCATTGTTGGATGGAGTGGAGCTTGGAGAATGTATTTGTGAAGGAATTTTGGGAGATTAAAGGCTTGGAGCAAGGGGCTTTGTTTAAATTCGAGTTTCATTTCAATTAGGGCATTCCTTTGAGGTAATATCTCGTTTTTTTGAGCTGCTATTTCTTAGATGCATCATTTTGGGGATGTTGGAGATCATATCTTTGGATGTATTGGAGTTTAGAGGTTAGATCTGAGGTTGCTACCTTAGATCTGGAAGGGAGAAGGTCTAGAGTGCATGAAAGTCCCTGTTTGTGAGTGGTTGATGGAGTCATCTTGTCCCAAATCCTAGCCCAATGTGCAAACGGCTTAGATCTCTTTGGATTCACGTAAAGTTTGCCACTTTACGTGATGGATGGGTTGTAGGAGGCTAGATCTATGTTTTGGATCAATTGCATGGACTGGAGTGCTTCTGAATGGATTCAGAACGGTGGTACTCGGTGAGTCACATGGGTAGACTCGACGAGTTGCTTGCAGATGGCCTGGAACTCGACGAGTTGGAAGAACAACTCGGCGAGTAGGTTGAAGATAGCCTTGGACTCGACGAGTCCATTTGGACTCGGCGAGTCTTGTCGAAGAGTCCTAAATATTCTCTGGTAGAGTCGAGAATCGGTGAGTTGAGGGATGACTCGGTGAGTCGAGTGCGAGTGGACTCGGAGTTGTTGGACTCGGCAAGTCTTGGGGTGACTCGGCGAGTTAGGTCGCAGATTGAATGAGGTTCTGATTATGGGAACTCAACGAGTCACAGAGTTGACTCGACGAGTAGGGTCAGTCAGGGGTTGACTTAGACTGAGGACTTTGATTTCGACCAAGGGTTGGTCGTTGACTTTTAGGGTTTGGTCAGCGATGTGGCCTTTGGGCCAAGAGAGAGGTAAACTAGTCTTTTACCCATGAGAGGGTGTTATGAGAGGATTTATTCTAGTCTCGAGAGTTATATTCATGAGAATATTTGCTTTACGTGTTAGGCGGTGGCGAGTTTGAGATTCCAGTGTGGGGATATCTGCTTTCTGCTTGCCAGGTGAGTCTTCTCACTATACTTTACCTTGAGTAGGTAACCATAGTTATGTGTTCAGAGTATTTGTAGGCTATATGTACGTGATGTGTTGTACTGCATTATTTCTATGTGATTTATGCTGTGCATGTTTATAGAGTTGGAACCGGAAGGTTCCCAGAGTTAGAGCCTGAGGGTTCACAGAGTTTGGGTGCACGGACCCATAGAGTTATAGCCTCGAGTGGCTAATATGTGTTATGTGTGGTATTTTGGGGAACTCACTAAGCTTCGTGCTTACAGTGTTTTGTGTGATGTTTTTTTCAGGTTTCTTTCAGTATCACGGGACGGCACCGGCTTGATTGTACACACCAGAGAAAGAGTCATATTTTGGAGGATCCTGGTTTTCTATGCAAGTGAAAATGGAGTCATGTTTTGTAAATCGACTATGAATGAGATTTTAAACAAGTGTTTCTAAGAATAAAATGATTATCTTAAATGAAAAATTTGTCTTGAAATTTACGGTGTTACATGCACAATCCTCAGTAGTAATTCATAAAGAATGTATGAATGGCGCAGAAAAAACTAGCCAGAACAAATCAGAAACTCCTCCTGCAGCAGGCTACTCGGCGAGTAGAGCGTATATTTCCAGAATTTTATGAATCGTTGTCTCTCTTTACGCTAGTGTTGACATGGAAATATAAATGTACTCTCCCGTGAACTTCCTAAGCAGCAACACTTTAATAAACTCTCGATTCGTACGGACTCGATCCTAGGAACAAGACTCCATAATCACTCATAAAGATTCTCATTCCTCTCTTGACCCTTCCTAAATAGCATGCTTCCTAGCTTCAATACCTGAAAAGAAAACTAAAAGTAACACTAATATTCCAACCACATAGCCAAATTCAACATGTCCACAATTGTCTTAAAACAAACATCATAATCAAACAAAACAAAAGCAAATAAAATCTTCATTCTTCCTCTTCCATCCCGGCTCCTCCAGCTCCACTACCTCCTTCTCCACCCCTTCTTCGCATCCTTTCGTCCCAATCCATAATGTAAGGATAGCCGGGTCCCGGTCGCGGGTCAATATGCATTTGTTGGAAAAGATACTCGAAGGATTGATTGGTGTAATTAACCCCTCGCCCTATATCATCCAAGTATCATCGATACGCCACTTGATTTCATCCCTCGTTATCCTCCACCGGAATAACCGGTGGGTCTTCTCGTACCCACTCGCTCCTTGGCCTAACCCGCCTTCCCGGCTCCTCGGGGACCGCCAGCTCATCCTCATTCGGGATAGTAAAAGAATCACCAATTTTTTCAACTATCCGAGCCCTCCTATAAAGTGCAGTGTTGAACGGAGGAGGGTGGATAATCGTTAGCGTTTGAGCTTGCGGTAATTCCAAGATCCCAAATGATCTCGCAAGCCCAGTAATGAACATGCCCCTATTGATCTTTGAGTTTATCTTCTCCTTAACCGCTCCCTCCGCAAGAAATTTAGCAATGCAATATGGAAGGTTGCAAAAGACATCGGGAGTGATGATACTCCACAAGTAAAAGATATCAAGGGTGGGAACTTTATCCCCATCCTTCCGCATGTTGATCGTGCTTGCAATGAACCGGTGAATGAGTCGATGGATTGGAGAACGGATATGACCTTCTTGAGCAGTGGAAGGTATATAGACCCGGTTAGCAATTGTACTCCACCATGTCGACGCCACCACCCCCTTGGGAAGTTCTTTGTGGGTATTCTCCAATAAGGCTTCAAAGTATTCCGTCATCGACATGTCTTGATCGTAGATGCCCAACTGCCAAGAGAACTCAACCATGCTGCATTGTCGCAGCTCTCCTCCCAAAGAAAAAGAGATTGTGTTTGGATTGTAATACTCACTACCACCTCGGAATGAAATGGTAGCAAAGAATTCCCAGCACAACTCCGCGTATACTGGCTCTTGGATTTTAAACAATTGCAACCAACCATCACAAGTGATGTTGGCATAACCCAAGTTACAATATTTCACCAAATATGGAGTAAGTTCCTCTTCCAAGCCGACATTGCCCATCCATCCCCAATCCACTGCAGTGGGCAGGTGGATTTCTTTCTGTCACAGCGCTTCCAACCTGTTTAGGGCTCGAGTTTTGGAGGATTTGGAGGTGATTTGTTGAAAGGCTAACCATGGCATATCACCATGGCCTCCTCCACGTGATGACTGTCCTCTCCTTGCCATGCTATCTGCATAAACATACCAAAAACACAGCAACAAACAACACCCCATAATTAAAACAGGAAATTTTTTGATCTATTCGGGACCTACTCGCCGAGTACACGAACATACTCGCCGAGTAGTATGAACATTCTGACAGATCGAGATCGGATCTGTGTAATCTGTGTAATAGTCCAATTTGTTCATAGGGTTTTGTTGTAATTGTTTATCTAACCATAGATCTTGAAGAAATTACTCCAAATAACCTCTAATTCATGAGTAAATCAAAGCCCTAAAAATTGGGAAAAAACTCCCCAAATCCGAAATCATAACAAATATGGGAAGATATGTGATAAAGATTGGACCTTTCATAAAATTAAAGGGTAAAGATGTTACCTTGTTGCTTGAATGATGAGAAAGAAGAAGAAAATTGAAGAGATCTTGAAGAACCCTTGAGATGCGGCTGAGAGGATATGCTCGGCGAGTGTGGAGATGAATTGATGAATAATAATAATTTTTACACATTTTAATTTACTGGGTTTGAACCGGCTACTCGCCGAGTAGACACGCCTGTTATCGACTTTTGGCTGTAAGAGAACATTTACTTGCCGAGTATAGTCGATATACTTGCCGAGTAGATGACTCAGGTTGAAAAAAATTTAAATTTGCCAATTTTACTATATGAATTCCTTTGTTTAGCCTTTCCACCCCACACTCACAGTATAGCTTGTCCTCAAGCACTTAGAGAAGTAGAATAAATGAAGAAGAATGAAAAAAACAAAAAAACAATATGAAAAATAAAGAAAAGGAAAGAAAATGCAAACGTGAAACTTGGGTTGCCTCCCGAGAAGCGCTTCTTTTGATGGAGTCATTAGTTGGACTCCGCCCCGTCTACGTGTTTGCGATTCCGCACAGTAGCAGCTCCTCCAATCCTTCATTTCGGGGGACTCCTTCTTCATATTTCTTCTCTCTATGACCATTGACTTTAAATGGTGTGCCGTCTCTTGAAATCAATTCTATAGCCCCGTGAGGAAACACCGTCTTGACCAAAAAAGGACCATCCCACCTTGATTTGAGTTTGCCCGAGAAAAGTTTTAATCGGGAATTGAAAAGTAGTACTTTTTGGCCTTCATGGATGTCTTTGCTTTTGATTCTTTTGTCATGCCATCTCTTGGTTTTTTCTTTATAGAGCCACGAACTAGAATAAGCCTCATTTCGGAGTTCTTCAAGGGCATTCATTTGCATTAGACGGTTGGTCTTCAATTCTTCCATGTCAAAGTTGCACCTCTTTAACGCCCAATATGCCTTATGCTCGATTTCAACCGGTAAATGGCATTGCTTTCCATAAACTAACCTATATGGTGTAGTACCAATAGGTGTTTTGAAAGCGGTACGAAATGCCCATAGCGCGCCATCCAATTTATCCGACCATTCCTTGCGGTTGCTTCCCACCGACTTCTCTAAGATACGCTTCAAGGCTCAATTGGTCACTTCCGTTTGTCCACTCGTTTGCGGGTGGTATGACGTGGAGAACTTATGGGTCACCCCATATTTCTTGAGCACCTTTTCCAATTGATCATTGGCAAAGTGTGTGCCACGGTCACTAATTAGGGCCTTCGGAACACCAAACCGGGAGAATAGTTTTTTTAAGAATCGTACCACTACCCGTCCGTCATTTGTAGGTAAAGCCTGCGCCTCCGCCCATTTCGAAACATAATCTACCGCCACTAAGATGTACTTGTTTCCTTTGGATGTGGGAAATGGTCCCATGAAGTCAATGCCCCACACGTCGAACACTTCACACACTTGAATGCTATGTTGTGGCATTTCATTTCGAGATGAAATGTTTCCCACCCTTTGACAAGCATCGCATTCTTTGACATATTGGGCTGCATCTTTGAAGATTGTAGGCCAATAGAACCCAATGTCAAAGATCTTCTTTGCGGTATAGTGTGCTCCATGATGTCCTCCCGTGGGCCCGCTATGGCAGTGTTCTAGTATTCCTCGACTCTCCTTCCCGAACACACGTCAGCTTCGAAAGAGGTATGGATCGTCCCAAAAGTAATATTTGATCTCCGCAAAGAATTTCTTCTTTTGCTGACTACTATAATCCTTCGGGACATAATTTGTAGCTAAATAGTTAGCTATGTCTGCGAACCATGGCTCCTCTCCCACTGACACCATAATGTATTCATCCGGAAAGTCGTCTCCATCCTTATCTTCTTGCAATTTCGGGTTCTCGAGCCTAGATAAATGATCGGCCGCTACGTTCTCCATTCCTTTCTTATCTCGTATCTCTATATCGAATTCTTGAAGAAGCAGCACCCATCGTATTAGTCTTGGCTTGGCATCCTGTTTGGAAAACAAATACTTGATAGCCGAGTGGTCAGTAAAAACAGTGGTTTTAGATAAAACCAAGTAAGGGCGAAATTGTCAAAAGCGTAAACTACGGCTAACAGTTCTTTTTCAGTAGTAGTATAATTCTCTTGGGCAGGATTTAAGGTCTTGCTTGCATAATAGATGGGTTGAAAGTGCTTATCAACCCTTTGTCCAAGGACTGCTCCTAGTGCATAGTCACTAGCATCACACATGATCTCGAAGGGTAAGTTCCAATTTGGTGCTATAATGATCGGGGCATTAGTTAATTTTTTCTTTAGAAAGTCAAATGCCTCTAAACACTCTTTAGTAAAATTAAAGGGTGCATCTTTTAGTAATAATTGTGTTAGAGGTTTCGTGATTTTGGAAAAATCTTTTATAAAACGCAGGTAAAAACCTGCGTGTCCCAAAAAACTTCTAATGCCCTTCACATTAGTTGGTGGGGGTAATTTGGCAATGGTGTCTATCTTTGCCCGATCCACCTCAATTCCCTTTTTAGAGACTTTATGTCCCAAAACTATACCCTCCTTGACCATGAAGTGACACTTTTCCCAATTTAGGACCAAGTCGGTTTTCTCACATCTAGCAAGCATTGAGTCAAGATTTGTGAGGCAGTCATTGAAAGAAGATCCAAATACAGAAAAGTCATCCATAAAGACCTCCATGAATTTTTCCACCATATCATGGAATATGGCGGTCATGCACCTTTGAAATGTCGCAGATGCATTGCATAGTCCAAATGGCATGCGTTTATAGGCGAAAGTCCCACTGGGGCATGTAAAGGTGGTCTTTTCTTGGTCCATTGGGTCTATGGGTATTTGGAAATACCCTGAAAACCCATCTAAAAAGCAATAGTAGCTATGGCCCGATAGTCTCTCTAACATTTGATCTATGAAAGGAAGGGGAAAATGGTCTTTGCGAGTGGCATCGTTTAGCTTTCGATAATCGATGCACACTCGCCAACCGGTTACCGTTCGCGTTGGAATTCACTCATTCTTTTCGTTGGTAATGACCGTCATTCCTCCTTTCTTGGGCACCACTTGGACCGGACTCACCCATGGACTATCGGAGATGGAGTAGATGATTCCTGCATCTAAAAGCTTGACCACCTCCTTCTTGACGACTTCTTGCATGTTCGGGTTTAATCGTCTTTGATGTTGCACCACCGGCCTTGCTCCTTCTTCTAAATTGATTTTGTGAGAGCAGTAGGATGGGCTTATTCCCTTGATGTCGGAGATGCTCCATGCGATGGCTCTTTTCCTTTTCTTCAACACGCGTACAAGCTCCTCCTTTTCCGTCTTGGATAGATCTGAGGCTATGATCACCGGCTTCTGATTTCCTTCTTCCAGAAAGGCATACTCCAGATGGTCAGGTAGTGTTTTGAGCTCCAATTTGTTGTGCATAGTGACGGACTCGCCGAGTGCAGGTTTGGTACTCGGCGAGTTGGTGGCTGCATTCACGACTTCTGGCTTTTCTTCAGATGTACTCGGCGAGTAGATCGGGTCTACTCGGCGAGTAGGGCTTTCAGCTTGCTTCTTTATTTCTTCATACTCCGCTTCTTCCAACAGTCTTTCAATCTTTAATAAGTCCTTTTCTGGATCAAATACTTCTTCCAGAGTTGCAAACTTGCTGGAATCTTCAGGTATGGCTTCTTCCAATAATTCGTCAAGCATGTCGATTGAGAAAGCCGTGTCGTCACTACTCCTTGAGTACTTCATGGCTTGGTCTACCCCGAATGTCACTGAATCGTCCCCAACTCGCAATGTGAGCTTAGAATCTCTCATGTCTACGATAGCGCTAGCGGTGTTGAGGAAGGGCCTTCCAAGGATGATTGGCACTTGCGGATCCGCCTCCATGTCGAGAATGATGAAATCAGCCAGGAAGACAAATTTGTCTACTTTCACTAGCAAATCTTCACAAATGCCTCTTGGGAAAGTAACAGTCTTGTTTTCCAAATGAATTGCCATTCGAATTGGCCTTGGCTCCGGGAGGTCCAGCTTCTTAAAGAACGAGTATGGCATAAGGTTCACACTTGCTCCAGAATCAGCTAAGGCATGAATTGCAGCCAAGTTGCCAAATTGGCAAGGCAAAGTTAAGCTCCCCGGATCACCCTTCTTCTTTGGTAATTTGTTTAGCATTGCGGCGGAGCAATTCTCATTAAGTACTACCTTCTACACTTCCTCCATCTTTCTTCTGTTAGTGAGGAGTTCCTTAAGGAACTTTGCATACTTGGGCATTTGCATGACGGCTTCAATGAAAGGAATGTTGATTTGAAGAGTTTTAATATGATCTAGAAACTTCTGATATTCCTCTTCCTGCTTCTCTTTCTTGGCCCGGGCTGGGTATGGCATTGGAGGTTGGTATGGTTTCAAGGGTGGCTGTTCATTTGTTTTAGCAGAGGTACTCGTCGAGTCCATCGGTCCTACTCGGCGAGTAGGACTCTCAGATTGTGAGTGTTGGTTTTCGACTTGTTCTTCCGTTCCTTCCTTCTGTGAGTCCTTGTTTGCTTCAGTTCGAATAGGGGCCAGGGGAGTAATAATCTTCCCACTTCTTGTGGTAACAATATTTACTTGTGCGCCTCGTGGGTTGTTCTCGGTTTTGCTAGGAAGCTCACCCGGTGACCTTTGGTTTAGTTGTTGAGCAAGTTGCCCAAGCTGCGTTTCTATGTTGTGGATGGATGCTTGTTGGTTCCTGAGCATTGTTCTTGTTTCTTGGATAGCAGCATCGTGGTCACTATGTCTTTTCTCGGAAGCGGCCACAAATTTAGTTAGCATATCTTCCAAGCTTGGCTTCTTCTCTTGCACCAGCTCCTCCTTTTGGTAAAAGCCTCTCCCTTTTTGTCTGTACTTCTCCTCCTTGGCCTTCTTGTACTCTTCGTAAGGCAGCCACTCCTTCTTTTGTTTGTGCCAGTCCTCATCATACCGGTCACCGCTCGAATAACATACTTGTGCCTTTTTGTTGCCGTTCTCATCCAAATCGCAATCTCTAGTGAGGTGAGGTCCATTGCATTTTTCGCAACCCACCCGTATGGCATGGATAGTTTGATCCATTTTGTCCATTCTCCTATCCATGGTTTTTAACATGGCCATGACCGCGGATAAATCTTCAGTAGCAGCGTATGCGGCTCCCCTCGTGACATCATTCCTAGGGTTGTGGTATTCTCTAGAGTGTTTAGAGAATTCTTCAATCAATTCTTTAATCACCGGGGGTGGCTTCTTTGTAAGTGGGCCTTGTGAGTCTAGCAACTGTCGGGTCGTGACATTGACTCCATCATAAAAGATGGAAACTTCTTGCTAACTGTTTAGATCATGGTGTGGGCAATTTCGTAGCAGACTTTTGTACTTCTCCCATGCTTCATATAATGACACTCTAGCTTGTTGTTCAAAGTTTGCAATGGCCTTCTTGAGTTTGGCTATCTTGGATGGTGGGCAAAAGTGATCAATAAATTCTTCCTTCATTCTGGCCCAAGTAGTGACTGACCCGGGGGGAAGTGATTTGAGCCAGTCTTTAGCAGCACCCTTGAAGGTTACCGGAAGCATCCGAAGTAGTTGAGTTTCGCGGGTTACATTTGGAATGTTGAAGTAATCAGCAACATCATTCACTTCATCCAAATGTTTGTAGGCATCTTCATGATCTTTCCCATAGAAAGGTATTTCCTTGAGTGAAGCTAGGATATGACCTTTTAGCTCGAAGGTGGCAGTTGCGGGAATTGCGGGTTGCACAAGTCCCGGGCCATGGTCGTCGTGCATCCTCTTCTTCTATTCTCCCATGGGAATTTCATCAGTGTTAGCCATAGTGAATGCTAACTCTTCCTCCGATTCGGTTTCTTGTTCGTACGTTGCCTCCTCTTCTTCCTCGGTTTCGTATCCAATATCTTCTTGAATTGGCTCCTCAATTATCAAGGAAGCGCTAGAAGCTCCTGATTTACTGCTCTTCTTTTTCCCAAAAATAGTCTTCAAGTTGGACAATGG
This sequence comes from Lactuca saligna, assembly GCF_052625555.1. NCBI lineage: Eukaryota > Viridiplantae > Streptophyta > Magnoliopsida > Asterales > Asteraceae > Lactuca > Lactuca saligna. The sequence goes on from NC_136425.1 coordinate 61,114,050, forward strand.
TGATTTCTTTGGTGTGCTTGAACTCTCCACGTCCTTCCCTTTGTTTCTTTTCAATGCGGATTCGGGGTCTTCAAACGGGGGTACCAGTGGTGTGTTTGCTCCTCTGGTCATGAAAGTCCTGAAATTGATCAAATAAAAAAAACGTAAAAAGAACAAAAAGATTGTAAACAAATAAAAAAAAATTGCTGACTAAACTGTTACTCGCCGAGTAGGTGCGAGTGCACTCGGCGAGTATCAGTGATATTTCAAAAAAAATTCTAAGTTTTAACCTAACTAAAACAGATACTAAAACCTAATTACCAGTTATTAAATTGCAATAAATGAACTTTATGCAAGTAAATTCAACGGCGCCAAAAACTTGATGTGTGTAAATTCAACTAGTTTTATCCCTACTTTTTATTAGTAATTTGAGCACATAAAGGATCGAAAAAATTAGGAATTAGCTTAATTATTTAGAACCGTTCCCCGGCAACGGCGCCAAAAACTTGACGTGTGTAAATTCAACTAGTTTTATCCCTACTTTTTATTAGTAATTTGAGCACACAAAGGCAGTGAACCTGTCTTTAAGTGGTATAGATTGATAAGTAAGGTATCGAACTCAGGGAACGGACAATTAAACTAATAGCTAATTTTCACTAAAACAAATAATAAAAGCAAAGGGTTTTTCTCTAGTTTTGCAAGACTAGAAACTTAGACAAACTAAATTAACTAATTAACTAAAGCAACAACTATTCACCAAATTTGATAAAGATGTTTCTATTTAGGTTCAACCAATTCACTTCTATGGTTATTTAAGTTAAGGTGGATTAATTGCTATTGGTTACCAATGATAATAGTTAGGTTCATATTCATTACTCCTAACCCTTAGACAATTAACTAATTTAAGCGTTGATCAAGTGTTTAAACTAATTAATTCCCTAGATTAATTATTTGGATTAAATAAGATTTGTAATGGTTAATTAAGTTATTAATTCAATTAACCTCTTGTTGATGGTTTCTCAAACAAGCTCACACATTAATCTTCCTATTTTCTTATTAATCTTAGTTTCATACTCATTACTTCTAAGCATACGTTTTAGCATTCACATAGACATATGAGGTTAACAATTAAGTGATGTTCATGCAACCTAATTGCCTTCCAATTAACAGAAAATAGTAGTGATTAATACATAAGGTTCTTTAACAAACTTAATTTAATAAATCACCAATAGACAATTAAGCAAAAATTAGTAATTAAACCATAGGAGTTCTTTGGTATTCCCCAAACAGAAACAAAAACGAATTTAGCTCATAGTTGCAGTAGAAACAAACACAAAGACAAAGTTTATTAAAGCAAACATGTTTAATTCCTAAGTCTAAGTGGTAGAATTAACCTAATTGCTTGAATTCTTCCAACTCTTGAAGCTTAGGGTTCCTTAGCGCCTTCTAAACCTTTTAGTCGCAACTAATCCTTCAAAAATCGCTAGGAATAATGTCCCGTGGGATAAGAATTCGTCTTTTAAAGATATCCCAAAACATAGGGTACTCGGCGAGTAGCAGAATCAACTCGCCGAGTAGGTCCATACTTATCCGTCTTGAATTAACAGTCGTATTTATCTTCTGGCGTATCGTCGTGTACTCGCCAAGTAGGGTCGATCTACTCGCCGAGTATATCCTTCTTTCACTCTTTAATCTTCACTTGCTTTCCTTTTCTCCTTTTTGCCTCCAAGCATATCTTTTGGACTGAAAACACAATTCAAAGCATTTTAAGTACCTTTTGTCCACATTATTCTCATAATTAACCAAAAATAACTAAGAATATATGTTAAATAATTAACTAATTATGCACATATCAACGCCTAAGGGATCGCTCGTACGGTTGTCAATTGGACGTTTTCATTAACGTACGTTACAACAATTCACAACCCACTGTATACTCAATGCCTCCGGAGCTCAACGAATACCTCTAATGTAACGAAACAACAACACATAAACTAATTAAAGCAAAGTGATAGGAAAACGTCGGGTTTTCCTAGGGTTTTCAACTAATACACTTACGAATTACATGCCGAATTTTACAACTCGTACGCTTACATCTATAGAAAACAAACAAGCATACTCACAGATCTTCACACTTTTTTTTTACGCTATACTATTTTCAGAAAATATCGGATTTTCTGGTGGTTTTCGAAACAATACAAACATTGGATTTCAAACATTACTTATGAACTCACCAACATTTCATATGTTGACGTTTTTCAAAATACTTGTATTCTCAGGTAACAGATAAAACGAAGGGATAAGTGTACTCAGTGACGTTTTGCTGCTTGTTTAATTAGCACCGAATAATCTACTTTTTGGGCATGTAATGTTAGGGAACAATGTACTAAATGTAAACACTACCAGTTGTATTATTCCAATGCTTGGTGATGTATGATGTTATGTTTCATGTATATTCATTATGATGGTATTCAATTGAGTCACGACAGCCCCCGGACGTTTCCGCCGTCTGGTTCGGGGGTGTGACAACTTTGAATCAACAAAACCCTATGGTTGGTTCATGTAAACATCCTCAGCCAACTTCCCGTTAAGGAAAGCAGTCTTGACATCCATCTGCTAGATTTCATAGTCATGAAAGGCAGCTATGGCGAGGAATATCCTAATAGATTTAATCTTGGCTACTGGAGATAAGGTTTCATCATAGTCAACCCCTGGGGTTTGTGTGAAACCTTTCGCAACCAGTCTAGCCTTGAATGTGTGTACATTCTCATCCATGTATGTCTTTTTCTTGAAGATCCATTTGCACCCAACTGTCTTACGACCTGGTGCATTATCAACCAAATTCCAAACTTGGCTGTCATACATGGACTTTATCTCGTTGTCCATTGCCTCTTTCCACTTGGAAGCCTCTGGGCCTACCATTGCTTCCTTATAAGAGACTGGTTCATCTAAATTTACCAGTGTCCTATCACTGATGAATGTGTCACCATCTGAAGTAATATGAAAATCATACAACTCAGGTGGCACACTCACCCTAGTGGATCTTCGAAGAGATAATGATTTATCAACTGGTTCAACAAGAACTGTTTCCTCTGGCTGAGTGCTAGTGTCATCTAAGGTTCCTTCAGTAGTTGAATCTTGAATCTCTTCAAGGTCAATGGTACTCCCACTGTCCTCTTTGAATATGATCTCTCTTTCTAGAAAGACTCCTCTTCGTGCTACAAAAACCACGTTCTCTCTAGGTCTGTAGAATAAATATCCAAAAGATTGTTTTGGGTGACCAATGAAAACACATTTCTCACTTATTGCTGCTAGCTTGTCGTGAGTCTCTCGCCTTATGAAATCTTCACAAACCCAGACTTTAATATGTGTTAACGAGCGAACTTTCCCTGTCCACATCTCGTGAGGTGTTTTGGCAACCTTCTTTGTCAGGACAAGATTGAGGATGTAGACGGTTGTCTCTAAGGCATAGCCCCAAAAATGAATTGGAAGTGAAGCACGACTCATCATAGGACGAACAATGTCTAACAAGGTTCAATTAGGCCTCTTAGTCACACCATTTAACTGTGGTGTCCTAGGAGGAGTCAGTTGTGAGACTATCCCACATTCTTTTATATAGTCATTGAACTCAATACTAAGATACTCTCCACCTCTATCGGATGAAAGTATCTTTATTTTCCTGCCTAATTGATTTTCGACCTCATGTTTAAACTCTTTGAACTTTTCAAAGGTTTCTAACTTATGTTTGATTAAGTATATATAGCCATATCTACTACAATCATCAGTGAAAGTCACATAAAATCGATTAGCATCTCTTATGGTTTATCTGAAGGGTCCACACACATCTGTATTTATGAGGTCCAACAAACCTTCACCTCTTTCACAAGACCCTGCGAATGGTGGTTTTGTTATCTTTCCCAAAAGACAAGATTCGCACATATCATCCGATTTTAGGTCAAATGACTCCAACACTCCGTCCTTTTGGAGTTGGGCTATGTGTTTCTTGTTAATGTGTCCAAGACAACAATGCCATAAGCATGCCTTGTCTACACTATTAGACAAGTCAATATTAAACACGCTATTTCCTAAGTTATCAACACAAGTCATTGTTTCATACACACCATCACAAGGTAAAGCTTCAAACACAAAAACACCATTCTTATAAATAGAAATTGAACCATTCAAATCATTAAAAGAATATTTAAAACCTTGTATGAAGAATGCATGAAATGAAATAATGTTTCTCGTCATCTCAGATGAATAGCAACAGTTTAATAAATCTAATCTAACGTCGTTACTAAGAAAAAGTTGATAAACTCCGATCTTGGTCACTAGTGAAGACTTATTGTTTCCCATGATCAAGTTTATCCTTCCTCACTCTATCTCCTCACTTTCTTTTAGCCCCTGCAAATCATAACAGATATGAAAACCACATCCTGTATCAAGGACCCATGAACGAGAAGATAATGAGTTATTAGAAGAAATTGTGTAAATACCTGCTGAAGATGGCTTCACTTTGCCATCTTTGATATCCTACAGATATTTTGGGTAGTTTCTCTTCCAGTTCCCTTTGTCATTGCAATAAAAGCAAATAGCATCCTTTGGATCAGAAACATGGGGAATGGTAGCACTGGGCTTAGCCTTTGGGCCACTGCTAGATGACCCAACTTGGACCTTTCCCTTCCAGTTTTGCTTAGGAGGACCTTTCCTCTTTTTCCCCATTCCCTATCCAATAGCTAAGACAGGAGCACTCACAGGAGTGGAGGATATACTTTTATCCTTCATTCCCGCTTCATCTGTCTGCAACAAGTTGTGCAGTTGGGCTAATGTATGCTCAGTATTGTTCAAATGGTACGACAGGATGAATTGACCATAACAATCGGGTAACGATTTCGAGACCATATCAATGGCCAATTCCTCATCAAAGTGAATGTTGAGCTTGACCAAACGCTCTATGTAGCGTTGCATTCTTTGCACATGAGATACAACCGACTCCCCTTCTTTCATCTTGCAAGCCATGAATGACTTGACTACTTCAAACTTTTATTGACAAGCTCGCTTATGGTACTTTTCAATAAGGTCCTTGTTCATCTCAAAAGGCCAGTAGTCCTCATAGTACTTTTGCAGTTCTAGGGACATGGTTGCGACCATGATGCATGCCACTTTGTAAGCATCATCATAGTGCTTCTTGTAGTCAGCATATTCTTCGGGAGTGGATTTGGATTCATCAAGCTCTTTGAGCTCCTTTTCAAGGAAATATTATTTGTCCTCAAATAGAAGTTCCATATTGATGTTACGCATCCAATCGTTATAGTTAGAGCCATCCATAACGACTTTGGATCAAATGTTGAGTAAAGAGAAGTTGTGGTTGGAGGATGATGAAGCAGAATTGTTACTAGGAGTAGACGTCTTAAAAGAAAGATAGTTTTAGTTAGATTTCAATACACCTTAATATAGTAACCCAAAGATACAATATCAAGGTTAGGATCCAACTATGATGATTCACAACTTAGAAATGGGATGTCGAGATCTAAGTGTAAATTACATAAAGGTAGGTGAATGACGATTCACTAATTCCACCATAAGACGAAATAAACGAAGTGAAATTCCTAATTCCTTATGAGATACATTGAACTATTTAATGGCATGTTTTAATCTCGGATTATGCTCTTCTATTTGTGACTGGGATACCAAGGATCACAAGCAAAATGTGAATAACTTTGGTAACTTCATTGTCTTTATCATTAACTATTGATGTATCGGTAAACCACACACACTCCATCAAAACGATAATTATGAGATACTTATTACTACCCTTTATTAGTGCCTATTAGTGTGCTAGTAAACCACACACGCTCAACTAACGACCAATAAAGCATAACGTGCAATTTTATGGACTAGCATACTTTTCACACTTTTCCTAAAGTAACTAGAGTTGAGATTTTGTAAAATAGTGTTCTAGTACTTTCTTAATAACATTATACTTTTGATGAAATTTAGTTGTCCCATCAAATCCCTTCTGCTAACAACCCTTCACTAATCAAGGAAGCGGTGGGTGAGAATGGACACTCATTCAACTACCATTTTATAGGCAGTTTCCTTATACCGTCTTATAGACTAGCTTCGTGAATGAGGCATATTAGCGATTTGAATGATCATATTCTTATACATATATAATATTTAACTTTTAATTATAATACATATATAAGGTGTTTTAAACTTTTTAAAACTTTGGGGTTTATCTTAAAATTTTCGAAAATTAAACTTTTAATTTAAATTTAAAATAAACCAAAAAACTAGATTTAATAATTATCTATTAATTAACTTTTAATTACTTTATTAAATCTAGTAGGGATTATCTAATTAAAATAAAATTTTAATTTAATCCTAATTCATATCCCTCTAGATTTCGAAAAATAGGATATAGGATAATTTCATTGTTTTTCTCAATTATCCAATTAGGTAACAACTATCCAAAAATAAGAAACCCAAAAAATACCATGTAAATTTCAAAATTCAAGGGAGGAGGCTAGGGTTTCCAAAACCCTAACCGTAATTTCGATTAGGGTTCATGGAAGCTAGGGTTTTTCGAAAAACCCTTTGAACCAAAAACCCTAAATACGAAAATTGGCCTTTTAGGGTTTAATAATTATAAACTCTAATTTGTAATTCAACTATTATAGTAATTTAATTTAAAACAAAACCAGACTCTGATACCACTGATGGGTTTTAGGTAAAACAAATAAACTAGAACAACAATTCCTAAGTTCACATGCAACCTACTTTGGATCTATGTTTTAACTATTGAACATATAAATTTGAATTGCAAAGCAAGAACCCTAAGGAGAGAGGCTATTTTCGAAATTAACCAATTAGGGTTTAAGAGTTACATAGCTTTCAATTGTTATAGCAAACAATTGGTAATCCTTTTGATCTTGATCTTCTTGGAAGCTTAGCACCACAAATGTAATGTCTTTAATGGAGTCACACCTAAAATCTAGCAAGAAGGAAACTTGAAGGAGAGAGGCTAAGGTATGCAAAAATCGGCCCAGGGTTTCTTCAAAGTAGGAGTGACCGATTTTAGGTTCCAGAAGGCTCCTTATATAGCTGAGGGATCTAGGGTTAAGGGAAAACCCTAATGTTCATTTGCTTGGGGCCTAAGCTTATCCAAAGGCCTTATCCAAGCCCTTTGGACGAAATCATTAGGGTTTCCCCTATAGATTTCGTCCACCCCCTTCCAAGGAGGTTCTGGAACCTTCCACTCAACTATTTGATAATTACGAACCAATCCATGTACTTTAGAATTAATACAGTTAACCCCAAAATTAATTCTAATTAATTTCTGGCTAACTATTAGTTAAACATTATGATTTCTGATTAATATATTAATATTTTAACATATTAATAAATCATTTATACTAATTTATTAATCTTATAATAATCAATATCTCTCCTTTCATAATTTCTTTGTCCAGTTGCTAGGTTTGAGGGCAAACCAAAAGGACTGTGCTGCTATCAATTCAAGTACATAACAATTATAGTTATGGGCTTACACACCTAATCCAACAGTCTCCCACTTGGATAAGTCTGTAACTATAATTGCTAGTATGACTTCTAAATTTGACCAGCAAATTGTAGCTTCCAAAAGTTGCTGCCGAACTCTGACCCAGTCAGTTACGTGTCCTAAGATAAGTGATCACATGACCCTTTGTTCTACTAGATATCCCTAGACATAAGACATGGAATATAATCAATCTTTTTGTCCAGAATCTATGTTTCCGGATTTCTGATTTGCGATGATATAGGACTACTAATTGAACACATCAATTTAGTCCTAGTTGGGCCCAGCACATAAGTCAACACCAAATCATCGAGGGGCCCACAAATATCACTTTTCCCATTAGGGTAAAAGGAACGAATAAACATTAACTCATATACTTGTATCTTTCACTCATCAAACTATACATGAAAATGCGTTTTATAACACCAAGTTATTGATGCGTTTTCGTATCACCAATGTATAACCGACTTGCAAATTACAACTCATATATCTTTGTTTCAAGATCATAGATATTATCGTCTCAGTATTACTCATGATGAAATCCATGAAGTAATACTCTAAGCGTGGGTTTATCCAATACTCAAATCTCAATTTCTGATTACTCATGAACATTGCAGCAATTCTATTGCTATGTTTATCTTTAGACAATCTGCAATCCAATTCATGACAATCTTAATTCACTACTTATTTCCAAAAGTACGAACGACTGTGGAGTTTGAATAATCATATTATTCGGGAAGTAAAACATGCAAAATATGAAACACAATAATAAACATTTAACAAAAGGCAGTAAACAAACTCATAAATAATACTTTATTATTTAATCACCAATAATATAATTATTATGTTTAAACATTTAGACAATCAACCCAATTACCCAATCTCATTATCTTTTTTATTCTACCCTAAGAATTCAGCTATTCCTCGTTCATTTATTCCTAAGGGTTATCTTAAGGAATAAGTATGAAATCCATCGTTGCCAAGGTTTACTCAACAGGTACTAAATCCATAGTTACCAAGGTTTATCTCGTTTATTGACAGTATCGTTTCCGAGACTCCTCTCGAAATACATGTCAATGGGTTTTATCTCGTTTATCGACAGTATTGTTTCCGAGAATCCACTCGCAATGCATGTCGATGGGTTTTTAGAGTAGACATGGTAAATACACAGTTCAAAACACCTACAGGTTGTGAGCCTGCTAGTGTCCACTGGACTGTCTAGAATAGTCTGTGGTTGTCATCCATACTCTGCTGGATGGTGGGGCCATCACTTGGGTAGAAGGCTTCTCTCATGGTTCACCTCTCACCCTTACCTCATGGTATATATCACCTCTTCATCATTTTATTTTTGTCACAAAGAAACTATTTCATCTACCCATGTTTTACCCCACACATTTTGTAGATATAAAATACGTATACATTTTAAATAATTTAAAACATGTATGTAAATCTTTCACCCAACACAAACAGCAAGTATGCTAACAATATACACACATAGCACGTAGTTTATATAAAATACTTCATATCTATGTGTAAGATGAAAGTAACTATGCACTCACTTGATAAGGTGGTGACTCGGTACTCGGACAGTGCTTCGTTTACTTTAAAATAATTTCCTTCGACGAAACCTAGTATTATTTTAGTCTAATGTTTACCGTGACTAATTATTAGTCTTATTATTATTATATAAACATTTAAACAATACTTTCCAACCACTATGTACAGACAGGGGCCAGACATAAAATACCGGAGGGCAAGACCATTTTGGCATATAACACTTCTAAAATCCAACAACCTTATGCGACCTTTAAATAGATATTATAACGACACTTATATAACACATAATAATAGTCCAAATAATTTTTATAAGGTCCTAATACCATTAGTATATTTAAATAAAAGCTATATTAGAAATAGTGTAGGCGTAGCTCACCTACAACGGATTTTTATTAAAAAAACAGGCTTCGTTGGAGCAGCGTTTCCGAGCTGAAAGCTTTTCTTCTCAGATCCGTCGGGCGCTCTGGTGCTTCCTTCTCGTGCTATGGAGGTTCCCTAGACTTAGAAGGGGTTTAAGGAGGCTAAAGAGAAGTTAGAGAGAGAAAGAAAGGCTTATGGTGTGAAGAAAATATGAGGAGTTCACCCTTTATTTATAGGAGTTTTATAGTAAAGTAGTCTCTAAGATTCGTTCGTATCTTTCGCGTACGAGCTCTGTTTTCTATGTTATTTATATCCACACGTTGGTATTTACGAGTACTACAATTTTCATTTAGACCCCGTCGGCTATTTCTCATTGTATCTCAGATTTACAAAAATGTATTCGAATTCGTCGTGCTCGAAAAGTAGAGACTAAGGTTCGTCCATATCTTTCGCATATGAGCTCCGATTTTGACGTTATTTATATCCACGTGTTGGTATTTATGAGTACTACAACTTTCATTTAGACATCGTTGGCTAATTCTCATTCTATCTCGGATTTACAAAACTGTATCGAATTCGTCGTGCTCGAAGAATAGAGACTAAGCTTCGTCCATATCTTTCGCATACGAGCTCTGTTTTCGACTGTCCTTTTATCGTTTAACTCCTATTGACGATGTCTTCATTTCTCATTTAGATTATTTTGGCTAAAAATCGACCGATTTAAAATTCGAATTTCCGGGTTGTGCACTGTTATGCTAAATCTTAGAAAAATCAAAACTTCCTCATACGAAGTCAGATTTGGGCGTTATTTTTATGGACACTCTCAGTTTAACATATTCTACTACTTTTGTTTAGATTACTAAGGCTAAAAAATCCTCTATCATAAATTCATTATTTACGTCTCTTGGTGTCGTGCCGGTTTTTACCGTAAAACTTCGACGACCATAATTTCTTCGTTATAACTCGGATTTCAACATTCTTTATATGTACGGAGCCCTTGAGACATATTATACAACTTGGTAAAGATTATTTATTCTAAATAATCTTTTGTCGAAAAGTTGTTTTCGACCCCCATTATCTCTAAATTGAGTAGCCCGATCTGCGGGCGTTACAATTTCTGATTAATATATTAATCTTTTAACATATTAATAAATCATTTGTATTAATTTATTAATCTTATAATAATCAATATCTCTCATTTCATAATTTTCTTGTCGAGTTGCAAGGTTTGAGGGCAATCCAAAAGGACTGTGATGCTATCAATTCAAGTACATAACAATTACAGTTATGGGCTTAGACACCTAATTCAACAATTTAACCATTTTTATCATTAAATGGTTAAATCTAGTGATTGAACAAATCCTAAGGGTATGTTATATTAATTAGTGACTTTGATTATGTTAGAGAGCATTAGATATACATGTTATGTGATTGATTAATTATCTTGATCATAGATAAGAAACCGTTAGATTATATCATTCATAGTTTGAATAATAATATCAATTAAGTGTTCACTTGTTACATGATCATTGTAGTAGTCGTTCATAAATGGTTAAATGCTAGGAAATCCGAACAAGATAACTACTAACATCAGAATTCGGTAACCAACTAAATAGTTCATTGCACTAAAGATATCGAACCATATGAAAGAGGTGATTCGAAGTTAAACAAAAGTACTTTTTAATCTTATCTATTTTTGTTGCTTTAGTTAAAGTAACTGTTGTTAATTCAATTGCTTTTAATTGATGATTTAAGTTTTATGAACTTGTAAAATCAAAAAAACTCTTTTATAGTATTTTATTAGTTTAATTAGTAGTAGCAGTTTTTCATTCGAATCATACATATTCCCTTAGTGTATTTACACACCATATATTCCCCTAGTGTATTTACACACCATTTATTACCTTCAACTATATTATTTCGCGATTAGGTACACTGCTTATTTGTGTTTTAAATTGATTGAGATTTGATAAGATAAATAAATTTAAATCTGGTAGTAAAATAACACATCATTTATGATTTTACCTCTATTCGAATCAACAATGGTACCTGGCAAAATATGGAACAGGTTCCCGATCATGTTATGGATGGTAAACAAATCGTAGCTTGCCACCATCTAAGGAAAGAATATGCAACATTCTTTGTCTTTGGACAATCTAGAAATAGATGATCTTCATTTTCCTATTGCATGTTGCATAAGGGACTATGATTGGATAGAATATGCACCCCTCTATTAAGGAGATTAGTCCGATTAAGGAGCCTTCTTAATTTAGTTCACCGCACCAACAAGTTCACTTTCCCAGGACAAGTTGGTTCCAAATGGTTTTGATATGCATTTGGTCCAAATAGTTGTATTTCGTTATAAACGAAGGTCGCAAATGATTCAAAGGTTTGTATTTGGTCACAAAAGTATGTTACTTCATCTTCATCACAGGGATCAGAAGTACCATCGTTGGTGATCAAACGAAGCAATATTGAGAGAACTTAATCAAACATACATTCTCGATTTTAACAATTTGTGAGGTGGGCTGCATTCATTAGAGTTATTCTTTAATGACATGGAATCAAAAATTTTGATTTGTTGCTACCATCATTGGAAATTATAGCGGCAGCCTTTGTGGTCGCAAAAACGAATATGGTTTATATAATAGCCTTATATTTCATTTCTCACTTTTAACATTTGCAAGGACACATGTGTATCTTAATGATCCCATTATTGGTATCAAAATCCAAGGACCTACTACAAACAATCATTAGATATATATCACGTGTCTTGATTGCAATGTTCGGTGCTTTGAGAGAATTTATGAAATCAACCGACATAAATGGTGGCGTCTGTCTGGCATCTGCCACCTCCAACACTATGAAGTCGAATTGTTTGATTGTCACAATAAGGTCGGTATGGTGGAAGATATGCAAGCAATTCAACAGCTTAAACATACCTTAAACTTGTATTGTTAATGTGAAGTTTAAAATTTTGTAATATAAGATCTAGGTTTATTGTGCACCATGTTTGCATGTTTATAGTAAACATTATGTTATTTATATTGAAGATGCTCAACAAATTAATACTACAAACATGATTTTATTTATTTAAAAAAAATGTAGACTACCTAAAGCCTTACTTGATTAAACATGTTTTAACATATTAATTGGTAATGAGAACAGATAGTTTAGACTAGTATGCCATTTTTTGGTTGCATCGGCTATACTTTTTAAAATTTTCGCTCATATCCTTGTGATGGTATGCGAGCGCTTTTACATGGCCGACCGTATTGACCTTTTTCCATTAGTAGTGATTAATGATCATCACTTCATCGGTCGCCTCCTATTCTAAAGAATGATGAACATGATTCATTATCTCCTCATGTGCCTTCCGATATATATTACGGTGATTATAGAAGTGACAATGGGTTAGTTTTGATCATTTACGAGCTGGCTTGGTTTATTAAATGGGTTTAAATTCTCAACATAATCTAACCTATTTAAGTAAACATGTTGAGAATTTCCAATCCAACTTATTATTAATAGCTTTGCATTGGGTTTACTTAATAAACAGTTCGAACCCAATTGATACATTTAAATCTAAAAGAAGTATATAAAATTCAAGCACCTAATTTAATATGTTATATACTTTAATAAGTATTCGAGTAAAAATTGGAAAATAGTTATAAATTCTAATAATTGTTCGATTTTTTTTAAAAAAAAATGCAATAACAAACATAAGATAATATAATTAAATATTAACTATAAAATATATAATATTTAAGAAATATAAAATAACTAAATTTAGAATTTTTTAAACGGATTTACAAGTCGAAATCAAGTTGACAATTACAATATTAACTTAACTCATTTAATTGAATAGGTTAAACGGGTTCATATGTTTAATTAAATGAAATTAAAATTCCAACCTAACACGCTAATTAGGTTGAATGATCGGTGCAAATTACATTAGTATTTAAGTGTTTGTTATTAATGTAATTGCATCTGGTTTACTATCATACACGATACTTTAATTGTTTTTATATCATTTCAGGTTTGAACCTAATCGGTGAAAATTAATGAATAAATGATGCAAAACGTGAAACATGGGCACATCCAAACCTAATTCACTTAAATTATGGCTCTGATAGCAATTGTAATGACTAAGGATGAGAATTTTGCCCGAAAATCCGAACCGAATTAGACCCAAATAAGCAATTTGATTCGTTTTTCGGGTATATATATATATATATATATATATATATATATATATATATATATATATATATATATATATATATATATATAAGGCTTATTCGGTTTTTGGGTTATTCGGTCCGGGTTGCCAGAATAAGGGCTTATTCGGTCCAAAAGGACCGAACCGAATATGAAAAGTCACATTTTTTCCCCTTGCACGATTGCTTAGTCGGTCTTGTGTTCTATCGATTGTTACCTAAAATACCCACGTAATGTTTAATGTTTAACTTATATACTTATAGATAGATTTTTTGGTGTTTTGGATGTTTAATGTTTAGTGTTTAAAATGTTGCTTAATAACTATATCTTAAGATTGTGGTGGTTGGATTTTACATTTTATATATCAAGAATAGTTAATCTGTATTATTCGTGTTTATCATAAGCTACAAAAGTCATACATAATACAATATTTATAATCACATTGTAAATGTTATTTGTGTTATTTGGGTTATTCGGATTATTCGACTCTTTAATCATCTTGTATATGTTATTTGGGTTATTCGGGTCGGAACCGAACCGAACCGAATAATATCTGAACCGAACCGAACCAGTATTGCTTATTTGGTTCGGTTTTCAGTTCATACAATTACCCTTATTCGGTTTTCGGTTTATTCGGGTTCGTGTCGGGTTGGTTCCGACCCAAATAACATCTCTAGTAATGACCCAAATCTTCTAACATCTAATATAAGGGAAGTATCAAAGTTTTATCTACATTTCGGAATTCTACTCTAGTTAAAACATTTACTTCTCGGGGAAAATCACTAGTTTACAATAAAAATCTACATACAAATTGGCCAACATGGAAATAAAGTAAATAGAATCCTACTATTTAAGTCCTCCTTGTGCTCATATCATCTCTTCTGCAACCACGACTGCTAGTACCTAAACATGCAAAAACATAAACATATGCAGCATTGGACACAATGTGTTTGGTGAGTTATTCTTCTATCTTTTATTATCTTTATTTTTTCTTATTTTTCCCATACTCCATCATTTAACACTCTCTCTAAAAGCATGCATTTTTATCTTTTATATTCTTATTTATCTCTTCTCTTATCATCTCATATATCAACTCTTCTTCATTTCATGTGTATTTTTCTATATTCATCTATCTTTTTCTCTTTTCACATATATATTTCTCTATCATCTACTATGTTTCTCATACTCTTCAAGTTTCTCATACTATATTTTTTTCTCCTCTATATTTTTATCTCTAGTGCGTCAGCACTCTGTTCTCATATAGACCCAATGGTCAGATATCATACCATACTCTAATCTTTTGTATCTTCTAAGGGAAACAACATCCCACTACATTACCGGGTATTCTCAATCCAGTCTTACCTAGGACTGGAAATTCTCGACACGACACGCAACACGACCCGCGACACGACACGAAATAAATGGGTTTGGGTTGAGTTTTTCAACCCGCCAACCCGCTAACCCGTCAACCTGTTTATTAAACGGGTCATATATGGGTTTCTCAAAAAATAAACGGGTTGACCCGCCAACCCGTTTATATTCTTAATAAAAAAATTATTTTATTTTTAAATGTATTTGTGTATCAAGTATGAATATTTAATAAGTATTATATAATATATATACCATTGATTCATAGATAATTTGACAGTTTTGACATTTTGAGTCGTGGTGAATGGTCTAAGGTCGTAAGTCGTAACCTATAAGGCTAAGTCTATAACATGTTTCTATGAATGTTTATAATTTTCATTTGGATGTTTAAGATTTAAATGTCTAAAATTCGGACCCACGAACCCAAATTTGACCCACAAACCAGCCAACCTATGAACCCGTATAAATAAATGGGTTGGCGGGTCATATATGGGTTTATGTTCCAAACCCACCAACCCATGACCTGTATATTTAAATGTGTCATGTTTGGGTTGACATATTTTGACCCGCCAACCCGCGACACGCCAACCCGAACACGACACGATTGTCAGGCCTAGTCTTACCTCTCCCTCTCTCTCTCTCTCTCTTATGATCCCTCGTGGATCCTTAATCTTCTCTTCTTACTCATGAACCCCTTATAGATTTCTTACTCTTAATCCATCATCTATTAAATATAAGTTCGTACAAAGAACTCGATTACATATAGGGAAACAACACCCCACTATATTATCGGGTATTCCTACTCTTGAATCCCTTATAGTTGGATAAACCTCACATCTTATATGTTTTTGTTTTGTGCCATTTATAGATGATACATGTTTTTTGCTCTTATTCTAGTAATCTAGTGTTTCCCGTGTTTTTTTTTTTTTTTTTTTTTTTTTTTTTTTTTTTTTTTTTTGTTATTCATTATCATGTACTCCCTTTCTTTGTCATTTGTTGCAGTTTCTTGGATTATATGTTATGTTTATGATTTATTCATGCTTTCTTTGTTTCCTGCGTCCCGTCAAACTTGGGTGGTTTCGTGTTGCTGAACTCCCGAAATAGTAACGAGTCACCTCCCTGAGGTCTGGCAGCAGCCACAGTTGCGGCAGCTGCAGCGGCTGCAGCGTCAGTCACCGCGGCGTACCGCTCATCGAAAGTCTCCATCAGTGTGGTCTTGATAGACCCAAACATCTCCGGAATCTCGGCCTGGATCGCCGCAGCCACCTCTTCGTGAATCATCTGATGAAGCTCCTCGTCACTCACACCGCTTGTCCCAGGTTTGTGGCGTGGCCCAACCATAATGCTTCTGAAATACAACATAAAAATATCAGAGACTCAATCGATCATACTCGCACTCGATAACGCAACCCTACTCGGCCTCCGATACCCAAAGGATTCTTACTTGGGTTGCCCACTGATCCGGTGTCTTCAGTAGTACGGGCCCTATACTATCGACTGCACCGCATCAGCATTCACCCCAAGTCCTCCTCCCTGGACCCCGGATCACGAGTACTCTATTCTTGCTATGCACTGGCTACCTACTCTCTCTCAAAGCATCTAATAACAGCAGGTTCCCCCTACACTAACGCATCACAAATCAGGCCACTCTAGTCCTAATATGAATACCTAGTCTACTATAGCATGCATAACATATCATAACATATCTCATAACACATATTGTAAGGGTATTTTGGGGATTTTACCGTTCGGGCGCTAGCTGGCCGTACACACTGCTTCTCCTTTGGTTATTACAAAATCTCTTATAAAATTTTATGCCTTTATTAATTGAAAATTTTCCTCAAATCCTCGGTTTAAGTTCAGTTACGCCCGAAGGTGCATCCGAATCCCTCAAACCAAGGCTCTTATACCAACTTGTAACAACGTGAATTTTCAAAACAATTTTTCATTTTTCAAACAACTTAAACCATCATTTAATATTCTGAAATCACATGTATAACAAATGTCATCGTAACAAAATACATCCCAAGATCATAAAACAATTACTTCGTCAGTGTGTACAGATCACGTCGGTGCCTTCCCACGGTCCTCGCTAGTACCTGAAACACATAACACAACAACTGTAAGCATAAATGCTTAGTGAGTTTCCCCAAAATACTACTTACGCGCATACGCCTTTCCAGGCCCTGACCTTCCGGTCCGTGTGTCTCAGGGGACTTCCGTCCCGACTCGGTAAACCTTCCGGTCATACCTGCGTCAACCTTACGGTCCACATCACAACGCCTTTCGACCCATAACATATATGCCTTCCGGCCCATATCATAATGCCTTCCGGCCCATATCATAATGCCTTCCGGCCGATATCAAGTAGAACATACATAGCACATACAACGGTTAACTTATCATATACAATGCATACAACTCATAACATATCCGACCTTCCGGTCACACAATAAAACCCTTCCGGGTACAATATAGTGAGAAAACTCACCTTGTGGAAAGTCTAGAATCTCGCGTACTCGCTATCTCCGAATCCTAACCTCGCCTAATCATAACGAAATATCATTTTAATTAATATAAACTTCCACAACTAGACTTTACCCTTATTAATATTCCTCAGAGGGGTAAAATACCATTTTACCCTTCCTTGACTCAAAGTCCACATGTTGACCAAAACCCTAAAAGTCAACATTCACAGTACGCGGGGCGTACATCGCCAATCCACCATCGGGGGTCTTCACCCAGTACGTTGCATGTACTGGGAGTTACGCCCAGCGTAACACTCAGATTCAACCATTCTTCATTTTTGGTCTTAAATGGTTAAGACACTTCTTCACCTTCTAGATCCGGCTCTCTTAAAGCCTCTTAACCCATAAAGTCGAAACCTTTAAGCATTGGCATGGCTGTAAAGGCTCCTACACTCCTTAATACCTTTCCATTTCAACTCAAAAGATCTAGATCTCATGCATGGCTAATCATTCACGTCCAAGATTACATTTTTATGAATCTACAAATCAAATGGACCAGAAGTATGATGGATCTAAGCTAATGGAGACTACTTGCTTATAAAGTCTCCATCTTTGGGACCAAAACCCTAGAAAATGGTCCATAAAGCATATCACAAGAACTACAAGTCAAGATCCGAACTTTTTACCTTAGAAAGAAGCTCCAACCTTTGCTAAACACGGATCTACACTTGAACACCAACTTCTAGCCTCCACAATGGATTCGTCTTCTATTTTGCTACCTTGAAATGACACCACCAAGCTTAGAACACTCACAAATAAGCTATGAACGAAGGAACAACTCTCTTAGGGTTTCTTTCTGAGGGATGGTGGCTGAGGAACCAAGCCATCTCATTCCTTTTATAGCCAACCATTAAATTAGGTTTTTGGGTCTGGACCGGTTACGCCCAGCGTAACCTTGGGTACGCCCAGCGTACCTGGGGGGGGGGGGATGCGTTTAAATGATGCCCAACACAAAATCCCAAAATGACAATGTAACAAAAGATGAAGGGCTAAATAAAGGTACCTGAATTTCGGGCTGTTACACATTCGTTTATTTGATCTACACCCCTTCTCTTTACTTTGTCCTTTCATTTATGGTTCAATTTCATTTTCCCCACCTATGATTTGTTCAGAAACTGATGATTCCTCTCTGGAATCACCTATTACTGTGTTATATTGAGTTGAAAATACTAATAGTTCGTTGATGTTTTTGTTTTCTTATATGATTCGAGTAAATTGTGATCTTGTTGCTCTTTCAACAAATCCAAGATTTGTAGGGAATGGAGCAGGTCTTAATCGGTGATTCTTGAGAACTGGTAAACTCTCGTGAATTTAATGATATTTTATTGAGAGATTAAGCTTTGTTGGTGAATTTATAGGAGTGTTATAGGAAGAATTGTTAGCAAACCCATATTTGTCTTTGAAATGGACAAGAGGTGATAATCGGTGGTGGTTGTGGTGTTGCTGGAAAAATGGAGGTGTCGATGAATGAAGATGATGAGGGATGGGGTTGGGACCAACTCCGATTAGGGGAGAAAGAAAAAGATATATATATATATATATATATATATATATATATATATATATATATATATATATATATATATATAGAGAGAGAGAGAGAGAGAGAGAGAGAGAGAGAGAGAGAGTGTGTGTGTGTGTGTGTGTGTGAGTATTTTTTTATTTTTAATTAAAGTATAAAAACAAATATGGAAAAACGCAAAAAATAAATTAGAAGGGCTAAACGGTCATTTCAAGTGCTTCATGGACTAAATTCACAGGAATTCATGATTTTGAGATCAAATTCATAAGAAATTCTTGATTTTGAACATCCATGGAAGTTGAAAACTTTTTGGATCTTATCCAAAGTTTTTTAAATACTATATTTACCAATTTTGCGGTTTTAATCACGGGTTGCTCACGAGCCCGTTTCTCGAATACGGTAGTATCCAAGATCCATACGACTGAAAATTTGCAAGTTCCCGGTTTCCCGCTCACACTAAAACTGACAAGCCCTCGGTGCCCCTGCCCCATGGTTGATTCAAAGAGTTTACAGACGTTGCCGCCATGGATGACGTTGATCGCCTGTTCGAGTGCTTCAAATGTGGCATCTCTCCACCTCGTAAGATCCCCTTACCTTTATCTTCACCACACAAACCGATACACTTCTCACGCATCTTTGTGGATCATTTTTGACCTAATCTGGACTCAGGATCATGATAATCGAACTTAGATATATTTAATTGCATATACGTTATTTCGATTTGTCTGTTTTTGGGTCCGTTAATTTACTTTTGCATCTTAGTTGCCATGCTACAAGCCAATACTTATTGCTTTCTCATTCAGAATCAGCAACAGGAGGAAGGAAAACCAAAAAGAAGAAACTAAAGCAAGATAAATCAAACGAAGATCCATCAACTTCTACGAATCTCACTCCTGAAGATTCAAACGGGAAAAAACAGCTATCTGCAACAAATATCCAGAATGTAACTCCTTCCCTTTTCCCTTCTTTTGGCACCACCATAATGCTGATTTTCTGTTTACTCCCTCTGCTACATCTTTATTCTCCACTTCAAATCTGCAAATACTGTGAATTCTAACATGTAAAATCACAATACATTGTGTTATTCAACACCAAATGAGATCCTCAGCAAGTTACATATCTTCCTTTGCTCCAGTTCTACACACCAACTATTGGAAAAAAGATATTCAACAATGGAAGCCAGTTCTCCCCCATTGTTTTCTATGGTTCTCCACAAGGTGTGCCTCCAAAAAAACCAGCCCGGTTATTGCGATTGTTACATGAAATACGTGTTGAACTTGCTGCACAACATAAATCAAGGTTCTTTATAATGATTTCACTCGAACATTTCTTTGATAATCAAAACAAAAGATGCCCTTCACATATTAGTTATTACTAATAGTACAACACTTGTGTAGAGATGATGTGTGGGCCACATTTCCAAGGCAAGATGAGGCTATGAAGTATGCAAAAGACTACGAAGGTGTGCATATTTTTAGTTACCAAAATCACGCTAGTGGACAAAGAAGGTTTCTTGTTTCAACATACAAAGAATTTTGGCAAAGGTGCATGATTCAACTATCATTATTTATTCATTCTAGACCTATAGCAATATAGCTTATAAGTATTTGAATGATATGATTTTGCTCCCTTTGTTACTAGGTACAAAAACATGAATTCCAAATTTCGTCATCATTATGAAGTCATTCAAGAGGTAACCCTTTGTTACATGTCTTATCCTACATGGAACATAACTTATTAGATGAGATTGGTGATACTTATAGGGATTACCATGTCACCTTTACTTTGATTTGGAGTTCAATATAAAAGAAAACACCGAAAAGAATGGGGATGAAATGGTTGATCTTCTCATATTGGTTACTTTTGAAGCCTTGTTTGAGAAGTATTCTATTGAAGGGGACACTAATTGGGTTGTTGAACTTGATTCTTCTACAAAAGGTACGTACTTGAGTGTTTGCATTTATCTATAGTTCAATTTTCTAACCTGATTTTTTTTTTTATCAAACAGATAAATTTTCTCGCCATTTGATCATTCGTTTACCAGGGGTTGCTTTCAAGGACAACACACATGTTGGTGCATTTGTTACTGAGGTATCAGTAATTCAGTTTCACTTTTTAGCTTCATATTCAAATTCTTTAACCAGTTCTTGAATCAGATTGCTGAATTTCATACAGATATGTTCACGGATACATAGCTCAAGAGGAAAGGATAAAAGATTTGAACAATTATTTATTTCAAAAGACACAAACTTTGCTGATGTCCCTTGTCATCTTTTTGTTGACACTGCTGTGTATTCAAGAAACCGTTGTTTTCGTCTGCATTTATCATCTAAAGCAGGGAAAACTTCAGTTCTTCTTCCCACTGAAAGGTTTAAATGTAAGGAAATGGTAATGCATCGATCCATGGATACCGATAAATGATAATAATATTATTAATTTATTATCATAAATTCATAATCTAAGTTATATAATGATTTTATAGAGTGAGGAAGATGTGTTCATGGTATCCTTGATCTGCAATATAGATGCAGACTGTGAAAAGCTTCTAATCTGCAAAACAGATTTGGATTGTGTCAAGGTTTTGCATTTTGATATTGAGGTAAATCCAATGTTTATTCACTAAGGACAAAAATGTCATTCTAACTGATAGTTTTTATTATCTCATGATTGTTTTACGACAGAAAAACATGGACTTTTATAAACCAATAACAACACGAGAATTTATTCCAACTTCAAATGGCTACTTGAGTGGAAAATCGCCATTTCCAGGATTAGATGAGTTTATTGAATTCATTGCTACAATAGGAGATGTACAAGGTTTTGGCTTCTTAATATATTTAAAAAGTTACATTAAATTTAATTTAATATAAACCTAAATGATTATTTTCTTTATTGTTAGGAAAAATTCGAAGCTGGTATTGGTTCTCAGAATATGGTTTGATGGTATACAGCATGTTAAGGAATAGATTCTGTGAAAGAATCGGCAGACAACACAAAAGCAATCATGGTAAATAATTTTCAACAAGGGTAGTTTCGGTATTTTATAAAAAAAAAAATGGTTTTGTGATTTTTTTTTGTTTCAGTGATGTATGTGGTGGACCTACAAAAGGGTGGTTATTATCAGAAGTGCTATGATCCTGATTGCAAAGGTGGAGTTTGAAAAAATCATTTTCGGGTTTAAAATATGCAAGAAATAGCAACTCATTGTAATATTTTGGTGGTGTTAGGTTATCGATCTCCTATGCGTCCAGTTCCACCAGAAGTGTTTCCTGATAACAGCTACAATTATATGGAGGGGGAGGGGCAAAATGGGAATAAAAGTCCCTTGGACATGGACAGCTGTCAGAAAGATGAGTGGTGGCGTGAAGCAATGATGGTTGCAGATAAGGTTGAAAATATGCCAAGAGTGCTTCATCTTGCGAAGGAGGTTCGTTCCTGTTTTTTACTTCACATTTTTGTATCTGTTGCTTGTATAATTAAATAATATAAAAAGCCTACATGGAACGAATGTGAATTGCCATGTAGGATGCCATGTCAGCAGCACAGGGTGAGGGTGAAGGGTGGGATGAGGATGATGAATGGTGGATGGCTGTGGAAAGCACTGCATCACAGATTGAGCTCTCATACTGCGGACAGGCTTGATTTTTATATATTTTTTTTCTTGAATAAAATATTCATATTATTGTCTACATAGGATGCCCATGTGTGTATAAAGCAATATTAGAACTCCAAAAGTTAGCTTTTTTTTAATTATAAACATCAAGCTTTCGTTGCTTACTTGGTACTACAAAATTATATTTCTAAACTTTTTAGACTAAATTACCGAAATGGTCCCGGTTTGTATGCTTGTTTAAATTGCCTTTATTTAATTTTTAAGCTTCTTTTTTAATGAATTTTATTAAAAATAAAATAAATGTGGTCCCCACCCTGTGTGTATGAGTGCGCGCCACATTCCAAAGCTCTTATTAATCCATATTCATGTGCTACCAGACTACCACCATCACTAAGTTGAGCCTCTCATATTTTATGGGTTTCAAAAAAAAAAAAAGTGAGGATAAAGAAAATCTCTGTAACAAGTTAAAAAAAAAAATAGTTGGACTGCTAGTGCATTAATCATACAACCTTAGGGACCATTTCTATAACTTAATATTTTATGAACTAAACATGTTTACAAATTACAAAGGATCGTCATTTCATGCTAACCATATGTTTATGTCATAGTTTGTAATGGCATAAACATGTAATTTGAACCGCGATGCTCTAACAAACAAAAATGGGAAGTACGATGCTACATGGTTTTAGCACATTAAATTCATTCCAAAAATTTCATGAAACATCAACCACATAATATGAAGTTTCTTTGAATAATTGCAAATAAAAAAAGAGATAACTTTCAAATTTCAATCCGCAAGGACCCAAACTGTCATTATGGGTTTCGAATTTAAAACCCTAGTTTACAAAACTAAACCAACCAAAAATGAAATTATCCAAGATTAGTATATATGATGATAAAATCTTTTGTAATTCTAACCTAAAAAACAAACTTTTATCATTCATCATCCGAACCCGAACTTGATGCGGCCCCTTTCCCATTTGCCTTGTTTTCCTTTTTCTTATTTTTATTTTTATTATTAGTATCTTCTTCTTCTTCTTCTTCTTCTTCATCTTCACTATACTCACTCTCATAATCCTCATCATACTCCTCTTCCTCAACCTCCTCCTCCTCCTCTCCGCCATCCTCCGCCACTTCCTCCACCAATCCGCCACGTGTCCCCGCCCGTGTCCGCTTCACCACCTTAACCTTCACCCCGGTCTTCTTATCACACCCAATCCACGAATCACACAACAAAAAACAAGTCAAATTATAACTCCCTTCACTCGGAGCTTGAAACTTCCCCATGACCAAGCGGGACCCGCTCCTGACTTTCTCAACCGCCTCCCTAACCGCTTTCCCAATCTCTCCGGGGTTCGCCCCGGAACCTTCCATCGACTCCTCTATTGACTTTGAGGCAGCGGTTATGGCGGCTGATTCGTCCATGAAACTGAGTTTTTGCGAAAACCAAACGTTGTTTGAGGTTTGATCGGCTAGGAGGAACCAATGGTTTTCCTCTTTGTGGAAAGGGTAAAATGGGGAATGTGGTAAAGCACGGGTCAAACCGTTGGATCTTTTTAAAGTGACCCATGATTGGACTGTGACTATGTCGCCTTCTTGGATTCCTTCTTCCCCTTCGGTCCCACATTTGACTTCGAGAGTGATCGACGGCATCATGGAGAGTACGGATTCTATGTCTTGGATTTCGGTTGGAGAGAAGTTGGCGGTTTCTGAGAGAAAGTCAACGCGGTCAACGGGCGACATGTCGCGAAGCTCTTGAAGGGTTTTTATTTTCTGTCAAAAAAAAAAAAAAAAGAATTTGTAGGAATTGAATCGTAAATAATTAATTAATTAATTTTTTTCTTTTACCTTTCGGGTGATTTTTTTTATGATGGCCTCGTTGAAATGAGGAAGCTGAAGAAAGGGTGCAATGCCTTCTGAAGAGCCTCCGGATGGTTTTCTTGCACTAAGAGGAACAGCCTGCATTGACATAAGATATTTGTTTGGTTGGTTGGATGGAATGGAATTAAGAAAACGGAAGGAATCATATTCCTTCCGGAATGGCCGATTCCATTCCATCAGGCTAAATAAATTACCTGGATGATACATTGGGAAAGCTCGACAACACCAACTGCAGGTCTTAGCCACCCATGCCCTTGAGCCGTGCGTGGTATCACTGCCATCTGTTTTGTAAACAATAACATTTAGAATATAATCTAAACAGAAACAATTAAATATTAGAAAATTATAAATATGCTTCTATTTTATATTCAAAAAAATAATAATAATCAACAATTACCTTCATTAGCTCTTCAAGAAGTCGGGGTGCAAGCTCCACTACACGTTTGAAGTCATTCTGTAATTCCGGGGTTAATGTGGCTGTTTGACGAGTCAAATGAGCTTGAATCAACAACTCTGTCTGAAAAACAAAAAGGAGTAAAGAATTCATTTTTTGTTTATTCACAAGATATCTAACAAGGGTATGTTGGTCTTTTAATAAAGTTCAAGACTTTACCTTTATTAGTGCTGGATGCTGCTTCCAAAACTTTGCTTGTTCTTGTTTGATATTTTTGAGATCCAAATTCAACTCACTTCTCACTAACATAAAAAGTTTCTGAAGGGGTTCACCATCAGGCCTACGAACTGGAATCTCCATGTATTCAGCAGCCTTGATAAGAACATCCATAACTTTGCTGCAAAATCACAAATCACACCTTAAAACAGCAACATAATTTCCCAAAATAGAAAAAAGAAGAAGAAGAATATTTCATACCTAGGGGCCAATGATGGTTTCATGAAGTAATAGTAAGCAGATAGTGTTTGATGCATCACATAATTTCCAGTATACTTTGATGATCTTGATAAATATGCAACAGCCACCACTAATGGAAGTAGAATACAAACACCAACAATCCATAGTAATAGTATTCCACCAGATGCACCTTCTATGTTTAAAAGAAATTGAGGAAGAGCTATTCCCATTTGAAACCCCTAAACCACAAATGTTGAAATCTTTCAGAAAATGTAAAGTAATAAACTTTATTCAAGATAATGTGTAAGAAGTGACACCTGTCGACCATCTGGATGACCATATTTTTCAAAGTTTTCACGGGAGATTGGATCTGTAAGTGCTTGATATGCCTTAGCAATGGATTCCACAAAATATTTGTGGGCATCTGGATGAAAAAAATATATTAATCATCAGTAAAAAGTTAAAATAATTGGAGGTTTCGATTCAGGGATGAAAGTTATGAACAAGATCAACCTGGATCTGGATTTTTGTCAGGATGGTATTGAACAGAGAGTCTTCTATATGCCTTTTTTATTTCAGAATCAGAAGCTCCAGGTTGTAATCCAAGAATGTTAAATGGTTCAAATACTTGAACCTGATTGAAGAAAAACCAGTTACTTAACAATTTGCATGATTCTTGAATCAGAGATAAGAAAGGATTTTATACAACAAAATTACTTACCTCACGATTTATTGTCTTGATATAGTACACAAGGACACCCATGATGATCCAAAACAATACCAATGTCAAGTTACTCCATGTTGAGAAGTTTGAGATCTGTTAATATAATTAAGATCAGGAATATCTGAGAATTGTATATTCATTTTTGTGTATTACATGAAAAAAGTCAAACACTATAAAGAAAAATCTTAAAAGAAGATGATTACCTTTTTGAATATTGATTTGCGATATTTTCCTGATCTGGAGCAAACAGAGCACTGGCAGTTGATGCTCTTTTCTTTCTTTGAGGCAGCACGACAAAGCTGCATGATTGTATAAGGTACAAGCGGCAGTGCAATCATCGTTAAAATGAAGATTGGGAAGAGTCCACTGTTCTCCTCCGAAGCAGCCATTGGAACCTTTTGTCGCTACAAGTTTAATGATATGAAGATTAAACAGTGAGTAAAAGTTCTGAAGTTTCCTTGATTCAGTATCAGATTTTGTTCTGATTGTTGAAGATAATGAATTTCATCAGAAGATCATGCACATTTTTGTTTTTCAGAATTTTATCAACTTAAAAGGACGTAAAATACCCAATCGCGTAGAGCAGAACCGGAATTACTCGTTAGAAAGTTCGAATAAAAAAATTACGATCATGCAACTAATTTCGTCGGAGAATGTTAGATCAAATCGAATTCGAAACAATCATACATCGAGCACAATCGAATCGGGATAATCGTAACATAAGCCTAAATGTTCATCAGAGATCAAACACATATCAATCAAATTGGTTTATAATTGACGGAAGTTCAATTCAATAAGAGGATTGAAACTAAACCCGCTGAAAAACAAATCAGCATAGAGATCCCCAACTTTTAGAGACTGTATAAGGTGAAATTTGTACGAAAAATCAAAACCCACAAAACCCTCTAATGAACAGCTGATACACTACCTAAACGAGCAAATTGCTTCGATAATTGACGACGATTAAGAGGTACGTGAAATGAATTGGGTGTAGATGCTGATTACCTATAATTGAGATGGAATTGAGAGAGATCTGCCGATTATACTCTAGGGCAGGAGCATGAAAACGGTGGACGAAGGTTTTTGTGCAGTGAGCGTCTCTTCTTGCTGTTTCTATATTATTAGTGTGGCGAATAATATCCAGATCCAGGATTAAACGGATGCGTTCTTAAATTATCGGATACTATAACCACTTGGCATGCCCAAGGGAAATTTTAGACCGGCGGCGAAGTGACTTTTTTTTTTTTTTTTTTTTTTTTTTTTTTAATAATTTGGTCCCTCCTGTTTGTAAAAAATTAGAACTTTGGTCCAATTTTTTTTCTTTTTCTTTTTGAAGTTGTACTAGTAGTCTAAAATAAGATTTTTATTGAAGGTTTGGTCTAAAACTATTTAAATGTTATATTCTGTAACACCTATTTTTAGGTATTTACATCTTTGGTCCTTGTGTCAAAAAATGGTTGCATTTTTAGCCCGTACGCTGGGCGTATGTGAGGTATGTTGAAATATCCCGGAAATACGGTCCAAAAATTTCATTTTTAAATCATAAATAAAATCGTAGTTATCAAAATCATTCATCCAAAATCATAAGTCGTCGTATCAAATCAGAGTATCATATCAAAACACATAACAACATATCAAAGTAAAACATCACAGGCTAAACAAATGGTGTGTGCACTGCAATCATCTCAAGGTCTTCCTCTTGCTACCGTAAGTACCAGAAACCAAAACTGAAAACTATAAGCACGAAGCTTATTGATTCTCCCCAAACTACCACATATCATACACATAATAACATAACATTAGGCCTTGTCCACTACATCAGGCCCCGCCCCTTCCTCGGTCCCCGTCCGACATCAGCCCCGTTTGGCATCAAGCCTCGCTCAGTATACTGATATGTTTCTTCCATGCCCCGCCGTTATACACATACAGACAATAATATATAATCATGCTAACACATAAGGAATCGTACATAATACTATATTTTCCAGTCCTAAGGTCTCACCTAACATGAGCCCCGCCCCGACTCTGCTAATGATGAGATATGGAACCCCATCTACACTCAGCTAGTGATGAGATACGGGACCCCGCCCACATTCACCTCCTTACCAGGCATATACAAATATCACAAAGACAATAAGTATCACTAAACATGCATTCCTTCATCGAGTACCACCCAGTATCAAACCGTAGTTCGAAAACATACATATAAACATTCTTCAGGCCCCGCCCGACATCGGACCGAAATCCAAAACCATACAAACATTCCTCGGGATTTCCCTAACATCAGTCCTTATTCTGGAACATACTAACATACATAAACGGGTCGACATTGGTGCCTTCGACCTGTTCCTATAGGAGAAAACTCACATTGCAAAGCTGAATCTCACGGATAATCCTCTGACTGCTAACTGGTAGATCCTCGAACCGTTGATCTCTCGACTCCTCGGGCTACCATTACCAAAATAACATTTAGTCCAAAAACCAATAATCCTCCTTAGGGTAAAATTACCATTTTACCCCTAATCCAACTTGGTCCATACCTATGGCCCAAAACTATAATATGAAAGGCCCAATACTAGGTAGACCTCCCAAGCCTACTAGTAGCCCACTAATGGCACAATTTGCTAAATTAGGACCAACCTGTCACACCCCCGAACCAGAGCGGCGGAAACGTCTGGGGACGGGTGACGTCATTGAATAGTATCATAACAATTGAGTATAAATGAATCATAGCAACCCAAAACATCATACAATGAGATTACACAATTACATTGTTTACAAACGTTGTTTGTTCAAAAGCAATTACAAATAACTAACAAGTAGAAAACATGTTGCAACATCTCCTGCTCTCAAAATGGATTGGATACTTGTTCACTAGTTCCCTGAGAATATAAGTGATTTTGAAAAGTGTCAACAATTAAGTTGGTGAGTTCATGAACATTTTTGTATGAAAAGGATTTGTAACTGTTTTGCTTAAATTGGTTTTGTATACCTCCAAAAAATCTGATATTTTCTATAAAAATAGGATGTAAGCCTTATATCCAAGACTAAATATAGATGTATTTCTTTTGTATCTTTTCCTTGTAAAATGATAAGGTATGTTTCCAAAAAATCCAATATTTTCTTAAATATGAACCATAGTCTTCAAAACCCTAAGACCAGAAAAGTATGTAATGTTGTACTGGAGGATAGTATGTGATTTTAACTTTACAAAACTAATGAAGTGAAAGTTACCCTGTAAATCAAACGTTTTCTTAATCCTTATGTGAGTTATTATAACCATGCTTAATATGACTGATATGTCTGAACGACGTTCTTCAGGCATCGGAATTGGTAGACATTTGTCACCCTAGACTTGCTTGTCTAACTGTAGCGAACAGCTTAGGTGTGGGGTTGTCAATCTCGTATAGGTCTATACACAACTATCTCGCTCTCCCTCCAGAAGACTCTGGTTATAATGCAGTATTTAAAGTGTACACTAGGTAGGCACGGTGAAAAGAATGTCTCACAAGAGCATCAATGGATTTTCGTGAACTATGACTTTATTTTTCTTGTAAAATGAATTGGTTATACCCTTGGATAATTATATAGTTTTTCCGAAATGAAAGTGTGGTATTGACTCCCAAACTATGCCGATTATAGTTAATCTTGTATGTATTGTTTAGAGTCTAACTTTTAACGAGTCGAGACCTGTCTCGTACCGAACCCAAAAAAGACGGACGGAAAGACCGTGAAACCGGACCGAAAAAGACCAAGACCGAAAGGGACCAGTTTGAGAAAAAACTGGACTGAGACCAAACCGACCACAAAAAAACCAGACTGTTTCAAAACTGATCCGAAGTGCAGGTGTAATTAGTAATGATACTCGATGGTCCAATATAATCTCTAATAGCGGGCTTCAAAAGAGCCCATATTCGTCATAGGCCCAAGCTGATTTTTTTCTTTTGTCGGAAATCGGAAATGAAGATAAATGTTCAACGTAATCTCATTCACATCGCTCGCACGCCGGCTATAACGAAGAAAACCAATGGGCTCTGCAACCGAACACCGTCGTCTTCCCCGCCACCACCCCTGCGTAAACAACATCTCCCATTTTATCCAGTCCACCGCCACAAACATCTCATCTATCTTCATCCCTAAAACTCCGAATTCAATAAACTCCGTTTCTTCTCCACCCAAAATATTGCTCCCCTTTCCGCTTTCCCTACCATCTATATCGTTATCTGATTCCTCTCCGGCTGATCTGGATTCCTTTCCTTCTTCTACGAGTCCCTCCGCCTCATCTTCATCGGCCAGGAGTATGTCGTCGGAGTCGACCAGCTCAGGGTTTCCATCGACTGTGAGGATTTCTAATTTGAATTCGACAGGAAATGGCGGTGGACCGGCGTTTGTAGGTCAGGTTTTTAGTATGTGTGACCTTTCGGGGACTGGTCTCATGGCTGTTTCTACCCAGTTTGATATCCCCTTTATCTCCAAAAGGTATTAACTTCTCCTCTTCCCTATTCTCCAAAAGTTAATATGAGCTGGTCTATCCTAATTTACACATACTCTGAAATTCAAACAGTTGCGTATTATCAAATTTAACTTCTGCTGTACTGATTAGTGAATCTGAATTTGATCAGCCATAGAACATTGTTTACCTAGCGATTTTAGGCGATGCATCTAGCTGTTGTTGCTCTTTTAGAAATTATTACCAAAAGTGCTGATAGAAACAGTGTATTTCGCATAATCATATACATTGATTTCACAATAGGAAAATTCTTGTTACCACATAACATTTAGGGTTCTGTGAGAATAAACTATGCTTTGAAAGTCATTCGGACTTTGGATGATAGTTATTTGCTAGTCCTTTTTAAACAACAAGACATGTGTTTTGAATGCTTTAATGATCCTATACCACATGAAACAAATAAAATAGCATTAGCATATGCATGATACAAGAATGTTGGATCTATTCCCTTAAAATTTTGTTGTCTAGTTTCTTCTCTCCCCATTATACATCACATATTTCTAGGTGTTTCTTTCCACTCACAGAACACCACAATGGCTTAAAAAGATGTTCCAAGCAGTTATAAAGAGTGAAAGAAATGGCCCTGTTTTCCAATTCTTTATCGATCTAGGAGATGCAGGTACTCCTCTACAACTTCTTTTCAAGATTTTGCTTAAAGATAGTATTTTTTTTATTTAATTTATTCAGTTCCATAGGCATAAGATTATATTTATTTATTAAACAACCTCAAAAAGCTTATTACACAATGGATACTAATTGCATTCTTATTTATCACTTTTCTTTTCAGTTTCATACGTTAAACGACTCAGTATACCCAGTGGGGTTGTTGGTGCCTGTCGCCTTGATCTAGCATATGAACATTTTAAGGTATAATTCAATCGATTATCAATCTTTACAACTCATTTTCTTTACAATATTATTATTCATGAGTTTTTGTTTATCTAAATCCTTTTAATTTTTTACAGGAAAAACCTCACTTGTTCCAGTTCATTCCAAATGAGAGACAGGTTAGACAACTCAGATTTTATTTTTGAAGTCATGATGTCATAAAGTATAGTTGATTTTTTATAATTTTGATCCAAAAATGTTCTCTTGCTATTTTTGTATGTATTTGAGGTACTTATAATGTTTTTGGACCAAATAAGGACCAAAATTGAAAAAATCAGCTATACCCAGGGACCAAAAATGTAATTTACTCGAATAAGAACCATGTTAGATAAGAAATATCAAAATAAGGACCAAAATCAGAAGAAAAAACTCTTTAGGACCAAAAGTGCAAAAAACAAAGATACCCAGGGACCATTTTTGTAATTTTCTCAAAGTAGTATAATCTTTATGCAGGTCAAGGAAGCAAACAAACTTCTTAAGAACACACGAAAGAAAAAGAAATTCGAAGGAGTTCCAGTTTTCACTGCACAAAACTTAGACATTGCAATAGCCACATCTGATGGAATTAAGTGGTATTTACTATCTAATGATTTATGTTTTTTATTAAATAAAAATCATTCATGACATAGTTTCTTATTCATCTCAAAATATCTTCCTTCCATTTCCATCTTATCAGGTATACTCCATATTTCTTCAATAAAAGCATGCTAGATGACATTCTAGAAGATTCCGTTGACCAACATTTCCATTCCTTAATTCAGACACGACATTTACAAAGGCGTCGCGATATTATCGATGACAGTATGGGCTCAGATTTGCTTGAAGACAATACAGACACCGTGTGGGAACCCCCTGAGGTATAAATTTTAATTAAAAAAAAAGATAAATAAATTTAAATGGTTTACGGGTAATTTGGTAATTTGATGATATAGGTTCAGGAAGTTTTGGATGAAATTGGTGCTCCTTCTATACCATTAAGTGTTATTACAAAAGCTGCAGAGATACAGCTTTTGTATACAGTGGATAAAGTGATTCTTGGAAATAGGTGGTTGAGAAAAGCCACTGGAATTCAACCCAAGTTTCCGTATGTGGTTGACTCATTTGAGAAAAGGTAACGAGGGTATTTACGTCTTTTTTGCTTATCGGATAAAAAGTTGCGACTTTTGTCTTGTTATTGACATGATACGATATGTTTATATTGTTGCAGGAGTGCAGCTTCTTTTCAAAGGGCATCCATGTTACCTCATGGTGGAATTCCTGATTCCGATTCCGATTCCGACAACAAACAACTCCAGCTTAAAACGGGATTCCATTCCCCCTTTGGAGATTGGTTCACTAATCCATGGTTAAAACCACTTCAGGATCATGATCATAACCTTTCAGGCAAAAGGTGACACCCAAAATACTAAATTACAATTTTAGTCCCTGTAGTATACCCAAAACGACAAGTTCAGTCAAATTTATCATTGTGGTTTCATTTTGTTGCTTGTATGGTTCCTCCAATGATACGTTTACAAAATTACAAATTTACCCTAATTTTGTCCTTTTGTTGTCTACCAGTGTGAAAGAAGAAGCGCACCCGAACCCGAATCCTTTTCTTCCAAAAATCACGATGGTTGGTGTTGCAACGGGTGAGGCGGGGCCCATGAGCAAGGCGACTTTGAAAAAAACAATGGATGATTTAACAAAAGAATTGGAAAACACGGATGATGGAAACAATGGTAATAATGGTTTTAGTGAAAGTAAATATGATAATGAAAGGGACCCGCTTTTTGTGGCGAATGTGGGTGATTATTATTCGGGGCTGTCGAAAGCTAGTTCGGCTAGATGGGTCCGCCCTCGATCCACTAGAAGCTAAGTTCTTACCTTGCAGGGTATGTTTGGCAAAATAGCTGATAGCTGGAAGATGTAACTTTTGTTTTTGCAAAAGCAGCGTTGAATTTTAGGTGTAAAATTACATAAAACGTAAATGTTTAAAAGTTACTAAAAGCTCGTTTTGCCAAACATGTGATTAGAGTAGGAATTGGATAATTTGGTAATTAGTTGATTTGTAAATGTATATTATGATAATGATTGTTGTGTTGTAAGATGGGATTTGTTAAATTATTGGTTAGATTAATAATAGTCGAGCATGGTGTGGTTTTGATGTGGTTGGTTGACTATCGAGAGTCAAAATCAAGATCTTTAAGGCATCAAAATCAAAAAGAAATAATATTACTGTGTAATGTTGTAGAGAAATATAGGTTTTTGAATTATACTTGACTAATCAAATACATTTACGAATTTCGCGTTACTTATGATAATAATTGTGAAAAAAAATATGTTTCATTATGGATAATTAAATATAAATGTGTAATTACTATGGATATATAAAAAAATATGTATTGTTAAAAACCCAATGGTATAATTGGCCTTATACATTCTCAAGGGGTTTGAGATTACTTATTTAAAGTGCTTACTAGTGAACATTGTTTGGTATTAATAATAAGCAGTTTTAAGTTTTTTGGATTAAATTAAATAAAAGCTTATTGTTAAAACAAATAAACGATTTTATGATTAGTTTTTCTTCTAACTTATTTGACAATACTCGGAATTTATGTGAAAGTGTTATCATGTATTGAAATCAATCTACCATCTTAGTATTGTTTAACCCTAAAAACCTAAAACCTATATGGATCGTAACCTTGTTTTTTTATGACCAACAATGTATATGTCAATTTACCCATTTTACCCTTGTCCATTTTGGTGTTTATATATATATATATATATATATATATATATATATATATATATATATATATATATATATATATATATATATATATATATATATATATATATATATATATATATATATATATAGGGTTAGGTTCATTTGAGACCACCTATATTTTGTAACACCGTGAGACGTATTTTTTTTAGTTAATTCATGTTCCGAAAATAATATTTAAAAAAAGAATTTTTTGATTTTTCCATTTATTTTGCGTTTTAAATTTATTTTTAGAATATGTACAGTGTAATATTCTATTTACAATATTTCACGTATTTTTAAAAAAAAATAGAATTTTTTTAAATTTTTTTTAGTTAATTCACGTTCCGAAAATAATATTTAAAAAAAGAATTTTTGGATTTTTCCATTTATTTTGCATTTTAAAATTATTTTGAATTTTTGGATTTTTCCATATATATATATGTTCAGGTTCATTTGAGATCATTCTAATTTTGTGAGACCGTGAGACCAGATCTAAAAATAATTTTAAAATGCAAAATAAATGAAAAAATTCAAAAATTCTTTTTTTAAATATTATTTTCGGAACTTGAATTAACTAAAAAAAATTAAAAAAAATCTCGTTTTTTTTTTTTAAAAATACGTGAAATATTCTAAATAGAATATTATACTGACATATTCTATAAAATAATTTTAAAATGCAAAATAAATGGAAAAATCTAAAAATTCTTTTTTTAAATATTATTTTCGGAACTTGAATTAACTAAAAAAAATAAAAATAAATAAAAAAAAAAATAAAAAAAATCCTATTTTTTTGAAAAATACGTGAAATATTCTAAATAAAATATTACACTGTACATATTCTAAAAATAATTTTAAAATGCAAAATAAATGAAAAAATTAAAAAAATTCTTTTTTTAAATATTATTTTCGGAACTTGAATTAACTAAAAAAATAAAAAATAAAAAATAAAAAAAATGCGTCTCACGGTCTCACAAAATTAGGCCGTCTCACATGAACCTAACCCTATATATATATATATATATATATATATATATATATATATATATATATATATATATATATATATATATATATATATATATATATATAAAACATAATTTGACTTCATATAAATTAATCCGAATATTTTATTTTCTTAAATTTTGTTTTATTACCATTTACCACGTAAACTTATAAATATTTTTACAAAAATATATTGATTTATCTATCTATTTATTATTATTATTATTATTATTATTATTATTATTATTATTATTATTATTATTATTATTAGACAAAACTACAAATTTGGTCCTTGTGGTTTGCAAAAACCTTTGGATAGGGTCCAAAAAGTTTCTGGCTTGCACCGAAGGTCCAAAATCAAGGTTTTTCATTGTTTTTGGTCCAAAAAAACTTGAAAAGTCGATTTTACCCTTTTCTATTTCTTTTTTCTATTTTCTTTATTGTTTTTGGTATTTAAATAATTAAAAAAAAAAAAATCTTACCCAACACTCTCTCTCTCTCTCTCTCTCTCTCTCTTTCTCTCTCTCAACTGAAGAACTTCCCATCTCGAAGCAGACGAACGAATTTAGGGCTTTTTCCCTCGTCACTTTGACTGATCGGGCAAAAGAGAGACGGATACGAAGCTGCGAACGAAGCAGACGAACGAATAAAAGGGAAGCATGATGGCTCGTAGGGCGCGATTATTCGTTGATCGGTCGTGAGAAGGATTATCTCCTGGGTCGACAGCCAAGAGGCTGCGAAGGGACGGAGGTCTTCGATTGGGCGAGACAAGCAGCAATGGTAATGACTTTGGTTGTTCGATGTCCAACAGGAGGTATGCGAGGGCCTTTTTGCTCCGTTAATTCCTTGCTTCATCTTCTTTTTGATTTGGTAGGAACAATGAAAAGGTGAAGGGAGAACGAAGGGGGTTTGTAGCTCCCTTGCTCACCGGGAACGCACAAGAAAACACCTCCGACGGAGGTGCTTCTGCCGAAAATCGGGACAGAAGAAGGAAAGAAACAGGAAGAGTTCCTTGATTGTTTTTTTTTTAATCTGGTCAATTTTTATGTTCTTCAGTTAAGAGAGAAGGGAGTTTCATTGTGTGTTTATAGGACCAGTAGTGGGTTCGATTAACAAGATGATGATCAAAGGGAGGGGTATGTCGATGGATTTGTGGAAGATGAATAAGAATAAACCTGGGTTAGGTTAGGGAGAGAGAGAGAGAGAGAGAGAGAGAGAGAGAGAGAGAGAGAGTATGTGTGTTGGGTAAGATTTTATTTTTTATTTTTTTTAATTATTTAAATACCAAAAACAATAAAGAAAATAGAAAAAAGAAATTAAAAAGGGTAAAATCGACTTTTCAAGTTTTTTTGGACCAAAACCAATGAAAAACCTTGATTTTGGACCTTCGGTGCAAGCCGGAAACTTTTTGGACCCTATCCAAAGGTTTTTGCAAACCACAAGGACCAAATTTATAGTTTTGTCTTATTATTATTATTATTATTATTATTATTATTATTATTATTATTAAATAAACAATTCCAAAAGATTATTGTTATATAGGATGACCTATTTATCCTCAAATTTGTTATTATTATTATTATTATTATTATTATTATTATTATTTTTTTTTTTTTGTAAAATACATGTTACTATAAAAAAAATATTGTGGAGTAATTTTCGTGTAAATAGCATAAACCATCATATAAATGGGCCAACGGGTATTGATCCATTTCATAAACGGTAATCTGCGATTCTAATTTCTACACAGCACAAAATTGCTCATCGCCTCCAGTATCCGAGCACCAAACAGGGTGGGAGAGAGATCCGTAGAGAGTGAGAGAGAAAGATGTTTCTGCGGAGGTTTGCTCGGCCATCGTCATTGATGATGATGGCCAGGGTGAAGGAAACAACGGGGATCGTCGGTCTCGAGGTGGTTCCTAATGCAAGGGACGTGCTAATTGGTCTTTACAACAAAACCCTAAACGAGATCCAGCGTGTACCTGAGGACGAAGGCTACCGGAAGGCTGTTGAGAGCTTCACGCGCCACCGATTGAAGGTATGCCAAGAGGAAGAAGACTGGGAAGTCATTGAGAAGCGACTTGGTTGTGGTCAAGTTGAGGAACTCATTGAAGAAGCTCAGGATGAGCTCAAACTTATTGACAAAATGATCGGTACGATTTCCCTCTTTCTCACTCTTAAACAAATCCTTCAATTCGATTATGATAAATTGCGATGAATATTAGGCAAATCATAGAGATGAATTAGGTATTTTGTTTGATCGTCATAAAACATATAGAAAATTAGACATAGCAAGTGGAAGAACATCCACTATGATTCAATTTTTGAAACTTAGAAATGGTTGATCTACTGCTACTGATGGCCTTCGTGGGTGCCAATTTGGGTGCATAGATTTCATTTCACATGTTATACGAATTTAGTTAGTGCGTTGTTGTTGGAACTTGAATTGCTGAATAATTAGTTCAAAACTTAAGTGACGTCGCTTCAATTCTGGTCCTAAGCCACAGCATCCATGTTAGCTTTCCTGATTGAACCATGAAAGAAAAATTCATGGTGTTCTTGGTTTGACTTGTAAAATTTCTCTCTTTTTTTCTGTTACATATTGATCGCTTCTGTTCGTAATTGGTATTCTGATTCTCGTCACCTAAAATTCTTTGATTACTAATCTCTTCTCCACACTCCACTCACTAATTCAGTGCAGTGAATTTCTGAATATATTCCTACAAGTTCTATAATGACATTTAGAACTCAACACCTGAAAACAATACCAACAATTCTCCTGTTGTGAAATCAATGCACATGATTATGCAATTCTACACTGTTGACTGTTTCTATCAACTTTTTTGGCAACAATTCCAACAGAACTTCATTACAAATCATAGGCATCTTGGTTTTTAGCTCGAGTAATCTTATATCTTCATTTCCTTGATTACAGTTTTGTAATAAAGAACCAAAATGTATTGACATCTTTTGGTATCAAATTGCAGAGTGGGACCCATGGGGTGTACCCGATGACTACGAATGTGAAGTAGTTGAAAATGATGCTCCTGTCCCTAAGCATGTCCCACTACACCGACCTGGTCCTCTTCCTGAGGAGTTTTACAAGACTCTGGATGCTATCATGGCTGGAAAATTGGAGCCTCCTGCTAAAAAAGATGAGTCAGCAATCCCTGCAAGTTCCCAATGAGCAACAAATCATGCTTCTTTGTTTCCGGGTTTGTTTCTATTTATAGAAAGCTGAAATCTTTGCTATTTTCAGAATTATTGTTCATGTTTTGTCTGAATAACTATGTGTTTGGAGGCTAATAAACACAGATTCGGCTAGTGGTGTCCACTATGTTTTCTGTAGGGGCTGTTTCTATTTGATTCAATGCTTAATACTTAATTTGGATAGAATGAGTGAATGACTTAATGGGTTAAGCCAAAAAGCTTGGCTTTATGCATCAAGACAATAAATCTTTACGTATTTGCCCTTACTTTTTCCCTCCTTAGTCCTCTCACGTTACAATTGATGAATATTGAGAAATTTGTTTTTTGGAATGTAAGGGTAAAATGGTCATTTAGTGTGTGAAAATAAAAGAAACAGCCACAAGGAATACTTGAAAAAAGTTGATCGAATTTTCTAATATTGCTTTGTGAGACTCTTCCTAAACACCATGAAAGATAAGCACAATTCCGTCATCCTTGACATATTTTATTGTATATAAATAAATAAATGTTTTAATAGAATGTGAATTTGTATTATTTACACTTCATTCTTGATTAAAATGTAATGTCTATAAGTTGCAAACCATTATTTCTCATCTAATTAAAGTTTTATATTAGGGGGAAAGGAATAGTAAGCATTAATATTGGATAAAAGTTGGGAAAGTTTATTTGATTTTTAATATTTTAGTATGCGTAATGTATTTTTTTTTGTGTAATCTACCTTTTACCTGTAACAATAATTAATATACTTGTATTTTTTCAGTCATAAGCAATGTATTTTCTATGTCAACCATTTTGACATGCGATAGAAAATTTATTTCAAAATTTAGTGACTAAGTGTGTAAAAAAAAAGCGTAGTGACTAAATGTATACAAATCCAAAAGATCGTTACTCTCAAGTTAATCATAATTTTAACAAAAAAAAAGCTGACCTTATATGTTGATAAATTGGATGATTATGAGCAAATTAGTGGTAAAAGTTGTTGGAATATATGATACAGAAATAAGAGATGCGAATATTATTAAGTAGTTACCTATGTTTGTATTTATATTAAAATTTCGTTATGAGAAAATAGTATCTTTGATTCATTAATAAGGTGATACTAAACATTATGTAAGAATTCTATATATTGAAAAGTAGGATACCTAAATGGAATGATGTATCAAGTGAACGTAATGGGATAATGTTTAAAATGAAAACATAGTGATTACAATAAAATGAAGTTTTAAAACTCAGAATAAATTCAACGAAACAAAATTGATCGAATGTTTTTCTTGTAATTACAAAACCTCACACTCCCTATTTTATTTGTATAATGTATTTATTTAATAGCATCTTTTTAGTTTTATAAAATTTATCTGTTAAAAAAAACCGACAGATGATTTATATCTAATGATTAAAGGATGTTAATAACCTTGAACAAGTGATGGAATTCGAAGTATTCGGTGGTGGTCTCCTCAGAGATCAAGACTAATCTACTTATACGAATTCATGTCTATTTATGAATCTTTATGGTAAAGATGTTATTATAGCCTCCTATAAAACAGGGGAAAAAAATTTATCAACAGAGATTCATGGCGTGAAGAAAGAATCGAGTACCATAGAGGCATTTTCACACTTTACATCATGATGACGAAGACAACCAGTAACAAATGGACCATAGGATTATCAATTATGTGTTCAAACGTATACGTGTAAAAACCGTATCTTTTTTCATACAAATTAATTCATGTTAAGATGATTATTGTACCTAATTTTTGCAATAATTATTGATCATTCAAACGTGAATTTTAATAAATTTATTTGTGAATCAATGTGAATACATTTGTGTATGAACTAGGGAAGAGGCGGTTTGCACCGGACAAACTTTTTTTTTTTTTTTTTTTTTTTAATTAATATTTGGTAGGTTATGTATACAAGAATCAAAACAATGTTGTGCAAGGCAAACATGGACACTTTATTTGCCCCGATAAGAATTTTTGTGTATATTATTACATAGTTACATCAACATCCAACACTTTTAAATAGTATTCATGCATACGGAGGTGTTTATGCAACAATAGATGGTAAACTGAAGGCTTTGATTTGGCCTTTCCAATCCTCTTCTTGTCAGTAATTATTGACCTCTTTCTTTGCAATGTTGATGGTGTCACCAACTTCTGTATCTAAGAAGCCTTTCTCACTTCATTACCTGTATGTATTAAATTCCCATTAAACCTGCTAATCAATGAATCAATCTAATCACCCTTCTGCTAAAACATATGTATAACGAAAGAAATAACAATGCACTTCCATTTTTTCTTAGTTATATATAAAGTTTAGATACTAATATGAAATGAAACTTTGGTAACAAAACTTTTTTTTTTTTTTTTTTTTAAACACTAAGTTATGACATTGTTATGGAAACACTATTAAAAGTGAAGGGTGAAGAAGTGTATCACAATGTTAAGCAAAGTATGCTAAGAATTGATATAATTGAATAATTTTTACCACGTGTTATTAGTGATGGAAAGTTTCAAGTTTCTTAGTGAATTCAAGAAGCTTAGCATTGTTATCAAAATTTACCCTGAAAATATAAAATTATTTTTAGTAAAAATACATCATTTTTGACCGAATTTCAGTACTTTATGGTTCACAACAAACGTAGCTGATTTTTTGTTAGGTTAAAATATCAGCAATTTTAGAGAAAAACTAATTTTATTTATCCAAACTTGTAGCACATTGTTACATTGTAATTTTGTGAGAATATTGTTTTATTTTCAACAAAATAAAAATAATTTGAATTAAAAACCATTTGCAGATTGATTTGTAATATTAAAGAGGTACTTACATTGTCAAAATGGTTTGTAAAAAGTATAAGGAGGTAAAGTTAAAACATTACCTGTTTGTGATTATATCTGTTTGTAACAGACATTCCTATATCTCTTTCGAAAAAAAAAAAGCATATTCCCTATATAGGCATCATCCCAAATCTCCATTCACCGGCAAAAGAAGCTAAATGCAAAAAAAACAAAAAGTTAAAAAATAAATAAATAAATGATCATTTCCATAGTAAACTATGATATTCTTATATATTCCAATATGCTTATCAAAATGTAGGTGTATAATTCAATAATGCCTATATATGCGAAGAAAACATTACATCAATTTGGTGAAATGGTAACTTGGAAAAAACAACTTACATCTGCCACTATCTTATTCTTTGTAAGTTTCAGCCACCAATCTTTCTTCCAATAAGAAATTATAGTCATGCTGTATGTTTAACTGTAACGATCAAAAAATTTCAATAAAATTTAAACTTTTCAAAAACATCCCAATTCATTAAGTTATTACAAAAAGGTTTTTAATACATTTATTATCAGAGTATTCCCAGGTCCACATCATAAAGCATAAACACGAGGAGTGTTACGATCACGCATTTGCCTTGCCACGGTCTCCTGAAGAACCTAAAAAACATTAAACCACAACTGTAAGCCCGAAAGCTTAGTGAGATACCCCCAAAATACCAACCACATATACCATACACATAACATGCTGTATCATATTGAATCACAGAACATCCATGCATATCGGGTCTACTGGGTGACTGGTCCGCCGTGTCGGGCCTTCAGTCCACCTGGTCCACCCTCCGAGTCCAGTCATGTCCCTCGAGTCTGCAGTGTGGTTGGTTCGCTCGCACCGGGCCTTCAACCCACCTGGTCCACTCTCTGAGTCTACAGTATGACTGATCCGCCTGTATCGGGCCTTCAGTCGGCCTGGTCCACTCTCTGAGCCTCGGCATGTCTGGTCCGCCCTCGTGAGGCCTACAACCTATCCAGACCGCTCGCTGGGCCTTCGGAACAACCGGTTCGCCCTGGGTATCTTGGCCTACAGCACAAAGCAGGACCCGCCTCAACCCAACTCCAGTCCAAACAACCATGTGCACATAAACATACAATCATATAACAATTCATATTCAATCAAACCGATCTAGCAGATCACGTAACACAACATACTCTAAGCAGGATACCGACCTAACCGGTCACTAGCATAGCATCATCTTATATACCAGGATACCGACCTTAACCAGGTCTCTAACGAATACCATCCTAACTACCAGGATGCAAACATAGTAAAACAGCAACATAAAAATAATACCCGGATTACAATCCGATAAAGGGCCGGCCTTGGTGCCTTAGACCCTGTTGATATAGTGAGGATAACTCACCTCACAACTACTGACTGAAAGGATAAGATCACGCTGCTGAAATCTTCGACCCGAACTCCACCACTGGCTAACACCAACACTGAACTCAAAACAAAACCCAACAATTACCAAAATGCCCCTGGAAGTCAACTGGTCAACCCTTGGTCAAAGTCAAAGTCAAACTCATCCTCCTGACTGACTCTACTCGCCGAGTCAACCTAATGACTCGTCGAGTCCCCATGCTCAGAACTTCCCCAATCCGCGACTCAACTCGCCGAGTCACCCCGAGACTCACCGAGTCTCGCAACTCTGAATCCCCTCGCACTCAACTCACCGAGTCCTCCCTTGACTCGCCGATTCATGACTCAACCAGAAGAATATTAGGACCTCACGACCAGACTCGCCGAGTCCAAGAACAGACTCGCCGAGTCCAAGGCCATCTTCAACCTACTTGCCGAGTTGTTCTTCCAACTCATCGAGTTCCAATCCATCTTCAAGCAACTCGCCGAGTACACCTTTGTGACTCGCCGAGTGCCTCTAGATCTTAACCCATGCAGAAGCTTTCCAGGCCATGCAAATGATCCAAAACATAGATCTACCCTTATACAACCCATCCATCACGTAAAGTGGCAAACTTTACGTGAATCCAAAGAGATCTAGGCATTTAACACTCTAGGGCTATGGTTTGGGACAAGATGGCTTCACCAATCATTCAATAATAGGGACTTTAATGCACCCTAGACCTTTTCCACTTCAAATCTGAGGTAGCAACCTCAGATCTATCCTTCAAACTCAAGATACCACAACCTAAGCTTCCCTCACAACCCTAAAATGATGAATCTAGGAGAACACAGCCCAAGAACGAGATATTACCTCAAAATGAAGCCCCCAACAGCAAGGAATCTTAATCAAAGCAAAGCCCCTTACTCTAAGCCTCCTAACTCTCCAAGATCTTCTTCCAACTTTCTTCTCCAAGGCTCAAATGCACTCAAAACCTTCACAAACACATATCTAGGGTTTCTGGACTTCAAGGGAAGGTAAGGAGGCTGAGGAGAGGGTATAATGTCCTTTATATAGGGCTCATCCCCCAAATTTAGGGTTTTATTTACACAGCGCCTACTCGCAGAGTGCAACCTTGGACTCGCCGAGTTGGCCACTTAACACGCGACCTGAGTCGCGACCCTAATCGCCGAGTCCACCCATGGACTCGCCGAGTCCACCCATGGACTGGACGAGTTGCCCTTCAAATTTACACTTTTAGCCCTTCAACTCTACTCTTGATATTCCGGGATGTTACAATTCTCTCCCACTTAAATTAGGCTTCGTCCTCGAAGCCTGCGGCAACTCAACTCTAGAAATTCTCTCGCATTACAACTCCTGGCATTAACCCAACCAGGTTCCTCAAAGCACAACCATGGAAACCAGAAACTCACTTTCTCCATTCTCGCGGTATCCTGACCACCGTCACAAGCCAGCCACCGGCTTTACCCTCTGATAACCACACCTAACAACTGAGTACCACCCATGATGCAACACTGCTCCAAATCACAACCAT
The DNA here is from genome assembly GCF_052625555.1 of Lactuca saligna. Lineage (NCBI taxonomy): Eukaryota > Viridiplantae > Streptophyta > Magnoliopsida > Asterales > Asteraceae > Lactuca > Lactuca saligna. The sequence goes on from NC_136425.1 coordinate 61,158,314, forward strand.
CACTCGACCCATATGAGCTATAAATAACCATGCACCACCGGATTCCCGATCTGAGTCCAACTCTATCCAATCCATGCTGACAGAAAGACACATTCTTCAGAGCAACTCCCATGAGTTCTCCTCTTGCAATCACATGCACATGCTGAACTAGCTCTAGCACCCTCGGGTTAGGAAAACCCATTACACTAACGACCCTCAAAACATCCCTCAGGATGAACCACTACAGCACAATTCCTTCACCGCAATCAAATTGGGACTCCAAAACTCCATCCTTGCATCCCTTACGAGCCTCTTGACTTTACACCCTCGGAATTTCCTTCCGTAACCTCGGCAGACATCCAAACCGGATGTGATTCCATACCACCGCCGCACACACTGCGCCATAACCATAATTGGAACACCCCAATCATAACTTCGCACTACTAATTCACTTCCGTGACTTACATTCCCTCTCAGAGCTACATTCCTTTCCCTTTTTCCTTACCAAGGAGATCCACTTGGCAGTCTTGACACTACCACAAGTGGCACAGTGCTCACCCAATACTACACCGTTTCCTTATGGCATAATCGCTATCCGATGCACCATACATAATCTGAATCCACTCGAGAAGACTCTCAAGTCCACGCTTGACTTCCCAACATGATCAATATCCGGGGCCAGACCTTCTAACGCTAACATATCACGACATACTCAATCCATTTCCTCGCACCGATCTAACAACACATGCAGAGTCTTCAGCATGACTGGACCGCCTTACGCGGCCTTCAACCAACTGGACCACTCTCATAACCTTCAGCAGACCTGGACCGCCCTCCAGGGCCTTCAGTCTAGCTGGACTGTCCTCCGAGCCTTCGGCCTGATTGGTAGTGTGACATCCCCAAAATCACGGCCAGAAAAGACCGATTTTGTTTATGCTTTATAAAAATCAGAGTACTTCATTTTATAAAAATGTTGCGGAATTTGTTCCCAGAAAAACATGGTGAATACGTTATTAAAAATTTTTTGAAGGAACGTATTCATTTCATTTTAAAACGTTTGGGATGTCATCGTTAATACAGAAACATAAGCATAAACAGAACTTACAATTATTTACACTAGTGATCTACATCTCTTTAAATCTCTCAGTGTAATGTCACTTCATATCAACACCTGTGATATAAATAAACTGAGTGGGCCAGGTTGGGAAACCTGGTGAGTACATAGGGTTTCAACCCACAATAATATAATTATTATGTTTAAACAATCAAACAATCAACCCAATTACCCATCCCCATTATCTTCTTTAGTCTTAAGGATCTACCCTAAGAATCAGCTGTTCCTCGTTTATTTATTCCTAAGGATCATCCTAAGGAATCGACACGAAGTCCATCATTACCAAGGCTTATAGAATATATCTGGTGAACACGTAGTCCGAAACATCTGGTAAACACTTAGTTCAAAAGTAACTAGTGAACACACTTAGTTCAAAATACCTAGTGAACACACTCAGTTCAAAGATACCTAGTGAACACACTCAGTTCAAAATACCTAATGAGCACCTAGTTCAAAACACCTACAGGTTACGAGCTTACTAGCGTTCCACCGGACCGTCTAGTATCGCCCAGGGTCATCATCTATACTCCACTAGATGACTGGATCACTGACAACATTGATGTCTCCTATCGTGTTATCACAAAACAACTATTTCATCTACCCATGTTTTACCCAACACATTTTGTAGATATAAAATACATATACAGTTTAAATCATTTAAAACATGTATAAAAATCATTCACCCAGCATAGACAGCAAGTATTCAGACAATATGCACACACAACACATAATTTATATTAAAATACTTCATATCTATGTGTAAGATGAAAGGGACTATGCACTCACCTAAAAGTTATTACAAAAAGGTTTTCAATACATTTATTATCAGAGTATTCCCAGGTCCACATCATAAAGCATAAACACGAGGAGTGGTACGATCACGCATTTGCCTTGCCACGGTCTCCTGAAGAACCTAAAAAACATTAAACCACAACTGTAAGCCCGAAAGCTTAGTGAGATACCCCCAAAATACCAACCACATATACCATACACATAACATGCTGTATCATATTGAATCACAGAACAACCATGCATATCGGGTCTACTGGGTGACTGGTCCGCCGTGTCGGGCCTTCAGTCCACCTGGTCCACCCTCCGAGTCCAGTCATGTCCCTCGAGTCTGCAGTGTGGTTGGTTCGCTCGCACCGGGCCTTCAACCCACCTGGTCCACTCTCTGAGTCTACAGTATGACTGATCCGCCTGTATCGGGCCTTCAGTCGGCCTGGTCCACTCTCCGAGCCTCGGCATGTCTGGTCCGCCCTCGTGGGGCCTACAGCCTATCCGGACCGCTCGCTGGGCCTTCGGAACAACCGGTTCGCCCTGGGTATCTTGGCCTACAGCACAAAGCAGGACCCGCCTCAACCCAACTCCAGTCCAAACAACCATGTGCACATAAACATACAATCATATAACAATTCATATTCAATCAAACCGATCTAGCAGATCACGTAACACAACATACTCTAAGCAGGATACCGACCTAACCGGTCACTAGCATAGCATAATCTTATATACCAGGATACCGACCTTAACCAGGTCTCTAACGAATACCATCCTAACTACCAGGATGCAAACATAGTAAAACAGCAACATAAAAATAATACCCGGATTACAATCCGATAAAGGGCCGGCCTTGGTGCCTTAGACCCTGTTGATATAGTGAGGATAACTCACCTCACAACTGCTGACTGAAAGGATAAGATCACGCTGTTGAAATCTTCGACCCGAACTCCACCACTGGCTAACACCAACACTGAACTCAAAACAAAACCCAACAATTACCAAAATGCCCCTGGAAGTCAACTGGTCAACCCTTGGTCAAAGTCAAAGTCAAACTCATCCTCCTGACTGACTCTACTCGCCGAGTCAACCTAATGACTCGTCGAGTCCCCATGCTCAGAACTTCCCCAATCCGCGACTCAACTCGCCGAGTCACCCCGAGACTCACCGAGTCTCGCAACTCTGAATCCCCTCGCACTCAACTCACCGAGTCCTCCCTTGACTCGCCGATTCATGACTCAACCAGAAGAATATTAGGACCTCACGACCAGACTCGCCGAGTCCAAGAACAGACTCGCCGAGTCCAAGGCCATCTTCAACCTACTCGCCGAGTTGTTCTTCCAACTCATCGAGTTCCAATCCATCTTCAAGCAACTCGCCGAGTACACCTTTGTGACTCGCCGAGTGCCTCTAGATCTTAACCCATGCAGAAGCTTTCCAGGCCATGCAAATGATCCAAAACATAGATCTACCCTTATACAACCCATCCATCACGTAAAGTGGCAAACTTTACGTGAATCCAAAGAGATCTAGGCATTTAACACTCTAGAGCTATGGTTTGGGACAAGATGGCTTCACCAATCATTCAATAACAGGGACTTTAATGCACTCTAGACCTTTTCCACTTTAAATCTAAGGTAGCAACCTCAGATCTATCCTTCAAACTCAAGATACCACAACCTAAGCTTCCCTCACAACCCTAAAATGATGAATCTAGGAGAACACAACCCAAGAACGAGATATTACCTCAAAATGAAGCCCCCAACAGCAAGGAATCTTAATCAACGCAAAGCCCCTTACTCCAAGCCTCCTAACTCTCCAAGATCTTCTTCCAACTTTCTTCTCCAAGGCTCAAATGCACTCAAAACCTTCACAAACACGTATCTAGGGTTTCTGGACTTCAAGGGAAGGTAAGGAGGCTGGGGAGAGGGTATAATGTCCTTTATATAGGGCTCATCCCCCGAATTTAGGGTTTTCTTTACACATCGCCTACTTGCCGAGTCCAGCCTTGGACTCGCCGAGTTGGCCACTTAACACGCGACTTGAGTCGCGACCCTACTCGCCGAGTCCACCCATGGACTGGCCGAGTTGCCCTTCAAATTTACACTTTTAGCCCTTCAACTCTACTCTTTATATTCCGGGATGTTACATTAACTATGTGTCATTTTGACTTTAGAACTCTAAAAACAAGTTCCACATCCTTATGTGTTCCTTCTTGTTTTCTCTTGAAAGAATTGTCTCTTGGTTTCACTGGGTGTCGAAACGTTTTCACGAATATGGAATATGATGGATACATTCTATCTGTAAGGTAATACCCAAACTTATATTCATTTTCATTCACTATGAAAGAAGCATCTGAGGCATTTCCTGACAAAATATCATCGAATATTGGTGACTGATCAAGAACGTTAACATTGTTGTTCAAACCCGCAACCCCCAAAAAAGCATGCCAAATCTATAAATATTGGTAAGTTACAACCTCTAAAACCAACGAATACATTCCATGATGACCACTTGCTTACTGACATTTCCACGCCATGGGACAATTTCTCCATTTTGAGTGTGCAATCAATGCTTCCAAGCATACCCAGAAAATCATGTTTTTCTTCGTGCGCCGCATATAGTTGTTATATATCATTCAACGAAGGTTTGTGTAATGCCCGATTCCAGGTATGTATTTTAATAAATAATTTATTTATTTTTTCAAAGGGACTCGACGAGTTGGAGGCCCCAAACTCGTCGAGTAGAAATGGGATTTTGGACGCGGGACTTGAAGTCTACTCGACGAGTCGAGAAGCCTCGACTCGACGAGTAGGGCTGTCAGAGTGAAACCCTGATTTTCAGGGTTTGCACCCTATTTAAAGACCTTAACACCCCCATTGCGGCCTCCCTCATCGCCTCCCATAGTCCAACAAACCATAATTCGTGATCTTCAGCTTTGTGAGAGTGTGTGAGTGAAAAAGGAGTGAATCTTGGGTGTTTTCTTGAAGGAGTGGAAGCTAGAAGTGCTTGGTTGAAGGAAGGAGCTTTAGATCTAGAAGAACAAATTCATCTCCAGCTCATTTGAGGTATAAAGTCTATACCTTGTCTATTTGTTTACAAGATATCTTCATGGGGTAGTTTAGGGACATTTGGAGCATATCAGGGAACCATTCATGGATGCAAGCATGTTTTGGAGTAATAAATTAAGATACAGAGTCTTTGACGGACTTCATGACATAAATGTGCCAAGTTTATGGCCATGGGAGTCCCATGCATCATATGAATCACTTTTTAGGGCTTTTTGAGCTAAATAACCCATGCATGCACGTAAAGTTAGAAACTTTACGTGATATATCGACCCTAGGGAACTAGATCCGTGTTTTGGATGAATTAAGTCTGACTAAAATCGATTGTATGGAATTAGACTATGGGGGACTCGACGAATTGTTCATATGAATCAACGAGTTGGGTCGTGGTCCCCCAACCTTTTCTGTTACTGAGTAAACTCGTTGAGTCTAGGAGATGACTAAGCGAGTTGGACATGTCTTGGGCTTGAAGATTGAAGAAATCGACGAGTTCAAGGAGGAACTCGGTAAGTTATGAGCAAAATGTCCCGAATCTGTATGAAGGAGAACTTGACGAGTCTAAGGAAGGATTCGATGAGTTCCAACGAAAAGTCTCGATCTTGTCATAAGGGAGAACTCGATGAGTTAGATGGTAACTCGACGACTTGGATTGCGAGTTCGATATTCTTTGATTTATGGAACTCGACGAGTTGTCGGACCAACTCGGCTAGTTGAGTCAACCATAAGTTGACTTTGACCAAAGGTTGAATTTGACTAGGGTGTTGACCTTGACTTAGACTTTGACTAGAATTGACTCTAAAGGGGTTATGAGTATTAAAGGATATCAAAGGATATTGTTATGTGTAGGAGTTTAAGAGGAGTTGATACCATTACAAAGGACAGTTTAGCTACTTCATGAAATTGAGGTGAGTTACCTTCCAGTAGAAGTGGGTCGTAGGCACCAATGTCGACCCACTAGTAAAAGCTATAATAGAGATGACTTTCTTTGTGATAATTATATGGGTTGTCACTATCTGTTATGCTTATGTGCTAGTCTGCTATGATGCTATGTGATAGTGGTAGGAGGTGTACGATGGACCCCAATACTAGTCGATAGGGCCGAAGGGGTATGCCAGCACCTGGATAAGCTAGACAGTATATGACTTATATGTTTATGCACTAGGATACTATGTGGTAGTAGTACAGGGTGAAATAGTCCCTGATACCGGTCGAAAGGACCGAAGGGGTAAGCTAGCACCATGATATGCTAGACAAGTTACCAGTCGAAAGGACCGAAGGGGTAGTTCAACACCTTGATATACTAGGTAAGTTACTGGTTGAAAGAGACCGAAGGGGTATCTAGTACCCGAATATGATAGACAATATGTGTTATGTATGGTATATGGTATGATGGAGGAACAAGCTAGTACCCGGATATAATAGACCGTATGTGTTATGTAGCTAGTACCCGGATATGATAGACAATATGTGTTATGTATGGTATATGTAATTCTTGGGATTTGTACAATGACTTTATTATTACGTTATGACGTGAATTTGAGATTTACGTTCTATGGTTTTTTATGAAATGAAATAACTTAATGATGTTTTCTATAAATTGTTTTATGAATTGCTATATCAAAAATGAAAATTTTCGTCTGTATTTTTGGGATGTTACAGTTTGTGCAAATAAATGTCACTAAGGTTTCGACAACACCTCTCGCCACTTTATACAAACTTTCTCTTGCAGTTCTATATACGTTCTCATATAATTGCCAATCGAATCGAATAATTACCCTATAGTCATAAGCTTAATTATTGCAACATATTTCTGCAACCTTGTGAACTCGCTTACCTCTAACATCATATCTCATTTGGAAAAATTTATACCTAAACATATATTTAATATGTAAAATAATGTATTTAAATTATGTAAAAGCTATATTTGAACTAAAAAACCTGCTTTACAAGGTGGTGACTATCTGAACGATAGTTACCTAGTTCGTGGTTCGCTCCGGTATGGGAACGAGGTTCGCCATATTTACCGTATCCGGTACGGAGGGGGGGTAGGTTCATTTTGGAACGATCCGGTACGGTGTACCATTTAGTTTGGTACAATGTACTAAATTCCAAAATCAAAACATGAATTTTGAGTTAATTTGGGAAATAAAAGTATAACATGAATTAAAAAAGAAGAGTAGAAGTGTAGAACAGATTTGGATGATGGAAATTGGAGATTTGGATGATGGAAATTGGTATGCATTTGTAGGTATATATACATGTTAGTGGTGTTGTGGTGTGTACTAGACTCTAGAAATCGGAAGTTAGAACAGCTGAAACAATCATTGTAGAAGATGATTTAACAAATTGAATATTATATACAAATTTATAGTAGTCAGAATAAGAAATTGAACATTAGTGTGTAAGATGATTCAGTAAATCAGAAGAATTAAGAGTCTCTAAGAGTCGTTGTGGAAGAGTCGGCAGTTTCCGGCCATTCCAAAATCGGTGAATAAAAATCAGAAATCGGCATACTAATTTCATAAATTGAACCCAAAATCGCGTTTTGAAACTACTGGATTATTGAATCAAACTCATTCCAGGTACTGATTTGGAACTATCTCGACTCTGTACAAATTTACAATCCGGGAATCGTTTGGATCGCTTTTGTACCACGATTGGGTACGAAATGATTTGGTACGGGGTTCGTGGCCATCTGAGCGCATTAGATAACTATGATCTGAACAAAAACATTTTTCTACAAACGAACATTCTTTTTAAATCGCGTGGCTGGTAGACACAATCATTTGCAAAATAATCGTGAACTAGACGTTTATTTCCTTTTTTGCGATATCTGTTTAACGTCACACATCATGTTATTAATGGAGCTAGATCTGATTGTAGTAGCATATTCGTACAATATTGGTACATTATAACGACGAAGATATCATCATCGTCATCATCGTTGCACGGGTTGAATGAATCTTTTTTTTTTTTGGAATTATTATAAGTTTATTAGATATAGAAAAAAGTAATGTTTAAAATAAAAATAGTAGTATGTATTTATAGGTAAATAATTTTTTTTTTAATTTAAAATATACTGTTAAAAGAAAACTGTCAAAAAAAAAAAAATAATGCTTTGCAGTTCGTTGGCCTATCAACTGAACTTCAAATAAGAGAGGGGTTTAACGATCAGCCACGTAACTAAAACGGCTACAGCCGTTGTCCACAAGGAGTGCTCTACAAAATGAAAAAATGATTTTTTTTTTTTTTATATTTTTTTTATAATCGTTTGTTTCAAAGGAGAATTCAGATTTCAACATATACCTATTTGACTTTTCCATTAATATTTGATACGTTATTACAAGTACTGTTTGTTTTTGTTTTTGTTTTTCCAAAATTGTCAAATTTGAAAAGTACCCAAAAATATTATATTAACAACAATTCAAGTGCTCTACGTCGTTCCCATTTATTGTTGTATACTATAAGTTTCACAATATTCACACTTTCTCTCTAACAACGCACTCAAACATGGGGACGATCATTCTGTATCCATCTCCAGGGATGGGACATCTCATATCAATGGTGGAGCTTGGAAAACTTATCCTCAAACACTATCCTTCCTACTCCATCGTCGTCCTCACACTCATCCCCTCCTTCAACACCGGTACCACCGCCACCTATGTCCGCCGCATCTCCGCCACCTACCCCGCCATCACTTTTCACCACCTCCCTGATATCCCTCTTGACCCCTTACTTTACCCCTCCATGGAAGCCATCATCTTTGACCTTATTCGACTTAGCAACCCCAACGTCAACAACGCCTTACAATCCATTTCTCAATCCTCTAAAGTCACCGTCTTCATCATCGACCTTTTTTGCACGCCGGCGATGTCTTTGGCTGATAAACTCAACATCCCTGTTTACTACTTCTTCACTTCCGGTGCATGTTGTTTGGCGCAATTCCTTTACGTTCCAACGATTCACAGAACCACCAATGAAAGCTTTAAAGATATGAACAGACTTATCCACTCGCCGGGGTTGCCACCGATACCCTCGTCGGAGATGATAAGCCCACTTCTCGATAGAACTTCTACTGATTATTCAGACTTTCTTGAATTCTGTGAGTGCTTGCCTAAGTCAGCTGGGATCATCGACAACACATTTGACTCGTTGGAACCAAAAGCCATTAAAGCAATTACCGACGGATTGTGTGTCCCGGATCTACCTACTCCGCCGCTGTACTGCGTCGGACCGCTGGTGGTTCCTGGTGAGGATAGTCAACACGAGTGTTTGAATTGGCTCGATTTGCAACCGAGTGGAAGTGTTGTTTATTTGTGTTTCGGGAGTTTGGGTTTGTTTTCTGCTGATCAGTTGAAGGAGATCGCTACGGGGTTGGAGATGAGTGGGCAGCGGTTTCTATGGGTGGTGCGAAGCCCACCGTCACATAATCAAGCTGACCGGTTTCTGCCACCGCCGGAGCCGGACTTGGATTTGCTACTGCCGGAGGGTTTCTTGGATCGTACAAAAGATCGGGGACTTGTAGTGAAGACTTGGGCGCCGCAAGTGGCGGTTCTCAACCACAAGTCCGTCGGTGGATTTGTGACTCACTGTGGGTGGAACTCGGTGTTGGAAGCAGTACGTGCAGGTGTTCCGATGGTTGCATGGCCGCTTTATGCTGAGCAGAGATTTAATAAGGTGGTGTTGGTTGAAGAAATGGGATTGGCTCTTCCGATGGATGAGTCAGAGGGAGGGAGGGTGGCGGCGACGGAGGTGGAGAAGCGGGTTAGACAGTTGATGGAGGCGGAGGAAGGACAAGCTGTTAGGGAGGTGGCGATGGCGAGAAAACTGGATGCTGCTAGGGCAATGGAGGACGATGGGTCTTCTCGTGTGGCACTTTCGAAGTTGGTTGAAACATGGTAGCTATATGTGGATCATTACACGACAAATTATTGTCGTCAAAAGTATCAAAATAATGTCTTTATTTGTGTATTTTATGTTCACATGACCTTTGAGACTCATGTGTTGAGTTTGTATTGTTGTCCTCTTTGTTAACTACGCTCAACTCAAGAATCAAACGGCAATACTGTAGATCTCATGTTTTTTTAAAACTAAAGTAATAATTTACAAATTAAGTAATAATATAACAGAACAATCGAATCAAATAGCACATTAAACCATAGTCATTAAGATCCCGGTCTTCATTTTTAAAATTTACGATTTTAAAAATCATAAAAGTGTGAGATGTTCTCCAACACACTAAAATTTATGTGAAACAAAATATATGTTACGTTTCTTATTATCTCAATTAGGATCTTAAAATCTCAATATGACCTAAACTCTTTAGAGTCTATGAATATAGTGATTCTTAAACATTTGTCAATTTAACTTGAAATCAAAGATAACATGTTGTAAGACGTATCATAAAGCAAGGCGTATCATAAAACATTACAATTTTATCCACTCATTTTGAATTAAACAACAAAGTCGGACCTAAAGATGTAAATATCCTAAAATATCCAAGACAAGTTAGAAAAAAAAAGGCCCCTATCCATATTATAAGTTTTTATTTTTAAATAAATGTTCATATAATATATTCTAAAAAATTGAACCCTTTACAACTACCTACCTACCCCATGTTAAAGATATATCGTTACACTCATGTTATTTTTTTATGATCTTAAACCTTTATTTGTACATGATCATGATGGCCTTTTGTTTCCTTTTGTGTTTAATATGTTTCTTTTGAATTTTACTGTAACAAGAATTATGCTTCATGTTTAATTCATGTTTAAGAAGTTGAAGTTAATTTCATCCTCAATATATTAAATAACATCAAGTTATAATAGACATTGTACAAACAAGACATCATAAATAAGTTTAACGTTTCTTTCATTTTGGTAGGTTTTTTTGATCTTGGTCATATCTTACTAAGATCACGATCATATAAATCCTAAAACGATTCTAGTTAAGATCCTAATATTGACAACATTCATATAATCGATCATTATTTATGCTTTAATTTTTCTTTTATCACAATTTTGTTTTTCATTACAATAACATCGAATTGCGAAAATAGTCCATTTGGTTTGCTAATTTTTTTTTTTTGGGTACCGTCCAATGAGTTTTAAAGTTGTAGGTTTGTAACTTTTAACATTGTCCGGTTTTGGATTTGGTCATCTTCAAATATGAAAAGACTGCATTAACCCCTTCGTTTTATTTTTACATTTTATACATGTTTTTAATATTTTAATATTTTTAAAATAGAAAAGGTTCACCACATGACCCCCATCAACCCACCCCACCCACTCCACCCTAATCCACCATACACTTCCATTTATCCCAACACTTTTATCTTCCCTCCTAATATCTAAATCATCGACAACCTTTCCCTCATCATCGACCGCCGCTAACACAACCTACTAAATTGTCAGCAACATCTCCTTTGCCAGCTTCAGAAACTCGATCTTTCTCAAATGAGTTTAACGTGCCTTATATATATATATATATATATATATATATATATATATATATATATATATATATATATATATATATATATATATATATATATATATATATATATATATATATATATATAAGTTCATACTAAGGTAATATGTTATGTTGGAAAACACATGTGCATTCGTTTCCTATTTCCGCCGGTACATTGAAGATTTTTGCGGCAAAAATAAATGATTGACTGAAAATGATTCCCCCATTCTCAACATTTTTTTTTTCTCAATTAAACCTTCTCATACATATATATATATATATATATATATATATATATATATATATATATATATATATATATATATATATATATATATATATATATATATATATATATAGCATTAGGTTCATGTGACACGACCTAATTTTGTGAGACCGTGAGATGCATTTTTTTTAGTTAATTCTAGTTCCGAAAACAATATTTAAAAAAACAATTTTGGATTTTTCCATTTATTTTGCATTTTAAAATTATTTTTTAGAATATGTACAATGTAATATTCTATTAGAATATTTCACGTATTTTTAAAAAACAATGAGATTTTTTTTTTATTTTTTTTAGTTAATTCAAGTTCCGAAAATAATATTTAAAAAAAGAATTTTTAGATATTTCCATTTATTTTGCATTTTAAAATTATTTTTTAGAATATGTCAGTGTAATATTCTATTAGAATATTTAACGTATTTTTAAAAAAAAAACAAGATTTTTTTTATTTTTTTATTTTTTTATTTTTTTAGTTAGTTCAAATTCCGAAAATAATATTTAAAAAAAGAATTTTTGGATTTTTCCATTTATTTTGCATTTTAAAATTATTTTTAGATTTGGTCTCACGGTCTCATAAAATTAGAATGGTTTATATATATATATATATATATATATATATATATATATATATATATATATATATATATATATATATATATATATATATATATATATATATATATATAGGGTTATGATCAAATGTGAATGTATAGTTGGATTTAGACCATTGGATTAGAAAAATCAAGTGGTTAAAAATGGGTCATTGTTTTTAATTTCCGATTAATTTTTTTAATTAAATAGTTGATAATAACGTTATTTCTAGAAATTGAGTCATTCTTGATCTATTTTCAAAATGGAAGTCAACATATTAAATGCGTACAACCCGATTCTTTTGTTTCACTGGCTAACATCATTCAATCAAGCTCAAGATTACAGGAGTACGAGAATGAGAAGGCGATCAAGCTTAAGATTACACGAGAACTTCTAATAGAAGTTCACAAACACAACACTTGCTCCATTAATGCTTGGCGATGACGACAATGATTTTGTCGCTGCTCCACCACTGGTAGGTTTTTGTCTCTTTTTTGCAGTTTATTCTTCGAAAATAAGGTTAAGAAACATACATTGTTTACGAATTTACTTGTATTATTTTATAATGTTGTATGGAGTTTTAGTTTATAACAAGTTAGGGTTTTCAAAAAGTTTATTTTATATATATATATATATATATATATATATATATATATATATATATATATATATATATATATTAAAGTTGTGGAAGAAAAGAATAGTAAACTTGGGACACTTTGTTCAGGTTTGGTCCCTTGATTTACATATCCGGTCTCTGTACTTCTTTAACTAATTTATTCATGTCCTTTTGTTTGTGTTCCATTCAATTTCCCATTTTTTTGGCAGAATTGATCCCTGCATTATTGTTGGAAGTTAGGAATATTAAATTTGAGTGTTTTTTTGGCAATTTTGCTCATTATTATTTACCCATTTTGATATTTTTCGTCATTGCAATCAATATTTTTACAATGTTTGGTCTCTTGATTTACATATCCGGTCGTTGTACTTCTTTAACTAGTTTTATTATTATATATATATATATATATATATATATATATATATATATATATATATATATATATATATATATATATATATATATATAAAGTTGTGGGAGAAAAGAATAGTAAACTTGGGATACTTTGTCCAGGTTTGGTCCCTTGATTTACATATCTGGTCCCTATACTTCTTTAACTAATTTATTCATGTCCTTTTGTTTGTGTTTCATTCAACTTCTTATTTTTTGGCAGAATTTGTCCTTGTATTATTGTTGGAAGTTAGGAATACTAAATTTGGATGTTTTTTGGCAACTTTGCTCAGTATTCTTTACCCATTTTGATACTTTTGGTCTTTGCAATAAATATTTTTACACTTTTTTGGAACCTTTTAATATTTAAAGTTTGGCCACAAAACTTTAACGGTTTGACAACTTTGATCCCTTTTCTAAAAAGTTGCTAATTCCTACCCCTTTAATTCTTTAGCCATTTTCACACTTCTGGTCCTTGCAGTCAAAACTTTTACATTTTTTGTACGAGGCAAAGCCCGGACTTTTCATCCTTGTACTTTCTATGTCTATCATATTTATCAATTCGGAAACAACATTGAAAGCTTCTGCCCCCCGCGTAGCGGGGGTAACCTTTCTAGTTATTATTATTATTATTATTATTATTATTATTATTATTATTATTTTTGTTTACAATGTTAAGCAAAATTTGGGTTTATTCTTCCGGAATAAGGTTAAGAAGCATACATTCTTTAAGAATTTACATGTATTATTGGAGAATGTGGTATGAAATGTTAGTTTATAACAGGTTAGGGTTTGAACAAGTTTGGGTTCAAAAAAGTTAGCGTTTTCAAATAGTTTTAATTTTTTTTTACAATGTTAAGAAAATTTTGGGTTTGTTCATGTTGTTGGTAGACATGCACACAAAAACCGGTTTGGGCTATAGGATCCGATCCGATCCGAAAACCGGATTTGGTCAAAACCGGTTTTGACCGAACCGGATCGGATTGAACCGGTCACCGGATTGAAACCGGATCGAGACTTTGGACAGTAAATCGGATTATACCTCGGATCGAGAACCGGATTTTGTTGAAACCGGATTTTTTGTTACCGTTAAAAAAGGGAAAATTTGAATTTTTTTTTACTAGCCGTTAGAACTTAAAAAAAACGGCTACTTTGACTTTTTTTTTTTTTTTTTTTTTTTTTTTTTTTTTTTTTTTTGACTTTTTGGCACTTCTAAACACCTATATATACCTTTCATTTGCTACATTTCAATTTTATACAAAATATTTACTACTTATTTTCATAATACTCAAAAAAATAAGCTCGAGAAATTCAACCGCGGGTCAAGATTCGGATGCAACGGTGGTTAAAATTTTACCAACCACTCGGAGTAAAGAAGTGTGAGAACATTACGATTTGTGTTTGTTGTCGAACGGGAAGGAAAAAGCGAGATGCAAGAAGTGCGGAATGTTTTTGGGAAAAGATGGCAATAGCACGTTAAGGAGTCATACAACAAAAACTTGTCCGACTGTAAAAGGTCAAAGCGATCCAAGTCAACCAAATATTACTCCCGACGGGTCGATCTTCATTTACAACAATGATGACCTTCGTGAAAGCTTTTGCAAGTTCGTGATTCAAGAGGGCTATCCTTTCAACCACTTCGACAGCCCACGATTAACAAGGATTTTGCGGGGAAAAATGCAACCACAATACCGGCAAGTAAGTCGCACTTCTCTTAGACGTGATGCTTTAAAGTATTGGGATATAGCCAAAAAAGATATGCAATTGAGATTTTTAAATATAAAAATCGGTGTTTCTTTAACCTGTGACGTTTGGTCCTCCGCCGGTAGTTGTCCCAAAAGCTATCTTTGTGTCACGGCACATTGGATAGATCCCTCTACTTGGGTAATGAACAAACAAGTTATTGCTTTTGAACTTTTTGCGCATCCTCACACGGGGGCAAGATTATTTGCAATTTTAGGAAGCGTTATAGAGACTTATAATTTACGCAACAAAATCTTCTCTATTTCGTTTGACAATGCAAGTAACAATACCGCCATGACAAAAAGATTAATTGCAAAATATAAACCTATTTTGGATGGCTCGTTTTTTCATACTAGATGTGTTTGTCACATTATTAATCTTGCGGTACAAGATGATTTAAAAATGATAGATTCGACGATTGAAAAATTCAAAACTGTGTTAACTAGAGTTTTTGGAAAAAATAAAGCTACAATGGAAAAATATCGAAAGTTTGCCATTTCCATTAACGTAATTCCATATAGTCCTCATTGGGATTGTGACACTAGATGGAGTTCAACATGCATGATGTTTGAAAGTTTGACACGTCAAAGAATCGCTTTGCAATTATTTTACGACACAATTTCAAAAGGAAAAAACCCGGTTTCAGATTATGATTGGGATTTAATGGAAGAGTTTGTGGAAATGTTAAAAGTTTTTAAACAATCAACCACTTTTCTATCGGGTGTGTATTACCCTACAAGTCCGTTGTTACTAAATGAATTATGGTTGATGTCCGCACAATTGGAACGTTTTGAACAAAGAAGTGAAATATTTGTTTTGGTTACGAGACTAATGAGACAAAAACTAGTCAAATATTTCAAAGAAATGCCACCACTTTTTACTTGCGCCGCGGCATTAAACCCATGTATCAATGTTACAGGTGTAGAGGCTTTGATTACCAAAATTGCTATATCTTTAAATTTGCACAAAGATAAGTCAAACTACATCCGTAACCAAATAAACATTTTTAATGATACTTTTACTAATTTGTTTGACATTTACGCTACAAAATATGACAATATGTCAAACACTTTTGCAAGTGTAACCGACTCTACTAGCGGTGCATTGGGTAATGGTGGGGGTCGAACGGATTTTCATATCGACCTCTATAACTACCTTTTGGAGGAGAAAAACAAAAGAGCACGCACATTAACGCCTAGTAGCGAACTTGGAATTCATATGGGTTCAAACTTTTTAAAATTCATGAGTGCACCACAATTTAAAATTTTGGATCTTTTGGCTTGGTGGAGAGAAAAGGAAGCACAATTTCCTATTCTCTCCGTCATGGCCCGTGATTTACTAACCGTCCAAGCTTCCACGGTAGCTTCGGAATCCGCTTTTTCTTTTAGTGGAAGAGTTTTATCAAAGTTGAGGACGAATCTTACCCCGGTTGCGGTAGAGGTTTGCGTTTGCTTGAAGGATTACTTGGATTCTGTGGAACGTATACAACACTTGGCATCACTAGCAGGCCCACTATCACAAAATGTTGAACCGGAGATCATGGATGAAGAATATGCACAAGGCTTATCAACACCTTCGGAAGACGAAGACGATGACGATGAAGTCGAAGATGAAGACGGGGATGAAGAATATGGCATTGATGAGACCCCTAGTTACTTGCGTGGCGGTTGAAGAATAATTAAATGAAGGCACCACGAAGTGGAAGACCACAAAAACTATTTCCATTTGGCTAAATGTTATAACGCCACTTTATTATTATTATTATTATTATTATTATTATTATTATTATTATTATTATTATTATTTAACTACTTTAAAAACTCTTTCTAATTCGACGTTTGATGTATGTTTTAAGTATTTTAATGTACCCATGTTGCATTTTGTGTTATATTTGAGGTCCAAAAAATGTGTATTTATAAAAAAAAAGAGAGAGAGAAAATCGGATCGGATTTCGGATCGGATCGGATTAAACCGAATCGGATGCGGGGCTCGGAAAACCGATCAAATCCGGTTTGAAACTGGATCGGATTAAAGGTTGAATCGGATTCGGCGTGCCATCATCAAACGATCGGATCGGATCGGGTCTTTGTCCATGTCTATCTACGAAACCCTAGAGTGCTTTTTGAGTGTGTGTGTGTGTGTGGGCCACTTTTGAGTGTTATTTGGGCCTTTTGAAGCTTGTGGAAGAAGAAGAAGTTAGAGGACTTAAGAGAAAGACAGTAGATCCAGAAGTTTCATCTCTTTAGCTGCATTTTATGGTAATAAAGCCTCAAACTTGATCATTCTCTTCTTAGATCTATTTATGACCTCTTTTTGAGGGTTTTTGGCCCAAGATTTTCTAACTTGTGGGTAAGGATCGATCCCAAGAGTTTCTCTTCCAGATCTAGTGCTATGAGAGGTTGTGAGGACATAAATGAGCAAACTTTATGCCCTTAGAGTCCACATGCAAGTGCTAAAGAAGTATTTATGGCCTTTTGAGCTCAAAAATGCCATGCATGGAAGCAAGCTTGCGATTTTTCATGGTTATCTGATAGCTAGACCCTAGATCTAGGTTTGCATGTGTGGATTTGAGATTTTAAGGCTTTTTTTGACAAGGTCCATGTCCTAAAGGAATTAGGTTTTTGTCTAAACCCTTTAAGAAGAGTTATAAACGGGTAAAGTTAGAAACTTTACCCTTAGAAAGGCCATTCCAGTGAGCAAACGAACTAAGGACTTTGGATCTAGAAGATAAGGACTTAATCTTTTAAGATGGACAAGCAGACAGAGGGACTCATCGAGTCCATAAGGAAACTCAACAAGTCGAGTTGTGTTGTCCTGATTTTAGTATGTTAGAACTCGACGAGTCTGAAGAGAGACTCGATGAATTGATTCACCAAGTCGCGATTGAGCTGCTCAATAGGACTCGACGAATCGGGGGAATGACTCGGCGAGTTGAGTCGCAATTCCAGGATTTATGAGTTATAGAACTCGACGAGTTAAAGGGTTGACTTGGTAAGTTGGTCAACCCAAAAGGTTGACTTTTACTGAAGTGTTGACTTGAAAAGGGGTAAAATGGTCATTTTACCCTTAGATAGATTTTTAGTTTTCTCACTAAGTATTATTGTATAGAGTTAGCCGGGAAATCGTGGGAGTAGTCAACAAAGATTTCTCACGCATGGGATCAACATCCAGTTTGAGAGGTGAGTCTTCCTTCAGTAGGAACAGGTCGAAGGCACTAATGATGGCCCGTTTATGTATGTTAGCATGTGTCGGACTTAGGTCTGATGACGGGGCTAGACCGATGTAGAGTATGTGTTTTGGACTTAGGTTCGATGTCGGGGGGTCCCAAGAAGTATTTATGTATGCTTGATGTATTTTTGATTCATACATGTCATTTGTTATGTGTTTTGGGCCTAGGACCGATGTCGGTGTATGCTAGTTATATGTTATGTGTTATGTGTTCCGGGCTTCAGCCCGATGTCGGGGCAAGCCTGAAGTATGTTATATGTTATGTTATGTGTTTATGATATATGTTATGCAGTATGTATGTCGGGGTAAGCTCGATGTCGGGCAGGGCCCGATGCTAGACGTGATCTGATATTGGGGTGAGCTTGATGTCGGACAGGAGTTCGATGTCGGGTTCGTCCCGATGCAGCTGGGAGTAGTCCCAAAGTTATGTTCTTTGTTATATGTTATGTGTATGGTATATGGTAGTTTGGTGGAGCTCACTAAGCTTTGTGCTTACATTTTTCAGTTTGGTTTCAGGTACTTTTGCTAGCAAAAGGGAAAGGCTTGGGATGATCACATGACACACACTACAATTTTCTAGCCTGGGAGATTTACTCTGATATTTGATATGATATTTTGATATGTTGACATATATTATGATATATTGAGATACATGGTTTATGAGTTATATTATGGTGATGATATTTATGGTTTTAATAATGATTTAAAAATGAAAATTTTGGACCGTATGTTTGGGATGTTTCAAGTTGGTATCAGAGCCTTGGTTTGATGGATTCATGCACACTTTCGGGTGTTTCTGAACTCAAACTAAGGCATTGGTATAGAATTTAAAAGAAAAACCATTTTATAATTTTTTTTTGAGAAAAGAAAAGAATTTTAGAAAAAGTAAAAAGAAAAGGGTTTTAACAAGAGAAAAGGGCGTGGTGCATGTAATTAGCCGAGCTCAAGTCACAAGTTTATGTTATGATATGTTTATCAGCTTTATGTGAACAATATGCTAGATTAGGATTAAGGATCTAGGAAGGATGCCTTATGTGTCTGTTCTATGTGTATCAGGTTTATGAACTGCATGCTAGTACAAATTAGACAATATGATAGCCTGATTAGTATATGTTGATTATGTGAACTTAATGCTTGAATGTTGCTTTCTTTGTGATTTTAGGAGTTCTATCTATCTTTTACTAACTAGTAAATGAATATGTTAAGTTACATATTGCGAGGACTAAATAGTTTCAGAAGGTTAGGTCTAGCTCTATTCCCAGCTCTTGTTTGAGTCCAACCATTATAGGGTAGGATCTCTCATTCGAAGAATTATCAAGTCTTAGTGTTATGTAATGGTATTCACGAGTTAGTTAGGGGAAGATATCAAGGACTTCTTATGCAGCTAATGGCGAAGAGTGGGATGGTGATTACCCTAGGGAAAGCCTGGGATGAGAGTAGCAGGTGAAGCAATAGTAGTAGAAGGGACTTGGTGGAGTCAAGGCAGTTCTTGAGAAAAGTACGGATATGTGTGGAAGGTAGTATGGGCCCGTACTACTAAAAGCAGAGGATCCATAATCGAATCAAGGAAGGATGAGATGAATCTAGGGAACTTGTAGTGTATGTGATCCCTTGATTTATATTTAGTATTATGATGTTTGTTATGATGTGTTTTTCAGAATGGTGGTTTTATGCCCTAGACCAACAATTGGCAGTTCGTGTGCGGGTGAGGGATCAAGCTCGGGCTCTAGAGCTGAGCAGCTAGACGAGCAGACTAGGGAGTTTATCTCCTCATAGATCACATGTGGCATACTAGACCAAACTCCTGTGATTTTTGGCACAATCAAGGAGGGCGTTCTTGAGCTTTTGGAGGAGATATTGAGTGCTTTCCGCACTGAGGTAGCGACCATGATGGGGTCGCGTACATTGACTTTTTAGGAGTTTAGAGCTTGTGGAGCTCCCGAATACCATGGGGCTCGGGACCCCATCGTGAGTACTAGATGGTTGGCAGATGTCGCCAACGCATTCCACACCAGTAGATTTCCCGAGGGGGACAAGGTTAGACTTACGTCTGTCTCCTGAAGGACAGGGCACTTGACTGTTGGGAGTAGGGCGGACATGTCATTGGCGATGATGTTGCTCTTGATGTGATGAACTGAAATGATTTTACAACTTGGTTCAAGGCCGAGTTTCCACCTGTGATAAAGGTGCAGTAGCTTGCCAGAGAGTTTCGGGATCTTAAGCAGACGACAAAGATAGTGGCGGAGATCACTTCCAAGTTTAGGGAGAGGGCCCTTCTCGTTTTGCTGTATGTGGCAGACGAGGAGATGAAAAAGGCCCGGTATCATTAGATGTTGCGGAGGGATATCCATAAGTTTGTGAGCCACTCCAGCTGTAAGACGCTGGAAGACATGATTGCTAGAGCTAGAGAGAGAGAAAGAGAGAGAGAGATAGAGATAGAGAGAGAGAGAGATGGATTTAGAGATAGAGAGGAAGAGGAAACTCGAGGGGTTCAGTCAGGGAGTTTGGGAAAAAAGCCCAAGGTGTCAGATCACAGATCTTAGAGCCAGTAGAGCCACGTTCATTGTGGAAAATGCGGCAGGATGCACAAGGGAACGTGCAAGGCGGGGAGTTCGGGCTACTACAAGTGCGGTCGAACTGGTCATATGATCCGAGACTGCACATCCACTACCACCACCACGATAACATCAGATCTGATTTGCTTTCAGTGCAATCAGAGGGGACATAATCAGTTCCCGTGCTTGAGTTTAGCAGCAACAGGGAAGGTGGCAGCACCTTCTCCTGCCACATTGAGGATTATAGATGGCCTTTAGGGTCGGGCTGAGGTGCCTACGACACGAAGCATGGTTTTTCATCTTACTGCAGAGGAGACATGAGCAGCTCCTGACTTGATGACATGTATGTATCCTTCTCTTATCTCTTTATCGATATTGTTTTCTACTTATGTTTACATGTTTTGTTATAGGATCGTTCTTAGTGAATAGTATATCATATTTATAGGAGCTCTGGGGGAGCTGGATTGCCCACTTGATGTAGAGATAGCAGACGATAAGACCTTCAGGTTTACTAAGGTTCACCGAGGATGTACGCTACAGTTATTCGATCAGTGGTTTTCAGTAGATCTGGTTCCTATACCCCTGTGTGGGAATAAGGTTAAGGGTAAGGCAACATTCAATGATGTACCAGTAGTGTGCGAGTACCCGGATGTATTCCCGAAGGATTTACCTAGGATACCTCCGGAGAGACAGGTTGAGTTTATGGACTGACCTGGTCCCTAGTGTGGCTCCGATAACCAAGGCACCATATCGGATGGCTCCTCCCGAGATGCAAGAGTTGTCTACGCAGCTGCAAGAGCTGCTAGACAAAGGTTTTATCAGGCCGAGCAGTTCACCATGGGGATCCCGGATCCTGTTTGTGAAGAAAAAGGATAGGTCACATCGCATATGCATAGAGTACCGGGAGCTGAATAAGGTAACTGTGAAGAACCGTTACCCACTTCCGAGGATAGATGATTTGTTTGACTAGTTTCAGGGAGCATCTTGGTTCTCCAAGATTGATCTACGATCAGGGTATCACCAGATACAAACCAAAGACGATGACATACAGAAGACAACTTTTAGGACTCGCTATGGTCATTATGAGTTTGTGGTGATGCATTTTGGGCTCACCAATGCTCCAGCCACATTCATAGACCTCATGAACCGCGTATGCAGACCGATCCTGGATCGGTCTATAATTTTCTTCATTGATGACATCTTGGTTTACTCCAAGATTCAGGAGCAGCATGAAGAGCACCCGAGGGAGGTACCGGAGACACTGAGGAGGGAGAGACTTTTTGCGAAGTTCTCCAAGTGTGAGTTTTGGTTGCGCGAGGTGTAGTTCCTTGGGCATCTTGTCAACCAGAAGGGTATTCTGGTTGATCTGGCCAAGATAGAGGCCGTGATGCAGTGGGAGATTCCGAGGTTTCCAACTAAGATTCAGAGTTTCCTGGGGCTGGAAAGGTATTATAGGAGATTTATTCAGGAATTCTCCAAGATTGTAGTTCCTTTGACCCGACTGACCAAGAAGTCGGTGGTTTTTTGTTAGGGACTTGAGCAGCAGGCAGCCTTTGAGACGCTCAGGCAGCGGTTGTGCGAGGCTCCGATTCTCACTCTGCCAGAGGGTGTAGATGATTTCGTAGTTTACTGTGATGCTTCGATCACATGCATGGGAACAATTTTGATGCAACATGGTCATGTGATAGCTTATGCTTCAAGACAGCTGAAGCCTCACAAGGCTAATTGTCCGACACATGATTTAGAGTTGAGGCTATGGTTTTCACCCTCAATATTTGGCGGCATTACCTCTATAGGGTCCGTTGTACCATTTACACAGACCATAAGAGTTTGAGGTACCTCATGGATCAGCCAAATTAGAACATGAGGCAGCATCGGTGGTTACATGTGGTGAAGAACTACGATTGTGAAATCCTTTACCACCCGGGCAAGGCCAACATAGTGGCCGACGCCCTGAGCTGCAAGGCGGTAGCCACCCTGAACCAAGACATCTATTTGAGGATGACAATGATTACTCCATTGTTGGAGCAGATCCGAGAGGCACGGGTCGAGATCCTGAAGGAGGAGCGTCGTAAGTGCGAGCGGATCATAGGCCAGGTGGCCTTGAGTACGACAGTCGTGGATTGTTGACCCTGAATGGAAGGGTCTGGGTGCCGTACTGGGGTGGAGTATGGCATATATTGATGGATGAGGCCTATAAGTCCAGGTTTTCTATCTATCCTGGGGCAATGAAGATATACAGAGATCTTCAACTCAATTACTCGTGGCCCTGTATGAAGCTGGATGTGGCCTGGTATGTGAAGCGATGCCTGACCTGCAAAAAGGTTAAGACAAAGCACTAGAGGCCTCACGGCAAGATGCAACCATTAGACATTCCCGTGTGGAAGTGGGAGGACATCACTATGGACTTTATCACTAAGCTTCCTAGGATTGCACGTGGGGTCGATTCCATATGGGTCATCGTGGATCGGTTGACCAAGAACGATCACTTTATCCCGATCCAGGAGAGTATATCAGCTGAGAAACTGACCGAGATTTATGTGCGAGAGGTGGTGGCACGACATGGACTGCCTGTCTCAAAAGTGTCAAATCGAGATGTCCGTTTTACTTCCAGATATTGAAAGCAATTTCACGACGAGATGAGTACTCGTCTCCATTTTAGCACCGCTTTCCACCCCTAGACCGATGGACAAAGCGAGAGGACGATTCAGACTCTCGAGGACATGCTTCATGCATGTGTTTACGAACCCAATTTGTTGGGGTGAGGTCAGTCAGAGGGTTATAGGGAGTACGGAGGTCGTACTAAGACCACAGAGCGGATCTAACAGGTCCGAAGCAGGCTCCAAACTGCTCAGAGTTGGCAGAAAAGCTACACCGACAAGCGGCGTTTAGATTTGGAGTTTCAGGTGGGTGACCTGGTCCTCCAGAAGGTGTCACCTTGGAAAGCTGTCATCCGGTTCCGAAAGCGGGGCAAGTTGGTCCCTAGGTATATTGGTCCTTTTAGGGTTATAGCCTGGGTGGGCAAGGTGGCGTATCGATCGGATCTTCTAGCAAAGCTCAGCCAAATCCACAACACTTTCCATGTTTCTCAGTTGTGGAAGTGCTTAGTGGATAAGCCAGCAGTTGTGCCCTTAGAGGATATTCAGGTTGATGACAACATGAACTACATTGAGAGACCGGTTTCGATTCTGGATCGCAAGACAAAGGAGCTGAGGAACAAGAGGGTTGAGATATTAAAGGTGCAGTGGCAGCACCGTAAAGGTTCAGAGTGAACATGGGAGCCCGAGGAGGAGATGAGGGAGCACTACCCGGAGTTGTTTTCAGATGCAACAGACTTTGAGGACGTAGTCTAAGACAAGTGGGGGATAATTGTAACGCCCAGTTCCCTGGTACGCATTTAATTTAATTATTTATTTATTTTGAGAGAAGGACTCGACGATTTGGTAGCCCTAACTCGTCGAGTAGAAGGCAGACTATACGTGGAGTTTAAGTTGTCTACTCGGCGAGTCAAGTCCCTGACCCGACGAGTAGCTCAGTCGGGGAGAAACCCTAATTTCATGGTTTTGCACCCTATTTAAACACCTTAATCCCCACCCCTTTAGCCTCATTTTCCCAAACCCTCAGCTACGAAACCCTAGAGTGTTTTTTGAGTGTGTGAGTCACATTTGAGTGTTATTTGTGCCTTTTGAAGCTTGTGGAAGAAGAAGAAGTTAGAGGACTCAAGAGAAAGATAGTAGTGTTGGATTAGTGTCTAAGTCCATAACTATTTTGGTATGTACTTGACCCGATGGTGCATGGTGCTTTTGGGTTGCCTTCACCAAAGCAACTTGATTGGAGAAATAAATAGAGAGAGGTTATTATGATTTATTAATATGTTATAAGAATAATATATTAAAGGGAAATCATATTTGTTTAATTAATATTGGTCAATAATTAATTAGGAATTAATTTTGTGATCAAGTGTAATTAATTAAACTAGAGGGGCTGATTTGTAATTATGTGATAGTTACAAAATAAGGTAAGGATTATCTTATTATTAGGTTGGACGAATTTAAGGTGATAAGGCCTTAGAATTCGACTATGATAAGGATTCAAGGATTATCTTATGGGTTGCTTTGTGGATAAGCAACGAGATAAGGATAATGACTGAAACCCTATCTCTACACCTATATAAAGACCCTAAGGCTCATGAATTCGTGTATCCCTTCCCAAGAAGTCCTAAGGACAAATTCTAACCTTTCTCCTCTCTCTTTATACTTTCTCCATTTGCTCTTGGTGTTTGTAAGCCATTAGAGGAGTGGCACTTGTGAGTCTAAGCATTCCAAAGTCAATTCAAGGAGGAATTAGGATTGTTATTGCTACATAACAATCAAGGTAACATCTTAAACCTAATTATATGTTAATATCGATTTCCATATGCTAGAATTAGGGTTTATAGTCTTGGATTCAAAGCATGTACAATAGAGAAACCTAGATCCAAGCATTAGGGTTTGTATGAGCACATAGGATGTCTTATGACCAAAACCCATCAAGTAGATCCAAAAGTTTCATCCATTTAGCCGCATTTTCTAGTAATAAAGCCTTAAACTTGATCGATCTATTTATGACCTCTTTTTGAGGGTTTTTGGTCCAAGATTTGCTAACTTGTGGGTAAGGATCGACCCAAGAGTTGCTATTCTAGATCTAGTGCCTTGAGAGGCTGTGAGTTCATAAAGGAGCAAACTTTATACCCTTAGAGTCCACATGCAAGTGCTAAAGAAGTATTTATGGC
Source organism: Lactuca saligna (assembly GCF_052625555.1). Taxonomy (NCBI): domain Eukaryota; kingdom Viridiplantae; phylum Streptophyta; class Magnoliopsida; order Asterales; family Asteraceae; genus Lactuca; species Lactuca saligna. The sequence goes on from NC_136425.1 coordinate 61,183,909, forward strand.
CTTTGAGCTCAAAAAGGCCATGAATGAAAGAAAGCTTGAGACTTTTCGTGGTTATCTGATATCTAGGCCCTAGATCTAGGTTTGCATGCATGGATTTGAGATTCTAAGGCTTTTTGGACAAAGTCCATGTCCTAAAGGAATTAGGGTTTTGTCGAAACCCTTTAAGAAGAGTTATGAACGGGTAAAGTTAGAAACTTTACCCATAGAAAGGCCATTCTAGTGAGCAAACGAACTACGGACCTTGGATCTAGAAGATAATGGCTTAATCTTTTAAGATGGCCAAGTAGACAGAGGGACTTGTCGAGTGCATAAGGGAACTCAACGAGTCGAGTTATGTTGTCCCAATTTTAGTATGTTAGAACTCGACGAGTCTGAAGAGAGATTCAACGACTTGATTCACCAAGTCGCGACTATGCTGCTCGATGGGACTCGACGAGTCGGGGGAATGACTCGACGAGTTGAGTCGCGATTCCAGGATTTTGAGTTATAGAACTTGGTGAGTTAAAGGGTTGACTCGACGATTTGGTCAACCCAGAAGGTTGACTTTGACTAAAGCGTTGACTTTGATCAGGGGTAAAATGGTCATTTTACCATTCGACGGATTTTCAGTTTTCTAACTAAGTATTGTTGTATAGAGTTAGCCAGGGAGTCGTGGGAGCAGCCATCATAGATTCCTCATTTACGAGATCAGCATCCTGATTGAGAGGTGAGTCTTCCTTTAGTAGGAATGGGTCGAAGGCACCAATGTCGGCCCGTTTATGTATGTTAGCATGTGCCGGACTTAGGTCCGATGCCGGGGCTAGCTCGATGTAGAGTATGTGTTCCGGACATAGGTCTGATGTCGAGGTGGTCCCGAGAAGTAGTTATGTATGCTTGATGTCTTTGTGATTCATGTATGTCATGTGTTATGTGTTCCGAGTACTTCATCTAACAAAAGGAAGGCCCCGGGATGATCGCATCACAGTTTTCTAGCCTAGGAGATTTATTCTTATATTTGATATGTGATTTTGATATGTGATTTTGATATGTTGATAGATATTATGATATTTTGAGATACATGGTTTATGATTTTATATTATGGTGATGATAATAATGATTTAAAAATGAAAATTTTGGAACGTATGTTTGGGATGTTTCATAGATGGTCTCATCCACCCCCTTCCCTCCATATTAGATTCTTCCCAAGATTTACTCACCAAATTATCAAAACGCTCCTTAAGCCGCCATGGATGAAAACATTTAAACATGATGGGTCCATAATCGTCTATCTGTTTATAAAACAAAATCATGTTATGATCTGACCACCTTCTTTCCAACACAATCGCTGCAAGATTTGAAATATGCACCAAAATATCTTTAAAATATTGTGGATTTCTGAGAAACTCTCAAGTTTTCAATTTAAGCACAAGTCAAAATAAGATAGGCAATGAAATTGCCTAATAAGATCATTGAGGTCGACTAATTTAGAGTAATAATGATGCCAATCATTAAACCCGAGGCTAACCCCCAAAATTCAATATAAAGTCATAAAAAAGTATAGTTGTTAATAAACCAAATGCTATAGTACTAAGACTCAAATAATCAACAACAACAAAGTGCATATATAAACCCATATTAAACAAAGGATATAAAATCCAAAAACAAAGACCTAATAATAACTCATAATTTCTATCCAAAGAAGGTGATAACAAATCCAATATCAAGGGTTTAATAACCAAGATCTATAACAAGGAAACTAGTATCCCATAATCAAAAAAACAAATGGTTGATTAAACGCAAAATTCCAAGTAAAAGATATAATATTTCAATAATTAATGCATAAAGAGTAATAACTCATAAACTGAAACGCAACTAAACTAAAAGGGTTTTAATAACTCATAGTTACAGACATAATCAAAGGCTAAACATTAGTTAGCATGACAACATTAAACAACAAAAAGGTTATACAGGACTACAAATTATTCTTATTACATGAAAGCATTAATAATCTACAATGTTTCATACATTCAGGCCTGGCCCAATGGGTGGGGCCCTGGGCCTCGTAACCCTTTTGGGGGCCATTTTGGGACTATTACAGTTCATAAACCTTGTATATATATTACCTTACTTAACTAAGATCATATGGGTCGTGTAGCAGACTTGATAAAGCGCTTGTTGTGTTTCTATTATAAAAACCCGTGTCTGAATCACTGCAGCACCTATTTTTTTCGACCGCGTATAGCTTTATGCCTCCTTTATCGCGTTGTATCTAAGTTTAGTCTCGAAGTATTAACAGCTTAAATGACTTAGCATGCGTTAGATTCCAAGTTCTGCTTCAATTTCCTTTATATCAATTCTTGAAGTTAAATTATTTAGAAATCATTTTCTCTATAAATTATTTTTAGATAAATAAAGTTAATGTCTTGTCTTCTTGGTAACTTTATATAAATAAAGTTAATTTTCTCTATAAATTATATTCTCTATATAAATTATTTTTATATAAATAAAGTTAAATTATTTTTATATAAAAAAAAGTTAATTTCTTGTCTTCTCAGCCTCAATAGAAAATTTTAATTTCAAAGTTAAAAACAAATTAATTAAACCATTATAGTTTGACCAAAATCGGTTCAAGCATCACAATTTATTTTGTTTTTTTTACATCATCCGTGCTTGCAAAATGTATTAAACTTTGGTGGCTTTTTTCATATTATCATGGTAGTTGTATTGTAATTTTATTATTATTATTATTATTATTGGCAAACTTCTTGAGTGGTTTTTTAGAACAAAATAAAAACCGGTGTTTAAAACGGATTTCAGCAAAACAATAGTGTTTTATGTGTTTTGTCATAAATTAAATTCTAATTAGGTTTTCTGTTTACCCTAAGTCCCAAATATATATGGACCGGTATTGCATATATTTCATCAACAACTAAACTTCAAAGTCACGAAGACAACTCATATGAAGAACGAGTGAAAAACTAAATTTAGATTTTCAGTAACATTAGGTAATTTACAAGTTTCATTCTTGCATATTTTGATTGTGGAGTTGAAGCTTCTTGTGTTTGCTATTTCAAAAACAAGAATCAGAGCCTCCACAAACGTCAATTTTAGGAGTAACGCTCTTATTTCGTTGTTCATTGATGATGTCTACCATGATTATAAGTGTCTACTTCGACATTATTTTAACATTTGGTCACCATGATGCTTGGGTTGTATTATAATCGTTAGATTTTTTCATTAAATCATATTGTTTGCTGTTTAGTTAGCTTGTTTATTTTTTTTTTCCCTTATACTTTTGCTACTTTTGCCGGTATTTATTAACCGTTTAAAAAAAAACTAATGCAATATTACAAATTTTCAATTCTAAAATAAAACTAAAAAACAATAATACAATACATGACAAAAAGAGAACAACAGTATTCTGAAGAAGTGTAAAAGAAAACAGCTAGGCACAAAGGAAATATTGGCATTTAATGATACGCATCTTATTGCAATCTCACACCAAACCCAACACGTATTCGTCATCAATAATACGCATCTTATCAAAAAACAAAGACATAACACACGCGACAAATAATCGTGGAATTGAATGCGTAAATAAATTATTTCATTACACCTTAGACACGCATCATAAGATAGATATAAAATTATAAATAGTTAACTACATAAAATACAATTATGTTGTTTAGTAGATCTAAATTATGGTTTGCACGAAGTTCGTACGTTGAACGTTGCAGCGGATAACTTTCGTTTGAAAATTACAATCTAACGAATATATAAAAAGCTATGAGAAAAGATTTTTTTTTTTTTTTTTTTTTTTTAATAAAAATAAAAACTCTTAAAAGATATACATACATAAAAATATATAAAAGGAAATTTATTTCATAGAAATTAATTCGTAAAACACTAAATTGTAAGTTGTAAAATAAGATTAAAAAAATCGAAATTAAAGTGAAATTAAAAAAAATCTTAAAAACATGTAAAAACTAAGTTGTAAAAGAATTGATAAAACATTTGGACAAAATTTGTAAAAAGAAAATGTAAAACTTTGACCAAAATTATTAGGAAAGAAAATAGATTTGTAAAAAAAAATAAAAGTTTCGCTAAAATTGTAAGCAAATGTCTACGTATTTTTTATTGTAGAAATATAAGGTTTAACGGATATCTAAAATTCACATGAAATTAATAAATCATATATCATTTTTACATTAGACCTATACCTTATGAAATAAAATATAAGGTATTAATAATATATCACTTTACTTTAAAAATAATTTAAAATGAAAAATTAAGAAAATTAAAGAATTAATATGAAAATTCCAATCAAATAACATAAATAGATTACGAGTAGTATAACGAGCTCAAATCTTATATCGCTCGAAATTAACATCGACCAATAGATATCAATGGCTGAGAATCTGAGACCCAATCAACGAATCAAACCAAATGCTGATGATCGGCTTTGCATGAACCTAAATCACAGACACACGTGGATGAATCATGACTGTTAATTTTACCAACCTCCAAACAAAATACAAGTCAAGGTGACAAGATCTTCAATCTTCATTTCCCCTTTCATAATCTTTTAGTTTTTGTCAAGAATGGGCATGACTTTAATTAGCAAACGCTCCCCATCCTTCCCAAACATAGTATTAATAGTACACTACGAATCCATGACAATTTTTAGCTCTCTTTCTCTTTCTTTTTTCGAATAATTAAATTGTAATATATTATATTTAATGGTATTAAAAGATGTTTTAAAATAATGGACATCCTTAATTTCACGTTATTTTTTTTATTTATGTTTATTTATTATAATGCTTATTCATTAATGTGAAACTTGGTCTCGTAAAAGTATTTTCGAATAAATGTTTCATTTATTTATTAAGGCGGAGATGTCATAACCGATACAAGAAGCATAAACATAAACGGAGACTTACAATGTCTCAATATACTAACGATTTACATTTCTTTGAATCTCTCGGCAAATAATTATCGAGCAGGACCTTCGTATCCATATATGGGATACAAAAAAAAAAAAAAAAAAAAAAAAAAAAAAAAAAAAAAAAAAAAACTGAGTGGGTCAGGTTTGAAAACCTAATAAGTAAATAATGATTTAATTCCTACAATAATATAATATATTTATCTTAAAACTCACAATATACAAATATCTCTCTTATAAGCAATTTACCCCATCGTGCTGGTCCTCACATAGTCCATACTCTCATATTTAGAAATTAATGGTTTTACCTAATCCCTAATGTCATATCAATAATAAATAATTATGTATAATACATACTCTCGGATCAAGAATGATTGACTACGCCTAGTCAATACTCTCGGACCAATAAAGATTTTCTTGCTTAATCCATATTCTCGGATCAAAAACAAATGATTATGTCTGATCCTTAATTGATCCTCACATATCCTAGTTTATGATTATCAGGAAATATTAACTCACCTAATGAACCGTTTAGAATATGCAGACATATTATTCAATTATCTGATCTAGATCCATCATTTCTAATCACCCAAGAAAATAAGCATAATTTATTCCTACCCCTTTATACTTATCACTAACTTTAATGATTATTTTTTAATAATTAGATTATAATGAGATAATTTTTACTATTTAATATTATTTTTAATAATTAGGTTATGATGATATACTTTTACTAACATATTTATAATTAATTATTTATAAATTCTATTTACTAAAATATTATTTATTTCATTTATTAAATAGATAATTTATAATACTATATTTATAAAAGACGTGTAAATGTTTTTATTCAATTTTTTTGAAAAAAAAAAGTCAAAACATAACACAACAATAATAAAATAATATTTTAACGCAACAAATAATAAAAAAGCTTAAATATAAAATTATATTTTAATGCAAAAAATAATTAAAAAATTCAAATGCATTCACACTTAATCTTTAGTATAGACCTAAATTGATTGTATAAATCAAAACGCGACCAATACATAGTTTGACATGTAGATGCAGACAGACTTTTATGGGCATTCCAATATGTTGTGGTAAGAGGCATTGGGTAATTTCCTTTCAAAAACACCGATATATAATGATTATCGTTTACAAGTGCCAACGTAATGACTCTGTGGGGTTGGAACTCATCAGGACCTATCCAAAGAGAGAAGCATGTCGTAGATTGTTCGTGGCTTAAACAATGAATGATTACACCAAACTTGTTGCAATCAAGTAACCAGTCAAAGACATATGCAACCAATGCTGCCGGAAAGGTGCAAGTGACCAACGCAATGACTGGTATACCTTATTGAACTGTAACGACCTAATTTTCAAGGCTAAAATTTTCATTTTTGAATTAACGCATTTAACAAACATTTTACCAAAACATTGTCAATAAAACATCCATTACAAAATCATAATGTTGTATTTCAAACCATAATATCATAAGTATTGAAAATCAGAGTACAGTCCCAAAAACTTCTTGCGGACACATGTGTGTGTGTGTGATGCACTGCTACACCGCCGACTCTTTCCCCTTCGACGAAGAGGTACCTGAAACCAAAACCAAAACTGTAAGCACAAAGCTTAGTGAATTCCCCCATCATACCACATACCATACAATATCGTCGGTATCTTTCAACCGGTAACCTTCATCGGTATCTTTCTACCGGTAACTATCATCGGTATCTTTCAACCGGTAATCAACATCGGTATCTTTCAACCGGTAATCAACATCAATATCTTTCAACCGGTAACTGGGGACTATTTCACCCCTACTACTAGCATACAATCAACAGATATAAGCATATAGTCAGGCATATCCGGTACTGACCTACCCTTGGGTCCTAAGGACCACTATCAGGGAAACTAATCCCTACCATACAAATAACGTACTACCCAGATAAACCTCATAACCAACACATAACCAGACCAAGATAATTATCACAAAGACCATTATCTTCTAAATACCCCTTTTTGGTGGGTCGACATTGTGGCCTTAGACCCACCCCTACTGGAAGGTAACTTACCTCAATATTGTGCAGTGTCTGAACTATCCTCGGTGCACAAGTCGACTCCCCACGACTCCTCGATCCCTACACGACAACCTTCACGTCAACACACATCACATACACCCTAAACAGGGTCAGTCCAAGTTCAGTCAAAGTCAACATTGGTCAAAGTCAACATTTAGTTGACCTGACTCGCCGAGTTGGCCTACCAACTCGTCGAGTCCATGCTTCTCTAATCCCACACAAAACCCTCGCTCCACTCGTCGAGTCTAGCAAAACTCGACGAGTTCTCCTTCAATCATAGCACCGGGACCACCTTCATCCGACTCGCCGAGTTCCTTCTTGAACTCGTCGAGTTCATCTCCAACTTAAGAACTTGTCTAGTCTATAACTCGCCGAGTTGTATGAACAACTCATCGAGTCCATCTTCAAAGATTAGGAAATTGCTATGGACTCGCCGAGTCTGCTCATACCACTCGCTGAGTCCCATGGCTTCCAGGTCCCTTTTCACGTCTAAACCCACAAGGGACTTCCTTCCTAACACTTATCCATTCACCGAAAGGGTTTGGTGCATAATGGTTACCGACTCGTTGAGTGCTAAGAACAACTCGTCGAGTCCAACCTTGACCAATTCCATACAGTCGATTTAAATGAGGTCTAACACACCAAAACCATAGATTTAGCCTCCTAATGTCCATTTTATACGTAAAGTTCCAAACTTGATGCACATGCATGGGGTTTTTAGCTCAAAAATCCATATAAAGTGTCCTACAATGTGCATGGGGCTCTCATGGCCCTAAAGTTGGCACCTTTATGCCATGAGACCCCTCTTAAGGCGCAGATCTGAAGTCAAAACTCACTCAACACTTCCAAACCCGAAAAATGGCTTAGAAATCCATGGAGATCCCAAGTTAAAGATGAATAAACACATAGATGAGTCAAGACAGGGGCGTTATACCTTGAAGCTGGTGAAAATTAAGATCTCCGGATCTACAAGCCCCAACTCGATTTCCAAGCTCCTTTCTTCCTTCCAAGCTTTACAATCCACACAAGAACACCAAAAATGGCCTTAACTCACTCACAAACAACTAGGTTTCGATATGAAGCTTGCAAGAGAGTGTTATGGACAAGGGAGGATGAGTTAAGTTGTTTATATAGGGTGCAAACCCTCAGATTTAGGGTTTCACTTATCCAGAACCTACTCGCCGAGTCAGTCTCCCGACTCATCGAGTCGGTCACTTAAAATGTCTGCAACCATGTCCCTACTCGACGAGTTGATCCCCCAACTCGTCGAGTCCCAGAGAAAAATACATATACTGAAGAAAACATACAAGGTGTTACATGAACCCGTTAGTAAAAACTCTATGGTATGAGGTTATGAGGATTGGGTCTCTAGGATCCCACTATGGTGGTCTCGAGTTATTTGGTGAAAAGTTAATATTGTTGATCCATTGGGTCAATGCTTTCATGTCGTAGTTTTCTTGAGTTCGCTCTCATTTCCTGCATGATCCATTGATCGTGAACACTCCGTCTTGCTTTCGTTGTGTGTCTGGTGCCAGCGCTTTGTTTACTAAGGAAATAATCAATTGGCACCTGGTGGTTGCCTTACTACACGTGACAATTCCGTATGGGTCAATGTTGACGTGTTGCATCAACATAGTGCATGTTCTCACCATTGTAGGCACGTGTTGTTGTTTATAAGGTTGTGCAACACTTGGTGGACATCCGGATGGCGGCAACTGTTGTGATATGTCACCGACTTATCTCTGTCTTTCTAAGGGAGGGAATGAAGAGCCTATGGATCACAAAAAAGAAGATGAGATCGTCAGTCGTCGTCCATTGTAACGCTCGCGTTTCTATGCTAGGCATTATCATTGATGTAATAGTCTAGGTTAACCCTTGTAACTCTTTTTGAAGTATTAATGATGAAATATTTAAGTATTATGTGTTATGTGCTTAATTGTGTGACTTAATTTAATTAAGAATAAAAAATAAGCGTCAAAATGAAATTTTAGATAAAGCCGATATCTATGGATAATGTTGTAGTGGTTGAAACGAGGTTTCTGAATATATAAAGAATGCTGAAATCCGAGTTATAACGAAGAAGTTATGACCTATCGAAGTTTCGCGACAGAACCGGCAACGCTGAATGACGTAAAAAGTGAAATTTACGTTATTGCGATATTTATCCCTAGTGGTCTAAGCGAATGTTGTAGAGTTCTTTAAACTAAGAGCATGCATAAAAAGAACCCCTAAATCTGACTTCGTATGAGGAAGTTATGATTTTTCAAAGTTTCGACTTAGCGGTATGCAACCTGAATACTCAAAATAGAGATCGAGTGATATTTAGCCAAAAACTTCTAAATTATAATTGAATATCTCATTGATAGTAGTCCAACGATAAAAAGACAGATGAAAACGGAGTTCAGATGAAGGAGTTATGAATTTCGAACAGAGTTTTCCTGTCCCGGCCTACTAAAAATAATATATAAGTAATATACTTATAATATATTAAAAATCAAGTCAAAATTAGCCAATGAAGTCTAAACGAGAGTTGTAGACCATAATCTCACCTTCGCGTCGATATAAAGAATGTCGAAAACGGAGTTCGTATGCGAAATTTATGAATTTCTGAAGTTCGGGGCGCGAAACCCCAAAACTCTCAGATACCACGATGTGGCAAGCAGTGCCACGACGTGGCAAGTCTTCTGACACCTCCAAGAGTCCCCCAGATGCAACTTGCGATGACGTATGCAGTGACGACCAAGCCCACGACGTGGAAAAAGGGTGCCACGACGTGGCAAGGGCCAAATTTGCCCCATAAATAGATTTGAAGGGCCAACCGTTTAGGGTTGCTATTTTCTCTCCTCTCTCTCCCGTTTTACCTCGATTTACGTGCAAAGAAGTACCCCCGAAGCCCCGGTATCATACTGAGACCCGAAGCAAGTCCCGAAGCCTCGAAGATCCTGAGAAGTGCGATTCCCGAGCCGAAGCTATGCCCGCGAGAAGTTTGATTTTTGTGAAGATCTTCCAGATCTGCTGAGGATTACTACTACTGTAAGCCGTAGTGTTGTCCGATCATCTTTTGATCAAGTGAGTGTGTAGTTATTTTCTTCCAATACAATATTATGAAGTTTTTATATAAAATACGTGCTATGTGTATATATTTTGTTGTTATATGTGTGAATGTATATTCACTCTCTTCTATCTCATAGATCTGATTTATTCTCTATGAAATACGTGTTATGTGTGTGTGCCTCATATGTTATGTGGAATATGTATTGATTAAAGCATTCTATACAGGTTTTTAAACTATGTATAAAAATATATATTTTTATCTACTAATATGTTGGGTAGAACATGGGTAAATAGTTGGTGTGTAATAAACAGATGAGGGGCGTCGTTGTTGTTTTGATTCAGTCATCTAGCGGAGTTTAAAGGATGACCACAAACTTTTCTAGATAGTCTTGTGGAACACTAGCAGGCTCGCTACCTGTAGGTGTTAATGAACTTGGGTGTTCATTCGTTGTACTCCATCCCCCTCATGGTTGCCTTACTTGACTTATATTGCTGAGGAACCCCCAAAGCATGTGTTGTCGCCCCGATGAAATATTATTAGACTAGGTCCCTTATGTTAGTTGTCTTAGGGATGTAAAGTGAGAATAACGGGAATGGGTAATTGGGTTATTATTGGTTGGTGGAATTAAATATAATTATTTATTATGGGTTGAAAACCCTATATGCTCACCAGGCTCCCAAGCCTGGCCCACTTAGTTTCTTTGTATTATAGGTAGTGGCGCTAGAGCATAAGTTGGATGACTTGTCAAGTTATTTTTTGATTATACACCTGTTGTGGTAAATAACTGTTGTAAGGTCTATATTTAAATGTTTATGCTTTTGGTCTGTTTATCGGAACATGACATCCCGAGTATTGTAATATAATGAAAAATACATTTCTTTAAGAAATGCTTGGGTAAATCTTATTTTTATCATACTTTGTTTTTGGGAACAAATTCCGCAACTCTTTCAAATCAAAAGGATTTACTCTGAAATTATTTTAAAAGCATAAATGAAAATCAGTTTTTTCTGGTCGTGATTTTGGGGATGTCACAGTTGATATTAGAGCATTAGTTTAAGCGAACTAGGAATTTGTAGGATTTTTAGACTTAAACTTAGAATGCTATGTGAAGTTTTGAGATATGTGTCTGTTATGTTTTAGACACGAGCACTAGTTTATTTTAGGAAAGTTGCCTAAAATGCTTTTATGTGCTAAATGTTACATGTTTTCCATATATGATATTATTTGTTCGGATTTATGGTATGTTGCCGACCGGATCTAGAAACCTTATGTCTGTAGGATTCTAAGCGTACATCTACAATATTAGAACTAGCATGTAAACGTTTCGGAGTGATAAGGATGATTTGAATATCTATCGTGAATAAGGATCTAATTTCACCTTATTTGGTGTATAGATCAAAAATGGTGAGAACAAGAAGTGGAGTTGGAAATGCTGATGAAAACAGGAATCAACCACCAGTGATTGAACAATTACCTGTTGTAGCTGCAGCACTGGAGCCAATAACAATGGCTGGTGTAAAAATGATGATTCAAACAATGTTGGATCGTCAAATGGAGGAGACTAGGCGGTTGCTTCAACATAATCATGAAGAACTGTCAATTCGTGTGGAAGAGCTTGAATTAAATGAAGGGCACTCGGAAGGTGAAAACTTCAGTGGGTCTGTTGGTCAAGCCAACCCACCGATAGTTACAACCATGACGGAAGGAATGATGGAATGGGATGCAAGTACAAGGACTTTCTAACTTGAAAACCATCAAACTTCAATGGAAAGGAGGACCCGATTGGAGTTATGGATTGGATCTCCGAAATGGAGTTAGCCTTCATGACTTGTGGCTGCAGAGGCAAGTTGCAGATTATCTATGCAACGCGTCAGTTCCGAGGTGGAGCCGTTCGTTGGTGGAACACTCTAGGGAAGACTCTAAGCCCTAATGAGCCACTACAATTGTCATGGCAGAATTCTTGGTGCAGTTCAAGCGCAAGTTCTGCTCGGCTCAAAATCTGTTGGAATTGGAGAATAAGTTTCTAACATTGATGAAAGGTAGCATGTCAGTTGATGAATACACTAATAACTTTACAGACAAGATGGAGTTTTGCTTGCGCATCGTTCCATACGAGCTGACAAAGGTTGACCGGTACGCAAAGGGACTCTCATGGGAGTACGCAGTGCCAGTTCGTCAGGCACCTACTCTAGAGGCAGCTATTTGGGCTGCCAAGTCTGTTGAGAACATGATTAAGGGGAGAACCACCGACAAGGTTGAGGTTGGTGAGGACAGAAAATTTGAGGGAACATATGGTTCCGGTAAGAGAAGCAAATTTTCGAAATATGATTCGAAAAAGTTTGGAGGAAAAGGAGGCTAAGCGAAATGGTGTGATAAGTGTAAGAAAAACCACTTTGGGAAATGTAGTGAGGATGTAACTTGCTACAAGTGTGGAAAAATTGGGCATTTTGCCAATGAGTGTCCGTCCAACAAAAAGGATGTGTTTTGGTTGTAATGAAGAGGGGCACATTTTGAAAGACTGTCCGAAGAAGAAGGAGGCAGCTAAGCCCAACATTCCACCAAATCCGAAGGCGAGAGCCTTCCAGATGACACTTGAGGCTGCGAAAGATGAAGCTGATGTCGCTTCTGGAGCTAACTACTCCTTTATTTCGATTGAGTTTGGTAGAAAACTAGCCTTGCCTATTGATAGACTAGATAATGCTTTATTAGTCGAAGTTGGTAGTGGCAAGTTTATACCTGTTAGCCATCGTATGAAAAACATCTTAATCGACCTTAATGGGAATAAGTTTCACGAGTAATTATTGCCTATCAAACTTAATGGTTTCGACGTCGTTCTGGGAATGGATTGGATTAACGCCAATGACGCCGAGATATTGTGCAAGAAGAAGATAGTTAAAGTAAACCCGCTAGGGAAAGAGTCATTTATGGTGTATGGGGACAAACGTCGAGTAAATTCTGGAATCATTTCCCTAATGAAAGCCAGAGAGTGTTTGACCAAGGGATGTACATCATATTTAGCAATCGTGATTGATGCTAAGAAGGAAAATAAGGTGATGCAGAGTATTCCAGTGGTATGTGATTATCCTGAAGTATTTCCCGAAGATCTTCCTGGATTACCACCTGATAGACAAGTGGAGTTCAGAATAGACTTGTTACCAGGAACCACGCCAATAGCAAAAGCACCTTATCGATTAGCACCGACGGAGATGAAGGAGCTGATGATGCAACTTTAGGAGTTATTGGACAAAGGTTTCATTAGACCTAGTTCATCACCCTGGGGAGCTCCGGTGTTATTTGTGAAGAAGAAAGATGGAAGTATGAGAATGTGCATCGATTACAGAGAGCTGAACAAGGCAACAATAAAGAATAGATATCCGTTGCCGAGGATTGATGACCTATTTGATCAATTGCAAGGTTCGAGCTATTTCTCGAAGATCGATCTTAGGTCAGGATATCATCAGCTAAAAGTAAGAGAGCAAGATATCGGGAAGACTGCATTCAGAACTAGATATAGACACTACGAGTTATTGGTTATGTCGTTTGGGCTAACCAATGCTCCAGTAGCATTCATGGATTTAATGAATAGGGTTTGTAATCCGTTCCTTGATAAATCTGTGATAGTGTTCATAGATGACATTCTGATTTACTCGAAAAGCCAAGAGGAACATCGCATACACTTGCGAGAAGTGTTAGAAGTTTTGAAGAAGGAGAAGCTGTATGCAAAGTTCTCCAAATGTGATTTTTGGATTCGTGAATTCCAATTTTTTGGTCACGTGGTCAACCAAGAAGGGATAATGGTTAATCCAGCAAAGATTGAAGCTGTGATGAAGTTGGAACAATCGAAAAGTCTCACGGAGATCCGAAGCTTTTTAGGATTAGCCGGATATTATCGAAAGTTTATCTAAGGCTTTTCTTCGATTGCTACTCCATTAACAGCTTTAACCCACAAAGGAGCTACTTATGCTTGGAGTGATAAGCATAAAGAAGCATTCGAGAAGCTAAAGAAGAAACTATGCGAGGCATCGATACTTTCTCTACCTGATTGAGTTGAAGACTTCGCTGTCTATAGCGATGCATCTGGGGTTGGATTGGGTTGTGTTTTGACCCAAAGAGAAAAGGTGATAGCATATGCGTCTCGACAACTGAAGGAGCATGAAAGAATTACCCGACTCATGATTTGGAGTTGGCTGTGGTAGTTTTCGCTCTTAAAATATGGAGGCATTACCTCTATGGCACAAAGTGCAAACTTTTCACTAATCATAAGAGTCTCCAATATCTCTTTAATCAGAAAGAATTGAATATGAGGCAACGACGCTGGCTAGAGTTACTCAAGGACTACGACTGTGAGATACTTTACCATCTCGGTAAAGCTAATGTTGTTTCTGATGCTCTCAGTCGGAAAGTCAATCTTGAAAGGAAAAGGCCAAGAGTGTTGAGAATAGAAGTTGTCTCGATAATTGTGGAGAGTATAAAGAAAGCTGAAGAGGAAGCTTCTGAGAAGAATGACCGGAAGGAGGAACGTTTGGGCAAAACGTTGGTGTTTGGTACAAACGGTCATGGACTGAAGGTATTCCAAGATCTTATTTGGGTACCTAAGTCAGGAGGAATTAGGGATATTCTGATGGAAGAAGCTCACAAAACCATGTACTTGATTCATCTTGGTAGCACTAAAATGTATAGGGACCTGAAACCCTACTACTGGTGGCCGATGATGAAGCTTGATGTTGCAAAGTATGTGGCCGAGTGTGTGACTTGTGCGAGAGTCAAGACACAACATCAGAAACCATATGGGAGTTTAGAACCTTTACCTGTGCCTATGGGTAAATGGGAAGACATTAGTGTGGATTTTGTCACTAAACTACCCAGAACAAAGAATGGTCACGACATGATTTGGGAGGTCGTTGATCGATTCACTAAGAGTGCGCATTTCATAGCAGCCAATGAGAAATGGTCTATGGAAAAGCTCGCGAATTCTTATGTAAAGGAAATTGTGAGGCGTCGAGTGCTTCGTTAATGGTTGTATCGGATCGTGATAGTCGTTTCATCTCAAGGTTTTGGAAAAGTCTACAAGAGGAAATGGTACCGAATTATGTTTAAGTTCAGCTTACCATCCGCAGACTGATGGTCAGAGTGAAAGAAAAATACAAACACTTGAAGATATGTTGAGAGCATGTACCCTGGAATTCCTAGGTAACTAGGATGAACACTTACCTTTAGTAGAATTTTCCTACAATAATAGTTTCCACTCGAGCATAAAGATGACACCTTATCAAGCTTTGTATGGACAAAAGTGTCGTACGCCGTCTTGTTGGCTTGAGGCTGGGGAAAAGCAGTTTATGGGTCCTGAGATGGTCCATCAAACCGTTGAAAAGTTGAAAATAATTAGAGAAAGAATGTTAGCAGCTCAGGATCATCAAAAGAGCTATGCTGACAAGAAGCGAAGACCGATGACTTTTGAGGTTGGAGATTCGGTTTTGCTTAAAGTCTTGCCGTGGAAGGGACTTATAAGATTTGGTAAAAGGGGAAAGTTGAGTCCAAGGTTTATTGGACCGTTTAAAGTTCTTCAGAGAATTGGGAACCAAGCTTACAAGCTCGAATTACCCGAAGAACTGAATGGAATTCACAACACTTTTCATGTGTGTTATTTGAGGAAGTTCACGGAAGAAGTTCCCGATATAATTCCAATTTCTGAATTGAGAATTGATGAAAACAAGAGGTTAATTGAAGAACCAGAGGCAATTGTTGACTGAAAGACTAAGAAGCTTCGATGCAAGATGGTCGAATTAGTGCTTGTCCATTGGAAACATACGAATGGGTCAAATCTCACTTAGGAAATGGAGAGTGACATGTTGAGTCGTTATCCGCATTTGTTTGTTGACGTGTGATTCCGGGGACGAAATCATCCTAAGGGGGAGAGAATTGTAACGCCCGCGTTTCCAGGCTAGGTATTATCATTGATGTAATAGTCTAGGTTAACCCTTGTAACTCTTTTTGATGTATTAATGATGAAATACTTAAGTATTATGTGTTATGTGCTTAATTGTGTGACTTAATTTAATTAAGAATAAAAAATAAGCGTCAAAATGAAATGTTAGATAAAGCCAATATCTATGGATATTGTTTTAGTGGTTGAAACGAGGTTTCCGAATATATAAAGAATGCCGAAATTTGAGTTATAACGAAGAAGTTATGACCTGTCGAAGTTTCGCGACAAAACCGACAACGCTGAATGACGTAAAAAGTGAAATTTACGTTAGTGCAATATTTAGCCTTAGTGATCTAAGCGAATGTTGTAGATTTCTTTAAACCGAGAGCGTGCATAAAAAGAACGCCTAAATCTGACTTCGTATGAGGAAGTTATGATTTTTCGAAGTTTCGACTTAGCGGTATGCAGCCCGAATACTCGAAATAGAGATCGAGTGATATTTAGCCAAAAATTTCTGAATAAGAATTGACGATCTCATTGATAGTAGTCTAACGATAAAAAGACAGACGAAAACGGAGTTCAGATGAAGGAGTTATGAATTTCGAACAGAGTTTTCATGTCTCGGCCTACTAAAAATAATATATAAGTAATATACTTATAATATATTAAAACTCAAGTCAAAATTAGCCAATGAAGTCTAAACGAGAGGTGTAGAGCATAATCTCACCTTCGCGTCGATATAAAGAACGTCGAAAACGGAGTTCCTATGCGAAAGTTATGAATTTCTAAAGTTCGGGGCGCGAAACCCCAAAACTGTCAGATACCACGACATGGCAAGTCTTCTGACACCTCCAGGAGTGACCCAGATGCAACTTGCGATGACATATGCAGTGACGACCAAGACCACGACGTGGAAAAAGGGTGCCACGACGTGGCAAGGGCCAAATTTGCCCTATAAATTGATTTGAAGGGCCAGCCATTTAGGGTTGCTATTTTCTCTCCTCTCTCCCCCATTTTACCTCGATTTACATGCAAAGAAGTACCCACGAAGCCCCGGTATCATCCCGAGACCCGAAGCAAGTCCCGAAGCCCCAAAGATCCCAAGAAGTGCGATTCCCGAGCCGAAGCTCTGCCCGCGAGAAGTTCGATTTTTGTGAAGGTCTTCCAGATCTGCTGAGGATTACTACTGCTGTAAGCCGTAGTGCTGTCCGATCATCTTCTGATCAAGTGAGTGTGTAGCTATTTTCTTCCAATACAATATTATGAAGTATTTTATATAAAATACGTGCTATGTGTATATATTTTGTTGTTATATGTGTGAATGTATATTCACTCTCTTCTATCTCATAGATCTGATTTATTCTCTATGAAATACGTGTTATGTGTGTGTGCCTCATCTGTTATGTGGAATATGTATTGATTAAAGCATGCTATACATGTTTTTAAACTATGTATAAAAATGTATATTTTTATCTACTAATATGTTGGGTAGAACATGGGTAGATAGGTGGTGTGTAATAAACAGATGAGAGGCCTCGTTGTTGTTTTGATTCAGTCATCTAGCGGAGTTTAGATGACGACCGCAGACTTTTCTAGATAGTCTTGTGGAACACTAGCAGGCTCGCCACCTGTAGGTGTTAATGAACTTGGGTGTTAATTCGTTGTACTCCATCCCCCTCATGGTTGCCTTATTTGACTTATATTGCTGAGGAACCCTCGAAGCATGTGTTGTCGTCCCGATGAAATATTCTTAGACTATGTCCCTTATGTTAGTTGTCTTAGGGATGTAAAGTGAGAATAACGGGAATGGGTAATTGGGTTATTGTTGGTTGGTGGAATTAAATATAATTATTTATTATGGGTTGAAAACCCTATATGCTCACCAGGCTCCCAAGCCTGACCCACTCAGTTTCTTTGTATTACAGGTTGTGGCGCCAGAGCATAAGTTGGATGACTTGTCAAGTTATTTTTTGATTATAGACCTGTTGTTGTAAATAACTGTTGTAAGGTCTATATTTAAATGTTTATGCTTTTGGTTTGTTTATCGGAACATGACATTCCAAGTATTGTAATATAATGAAAAATACATTTCTTTAAGAAATGCTTTGGTAAATCTTATTTTATCATACTTTGTTTTTGGGAACAAATTCCGCAACTCTTTCAAATCAAAAAGATTTACTCTGAAATTATTTTATAAAGCATAAATGAAAATCGGTCTTTTCTGGCCGTGATTTTGGGGATGTCACAGTCCAGGAGGTTGTCCCGGAACGAGGCTCTAACGATCAAGTCAGTGAGGGTCTGAGAGAGATGGGGTAAAAAGCGTAAAGAGAGTGTTAAAGGGTTTTTGATATTGGCTCCATCTCTTGGGGGAGAAAGGGGGCCTTTATACCCGTGGCAAAGGAGGGGGGACAGATCCCGAAAATACTTTCTACTTTTTTAGGTTCTGCCAGAGCCAGGTGGACTCTGATTAATGGGTCATGTTTCGCAAGTGGGTGTTTGCCATTGGCGTAGGTTTTCCAGGTGTGATGTTTTAGGGACCACACTTTTCGCCCTGCAAGTGGGTTGGTACTGTTTTTTCTTGACTCTGGCCTTGATGCTTGGGTGCTAAGGAATAAGAACGGGAGCGCGAGGGTAGGAACGAGCATGAGGACCCAATTTTAGTTGTTTGTCATTCGGATTTGTTTGTCAGACTGACGGCTCTGTTGTATTTGACAGATTCCTAGTGGGGTACGTCAACACCCAGGCAAATCGATCATTTGCAATCTCGATGTCTAAAGGACAATCCAACTCACCCGAAGCTCCAGCAAACCTCTTTCTAAGCGTAAGCGATACAAAAGATCGGATAGTCCCTGAATCAAACAATACCAAGGAAGAAATATCGTTCATGAAGAACGATCCTAAAATAAAACACATAATTATAAGCAGGCAATTCAATGTAAATAAAAAGATAATGAGAAGATACATACCAATCACCACATCATGTGTTACGCGAGCCTCCTCGGCCGTCAGCTGAAAATCCATGATCTTCACTACAGGCGCACCCGCCTTTCCCTGGTAGCCATCGGTGATCCTCAGTGTTGCTGGAGTGGGTGTTACCACTGGTCTCGCTGCTGCCAAACTTGTACAATGGGCCTTCTTGTGACCCCTATGATTGCAATGGAAGTAAATTAAATCGGATACTTTGGTGGTTGTGGTTGTGGTAGCAGTACAATCCTGCTAATATGACCTGTCTGGCCGCACTTTGAGCATCCAAACCCACCCACTCTGAATGCCCCATCGTGCGTCTTGTCGTACTTTCCACAGCAGCTCCGGCCCTGCAGGCCTCTCGACATGGAATCAAATACCTTGGGCCTCTTGCCTGAATCCCCTGAAATGTGAGCCTAGTCTAGCTTCCTATTCCTCTCCATATCAAGATCAATCTCTCTTTCTTTGGCTCTCGCAATCATATCCTCCAGTGTCCTACAACTGGATCGGATCACAAACTATCGAATATCATTCCTTAGCAATTCATGGTATCTCTCTTTCTTCATCTCCTCGTCCGCCACATACCGCAGAACAAACATCACCCTCTCTTGAAACAACGTTGTGATCTTAGCCACCGTCTCAGTAGTCTGGAGAAGGTCCTAGAACTCCCTCGCCAAGTGTTGCACCTCAATCACTGGTGTGAACTTAGCTTGGAATCTCGTTGTAAAATCATCCCATGTCAGCGAATCAATAGCCTCATCATTAACGGAGCACCCAACCTCCTCCCACCAGTCTCGAGCTCTATCTTTTAGAAGAAAAGAAGCAAGTCTGACCTTTGCCACATTGGGACAACTGCTAGTGCGGAAGGCGTTAGCGACATCTGCTAACCAACATCTACTCGCCATTGGTTCCTTCTGCCCGTATTAATCCCGAGCCCTACATGCTCGGAACTCCTTGAAGATCTGTTAACATGTGTCAATCAAAGCCACCATCTCATAATGGAAAGAGCCCAAGTACTCCTCCAACACCTCCATGATACCCTCCTTGATCGTACCAAAGATCACAGGAGTCTGCTCAAATATGTTGCGGGTAATCTCAGACGATATGAAATCCTGCTCTGATTATCCTACTACCTGTCTACACAACCTGAGCCTGATCCCTCATTAGCACCAGAGCCACTAACCGGTCTGACTCAAAGAGTTACCATACTGAAATTATACCATACAAATCATCAGAAAACACAAAAACAATATCGATAAATATCATACGCTACAAGCTTCCTGGTTTCATAACAACTCTCCTTAACTCGAGTATGAATCCTCTGCTTCCAGTAGTACGAGGTCATACTACTTTCCACATCTATCCGTACTTTCCTCAAGGATTGTTGTGAATCATCCAAGTCACTCCTTATCCCAATATACAACTCTCCACAAAACAAGGCTCCCAACACTAAATATCTTCTTAGTTTTCGAAGGGCAAACACTACACCACTCTTCGCCATTAGTTGCAGAAGGAACTCCCACCAGCACCTTCTAACTAGGTTACAAATACAATTACATATCATCAAAACTAGATAATTCTTCGAATGAAAGGTCTCACACTACAACAGTTGGACTCAAACAATAGTTGTACAATAGAGTTAAACCCAAACCTTCTAAAATTATTTAGTTTCCGTAATATGTAACTTAGCATATTCGCTTACTAGTTAGATGAAGTTAGCGAGAACTCCTAAAAAGCAAAAAGAAAGCAGAATTCGAGCATCGAGTAATCGAAATCAAGCATAGCCTAATCGGAAAATCCTATCACGGATTGATCAGTACTAGCATACAAGTCTACAAGCTCATACAATATGCATATAAAGGCATCTCTCCTAGCATTCTATCATGCAAATCCTAAGAAGATCCTTAGCCCTAACTAGCATTCGATTCATAGATTCATAACTCAAGGCATATCGTAAAACATGTATGGGTGTTTTGGGAAAACTTACTTGAGCTAGGTCAATTGCATGCACCACAACCTTTTATTTTATTCGAAACCCTTTTTATAAAAAATTTCTTTTTTTTTTTGAAAAATTCTACCGAACCCTCAATTTGAGTTCAGACATACCCGATAGTACGTCTGAATCCCTCAAACCAAGGTTCTGATACCAACTTGTAACGTACCAAAAATTAAGACCAAAAACTTTCGTTTTTAAAATTAATAAAACTATTATCCAACATCATCATAAAACCATGGAGGACCAAAGTGTATCAAATACATCCAAAACATCAGAGTAATCATAAAATGCGGAATGACGTGATGTGTACACTACAATCATCCCAGACGCTTCCCATTCGAACGAGAAGTACCTGAAAACATAAATTAAAAACTGTAAGCACAAAGCTTAGTGAGTTTCCCCAAAATACTACATACCATACATAATAAACACATAATGGGCCCGCCCGTCATTGGGCCCCACTTGGCATCGAGCCCCTCTCAGTATACAAATCTGTCAGTCATTGGGTCTCGCCTTAAATCGGGCCCCACCCGGTATACATATAATCATATAATAGATAAACACATAACACATGCAATAATAAAAAGATAAATAGCATACAAAATGGTCATCGGGCCGCGCCTGGCATCGGGCCTTACTCGGTAAGCATACAAGCACATAACACATGCAAGAGTCACGCAGACATCTAGCATATTAACATAAAAAATCATGGTCCAACATTGGTACCTTCAAACCCGCTAAACACCGTGAGAAAACTCACCTCTAGCTGTTGAATCACTAGAAAGAATCTCTGCCAGCTGGTTCGAAAATTCCCCGTGCTATCAACATCAAATAATATCCAATTATTAATTTGATTTCGACCCATGACCAAGAATCTCAACCACTTAGCCCATAACCAGAGTAAAAGAGCATTTTACCCCTTATCTATCTTGACCCAAAGCCAAGGCCCAAATCCTAAATGGCAACCTAAATCCTAATTTATGACCCAATCTTCCAAATTGGGCCCAAAATGCAACATCTGTAAAATTCATGAAAAATTTAAACTTTTTTAAACATTCCAAAACCATCCATTATTTTGCAAATTGTTTTCAAAATAGTTTAACATTAGAGAAATCCCAGAAATCGTAACATAAAATGTGAGGAGGTACACGATCAAGCCTTTGCCTTCTCGATCATCCGATGTGCCTGAACAAAATCCACATCTGTAAGCCAGAAGCTTAGTAAGTTCCCCCAAAATACCAATACATAACAAATAACACATATACAAATAAAAACATGTAATGGATCCACAACTATACAGATTGAATTACCCCTGAGTCCACAACATGAGTCTAGCTTGCCTTTCGGGCCCATAGCTCATGTTTGGATTGCTCCCAAACCCACAGCATGAGTCTGGCTTGCCTATCGGGCCTATAGCTCATGTCTGGATTGCTCTCGAGCCCACAACATATGTCTAGCTCCCCCCTTGGGCCCATAACTTATGTCTGGCTTGCTCCCTCAGTCCTTGGACTGGAATACAAAAGATTAGCCCGCAATACGAGTCTGGCATGTCATGCCCGACCCTCAGCTCATGTCTGGAATGCTCAGGAGACCTCAATATGAGTCTAACATGCCCTGCCCGACCCTCAGCTCATATCTGACATACTCCAGGGTTTGTTGGCTACCGTACGGAGCACTATAACCTCAACCCTTCCCACACAACATGTCGACATGTAACATATAAATACACATACATATAATCAGAAAATATCACAGGTAGTGCTACAGATCTACCAGACTAGCATATCAAACTAGCATGCATATTTAACTCATACTCGACATATCAATAACTACTAGGATATCAATCCAATGGGCCAGTCTTGGTGCCTTCGACCCCTAAGTATAGTGAGGAAAACTCACCTTATAATGTCGAACACTGAAAACCTCCGATAACTAACTCACCGTAAATCCCGAACTATCACAGTAAATGAACACTAATCAACAGTTGGAATATCAATCTTGGCTAATGGCCCAAACATAAGGTAATAGTCCATTTTACCCTTTCCCTAATTTGGGCCAAGGCCCAACTCCAAATCCTTGATCCAAAGGCTCAAATATACAAGGTCCATAATTGGCCTAATTTTCCAAATTGGGCCAAACTCCTTATTAGGCCTTAGCCTGAGGTCCAACTTGGCCCAAACTTATGATATTTATACTTATATGTTTTTTATGAATGCATGTATGATTTTTTTTATAAAATCGTAAGTAAAAATATATTACACTTTAACGGGAGTAATCTTAACGAAAGTTGTAGTAGACCCAAAAACGAAAACGTGGATATAAAGATCATTAAAATTTTATATCGTATGAAGAAGTTATGACATTCACAACACAAGATCTAAGCCAAAACATAAGACCTACAACCAAACAATTGAGGTCGCAGTGGACATAAGCATCAACAGCTCAAAACACATCATCAATGATTGTCTCATGTAAGATATTGTGAGAAAAACCGAAATAAATCATTCATAATTACTGAATAAGTACAAAAATAAAAATGATATATTTTGAAACAAAAAAAAAATATTAATGACTAAATGTGTACAAAATGAGAAATATATTACCCTATTAAGTTATTTTTCCTGATTAACATGAAATAACCGATCATAAAAATTGAATGTCTACAGTTTAATAATTTAAAAGAGTAAATATGAACGGAAAAAAAAAAAAACTCAATTATCAACTATATATACAAATAAAAAATATATTGTCTTCGAGATAAAATCCTGTAAACTAAGATTTTATGAAAGTATCTATGCGATGCTTTATTTCTGTAATAAAATTTCTTCCAAACCTAATGGAGCACTATAAAACGACATTCAATTAGAACAACGATTCACAAATTAACCATTCTAAAATGGAAAGTGTGGTGGTGATGCTCCCGTCCTTAGGAATCGGCCACCTTATCTCAATGGTGGAGCTCGGCGAACTCATTCTTACCCACGACCCTACATTCACCATCACCATCCTCCTTACTCCGGCACATTACGAAACAAAATCCACCGCAAACTACATCAAAAACGTCACCTCCACCACCCCATCCATCACCTTCCACAACCTTCCTACCCTCCCTCACCCACCTGATACCTCCACCCATTTCTTCGATCATGTTTTCCAAATAAGCAAACTCTACAAACCCATCATTAGAGACACCCTCCAAACCATCTCGGAGAAATCAACCATTAAAGCCGGAATTCTTGATTTCATGTCGAACGATGCTTTTGAAGTCTGCACAAGCCTCAACATACCAACGTACTACTTGTTCACCGGAAGCGCTTTTGGCCTCAACATTATGCTGTACATGCGGACACTCCATGAGAAGATCTCTGAGAGCTTTAAAGATCTAAGAACTTATATCCAACCACCGGGAACACCGCCCATTTATTCTCTCGACATGCCGATGACGATGTACGATAGAAACAGTAATTCTTACAAAAGCTTACTCAGCGTATCAGAAAACATGGCCAAATCCAGTGGTATTATCGTGAACACGTTCGCAAAACTTGAGCCAAAAGTCATGAAGGCGATTGCCGACGGCGAGTGCATACCGGACGGCCCAACTCCGCCAACTTACTACGTTGGGCCACTGATTCGAGACAATTCCGACGACAATAGTGGGGATAAGTGCTTGAAGTGGCTGAATTTGCAACCCAGTAAAAGCGTGGTGGTTCTCATTTTTGGTAGTATGGGTAAGTTTAAGAAGGATCAGTTGAAAGAAATGGCAAAAGGGCTAGAGAAAAGCGGGCAAAGATTCTTGTGGGTGGTCCGGAGTCCACCGCCGGAGAACCAAAAAGTGCATGAATTTGCACTGAAAGAGCCGGATCTTGATGACTTACTTCCGGCGGGATTTATAGAACGGAATAAAGAGAAGGGTTTGGTAGTGAAAAACTGGGCACCACAAGGTGAAATACTGAGACATGAATCAGTGGGTGGATTTGTATGTCATTGTGGGTGGAACTCGGTTCTTGAAGCTATGCATAACGGAGTGCCATTGGTGGCATGGCCGTTATATGCCGAGCAGAAGATGAATAGGGTGTATTTGGTCGAGGGAATCAAGGTGGCGCTGCCGTTGCAGATGGGGGAGGATGGGTTTGTGACGGCGGAGGAGTTGGCAGAGAGACTGAGGGAATTGATGGAGGAAGATAGTGGAAAGAAGTTGAGGGAACATGTTTCGGCGATCAGTGAGAGTGCTAAAGCTGCGGTGATGGATGGTGGTTCTTCCCGAGTTGCGGTGGCTGAGTTCGTCGAGTCACTGAAATCAGTACGAGTCTAGCGACAATAACTCGTCGTGGAGCCCGTACGCATAGTGCCAAGACTCTTTTATGAAGTAGGTGTAGTTAGTTTGGTTCGTTTTCTGCTATCACTGCTATCACGTGGACTTTAGTCTAATGCAACTACCCAATAATTTCATGGTTGTTAACTTGTCTTTGTTATAAAGTAAAGGCAGTATATTTAAAAGCTAGAATATTTATATATTATGATATTTCTTTATGGCATTATCCTTATATTTATTTCGATCGATTAAAGTCACGGCATAATCAATATATTTATTTTGATCAATTACACTAAATGTTTTCTAAATGAAATTTTTAGTACCACAATTGTTATAGAATTTAATTTTGTTCAAAAAACTTCTCATTTATTTGATTGTATATTAGAACTAGCTAAGACAATAATGAGAAACAATTTCAGAAAACGAAATACGACTTCATAAAGTGCATACAATACTATGTAGTTAAATGGAGGATGTGTGTTGAAAAACTTGCTACTAATGGTAGCGACAAGTTTTATGAAAAAAAAAGTATTAGCTTTTGAAAGTATAAAATTAGATAAAAATATCATAATTCAAAAACCCTTAAAAGCTACTTGAGTAGATTTTAAATTTATAGATTTTAGTTTAAAATAAAAGTCACAAAAAATTTTAAAAAAAACATGGTCCCATGGTTTTCGAAAATGGCTTGGTGATAAAAACTTTCAAAAACGCTTCAAATATGGACACTTGATTTCAAAACGTTGCAACTTTAATGCCTGAAAATTGAAATGATAAATCTACCATTTCATAAAAATCAACACATCATTATCCCTTTACTCTCTCATATTATCCCCTCGTGAACACTGAACGAAGGTGTTGGTGATGGTGGTGGCAGTAGCTGTAGCTGAAGGAGATGGTGGTGGTGGCACTGGTTAAAGGTGGCGGCGGTGGTGGTAGTTGTTGAAGGTGGTGATGATGAGGGGGGTTGTTGAATGTAATGCTATAGTATGTTGAAGATAGTGGTGCTATTGGTCGAAGGTAGCGTTAACGAAAGTGGTGTTGGTGTATGTTGAAGGCGATGATGGTGGTAATGGCAGTGGCTAGAGGTGGTGGTGGTGTTGGTGGTGGCCGAAGGCGGTGATTGTAGCAATGGTTAAAAAATGATTAACTTGTCATTTTTTGAAAAACACAAGGACCATTTCTGAAATTTTAACAAGAGCATATTGTTCCTTTTAAAAAAAGTAATCGCGACAATGACAAATGGTAATGTTATAAAAAGCACCATACAAGTCATTTTCTGAAACCACATGGACAGGTATGAAGCATTTATGAAAATTTGACTAACAATGCTATTATTTGAAAACGATAGAGACCATTTTTGAAAACTGGTCTCACTTTGCACTTTTCAAAAACAATAAATGATATTTGTTTACGAAATAAAATAAAATAATTAAACTGCAAAGATCAGAAATAAAATAAAATAGTTAAACTGCAAAGATCAGGTCGACATCTCAATAAGAATTTGAGCATAAACAGACGTATTGGTACCATTTTCACACATAGTACTGGTACTATACAAATCAACTTCCAAAGGTTTGTCATGCTTGCGGCGAGTAAGGCTAAGGCCATTTTATCGTAGAGTTGAAGAGGGGGACTAAGATGTTAACCAACACCGGTTTTTAAGAAAGGTATGTGGATCCTATTGTCCGAGAAACATTGGATTTTCTTTTATCATCCATGGTTCATGCTCAATGACATGGTGTAATCCCATATCATATCAAACTTTATTTAAAAAAAATCATTATCGATTAAAAACAACGTCAAATAAGCACCAATCGTAGGCCCATATGGAGTAAATTGTATGTAATTAGTTAGCAGAGAAACAGGCCCACCATGAGTTCCCTTCATAATTAGCTGAATTATCCATTCACGTGACGTCTAGGTGCGTGTCTCTCACCTCCATTTTCAACCCTAAATGAATCTCATCATGTTGGCTTCCACGGTTTTCGATCATAATATTTAGCTGATTATTATTGTTATTTTATCAAAACTTATGGGTGTTTGGATAGGAAAAAAAGAGGGTGATTATTACTTATTGCTTATTCCCACTGCAATAAATTAAGTTTAAGTGTTTGTATAAAATCATTAAAAATCAGCTTATTGTGTTAGAAATAAACTAAAGACAAAATTGCAAAAATGATTCATGCGGTATGCATTTTTTGGGGTTTCAGTTCAAACCTCATTTTTTTTTGGATTCATGTTCCTTTTGGCCTAGTTTGAACGTAGAATTGGTTCCCGGCTTAACTTCCGTTAAGTTGTTGCTATTAACCCCCTCATGTGCCTCTCATATGAGGGTATATTTGTCTTTTCACTTCTAAATGACCATTTTTACACCTAAAAAAATATATCCCCTTTTAAAAAAAATTAATACCTATTTATTTATTTTAATAATTAAAAAATGAAAGAGGTCTCTCTCTAATTCTTCATTTGATAGTGAATTATCCGAATTTGGTAGCTGTGATGTTATCTCTCTCTATCTCTCTCTCTCTCTCTCTCTTTCTCTCTCTCTCTCTCTCTCAACACTTTATTTTTAGCAAATTTGAAACTCTTTTGACATTATTTTTGGTATTTATTCCTTGTAGATATCTAAAATTCAATCTCTAGTTGGACGAACTGGAGTATGTTGGGTAATGGGTGTCATATCTCAATTAGAAGATGGCCATTTCTACTTAGAAGACCTTACAGGAGCTATTGAAATCAATCTTTCTCATACAATATCCTTAATCACTTAATTTCTTTTCTTAATTGTTATGTTACAGACTTACAGTGGATTGATTGCTTGAAAGAGAATTAAGTTACGATGAAAGTTATTTAAAGATGGTAATCTATAAACTCACACATACATGAAATGATCTATTAGCACTTCATACAATCATTATATAAAAGCAACACTACTAATGTCATACAGTGACATGGTTTTTCCTTAACATTATTTACAAAATAACAACAGGATATTTTTCAGAGAACACAATAGTTTTAGCTCAAGGGGAAATGCTACTAGATGGTACTTTTCAAGTAAGTCTGATTATATTTATACCCTTTCACTAAACCTTATTAAACTTGTTCACTAACATCAAACTTTAAATCATATGTTTGTGATTAATCCATAGTTTTCATGGACTCATTTTTATTCTTGTTTGTTATCCAGGTTCAAACATTTGGTTTTCCACCATTAGAAGATAGAGAGAAGTCAGCCTCATTAGTCACACGACTTGATTATTTTGGTGGTGGGATCCTTGCAAAAGAAGACATCGTATCCTTCCTAGGCCTTTAATTGGTTTAGTTCACTTCAAATAACTATAATCTAATAACCATGTCACTCATATTTTGCTTAATATTACACTCAACTTCTAGGAAAAAAAAAGTTTTGGAAGTTTCTTTGATTTCTTTTCTCCAGATTAGACTTGCAAAAATGGAATTAAGGACAGTTAATGAAATGTTTGTTATATTGTCTGACATTTGGCTAGACCATGAGGAGGTATAAATTTGTATAAATTCTCTTCTCTGTGTAATGTTTCACCTTTTTTCTCATTTTATGAATCAAAGTTGTTTTTTCCACGGGTAGGAGATGGGTACGTGGCAACGAACTCGATTGTGTTCATCGTAACGGTTTCATAGAGAGCTTAACTGGGTCCAAAATTCAAATTCAACAAGAAACCATACGAATCTGAACAAGACAAATTCCATGATGACGGGTCTGTGATGGCAAGATGAATACCAGGGTTGGAGATGGTGGTTGAAAGGTGGTGTATGGCGGTGGTTTGTGTGATATGCTTGAAAGATGAAGACGTTGAAGATGATGAAAACGGAATTGGAGGTTTGTGGCAGGGAAATAGTGTGTAATGTGTATGTTTCTTCAGGTTTACCACAAAACGAGAGAGAGAGAGAGAGAGAGAGAGAGAGAGAGAGAGAGAGAGAGAGAGAGAGAGAGAGAGAGAGAGAGAGAGAGAGAGAGAGAGAGAGATCTTTTATTTTTTAATTATTAAAATAAATAAATAGATATTAAATTTTTTTAAAGAGGATATATTTTTTTCAGGTACAAAAATAGTCCCTTAGAAGTGAAAAGACAAATATACCCTCATGTGGGAGACACATGAGGGGGTTAACGGCAACAACTTAATAGAAGTTAAGTTGGGGGACCAATTGTACGTACAAACTAAGCCAAAAGGACCATGAATTCAAAAAAGTCGAGGTTTGGACTGAAACCCCAAAAAATATGTACCACACGGACCATTTTTGCAATTTTGTCTAAGCTAAATAAGTTAATTTTAATAAGCACCCCCCTCTCCATATTGCTTACTGCTTATTCTCACAACAAATCCTAACTAATAAATAAAAATACTTTTGTCACCTGTCCTCTCATCCATCATTTTAACACATGTCATTTTTAAGGAATCTTAAAATTGTTATTTTCCACTTGTTATTTTTTTAACATTTCAATTTTTTTAAAATAAATTTCCCAAAAATTCTAATGGGTTAGTTATATATAAAGTTATCATTCTATTAATTTGATAATAAATTCTCTTAAATGCGCCAAACAATTTGATTTCTTTCATAAATGTTTCAAAAAATTACATTTTGTTATGGTAAAGCATTATTTTATAAAATATTTAATGTTTATATATATTCATATTAAAATTTTATTTTTAATAAAATCCGTGTAATACACCCCCTTATATCATTTTAAGGATATATTAGATCATTTTAGCAAAGAAAAAAAATCATTTATTTTTCTATAGATTTGTGTGATAAATTTAAAAGGGTGGCAATTTGGTTTATAACTTGAATTTAAACTAAAAGCGGGGAAATTAAGTAATCTAACTATTTTTTGTTGGTTTTTTTAAAAATAACATTTTTTGGCAAAATGACTACTTGGTTCGGAATGGGTTGTTCAAGATCCGATTTTAAATTCAGTGAAATGGGTAGATATTTTCGACCCGGGAATCTGGTTCTGCTATATATACCATTTAACCCGTTTCGGACTATAACTCCACATCCTTTGTTTCGGACTACACTTCGACATCCCATTTCGAACACCTCTATAACTGAAAATGTCTTTCGATAGTGAAGAAATGCAGTTTTTATTTGTAAGTTTCAAATTTGTTTATAATTAAATGCACTTTTTATTATACATTAAAAAAGTTTGTTTACGCATTTATATACGTATTATAGGGTTTTATGTGAATTTTAATCTTTTTAGGGCAATTATACGATTACATACATTTATACATTTATACTACACGATACATCGTAATAAAAAAACCGTGATTTTTGCTAGTCCATAACATGTTCGGAATCCAAAAATCATGCCCGGAGTACAATGAACTAGGTCCGGACTCTATGGTCCAGAATACCGTACATGATTTCTGGATTCCGGAACATGCATACACAAACCTTAATTCCTGAATACAATCAAAAACCCTAATTCCGTTACGGAGCATACATAAAAAAAATCCCTAAATAATAATTCTTTTGATTGTAGGACAATAGAACATACGCAGTGGTAGTTACTACAACCTGCAGACCGAAATTTGGGCGTGAAATCATGGCGCGCTAACAAAACTGACCAGTTTGTGCAGCGATGTTTAGGAAATCATGTTTTGGTGATTATGTTGGGTTTTAGTTCAAAATAGTTTCATAAACTTTTAAAATATGGCAATGGAAGACTTCAAATTTTGAACATAACATAACATTTTATACCCACCAAGGATCATCATGCAAGTTGTAGAAAGATTTAAACACCAATCAAAGAAGGGTAAAGAAACGACAATATTTGTAGTTCTTTGGGTCCTCTTGGGAGGCTTGGAAGTTGATGAAGAATGTGGAACCTTTGTTGAACATCCCGACTCCTAGGTATAATATTTAATTAAATTATATTCTTTTTGTTAGGGAAACTCAACGGGTTGGAGGCTCCAACTCGCTAAGTAGATATTGAGATGGCCGCGTAATTTTTAGAGTCTACTCGACGGCTTGGGGAAACCCGACTCGATGAGTTGGAGTTGAATGTGAAAACCCTAATTTTCAGGTTTTGCACCCTATTTAAAGGACATCAAACCCTTTCCCCGCCTCCCTAATCACCTTAACATGCTGAGAGAAACCCTAATCGAGCTATTACCATCTGTGATAGAGAGAGAGAGAGAGAGAGAAAAAGAGAGAGTGAGAGAAGGAGAGAGAGAGCGAGAGAGCGAGAGAGACTAAGATTGTATCTTTTAGTGCATTATTGGAAGGAGTTTGAGGAGCAAAAGGCTTGGAACGAGAAGGAGCCCTAAGTTCCAGTATTCTTTCAGTGTTAGCTGCCATTTGGAGGTAAAAAGCTATCACCTTGAGCATTTGTTTGTTAGACCTCTTCACTAGGGATTTTATTACCATTTCCATCTTCTCTTTGATTCCTTTAGTTGTTTGAGCATGCCTTGAATATGAGACTTCAAATCTGGACAATATGAGGTCCCTTAGGCCTAAAGATTCAAGCTTTATCAAGCTATTGGCCAACTTTCATGTATTAAAGCCTTTATTGAGTTTTGGGTTTGCAAACTTAGCCCTAGATGCCATGCATGGACGTAAAGCTTGCAACTTTATGTGGTATTTCAGCCTTAGAAGGCTAGATCTAGAGTATAGGGCCTTAGTTTTGCTTAAAAAAGTCTGAATAAGAGAATGGACTGGAGGGACTCGACAAGTTGGTGAGCCAACTAGACGAGTTGGTTAGGGTTTTCCCTGATAGTCGGGACGTGTTACAAACTCAGCGAGTTGGTAAGATAACTCGATGAGTTGAGTTGGATTTTCTCGATTTTTCAGAAGAAACAAAGGAACTCGACGATTCGCATAGATGCACTCGACGAGTTGGGTCAACATGGACTGGTGACTCAAGTGTTGACTTCTGTTGACTTTTAGGGTTTGGTCAAGTTATGGAATATGTAGGCCATGGAGGGGTAAAATGGTCTTTCACCCTTTCTGAGACTTAGAAGAGGGGTTAGCTTATCATATTTAGAGTTGTTGTTATAAAGTGTTAATTAGAGATGATTATGATATGTAGGCTGAGTCTAGACCAATCATTGAGTACGAGACCTACTTGCTTACGTACGAGGTGAATCTTCTCACTATACTTACCTGAGTGGTAATACTGTGTTACCGGAGGGTCTTATTTGAGTTACTAACCGAAGGGTCTTATGTGCTTATACTGAGTTATGTGAAATCATGTATTTTTTCTTTATGATTTATGATGTATATTATTATGTGCCTTATTGAGTTAGGATCGGAGGTTCCAAGCTGAGTTGTGAGATCAGAGGGTCCTCACTGAGATACCGAACTGGAGGGTCCAACTCGAGTTGTGATACCAGAGCGTCTTCACTAAGACATATGACCGGAGGGTCCTTATCGAGCTATAGCCATGAGAGGCTAATTATTTGTGTGTGATATTATGGGGAACTCATTAAGCTTCGTGCTTACAGTGTTGTGTGAAATGTGTTTCAGGTACCTCTCAGGATCGCAGGAAGGCGTCAGCTTCATTGTACACACCAGCTTGAGATTATGTTTTGAGGATTTTGGATATTATCAAACATTTTGTTGACTTGTGTTTTGTTCAACTTATACATTTGTGGTTTGAGAAATGTGAGATTGTGTTTTATGTGGTTTTAAAAATGAAATTTTTATTTGAAAATTTAGAGTGTTACACTTTGAGACACCAACAATGGCTCAATTTAATGTAGATGCTAGTCCATAAACTCTTAAACCCTTAAGATTTAAGTTCATAACCAATATGAACATAAAGAGAGCATGAAAATGCGAGTAATCTTCAAGAAGAGATGCAGAAAAGAGAGTAATCTTTGTTTTTTAAGTTTTTTTAATTTATATTTTTTCCAATTTTATTAATGATAAACAATTTGAAAAAAAATTACAAACCTTGAAAAAAAACGCTCGTCAATACAAACATGATATTTTTGAAAAGTTTGTTAATAAAAATTTATTACAATAATAGTCGTTGAAGTTGTTTATATAAATATGAAAAAAAATCATAATATAATCTTATATTTTTTTTTGCCAAATTTTGTAAAATATTATTTAATACAGTATCGTCAATTTCTCTAGAAAATATTTATTGTACGTTTTTAATAGACTTAATTGAAAAAATCGAACTTTATTTCCGTCCATTTATATATCAAATTTTTTGATCACTAATTATAATGTTTAGTTATAAATTTGCAACCAAAGTTGTTGGTTTTAATCAAATATATATGTTAATTCATATCATTTTTATTTTTATTTTTTATACAATAATATATAAAGTTGTTCTAGATTCGTTAATTATTTATAACAAAGTTATAAAAATATTAAAAAATCACTTTGAAGTTTAAAAAAATCAATTTATTTATACTTCAATTTATTTTAGTAGTCCGCAGATGTTAAAAAAACAAACAATCTTCTTTTTTCAGACTGCAAACATTTGGTCCACCTCTTGTACTTCAGAGGTCTACAAATGTGGTCCGCAGACTGCAGACACTTTGCCTAAAAAAAAAAAAAAAAAACACACACACAGGATGTTAACCAACACCAATTTTTAAGAAAGGTATGTAGATCCTATTGTCTGAGAAACATTTGGTTTTCTTTTATCATCCATGGTTCATGCTCAAGGACATGGTGTAATCCCATATCATATAAAACTTTATTTAAAAAAAAATCATTATCGATTAGAAAAAACATCAAATAAGCAGCAATCGTAGGCCTATATGGAGTCAATTTTTTGCAATTAGTTAGCCGAGAAACTGGTCCACCACGAGTTCCCTTTAGAATTAGCTGAATTATTCATTCACGTGATGCCTAGTTGCGTGTCACCCACCTCCATGTTCTACCCTAAATGATCTCATCATGTTGGCTTCCACAGTTTTCGACCATAGTATTTGGTTGATTATTATTGTTATTTTATCAAAAGTTATATCATTTCAAGGATATATTAAATCATTTAAGCAAAGGAAAAAAATCAATTATTTTCCTATAAATTTGTGTGATAAATTTAAAAGGGATGGTAATTTGGTTACTAACTTGAATTTAAACTAAAAGTAGGGAAATTAAGTGTTCTAACCATTTTTTGGTTGATTTTTTTAAAAATAATATTTTTTTGGCGAAATGACCACTAGGTACGGAATGGGTTGTTCCAGATCCGATTTCAAATTCGGTGAAATGGGTAGATAATTCCGACTTGGTAATTTGGTTCTGCTATAAATACTATTTTAGCCGTTTCGGACTACAACTCGACATCCCTTGTTTCGGACTACACTTCAACATCCCATTTCGGACACCTCTACAACTGAAAATGTCTTTCGATACTGTAGAAATGCAGTTTTTATTTGTAAGTGTCAAATTTGTTTATAATTAAATGCATTTATTTTTTTACTATACGTTAACAAAATTAGTTTTTTTCAATTATATATGTATTATAGGGTTTTCTATGAATTTTAATCTTGTTAGGGCAATTATAGGATTACATAGACATATAAACTTATACTACATGATACACTGTAATAAAAAACCCTAATTTTTGCTAGTCCAGAACGTGTTCAGAATCCGAAAATCATGCCCGAAATACAATGAACTGGGTCCGGAATTTTGGTCTGGACTTTATGGTCCAGAATACCGTACTCGATTTGTAGATTTCGGAACATACATACACAAATCCTAATTCTGAAATACAATCAAAAACCATAATTTTGGAATACAATCAAAAACCTTAATTCCGGAATACAATCAAAAACCATAATTCTGCTCCGGAGCATACATACAAAAATCCCTAACTAATAATTCTTTTGATTGTTGCACGATAGAACATACACAACAGTAGTTACTATAACCTGCAGACCAAAATTTGGGCGTGAAATCATGGCGCGCTTACAAAACCGACCGGTTTGTGCAACGATGTTTAGGCAATCATGTTTTTGTGATTATGTTGGGTTTTAGTTCAAAATAGTCTCATAAACTTTAAAATATGGCAATGGAAGACTTCAAATTTCAAACATAACATAAAATTTTATACCCACCAAGGATCATCTTGCAAGTTGTAGAAAAATTTAAACACCAACCAAAGAAGAGGTGACTAAATGACAACCTTTGTAGTTCTTTGGGTCCTCTTGGGAGGCTTGGAAGTTGATGAAGAATGTGACACCTTTGTGTAACATCCTGACTCCTAGGTATAACATTTAATTAAATTTTATTTGTTTTGTATGGGCAACTCGACGAGTTGGAGGCCCCAACTCGCCGAGTAGAGATTAAGATGGCCGCATGATTTTTAGAGTCTACTCGACGAGTTGGAGAGACCTGAATCGACGAGTTGGAGCTGAGTATGAAAACCCTAATTTTCAAGGTTTGCACCCTAATTAAAGGACCTCAAGCCTTTTATCCCACCTCCCACATCACCTTAACACACTGAGAGAAACCGTAATCGAGTTATGACCATCTGTGTGCGTGAGAGAGAGAGAGAGAGAGACTAAGATTGTATGTTTTAGTGCATTCTTAGAAGGAGTTTGAGGAGCAAAAGGCTTGGAACGAGAAGGAGCCCTTGGATTTAGTATTCTTTCAGTGTTAGCAGCCATTTGGAGGTAAAAAGCTATCACCTTGACCATTTGTTTGTTAGACCTCTTCACTAGGGATTTTATGACCATTTCCATCTTCTCTTTGATTCATTTAGTTGTTTGAGCATGCCTTGAAGATGAGACTTCAGATCTGGACAATATGAGGTCCCTTAGGCCTAAAGATTCAAGCTTTATCAAGCTATTGGCCAACTTTCATTCATTAAAGCCTTTATTGAGTTTTAGGTTTGCAAACTTAGCCCTAGATGCCATGCATGGACGTAAATCTTGCAGCTTTATTTGGTATTTCAGCCTTATAAGGCTAGATCTAGAGTATAGGGCCTTAGTTCTGCTTAAAAACGTCTGAATAAGAGAATGGACTGGAAGGATTCGCCAAGTTGGTGAGCCAACTCGACGAGTTGGTTAGGGTTTTCCCCGATAGTCGGGACATGTTACAAAATCAGCGAGTTGGTAAGATAACTCGACGAGTTGAGTTGGATTTTCTCGATTTTTCAGAAGAAACGAAGGAACTCGACGAGTCGCACAGATGCACTCGACGAGTTGGGTCAACATGGACTGTTGACTCGAGTGTTGACTTTTGTTGACTTTTAGGATTTGGTCAAGTTATGGATTATGTAGACCATGGAGGGCTAATGTAACGCCCATAGATCCAGGCTAGTCAATTTAGAGGCAATAGGGGTCGAAAATGACTTTTCAACAAAAGATTATTTAGAATAAATAATCTGAACCAAGTTGTAATATATGTCACAAGGTTGCTGTACATATAAAGAACA
Organism: Lactuca saligna; assembly: GCF_052625555.1. Lineage (NCBI taxonomy): Eukaryota > Viridiplantae > Streptophyta > Magnoliopsida > Asterales > Asteraceae > Lactuca > Lactuca saligna. Next base: position 61,220,553 of record NC_136425.1, read on the forward strand.
CCGAAATCCAAGTTATAACGAAGAAGTTATAACATGTTGAAGTTTCGCGACGGAACCAACACGATACCGGGAAGCGTAAATAGTGAATTTACGATAGATCGAGATTTAGCCTTAGCAATATAAACAAAAGTCATAGAATATGTTAAACTAAGAACATCGATAAAAAGAACGCCCAAATCTGACTTCGTATGAAGATGTTATGATTTTTCGAAGTTTCGGATTAGCAGTGTACAACCCGAAAATCGAATGTTAGATCGAACGGTTTTTAGACGACACGACCTTAACAAGAATCGAAGATCTTGTTAAGAGTAGCATAACGAGAAAAAGATGGGCGAAAACGGACGTCGGATGAAGAAGTTATGAGAATTTAACGGACCAATCCTGTCCTGGCCTGTTTATAATATTAAATTTAAAATCGAGTCAAAATTAACCAACGGAGTCTAAACGAAAGTTGTAGAGTACATTCCCACCTTCACGTGGATATAAAGAACGTTAAAAATGGAGCTGGTATGCAAAAGTTACGAATTTTTAAAGTTCGTAGTCAAATTTGCGAAGCCTGTTGCTCTATTGATGACGTGGCAAAATCCTGGCCGTCACTTGCGGATCACGGCTCGCTTCGGATGAAGAACACGTTGCCTCTCGGACGCCCAGCGTTCGCATCGGACGCCCAACATTCTCCTTACGCGCCGCGTGCGAGGTCGGAACGCCTCGCGTACTTCAGCCTCCTGCGGTCCAGCTTGAGCCACGTCGCACCCTTCGGAGACTACCACCTGCTGATCTTATCCAAGCCATTATGCCCAACGTAGGTTCGAGGTACGCCCAGCGTACCGAGGCCTCGCAGGCTATAAAAGGGGGGCCGAGGCAGCTTCATTTTTCACTCCAAATTCCACACACTCTCTCTAGCTTCTTTCTCTCTTTAAGTGCCCTAAACCCTCCTAAACCCTAGATAAGGCCCCTAGCACCCTAAGGAAACCCCGAGGCTCCTGGAGTCCCGAGAAAAAGTGTCTTTCGGTTTCGAAACGCTGCTCCAATTAAGTTTCGGTTTTCAATAAAATTCACTTAAAGTGTGCTACGCTTACGCAATTTTTAATATAGCTTTCAAATAATTATAGGAGTGTTATTAGGTCCTTAAAATAATTATTTGGGCTATTATTATGAGTTATACTGAGTGTTATTAACGCTTATATAATAATAATAATAGTCAGACTAATTAATTTGTCGCGGTTATCGTTAGACTGAACCCTAGTAGTATTGGTACTTGGTTTTATCGAAGGAAGTTGTTTTGAGAGTATCGAAGCGCTGTTCGAGTACTAAGTCACCACCTTTCAGGTGAGTGCATAGTTACTTTCATCTTACACATAGATATGAAGTATTTTATATAAATTACATGCTATGTGTGCATATTATCTGAGTACTTGTTGTCTATGCTAAATGAACGATTTTATACATGTTTTAAATGATTTAAACTGTATATGTATTTTACATCTACGATAATGTTGGGGTAAACATGGGTAGATATAATATATGGAATATGAGTTGAATGATGAGTTGAGAGGTGTTATAGACCACGAGGTGAGGGTGAGAGGTGGATGATGTGAGAAGCCTTTTTCCCAAATGATGGTCCTGTCATTCAGCAGAGTATGGATGACAACCACAGACTATTCTAGACAGTCCAGTGGAACACTAGCAGGCTCGCAATCTGTAGGTATTGTGAACGATGTGTTCACCCGGTTTACTCTAAACCCTGGTGATCATGCATACTCGATGCCTAAACCCTGGTGATCATGCAGACTTGATGCCTAAACCCTGGTGATCATGCAGACTTGATGCCTAAACCCTAGGGATCATGCAGACTTGATGCCTAAACCTTGGTGATCATGCAGACTTGATGCCTAAACCCTGGCGACTATGCAGACTTAGTTCCCGTTATGTAAACCGTGGTAATGATGGACTTTGTGCCGATTCCTTAGGATAATCCTTAGGAATGAATGAACGAGGAATATCTGATTCTTAGGGTAGATCCTTAAGAGTAAAGAAGATAATGGGGATGGGTAATTGGGTTTAATTGCTTGATTGTTTAAACATAATAATTATATTATTGTGGGTTGAAAACTCTATGTACTCACCAGGTTTCCCAACCTGACCCACTCAGTTTATTTATATCACAGGTGTTGGTACGAAGTCACTTTACATTGAGAGATTTAAAAAGATGTAGATCACTAGTGTAAATAAATGTAAGTTCTGTTTATGCTTATGTTTCTGTATTAACGATGACATCCCAAACGTTTTGAAATGAATAACATACGTTTCTTCGAAAATGTTTTAATAACGTATTTATCATGTTTTTCTGTGAACAAATTCCGCAACATTTTTATTAAAAGAAGTACTCTGATTTTTATAAAGCATAAACAAAATCGGTCTTTTCTGGCCGTGAAAATGGGGATGTCATAGTTGGTATCAGAGCATTAGTTTAAGCGAACTAGGAATATGGATTTATTTCTAGACTTAAACTTAGAATGCTAAACGATGATTGTGATGTGTGAGCACTAGATTATTTTAGGGATTGTGCCTAAAATGCTTTTATGTGCTAAATGCTTGTGCCTGATATGCTGTTATTTGTTCGGATCTATGGCCTGTTGCCGACCGGATCTGGAAACCTTATGAGTTTAGGATTCTAAACGTACGAATACGATATTAGAACTAGCATATAAACGTTTTGGAGTGATAAGGATGATTTAAACGTCAATCCTAAATAAAGATCTAGATTCACCTTATTCGGTGTATAGATCAAGATGGCATCGACCCGTAGCGGAAACGTGAATGCAAATGGGAACCGAAACCAACCCCCAGTGATTGAGCGAATATCGGTTGTAGTAGCCGCTGCTGAGCCAATAACAATGGCCGGAGTGCAAGCGATGATCCAGGCGATGTTGGAACGTCAAATGGAGGAAACCAGACGTTTGCTCCAGCAAAATCGAGAGGAAGCGACCATACTGAGGAGGGAAACTACAGTGGGACTGTTGGTCAAGCCAACCCACCGATATATATATATATATATATATATATATATATATATATATATATATATATATATATACACACATCTTTATTTTTTTAAGTTTTTTTTTTTAATTTATATTGTTTCCAACTTTATTAATGATAAACAATTTGAAAAAAAAATTACAAAACTTGTAAAAAAAAACGCTCGACAATACAAACATGATATTTTTGAAAAATTTGTTAATAAAGATTTATTACAATTATAGTCATTGAAGTTGTTTATATAAATATGAAAAAAAATCATAATATAATCTTATATTTTTTTGCCAAATTTTGTAAAATATTATTTAATACAGTATCGGTAATTTCTCTAGAAAATATTTACGGTACGGTTTTAATAGACTTACTTGAAAAAATTGAACTTTATTTCCATCCATTTATATATCAAATTTTTTTATCACTAATTATAATGTTTAGTTATAAGTTTGCAACCAAAATTGTTAGTTTTAATCAAATATATACGTTAGTTCATATCATTTTTATTTTTATTTTTTATAAAATAATACATAAAGTTGATCTAGATTCGTTAATTATTTATAACAAAGTCATAAAAATATTAAAAAATCACTTTGAAGCTTAAAAAATCAGTTTATTTATATTTCAATTTATTTTAGTAGCCTGCAGATATTAAAAAAACAAACAATCTTCTTTTTTCAGACCGCAGATATTTGGTCGACCTCTTCTACTTCAGAGGTCTACAGATGAGGTCCGCAGACTGCACACACTTTGCCTAAAAAAAAAATAAAAAAAATAAAATAAACAACACTCAAGATGTTAACCAACTCCAATTTTTAAGAAAGGTATGCAGATCCTATTGTCTGAGAAACATTGGGTTTTCTTTTATCATCCACGGTTCATGCGCAAGGACATGGTGTAATACCGCATCATATCAAATTTTATTTTAAAAAAATCATTATCAATTAAAAAAAACGTCAAATAAGCAGCAATCGTAGGCTCATATGGAGTAAATTGTTTGCAATTAGTTAGCCCACCACGAGTTCCCTTCAGAATTAGTTGAATTATGCATTCACGTGATGCGTAGGTGTGTGTCACCCACCTCCATGTTCTACCCTAAATGATCTCATCATGTTGGCTTCCACGGTTTTCGACCATAGTATTTGGCTGATTATTATTGTTATTTTATCAAAACTTATATCATTTTAATGAAATATTAAATCATTTTAGCAAAGAAAAAAATCAATTATTTTCCTATAGATTTGTGTGATAAGTTTAAAAGGGATGGTAATTTGGTTAATAACTTGAATTTAAACTAAAAGTAGAGAAATTAAGTGTTCTAACCATCTTTTTGGTTGATTTTTTTAAAAATAATATTTTTTTTGGCGAAATGACCACTTGGTACGGAATGGGTTGTTCCAGATCCGATTTCAAATTCGGTGAAACGGGTAGATAATTCCGACTTGGTAATTTGGTTCTGCTATAAATACTATTTTAGCCGTTTTGGACTACAACTCGACATCCCTTGTTTTAGACTACACTTCTATATCCCATTTCGGACACCTCTACAACTGAAAATGTCTTTCGATACTGAAGAAATACAGTTTTTTTTATAAGTTTCAAATTTGTTTCTAATTTAATGCATTTTTTTATTATACGTTAAAAAAAATCGTTTACGCAATTATATAGGTATTATAGGGTTTTCTATGAATTTTAATCTTGTTAGGGCAGTTATAGGATTACATAGACATATACACTTATACTACATGATACACTGTAATAAAAAACCCTAATTTTTGCTAGTCTAGAACGTGTCCAGAATCCGAAAATCATGCCCGGAATACAATGAACTGGGTCCGGAATTTTGGTCCGGACTTTATGGTCCAGAATACCGTACTTGATTTCTGGATTCCGGAACATACATACACAAATCCTAATTCTGAAATACAATAAAAAACCATAATTTGGGAATACAATCAAAAACCTTAATTCCGGAATACAATCAAAAACCATAATTTCGCTACGGAGCATACATACAAAAATCCCTAACTAACAATTCTTTTGATTGTTCAACGATAGAACATACACAACGGTAGTTACTACAACCTGCAAACCTAAACTTAGGCGTGAAATCATGGCACGCTTACAAAACCGACCAGTTTGTGCAGCGATGTTTAGGCAATCATGTTTTTGTGATTATGTTGGTTTTTAGTTCAAAATAGTTTCATAAACTTTAAAAATATGGCAATGGAAGACTTAAAATTTCAAACATAACATAACATTTTATACCCACCAAGGATCATCTTGCAAGTTGTATAAAAATTTAAACACCAACCAAAGAAGAGGTGACGAAATGACAACTTTTGTAGTTCTTTGGGTCCTCTTGGGAGGCTTGGAAGTTGATGAAAAATGTGGAACCTTTGTGTAACATCCTAACTCCTAGGTATAATATTTAATTAAATTATATTTATTTTGTATGGGCAACTCGATGAGTTGGAGGCCCCAACTCGCCGAGTAGAGATTGACATGGCCGCATGATTTTTAGAGTCTACTCGACGAGTTGGAGAGACCCGAATCGATGAGTAGGAGCTGAGTACGAAAATCCTAATTTTTAAGGTTTACACCCTATTTAAAGGACCTAAAGCCTTTTAGCTAGCCTCCCTCATCACCTTAACACACTGAGAGAAACCGTAATCGAGTTATTACCATCTGTGTGTGAAAGAGAGAGAAACAAAGGAAGAGAGAGAGAGAGAGAGAGACTAAGATTGTATGTTTTAGTGCATTCTTGGAAGGATTTTGAGGAAAAAATAGCTTGGAATGAGAAGGATCCCTTGGATTTAGTATTGTTTCAGTGTTAGCAGCCATTTGGAGGTAAAAAGCTATCACATTGACCATTTGTTTGTTAAATCTCTTCACTAGGGAGTTTATGACAATTTCCATTTCTCTTTGAGTCCTATAGTTGTTTGAACATGCCTTGAAGATGAGACTTCAGATCTAGACAATATGAGGTCCTTTGGGCCTAAGGATTTAAGCTTTATCAAGCTATTGGCCAACTTTCATGCATTAAACTCGTTATTGAGCTATGGGTTGGCAAACTTAGCCCTATATGTCATGCATGGACTTAAAGCTTGAAGCTTTATATGGTATTTTAGCCTTAGAAGACTAGATCTAGAATATGGGGCTTTAGTTTGGCTTAAAAACGTCTGAATAAGAGAATTGACTAAAGGGACTCGACGAGTTGGTGAGCCAACTCGACGAGTTGGTTAGGGTTTTCCTCGATAGTCTGGACGCGTTACAAAATCGGCGAGTTGGTAAGACAACTCGACGAGTTGAGTTGGATTTTCCCGATTTTTCAGAAGAAACAAAGGAACTCAACGAGTCGCGTTGATGCACTCGACGAGTTGGGTCAACATGGACTGTTGACTCGAATGTTGACTTCTGTTGACTTTTAGTGTTTGGTTAAGTTATGGATTTTGGAGACCATGGAGGGGTAAAATGGTCTTTCACCCTTTCCGAGAGTTAGAAAAAGGGTTAGTTTAACATATTTAGAGATGTTGTTATAAAGTGTTAATTAGATATGATTATGATATGTAGGCGAAGTCTAGACCGATTGTTGAGTATGATACCTACTTGCTTATGTACGAGGTGAGTCTTCTCACTATACTTACCTGAGTTGTAATACTGTGTGACCGGAGGGTCTTATTTGAGTTACTGACCGATGGGTCTTATGTGTTTATACTGAGTTATGTGATATCATGTATTTTTTCTTTTTGATTTATGATGTATATTATTATGTGCCTTATTAAGTTAGAACCGGAGGGTCGAAACCGAGTTGTGAGACCGGAGGGTCCTCACTGAGATTCTGGAATGGAGGGTCCAACCTGAGTTGTGAGACCGGAGGGTCTTCACTGAGACACATGATCGTAGGGTCCTTATCGACCTATAGCCATGAGAGGCTAATTATTTGTGTGTGGTATTTTAGGGAACTCACTAAGTTTCGTGGTTTCAGTGTTGTGTGAAATGTTTTTAAGGTACCTATCAGGATCGCAGGAAGGCGTCGACTTGATTGTACACACAAGCTTGAGATTATGTTTTGAGGATTTTAGATATTATCAAACATTTTATTGACTTGTGGTTGAACAACTTATACATTTGTGGTTTGAGAAATGTGAGATTGTGTTTTATGTGGTTTTAAAAATGAAAATTTTATTTGAAAATTTAGTGTATAACACTTTGAGACACCAATAATGGCTCAATTTGATTTAAATGCTCATCCATAAATTCTTAAACCTTTGAGCTTTAAGTTCATAACCTATATAAACTTAAAGAGGGCATGAAAATGCAAGTAATCTTCAAGAAGATATGAAGAAAAAAGATAGATAAACCTCCTCTAAGAAGTTTACGGTTTTTGGGAAGCAAGAATGAAGCACCTAATTCAAGAGTGGAAGCATCATATTTATATTGTCTGAAAGTGAAGTCTTTAACCATTAGGTCCTTCCACTTTAGACAAGCATTTCCCTAAAGCTTACATGTCTCCCATGCTTCTTATTACTTTTGTTTAAACAAAGATGAAAGCCATACTCTTGTCTTTTGATTCTTATTTTATAAAAATAATAAAAGGAAGAAAGAGAAAAACTTTATATTTTATAAACCAAGTTTATAACATATAAACTTTAACTTTTTAGTAAAAGACAAAAGAATTTATCTTGTCAAAAATGTTATGCATAACTTATTAATTCATACCATATGAATTATATATAATGTTACTTGCTAATGAAAATTATTATTTCCTAGAAATAAATAAGTTTCAATTTAATTATAAGAGTTTTTTGAATATTTATTAAAACCAAATTCTAATAAATAATCAATTGTATCAAGTTGTTGTTAGTGTAACCCATTAGTATCATATGTTAATTAGCAATATCACTTTAATATGACTCTTAAGCATACTAGACATTTCAGATTACGTGAACATGTCGATGGGTGTCAAATGTCACCCTTTAATATGCCACTATCTTATTTGCAAGGAAGTTACTACTTTTGATCCAGCTGACCTAGAAGAGCTTCTATTTCCGGTTGGCGACTATCAGGTTTGCTTTGATAGAAAATTATTATGCTTGGTCACCGACTTGCGGTTCGGGGATTATTTCCATCCTATTTATGGTTTTCCAGCATTCAGAGAACATGTGTTTCCATTTATGTCACTTTCACATTCGGTGAGTATGGATGACCTAACGAGCGTGTTGTCTGCAACCAACGCCTCCTTTCAGCAATTGACACAGACGGTACAAGAAGCTATGCAGTTCATGCAGCGTTGCCCCCCCTGCATTCAGTAGGTTGCCCTACCCTCTCCGAGCATCGAGGACGATGCTAAATCTTAAGCTTGGGGAGGGGTCTTTGTACATGAGGTTCTAGTTTCCACATGCATTTCATCAAAAAAAAAAAAATCGATCTAAAGGAACCTAATCTTCTTGAATCGGTTGAAGTGGTAAATTAGTCGTGGCTTGAGATTAGAACTTGTTCGTTTTTCATTAAAAATCTTGAAGCAATCTAATCACACACGAACACGTCTTCCGAAGCTACTCGTGGAAAACAAAAAAATGATAAGGTTACCAACACCGAAGCATAAATACATATATAGTTTAGTTCGTGGAACACACAACCGATCTTATGAGTAGTAAGTTCTCATTCATATCCAAACTCCAAATTCAAAAGAGCCATAAAATGAATATAAAATTTCAGTGTCTCGAATTCTCCAGCACTCTAAAAAGTCTTTTCTACCTATTCCCTTTTAAATACCATGATTTGGGACATTATTTCCAACTATACTTACGGGTCTTTGCGCGTTTACATCAATAGCTCGAAAAATATCTTGGAAGTCTCTCACGGTAATAGACTGTGAGATGTCCTAACAATAGAAAGAGTCAATGACGAAAATATAAGGAAATAATCCTAGCAAACAAATTAAAAAAAATCAAAAAATAAAATAATAATAAAATAATAATAATAATAATCATAATCATAATCATAATAATAATAATAATAATAATAATAATAATAATATATATATATATATATGTGTGTGTGTGTGTGTGTATATATATATATATATATATATTATTAAGTTAATCTGTGACCTTTAGGACTCGAATCAGTAAACCCCGATGGGTGTTCTACACCTAATTGCCTAAAGTTGAATTGTTTGGGACTAATTGGGTTAAAAGTTCGTTACACGGGTTCTATAGAAAGTCATGAACTTAATAATAACAAATATATATAGATATATATATATATATATATATATATATATATATATATATATACATATATATATATATATATATATATATATATATATATATATATATATATATATATTTAGATATTCAAATAAAGCTAATCTGGGGCCTTTGAGGTTCGGGCAAGTATACCCTAGGGATCTCTTTAAATCTAGCACACCAAGGTCATCCGGTCTGAATGTGTTGGTTGGAAGTCTGCTACATGGATTTCAAAGAAATCCATGAGTTTTATTTGTAGGAAAATATAATTAGATAGTTTGTATATATTTATATTTATAGCTTAATTGAATAATATGTTAAGGAAAAATGCTTGGCTGCCAAAAGATTCATTTGGACTTGGACTTGAACTTATGACATTGGGACTGACTGTAAACTACTTTGACTGGTGTAAGTGGTTTGAAACATGTAACCAATCTGGGTAAATATTAGGGGATTTTTAGAATATTTTTTTTAGAAAAAGATTGTTGTTAGTCAAGAACTAGCTAGAGTCGGTCATTGTTATGTTTTGTAAAATGAAAATGATTGAACATTTTTGTCATAACATGTTTTCACGAGAGTAAGGTCATAATTTGTTACATGTGCTAACCCAGTACCTGTAAAAGTGAGCAAGTGTTGTAACTTTTGATTTTGTTGAGTTGTGTTAGGAATGGCTAAATATCTGGTTTTAATTGTTATATATGTTTTTGTGGGGTTAATTCCAAGTTATCTCAAGGCACAACAGGTGCACCTTCGACTGTATGACACAATCAGGTTAATTGGATTGAATTTGTTCGATTTATTTTGTTTATTGCATTAATACTTGAAAACAAAATCTTTGAAGCATTGTTAATCTTTTTGTGCATATGTTATTTTCATTAGTTTTTCTTTTATTGCATGCATTCACTCTCAATTCCATTTAGTCTTTTTCGCTCCTTCCGTTCATTTCATATTAGTTTCTTTTTAGTCACATATCCTTTTCTCTAGGGTGATTCTTAATTTTGTTCTTTCTTGAGGACAAGAAAGGTCTAAGTTTGGGGAGGTTTGATAGGTGCATTTTATGCACCTATTTTGCATGTTTATTTCTGTCATTTCATAGCATTCTACTTCATAACTTTTGCTTTTAGTTAATTATTTGGGCAATAGCATATTTCATTAAGAATGTTTGCTACTTCAGTATTTTAAGATTTATTTTGCAGGCATTTTGGGGCGTGGAGCTTGGAGCTTAGATGCATGGAGCATGGAGGATGGAACTTGGAGCTTTAGAGCATGAAGAGAAGATGAACCGTTCATTCCATGGCAGAGAACATGAATTGGTGACTTTGCTGAAAAAGTATAAGAAAGCTATTGGGTGGACAATTTTTGACATAAAAGGGTTGAGTCCTTCCTTGTACATGTTTTTTTTTCTTTTTCAAAACCAATTTATTCTGGACCATTAGATAGGAAAATTATTAGTACGGAACCCTCGAAACGAATTAAAAACATTGCAACACGAAAGAAATAAAAGTAAAATAAAGAAAATGGATAGAAATACTCCCGAGTTGCCTCTCGGTTAGCCGCCCTTGTTTTACGTCTTTGGCTCGACTTTGCCATTTAGATTTACTCAATGTAGTCCGGGCGTTCCAAGCTATCGACCTCCATGTCTTTCTCTTGGAAGCCTTCATAGAAAACCTTTAACCTGTGACCATTAACGTTGAACACTTTTCCAGTTTTATTACTCTTAATATCAACTACACACTAATCAAATACATTAGTAACAATGAACGGTCCCACTCACCAGGACCGTAACTTACCGAAAAACCATTTAAGTCGAGAGTCATAGAGTAATATCTTTTGACAAATCTCAAATGTCTTACGGGAGAGGTACTTATCATGGAATGCTTTGGTTTTGTCTTTGTAGATGCGTGAGCTCTCGAATGCTTCATTTCTTATTTCCTCCAAATCTTGAATCTCTAACTTTTGGTGAACACCCACTTCATCAATCTTCATGTTTAGTTTTTCTACAACCCAGAAAGCTTTGTGCTCTAGTTCAACTGGGAGATGACAGGCCTTGCCAAACATAAGTCTATAAGGCGACATCCCAATTGGAGTTTTATATGCAGTTCGGTATGCCCAAAGAGCATCTTCTAATCTCAAACTCCAATCATTGCGGTATGTGCTCACTATTTTCTCAAGTATGGAATTGATTTCTCTGTTTGACACTTCCTCTTGTCCATTTGTTTGCGGGTGATAAGTTATGGACACCCGACATTGGACTCCATACTTTTTGAGAACTGATCCAAGAGTTTTGTTGCAAAAGTGTGTGCCTTTGTCATTGATCAAGGCTTTTGGAGTTCCAAACCTACATAAGATCTCAGCCTTGAAAAAATCTACAACAACTTTGGCATCGTCAGTTCTTGTTGCCTTTGCCTCTACCCATTTGGAAACATAGTCAACAGCCAAAAGGATGTATAAATTCCCAAAGGATGAATGAAAAGGACCCAGAAAATCAATACACCATATATCAAATATTTCACAAACCAAGATGGGGGTCAAGGGCATTTGGTTTCGGGAACTCAAAGAACCTGTCATTTGACATCTCTCACAACTTTTACAAAAAGTGTAAGAGTAATGACAGAGTCGAGGCTAATAAAATCCACAGTCTAAAATTTTTCTGGTAGTTCTTTAAGGACCAAAATGCCCGCTGCAAGCATAACTATGACAAAAGTTTAGGATAGATTGTACCTCATGTTCGTCAACACATCTTTTTATTACATGATATGCATAATGTTTCCAAAGATACAACTCATCCCAAATGTACCTTCTCGCATCTTTCTTGATCTTATCTCTCTGTGACCTCGTGAAATCGAGTGGGAACTTTCTCGTGAAAATGAAGTTGCATATATCTGCATACCAAGGTGGTGTTTGATAACAAACAAGTGCTTATATGGGAATGTGTCATGGATGGGAGTCGCATCTTCGGGTTGGACTAGGTTCTCTTTTCTGCTCTTATCTTTGATCTCATTATCGAACTCTTGCAGAAGTAGCATCCACCGTATTAACCTCGACTTCGAATCTTTCTTGGTAAGTAAGTGCTTTATGGATGCATGGTCCGAATATATGATCACTTTAGTTCCAAGGAGGTATTGTCGGAATTTCTCTAGTGCACAAACAATAGCAAGAAAATCTTTTTCTGTTTTGTTGTAGTTTCTTTGTGCACTATCAAGGGTCTTTGATGCATAGTTGATGACATGATGTGCTCGATCCACCTTTTGACCAAATACCTCCCAAACAGCCATGTTGCTCGCGTCATACATGATCTCAAACAGGAGATCGTAATTGGGTGGTTGGATGATTGGAGCGGAGGTGAGTAAATCCTTCAAACCATCAAAAGCCTCCTTGCATGGTTGGGTGAACTCAAATTCAGTGTCTTTTTGGAGTAGTTGATACATCGGTGCTGTGATTTTTGAAAAATATTTGATGAACCACCGATAGAAACCTGGATGACCAAGAAACAAACGAACTTCTCGAACATTTGTCGGGTAAGGAAGACTTTTGATAACATTTATCTTGGCTTTGTCAACTTCCAAGCCTTTTTGGAACACAATATGACCTAAGATCAATCCTTTGTCTACCAGAAATTACATTTTTCCTAGTTAAGCACAAGATTTGTGTCAATGCACCTTTGCAGAATTTTTGTTAGATTGCTCAAACATTCATCAAAGGAGTTTCCATAGACCGTGAAATCATCCATGAATACTTCAATGATGTTTTCAACATATTTAGAAAAAATGTTTACCATGCATCTCTAAAATGTTGCGGGTGCATTGCACAGACCAAAAGGCATACGCCTACAAGCAAATGTGCCAAAGGGACAAGTGAAGGTGGTTTTCTCTTGGTCTTCCGGGGCTACCAGAATTTGATGAAAACCCGAGAAACCATCCAAGAAATAATAATGAGATTTACCCGCCAATCTCACTAATAATTGGTCAATAAATGGCAAGGGAAAAAGGTCTTTTCTCGTTGAGTCATTCAACTTTCTATAATCAATACAAACCCTCTACCCGTTTTGCACATGGTTTGGCACCAAATCTCCCTCGGAAGTATTGACAACTGTGACCCCTTCTTTTTTCAGGACTACCTGAACAAGTCTCACCCATTTACTATCTAAGATGGGGGGGGGGGGTAGATCATACCTACATCCAGAAGCTTCATGATTTCTTTCTTTACCACCTCCATCATAGGTGGATTCAATCTTCTTTGTACCTCTCGGGTTGGTTTAAAGTCTTCCTCCATGAGAATCTTATGCATGCACATGGAAGGACTCAACCCTTATATGTCAGCAATTGTCCACCCAATAGTTTTCTTATACTTTTCAGCAAAGTCACCAACTCATCTTCTTTTGCAATGGACAATTTGTTGGAGATAATGATAGGAAAAGTCTTCTCTTCTCCGAGGTATGCATACTTCAAATGATCTGGAAGAGTCATCAATTCTAGCTTAGGTGCCTGCACAAAAGAAGGAAGAAGTTTTGTGTTAGAAATGGACATTTTCACATTGCTATTATCATACGTCATTTTCTTCCTTTCTTCCATTAACTCCACTATTTCCAGAAACTCTTCATCTACTTTGAAATTTTCTGCAATCTCTTTGACTGAAATGTTATCAAAATTCCTGCTCAAAACTAACTCCAACAAATCATGGCTAGTCAACACAAAAACCTTTTCAGTCAAAGGCTGGATTATATCAACAAAATTTATGCAATAAACATGACTTGGGTACCGCATTGCTTCATAGATGTTAAAGTTGATGACCTCGCCATCAAATTCCATGGACAGTGTACTATAGACATCCATTTTTGTTTTTGCTGTTTTTAAGAATGGTCTACCTAAAAGTATGGAACTCGAGGATGGGTGGTTATCATCTCCCATATCAAGCACATAAAAATATGTAGGAAAGAGAAGCTCATTAACTTGCACTAAAACATCCTCTAATACACCTTTTGGGTGTACTATAGAACGATCTGCAAGTTGGATGATCACCCCGGTTTTGTTAAAGTACCTATGCCAATAGATTTATAAATAGAATATGGTAAAACATTTATTGAAGCTCCTAAATCTAGCATAAAACGGGGGAAATAAAGGTTTCCCAATTTGCAAGGAACGGTGAAAACACTTGAATCCTTGCACTTTGGGGGCATCCTTGTCTGCAAAACTGTAGAAAGATTTACACTTACTTTCACTGTCTCATTACCTTGCAGCTTCTTTTTATATGTGAAAAGTTCCTTAAGGAACTTAGCGTATCTAGGTACCTGTTTGATGGCGTCCAAAAGAGGAATGTTGACTTCAACTTTCTGGAACATTGCCATCATTTCACTATCTTCTCTCTCTTTTTTGTTGTTGTTCAATCTTGATGGAAAAGGTGGTGGTGTGATCTTTTCTTCTTTCTCTTCTGACTTCTTTTCCTCCACCATTTTTTCTCTCTTTTCATCATTCTTTGGTAGTTCTTCTATCACCAACTCCTCTTCTTCTTCTTCGGGCATCTTCGGGCCATCACATTTCTTTCCACTCCTCAAGATTTGCACAAGCATTGTGCTTTGGGTTCTTTTCAGTTTGAGGAGGTAGCTTTCCTTGATTCTCCATTTTGCTCATCAATTGAGCAAGTTGTGCCATTTGGTGCTTAAGATTCTTGATGATTGCCTTGGTTTCTTGCTGAAAACTTTGAGTGCTAGTGGCAACGCTTTTGACTATGTCTTCTAAGGACATGTTTGAGGACCCGAATTGTTGAGGAGGAGGTTGTGGTTGCCTTGGTTGGTAATTTAGTTGTGGGAACGGAGGCCTTGCTTGGTAATGAGGTGGTGGTCTTTGTTTATAGCCCATGTTTTGGTTGTTGTTCGACCCTTGATTGCCTTGGGGCTGATCATAAGTTCTTTGATTGTGCCCGGAATAGCCTCCCATATCATTTTTTTTTCTTCATATTGTTCTTCTTGCAATTGAGGACACATATCAGTCGGGTGTCTCATTTGAGTGCAAATGCCACCAGGACGGGGTGTGGATTGCACACCTTTGTCCTTAGCAAGCATCATCACCACCTTAGTTAACACAGATAGTTGAGCTTCAATTTGATGAGTGTACACTTCTTTTACACCTCTGGGTGCATCCGTATACCAATCTTCATCTTGACAAGTATGCTTTGAATCCTCTGCCATGTTTTTTATAAGTTCCCAAATCTTAGTTGGGGTCTTGTCAGACAAAGATCCTCCACTTGAAGCATTAAGAAATCTTCTTTCCTAAGGAGTCATGCCTTCAATGAAGTATTGGAGGATTTGGTACTCACTAATACGATGATTTGTGCAACAGACACAAAGCTTTTTGAACCTCTTCCAATATGTATGAAAGGATTCTCTCTTGTGTTGGTTGATCCCAATTATCTCTCTTCTTAGGGTTGAGGCTTTCATTTCTGGGAAATATTTGTCTAAGAAGAGGCGTGCAAGATCTACCCAAGTGTTGACCGTTCCCGGTGGAAGGTCATAAATCCAATCTTTTGCTGAGTCTTGCACTGCAAAAGGGAATGCCCCAAGCTTAATTTGGTCCTACGTAACATTGTTTGGTTTCATGCCAACACACAACATGGAGCTTTGTGAGGAATTTGTGGGGATCTTCATTTTCTAGGCCTCTAAAGGTTGGGATGAGATGAATAAGACCAAATTTTAGTTCAAGGTTTGTAGCTGTCAGATAAGTGATGCAAAGAAGTTGTTGAGTAACCTCTTGCCTCGCCCATTGGCGAAGGGTTTGTTCGGGTGGAGGATTTGGAGGTGGATTCCCTCCATGGTTATCTCCCATGGTATGAGTAAGAATTGAGGATTTTGTGGGTGTGGATTTTGGGATGTTATGAGTATGTGAAGAGGGTGGGATGGTATTTGTGGGTGAGGATGTTTGAGATGATGATGAGGGGTTTTCTGTTTTAGTTTCTAACACATTTGAGAGGGGTATATCCTCCCAAATATTGATGACTTGAGGGGTAGATGATGAAGAAGTTCCAGAAACCGGTTGCCTCTTACAAAGCTTGGCTTGCTTCCGTAGCTTCTTTGCAGTCTTCTCTATCTCTGGGTCAATTGGAAGTGGTGTACATGTACGAAAAGATCTAGGCATAAACAATTAGTAACACCATTACCCGGCAACGGCGCCAATTTGTTAGGCGTGTCACCCAACAAATAATAGGGGTACAACAGATTCCAAATACATTGCTTTAATGCACTAAAAAGTAGTACAAGGCAAGTAGGGCCGAACCACAGAGACACAGGATAAATGTCTATACCTCTTTGTGCAAGGTACTTTGGTCACAAATGGGGGGGGGGGGGGTTTGTTTGCAAAATTAGATAACTAAATAACAATCTACTTTAAAATCATGCACAATATAAAATAGATTTGTAAACAAATTGTAAAAGTGCTTCAAGTTCTAGTTCTCAATGTTGCCATTTAACCTGATTATGACTTGATGTAATTTGTGATTGCTATTCTAAGTTGGTACTAAAAGATATTAACATGCTCTAATACCTCTCGCTTGCCACGCTCTTTGACTAGACCTAGCTTTACTAATTTAACCTAAACACGCTCTTAGATTCTATTGAAAAACTGCATTAAGTTTTGTACAAGCTTCCACACAATGTTCATTTCTTCTCATACGCTCGGGAGTGTGGAAACATGTGATATATGTTTTATAATAAGAAAACTTATTGCTCGTTACCAATTATTAACTTAATAGAACGACTAGGTGCCTTAAAAGTTAGTTAACTACACAAAAATTCAATTCATGAAAGTGGCCAATCAAACACAAATCAAATTCAAGGATTCTAGTTTAAACAAAAACATAATCATTAGAATAATATCACAAATCAAGCATTAAATCATATGCTGCAAGTCAAGCAATCAAAATGTTTTGAACAAGAACTAGAAACTAGGGTTTTTTAGCCACACATGGCTAAGAACAAATCAAACAATAATAAATATGAAGTTGAAATGTTTAATGCCTACTAAAATGAAATCAAAAGTGTTTGTAATGATTAGGTCTTCTCAAAAGCTCCAAGAAATCTCTTAGAATCTCCCAAGATCGCCCCAAACTACTCCAAAAGTCATCCTGCCTAAAAAATGATGTTCTTTTGTTTTTAATTAAAGTTCACATACTTTCCATAAGGCCATGCGTTTTTAGCATGGTCATGCATTTTGCCAATGTGTTTTTGGCATGGCCATTTGTCTTGACCATGTGTTTTTGGCATGGCCCATGTTTTTTGCTAAAAAATCAAACAAGTCGTCAGTGTTGGCTCCATCTTCAATGCAGCTTCACCACGAGTCATGTTGCTCAAATATGAGATGATAAAGGACAAACACGACCCGCATCATTGTGACAAGAAACGCATTTCAAACATAGTCCTTTGCTATGATAACAATGCAACAATGACTCGGGTTATGTCTTCATGTTTACTTCTATGGAATGACTGGTTCATCTTCTCTTCATGCTCCAAAGCTCCAAGTTCCATCCTCCATGCTCCATGCATCTAAGCTCCAAGCTCCATGCCCATAATGCCTGCAAAATAACAAAAAATAGTGAAGTACTAGACATTCTTAATGAAATATCCTATTTCCCAAATAATTAACTAAATGTAAGAATTTGAAGTAGAATGCTATTAAATGACAAAAATAAATATGCAAAATCGGTGCATAAAATGCACCTATCATGTGTTCAATAACTCACTTCATCAATTAAGCAATGAAGACGTGGTGAGAGTCTCCTTGGTGTATATGTTAGAGCAAGGATTTTTGGGGAAATACCCGCGACAACCAGTTACTAATGAACGTATGATACTCATCTCTAATTTACAAGAGTTTAATCGGCATAATAGTTTTTACCCACATTATATCAAAATGAGACATATAAGGTATGTACACTATGTTTAATAAGAGTTTTTAAACAAAAAGTATTGTAACTTTGTTAAATTGGTAAGTTGTTTGTCATCTTAATTTTGTATATTTGGATCTTCGAGACATTTCCTAACAGTAGTACTGATGGTTCCCTATACCGGGTGTCCTCCCTGGGGCAGTTGCATACCCTAGGATGAGGCGTTTGCATGCACCTGATTGTGAACGTATTCTCGATGTTATTAATGTATATAGTTTAGTCTACCTTATAATTTATAAGTTGATATGACATAAATAACTTACGATTAACCTTTATATAGTGTTTTTTTATGCAACATCCCTCCAACGAGTTGTTGCAGCCTACTACGCAGGAGCGTGCTGCTAGTTGTTAGATTGATAGTCTCCAGTGGATAGATGTTTCATATTATGTTAATGTTTGAGTTATGGCTTTCTTTGTTAATGTTTTAAAACAATTGTATTTTGAAGATATAGCAAAAACAAGTTTATCCTTCCGCAACCCTTTGATTTCAATACTCAAATCTTCACTTTTCAATTTAACCATTCGATTCTCAAAGACTTCAACCATCATCAATTGAACCTTACTAAAAAACAACATCAATTCCAAACCTTCGCTTTTAACTAATTGCCATTGACCTCATTTCTTAAAATTTAATTCTACAACTGGTCACTTCATTATTAGCCTCCATATACGCGATAATCAGCTTTATCAAATCAATTGTCAGTAGATCGAATAGAATTCCAAACATTCACCGTTTTAAATCAACCTTACATTCATCGACATTTAGTCAAACCCATTCGATTTTGACTATCGACATCAACAATAGTACACCTTCGTATTCAAAATGACTCCTTTGAAATCGAACAAAAATAATCGATATCGACCGTTCCGAACATGAACTTTCAAATTCTCTTTTTGTTGCTCAATCCTTTATTTCAAGACTCAGTATCAACCTTTGAACACGATCAGTCAAATCAAAATCACAACCCTTCTGAAATTGACATCAACATAATAATTCCAGATCGAATCACCATTAAAATATTAAAAGCGATTTCGATTCCAAAAAATGAATTCGATTTTGACTTCCAGAACCTCCTTTGACTTTCAAACCAAACGATATCGAAAGAATTATAGTCGACCCAAGCCTTCTCTTTTAAAACATCGACATCAAACCATTGACATTAGAACTTCGAAAGCAAAATCAACATCCAATTCCTTTTGTCTCAGTCGGCTATCGATTTTAAATCAAATTCGATTCCTAAACCTTCGGTTTCCAGAAATCGAAATCATACCAAATCACCACATTCATTCAAACTTTTGTCGTTTATCTTTGACTCTATCAAGAATAAAAGATCGAGAATGAAGAACGAACAAGGATGAATTATCGAATTTACCCTTTTTGGGTTTAGTATAATGAACATGATTGGATTAAATTTTGGGCTCAAATGAGTAGGATGAACAACATCGAAAAAATGATTGGGCTAAGATGTGTGGATCGAATGAATAGTAAACGCGAATGAACTAGAAAAAATTTTGAATTTGAATTTGATTTTTTGGATTTTGATCTAAACAAAAATAATTGGATCAATCAGTGGGATTTGAAACGGATTTGATCCAATGAGACAAAGCGATCAAAAATGAAAAACACAAAACACGAATTGAATTCATGAATGTTTTGGAATCCATTTGAGAATTTAGGATATCTTTTTGACTATCTGAGTTCCATTTTCAACGAATGGATCAATTTTTGAAGATCTTGGTTCTTTCGTTGGAACGAGAAAATCTCCAATTTGAACATTGTACCATCCACAATGCGTGTTGTACAACTCGTTCTTCGCATTCTTCAACGTTCTAAGAACATATTCATAAGAACCATCAACAATTTGGATTTTGACTTCAAATTCAATGCAACACTTGATGATTGTTGCTGTGGGACCCAAATTTACTTCATGGATTTCGGCTTCACAACAACATTTGATGATTTTTGTGAATAAACTCGTTTTTTTTACGTTTAATCTTCTTCTTCTTCTTCTTCTTTTTCATTTTCTTGCATCTTGAAGATTTGAATTTATGAACAAACCTAGTTTCCATAACTTCAACTTGACAAGTTGTGATCATATCTTTTGGAGTTTGATATTTGTGAATTTCTTGGATTAACTACTTTCAATGAGGAATCATTCCTTGAAATGAATCACAAAAACACAAAATATCTTAGTTTGAACTCCAATTAAGCAAAAAACTTTTTCATCTTCATGAGAATCAAGTTGAATTTTCTTGTCATCAACTTCAAGAATATCAAGAACATCACATTAACTCCATATTCTTGAACTTCAACATACTTAACAGCATGAAGATCACTTGGGTTTTCAATTAGAGAAATGTATTTCTTATTAAACAAATATATTTATTCTCTTTCCATTTGATTTTCACTCCAAGATACCATGATCAAGGAGATTTCAACCAAGCATCCAATCTTCGAAAGTAGTTGAAAAATCAATCTTCCATGATCATCCTTCAAACCTCCATAAGAAATTGTATTATTCCATGAAATCAAGCCACCTTTCAAAAATAATCCAGAATTGATTTTCTCTGACTTTGTATTTAACATCTTCAATGATCACAACCCAAGAATCATAAGACAAGTACACCATCTTTAATCAAGTGGTATGATCTTGAACTTTTCTAGATGGAGAAAGTGATTTTGAATGGGTTTTCTAAAGATAGAAAGCAAAAATCACTTGAATTCTAGTGAAGAAAGTAGAATTATGAATAGAATCAATGAACAGTTCGATTTCTAGAATCAAAAGCTCTCTAAAACACGAAGATCAAATAACAATGAAGAATCACCAAATCTAATGCTCTCAAACTTCTTCCTTACATAAATGAGTGTCACTCACTTCCTATTTATAGGAAAGACAACCCATTACACAATACAAGAGGGTAAGCACAAATAACATCCAAGAGTGAGTTTGCACCCCAACACTTGTGTTGTTGGTTGGATCGATTGTTGGACCTGGAACCAACCATAAGCCCATGATGCATTGCCTCCTCTCCCACGTCGCTGTTGCTATCCACCATGGAAAATTTTGCCACCGCTATTGAAGTTTTGTCGACCCTATTTTGCCCGCCACCCTAACCACCTCTATCATGACGACAATAGTGTCCTCTTTAGAAACTATCATGGTGACTTTTGTTGTTGGTTTCGGTGGTATCAATGGCGATGGAGTTCTGTAAAGATGCATTATCAGAGTGAGAAGAATCATGTTGTTCATCCATTAACATTTGTTGTTCTTCACAAACAAGGATGGACCTAGCATCCCAAAAAAAAGGTAACGGGTCCCAGTGACGAATGTTAATAGCAACATACCGATATATAGAGGAGAGTCCATTAAGCATGTATGCAACTAGATTTGATTCAAAGACTTTGGAATCCATGTGTTCGAGACAATCAACTAAACACTTGATCCGGTTATTGTATTTTGTTAATAGTGAAGTTACCAATGGATATATTACGAAGTTCACGATCCAACCGGATGATCTTAGATGCTTTATTATCTCGAAAAACCTTTTCCAGGCTTATCCAAACATCATAAGCAGTTGTTGGCTTCTTGAATATCATATAAAGAATAGGGGTGGATACAGTACCATACATCCAAGATCTAACAATAGAATCTATACGAGTCCATGTATTTTGGCGGTCATTGTTTATGTTGTTGTTTTCTCCTTCTCTTTATCAAATTTCTCAACAATGTTTTGAGAAGGAGGCTGCAGATGGTGATCAGCACCACAACCGATAAAGTGTATTTCAAATCATCCTCGCAAGTTGTCGTAGTTCATCTAGTCGAGATCAAGTAAAAGTGGAACTACGTGTGTAATGTTAATGGTTGAAGAAGGTTTAACAGAAAGAGCTGGAGTAGACATGGTGATCGATAAAAGTAGATGAAGAAAACAAAAGAATCGAGGAGAGAGATAGATTAGTCGGCGGTAGGGAAGTCGTCAGCTAGGGTTTGCAAGAATCTAGGGAGATAAGCTTTTGCTCTGATACCATGAAATTACAATATTTCCCCTAAAAAACGATCGCTCACTAATTTTACGATTATATATAGAATACATCAGCATGGGCCAATACAATAGGGCGAATTATGGATTCATATACGAACAACTATAACAAGATATAATAATAATAATAATAATAATAATAATGATGATGATGATGATGATGATGATGATGATGATGATGACTCGCTAACAAAAGTTACGATAAAGACTTAAAAACAATGACAAAAAAATGAAACTTTTTGTTAACGAATTTATACATGTGAGTGTTGTTTGCATGTTCTAATACTTCTTGATACACAATATTTTTCCTTTTTTCTATGCCAATAGAAGAATTTTTCCTTATAAGAACTTTACCATCCTTAATTTTCCTAGTCTAGTATAAGACTACGTACAGTTGGTCATGGGCGAAAACAAATTATTTAAGGTACACACCTACACAATCTAATGTTTAGCTATATACCTTATTAATAGTCATTGCAAAGTGCACTCTCTTGGGAAGTTTAGTTCTTTTGAATGACATTGTGTATTTGTCATCTACAGTTGGTTACAAAGGAATTCTTTGGAAAACACTTTATTTTCCAACACAATCTCTAAATTTTATCCCTATATGTATTACATGGCTTTCTTGTTAAAAATCCATACAAAAGAGTTACATAATCCCTCAGTTGGATTCACGTTTCTCAAAAGAATAAAAGGTTAACTGTATTTCAAAATAAGTCTATGTGGTGTGCATACCATTAGGAGTTAAAGAATGCAACATATCTTCATAACGAGCTTGATTTCATCAAAACTATTTTACTCTACTTGCTCTTGTGGAAATTTCCTTGTTTGAATATCAATGATTTCATCAACAAATATATTTTCGGTAATTAAAATTGCTCTATTCAAAGAAGGGGAATAGTTTACTAAATTTGTGTATACATTTAGGAAAACATGTGTTAGAAAAATAAGGGATCAGAATAACAATTAAATTAGACTTGGATAGATTCAGGATCGTGTTTATCAAACGTTATCTGAAATTTGTAATTCGTCCCTTGTGCCTGAAGTACACAAATGCAGAAGTGAAAATCTAAGAATAAACCATTTCGAAATATAGACCTAATTCGAATTGAAAACACAGAATACCTTGCTTTGATGTGTTCTTGAGAGATAGAGAAATTATTATATATAATTTCGAATGTATGAATGTCCAACATTTTTTCTGAAACCAAAGAAAATTTCTTATACTAGAGGAAAAAGTGGTTAAATCAGGTTAAACAAAAAATGAAGCCAAAACATAGTAGTTATTTGACACAACCGATACCTTCATCATCATGAGGTCATTAATGGGTTTTGGCGGAAAATTGCATGGTTGGAGTCGTACCTAAAGTAAAAATATATTTAGGTTTTGGGGCTCTGCCCCTTGGAACCCGCTAGGGGCGCTGCCCCAAGACCCCACGAAGGGTTGCAGTCCCTAACCCTGCATCTAGGGGCGTTGCTTCCGGACCTCCGTATTATCGAGTTCACATTTATCACACCGAATGTGCATCCTGCACCTCCAAGTTCGTTTAGTAAATAAAGTTTGGTCTATCTCATCATTAATAATAATTGCACCAAAATATGTTGATAACACTAAAATCACCAACAACATATCGTATGAAGACATTCAAAACATTTACTGTACTATTAGTATCAACGACCATTGCTGCAGGGAGCGTTACAAGATCATTTTTCTGCTAAAGTTTCGTCACCATCACCTAATATTAAGAAAAATCAGTGAATAATTTCATCAAAAGCAATCCTCTGATTTTTCAATTACACTATATATTCCTCTCAAATAAAAGTCAAATACCAAAATACTTTCTTTCTTCACCAATTTCTCTAGTCTCATCCTCCAAATCATTTTAAGAAATATCCTTAGGTAGTACATCATATCATATTCCGAAATAAAGCAATAAATGCGGACAGGTTTTTGGGTAATTCGGAATGAGAAATAATCACCATAAGGAATTCCGAAATGTAAAATTTTAGATTGTTTAAACAAAATTGCGATATTGAAGGTGGCGAAAATAAGAAACTAATAAGTTTCGAAAGAGATGGTGGTGAAAACGTTAAGTGTCACATTAAAAAATGGTATTTTTTGTGATTATCCCTAAATAAATAATATTTTTAGTACATCCTTTGACAATGCATCTAACATTAAAAGCTTGTTTGTCAACTGTAGAACATCCAAAAACGTAAAAGTAAAGATATATGTATTTTATATATACGTTTACACTTACACCCAATAAAGTATTCATCTCAAATGATTATTCACGGACACACATATAGATTTGGTCGATCTACTTGATACCTGATCTAATGAAAAAATAGGTTGCTTAAACATTTGTAATAGATGCTTGGCATGTCGGAACATGTTCTCTTGATCACTTATTTTTCTATATTAAGATTATATTCCATTAATTGTGAACAATGCTTGACATGTTGGAACATGTTTTGATCACCGTTTTTAAGAGGCCATATGCGATTGATTGCAATATCATTAACATAATAAAAAATGTCCTATAATAGAATGCATTATTATATGATCATACGTATGATTGAGAACTCCTATAAAGTAATGTAATACATGGAACCACAAGAAGCATGAAGACATGGTATGGAGGATCAAAAGGGAACATTTGGACACATAATCTCCTGATGCTTGAACCAATATATTATGTTTGTTTTCTCTATGTTCATGCATGGTACTTCACTGGCATCGATTTATGTTTGGGTTTTTATTACTTCGTATGTCTTGTGCTTTTTATAACTTTAATGCATATTTTTATATACTTTTCGATATTATATAATTAAAGGTTTATGTGTCATAAAATGCAGGAGACTTCTAATTCACATATTTTAGTAAAAGATTTATTACTAACATATGCATATTCTCATAATGATCGAAGTTATATTATACGAGTCTAATTAAAAACGTATAGCATAATCATAAACAAAGATTCAAATGAATTTTTATATAATTTTCGATATTATGTAATAGAAGGTTGATGTATGATAAGATGCAGGAGAGTTCTAATTCATATAACTTAGTAAAAGATTTATTATTAATATATTTATATTCTCATAATGATATAAGTAGGGTTAAAATAAAAAAAATAAAAAATAAAAAAAAAAAAAAAAAAAAAACTTATAGCATAGATCTTAAACGAAAATATTTTTCATTCACGAAATTATGCCATTTTAGCAGCATTTTTGTTACAATTTTGTGGTTGTGGACCAAGATGCGTGAATCTTATCGGCTAATAGTTACGTATTTACAGTTACCAATATATATGGAAGAAAAGCTTATTTTTATAAAGATAAAACTGCACAAATGGTCCATGTGGTTTGCTCAAAATTATCACTTTGGTCCAAAAAAGTTTGGGCTAACACCACAAGTTCAAAGTTTTCATTTTCTTGCGTCTTTGGTCCAGAGGGTTAGCTTCCGTCTATTTCTCTTTGTTAAGTTATGTTTGACCAGTCAATTTAGGGGTACTTTGGTCATTCCATATTTATGCCCCTTATTTTATATTAATAAAAGAGAGTTTGTATATATGGAGTGCCATACGGATAATATCGAGCCTAATTCACATTTATAGTCCTTAAAAACCGTGAGTCGATATAATTTTCCTCCTCATTGACTGAGGATCTAGAACCCTAAACTGATTACCAAGGTTGATAGCTTCGATCAGGCGACTTTCGTAGTGAATGCATATACTAATGTGGCACTTACGGTTGCCAAGCACGTCATTCGACCCAATGGTGGTTTATGGTACGTAAATTTGTTTTTGATCATTTTCTTGATTTGTTTACAAGAAATCATACCTTCTGAAGCTTGTTTTTGCTCTTGTGTTGAAGATGGACACCCTATATTGTTTACCATCAAGCTACATCATGGAGGTGAGTTCACAAAGTTTCCAGATGTCAACTACATTGAGGGTACTGTGACGTACATAGATATGGTGGATATAGAATAGTTTTCTATTCACGAGATGGATGCTATTATGAAAGGGTTAGGATACTCAATTCCTCCATTTATCTACTATCATTTTCGAGTGCAAAAAGCAGACATGCATTTTGGGTAACGTGCCCTAGGAAATGATGATGATGTCCTCAATCTTGCCCAGTATGCCAAGGAGCATAAACTGATAAGGGTTTACACCGAACATGGTATTACTAACTTGCTTACTTACTTTATGGCTCCTAAACCTATAAGAAAAGTTATTATTGAGCAATTAGAGGAGATTGAGGAACATCAAACCCCCCAACTAATAACCAACCCAGTGGCATGCTACAAACATGCATGCCACCTGTGATAGCAAATGAAGGTGCTTTAGCCTTGTCGATATCCCCTGAATATACTAAGAAAACACAATTTATCAAGGACAAAATATTGTCATCATGTATTAAGAAATTAGTCATGCATGATGTTGGTGTTGATAGGATTGGTGAGAATAAGGATGATACAGCTAATGATATTGATCAGGGATTGAATGAATTTGATGATGCAGCTAACGATATTGACCATGGATTTAATGAATTTGATGAGGCAGCTAATGACTTTGATTTTTGGTTGTACCAACATATCTTACAGTATAATGAACAAAATGTAGATGATGAGGTTCATGAAGGTAAGGACAATGCAATTAATAAGGAAGTCACTGAAGAAGAAAATAATGAAAGAACTGAAATGAATGATAAGAATGTAGAGATGAGAGATTTTGCAGTTGATGATGGAAGTGAAGATAAGACAGAGACTGATGAAGAGAATCATGAAAGAAGTGATGAGAGTGATGACAGTGATGATAGTGATTTTTGGGTGGATGAAGACAACATAATCCCTTATGTAAAAGTAGATATGAGGGATTTTTACATGAATATAGATCTTGAAGCAGAATTTTCTTGAAAAAATATTATCAAGAGCACAATGCTAGAACTTGCAAAGGCCAAGGGGGTAAGTGATGGGATTTCAAGGGATTTTGATGTATGTAGGGGTATAAGTGTCTTTTTGCGATAATGTTATGCTTATGTGTATTGTACATCTAGTATTTTATTTGTTTTGGGGTTTAACCAATTTGGATGTTATTTCCGGTACTTGATACGGGAACAATTTAGATTGGATTTGATGTAATAGTTTATGTTATGTTTAATGTCTTGATGTAATTCTCATGTATAATTTCATGCTGTTGAACTTGACCAATGTGCCCTTTTAAACAAAACATACAATTTTCATTGATAATGTGTAAACCACAAACAAAATAGAATGGTCAACATGTACATACCAAATGTAATTACCATTGATAAAATCTTGCAAAACATGTCTTACATTGCTTACATTTTAACCACAAAAGACTACCACAAAGTACTGCCTAAAAGATTACATTACTTAAACAAAATACTACTCAAAACATTAAAACACCACCCAAACCATTACACTTCAATCTACTACTTATAAACCACCCAAACCATCACACTTCAATCTACTTCTTATAAACCAGAACAAACACAAACAACATCCAACTGCATAACAGGTAACACTTGAGTCTTGTGTTTTGTGACTTCCATTTGTTGATCGACCTCAGCAGCCCATGTATAATAGCTTTTGAACGCGTACACATTGGACCATCAATTCACCCAATAAGTTGACATTTGGATCCCTTCAATATTGACAAAACAAAAGAAGATCGTAGCATGTAATGGGATATTTATGCTGAAATCCAAAAAAAACCTTTGTGTACCTCAGTATGGCATCTCCGGAAGCGTGGACCTGAATTTTTGTCAGTCCATGCGGTGCGAACTATGGCACTGTTACCACAAAAACAAAGCACCATTTTTTATTTTGAGTTCTTGAAGAAATCGAAGACGATTGCTTTGTTGAAGAAGACATAGCTGAGAACGACGACAAAGAGGGATTGGGATTCGTTCTTATAGGACTCTTTTATTAATATAAAATAAGGGGCATACATATGGAATGACCAAAATACCCCTAAATTGACTAGTTAAACATAACTTAACAGAGGGAAATAGACGGAAGATAACCATTTGGACCAAAGATGCAAGAAATTGAAAACTTTGGACTTGTGGTGCTAGCACAAACTTTTTTGGGCCGAAGTGGCAATTTTGAGCAAACCACGGGGACCATTTGTACAGTTTTGTCTTTTATAAATTGTCTTCGATGCTTATATTTTTTTCTAAATCGTGTTTGAATCGGAAATCGGTTCAGCAATGATTGGTTTTATGCTAAGTTCTAGATCGAAATGAATTGGACGGTATCTTTAAAAATTGGGTTGAATCGCTGTGATGATACCACGCGATAAAAAACTGTTTGAACTGGTTTATTAGACTTAGATAATTAGAGTTCACATAGACAATTAAAAAATATTCATTTCCAAAGAAAATTGAATAGCTTGATCGATCAAATTATACATAGTATATACAACGTGAAGGCCAACACACACCACTATCAGATGTAGACTAGCGGTTTAACTAGAAACCGATCATTAGATAGATTCAATAAAAAAACTAGTTTTTAAAACATTGCATAAAACATTATATAACATCTTATCATCTAATTCATTGTTATTACTTTTATAACCTATATGAGTAAAAAAAAAAAAAAATAAAAAAAAAAATAAAAAAAATAACCCTTATAGTATAGATCTTAAGCAAATGAAAATTTTCTTTCATCAAATTATGTTATTTTAGCAGCATTTTTGCTACAACTTTGTGGTGGTGGACCTAGACGTCTCAATCTTATTGGCTAATAGTTAGATGTTTACACTTACCAATTTACATGGAAGAAAAACTTATTTTTATAAATTCTCTTTGATGCTTATATTTTTTTCTAAAACGGGTTTGAACCGGCCGGTTGGACCACGCACCGAGGACGAAAGCTGTTCAACAATGATTGGTTTTATGCTAAGTTCTAGATCGGAATGAATTGGACAATATCCTTAAACATTGGGTTGAACGGGTGTGATGGTACCAATAAAAAACTGTTTGAACCGGTTTATTAGACTTGGATAATTAGATTTCACATAAACAATTAAAAAATATTCATATCCAAAGAAAATTGAATAGCTCGATCGATCAGATTATACATAGTATATACAACGTGAAGGCCAACACACACCACTGTCAGATGTAGACTGACGGTTTAACTAGAAACCGATCATTAGACAGATTCAACAAAAAAGGCGATTTTTAAAACATTGCATAAAGATTGTCAAAATCATTGATTTAAACACACATAGTATTTGATACTGTTATTAGGTTTATAACTTATATATTTATAAAAATAATAAAACCTATAAAATATTTATTTTTATTTTATACAATAAATTAGATTAATTAGTAAAAATAACAAAAATAATAAATTACAATAGAGTAACGTGGTATATAAAGTCTAATTATTTGATTTCTATCAAAAAAATTATAACACACTGTTTTGAATCGTTTCATAATTCGGGACCGTGACCCGAAGATCAGTTATCATAGGGCCTTAGGCCTTAGGGAGCGAGAAATTCAGGCCCGTTTGGATGCGAGTAATGTAAATTAGGTGATCCGAGCATTTGTTTGGTGCTTTGGAGCCCAATGATATAACCGTAAAGTGATAGTCCGAGCCTTTTATGAATTTTGGATTTAAGTTCGGTAAGTTTTAAGGCAAATTAGAGTTGATAGCGTTGTATAGCTTCTCAACTTCTTTCTGTGGATATAAAGATTGTCAAAATCATAGTTAAAACAAAGAAGTTAGGACAGTTTTGGGTTGAGCCGCGTATGTTGGGCGTACTCAACGTGTACGTTGGGCGTACTAGGGCATCCCTAGTACGTTCGGCGTAAATTGCGTATGTTGGGTGTACACGATCAGTGCCCAAACCCTATTTTTATGGTTTGAGTCATATTTAATCTCCTTAACTCCCCCAAACTCATTCTATTCTCAACCTCCACCTCTCCAAACCCTCTCTTGTAACTCTAACCCTATATTGAGCCTTGTGAGAAAAAAGAAGGTGTTTTAAGTGCTTTGGAGTGTTCTTGGTTCACCTTGGAGAAGAAGGAACTCAATGAAGAAGTGTTGGTTGCATTGGAGCTTGTAGATCTAGACTTTATTCACATTGATCTTTCTTCTAGAGGTATAAAGTTTGAATCTTGATGATGGAATTGTTAGATCTAGCTAGTTTT
Organism: Lactuca saligna; assembly: GCF_052625555.1. Taxonomy (NCBI): domain Eukaryota; kingdom Viridiplantae; phylum Streptophyta; class Magnoliopsida; order Asterales; family Asteraceae; genus Lactuca; species Lactuca saligna. Next base: position 61,251,014 of record NC_136425.1, read on the forward strand.
GGGTGTTATGAGCTTTTGGTCACTTTAAGTGCATAAAGTTTAGATCTTGAAAGTTTGTGAATTTGCTATGGATAAAGTTGGAAACTATATCCATCTAAGCATCATTTTGATTCAGATCTGAAGGTTGGAGACTTGTACTTAATGGATTAAGTTGAAAATGATGCACTTTTGGGTCCCTTTAAGAGTTAACGACTAGATCTTATTTGTTGGGGCTATTCTAATGGATAAAATTGGAAACTTTATCCATTATGGAGCTATTATGAACCATAAAAATGTGATCTTGGCCCTTCTATCCCTTCCATACACGAGTTATGATGTCTTATTGGGTTAAGAACTTAGGGTTTGGACATTAAGCACATTATAGCCATGCAAAGTCATAATGTTGGCAACTTTCTGACTTAGGGCATTGTTTTGGGCTTGGATCTGAGTTTTGGATGTAAGGGCTTAATGGAATAAGCTCTTAATGGAGTTTTGGGACTGGATTGTGTACATTGGGCGTGCCTAGTAGTGCATTGCGCGTACGCGGTCAACGCCCCGCTTTTGGTCAACATCAGAGTACGTTAGACATACTCTCTTAGTACGTAGGGCGTACTCCGCTAGGAATAAATATTGGCTTTTGGATCTTGATTGTTGACTTTGACTTTGACCAGGGTTGACCAAGTTTGACCTAAGGGCATTTTGGGTAATTTGATTTATAGTTTTAGATTTGGGTTCCTTTTAATTGTATAGGTGAACGATAGAGATAACTTTTAGAGTAGTGATCGGTGCAGCTATGCTTTCAGACCGTGAGGTGAGTTTTCTCACTATATCCATGGGTCGAAGACACCACTGTCGGCCCGTTACTTGTTACACGGAATACTAGTTGTCTCTGTGATGATTGCGCGAAAGAATAGGATCTGGCCGCTGACAATTATACGAAAGACCAAGATCTGGCCCCTGGCAATCGTATGAAAGACTAGGATCTGGCCCTTGACAGTTGTATGAAAGACCAGGATCTGGCCCCTGGCACCTGTATGTAAGATCGGGATTTGGCCCTCGACACGACAAGGAAAGACATGGGGTAGCCCATGACACTTGTATGTTTTGGTATGTCGTATTATTGGGAACTCACTAAGCTTTGTGCTTATCGTTTGATATTTACAGTTTCAGGTACTTTCGGTTCAAAAGGGAAGGGTTCAGTGTGATTTCACATCATCCCCCAGAGTTTTCGGCATTGACAATTAATGATATTACTCTTATGTTTAAATATTATATTCACTTCGATTGGTTTTGGAACAACTTGTTGTATGATTATTGTTTTAAAAAAAAAATTACCTTGGATTTTCGGGCACACTCTCGAGTATGTTTGAACTCAAATTGAGGAATTGGTAATCTTTTGAATGAAAGTAATTTTCTAAAAAGATTTCTTTCTAAAGAAAATAAGTTTTTGAATAGATTTTCATAAAGAAAAAGGGGTGTGATGCATGCAAACAGCCAAGCTCAACTAAGTGATTTCATAATACCCATACACGTTGATATAATATATTATATGAATGCTTGCATGCTAGGATGAGGCTAGGGACACTTTTAAGAATTTCATGATAGATTGGCTTGATATATGATGCCTTGTAGCCTAGGAGAATTGGATGCTATTCTAGATTTGGAATTTGTATTGGTAGAATTGATTGCTAAGTGTATGCTTAAAAATTGTATACAATTAGGATCATATAGCCCTAGAATGAATGATTTGGCCTTATATCATGTTCCTTGTTTGGTTGTGATATTAGGATAGAGTCTTTCATTTGACAGTCTATTTGATCTCGTATTGTGTATAATTTGCAGGCATAAGGTAACCGACAGTGAGATTGGATGTTCCTAGCATAGTTAGTAGTAAGTGAGCTTGGGGATGTCCTTTGTTTGTTCTGTGTCATGGAGTGTTACTAGGGATGAGCATAGGCGGGTACCCGCCTCATTTGGCGAGAACCGGAACCGGAACCGGCGGTTCCTAGAAAGTTAGAATTGAAACTGGAACCACTCTAGGCAGTTCTTAAATGTTTGGAACCAGTGCCGGAACAAGCAGTTCCGGTTCCGGGAGCGGGTAACCCGATCGTATTAATTTTGTTAACTTTTTTCGACAAAACCGGAATTTAGTTCGATTTAAATCAAATCAATTCGGACCAAAGAAAGACAAAATCGGACCAATATATTCTAAACCGGTCTAAGTAACACACATTTATATCAAATTATATATATATATATATATATATATATATATATATATATATATATATATATATATATATATATATAACGAGTTCCGAAAAAACGAGAACCGGAACCAGAACCACTTAAGGCGGTTCCATAACTTTAGGAACCGAAACCGGAACCGCCTAAGGCGGTTCCGGTTCCAAAACCGGCAGTTCCGAGGCGGTTCCGATTCCAAAAGCGGGTACCCGGTTCCGATGCTCATCCATAAGTGTTACTGCATGAATGATGCTTGCTTTGTGTTTTGTGGAACTCTTAGTGATGTGAGTTAACTACTAAGTGAATATATCAAGTCACATGTTGCAAAGGTTAAATAATCTCAAAGTGACAGATTTGACTCTATTGCACAACTCTCGTTTGAGTTTAACCATTGTAGGGTCAAGTCTACTACTCGAAGGATTATCTAGGCTATATGGCATGTGATTATATTCATGAAGTAGTTAAGTGAAACTATTGAGAATTCTCCAGTAGTTAGTGGTAGGGTGAGGTCAGAAACCTAGGAGAGCCTAGGATGTGTTGTAATGGGTTGGCATATGTTGTTTAGCGATGGGTATTTGTTTGAGAACGGGGGTATAAGAATGGATAGGATGAATGTGGATAGGAGTAGTTACTTAGAGGATCTGAGATGATTCTTGAGGAAAGTATGGATATGTGTGGATAGTAGTATTAGGCCTATACAACAGGAAGCACAAGATCCATACTCGACTTGAGGAAAATTGAGGGGATTCTAAGGAACTAGTTTAGGAAGATGACATGGTTTAGCACCATGATTCATTGTAGTGTATTTTCGCCATTATCGGTTTATCGGGTATGGTTGTTCAGGCTAAGGATGGGTCTAGTGATTGTTTAGGCCTTAGTAGCCACGTTTGTTAGGTTTCAATGGTGTAGACCCATGAGACATAGTTGATTCCGAGCTTCGGAGGGCCTTGTTCAAGTAGTGATAGTTGATTCGCAGGACTCAAGATGGAAGTGATTGTGATGAATGGCTTGAGGATTGCAGCAAGAGGTTAAGTGATTGGCAGATAGATTGGGATATCACTATCATCGACAAGGGTTATGTACTTCCATCTTTTCGTGTTTGAAGGAAAGAGAGAGTTGTGACATCCCCAAAATCACGGCCAGAAAAGACCGGTTTTGTTTATACTTTATTTCAAAATCAGAGTTATCTTTTAATAAAAGAATTGCGGAATTTGTCCCAAAACAATAATATGATAAAGATTTATCAAAAGCATTTCCATAGAAATGTATTTCATTAAAAGACTCGGGATGTCATGTTCGTACAGATCAAAAGTATAAATAGTACAATATAAGCCTTACTACATTATTTCATATCTACAGGCCTATATCCGTAATCCCTCGTCCAAAACATCACACCTATGCTCATGCGCCACTTCCTGTAATACATAAAACTGAGTGGGTCAGGCTTGGGAGCCTGGTGAGCACATAGGGTTTTCAACCCACAATAAATAAGTTTATTAAGTTCATCAATCAACAATAACCCGATTACCCGTTCCCGTTATCCTTACTTTACGTCCCTAATCACCTATCATAAGGGACCTAGCCTAAGGATCATCATCGGGATGGACACTACTGCTAAGGGGATTCCTCAGCAATAAATGTCCTAATAGGCAACCATGTGGGGGATGGAGTACACCGGTGAACACATCATTCACAACACCTACAGGTTGCGAGCCTGCTAGTGTTCCACTGGACTGTCTAGAAGAGTCCGTGGTCGTCATCTATACTCCGCTAGATGACTGGATCAACAACAACAACATCGAGGCCTCTCATCATTTTATCACACATCACCTATTACATCTACCCATGTTTTACCCCAACATTTTCGTAGATATAAAATACATATACAGTTTAAATCATTGAAAACATGTATAACAACGTTCATCTAGCATAGATAGCAAGTATTCAGATAATATGCACAAATAGCACGTAATTTATATAAAATACTTCATATCTATGTGTAAGTTGAAGGTAACTATGCACTCACCTGATTAGGTGGTGACTCAGCACTCGGACAGCGCTTCGCTACTCTCAAAATGATATTCCTTCGATAAAACCTAGTACCAGTACCACTAGGGTTTAGTCTAACGATAACCGTGACTAATTAATAGTCTGACTATTATTATTATTATATAAGCGTTAAATAACACTCAATATAACTCATAATAATAGCCCAAATACTCATTATAACTTCCTAATAATGTTACTATATTAAAACATAAGTTATACTAAAGATAGCGTAGGCATAGCTCACTTACAGCGGGTTTTTCGCAAAACCGGGCTTCACTGGAGCAGCGTTCCCGAGCCGAAAGGCTCTTTTCTCGGGACTCCGGGAGCCTCGGGGCTTCCTTCGGGTGCTAGGGGGTTTACCTAGGCTTTTAGGGGGTTAGGGGGCTAGAGAGAGAGTCTAGAGAGAGAAAGAATAGTTTAGGAAGGTGTGAAGAATGAGGGAACCCGGCACCTCTATTTATAGGGGAGAAATTGGGTGGACTCGTCGAGTCTGAGTCATGACTCGTCGAGTCAGTCCATGTGGTGGCCTTCTGGTGGTGCCACGTGTCCAATTCTGGTGGTGCCACGTGTCCAATTCTGGTGGTGCCACGTCACCCCCTATCGCGTATCAGCCTTCAAACTTAGAAAAATCATAACTTTCGCATACGAGCTCCGTTTTCGACGTTCTTTATATCCACGCGTAGGGAAAATCAGGATCTACAACTTTCGTTTAGACTCCGTCGGCTAATTCTCGACCGATCTCAAATTTAACAGTAGGAGGCGTTTAGACTGTTAAATGACCGCGAAGAGTTCATAACTCCTTCATACGGACTCTGTTTTTGTCTGTCTTTTTACCGTTGAGTTCCTATGAATGAGATCTTCAACTCTCATTTAGGTCGCGTAAGCCAAAAACCGCTCGAACTAAAATTCGAGTTTCGGCCTGTACACTGCTAAGCCGAATCTTAGAAAAATCATAACTTCTTCATACGAAGTCAGATTTGGGCGTTCTTTTTATCGATGTTCTTAGTTTAACATATTCTACGACTTTTGTTTAGATTGCTAAGGCTAAAAGGTCTTCTATCGTAAATTCACTATTTACGTCTTCCGGTGCCGTGCCGGTTTTGCCGTAAAACTTCGGCGGGACATAACTTCTTCGTTATAGCTCGGATTTCGGCATTCTTTATATGTACGGAGACCTTGAGACATATTCTACAACTTTATGAAGAGATATCGGGATTATCTCACACTTTAATTTTGATGCTCATTTTTATTCTTTATTAATTATATATTTATAATAAAAAAATAAACACATAAACACACATAATTCACATAATACTCAAATATTTCATATTTATTACTTCAAAAAGAGTTACAATAGTTGACCTAGACTATTACATTGACAAAAATGCTTAGTCCTGAAACCCAGGCGTTACAATTCTCTCCCCCTTAGGATGATTCCGTCCCGGAATCATGCATCAGCAAACAGATGTGGATAACGACTCATCATGTCATCCTCTGTTTCCCAAGTGAGATTCGGCCCATTCGAATGTTTCCATTGGACTAGCACTAAGTCGACCATCTTGCGTCGTAACTTCTTAGTCTTACGGTCAACAATTGCCTCGGGCTCTTCGATCAACCTTTTATTTTCATCCATTCTTAACTCTGAGATTGGAATTATGTCGGGAACATCTCCCATGAATTTCCTCAAATAACACACATGGAAGGTGTTATGAATACCATTGAGTTCTTCGGGCAATTCCAGCTTGTAAGCTTGGTTCCCAATCTTCTGAAGAACTTTGAACGGTCCAATAAACCTTGGACTCAACTTTCCTCGTTTCCCAAATCGTATAAGTCCCTTCCACGGTGAGACTTTAAGCAAAACGGAATCCCCAACTTCGAAGGTTATCGGTCGTCTTTTCTTGTCAGCATAGCTCTTCTGACGATCCTGAGCTGCTAACATTCTTTCCCTAATCACCTTCAATTTCTCAGCAGTCTCATGGACCATATCGGGGCCCATAAACTGCTTCTCTCCGGCTTCAAGCCAACAAGACGGCGTACGACACTTTTGTCCATACAACGCTTGGTAAGGTGCCATCTTGATGCTCGAGTGAAAGCTATTATTGTAGGAAAATTCTACTAGAGGTAAGTGTTCGTCCCAATTCCCTTGGAATTCGAGGGTACATGCTCTCAACATATCTTCCAACGTCTGAATCGTTCTTTTGCTCTGAACATCGGTTTGCGGATGGTAAGCAGTACTCAAACACAACTTCGTACCCAACTCCTCTTGTAGACTCCTCCAAAACCTCGACGTGAAACGACTATCACGATCTGACACAATCGTAAGAGGGACACCGTGAAGTCTTACAATTTCCTTCACGTAAGCATTTGCGAGCTTATCCATAGACCACTTCTCGTTGGCTGCTATGAAGTGTGCACTCTTGGTGAAACGATCCACGACTACCCAAATCATGTCGTGTCCGTTCTTCGTTTTGGGCAGTTTAGTCACAAAATCCATGGTGATGTCTTCCCATTTACCCATGGGTACAGGTAAAGGTTCTAAACTCCCATACGGTTTCTGATGTTGTGCCTTAACCCTCGCACATGTTACGCACTCAGCCACATACTTCGCAACATCGAGCTTCATCGTCGGCCACCAGTAGTAGGGTTTTAGGTCCCTATACATTTTAGTGCTACCGGGATGAATCGAGTACATGGTCTTGTGTGCTTCTTCCATTAGAAGGTCTCTTATCCCTCCCATCTTAGGTACCCAAATTCGATCTTGGAATACCTTCAGTCCTCGACTGTTCGTACCGAACACTAACGTTTTTCCCAAACGTTCTTCCTTTCGGTCATTCTTTTCTAAGGCTTCTTCTTGAGCTTTCCTGATGCTTTCCACAATCGTCGAGACGACTTCAATTCTTAACGCTCTTGGCCTTTTTCTTTCAAGATTGACTTTCCGACTGAGAGCATCAGCAACAATGTTTGCTTTACCTGGGTGGTAAAGTATCTCACAGTCGTAGTCCTTGAGAAGTTCTAGCCAGCGTCGTTGCCTCATGTTCAACTCCTTCTGATTAAAGAGATACTGGAGACTCTTATGATCAGTGAAGAGCTTGCACTTCGTGCCGTAGAGGTAATGCCTCCATATCTTTAAGGCGAATACTACCGCTGCCAACTCCAGATCATGAGTGGGGTAGTTCTTTTCGTGCTCTTTCAATTGTCGAGATGCGTATGCTATCACCTTTTCTCTTTGGGTCAGAACACAACCCAATCCGACTCCAGATGCATCACTATAAACTGCGAAATCTTCGACTCCATCGGGTAGAGAAAGTATCGGTGCTTCACATAACTTCTTCTTTAGCTTCTCAAATGCCTCATCGTGTTTCTCACTCCATGTATACGTAGCTCCTTTATGGGTCAAAGCTGTTAATGGAGCAGCTGTCGAAGAAAAGCCTTGGATAAATCGTCGGTAATATCCGGCTAATCCTAGAAAGCTTCGAATCTCCGTGGGATTCTTCGGACGTTCCCACTTCATTACAGCTTCGATCTTGGCGGGGTCAACCATTATTCGTTCTTGGTTAACAACATGACCCAAGAATTGGACTTCCCGTATCCAAAAGTCGCATTTGGAGAACTTTGCAAAAAGCTTCTCCTTCTTTAACACCTCCAACACTTCTTGTAAATGCTTGCCGTGCTCCTCCTGGCTTTTCGAGTAGATGAGAATGTCGTCGATGAACACTATCACGGATTTATCGAGGAATGGTTTACAAACCCTGTTCATCAAATCCATGAATGCTGCGGGAGCATTGGTTAGTCCGAATGACATAACCAAGAACTCATAGTGTCCATATCTTGTTCTGAATGCAGTCTTCTCAATATCCTGCTCTCTCACCTTCAGCTGATGATATCCTGACCTAAGATCGATCTTTGAGAAGTAGCTCGAACCTTGCAGCTGATCGAATAGGTCATCAATCCTCGGCAATGGATACTTGTTCTTCACCGTTGCCTTATTCAACTCTCGGTAGTCTATGCACATCCTCATGCTTCCGTCCTTCTTCACGAATAACACCGGAGCTCCCCAGGGTGATGAACTAGGTCGAATGAAACCGCTGTCCAACAGCTCCTGGAGTTGCGTCATGAGCTCCTTCATCTCCGTCGGTGCTAATCGGTAAGGTGCCTTTGCTATCGGTGTTGTTCCTGGTAATAAGTCTATACGAAATTCTACTTGCCTATCAGGTGGTAATCCGGGAAGATCTTCGGGAAAGACTTCCGGATAATCGCACACAACCGGTATATTCTGCACCTCTTTCTTTTCCTTCTTAGCATCGATTACGAATGCCAAGTATGATGCACATCCTTTGGACAAACATTTCCTGGCTTTCATCATGGAGATGATTCCAGAATTCACTCTGCGTTTGTCCCCGTACACCATAAATGATTCCTTTCCGGGTGGGTTTATCCTAACTATCTTCTTTCGGCATAATATCTCGGCATCATTGGCGCTAAGCCAATCCATACCCAAAACGATGTCGAAACCGTTTAACTCTATGGGTAATAGTTCCTCATGGAATTCGTTTCCGTTTAGGTCAATGACGATGTTCCTAATACGATTACTAACAGGTACGAATTTGCCACTGGCAACTTCTACAATCAGGGCATTATCTAGTTTTTCTACAGGCAATGCTAATCTTCCACCAAATTTATGCGACACAAAGGAGTAATTGGCTCCGGAATCAAATAGTATATTTGCAGGTAAACCATTTACAAGAAAGGTACCTGAAGCGACGTCTGCTGCCTCCTTTGCAGCCTCGAGCGTCATCTGGAAGGCTCTCGCCTTCGGCTTTGGTGGTATGTTGGGTCTTCCTGCCTCCTTCTTCTTCGGGCAGTCCTTCAAAATGTGCCCTTCTTCATTACACCCGTAACAGGCCTTCTGGTTGAGGGTGCATTCGTTGGCATAGTGCCCAGGCTTTCCGCATTTGTAACAAGTGACTCCTCCATCACACTTTCCAAAGTGCTTCTTTTTGCACTTGTCACACCACTTTGCTTCTGATCCTCCTCCTCTCGAACCGGACTTCGAGAATCTTCCTTTCTTACCGGACCTCGAGGATCCGTCAAATTTCCGTTTCTCTCCCACTTCCGCTCTCTCCAGACCCTTTTCTCGTATCTGGGTCTCCACATTCTTAGCAGCCCAGATGGCAGCTTTCAGAGTGGTAGTTTGCTTGACCATTGGACCGAAGTCCGCTGGTAATCCGAGGGCAAATTTGTTAACCTTGGAGAGTTCAGTTGGGACGAGGTGAGGAACAAGCTTCATTTTCTCAGTAAAGCTTGCAGCGTATTCAGTAACGCTCATTCTTCCCTTCTTCAGACTCTGGAATTCGTTGTTGATCTCCAGAAGATCCTGCTCAGAGCAGTATTGCATCTTCAACTGTACCAGGAAATCCTCCCACGACATTTTGCTTGCTTCACCTTTGGGCATTGAATCAGCTAATAGCTTCCACCAGCTTAGTACTCCGGATTTCAATAGAGGAACTGCAAGAGCAGTCTTCTGCCTATTGCTACACTCACAACTCTCAAACATTGTCTCCATTTCAGAGATCCAGTTCATGACTTCCACCGGCGTCGGGCTTCCGGATAGACTCGGTGGCTTGGATGCCATGAAATCCTTGTATTTGCATCCACGTCCATCATTTCCTCCGTCCTGGTGGTTTTGCCTAACTATCGGTGGGTTGGCTTGACCAATAGTCCCACTGTAGTTTCCTTCTTCAGTCTGCCCTTCGTTCAACTCGGGCTGTTCGATCTGAATAGTCGCTTCCTCTCGATTTTGCTGGAGCAAACGCCTGGTTTCCTCCATTTGACGATCCAACATTGCCTGGATCATCGCTTGCACTCCGGCCATCGTTATTGGTCCGGCAGCGGCTTCCACAACTGGTATTTGTTCGATCACAGGGGGTTGGTGTCCGTTCCCATTTGTGTTTACGTTTCCACTACGGGTCCTTACCATTTTGATCTATACACCGAATAAGGCGAATTCAGATCTTTATTTAGGAGAGACGTTTTAAATCGTCCTTATCACTCCGAAACGTTTACATGCTAGTTCTAATATCGTAGTCGTACGTTTAGAATCCTAAACACATAAGGTTTCAAGATCCGGTCGGCAACAGACCATAGATCCGAACAAAATAACAGCATATCATTCATAAAGCATTTAGCACATAAAAGCATTTTAGGCACAACTCCTAAAATAAGCTAGTGCTCACACCTCACAATCATCGCTTAGCATTCTAAGTTTAAGTCTAGAAATCCTACAAATTCCTAGTTCGCTTAAACTAATGCTCTGATACCAACTGTGACATCCCCAAAATCACGGCCAGAAAAGACCGGTTTTGTTTATACTTTATTTCAAAATCAGAGTTATCTTTTAATAAAAGAATTGCGGAATTTGTCCCAAAACAATAATATGATAAAGATTTATCAAAAGCATTTCCATAGAAATGTATTTCATTAAAAGACTCGGGATGTCATGTTCGTACAGATCAAAAGTATAAACAGTACAATATAAGCCTTACTACATTATTTCATATCTACAGGCCTATATCCGTAATCCCTCGTCCAAAACATCACACATATGCTCATGCGCCACTTCCTGTAATACATAAAACTGAGTGGGTCAGGCTTGGGAGCCTGGTGAGCACATAGGGTTTTCAACCCACAATAAATAAGTTTATTAAGTTCATCAATCAACAATAACCCGATTACCCGTTCCCGTTATCCTCACTTTACGTCCCTAATCACCTATCATAAGGGACCTAGCCTAAGGATCATCATCGGGACGGACACTACTGCTAAGGGGATTCCTCAGCAATAAATGTCCTAATAGGCAACCATGTGGGGGATGGAGTACACCGGTGAACACATCGTTCACAACACCTACAGGTTGCGAGCCTGCTAGTGTTCCACTGGACTGTCTAGAAGAGTCCGTGGTCGTCATCTATACTCCGCTAGATGACTGGATCAACAACAACAACATCGAGGCCTCTCATCATTTTATCACACATCACCTATTACATCTACCCATGTTTTACCCCAACATTTTCGTAGATATAAAATACATATACAGTTTAAATCATTGAAAACATGTATAACAACGTTCATCTAGCATAGATAGCAAGTATTCAGATAATATGCACAAATAGCACGTAATTTATATAAAATACTTCATATCTATGTGTAAGTTGAAGGTAACTATGCACTCACCTGATTAGGTGGTGACTCAGCACTCGGACAGCGCTTCGCTACTCTCAAAATGATATTCCTTCGATAAAACCTAGTACCAGTACCACTAGGGTTTAGTCTAACGATAACCGTGACTAATTAATAGTCTGACTATTATTATTATTATATAAGCGTTAAATAACACTCAATATAACTCATAATAATAGCCCAAATACTCATTATAACTTCCTAATAATGTTACTATATTAAAACATAAGTTATACTAAAGATAGCGTAGGCATAGCTCACTTACAGCGGGTTTTTCGCAAAACCGGGCTTCACTGGAGCAGCGTTCCCGAGCCGAAAGGCTCTTTTCTCGGGACTCCGGGAGCCTCGGGGCTTCCTTCGGGTGCTAGGGGGTTTACCTAGGCTTTTAGGGGGGTTAGGGGGCTAGAGAGAGAGTCTAAAGAGAGAAAGAATAGTTTAGGAAGGTGTGAAGAATGAGGGAACCCGGCACCTCTATTTATAGGGGAGAAATTGGGTGGACTCGTCGAGTCTGAGTCATGACTCGTCGAGTCAGTCCATGTGGTGGCCTTCTGGTGGTGCCACGTGTCCAATTCTGGTGGTGCCACGTGTCCAATTCTGGTGGTGCCACGTCACCCCCTATCGCGTATCAGCCTTCAAACTTAGAAAAATCATAACTTTCGCATACGAGCTCCATTTTCGACGTTCTTTATATCCACGCGTAGGTAAAATCAAGATCTACAACTTTCGTTTAGAGTCCGTCGGCTAATTCTCGACCGATCTCAAATTTAACAGTAGGAGGCGTTTAGACTGTTAAATGACCGCGAAGAGTTCATAACTCCTTCATACGGACTCCGTTTTTGTCTGTCTTTTTACCGTTGAGTTCCTATGAATGAGATCTTCAACTCTCATTTAGTTCGCGTAAGCCAAAAACCGCTCGAACTAAAATTCGAGTTTCGGGCTGTACACTGCTAAGCCGAATCTTAGAAAAATCATAACTTCTTCATACGAAGTCAGATTTGGGCGTTCTTTTTATCGATGTTCTTAGTTTAACATATTCTACGACTTTTGTTTAGATTGCTAAGGCTAAAAGGTCTTCTATCGTAAATTCACTATTTACGTCTTCCGGTGCCGTGCCGGTTTTGCCGTAAAACTTCGGCGGGCCATAACTTCTTCGTTATAGCTCGGATTTCAGCATTCTTTATATGTACGGAGACCTTGAGACATATTCTACAACTTTATGAAGAGATATCAGGATTATCTCACACTTTAATTTTGATGCTCATTTTTATTCTTTATTAATTATATATTTATAATAAAAAAATAAACACATAAACACACATAATTCACATAATACTCAAATATTTCATATTTATTACTTCAAAAAGAGTTACAATAGTTGACCTAGACTATTACATTGACAAAAATGCTTAGTCCTGAAACCCGGGCGTTACAAGAGTAGACATGTGATTTTCAGAGTTGGGATGTAGTCCCTACATGAGTCTAGAAGATTGTGGGTTTTCTTTGTTGATAGGTATGGAAACACAAGTTTGCACAAAAGGGTTTTTGTGGTATTTCATTTTTTTTAGATGGAGAATTGGTGTCATGAATGGACATGATTATTGTTTGTACATCTACATAGGATTTTGATGTTAGAGGCGATTACGATTGGGAGGTTTTTTGTAACGACCCAAAAATCAAGGGTAAAAATTTCATTTTTGATATAGCTAAAACATTGATACCATTTATTCTAAACAAATCAAATCATCATTAAGTAAAACATTTATCAGAGTTCATCCCAAAATCATTCATTACAGAAATCATAGGTGTGTGCACTGCGATCAATCCGAGCCCTGCCTTGATGATACCTGAAACCATAAACAAAACCTGTAAGCACAAAGCTTAGTGAGTTTCCCAAAGCATACCATACACACAAACCACATATCACATATCTTGTTGCTATAAAAGCTACATGTATCACATTTCCTGCTAGCTATAAAATCTACATATAACACATAAGCCATGCATACAAAAACATGTAAGAATGTCATGGGATACCCAACATGGTCTTTACCTAGGACGGCCATGGGCTACCCTACATGGTCTTACATCCAATGTCATGGGCCACCCCACATGCTCTTTACGTAGGACTGCCATGGGCTACCCCACATGTGTTGGATTAATGTCTAAGTCCATAACTATAATTGGTAAGACTTGACCCGACCCGGCATGGTCCATTTGGGTTGCATGGCATCATGCACTTGGATAGACTATAATGAGAGAAATAAGACACTTATGGTTATTAATATATTATAATTTATAGTATATTAATAATAAGAATAATAATATTATTTAATTAGTATTGATCAAGAATTAATCTAGGATTAATTAAGTGATCAAAAGAAGACTAATTAAATATATGGGTTGATTGTGTAAATCATCCATACTTGTATAGTGGGCTAATGCTCTATGATTTATCTAGTTGGGCCAAAACCCATATGATGCTCCATGGATGCTCCATGGTGCATTTGAACCCATGGATCCAAGGAAATGGAAATTCATGAAAATTAGGGTTTGCCTTAATTGTAACACTATATAAAGATATTATTCTTGACAAAATCGGCACTAGTATTATTCTAGAGAGGGCTAGCCGATTTTCATGAAGTGTAGAATTCTTTCAAGTTATTCCAACTGTATTTGGTGCTGTGTGAACCATTTGAGGTGTCACACTTGGGGCACTAGGCACTCAAGCTTCATGAAGATATTCTACATCAAAGAGGTATGTATTCTATCTTGTTATATTCATAGTTTTGTATGCTAGATTAGGATAATACCTTGGATGTTCATATTTGCATGTATAATAGAGAAAACATAGATCCAAGGTATTTAGGGTTGCATGTACACTTAGGAGTGTTAGAATGCTCATAACCCAACAGTGGTATCAGAGCCTAGGCTTGTTTTCTTGTTATACTTGCAAATGGAGCTGAAAAATCGAGTTTTGATGCTATCTACCCAGCAGACTCGCCGAGTCCATGAAGGGACTCGACGAGTCCAAGGCAAAAAGCATCCAACTCGCCGAGTTGGTTAGTGCACTCGACGAGTTGGGACCCCAAACAGCATAAATTCGACCTTTTTGGCTGGAATTGGACTAAGAAAATTACCCTAAGATGTTTTTGAACTTATAAACTTGTTTTTGATGTGGTAATGTTCATACTAATCCAATTTCAAAGATAATTGTCAATAGATTTATGTTTTGTATTAGTTTAAGGTTTAGACTAATTACATGAAAAAGTTTGATTTGAATTATCTTGTTCTTATGAGTTGCTTAGATTAATAGAAAAGTTGAGTGAAAAAGTTGTTTTCAATCCAAATTAATCTAAGAGTTGATTCTAAAATGTGTTTTTGTAACTTGTCCTCAAGTTACATGAAAAGTCACATTTAAGTTTCATAAAACTCATAAAAGTTGGCAAAGGTTACAAAATGAAGAGTCTAGTTCTAATTAATTGGAGTTATGACTCCATAATTTGTCCTCAAGTTATGGAGGACCAAGAGTCTCTTCATTAAATAAAAAATAAAAAAAAAAAATGTAACCTTAATTAATTCCATAAGTTATAAATAAAGAAAATTTAATTCTTTTATTAGTTTAAAGTCTTCCATAACTTGTCCTCAAGTTATGGAACTTGAAGAGTTTTTTGGATTAAAACTACTTTAAACACATAAGTTATGGAATTAATTAGTTTTGAATAGTTTCAAAACTTGCCCTCAAGTTTTGGAATTTGTAAATTTTTCTCTTATGAATACTTTAATTCCAAGTTAGCCCTTCGAATTTTAAAAGTTAAAATTCAACCCTTATACTTTATAATATTATAAGTTAATAATATATATATGTATAAGACTAAAGTCAGTCTTACCGCTAGTACGCCTCATTCACGAAGCCGGTCTATAAGGTGGGTATAAGGTTGTTGCCTATAAAATGGCAACTTAATGGGTGTCCACTCTCACGCACCGCTTGCTTGCCTGGTGGAGGGTCGTTAGCCGAACGGGTTTGACAGGACTATAATTCTCCCTTCATTAAAAGTATTAATGATAAATACTAAGTAACTAAACTCTTAATGATTCCCAATCTTAGTTACTTAGGAAAATGTGAATAAGGTGCTAATCCATGAAATTACACTTTACACTTTGTCTAAGTCGTTAGTAGAGCGTGTGTGGTTAACCGGCACACTAACTTGGACTTAACAAGGTAGATAAAGGGTGACTTAATATTTATCATAGTATCGATGGAGCGTGTGTGATTAACACTTCACACCTTGTTTTGTGATCCTCGGCAATCCAGTCACAAAACCTGAAGGGCACACTCGAGATTGAAACATGCCATTGAACAGTTCAATGAATCTCAAAGATCTAGGAGTTTCAAATCCAATTAAAACCTAATAATACATTTCGTTTATCTTGGTGGAAATTGGTGAATCGTCATTCACCTACCTTCAAATATTTTATAGCTTGGATTACGGCATACCTCTTCTAAGTTATAAAAATAGTTTGTTGGGTCCTAGCCTTAATATTTCATATTGGGTGTCATATTAAGGACTTTAAATCAACTATCTTGAATATCTCCCAAAACATGTTTGGTTTAGACATTTATGATCTTCCCAAATCTCTTGAAACAAGCTTTCCTAAATGAAGATGATGTCCCATGGAAATCATACTTCTTTCACCTCCTCAAATTATTCTCCCAACCCACAAGTTCAAAGTCACTCAAACCCTATTGGCAAGGCAAGGTCTAGGTGTGATCACATCTTGGAGATGTAGTCACATATTGACAAGCCGGGAGAGAAAGGTGTCAAAGTCTTGAGAAAGTTGGTGGTTCAACTACTTTCTAAGTCACATAGTGAGTTCTTTTGGAACACCTATGAAACAGACTATGACAAGACCCTTAATGATCTTATTTATTTGTTAAGATCAACTTCCTCAAAACTTGATGGACATTGACAATAGTGACACAGGAAATACAGAAAAAGCATTCTCTTCCCAAGGAAAGGGATTGACCATAGTCAACTAGGTTGACCAAATGGTAAAGAGAAAAGGCTAAGTCTGTAATAGTCCCGTGTACCATTATCAAAGGGTCCATATGTTTATATTGCCAAAGGAAGGGTCATTAGTTGTGAAGCTGCCAAATTTACCTAAGGATGTTAAAGTCAATAATTTTGACTCTACTTCAGGTAAAGTCCACTATCTAACTCTGTTAAGTTTCTATTATGAGATTCTTGATACATGATGTGACTAGGTCACATGGTAATGTTTTAAGAATCAAAGAAAAGTAAAGGAACTCAAAGAAAGAATATGCTGAATCTGATCGCATAGATAGATTTCTATCGCGTAGTTTGAAAATCGGATTCTTGAGCTACTTCTTAGGAGTTATGAGATATTGCTTAGGAATAGATAACAACAAGTTTTCATATGGATTGTAAGGATAAGTTTTTCCGCATAGTTTTAAAATAAAAGAAAATTTTTTATTTTAGTTATTTTAAAATATCCTTACAATGGCATTTGAGGAAAAATTGTTGCCTATGTGATTCCATTAATAGCAAGAGTGGAAATATGAAATTGATTCCTTCATTTGTGGTAATGTCTAAATTTACCAAATAAGGAAAGATTCTCATCACCCAAGTCTCAATTGGACCGGAACTTGGAATCATGCAAGTTGTATAGCATGATGAATGAGAACTTTCAAGTATTGGAAAATTAAGACTAATTACTTATTCACATGGATATGTGAGTCAAGTAATGGACTAGGGGATCGAGTACATAGTCATGTGCACTGATTAAGTCCACTACAAAAGATATAAGGCTATTTGTCATAGTTTACTAAAGCTCGGTAAATATGATTATACTTACAAGCTTAAGTGTAACTCTGAGACATTGGAAAAGGTTCCAATGCATGGCAGAGCGGATAAGAAGAATCAAATTAGGCAGAAGAATAAAAGTTTCTCAAATTTGAAAAGATGGGAGAGTACTTTAGTATCAGTTTTGTGATCATCTTAATGATTAAGAAACCATATCAAAATTAGTTCTCTAAGGAAGTCTTAGTGCATTCTTATGACTAAGAAGAAGGGATCTTGAATTGTTGAAATGGTTAAATCAAGAAGATGAGTCATACTTCGTTCCAATACAAGTCTTAGAGTCATACTCCAAGATTGTAATTTGAGTGATATGTCTTAAAGAAGGTTTAAAAACACTTATCAAATGTAAGAGTAAAAGTTTCCTACTCTTGTACATTTGACATTGGTAAGTTGTGATGTTTTGGATAAAACAAAGACCAACTAAGGCAAATTGTGTGAAGTGTTTGTCTTGATTAGAATCCGCACTATCTCTTGGATGTTTGATAATGGAGTCTTATAGGTCAAGAGGACAGTGGGAGGCTTAAAGGTCTTGAAACTCTCAAGAACTAATCAAGAATAGAACCTGGAGTTCTTCTCTAGCACACTACTTGAGGTTTATAACGTATCGTGTTGACATATTCTATGCCCATTCCAGTTAAAGTTGGCTTTGCATATGAGTTCTTAGAGTTCTCAATTTGTTGCACAACAACTTGGAAGCAATGGCAAGCCCTTGAGCTGCAAGGTGGCAAGAAATTAAGATTGAGTTCAGTCCATATGAGTTTGGATTTGTCATTATCCTTGTCTTGTGGCTATGATTTTGACAATTCACATGGATAAGAACACATACACCATTAAATCTAAGTGTCATAAGGTTTCTCTCCGATTCATGAAAATGATGGTGAGGAAACACTTTCACTAAGTAGATTTTAGATAGATAGCAATTGTGATATTTGCATTCTCAAAGTCATTAGTGGAGCGTGTGTGGTTTACCGGCACACTAACCTGCACTTGTGGGAAGTGGCAAAAAGGTCTAACCATTATGATTACGGCATCCCTCTTCATAATTGTTTAGACATACAAGTGTGCTATCTAAGGGAAGGTGTATGATTTTGATAAAGTCTTATCAAAACAATCTAGTATCAGAAATCTGAAATTTGGTAAGAAAGTCAACTAATTTCTGAGAACATGTCAAAGCTAGTGGGAGCATAAGTGTTATGCTAATAATCATCATGTTAGTGGGAACGTGATAATTATGATAAGTATTGCAAGCTAGCAATGTTAATTATAGAAAACAAAAGTTTCAATTTGGAAAGAGTTGTTTTGCTATAATTAAGGGAGAGGAAATTATACTTCATCTCAAATCTAGAAGCTTAGATCGTGAGGTTTTAATCATTTAGTCAAGGAAATATATATGAATTTCATGTTGGAATGGCGCAACATAAGGAAATTCTGTATATGGGTCCATTATTTGCGTTCTTAAATTCAATTATGATTACGGCATCCCTTTTCATAATCTGAATTATGAGAACTTGGCAAATAGAAATGGAAATGTTATAGCAAAAGACTAGTTTAGTCTTTATGTGAGACATCATGAATCGTGTCCCATATGCTTCGGATATAGGATCGATTACATGTGCTATATTCATCCTTCCTAAAAGTTTCCAAATGCCTGGGGCATTAAGAAGGGAAAAGGTTTAGAACTGGATATGACTAAAAGGATTAAACAATTGTTGAGGACAATCTAAGGTTTACCAAAGATTGGTTGCTCAAGGACAATTGGAAGTATAGTGATAATTCTGGAAGGACCATATTGACATAATCTGTAAGGAGGCAACTCTTATTCAGAAGTGATAGTCAAAATGAATCTGGAAATGTTTCAAAGTCAGAAATTTCAATCTGTGTAAGATTAAGGAAACTTAATGCAAGAAGGATGTTTCCAAGGAGTTGATCTCCTTTGGAATAAGAGGATCAATGCATATAAGTTTAGAATCTAACAGATTTCAGTAAATGGCATGAATTTGGAATTCTTGCATTTGCAGTAAGGATTTGGGACTGTGAAAAGAGAATCATTGAAGTTATGTTCAATTGATCTAGTTCACAAAGTAAAGATCATAGACAAACATAGTATGCATACTTGGTGTCTGGCATGACTAGTGTTTAGTAAATATAGTGTACATGCTTGGAGCATGGGACAACTATTGTTTCAAATTCAAGAATAAAGGTGATAGCTGAAACAGTATACAATGAATAATGTGTAATCATATGGTGATAAATAAAAGGTGTTTTATTTATGTTCATAGGTTTTGATACCATATTGGATTCAATTATTATTGTGTTTCACTTTGCATGTTTTGACTTCGTTCCGGATTGACTAAGTTATTCAAACCATCCACAGTCGGTCATATGTTAGAAGTAGATATGAATTAAGACTGAGACTGTCATGGGTTGGCTTGTAGAGGTCTAAGGTGTTGGACAAAGGGATACAACACTCATGAGTGCTCATAAGTTCTGAGTATTAGATTCAACCCGTGCTCATTGGAATCACTTCATGGATTTTATCACGAGTGATCATGAAACAATAATATCTTATATTCTTCAAACCTAGAGATATGAGTTGTTACTATGAGTTGATAGTACATTGATTGCACGAAACCGCATTTGGTAACTCGGTGCTATAAAACGTGTCTTTGTGTATGATTCAACAAGTAGTAGAACAAGCCATATGAGTCGAAGTTTATCCATTCCTTTTACCTTCGGGATAAAAGTGATATTTGTGGGCCCCTCGATGATTAGATGATGACAAATGGAAGTGCTCGGTCGGGCCAGGACTGATTTGATTTGTTCAATCAGTCAATCGTCATAAATCGGAAATCGGGAAACAACAAATGGACAGAGAGAATGATTATAATCCATGTCTCAGTCCATATGATATCTAGAATGGAGGAATATATGATCCCTTATCTAATGGACAAGTCATTGACAAAGGTCAGAGTTCATCTACAAGGTCAAAGTTCGACAGAAGCTTTTGAGAGCTACGATTGCCAGTTGGTTCCTGAAGTCATACGCAATAATAGTTTTAGACTTATCCAAGTGGGAGACTGTTGGATTAATGTCTAAGTCCATAACTATAATTGGTAAGACTTGACCCGACCCGACATGGTCCATTTGGGTTGCATGGCATCATGCACTTGGATAGACTATAATGAGAGAAATAAGACACTTATGGTTATTAATATATTATAAGTTCTAGTATATTAATAATAAGAATAATAAGATTATTTAATTAGTATTGATCAAGAATTAATCTAGGATTAATTAAGTGATCAAAGAAGACTAATTAAATATATGGGTTGATTGTGTAAATCATCCATACTTGTATAGTGGGCTAATGCTCCATGGTTTATCTAGTTGGGCCAAAACCCATATGATGCTCCATGGATGCTCCATGGTGCATTTGAACCCATGGATCCAAGGAAATGGATAGTCATGAAAATTAGGGTTTGCCCTAATTGTAACACTATATAAAGATATTATTCTTGACAAAATCGGCACTAGTATTATTCTAGAGAGGGCCAGCCGATTTTCATGAAGTGTAGAATTCTCTCAAATTATTCCAAGTGTATTTGGTGTTGTGTGAACCATTTGAGGTGTCACACTTGGGGCACTAGGCACTCAAGCTTCATGAAGACATTCTACATCAAAGAGGTATGTATTCTATCTTGTTATTTTGATAGCTTTGTATGCTAGATTAGGATAATACCTTGGATGTTCATATTTGCATGTATAATAGAGAAAACATAGATCCAAGGTATTTAGGGTAGCATGTACACTTAGGAGTGTTAGAATGCTCATAACCCAACAACATGGTCTTACATCCAATACCATGGGCTCCCCTGGGGTCTTCCATGCAAGTATCACAAAGACAACTAGCATAACACATATCATATAATCATTAGCATACCACTTACCATAAAGCTAACTATCATACCACATATCACTACTACATCTAGTGAACCACATAACATAAAATGGGCCGGCCTTGGTGCCTTAGACCCATTGGTATGGTGAGAAGACTCACCTCGAATGCAGAAGCTTCCTAAAGAAATCCTTAGTTGTTGCCCCACCAGCTTCCCGAGTTGCCACTACCAATCAATATACCCAGGTTCGCAATTGGGCCCCATACCAAAATCCTTGATCCACGCATGTGGTAAAATGACCATTTTACCCCTAGCCTAATATGATCCACAACTAAGGCCCGAACCCAAAACAAAAGCCCAACATTATAA
Source organism: Lactuca saligna (assembly GCF_052625555.1). NCBI lineage: Eukaryota > Viridiplantae > Streptophyta > Magnoliopsida > Asterales > Asteraceae > Lactuca > Lactuca saligna. The sequence goes on from NC_136425.1 coordinate 61,272,666, forward strand.
TGTCTATAAAACCATCAATGGCCTAATTTTCCAAATTGGGCCCAGACCTTTCAAATGGACCTTATACTAAAACCCAATATTCTCCTTAGCCAATAATCCTGACCCAAATGTCCCACGAAGACCCACAACAACGTAGTCCAAGAATTGGCCCAAACCGAGTCCCATAATGTGAAGTTCATTTCTATATTGGGCCAAAAGGCCCAATAAACCCAACTATTCCATTATTGGCCCAAAGATGCATTTGGGCCTAACTATCAAAAAAAATCCAAGCCCAAAACCACTAGGGCATAAAGGTCCGAAGTCCACAAAGGCCCAAGTCCCCCTGAGAGCGTACGCCCAGCGTACCTCTTCTGTACGCTTAACATACTAAGCAAATGGACTATACGCCCAGCATACAAACAGTTCATGCACAACATTTATTAAGTGCTTAAGACTTTATACAACAAGTCCAAATCACATATCTGAGCTATACTTAACATCTAAACCCATAAAGTCATTGACTTGGTGACTTTGCATGCCCCAAACAAACCCAAACTCCAAAAATGGCATTCTACTTCCATAAAAGTGACCCTAAATCAAGCATAAACCCATTAAGACCATCAAGATGGCAACTTTCTTCTTTAGGGACTCAAATAGCATCAAGGGTAGCAACCCCAAGCCTAAAAACGGATTTGGAACCATAAAGCTCCATTCTTGGGACCAAAAGATCCAAAAACTCAGCATAATAGATCTAAGCATTCAATGGTCAAGTTTAGAGATTTATACCTTCACCAAGCTGAAAATGAGTTACAAAAGCCATATCCAAAAGCTTCTTCTTGATCTCCATCTTTGCATCTAACTCCACCTTCTTGAAAATTGGCCAAATACCCCAAAAATGGGCTCCATAAGCTCAAAATTCCACCATGAAAGGTATAATACGATTTCTATGGTTTAGACGGGTGGAGGATGAATATATTAGGGTTAGGTCAAGAGATAAGGAGTTTAAATAGGGTCCAAGACCCTAAAATAGGGTTCTGATCCGATTGGAGTACGCCCAACATACATATGGTACGTCCAGCGTACTCAAAAGATCATTCGCGACCATCCTGGTCAGTACGCCTAGCGTACTCCAAAAGTACACCTAGCGTACTACCTTCTTCACTAGTACACGCAGTGTACTCCTTGTGTACGCCCAGCGTACTCGGCTAAGCCCGAAACTTACTAAACTTCCGAAGACCGTAACTTCTTCGTTAAAAATCCGTTTTCGGCGATCCTTATATCCATGGAAAGGTAACGAGAAGCCCTACACTTATATCAACTCATATCTTCCTAAATACTTTCTCAATAGTTATTCAGTTCAATTTTTAACACCCCTGCTTTCAAGTAATTTCAAATACATTCCTTGGGTTTTAATTATGTCATTTTTTGGTCCTTGGATTGGAAAGAAGTGACCATGGGAAGCCCTAGTAGAAAAATGGTAATTTTGGGAGCATGAGTAGTACGTTGGACGTACATGTGAGTACGCTAAGCGTACTAGGCCACGCCCGAGTAGGCTGCGTGTACACATATGTACGATGGGCGTACTTGTATCCGGGTGAAAACCCTAATTTTTAGGTTTTGTGGAGTATTTAAGCATCTTTTTGGATCATTTACTCTCATCTCACCAGCCTCCAAGTCCTTGAGTTATTTTTGGCAAACCCTAACTCCATAAGTGTGTATTTTAAGGTAAGAGTGTGTTCCTTGTGGGTTTGAAGAAGAAGGAGTTGCGTCAAGGTGATTAGAGATTGAAGCAAGCTAATAGATCTTGGATCATCACTTCATTAAGAAGCTCCAGAAGGTAAAAAGTTTCCACCTTTATGCTTGGTTTGTTTGGATCTCATCTTGGTAGCTTCATGGTGTTCTTTGGTCCTGAAAGTCCTATTCTTATGCATGCTTCATTTTGGATGGTTTGGGTTGTCTTTTCAGACCCTAGGTTGGGTTCTAAGACATAAAAATGAGGTCCCTTTAGCTAGTTTGGCTCCATGTTCCTTGTGGGAGGTCTTAATGGATTAATACCATGTATTAAGGACTTTTTAGACGTCTAAAGTCTTAAATTTTGAGACTTTATGATTTGGGAGTACTTTTGAACCATGGACCTGAAGTTTTGGACTTAAGTGCTTACGTTATTAAGCACCTAACAAGGTTTTGGGGACTACAAGGGTACGTACCACGTAGGAAGAAGTACTCCCCGCATACTTGGTCAGCATCCCCGTATGCGGTCAATGCAAGGCTCACCTATTCCCCGCGTACCTTCGGTGTACGCCCAACATACGCCATTTGATGGGTTTTCACTTTTGGGCTTCGTTTTGGGCCATCTTTTAGGATTAAATTCTTGGGACCCTAATGGACTATCTGAGTAGGTGTTATTTGGGCTAATTAGATAATTGAACCTTAGGATAAGGCCCAATAACGAGTTTGGGCCCAATTTGGAAATTTGGCCCAATTATGAGCCTTGAGGTAATTTGGGCCATTCGGATCAAGAATTGGGCTTAGGTCTTTGCCTAATTAGGGAAAGGGTAAAATGGACATTTACCCTAAGTATGGATCATTAATCTTGGATGGTAATCTAATTGTTAATTGGATGTTTTTTTTGTTGTGATAGTTCGAGATTTTCATGAGCCAGCAGTCGAAGGTTTTCAATATGGTTCGACATTGTGAGGTAAGTTTTCCTCACTGTACTTTCAGGTCGAAGGCACCAAGGCCGGCCAATTGATTTGATATCCTGCTATATATGTTGATATGCTAAGTATGGAATAGATAGGCATGATATGTTAGTTTCCGATACGATAGCCTGGTAGATCTGTAGGACTACCTGTGTTTCTGGCTGCATAATTATCTATATATGTTGTTGTATATTATTTGTTGACATGTTGGGTTGGGTTGATGTTTTAGTGCTTTTTTTTTATAGCCAACAGAACCTGGAGCATTCCTTATATGAGTTGAGGGCCGGGTGGGGCATGCCAGACTCATACTGAGGGCTCAGTAGCATTCCAGATATGAGCTGAGGGTTAGGTGGGGCATGCTAGACTCATACTGAGGGCTCAATAGCATTCCAGATACTAGCTGAGGACCGGTCGGTATTCCAGACTCGTACTGAGGGCTGAATATTGATATTTCAGTTTGATGACTGATCGGTACCCGGAGCAAGCCATTCATAAGTTGTGGGACCCGAGGGCAAGCCAAACTTATGGTGTGGGGAGGTGAAGGTGTGACTGTACACATCCTTGTGTTTTTGGACATTTGATTTCTGGGAAACTCTGACAATGTTAATGTTTTGAAAACTATGTTGAAAGCAATTCTGATTTTAAATAATGTTTTAGGATCAATGCTTTTTGTAAACACTTCTTTAGAAAAAGGGTTGTTTTTAAAAGTTAAAATTTTATGAATTTTGATTGATGTTACAAGTTGGTATCAAAGCCTTGGTTTGAGTGAATTGGAGGTACACTCATGTAAATCCAGTCTCAAACTAAGGAAAAAGGTTTTTAAAACAATTTTCAAATGGTTTTCAAAATATTCAAGGAAGATGCGATGTGTACGATCACCCAGAGCCAGTAAGTCGACCCCAAAATACCACACAGTTATTTGAGATTATGTTATGTTATGTTAGAACAACATGCTAGTAATAGGCTAGGGATCATCAGGAATTGCATGATAGAATTTCCTGATTATATGATACCTAATAGCCTAGGATTATTTTTTATATGAAATTGACATCTTTACTGTAGTTGCTTAGTGTATGCATCATAGTTGTACATAACTAAGATTCTATAGCATGAGAATGTTTGGTTTGGACTTGTTTCTTGTTCTTGTTTGATGAAGAGCTTAGGGTAGGATCAGGTATTTGACTGTCTATAGGATCCAGTGTTATGTATGGCTAGCATACATGAGTGCTACAAGGTTGGTGGAAGTTTCATGAGTGGGTGCATTGTTTAGCGGGCCAGTGCGAGGAATGGTTAGCCACTCTGGGGAGAGTGAGAGCATGGAGAAGTTACAACCATGGTGTGGGGTGTGAATATCGAGGATTTCGTATGAGGATTTGTCTGACTTTATTTCATTTTAGTGCCAGTCGGCTCCTCTGCATGAATGTTGCTTGCTTTGTGCTTTGTGGAACTCATGAGTGATGTGAGTTAGCTATTAAGTGAATATGTCAAGTCACATGTGAAAAAGGTTGGATAATCTCAGAGTAACGAATTTGAGCCTGTTGTGCAACTCTCGTTAAGTCCAACCGTTGTAGGGATGAGTCTGTTACCCGAAGGATTATCTTTGATTTATTCCATGTGATTGTATTCATAGAATAGCTAATTGACATTGTGAGGAGTTCTTCAGCAGCTGAAGGTAGAGAAGTGTGGAACCCTAGGATATCCTAGGGAGTATTTTAGTGCAATTTGTTTCACTGTTGACTAGGTTTCTGTTGGATTAGGTGTCTAAGCCCATAACTATATATATGGTATTTACTTGACCCGATTGTAGCATGGTTCTTTTGGGTTGCCTTCACCAGAGCAACTTATCTAGAAGAATTATGGAGAAAGAAGATAAATGTGATTTATTAATATATTATGAGAATGATATATCAAAAGAGAAATCATATTATTTAATTAACAATGGTCAAGAATTAATTTTATGGTCAAAAGAGGTTATTTGAATTAAGGTACTGATATTGTAATTATGTGATAATTGCAATAATGGGCTGAGGATCTCTTGGATAAGAGGTGGACGAAATCTTATGGGAGCCCATCAGGATATCGTCCAAGGCCAGGGTTCTGGAAGGTTCCTATGGGCTGCTTAGGGCTTAAGCAACCAAATTAGGTATTTGACTGAAATACTAATCCCTCACCCATATAAAGACCCCCTTGGCCTCTTATTTTCGGCTACAAGAAACCCTAGATGGATCCCTAGAGCCGAAATCATCCATCCTCCCCTCTCTCTCTCTCTCTCTCTCTGACATTCTCTAGTAGCTTGTGGTGTTTATGATCGATTATAGGTATTACATTTGTGATACTCAACTCTCAAGGCAAGGACCTTCAAGCTTCAATTGAAAGGTAACATTCTTACTTGTTATTTATGTAAATTTCGATTTTGGTATGCTAGATTTAGGGTTTACAAGCTTTGGATGATTATTGCATGTACAATTAGAAAAATATTGATCCAAAGCTTTAGGGTTTGCATGTGCACCATAGGATTGGTGTTTTGCTCATAACCCAACATTGATATCAGAGCTTAGGTTGTTTTTCTATTGTACTTGATGCATAGATAAAATATTCAAAGCTGAAAAAGTAAAAAATTTTGCCTCTGTCTGATGAACTCGTCGAGTCACCTGAAGAACTTGACGAGTCAGGGCTACTTGACGAGTCCAGTTTTTGACTCTACGAGCCGGCTCGCAAGTTAGCAGATTTTTCGGGATTTTGACTAGAATTGGGTTGGGATAATTACCATAAACGTTTTTTTTACTGATAAAATACAATTTTTTCAATATTATGTTGATTATCCTCATCCGATTAGAAGCTAATTGTTAAATAATTAGGTAATCACTTGTTTATATGATAAAATAGATTATTTGTAATATTCAATATGAATTATCTTGCCATAAATTGAATTGGGTCAAATTTAGACAATCACAAATTATTTGATTAATTGAATTATTTGAAATTTGATCTAGAAGGTTTTGAAAAGGTTCAAAACTTGTCCTCAAGTTTTGGAATTTAAATTTTTGATTAATAGTTTTAATTTTGAAATATTTAGATTCTAAACCCTAGAATTTTACAAGTTTAAAATTTAACCCTTATACTATTATAATATTATAAGATTAATAATTATATATATGTATAAGATAAGTTAGTCTTACCGTTAGTAGGCCTCATTCATGAAGTTGGTCTATAAGGGGTGTTTAAGGAAGCGGCCTGTAAAATAACTGTCATTGGTATCCACTCTTACCCACTATAGTCTTGACTAGTGGAGGGTTGTTAGCCGAATGAGTAGAATAGGACAACTAATTTCTCATTAATAAGTATAATGACCTATAAAGTAACTAAATGTTTTCTTATAAATTCTCAATCTTAGTTACTTTAGGAAAAATGAAAATAATGTTATTCCATGAAATTACACTTTACACCTTGCCAAGTCGCTAGCGGAGCGTGCGTGTATAACCGGCACACATAATTTGGGACTAGAAATGGTGGCAAGGGGTGGCGCGATGTTTATCATAGATCAATGGACCGTGTGTGATTAACCAACACATGGACTAGGTGGTAAATGGCATCGAGAGTACCAAGTACATTTGCATGGTTACTCACACCTTGTTTGTGATCCTCGGTATCCCGGTCACAAACTTGAAGGGCATATCGAGATTTAAACATGCCATTGAAAAGTTCAATCAATCTCAAAAGAATCTAGGAATTTCAATTCATTTAAAATTTAATTGTCTTTATCGTTTTTCATGGTGGAAATTGGTAAATCCTCATTTACCTACCTTCAAATTATTTGCAATTAGATTACAACATCCCTCTTCTGAATTTTAAATAATTGTGTTGGGTCCTAGCTCTAATTTCTCATTTGGGTGTTAAATTGGGGATTCTTATCTAATCTAAACTTTGTCTATTTTCTTTTTTCTACTCCAAACAACAACGCTTGTGGCTCAGTCTCACTCATGAACTTGTGTGGGAGGGTGATATTTGATGGGTCCAAATTTTAACGACTGGATCCGCAACATCTGCATGGTCACCCGCTACGAGGACAAAGAGTATGTTCTCGAAAAGGAGCTGAAGGAGATTGACACCAACACTGCTACTCCTGAGAAAGTTGTTGCATACGAAACTCATAAGAGAGATGCTACGAAGGTTCATTGCATCATTCTCGCAACAATGACTACTGAACTCTAAAATTCCTACGAGGACTACTATCCCTTCAACATGCACCAATATTCGATGGAAAGGTACCATCAAAGTGCTAGGCAGGAAAGGTACGAGATCATCGCCTCGATGATCACTACCAAAATGAAGGATGGAGAGTTCATCACGACCCACATGAAGAAAATGCAGAGATATGTGGACTGCTTGCTGAAGTTGAATGTCAACTTTGATGAGGAGCTGGCCATATATATCATTCTACACTCCTTACCTACCTGTTATGATTAGTTTCGTATGACTTATCATATGAACAAGGAGTATGTCAATCTAAGCAAGCTTCAAGGCCTAGTAAGGACTGATGAGAGCAGTCTAAAAGGCAAATTTATTGCATCTAATCCTACTACTGCTGCCCCTGTCTTGGCTATTGGACAAGGAAAAGGAAAGAAGAGGAAGGATCCTTCTAAGAGCCACAAGGGAAAGTTTCACGATGGTACCTCTTCTAGTGGAACCAAATTTGGTCTTTCTGCTCCCTCTCCCAGCCCGAAGGATATAGAGTGCTTCTACTGCCACGAGAAAGGGCATTGGAAACGAAGCTGCCCGAAGTATCTACAAGATATCAAGGATGGGAAGATAAAGCCTACCTCTGCAGGTATTTATACTATTCATTCTAATAACTCATCACATGCTATGTATTGGGTCCTCGATACAGGATGTGGTTTTCACATTTTTTCTGATTTACAAGGTTTGAGAAAAAGTAGGGATGTGTAGCATGGGAAGATAAACTTGATCATGGGGAATTGGAAAGTGTTGTCTGTCACCAAGATTGGAGTTTACTCTTTAGTGCTTAGTAGTGGATTACATTTAGATTTGAATAATTTTTGCTATTCATCAGAAATGACACGAAACATTATTTCTTTTCATGGTTTGTATAAACAAGGTTTTAGATTTTCATTTAATAATGAAACTAGTTCTATTAATGCTTTCTTTAATGGTACTTTCTATTTTGAAGCAATACCTTGTAATGGAATATATGAAACTGTGATGGTTGTAGACAACTTAGGAAATGATGTGTTGCATATCGATTGTTCCAATGGTTTGGACAAAGCATGCTTGTGTAATTTTCGTCTTGGACATGTCAACAAGAAGCGCATAGCCCAACTCCAAAAGGGTGGAGTGTTGGAGTCATTCGACCTTAGGGACGATGACACGTGTGAGTCTTGTTTACTTGGAAACATGACCAAGTTACCCTTCACTATTACTTGTAAAAGGCGTGAGGGTTTATTGGATCTCATACATACCAATGTACGTGGGCCCTTTAGATCCACCACAAGGGATGCGAACCTTTTCTATGTAACTTTCACCGATGATTATAGCATATATGGGTATATCTACTTAATCAAGCACAAGTAAGAAACCTTTGAAAAGTTCAAAGAGTTTAAGAAAGAAGTGGAGAATCAGCTGGGCAGGAAAATTAAGATGCTCCGATCTGATCGAGGAGGCGACTACCTTAGCATCGAGTTCCACTAATACCTCAAGGAATGGGGAATTGTTTAGCAATTGATGCCACCTAGGACACCGCAGTTGAATGGTGTGGCTGAGAGGTGCAATCGAACCTTGTTGGACATGGCTTGTTCCATGATTAGTCGAGCTTTATTGCCTATCTTATGTTGGGGGTATGCCTTAGAAACTGCAACCCATATCGTTAATCTAGTCCCGACTAAGAAGGTTGCCAAAACACCTCACGAGATATGGACAGGGAAAGCTCCCTCGTTGTCACATATCAAGGTTTGGGGTTGCGAGGCTTTTGTGAGATGGGAGACTCATGACAAGCTCGAACCTCATAGTGAGCGGTGTATTTTCATCGGCTATCCACAGAAGTCCTTTGGATATCTCTTCTATAGACCGAGTGATAATGTTGTCTTCATTCCAAGGAGAGGGGTTTTCTGAGAGCAAGAACTTATATGCCAAGAGGACAGTGGGAGGAAAATGATGTTAGGTTTTGTATACTATAACATCCTATGGTGCACATACAACCCTAAATACCTTAGATCTATGTTTTCACAAATTATACATGAAATGATGTTTCCAAGGTATTAATCCTATAACTAGCATGTGATTGTTATACACCATATGAGATACTATTTAGAGTAACAAACCTTTTATGTATCTTGAAGTCTTGATGTATTTGGCCTTCAGATCTTAGCCCCAATAGTGTGGGAGCCTTAAATGAAGTCACAACACATCATGGACAAAGGTAGACATTTAAGAGAGAATCTTCATAGACCAAAAACCATCCACATGAACTCCAAGAACATCAGTCACGTTTTTGGCTATGTACTCACATATTTATGTGTAGGATTCCAATGGTGATGGGTATAACCCAAATCCATACGCATGGGTTTTATGATCCATGGTTAATGTGGCCCAACTCTTTATATATCCATACATAATCTTGGTCCAACATGGATCATAAGCCCAACACATATAAATACAACTAATTACCATAATTAGTCCCCATAGATTTAATTAGTCTCTTTTGATCACTAAATTAATTCCAAATTATTCTTGATCAATACTAATTAAAACATATGATTTCATATTAATATATTAGAACTTATAATATATTAATAAATCATATATAACCTTCTCTCAAGAGTCTATCCTAACAAATTGTTGTGATAATATGCAATCCAAATACACCATGCTACTCTCGGGTCGAGTACTTACCAATAACAATTATGGGCTTAAACATCTAATCCAACAGTCTCCCACATGGATAAGTCTAAAACTATTATTACAAGTATGACTCCAAAACCCGACTAGCAATTGTAGCTCATAAAAGTCGTTGTCGAACTCTGACCTAGTCAATGACTTGTCCATTAGATCAGGGATCATATATTCCTCCATTCTAGATATCATATGGATTGAGACATAGATTATAATCATTCTCTCTATCCATTTGTTGTTTCCCGATTTCCGATTTATGACGACCGACTAATTGAACAAATTCAAATCAGTCAAGGCCCGGCCGAGCACTTATGTTTGTCATCACTAAATCATCGAGGGGCCCACAGATATCGCTTTTATCCCTCCAAGGGTAAAAGGAATGGATAAACTTCGACTCATATGCTTGTACTAACTACTTGTTGAATCATACACAAATTCACGTTTTATAACATCTAGTTACTGATGCGTTTTCGTACAATCAATGTACAACCAACTCATAGTCAACAACCCATATCTATAGGTTTGAAGAATATAAGATATTATCGACTCATTATCACTCATGATAAAATCCATGAAGTGAGTCAAATGAGTCTGGGTTAAATCCAATACTCGAATCTCATTCTAAGAGCACTCATGAATGTTGCAGCAACTTTTGCTATGTCTAAACACTTTAGACATCTACAAGCCCAATTCATGATAGTCTTGATTCATACTTACTTCCAGCGTATGATTGACTGTGGAGAGTTTGAATAACCTAGTTATTCGGGAACTCAAAACATGCAAAGTGAAACACAAGAATAATCAAATCCAATATGGTCTCAGAACTTATGAATATAAATAAAACACCTTTTATTTATCACCATATTTATTACACATTATTCATTGTATAATGTTTCGAATAATCAACTTAATACTTGAACTGGAACAATAGCCATGCCTTGCTCAAAGCATGCACACTATATTTATCCAAACAATAGTTATGCCTTACTCCAAGTATGCAGACTATGTTTGTCTATGATCCTAACTTTTTGAAACAGACCAATTGAACATGATTCCAATGACGCTCTTTTCACAATCCCAAATCCTTACCACAAATGTAAGAATACAAGATTCTTTGCCATTTACTGAAATTTAGGGTTTACATGCTTTGGATGATTATTGCATGTACAATTAGAAAAACCTAGATCCAAAGCTTTAGGATGTGCATGTGCACCCTAGGATTGATGTTTTACTCATAACCCAATAGTTTTGGGAGTATTTTGTGACTCGATCTTAGAGGACCCGAGATGATTCTTGAGGAAAGTATGGATAGGTTTGGAATGTAGGATTGGGCCCGTACTACTAGAGTCATAGTATCCATACTCAATTCATGGATGATTTTGGGGATTCTAAGGACTAGTCATGGAAGATAGCATGGTTGGATACCATGGTTCAAGGCAGTGGTTCTGTATTTGTCAATCTTTTGGCTTGGGCTGCTTAGGCGAGGATGGGTTTTGTGTTTGTTCAAGCCCTTATGGTGATGTCGATGTGGGTTGTGTGGTTCATACCAAGATGAGTATGTTGGTTGGAAGTCTCGAGTGTTTTGTTAGAGGTCGTGCCTTGGGCCTCGAGATACAGGGATAAACTGGTTGATGTGATCGGATTGGAAATCACATCTGGGATTTAAGTGGTGGATTGTCTGATTAGATTGTCGTTATCTATTGCAAGGATCTTTCCCTTCAGTTTTTCCGAGTTAGAAGGAGTGGGAAGGCTTGTAACCTCCCGAGTTAGGTTGGATTCTCAGCTTGGGGTCTGTTTGTCGCAGTCGTTGGTGACAGTATGTCAGCGCTGGTGTGCACATATGGATTGATGTGGAATGAGCACCTTAGCGATGTGAGTAAGGGCCCACATTCTTGTGGGATTGGAAAGCCAAGTGTCGGATTGTAGTTGGATTGAAAGCAAAGAAGGTATGTTTGGATCGTAAATAGGTAGTTGCTTATGCTTTGTAAGTGGCTATAATTGGGAAATTCAGAGGTCTTCTGCTGGAATTCAGGTTTCTCTTGGGGTTCTTTTGATCCATATCGGGAGGACTATTATGAGTATGTTATTCATTCCATGGTCAAGTATGGTTGTACTTGGTTCATCCGGTTGGGTTATGTTTTGGTTTCACCATGGTTCGAGTTCTAAGTGGGGGATGGAAAAATTCATTGACAAACTTGACTCGAAATTTAAACTTTGAGATTTTATGGATCATTAATCTGACTCATGGTGATTTTTCTAGATTTTTTTCAAAACATGGATAGATTGGTAATTTTTTAGAATTTCCCAGCAATGCATTTTAAGGGTTAATTGAAAACTTTACCCATTAAGCCATAACCAAAATCAATTATGAAGATGGAAATTGGGTTCTTAACAGTAGAAACATGTCAACAAGTTAAAATAACAATTCCAACCTGAAGCCATGATTCAAAGTACATAACTTATAAGGGAAAAACAAAGTACTTTGCTAAAAGAGAAAGCATCACTAGGGTTTGAGCTTCCTCCACTATTAAGCCTCATATAATGACATTTACAGAATGGTTTGAAAACCATTTGTATGGTTCAAAACATGGTCTTTTTACAAAAAAAAAAAATACTCACTATAATTGAGGTAGAAATCAACATGAGTTTTTGCAAAAATAAAGAAGGTAATGATTCCAAAACTTTGAGCAATTCATGGACATGATTAATAACACTTTTGAGAGTGTTCATGACAATATTTTTACAGCCAATAAACAACCAAAATACACTCAATAAGGCTGAAAAAGTAATTGCACATAGAATCAAGCAATCGAAATAGAAAATAATGTCCTAGTTTCATATTTTGAAGTTTCATAGCATGACCCCTACTCAGTATTTAGAGTGTAAAACAGAATATGTATCTCCAAAAAGAGCTTCATAGGAATTTATAGAAACTAGACTCAATTTCATACAATTTAATCTCTCTACAGCATCGTCCAATTCAGAACATATCGAGCTCTACAGCCCTTGCAAAACAGATCAACAATTCTGTCCAGATTTCCAACTTTCACAAACATCACCAAAAACTTCAGGGATTAAAACAAGGACTCAAAAAATAGAGATCCATGGTAAGAAATTCATTTATACCTCTAGAGATGTGATAAATTTATATGAGAAGAAGCAAAGAATAAGTCTTGATCTCTACAATGAATTATCTCCCCTCAAAAGCACCAAAATCACCACTCCAACTTCTTGGATCTTCACCAAATCTTCAAGTAAGGAAATGCTCTCATGAACTCACTTCAAAGTAGTGTGGATAGTGCCAATTAGGGTTTAATCTCGTATTTAGGTTTAGGGGTTACTTAAATACATCATAACTTTCATTCTAGGCCACTAAAGTGTGAGAAAATGACTCCATGACCCATAGATATATGATCAACTATCATTTTCTTACACTTTGACCCCCATAACTTAAAGTTAAACAAAAGAAATGGTTAGATTAATAAATAAGCTTGAAAGAATACTATTCACATTAATAGTAGAGAAATTTGGGTCGTTACATACATCCACTTGACAAATCACTCGAGACATTTACAACGAACTTCATGACTCGAGATTTTGAAACCAATACCCAACATCGGTAACCAAACTCCTAATAAACAAACCACAAGAAAATGGGATCCGCATTTGCAAACACCCACCAAGTGACTTCCGATGCACAACTAATACATCCACCAAAACAAAGTTTTACTATCCACATGATCCAACCCAGCTGGTCACTGAGCTTTCCGACTCCCTAAAATGCACTAACACCCAACAATGCCAATAAGAATAACGATCTGAGACCTAAGAGTCTCAAACAAATGACTACTAGGCCCCACCCATAAATGTCATACAACCACTGGTTTACGATAATTTGTTCACGGTGCTACGCCGATCTTGTCATCATTCCATCAGTGGCTCGAAGAATCATGACTAACACCACAGGGGCCTAAAGGTACTCAACCATTAATCCACCGACTTGCAGGAACCCAATCAAGATTCCTCTCAACACTAAACAAACACAACATGATCCATACCCTTCTATAATGCACAATTCCTTTCACGGTACAGGTTGCTACCAACACAAAATCAGACATAAACATCATCGCACACACCCATAGAATGAGATAGACAATCATACCCTTGTTCCAATTCAAGGCTGTAAACAAAATAAGAACCATACCAATAAATTTGGACAAAGTGTTCTCTTGATATCTTATTCAGCCCATATACACCCCTCATGACAATACACTACATTCCTTCGTCCTCACAACCTAACCCAAAGGGTGATGTACCGGTAGATCTAACAAAATGACGAACCTCAATCGTTAACAGAAACATTCTCATGAACAACTAAAACATGATCCTACAGCTTAACTAAAACTGAACAGATCCCTCTAATACATAAGTAGCTTGGTAAAACTTCCAAAGTTATCCAAAAATGGTGTTAAAACCCTGGTCGAATCAATCCAAATACCAACCCTGGTGACACGACATGCCAAAATATACAATGTATAGAACTTGATGATAGGTTGATGCATCCATTGAACCTCAATTGATATTCTGAAACTTTCAAAGAACCTTAGTCCTCAACTATTGACGATGAACCAAAATACTAAAGATCGAGAACGCATTGAAAACTAATCTAATGATCCAATACACTACTGAACAAACCTATGTGGAACTAAACATACCAAACTCTGAAGCTGGTTTACTGATCAACAATTACCCAACCTAGACTATAGATAGCAATTTATAAAACAAGTTGACAAATCCCTCAATAACTGATACTCAGCCTAAGCGACCCAAACACCTCTTGCTCTATTCATCAACATTCCTGAAAGGAACCACTGGCTACAACGAGCTCCTTTTCCAATAGCTTCTTGCCTTGAAGACAACTCATGCATTCCTGGGCATATAGTTCTAATGGAAACTTGCTTTACACCCCCGTCATTACCAAATCTTGAACCAAAGTCTCGCATACCCGAATCATAGATCCTTATGACCCATTCCTCCGAAACCAAAAGATTGAATAGACTGATGACCCTCCAAGCAGAATACCTTGTTCTCCCGTACTTAGGGTTCGAACTACCACCAACTAACATTACAAATAGACCAAATCTCAAATTGGCTTAACCCGATACATAGCATCTCTGACCCTTTAAATGTATAACAGAATACAAGATGATCCTCCAGATAAAGACCAACCCACCTCAAAGAGATCTTGAGTCTCAGATGGAGACCTCGGAAACATCCTAAGCATGATCGCCCCTAACATCAAGAATCCCATGAAGATGTAAAAGCAATTATTCTGACAGTCCATTCATAGCACCGATTCTCTATCTCACACACCTTGCCTGCAATTCCCCAACAATCAATTTACTGTGAGAAACATTCATAAATACAAGAGGCATTATTCTCATAGTCGGGAAACATCTGAGACAACCAATGTTGTCGTTCCTGATTCACTTCCGTGATCACCTTAAACAATCAAATAGCACATGGACTAACTAAATTAAAAGAAGCAAACTCTTGATCTCATCTAAAGGCAACCATACCACAAGAATCCTCTTGTGCATTCCCACACTACCATACTTTCCACTAAAAACCACAACCATTTAGCCCCATGTTGGGTCTTCATCCCAACTATGAAAATTACATGCCACTCTCTCTTTTTCCTCTGAACACAGAATGTTGGAGGAACATAATCCCCATCTTAGACAAGAAATTCTAAGCCATCATTCGATCAATCAGCCTCATGATGCAATCCTTGAGCTGATCATCACAATCCATTCCTTCTTGAGTCCCACGAATCAAATTGTCACTACTTCCAACAAGGCCTTCGAGTCCTTAGAATCAACTAACTCACATAGGTATGCAATATCCAAACCCAAACTAACATAACCACTAAGGCCAAACAAACACCAGATCCATCCTTAGCTTGAACAATCATATCCGATAAACTGATAAAGATGGAAACACATTGCATTGAATAATTGTGCCCAACCATACTATCTACCCACAACCAGCTCCTTATACTCTCTGAAATTTTCCTCGACTCGAGTACGGATCCTATGATTTCAGTAGTATGGGCCCAATACTACCTTCCACACCTATCTGTACTTTCCTCAAGAATCGTTCTAGATCCTCTAAGTAATTACTCATGTTCTCTAAGTAACTACTCATGTCCACTATTGTCCGATCCAATCACTAATACTCGTTCTCAAATGAATACACACTGCTAAACAGTGCACTCATCAAGCTAAAATACTCCCTAGGATTCCACTCACCATATCTCTACTATTAGCTGCAGAAGAAACTCCCACCAATATACACTAACTACCTCATGAATACAATCACATGTAAAAAACATTAAACAATCCTTTGACTGTGAGTTCTCACAATACAATAGTTGGACTCAAACATGAGTTGTACAATAGAGCTTAACATAACATTCTAAGATTATTTAATCCTTGTAGCATGAAAGTTAATGTGCTCGCTTAGTATTCAAACGACATCAATAAAGGTTTCATATAGCACAAAGCAAGCAACATTTTCGCATTGACAACAAGCAATCATGCATCACATAATCAAGCAGTCCTATCTCAAAACTTTTGAAGATCTCCAATCATTAATCATGCTAAAATGCATCTCTCCTAAATATGCATTTCATCATGCAAATCCAAGCAGATCATATCTATAAACTAACATGCAATTCACATAAACACATAGATCGTATAAACATATCAACATGTCTGGGTATTATGGGAATCAATTACTTGAGCTCAGTCGATTTCATGCATCACACCCTTTTTTCTTAAAAACTCTTTTTAGAAAACTTATTTTCTTTTAAGATGTTTTATTATCTCCTCAGTTTGAGTTCAGACTCACCCAAAAGTGTGCCCAAATCCCTCAAACCAAGGCTCTGATACTAACGTGTAACGTCCTAAAGATATCGAGTAAAAAAATTAACTTTAAGTATGTCGAAACCATTGATTCATTATCCCAGAAGACAACCATAGTAAAAGTATTCTCAAAACATCAGAGTAAAATCATAAACTGTCAATGCGGAATAAATCTCCAGAGTGCGATCAAGTTGGGCCCTTCCTTTTGAACCATAGGTACCTGAAAAAAAATTAAACATAAACCGTAAGCACAAAGCTTAGCGAGTTCCCCCAAAATACCACATACAATAAATATAACTACACATAATTGTATCGGGTCCGTAACAACCCCTCGTCCATATCAACCCTGATTCCATAGACTTCGATCTCAGATCGGCTCCATCAGGTCCATAACAACCCCGAGTCAATATCAACTCCGAGTGTGTAATGACTCTGAGCCCATATCGGCTCCATGCATACAACATACAATCATATTAGCAATAGTCACATAGACATATGTATCCTACATACACCAATCAATGAGCCGGTATTGGTGCCTTCGACCCACGAATATGATGTAAAGACTCACCTAAACTATTCAACAGAAGCCCAACAACTACCTCAGTAACATAACAGCCATCCGAAGTTCCTAAAGCCAAACCGAGACCAATCCTTAGTCAAATACTCAATTCTACCTAAATTTAACCAAAAGTCAAACTGGTCAAAAATTCAACTCCAGCTGACGCCCAAGTCGTGGCCAACCCATGGCCATGTCGTAGCCACTTAATCTAGTCCCGGACAAATTCTACTACCATGTCGTGACAGACGTGCCACCAGGCCATGACAGATCCATGAAAAATGGTCTCGAATAATCTTGTCGCCACGTCATGGCGAGCATCATGTCACCTTGTGGTCATGCTAGGACAAAACAAACATGATAAGTCCTACTACCACGTCATGGTCTTCAGTCTGAAATTCTTTTCTTCAATAAGGGCTTAATCCATGTAACGCCTGTGTTTCTGGGCTTGCCATTTTTAGCAATGTGATAGTCTGGGTTAACCTTTGTAACCCGTTTTGAAATAATAGAAGTGTATTATTTTAGTATTATGTATTTTGTGCTTAATTGCTTAATTATGTGGTTTAATTAATTAAGAATAAAAACAAGCGTCAAAATTTAAGTGTAAAATAAACTTGATATCCTTAGATAATGTTGTAGTAGTTGAAACAAGGTTTCCGAGGATATAAAGAATGCCGAAATCCGAGTTATAACGAAGAAGTTATGACATGTCGAAGTTTCGCGACAAAACCGGCACCGCTGAATAACGTTAAAAAAGTGAAATTTACGTTAGAGCGATATTTAGCCTTAGTGATCTAAACGAGAATCGAAGATCTCATTGTTAGTATCAAAGAGATAAAAAGTTAGGCGAGAACGGACGTCAAACGAAGAAGTTATGAATTTATAACGAAATTTTCTGTCCCGGCCTAATGAAAATAAATAATAAAAATAAAGTCAAAATTAGCCAATGGAGTCTAAACGAAAGTTGTAGAGCGTAGTCTCACCTTCACGTGGATATAAAGAACGTTGAAAACGGAGTTCGTATGAAGGAGATATGAATTTTCGAATTTTATTAAATAATTAATAATTAAATTTAATTATTAAATCCGGCCTTATCCGAAGACGAGTCACCAGACTCATCCGGAGTACGCCCCGCGTACTCGACTATGCCCCGCGTACAGTAAGAAATGTCGACACTTCAGATGACGCATGCAGTGACGACTTCGGAGCCATGTACGCCCCGCGTACGAGGAG
The DNA here is from genome assembly GCF_052625555.1 of Lactuca saligna. Taxonomy (NCBI): domain Eukaryota; kingdom Viridiplantae; phylum Streptophyta; class Magnoliopsida; order Asterales; family Asteraceae; genus Lactuca; species Lactuca saligna. Next base: position 61,290,968 of record NC_136425.1, read on the forward strand.
GTTCCAGCCTCCTATAAATAGGATGCGAGGTGTCCGGGCATAGTTGTTCATTTCTCCTCCGTTTCGTGCCGAAGCTCTGCGTTTTTACCCCCGAAGCCACCCCGAAGCCCCGGTATCATTCCCGAGTCCCGAAGCAAGTCCCGAGATCCCAAAGATCCCGAGAAGTGCGGTTTCCGAGCTGAAGCTCTGCCCGCGAGAAGTTCGATTTTTGTAGAGATCTTTCAGATATGCTGAGGATTTCTACTTCTACAAGCCGTAGTGCTGTCGGATCATCTTCTGATCAAGTGAGTGTGTAGTTAATTTCTTCTAACGCATAATTATGAAGTATTTTATACGAAATACGTGTTATGTGTATAATTTTGTTGTTATGTGCGTGAATGTATATTCACTCTCTTCAATCTCATAGCTCTGATTTGTTTTCTATGAAATACGTGTTATGTGGGTATGCCTCATCTGTTATGTGAAATATGTATTGAATGAAAATGTTATACATGTTTTAAACTATGTATAAAAATATATATTTTTATCTACTAATATGTTGGGTAGAACATGGGTAGATAGTTGGTGTGTAATAAACAGATGAGAGGCCTCGATGTTGTTGTTGTTGACCTAGTTATTCAGCGGAGTATGGATAACGACCACAGACTCCTTCTAGACAGTCTCGTGGAACGCTAGCAGGTTCATAACCTGTAGGTGTTGTGAACGATGTGTTCACCGGTGTACTCTATCCCCCTCATGGTTGCCTTTAGGATATCTATTGTTGAGGAAACCCCTTAGCAGTAATGTCCGTCCCGATGAAAATCCTAGATTAGGTCCCTTGAGATAGATGTTGTTTTAGGGACGTAAAGTGAGGATAACGGGAATGGGTAATCGGGATAGTGATTGGTTGGTGAAATTAAATATAATTTATTTATTGTGGGTTGAAAACCCTATATACTCACCAGGCTCCCAAGCCTGACCCACTCAGTTTTATTTGTATTACAGGAAGTGGCGCAAGGGTGTAAGATGGATGAATCATCGAGTTTTTTTGTTTACAAGTCTGTATATGTATATATTTGTTGAATGACTTGTAATGTTATCGTTTATGCTTTATGGTCTGTATCGGAACATGACACCCCGAGTTTTAATTATATAATGAAAATGCATCTCTTGATGAAATGCTTTGATAAATATTATTTTATCATGTTTTGTTTTGGGAACAAATTCCGCAACACTTTTAAATCAAAAAAATTTACTCTGAAATTATTTTAAAAAACATAAATGAAATCGGTCTTTTCTGGCCGTGATTTTGGGGATGTCACAATCCATAAGGACCAAAGCTAAAATCATTTGATCTGATTCCTAATCGCTTCATAATGGATAAAGTTTCCAACTTTATCCATTAGGATGGTCCAAACCACCAAGATCTAGACTTTAAGTCTCAAAGGGACCCAAAAATGCATCTTTCTCAACTTAATCCATTAAGTATAAGTCTCCCACTTTCATATCTGAATCGAAAATATGTCTAGATGGATAATGTTTCCAACTTTATCCATAATACTGTCACAATCTTTCAAGATCTAACCTTTAATACACCAAAATGGCCTAATGGACCAAGATAACATGCATGGCTAAAAGAGAAGGCAAAATATCATAAGTTTCCTAGTCCATGAGGTCCAAGAAGCATTCCAAACTGATCAAAAGATGTTGGAGTCCACACAACTCCAAGATCACTCATAAAATGGACCAAAAGTGCCAAAACCCACAAATAAAGAGATCTAAAGAACTAAAGAGCAAATTGGAACTTTACACTCACAATAGTCCAAAAATGTAGTGCCTATGATGGATCCACGCTTGAAGCATCATTTGTTGCAACCTAAAGAACCTTCGTGATCTTTAAGTTTCATCAAAATATCATAAAAAGTATCCAAAAAAGGAGAGGAAATACGGGAGGAGCTCATATCTTGGAGATGGAGGCTAGGGTTTCTCCCAAGGGGTTCTAGAAATATAATGGAGGCTGCTAAAATGCCCAAAAATGCAGAACCTTATACTTAAATACGTTGAAAACCCTAAAATCATGGTCTTCGGCCTAACAGGTTGGCACTCTGTGGCCATGTTTCTCCACTTCGTGGCTTGCCACGTCGTGAAGCTCTGATCTCCACTTTGTGGCGATGATTTTTCACCCAAATCCATTTCAGCTTCAATCAGTCATAACTTATTCGTTTCAACTCCATTTTCAGCGACCTTTATATGTACGAAAAGATATTGACAAGCCCCACAACTCTATCTAATTACATTTGACTTTTAAAACATACCGAACTAAAATCCTTAATTCATGAAAGAAGTCTGAAACATCACTATTCCCATTTTACCCCTTGACTCCAAAACACAATCCAAGGGCTTAGATCATATAACCAATATTATCAACATCCAATATGGTCTAAACCCTATTCCCTTGAAGCCCAAAGCCTTTTCTTGATCAATTTATTGTCCATAATCTTGAAATAAGAAACTTCTCAAAACAGGATGTTATAGAGATAGAGAAAGACTCTAAAGAGTGGTGCAAGAAATGAGGAGTCTTATGCCTCCTTTTATAGTTGAATTTTGGCGCATCGAGCGATGGTAACTGGCCCGGCTGACGGTTCTTCACTTACATACAACATTCAGTTGGAGTGACTAGGTGCATTTAATGCACCGTGCCATGGAACATAGATGACAACGACACAGTATTTTTATTAGATCCGCAAAATCTTATAAAAATCACAACTCTTTCATACGAACTCTGATTTCAACGTTCTTTATATCCACGCATTCGCCTTGACAAATACTACAAGTTTCATGTTGATTATTTTGGCTAAATGCAATATATTTTCACTTGAGAGATTAAATTGATTCCTACTTTTTATGCCTATAAATATGTCTACCCAATAAAATTATGACAAGTGTCATCTTTCCATATTTTATAAACTAAATCATTAAGACTATATTAGGAATATATCAAATACAATTAAATTGAATGGTGATTTGTCATACTTTTAGTGGGTAGGAATAATTGTAGGAATAAAAGGTAGGAGACAATTTAATTTCTCTTTTCACTTTCATCCTACTAAATAATTGTTCATACCTTTTTATCTCGAAAAGTCAAAACGGGGTGTTACAATTAGGGTTCCAACATTTGGTTAGTTATAGAGTCACCATGTTTAGCAAGTTACAATGTCGGAGTTCTAGATCAAGATCTGGCGATGATTTGTCAATGTTCTAGTGGTGGCGGTGGTTTTAGGTCTAACGACGCTCCTCCTTGATGGTGTTGATGAAGGTGTTTGGAGTAGGTGACGAGTTTGTTGATTTTTGTCGGTAGCAGTGGTTCCTAGAGAGAATGGTGGTGGTTTACGACGAGACAATAGTGGCTGGAGGTGGTCGGTAATTGTTCACGGTGGATGGTGGTTTCCTGCAGCAAGGGTGAGAGAGAGAAAAGGAGTAGTTGTGTTATAAAGAGAGATGTTAGTTGAGTAAAGTAATTATTATATTTTTTTTATTTGAAAAATAGATAAATAAATAAATAAAAGAATGGAAAAAGAAATTAGTAAGGCTAAAAGAGTAATTTGAAATTAAGTCTAAATTTCCAGGGACTCATTTTGCATCGAAGTTTTGATTTAAGATTGATCATACAAACAAAAATAAAAAAATGTCTCAGACTTCGCTTTTTGAGATATACCAAAATTTCAATTTACTCTTAAAAATGATTATTATATACATATATTAAATGGCATCACTGATCACTCTTATGAAAAGTAATAGTTGTTTTGACTTATGGCTGGATTTGTGTAGTCGGCGGCTGGTATGAAGTCGGTCGGCTTTGTCTAAAATCGAGTCTCACCGCCTTTAAAACTATTTGTGAAATATTAATTATACCGAGATAGTATATTGATAATGACATGTCAATATCCTTAGACTTCATTATAATAACCAAAAAAATTGTCACAAAATAATCTTCCTTTTTGTAACATCCAAAATTTTCATTTTTAAATTCATATAAAAACATTGCTCATAAAAAAGCATCTCAAAAAAAATCAAAATGTCAAATACAAATCTGCATCAAAATATAAAAGTATCCCAAAATATAAGGTATCATAAACTACAGACGAATGTGTACAATCAAGCCTTCTCTAACACTCGAAAATTTGGTATGTTTCCTTTAGCCCCTTATTGAAAAAAAAAATCATTACATTCTAGTCCCTAGCTAGTATGCAGGGTGTACTCTTAGTACGCTTAGCGTACTAGCTCGTTCCAGATCGTGGGTTTCATCCACGTATGTGGGGTGTATGTGGAGGACGCATGGCGCACGTGGTGCAGGGGCAAACCCTAAAAATTAGTGTTTACACCCTATTTAAGCAACTTATCTCACTCTTGGACACTTTATTGACCAGTCTCCATCACCATATGCCCTAATATCGAAACCCTAAGTGTATTTGGTGAGATTTGAGCTTGAAAGTGAGTTTGTTGGTGTTTTATGATGATGATGATGATGATGATGATGATGATGAAGAAGAAGAAGAAGAAGATGATGATGATGATGATAATGAACACTTGGAGGTTGCTTGGGTGTAGCTTGAACTTGTAGATCCAGAGTTATCTTCACTTTAGCAAGCCATTTGAGGTAAAAAGCTCTCATCTTGATGATTTTATGTGCTAGATCCAACTTAGGGTGTTCTTTATGCATTTTTGGGTCTTTTCAGTTAAAGTTGAGCTTTTGATCTACTCCAGAAGATATGGATGTTAGATATTAGCTCCATTGAGGTCCCTTGTCCATAAAAATGCAATATTTATGTAAGATATTTGTCCATGCAAGTGTTAAGGTTCTTATTAAGCTTCTTTTTTAGTATTGGGCCCCATTAAGCCATGCGTGCGTGTAAAGTTGGCAACTTTACGTATTAAGTCACTACTTAGGACCAGATCTGGGAGTTTAGCATGTTGGCTTAACTAGTTAAGTGCTTAATGGGTTGGGTTGGTAATCAGGGGAGTATGTTGGGTGTACTAACCCCAGAAGGAGTACGTTAAGCATACGAGCTGAGTACCCCCCCCCCCCCCCCCCCCGCATACTCAGCATATTGACTTTTGGGATTGACTTTCTCGATTAGAACCAAATCTTGAGCTTTTAGGGTTTGGGCCTTGTTGGGCCTTTGGACTTCTGACTTTGGGCCAGGGTTAGGCTATGGGTTTTCTTGGTATTTGGGCCATTATGATTTTGGGCCTAACTTGGATGTTGGGCTTTATTAGGCCTTGGGATGTCATTTAGGAATTTGGCCTTTTGAGCAATGGGTTGGGCCTTGGTTTTGGGCCAAGTAAGAAAAAGGATAAAATGGTCTTTTACCCTGGATATTGGACAAGTGACTTAGATATTTGATTATGGGTCGAGATCCAATTGTTAACTGGATATTTATTTGATGATGTTAGCGTGGGGATTTTCCTGACCAGCAAACTGAGATTTTATCTGGGTGATTCTGCAGCTTGAGGTGAGTTTCCTAATTGTGTTTAGTGGTTCGAAGGCACCAATGTCGGCCCGTGGTTTGTTATGCTTAGGATGCTATTTGTTTGCGTGACTCTTAAATGTGATATGTGTTTATATGTTTACCGGGCGGGGTACAATGACTATCATCTATGCTATTTATCTTCGTTATTATTGCATATGTTTGAATGATTATATATTTACATGCTTATATGTATATTGGGCGGGGCTTAATGACTGAAAATTTTGTTAACCGAACGGGACTCGATGTTGGGGGGGCCCCGATGACGGGCGGGGCCCAATGACGGACGAGGTCCATTATATGTTTGATAAGTATGGTATATGGTATTTTGGGGAACTCGCTAAGCTTTGTGCTTACCGTTTTCAGTTTATGTTTTAGGTACTTCTGTTTCGAAGGGGAAGATCCCGGGATGATTGCAGTGTACACACCACATCGTTCCACATTTTTATATTACTCTGATGTACTTGGATGATATTGATACACTTTGATTCACCATGATTTCTATGATGTTGTTTGGATGGTGATTTTCTTAATTTAAAAATCGAAAATTTTAGTCTTGATTTTTGGGATGTTACACCTTCGCTTTTCGCAATCCTCAGAAGTATCTGAAACACATTTAATCAACAACTGTAAGCACGAAGCTTAATGAATTCCCTAAAATATCACATACAACACAACACAAAGTAAACATTTATGAGTTATCAACAACCCTAGAGTCTACTCGAAGTCTCAGTGGACAAACATCACACCCTATGGGTTATCAGCAACCCTGGAGACTACCCAAAGTCTCAGAGCACACATTAATATATATATATATATATATATATATATATATATATATATATATATATATATATATATATATATATATATCACAGTAATAGCACTAAAGATGAAAATTTGACCAGCGGGGATCCAATCCTAACAGGGCGGGTATTACACATCTTAACGAGTGATGGGGCGGAGATGCCCGAAACGGGTATATATATATATATATATATATATATATATATATATATATATATATATATATATATATATATATATATATATATATAACGGCTATTAATATTTGTTGGAAATCGAAGTGACACTTTGAACTTTTCCAATCTTTTCCTATTCCTTTCTTCAACATCTTTTTTTACTTTTAATTTTTTTTTTTAAATGGCAAATTATCCTATTTCTAATCTAATCCTAAACACCACCTAAGTCTCCTAGTGAGACTTGAACCCATGACCTCTCATTTGAGAGAGTCACTCCTTACCGCTAGGCCGAAGGCCCTTTGGTTAAATTATGAAACGATTAATTTCAAATTATATTTAATCACGTCTAAACTAATGGCACATGCTTTTAGACATCATATACGTTTGTTTCCAAAGTCTTTTCATTATAAAATATCAATCAATGTATTGTCTGTGACATCCCCATTTTCACATCCAGAAAATACCGATTTGTTTATGCTTTATTTTGAAACTCAGAGTAACATTTTAAAGAAAATAGTTGTGGAATTTGTTCCCATAATCATCTATCTTGCATTCGTTCATTCTGAAGCTCATCGCTTCCAGGGCTCATATGATAGGCACTAAGTCCATAATTGTCAATGCTCGTTCGTAAAACACTAAATCCATAGTTGCTAATCTTCATTTATCGGGCACTAAGTCCATAGCTACCAGCGTTTATCTAACATGTACTAAGTCCATAGATACCATCATTTATCTAACATGTACTAAGTCTATAGCTACCAGTGTTTATCTAATAGGCACTAAGTCCATAGCTGCCAACGTTTATGTAACAAGTACTAAGTCCATAGCTACCATTGTTTTTCTAACAGGTACTAAGTCCATAACTACCAACGTTTATGTAATAGGCACTAAGTCTATAGTTGCCAATGTTTTTTCATACCATATTTCATCTCTCATCGTTCATCTACCCATGTTTTATTCAACATAATCGTAGATATAAAATACATATACTGTTTAAATCATTTAAAACATGTATAAAATTGTTCATCCAACATAGAAAGCAAGTATTTAAATAATATGCACACATAGCACGTAATTCATATAAAATACTTCGTATCTATGTGTAAGATGAAAGTGACTATGCACTCACTTGTTAAAGTGATGATTCCAAACTCGGGCAGCGCTTCGCTTTTAACGATTCTATTTTCCTTCGACAAAACCTAGCATTCTTATTGCTAAGTTTTAGTCTAATATTTATTGCAACTAATTATTAGTCTAGATTGATCATTAATTCAAAGTCTACTTTCATGATCTATCAAGTAAGGAACAACCAGGTAGGATCATATCGGAGGTAGGGTCCGTTTGGTATACAAAGTATATTGTTAGGAAGTCCCACTTTAAACACCTCACTAAATCACAGCCTAGATATCATCCCCGTAAGTAGATCAATCAGTATAACGACTTTGAATCTCTGATAAATCTTATTTATAGGTTCATAATAATGATATTATATTTAAATATACGCATGATTCACCCTTTATTTATAGGGATTTTATCGTAGAGTAGGCCCTAAGTTTCGTACGTATCTTCCGCGTACGAGCTTCGTTTCCTATGTTATTTATTTCCACATGTTGGTATTTATGAGTACTACAACTTTCATTTAGATTGCTAAGGCTAGAAAGTATTTTATCATAAATTCACTTTTTACGATTCACGGTGTCATGCCGGTTTTTCCGTAAAACTTCGACAGATCCTAACATCTTCAATATAACTCAGATTCCAACTTCTTTATATGTACGGAATCCTTGTGACCTATAATATAACTTGGTTAAGATTACACCTTCTAAATAATATTCCATCAAAAAGTTATTTTTGATGCTCATTGTCTCTAAATTAACTAACCTGAATCTACGGCCGTTACATTGTCCAACTAAATGATTGCCGACGACAGGATTATAGTTAAATGTTAATGAAAATTTTATTATAGACATTGCGTCCTAAGAAACATATAAATTTTATTTGATGATTCATATTTTTTGTTTATATATTTAAGTCATTTAAAGTTAACGGGTATCCATCGGGTTCCCTGTATCCGACGAATATTTATTCACCCAAACCCATCGAGGATTAGGCGGGGATGGGCCTGAGTTTCAGAGTTTGGGTACGGGGACGGGTATTACAGTATTCGCCAATATCCATCCTTGTTTGCATCCCTAAATAGCACATAGACCTAATTGGTCAACACATATATTCTACCATACAAGGAAGAATAGTGAGGAGGCTCGCGTCGCACAAATGAGTGATAGAACTCATCCCCAAATTGCCGGAACTAGACTCTGCTTAATAATTACACTAATTAACTCTAATTAATAATTAAGGTAATTTTCCATACTCCACTAACCCCAATACAAGTCTAATTCGGGCAAAAGGCCGTTTTGCCCCTTCAAAATCCCTCACAAATCCTCTTAAGGTACACTTGGTCAAAAGTCAACAAAAGTCAACTATGGCCATGTACACAACGTACATAATTCTACGTTAGGCGTAGAGTATGGGGCAACAGGAGTCGGGTTCACAACTAGCTTTGACGGGCGTAGCCAGGATTACGCTCAGTGTATGCGGTCTTGACTCAAATCTAATTTTCAATGTCTTAATCATTAAGACAATTACTCCAACCTCGGATCTGACCCCTAAATGATGTCCTAATCCATGAAGTCTCTGACTTTATGCCTTTGCATGGATAAAGAGTGCTTAATCCCAAAACCCTAACATTTCACTTCACCAAAATCTCCATAACTCATGCATGGAAGAAAGGAAATGACCAAGCTAACATTTTATAACTCTAAACACCCTAAAATATCTTAAAGGACAATTGTTATGCTCTAGATTATTTCATACTCACAAAGATCAAGGTTTTGGGACAAAATAAACTTAAATCCAAGTCTAAACAAGATCTACCAAAACAAGCTCCAAGGTTTGAACTTTATCCCTTCAAAAGGTGAACAAGGACATGTAGATTCTGGATCCAAGAATACCAAAGCTCACTCTCAAGCTTCAAATACCACTCACAAAGGCTAGGATTTCGATTTTAGGGTTTGGAGGAAATGGAGGTTGGTCATAAGGAGGTCCAAGGGGATTAAGATGCTTAAATAGGAGACACAACCTTAAAATTTTAGGGTTTTGAAAGTTGCATGAGTACATCCGACATACCCATATGTATGCCCAACATAATCCACCACCTCGATCCTTATCATGGCTTATGCCCGCATACAAGGTTGGTACGCCCAACATAAGGGCTTAAATGTTAAAAATTTTAAATGCAAATGGTTAAAATAGAAATACCTGAAAACGGGTGTTACACCTTTTTAAGTATTTATCATTCATTCAACAAAAATGATTATGTAAAATACTGTTTTGTGATATTATTTTTTTTAGAAATGGTGATGTTATAAAAAACAAGAACATATCACCAAAGAACTTTAACAAATTTATATATAGTGATTACTATTTATAAAATTAATTTTTGCAGAAAAAAAATCATTTTGTGAAGTTATTATTGAAATATATAACTATTTTTAACAATCTAAACTGAAGTTGGTAGGTTGGCCTAAAATATTGTCTTGTTATTTCATGTTTTCTATTTAATTTTATTAGATTTATAACAGAAAAATACAAAAAGAAAAGACAAGAAATTAATTGGTTGGGATTAGCTTCAATTTACAATACACAGAACAAACAAAACAAAAGATTTTCATCATCCACGTCTTCTATGTTGCTTTTCACATGGCTACAACACCTTTACTTCTAATCGATCGATTTACATGAGTTAGTTTTACACAAACGAAATTACAAGTTTCATGTTATCTTCTCAACAAAATTTCCCGCCAATCTGTCATTCATTCAAATGCTGCTTCTGTTTTCCACATCAATGGAAATTCGTAGCTCGTTGTTTGATGGAGCGCTTCCAGATCTCGAAAGCACACAACAATCTGAAACAATTCGATCACGGATTAGCGCAATGAACAACATGAAAATTTCATACGAATTGATTTGGTTTAGTTGAAAAACTGATGATTTGTAATCAATGTGTACCTTTTGAAGGTGAATTGTATGATCTCTTGCAATGGAGAATCGCGTTTCGGATACTGTCCTGTTGTTCCAACGCTGAATCATCGCTCTTCGTCGCCGGCGTTTGTAGGATTGCTGACGCCGAACGGCTCTTTCCTAAATGCTTACGAACTTCTCTGAACACGGCACCACGACCACCACCGCCTCTTTTCTCCTCCTTTCTTGGTGAGAACACTGATGAAGCCGGGGAAGACGATGGCGTGATGGATTTCTCCTGTAACCTCGATTTCTCGCTATTCCTCTTTGAAACTTTTACGTATGAAGGCTTAATCAGATTCAGATACTTGTTCACAACGTCCTTGGAGAAACGCTTAGAAGGAACCTGATCACTATCCAGAAGCTTCTCCGTTTGCAATTTATGTCTCAGACTGTTATCTCTCTTAAGCAATGATCCGATCTTCACTTCTTCAATTTCGAAAGTTTCCTTGTCTAATCTCGATTTGGTATTCTGAAACCCTGGAATCAACGATCGAAGAGGAGATTTCGGTGAACCGAGAGGCAAAATCTTCCGATTATTCCTCGAATAAACCTCATCAGGAATCGAAAATCTGAAACTCGATTTGGAATCACCACCAAAGAGGTTGACATCAGGAGACGCGTCACATTCATTGTCGTTTTCAGCACCTGGATTAGTGAACACCAAATCGAAGAACGACTCTTCATCGTCGAAAGAGGAAGCAGAATCAGGATCTCCACCTCCGGCGTACCTCCAGAACTTGAGCATGCTGAAAACGTCCATCGTTGGGAAAGCCAGAGTATTGATGTTGTGAGAACTTCGTGGGGAAAAAGAGGGTTTTAATGAGGATTCTGCAAAAGCTTCGGTGCTTTTTCAGTGAAAGGGGATTAGAGAGTGAGTGTGTTGTTTGATTCGTTGGTGGTATATAAATGGAGTCAAGGGGGGCATGTGATTCTACCCGCGGCTACATGCTATGTATAAACATTAATGCTTTCTCCCAAAATTTTCAAATATCAAGGATCTCACTTAAAATATGAAATAAATGTGACACAACTCAAGTCAATTTCGTACTTAGATATAATAATAATAATTAATAATAATAGTATAACACTATAAGTAAATTACTATAGAGTACTTTAGAATTAAAAACATTTTGAATAGTTTATGATTATTATTTTCGATCATATATATATTTTTTGTCAATGAAGTAGTGAGTTGTATCATAATAAATATAGTACCATGATAGTTGCTCTTTATGTGTTAAAAATTAATGCAAAGTTATTATTCCTTGACGTTGGGTTATGGTTTTTCTCAAATTTTTTACGGCAATAAAATATTATATAGTTTTAAAAAAAAATATAAAATGATTTTGGTATTTAATATTGGGAAAAATGCAAATAATGAATTACGTTATGGTTTGTTTTGGAACATGATTTAGTTAAAGAAAAACCAAAAACCGCTAGTAAGAACTAAGAAACTTAGACAATAAGAACATTTAGAATAGAGAGTTTAATGACCTAGTTATTATCATTCAATGGATAAACTCTATTATTATGAGATATCATTTGGAATTGAATCATTAGATAAAAAAAAAATCAAACTTCTTAAATAAATGTTTAAATATATTTAATTGAGCTTTATTGAGTTTAATGCATTGTAAAATAAAAAATTTGATAGAGTTTTATGTGCAAAATGATGATTTATCAATTCATTAATATGTATAAAATCCAATGTATTATAGATGCTCTAAAGTAAAATGGCTACAACAAATAAGATAAAGTCGTGTTGGCTACAACACCAAAAATACCAACTAAGATTCACAAAATTAGATCTATATTGATCAAGTAAAAATAACTTGCATTTCACTATGTCAAAGTAATATTCCAACATTCATTTCACTATGTCCATAACACATTTAGACATGCACTTTGTCTATAAATGCATATTTTACAAGTTATAATTGAAATGTATTTATAGCATATACGATATTAAAAAGGAACAATCATTAAATCATTACAATACCATATCTCTTTTACTGCGAAATCAAAACATGAAATACAATTTTTTTTTTTTCCCTCTTTATGTTGGTTTATAGATAAGATTGTACTTAAATGTAAACACTTGGTCAATTGAGCACTTTTGAGGTCAAAAGTATTTAAATACAGGGGGTTAAAAGAACAAACGGTTTTTTTTTTCTTTTCTTTAAAAAAATCAAACTGAGAGAGGTTAGAAGGGCAGTAAGATACTTCCAAAAAGGGGAGAATAAATGAAAAAAGATGTAAGAGCCAAAAATAAAAGAAAAAAAGTGAAGAGATGGCCAGAAATAAAGTGCATGACAAAATGCAGGGGGTTTAGGGTCACTTTTACTTTTTTACTATTCACTGCGATTACTCATTCACAACAACTAGACATGGCCTTGGGCTCCTTTCAAAACTGAAAACTCACCTTAAATTACTGTCTTTTCGATTATTGATGGGATTGTTTTTGTAAAGTCGTTTTTAAGAATAATATACTATTTTGATCAATTTTCTGATATAATATTTTTTTTTACAATTTAAATAAGAATTCTTGTCCAACTTTTTTTTACCTGGTATATATTTTTGTAGCTTCATAAAAGAAAATGGTTGAGAAGTTAGGTCTAAGTTCAAACTTTGACATATCCAAAGTATTCTTAGTGTTTTCGTTTTTACGTAGGCTTTGAGAAAGATTGAGTTGGACCATTCAGAACCTCAAATGATACACCTTTTTCTTGTATCTTACAGAAAAATTAGAAATAAATGATAAAAATAGCATATCCCTAATCTGATAAATAAGTATTAAAGTATCCTTTTTCTTGTATCTTACAGAAAAATTAGAAAGAAATGATAAAAATAGCATATCCCTAATCTGATTAATAAGTATTAAAGTGTCATGTGGCATTAAGCACCCTCTCATATAATTTTCCTGTTAAAAAAACAAATGAATTTTTGACTTTGCCCTTGAGATAGAAAATATTCTTGTGGCATCTTTCACTTTGATATTGTCTTATCTTTCTTCTCCTAATCAGATAAGATAACATGAATTAAGTAGTTGATTGTTAATTTCAATTTTGAGATTCTGTAACAATCATTTCCCATAAATAACGTTGCATCCCCTTATCAAACCCTAGAAATTAGCAAAACAAATACGTTTCCTCTCTCTCACGTCCCCTTTCTCACAAAACCAACACACAATCCATGTTGAAGGGGTTTCCGTTGTCGCAACAGAGATTACAAAGATAGTCACAACCTAAAGAGTCGTTCAGGAACTTGATAACGACAACTTGATCACACAAAATCAACAACAATTTTGTAGCATCCGAGTTGCCATGTATGAAGTTAATGATTCATTCTATTTTAATTCAAGTAAAGAGGTGGTGGAGGACTCATAAGTACGTTGGGCATACATTTGGTATGCACGGTGTACTCCTTGCATGCGCAACATCGGGTGATCCCCGACGTACGTTGGGCGTACTCAAGTCAGAGGCAAACCCTGATTTTTAGGATTTTCACCTTATTTAAAGAACTTATGTCCCTCAAGTCGGTTACTCTCTCAGCCTCCACTACCATTTAAATTTGAATCTCGAACCCTACCCTTCTTGAGTGCATCTTTAAACTTACCTTGAATATTTTGGTGTTCTTTGGTGGTTTTGAATAATAAGGAGGTTTGGGAAGAAGCACAGGAGAAGAAGGAGCTTGTAGATCCAGAGGTTGTGCACTATTTCTAGCCTATTGAAGGTATAAAGTTTAAACATTGATCATTACAAGCTTAGATCTAGGTTTAGGGTAGAATATGGCATCTTTTGGTCCCATAGCTTGGTTTCTTGGAGTATGAGCAACTGCAGGCCATTTGAGTTGTGCTTTTGGATCCTTGGAAGTGTTTTGAGTCATAAAAATCAGATCTTGGTGGTTAAATCTCAACCATGCAAGTGTTAGTAACCATTCAAGTGAGTTAATGGACTTAATTCACGATTTAAGCCCCATACATGCGTGCAAAAGCATAAAGTTTGCAACTTTAAGGCTTAAGATGTTATTTTTAGCTGGGATCTAAGTTTTTGGCATAAAGGCTGAATGGATTAAGACTTAGGATTGAGAATGGGCTGATTGGCCAGTACGTTAGGCGTACTCTAGAGTACGTTGTGCGTACTGGGTCGGTGCCCCGACTCCGGATGGTTATCAGCGTACGTGGGGCATATTAGCCGTGTATGCCATGCATACGTAGTCTGTGGGCTTAGATGATTTTTGGGCTCAATTAGTGTTGGGCTTTTGGATTTGTTTAAGTTGGGCCTCAGGCCCACCTATTGTAACAGGACATTTTTGGGCTTAAGGCCATGTTAGGTGTTCTTGGGCCATAGTGTGTAACATCCAAAAATATGGTTCCAAAAATTTTGTTTTTATAATAGATGAAATAGTATTTTCAAATATCATCCATACATCTCAACAAAATCAATGTATCAAATGTATCAAAATAAGAGTAAATATCAAATGCGGAATCCCCATGGTGTGTGCAGTGCCGTCAACTCGAGCCTTTCCCCTTGGAACCGGAAGTACCTGAAACACAAACTAAAACCTGTAAGCACAAAGCTTAGTGAGTTCCCCAAGATAGCGCATACCAAACATATCACATAACGTGTAACACCCCATTTATTTATTAAATAAATAAATAAATAATGAACGAATAGTAGCACTAAAATAAATAATCATATATCAAAGGATGGTCTCGAAGGACTAATGGTTACAATTTTAGAAGTTAGGGATTAAAAGTGACAGTTCCGGATTAGTCTTGTAAGTATTTATGAAGGTAAGTACCATGAGGTAAATTATCAGGACTTAAGATAGATAGATTATGAGAAGCAAGGGCTAAATGGTGATTTTAGACTCCATCGTAAAGAGTTTTGAAAGCCAAGGTTTAAAAGGTAACATATAGAGTTAGCTGGTAAGGTATTTTTTAGGTTAGGGTAAAAAGGGTAAAATATGGGATTTAATTGGAAAAGAATTTTATGGTAAGGGACCATTTATGTTGTTATGGAAATATGTTTTAAGGGTGTCGGGTATATAATTCACCCATAACCCTAACCCTAACAAACCCTCTAGCCGTCACCCTCCTTATACCTCCTTCTCCATTTCCGATAGCGGCCACCACCATTAGAGCCTCCTCAACCACCATCCCGTCTGCTGCCACGTTGATGAATTCCACCACTATTGCGCTACTTCCGGAGGCGATGTGTACACCGGGAACCCCACCGAGACCAAAGCGGGGGGCGTGATCGAAGAAGAAAAGACCGCGAACGACCCTGATTTCGCCGTTGTAACTCATGTCACTGCGGGAGTCAAGAACCCCGAATGCTAACGTGTAGGCCGTGTACGGCTAGGTCCTCCCATTGTTGTGTTAAAGCCGTCAGAGCACTGCCACTATTGCATCAGTTGCTGACGAAGAGCGTGAAGCGACAGAGGGAACGCTGAGGATGTCGGGAGAAGCTGGAACATGGCTGTGACGTCCTGAAACCTTCCTCTTCTCCATTTTATTGCTGCAACTCCGCCTGAAGTCGCCGCTGCCGTCACTGCACACCACCAGGTGGGTGGTTGTGTCCAGTTTTCTGAGCACGGGTGTATGGGTGTGTTTCTATTTCTGATGCACATGTATGTCGTGGTTATGTGTTATTTCAAAGATGTGGAGATGGGTTGTGTGGTCGGAAAGCCAAGAACTGCCATTGCCACCATCGTGAGGTGGTGGCTGCCACCCCATGTCACCGTCGACCACCACAAGGGTTGTTGCAGGTGTGTATTATTTAGTGTAGTGTGTGTGTGTGTTTATTTTTAGTATTTTCTTTGTAAATTGTAAAATGAGATAATGAAAGGAAAAAGAAAACCACCACCTTAAGGTGGTGGCTTCCGCCTCCTGTCGCCGTGTCGGGTGGCGGTGTGCTTTGCCTAGTTGTGTTGACTAGTTTGGGGTGCTAGAAACTCTAATGTGCCCAATGAAGCCTAATGGGCTTAATGAAAACCCTAATGAGCTTAATAGGCCCAATAAATCCCTAATTGATCTAAAAGTCCATCAAGCTAATAAATGGGCTAGTATTTGGGTTAGAAACCCTAATTATGGTTTGGAAAACCCTAATTCCAATAAAACCCTAATTTGAGAATAATTGGGACACGCACACACACACACTCAGGAATTATTAATAACTTGAAACATGAATAATAATCATGGGCAAGGTTTAGTTAAGCGATATGGGACTTAATGAGTTAAGTCCTTAGAGGATTAAGTTCTTAATGGGTTAAGTAGGAAACTTAACCCTAATCGTCATTTTATGTGAAACCCTAATTTCTCTTGGGTTTATTGTTGGGCCTTTCTATTTGGCCTTGATGATTGGATTATTATTGGGCCATCCAAAGTGAAGTAACTGGACTACAATAATTAATGGGCTTTGAGGTAAGGCCCATATGAGGAGTGGGCCTAAATTTCCATGTGTTGGGCTTTGATTCCTAATTGACTTTGGGCCTAAGAATTTTTCCTTGGGATTGGATAAGCCAAGCTAGGGGTAAAGTAGTAATTACCCAAAGAATGTACTTATGGTTATGTAGTGGGATCCAATTATTAATTGGGTGATGTTTTGATATTGACAGATCAGGAATCTGTCATCCAGCAGCTAGAGTTGAGTCTGCAGGACTTCAGCAGTATGGGATTAAGTCTGCGGGGCTTCAGCAGTGTCAGGTGAGTGTTCTCACTATACTTTACCAGACATGGTAACTAGGTGTGACCAGAGGGTCTTATGTGTATGAATGAATTATGATACTTTATGTGATATGTAACCGGAAGGTCTTATATATATATATATATATATATATATATATATATATATATATATATATATATATATATATACACATATATACATATACATATATATATATACACACATATACATATATATATACACATATACATATATATATATATATACACACATATACATATATATATATATATATATATATATATATATATATATATATATTTGTATGAGCTATGTGAATTATGTGATATGTATATGTTGTATGATTTGGGACCGGAAGGTCGACAGAGATATGGCCAGAAGGCAATCAGAGTTATGGCCGGAAGGCGAGCCATGATAGGGCCGGAAGGTCTACCAGAGTTGTGGGATCGGAGGGTCCCGCTGAGACACATTGACCAGAAGGTCTTACAAAGTTATAGCCTCGAGTGGCTAATATGTTTATGTGGTATTTTGGGAAACTCACTAAGCATGCATGCTTACCGTGTTATGTGTTGCGTGTTTCAGGTACATTGTTTCAAAGGAAAGGAGTCGGCTTGGTCGCAGCGCATCACACTATGTTTTCCGCACACGGGATCCATGGGATTACACTCTGATATGGTTTTATGATACTTTGTTTAATTAATGACACTTTAGTTTTTGATATGCGATATTATTATGAAAGTTTCTATAATAATCACTTTCATGCAATAACTTAATTAAAAATGAAATTTTTGGCCTTGAATTTTGGGATGCTACATAACGGGCTCCGCCCAAAGAGATACGGGCCCCGCCCACACTTATAAGAGTTTGATCAAGGATATTGCACGTAATCTAAGACGAGATGAACTCCCTTGTCTGGTCATCAAGTTGCCTGGCTCCAGATCTTGAGCCTGAACCCTCTCCATCACCGGAACTACCCATTGGCCTATCTCGCAATACCACCATACTGAAAATAGACCTTATAAACCATCGGAATACGCATCAAATATACACATCGGGAAATCACAACTCCACAAGCTCCTTGGCTTCATTGCAACCCTTTTTGAATCAAGTATGAACCCTCTGCTTCTAGTAGTACGTGTAACGCCTAGTTCCTGGTACAAATTTAAACTTATAATTTATTCATGTTTACAGAGCAACTTGACGAGTTGGAAGCCCCAAACTAGTCGAGTAAAGATTATTAGGACCGATGGTTGAGAAACCTACTCAACGAGTTAGGAGACCTCAACTTGACGAATAGGTTGGTATATATGAAATCCTAATTTATGAGGTTTGCACCCTATTTAAACATCTTAACCCTTTCATGTTGGCCTCATTTCCAGCCTTTAAGTCCCAAATCCTAAATCTCGAAACCCGAAAGCCATTTGAGTGTTTGTGAGCTTTTTTTAGTATTTTGGTGTGAACTTGAAGCTATTGGAAGAAGGAGGAGCTTAGAGACACACGAAGGTGCATATAGATCCAAAATCCTTGCCTCATCCATGTCATTTTCTGGGATAAAGCTTGAACCTTGCCTTGTAGTTGATTAGATCTTCTTTAAGGGTTATTTTGCTTGTTCTTGGTCCAAATGACATGGTTCTTGGGATTTGGATGTCCCAAATAGAGAATACTTCGGATTTAGGGTCTTGAGAGGTTTTCATGGCATAAAGGTTCCAACAATAAACAAATAAAAAATAAAAAATACCTCACCCCAAGCTTAAAATGAAGCATTGTCCTCAATGCTTAGGATAAGAGTAAGGAAGGATCATACCAAGATCAAGGTGGGGGAGGCCCGCGAGGACGGTATGGAAGCAACACATGGGTCGCATAATGATGCTTGGATGGAGTTCTTAGCCGCCTAAATACACATGGATGAAAGCTTGGTCGCGTAAAGGAGCATATGAAATGGCTCGAAATTTTCTTATGAAGTGGCATATTTGCGCGGGTACCCTCGCAAACCTTGCGCAGGTGATGGTTGGGTCGCACAAATAAAGAATTAGCATCGTTGGTCTCGCAAAGAAGAGGAAGGATTTGGTCATGGATGCGCGAAAATCTGCGAGGGTGGAAGGCAGTCGCGCAAGTAGGTTGCAAGGGTGGCAGTCAGCCGCGCAAACATTTGCGCGGGTGAGGAACCGGCCGCACGCAACAATCAGATTGCAACTCATGTTGGGGGAGTTTTGGAGCACGGATTTGCGCGACTGGGGCTCGGCTGCGCAACGGCTGCGCGGGTACCCACGCAAGTTGTAGATTTTAGGCATTTTTTTCAAACTTTACCAAGATCATTGCTAGACTTCAATATGATTATTTTTAGACCAACTTCAAGCTTAGAAACACCCAAAACTTCAAGCGAAGATTATTTATTTACAATGGATTTATTTAACGACTTTTCCAAGACATAGCCCTGCTTCCGTCAACCTTTGTAAATCGGTGTTTCCAATGTTACGTTGTTAAATTCTCCCATGTCAAAGCCTTCATAAAATAGTTTCAAATGGTGCCCATTCACTTTGAAGATTTGGTTTGTTTCCAAACTCTTGATTTCAACCACACCAGGATCAAACACTTTTATAACAATGAAAGGTCCATGCCATCGAGACCGCAATTTTCCCGAGAATAGCTTTAAATGCGAATGATAAAGAAGAACTTTTTGGCCCAGAATAAAATGCTTACGAGTGATGTGTTTTTCATGAAATGCTTTTGTCTTATCTTTGTAGATGCTTGCATTTTCATAAGACTCGTTCCTCAACTCCTTGATTTCTTGAAGTTGCAGTTTTCGATGCTTTCCACTTTCTTCAAGATTGAAATTGCACTTTTTAACCGTCCAATATGCCTTGTGTTCCAATTCCACCGGTAAATGACAAACCTTTCCATAGACGAGGCGGAATGGAGACATACCAATTGGAGTTTTGTAGGCGGTCTGATACGCCCACAATGCATCTTCTAACTTCAAGCTCCAATCTTTTCGTGTAGTGTTGACCGTCTTCTCAAGAATTTGTTTGACTTCTCGATTTGACACTTCGGCTTGGCCGTTTGTTTGTGGATGATAAGCGGTCGATATCCGGTGTGTGACACCATATCTCTTTGTCATGGCTTCCATCATTTTATTGGAAAAATGAGTGCCCCTATCACTCACCAAAGCTCTCGGTACACCATATCATGCGAAAATGTTTGACTTCAAGAAGTCAATTACATTTTTAGAATCGTCATGCCTTGTAGCCTTTGCTTCTACCCACTTTGAGACGTAATCAACCGCCAAGAGGATATAAGTATAACCGAAAGAAACGGAGAATGGGCGCATGAAGTCGATTCCCCATACATCAAAGATCTCACAAGTGAGGATGGGACTTTGAATCATTTCGTTTTTCATGGATATGGTGCCTATTCTTTGACATCTATCACAACTCTTGCAAAATAGATAAGTATCTCTTGACATTGTTGGCCAATAGAGTCCACATTCTAGCACCTTTCGCATGGTTTTGTTTTGACCAAAATGTCCTCCGCATGCATACTCATGGCAAAACTTCATGATAGACTCGACCTCATTTTGGTGAACACGCCTCCGTATTAGTTGATCCGAACAATGTTTCCAAAGACAAGGGTCGTCCCATACGTAGTATTTGGAATCACTTTTTAACTTGACCTTTTGGTGCTTGCTAAATGCATGGGGAATTTCTTTCGTAACCAAGTAATTCACAATATTCACATACCATGGAATAGTGTTTGAAATGTAGAAGAGGTGTTCATCCGGGAATTCATCAAGGATGGGAGAAGAAGAATCACCATTATTCAACAGACTTAAGTGATCCGCAACTAGGTTTTTGGCACCACTTTTGTCTTTTATCTAAAGATCGAATTCTTGTAAGAAAAGAATCCACCGAATCAACCGTGGCTTGGCATCTTTCTTGGTCATGAGATATTTCAAGGCGGCATGGTCGGAGCACACAATCACTTTTATCCCGAGAAGGTATTACCGGAATTTCTCCAATGAGAATACAATTGCTAGAAGTTCTTTTTCGGTGGTGGAATAATTGACTTGAGCATTATCTAAGGTTTTGGAGGCGTAGTAGATAACATGTGATGCTTTGCCCTCCTTTTGACCTAAAACCGCTCCAATAGCAAAGTTGCTTGCATCACACATAATTTCAAAAGGAAGTTCCTAATTTGGAGGTTGGATTATTGGAGCGGATGCGAGCAAGTCTTTGAGTTTGTCAAAGGCTTCTTAGCATGCAACATTGAAGTCGAAGTCAACATCTTTTTGAAGAAGGAGACACATTGGTCGCGTGATCTTCGAGAAATCTTTGATAAATCTTCTATAGAATCCTGCATGGCCCAAGAAAGATCGCACTTCTCTAAAACATTGTAACATCCTGTTTCAGATTGTTCGTGATTCGTGTTAGTGGGTCACGAGTCGGGCGCGAGAAGGTTTTAGTTTGAGGTGAGTTGCTTGAAAGGTAAAGGATCTCATTACTTTTCTATATGTAGGAGGATGGTGGAAACAAAGTTTTATCTTTGAAGCTATGAAAGTTTGGAGGGTTGACAAGTTAAGCCCTTAAATTCAGGAAGTTGGCAACCAAGTACGCTGGGCATACATAATGCGTACGCTTAGCGTACATACACGCGCTTTTCTTAAGCTGAGCCACCTAGTATCCTGGGCGTACTAGGCACAGAGGAAAACCCTAATTAAATGAAGTGTCTCTATATAAAGAAAGAGATGGTCTCATGTTTGGCCACCTTCCTCAGTGGTTAGACACTCTCAAACCCTAATATCCGTCCTTGAAGTTTGTGGTGGCCATGAATGAGCTTGTTGTGTTCTTGTGGACTTTGGAGAGTCAAGAAGAAGCATGAAAGGGTGTGAAGTCGAAGAGCAAGTTGTGGATCTGAGCTTCCTTGGGGCTTGAGCAACATTTGAAGGTATAAAGCTCCAAACTTTCCCTTTCTTTCTGTTTTGTGCATTTTAGGGCCCATTTTAGGGTTTTTGGTCCCAAGCTTGAGACTTTATGAGTTGATGCACTCCAAAGCTTAATAGCCGTCCTTTTAAGTGTATCTAATGGTGAAGAACCATAAAAATGGGATCTTGATCGTGTGAATCCACCCATGCATGAGTTATGAGCATTTTGGGTTATAAAAGTAAGAGTTTTTATGTGTTGTGACCTCACCATCCATGCAAAGGCTTAAAGTCGATGACTTTATGGAGTAAGAGATGTTAGGAAGTCCATATCCAAGAGATAAGTCAAGGTCTTAACGAGTTAAGACCCAGAAATGTATTTAAGCAAAACTGAGAGTACGCCCAACGTAATCCTAGTACGCCCCACGTACTAGGCTGAGGTCCCCGATCAGATTTATGCATGTTTGAGTACGCTGAGCGTACCAAGAGAGGTACACCCCGCGTAACCCCTCTGTGGGCTTTTGGACTAGGTGATCTTTTGGGCTTTAAGTGATGGGCCGGAATCCTTGGGCCTGCTTAGTGGAGCCTGTGATCTGAGAATTAAATTGATGTCTTGGGCCTCATGTTGGGCTGGTCTTGTAGGATGAGGTTGGGCCTTGGGGAAAACTCAATTATTATTGGGCCTTGGTGGGCCCAATGGGTTAGGACCGTAATGGACTGGTAGATGGTCTATCTTTAGACCTGGTGATTGAGAAATTGGACTTAGTTCCTGATTGGGTTAATTGTCGGATTTGACACAGAGATAGAGGTCGGTGTTTGGCAAGCAACATGATTGGAGGTTGATTCTTAGTGCCAGGTGAGTTTTCTCACTATACTGTACCCGGAAGGGCTTTTATTGTGTGACCGGAAGGTCATATATGTTATGAGTTATATGCTTTGTGTATGATAAGTTAATCGTTGTATGTGCTATGTATGCTATGCTTGATATGGGCCGGAAGTCATTATGTTATGGGTCGGAAGGCATTATGTTATGGGCCGGAAGGCATATATGATATGGGCCGGAAGGCGTTGTTATATGGATAGTAAGGTTCACGCAGGTAGGACCGGAAGGTTTACCGAGTCGGGACGGAAGTCCCCTGAGACACATGAACCGGAAGGTCAGGGCCTGGAAAGGAGTATGTGCGTAAGTAGTATCTTGGGGAACTCACTAAGCATTTATGTTTATAGTTTTCGTGTTATGTGTTTCAGGTATCAGTGATGTTCGCGAGAAGGCGCCGACTTGATCAGTACACACACGAGATTTTTATGCTATCAGATCTTGGGATTTGTATATGTTTTGAAATGAGTTCAAACAATGATGTTTTTTTATGAATAATAAATGAATTATGTTCTTTATAAAATGCGAAAATTATTTTGAAAATTTACTGTGTTACAAACATGTTGGGTAAGGAAGGGTTTGTATGACATCAATTTTAGCTTTATCAACTTCAATTCCTTTTTTGGAGACAATATGACCCAAGATGATGCCTTGATTGACCATAAAGTGACACTTCTCAAAGTTTAACACCAACTTTTTCTCAATGCACCTTTTCAAAATCTTTTTAAGATTATCCAAGTATTCGTCATATGAATTTCCATACACTATGAAGTCGTCCATGAATACCTTAATTATATTCTCTACATACTCATAAAAAATGCTCACCATGCATCTTTGGAATGTGGCGGGGGCATTGCACAATCCAAATGGCATCTGTTTGTAGGAAAACGTGCCAAAGTGGCATGTGAAGGTCATCTTGTTTTGATCTTTGGGGGCAACGGGTATTTGATGAAAACCCGAGTATCCATCGAGGCAACAATAATGCGACTTACCCGCCAATCGCTCACGCATTTGGTCAATCAAAGGAAGAGGGAAATGATCTTTTCATGTGCTTGAATTTAACTTTCGATAATCAATGCATACCCTCCATCCAGTTTGAACTCGAGTGGGTACCATTACTCCTTTGTTACTCTCAACAACTGTGATTCCCGTTTTCTTGGGAACCACTTGGACCGGACTAACCCATTTGGATTCAGAAATCGGGTAAATCATGTCCGCATCAAGTAGTTTGATTATTTCTTTCTTAACAACTTCAATCATGGGAGGATTTAATCTTCTTTGAGCTTCTCTTCTAGGTTTACAATCATCTTCCATGAGGATCTTGTGAGTGCATACATTAGGAATTATCCCTTTGATGTTCGCTATTGTCCATCCCACTGCCTCTTTATATTTTTTCAAGACTTCAACCAATTGATCTTCTTCAAAGTCTTTCAATTGAGATGATATAATTACCGGAAGAGTTTCATCTTGGCTTAGATAAACGTACTTCAAATGGCTAGGCAAGACCTTTAATTCAAGTGTGGGTGGTTGGATAACTAAAGGGGGTATCTTGTTTGGAGAGTGAGATAAGGAAACTTGAGAAACATCCGTCTTTGTGGAATTTGTAACTTCTAAAGTCTTCACAATCTCTTCAACTTCGGAGTCCAATATGTACATATCCAATGTTTTCTTCAAACTTTCACAATCAAGACTCAAGTTGAGAATCATTTCCAAAATATTTCCACGTGATAACTCGAATAGTTCTTGGGTGATTGGTTCAATCACATCGACCCGATACAATGGAGAAATATTGCTAGGATACCTCATTGCTTCAAAGATGTTAAAGTGAATGGTCTCTCCATCGAATTCCATGGTGATTTTCCAATTATGGACATCGATTATCGTATGAGCGGTATTCATGAAAGGTCTTCCAAGAAGGATCATAGAAGACTTGGAAGGGGTTTTCTCTTCAAGGTCAATGAAATAGAAGTCCACGGGAAACACTAGTTGATTGACTTGCACTAGTACATCTTCCAACACACTCGTTGGAAATACACTTGATTTATCCACTAATTGAATGATGAATCTAGTTTCTTCCAAAGGTCCAACTTTGAGAGATTGAAAAACTGAGTATGGCATGACATTGATTGATGCTCCAAGATCTAGCATTTCACTTTCGATGTGAAAATCACCAATGGTACAAGGGATTGCAAAAATGTATGGGTCTTTGCACTCAGGTGGTAATTTCTTTTGGATAATCGCGGATACATTTGCATTGACTTGGATCTTTTCATTTGCCTTAAACTTCCTCTTATTGGTGCATAAATCCTTAAGAAAATTGGCATAGCGTGGAATTTGCTTTATGGCATCCAAAAGTGAAGTGTTGATTTGAACTTTGCGAAAAGTCTCAAGAATTTCTTTTTCTTCCTCTTGTTTCTTTGAAGAAGTCAACCGGGATGGAAAAGGTGGTGGTATGACCAATGGTTTGATGGGTTTGTTGGAAGAGTCGAGTTGATCAACGTTTGGCACAACCGGTTCCTTTAGAGGTACTACTTTTGAAGGTTCAACAAGAGTAACCTCATCTTCTTCTTCTCTTGAAACTCTTTTGAGCGTACTTTCTCTAAGTGTTTTCCCACTTTTCAAGGTGATTGCACTCACATTGGGATTCTTTTCGGTTTGAGATGGAAGTCTACCCCTTTTTTCCATCTTGTTGAGAGCGGTGGCCAAGTCTCCGATTGTGCTTGAATGTTTGAGAATGTATTCTTGGTCTCTTGTTGAAATTGGCTTTGGCTTTGAGCAAGAGAAGTAACGAGTTCTTGAAGGCTCATTTGATTGTTACCACTTGATTGGCCTTGTTGTAGAGGTTGTTGGTAATTTGGAGGGTTGAAAGAAGTATGTGGATATGGACGTTTTTGGGAGGGGTATTTTGGATGTTGAGGTCTCATCAAAATGTTTCGTGGATTTTGCTTTGGCAGGTATGGGTTGTTTGGGTTATTCCTCTAATTTGAGTTGAAATTGTTTTTAAATACCATGGGTCTTGGTTTTCCTTGATACCCTCCCATTGCATTCACATCTTCCGGTTCATTACCAAGTGGACACTTATCCGTATAAGGCCCCATCATTGGACAAATGCCGCATACCATCAATTGTTGACCACTTCCCACCACCATTTGACTTAGCACATTAGTCAAATCTAAAAGCTTTGATTCCAAGTGTTGAGTGTTGCTAACTTCACCAACCACTTGCGAAGAACTTCTCTTCATTTCATTTTGAGTCCCAAAGTTCCTTTGATTTTGAGAAATGGTGCCAAAAAGTGATCTTATTGTTGGGTTTTGAGCAATCTAACACTTCCTAAGTGTGCATGCAACCCTAATAAACCTTGGATCTATGTTTGTCTAAATACATGCAAAATAATATTTTCCAAGGTTTATAACCTATCTAACATGGCATGGGGAACATTTCAACATAAAAGAGTTAGAAGAGATTACATACCTTTTGATGAGTTGGGTTCTTAGGAGTTTGAGGGCCAAGCACCAATAGTGTGAATGCCTCAAATGGAATCACAAACACCACAAACTCTTGGAAAACTTTGAGAGAGTATACACACTCTTGTATTTTCGGCCACACACATGCACACACACACTAGATCACTAGTTTTCTCTTAGGCTCCATTTCATGCTCCATAAGCATGTTTATATAGTATGCATGGTTAGGGTGAAACCCTAATAACCCATGTCTTTTCCTTTTCCAAGGATCCATGGGTTAAAAGCTCCATGGATCATCCATGGACTTCCACATAAGCCTAGCCCATTAACAAATGAGTATTAGCCCACACTATATAAAACAAATAGCCCATAATTTAATTAGTATTCCTTTTAATCTCTAAATTAATCCATAATTAATTTAAGACTAAAACTAATTAAATAACGTAACTTCATATTAATATATTATAACTCATAATGTATTAATAAACATATGTGTATAACTCTCATAAAATTATCCATAATAGTTTGGATGAGATGCAACCCAAATGGACCATGCCGGTCGGGTCAAGTATATACCAAATAAGTTATGGACTTAGACACCTTATCCAACAGACTCCCACTTGGATAAGTCTAATAACTATATTTGCCTATAACTTCAGGAACCAACCAACAATCGTAGCTCTCGAAAACTCCCTCGAACAATGAAGACTCTGTCGAACTATGAAGCGCCATTTTAGATAAGTGATCACATAATCCTCTGTTCTCATGATATCAGCCGGACAAACACATGGAACTATGTCTTGCTTATTGTCTAGCAGTTGTTTCTCGATTATCCGATTTGTTTGACGAAGAACTTCACTGAACACATCGGTTTAGTTCTGACCAGGCCTGGTACATGGGTCAACACAAAATCATCGAGGGGCCCGGATATCGCTTCTATTTCTAAAAGGAACAGATAAACTTCGACTGATATGCTTGTTCTACTACTTATTGAATTGTACACAAAGGCACGTTTTATAACATCAAGTTACTGATGCGTTTACGTGCAATCAATGCACAACCAACTCATAGGTAACAACTCATATCTCTAGGTTTAAAGATTTATATGATGTTATCGTCTCACGATCACTCGAGATAAATTCCATGAAGTGATACAAGTGAGCGTGGGTTTATACCAATACTCATAACTTATGAGTACTCATGAATGTTGCAGCAACCATTGCCATGTCTAAACACCTTTAAGGCATCTACAAACCCAATTCATGACAATCTTGATTCATACCTACTTCCGACGTATGATCGATTGTGGAGGTTTGAATAAATTAATTATTCTGGAAGTCAAAACATGCAAAACTGAAACAATAGTAAATAATTGACAATGATAGTAACACTTTACTCATAAATAAATCACAAATTTTATTCATCATCAAACATCGATTACATTTTACAAGTTTCAGGAAAACTATCTAATCTGTAAAACTAATATCGTCCCTCAGCCCGATGCGTCTCGCATGCTGAAGATGCTTAACCCTCGTCAGTCCCTTCGTAAGGGGATCTGCAGGATTCTCATCTGACGATATCCTCCTTGTCACAAGGAGTCCTTCTTCAATCTTGTGCCTTATAAAGTGATATTTTCTGTCAATGTGTCGGGATCTGCCATGATCTCTTGGTTCCTTGGCTAAGATAACCGCAGCATTGTTGTCACAGAAAATTTCTATAGGTTCCTTAATAGCTGGTACAACTCCAAGGTCTCCGATGAAGTTCTTTAGCCATATCGCCTCCTTCGCTGCTTCACTCGCTGCTATATACTCTGATTCACAAGTCGAATCAGCCACCGTCTCCTGCTTGGAACTTTTCCAAGAAATTGCCCCTCCATTTAAGGTAAAGATCCAGCCCGACTGAGAGCGGAAATTATCCCTATCAGTCTGAAAACCAGCATCACTATACCCTAATATTCTCAAGTCATCACTGCCACCAAGGGTAAGGACCCAATCCTTAGTCCTCCGCAGGTACTTGAGAATGTTCTTTACCGCGGTCCAATGAGCCTTGCCAGGGTTCCCCTGATACCTGCTGACCATGCTCAAAGCAAATGCCACATCAGGACGGGTACAAGTCATAGCATACATGATCGAGCCAACTGCGGAAGCATATGGTAATTGGCTCATCTCAGCTAACTCTACCTCTGTACTCGGACTCTGAGTCTTACTCAGTTTGGTATTGCTTTGGATCGGTAAATCTCCTTTCTTGGAATTCTCCATGTTGAACCTTTTCAACACCTTATCCAAGTAGATACTCTGACTAAGTCCAATTAGTCTTCTACTCCTTTCTCTTAATATCCTTATCCCTAGGATATAGGTAGCCTCCCCTAGGTCCTTCATAGCAAAGCACTTCCCAAGCTAGGACTTAACCTCCTGCAAGGTTGGGATGTCATTTCCTATGAGTAGTA
The DNA here is from genome assembly GCF_052625555.1 of Lactuca saligna. Lineage (NCBI taxonomy): Eukaryota > Viridiplantae > Streptophyta > Magnoliopsida > Asterales > Asteraceae > Lactuca > Lactuca saligna. The sequence continues at coordinate 61,319,956 of NC_136425.1, forward strand.
TGTCATCCACATACAGTACCAAGAAGCTAACTATACTCCCACTAGCTCTGACATACACGCAAGACTCATCTTCGCTTCTCAAGAAGCCAAACTCTTTTACCTTCTCATCAAAACAAAGATTCCAGCTACGAGATGCTTGTTTTAATCCATAAATGGATTTCCCAAGCTTGCATACTCTATTAGGGTACTCTGCATTGACAAAACCCTCTGGCTGATTCATGTACACATCCTCAGCCAACTTACCATTAAGGAAAGCGGTTTTGACATCCATTTGCCATATTTCATAATCATGAAATGCTGCAATGGCTAACATAACCCTAATAGACTTAATCTTGGCTACCGGCGAGAAGGTTTCATCATAATCAACACCTTGAGTTTGAGTAAAACCCTTCGCAACCAGTCGAGCCTTATAAGTATGCACTTTTCCTTCCATGTTTGTCTTCTTTTTGAAGATCCATTTGCACCCGACTGTTTTACGGCCCGGTACATTGTCAACCAAGTTCCAAACTTGATTGTCATACATGGACTGTATCTCGCTGTCCATAGCCTCCTTCCATTTAGCAGACTCCGGGCCTGCCATGGCTTCCTTAACACTGCTAGGTTCATCCAAATTTACTAGTGTACTATCACTAATAAACGTATCACCTTCCGTAGTAATATGAAAACCATAATAAAACGAAGGTGTGTTCCTAACCCGTGTGGAACGTCTCGGAGGTACAGACTCGTCAGCTGGATCAACAGGAGTTTCTTCCTCAGGTTGATTGCTAGTGTCTGAGGTTCCTTCACCAATTGATTCTTAAATTTCTTCAAGATCAATCTGCCTCCCACTGTCTCCTTGGCTTATAAATTCTTTCTCGCGAAAGATCCCTCTTCGTGCTACAAAGACCACATTCTCACTGGGTCTGTAGAAAAGGTAACCGAAGGATTTCTGTGGGTAGCCGATGAAAATACACCTTTCACTTCGGGGTTCAAGCTTATCATGAGTTTCACGCCTCACGAAGGCTTCGCAACCCCAAATTTTGATGTGGTCCAAATTGGGAACCTTCCCAGTCCACATCTCATGAGGTGTTTTGGTAACCTTCTTTGTAGGGACTAGATTAAGGATATGGGCGGCAGTCTCTAAGGCATACCCCCAAAAAGAGATTGGTAACGAAACTCGACTCATCATAGAGCGAACCATGTCCAACAAGGTACGATTACGCCTCTCAGCTACACCATTCAGCTGTGGTGTCCTGGGAGGAGTCAATTGTGAGACAATCCCACACTCCTTAAGATAGTCAAGGAACTCGGTACTAAGATACTCACCACCTCGATCGGATCGAAGCATCTTAATGTTCCTGCCCAATTGATTTTCTACTTCCTGCTTGAATTCCTTAAACCTTTCAAAGGTTTCGGACTTGTGTTTGATTAAGTAGACATACCCATATCTACTAAAATCATCAATAAAAGTCACATAATACCGATTAGCGTCCCTTGTGGCGGTTTTGAATGGCCCACATACATCAGTATGTATTAGGTCCAATAAACCTTCACCCCTCTCACAAGTTCCAGTGAAGGGTGATTTTGTCATTTTTCCAAGTAGACAAGATTCACAACTATCATCTGATTTAAGGTCAAATGATTCCAAGACTCCACTCTTTTGGAGTTGGCCTATGCGTTTCTTGTTTACATGTCCAAGACGACAATGCCACAATGATGCTTTATCTAGGCTAGTAGAAGAATCAATATACAACACATTATTTCCTAAGTTGTCTACAATCGACACAGTTTCATACACGCCATCACAAGGTAATGCTTTAAAATAAAACACATTATTAAAGAAAGCATTAATACCACCACATTCATTATTAAACGAAAAGGTAAAACCTTGTTTGTACAAAGCATGAAAAGAAATAATATTCCTCGCCATTTCAGACGAGTACACACATTTATTCAAATCTAATTTTAACCCATTATTAAGCAACAAAGTATAAACTCCAATCTTGGAAACAAGTGAAGCCTTCCTATTCCCCATGATTAAGTTTATCTTCCCGTGCTCCACATCCTCACTTCTTCTTAGGCCCTGCAAATCAGAACATATGTGAATACCACATCCTGTATCAAGCACCCAAGAGTTAGAATATGTTGAGTAATTAGACAATATAGTGTAAATACCTGCATAGGTGGGTTTCACTTTCCCATCCTTTAGATCCTGCAAGTACTTAGGGCAGTTTCGCTTCCAGTGTGCCTTTTCATGGCAATAAAAGCATTCAGCATCCTTTGGAATGGCAGAAGGAGTGACAGAACCGTTCTTAGTCTTTGACGAGGAGCCTTCAAGAGACTTTCCCTTGGTACCATTCGAAGGGTGCTTCCTCTTTTTCCCTTTGCCTTGCCCAATAGCTAAAACAGGGGTAGAAGTTGGAGTAGGAGTAGCAGAGGTAACAACCGCTTTACCCTTAAGACCGGTTTCAGCGGTCTTCAAGAGTCCTTGAAGCTTGCTGAGGGTAACTTCCTCCTTGTTCATATGATATGTCATTCGAAAATGATCATAACAAGAAGGCAAGGAGTGCAAAATGATGTCAATTGCTAACTCCTCGGGGATGTTAACATTCAGCTTCAGCAAACGGTCCACATACCTTTGCATCTTTTGCATGTGGCTCGTGACGGATTCACCGTCCTTCATGCGGGTAGTTATTATGGAGGAGATTATTTCATACCGCTCCTGACGAGCACTCTGATGGTACCTTTCCATCAGGTCTTGGTGCATCTCAAAAGGGTAGAAATCTTCATACGACTTTTGGAGCTCGGCTGTCATCGTGGCCATCATGATACATGCCACCTTAGTAGCATCTCTCTCATGAGTCCTGAATTCAGCGATCTCCTCAGGAGTAGCAGTAGACTCATCAAGTTCTTTTAACTCCTTATCGAGGACATATTCCTTGTCCTCGTAACGAGTAACCATCCTGATGTTCCTAATCCAATCCATGAAGTTGGAACCATCAAAGATGACCCTCCCACAAAGATTCATGAGAGAGAAAGAACCAGTTGGGTTAGAGCCTGAAGCATTAGTGTTGGAAGACATCTGAAAGAAGAAAGTAAGTTTAGATTAGATATTTAGGATCCTTAATAAGACACCCAAATGTAATATTAAGGCTAGGATCCAATCACAATATATTACACTTAGAAGAGGGATGCCGTAATCTAAGTAATAATATATTTGAAAGGTAGGTGAATGACGATTCACCAATTTCCACCATGAAAACGAAATGATTTATTAGGTTTAATTGGAATTGAAATTCCTAGATTCTTTTGAGATTCATTGAACTTTTCAATGGCATGTTTCAATCTCGATTGTGCCCTTCAAGTTTTGTGACTGGGATGCCGAGGATCACAAAACAAGGTGTGAATAACCATGCTAATTCACTTGGTACTCTTAATATTATCACCTAATCAATGTGCCGGTTAACCACACACGCTCCATTGATCTATGACAAACATTAAGTCACCCTTCGTGATCCTTACTAGTCCTAGTTAGTGTGCCGGTTAACCACACACGCTCCACCAACGACTTGGTAAGGTACAAAGTGTGAATTCCATGGATTAGCACCATGTTCACATTTTCCTAAAATAACTAAGATTGGGAATAAAAAGAGTTTAGTTATTTTATAATATTCATTATACTTTTAATGAGGATTTAAAGTCATTGTTCTACCCGTTCGGCTAACGACCCTCCACCGATCAAGCAAGCGGTGGGTGAGAGTATACACCCATTAAGTCGCCATTTTATAGGCAACAACCTTATACCCACCTTATAGACCGGCTTCGTGAATGAGGCCTACTAACGGTAAAACGACTTATTCTTATACATATATATAATAATTAACCATTAATGTTATAAATAGTATAAGGGTTGAATTTTAACTATTAAAACTCTAAGGTTTGGAATTAAAGTTTATTAAAGTGTGTGAAACTTTACAAATTCCAAAACTTGAGGGCAAGTTTTGTAACTTTGCAAAACTCTTCATTTCATAACTTATGAATTAAAGGTTCATAAAAATGAAGACTCTTCATTTTCATGTAACTTATGTGTTTTAAGTGTGTGTTAAATGAAAGTGACCTTTGGTAATCCATAACTTGAGGACAAATTATGGACTCCATTAAAACACATAAATGATTAAGAATTAATTCTAAACAATTCAGCAAATAATTCCTATCATTTTCTAAATTCATAAGAACATGAACATGATCATCAAAAATTCAAGAATTATATGAACACATAAAATCATGGATTTTTGATATATGCTATTGTAAATGGATTAGAACAACAATTACACCAACTAAAATAAGTTTTATAACACCAAAACAGTTTAGGGTAATGTTTCTAGTCCATTTCCAGCAGCAAAAGTCGAGATTCTGCATTCTTTCGATCCTACTCGTCGAGTGCACGAACTGACTCGTCGAGTAGGTTGAAGTTTGCCTTGGACTCGGCGAGTCCCCCCAATGGACTCGGCGAGTCTACCATGCAGACAGCAACGATTTCGACTTTTTTCACTATTTTGCATCAAGTATCAAACAAGCAAGCCTAGGCTCTGATACCACTGTTGGGTTTTGAGCAATCTAACACTTCCTAAGTGTGCATGCAACCCTAATAAACCTTGGATCTATGTTTGTCTAAATACATGCAAAATAATATTTTCCAAGGTTTATAACCTATCTAACATGGCATGGGGAACATTTCAACATAAAAGAGTTAGAAGAGATTACATACCTATTGATGAGTTGGGTTCTTAGGAGTTTGAGGGCCAAGCACCAATAGTGTGAATGCCTCAAATGGAATCACAAACACCACAAACTCTTGGAAAACTTTGAGAGAGTATACACACTCTTGTATTTTCGGCCACACACATGCACACACACACTAGATCACTAGTTTTCTCTTAGGCTCCATTTCATGCTCCATAAGCATGTTTATATAGTATGCATGGTTAGGGTGAAACCCTAATAACCCATGTCTTTTCCTTTTCCAAGGATCCATGGGTTAAAAGCTCCATGGATCATCCATGGACTTCCACATAAGCCTAGCCCATTAACAAATGAGTATTAGCCCACACTATATAAAACAAATAGCCCATAATTTAATTAGTATTCCTTTTAATCTCTAAATTAATCCATAATTAATTTAAGACTAAAACTAATTAAATAACGTAACTTCATATTAATATATTATAACTCATAATATATTAATAAACATATGTGTATAACTCTCATAAAATTATCCATAATAGTTTGGATGAGATGCAACCCAAATGGACCATGCCGGTCGGGTCAAGTATATACCAAATAAGTTATGGACTTAGACACCTTATCCAACACTTATCTCTTAAGGTGTCTTGTTGAAGATGTCACCACTGCTGGAAGCATCAATCATCCTTCGATCTTTTTTATTCATACCCTCATAAAATTGTTGAAGAAGTAGTTGTTCGAGTATGTTGTGTTGAGGACAACTTGTACACAAGTTGTTGAATCGCTCCCAAAAATCATGAAAAGTCTCATTCTCCCCTTGACGAATCCCCAAAATGTCACTTCGTTGGCTTGATATCCGGGATGTGAGATAAAATTTGCTATTGAAAGCTATAAGTAACTCTTCCCATGTGTGAATAGATCCTGGTGGTAAGTTTAATAACCACTCTCTAGCTTTATCTTCCAAGGTGAGCGGGAAGGCGGTTAGCTTGAAATCATCCAATGTCACATTTTCGGGCAACATGCTAACACATATCATATGAAATGACTTCAAATGCTTTTGAGGGCCTTCTCTATCCAAACCATAGAACTTGGTAAGTTGATGTATGAAACTTGACGTCAATTCAATTCATCGGCGGTTTGTAGGATAAACAATAACAAGAGGTGTATGAGTAACATCCGTTTCCATCATTTGTCTAAGTGTCAACTCTTGAGGGGGATTGGGTGGAAAGGGGTGATTGGGATATTGTTGCATGTAATTGGGTGTTTGTTGGTAAGGTGGATATGGATATTTTTGGGGATTATAGATTGGTGGTGGATAAGGTTGGTAGTTAGGGTATTGGTTGTAAGGAGGTTGTTGTTGTGGGTACATTGGGTTTTGGTACATTGGAGGGTGTGGGTAATTGGGTTGATTTGGGTAATATACTTGTTGTGGAACTTGAAAAGCATTGGTTTGAAGTTGGTTGTTTTGGTGGAATTTTCGGTTGTGTAGCTGCGGGGGTTGATAATTGGGATGGTTTTGAGGAAGGGCTTGATTCCAAGGTGGCACATCAATGAGAGGTTCTTGTTGTTGTTATCTTGATTGTTGGGGTGGGATATTGGCATCTTGATTGTTTAGGTTTGGGTTAGGATTGTGAGGTGGAGTGTTATTCTTGGGTATGTAGTTTTCAAGCGGAATGTCTTCAAGGGATTGAACAACAATTGGAGAATTCGGTTCGGTGTCGGTATCACTTGAAGTATGAACTTGATATTCGATGTTGATTAGTGGAGAAGAGGAAGAAGCTTGAACAAGTTGTTGTTTCTTTTCTTGTTTGGCTAACTTTTTCAACCTTTTTGCTTCTTTTTCAATTTCCATATTGTAGAGTAATTCACCGGTTCTTGTAGACCTAGACATAAACAATCAAATAACAATAACCAAGCTCCCCGGCAACGGCGCCAAAAATTGGTGGGATGTCAAGTCCACCAAGCAAATTACACCCTTTGTTTGCAAATAAAATGTAATATAATGGTAAAAAGAGGTATCGATCCTCGGGAAAATGGTTGTATTCAATCACCAATGCAATCTAAAAAAACTATTGTAAATAAACTAACTAACTACAATTAAACTAAAATAGGGGTGTTATGATTACTTGAAAACTAAAAGACTTTAATAACTAAAAACTTGCAATTAAGCAAGAAAGTGAGATGCTCAAATATTGGAGAGAATTGGTAAACCAAGGCAATTCAACACAATGAACATTTGTGTGCTTATCATTAGGATTTAATATGAAGCTTATCATTCATCCCAAATTGGTTATAGCAATCATGAAGCATGATATGCCAAGATTTCTCATAGGTAATATGGAGGTTGGGGAAGCCCACAACACACCTTCTTAATCAAAATTAAAGCTTCAATTGAAGCAATTGAACCCAAGAAGTTGATTAGCCTTAAGAATGAAGAAATCCCCAATTCTTAAAGGATGTCGATGCTTACACATCCATAAAGGAGTTATGATTCATAAACTAGAGATGATTTCTACCAACATAAATCTCTTGTTCGAAGTAAATTCAATGATTCAATGCTAAACCAAAGAAATAAACCAACAATTGCTTATTAAAGTACCAAACTCATGATTAAAGCACTAAACAAGCATATAAATTATGGACTAGAATCATAGACATAAGATAAATGATAAATAAGCATAAATCCTTCAAAAACCCACAAACATTCAGAGGTTTTAGCCAAGGTATACCAAAATAGAGAGTTTAGCCACTCATGGCAATAGAAAAACAATCACAAAAGTCTAATTGCATAAAGAAACTACCAATATCTTGGGGAGATGAAAAGAAATGAGTCTTCAAGCTCCAAAATCGCCTCCTGCAACTCTCCAATGGTGAAAATCGAGAATGTGGCTAATGGATCTGATCCCCCCAGGTTATGGTGTGCCAAATGACCAAAATCCCTAAACTGGGCAGTTGCGCGGGTACCCGCGCGACGGAAATTCTACCCGCGCAAACGTTGCTGTAATGCTATTGCCACTACCAAAGATTCCTTTGGTCCCCTCCATATCCATGTGATTTAAACCAACCAATCATCATTTAGCTTCAAATATGGATGCTCCAAGCCCAAAAATAGAAGTTTTATGACCCATCTTCACAAGCCCAAAATATCCAAGTCCTTAACTCTTAAGGCCCAAATCCTCTTTTATGGATCCGCCAAGCCCAACAATGCCTCGAGAGCCCACTAAGTCCGACTCCAATCAACCCGCAACCACAACGAACGCCAAAAACCTGCAAAATACCTTATGCAAAATAAAAAAGCACCCAGTACGATCCATAATAAAGAAAATAAAGAATATACAATGCAAAACTAATTCAAAAGATCTAAAAATCTAAAATAAACTAATAAAAATAAGGAAATAAAATAAGCTATCACTATAATTGGTATGTACTTGACCCGATAGTAGCATGATCCTTTTGGGTTGCCTTCATCATAGCAATTTGATAGGATGAATTATGGAGAAAGAGGTTGATTATGACTTATTAATATATTTTAAGAATAATATATAAATTGTGAAATCATATCATTTAATTATTATTGATCAGAAATTAATTTGGAATTAATTTAGTGATCAAAAGAGACTGATTAAATCAACGGGGACTGATTATGTAAATCAGTAATAGCTGCAGTTTGGGCTAATGGACCCTATTGGTATAGGGTGGCACTACTAGAAAAAAGGCCTTTTACGACGCGCAAAATACGACACTCATTGATCTATGTTACGCAAAGGAGAGTGACATTAGAAAAATGTCATCTCTTCAAAAAATTTAAGGATAGAAGACACGCATTATTGCGCGCCCTTAAATCAGTGTCTAAAAAAACACGGAGGGCACCTATAATAAAATGCGCGTCGTCTAAGGATGTCGCTTTATAATTTTTAATGGAACGCGCGTTCCATCCTTTAACAGTAGGGGGAAATGAAATTCTGAAAAAATTAAAAATCCCGCCTTAATTCCTTTTTTTCTCCTTTCCCTCTTGCCCAAATTATGGACGCTCCTTCCTTCCCCCTCCCGACATTGACTGCTGCCTACTTCTTCCCTCACTTCTACCTACTGGAACCACCATATCTCCCACTCGATGTTGAAATTGTTAGAAAAAGCCCTAATTATACTCTCAAGTCTAAATACAGAAAAAATAGAAGATGGTGAAGAAGTAGCAGTAGAGGAAGTGGAGGATGAACAGTCGAAAATGGAAGGAATGGTATCAATAGCGTTGTTACTAGATGGGTCAATATCGGGTCATTTTGTTCAGCTTCCCGAGTCCGTTTATTACCAGATGGGTCAATCTCGTCTTTTCGTCTCGACTTCATATCTCTCTGTAAAGCAACCGACGACCCCCACACCACCATCTACAAACCCTAAGCCATCGTCACTACCATTGAACCCTAAAAACTCAGTCACACTCCATACTTTTGTGATTTTACTCTTGCGCTCTCATTCTCTCCTCTTGGGCTCTCCCATCTCTGATTTTACTCTGAAACGTCGATCGACATCCCCACTTCACCTACCATCCACCCAAAATCAATGTTGATTGTAACCACCTTCAAGCATGATGCCATCTCTGCTATAAAGTAACCAAAGCTTACATTCTCATCGATTCCACTTTCTCTCTCTGAACAAAAATATCTCATATTCTCTAAAATCCCTAAACCAGCCACCGCCGGCTATCACCTCCACCATCGTTCACGTCGTCCTACTTCCTAGATGGTGTTTGTGTGTGCGCGACAAGACTGAACAGAAAATGGGAAAGAAAAGAAAAAACGAGCAGAAAGATAGAGAAGAGAAAGTGTTGATAGCTCTATTAACGAATGTGGAGTCTCCAAAGCTGTTGATATCATAGACAGCATCATAAAGGATCCTTCAAGGGCACAATTGCTAAAGTTTTTCATATCTGATGGAGATCTTTCAAAAGAACTTGATGACAGATTTGGCTCTCAGTGTGGGGATATTTTGGTCTTTTTCGATGCATTGGATAATTGCAACTCTGAATCGGTTAATGTGAAGGTCCTTACTTTCTTTGTTGATCTTTTTTCTGGAGACACATGCCCTAATTTCAATCCAGATATATAGAAGAAATTCCTTGACCTGGATTTGGTCCACAGAAGAAGGATTTCTTGAAAGTCCTACGCCTACAGGGTTCAAGGTATGCTTTGTTACAATGCTATTTATGTTTTACTTTTTTTGTTTGACTTGATGGGCTTTCTTGGTTAACCACTTAATCTGGACAGCTTAGTGTATCAAAACACCAACCCTTCCCCTACTTGCCCTGAATTTTTTTTCCACCAACTTCTCTCATGTTAAAATTGATGATGATTATGAAATTTTTTTGTTGGGATGTAAGGGTAAAATGGTCATTTGGTCTTAGGGGCTGTTTTATAGTTGCTAACAATTCAACCACTTTACCATACAAGACTTGATGGGAAAATAAAAGAAAAATGAAACAACCCCTGAATTATTTGTATTGATTCATGATTGATACCTTGTGTTTTCCCATTCCAGGTAACAGTTTCCAGTTCGAATCCAAACATAGTAATGGTTGGATTTCGTGTCCATGTGGGGAACACATTAGCAAACCATATACCCTCTGAGATAACAATTTTCCAAAGAGTTATAAAACTAGACGAAGGCATGAGGTCATGGTATGACATCCCATTTACAGTTGCAGAATCCCTTCTAGCTGATGAAGAAATTACAATCTCCATAGGAACAACTTTCAACAGATCAACTTTACCAAGAATAGACACTTTAGAAATTTATGGTAGAGTAAAGGATGAATTTGGTTGGAAGGAGAAAATGGATGCATTACTGGACATGGAGGCACGTGTGCTTGGTAGCAGTTCTTGGGTTTCAGGATCTTGGAAAAAACGTTGCATTGGTCAAGTTACTCCTATTGAAGAACAGGTTGTTGCAGATGGACTTAACCTTTCCTCCAGATTATACGCGTTGTGTAAGCCAAATTGATCTTCTAATATGGAGGAAGTAAAAACAAAGCTGAACAAACTAAAATGCAAGCAGTTGTTGGAAACCATATTTGAAAGCGACAGGGAACCTATGTTGCAAGCTACTGCATGTCGCGTTCTTCAAGCCGTTTTGCCTAAATGAGGAATATATTATCAAGTACAAAAGTCACTTCTCTACTTCAGTTTTTTATATTATGCTTTTACTAATTTACCATCACAAGGACAACATATGCAAATGAGGAATCTTCACGATCACATGCCTTCATTTTTAAATCTTGCATGAAATGAAAGAGGTGCAGATACAACTGATAATGATAAGAAAACAAGGTAAAGGTTGGAATATAGAATGGAATGGAATGGAATGAGTCATTCCATTCCATTTCTTCCCTCTCTATTTTTCTCTCTCTTTTTTTTTTCTAATGATCAAAGTTCTTGTTTTTAATATCAGTTTCCCTGTTCTCTTTTATACTTGATGCAATTTTTATTTGCAGGCTTGGCCTGTGCATACTCCAAGGCCTGTTGCTTTCAATCTTGTTGCTGATACCCCTCTTCTTACTGGACAAGTAAGTTTCAAATCTTTTTGTTGTGGATTTCTTATATTTTACTTAGCTTCTTAAATCAAAGAGTATAAAGCTTTCCTAATGTGTTCTAATAATTAATAAAATGGTCTTTTTTTTGAAAAATGCTTCTCAATTTATCTTATTAGGAAGAATGGAGAACAGGCCTCAAATCATATGTTTTTTTTTCCAGTAACTTCCACTTCCTTCATGGGTTTGTAACAATACTGATGGACTCTGCTATTTTGTTGTATGGTGTATTACCTTGGATATAATTTGTTTTTACAGTTTTCTCTTTTTATTTAATTTAAATTTGGATATAAGTTTGTAACACATGGGATTTATGATTGCAGCAAACAATCTTTCTTTTCTTTCCAGACATGATTAAAGGCATGTTTTTTGCTGTAGTTATTGGACCACCTGTTGTGGTTGCCATCATTTTAATAGTACAGGTATTATTCTATCTCTGAGAAATTTCATTTGCCATGTCATCAAAAGCTGCCAGATGGACTATTATCTTTCATGTTTGAGTTGGTTCTCAACTTGTAGAAGAATAACATAAAATATTTTGGCATCTGAGTGTAAAAAATAATATTTGAAATCATAAGTTCCTTAATAATACTTTATTGTGTTACACGTACTTTATTACTTACTCATAATATATAATTCAATCTGATTATTGATTATGTTTGGTGAGATCATGTTCTCTGTTCTTGATGCTGCATCTGATAGGGAACCAAAAGTGAGGACTTTTTTTCCCCTGATACTTGAAATAACAGGGTAAGGAGAGCATTCTAAACATTCTGGAAACTTTAAAAGAAGAGGGAAATAGGGTCTTGTTCAATGCTTTAGCTGTGTTTGCTCTAAGGGAGATCAACTTATCAAAAGTAAGTTACTGTTTCACCCTTTTATTTAATATTCTTGTGATTGAATGAAAGTCTTAATGAAAGTAATTGACAACCCTTTCTCTGTAAATGATGTTGTGATTGTGGTAGAGGTGTTGTGTTTTTCTCTGTTGCTAGGTAACCTTCTCAACAACAACATTCTACTTAAGCAGGTGAGTAATCAAGATTAAGGGAGACTTGTAATCATGTTTGACATTCCTTTCCAGTAAGAAACAGAGTTGTATGATTATTTGTTAGTTTTATAGGAATGTATAACCCATGTTAGCAATGTATTATTTTTGTTTAACATTTGAATGATTCTTTGTATGACATTACAATTTGTGCAATTTATTTTATTTTTTTAGTATGAAATTTTATTTTATATTATGCAATGGATTGTATTTTTTGTATATGGTATTTTATTTCTATTATGAGAAATTAAATGCAAATTTAATTTAAAAATTAATAAATATATAAATTTATTTTTTTAATACATTTAAATTTACGATACGCAAAAATGTGTGTCATCTTCATTTATGACATGGCCTTTCTTGACAGGGGCTTTCTTGATACGCATTGCGTGTCATTAACACGCGCGTCGTAAGGTTACGACACGCGAATGCGTGTCATCTTCCTTTATGACAGGGCCTGCCTTGATACGCATTGCGTGTCGTAAACGCGCGTCGTAATTGCATGTCGTAAATGAGCGTCGTAAATGCGCGTCGTCTCTCTTTATGACAGGGCCTTCCTTGACACGCATTTGCGCGTCGTGTGAGCCTTTTACGACGCGCAATGAGCGTCATAAAAGGCCTTTTTTCTAGTAGTGTGGACGAAAACTATATGAAAGTCCATATAGATTTTGTCCATAGGCTTACCATAAGGGATCCATGTGTTGCTTAGGGCCTAAGGAAGGGAATTAGGGTTTCCAAGTTAAAAACCCTAGAAGCCTTAACAATAAAAAGAACCCTATGGATCCAAAATTGACACCTATGCATTCATAGAGAACCCTAGCCAATTTTGAGCTTCTCTAACCTTTCTCTCATAATTTTCCATTGCTACGTGGTGTTTGTGACTTGTTAGAGATGCAACAACTGAGACACTAAGTTCTTGAAGGTCAAGATCAACTAGCTACAAGGAAAAGGTATTCATATAACTTGGTTTTAGTTATCAGTTTCGAAATTGTGTATGCTAGTCATAGAGTTTATGCTTTGGATTATTATTATTTGCATGTATAACTTGAGAAAAACCTAGATCCAAAGCATTAGGGTTGCATGTACACCATAGGAATATTGTAGTGCTCAAAAACCCATTAGTGGTATCACAACTAGTGTGTTATTCTGTTATATTTGATGCATTAATGTATTGTTCAAAGCAAAAGAAAAAGTGTTTTTTGGTTCTGGCTAATAATCATGAAGTGGTCATATTGGACCACGATGTGATGGCCCTCACGGCATGAAGTCGGTTACTCTCACAACGTGGAATGAGTCAGAGAGCAGATTTTCGTGATTTTGGCTTAAATTAGGTTTGGGTAATTACCATAAGTCATTTTACTAATTAAAAATTCGATTTTTTGATATGGTAATGGATATCCTAATCTAATTGGAAGATTGGAGTTTACTCTTTAGTGCTTAGTAGTAGGTTAGGTTTAGATTTGAATAACTGTTGCTACTCATCAGAAATGACACAAAACATTATTTCTTTTCATGGTTTGTATAAACAAGGTTTTAGATTTTTGTTTAATAATGAAATTGGCTCTATTAATGCTTTCATTAATGGTACTTTCTATTTTGAAGCATTTCCACCTATATAAAGAACCTCGTGGCATCATATTTTAGCTACCAGAAACCCTAGAAGGATCCCTAGAGCCGAAATCATCCATCCCCTATCTTTCTCCAACATTCTCCAATTGATTTTGGTGTTTATGAACGATTAGAAGTATTACATTTGTGATACTAATCTCTCAAGTCAAGGATCTATAAGCTTCAATTGAAAGGTAACATTCTTACTTGTTTATTTATGTTGATTTCGATTTTAGTCTGCTAGAATTAGAGTTTACAAGCTTTGGATGATCATTGCATGTACAATTAGAAAAACCTAGATCCAAAGCTTTAGAGTTTGCATGTGCACCATAGGATTGTCGTTTTGCTCATAACCCTACAGTATGTTATGAGTGGTGATTAGTAGCTAAGTGTGGTTTGGGTCGTATCTTAGCATTATTTGAGTATGGAAATGGAATTGATTGATAGATTTGGTTATACTTGTTGTCTATGTGATACTTGTACGTGTTTCTTAGTTAGTGAGTGTAGGTGCGGCCCGTATCTCCTAGTTAGTCGAGTGTGGGCGAGGGTTGTATCTCCTAGTTAGTCAAGTGTGGGTGGGGATCGCATCTCCTAGAGTATCCGAGTGTGGGCGAGGCCCGTGTCTCGCTAAGTGTAGGTGGGGCCCGTATGTCAGAGGGCAGGGCGTTAACCAAGTGTGCGTGGGGCCCGTATCTCCTTGAGTGGGGGCGGGGCCCGCATCTCCTAGTAGCATGTTATGTGTATGGTATGTGGTAGTTTGGGGGAAATTCACTAAGCTTCGTGCTTACAGTTTTAAGTTTTGGTTTCAAGTACTTCTGGCAGAAAATGGAATAGTTGGGGATGACTGCATTGCACACACCATGATGTTTAGCCTGGGATGTTCACTCTGATGTTTTGATATGATACTCTGATTTGATATTATGACTTAAGTTTTTGGATGGAATGATTTTAATATCTATGGTTTATTTAATAATTAAAAATGAAATGTTTGGTCATGATTTTTGGGATGTTTCAGTACGGGCCCATACTACCTTCCGTGTTTATCCGTACTTTCCTCAAGAAGTGCCTTAACTCAGCCAAGTTACTATACATCCAAAAATTCCCTCACAAACTAGGCTCCCGATACTAAATCTCATCCTAGGTTTTCCTAGGGAAAACTCCACACCACTCTCCACCATCAACTGCAGAAGGAACTCCTGCTAAATTCCTCTAACTAACTCACGAATACAGTTACATATTACAAAAACTAGATAATTCTTCGAATGAGAGGTCTCACACTATAATGGTTGGACTCAAACAAGAGTTGCAGAATAGAGTTAGCATATTCATTTACTAGTTAGCTTAAGCTAGTTAAAACTCTTAAAAGCATAAAGCAAGCAGCATTCGAGAATCAAGTAATCAGAACCAAGCATACCCTAATCAAGCCTTCCTATTACTGACTGATCAGTACTACCATGCAAATCTATAAGCTCATAAAATAGGCACTCGAAGGCATCTCTCCTAGATCCCTAGCCCTAAACTAGAATGCGACCATAATTCACAGTTCAAATATATCATAAACATGTATGGGTATTTCGGGATAACTTACTTGAGCTCGGCTGATTGCACGCACCACACCCTTTCTTATTTTAGAAAACCTTTTCTTAAATATGTTTATCTTTTGAAAACTTACAAAATCCTCGGTTTGAGTTCAGACACCCCGAGAGTGTGCCCAAATCCCTCAAACCAAGGCTCTAATACCAAACTTGTAACATCCAAAAATATGGTCCTAAAAATTTCAATTTTATAATAGATGAAATAGTATTTTCAAATAGCATCCATACATCTCAACAAAACTAATGTATCAAATGTATCAAAATCAAAGTAAATATCAAATGCGGAATCCCATGGTGTGTGTGGTGCAGTCAACTCGAGCCCTTCCCCTTGGAACCAGAAGTACCTGAAATACAAACTAAAATCCGTAAGCACAAAGCTTAGTGAGTTCCATAAGATACCGCATACCAAACATATCACATAATGGGCCCCACCTAAAGAGATACGGGCCCTGCCCACACTTGCATAACAGGCCCCGCACAATGAGATAGGGGCCCGCCCAAATAAGCCAACATATACAAACACATACAGGTATCACACAGGCAACAAGTATATCAACATAATCATCAAGGGTCAGCCTTGGTGCCTTAGACCCGCTAAACCTGATGTGGAAAACTCACCTCGAAAAGCTGAAAGAAACGAATGATCCCTAACTCCTGATCCTACAGCTCCCCGAGCTATTAATTGCCAAAAACAAGTAATTAACATTTGGGATCTACATCATTAACCAAAAATCCCTACTTGGGGTAAACAGACTGTTTTACCCCTAACATAACTTGGTCCAAGAATGAAACCCTAAATCACAATCCAATTGCCCAAGAGTTAAACAATCCATCAAGGCCCCACATATGGCGTAATTTCCAATTGGGCACAATCCTTTTGCATGGGCCTTATCCTAAGGCCTAATAATGCTTCCCTAGACCAAAGGTTCGATTCTAGATAGCCCATTAAGGCCCAAGACACAAAGTCCATGAAAGTATCCCATTCAAGGCCCAAACGATGCAAAGCCCTAATCCATTGAGTACACGGGGCATACTCAACTGTACGCTATATGTACAGGTTACATGGCCTGTAAGTTGCGCGTAGTAGCTTGTATGCCCAACGTACTCACCCATAAAGCCATAATCTCAATAATCACTTAAATCCTTAATACTTAGTGTTCCAATCATAGATTTGAGTCATATGAAGAGTCTTAAACCATAAAGTCATAAACTTGGTGGCTTTGCATGCCCAAAATGAACCAAATCTTGAAATATCAAACATTACTTCCATAAAATGAACCCAAAATCATGCATGGATGATTCAAAGCCTCAAAGATGGCAACTTTATGACTCAAGGACCAAGTAACCACCAAGAGTAGCAACTCTAAGCTCCAGAAATGATAATAACTCGCAAGATCTCATATATGTGACCAAAAAGATCCAAAAAACTCAAACAAAGAAGATCTAAGCATTTACAAAGCAAGTTCTGATCTTTATACCTCAAACGAGTGCCAAATGATGAAGATAATCTGGATCTTCAAGCTCAAACTCCAACAACTCTCCTTCTCCAACTTCTTTGTATTCCTTCCAAGGAACCAAACTACTGAAGATGCACTCTATAAGGTCAAGAACACACCAAGATGATAGAGGGTTCGATTTTAGGGTTTCTAGACAATAGAGGCTAATAAGGAAGCTAACATATGGGACTTAATGACATTATATAGGGCTTGAACACTAAAAAGTAGGGTTTTGGTCTTGACCACGTACGCTTCACATACCTATTCATATACTAAGCGTATGTGCATGCCTCTGCGTTTCTTAGTGACCCACTTATGCCCCGTGTACACCAGGCTTATGCCCCGTGTACGGCCGCAGCAAGCCCACTCAATAAAGCCCAAAACCACTAATCCCACAAAACTTGCATAATTAAACACTTAAATAAATTATTAAATAATTAAATGATACCTTGGAACCATCGGGTGTTACATATTGGGCCTTACAGGCCTTATAGTTAGGCTTGGATGCCTTTTTGGACTTTGTATGGATTGGTCCCTGGAGGGAGGGAAGCCCAATGAGGCAAGGGTAAAGAAGCCCTTTTTCCTCAAGTTAAGAATTACGGTTTAGACCTTTAAGTTAGAGTGTAGCCTAGTTTCTAATAAGGGTTTTATGCTTGTGCGTTAGGAAGAGGTTTTCGCGAGTCATCCGCTGAGTGCGATTTGATATCTTCAGTCTGAGGTGAGTCTTCATTCGTAGTATCTGTATGTCGAGGGCACCGATGTCGTCCCACTAGTTTATGATGTAGTGTGATGATTGTCTTTATGACAATTGTTAGTTATGCCTGTATTTTATTGACGACTCTGTGATTCTTGTTATGATATTATGCGGTAGTAGTAGGCGGTGAGATACACCTGGTATCCAGTTGAAATAGACGGAATGGGATTGCAAGCACCCAGATATGCTCGATAGTATTCAGTTGAAATAGACTGAATGGGCAGGCAAGCACCCAAATATGCTTGATAGTATCCGGTTGAAATAGACTGAAGGGGTAGGCAAGCAATCAGATATACTTGGCAGTATGTTTGTTTAGTATGTGGTATTTTGGTAGAACTCACTAAGCTTTGTGCTTACAGTTTTAGTTTATGTTTCAGGTACATCCAATTCGAAGGGGAAGGGCCCGACTTGATCACACCGCATCACCCTATGATTTCCGCATTTAGAAATTTTGGAATTTGTACTCTAATAACATGTTAATATGATAGTCTTTTGACTGTTTTGCTATTAGTGTCGTGTGATTTGAATGAAATTAAAAACAAAAATTTATCTGTATTTTTGGGATGTTACAAATTTTCTCCAAATCTCAAAAGAAAACTTACAAGATTATCTCCCAAATTGAATCCTATAAAGCTGGTCTTTAATCGATCTCCATCGAAGCTTATAATTTGCATCGAAACTTGTATTTGAAGTGTATTTCGTTGCGGGAATCTCTCGATTTCTCAAGGTTACTACTTCATTCTGATAATTTTAAGTATTTCTTAATGTTTCATTTGTTTTACTTTAAATGATTTAAAGCATTGAAGTTGAGATTAATACACATCCGAAGGAACATGAGAGATCTTTCTATAAGTTATTTAAAAGCCTCAAGATAGTGTATAACTTATTTCTTCATACAAATTGTATAACTTATTTCTTCATACAAATTGTATAACTAATGTTCACGATGGTGTTGTTAGTTTCACCAGATCTAGGATCTGAATTCAAGCCTCTTTCCACGGTAGCTTTGTCAAATATTTGGTATGTGTCCATACCACATTGTCTAATTTAATTTGTCTCTTCTTAGTTGATCTATATGTTATTTACTGAAATATTTTGATATTATCAATGGTTTTTTATTTACAAATCGCAATCTATGTCTATCCTTATAGAAATCAGGTGCTGTAGAAATTTCTTTTGGCGGTCCATAAAATGATTGTAGTTTTTATGAAGCTGATATAGTTGCTATTTGTATACTTTAGAATGCTTATATCTTTTTCGTCTTCCAGTACTATGATAAGTTTGTACACTATATTGAATTCCCCACTTAAGATAATGGAGAAAATATATTTGTATTATAGTTTTGGTAACTTAGATATACACTTGGAGACTTGTCAGAATTGCTATGTGATTGAGCATATAACATTTTGGAAATAAAGTCATCTTCTTCCTATCTGGCATGTGATGTTTTTATGGTTTTCTATAAGAGTTATATTTGGTTTCCTCAATTTTGTTCCTACATATCTTTTTTCTCCTTGCTTTACTTCTTTTATAAGAGTTATAAAAGTGTTTTGGTTATAAGGAAATGGAAGTTTATAATGGATAAAGACGCATATGAGTACAACAATAATGGTAATTCATGTTGGTACTTTCATTGATTTGTTAATTAGAGAATCATACTTCCATTTCTTTCTATTACAACATCCTACTTTGAAAAATTGCAAGTAAAATGCTATAATTTTGGTTATATACCCCTTACAATGTATTATTAAGACAAAAAGTTATAAGTACAATGTTGTAATAAAAAGAACTGATAGTAGGGTGCTATAAAACACAAAGAAATGGAAGTATGTTGCTATATCTATAATTCATATATTGATTTGTATTGTAGTTTTCCCATGGTGAAAGTTCCTTATGAAACACTTGGATAGCTGAATTTATACCCTATTGGTTGTTTAAGGTGATCTTCACTGTTGGTGATGACTAATTCAATTAAATTGGATCATTGCATCATGATTTTTCATTAACAAATGTATACTTACTTGCATGCATAAAATATGATGTGTATTTACTTTTCCAGGTCAACTGCATAATTAGAAGCTGCAGAAAATGGCTAATGATTGGAGTGCAATGATATAATGCTATGTATTGTATGTATCAGTATCATGTTGCTAACGGTATATGTATATACTTGACCTTTGATTTTTAAGATTGTTGTCGAAGTATGATGTTGTAAAAAATAAATGAGACTATGTTGCTATCTCATGCATTTAATCAGTTTAGGTAACCTGGTATATAGCTACAATTGGTGAGTTCTATGCATCGTTGCTGATTAATATAAAAATAACAATTTTATACGAAAAAATTCATTTTTTTCCAATTGCGACATCATATTCTCATATATCTTTTAAAAAGGGTCAATTTTGGATGTATTCTTTTTGCAAATTAATACATTTTTTGCAAATATTTGATAAATCATTACGATTTCAAATTATAATAGTGTTTTTATCAATCATGATTTCCACGGGTTTAAACCTAGTTTTTAATATAAATAACTATGTTTACTTAAATAAAATACATAATATTTTAACCATTTTTTTATTCATATTTTTTATTTAAATTATAAGAGAAGCATTGTCTTATCCGAAAAACCAACACATCACAACTTATTAGTTTTAATTTTTTGTATCATATTAACAAATAAAAAATAGCTTATACACTAGGTTTTTTAAAAAAACACTACCTGAACAAACGTTTAACAATCTTATGAATGTTTTTTTAAATTCTCTTAGATATATATTTTATTAATTATACAAAAAAATGATTGCCAACATTTATTTCTCTAAATCCACCTTGTATATAACAAATTTACTAATTTTTGTTTCTAAAAATGTTTTTCTAAATTCCCTCAAATATACATTATTAACTATAAGAAAATGATTGCCAACATTTATTTCCCTAAATCCACCCTTTATATAACAAATGGGAGAATTTCATATATGTCATTCTTAGACATCAAAATATCATATTTACCAAACTTAATTTCTAAATATTATATTTATCCTTCATAAAATTTTAAAATATCTTAAAATATCATATATATCCTTTTCAAACATCAAAATATTATATATGTCCTTCTTAAATATCAAAATATTGTATATGCATATTTTAAACATCAAAATATCAATGGTAATATCTAAAACATCCTCTATTTACAACATGATAATAATTATCAACAACAAAAACTAAACAATCAAAATATAAATTCCATATAGATAATTGAAGAGGAATCCTTTTGTTTGTCAAGACAGCGACATTCCAACAATTTAGAAGTTCACATTCCATTATCATAGACGTAAGGATAATATGGTTAAATTTTTTAATTATTATAATAATTCTAAGGTATAA
Organism: Lactuca saligna; assembly: GCF_052625555.1. Classification (NCBI taxonomy): domain Eukaryota; kingdom Viridiplantae; phylum Streptophyta; class Magnoliopsida; order Asterales; family Asteraceae; genus Lactuca; species Lactuca saligna. The sequence continues at coordinate 61,341,146 of NC_136425.1, forward strand.
AAAATGATTATAAAATATTATAAATATTATAAAAAATGATTCGGAAAAATATGATATTTTGAAAGTTTATAAAGGATAAATGTGATATTGACAAATTAAGTTAGACATATATGATATTTTGAAGTTTAAGAGGGATATATACGAAATTCTAATCCTTTTATTTAAAAAAAACTTACCATATTATATATTATATAAGTCTGTAAAATTATTATCTTGGGTACATAAAAATAAAATACCATAGTATATGACTAACAAAATGATGTAAATAGCTTTATATTTCTTTTTTTTTGCAATTAGCTTTTTTTAAATATAAAAAATACATATCAAATCAAGGTGTTAAAATCATCCGTTTATTTGACCTATTTTTTAATTTCACTGATATTTTAAATTAACTTAACTTTTTTTTTTTTTTGAACAGCTTAAATTAACTTAACTTATCTTAAATAAATAAAATATCTTTTTACCAAATACCATTTTGTTGTTATTTTCTATACTAAGCTCCAAACATATTATTTTAAAATTAAACACTTCATACTTGAGATGACAATATTACTTGCTAGGGTTATATTACATGATATGGTTATTATATGCACAATATGACAATATTTTTTTATTGATTATCAATTTACATAACACCCTTTTCATATCTTTTATGTAACATCCCTTAATGTTTTGAAATAATAAAATATACTTTTTCCTTTTAGACAGCAAAAAAATAAAATATGGTAGGTTTTAACTTGTTTGGATCATTTGATCTTTCCATACATCTTTCCTGATAATATTATGATTTTAAATCTCATCGCTGTTATACTTACCGAATTATCATGGATTTGTTTTTTTTATTAGAAAAATAAAATAAAATTTAGAAACTATACATTGAAAAAGCAAATGGAATTATTTGTATTTCAATTCGGTACTTGAAAAGTAAAAGTCAAAAGTGTGGGGGGGTTGTAATAAAAGAAATGGTGTGGGATAGCCTAGTGTAAAAAGAGATAAGAAGGCTGACTTTCTTCCTGGGTTTACAAAAAAAGGTTTGACTTGGTCAGTTTTTATTGGACCAGATAGTTGATATTCAAATAGAGACGTTTTGGTTTTGGCCCACACCCCGTGAAGTTACGACTTACGACCACAAAGCCATAAGGCTATAGGCATGCATTTCACACCACCATGTATTAGGGTGAAATATCACATGTTATGAGATTTGAACAACACCATCTCCATCTTTTATATGTTACGGTGGATTATGATGGTGTGAAGTTATGAAACAAGATAGGGGCAATTTCCTATATATGAATTATGGTGAGATGTTACATGTTATGGTGGGTTATGATGATGTGGAGTTATGAAATATTACATTGAGATGTCATATGTTATGAGATTTGAACAACACTATTTTTTATGACATGACGTTGAGATGATGGTAGTTTTTGAATGAGAAGTGATATTTCCACTTGATAAATTGATTCATCCACTTGAAATATGTGTTTTACCAACTTGTACGATAGCTGTAAAAGTATTGTACCTCATGTGGATGAATCAAATTATTAAGTGGAAATATCACTTCCCTTTTTGAATGATGGGGGGCAATGAGCTATAACGAGTTCATCTCTTTCGTTCGTTATTTTTCACTCTCTCTCTCTCTCTCTCTCTCTCTCTCTCTCTCTCTCTCTATATATATATATATATATATATATATATATATATATATATATATATATATATATATATATATATATATATATATCACTTAATTGTGTTAAAATAAAAAATTTACAAGTACTAATGAGAGGTGAAAATTATTTTGGGGTTATGAAGTAGTGTGTATTTCTTAGGTTGGAGAGGGTATTTTGATGACATCCCTTCACAAGATGACATGAACTCGGTAGTGCAAGTGAAGGGTGTCCCTTGGCCTCAACATGGTGAGCTTGAGAGCCTCATTCATCAATTTCCAATATATGAGAGTGAAAATCTAAATCGAAGATTTGTTCTTATTTTTCTATTTTCAAAAATTAAAAAATGATTAATATGACATGGCAACTCATCCCTCCTAATAACACGATGTTGAATAAGTATGATAAAATATGACATAATGCCTATGTGGCTGAAAACTAGTGTGATAAAAATGATACCACTTTTCTAGCTTTAGGATAAATAGTGTTGACGTGACACTGCTTTTATGTAATAGTTTAGTGTAGAGGTGACAAAATTTGACACGACACGAAATAAACGGGTTGACACGACACGACACGAAAGTTAAATGGGTAAGGTTATGGTTGAGAATTTGAACTCGAAAATGACCCATTTATTTATATGCATGTTTTTTGAATTATTTAAATAATCTAGAAAGATACAAAACCAAAACCATAAGCAAAATAAAATCTTTGAATTGAATTGTTTTTTAATGTTGAAATGATTTAGCCGTCTAGATCAAGATTTCATTTCAGTTTTTCCATTCTCTCCCAAACTACCCAGTCTCTTTCACCACTCTCACATCCTCATGACCTTGTCATTCGCCTCCCCAACTCCCACTCTTTTAATTTTGTCATCTGAACTTGCTATGACTTCATCTATTCTACCTCTAAATTATTAGTTTTTCCTTTCCGCCAACCTAACTCCTACTCTTTCAACATGCTCAATCTTTTAACCTTACATGATACGAAATATTTCAAGGTATAGCCCTAACCCGAAACCCGACACGAACTCGACACGAAAGTAAACGGGTTGACACGACACGACACATTGATTAAATGGATCGGGTTAGGATCATGCACTTTCAACCCGTTTAGTGTTTCGACACGACACGATTGTCACTTCTAGTTTAGTGGTATATCTCATAGGCCATAGCCTAAATTAAAATGGATAGAGTTGGAAGTTGTCCAAAATTGAAGAAAGTTAAATCAGAAATATATTTTGATTTTATTTCACAGCTTGTTTCCTCTCAAGCTCAAACTATTTAAAATATAAATTCAATACAATATCATTCAAGTATGAAAAATTAAGAAAAAAGTTGTTTAGTTCCGGTTCTCAATTGAAATGTATTTGATAGATAACTAATTTCTAAATAATAAAAAAGAATTATACTGGAAATTTTCATTTTAGAAAAATAAAAAATCTAACTCGTTGCTTCCATATAAGTTATATAACCAATTATGATCCAGAAATGAGTTAGGCAAAGTGACATGTTGTCACATTTTTTTTCTTGTCATGAAAGGCTTTTAAGTGGTTATAAAAACAACTCGCGGAAAAACATCGTCCATGTATCATCCTTTCCTAAAAATGGTTCCACTTATGTAGCCTTGAAAATGGATTGGGTTTTGACGATAATTCGATCCAAACCCTTACAGATTATATGAGTTTGGAGTATAGTTTTTTATTCGTTTATTCATTAATAACCCATACCCGTTAATCCTTTTATTAAAAGGGTCTGGTATAATTAATCATTGATCCACTCCATTTATAACCTACCATATATAAATTTTAGAATTATATTTATATTTTATCATGTTTAAAGTTTAATTCTAATTCCAATCGAAAGTCCAAAGACCAAAAGCCAAAAGCCAAACTATTTTTACATAGGACTCGAGGAATCGACTTCTAGACTTCCAAACTATTTTTACATAAGACTCGAGGAGTCGACTTCCAGTCTTTTACCAAAAATCATGATATCATTTCATTAATATTTCATCAAACAATCACTAATTTCATTTATAAATCAATAAAGTCATTTATCAACTAGAAGAAAGTTTTCAGTTGATATTCCTTATCATCACATTCGATATTCAAAAATCAATCGGAAGTTATTACAATAGTGATTTTAATTCCAATTGAAAGTCTTTGAGTATGTAATACATTTTTTAAATAAACATTTGTGTTTGATTATTCAAAAAACCAACGGGTTACCGTGCGGATTTGGATATCTGTTGATTCGGTAGATAAAGATATAAGTTTGATTACTCAAAACCATGCAGGTTACGGAACGGGTTTGGATCATATTTTAAAATGTGTTAAACGGGTTTGAATCAAGGTTGATTTGCTCCAAACTTGTCCCATTGTCATGTCTACACTTATGTCGATTATGTTGATATTTATTGATAATCAGTCACCAGTCATTTGTTTTAAATCTCACAAGGATTCTTGTATTTTTTTTTCCTAAAACGGCTAGCACACACAATTTTTAGATGTTTTTATTTGACATTAGGCTTCAGTTTGTATAAAAGCAAAGTTTGTTGTATTGGTGTCGAAAACTCAGAGGTCTTTCGGCTTGCTAGTCTCCTTAATTGTGAAGTTTTATTTTAAACTTGTTTAAAATAAAGGTTACTATAATTGTGTGATGTCTATATCATTTACAAAAAACGAGTGAAAAGAGAGTTTGAAAGAATTTTCCTACTTAATTTCGTATTTCTAGACCAATTCGTCGAGTGCAAACACCGGCAGACTATCATTGTTCTCTTTGAATCGTATCTATCTTGCATCCTGAGCAGTTTCTCTCATTATGCCTGCTCTCCCCTCCCTTTATCTATTTGTTTAATCGGAATTCTCTGGTGCGTCTTCATCCCTAAGCTAAAGTGATTTGGAAGATTGTGGATAGAAGGAAACAATGGCGGAACTAGAAATTTTAATATGGGGGTACAAACATTGTCAATATATATTATATGTAGTTATCTAACATCGGACAATAAAAAACATGTTATAATCTCTTTACTTGTGGGTACAATAACATGAAACATGTTTACAAATAATATTTTTTTATATATATAAAACAAATTTTTAGGGTACTGTAGTACCCCTAACGACCCATCTAGCTCCACCATTGGAAGGAAAAAAAGAAATGTGTTCGATAGGATTGGCCCCAATAATATGACGACGGTAAGCAATATTGCTACATCTTTATGTGTAACGAATTTTCCTTCATCTGTTGACTATTTGGAATTATATAAACTGTGTGAGAATTTATGGGTGGTGGTTGATGTATTTATCTCCAAGAAGCTTTCACAAATTGGAAAACATTTTGGGTTTGTACGATTCCGAAGGGTTGCTTATGTGAATGCTTTAATTCGTGATATTTGTAACATTTGGGTGGGTAACCATACGCTATTTGCTTCAAAGGCTAGGTTTGAACGAAACTCAAAGGTTGTCAAACCTTTTAATCAGGGATTGTTCTAGGGAGTGTTCTGACTAAAGATTTGCCAAGAAACAGAGGCATGAACTCTAATGATGTGATTCATGATCATGTTAATGGTGCTTTACAAAACACTTATTCTTCTCTTCTTTAGGGTCATGGGCTTACATGTGTGTTCTCCAAAACACATAGTGAAACTCTCAGAATGGAAGTTGGGAGTTTCTTTGTCAAGAACGAGGAGGCTCAACGGGTGATGATTGGAAAAGTTAATGAATTTCATGTTTTACCGGGACTATTGGCAATGTGCAAGAGCAAAGGTTTTTTTGGAGATTGAGCTCTGTTACGTTGGTGGCATGTGGATTATGATTGAATTCAATTAGGACGAGGCATGTCATAACTTCACACATAACAAAGCAATTTCATTTTGGTTTAAGGAATTGTTACCTTGGAATATAGATTTTGTCACTTCAAAGCGCCTGGTTTGTATAACGACGTAAATTTTCAAACCAAAATTTTCAATTTAAATACATATTTATCACACTAATAAAATCTCAAAATGTCACAATGTCAAATCATCAAATCTTATAATCAAAAATTGTATATATCAAACTCCGGGATCCTCTCAATCATACTTAATCTCTGACGTGTGTACAATCAAGTCGGCGCCTTCCCGTGATTCTGAGAAGTACCTGAAACACATAACACATAACACGGTAAGCACAAAGCTTATTGAGTTCTCCAAAATACCACATACAACTCTTTAGCCACTCGAGGCTATAACTTTGTAAGACCCTCCGGTCGATGTGTCTTAGTGGGACCCTCCAGTCCCACAACTCTGATGGACACTCTAGTCCTAACTCTGTGGACCCTTCGGTCCTAACTTTGTAGACCATCTAGTTCTAACTCTGTAACTCATAATAATACATGGCATAGATCACATAATGCAGGATATCACAGTACTCAAGTAAATACATAAGACCCTCCGATCACACACAACTCATATTACCACTCTAGGTATGTATAGTGAGAAGACTCACCTCGTAAGCTAGCAAGTAAAAGTCTCATACTCAGAAATCTCGAACTAGCCTCCGCCTAACACATAGGATAAGCATCTCTAATTAATACTCTACTCATACTCAAATACACCATAGGTTGTTCTCTCTTTTCTCTCTAACTCTTGGAATGGGTAAAAGACCATTTTACCCCTCCATGGTCTCCATTACTCATGTTTACCAAACCCTAAAGTCAACATAAGTCAACCTGAGTCAAAAGTCCAAGTTTGACCTGACTCACCAAGTGCACTCATGCGACTTGTCGAGTCCACTCGTTCCTCATAAGTCTCGTGAAGGTCTAGCTCGTCGAGTCAACCCCTAACTCGCCGAGCTATCGCATGGTCCAGCTCATTGGGACAAACCCTAACCGACTCGTCGAGTCAGCTCATGGACTCGGCGAGTCCCTTCGATCTGATATCTCAATCAGACGATTTAAGGCTGGTCTATCACTCCAAAAACTAGATCTACCATCCAAAGGCTTGATTGTCACGTAAAGCTTCGATCTTTACACTCATGCATGGTGGTTTTGTTCTAATCTACCAATACATGTTGTCACAAGGTGTTAAACACTACACTTCTCACATAGATGAATAACTTTGGGACCTTTGGGCTCTAGGAACCTTACAAAGTCCAGATCTGAGGTTTAAACCTCTAGATAACTTAGTATTCTCGAAGTCCCAGATAAAATGTGATGAAAACCCTAATTTCTCAAACTCATGAGATCTAACCAAATAAAGGGGAAAGGTTCAAGCTTTTTACCTTCCTCTTGAAGCTCTGGAAGAAATAGCCTGAACCCCAATAACTCCTTCTTGTTCCTTGTTGGAAAAACTCCTCTTCCTCCTCAAAGAGGCACTAGAATCCTTCAAGATTAGTTTGGAGGTTCTCTTAGCTTACTACACTCGTTTAAGGTTTTTACAGTAAGGTTAAGCAGCTGATGAGCCGTAAATGAGGATATAAGTGCCCTTATATAGGCCCCAAACCCAGGGATTTAGGGTTTCACTTCACAACGTCTACTCGGTGAGTCGGCTCTCTGACTCTTCGAGTGGATTATTAATCCCATGTGGCGCAACGCGACTCTACTCAACGAGTTGTAGCATCAAATCGTCGAGTTGCTCAATAGTCCTCAAAAATAATTAAATAGATAATATACCTGGGAGTCCAGATGTTACAGTTTGGATTGACATCAAGGGTGTTTCACTGGGAGCATGGAATAAAGTTAATTTTCGGAATATAATAAACAAATGGGGAAGCATCGTATTCATGGAGGATGTTTTAGGCGAAAACTTGTTTACTAATCGTGTATGCATTGAAACAAAGATGATGGGTATCATTATGGAAGAATTATCGGATACTGTTAATGGGACATCTTTAATCATCCGGGTTAAAGATGTAGTGGGTTGGTTTCTATCTTTTAAAGAGAATCATAAAGATGATGAGGAATCATAAGAGGTTACCGTGGATGAAAGGTTGGAACCGGATGCAGAGTTTGAAGATGCTTCATCTATGGGAGATGATAATGTCAATACATCGTTATTGAGAGGTTGTTTGAACAAAGTTTCAATCAATCATAATGTAAATCACATAAGTATGAACACCAAGATCTAAATATGATCTTAATTCGGCACTATTAATTCAGAATGGGTATAAGTGATGTTGTAGAGAGAGAGAGAGAAAGCTCAATGCGTAAGAGTGAAAAACTTACAACACACTTAATTACCTACCTTATTTATTGGATACTCACGGATACAAAAAATACTAGTACTTCGACACTAAATAGTGAACCTCTAAATGTGCCCAGTAAATACATACATAACGAAGTCTTGTGGACCATTGTCATTTACAAACATCCGTTACCAAAACCACTACCTAAGGTTCGACATATCACAACACAATTAGACTTTACATTCTCCCCAGTTGTGATCAATGTCAAATCTTCAAACTGAGGGTAGTGACTTTATTGTTTGCAACAAAACTTTTTGAATTTCCAAGTACCAAAAGATGATCTTCCTTATCTCCACCTTGTCTTCATTAAAATTCTTCTGACAATTGTTGATGCGAAGAAGTATACTAGAAAGATGTTGATTGGAATATATTTCCACATCATATGTACGAAATAAGAATTTCTTCTTGTTTCCCTTCTTGCCTTTGACTAAAAAAACAACTCCTAATGTTTATGAATAATTTCTCCATCTTCGTATTCATCAGTGTTTACTTTCCCTTTCAACAAATCCTTAGGAACTTTCAACTTCCTGTTGAAGGGAATGGAGAGATCAATATATGCTAAAGCCAAGTGATCAAAATAAGCATCTAAAAAAACTTTGATGTGCCCATATGTAATGATGTATGAAGTTTTATATTGTATTTGGAATTTACTCAAATTACCCAAGATCTTTGTAACTATAATAAAATCATTAAGATTCATTAATGGGAAATCAACAATGGTGAAATCGAATAATACATTGTTTGCTTGGACAGTACTGTAATGATATTTTTGCAAAACTCCTTCGAACAAAGCATCATAAGATATTCATAGAATCTTGACAACTTTTACCAAGGACCACACATATTCTACATTCTTCCCAAGCACTGCATGGAAACAAATCTTTAGCTTCTTAAACTCATTTTGGTCTGTCTAATTCTCAGTGATCTTGAAATGAGGAACATGAACATCGAATGATTAACTGAGAAATCTAGTTGATTGAACTCAGTCCTTCCATGGCATACCTTTTCTTTCGTTTTACAATAAAATCATCATATTCATTAAAAGTTGTGCCTTCAATTGTTTCATAACATGTAACACCGTAAATTTTCAAACAAAATTTTCAATTTCAAAACCACATAATTCTCAATATCAAATTTCCAAAACCACAAATATAAGCACAATTCTCAATATAAGCATACAAGGCCATTCGGTCACACAATGCCACCACTCGTTGCAAGTATAGTGAGAAGACTCACCTCGTAAGTAAAGCAAATATGTCTCGTACTCAAACCATCGGTCTATCTCCGTCTACATATACCATAATTATCTCTAATTAATAAACGAACCTCAAAGATGTTATGCTAAATCCACTACAATTTCTCAGAAGGATAATAGACCATTTTATCCTTCCATGGCCAGTTTGACCAAACCCTACAAGTTAACGAAAGTCAACATCAGCGCGTACGCTGGGCGTACAACCCTTTTACGATAGGCGTACTACTTTGCCATGCATGCATCGGGGATCTTTGACGCTACGTTGCGCGTACCTGGGGGTATGCTCAGCATACGTCCCAGACTTGTTTTCCCATTCTCTTGGTCTTAATTCATTAAGACCATAGCTATACTCTTAGATCTTGACACACTAAAGGCTCATACTACATAAAGTTCATGACTTTATGCCTTTGCATGGCTGAGAAAGTCTAAAACCCAAAAACTCTCACTCTTTACTCACAAAAGTGCTCATATCTCATGCATGGGGTGATTTTGACATCCAAGATCCCATTTTTATGAGTCCACTCCACTAGAGACACTTAAAGGGACATGTATTAAGCTTTGGAGTTCAAGAAACTCATAAAGCTTCAAGCTTTAGGACAAAAACCCTAAAATGAGCCATAATATGCACAAATCAAAAGAATGAGAAAACTTTGAGCTTGATACCTTCAAATGATTCACCAACCACAAGGAAACTCAGATCCAAATCCTGGACTCAAACTCTATTCTCTTTAATGCTCCTTCTTCACTCACAGAATCCCACTGATAGCTTCATTTTATTTACTTCTTTTTATAGTTTATTTTAGCATATTTCATTCATAATTTAGATAATTTCCATGCATATTTTCCTTTTTGTTATTTTATGACTATTTCGGGTACTCTCGAATCTTGTGAGCATAATTGCAGGTTTTCGGGTCTAGCGGAGCGGGAGTGTTCGGGACGTATAGGAGGCGATGAGATTTGGTAGACAAAAATGATGTTGGGCTTGATGGGTAGTGGAGATGATGCATGGAGTGATCTTGATGATTATTTGAAGGCTTGGAGAGAAATAAACTTTAAATTTGCAAGATGCGGGGGAATATTCAAGCGTATGTAGATTATTAATCGGGCGAGTTCACGAGCTTTGGAGGATTTGGAGAGGTCAAATTGGGCTTAAAATGAAGAAAAACTTGAAGAAATTGGGCTAGGAGGTGATTGGATTCGATCTGGGCTAGTGGGATATGCTTCGGAGGCCCAAAATCTCAAAGAAGCCCATGTCAGGCACCACCCCGCGCAACCCACCCGCACAGCAGCACGCGGGTCGCGCAAGGCTCTGCAGGGGTAATTTCGGAAATCCGTTTGGAAGGCTATTTGAGGAAGGTTGGTGCCCATCTTTTGGAGACTCTTAGACATCCGATTTTTGGAGATTCTCTCTGGAGTTTTGAAGACTTTTGAAGGCCAAGAACCCTTGAAGAACATCATATTTTTACCTCTTGATTCTTGCTTAATGTTTGGTACAATTTTCTCTAACTTTGTTTCTTTGGGTTTAGCCATGCTTGGCTAAGCTAATCTTGGTTGACTTTTGGTTAATCCTTTGAACTTTTGTTGAATGTTGAAGAATCCATGAACATGTTCTTGAATCTTTATGGGAATGTTTTGTGTTTTAACATCTTATCATTACTTGTATGTTTTAGTTCATGAGTTTAAATGTGTTTGTGGTGATTAGTTGGCTAATTTCTTGATTAAGTAAAGGATCCTCAAATTAGCAAGCAACAAATGATTTTTGTGTTGTTTTTGCTTCACACAATCATAAAAACATTTCCTCCAACATGGTGGTGAAAGCATTTGACCCCTCTTGGATTTGGTGACTTTTTGGTTCTTAATGCTAGTTGACTTTCACTAATTACATGCTATTTGGAATTAGTGACTTTGACTAAGGAAATTGTTATTGAGCTTCTCTAGCCATTTCAACAATTAAGAAAAGTCTAGGTAATCTCAAGCTCCTTGGATTACTATAGCCAAATTAAGGATTTAAATCAAAGTATTGCACCATTGGATTCTAATGATATGTTCATCAAAAGTCAAAGTGAGGAAACTTTAAGTCAACCTTCTCTCCCTTATTGATTTTACATCAAACTCTTATTTTTGTTGCATTTGTCTATTTAAATCATAGTTAATTCTAGTTTGTTTCAAGTGTTTCAAAACACCAACCCCCCCCCCCCCATTTTATATTTATTGTCATTGTACAAGTATTTTTACAAAGAGATTTTTTTTTCATAGAGTTATAAATTGAACCAATCTCCGTGGATTCGATCCCTTTACCACTATACACTATTTTAGTGTGTAATATTTAGGGTTATTATTTGTGTTGGCCTCGACAACCACCACCCACATTAACACTTAGAAGCTTAAAAATGGCCACTCAAGCTAAGAGGACGAAAATTAGGGTTTAGAGGGGGTTGAAGACTGGAAATGGTGGCCATAAATGAGGCCACCGTGTTCTTTAAATAGGGGCACACCCCACATCCAAATCACGCACATTAGTACACCGAGCGTACACCCTTCGTACTCAGCTACCACCTTTTCTCAAATAAAGGGACAAACTTGACAATTACAATAATACAAGGGTTAATGAGATATACCTGGTCTCGGGATGTTACAATTTTCCCCCACTATAATCAAACTTCACCCTCGAAGTCTTCTTCTGGAAAGAACTATGGGTATTACTCGCGTATCTCGAACTTTGGCTCCCAAGTCCACTCAGATCCCTTCCGATGTTTCCACTGAACCTGAACTAGGGGCTCCTCTTTATTCCTTAAGACCTTCACCTTCCTATACAAGATGGATATCATCCTCTTAATGTAGTTCAGGCTTTCATCAACCTGAATGTCCTCTAAAGGAACCACTTTCGTCTCATTGGCTACACACTTCCTCAACTGGGACGCGTGGAAGGTGTTATGAATCTGGCTCAACTCTGCAGGAAGCTCCAATATATAAGCTACCTTACCCACTCGTGCTATCACCCTGAAAGAACCAATGTATCTAGGGCCCAACTTGCCTCGTTCCCTGAATCAGATCACCCCCTTCCATAGGGATACCTTCAGGAGGACAAAATCTCCGACCTGAAACTCTAACTCTAAACGGCACCGGTCGGCGTAACTCTTCTGATGACTTTGGGCCGTTAGTAACCTATATCTGATCTGCTCTATTGTCTTGAGCACTATCTCAGTGCCCCCATTACTCTTTACCCTACCTCTCCTTAACATATGGGAGTCTGTCACATCCTCCCATATAATAGCTCAAAGGGAGGCATACCAATACTGGAATGATGGCTGTTGTTGTATGAAAACTCATCTAAGGACAAATAAGTGTCCGAACTCCCACCGAAATCCATAAGACATGCACGTAGCATGTCCTCAAGCGTCTGAATCATCCGCTCGCTCTGCCCGTCTGTCTGTGGGTGATATGTGGTACTGAAGTGTAACCGGGTACCCAACTACTCATGAAATTTCTTCCAGAACCCAGAAGTAAAACGCACATCTCAATCCGATACTATCGATGTCGGAACTCCATGCCATGCCACTAGCTCTCACACATAGATCTCGACCAACTTCTCTGCAGAATATCTCGCACTGATAGCCGGGAAGTGAACACTCTTCGTCAGTTGGTCTACAATCACCCATATCGCATCGACACCCCATGCAGTTCATGGTAATTTGGTGATAAAATCCATGGAAATATGTTCTCACTTCTACTGGGGAATTTCTAGAGGCTGCAACGAGCAATGTGGTCGTTGGTGCTCCGCCTTGACCTGACGACAGGTCAAGCTGAAGGGTTTTGAGCATTCTAACACTCCTATAGTGTACATGAAACCCTAGAACCCTTGGATCTATGTTTTACTAAGATACATGAAAATTGATTTTCCAAGGTTCTCAACCTAACTAGCATGACATGGGGAACTTTGATCTATAAAGCTAGTAAGAGAACATATGTTTTTTTGCTTAGATTCCCTGAAAACCTTGTGAGCCTAGAACCTCAAGTGTGATGCCTCAAATGTTTCACACAACACCAAGTACACTTGGAATAACCTTGAGAAAATTATAACACTTCTTGAAATCGGCTATGCCCTCTTGTTGTTACACTTAGTTCGATTTTCATAGCCTAGGGGTTCCTTTTATAGTGTTGTTAAATGTAGGTTACAAAGTGTAAACCCTAAATGACATGGCCTTTCATATTCCATGATCCATGGGTTTATAACCTCTATGGACTATCCATAGAGCACCCTATTGGGTTTAGCTCAATCTGATAAACCATGGATCATTAGCCCACTATTTTAAGAATAGATGATTTACATAATCAACCCCATATATTTAATTAGTCTCCTTTTGATCAAATAATTAATTCTGAATTAATTCTTGACAAATACTAATTAAATATTATTATTAATATATTAGAACTTATAATATATTAACAAACCATAAGTGTCTTTTTCTCTTATTTAGTCTATCCAAGTGCATGATGCCATGCAACCCAAATGGACCATGTCGGGTCGGGTCAAGTACATACCAAATATAGTTATGGACTTAGACACTATATCCAACAGTCTCCCACTTGGATAAGTGTAATAAATATAGTTGCAAGTATGACTTCAGGACCTGATCAGCAATCGTAGCTCTTTCAAGGTCTCTCGGAACTGAGATGATGATGATACGCCATTTTAGATAAGTGATCATATAATCCTATGTTCTAGATATCAGTTGGACAAATACATGGAACAATGTCTTACTTTTTGTCCTGCAGTTGTTTCCCGATTTTCGATTTGTTTGACAAAGAACTTAATCGAGCACATCAATTTAGTTCTGACCGGGCCCAATACATAGGTCAAACACAATCATGGAAGGGCCCAGATATCGGTTCTAATCTAAGAAGGAATAGATCAACTTTGACTCATATGCTTGTTCTGCTACTTGTTGAATTATACACAAAGGCGCGTTTTATAACATCGAGTTACCAATGCGTTTTCGTACTATCAATGCATAACCAACTTATAGTCAACAATTCATATCTCTAGGTTTGAAGACTTATATGATATTACCGTCTCACAATCACTCGAGATAAATTTCATGAAGTGATACCAGTGAGCGTGGGTTGAATCCAATACTTAGAACGTATGAGCACTCATGAGTGTTGTAGCGCCACTTTGCTATGTCTAAAAACTTAGACATCTACAAGCCAACTCATGATAGCCTTGATTCATATCTACTTCCAACAGTGTGGTATCACTGGTTATGTAGAAGAGGTAACCAAAAGATTTTTGTGGGTAGCCGATGAAGATACACCTCTCACTTTGGGGTTCAAGCTTATTGAGAGTCTCAGGCCTCACGAAAGCCTCGCAAACCCAAATCTTGATGTGGTCCAGATTTTGAACTTTTTCGTCCACATCTCATGAGGTGTTTTGACAACCTTTTTGGTAGGGACTAGATTAAGAATATGGGCAACAATCTCTAAGGCATACCCCCAAAATGAGATTTGTAGTGAAGCTCGACTCATCATGGAACGAACCATGTTCAACAAGGTCCGAACTCCTCTCAGCCACACCATTAAGTCGTGGTGTCCTGGGAGGTATCAGTTGTGAGACAATCCCACATTCCTTAAGATAGTCAAGGAACTTTGTACTAAGATACTCACCACCTCGATCGGATCAAAGCATCTTAATGTTCCTGCCCAATTGATTCTCCACTTCATGCTTAAACTATTTGAACTTTTCAAAGGTTTTTGACTTATGTGTGATTAAGAAGACACATCCATATCTACTAAAATCATCAGTAAAAGTCACATAGAAGCGGTTTGCATCCGTTGTGGCGGTTCTAAAGGGTCCACACACATCCGTGCGTACCAGATCCAATAAGCCTTCACCCCTAGTACAAGAACCAGTTAAGGGTGATTTTGTCATTTTTCCAAGTAGACAATAATCACAACTATCATCTGACTTTAGGTCAAATGACTCCAAGACTCCATCCTTTTAGAGTTGGCCTATGCGTTTCTTGCTTATATGTCCAATACAACAATGCCACAATGATGCTTTGTCCAAGTTAGTGGAAGAATCAATACACAACACATTATTTCCTATGTTATCTACAACCGACACAGCGTCATACACACCATCACAAGGTAATGCTTTAAAATAAAGAACAGTATTAAAGAAAGCATTAATACTACCAAATTCATTATCAAAAGAAAAGGTAAACACTTGTTTGTACAAATCATCAAAAGAAATAATATTCCTTGCCATTTTAGATGAGTAAAAACATTTATTCAAATCTAATGTTAACCCACTACTTAGCAACAAAGTATAAACTCCAATCTTGGTGACAGGTGATGCTTTCCTACCCATGATTAAGCTTATCTTCCCATGTTCCACATCCTCACTTCTTCTTAGTCCCTGCAAGTCAGAATAAATATGAATACCACAACCGGTATCAAGGACCCAAGAGTTATAATGGGGTGAATTATTAGACAATATAGTGTAAATACCTGCATGGTTAGGTTTCACTTTCCCATCCTTCACATCTTCCAGATACTTTGGGCAGTTTCGCTTCCAGTGCGACTTTTCGTGGCAATAGAAGCATTCAACCTCTTTAGGGTTAGAAGAAGGGGTAACGAAACCTTTTTTGGTTCCATTTGAAGAGGGTCCTTCAAGGGACTTTCCCGTGGTGCCCTTCGAGGGCTCTTCCTCTTCTTCCCTTTGCCTTGCCCGATTGCCAAGATAGGGGTTGCAGTAGGATTAGGAGTGGTAACAACCGACTTACCCTTAAGACCACTTTCGACGGTCTTCAAGAGTGCTTGCAGTTTTATGAGTGTAACTTCCTCCTTGTTCATGTGGTATGTCATTCTGAATTGGTCGAAAAAAGAAGTTAAGGAGTGCAAAATGATGTCAATTGCCAACTACTCAGGGAATTTCACATTTAGCTTCAGTAACCGGTCCACATACCTTTGCATTTTCTAGAAATGGCCAGTGATGGGTTCACCATCATTCATTCAGCTTGTTATTATAGAGCAGATTATGTCATACCTCTCTTGGCGAGCACTTTGATGGTAGCGGTCCATCAAGTTCTGGTGCATCTCAAAAGGGTAATAGTCCTCATAGGACTTTTGGAGTTCGGCTGTCATCGTGGCCATCATGATACAAGACACTTTCGTGGTATCTCTCCCATGAGTCTGGAATTCAGTGATCTCCTTAGAAATAGTAGTTGACTCATCAATTTCCTTTAGCTCCTTGTCGAGGACATATTCCTTGTCCTCGTAGCGTGTGACCATCCTGATGTTCCGGATCCAATCCATAAAGTTGGAACCATTGAAGATGACTCTCCCACAAAGGTTCATGAGAGAGAAGGAGTTGGTAGGGTTTGAGCCAGAAGCAACATTGTTTGAAGACATCTGAAAAGGAAGAAAGACAATTTTAGATTATATATAAAGTTAGTCCTGAATAAAACACCTAAATCTAATATTAAGGCTAGGACCCAACACAATATTTTATAACTTATAAGAGGGATGCAGTAATCCAATCTATAAAACATTTGAAGGTAGGTGAATGACGATTCACCAATTTCCACCATGAAAAACGAAATAAATTATTAGGTTTTAATTGGTTTTGAAACTCCTGGATTCTTTGAGATTCATTGAACTTTTCAATGGTATGTTTCAATCTCGAGTGTGCCATTCAAGTTTTGTGACTGGGATGTCAAGGATCACAAAACAAGGTGTGAAGTAATAATGCAAATTACTTGGTACCGTTAATATTTACCCCTCAATCTATGTGCCGATTATCCACACGCACTCCACCGATAGTATGATAAATATTAAGTTACCCTTTTCCTACCTTGTTAAGTTCAAGTTAGTGTGTCAATTAACCACACACGCTCCACTAACGACTTAAACAAAGTGCAAAGTGTAATTTCATGAGTTAGCACCTTTTTCACATTTTTCCTAAAGTAACTAAGATTGGGAATTTATAATACATTTAGTTACTTTAGTATCATTATACTTTTAATGAGAATTTAAAGTCATTGTCCTACTCGTTCGGCTAACAACCCTCCACCAGTCATGGAAGCGGTGGGTGAGAGTGGACACCCATTAAGCTGCCATTTTATAGGCAACAACCTTATACCCCCTTATAGACCGGCTTCGTGAATGACACCTACTAATGGTAAAACGACTTTTTGTTCTTATATATATATATATATATATATATATATATATATATATATATATATATATATATTATTAACTTATAGTATTATAAGTATAAGGATTGAATTTTAACTTTTAAAATTCTAGGGGTTGGAACTAAAGTTTTTTTAAGTGACTTTACATGTTCCAAAACTTGAGGGAAAGTTTTGTAAACTTTCAAAACTTTTCATCCTTCATAACTTATGAGTTATTGTTTATCAAAAATGAAGACTCTTCATTTTTATAACTTATGTGTTCATTTAATGGATTTAATAACTTGTGACTTTTGGTTATCCATAACTAAAAAACTAGTTATGGACTCCATTAACAAACATAAAGATCAAGAATTAATCTAATCAAATAATTGCACATGATTCATATGGTCTTCTAAACTCATAAGTGTATGAACATTATATCAACAATTTCAAGAATCATAAAAGCCAGATATAAAACTTGAAATTTTGATAATAGCCATTGTAAATGGATTAGCATAACCATTACACCATCTAAAACAAGTTTTACAAGTACAAAACAGTTTAGGGTAATGATTCTAATCCATTTCCAACAGCAAAACTCGAAAATCTGGTCACAGGAGCCTCTACTCGTCGAGTGCATGAACAGACTCGATGAGTAGCATGCATTTCTTCATGGACCCGGTGAGTTCATACGTGCCGTGACAGAAAAACTTCGATTTTCAAGCATTTTGCATCAAGTATCAAGTAAACAAGCCTAGGCTCTAATACCACTAAAGGGTTTTGAGCATTCTAACACTCCTATAGTGTACATGCAACCCTAGAAACCTTGGATCTATGTTTTACTAAGATACATGAAAAATTGATTTTCCAAGGTTCTCAACCTAAGTAGCATGGCATGGGGAACTTTGATATATGAAGCTAGTAAGAGAACATACCTTTTGTTTGCTTGGATTCCTTGAAAACCTTGTGATCCTAGCACCTCAAGTGTGATGCCTCAAATGTCTCACACAACACTAACTACACTTGGAATAACCTTGAGAAAATTAGAACACTTCTTGAAATCGGCTATGCCCTCTTGTTTTTACACTTAGTCCGATTTTCATAGCCTAGGGGTTCCTTTTATAGTGTTGTTAAATGTAGGTTACAAAGTGTAAACCCTAAATGACATGGCCTTTCATATTCCATGATCCATGGGTTTATAACCTCTATGGAGCACCCTATTAGGTTTAGCACAATCTAATAAACCATGGATCATTAACCCACTATTTTAAGAATAGATGATTTACATAATCAACCTCATATATTTAATTAGTCTCTTCTTGATCAAAGAATTAATTCTAAATTAATTCTTGACCAATATTAATTAAATATTATTATTAATATATTATAGCTTATAATATATTAATAAACCATAAGTATCTTTTTCTCTCATTTAGTCTATCCAAGTGCATGATGTCATGCAACCCAAATGGACCATGCTGGGTCGGGTCAAGTACATACTAAATATAGTTATGGACTTAGACACTATATCCAGCACAAGCATCTCTCAACTACCCATGCCACATCTCTCTTCATGCATGGCCACCAGTAATCCTTATTCAAATCCAAATACATATTGGTGTCCCCCGATGGATCGAGAATCTCGACCGATGGGCCTCCTCCATCAAAATACATCGAGCTTCGCCTATATAAGGCACCCAAATCCGCCCATGGAAAGTCATAAGCCCCCGACTATCTATTCCAAACTCGGAAATCTGCCCGATCACCCGCTCTCTCTTACGGTTCTTTGGTCTCACTGCCACCACCAAGGCATGTCAGATGGTATTTAAGACTGGAGTCATCACCTTCTGTTGGATAAGGTGTCTAAGTCCATAACTTATTTGGTATATACTTGACCCGACCCGGCATGGTCCATTTGGGTTGCATTTCATCCAAACTATTTATGGATAATTTTATGAGAGTTATACACATATTATTATTAATATATTATAAGTTATAATATATTAATATGAAGTCATGTTATTTAATTAGTCTTAGTCTTAAATTAATTATGAATTAATTTAGAGATTAAAAGGAAGACTAATTAGATTGTGGGCTATTGATTTTATATGGTGTAGGCTAACACCCATTTGTTAATGGGCTAGGCTTGTATGGAAGTCCATGGATGGTCCATGGAGCTTTTAACCCATGGATCCTTGGAAAAGGAAAGGTCATGGGTTATTAGGGTTTCACCCTAATCATGTACACTATATAAGCATGCTTATATTGCATGAAATAGCCACTAGTGTGTGTGTTTGTGTGTGGCCGAAAATTGTAGTGTGTATACACTCTCTCAAAGTTTTCCAAGAGTTTGTGGTGATTTGTGATTCCATTTGAGGCATTCACACTATTGGTGCTTGGCCCTCAAACTCCTTAAGAATCAAACTCATCAAAAAGGTATGTAATCTCATCTAATTCTTTTATGTTTAAAAGTACCCCATGTCATGTTAGATAGGTTATGAACCTTGGAAAATTATTATTTTGCATGTATTTAGACAAACATATATCCAAGGTTTATTAGGGTTGCATGCACACTTAGGAAGTGTTAGATTGCTCAAAACCCAACAGTGGTATCAGAGACTAGGCTTGCTTGTTTGATACTTGATGCAAAATAGTGAAAAAAGTCGAAATTTTTGCTGTCTGCATGATAGACTCGCCGAGTCCATGGGGGGACTCGCCGAGTCCAAGGCAAAATTCAACCTACTCGCCGAGTAGGTTCGTGCACTCGGCGAGTAGAAGGTTCAGAATGCAGATTTTCGACTTTTGCTGCTGGAAATGGACTAGAAACTTTACCCCAAACTGTTTTGATGTTTTAAAAGTTATTTTAGTTGGTGTAATGGTTGTTCTAATCCATTTACAATAGCATATATCAAAATTTCATGCTTTGTATGTGTTCATATAATTTTTTGAAACTTTGATAATCATGTTCATGTTCTTATGAATTTAGAAGATGATAGGAATTATTTACTAAATTGTTTAGGATTAATTCTTGATCATTTATGTGTTTTGATGGAGTCCATAATTTTTCCTCAAGTTATGGATATCCAAAGGTCACTTTTCTTTAACACACATTAAAAACACATAAGTTACATAAAATGAAGAGTCTTCATTTTATGAACCTTTAATTCATAAGTTATGAAATGAAAAGTTTTGAAGAGTTACAAAACTTGTCCTCAAGTTTTGGAAATTGGAAAAGTTTCACACACTTTAATAAACTTTAATTCCAACACTTAGAATTTTAAAAGTTCAAATTCAACACTTTTACTATTTATAACATTAATGGTTAATTATATATATATATATATATATATATATATATATATATATATATATATATATATATATGTATAAGAACAAGTCGTTTTACCGTTAGTAGGCCTCATTCACGAAGCCGATCTATAAGGTGGGTATAAGGTTGTTGCCTATAAAATGGCGACTTAATGGGTGTATACTCTCACCCACCGCTTGCTTGACTGGTGGAGGGTCGTTAGCCGAACGGGTAAGATAAGGACTTATAAATTCTCATTAAGTATGATGAAAAATTATAAAGTAACTAAATCTTTTATTTAATTCCCAATCTTAGTGACTTTAGGAAAAATGTGAACATGGTGCTAGTCCATGGAATTCACACTTTGTACCTTACCAAGTCGTTGGTGGAGCGTGTGTGGTTAACCGGCACACTAATTTGGAACTAGTAAGGATCACGAAGGGTGACATAATGTTTTTCCTAGATCAATGGAGCGTGTGTGGTTAACCGGCACATTAATTAGGTGATAATATTAAGGGTACCAAGTGAATTGGCATGGTTATTCACACCTTGTTTTGTGATCCTTGGCATCCCAGTCACAAAACTTGAAGGGCACAATCGAGATTGAAACATGCCATTGAAAAGTTCAATGAATCTCAAAAGAATCTAGGAATTTCAAATCCAATTAAAACCTAATAAATCATTTCGTTTTCGTGGTGGAAATTGGTGAATCGTCATTCACCTACCTTTCAAATATATTATTACTTAGATTTCGGCATCCCTCTTCTAAGTGTAATATATTGTGATTGGATCCTAGCCTTAATATTACATTTGGGTGTCTTATTAAGGACTCTATAGATCTAATCTAAACTTAATTTCTTCTTTCAGATGTCTTCCAACACTAATGCTTTGGGCTCTAACCCAACTGGTTCTTTCTCTCTCATGAATATTTGTGGGAGAGTCATCTTTGATGGTTCCAACTTCTTGGACTGGATAAGGAACATCAGGATGGTAACTCATTATGAGGACAAGGAATATGTCCTCGATAAGGAGTTAAAAGAGCTTTATGAGTCTACTGCAACTCCTGAGGAGATCGCTGAATTCAGGACACATGAGAGAGATGCTACTAAGGTGGCATGTATCATGATGGCCATGATGATAGCCGAGCTCCAAAAGTCCTATGAGGACTTCTACCCTTTTGAGATGCACCAAGACCTGATGGAAAGGTACCATCAGAGTGCTTGTCACGAGCGGTATGAAATAATCTCCTCCATAATAACAACCCGCATGAGGATGGTGAATCCATCATGGACCACATGCAAAAGATGCAAAGGTATGTGGACCATTTGCTGAAGCTGAATGTGAACTTCCCTGAGGAGTTGGCAATTGACATCATTTTGCACTCCTTACCTTCTTGTTATGACCATTTTCGTATGACATATCATATGAAAAAGGAGGAAGTTACCCTTAGCAAGCTTCAAGGACTCTTGAAGACCGCTGAAACCAGTCTTAAGGGCAAGTCGGTTGTTACCTCTACTACTCCTACTCCAACATCTACCCCTGTTTTGGCTATCGGGCAAGGCAAAAGGAAAAAGAGGAAGCACCCTTCGAAGGGTACCAAGGGAAAGTCTCTTGAAGGCTCCTCATCAAGGACCAAGAGCGGTTCTGCCACTCCTTCTGCCATTCCCAAGGATGCTGATTGTTACTATTGCCAGGACAAGGGGCACTGGAAGCGAAACTGCTCTAAATACTTGCAGGATCTGAAGGATGGGAAAGTAAAACCCACCCACGCAGGTATTTACACTATATTGTCTAATAACTCACCATATTCTAACTCTTGGGTGCTTGATACAGGATGTGGTATTCACATATGTTCTGATTTGCAGGGCCTAAGAAGAAGTGAGGATGTTGAGCACAGGAAGATAAACTTGATCATGGGGAATAGGAAGGCTTCACCTGTTTCCAAGATTGGAGTTTATACTTTGTTGCTGAATAATGGGTTAAAATTAGATTTGAATAAATGTGTGTGCTCGTCTGAAATGGCGAGGAATATTATTTCCTTTCATGCTTTGTACAAACAAGGTTTTACCTTTTCGTTTGATAATGAATGTGGTGGTATTAATGCTTTCTTTAAAAATGTGTTTTATTTTAAAGCATTACCTTGTGATGGTGTGTATGAAACTGTGTCGATTGTAGACAACTTAGGAAATAATGTGTTGTATATTGATTCTTCTACTAGCCTAGATAAAGCATCATTGTGGCATTGTCGTCTTGGACATGTAAACAAGAAACGCATAGGCCAACTTCAAAAGAGTGGAGTCTTGGAATCATTCGACCTTAAATCGGATGATAGTTGTGAATCTTGTCTACTTGGAAAGATGACAAAATCACCCTTCACTGGAACTTGTGAAAGGGGTGAGGGTTTGTTGGACCTAATACATACTGATGTATGTGGACCATTCAAAACCGCCACAAGGGATGCTAATCGGTATTATGTGACTTTTATTGATGATTTTAGTGGATATGGATATGTCTACTTAATCAAACATAAGTCAGAAACCTTTGAAAGGTTTAAGGAATTCAAACAGGAAGTAGAAAATCAATTGGGCAGGAACATTAAGATGCTTCGATCCGATCGAGGTGGTGAGTATCTTAGTACCGAGTTCCTTGACTATCTTAAGGAGTGTGGGATTGTCTCACAATTGACTCCTCCCAGGACACCACAGCTAAATGGTGTAGCTGAGAGGCGTAATCGAACCTTGTTAGACATGGTTCACTCCATGATGAGTCGAGTTTCACTGCCAATCTCTTTTTGGGGTATGCCTTAGAGACTGCTGCCCATATCCTCAATCTAGTCCCTACAAAGAAGGTTACCAAAACACCTCATGAGATGTGGACTGGGAAGGTTCCCAATTTGGACCACATCAAAATTTGGGGTTGCGAAGCTTTTGTGAGGCGTGAAACTCATGATAAGC
Source organism: Lactuca saligna (assembly GCF_052625555.1). Taxonomy (NCBI): domain Eukaryota; kingdom Viridiplantae; phylum Streptophyta; class Magnoliopsida; order Asterales; family Asteraceae; genus Lactuca; species Lactuca saligna. Next base: position 61,364,735 of record NC_136425.1, read on the forward strand.
TTGAACCCCGAAGTGAAAGGTGTATTTTCATCGGCTACCCACAGAAATCCTTCGGTTACCTCTTCTACAGACCCAGTGAGAATGTGGTCTTTGTAGCAAGAAGAGGGGTCTTTCGTGAGAGAGAATTTATAAGCCAAGGAGACAGTGGGAAGCAAATTGATCTTGAAGAAATTCAAGAATCAATTGGTGAAGGAACCTCAGACACTAGCAATCAACCTGAGGAGGAAACTCCTGTTGAGCCAGCTGACGAGTCTGTACCTCCGAGGCGTTCCACACGGGTTAGGAACACACCTGCGTTTTATTATGGTTTTCATATTACTACGGAAGGTGATACATTTATTAGTGATAGTACACTGGTAAATTTGGATGAACCTAGCAGTGTTAAGGAAGCCATGCCAGGCCCGGAGTCTGCTAAATGGAAGGAGGCTATGGACAGCGAGATACAGTCCATGTATGACAATCAAGTTTGGAACTTGGTTGACAATGTACCAGGCCGTAAAACAGTCGGGTGCAAATGGATCTTCAAGAAGAAGACCGACATGGAAGGAAAAGTGCATACTTATAAGGCTTGACTGGTTGCGAAGGGTTTTACTCAGACTCAGGGTATTGATTATGATGAAACCTTCTCGCCGGTAGCAAAGATTAAGTCTATTAGGGCTATGCTAGCCATTGCTGCATTTCATGATTATGAAATATGGCAAATGGATGTCAAAACCGCTTTTCTCAATGGAAAGTTGGCTGAGGATGTGTATATGAATCAGCCAGAGGGTTTTGTCAGTGCAGAGTACCCTAATAGAGTATGCAAGCTTGAGGAATCCATTTATGGATTAAAACAAGCATCTCGTAGCTGGAATCTTTGTTTCGATGAGAAGGTCAAAGAGTTTGGCTTCTCGAGAAGTGAAGATGAGTATTGCGTGTATGTCAGAGCTAGTGGGAGTATAGTTAGCTTCTTGGTATTGTATGTGGATGACATACTACTTATAGGAAATGACATCCCAACCTTGCAGGAGGTTAAGTCCTGGCTTGGGAAGTGCTTTACTATGAAGGACCTAGGGGAAGCTGCCTATATCCTAGGGATAAGGATATTAAGAGAAAGGAGTAAAATACTAATTGGACTTAGTCAGAGTACCTACTTGGATAAGGTGTTGAAAAGGTTCAACATGCAGAATTCCAAGAAAGGATATTTACCGATCCAAAACAATACCAAGTTGAGTAAGACTCAGAGTCCGAGTACAGAGGCAGAGATAGCTGAGATGAGCCAATTACCTGCGGAGGACTAAGGATTGGATCCTTACACTTGGTGAGAGTGATGACTTGAGAGTATTAGGGTATAGTGATGCTAGTTTTCAGACTGATAGGGATAACTTTCGCTCTCAGTCAGGCTGGGTCTTTACCTTAAATGGAGGGGCAATCTCTTGGAAGAGTTCCAAGCAGGAGACAGTGGCTGATTCGACTTGTGAATCAGAGTATATAGCAGCGAGTGAAGCAGCGAAGGAGGCGATATGGCTGAAGAACTTCATCGGAGACCTTGGAGTTGTGCCAGCTATTAAGGAGCCTATGGAAATTTTCTGTGACAACAATAGTGCGGTTGCTTTAGCTAAAGAACCGAGAGATCATGGGAGATCCCGACACATTGACAGAAAATATCACTTCATAAGACACAAGATAGATGAAGGACTCCTCGTGGCAAAGAGGATATCATCAGATGAGAACCCTGCGGATCCCCTTACAAAGGGACTGACGAGGGCTAAGCATTTTCAGCATGTGAGGCGCATCGGGCTGAGGGACGATATTAGTTTTACAGATTAGATAGATTCTCTGAAACTTGTAAAATGTAATCGACATTTGATGATGAATAAAATTGTGATTTATTTATGAGTAAGGAGTTGCTATCATTGTCAATTATTTACAATTGTTTCAGCTTTGCATGTTTTGACTTCCAGAATAATTAATTTATTCAAACCTCCACAATCGGTCATACGTCGGAAGTAGGTATGAATCAAGATTGTCATGAATTGGGTTTGTAGATGACTAAAGGTGTTTAGACATGGCAATGGTTGCTACAACGTTCATGAGTACTCATAAGTTATGAGTATTGGAATAAACCCACGCTCACTTGTATCACTTCATGGAATTTATCTCGAGTGGTCATGAGACGGTAATATCATATAAGTCTTCAAACCTAGAGATATGAGTTGTTACCTATGAGTTGGTTGTGCATTGATTGCATGTAAACGCATCAGTAACTTGATGTTATAAAACATGCCTTTGTGTACAATTCAACAAGTACTAGAACAAGTATATGAGTCGAAGTTTATTTGTTCCTTCTAGAAATAGAAGCGATATCTGGGCCCCTCGATGATTTTGTGTTGACCCATGTATCGGGCCCGATCAGAACTAAATTGATGTGTTCAGTTGAGTTCTTTGTCAAACAAATCGGAAATCGAGAAACAACTGCCAGACAATAAGCAAGACATAGTTCCATGTGTTTGTCCGGCTGATATCATGAGAACAAAGGATTGTATGATTACTTATCTTTAAATGGCGCTTCATAGTTCAACAGAGTTTTTGAGAGCTACGATTGCTGGTTGGTTCCTGAAGTAATAGGCAAATACAGTTATTAGACTTATCCAAGTGGGAGTCTGTTGGATAAGATGTCTAAGTCCATAACTTATTTGGTATATACTTGACCCAACCCGGTATGGTCCATTTGGGTTGCATTTCATCCAAACTATTTATGGATAATTTTATGAGAGTTATACACATATTATTATTAATATATTATAAGTTATAATATATTAATATGAAGTCATGTTATTTAATTAGTCTTAGTCTTAAATTAATTATGAATTAATTTAGAGATTAAAAGGAAGACTAATTAGATTGTGGGCTACTGATTTTATATGGTGTAGGCCAACACCCATTTATTAATGGGCTAGGCTTGTATGGAAGTCCATGGATGGTCCATGGAGCTTTTAACCCATGGATCCTTGGAAAAGGAAAGGTCATGGGTTATTAGGGTTTCACCCTAATCATGTACACTATATAAGCATGCTTATGTTGCATAAAATAGCCACTAGTGTGTGTGTTTGTGTGTGGCCTAAAATTGTAGTGTGTATACACTCTCTCAAAGTTTTCCAAGAGTTTGTGGTGATTTGTGATTCCATTTGAGGCATTCACACTATTGGTGCTTGGCCCTCAAACTCCTTAAGAATCAAACTCATCAAAAAGGTATGTAATCTCATCTAATTCTTTTATGTTTAAAAGTACCCCATGCCATGTTAGATAGGTTATGAACCTTGGAAAATTATTATTTTGCATGTATTTAGACAAACATAGATCCAAGGTTTATTAGGGTTGCATGCATACTTAGGAAGTGTTAGATTTCTCAAAACCCAACACCTTCATCCTCATGCATACGTCTCGGATCGAAACACTCATCGCTCTACGACTCAGGGCATTGGCTACCACATTAGCCTTGCCAGGGTGATACAAGATCTCATAGTCGTAGTCTTTCACTACATCCAAACACCTCCTTTGTCTCATATTCAGGTTGGGATAATCCATAAGGTACTTCAAGCTCTTATGGTCCGTCTATATGGTACACCGAACACCATAGAGATAGTAGCGCCAGATCTTAAGGGTGAACACCACCGCCCCCAACTCCAAATCGTGGGTGGGATACCTCGTCCCGTGAGGCTTCAACTGCCTCGATGCATATGCTATCACATGCCCTGTCTGCATCAACACCGCACCCATCCCTGATATAGATGCATCACAGTAAACTACGAAGTCCTCTACTTCCTCGAGAAGGGCTAACACTAGAGCTTCGCACAATCTCTAGCGAAGAGTCTCGAATGAGGCCTCCTGCTCGGGCCTCCAGGAAAAAGTAACACCCTTCCTGGTCAATCTAGTAAGAGGAACAACAATCTTGGAGAAATCTCTGATAAATATCCGGTAGTAGTTTGCCAGGCCAAGGAAACTCCTAATATCGGATGGGGATCTCGGCACCTCCCATCGCATAACTGCCTCAATCTTGGCCGAGTTGACCAAAATCTCATTCTAGTTAACGAGGTGTCCTAAGAAATGGACCTATCGTAACCAGAAGTCACACTTGGAGAATTTGACATAAAGCCTCTCCCCCCCCCCCAACACCCTAAGAATCTCCCTAAGATGCTCCTCTTGATGCTCTTCGGACCTCGAGTACACCAAAATTCCGTTAATGAACACGATCACCGACCTATCCAACATGGGCCTACACACTCGGTTTATGAGATCCATGAATGCTTCTGGTGTGTTGGTGAGTCCGAAAGGCATCACCACAAACTCGTAATGCCGATAACGAGTCCTAAAGGTCGTCTTCTGGATATCCTCCTCGCAAACTCTCATCTGATGATACCCATATCTCAAACCAATATTGGAAAAGCAAGATGCCCCCTACAACTGATTGAATAGATCGTTGATCCTTGGTAGTGGATAATGATTCTTGACCGTCATCTTGTTCAACTCCCGGTAGTCAATACACATTCAGTTTGAAACATCCTTCTTCTTGACAAAAAGGATCGGTGCTCTCCATGGCGAGCTACTCGGTCTAATAAAACCCTTCCCAGCAGCTCCTGGAGCTATGAGGATAACTCCTACATCTCAGGTGGTGCAAGGTGATAAGGTGCCTTGGCAATAGGCTACACACCCGGAACTAAATCGATCCAGAACTCCACCTGCCTCTCAGTAGGCACACCTGATAACTCCTGGAGGAAAACATCGGGGAACTCATACACAACCGGAACATTGGAGATAGAGCTCGTCCTCTCGGTGACAACTCTCGTATCCATCACATATGCTAGATAGCTCATACATCCTTGTGGTAAACTCTGTTTTGCCCTGGCGACAGAACAGAAAGCTGATCCAGATCTGGTCCCCTCTCCATACATAGTATGTACTCCCCTACTAGGGTCTTGTATGGTCACCATCTGACACTTACAATCAATCACAACTCCAAACCGGCTCAACTGGTCCATGCCCAATATGACATAGACGTCATCTATTGCTATCAGTACCAGATCTATGGGGAACTCCACACCAAAAATCTCCAGTACACATCCTTGGAATACCTCAGTGGCAAAAACTGCATGCTCGTCGGCTATAGAAACCCTCAATGGCCAACTCAACACCTCGCGTCTGACACTAATGTGATGATTAAAGGATAATGACACAAAATATCGACTCGCACCCGAGTCAATAACACCAAAGTAGGAACATAACTCACAAGAAAAGTACTTATACACAACACAATATAAGCATAAACGATTCTCAAAACAACATATAATAAGGAGATGCGTACCATCAAAAACATCAAGCGCGATGCATACCTCCTCCACGGTCAACTAGAAAGCTCTCCCACGAGCCTTCGGAGCCTCAGCCTTCCCCGACTGACCATCAGTAGCGCATAAGGAAACATGAGTAGAGTTATGGTCTAATCCTTGAGTGAGTTGGAGACACTCGTCCTTTCGATGGCCGGTCTGGTTGTAGTGAAAGCAAACTGCAAATCCATTGGGACAGTCCTTCGCTATATGTCCCTTTTTGCCACACTTGTAGCAAATACCTGCCAGACATGATCCATCATGACTCTTTCTGCACCTGCCACAAGTGCGGCCCTTCTGGCCCCCAACTCTTGTATCAGTGGGCTTTGCCTGCTTCGCTGCCAGCTGCAACTATATCAGTCTCTTGTCTCTACCCCGGGACTCCTCCTCCTCTCTTGTCCGCAACTCTAACTCAATCTCCCTCCTCCTGGCATTGGTTTGAAGCTTAGCCAATGTCTGGTATGACTAGTTCGCCACAAACTCCCAAATATCCCTCCCCAAGATGCTCAAATACCGGCTCACACATGCTTGCTCAGTATACATGTGCTCAGGGCAAAACAACGCCCTCTCATGAAACATCCTCGTAATCTCTATCACAGTTTTTGTCTTCTGCTTGAGAGACAGAAACTCCTGGCTAACCATTCCCTCTCCACCGAGGGAACATACTCATCTCGGAACAGCTGTGTAAACCTCTCCCATATCACTGCAACATGGTCTGCAGGAGTAAAACTAGTAGTCATAAACTTCCACCAATCCTTCGCTCCCAAGCGAAGCTGGTTCAATGCAAACCGAACTCTCAGGCGATCTGGGCATGAACACGTATTAAAACAACCCTCAATCTCAGAGATCCATCTCATGACAGTAATCAGATCCTGTGTCTGGTCAAACTTTGGTGGCTTTGTGTTGCTGAACTCCAAGAACAACAATGAGTCACCTCCCTGTGGCCTAGCAACATCTATGGCTGCGGTGGCTGCAGCAGAAGCAGCCTCCGTAACAGCAGCGTATCGCTCGTTGAATGTCTCAGTTAGCATGGTCTTAATAGTCCTGAATATATCTGGTATGGCCTCTCGGATAACTGCATCCACATCCTCATGAATGATCCTGCGGATCTCCTCGTCACTGACATTGCTGCCCCCGAGGTTGTGGCGTTTACCCACCATAATGTCTCTAAAACACAACACGAAAATCATTAGAGGCTCGTTCGAGCATACTCACACTCGATTTCTGGTCCTTACATGCTCCTTAGTATCCTAAGTCTTACTAGGGTCGCATATAGATCCAGTGCTTTCAGTAGTACGGGCCCAACACTACCTTCCACACCAACCCGTAGTCGCCCCAAGTCCTCCTCATAAGATCCTAATTCACAAGTACTCTATCTCTCACAAATATTATACTACTCTCTCCGTAGGTCCCTTTGATGCCCGTCTAGGTATCTCTCATAGATTATCCCTCGACTCAGAACTCTTTCTATGAGATTCCCGCTAGATACTCCCACTCAGCACATACTAAAGGCAAATAACATATAACATCGATCAACAGCATCTCCTAGGCTAAGGCATCACAAATCAGGCAACTCTAGCCCTAAATTATGAAATACATACCCTATCCTCTAGCATGCATCCCTAATGTCTCATAATTATCTCATAATAATAACAAATAAGGATATTTTGGGAAATCACCATTCAGGCTCTCACTGATTGTACACACTGCTCCGTCTCGTTTTCTCTTTAAAACTCCTACTTGTTTTAGAAATCATTTCTTTTTACAAAATATTCTCAATTCCTCAGTTTGAGTCCAGACATACCCGAGAGTACATCTGAGTCCCTCAAACCAAGGCTTTGATACCAACTTGTAACATCGTAAATTTTCAAATAAAATTTTCAATTTCAAAACCACATAATTCTCAATATCACATTTCCAAAACCACAATTGTCAAATTGTAAAAAACACAAATTCATAAATTGTTTTATAAAATCTAGGATCCTTAACGTAAGTCTGCAAAATTTTATCTATGCACAACCCTGTCCTAAATCCACAACCAAACAAGGAACATGAATTAAGGCAGAATCACTCACTATAAGTCTACAAAATCTTATCTATGCACAACCTTAATGGACATACTAAGACATCATAGCTCACCTGTACGGATCTTTAGTTCTTTTATGAATGTTGTGACTTGTTCAGATGAGTGAGTTCAGTGGCGAGGGTAGGCATATCTTTGGTGGGTTACTTGACCCACCTATTATTTTATGACATGGTATATAGAATTAAAATTGGTGACCCACCCCAAATACTTTTCGTGAAATATCATTAGCGAAAATAAAAGGTATGTATTGATTTCATTTTTACATCCCATAATCTATAGTTTGATAGCCCGATATCATTTAAGATATAATCCAATAAGAGCAGCCAAATAGTAGTTCAATAAAAAAAAGTAAAATCGTGTGAACTGCAGTAGGCATTAGGGAATGACTTTTCCTCTTCACTCAATTTTTGTTTCAATCTTCACAATTGTCGATCACTATCAGCTTAGGCAGCCGCACAATCGTTGATCAGTTGCACCAACAGTCGTGCATCTGGCCTTAGGCAGTCATTATCCCCCCTCTCCCCCCATGCCTCCTCTCAGTCTTCATCAAATATCAACCCTCAAATTCGTGATTATTTTCTAATTTTCTCTCATAATTATTCAATGGCGATTGCCAAATCTTTTTTGGCTTATACGAATCGACCCGATCCGTAACCCGCAACTAGTATTGTTTGATTTTTTTTCATTTTCTATAGTTTTAATTAATATAAGATTAAAACTTGGGGAAAATTTAAAAGTAAAACTCGGGGAAATTTTAAAAGTAATTTTTATTTCGAAGACGTACCGATGTTTGCTGGTGACTCCAGGGTATTTTCTCCTGGGGTGATCATCATAATCCGTCCATCCACGCTTGAGTTCTTCGTTATTGGGCAATCCATCTTGTAATGCCCAGTCTCACCACAACCATAGCAGGTCTGGTTTACTTCCACTCCGGAGACTTTGGAGATCGGTTGTGTCGGTGCCCTGCAGAAATGGGCTATGTGCTCCTTCTTGCGGTAATTCATGCACTGCATTTCCCGACATTCTCCTGTGTGGTGGTAGTTACACTTTCCACACTTAGGCAGAGCTCTATCATATTGACTGACAGGTGCTGGAGTAGCAGGTGTTGTGGCAGCGTATATAGTAACCATTTGTTGCTCCTGCGGGGGTTCCTGTGTTGTTTGCTCCTTCCTCTTTTTCCCCGAATTTTATTTATAGTCCCCTCCATTTGATGACTCGGGAACAGGTACCACCACACCATGGTGGACTCCTTGGTCAATGAGTCGTTGGGCCAGGCATTTGGCGCTATCGAAGGTAGTTGGGTTAGAAGACAGTACATCTCCTTGAACCGGGGAAGATAACCCCCAGATGTACCTTTCTATCTTCTTACTCTCTAGGGTAACCATCCCGGGACACAGTGCTGCCAGGTCGCTAAACCTGTCAGTGTAAGCCACTATGTCTGAGCCGACCATGGTATGCTCCCATAACTCTTGTTCCAGCTTTTGAACTTCCCCCCTTGGCAATATTCTTCCATCATCAACTCTTTCAGGTTCTCCCAACCCATCGAGTTAGCCACTAATAGGGTCAGTGACTTAACATGGGTATTCCACTATGTTAGGTCTCTGTCGGAGAAGGTGCAAGCAACAAACTTCACTTTGCTCCCTTCTGGGCACAAACAGATTTCGAAGACCGAATCTGTTTTCTTGAACCATCGCATCAGAGCAATGACTCCCCCATTTCCATTAAAGGACTTGGGTTTGTAGTTAGTGAAGTCCTTATACAAACACTCATGTGGGTGTCTATGGGTAACTCCGGGGTTAGATAGGTGGGTACTGCTACCAGATCCACGGGTACCACTTGATGGATCTGAGCTATGGCAACCATTGTTGTGGTTGTTACCGCTGCTTGGAAAGCAGCAAGGTCGGGTTGTGGTGGTGGATTCTCTGTTGTGCTATTGACTATGTGTATTACAGGTGTACCACGAGGCATCTTTTTTCTAAAAAGGATACAAAGATGAGAAGGAAATAAGTCTATACCAGTGATTATAAGTCGAAAGTTAAATAACTAAGATATCCTAGTTCTGAGTGTAACTAGTTCTGACTTTCATATGGTTCTGAAAAACAATCCCTAACGGGAATCTATATAAAATAAACTTTATGAATCAGAAGTGGCTATTTTTGAATGAATCTATGTGAATTGAACATGCGTTACTAGTTGCATGAAAAAATAAATAACCCTAACACATAGTGTGAGTAGTGAAATCACTAGCTCACTAAGTCAATTACGATTATTATTTATAAGTGTGACGCATAAGACGTTTTAGTTTCTCCGGTTTCTCTCTCCTTGGAAAATTCCTCTTGAATCTCTTTTTGTTTCTCCTTGACTCCCTTGCTGACTGCTATGATGGAATGGTTACATCTATCATGGTTTGTCGCACGAGAATGGAAATGTCTAAAGAATCTATGAGATTAAGTAGAACATTATGGGGTGATCCTTACCGGGTCCACCTATAATTTCGCAATGTATACAAGATGTATATAATTTAAGATTAAATAGACCTTTGAATAAGTGATCATACTCTAAAACCACAACCAAACAAGGAACAAGAAGTAGAGCATAAATCACAAATTCTAAGTCTATAAAATCTCAATTATATAAAACCTTGGAAGTATACACTTCGGAATCATAGACCTACCAGAAGGGTCTTTTAAATTTTCACATATGTTATTTATAGTGCCTAAAATACTCCTATAGTATTTTAATGTAATGTACTTGGTATGTTTTAAACTTGTTGTTGTCTTTTAGTATCATAAAATACTCCTATAGTATTTTAACTTTATGTTATGATCTTGAAATCCCTTGAATAGAGTTAGGTAAGTTTTAAGACTGTTGCAACACCATATCACTCCCAAACACATGTCAGTCATATCTCAAATGAATATAGTTGATCAAGCTATATTGATCCTATATATGATTACATAATTGTCCAGGTTTGACTGCAGTGTCCAACCTTTAAATACTTCTGTTCTGTTCTATTCTTTTTGTGATACTTGTTCTAATATGTATATATGCAAGCATGTATGTATACTTTTATAAAATATTATTATATTTTAAAAATATACTTTTAGTCAGAGCACTTCGGCCCCATTATATTTATAGTTGTGTATCTTTTATAGGTTGATATACTTATTTAACTATAAACAATGATCTGATACCAATCTGTTACATCCCCAAACCGGAATAACAGAAACGTTCAGGGGCAGAGGACGTCATGTTTAGTATCACAACACATGCATCATAGTAATAAAAGTAACAAGAAACCATTACATTAATATTAAAGTGTTTACAATGTATGCGATTTATAAAAGATTGACTTCAAAAGTAAATAACAAAACAAGACACGAAGCTACTATATTCCATCTTCTGAATCCCAGAGCGCGTACCTGTCTACTATTCTCCTGAGAATACAAGTTATTTTGAAAGATTAGATCAGCATTTAAGCTGATGAGTTCATAAGTATTTAAGTGATGAAAAGTAAGTTACAAGTTCTTTTAGAAAGGTTCGCCTCTTCCTCCAGAAAATCCTATATTTCATGATGTGATGAATGAAAGTAAAAATGACTCTACAATTCCTTCTGTGAGTACTAAATGGATACAAGTTATATACATTTTAGAGTAAACAGACAATTGATTGTGTGAATCTTCCCTAAGCCCACAACCAAACAAGGAACAGGGAATGAGGTGGAAGTCACACACCCCATTGTTTGTTAGATCATCAATGTATATAACCCTGACGTATTCATTTGGTACTTACGGAGTTAACTGCAATAGTTCTTTATATTTTTTGAAAACATTCTTTAAGAAAATCATATATTTCCTTTAGTAAAATGGTAACCACTATAGTTACTTCTATAATCACCTAGTTTATACTAGTTATGTATAATCTAATATCGAACGGACAGTTAAATGGGTGAATCTGCCCTAAGCCCACAACCAAACAAGGAACAGAAAGTAAGGCGGAAAGCACACATCCAATTGCTTATCAAATATTAATTATATATAACCATGATGTATAAACTAAGGTATTATAGAATTAACCACTAAAGGTCCTTTAAGTTATACTGATTTAATAAAATGAATTAAACCTTTTACTGGTAAGTTTCTAGTTTCTCCTACTTAATGTTCTATCCGAAAAGTATGTTTTTGTACTAGAAAACGGTATACTGAATTTGTATGCTATGACCTGACCCATACTTTTTACTCCTTATGATTACTTGGTGTGTATATATATATATATATATATATATATATATATATATATATATATATATATATATATAGCTAACATCGAATAGATAGTAGACTGTGTGAATCTGCTCTAAGCCCACAACCAAACAAGGTACAGGAAATGAAGCGGAAGACACACATCCTACTATCTGTCGGATCCGATTAATATATATCCCTGATGTATCCACTATGGAATCATAAAGTTAGCATTATAGGCCCCCTTCTAACTGAATGTTCATGTTACTAGGAAGTTATATGGTGTTGTTCTATTTGTTAGGATGACTACTAGAAGTGATGAAATCTTGTACTCTAAACGCCTTAGTCGATATTGTTGTGAGTTTTGTATATATTAATGTGTTTTATTTATTATTGTCCGGAACTTTGTAGATGTACCATTTATAAATAAAATATGGTACTTTGTAGATGTACCCCATATATAACTCTAGCACTTTGTAGTTGTACCCATATATAACCTGGTAATTTGTAGATATACCCCATATATAACCTGGTACTTTGTAGATGTACCCTATATATATATATATATATATATATATATATATATATATATATATATATATATATATATATCCTTATACTTTGTATATTATCATCTTTTGTTATAAACAATGAGTTAATGATACGTTCCCTTCCTAGATTACTGGGAGTGTAAAGTATAAGTTCGTGAATCATGATTTGTTCTTCTATTCTAGAATATAGTATGTTCCTTCCTGATCTAGTTATATTATGAATTGAACCCCTAAACTATACCTATTATAGTTTACTAGTATGTTTGTTTTGAACTATTCCTGATTTGTAGAAAAGACTCGATTATCTACTGAGTTATGCATGTACTTTAAAAATAGAGTTTTTATAAACAATAAACTAACATCTTTATAAAAGAGTTGTTGAATAGATTTGATCACTTACAAAAGCATAAGAAAACTCTTTAATGTGATGATTATCACATGTAAACATTTACACAATTACATTATTTTCAACTTGTATTCCACCCCCCCCCCCTTAAAAGCATTTAAAACATTTAAAAGATTTACTATAGGGGTATGAACTCACCATATGTGGGTGACTCAATTGAATATTCGATTAAGGATGAGAAGTTCCACGAATGAAGTCCTGAGGCACAAACGAGTATGAAATGACATATATTTATACATACATATGTATATAATTAGTTTTTAAAACAACTAACATGAAGGGAAACAACCTTAGGAACTAGGAAGCACTCCTAATGGAGTCTATCAATCACATGTAGTTGATTAAAGGGAGTTTACGGTGTCACACCCCCGAACCGGACGTCGGAAACGTCTGAGGGCTCTTGTGACTCAAATTGAATACCATCACAATGAATATACATGAATCATAACATAATTCATCACCATGCATTGAAATATTACAACTGATATCGTTTACAGTCAGTACATTGTTTTAGACGTTACAATTTCATAACATAAACAATTCGATAGTGAATCTAAGCAAAACACCATGACATCGCTTGGTACTTATTCTTCAGTTTATCTGTTACCTGAGAATACAAGTTATTTTGAAAACGGTCAACATAAAAATGTTGGTGAGTCATAAGCATGTTTGTGAAAATGTTTTGTATAACTTTGAAAACCAATAGAAAATCCGATATTTTCTGAAAATAGTATTGTTTATAAAAAGTGTGAAGATCCGTAAGTACACTTGTCGATTTTTGTAAACATGTATAATTGTTGAACTTTGTACACATCACATAGATAAAAGTGTTGAACTCCCCGGGAAAACCCGATGTTTTCCCAATACATAAAATTACGTGTCTTATTTATTTATTGTTATACTGATACGACGATTGTTTATGATTACCCAGGTGAGATTGGATTAATTATGGGTTGTGAGTTGTTATAATCACGCATTAATGAAAATGACTAGTTTATAACTACCAAATACAAACGATCCTTTAGGCGTCGTCCGTACTACTCACTTAATCCAACCACCCAGACTTCTCTTGATTTACGCCACGAATCTATCTACTCGATATTTCCAGGTGACATTGGATTAATTATGGGGTGTGAGTTGTTATAATCACGCATTAATGATAATCACTAGTTTATAACTACTAATTACAAACGATCCTTTACGCGTCGTCCGTAAGACTCACTTAATCCAACCACTCGGACTTCTAATAGCCCCAAAACCGAGGAGAAAGGAGGGTACGAAGCCCTCATTTGTTCCATAAGTTGTTCAAGACTATCGGGAATGCGAAAGGTACTTGGCCCGACTCACAATTGACTTCTCAACTTTGCTAGTAGTACTAATGGGCCCTTGGGGTCCAACAACACAATAGAGCTATTGAAAGTCCCTTTACATGGAATTAGGTCATAGAAGGCCCATTAACATGTAAGCGCGTTCCCTTCGGGCCTAAAGATCATGTTATTGGGCTATCTAGGCCCAACAAGCACGATTTGAAACTTTCAAGCCCAAAGATTGAATATTGACTCCTCGTAGATTTCGCATGTTTATTGAAGTACTAACGTTCATTGATTTTTGTTTTGTAATTGATTCGAGACCGAATCAAATCGTTTGGTAACGATATTGGTGTTGAAGGTGTATTTGTTATTACGTTTCGCTGGTAGTCATGGATCTTATGTTTTGTTTTAAGGGATTTATTTGTTTAAAAGTAAGATTTTTACCTTTTCACGACCCTCCTTTTTCTAAAAAGACGTTCTTGGCCCGATAAGCCAAAAATTTAGGATTAAGGCCCAATTTTTGTAAGAATAACACTTTAGTCTCCATTTTGTTCAAAGCTTGTTTTGATAACTATTTTATAGTAAAAATAGCATTTTAAAACCCCCTTTTTGTCAAAAATAGCATTCTCGGCTTGATTTTTGTTAAATACACATTTTCTAATTTTTGAGCTTTTCCGACCTAGTTGTTTGAAAATTTGAAGAAAAAATCATCGTAAGTCGAAATTTGGATCCGTAAACTCTCAAAGTTTAGAAATATTGTCTACTTTGTTCACAAATTTTCTCATAATTTTTAATGGCTTCTAAGAAGTGTGAAATTGCTCATCTTCACAGGTTGGTCCGAAATTATTTCAAATATGATAGATAGTTTTGTAAAATTCGCCAAAAATTGTAGAAAAATCGTGTGAAAATGTGCGAGTAGTCGTTTTAAAGGTATAAACCTGAACTTTATCCATGTAAAACAGTTTTGAAAAATACTTCCATTTGTATGGTCAAAACAGTCCAAGATTAGACCAAAACTTTCCTGTCAAGGGCTGTTTTGTGAGTTTAGCTTATAGATCTTTGAACACAACACTTATTTTTGCTACATAAAGTGTACAAATCCCAGATCTACAAGTTTAAATGTATTATATGTGATAAAACATACTTTTCTCATGATTCATATGAAGCTCCTAGTGATACACATCAAATTTCTTAACATATTTTAGATTAGTGAAGAAATCAACACATAATCACCAAATGTTTCAAGAAAACATACATAATCATGCATATATACATAGATCTACACATATGACTTGTATTATCCCCCCCAAAAACCAGTGAAAACAGAAACCAAGGGGGTATGAACTCACCTTGGTGTGATGGATCGGTTTTGATGAAGAAGTGGAAGAAGGTTTTTGATCCTAGCAAACTTTCTTGAGTAGATCTTGAACTTATATGGTTCTAAGAACATAATCCACAAATATATGGATATAAGAGGAGATATTTGAATATATCAAAAGCTAAATCATATATCTAAACAATACTTACCAAAGATGATGATCTAGGTGAAGATCCTCTTGAAACTTCCCATAAATCTCGAAAATTTAGAGGGGTAGAGAGGAGTTCTTGAAAGAGTCTTGAATGTGTTTGAAAGGAAAAAGAGATGGTGAAGAAAGAGGCCTTTGGCTGAGATTTAGAGAGAAGAGAGAAGAAGGAGGAAAATATGGAAGTGGTGGGATTTTTATGCATGTAATTTCCTTGGTATATGGTGGGTATTTGGCATGGATGACCACCATGCAATATTGAGGTGGCACATCCAAAAGTCAACCCCTATTTCATCTTGTTCTTTTCCATTTTTTTTGTTAAATGGTGTTGGGCCGAAATTTTGGACCAAGAAGATAGGAATTGGAATAGTTTGAGCCCATAAAACTTTAGTTAGGATTTTTGGAGCCTAATCATAACATCTTTCGGCCCATTGGGCCTTTAGGGTATCTCACGGCCCAATAGTATAAAAGAATGGGTTCTATAGTCCATTAAGGTTAATTGGAGTTGTTATGGCCCAATAAGGCCCATTAGAAATAAGATGGATCATTTTAGGCCCAAGGTAGTCAAGTTGAAAGTTTATGAGTCCATTAACTCCAATTAGAGAATTTTAGTTCATAAGGAACTTGAATCGAAATTTTTAGAGTTTCAAACTCTTTGTTGAACATGAGAGATGTATTTGAATGAGCATAGAGTATGATATTTGCTTAAGGTACCAGATATTATACCGGTTGAATGATTATACGAGAGTAGAATTTCCTAGCAAAAATGCTAGTTGTGACATCATCCCCCCGTTAGAGAGAATTTCGTCCCGAAATTCTTTTGAAAGGTAGGTCCATGAATGAGAGAAAAGATGAGGGTACTCCTGTTTCATCTGGTCTTCACGTTCACATGTGAATTCCGATCCACACTTGGCGCTCCATCGAACTTTCACAATCGGAATACGGCATTGTTTTGTACGCTTTACTTCCTTATCCAATAAATCGATTGGTTCTTGGATGAAAAGGATATTCTCGTTTATTTCAACCTCTTTCTAAAGGAATTATAAGAGTTTTGCCTGATAGACACTTTTTCAGATTCGATACGTTGAACATAGGGTGTACGTTGCTGAGCTCTACAGGCAGTTGCAACCTATAAGTCTTTGGACCAATCTGAGCAAGAAACTCAAATGGTCCGATGTATCGTGGGTTTAGTTTTCTCGTTTCCTAAAGCGAATCGTTTCTTTCCAAGGAGATTCCTTTAATAACATGCGATCCCCAACTTGACATCCTGATGGCTTACGCCGCTTGTCAGAATAGCTCTTCTGTCAGTCTCGCGATGCTTGAAGTCAAGCTTTGATTTGGATTATCTTCTCTGTTGTTTCGCAAATGGTTTCTGGTCTCATAAGAGTACTACCAAGTGATCTGCATTTATGACCATAAAGAGTTTCGAAAGGAGCAATCTTGATGCTCGTGCGATAGTTGTTACTGTATGAGAATTCAATCAAGGGCAACCGGGTATCCCCTGACTTGTTGAACTCAAACACCCAGACTTGTAGCATGACTTCGAGTGGTTGAATGGTTCGTTCGCTTTGGCTATTGGTTTGAGAGTGGTAAGCAATGCTCATACTTAGCTATGTTCCTATAGTCTTCTAGAATGACTGTTAAAGTCTTGAAGTAATCTCGTTATCTCGATCCGAGATAGTAGATACTGATACTACATGGAGTCTCACGATCTGTATTAGTAGGAAATGGGCAGATTGGGTTAACCTATTGACGATCACCCAGATAGCGCACAACTCAACTCTTATAACAATAAGCTTTGTCTTTTGACTTCGAGAGTTTTATACATCCATGCAGTGCTTTCTTCGCGATATTCTTTGGCTTTGATGCTTTCAAGGTTGGTAGTAGATGTTGACAGTGTTTCATTCTCGCTTCGTGGGCAGACGAGTATGTCATAGATGAAAATAATGAAAAGCATGACTAGGAATGGTTGGGAAAACTCGGTTTGTAGGGTCCATGAATACCGTGGGAGCATTCGTTAGACCGAAGGGTATCACAATGAATTTGAAATGGTCGCAACGAGTTCGGAAGGCAGTTTTTGGAATGTCGTCTTCTCGGACTCAAAGTTGATGATAACCGGTTCTTAGATCTATTTTATAGAAGTAACTAGATCCTTGGGGCTGACCAAATAGATCGTCAGTCCGAGGGAGTGGGTATCGATTTTTGATAGGGAGCTTATTCAATTTCCTAAAATCGATGTACCTTCTGAAGAATCCGTCTTCTTGAAGAACAAGATCGGAGCTCTTCAGGATGAGAAGCTTGGTCTGATGAATCCTTTCCGCAACAATTCTTCTCAATTGACTGGGTAACTTGTAAATTTCCGGTGGGAGTCAACCTATAGGGTGAATTGGCAATTGATGTAGTTCCCAGTATGAGGTAGATTCGAAATTTGGCCTATCTTTCTGGAGGTATTCCCGAAAGTTCTTCAGGAAATACATCCGGAAAATCGCATGCTAATGGAATACCTTGTATGCTTACTTTATCCTTGGTCTTGTCCACAACAAGAGTGAGGAAAACATAGTTTTTCTGGTGCAGGCACTTCTGTGCCTTGATGCACGAGATAGGAAGAGGATTAGTGCCAGGTTTATCACCATGGATTATTAGAGTTTTTTGATTGGGAAGGTGAAGGCAAACGACCTTCTCGCGACACAAAATATCAACACGGTGGGGGCTTAACCCAACCATGCCGATTATCACATCAAAACTCCTAATATTTACTGGCATCAAATCTATTTGAAATGAATGGTTGTTTAGTGTTAAGGGGTTCCCTACATAATTTTCTATGGTTGATGCGGTTTTCCCCTTAGTTATCTCCACCGTTAAGGCTTAGTTTAGCCTTCAGGGTTGTGGTTTTAGTAAGTGTTTGAATATGTTACTAATGAAGCTTCACTCAGCTTTACTATTGAATAAGAGGTAAGCGGAAGAGTTGTTAAGTGAGAACGTACCAATAACAACCGTTGGGTCTTGGATTGCTTCGCCTTGACCCAAGGTCAGGACCATTTCTGATCCTTCTGCTCCTTGATTGTTATCCTTGGGGAAATTGCGCCTGAAGTGATCGGTTCCTCCACACCCATAGCAGGTGTGACTGGTCTCATCATTGGTGTTGTTGTTATGGTTGTTGCGATTGTTGTCGTTTTCATTTGGATGACGATTCTGACATGGATAAGTTCTACAGAATTTGGCAGTGTGATTCTTTCGGTTTCATTTGTTACAATGCATCTCCCGGCAGGCTCCATCATGATGGAATTTGCACTGGTTGCATTTTGGAAGGCTTCCAGCATATGGTCTCCTGGTTGTTGGTGTAATAGGGGTCATGGTCACATGAACAACAACAACATGTTGCTTCCTTGAGAACCCTTGAGTGGGTTGTCCCTTTCTCTTACTTCCTGGATTTTGCTTCCTGCTCTTAAGCTTGGGGTTTAGTGTGCCTTGATAAGCTGTCACTTGTTGGTTCCCATGCTCGTTCCTTTGGCTGGAGTTGTCAATGCTATTTCCGCCTCCATTGGGGTTGTTTGCATTGATTTGTGCCATAGCAGCGGTTACTGCCGCCGTTACAACAGCTTGGAATGTAGCAGAGTCCATCTGCAGGAGCGGTGTCTTGCGGGTGCGCTTGTTATTCTTGTGGGATGGCATTTCCTGTTGCACGTTGATAATCCAAATCGTAAGTAATGATCGTCATTCCTGGTTGTACTCTATAAATTTTGCATCTTGTTGTATAATTCGTACTGCTTCCATCTACATCCTTATGATGTATTTGCGGTAGTAGGTAATCACAGATTTGGCATGATCGTCACGTCTATCCTTAGAGTATATAGGTTGTTTTGATTTCGAGACCCTTAAGTATCTAGCGGTTTTGAGGGTTCGCTTGTGCATATAATTGAGTTTATGTAGTAATATGAAATAAAGATAGCACATAATTGTTCCAGTGGTAACTACCATCTTAGTAAACGAAAGAGAGTCATGTCGGATAGTAGGGGGAAGTAGAAAAGGCTGATCCTAATTGTGGCGGGAAGTTTCTGGTGGTGGTGCTGATGAAGTGGATGCACCTCGGAGACGAGCTACTTGTTGTTCGGTATCTCGAAGTCGCACTTCCCAAGCTATCCGTCTCGCTCGGGAGTCTCCATTCACTTCCTGTGTTTGCCTCTCATCTCTCTCAATAGCAAACCATATTTGTTCCGTTCATTTAGGGGTGTCCTGAGCTTGGTTATCAATACCTCGAGTGCGCCGGACCATGACTGGGAGGGCCCGGTCAGCTAGTCCTCTATGGCTAATGGTCGGAGAGACCTCAGTTCCTACCCTAGTGTGGTCGTATCCCTTACTGGTGACTCTATCTCCAAATATTGTGTGCCTAAAGGGGTATGGGGCCACTGGGGCCCACACGATATGTCGGTACTCTGGCTTTACATGGAGGATTGATGTCATCGGATTTTGTATCTGAATCATCATCATCATCATCATTGCCCTCTGGCTCTTCCTCTTCGTGGTCCACTATTGACTCGGCGGGTTCATCTGCAAGTTCTACTTCGTGTTCCTCCTCTGGTTCTTCCTCTGAGTCTAGCCACCCTGCTATTCCTTGACTAGGGAGATAGGGTTTCCTGGCTAATGATACTCATCTATAGCGTATTGCACGAAGGGCTATGAATACTAGAAACAAATAGCATACCAATTACTCCTATAACTCTACGACTATTGCATATATTTAGTTGAGGTTCCCTTCTTGGAGATTAAGGGGTATGTTTTTAGATTCCCTAGCTATCACGATTTCTTCAAGACATGTGATGGTTGTACCTTGGAGGGAATGTAGTTGATCAGGCTACATCCATTCCTTGATACAACTAAGAACAGTCCTGGCTTAACCGAGATACTAGCCTTATCTTGTTTGGTTTGGTATTATGTTCTTTTTCCTAATACAAGCAAGGGTGTTTTTATTGTTATGTTTTACTTGTTTTGTTTAGAGTTATGTAAGTCCCTCTTTTGGTTTATAGTTGCATATCAATGTGTGGTTAGATATGCTAGTTCACTATAAACAGAGTTCTGATACCAACCTATCACACCCCCGAACCGGACGGCGGAAACGTCCGAGGGCTCTTGTGACTCAAATTGAATACCATCACAATGAATATACATGAATCATAACAGAATTCATCACCATGCATTGAAATATTACAATTGATATCGTTTACATTCAGTACATTGTTTTAGACGTTACAATTTCATAACATAAACCATTCGATAGTGAATCTAAGCAAAACACCATGACATCACTTGGTACTTATTCTTCAGTTTATCTGTTACATGAGAATACAAGTTATTTTGAAAGCGGTCAACATAAAAATGTTGGTGAGTTCATAAGCATGTTTGTGAAAATGTTTTGTATAACTTTGAAAACCACCAGAAAATCTGATATTTTCTGAAAATAGTATTGTTTATAAAAAGTGTGAAGATCCATAAGTATACTTGTCGATTTTTGTAAACATGTATAATTGTTGAACTTTGTACACATCACATAGGTAAAAGTGTTGAACTCCCCGGGAAAACCCGATGTTTTCCCAATACATAAAATTACGTGTCTTATTTATTTATTGTTATACCGATACGACGATTGTTTATGATTACCCAGGTGACATTGGATTAATTACGGGTTGTGAGTTGTTATAATCACGCATTAATGAAAATGACTAGTTTATAACTACCAAATACAAACAATCCTTTAGGCGTCGTTCGTACTACTCACTTAATCCAACCACCCTGACTTCTCTTGATTTACGCCACAAATCTATCTACTCGATATTTCCAGGTGACATTGGATTAATTATGGGGTGTGATTTGTTATAATCACACATTAATGAAAATGACTAGGTTATAACTACCAATTACAAATGATCCTTTAGGCGTCGTCCGTAAGACTCACTTAATCCAACCACCCTGACTTCTCATAGCCCCACAACCGAGGAGAAAGGAGGGTACGAAGCCCTCCTTTGTTCCATAAGTTGTTCAAGACTATCGGGAATGCGAAAGGCACTTGGCCCGACTCGCAATTGACCTCTCGACTTCGCTAGCAGTACCAATGGGCCCTTGGGGCCAACAACACAATAGAGTTATTGAAAGTCCTTTTACATGGAATTAGGTCATAGAAGGCCCATTAACATGTAAGCGCATTCCCTTCGGGCCTAAAGATCATGTTATTGGGCTAGCTAGGCCCAACAAGCACGATTTGAAACTTTCAAGCCCAAAGATTGAATATTGACTCCTTGTAGATTTCGCGTGTTTATTGAAGTACTAATGTTTATTGATTTTTGTTTTGTAATTGATTCGAGACCGAATCAAATCGTTTGGTAACGATATTGGTGTTGAAGGTGTATTTGTTATTACGTTTCGCCGGTAGTCATGGATCTTATGTTTTGTTTTAAGGGATTTATTTGTTTAAAAGTAAGATTTTTACCTTTTCACGACCCTCCTTTTTCTAAAAAGACGTTCTTGGCCCAATAAGCCAAAAATTTAGGATTAAGGCCCAATTTTTGTAAGAATAACACTTTAGTCTCCATTTTGTTCAAATCTTGTTTTGATAACTATTTTGTAGTAAAAATAGCATTTTAAAACCCCCTTTTTGTCAAAAATAGCATTCTCGGCTTGATTTTTGTGAAATACACGTTTTCTGATTTTTGAGCTTTTCCGATCTAGTTGTTTGAAAATTTGTAGAAAAAATCATCGTAAGTCGAAATTTGGATCCGTAAACTCTCAAAGTTTAGAAATATTGTCTACTTTGTTCACAAAATTTTCTCATAATTTTTAATGGCTTCTAAGAAGTGTGAAATTGCTCATCTTCACAGGTTGGTCAGAAATTATTTCAAATATGATAGGCAGTTTTGTAAAATTCACCAAAAATTGTAGAAAAATCGTGTGAAACGTGCGAGTAGTCGTTTTAAAGGTATAAACCTGAACTTTATCCATGTAAAACAGTTTTGAAAAATACTTCCATTTGGATGATCAAAACAGTCCGAGATTAAACCAAAACTTTCCTGTCAAGGGTTGTTTTGTGAGTTTAGCTTATAGATCTTTGAACACAACACTTATTTTTGCTACATAAAGTGTACAAATCCCAGATCTACAAGTTTAAATGTATTATATGTGATAAAACATACTTTTCTCATGATTCATATGAAGATCCTAGTGATACACTTCAAGTTTCTTAACATATTTTTAGATTAGTGAAGAAATCAACACATAATCACCAAATGTTTCAAGAAAACACACATAATCATGCATATATACATAGATCTACACATATGACTTGTATTCTCCCCCCAAAAACAAGTGAAAACAGAAACCAAGGGGGTATGAACTCACCTTGGGGTGATGGATCGGTTTTGATGAAGAAATGGAAGAAGGTTTTTAATCCTAACAAACTTTCTTGAGTAGATCTTGAACTTAGATGGTTCTAAGAACATAATCCACAAATATATGGATATAAGAGGAGATATTAGAATAGATCAAAAGCTAAATCATAGATCTAAACAATACTTACCAAAGATGATGATCTAGGTGATGATCAACTTCCCATAAATCTCGAAAATTTAGAGGGGTAGAGAGGAGTTCTTGAAAGAGTCTTGAATGTGTTTGAAAGGAAAAAGAGATGGTGAAGAAAGAGGCCTTTGGACGAGATTTAGAGAGAAGAGAGAAAAAGGAGGAAAATATGGAAGTGGTGGGATTTTTATGTATGTAATTTCCTTGGTATATGGTGGGTATTTGGCATGAATGACCACCATGCAATATTGAGGTGGCACATCCAAAAGTCAACCCCTATTTCATCTTGTTCTTTTCCATTTTTTTTGTTAAATGGTGTTGGGCCGAAATTTTGGGCCAAGAAGATAGGAATTGGAATAGCTTGAGCCCATAAAACTTTAGTTAGGATTTTTGGAGCCTAATCATAACATCTTTCGGCCCATTGGGCCTTTAGGGTATCTCACAGCCCAATAGTATAAAAGAATGGGTTCTATAGTCCATTAAGGTTAATTGGAGTTATTATGGCCCAATAAGGCCCATTAGAAATAAGATGGATCATTTTAGGCCCAAGGTAGTCAAGTTGAAAGTTTATGGGTCCATTAAGTCCAATAAGAGAATTCTAGTTCATAAGGAACTTGAATCGAAATTTTTAGAGTTTCAAACTCTTTGTTGAACATGAGAGATGTATTTGAATGAGAATAGAGTATGATATTTGCTTGAGGTACCAGATATTATACCGATTGAATGATTATACGAGAGTAGAATTTCCTAGCAAAAATGCTAGTTGTGACATACGGCCACACTTATAAGTGTTTACAGCTATGGGTGTGTTTACGTCCAAGAACACTTAAAGTGTTCATGTCCCAAGCTTGGGCTAAGGAGGGTTTACGGCCATGGATGAGGGGTTCACAGCCACCATGATCCTATGAAGGGTTCATGGCCACATGAAGGGTTCACGACTGTGACTCTTGAAGATCATGATAAATATGTTTGATTCTAGGCTGGAATGTAAGTGTTTCTAATGGATGCAAGATGATAGAAGAGATACTCACGATTTTTGAAGCCCTTGGGGTGTTCACGACCACCAAGAACAAGCATGCGTTGTTGGTGAAAAGGATGATGATTTGAAGATCTAACCCACAAGAGTTGAATTCATGGATGAAATCAAAAGTTTTAACAAGATCAAGAAAGATATCAAGAAACAATGGAGGAATCACCTACAATATTGAAGAGAAATGGAAGTGTTCTTGATGATACTTGAGAGAGAAATGAGTTTCAACCTTGAAGATGTGAAGAATGATGAAGAAATGAAGGAAATTGATACATAAGGTCAGGGGTTCACGACTGCGAAGAGTTTACGGTCGTAAACTCTAGTTTGCAGTCGTAAACTCCTTTTAATGGAGTTTCCGGCACTATTGCAACTCAATGAACTTTAGCTAACATGTCCTTACACACAGTTCTTAAGTGTACTAGGCTCAGATCACTCCAAGAGACCCTTAACAATGCTAAAAGATAGCAGAAACAAGTCTAGCATTTGATTGGATTGATTGGCTTTACTAGATAGAAATTTCGGGTTGTCGCATATTCTCCACTCATAGTGGATTTCCCAACATTATCATTGAGAAATTGAAGAATGGTGCTGAGTTTAGAATTTAAAATATTGTATTGCTTCCATGACATAATTGTGTTATCATCTACATCCTCTTTTGCAGGATCAAACTCCAACTCAACAAATCCAACAATTCGGTCCTTGTCCTCATTTTCATTAGTTTGTATCTCTGGTTGTGTCGACTGAGAAGAAAATAAGGTGGTGATAGGCTCATTCATGACAACTTGAAAAGTACGAGAAATAGATTCTTTCTCAAAACCACCTGCATCTGACTTCTCAGTTGCATCTTTCGCAACCTTCTTAGAACCACCTTTCCTAGACTTCTCAGGAATATTTTTCACTGAAGAAACTTTCTCAACAACTTTAGTATTCGATTTTGATTTCTTCTTTCCAACTTGCGAATTTGTGGATGTTCCTTTTGTGGCTTTATAGGTCACATTCTTTCATATAACACCAAAAGAAGTAGAATCCATGGACTTTATATTGTACCAATAGCGAATTTGTTGGAGACACCAAATTGAGTGTGGCTTAAGGAATTCGTCCAACAACAGAAAAAATAACTAGATCATCAATAGAAGACTTTGGAATGTGAAGATGTGAGAATTGAGCAACCTCGACATCTTCAGGTACTTGAATACATGCTTAGCTGTAAACTTCATGTAAGATAAGACTCTAGAATTGAGCATTGGATATCTCAATCATCTTCTTTGAGTGCTTGACTGACGAAGCAAACTCAACCCATAACAACAAAGCATAGTCAACACTCATACCATAATAGAGACTAGCCATAGCTGAATAGAATTGTATAGTTGCTTTGTCGAGACCAAAACTCTTTCCAGTCAAACAACAAAGGGTGATTCCAAAGAAAAAATTCCATACCCTAGAATACTGGACTTCTTGAAGTTACTCACAAGTGAAATTGGAGGTAGACAACCCATCTCATTGAACATTTAGAGTACTAGTTCATTTGAAGGAACCTCAAACTGGCCTTATGATGACAATTTAAGAATTTGGGTGAATTGCTTCTTGTTCAATCTCTTATTCTTTTGTGATTCCATCTGGAATGTTATGATCTCCACCGACTTGTTGTACATGGCTGTAGAACCAACAAATAGTAACCACTTCATTGAAATGGTAAAGGAAGCAGTCAAAGCGTGTGCGAGGCATGAATCATTCATACACTTCAAGGTAATATTTGATCAACAGCTTAAACCAGACATTATTAGATTGAACCTTCATGTTGGGCATGGAAACTTCGTCTTCAGTTATATTGAATTGATCAACAACTGTGTTGGCAGTACACATGACGATTTGAAAGAAACATTTTGAATTTGATTGAAAAGTAGGGTTAGGGTTCTTGCGTAAATCCTGGGAATCAAAAAGATATAATTAACACTACACCTTCTTTTATAATCGGCGTCAAATTTAAATTCAAACCACAATCCAATAAATCAACACCACATGTAAAGCAACCAATCATTCAATAATCTTCTTATATAGGCAAACATTTCAATTAACCAAACAATTAATTAGCATAAGTTGAAAGGTAAAGAGTTTCAAATAAACATGGTTCAAGATATATCATTTATATTGAACTATATTGATTTGGATTTTAAGAACCCGAAATTTGGAAAAATTTGAATTTTAGTCAAATATAGACCAAAAGGACAAAATGGTCATTTATGAGAAATTAGAATATTTACGAAGTCGTGACTTCATGAAAATGGCCAAGATAGGCTTAAGTGACTGAGATGAGATTTGATGAGTAAGTTCAAGAGAAAGAATACATGAGAAGATGCATTTTGACCAAATGGGTAAAATGGGTATTTTTATGCTTTTTAGGTCAAGTTTGTGACTTAATAGATTAAGACTTGTATCAAGTTAGTGAGAATTGACTTAAAAAAGTTGTAGCTTATGTTCCCACCTTCGTGTGGATATAAAGGTCAGAAAATAGGTTAGAAACGAAGAAGTTACGCGCGTTAGAATTTGGAGGAAAAGTTATCCCCAAAACTGGAATGGAATCAAGTAAAGAACTAGTGTCAAGCAGTTAATGTGGCACAGTGATCACCACAATTCAGTTAAAGATGACGAGGATTCAAATGAGACTCTTCTTCGTAAGTAGAGGGCAATGTACTTTGGCCCGCGACGTGATATATGGTGCCCAGTTTGTAGAGAGGTCCCCACATATTCTAACCACATATTCTTTAAATGGTGAGGGAGGTGTGGAATCGAGTAGCCGTTTGGGTGGACATAGGTGTCCCTAAGTTTGATGACGCTGAGGATATGGATCACTGGTTTGAGAGTCGTCCTCCTGCTCATACGGGACATGTGATATTGGATGCAATTTTTCTCCATAGTCATTTGGATTCTTTGGACTTAGCGGAATGTGTTGCTTTTTTGTGAGTCCAAGTATTGGAAGCATTACATTTTCTATAACATTGTTACGTTTTCTTACATTTCGTTTGTCTTTAGTAAGGCTAGAGAAAAGTGGGATGTATGGTTGCAAAATTCAACTATGCCTTAATACAACTTCTTTAGTTGTTTGTTCCTTCGACCGATACAAATAAGCAGAGTTGGATTTAGGTTATTTCAGAGAGTTCACGATGAGTTGTACTAGAAATTATTGATCTTACACTTGATGTAGACAACCTATCTACAAGGTGAAACATATTCATCCTAGAAAAACTTAACATTCTTGAGTGGAGAATTTTACATTTTAGAACAACTTAACATATTTGATTGGAGAATTTTACTTGATTGGTTGCCAACCAGATTCAATTTTTCTAATCGAGGTGTTGATTTGATTTCAATTTGATTATGTGTCATACATGTCATAACCAAGTTGAATCTATATATCATTTGATAGTTTTTTGTGAGGTGGTTGCTAGTCGCTAATACATGGTCATATATTGGTTATTATGTGGAATATTTCAATTCCTACGGCCACTAAGTGACTCTTTTGGGTGGATTCAATGAAATTATCTTGTTTGAATGAGGTCATCTTGGCATATTTTTGGGTGCTTTGAAATCTAAAAAACTAAATGATGTTTGGCTCTCTGTAACAACAAAATGATACTATTTATGGTAGAATAGTTTATCAATCATTTTTTTTGGCTATGCATAAAATCCAAACTAAAAGTTAATTGAGGTTCTAGTTATTAATTTTTTGCAACTAATATTTGAATCCGTGCTCTGCTATGGGTTCTTATGTGTGTTTTGTTTGTGAGAAGCACTGTAAGTTACAATTTGTATTTACTTTTCTGCCCACCATGCGTTGTCGTGGGTCCGATCCGTTTTTTAATTGAGTTTAACAATTCTATTGATAAAACGTATGTACCATTGTATTTGTTGATAGAAAATAAGGTAAGTACCATTGTTATACCGATTTTGCAACGTGTATTTATAAAAATATAGTTTTTAATGATAAAAGATGAAAAAAAGCTAAAGGCCGCAAATGGCAACTAAAAAATAAAAAAGATTATCTATTATGAAGAAATGGTAATAAGTTATGGATTATAAGGGTAAATAGCGAAAAAAAAATGTTGCAAGTGCAAGTTAATTGTGTTATAAGGGTAAAAAGTGAAACAAAAGAAAGAAAAAGGCCTAGATGGTTTATGAATATAACATAAAAGTATAAGGGTTGTTTCTGTAATTAAGCATAATACCAAATCGATTTAGTTCATTTTTTTTTTCTAAACCGGTTCGATCATTATCTTAAGGTATTAATTTTGTTTCGATACGATTGATTAAATTTATCTTAAGTTAATGACAGTGGTGGAGCTAGAGGAGATGCTTGGAGGTAATACAGTACTCTCAAAAAATTGTTTTATATATATAAAAAATATTATTTGTAAACATATTTTATTTTATTGTATCCCAACTAAAAAGATTATAACTACATATAATATATTATTATATTAACAATATTTATGCTACATATCAAAATTTCTGGTTCCGCCACCAAGGTAATGGAATAATTGGAGTGATTCATTATGGACCTTAACATACTACAAAAACTAAAACTGACAATGAAAAATTTAATTTATGGTTTAAACTTTTAAACCGAGCCAACTCGGCCTATTTAGAAACTCAATTTAAAAGCATATTCTTTGGGAATGTGCTTCACTTTTTTTTTAGCTTATTAACAAAAAGGCATATACCAAAGCATAAAGGGGCAGTTGGGTATTTGTTATGAAGTTTGGCATATCACACCTTTCTTTGTTTCTATTTCGAAAGGGAAAGATGATTGGCAATTGCTCTTCATATCGTACCCAAAACCTCATTCCATCTCACCTCAAGATTGAAGATTTCGATGTCAATTACTTTTAATGATTCATCGAGCAACTCTCAAATTCACAAACTTTTGCTTATGATGAGAAGTTCATACCTCAATCTGCATTTTACACATTCCAAATTCTCTCATATGTTCTTCATCGATGCTACTTAGACGCACCGATTGGTAACACTTTCTCTTCTCGTGCCATGTATGCATATATGTATATTCATATAAAAAAGGCAAACAAAACACATCCTTTTTTGTAAGGATGATATAATAGATGTATATCAATGAACTATATGGTTTTAATTAGAGGTGTACGAAAGAGACAAAAATCTATGCAAACCAATTCTGTTTGAGATCGAATCTTCTATTTAGTACTAGTTTGAATATTATACATGTAACTGGTTTGCATACAATTTTTGTCAAACCGGTTTTCAAACCTTAATATAGACAATTTTTTATACAGTAAGAAAAATATCATTTCCATCCACTATAGTTTTAAATTGTTGTTGATACAATGTTTTTGAGGTTATTGAAGACCGCTTTTGGCCTTTATATGTAAACTTTTGTTATCTTTCAAACCGAAACCAAATCCGACAAAAATGATGAAAACATAGGTTTTAGTGGTTCTTTATAATTGATTTTTTTTTTCTCCAAACTGAATTTCCCCAAAACGGTTTTGTTTATCTAAAAAAAGTTGAACCGATTTAGTTTAAAATATAAGATTTATAAGAAAATTACTAATCTAGCTATTTTGCCCAATGACTTTTCACTTTTTAGCAAAAATTTAAAATTAGCCATTTTTGCCACTAAAACCATATGTTTTTAAAGGAACCTATGGTCAATACTAGTCGACTACGGTCAATGGTAGTCTGACTACTGTTTTCATACTAATGGACTATTGTAACTACGGTTAATGGTAGTCTGACTACTATTTTCATACTAATGGACTATTGTTTCGTAGCCCGATTATTTTTTCAAGACCCATCAGCCACCAACAATATATAAAGTTGTAAATTTTCATTTAGGTTATTTTTATATGTTTAAAGTGAGGAAATACTTTTTGTCAATGGAGGCTTCTAACAACCATCATGCATATCTCCGATTCACCGTGTTTTTATTTATTTAGTACAAGATTTGCTACCATGAGTTTGATTTTAGTTGGAAAAAACGAAAAAAAGGAAGTCGAAGGCTTCGTAAGAAACTTATGGTGTACAAGCAGGTAATGCACAGTTTGTGAATTGACTGGTTGCACAGGTTTCTTATGAAGCCTATTATTCCCGATTTTTTAATAGCTTTTACACTATGAAATATCATAGCATTGTGTTAATTTTTGTTAAAAAAACAAAAAAAAAAGATAAATAAATAAAGGTAACCGTGGGCTTCATATGAAAATGTAGTGCACATATACTAAATAGTAGTCAACTATAAAAAAAAACACCAAACCGTAGTTTAGTTCTTAAAACCGTAGGTTTCCAGTAAACTATTCTTTGGAAAACCGTAGTTTACCTAGAGTATACCGTAGGTATTTTAGAAACCTACGGCTTCTTGACAAAAAATAAAAAAAATAAATTATACAAAGCCTAGAAACCATAGGTTTCCACGAAATAGCAGTTGTTTTTTTAAAACTACGTTTTTGCATGACTATTTTTAGCTATTTGTAAAATTTTAACTATTAAGTGAAAAATAATCAGAAAAGATAGATTAGTTATAGTCTCAATATTTATACACCTCTCATTCCTAATTCCTAAGACCTAACTCCAAAAAATGAGAAAAGAAAGTTTGGTTAATGAGCCCAAAGCATATTATGAAGCCTATTAAGGGTCTCAGCCCATAATATAAGATCCCACCGTCAACCCTAACGCCGTGAATTTAAACGGAATTCCCGCTCCCCACTTTTGCCGCACACTTGCTTCTCATTGGTTCTCGTGAAAAGCAATTCCGAGCCTAAGGTTCGGTTACGAACCTCCTCCTTAAGTCTACAGATTCTTATTCAATTCTCTATTTCTCTTCACACATCCGAATTTTTTTCAAAAAGTCGCACATCTTCTCCTGATTTCCGGCGCCGAATCTCCCTCAGATCCGGTAACTGTTAATCAAGATATGGCCGATAACGTCGCCGGTGAACACGAGAAGGAGGATTCATTCGTTGAATCTGTCAAGGATAAGATCTCCGAGACGTTTCACAAAGACGATTCTTCTTCGTCTTCTTCGTCTTCGGATTCCGACAATGAAGACAAGAAGAGTTCATCTGTGTCCGATGTAAAGGACAAGATTTATCGGCTC
This sequence comes from Lactuca saligna, assembly GCF_052625555.1. Lineage (NCBI taxonomy): Eukaryota > Viridiplantae > Streptophyta > Magnoliopsida > Asterales > Asteraceae > Lactuca > Lactuca saligna. The sequence goes on from NC_136425.1 coordinate 61,395,928, forward strand.
TTCGGGAGGGAGAAGCCTGTTCACAAGCTCTTAGGAGGCGGCAAACGTATGCACATTTTTTCTTGCTATACTTACTGTTAACGTATTTATTGTTGTAGATCACTGAACTTTTTGTTCACGATTAGTAATCGTTTTCGTTTTACATGGATGAATAGTTTAGGTTGATTATGAACTGGATCTCTAATCTGATTAAGCAATCATAGGTTCGTCAGATTCGCATCGTATCTCCGGTCTAGATCTACAATGATTGTTTCCGATTTCATATCTGAACCATCCGTTGACTCCATTGCTTGTCTATCATTATATGTTAAATCTCTTTCGATCTATCGATTGTAGTATGTTAGTTACTTACACCGGAGTTTAATATTTCAAACATTAAGATCTCGATCTGTCTATGATGATCAGTTTCATAAATATACGATACTTCGATTGATTTTCTTATATCAAATGACTTTACTGATGTGCTACCCTCTTGTGTTGCTAGAACTGTTTGCTTATCATCTATTCAACTTTACAAAACTAGATTTAGTTCCTAAAAGAAATTTGATAGTGTTCTTGTTCCTTCTCTTTCTTACACATTTTAAATTTCATCACAACAGCTGCTGATATCTTCCTCTGGAAGGACAAGAAGGTTTCTGCTGGTGTGCTCGGGTTTGCCACATTGATATGGGTGCTTTTCGAGTTGGTTGAATATCACTTACTTACACTAGTATGCCATACTCTAATCTTAGCTCTAGCAGTCCTTTTCCTGTGGTCCAATGCTGCAAGCTTCATCAACAAGTAATCAATCAATCATTAAATGAATCTCCTTACTTTTATTTCATTTTATTGTCTCGTACTTCAATCCATCTTTATCTTCCTCAACCTATCATTTTCTTTCATGATTGTGACAAAAGGTCTCCACCAAAGTTCCCAGAAGTCAACCTCCCAGAAGATATTGTTCTTGGTGTCGCCTCTGCTCTCAGGGTTGAAATCAACAAAGCTTTTGAAGTCCTCCGATGCATTGCTTCAGGAAAAGACCTCAAGAAATTTCTTGGTGTATGCATTTCTTCCACAACTCCCTTTTATGTTTAAAAAAATCAATGTTTGATGACTGATGAGTTGATCTTTATTTCATCAGGTGGTTGCTGGCTTGTGGGTTCTCTCAATTATTGGAAGCTGCTGGAACTTCTTGACATTGTTCTACATATGTAAGAAAATAATCATTTTTCAATTTTGAGTTTTCAATATCAAGATTTTTAGTTTCTAATTTTGTGAAGTATGAACATAGGCTTTGTTTTGCTGCACACATTGCCTTATCTTTATGATAAATATGAGGACAAAGTTGATGCTTTTGGTGAGAAAGCAGAGGCTGAGATTAAGAAGCAGTATGCAGTTTTCTGTGTGAAGGTTTTGAGCAAGATTCCAGTAGGAGCATTGAAGCACAAGTTTGCATGATCTCTTTCTCATAATCTCATCTCAGGTGACTACTACTACTAAAGTACTACTAGATGTGTCTTTCTCACTCGTTTGTTGTGACTTGTGATATTTTTATAAACTAGAAGCTCAGTTTATTTATTTCATTGATTATCTGATACGTTTGTGGTGAATCAATGATATAATTTAAACAAAATTCAGTAATATGATGTAATGAAGTTTTAGACATTTAAGTCCCCTTTACACTGTTGTTAGAGTTATTTCAAGCAATATGAATGAAAGGGGATGTAATTTTGTATTAGTCGAATTTGCTTATCAACTTATGAATGTTTTTAAAATTTAGTTTAAAAGAAAGTGTTTGGTTGATGAAATGTAATAATTTGATAAGTTGTTTTTATTGTATGACAGATTATGTTTATGCATGTAAAATGATAAAACATAGGGGTTAAAAGGTAAATTCGTAAGCATGGGAAAAAACGAGTGCGATATACATGTTTTCTAGGGATAAAACATTTAAAAGTGTAATTACAATCTTTTATTTTATTTCATCAAAATAAATTAAATTGCTTATTAAACGTAAGAAACAGTACTAGTCAAACAATCAAAATACCTCAACGACTATTCGATGTGCAAGTTTTAAGACTTAAAATGCCAAAGAGGCTATTTAATTTTTATATTATAAAAGTATGCATATGATTAAACTAAAAATGTAATCAGTAGATTATATTTTTTTCCCGTGTTTTTGTAATAGGTTTAGTACGTTTTTTTGTTTCTTCTAGGGTTTGTAATCCATATCTTTTTTTAATCACATGGTGTATCAAAATTTATATAGATCGTTTAAGTTGTGTTGGAAGCTTAGTGGTTTCGTTGCAAAATAATGTACTAGGTCATCAATAACTCATTAGTGAATACTCCACACATCATAGACTAGTGATTGAGTTGTAAAGTACTGGAAACGTGTTCTAGGTTGTAAAGTACTCTATGGCCTTAAGAAAGCTATAAAAACACAATTGTAATCTTTCTCATTCCTAACACTGGAAATAAAAAATATGGACGCACTTAGCAATGTTGACAAGGCCATTGAATCAACAAACGAAATAACTGAATAGACGCATAAACTGATCTCAGAACATGGTTCAACAAATTTGCTTATACATTCATGGAATCATGGCCCAAGCAAGGCCCATTTCGACCCTTAAAAAGCATTCCCCGATATATTGATTGTACTACTGATCAAGGTAAACAAATTCATGCATTCTTTACTATCGACTACAAATGTTAGGGTGTTCTACTTAAGGTTATTGTGGTTTCTTAGATACTAATTTGCTGAGTAATGTTAGGGTGTTATATAAAGTTCAAGTGCAGTTGAGTACTCATAGGTGATGAGTAATGTTGTAGAAACTTGTTTGTCGACTTTACTCTTCTCCAACTAAAGCCAGCATTGTTTATTGCGTCGATGCAAATGTTGTCTACCTTTCAACAAAATACATTCAATATCAACGACTCAAACACGTTAGGATAATAGACGTTCACTTTGTTCGTGACAAAGTTATAGTGAGACATATTTGAGTACTTCATGTATATCCCTGAGTTTCCATTATGCATATATTTTCACCATATGCTTATCTACTTTGTTATTTAACGAGTTCTATTTCATTTTAAACGTTTAGAATATGAGAAAATTTATGAAATAACCAAAAATTAGAGGGTGTTTTTTGGCAAATAATCATAAAATTTTGAGTTTGTAAAATGACTATCAGATCCGCAAAGGGGGCTTTGCAGATCTTTTAATGTCTCTGAACAACTTAGCACACCTCTGTGGAAATGAGATGACAACACTAAAAAACATTTTTTTTTTGAGGTTTTTAAGGTTCCGCAAGGTGTCTCTGCGGATCATTTAATGTCTTTGAGAAATGGGTAAAATGCTTAAAAATCCCAAAAAAATTCCTTAAAAAATTACTCATACCCATTTTTCAAAGACGTTAAGTGATCCGCAAAGGTGTTCACACACACCTCTATGGAACCTTAAAAACTCCAAAAAAAAATTTGTCTTTTAGTGTTACCACCTCATTTTCACAGAGGTGTGCTAAGTTCCTCAGAGGCATTAAGAGATCCATAGAGCCCCTCTATAGATCTGATGATTATTTTACGAAACTCGAAATTTCATGGTTATTTACTGAAAATACCCCATAAATTTTCTCTTCTTTGTCAGCAAATGCCCACCTTCTTCGTCGGCTAGTAAAAATTTGCAGACATAAACAACATAAACATAAATATGTTCTTAATTAAAATAGAAACATAAGCTCATGATTATTATACATGGGGAACAAAAACACTCGACCGAATTCATAAAAGAACACCAAAACACATAGACCAACTTTATAATTTACCCTAAAATCCCTATAGATAATAAAACAAAAGTATCAACCCAGCTTACCCTAACTTAAACCAATAATCAAACCTTATAATTTACAACAAAAATTACGACTTAAACAATTACCAATTGCTAATTTACATAATAATAACATCTCCATTCTTTTTTAAAGAAAGTAACTTAGCTGCTCTTTCTTTCTTGACCCTCCTTCCCCATACAACTCATTCCACTGTTTCAGCTCCCCCATCACACATCCCTCCCCCGCAAAACTAGCCGCCACCTGTCACCAAAAAAAGGATATTTTACACATTTCACATTTTAATTAAAAAAAAAAAAAAAAAAACACAAACAGTTTCAAACTATTATATTACTTGATTCTTCGCCTGCCTCATATCTTCCATGTTCAGAGGTCTCAATGTAATAACACTTTCCTTTTCTTCTTTCGTGTCTTTGGCATCCGCTTCTCCACTTCCCTTCTTGTCCTTTAAATTTACAAATAAAAATAAATTAAATTGAAAAGAAAAAAAAAAAAAAACAAATAAATAATGACTTACAATATCCTTTTGTCTCTCTTGTTGTATTAGCTCTCTTACGGGTCGATAAGCTGCTGTTACACACAAATTCTGTTTCAGTAGTTAATGCCAATTTATATCATATCATATATCATTAATAATTAATAATAAATAAATAAATACATTCTACTGGTATAAAAAAAAAACAAAGAACAAACCTTGAGATCGCTTCCACTATATCCTTCTGTCATGATTGCAAGCTCCTTAAAGTCCAACTCTTCCACTTTTTCTTTTGTTAACAGAGTTTTCAAGATCGTTTCTCTGTTCTCCACCGATGGTAGACCCACCATAATTCTATACATCCCAAAAATACAAGGGACCATTTTTGTAATTTACTCAAGTTTCAAGGCAAAATCGAAAAATATATATATATATATATATATATATATATATATATATATACCTGCGTTCAAATCGTCTAATAATGGCTTCATCAAGGTCAAACGGACGATTAGTGGCGGCAAGAACGAGAATCCGTTCACCGGTTTTAGTCAACAGCCCATCCCAATGCGACATAAACTCGTTTTTAATTTTCCTCATACCCTCATGTTCCCCGACACGTGTCCGTTGCCCTAACATGCTATCCACCTCATCAACAAATATTATCGTCGGCGACACCTTTGCAGCGAGTGTGAACAACGCGCGAACGTTTTTCTCGTCTTCTCCGAACCATTTGGAAGTGATGGTGGACATGGAGACGTTGATGAAACTTGCTCCGGCTTCATTTGCGATTGCTTTTGCCAGCATGGTTTTTCCGGTGCCAGGTGGCCCAAACAGAAGGATGCCACGACATGGTTTCAGAAGTCCACCGTTGAATAGATCTGGTCTTCGAAGAGGAAGCATCACCAGTTCTTGTAGTGATTCTTTTATTTCGTCTAAAGCTCCGATGTCGGCGAATGTTACGCCGATTTCGTTCGCTGGGATTACCTCCGGCCGTATCCGCTTTTCGAATTCGTTGTCGGGAACTTCCTGGTGGTGGTGACGTGGATCAGACGTAACAACTTAGTACTAGTAGTATTTTACTAGATTGCCATCACACGTGGCGGGATACTACTCGCTGTTTTATACTACTTATATTTTTAGTCTAACTTGGGTATAGAAAGATTATTTTATTAATATATAATTTTAGTGTTATGCTATTTAAGTTGGAAAATATTTTATAGTGTTAAGTTGGGAGGTTCCCTTTATATGCCTTTTATTCATATAATAGCAGTTAATGGGGACCTATTTTTGTAAAGTTTAAATATTAATTGGATAAAGAAATATTATTTTATTTTATAATATTAAAATATATGTTTAGTGTAAATTTTAACGTGTTGGAGATGAAAAAAGTTTGATTGTAACTTTTACCCAAAAATATGTAATTTATAGTGTTAAGGATTAGATATTACAACTTGTCGACATAAAAGTTAAACTTTATTTTAGTAGAAAGACAAAGTATACTCAAATTAATATTTTTTTTTTTTGGGGGAAATAGAGACCAATATTGGTATAATTATACATACCCTTCCAAAAATTAGTAATTTTGTATTAATGTTTAACTCGTTTTTATGTTTGGTTAACTTTGCTTTATAATGAAATAATTTTTATTTTAACTTTTTTATTTATTTATAATCTTAAAAATAATAGAATTCAGAGTGGGTTGGGTTGGGTTTGATAGTTAATAAAATAACCAAATTAGGTCACTACAAATATAGCCTTAGATTGGGATCTAGGCTTGATTTGAATAGGAAATAAAGTTACATCATCCAAAAAGGTGGAAGGTGGGAAAAGGGACTTAGTATATATTTGTAAAAGACATATATACCCTTTCAATTCTCATCAACAAACATGGGCTTAAAAATAGTAAGAGACATGAGGTACCGGTTTTGGAGGAAGAGCTTTTTCTGCATCATTTTTGTTATCAGATTTTGATGCAACACTTTCTGGTCCCTACACCAATTATAAAATTCTTTTTTTATACCAAAGTAATCCATCATTCAGTCATGTGTTGATGTGTACATTGTACAAAACAAACCTTTGATGACTCAGCATTTGTCTCAAGCTTTAAAGTATCTTTCCCACCACAATACCCCTCTTGAAAGATGCTCAATCCATGTGACAAGCTGCAAAACAAAAAAAAAAAAAAACAAAAAAAGTAAAGTAAAGCTTCTTCATAGTTTATTTTCTAGTAGCAATATTTATAATTTACCTGGTAGATGATATAACAAGCTTTCCATTTCTGTATTCTGGATCTTTATGAAGCATCAAATGATGAGAAATTGCAGAAATCACAATTTCTTGAATGTAATTACTGATAAACATTGTGTCTGCATGACAAATTAAACCTAAATCATCACATTCAAGATCATTTGCTGCTAAAACCTCAGTGATGTGATTCTTGTTGTCTTGAAACTGTATGTCCTTCATTTGCTCTTCTAATTGTGCTTTCCAGTTTATGAGATGAAATTCATCTTCAGGTGGTTTGATTTCAATATTGTAAGGAAATAAACAAGAAATTTTCTCGTTTATTTCGTCCTTTTTGTTATCTGCATCCAAGATTTTGGAAGCTAGAACTAATGTTGAACCTGATAGTCTCTTTAGCATTTTATCAAACAGTTTGTATGTTTGTTTTGATTGTAGAAACCTCTCTACATCTTTGATATAGAGAATAATGCCAGTTGTTGAAAAGGAGACTAAAATCTGCAAAAATTTTGGTCAATTTTGTGATTATCACAAAATTTTGAGCTTCACTTTTTTAAGAATGAGTGGAAGTTACCTTGTATAATTCCTGTAAAAATACTCTTTCATCAAAAGGGTAGTAGCTGCTCACAACCTTTTTAGAATCTAATAGAGTAGACATATTTCAAAGATTAGCAACATATTAACATATATGTATTTTGGTTTTCTGAAAAGAAAAAAGAAAATTTATACATTCTTTTCATACCTCCATTATTTTCCTTTGTTGTGGATAATGATCCAAGTAAACTCGACATCCGATCAAACGCCATGTCAGAGATACGCCATTTGATAGACTATACAAGGAAGAAACTTTATATTAAAACATAATCATTTTGAGTAAATCAATACAATTTGATCTTGAAACAAAAGGATAAAAAGCAACCCTTTTGAGTAAATCATGTTGTACTTACAGAGTCTTTCTTAGATGTGCCATACTTGCTTTGCATCTGTGAGTAAACAATGCCAAATATTAGTACAAAATATGGAATTTTGAGCTTGAAGAAAAAGTTACTAGTAGTATGTAGTATGTTAAATGTTAATCAATCACCTTTACAGACAAGTCTATGATGTCTAACACTAGCAGCTTTGCTTCAAATTCATGTGACAAAGCCTTTGCAAGATATTGGTGGTAAAATTCTATAGAAAGTAACATGTGTAACAGTATAAGATGGTAAATTTTTAAGTTATGAATATGAGTTCAGAGTTAAGAATATTGAAATGTGGGAATAGGTGACTTAATTACCTGCAGGCCCTGAGAGCAATATAGCCCTACTTGCAGGTGAAAGATTTCGGGTGTGTTTGGAAACATCCAAGTGTTTCAAATGAACATATGCTGCACTTGTTAATAATGCTCGTGTTCGTTCACTGGTATAGAGTTTTAACAAAAAAAGGGAGGTGAATTAGACAATTAGTTAGTTTGGGTCAAGAAACTACATAAAGAATGAAATTCTAATTCAATAGGATACTTTTGCTAATTAAGATCAGTATTTTGAAGTAGAATAATACCACTTTCAAATCAACCTGTATCACCTGCCAAACCTTCTGATTGCAAATCATTTGGTGGTTCTTTAATCGAAAGGGTTTGTAACTTTGTTTGTTTGATTTTGAAGTTAAACAAAAAGAGAGTCATAACTGGGAAAGTGAACTACTCCCTCCCTCATGGGAAGTTGCTATACATTTCGATCGAGAAAGGTTCCATTGGTATTTCAAACTTGTTGGCTTAATATACATTAAGATTTTGTTGAGAAGAGAAGTGAAACAAAAGAGGCAAAGACATTAAATATAACATAATTTCTATTTGGAAAAGGCTTTTTTATTAGTGCACACTCTGTATAACAGGCTTACAAGTTCAAGATGAGGATGATGATTGATAGGGAAGATGCTAAATATAGATCATAAAATTGTCGAGATGGATCTGTTATCAAAATCAATTAAAAATATTCCTCTTCACAGGCTGTAGATGAACAATAGAAATGATCATCAACTAGTGTAGTAAATGATATAAAACGAGCTTACCAGTTCTCTTTCACAATCAAATTGCACACTTTTAATTCATACGTTTATTCAAACCACTTTAAAACCAAAGCTCTCGAAAAATCGATAGATATAATTAACTGTGACTCTGTGAGTTCAAAATTTTATAAATCAACATCTAAAATTAATTATTGATCATTAACAGTGCTGAATTGCAGCTCAAAGATTAGTGTTCTCATCACATATTAGAATCTAAAGTCTAAACAATACTTAATAAACGTGATAAGTGATAACACAAAGTAACAAATCATATTCACCTGATGTAATAAGGGAAATCCTTAAACGTGACCTTATCATCTCTATCGTCGACGATAAGGCGAAGAAGCTCCTGTTCAATTTGCGCCGCCGTGAGGCCTTCTTCCAAACCACCGCTACTCCACTTGTTTACCCCGAGCCCTACACCAACACCTACACCTACACCCACGCTCAATGCCGACAACAAAATGTGCTTCTGTTCCATTTCTGTATATCGCAACTCGATCTAATGCTTTAATTTCGCCGATCTATGTTCCACATCATTCAATTTTGCAATACGACGACTAACATAATCAAATCCATGTGTAACCATGCCAAAGAAGACGTGGAGAGATTTGTAAACAATGCGCTCAAGTGTTCATGAGGGGACGTTGGCTGATTTCGTTTGGACGGATGAGAGAGAGAGAGAGAGAGAGAGAGAGAGAGAGAGAGAGAAGATTTGGATTTAGAATCTTAGATATAAGTATCTGTGCGTATATATAGAGAGAGAAGGTGTGCTCTGTGATTTAATTGGTGGAACACTAAGCAATTCCACTGTTGACATTCTAACGATACCACGCTGACTTGATTTTGGTGGGAACTCCTTTTTCCTGTTATTTCTGGATCCGGCAAAACCTTTTAGAATTAGAATTAGGTAAAAGCAATTTCAAGGGTTGTACGGATTTTGAAAGAAATCAGAAGGAAAATTGATTAATTTTTAATATTAATTTAATTTGTAATATGTTTGTGAAAAATGTTTATTTAATAAGGGGTTTTCTAAAATGTGTCTTAAAAGCATATTAATTGAAGCATTTGGTTAGAAATATTACTCTAATTAAATGTGATAAACATTAATTACGTGTAATATTATTATAACTAAATGTAAAAAACATCAGTTATAAAGAATATTATTTATGATTAATATTTATTACAATTAATTATGATATATTTCTTACAATTAATGTTTCAATTAATACTTCTTATATGTGTTCTTAGACACATATTAGAAAATCTCATTTATCCTAGCTGTTAAAGTGTTTAAGATTTTTTAATGTTTTATGAAACGGAAATGACATAAATATACTACGAATTTTGTAGAGTTGGTCAATTTAGTAACTAAACTATTTTCGTAGCTTTATAAGGGAACGAACTCATGATCAACCTGTCTATTTAATCACTTAGACTTGTTTAAACCAATTTGATTGCCACATCCACAATGTTTGCCGTATCAGTCATGATGTCATCGATATGTGGTTATCTACTTGGAACTGTGGGACAATTTATGAGTCTTTTTCCAGAACAATTAGTTTCTAAAACACAACAACCATGCACTACCATCTTCCTCTCTCTCTCTCTCTCTCTCTCTCTCTCTCTCTCTCTTTCTCCCTCTCCCTCTCTTTCTTTCTTTCTCTCTCTCTCTCTCTCTCTCTCTCTCTCTCTCTCTCTCTCCACCCCTCTCTTATTTTCCCACCAGAGCCAACCCACCACTGGAGCCTCCTTCATCGTCGACTTCACAACATCGTTGTTTGACGCCTCCACTATGTCTCCCATCCACCGCCTTTAGCCTTGATGCAATCGAATCTGGATCTACTTCTTGGAGAAGCAACGTGGTCATCAACTCTAACCATCATTATCGCTGACGACGTTCTCCACCAGAGAACCAACTTTCTGCCATCCTATCTCTGTCTCCGACCACTACAACTTCTCGTTAACGTTAAGTATTCCACTCTCCAGAAAAGGCTCTCTTCATTAGGTTTTCATACTAGCTTCTTTGGTAGATTTTCAGATCTAGATCTGGAATAGAATTCTCCGACGATTCACTAACTTTGATTTCGCTAGTGATCAGTTTGAAGTTTACTTCAGATATGATTCATTTATCCCGATAAACGATTTCTTCGTGTTTGAGAACAGGAGGAGCATCGTCACTTACATTATTAACAATATCTGCATGCACATTAGTTCCGACATTATCCACAAAGTTACTAGCTTCAGTAAGATGACCATATTTTACAACAAGAGTTAACACAATCACGTTACCGATTAGAAAAATGAAGAGAGAACTGACGATGATTGAGAGAAGCCGCTATATTTTTCTTGTTTATCGAATAGTAAAAGGTCTTTCAACCAGAAAAATCTGAGGATGTGTATCAGATAACGATTGAGAAAAATTAGCAATTATACCTCAAGTTTTTAAGTGGGTTTCGATAGAAATAGGTGAGGTTTTAGCGGAGGTTTTCCGATGGTGAAGGTGATGAACCGATTATGAGTGGTGGGTTGGTTATGGAGTTATAAGGTGTATTTAGGGTGAGGAAGAAGGTGAATAGTATTGGGCTTATCAGATGCTTCATGGGATTGTACATTCAAAGTCAATGTGAGTTAAGGGAAAATTAGTCAACAAATGTATATGTGGCAAAGGGGTAACCATATGACCCCTTCATTTTATCTAAAAAGATGTAATCCACCAGACAAAAATGACTTTGTTCATTCATAAAGCCACAAAAATAGTTTAGTGACTAAATGGACCAACCCTAGAAAGTTCGAAGGGCATTTGTGTCATTTCCCATTTATGAAACGACATTACTTTTTGCAATATCTAATACTAAAAAAATAAATTCATAAATTAATAAAATTTCTAAACTCCAATTTATAAAATAGGTTTCTATTTTACCATAGATATTCAAAAGATGGTCATTTTATAATAAATAAGATAAGTGGTTTCATGATAATTTTGATATGCTTTAGGATTTCATCCGCATTGCTGTCTAGAGCTTGAAGTTTAGAAGTGATAGCCGTCACTTGATAACCAAAAAATAAGTCAAAATTGGTATCAAAAGAAATCATGAGTTTGGTTTCAACAAGGGGTTCAAGAAATTTTTTGGGTTGAGAAACATTGAATTCATATTACTAGACATAATGATCATAAAAGTGAGATTGTATGTCTCTTCAATCCTTTGTGTCCTCCGATTTAGTACATTGTAAGAAACAGAATTGTGAGAATATCTTAAAAAACATCCTTCATCAAATTTAGATTGAAACTTTGAAAGATTATCTTTAAGATTAATGATGAAACTGTTGAGAGAAAAACTTTTGAGAAGCACACTTGAACAAACGTTAGAACAAGTTATAATGTGGAATAAGTTTAACTCAAAGGATCATAAAGCTCAACAATAATAAGAAGTTAGAGTTAGAAAGTTAGATAATTAGATGCGGAAATGTAAATACGAAAATGTAAGGAACTATAAATAACAACAAGTGTTATATCAAGTAAACACTTAGCTGATTCTTAACAATGATTGCATTCAAACCAAGTTAGTAAGTGTGATCAACTTAAAGTGATTAAGTCAAGAGTGACTTGCTCTGAAGGAGAGATTACGATCTTAAGATTAGAATTTAGGTTCTGTAAGATCTTGAGAATAAGAGAGTAATGAGAGAATATGTAAGATATAAGATGTAAGAGAGATGTGTATTGCAGTTGAGGCGGAAGACTCTATTTATAGAGTTCCGATAACATTACAGGAGAATAAACAAAGATTATAAAGAAGTGTCCATGCAAGGCACACTGGACAATAGATAGTAAATACATAAGTTAAAAAAACACTAAGTCTTTGTTCCGGATATGAAGGTTGCGGATGGCATCGACCTTTCTCGTTGCAGTGGCAGAAGCAACATTGCGGTAGTGAGGGGGACTTCGGATTAAGGTTCAAGAGGGTCACTTTCTTGATTCAACAATTTCCCCCTATATGACCTCTTTAACCTTCTCATTTGTTGAGTTTCAAAAACTTGATCAACAACCACCAAAATTTTCTAACTTCACCCAACCATTTGATCCTTCGTGTGATCTCGAATTTGACTTCGTCAGTTGTGTGCTTTGATCTCTGCACCGAAGTCAGAGTGACTTCCAGTTGCCTTCAGGTTAGGCGGTGCATAGCAGTGATGGGAACAAAGTACTTAACATCGTTGTTAACTCTTTTGAACACAATTCTTAGTTCTGGAAAGTTAGTTGCACCCAAGGATCGTTCTTGATATCCTTCAATATAAACGAGTGCGGGATCAAGCGGAGGAAGGTTGAATTTATGAACAAAGGCCGAATGGATATCAGCTTCTATCTTGGCAAAGTCGCACACTACGCATATCAGGTACTCACAAGCTTTTTCATAAGCTATCTTCATTTTGGAGTGTTTCTCCGACTTGAATTGAAACACCCTTGCGATTAAGAACACCTCTTCTGGATTCATACATGGAAAGTCAACCTGAGTTCTGGCATAATCACAACCTCTTCTTGTCAGAGTATACTGAATGAACTTAGATTTCATGAACTTTTGGATCTTGTAGTTCTTGACTCCGAAAGGCCTATCACTTGACCATATATCCTCGAATTTAGATCCATGATTTCCATGAAACTTGTTAAGACGTTCGAATTCCAGAGGAAGCCTTTGATCATCAGGGAGGCTTTGGTCGAAGGGTTCAAAAACTGTGAAGAACATGACATTTGGAGAGATGGGAATATCCCAGTAACCGTATTCAGGAGGTTCAACATATGGTAACACCAGCCTGTAGTCTTCATCGAGAAGCCTGCGGGTTAGATTAACCCATGAGTTTATTAGGGTTTCATCCATGGTGGTGTCGAACCCATGTTCTCTCCATATCATCTCCGCAAACTTGGCTGCTTTCCAGTCAATTTTTCTTTGTTTTGTTGCGGGAGAGTTGTTGGAATGTTCTGATGACATGGTTGGCACTAGTTGTCGAAATTGAAGGGGGGGGGGGGGTGTTTCTTGATCAGGAGAATCATGTTGTTCAGCCTGAATCTGTTGTTGTTGCGGATGAGATCTTGGAGGAGATGGCACCAAAGTGGGAGATTTTGCTTAAAGAAAAGTCAAGATTGGAGATTGATGAGTCTCGAACCTTGGCAGAACTGATGCAAAATGAGATGGACCGAAGTTTGGAGTAGGGATTGCTTATTGGGATTGATGGAGTTGCGGTTCTGAATGTTCACTTCCCCCTTTTGAGGAAGTAACTTGTTGCTCCTCAAACCATTGACGGAGGCCATCAATCTTAGTGAAAAAATTATTGAATTGGGACTTGAGAAGATCAGATAGTTGCTGATTGTCGGGGATCTTTGTGTCGAACAATAGTTGATGGATATCTTTTGTGAGTTTCATAATTTATTGACCATGAAAGCTTGCGGTCAAGGAACGTCGGAGGTGATTGATTGTGGACTGAAGCACTGCAATGGTTATTCGTAAGCATTGTGAATTTCCTCAACAAGCTTCTTGGATTGAACAACTTAATCAGCAATCGAAGATTGTAGCTCAATTTTGATTGCGGTGACTTCCTAAATGAGACGTTCAGCAGTTGCTAGAAACTCTTTATGGTCTTCGGTTTTGGTGTTATCTAGGGCTCGAATACCCATTTCAACTTTGAGCGACATCCTTTTAGCGGCCAGACGTTCCCTTGTCTCAAAAAGTTCAAGTCTCTCAGCAATAAACTGCGGACCAGCAGCTTCCATTTGTTGTGGGGTTGTAACCGCGACTAAGATCTTATCAACTTTCTCCTGAAGACTCAAAAATTCCTTGCGAGTGACAACCATTTTCTTCTTTTTCTTCTTCTCTTTTGGCTTGGAAGTGGAGTGCTAAGAACCGTTGGAATCTTCTTCATCAAACACCATCATAAAGTCATCCGATTGAGTTGGTTGATTAACTTCAGTCATATCCAGATCATCCAGACCAAAGGTTGGTCCGGAGCTAACTTCAATTGCTATACCATCTTCATTGGATTCATGGATTTCGGTAGTTGGAGGAGGCTTGGAAGGTCCCGCACCACCTTGAAGATCCTGAGCTTTCTGGATTGTTTCGGCCATGGTGGTCATCCAGACTTGAACTTTGAGGATGTTGGCAAAAGTGTTGGCATTATTGATCACATCCACCCAGTATTTAGCAACTGTTTGAATTTCCTGCTCCTTATGATGTTGTTGTTTGGTTTGTTGATCCTTACGGACCTAGAATTCCCATATGATAATGGAGACTCAACCCCAGCTAAATCCTAAGAGGATCTAATTGGCTCAAAACGCCCTAAGGTCTCCAGAGCTTCCTATCTTCACTTCTTTGAACCACAGGAGTTGCACTCTATACTTCTTGTCGTCACCAAAACACTTGATACACATTCCCAACCGCAGGACGGGTGTTGTTAAACACACCCAAAAATTGGGTCAAAACCATCTTATTAATTAAAGTCAAAACCACCATACATAAAACCCACCCAAATTGAGATGACGTTTCCGGTTAACATTATCCCACAACATTCTTTTTATATTTTATTTTATAATATATTATCAAAGATTAAAAATTATTTAACACTTCTACATTTTTACGCCTTATAGTTAAAACATATTTTCAATTTATATCCTTCTTTATTTTTAAAAAATTACTTTCAATGCTTATTAATATATTGATATTTCAACTTTTTCACACACATATATACACACGAATAGCCCTTATGGTTTAGGGTAATCTATGAGTTTGGTCCCTAACTTTTTTTCTTAATTCGGACAGTCTCGATTACATCTTTTTGTTATGCGATTAGTACTACCTAAAAAGACTGTCACGCCCTTATTAACTATTTTAATTAATTTTTTAATTACAAATTATTTATAAAATTAAAAGATAATAACACTCCTCACCCTTTCCATTTATCTTTATCACTGTGCAATTGACCCCGTCATTCCATTTGGTATTAAGCAAAACTAATAACTATATTTATATTTATAGTCTTTTAACTTACCCTACATTTACAATAAATACATTATCTTTATTTTAATGTGGTGTAAATGAATACTACTAAGATCAAATCAAAAAAATATAACTATATTTACATTTACGGTCATTTAACTTATTTTGCATTTACAATAAATACCTTATCTTTAGTTTAGTGCGTGTAAATGAATACCACTACAATCAAATCAAAATAATATAATTATATTTACATTTATGGTCCTTTAGCTTACCATACATTTACAATAAATATCCTATTTTTATCTCAGTGCAGTGTAAATGAATATCACTAAGATCAAATCAAAATACTATAACTATATTTACATTTACGCTCCTTTAACTTATCTTGCATTTACAATAAATACTTTATTTTTATTTTAATGTGGTGTGAATACCAGTACAATCAAATTAAAATAATATAACTATATTTATATTTACGGTCCTTTAACTTATCCTACATTTATAATAAATACATTATCTTTATTTGAGTGCAGTGTAAATGAATATCACTAAGATCAAATCAAAATAATATAATTATATTTACATTTACGATCCTTTAACTTATCTTACATTTACAATAAATACATTATCTTTATTTTAGTGCGGTGTAAATGAATACCATTGCAATCAAATTAAAATAATTTAATTATATTTATATTTACGGTCCTTTAATTTATCCCGCATTTACAATAAATCAAATATTTGGTGCTTTGATGGTTCGATAGTTTGTTAAATTGTTAATGATTAAATGTGCTTGTGACTTAATTGTAGGATGTTGATGTGAATGTTTTTTTTTTCAAAACCCCACATTTGTGACAGTCATTGGAGACATTATCTGCTCGTTTAAAAACCAAGTCAACAACGAGGAAAACAACGATGGAGCAGATGAAGACACATAATATTTCTTGTTTTATGATATTGATGATGTTATTTTGAATTTATTAGATAGTTTACGGATGATATATTAGATGTTTATTTGGGATTTATTTGATAGTTTATTTAATATGATATATTTGATGTTTTATGTAATGTGGTATGTATTTATTTATGTATTTTTATCAAATCTACATTTTATAATATATATAAACTAATATCATAAAAAATATGTTTCTTCTCAGAAAAAAAAAAAAACATTAGCAGCGACACATTTAGAGACGACATTGACAAATTGCGACGATCCATAACTCCGAGAAAATTTGCCGGAAAACTCCGGCCGGTGGCCGAAATGTCAATAGAGACGACATCAATAGCGAGGACAAGTATTAGAGGCCACAAGTATTAGAGAAGACTCTATTTACAACGAAAAATGAGCAGTCGTTGCGAGGTAATAGCGATGACGTTTTAGAGACGACTTGTCGTCGCTAAAGATATTAGTGACGACAAGGGCCATCAATTGCGACGATTTTTGTCGTCGCTAAAGGTTCCTTTTTTTTTGTAACAAAAAAAATAATGTGATTATTTTATTGTGAGTAAATTACACAAATGGTCCCTATGGTTTGGGGTGATTTGCACGTTTGGTCCCTATTTTTTTTTTTAATTCGGAAGGTCTTTATTGTTTATTTTTGTTGCATGCTTGGTCCATGTATTACATAAAAAAAACTATTTTGTCATTGATTTTTTTAAAATTATGAGCATGTATGGATGACATATAAAACCTTATTTGGAAGTACACATCAGAAAACCCAATATATACATTATATTTCTTTAGCAAATTTTATTCAGGTACCGAGTTTTTGCGGGTTTTTTTTTTTTTTTTTTACTTTATTAATTTTATATATTAATTATAGACATTATATTTCTTTAGTAAATTTTATTAAGGTAATGAGTTTTTGCGTTTTTTTTTAATTTATTAATTTTATATATTAATTATAGGTCAAACAAACTTTCTTTTTGTGAAGTAATAAATGGATTTCAAATTTAATAATTCAATCATTGACTCATTTTTATTCAAAATTTAAAATTTTCATATTTATTTTTTAATTTAATATAATTAATCTATTGATTTATAGTATATTATTATAAGTAAAATATTATCTTATTATTGGTACATTTTTAAAATGATTAGTATAATATATTTATTTTTTATTTTAAATATTATGCTAAATCCAAAACATAAATCACATTATTAAATTAACTTATAAAAAATATATTCGTATATTATTTTTCAAAATAGTTAAAAATGTTTAAATGTTATAAATATAAAATGACAACTCAAATTAAATAAAAATTATCAAAAACTACTTTTATTATCATTTTTTTTTTCTAAAGAAGTGGTTATAATTAATTAACAGAAAAAGTTACATTGCATTAGCATACAAACAATGACTTATATATAAATTAATCATTATGGTCTGTAATGGGAGAAATGGTTACGGTTGCGGAAACCATGTTAAATTGTAGTACCAAATCGTAAACCATGTTTAGTTTTATTTAAACGCAAATCGCGACTAGATACTATTGAATTATACAAGTATATTATCATATCATATCATATCATATCATACATACTTATAAAACTATCATTTTTCCTTAAATCTCATGCATTTGAAACCCTCATAAAAATTTGCCAACACCTCATACATTTGAAACCCCCACACACTTTCACCTTCAAAGTAATGAATCTCATTCATTTGAAACTTCCAAAACTATTCAACTTATAGGATTTAATTTGACTTTTGAAATTTCTTTCACACAAATGTAGTTAGCCTAAAAATACTTACTTCTGGAGAAACAAATATCCGAAACGAAAATAAAATATTTCTTTTGTCTAATTAATGATCCTTTGTTCTCTATTTTGGTGTAAATGAAAGTCTTGTGTAGTCAATATAATATTGAAGTTGAATAATCTATAATAAGCAATGTATGCATTTTGTGTTTTTAATCAAAACAATTGTTTTTTTGTTGGTTTGTTCACATATTGTGTTTTTAATCGTGAATTAAAGTAGCTCTCAGGTTTGAGAACTTTCTAACATATGTTTTAAAAATTGACACATGTAATATTTTATTGAGCATACAAGTATGGACAATTATTTTTTCAAAGGTAAGGCTCTACACCATGCATTTCTTATAAGTTTATATTATTGGGGGTAAATTTGAATTGTTGAATGAAGCAATCAAGAGTGAGGATTTAACTTCAAGTTTTATGATTCTAACTCTGCTTGAAATGTGATATGCATAATTAAAAGTGATAAATTGTAGTGCTAAATGCAAAAACTAAGTTGTAATATCATTTTAACTAATATTTCCTAAAGATATTTTTATAATCTATATCATATCATACTATACTTATAAAGGAGACATTTTTCCTATCACCTCAAGCATTTGAAACCCCCATAAAAATTTGCCAACACCTCATGCATTTGAAACTCCCACACTCTTTCACCTTCAAAGTATTGAATCTCATTCATTTGAAACTTCTAAGACTATTCAACTTATATGATTTAATTTAATTTTTGAAATTTCCTTCACACAAATATAGTTAACCTATAAATACGTACTTCCATAGAAACAAATATTCTAAACAAAAACAAAATACTTCTTTTGTCTAATTAGTAATCATTTGTTCTCTGTTTTGGTGTAAATGAAAGTCTTATGTTGTCAATATAATATTGAAGTTCAATAATGTATAGTAAGCAATGTATGCATTTTGTGTTTTTAATCAAAACAATTGTTTTTTTTGTTGGTTTGTTCACATATTGTGTTTTTAATCATGAATTAAAGTAGCTCTTAGGTTTGAGAACTTTCTAACATCTATTTTAAAATTTGACACATCTAATATTTTATTGAAGATACATGTACGAACAATTATTTTTTCAAAGGCAAGGCTCTATACCATCCATTTCTTATAAGTTTATATATTGGGGTAAATTTGAATTGGTGAATGAAGCAATCAAGGGTGAGGATTTAACTTCAAGTTTTATGATTCTAACTTTGCTTGTTGCATAATTTGTTGAGCTTATTTATAAACACTCTGAGATTTAATGAATATTTAAGTTGAAGATTACCTCATATTTTGAACAATATGCAAGTTTTTGTGTTAAGTTCATATTGAGATGTAGGAATTCACTTTAATGAGCTGATGAGTTTATCGCTCTATGAGGAAATTTATAGTTTTTAATGAGATATTGCATTGATGTTTTTAAAGAGGATGCCAGAAACTTTACCCTTTACCGTTGTTAATTGTTGTAGGTTGTTGTACAAGTTGTATCTCTTGTTTTTAATTCCATTGTTGTTATCCATTCACATGTTTCATATTCTTACAAATGATCAATGCAATGATTTTTTTAAATCAACATTAACAGAGTAAGGAGACAAACACATTAATTGCAATAAAATAGTAATTGGACTTTTATGAAGAAATACATAGCTCGAACAAGCTACCTCCACAACTTAAACATACAAAGAATTCTTAATAATTAATAATAGAAATGATAATAAATGTTGAAACTATAAAACAAACACCTAATAAGAAATATCAATGTCAAGATTGTTAAAATGTGTATTTTTTAAAGTTATTCACTAATCTTGGTTTTTATTTTATAATAAATATCATATTAATGCAAATTATTCATTTGAAAGTTACATAAACTCTTGATCTTTCAAGTAATTAACCAAACATACTCGGTTTTTTAGTTTAATTAAATAATTCTCTTTAACCTCCTTAATTTGATTTATTTAATACATTAAAATCACTTATTAGTCTAAGTTCAAACCGACTCTTCATTTTTCAACCTAATATATACATATAACTTATTGGTTAAAATAAAAATGGTTTTAAATCACAACTATAAATCAAAATTTCATATGACTATTTTTCTAATAGTTAAAAATTATATATATATTTCAAATATAAATCCTAAACTGAAATGTATATTTAATTAAACGTCGATGTGAGACTAAACTACTTAATGGAGGTTTTCTTTTAGATTGAAGGTCTTGCGTTTTAATCTAGCCATTGATGAATTTTATTAACTTTGTCATAGTAACTTCTAACAACTAAACACCCGTTATAAAAATCAAGATTTTAAACAATATAATTGCACACTGCGCAACGCGCGGAAATTCGTCCACTATACTTATAAATGAAACATTTTTCCTTTTACCACATTCATTTGAAACTTTCACGACTTTTCGATTTCTTTCTAATAATAATTATAGGTTGGTTAATAAGTTAAAGAAATATCAAACCAAAAAGTGTAATCATATATAAACTAAAATTTAATATTTATTGTTGGATTAGTAAAACCCAAAATTTACTTCTACTTACAATGTTATATTTTTAACTTTTAACATATTATACTTAACCTGTTACTTTTAATTTGATGTTGTATGTAAATCTTTATCATTTTAAAATTACAACTTTTGAACAATTTGTATAAAAATACTTAAATTGTTAATTTAATTATAACATTATAAGTCAACTTAAAAACCCCAAAGAATATTTTGTAAATAGTTAAAAATGATAAATTGTAGTGTCTTTATAATAATGATTATAAGTTTGTTAACAAGGTTAATAAATATCAAACATAAAATGTTATCATAATAAACTAAATTTTAATATTAAAATAATATCTTTACTTCTACTTATAAAGTTATGCCTTTAACTTTTAACAAGTTATACTTAATTTATTAGATTTAATATGTTGTTGTATGTAAACCATTATCAATTTAAAGCTACAACTGTTGGACAGTTTGGACAAAATACTTAAATTGTTAATTTAAATATAACATTACAGTATCAACTTAAGTATGAATTTCAGTTTCACTTAAAAACCCAAAGAATATTTTGTTAATAGTTGAAAGTGCTAAATGCAAAACCTAAATTGTAATCTTATTTTAACTAAAATATTTCCTAAGGATATTTTTGTAATCTATATCATATCATACTATACTTATAAAGGAGACATTTTTCCTATCACCTCATGCATTTGAAACCCCCATAAAAATTTGCCAACACCTCATGCATTTGAAACCCCCACACCCTTTTACCTTCAAAGTATCGAATCTCATTCATTTGAAACTTCCAAGACTATTCAAGTTATAGGATTTAATTTGACGTTTGAAATTGTCACACCCCTGAACCAGATGGCGGAAACGTCCGAGTGCTCGCGTGACTTAAATTGAAATATAATCACAATGAATATACATAAACAACACATACATCACCAACATTACATAGTACAACTGTCATTGTTCACATCAAGTACATTGTTTAAAAATTACACATCCACAACATAAATTGTTTGAGAATTTTCAAAACGAAACATCCTAACACACTTGGTATTGTTCTTCAGCTTATCTGTTACCTGAGAATACAAGTTATTTTGAAAGCGTCAACATATATAATGTTGGTGAGTTCATAAACATGTTTGATATAAAAATATTTTGTATTGTTTGTAAAACCCAAAAATCCGATATTTTCTGGAACACCAATTGTTTATGAAATAAGTGCGATGATCCATAAGTATATGCATGAATGATTTCAACCATGTAAAAGTGATATGTTTCCCATAATGAATTCTTGTGTTATCGTTGTTGAAAGTAAAAATGAATAATGTTGTTTCCCAGGAAAACCCGATGTTTTCCCGACTTAGATAATATGATCTTTTTATATTATTGCATCGTCACAATCGAATAAATATGATTTCCCCTGATTACTTTGATGGTGTTGGATCTCTATGTGAGTCGTTATAACCATGCATAAGAATGACTAGTTCGTCTATCTTGGCATTCTAGCGAATGCCGAAATTGATTTAAGATTTTGTCACCCTAGACTAGCCGAGTCTAACTGTAGTGAACAACTTAGGTGTGGGGGAGTCACCCCTTATAGATCTATACACAAACTCTCGCTCTCCCTCCAGGAGACTCTGGTTATAACTACAGACTACGACCGACACTTAATAGTGTCACCTGTTATTTCCCACTAAATCCAACTGAATTTCAATAACCTTGTTTATCAACCTAATTTTATGTTTACTTAAACAATAAAGATAAGCCTAACAGACGAAGAGAAGAAGGTAGCAGAGGCCCACTAATCATGTATGTTATTATAGGCCATCGAGTATGAGACGGGTATATTGGCCCATCATGCATATTTTTGTTTTGGACCTTACTAGCAATGCCAATGGGCCACTGAGGCCCAATAGCATGTAAAAACCATTGAGGGTCCCTTAAGCATGTAATTGGGCCATAGGATGCCCAATAAACATGTGTGAATATATCGGGCCCAATAAACATGATATTGGGCCACAAAGGCCCAATAGCACATATAGACGGTATTTGAGCCCAATTTTGAATCGCTTATGTTTTATCGAGTTTAAGTTCGTATTGTTGGTATTCGTGGTATGTTAAATGTTTTAACGAAACATTTTAACATTTGATTTATAACGAAGTTTTTATTATATGTGTGTATACATATATATAACTATGTGTTATAAACTTGATATTTTTAACCCCAAAAGTTAAAATCATTTATTTGGCCCAAAAACATTTAGATTCACCATTATGGCACCTTTTTCTATAAAAATGACAGTTTTAGTCCCTTTTTACTAAAAATTTACATTTTTGGTCCATAAACCATTTTTATTGACATTTTCCACCCAAAATTTATTTGAATAGTAATTTAAGTCCAAAAATATTGCATTTGTCATTTCTAGCCTTTATTTGCAAAAAGTTACATTTTTGGCCCTAGATTAAAAAACTTTGCATTTTTAGTCCAATTTAGTAATAAATTCATTTTCAACCCCTGAAAAAGTCTATCTACGTTTTAGAATCATAGTTTGTTAAGTTTTCCATTTCAGCCCCTCAAAATTTCCTTTTTTTACTTTGGTCCCAAAATTTCGTGAGGCCCAATTAAAAGCCCAATATGCCAAATTTTATGTTTTTGACCCTTTGAAAAGTATGGTTGTCATAAAAATAAGCTTTTACACTAATAAACAACTTATAACCTAAATAAAACTGAAAATTACAATTTACACCCAATCTTTATTATTTTTGCAAAAATGGCACTTGTAAGGTTCTTTGGTTTTGTTTTTCACCTCTTTGACTTAAGAACCCTTAGATCTATTATACATGTTGGTTTATCAAGTTTTTGTTCATGATTATTTCACATTTTTTGTTATAGATTTCGAAATATAACAAATATTTCATATTATCACAACCAAAAACTAAAGAATTCACATATAGCATGCAAACACACATAGATCATCACATAATACTTGTATTCTCCCCACAAAACAAGTAAAAACTGAAAACAAGGGGATATAAACTCACCTTGAGGTTTGTTGGTTTGGATTTGAGGAAGATATAGAGAGATTTTTCGTCCTAGCAAGCCTCTTAGAGTTGATTTCGAACTTAAGAAGCTTCTAAGGAGTAGATCACAAAAATTGTATGAGTTAGGAAGAAGTTTTGATGAAATAAGGAAACTAGGTTATGGATCTAAATAACAACTTACCAAAGATGATGATTCTTATGGAAGAACCTCCTTGAAATGTTCCAAGATCTTGAAAATTTGGATGGAGAAGAGGATGTGCTTGAGAGTGTTTGGGATGAAAGTTTGAAGATGTGTGTGTGTGTGTGTTTGGTGATTCTCAACCGAGAGGAAGAAGAGAGGAAAGAAAGAGAGGATGTGATGGTTACCTAGGTGCAAGAGATTTTAGATTACATAGTGGTTAAGTTGCATGGAAATCCAACATGTAATAAGGAGGTGGCTAACCCTCCTTAATTCCCTTCATTTCCTTTTTTTTGTTTGTTTTCTTCTTGGGTCGAGAGAGAGAATAGGAAGAGAATGGATTTGGCCTTTTGTTCTTGAGTCCCATAATATGAGGCCCAATTTGATGGTTTTCGGCCCATTGGGCCTTTAAAGTAGTTCATGGCCCAAATCTTGCATAAAAGAATGGATTTGAGTCCATTAAGGCTAATTGGATTTGTCATGGTCCAATAAGGCCCATTAAAGGTAAACTAGTCCATTTTAGACTTATAAGGACCAAAAAGGTTAAGTCTCATGAGAGTGGGTCCTATTTGAGCCCAGTTAAGAGTTCTATGCCCAAAATAGTCAAATTGGAAGCTTATTGGTCCATTAGGCCCAATAAGGAAATCCTAATCCATATTGGACTTAAAACGGGATTTCTAGGGTTTCCAATCTTTTGTTGATTATTTGAGTGTTTGTATAGCGTGTTTGATGGAATTTTGTTGTCATTGAATAAGCATCATACATGCTTTCAAGTTTTAGTTACAATGTTATCCTTGTTTAATGTTAACAAAGCATTAGAATTCCTAGTTGTGACATCATCCCCCCATTAGAGGGATTTTCGTCCCGAAAATTTTTTTAAAGCTATATTTGAGAGGGAAAGAATAGGTGAGTGTACTTTTGCTTCATCTGTTCTTCGCGTTCCCATGTGAATTCCGATCCATGTTTCTCGTTCCACCGAACTTTCACAATCAGAATGCGACTTTGTTTAGTACGCTTCACTTCCATGTCCATGATTTCAACTGGTTCTTCGACAAACAAGAGATTCTCGTTGATTTTGATTTCTTCCAATGGGATGACGAGATTTTCATCAGATAAGCACTTCTTTAAATTGGAAACATGGAACACGGGGTGTAGACTGCTGAGCTCGAGAGGTAGCTGCAGTCTATAAGCCACTGGACTGATTCGGGCAAGAATCTCGAATGGTCCAATGTATCGTGGGTTTAGTTTTCCCCGTTTCCCAAAACGAATCACACCTTTCTAGGGAGAGACCTTTACTAACACCCGATCCCCGACTTGAAATTCCAAGGGCTTTCGTCGTTTATCAGCGTAGCTCTTCTGTCGGTCTCGTGATGCTTGTAGTCGAGCTCTGATTTGAATTATCTTCTGTGTCGTTTCTCGTATGATTTCTGGTCCTGTTAATGCATTGTTTGGTGTCTGTCCTCTTGCTAGGTGAGTGTTACCTACCTCAACCCAACACAACTATGATCTACATTTACGCCCATATTATGCTTCAAAAGGAGAAACTTTGATGCTTGAGTGATAACTGTTGTTGTACGAAAATTCAATTAAAGGAAAGTGGGTATCCCGTGACCTTCCAAAGTCTATCACACATGCGTGAAGCATATCTTCAAGCCTTTGAATGGTTCGCTCACTTTGACCATCCATTTGTGGGTGGTAGGCAGTGCTCATGTCAAGTTGTGTTCCCATAGCGTTCTGAAGTGATTGGCAAAAGCGTGAAGTGAATCTACTATCTCGATCTGGGATGATAGATATTGGTACTCCATGGAGTCTCTCAATTTCCTTGATATAGATTCTCGTCAATCGTTCCATCTTGTATGATTCCTTTATTGGCAGGAAATGAGCGGATTTTGTCAACCTATCGACTATTACCCATATGGTATCCAATCCATCTGTTGTCTTGGGTAATTTGGTCACAAAGTCTATAATAATCCATTCTCATTTCCACTCGGGTATTACCGGTTGTTGTAATAGTCCCGAGGGCTTCTGATATTCTACCTTCACTTTTTCGAAAGTAAGGCATTTGCTAACGTAGGTGACAATTTCTGCCTTCATTGCCTTCATGTTAGGCCACCAATAATGTTGCTTGATATCCAAGTACATTTTATCTGAACCCTGGATGGATGGAGTATCGTGTCTTATGGGCTTCATTCATGACTACCTCTCTAAATGCCCCAAGTTTAGGGATCCAAATTCGATTCATGAAATAATGTGCTCCATCCTCCTTGACTTCGAAGTTCTTTTCCATTCCACGTAACGCTTCGCTTGTTTTGTTCTCTGTCTTCATGGCATCGAACTGGATTGCTTTGTTTTGCAAGGACAGATGGGATTGAATGGTTATTGAAAGAGTCTTCACACGATAATTTGATTATTCTTTCCGAATCAAGGCATCAATTACCATGTTATCCTTTCCTGGGTGATACTTGATTTCGCACTCATAATCGTTTAGCAGCTCAACCCATCTTCACTACCTCATGTTTAACTCCTTTTGATTTAAAATGTGTTGAGACTCTTGTGGTCGGTGAAAATGGTGCACTTTGTACCATAAAGTTAGTGCCTCCAAATCTTCAAGGCAAAAACCACAGCTCCTAATTCGAAATCATGAGTGGTATAATTCACCTCAAGTGTATTTAGTTGTCGGGACGCATAAACTATCACCTTCCCACGCTGCATGAGCATACAGCCTAAACCCTGATTCGAAGCATCGCAGTAAACTATGAAGTCCTCTGTTCCCTCTGGTAATGATAGTATTGGTGCACTACAGAGAGCTCGCTTCAGAGTTCGGAAGGCAACCTCCTAATTTTCCGTCCATTCAAATGGTACACCCTTTTGTGTAAGCATGGTAAGTGGCTTGGCTGCCCTAGAGAAGTTCTGGATGAACCTCCTGTAATAGCTTGCGAGACCTAGAAATTGACAAATTTCAGTGGGTGTCGTTGGGACAGCTCATCCTTTAATGTATTTAACCTTGTAAGGATCCACATGTATCCCTTCTTGACTGACCACATGACCTAAAAAGTTTACGCTACGGAGCCAGAACTCACACTTAGAGAGTTTTGTGTATAAATTTTCAGTTCGTAGGGTTTCCAAGATTTTCCGGAGATGTCGGCTATGCTCCTCTTTTCTTCGAGAATAGACTAGGATATTGTCGATGAAAACGATGACAAAGTTGTCGAGGAATGGTCGGCAGATCCGATTCATCAGATCCATGAATGCGGCAGGGGCATTCGTTAAACCGAAGGGCATTACAACAAACTCATAATGTCCGTACCGAGTTCAAAAAGCAGTCTTGGGGATATCCTCTTCCCGGACCTTGAGTTGGTGGTATCCGGATCACAGATCTATCTTAGAGAAGTAACTCGCTCCTTGAAGCTAGTCGAATAGATCCTCGATTCGTGGAAGTGGAAATCGATTTTTGATAGTGAGGTTATTCAATTCTCTGTAGTCAATACACATCCTAAAGGATCCATCCTTTTTCTTAACAAAGAGAACTGGAGCTCCCCAAGGTGAGAAGCTGGGTCGGATGAATCCTTTGTTCAAGAGTTTGTTGAGTTGGCTGGACAGTTCTTGCATCTGCGCAGTAGCCAACCTATAGGGTGATTTGGCAATGGGTGTGGCTCCCGACACAAGGTCAATTCAGAACTCGACTTGTCTTTCTGGGGGTATCCCTAAGAGATCTTCAGGAAAAACATCTGGGAAATCGCAAGCCATTGGAATGTCTTGAATATTGACCTCTTCCTTGGACTTATCCATAATGTGATCCAGATTGCCAAGTCCTTCTTTTGTAGACACTTATGTGCCTTAATACACGAGATAAGATGAAGGTTCGTACTGGGCTTGTCTCCGTATATTTAGGGTTTCATGATTAGGGAGATGAAGGCGAATGACCTTCTCGCGACACATAATTTTGGCATGATGGGGGCTCAACCAGTCCATGCCGATAATCACATCAAAACTCCTAATAGATACATGCATGAAGTTTATTTGAAAGACATGGTGATTTAAGGTTAGGGTACATCCTAGGTAGATTTCCCCAGTTGATTCTATTTTCCCATTAGCCATTTCCACAGTAAAGGTTTCATTAAGCTTTTGGGGTTGTTGTTTTAGCAAGTGTTTGAATTTATTACTCACAAAACTTCGCTCTGCCCCGGTATCAAACAGGATGCATGCATATGTGTGGTTTATGAGAAACATACCAGTGATAAAAGCGGGATCATGAACCGCTTCTCCTTGACCCATGGTCAGCACTCTCCCTACTCCTCCATTCCCTTGGTTGTTGATATCGGGGTAATTTCGACGGAAATGCCCAGTCCTTCCGCATCCATAACAGGTGTGGCTTTCCCCAGTGTTGTTGTCGTTGTTTTTGTTGTTGGTGGTGGTGTTGGTGTTGTTATTGTTGTTGTTGTTGTTGTTGTTGTTGCGGTTGTTGTTGTTCTTTCCCAGCTACTGGTTCTGGGGAGGATAGACTTTACAGTATTTTGTCGTGTGACCCTTTCGATTGAAACTAGTACAATGCATCTCCTTGCATTCACCATTGTGATGAAAATTACACTTCTTGCACTTTGGGAGATTGCCGGAATACTATTTAGGGGCACTTGGTGTAGATGAGGCTGGAGCATGTGGTGTAGAGGGATCTTGGGTGGTTACAGCATGAACTATCACTGTTTATTGTTTCTTTGATGACTCTGAGCCTTGTCGTCCCTTCCACTTGTTATTCTTTCCTTTATATTTGTCACTCTCCTTCTTGCTTTCAGTTTCCCCTTAATTTTTTCCCTTCTTGTTATTGTGGTCGTATAACTTCCTAGCCAACCTCTTGGCACTGTCGAAGGTTTCAGGATTTGCGGCTATCACATTTCCTTGAATTGGGGGAGTTAATTCCCAGATGAATCGTTCGATCTTCTTTCCTTCTGAGGTAATCATGCCAGGGCACAACAGAAACAATTCGCTAAATCTTGATATGTAAGCATCAATGCCGGAGTTTCGGACGGTGAGATTCCATAACTCTTGCTCCATTTTTTGAATTTCGCCACGCGAGCAGTACTCGACCATCAACATTTCTTTCACTTCTGCCCATGGCATGGCATTGGCTACGGGAAGAGTCATGGCCTCCACATGTCCATTCCATCAGGTGAGAGCTTGATCAACAAATGTGCATGCTGAAAACTTCACTTTCACCTCTTCGGGGCATTCACATATCTCGAACACCGATTCAACCTTTTCAATCCATCTATTTAGGGTTATCATTCCCCCTATGCCATTAAAGGTTAGTGGCTTGGCGTTGGTGAAATCTTTGTAGGAGCATGTCTTGGTAGGCCCCTGGTTCATTCCGTTGTTTGAGCTTCCATCCCCTTGCCCATTGCCTCTACCATTGTTCCCATTGTGGATCTATGCCAGTGCCACTGTGACTGATGCAGATACAACTGCTTGAAATGCAACTGAGTTGATTTCTGGTGGTATTGGCTCGGGGTTTCCATGGGAGGGTCGTTGAGGCATCCTTCTATCATGGAACGAGAAGATGTTGAGTGCCTAAAATTTTCGTGAGTTTGTGGTCCTATAAACTAGGTGTATAGCATGTATTTAAGTAGTTTCACATATTGACATACAACATAGAAATGTAGCACATAGCAGATAACAACATCACGATAGAACACATACTAATTTCCGCTAATAATATCCGTACCTTGATACATGAAAATTTTCTCAAAAGAGCATACATACAAAGTCCGGCAGCATAACAACTCTATGAGTAGTGTAATCACTTAAACATAGAGTCGATGGTACATAGCATAGATCATATAAGCATAATACTAACGACGGATAAAACTAATCCTAGCCATGGTGAGATGTGCCAGGGGGTGGTGCTGAGGAAGTGGATGCTCCCTGAAGGCGAGCCACCTGTCGCTCCGCATCTTGGAGTCGAGTCTCCCACCTCACTTGCCTCATGTGGAACACTTGGATAACTTCTTGCGTCTCCTGCTCTGCCCACTCAACCCTAGTCCGCATCCGATGCATCTGATCGACGGTGCTCTGAGCCAGATCACCAGTATCCCGCAATCGTCTCACCATAACTAGAAGTGCACGATCAGCCGATCCTCCCTCCCTCAAGTCATAGAACTCGCGTTCCATGCCAAACGGGGGTCGTTGTCCCTGTTGCCTACTCCACCTCCAAATGTCGATACCCCGGGGGGTGTAGGGCCAGTTGGGCCCATCCGATGAGCGGGCACCCTAATCGGGTAAGGGGGGTTGATGACTTTGGACTCCGCATCCAGATCACCGTCATCATCATCACTGGGTTCTTCCTCGAGGTCTCCTTTGACTTCTTCTTCTTCTTCCAGGTCTACCACTGGTTCGACAGGTCCTCCCTCAACTTCCGATTCAAGTTCCTCTTTAGACTCCTCTTCAGGATCTTCTTCAGGTTCCTCTTCCAACCATCAGTTATTCCCCTGGTTAGGGAAATACGGATCTCCCAGGTGATGGAAGCCGGCCATACTGTCTACAAGAGTGTATATAAATATACCACTATTATTCCTAAGATATTTTAGTTGTTATATAAATTGAGTTGATGTTCTTTTCTTGGTAACAAAGGGGTATATTTTAGGTTTACCGACCATTGCGATTTCCCCAGGGCATGTGAAAGTTGTATTCCGGAGGAAATGTAGTTGATCATGCTACGTTCGCCCCTAATACAACTGTTAACCGTCCTGGCTTAACCGAGATGTCGGGATCTTCCAATCATCTTATTCAAATGGTTATTATGTTCATTTTCCTAAGTCGCACAAGTAAGAGTGTTTATTATTATATTTTTATTTGTTTTGTTCAGAGTTATTTAGTCTCTCTTTGGATTTATAGTTGCATATCCATGTGTGGTTAGATATGCCAGTTCACTATAAACAGAGCTCTGATACCAACCTGTCACACCCCCAAACCAGACGGAGGAAACGTCTGAGGGCTCGCGTGACTTAAATTGAAATATCATCACAATGAATATACATAAACAACACATACATCAGCAACATTACATAGTACAACTGTCAGTGTTCACATCAAGTACATTGTTTAACCATTACACATCCATAACATAAATTGTTTGAGAATTTTCAAAACGAAACATCCTAACACACTTGGTATTGTTCTTTAGCTTATCTGTTACGTGAGAATACAAATTATTTTGAAAACATCAACATATATAATGTTGGTGAGTTCATAAGCATGTTTGATATAAAAATACTTTGTATTGTTTGTAAAACCCAGAAAATCCGATATTTTCTGGAACAACAATTGTTTACGAAATAGGTGCGATGATCCATAAGTATATGCATGAATGATTTCAACCATGTAAAAGTGATATGTTTCCCATAATGAATTCTTGTGTTATCGTTGTTGAAAGTAAAAGTGAATAATGTTGTTTCCCAGGAAAAACCGACGTTTTCCCGACTTAGATAGCATGATCTTTTTATATTATAGCATCGTCACAATCGAGTAAATATGATTTCCCTTGATTATTTTGATGGTGTTGGATCTCTATGTGAGTCGTTATAACCATGCATAAAAATGATTAGTTCGTCTGTCTTGGCATTCTAGCGAATGCCAGAAATGATTTAAGATTTTATCACCCTAGACTGACCGAGTCTAATTGTAGCGAACAACTTAGGTGTGGGGGAGTCACCCCATATAGATCTATACACAAACTCTAGCTCTCCCTCCAGGTGACTCTGGTTATAACTGCAGACTACGACCGACACTTAATAGTGTCACCCGTTATTTCCCACTAAATCCAACTGAATTTGAATAACCTTGTTTATCAACCTAATTTTATGTTTACTTGAACAATAAAGATAAGCCTAACAGACGAAGAAAAGAAGGCAGCAGAGGCCCACTAATCATGTACGTTATTATAGGCTGTCGAGTATGAGACGGGCACAGTGACCCATCATGCATATTTTTGTTTTGGACCTTACTAGCAATGCCAATGGGCCACTGAGGCCAATAGCATTTAAAAGCTATTGAGGGTCCCTTAGGCATGTAATTGGGTCACAGGATGCCCAATAAACATGTGTGAATATATCGGGCTTAATAAACATGATATTGGGCCACAAAGGCCTAATAGCACATATAGAAGGTATTTGAGCCCAATTTTTAATCGTTTATGTTTTATCGAGTTTAACTTCGTATTGTTGGTATTCGTGGTATGTTAAATGTTTATTCACAGTAACGAAACATTTTAACGTTTGAGTTATAACGAAGTTTCTATTAAAATCGTTATATATATATATATATATATATATATATATATATATATATATATATATATATATATATATATATATATATATATATATATATATATATATATGCGTTATAAACTTGATATTTTTAACTCCAAAAGTTAAAATCGTTTACTTGGCCCAAAAGCATTTAGATTCACCATTATGGCAACTTCTTCTGTAAAAATGAAAGTTAAATTTACATTTTTGGTCCTTAAACCATTTTTATTGATATTTTCCACCCAAAATTTATTTGTATATTAATTTTAGTCCAAAAATATTGCATTTGTTATTTCCAGCCTTTATTTGCAAAAAGTTACATTTTTAGGCCTAGAATAAAAAACTTTGCATTTTTAGTCCAATTTAGAAATAAATTCCTTTTCAACCCCTAAAAAAGTGTATCTACGTTTTAGAATCATAGTTTCTTAAGTTTTCCATTTCAGCCCCTCAAAATTTCCTTTTTTCGCAACTTTGGTCCCAAAATCTCGTGAGGCCCAATTAAAAGCCCAATATGCCAAATTTTATGTTTTTGACCCTTTGAAAAGTACGGTTGTCATAAAAATAAGCTTTTACACTAATAAACAACTTATAACCTAAATAAAACTGAAAATTACAATTTACACCCAATCTTTATTATTTTTGCAAAAATGGCACTTGTAAGGTTCTTTGGTTTTGTTTTTCACCTCTTTAATTTACGAACCCTTAGATATATTATATATGTTTGTTTATCAAGTTTTTGTTCATGATTATTTCACCCTTTTTGTTATAGATTTCGAAATATAACAAATATTTCATATTATCACAACCAAAAACTAAAGAATTAACATATAACATGCAAACATACATAGATCATCACATAATACTTGTATTCTCCCCCCAAAAATAAGTAAAAACCGAAAACAAGGGGTTATGAAATCACCTTGAGGTTTGTTGGTTCGGTTTTGAGGAAGGTATAGAGATATTTTTGGTCCTAGCAAGCCTCTTAGAGTTGATTCCGAACTTAAGAAGCTTCTATGGAGTAGATCACGAAAATTGTATGAGTTAGGAAGAAGTTTTGATGAAATAAGGAAACTAAGTTATGGATCTAAATAAGAACTTACCAAAGATTATAATTCTTATCGAAGAACCTCCTTGAAATGTTCCAAGATCTAAAAAATTTGGATGGAGAAGAGGATGTGCTTGAGAGCGTTTAGGATGAAATTTTGAAGATGTGTGTGTCTGTTTTGTGATTCTCGGTCGAGAGGAAGAAGAGAGGAGAGAACGAAAGGATGTGATGGTTACCTAGGTTCATGAGATTTTGGATTACATAGTGGTTAAGTTGCATGGAAATCTAACATGTAATAAGGAGGTGGCTAACCCTGCTTAATTCCCTTCATTTCTATTTTTTGTTTGTTTTCTACTTTGGCCGAGAGAGAGAGAGAGAGAGAGAGAGAGAGAGAGAGAGAATAGGAAGAGAATGGCTTTGGCCTTTTGTGATTGAGTCCCATAATATGAGGCCTAATTTAATGGTTTTCGGCCCATTGGGCCTTTATTGTAGTTCATGACCCAAATCTTGCATAAAAGAATGGATTTGAGTCCATTAAGGCTAATTGGACTTGTCATGGCCCAATAAGGCTCATTAAAGGTAAACTAGTCCATTTTAGACTTATAACGCCCAAAAAGGTTAAGTCCCATGAGAGTGGGTCCAATTAGAGCCCATTTAAGAGTTCTAAGCCAAAAATAGTCAAATTGGAAGCTTATTGGTCCATTAGGCCCAATAAGGACATCCTAGTCCATATTGGACTTAAACCGGGATTTCTAGGGTTTCCAATCTTTTGTTGACTATTTAAGTGTTTGATGGAATTTTGTTGTCATT
This sequence comes from Lactuca saligna, assembly GCF_052625555.1. NCBI lineage: Eukaryota > Viridiplantae > Streptophyta > Magnoliopsida > Asterales > Asteraceae > Lactuca > Lactuca saligna. The sequence continues at coordinate 61,430,149 of NC_136425.1, forward strand.
GAATAAGCATCATACATTCTTTCAAGTTTTAGTTACAATGTTTTCCTTGTTTAATGTTTACAAAGCATAAGAATTCCTAGTTGTGACAGAAATTCCCTTCACACAAATGTAGTTAGCCTATAAATACTTACTTCTATAGAAACAAATATCCTAAACAAAAACAAAATACTTCTTTTGTCTAATTAGTGATAATTTGTTCTCTGTTTTGGTGTAAATGAATGTCTTATGTTGTCAATATAATATTGAAGTTCAATAATCTATAATAAGCAAGGTATGCATTTTGTGTTTTTAATCAAAACAATTGTTTTTTTTCTTGGTTTGTTCACATATTGTGTTTTTAATCATGATTTAAAGTAGCTCTTAGGTTTGAGAACTTTCCAACTTCTATTTTAAAAATTGACACATGCAATATTTTATTAAGCATATAGGTACAAGCAATTATTTTTTCAAATGCAAGGATCTACACCATCCATTTCTTATAAGTCTATATATTGGGGGTAAATTTAAATTGGTGGATGTAGCAATCAAGGGTAAGGATTTAACTTCAAGTTTTATGATTCTAACTCTGCTTGTTGCATAATTTGTTGAACTTATTTATAAACACTCTGAGATTTAATGAATATTAAGTTGAAGATTACCTCACATTTTGAACAATATGCAAGTTTTTGTGTTGAAGTTCATATTGAGATGTAGAAATTCACTTTAATGATTTGATGAGTTTATCGCTTTATGAGGAAATTTGTAGTTTTTAATGAGATGATGCATTGATGTTTTTAAAGATGATGCCAGAAACTTTACCCTTTATTGTTGATAATTGTTGTGGGGTTGTTGTACAAGTTGTATCTCTTGGATTTTAATTCTATTGTTGTTATCCATTCACATGTTTCATATTCTTGAAAATGATCAATGCAATGATTTTCCTAAATCAACATTAACAGAGTAAGGAATGAAACACATTAATTGCAATAAAATAGTAATTGGACTTTTATGAAGAAACAGATAGCTCGAACAAGCTACCTCCACAACTTAAACCTACAAAAAAACTCTTAATAATTAATAATTAATAATTGAAATGATAATAAATATTGAAACTATAAAACAAACACCGAATAAGAAATATCAGTGCCAAGATTATTAAAATGTGTATTTTTTAGTTATGCACTAATCTTGATTTTTATTTTATAATAAATGTCATATTAATGCAAAATATTCATTTGAAAGTTACACAAATTCTTGATCTTTCAAGTAATTAACCAAACATACTCGGTTTTTTTTAACTTAATTAAGTCATTCACTTTAACCTCATTAATTTGATTTATTTAATACATTAAAATCAGCTATTAGTCTAAGGTCAAACCAACTCTTCATTTTTCAACCTAATATATACATATAACTTATTGGTTAAAATAAAAATGGTTTTAAATCACAACTATAAATCAAAATATCATATGACTATTTTTCTAATAGTTAAAAATTATGTATATTTTGTATATTTAATTAAACGTCGATGTGAGACTAACCCATTTAGTGGAGGTTTTTCTTTTAGATTGAAGGTCTTGCGTTTTAATCCGGACGTTGATGAATTTTATTAACTTGGTCATAGTGACTTCTAACTTCGTCCACTATACTTATAAATGAAACATTTTTCTTTTTTCCACATTCATTTGAAACTCTCACGACTTTTCAATTTCTTTCTAATAATGATTATAGTTTGGTTAATAAAGTTAAAAAAATATCAAACTAAAAAGTGTAATCATATATAAACTAAATTTCAACATAAAAAGAATATATATATATATATATATATATATATATATATATATATATATATATATATATACACTGTTGGATTAGTAAAACTCATCATTTACTTCTACTTACAATGTTATATTTTAAACTTTTTAACATATTATACTTAACCTATTACTTTTAATATGATGTTGTATGTAAACCTTTATCATTTTACAGCTACAACTTAAAAAACAATTTGTATAAAATACTTAAATTGTTAATTTAAATACAACATTATAAGTCAACTTAAAAAAGAACCCAAAGAATATTTTATAAATAGTTAAAAATGGTAAATTGTAGTGTCTTTCTAATAATGATTATAAGTTTGTTAATAATGTTAAATAAATAAACTAAAATTTAATATTAAAATAATATTTTTACTTCTACTTATAAAATTATGTCTATAACTTTTAATATATTATACTTAATTTATTAGATTTAATATATTGTTGTATGTAAACCGTTATCAGTTTAAAGCTACAACTTTTGAACAGTTTGGACAAAATACTTAAATTGTTAATTTAAATATAACATTATAGTGTCAACTTAAATATAAATTTAAGTTTCACTTAAAACCCCAAAGAATATTTGTGAATAGTTAAAAATGATAAAATGTAGTGCTAAATGCAAAAACTAAATTGTAATATCATTTTAACTAAAATATTTCCTAAAGATATTTTTATAATCTATATCATACTATACTTATAAATGATGCATTTTTCCTATCACCTCATGCATTTGAAACCCCCACACAAATTTCCAAGCACCCCATGCATTTGAAACCCCTACATCTTTTCACATTCAAAGTAATTAATCATTTTATAACTTATAATATATGTTTAATTAGCAGTTAATGGATATTCTACTATAAAAATATCATTCTCTTTGAGTAGACACACAAATACAAATCACATATAAAATTCTCAAAGAAAACATGTTTAAAAGTTTTGTATTGGTTTGAGGGATTTGGACCATTTTTTGAGTCATATTATTATGTTAATGGTTTTAATTTGTATGTTTGTTATATAGTAATTATTTTTTTTATATTTTTCTTGGTTTAATTATTCTTTTAAAACAATCATTGTATGTTGTAGTTGAATCTTTAATGTAAATTAGATTAGACTTATATTATCTATCATATGTTATGGAAAGTGATATAGATAACATTTAATTAAATATTGTATATATATTTGTATGTTTGTGTTGCTTCAAAATAATAATTAATAAAAATCATGGATATTCAAATATTATATATAATATCCATGTAAGTCTCTTTAAAATGTAAATTATCTATCTTATCACTTTATATTTTAGTATATGTTTAACATTTGAATTATAATAAAAAGTGTCTTTTAAAATTTTTCTTTCGTTTATTAATAATAATAAGTGGTTTTATGTAACATCCCAAAATATGACCCAAAAATTTTTGTTTAATCATTAGTAAAATCATTAGATCAATACCATAAAATAAAACCCATACGTCAATATCTGAAAACCATAACAAAGTATCACAAGAAAACTATATCAAGACTGTATCAAATTATGTCAATGAAAAACTAAATCAACTCCCAGGACAAAACTGAAGCTGTGGTGTGTGCGATGTCATCATCCCGAGCTCTTCCCTTTACTTGCGGAAGTACCTGAAACCAAAACTGAAACTGTAAGCACGAAGCTTAGTGAGCTCCCCCAAACTACCACATACCATACAATAACTTATAAACACATACTGGGCGTTGCCCACTGCATCAGACCGAAGTCCGGAAACTGCATCGAACCGAAGTCCGGAAGTGACTAGGACCTTGTCCCCTGCATCAGACCGAAGTCCGGAACTGACTGGGACCTCGTCCCATGCATCGGATCGAAGCCCGGAACTAACTGCATCAGACTGAAATCTGAAACTGACTGGGACCTTGTCCCCTGCATCGGACCGAAGTCCAAAAACTGACTGATCATAACATATCATAACATAAGTTATCAACTAGCATAAACACATATATTGCATACTACATCGGACCGAAGTCTGTAACACATAACACAAAACAAGCTTGAATCACAAACACATAAGGCAATCTAACTACTGCATCGTACCAAGGTCCGGAACTACTGCCAACTAAACGGGTCGGCATTGTGGCCATAGACCCATTCCTACTGGAAGGAAGACTCACCTCGTAGTCTAGCTGCTGAATGAACAGCTCCGGAATCTGTCTGCTGCTGCTCCGGTTTCACCTCGGCTACAATTTCCATAAGTACACTCAATCAAATACTGATAACTATACTGAGGGTAAAATAACTATTTTACCCCTGGTCAAAGTCAACCTCTTGGTCAAAGTCAACATGCAGTTGACCTGACTCGTCAAGTTGGGCCACCAACTCATCGAGTCCCTACTCTCATTTCTCATTTCTGCGCGCTACTACTTGTCAAGTTTAGCATAGACTCGATGAGTTCCTCATTGATACTTAACACTTAGTCAATCTGCATCCGACTCGCCGAGTTGTATGAACAACTCGTCGAGTTCTCCTTCAAAATATGAACACTCCGACTGTGACTCGTCGAGTTGTATGAAAAACTCACCGAGTCTGTTGTTAGGATATGAAGATTGCCTTGGACTCGCCGAGTCAGGGCATTGACTCGCCTTCTACTCCTTTGGATCTAGCTTCATTCTTCTCTTCAAAACTTCAAGATTCACACAAGAAATGCTCAAAATGCTCAATTAATGGTTAGGGTTTGCTAAATGATGCTCTGAGGGTGAAGGAGGCGAGTTTGGGGCTCATAACATGGTTTAAATAGGGTGTAAAACCCGTGGATCTAGGGTTTCTTCCAGACTGGCGGACTCGCCGAGTCGCCAACATAAACGTGCTCAAAATCTCGTCTCTACTCGGCGATTCGGGCCTACAACTCAACTTTTTTTTTTTCACTATTTTGCATCAAGTATCAAACAAGCAAGCCTAGGCTCTGATACCATTGTTGGGTTTTGAGCAATCTAACACTTCCTAAGTGTGCATGCAACCCTAATAAACCTTGGATCTATGTTTGTCTAAATACATGCAAAATAATAAATTTTCCAAGGTTTATAAACTATCGAACATGGCATGGGGAACATTTCAACATAAAAGAGTTAGAAGAGATTACATACCTTTTGATGAGTTTGGTTCTAAGGAGTTTGAGGGCCAAGCACCAATAGTGTGAATGCCTCAAATGGAATCACAAAACACCACAAACTCTTGGAAAACTTTGAGAGAGTATACACACTTGTATAATTTCAGCCACACACAAGCTTACACACACTAGTTCACTAGTTGCCATTTCATGCTTCATAAGCATGCTTATATAGTGTGCATGGTTAGGGTGAAACCCTAATAACCCATGTCTTTTCCTTTCCAAGGATCCATGGGTTAAAAGCTCCATGGATCATCCATGGACTTCCATCCAAGCTTAGCCCATTAACAAATGAGTGTTAGCCCACACCATATAAAATCAATAGCCCATAATATAATTAGTCTTCCTTTTAATCTCTAAATTAATTTATAATTAATTTAGGACTAAAACTAATTAAATAACATAACTTCATATTAATATATTATAACTTATAATATATTAATAAGCATATGTGTATAACTCTCATAAAATTATCTATAAATAGTTTGGATGAGATGCAACCCAAATGGACCATGCCGGTCGGGTCAAGTATATACCAAATAAGTTATGGACTTAGACACCTTATCTAACAGACTCCCACTTGGATAAGTCTAATAACTGTATTTGCCTATATAACTTCAGGAACCAACCAGCAATCATAGCTCTCAAAAACTCCGTCGAACTATGAAGTGCCATTTTTAAGACAAGTGATCACATAATCCTCTGTTCTCATGATATCAGCCGGACAAACACATGGAACTATGTCTTGCTTATTGTCTAGCAGTTGTTTCTCGATTTTCCGATTTGTTTGACGAAGAACTTCACTGAACACATCGGTTTAGTTCTGATCGGGCCCGGTACATGGGTCAACACAAAATCATCGAGGGGCCCAGATATCGCTTCTATTTCTAGAAGGAACAGATAAACTTCGACTCATATGCTTGTTCTACAACTTGTTGAATTGTACACAAAGGCACGTTTTATAACATCAAGTTACTGATGCGTTTACGTGCAATCAATGCACAACCAACTCATAGGTAACAACTCATATCTCTAGGTTTGAAGATTTACATGATATTATCGTCTCACGATCACTCGAGATAAATTCCATGAAGTGATACAAGTGAGCGTGGGTTTATACCAATACTCATAACTTATAAGTACTCATGAATGTTGCAGCAACCATTGCCATGTCTAAACACCTTTAGCCATCTACAAACCCAATTCATGACAATCTTGATTCATACCTACTTCCGACGTATGATCGATTGTGGAGGTTTGAATAAATTAATTTTTCTGGAAGTCAAAACATGCAAAACTGAAACAATAGTAAATAATTGACAATGACAGTAACACTTTACTTATAAATAAATCACAAATTTTATTCATCATAAAACGTCGATTACATTTTACAAGTTTCAGGAAAACTATCTAATCTGTAAAACTAATATCGTCCCTCAATCTGATGTGTCTCGCATGCTGAAAATGCTTAATCCTCGTTAGTCCCTTCGTAAGGGGATCTGCAGGATTCTCATCCGACGATATCCTCCTTGCCACGAGGAGTCCTTCTTCAATCTTGTGTCTTATGAAGTGAAATTTTCTGTCAATGTGTCGGGATCTGCCATGATCTCTTGGTTCCTTGGCTAAGGCAACCGCACTATTGTTGTCACAGAAAATCTCTATAGGTTCCTTAATAGCTGGTACAACTCCAAGGTCTCCGATGAAGTTCTTTAGCCATATCGCCTCCTTCGCTGCTTCACTCGCTGCTAGATACTCTGATTCACAAGTCGAATCAGCCACTGTCTCCTGCTTGGAACTCTTCCAAGAAATTGCCCCTCCATTTAAGGTAAAGATCCAGCCTGACTGAGAGCGGAAGTTATCCCTATCAGTCTGAAAACTAGCATCACTATACCCTAATACTCTCAAGTCATCACTCCCACCAAGGGTAAAGATCCAATCCTTAGTCCTCCGAAGGTACTTGAGAATGTTCTTTACCGCGGTCCAATGAGCCTTGCCAGGGTTCCCCTGATACCTGCTGACCATGCTCAAAGCAAATGCCACATCAGGGCGAGTACAAGTCATATCATACATGATTGAGCCAACTGCGGAAGCATATGGTAATTGGCTCATCTCAACTATCTCTGCTTCTATACTCGGACTCTGAGTCTTACTCAGTTTGGCATTGCTTTGGATCGGTAAATCTCCTTTCTTGGAATTCTCCATGTTGAACCTTTTCAACACCTTATCCAAGTAGGTACTCTGACTAAGTCCAATTAGTCTTCTACTCCTTTCTCTTAATATCCGTATCCCTAGGATATAGGCAGCCTCCCCTAGGTCCTTCATAGCAAATCACTTCCCAAGCCAGGACTTAACCTCCTGCAAGGTTGGGATGTCATTTCCTATAAGTAGTATGTCATCTACATACAATACCAAGAAGCTAACTATACTCCTACTAGCTCTGACATACACGCAAGACTCATCTTCACTTCTCGAGAAACCAAACTCCTTGACCTTCTCATCGAAACAAAGATTCCAGCTACGAGATGCTTGTTTTAACCCATAAATGGACTTCTTAAGCTTGCATACTCTATTTGGGTACTCTGCACTGACAAAACCCTCTGGCTGATTCATGTACACATCCTCAGCCAACTTTCCATTAAGGAAAGCGGTTTTGACATCCATTTGCCATATTTCATAATCATGAAATGCGACAATGGCTAACATAACCCTAATAGACTTAACCTTTGCCACTGGCGAGAAGGTTTCATCATAATCAATACCTTGAGTTTGAGTAAAACCCTTCGCAACCAGTCAAGCCTTATAAGTATGCACTTTTCCTTCCATGTTGGTGTTCTTCTTGAAGATCCATTTGCACCCGACTGTTTTACGGCCTGGTACATTGTCAACCAAGTTCCAAACTTGATTGTCATACATAGACTACATCTCGTTGTCCATAGCCTCCTTCCATTTAGCAGACTCTGGGCCTGCCATGGCTTCCTTAACACTGCTAGGTTCATCCAAATTTACCAATGTACTATCACTGATAAACGTATCACCTTCCGTAGTAATATGAAAACCATAATAAAACGCAGGTGTGTTCCTAACCCGTGTGGAACGCCTCGGAGGTACAGACTCGTCAGCTGGATCAACAGGAGTTTCCTCCTCAGGTTGATTGCTAGTGTCTGAGGTTCCTTCACCAATTGATTCTTGAAAACCATAATAAAACGCTAGTGTCTCCTTGGCTTATAAATTCTCTCTCACGAAAGACCCCTCTTCGTGCTACAAAGACCACATTCTCACTGGGTCTGTAGAAGAGGTAACCGAAGGATTTCTGTTGGTAGCCGATGAAAATACACCTTTCGCTTCGGGGTTCAAGCTTATCATGAGTTTCACGCCTCACGAAAGCTTCGCAACACCAAATTTTGATGTGGTCCAAATTGGGAACCTTCCCAGTCCACATCTCATGAGGTGTTTTGGTAACCTTCTTTGTAGGGACTAAATTAAGGATATGGGCGGCAGTCTCTAAGGCATACCCCCAAAAAGAGATTGGTAACGAAACTCGACTCATCATAGAGCGAACCATGTCCAACAAGGTTCGATTACGCCTCTCAGCTACACCATTCAGCTGTGGTGTCCTGGGAGGAGTCAATTGTGAGACAATCCCACACTCCTTAAGATAGTTAAGGAACTCGGTACTAAGATACTCACCACCTCGATCGGATCGAAGCATCTTAATGTTCCTGCCCAATTGATTTTCTACTTCCTGTTTGAATTCCTTAAACCTTTCAAAGGTTTCTGACTTATGTTTGATTAAGTAGACATACCCATATCTACTAAAATCATCAATAAAAGTCACATAATACCGATTAGCATCCCTTGTGGCGGTTTTGAATGGCCCACATACATCAATATGTATTAGGTCCAACAAACCCTCACCCCTCTCACAAGTTCCAGTGAAGGGTGATTTTTTCATCTTTCCAAGTAGACAAGATTCACAACTATCATCCGATTTAAGGTCGAATGATTCCAAGACTCCACTCTTTTGGAGTTGACCTATGCGTTTCTTGTTTACATGTCCAAGATGACAATGCCACAATGATGCTTTATCTAGGCTAGTAGAAGAATCAATATACAACACATTATTTCCTAAGTTGTCTACAATCGACACAGTTTCATACACACCATCACAAGGTAATGCTTTAAAATAAAACACATTATTAAAGAAAGCATTAATACCACCACATTCATTATCAAACGAAAAGGTAAAACCTTGTTTGTACAAAGCATGAAAAGAAATAATATTCCTCGCCATATCAGACGAGTACACACATTTATTCAAATCTAATTTTAACCCATTATTAAGCAACAAAGTATAAACTCCAATCTTGGAAACAGGTGAAGCCTTCCTATTCCCCATGATCAAGTTTATCTTCCCGTGCTCCACATCCTTACTTCTTCTTAGGCCCTGCAAATCAGAACATATGTGAATACCACATCCTGTATCAAGCACCCAAGAGTTAGAATATGTTGAGTAATTAGACAATATAGTGTAAATACCTGCATGGGTGGGTTTCACTTTCCCATCCTTTAGATCCTTCAAGTACTTAGGGCAGTTTCGCTTCCAGTGTGCCTTTTCATGGCAATAAAAGCATTCAGCATCCTTGGGAATGGCAGAAGGAGTGACAGAACCGCTCTTGGTCTTCGATGAGGAGCCTTCAAGAGACTTTCCATTGGCACCCTTCGAAGGGTGCTTCCTCTTCTTCCCTTTGCCTTGCCCGATAGCCAAAACAGGGGTAGATGTTGGAGTAGGAGTAGTAGAGGTAACAACCGCCTTACCCTTAAGACCAGATTTCGCGGTCTTCAAGAGTCCTTGAAGCTTGCTGAGAGTAACTTCCTCCTTGTTCATATGATATGTCATACGAAAATGGTCATAACAAGAAGGCAAGGAGTGCAAAATGATGTCAATTGCCAACTCCTCAGGGATGTTTACATTAAGCTTCAACAAACGGTCCACATACCTTTGCATCTTTTGCATGTGGCCCATGACGGATTCACCGTCCTTCATGCGGGTAGTTATTATGGAGGAGATTATTTCGTACCGCTCCTGACGAGCACTCTGATGGTACCTTTCCATCAGGTCTTGGTGCATCTCAAAAGGGTAGAAATCTTCATACGACTTTTGGAGCTCGGCTGTCATCGTGGCCATCATGATACATGCCACCTTAGTAGCATCTCTCTCATGAGTCCTGAATTCAGCGATCTCCTCAACAGTAGTAGTAGACTCATCAAGCTCTTTTAACTCCTTATCGAGGACATATTCTTTATCCTCATAACGAGTAACCATCCTGATGTTCCTAATCCAATCCATGAAGTTGGAACCATCAAAGATGACCCTCCCACAAAGATTCATGAGAGAGAAAGAACCAGTTGGGTTAGAGCCCGAAGCATTAGTGTTGGAAGACATCTGAAAGAAGAAAGCAAGTTTAGATTAGATATATAGAATCCTTAATAAGACACCCAAATGTAATATTAAGGTTGGGACCCAATCACAATATATTACACTTAGAAGAGGGATGCTGTAATCTAAGTAATAATATATTTGAAAGGTAGGTGAATGACGATTCACCAATTTCCACCACGAAAACGAAATGATTTATTAGGTTTAATTGGATTTGAAATTCCTAGATTCTTTTGAGATTCATTGAACTTTTCAATGGCATGTTTCAATCTCGATTGTGCCCTTCAAGTTTTGTGACTGGGATGCCGAGGATCACAAAACAAGGTGTGAATAACCATGCTAATTCACTTGGTACCCTTAATATTATCACCTAATCAATGTGCCGGTTAACCACACACGCTCCATTGATCTATGACAAACATTAAGTCACCCTTCGTGATCCTTACTAGTCCAAGTTAGTGTGCCGGTTACCCACACACGCTCCACCAACGACTTGGTAAGGTACAAAGTGTGAATTCCATGGACTAGCACCATGTTCACATTTTTCCTAAAGTAACTAAGATTGGGAATTAAAAAGAGTTTAGTTACTTTATAATAATCATTATACTTTTAATGAGGATTTAAAGTCATTGTTCTACCTGTTTGGCTAACGACCCTCCACCGATCAAGCAAGCGGTGGGTGAGAATGGACACCCATTAAGTCGCCATTTTATAGGCAACAACCTTATACCCACCTTATAGACCGACTTCGTGAATGAGGCCTACTAACGGTAAAACGACTTATTTTTATACATATATATATATATAATAATTAACCATTAATGTTATAAATAGTATAAGGGTTGAATTTTAACTATTAAAACTCTAAGGGTTGGAATAAAGTTTATTAAAGTGTGTGAAACTTTACAAATTCCAAAACTTGAGGGCAAGTTTTGTAACTATGCAAAACTCTTCATTTCATAACTTATGAATTAAAGGTTCATAAAAATGAAGACTCTTCATTTTCATGTAAGTTATGTGTTTTAACTGTGTGTTAAATAAAAGTGACCTTTGGAAATCCATAACTTGAGGACAAATTATGGACTCCATTAAAACACATAAATGATCAAGAATTAATTCTAAACAATTCAACAAATAATTCCTATCGTTTTCTAAATTCATAAGAACATGAACACGATCATCAAAATTTCAAGAATTATATGAACACATAAAATCATGGAATTTTGATATATGCTATTGTAAATGGATTAGAACAACCATTACACCAACTAAAATAAGTTTTAAAATACCAAAACAGTTTAGGGTAATGTTTCTAGTCCATTTTCAGCAGCAAAAGTCGAAAATATGCACTCTGTCGATCCTACTCGTCGAGTGCATGAACCTACTCGGCGAGTAGGTTGAAGTTTTCCTTGGACTCGTCGAGTCCCCCCATGGATTCGGCAAGTCCATCATGCAGACAACAACGATTTTGACTTTTTTTTCACTATTTTGCATCAAGTATCAAACAAGCAAGCCTAGGCTCTGATACCATTGTTGGGTTTTGAGCAATCTAACACTTCCTAAGTGTGCATGCAACCCTAATAAACCTTGGATCTATGTTTGTCTAAATACATGAAAAATAATAAATTTTCCAAGGTTTATAACCTATCTAACATGGCATGGGGAACATTTCAACATAAAAGAGTTAGAAGAGATTACATACCTTTTGATGAGTTTGGTTCTAAGGAGTTTGAGGGCCAAGCACCAATAGTGTGAATGCCTCAAATGGAATCACAAAACACCACAAACTCTTGGAAAACTTTGAGAGAGTATACACACTTGTATAATTTCGGCCACACACAAGCTTACACACACTAGTTCACTAGTTGCCATTTCATGCTTCATAAGCATGCTTATATAGTGTGCATGGTTAGGGTGAAACCCTAATAACCCATGTCTTTTCCTTTCCAAGGATCCATGGGTTAAAAGCTCCATGGATCATCCATGGACTTCCATCCAAGCTTAGCCCATTAACAAATGAGTGTTAGCCCACACCATATAAAATCAATAGCCCATAATCTAATTAGTCTTCCTTTTAATCTCTAAATTAATTTATAATTAATTTAGGACTAAAACTAATTAAATAACATAACTTCATATTAATATATTATAACTTATATTATATTAATAAACATATGTGTATAACTCTCATAAAATTATCCATAAATAGTTTGGATGAGATGCAACCCAAATGGACCATGCCGGTCGGGTCAAGTATATACCAAATAAGTTATGGACTTAGACACCTTATCCAACAGTAATTACTATCATCCTCAAACATATGTCCCTGATTGGGGTCGCTGCCGACTTGCGGCTCAGGGCGTCGGCCACTACGTTGGCTTTCCCTAGGTGATAAACGATCTCACAATCATAATCCTTTACGACATCTAACCACCGCCGCTGCCTCATGTTAAGATTCGGCTGATCCATGAGGTACCTCAGACTCTTATGATCCGTGTAGATGGTACAACGGACCCCATAAAGATAATGCCTCCAAATATTGAGAGCAAACACCACTGCCCCCAGCTCTAAATCATGCGTAGGATAGTTAGCCTCGTGAGGCTTCAACTGTCTAGTGGCGTAAGCTATCGCACGGCCTCGCTGCATCAACACTGCTCCCATACCTGTGATCGAAGCATCACAATAGACTATGAAATCCTCCACTCCCTCTGGTAGGGTAAGGATCGGTGCCTCGCATAATCTCTGTCTGAGGGTTTCGAATGCTGCCTGCTGCTCAGGCCCCCAACAAAACACCACCGACTTCTTAGTCAGTCGGGTGAGCAGTAAAACTATCTTGGAGAAATCCTGGATGAATCTCCTGTAGTACCCTGCCAACCCTAGGAAGCTCCGAATCTCAGATGGAGATCTCGGGACCTCCCACTGCATCACGACCTCTATCTTGGCCGGATCTACCAAAATACCATTCTAGTTGACGAGGTGCCCAAGGAACTGCACCTTACGCAACCAAAACTCGTACTTAGAGAAATTTGTGAAAAGTCTCTCCCACCTCAAAATCTCTAGCACCTCCCTCAGGTGCTCCTTGTGCTGCTCCTGAGTCTTGGAATAAACCAAGATGTCATCAATGAATACTATCACCGACCGATCCAACAACGGCCGACATACGCGGTTCATGATATCCATGAACGCGGCTGGAGCGTTGGTGAGCCCAAACGGCATCACCACAAACTCATAATGACCATACCGGGTCCTGAAAGCAGTCTTCTGCACATCCTCATCCCTGACTCGCATCTGATGATACCCGAAGCGTAAATCGATCTTGGAAAACCAAGACGCTCCATGCAGCTGATCAAACAAATCATCTATCCTCAGGAGTGGGTAACGGCTCTTCACTATTACCTTATTCAACTATTGATAATCTATACACATACGGTGCGACCCGTCCTTCTTCTTCACGAACAAAATCGGTGCTCCCCAGGGCGAACTGTTCGGCTTGATAAAACCCTTGTATATCAGCTCATGCATCTGCGTATACAACTCCTGCATCTCTGGGGGAGCCAACCGATACAGTGCCTTAGCTATCGGAGCCGCACCAGGGATCAGGTCAATCCTGAACTCGACCTGTCTCTTGGGACGTATTCCAGGAAAATCCTCTGGAAATACATCCGAGTAGTCTCGCACTACCGAAACATCATCAACTGTCGTCTTACCCTTCTCCCGGGCGTCTAAAACATAGGCAATATAACCGACGCATCCCTGTTGGAAATAGCGCCTCACTCTCGCTGCTGAGCACAGAACTGGTCTGCGTCGTGGCCTCTCACCCTGAATCACTAACTCTCCCCCATTGGGAGTGCAAACCCTCACTAAATGCAGCTCACAATCAATCACCACCCCATTGGGGATTAGCCAATCTATGCCTACTATGAACTTCTTCCCTCGTAGGGGAATAGGGACCAAGTCCACCGGAAACTGCTCATCTAATAACTGTAGAGAACATCCTCTATGTACTCTCGCCACCCTAACGGTCCTGTCAGCTACTATCTCAACCTCAAGTGGACAATCTAGCTCCCCTGGAGCTCTGCTAAACCTCTTGTTAAGTGAAAGAGAGACGAATGATCGGGTAGCCCCCCGAATCAAACAATACTGTGGCTGAAATGCCGTTCACTGAGAACGACCATATACAAAACATTTAACCATAAGAAACAATCAATAATAAATGCAGAGATAAGGGAAAATACATACCCATCACCACGTTAGGAGTCGCTCGCGCCTCCTCTGCTGTCAGCTGAAAATCCCTACTCTTCGCCACCGACGTCTCAACTCGGCCCTGACGGCCATTTGTAATCCTCAAAGTAGCAGGAGCAGGTGATGACACCTTCCCTGCAGCAGCTAAACTCGGACACTGAGACTTTTTATGTCCCCTCTGATTGCACTGGAAGCAAATCAGATCTAATGCCGCAATGGTGGTAGTAGTGGTTGTACAATCTTTGCTCATATGCCCAGTCCGACCGCACTTGTACCAGCCGGAACTCCCTGCCTTGCACGCCTCGTCGTGCAATCTACCACACTTGCCACACCGACCGTGGCTCTGCTGACTCTTGGATCTATGATCTAAAACCTTGGGCTTTTTTCCCGAACTCGCTAAACCCGAAGCCGCCTTCGGCTTCCTTTTTCTCTCGATCTCAAGGTCAATCTCTCTCTCTCTCTCTCTGTGTGTGTGTGTCTCTCTCTCTCGCCCTACCAATCATGTCATCCAACATTTTACAGCTGGACCGGCTCACAAACTGGCAGATGTCACTCCGCAACATCTCATGATAACGGGCCTTCTTCATTTCCTCATTAGCTGCGTACTGAGGAATGAGAAGCGCCCTTTCCCTGAACTTGGCGGTAATCTCTGCCACTGTCTCTATAGTCTAGGTGAGATCCTGAAACTCCCTGGATAACTGCTGCACCTCAACAACCAGTGCGAATTCAGCTTTGAACCTGGTAGTAAAGTCAGTCCAGGTTATAGCATCCAAAGTTGTGTCATCTCCAATGACATGTCCGACCTCCTCCCACCAATCTCGTGCCCTGTCCTTCAGAAGACAGGATGTTAATATGATGTTGTCCCCCTCGGGACACCTACTCGTACGGAAAGCGTTGGCTACATCCGCCAACCATCTAGTATGCGCTATGGGGTCCCGTGCCTCGTGATAATCTGGAACTCCACATGCCCGGAACTCCCTGAATGTAAGCGTGCACGAACCCATCATGGCCGCCACCTCAGCACGAAATGTGCCTAGTCTCTCCTCCATCAACTCTAGTATACCCTCCTTGATCGAACCAAAGATCACTAGAGTCTGCTCAAGAATGATACGGGTCACCTCTGAAGTGAAAAACTCTCTAGTCTGCTCATCTAGATGCTTAGCTCCCGAGCCTGATCCAGATCCCTCTCCGGCACTTGAAATGTCGGCTGCTGGCCTAGGTCACAAAACCACCATTCTGAAAACATATCATGGCAAACATCAGTACACTGAAATATCTCAAGGGATCGTTGCTACTACAAGCTTCCCAGTCTCATCTCATCCTTCGTTGATTTGAGTACGGATCCTCTGCTTTTAGTAGTACGGACCCATACTACCTTCCACATCTATCCATACTTTCCTCAAGAACTGCCTTGACTCCACCAGGTCACTATATTGCTACTGACATCCTAGGCTTGCCCTTGGGAAAACTTTGACTCCACCGAAACCAGTCCTCAGCTGTTGAAGGCCTCCTTGTAATGCCAATTAGCCACCACCTGAATACCATCACATGCAATGAGGCTCGCATAATCCTTCGAGTAAAAGACTCATCCCTACAACGGTTAGACTTAAAACGAGAGCTGCGCACTGGGGTCAAATCCGACACTCTGAGATTATCCAACCCTGACCACATGTGACATGATGTATTCACCTAATGGCTAACTCCCATCACTAAGAGTCCCACAAAGCACAAAGCAAGCAACATTCGGATAAGGGAAACATACTCATGCAAACTATTCTCATAACAAGAAACTGTACTAGCATACAATGCTAAGCTCATACTATCAAGCATATCCTACACATGCTATCCTACTACTGTCTATTCATTACTAGCATGAAATTCTCATCAAGCTGAAACACGCAAGGCAGGCACATAAGGCATCCTCCTAGATCGTTAATCCTATACTAGTATGCTGTTCTACTAAAACTGAAACTGATAATATAAAATTGTATGGGTAATTTGGGAGTACTTACTTGAGCTCGGCTGATCGCACACACCACACCGTTCTCTCTTTATCAAAAATCTTTTTCTTTCTAAGTTCTTTTTCAAAAATTCCTTTTGAAAAATGTTTTTCCTTTGAAAATCTTTTACCGTTTCCTTAGTTTGAGTTCAGACACACCCGAAAGTGTATATGAATCCCTCAAACCAAGGCTCTGATACCAACTTGTAACATCCCAAAATACGACCCAAAATTTTTTGTTTAATCATTACTAAAATCATTAGATCAATACCATAAAATAAAACCCATACGTTAATATCTCAAAACCATAACAAAGTATCACAAGAAAACTGTATCAAGACAGTATCAAATCATGTCAATGAAAAACTAAATCAACTCCCAGGACAAAACTGAAACTGTGGTGTGTGTGATGCCATCATCCCGAGCTCTTCCCTTTACTTGCAGAAGTACCTGAAACCAAAACTGAAACTATAATCACAAAGCTTAGTGAGCTCCCCCAAACTACCACATACCATACAATAACATATAAACACATACTGGGCCTTGCCCACTGCATCGGACCGAAGTCCGTAAACTGCAGTGGATCGAAGTCCGGAACTGACTGGGACCTTGTCCCCTGCATCGGACCAAAGTCCAGAACTGACTGAGAGCTTGTCCCCTGTATCGGACCGAAGCCCGAAACCGAAATCCGAAACTGACTGGGACCTTGTCCCCTACATCGTACCGAAGTCCGGAAACTGACTGAGCATAACATATCATAGCATAACTTATCAACTAGCATAAACACATATACTGCATACTGCATCGGACCGAAGTCTGGAACACATGACACAAAACAAGCTTGAATCACAAACACAGAAGGCAATCTAACTACTGCATCAGACCGAGGTCCGGAACTGCTACCAACTAAACGGGTCGGCATTGTGGCCATAGACTCGTTCCTACTGGAAGGAAGACTCACCACGTATTCTAGCTGCTAAATGAATTGCTCTGGAATCTGTCTGCTGCTGCTCCGGTTTCACCCCGGCTACAATTTCCATAAGTACACTCAATCAAATACTGATAACTATACTGAGGGTAAAATGACTATTTTACCCCTGGTCAAAGTCAACCTCTTGGTCAAAGTCAACATGCAGTTGACCTGACTCGTCGAGTTGGGCCACCAACTCGTCGAGTCCCTACTCTCATTTCTCATTTTTGCGTGCTAGTACTCGTCAAGTTTAGCATAGGCTCGACGAGTTCCTCATTGATACTTAACACTTAGTCAACGTGCATCCGACTTGCCGAGTTGTATGATCAACTCGTTGAGTTCTCCTTCAACATATGAACACTCCGACTGTGACTTACCGAGTTGTATGAACAACTCGCCGAGTCTGTTCTTAGGATATGAAGATTGCCTTGGACTCGCTGAGTCAGGGCATTGACTTGCTGAGTTAGGGCATTGACTCGCCGAGTCTCTCCATGAATGAATCCGATCTCCGACTCACTGAGTCCACCTAAAACTTACTGGTTCAACTCGGTATTATACATAGAAGGGGAAAACTCTAAGTCTCGCGACTCGACTCGTCGAGTCTGAAGAACGACTTGCCGAGTCGGTTGTATGCAACTTCTATACAGTTGATTCTGCTCAAAACCAATGCATACAACTTATAGATCTGGGTTCCTAAGGCTTGATTACCACGTAAAGTTTCCAACTTAACGTGTACATATGCACAAAAAGGGATTTAAAGGCTCAAAAGACACTTAAAAGAGTAGATCTAGGGCTTTCATGCAAAATGGCTCCATAAAGGTGTTAGATCTACGTTTTTGGAACTGAAACATGGCTAGATCTGAAGGCTAATAAACCCAATATGATCACTCTACTATAAACAAGCTAAGAAATGGATAAAATGGCCTAAATGTGATTAATAATGGAGAATCAATCATAGAAATAGAAGGAATCCGATTATTACCTCAATAAACTCTGTAGTGGCCTAAATGTGATTAAAATGGCCTACAACTCGTCGAGTCCCAACTAAAATGCCAAAAATACTTAGAGTAAAATACATACCAGGAACCAGGTGCTACATTTTAAAACTAATGAACCATAATTATAAATTATAAAATCAAATAATAAAAATCATGGATATGTCATATTATCTATACAAATCTCTTTTGAAATACAATTTGTCTATCTTATCAATTTATTATTTAATGTATGTTTCACATTTTAATAGTAGTATTAAGAGTTTCTTAAAAGTCTTCTTTAAGTAATAATAAGTGGTTTAAAACTAAATAATAATAACTTTAAATGCTAATAACATCAATTTATAAATTACATAACGTTAACAGAAAATAAATTGTATTTTAAATGAACATCATTATTGAAATTAAAAAATAGTCGCATAAGTAAAATTTTAAATTAATCAATCATAAAAATTCTTAAAAATAATATTATATAGATAATTATATTTAATTTTATTAATGATGACTGTTGATTGATGTCAATGAATAATATTGTTCAAAATATTATGTCAAAGTTAATGTCAATTATATAACTATTTTAAACATATATTTTTCAACATTTTAACAATATGTTTTTAACCTACACCGCACAACGCTCGGGAATTCGTCTAATTATACTTATAAATGACCCATTTTTCTTATCACATCATGCATTTGAAACCCCCACACAAAATTTCAAACACCTCATGCATTTGAAACCTCCATACTTTTTCACCTTCAAAGTAATTAATAACATATCACATACTTTATATAACTAAAAATTTGAAGTTATGAATGAAACTATGAATGGTGAATTTAGAGCATGACATGAAGGAACGATTCATTTTACTCCTTACGTACTTATAAATATGTTCCCAAATGAAAATTTGGCAAGAATGATGAAAGAAAACCTACTCCTGCATGGTAATCAAATCCTTTTATATCATTCATTTCATAGCTTCTACTCCTTTAGTTTGCTCCTGCTTCATTGTAACTAAATCTCTTTATATCATTCATTTCATAACTTCCACTCCTTTAGTTTGTACAATTTCAAATACTCTAAACAGATTATGAATATATGGCAGGTGTGATAGGATAATATAGACTGGGGATAAACTAAACCAGATACTATACCCCCAAAATGAATCCAAGTTGTCTGATCATTGGCTGGTGAAGACGATATTTTCTACCGAAGTTAAAGTCTCAAGATAGAATAAAAAAACTTTGCATTTCAGATAAGTTTCCAGAACTATATTTTTTCTAATCTTACTAAAAAATGGAAGAACAGGAGGTCTATCCACAGTTCTTGAAGAATCTAAAATTCTAAGAATGAAAGAAGATTTAAAACCTTTAAAATGAATGAGGAACTCGAGCATAGAGATTTAAATGCGAAAATTCAAAAGTTCTACAATATCTAAAATGAAAAAAAAAAAAACGAAATTAGATGTCTTCAATTACTAAACATTGAGGGCAACAATTAAGTTCTCTAGTCCTATTTCAATAAATTTCAAATAAATATGATTCAACACATGTCGGGTTTACTTAAGAAACTAAACACATACGGCAAAAACTGAGAACTCATATTTAATCAATTATCAAATAGTTACATTAGATACTAATGTGTACATAAACATTACATTTACAATTTTAAACTAATAATAATTTTGCATTATTTATTAGTATAAATTATTTATAGATAAAAAAAATATACATACTATTTAATTGCATACAACATTTATATATAGCTATTCAAAATAGATTAAACAATATCAATTATAATGTAATAATTTTGTTAATTGCGTTATATTAGTATCTTATTTTTTTTAAATCATAACTTCTCAATTAACCATATGCCTAAAAAGAATGCTAAGTATTTATTTTACCATAATTTATATAACCATCTTAAACTACATAAATATTCCATTACGCAACACGCGAGCATTTGCCTAATCAATATATAGTTGTATGTTATGTGACAACAATTTTCTCTTATTGCTTGGTTGAAGTAGTTACTTATTTATTATTCTGGTGGAATTTATTTTAGTTTTTATTTTAAAAATATTTAATGTTTATATATATATATATATATATATATATATATATATATATATATATATATATATATATATATATATATATATATATATATGAAAGTTGAAACGGAGTAGTGATCCGACAGGAAGCCAAAACCCGGAAACCGTTAGATCACTCTTACTTATGTTAAAATTTTCAGAAAAGATAAATAATTTTCTATCTTTTGTTATTTACTTGTGTTCCTACTCATATTAAATTTTGGCATGTATAATTCACTAATTCTTTATCTTAAATTATCTATCTTGATTTTGACATATCTCCGGATCTAACGAGTAGAAAAATGGATAGGAAGTAAAAATAGGAGTTTATTTGATTTAATCGTCATACTATTTTCC
Source organism: Lactuca saligna (assembly GCF_052625555.1). Taxonomy (NCBI): domain Eukaryota; kingdom Viridiplantae; phylum Streptophyta; class Magnoliopsida; order Asterales; family Asteraceae; genus Lactuca; species Lactuca saligna. The sequence continues at coordinate 61,451,187 of NC_136425.1, forward strand.
TGAATCGTTAATATGCTTTTATATAATATTGTCGATCGAGTCATTAAACACGAGACCAAATCTTCATTGTCTAGTCATTAAACACTTCACTTTACGATTATATATCCGATGAAGGAAAATAAAGCATGTGCGCATTGAAGTATCAATTTCACTGTGAATTATGCATTTTTTTTTTTTCTGTTTATACTAATATATTGATTATAATATATTGATTAGCCTAGTTGCGGGAGTCGTATGTTATATTGGTTGGATAAAACAAAATATTAAATATGAAGGGTTAAACAAAAATTTATTTAGATTTGAAATTTAAAAATTTAATAAAAGGAAACATATTAAATATTATATGAGTAGTAATATTGTAATTTATTGGTTATTTTTAATTAAGACATTTATTAATTGAGGTGTAGAAATAATGTGTTAATTAAAAAAGATTAAAAAAATGATAAATGGAAAAACATTTATTCAAAAATACCAAAAAGAAATATATGTCCAAGTTAATGAAAATATAACATGTGACAAAATTATTTCATTTATTAGGAGGAATTTAGTTTTTCCATGTTTTACTTCTAGCATATTGTAGTGTGGGTTTATTCATGGGTTGCTTAATTAATACCCGTTTGTGAAAATTTTATATAAACAAAATAAATAAATAAATAAATAAAATAAAATAAAACAAAACAGCTTAAAATCATTCTAGTAAAACATTGTAACTTGAAATTTGTTTATTTGAAAGTGATAACGATACTTTTGACTATGGACTCCACAGTTCTTTATACCAATATATCATACATACTTATAAAGCTAATATTTTTCCTTGAACCTCATGTATTTGAAAACCCTATAAAAATTTGCAAACACCTCATGCATTTGAAACCTCATATTTTAATTAATACCACTCAAAAGTCTCTTAATAATGATTAACAATTCAAAGGTTTTATAACTTATATAATATATTTAAAAAACAATTAATACATACTCTATTATAAAAATGTCAATCTTTTTGAATAAACACACAAATACAAATAACATACAAAATTCATACAGAAAACAAGTTTAAAGTTTTTTGTGTTGGTTTGAGGGCTTTGAACAATTTTTCGATCCATGTTATTATGTTGAAGTTTTTAATTTGTAAGTTTGTTATATAATAATTATTTTTTATATTTTCTTGATTTAAGTATTCTTTTAAGAATATCATTGTATGTTGTGGTTGAAATGTTAATGTAAATTGGATTAGACTCATGTTATGGATCATATGTTATGGAAGATGATATATATAATATTTAATTAATTACTGTATACATGTTTTTTTTTTTTTTTTTATTATTTTTTTTTTTTTTATGTTGCTTCAAAACAATAATTAATTAAAAATCATGGATATGTCATATTATCCATATTATCCATGTAAGTCTTTTTTAAAATGCAAATTGTATATCTTATCACTTTATATTTTAGTATATGTTTAACATTTTAATTATAACAATAAGTGTTTTTTAAAAGTTTCTTTCACTTATTAATAATAACAAGTGATTTTAAAATTAATAAGCAATAATTATAAATAATAAAATCAAATTACATGAATATATCATATTATCCATGTAAGTCTCTTTTGAAATGCAAATTATCTATCTTATCACTTTATTATTTAGTGGATGTTTCACATTTTAATAATAATATTAAATGTTTCTTAAAAGTCTTTTTTTAACTTATTATTAATAATAAGTGGTTTAAAACTAATGAATAATAATTTTAAATGATAATAACATCAAATTATAAATTACATTTAACTATAAATAAATTGTATTTCAAATAAACATCATTATTAAAATTAGAAAATGACCGTATAAGTAAAAATATAATTAATCAATAATAATAATTGTTAAAAATAATACTAAATAGATAATTATATTTAATTTTATTAATAAGGAATGTGAGCTGATGTCAATGAATATTATTGTTCAAAACAAGTGGGTTTGCTTGTAGTAGGCCACCCTTCCCCTTTTGTTGGACTTGCTTGCAGGATACCAAAAACCCTTATCTGATATTGCCTTCGAAATAAATCTACCTAAAGATATTTGAAAAATCTCTAGAAGATTCTCAGTGAAAGAATCACAAGCGTGTATGAATCACAAGAGGTGACACTAAGGCTGAACGGAATGGAAGCGAAAAAGGGGAGCGGGAAACTTCACTCTCACTAGTAGGCTTGGAAAATTTATACCATGGAAAACCAACCAACATGTTACCAACCGAACCAAGAAACTTGGTAGCCCATATATTTGGTAGCCAACATGTTTGGTTGGTAGTACCGTACAAATTGATCAATGTTGGCACGGTAATTGTACAAAAATTGGAATACCATGGTAATACCGTATGTGACATCCCCAAAATCACGACTAGAAAAGACCAATTTCATTTTTGCTTTTAAAATAATTTCAGAGTAAATCCTTTTGATTTAAAAGAGTTGCGGAATTTGATCCCAAACACAAAATATGATAAAATAATATTTACCAAAGCATTTCATAAAGAAATGTATTTTCATTATATAATCAAAACTCGGGATGTCATGTTCCGATATAGACACAAAAGCATAAACAACAAAAGATAGACCATACAATAGTTAGATATAACAACTGGTCTAATAAACAAAACAACTTGATGATTCATCCATCTTATGCCCTCGCGCCACTACCTGTAATACAAATAAACTTAGTGGGTCAGGCTTGAGAGCCTGGTGAGCATATAGGGTTTTCAACCCACAATAAATAATTATATTTAATTTCACCAACCAACAATAACCCAATTACCCATTCCCTTTACCCTCACTTTACGTCCCTAAAACAACATCTATCTCAAAGGACCTAATCTAGGATTTTCATCGAGACGGACATTACTGCTAAGGGGTTTCCTCAACAATAGATGTCCTAAAGGCAACCATGAGGGGGATAGAGTACACCGATGAACACATCGTTCACAACACCTACAGGTTATGAGCCTGCTAGCGTTCCACAAGACTGTCTAGAAAGAGTCTGTGGTCGTCATCCATACTCCGCTAGATAACTAGGTCAACAACAACATCGAGGTCTCTCATCTGTTTATCACAGATCAACTATCTATCCATGTTCTACTCAACATATTAGTAGATAAAAATATATATTTTTATACATAGTTTAAAACCTGTATAGCATTCTCATTCAATACATATTCCAAACAACAGATGAGACACATATACATAACACGTATTTCATAGAGAACAAATCATATCTACGAGATAGAAGAAAGTGAATACACATACGCACATATAACAAAAAAAATATACACATAACACGTATTTTATATAAAATACTTCATAATTATACGTTAGAAGAAAGTAACTACACACTCACTTGATTAGAAGATGATCGGACAACACTACGACTTGTAGAAGTAGTATTCTTCGGTTGATCTGGAAGATCTTCACAAAAACCAGGCTTCTTGCGGGCAGAGCTTCGCCTCGGGAATTGCACTTCTTGGGATCTTCGGGGCTTCGAGACTTGCTTCGGGGCTCGAGAATGATACCGGGGCTTCGGAGTATAAGTTGCACGCAAAACGAGGTAAAAACGCGATAGAAAGAAAGAAATGAGCAATAGAACTCGGCTGCACTCGACATCTATTTATAGGGGGCTGAAACCCCGAATTACGTTGGGCGAAAATTAAGTTATGCTGGGCGTACCCCCCCCCCCCCTGGATAATATCGGGTATTTATAATTAAATTTAATATTTTAATTATTTAATAAACTTCAAAAATTCATATCTTCCTCATACAAACTCCATTTTCGACGTTGTTTATATCCCCGCGTAGGTGAGACTATGCTATACAACTTTTGTTTAGACACCGTCGGCTAATTTTCAATTTATTTTTATTATTTATTATTAGTAGGTCGGGACAGGAAAACTCCGTTATAAATTCATAACTTCTTCATCGGACGTCTATTTTCGCCTGTCTTTTTATTGTTTCACTACAATTAACGAGTTCTTCGATTCTCGTTTAGATTGTTTTGGCTAAAAACCACTCAGTCTCAAATCGAATATTCGGACTGTCTACTGCTAAGCGGAAACTTCGAAAATCATAACTTCCTCATACGAAGTCAAATTTGAGTGTTCTTTTTATGCACGTTCTCGGTTTAATGAACTCTACGACTTTCGTTTATATTACTAAGGCTAAATATTGATCTATCGTAAATTCACTATTTACATCATTCAGCGTCGTGTCGGTTCTGTCGCAAAACTTCGACAGGTCATAAGTTCTTTGTTATAACTCGGATTTCAACATTCTTTATATATTCGGAAAGCCCGTTACGACCACTACGTCTTCATGCAAAGATATTGGGCTTATCTCACACTTTAATTTTGACGCTTATTTTATTATTAATTCATTAAATTATAATAATTAAGAAAATAAACACATAAATCACATAATACTCAAATATTTCATCATTAATACTTCAAAAAGAGTTACAAGGGTTAACCTAGACTATTACATCAACAATAATGCGTAGCCTGATAATGCGGGCATTACAATTCTCCCCCCACCCCCTGGATGATTCCGTACCTAGAATCACACATCAACAAACAAATGCGGATCGCGACTCATCATGTCACTCTCCGTCTCCCAGGTGAGATTTGGCCCATTCGCATGTTTGCAACGGACAAGCACTAACTCGACCATCTTGCATCATAACTTCTTAGTCTTTCGGTCAACGATTGCCTCTGGTTCTACAATCAACCTCTTGTTTTCATCAATTCTCAACTCTGAAAGTGGAATCATGTCGGGAACTTCTCCCGTGAACTTCCTCAAATAATACAGATGGAAAGTATAATGTGTAACATCCATAAAATTCAAACCAAATTTAAACTTTTTCAATCATAAATAAAAACCATATACCAACACCACACTAACAATACCATAACAGTAATAATCCATCAATCAACATGCATACTGGGCCATCGGCCTGACTGGACCGCCCTACTGGGCCTACAGTCTGTCTGGATCTATCCCGAGCCTTTGGCATGACTGGTCCACCACGTGGGCCTACAATCTCCCCGGACCGCTCATAGGGTATGTTGGCCTTCAGCACAAAGCAGGACCGCCTCAACCCGACCAACAAGCAAATAACCATGTGCGTATAGCTATCATATACTAGCATATAAAAACATCAAACATATCTATCTCACTGATCACAATCATAAAATTCTCCTGTAACTAGGGTACCGACCTAGCAGGTCACTAACACACCAATCCATATGGATCATAAAAGCAAAACATACTGTCTACCTTGATTCCGAACTAACAAATCACAACCACATGCAACATACCATAATAATAACAACTAAAGGGCTGGCCTTGGTTCCGTAGACCCTATCGATATAGTGAGGATAACTCACCTCGCAGATGTCGACTCGGAAGGTAAACTCAAACTCTCGGATCACTTGACACAGACCCCACCACCTATAACCATAGTTCAATATATGCATAAGTCTTTAACCTTATAAGGTACTCCATAACCCAATAGTCAACCCCTGATCAAGGTCAAAGTCCTCAATCAAGGTCAACAGTCCATGTTGACCTCAACTCGCCGAGTACACCCAGCTACTCGCCGAGTCCCTTGAAGCACAATCCAACTCGCCGAATCATCGAGGTGACTCGCCGAGTTCCTTCGAATCTCGATCAGACCTTAAGGCCACATGCCGAGTTCCCTCCCTACGACTTCGGCGAATATACTCGCGAACATATTCTTGGTTAAAACTCATCCGACTCGCCGAGTTGTTCTTTAACTCGTCGAGTCTCATGAAAATCATCATCGGACTCGCCAAGTTGTTCAACCAACTCGTCGAGTTCAATGGCCATCTTCATGCGACTTGCCCAGTCGACCTTGCGACTCGCCGAGTCCATTTAGTCCTCTTTCCATACAGATCCTTTTTGAGCCATGTAGCTGCTCCAAATCACAGATCCAAGCTTCTAGGGCATGCTTATCATGTAAAGTTGCAAACTTTATGAGAATGCATGGATTTAAAGGCTCAAAATAGCAAATCTAAGCTATTGATGGGTCTTTATGCACAAAGGGGACCTCAATCATGACTAAAGCTGCAACTTTATGCTTCTAGAATCCAAAGAGAGTCCAGATCTGAAGTTACAACTCCAGATCTAGTCTATAGCTCATCATACCAACTTGATATTCCATGAAAACCCTAAAACTCGCCTAATAAGGGAGATCTATAGGGAGAATGACGGATTGGGTACCTTTTGAAGTTGATATCTGAGATGAGTGTTGATTCCCACACTCCAATTGCCTCAATCTCCTTCTCCTCCAAGTATTCTCCCTCCAAGAACTCTCTTTCAAGCTTCAAACACACACACAAGGCACACACACACACGGATAAGGCTCTCAAGGGTTCTTTGGAACTGTAAGGAGGTCCAAGGGAGGCTAAGGTCCCTTTAAATAGGGGTGCAAACACCGAGAATTAGGGTTTCACTTGCTAGCTCCTACTCGCCGAGTCCCAATATAGACTCGTTGAGTAGCTCACTTAACCCGCGATCCTTCTCGCTGCTACTCAACGAGTAGGTAAACCAACTCGTCGAGTAGGGCCTAATCCTAAAAATCATATTAACAATATCTGAGAATTGGAGCGTTACAACTGTCCCCCACTTGAACTAGACTCCACCCTCGAAGTCCGCTGGAATAAACAATGCCGGGTAATGCTCGCGCATCTCCGCCTGCAGCTCCTATGTCCACTCGGATCCCTTCTGATGTTCCCATTGTACCTTTACCAAAGGTATTTCCTTGTTCCGCATAATCTTCTTCTTCATTTCTAAAATCGCCGCAGGCCTTTCCACATAGTTCAAGCACTCATCGACCTAAATGTCATCCCACGATACCACTGCCTCTTGGTCCAAAATGCATTTTCGCAATTGCGAAACATGAAATGTGTTATGTATCCGGCTATGCTCCTCCGGAAGCTCTAGCCTATAAGCCACCCTGCCAACCCTGACGATAATCCTGAACGACTCGATGTAACGGGGACCCAATTTTCCCTTCTTCCTGAAGCAGATCACACCCTTCCAGGGTGAGACCTTTAGAAGAACCATGCCACCCACCTAAAATTCTAGCTCAGATTGGCATCAGTCGGCATAACTTTTCTGCCAGCTCTGAGCGGTCTGCAGTCGTTGTCTAATCTGTTGTATCATTTCGGTAGTTTGCAGAACTACCTCTGTCCGACCCATCACTTTGTGCCCAACCTCACCCCAACAGACCGGGGTCCTACAATTCTGCCCATACAACAGCTCGAAAGGCGGGGTACCAATACGGGAATGATAGTTGTTGTTGTAGTCGAACTATGCAAGCGGTAGGTGGGAATCCCAACTTCCACCGAAATCAATAACACATACCCTCAACATATCCTCGAGGGTCTGAATGGTCCACTCACTCTGCCCATCATTCTGTGGATGGAACGATGTACTAAAATGTAGTCGTGTACCTAGTTCCTCATGGAACTTCTACCAAAAACGGGAAGTAAACCTGACATCTCGATCGAAAACGATAGAAACTGGAACCCCATGGCGAGAGACAATCTCTCTGACATACATATCGGCCAACTTCTCTGCCGACAAACTCTCCCGTATGGTTAGGAAATGGGGACTCTTGGTCAATCGATCCATGATGACCCATATAGCATCGAACCCCCTTGCCGTATTCGGCAACTTCGTGATGAAATCCATTGCGATCCTTTCCCATTTCCACATGGGAATCTCCAGAGGTTGTAACTTACCATGCGGCCTCTGATGCTCGGCCTTGACCATCCTACAGGTCAAGCACCTCTCAACAAACCAAGCGATATCTCGCTTCATACCAGGCCATCAATAACTCGAACTCAAATCACGGTACATCTTGGTGGCTCCCGGGTGAATCGAAAAACGAGACTTATGAGCCTCCTCCATCACTGTCTGTCGGACCCCTCCAGACATCGGAACCCAAACCCGACCGTAACGGGTCAAAAATCCGCGGCTATCCTGAAAAAACCGGATGCTTTCTCCCTTAATCCTCTCCAACTTCCAATTCTCTGGCCTCATGCCCTCAATATGGGCATCTCTGATTAAACCCATCAGTAGGGAATGCACTGCTATCCTCATACAACTGGCCGGGGTTAAGGAACCAGCTGACTTGCGGCTTAAAGCATCCACAACCACATTCGCTTTACCAGGGTGGTAAAGGATCTCACAATCATAGTCGTTGACAACATCCAGCCACCTGTGCTGCCTCATGTTCAGGTTCGGCTGATCCATGATGTGTCTCAAACTCTTGTGATCCGTGTATATAGTACAACGAACCCCGTACAGATAGTGCCTCAAAATCTTGAGAGCGAAAACCACCGCTCCTAACTCAAGATCGTGAGTAGGGTATCTCATCTCATCTGGCTTCAGTTTCCGCGACATGTAGGCTACCACTCGTCCCCTCTGCATGAGGACTGCCCCCAAGCCTGTGATGGATGCATCACAAAATACCACAAAATCCTCCACTCCATCGGGGAGTATCAACATCGGTGCCTCGCATAAACACTGCCGGAGGGTATCCAACGCCCTTTGCTGCTCGGGCCCCACCTGAAATCTACTCCCTTCCTCGTTAGACGAGTGAGGGGTATGACAATCTTGGAGAAATCACAAATGAATCTCCGATAATACCCTGCTAAATCCAAGAAACTCCTGATGTCTAAGGGAGATTTTGGAGTCTCCCACAGCATTACCACCTCCACCTTGGCCAGGTCGACCAAAATCCCCTCCTGGTTAACGAGATGTCTGAGGAACTGGACCTCTCGTAACCAAAACTCGCATTTCGAGAACATGGCATACAACCGTTCTCATCTCAGAACCCCTAGCAGCTCCCTAAGATGCTCCTCATGCTGCTCTTGAGTCTTGGAATACACCAAGATATCATCTATGAACACAATAACTGAGCGATCGAGCATCAGTCTGCAAACTCGGTTCATCAGATCCATGAACACTACTGGCGCGTTGGTGAGCCCAAACAGCATCACCACGAACTCGTAATGACCATAACGAGTCTGAAACGCGGTCTTTTCCATGTCCTCCTCCCTCACCCTGACCTGATGATATCCTGATCTCAAATCAATCTTGGAAAACCAAGACGCACCATGCAGCTGATCAAAAAGGTCATCTATCCTCGGGAGTGGATAACGGTTCTTCACCGTTAACTTGTTTAGCTCCTTATAGTCAATGCACATCCTGTGCAAACCGTCCTTCTTCCTGACGAAAAGGATCGATGCTCCCTAGGGTAAACTACTCGGACGAATAAACTGCTTGCCCAACAGCTCCTGCATCTCAGGTGGTGCCAGTCGGTATGGCGCCTTGGCGATAGGAGCCACACCTAGCACCAAGTCGATCCTGAACTCAACCTGCCTCTTCGGAGGCACCGGGTAACTCCTCTGGAAATACATCAGCAAATTCCCTCACCATTGGGACCTCAGAAACTGAGAGCTGCTCTCTAACCCGCGTATCTAGCACATACGCCAAATAACCGGCACACCCGTGCTAAATATACTGTCGAGCCCTGGCTGCTGAACAAAACCCTGATCCCATCCTGGTGCCCTCACCATACACTACAAGTTCTCCCCCACTTGGGGTTCTAACCACCACCCGGTATCCCTCACAGTCGATCATGGCGCCAAAACGGCTAAGCCAATACATCCCTACAATCACGCATACATCCCCCATGGGGATAGGAACCAAATCTATAAGGAAGGACACCCTAAAAATCTCTAACTCGCATCCATGGTAGACCGAAGAAGTAGAAACCCCATGCTCGTTCGCGATCAAAACTCGCAATGGATACTCAAGATCATCTATCGGCATACTGAACCCTCTAGAGAAGGACTGAGATACAAACGACCGACTCGCCCCCGAGTCAAATAATACCAAAGCGGGCAAAGAATTTACTAAAAACGTACCTAATCACAGGTACAATCAATAAGCATAGCACAATACAATAACTGATACAGAGAATAGAAACGTACCAACAACCACATCTGGTGCTGACTTGGCCTCCTCGGCCGTGAGCTGGAAGGTGTGACCCTGAGCCTTCGGAGGCTCCACCTTGACTGGCCTCCATTCCCCAATCCTCGCAACAGTTGATGCGGAACCTTGCGTCGACTTGGCGGCGAGCTGCAGACAGTTGGTCTTCACATGACCAACCTGATGACAATGGTAACAAATCCTCATATCTGCGGGAGGGGTGGACTGACGGCATTCCCTGGCATAGTGCCCCTCCTTGCCATATTTGTGGCACCCACCTCCTGCTCTAGAAACTCCAGAATGAACCCTGCCACACTTTCCACAAGTGCGGCTCGGCTGACCCGCTGACCGTGTATCAGCAGTCTTAGACCGCTTAGGCGCCGGCTAAGATTGTGTCGGTGCCTGACGCTGGTCCTTCAGCTGCAGCTCTATCTCCAAATCACGCCGCCTCGCGGCTTCCTGAAGGTCCAAGAGGGTGTCACATCATTGTGTAGACACGAACTGTCGAATATCAGTCTTGAGTATACTCAGATAACGAGTCATCTGAGACTGCTCTGAAGCAAACTTCGGGCAAAACATAGCGGGTGCGTAACATATCTCTGAACTGCTCCCAAGTAACAGCAGGCCGCTGATCATCAGTATACAACCCATTCGTCAGCCTCCACCAGTCCTTTGCCCCAAGCCTCGGCAGGTTCAGGGCACACCTGACCTTTTGGTCAGCAGGACATGAGCACGTGAAGAAACAACCCTCCACATCAGAAAACCACCTCATATCCCTAATCTCATCCTGCGTATCATCAAACGTCAGGGGATTCATATTATCGAAGTCCCGGTACTGGAAAACCTTGCTGGCTCCTCCTCCAACCCTTGCCGCAGTTACAGCCGAAGTGGCTACAGCGGCAACTGTCTCTGCTAGAGCTGCATATCACTCATCAAAATACTCAACCATCGCGGTCTTAATCGACCCAAACATCTCAGGCAGCTGCGCTCGAAATGCAACAACAATCTCGTCATGCATGATCTCCCGAATCCTGGCATCCAACTCCTCTGTCCCTATCTGAACCACGAGCTCGGGTGCTACCGGCACCTCCAACCCTCCGTCTCCCGACCCCGATCCTGATCCTGATCCGGATCCCGGAGCAACACGTCTCGCCACCACCATACTTATATATATATACACACACACACACACACACACATATACAAATCATCAGATAAATAACATAATGTCGGGAGACCAAAACCCAAAAACCCTAGGGGTTATGACTTCCTTGCTACGCGTATGGGTCATGTGCTTTAAGTAGTACGTCCCATACTACCTTCCACACCTACCCATATTTGTCTCAATTATCACAACGCCCTAACAATATCATCAACATAGGAAATACGCTCAACCCTCATTCTAGGGGAATACCAAATACCTCGCATCTAGACTCACCACTTAACACGACTCTCACATTCATGGAACTTCCATCATCCCCTGCAGCGCTAATGTACGCTAGCTGTGCATAACGCTGAACCCAATAGACTTTCGAATATCCGATCCTTCTCGAAGGCCAAATCAACATTCTCAGGCTATAAGGTCTTTATTATGCATAACAGTGATGCATACACTAAACATCTATAGTTATGATGTCAATTCCACATACAAGAAACCCTAGGCTAATAGGCATCATGCAATCATGCAAATCTAACATGTGATTTCTGAAGATCCCTAGCCTAGCACTAGCATGATCTTCTAACATATCAAAATATCAAATAACAGCATGGTATTTTGGGGTTTACTTAAAGGCTCCGGCTGATCGTACCCTCTGCATCCTCCATCCTTTATTTGAAAACAATTTTAAAACTTATTTCCGAAAATCTTCTTGATTTGAGACTAGATTCACACGAGTGTTCCTCCAATTCAATCAAACCAAGGCTCTGATACCAACTTGTAACATCCATAAAATTCACTCCAAATTTAAACCTTTTCATTCATAAATAAAAACCATATAACATTGTTTACAAAATGTTTTCAAATCATATTTCCATCAGAGTGTCCCAAAAATCATAACATAAGGATGAGGAGCGATACGTTCACGCCTTCGCCTTTCCACGATCTCCTGAAGTACCTGAAATAGTAAACTGAAAACTATAAGCCCGAGGGCTTAGTGAGCTACCCCCAAAATGCCAACACCACACTGACAATACCATAACAGTAATAATCAATCAATCAACATGCATACTAGGGCATCGGCCTGACTGGACCGCCCTACCGGGCCTACAGTCTGTCTGGATCTATCCTAAGCCTTCGGCATGACTGGTCCGCCATGTGGGCCTACAATCTCCCCGGACCGCTCATAGGGTATGTTGGCCTTCAGGACAAAGCGAGACCACCTTAACCCGACCAACAAGCAAATAACCATGTGCGCATAGCTATCATATACTGGCATATACCAACAAGCAAATAACCATGTGCGCATAGCTATCATAGACTCACCGAGTCCATTCAACCCTCTTTCCATACATATCCATTTTGAGCCATGCAGCTGCTCTAAATCACAGATCCAAGCTTGTAGGGCATGCTTATCACGTAAAGTTGCAAACTTTACGTGCATGAATGGATTTAAAGGCTCAAAATGGCAAATCTAAGCTATTTTTGGGTCTTTATGCACAAAGGGGACCTCAATCACGACTAAAGCTGCAACTTTATGCTTCTAGAATCCAAAGAGAGTCCAGATATGAAGTTAAAACTTCAGATCTAGTCCATAGCTCATCATACCAACTTGATATTCCATGAAAACCCTAAAACTCACCCAATAAGGGAGATTTATAGGGAGAATGAAGGATTGGGTACCTTTTGAAGTTGATATCTGGGATGAGTGTTGATTCCCACACTCTATTTTCCTGAATCTCCTTCTCCTCCAAGAACTCTCTTTCAAGCTTAAAACACACACACACAAGGCACACACACACACACACACAAATAAGGCTCTCAAGGGTTCTTTGGAACTGTAAGGAGGTCCAAGGGAGGCTAAGGTCCCTTTAAATACGGGTGCAAAACCCGTGAATTAGGGTTTCACTTGCCAGCTCCTACTCGCTGAGTCCGAATATGGACTCGTCGAGTATGTCACTTAACCCACGATCCTTATCGCCGCTACTTGACGAGTAGGTAAACCAACTCCTCGGGGAGGGTCTAATCCAAAAACTCATATTAACAATACCTGAGAATCGGGGAGTTACATTATGAATACCATTCAGTTCTTCGGGTAATTCAAGCTTGTAAGCTTGATTCCCAATCCTCCGAAGAACTTTAAACGGTCCAATAAACCTTGGACTTAACTTTACCCTTTTTCCAAATCTTATAAGTCCCTTCCACGGTGAGAATTTAAGTAAAACCGAATCTCCAACTTCAAAATTCATCGGTCTTCTTTTCTTGTCAGCATAGCTCTTTTGATGATCTTGAGCTGCTAACATTCTTTCCTTAATTATTTTCAGCTTTTCAACAGTCTGATGGACCATTTTGGGTCCTATAAACTGCTTTTCCCCAGCCTCAAGCCAACAAGACGACGTACGACACTTATGTCCGTACAGAGCTTGATAAGGTGCCATCTTTATATTCGAGTGGAAACTATTATTGTAGGAAAATTATACCAAAGGTAAATGTTCATCCCGGTTACCTAGGAATTCCAGAGTACATGCTCTCAACATATCTTCAAGTGTTAGTATCGTTCTTTCGTTGTGACCATCAGTTTGTAGATGGTAAGCTGTACTTAAACACAACTTGGTACCCAACTCCTCTTGTAGACTTTTCCAAAACCTTGAAGTGAAACGGCTGTCACGATCCGATATAATCGTTAATGGAACACCGTGAAGCCTCACAATTTCCTTCACATAAGAATTCACAAGCGTTTCCATAGACCAGTTCTCCTTGGCTGCTATGAAATGCGCACTCTTAGTGAATCGATCAACGACCACCCAAATCATGTTGTGACCACTTTTCGTTTTGGGCAGTTTAGTGACAAAATCCATAGCAATGTCTTCCCACTTACCCATAGGCACAGGTAAAGGTTCTAAACTCCCATACGGTTTCTGATGTTGTGTCTTTACTCTCGCACAAGTCACACACTCGGCCACATATTTTGCAACATCAAGCTTCATCGTCGGCCACCAGTAGTAGGGTTTCAGGTCCCTATACATTTTAGTGCTACCGGGATGAATCGAGTACATGGTCTTATGAGCTTCTTCCATCAGAAGATCTCTTATTCCTCCTATCTTAGGTACCCAAATACGACCTTGGAATACCTTCAGTCCATGACTGTTTGTACCGAGAGCTTCCTCTTGAGCTTTCTTTATACTTTCCACAATTGTCGAGACAACTTTAATTCTCAACGCTCTTGGCCTCTTTCTTTCAAGATTGACTTTCCGACTGAGAGCATCAACAACAACATTTGCTTTACCAGGGTGGTAAAGTATCTCACAGTCGTAGTCCTTAAGTAGTTCAAGCCAGCATCGTTGCCTCATATTTAATTCTTTCTGACTAAAGAGATATTGGAGACTCTTATGATTAGTGAAAAGTTTGCACTTCGTGCCATAGAGGTAATGCCTCCATGTTTTCAGAGCGAAAACTACCGCTGCCAACTCCAAATCATGAGTCGGGTAGTTCTTTTCATGCTCTTTCAGCCATCGAGATGCATACTTGATCACCTTATCTCTTTGGGTCAAAACACAACCCAATCCAACCCTAGACGCATCGCTATAAATAGAAAAGTCTTCAACCCCATTGGGTAGAGATAAAATCGGTGCCTCACATAGCTTCTTCTTTAGCAACTCGAATGCTTCTCTATGCTTATTACTCCAAGCATAAGTAGCTCCTTTGTAGGTCAAAGCTGTTAATAGAGTAGCGATCAAAGAAAAGCCTTGGATAAACCTTCAGTAATATACGACTAATCGTAAAAAGCTTTGGATCTCCGTGGGACTTTTCAGTTGTTCCCACTTCATCACAGCTTCAATTTTTTGTTGGATCAACCATTATCCTTTCTTGGTTGACGACGTGACCTAAGAATTGGACTTCTCGAAACCAAAAATCACATTTGGAGAACTTAGCATACAACTTCTCCTTATTCTAGACTTCTAACACTTCTCGCAAGTGTCTGTCATGCTCCTCTTGTCTTTTCGAGTAAATCAGAAAGTCATCTATGAACAGTATCATAGATTTATCAAGGAACGGATTACAAACTCTGTTCATTAAATCCATGAATGTTGCTGGAGCATTGGTTAGTCCAAATGACATAAACAAAAACTCGTAGTATCCATATCGTGTTCTGTCACACCCCCAAACCAAGGATGGCGGAAACGTCCGGGGGTGGAGGACTTCATGTAGAGTATCACAACAATGAGTATAATAGTGCTCAAAGTAAATACAACCAACACAAATATAATTGAAAACGTTACATCAAAGCACATGTTTACATTATTCACATCAATTACATTATGATACAAAATGAACTGTTTGACGATTTATCGTCCCATCCTCAAAACGTTGTTGATTTCCTGTTTTCACTGAATTCCTGAGAATACAAGTAGTTTTGAAAAGTGTCAACACAAACGTTGGTGAGTTCATAAGAGATTTCGTTAGAAAAGTAAATCGTTTTCCTTGTAAAAGCGTTAGAATATGTATCCAGAAAATCCGATATTTTCTTTAAAATTTGTGTAATGTAGTCTTATGACTGAAGACCAAAATGTATAATTAACCTTTCTTATTAATAGAAAATGTTATGTGCTTAAATGGACATGGACGCGTTTGAATTAAATGAAATTTCTGTATGTTCTCATGTTTGTTAATACTTTATATTTATGTAGTCCTAAATTAGAGGACCGAGAAATAACAAGTATTGACCATACTTAAAAGTATAAATGTGGTTTCAAATGATGTGTAGTCGTAACTACCAAAACCAAAAATGTACAGTAATATCTGTACTCATAGAGATAAAAAGTGATTTTAAATCGACATAAAACTCATTTAGGTTTTAAAAATAAAATCCTGTAAACTTATGGATTGTTATATCCCTATGTGAGTCGCTATAATCATACTATGACTATGTGAACCTGCCACGACGTTCTCAGGCGTCGCGAAAACTAAAATGACATTTGTCACCCGTAGACCTGCAGGTCCCACTGTAGCTAGCAGCAAGGTGTGGGGTGTCAAACCCAATATAGATCTATATACAAGTATCACGTTCTCCCTCAATGAGATTCTGATTATAACTACCAGGAATTATATCCCGCACTCGGACATACGGGGAGAAAGAAAGAGAGAGAGAGAGAGAGAGAGAGAGAGAGTCTCACAATATAGGTTAACAAGTTTACGTGAAATGTGTGTGAATATAAATCTTTCTTGTGTGAATGTACCCTTCTTGTACGAGTGTGTTGAGTGATGTATCATAAACTATACCTATTATAGTTTATCTAAAATGTACATAATATGTATGAACTCTTTTATGGAAATGTATTAGTGTTATGAATTTATCAAACTATAGGTTAACAAATTTACGTGAAATGTGTGTGAATATAAATCTTTCTTGTATGAATGTACCCTTTTTGTATGAGTGTGTTGAGTGATGTATCATAAACTATACCTATTATAATTTATCTAAAATGTATGTAATATGTATGAACTCTTTTATGGAAATGTATTAGTGTTATGAATTTATCAAACTATACTTTTTATAGTTTAATATACGTGTTCTAAAATGAATGAATAATATTTATTATGAATGACTTAGTTTCAGTTCATGATGATAAACTAACAAGGAAACACATTCAATAATTAGAACTTATGATTATACACTTTGCTCAACATAATACAAAGTGTTATGATATTTACATGCTGTTGGCTAACTTTAGCCATTCTTCCCTGTTTTGGAAAAATCATAGAAAAATCATACGAAGTCGAAAACTAGATCCGTAAATTCTGAGAGTTCAAAAAATGTGTCTAGTTTATTCATAATTTTTATCACGATTTTTAATGACCTCCAACTTGGGTGAAAAAGTCCAAAATCACAGACTGGTCCGGATCGTTGTTTGAAATGATAGGCAGTTTTGTAAAAATCACCATAAATTGTAGAAAAATCGTATGGAGATGTGCAAGTAGTCATTTTAAAGCTAAAAACTCAAACTATTTTCACCTTGTACAGTTTTGAAAACAAAACTGTTTAAGATGCCCAAAACAGTCCGTGAATGGAGTTGAAATTTTCTGATGAAGGCTGTTAGAAAATTTTAGTTATGTTCTTGGTGTTTTAACTTGTATTCCCCCCCTGAAAACTTGAGAAAACATGAAAATGTAGGGGTATGAACTCACCTTGAGTGATTTTAGTGGATGGATGATGGAAATAAGGGGTGTTCAACTCAAGAACACTTGGGAAGATTGCTTGAAGATTTGAAGATCTAACACAAATATGATGGAGTTTGTGTAAGATATCCATGATTTGAGTGGAAATAAGTGAGATAATCATAAGGAGAATGGATTATGCTTACCAAATGTGGAAGAACACTTGATAATCAGTCTTGAATCTCGAGTTTGGTGGAGAAAAAGTTTGAGAGAAAAGTGGTGTTTGATACTTAGTGAAATGAGAGCAAATGAGAGAAATGAGGAGAGAGGATGTTTGTTCCAGCTCTTAAAACGTGGGAATGAGTGTAATTTGAGTGTAAGGGACATTGAGGTGACTTAGGTAAGGTGGGGAGGTGTGGTTAGTCAAAGAGTGGGTGTGGGGTGGTTGCTTGTGACATTGGATAAGGCAAAGTCAACACTCCACCTTTAATAATTCACCCATTTGATTTTTATTATTTAAATAATGATTTTCATCAAAATATGTTTAAATTATGAATATTTAGAGTTTATTATGTTAAAATATATTTTCTGGAGAAAATCCCGCTTTAAAATCACGAAAAACGGGCTTAAAATGTTAAAAATATCAAAAATGGGCTAAAAGTGACAAATTTCCGAAATCTGGCCGAGGTTCAGCCTTCTGATGCTGAAACCGAGAGGAGGGAGGGTAGAAACCGAGAGGGAAGAAGAGGGAGAGTAGGAACCGAGAGGGGAGAAAGGAGAGAGAGGGAACCGAGAGAGGAGAAGAGAGACCGAGAGAAGAGAAGAGACAGAGAGGAGAGAAGAGTGAGCAGAGACCGAGAGGGGAAGAGAGGCGGAATAGAGACAGAGAGGCGGAGTAGAGACAGAGAGGCGGAGAAGCGAACAGAGAGTGAGAAGCGAACAGAGAGTGAGAAGCGACAGAGACCGAGGCTCGGTCTCAGCTACAGTGGCTCGGTTCGGTCCTGGGGCCTTTTCGGTTCCTAGTCTCGGCCTTAAGGAGCTTCGGCTCCTTAAGAAGGGTTTCGGTTCCTAAGGTCCCGTTTTCTCGTTTTTACCCCGTTTTAAGCCGTTTTTGACCCGGTTAAGGGTCGGAATGACCCGAATGATTCCAAAAAGTTACGGGAAACTTTTGAGAGAGATTTGGGAGAGATTTCTCACACTTGGAGAGATTTGGGAGAGATTTGACATTCTTGGAGAGATTTCTCATACACAGAGATATTTGCGAGAGTTTTCACATACTTGGAGAGATTTGACATTCTTGGAGAGATTTCTCATACAGAGAGATATTTGAGAGAGACTTCACATACTTGGAGAGATTTGGGAGAGATTTGTCATTCTTGGAGAGATTTCTCATACAGAGAGATATTTGAGAGAGATTTCACATAATTAGAGGGATTTGGGAGAGATTTGACATTCTTGGAGAGATTTCTAATACAGAGAGATATTTGAGAGAGATTTCACATACTTGGAGAGATTTGGGAGAGATTCGACATAGAGAGACATAGAGTGAAAACGATTGAGAGAGGTTCCATGTGTGATAATTGTGAGTGTCCGGCATCGCAATGCATGGTTCGTAAACCCTGTTAAGCCTTGTTTAAGGATCTTACACACTCCCGATGAGTATGCATCATTATTTTATCGGTTTGGCTCGCCACGTACCACAGTTTTAGGTTAAGGAGATCTAGATGTTCGCACTTTTTGCTTTATGATTTCTCATTAGAATAGAAGTTATGTAGAAGTTTCATAGTGTAAATTTTAGTAATCACGGGCAAATTGAGTCAAACGGTTTGACTTGTTGACTTTAGTTGACTTTGACTTGACCGAAATTTGACGGTTGTCACATGTTCTGAGTTCAGTATTCTCTATATCCTGCTCTTTTACCTTCACCTGATGATATCCTGACCTCAGATCAATCTTTGAAAGATAACTTGAGCCTTGAAGTTGATCGAACAGGTTATCAATCTTCGCCTCCTTCAGCGCTCTGTAATCAATGTACATTCTCATGCTTCCATCTTTCTTCTTCACGAATAACAATGGAGCTCCCCAGGGTGATGAAATAGGTCTAATGAAACCGTTGTCCAACAACTCCTGAAGTTGCATCATCAGCTCCTTCATCTCCGTTGGTGCTAATCGATAAGGTGCTTTTGCTATCGGTGTGGTTCCTGGTAACAAGTCAATACGAAATTCTACTTGTGGATCAGGCGGTAATCCAGGAAGATCTTCGGGAAATACTTCCGGATAATCACACACAACAGGAATGCTCTGCATCTCCTTTTTCTCATTCTTTGCATCAATCAAAAATGCCAAATATGATGTACATCCTTTGGTCAAACACTTTCTTGCTTTCATTAGAGAAATGATCCCAAAACTTACTCTGCGTTTGTCCCCATACACCATAAATGACTCTTTCCCTGATGGGTTCACTTTGACTATCTTCTTTCTGCACAATATCTCGACGTCATTGGCGCTAAGCCAATCCATTTCCAACACGATGTCGAAACCATTTAGTTCGATAGGCAATAATTCCCCGTGAAACTTATTCCCATTCAAGTCAATTAAGATGTTTTTTATACGATGGCTAACATGTACAAACTTGCCACTAGCCACTTTGACTAATAAGGCATTATCTAGTCTATCAACAGGCAAAGCTAGTTTTCTACCAAATTCATGCGAAATAAAGGATTAGTTGGGTTTCTAGCCCCTTTAGAGTATGGATTATGGTGCAATTGGTCCCTTCTTGTGTTGAGACTTTGGATCTGGATCCAAAGTGGTCTAGGGACCATAAATCCTTGATCTTTATGAGTGTCATTGGGAGTCAAGAGCTTCGGATGGCATATTGGGGCCATTTCTTCAAATAGAGTGGCCTGATTTGTGATGCCTTAGCCTAGGAGATGACTGCTGCTATGAGATGCCATGAGAGTGAGTAGGTAGCAGTTAGGAGCTCATGAGAGGTCTATCGGAGTGTAGCCAATGCATAGCGAGAGTAGAGTACTTGCGATATAGGATCCAAGGAGGAGGACTTGGGGTGAATGTTGATGCGGTGTGGTCAGTAGTATAGGGCCCGTACTACTGAAGACACCGGATCAGTGACCAGTCTAAGTAAGAATCCTTTGGATATTGGAGGACAAGTAGGGTTGTGTTATCGAGTGTGAGTATGCTCGATCGAGTCTCTGATATTTTTATGTTGTATTTCAAAGACATCATGGTTGGGACACGACACACACCTGGGAGCAGTGGTATCAGCAACGAGGAGATCTTTCGATTGATTCATGAGGAGGTGGCTGCTGCCATCCGGGGCGAGATTCCAGAGATGTTCGGGGACATCAAGACCACATTGATTGAGACCTTTAACGAGCGATATGAAGCAGTGACTGAGGCTGCGGCTACTGTAGCTGTTGTTGCTGCTAGACCTCAGGGAGGTGACTCGTTGTTGTTTCGGGAGTTCAGCAAAATGAAGCTGCCAGAGTTCGATGGGACGCAGGACCCGATTGCTACGATGAGGTGGATCTCTGACATCAAGGGATGTTTCTACACATGTTCTTGTCCAGAGCACTTGAGGGTACGGTTCGCTCTGAACCAGCTTCGCTTGGGAGCAAAGGATTGGTGGAAGTTCGTGATGCTGAGCTTCACTTTGGCAGAGATTTCTGAGGTGACCTGGGAAAAGTTCACCACCATGTTTCGATATGAGTATGTTCCCCCTGTGGAAAGGGAACGAATGGCTCAGGAGTTTTTGACCCTCAAGCAGGGTACTGATTCAGTTACAGTGATTACGTAAAAGTTTCATGAGAGGGTGATGTTTTGCCCTGAGTAGGTGTCTACCGAGCAGGCTCGCATGAGCCGGTATCTGAGTGTTTTGAGTTCGTGGCGAACTCGACTTACCGGACATTTGCTGAGCTCCAGGAAAATGCCCGGAAGAGGGAGATTGAGTTGGAGACTCAGGTCAGGGAGGAGGCCGAGTAACAGAGGATGGACCGGCGGCCGACTCAGTCTCAACCGGCAGTCAAGCAGGCCAAGCCTGCTGATTCGAGATCTGGGAGTGCGAAGGGCCGCACTTGTGGAAAGTGCAGCACGAGTCACGAGGGGTCGTGCAGGGCAGGAGTATGCTACAAGTGCAGGAAGGAGGGGCATATCGCGAGGGATTGCCCCAAGGGATTTTCTGTTTGCTTCCATTGCAACTAGTCCGGCCATCGGAAGGCCGAGTGCCCTCAGCTACATCAGGGATCAGCACAGGGATTTGCGCATGCTGCTAGGGCTACCGAGGTTCGGCCAGTAAAGGCTGAGGCACCAAAGGCTCGTGGGAGAGCCTTGGAGTTGACAGCGGAGGAGGTCCGCGCAGCACCCGACGTTGTGGCCGGTATGTATTCTTCTCTCTATTTATTTGAGTCTGAGATATTATGCTTATATTATGCTGTGTGTAGGTACCTTTCTTGTAAATTTTGTACCTTCCTTAGTGCTTTTTGACTCGGGAGCGAGTCCATCTTTTGGGTCGTTAGCTTTTAGTCGTCATATCAGTATTTGTCGAGAGGCTTTGAGTCGACCTCTGTGAGTTTCTATAGATAAAGAGTGAGCAGTGTATTCCATGGAGGTGATTCGAGGATGTAGACTTGAGATCTTCGATGTGGGGTTCCCGATCGATCTAGTCCCGATTGCGATGGGGGACGTATGTGTCATAGTGGGCATAGATTGGTTGAGCCAATTTGGAGCTATTATAGACTACGAGCATCAGCTGGTGATGATTCAAGACCCTAGTGGGGGAGGACTTACAGTGTACGCTGAGGGTACCCGACCTGAGTCAGCATTTTGTTCGGCTGCTAGGGCGAGGCAAAGTTTGCGGCAGGGCTGTAGGGTATTTGCGGCCTATGTGATGGACACGCGAGTGGCCGCTGGGTGGCCAAGTTCGATTGATGAGGTCCGGATTGTGTGGGAGTTCACTGATGTTTTCCCCGAGGAGTTGTTGGGTGTGCCTCCCAAGAGGCAGGTGGAGTTTCGTATCGACTTGGTGCCAGGGGAGGCACCTATTGCCAAGGCACCCTATTGCCTTGCGCCGCCCGAGATGCAGGAGTTATCCTCGCAGCTTCAGGAGCTACTGGGAAAGGGGTTTATCAGACCGAGTAGCTCACCTTGGGGAGCGCCGATCCTTTTTGTCAAGAAGAAGGATGGTTCACACCGGATGTGTATTGACTACTGGGAGTTAAACAAGTTGACGGTCAAGAACCGTTATCCATTATCGAGGATCGATGATCTATTCGATCAATTGTAGGGAGCGTCTTGGTTCTCCAAGATAGACTTGAGGTCGGGGTATCACCAGATAAGGGTTCGAGATGAAGATATCCAGAAGACAACGTTCAGGACTCGTTACGGGCATTACGAGTTCGTTGTGATGCCTTTCGGACTCGCCAATGCACCAGCAGCGTTCATGGATCTCATGAATAGGGTGTGCAGGTCGATGTTGGATCATTCGGTGATCGTATTCATCGATGATATCTTGGTGTATTCGAGATCCAGAGAGCAGCACGAGGAGCATTTGAGGGAGATCCTCGGATTTCTGAGATTGGAGAAGCTTTACGCCAAATTCTCCAAGTGTGATTTTTGGTTATGGGAGGTCCAGTTCCTAGGGTTTTTTGGTTACTTAACCAAAGCACGGGGTACATTCACTAATTTAAATAAATCAAATGGACTAAGTTTGTCAATAATTTTGAAAAATAGTTTATTTAATTATAAGTTTGATCTTTGGATTAATTTTTCAAATAAATCTCAAGGGAAGGGTGTAATGTAGATAAATGAAATGGAAGTTTAATTGCTTTGGACTTATTTTCACAGATTCTTCAAGTGAGGGTAGGTTGTGACATTTCATTTTGAAGTTTTAAATGCTTAGGACTTCTTTTGAAATGATTTCTGCAAATAGGGTTGAACATATTTATTTTGCAAATGTTTGTGGAAACTGTTGGGTTATGAGCATTCTAACACTCCTAAGTGTACATGCAACCCTAAATACCTTGGATCTATGTTTTCTCTATTATACATGCAAATATGAACATCCAAGGTATTATCCTAATCTAGCATACAAAACTATCAATATAACAAGATAGAATACATACCTCTTTGATGTAGAATGTCTTCATGAAGCTTGAGTGCTTAGTGCCCCAAGTGTGACACCTCAAATAGTTCACACAACACCAAATACACTTGGAATAACTTGAGAGAAATTAGAACACTTCATGAAATCGTCTAGCCCTCATACACACACATTGTCGATTTCTTTAGCTATGGGTTTCTTTTATATGGTGGCTATTAGGGTTACACCATGTAACTCATGACTTTACCCATTCCTTATGGTCCATGGATTTTAACCTCCATGGAGTATCCATGGGTCACCCCATGGACTTAGTCCAACATAAGGAATCTTGGATCACAAGCCCACATATATAAGAATGAATGATTTACACAATCAACCCATATATTTAATTAGTCTTCTTTTGATCACTTAATTAATCCTAGATTAATTCTTGATCAATACTAATTAAATAACCTTATTAATATATTAGAACTTATAATATATTAACAAACCTTAAGTGTTATTTCTCTCATTTTAGTCTATCCAAGTGCATGATGCCATGCAACCCAAATGGACCATGCCGGGTCGGGTCAAGTTTTACCAATTATAGTTATGGACTTAGACATTAATCCAACAGTCTCCCACTTGGATAAGTTTAAAACTATTTTTGCGTATGACTTCAGGAACCAACTGGCAATCGTAGCTCTCAAAAGCTTCTGTCGAACTCTGACCTTGTAGATGAACTCTGATCTTTGTCAATGACTTGTCCATTAGATAAGGGATCATATATTCCTCCATTCTAGATATCATATGGACTGAGACATGGATTATAATCATTCTCTCTGTCCATTAGTTGTTTCCCGATTTCCGATTTATGACGACTGACTAATTGAACAAATCAAATCAGTCTTGGCCCGGCCGAGCACTTCCATTTGTCATCATCAAATCATCGAGGGGCCCACAGATATCGCTTTTATCCCGAAGGTAAAAGGAATGGATAAACTTCGACTCATATGGCTTGTTCTACTACTTGTTGAATCATACACAAAGACACGTTTTATAACATCGAGTTACCAATGCGTTTCGTGTAATCAATGTACTATCAACTCATAGTAACAACTCATATCTCTAGGTTTGAAGAATATAAGATATTATCGTCTCATGATCACTCGTGATAAAATCCATGAAGTGATTCCAATGAGCGCGGGTTGAATCCAATACTCAGAACTTATGAGCACTCATGAGTGTTGTAGCCCTTTGTCCAACAACTTAGACCTCTACAAGCCAACCCATGATAGTCTTAATTCATATCTACTTCCAACATATGACTGACTGTGGATGGTTTGAATAACTTAGTCATTCCGGAAGAATAACCTAGTTTATTCGGGAAGTCAAAACATGCAAAGTGAAACACAATAATAATTGAATCCAATATGGTCTCAGAACTTATGAATATAAATAAAACACCTTTTATTTATCACCATATGATTACACATTATTCATTGTATATTGTTTCAGCTATCAACATTATTCTTGAATTTAAAACAATAGTTGTCCCATGCTCCAAGCATGCACACACTATGTTTTCTAAACACTAGTCATGCCATACACCAAGTATGCATAATATGTTTGTCTATGATCTTTATTTTGTGAACTAGATCAAATGAACATAACTTCAATGATTCTCTTTTCACACTCCCAAATCCTTACTGTAAATACAAGAATTCCAAATTCATGTCATCTACTGAAATCTGTTAGATTCTAAACTTGTATGCATTGATCCTCTTGTAATGATTATGCACAAATTCACAAAGACTTGGCAACAATCATTACAAAGTATTCCAAAGGAGATCAGCTCCTTAGAAACATCCTTCTTGCATTAAGTTTCCTAATCTTAAACAGATTGAAATTTCTGACTTTGAAACATTTCCATATTCATTTTGACTATCACTTCTGAACAAGAGTTGCCTCCTTACAGATTATGTTAATATGGTCCTTCCAGAATTATCACTATACTTCCAATTGTCCTTGAGCAACCAATCTTTGGTAAACCTTAGATTGTCCTCGACAATTGTTTAATCCTTTTAGTCATATCCAGTTCTAAACCTTTTCCCTTCTTAATGCCCTAGGCATTTGGAAAATTTTAGAAAGGATGAATATAGCACATGTAATCGATCCTATATCCGAAGCATATGGGACACGATTCACGATGTCTCACATAAAGACTAAACCAGTCTTTTGCTATAACATTTCCATTTCTATTTGCCAAGTTCTCATAATTCAGATTATGAAAAGGGATGCCGTAATCATAATCGAATTTAAGAACGCAAATAATGGACCCATATACAGAATTTCCTTATGTTGAGCCATTCCTGTTGGATTAGTGTCTAAGTCCATAACTGTTTTCGTATGTACTTGACCCGATTATGAGCATGGTCCTTTTGGGTTGCCTTCACCATAGCAATATGTAGGATGATTTAAGGAGAGAAAGGTTTAAATATGATTTATTAATATATTATGAGAATAATATATTAAAGGAGAAATCATATTGTTTAATTAATATTGGTCAAGAATTAATTAAGAATTAATTTTGTGGTTAAAAGAGATTAATTAAACTTAGGGGACTGAAGTTGTAATTATAAGATAATTATAATTGGGCTATGGATCACCTAATAATATATAGGTTGAACGAATTCTATGGGAAGCCCATTAGAAATCATCCAAGGGATATGTTTAAGGAGTCCATGGGCTGCTTAGGGCCCAAGCAGTCAGATTAGGGTTTCCTAGTTGTAAACCCTAATAGCCTACATGTATAAAAGGGACCCTTAAGCCCCAAAAACGTTAACAACACTTCCATTAGGGTTTCCAGCCGTTTTTGGTGCCTCTTTTTCTTCTCTTCTTCATCCAAGTTGCATATGGTGTTTGTGACTCCATTAGAGGTACTACACTTGTAGTACTTGCTTTCAAGAGCTAAGAAAATTCAAGGAACTAGTTGTTATTGCTATATAACAACAAAAGGTATGTATTCTAGCTTTATATATGAATTTCGAAAATTATAGTAGCATGCCAGGTTTCTTTTTGTGTTCATAAAGTTGTATAACTAATAGTGAAAACATAGATCCAATACTAGGGTTGCATGCACACATAGGATTGTTTGTATAAGACCCATCAGTGGTATCAGAGCCATTGGTTTTTGTTTTCAATTAGCTTTTCTTCAAATTTTTGAACTTGACATATTAGGGTTTATGGCTAATAAACCCTAAAGGCTAGGTAATTTTCGCAATTAGGGTTGCAAAACCCTAGATGGCGATTTTTGCTAGGGTTTCCCAAATCCTTTCCTTAGCCTCCAAGATTTTGAAATCTAGGGTTATCCAACCCTTGGATTTCGAAATTACCTCCTTCCCCAAGGTTAGATCCTAAATTTTAGGGATTTGGAAAATCCCATATCTTGTAATTATCTTTTAATTGTTAAATATGGTAATTAAAGATCTTGAATTATCCCATCCCTTAATTTCGAGATTTAGAGAGGGATTCAAGGGATTAGGATATCTTAGATGTATAATTGGTAATTATCCTCATGATCTAGATAATCCCTTGTGATTTAATAATTTAAATTAATTGTTTAATTTATGGTAATTATTAAATCAAGAGTTTTAATATTTAAAATTTTAATTTAAATGTCTTAAATTCAAAAATTTTAAGTGAGATTAAAACCTAATTGTTTTGAAGAGTTTCAAAACTTGCCCTCAAGTTTTGGAATTTAAATTGTTGATTAAAAGTTAATTTTGAAAGTCTAAATTCCAAAACCCTGATTTTGAAAAGTTCAAATTAAACCCTTATGGTTTTATTAAATTAATTAAGTGTATAATTAAAAGAGATTTAATAAATCCATAATGATTTTGGTTAATTAAAAGTATAATTTAAACCACCTAGTATTTTAAAAGTGTAAAATACACCCTTATACTATATATAACATTAAAAGTTTAATATTATATATGTATAACTAAAAATTCAGTCTTACCGTTAGTAGGCCTCATTCACGAAGCTAGTCTATAAGGGGTGTTTAAGGAAATTGCCTATAAAATGGCGATTGAATGGGTATCCACTCTTACCCACCGCACTCTTGACTAGTGGAGGGTCGTTAGCCGAACGGGTAGGATAGGACAGAAACCTTCCATTATAAGTATAATGAAGTACAAAGTAACTAAATGCTTTTTCAAATTCCCAAATCATAGTTACTTTAGGCAAAATGTGAAATTGTATGCTAACCCATGGAATTACACTTCGTACCCTTGTCAAACGTTAGTGGAGCGTGTGTGGTAAACCGGCACACTAATTTGGGGATGACATTGGTGGCAAAGGGTGGCTCGATGCTTATCATAGATCAATGGAGCGTGTGTGGCTAACCGGCACATTGATTAGGTGATAGTAGCATTGGGTGCACCACGTGATTCGTATGGTTATTCACACCTTGTTTGTGATCCTCGGCATCCCAGTCACGAATAGTAGGGCATAATCGAGATTAAACATGCCATTGAAAAGTTCAATGAATCTCAAAAGATCTAGGAGTTTCAATTCATTTAAAACTTAAACTTCTTTTTCGTTTTTCATGGTGGAAATTGGTAAATCGTCATTTACCTACCTTCAGATATTCTGCAACTAGATTACGGCATCCCTCTTCTAGGTTGTAGAGTATTGTGTTGGATCCTAGCTTGATGTTTCATTTGGGTGTTACATCAAGAATTCTAATCAACTTAACTTGAATTTTCTCCCGTTTTGTAGATGTCTGAATCTTACAATGGTCTTCCCAAATCCTTTGGAACAAGCTTTCCAAATGAAGATGACGTTCAGAGATACGATCAAGGAAATGAGAGTCATGCTTCACTTCCTCCACCTCCTCCAATTATTCTCCCTGACCCACAAGTTCAAAGGCTTGAAAAGTTCAAGCTCACTCAAGCCCTTTTGGCAAGTAAACACGAAGATGGGAAACCTGTGTGTGCGCACGTCTTAGAGATGAAGTCATACATTGATAGGTTAAACATGTTGGGTGTGAGTTGGCTGTTGACTGGGTTCTTCAGTCACTTCCTGAATCATATAGTGAGTTCGTTAGAGAGTACTATATGATGGACCACAACGTGACCCTAATTGATCTCACCTATTTGCTTATAGCTGATGAATCAGCAATGATTTGGCGTGCTGGTCAAGCAAATTTGTCTAGTGAATCAAACTCCCAAACTTCAATGGACACTGGCAACATTGGAAGTCCAGAAAGAACTAAGTCTGTGATTGTCCGATGTGTTGTGCCAAAGGAGTCTATTTGCTTTTATTGCCAAAGAGAAGGGGCATTGGAGACGAAGCTGCCCTAATTACTTGAGAGATCTAAGAGATGGGAGAGTCAAGACGTATGGCTCTGCTTCAGGTAAAATCCATTAACTAACTCTTTTGAGTTCCTATTCTAGATTCTTAATACATGATGTGATAAGATTACATTTTGATGTTTTGTAGGATCGAAGAAAAGAGAGGAAGCTTGAGAAAAGAAGTGAGATGAATCTAATCATGAAGAAATGGATTTCGATCGCATTACTTGAAGAATGGATTCTTGAGCTACAACTTGGAGTTAGAATAGATTGTTAACATAGTTTTTCAGTTGAATTGCATTGTAAGGACAAGTTTTTTCCGCAATAAAATAAATTTTGATTTTGTCTTATTTATTTATCCTTACAATGAAATATATGAAAAATTGATGTTCATGTACTTCTATTATTAGCAAAATGGATTTGATTCTTAATTATGGAAATGTCAAAAGTGTACCAAATAGGGAGACTTTCTCATCACCCAAGTTTCAATTGGACAGAAACTTGGAATCATGCAATGTGTAATGTATGATGAATGGAAAAATTTCACATTTGGGAAACTTAGACTAATTCTTTGGCAAAGTGTTAATTGAAGGACAAGGAGATCAAGTACACAAGGTTGTGTGTTGATCAAGTCCACCACAAGAGTGACAAAGATATTCGTCATGATTTACTAAAGCTTAGTAAATATGATTATACTTATAAGATTAAGTATAATTCTAAGTTGATTGAAAAAGTTTCAATGAATAGTAGAACAAATAAAGAAGAATCAAGTAGGCAGAAAGATAAAAGTTTCTCTATTCTAAGAAGAAGGGAGAGTACCTTTTTTTATGATGAAGTCTTAATGATTAAGAACCATATCTCAATTGATCCTCTAAGTGAGTCTTAGTGCATTTTCATGTCTAAGAAGAGGTATCAAGTATTGTAGAAATGGATATATCAATAAGTTAATCATACTTCGTTCCAATATCAAGTCATAGAGTCAAGATTGTGACATTGAGTGAAAAGTCTTAAGTAGGTTTATAACACTCATCAAATGTGGAATTTGGAAAAGTTTTCTTATTCTTGCACATTTGAAATTGGTAAGTTGTGCTGTCTTGGATAAGACAAAGACCAACTAGGACCAATTGTGTGAAGTGTTTTGTCTTGATAAATGCTTCACTAACTCTTGAATATTTGTTTGTCAAGAAATGTTTCTTGACAAGAGAATCTTATATGTCAAGAAGTCAGTGGGAGTCTTAATGGTCTTGAAAAGTTTCAAGAACAAATCAAGAATAAACCTTATCGATCATCACTAGCACACGACTTGAGGTTTACAACCTATCGTGCTGACATTGTTCTGTTTCTGTGCCATTCCAATTGAGTTAATTGTGTATATGAGTTCTATGAGTTCTCATTTGAATACACACTAAAGCCTTAGTCGATGGAAAGTAAATTGATATGTAAGGACAAGTTACTAAACTACTTGGAAGACATGGTGGGCACTCGTGTTACCATAGGGCAATAAATCAAGATTAAGAAAGTTCAGTCCATATGAGTTTGGATTTGTCGCAAACCTTGGTTTTGGCAAATTCACATGGATAGGAACTCATACACCATAAAATCTAAGTGTCATAAGATTCCCTCCTTCATGAAAATGACTGTGAGGAAATGCTTTCACTAAGAGAGATTTTAAGAAGATAGCAATTGTGAAAATTGTATTCTCAAATTCGATTCTGGTTACGGCATCCCTTTCCATAGTTCGAATTGTGAGATTTGGCAATTAGTTTCAACATTTGGAACTTAGTAACATAAGTTATGAATTGTTTAAACACACATATGAGCTATCTAAGACAAAGGTGTATAAGGTTAAGAAGCTTAGATAAAGGCTTATCGAAGCATCTGGTATTAGAAACATGAATTTCAGAAATTCAATAGGCATTGTTTTCTGGAAGTTCATTTGTTTTCTGAATACATGTCAAAGCTAGTGGGAGCATAAATGTTATGCTTATATGATAATCATCATGATAGTGGGAGCATAAGTGTTATGCTTGTATGATTGTTATGGCGAGTATTGCAAGTTAGCAATATTAATTATAGAAAAACAAAGATTCCATTTGCAAAGTTGCATGGGTTGGAAAGTTGTTTTGCTATAATTAAGGGAGAGAATATTATACTCCGTTTCAAAATCTAAAGCTTAGATTAAGAAATTTTAATATTTTCAGTCAAAGGATACATTGTGTGTTCTTAAAATTCGATTATGATTACGGCATCCCTCTTCATAGTTCGAATTGTGAGAACATGACACATAAAATATTATGGAAAAAGATTGGTAAAGTATCATATCTTTATGTAAGACATTATGCATCGTGTCCCATACGCTTCGGGTATAGGATCGATTGTAAATGCTATAGTATTTTACCATTCTAAAGTACTCCAAATGTCTAGCGCATTAAGAGGGAAAAAGGAATAGAATTGGTTTTGACTGAAAGAATTTAACAACTATCAAAGGACGATCCAAAGTTCGCTGAAGATTGATCGCTTGTAAGTAGTTGGAAGTATGGTATTGGATGGACCATATCGATATTATTATGAATAGATAAGATTCTATTAAGAATGAGTTGTCATATGGCAAATGTGGAAATGTTTCCATATTGGGAGTTGGATATTGAGAGTCTATGCCTAGATTAGAAACTTTTATGCAAGAAGGATGTTCAAAGGAATGTACTTTGAATGTGAGACTTCACATCTATGGAATTGTCTTGTAACAATTTCTAAGAAAGTACTTTGTAATTTCATTAGCTACGTCTTGGTGACTTTTGTGCTATGATTTTGCAAAGGGATCGTTGCATAAAATGTTAGAATCTAGCATATTCTAGTAGTGGCAAGAACCTTGTGTTCTTACACTAATAATTAGGATTAAGGAATTGTGAAATGAGCATCATTGGAAAAGTTTTCAGGTGATCTATTTCACAAAGCATGGACCATAGGAAACAAAGTGTGCATGTTTAGAGCATGGGACAATTGTTGGTATAATTCAAGTAATGAGTTGATTATCCGAAACATTAAATGATAAATAATGAGTAATCAATATGGTGGATAAATAGAAGGGTTTTATTTACTCTCACAAGTTTGGGGCCATATAGGATTAAGTATTGTTGTCATGTTTCAATTTGCATGTTTTGACTTCCAGAATAACTAGGTTATTCAAACATCCACAGTTGGTCATACGTTGGGAGTAGGTATGAATAAAGACTGTCATGAATCTGTCTGTAGATTGTCTGAAGTGTTTAGACATGGCACAAGTTTGCTGCAGAGTTCGTGAGTGCTTTGATAAGATTAAAGTATTGGATTAAACCCACGCTCACTTGGATCACTTCACGGTTTTATCACGAGTGATTAGTGAGACGATAATATTGTATATTCTTGAAACCGAGACGTGTGAGTTGTTATTTTTTGGTCAGTTACACATTGATAATAAGTAAACTCACCAGTAACTTGGTGTTATAAAACTTATTGTTGTGTGTGATTCGATCAGTAAATGCAAGCGAGCATTTGAGTCGAAGTTTATCCATTCCTTTATCCAAAGTGGGATAAAAGCGATATATGTGGGCCTCTTGATGATTTAGTGATGACATCTAAGCGCTTGGCCAAGCCGGGACTAAGTTGATGTGTTCAATTGTAGTCTGTTATCAGTCGTCATGAATCGGAAGTCGGGAAATAGTATAGAGAGAATGATTGAAATTCATGTCTTTTGTCTATACGATATCTTGAGAATGGAGGAATATATAATCCCTTATCTAGAGGACACGCTATCTGATAAGATCAGAGTTGACAACGGCTTTTGAAAGCTACGATTGCTGATCAGGTTCTGAAGTCATACGGAAAATAGTTATTAGACTTATCCAAGTGGGAGACTGTTGGATTAGTGTCTAAGTCCATAACTGTTTTCGTATGTACTTGACCCGATTATGAGCATGGTCCTTTTGGGTTGCCTTCACCATAGCAATATGTAGGATGATTTAAGGAGAGAAAGGTTTAAATATGATTTATTAATATATTATGAGAATAATATATTAAAGGAGAAATCATATTGTTTAATTAATATTGGTCAAGAATTAATTAAGAATTAATTTTGTGGTTAAAAGAGATTAATTAAACTTAGGGGACTGAAGTTGTAATTATAAGATAATTATAATTGGGCTATGGATCACCTAATAATATATAGGTTGAACGAATTCTATGGGAAGCCCATTAGAAATCGTCCAAGGGATATGTTTAAGGAGTCCATGGGCTGCTTAGGGCCTAAGCAGTCAGATTAGGGTTTCCTAGTTGTAAACACTAATAGCCTACATGTATAAAAGGGACCCTTAAGCCCCAAAAACGTTAACAACACTTCCATTAGGGTTTCCAGCCGTTTTTGGTGCCTCTTTTTCTTCTCCTCTTCATCCAAGTTGCATATGGTGTTTGTGACTCCATTAGAGGTACTACACTTGTGGTACTTGCTTTCAAGAGCTAAGAAAATTCAAGGAACTAGTTGTTATTGCTATATAACAACAAAAGGTATGTATTCTAGCTTTATATATGAATTTCGAAAATTATAGTAGCATGCCAGGTTTCTTTTTGTGTTCATAAAGTTGTATAACTAATAGTGAAAACATAGATCCAATACTAGGGTTGCATGCACACATAGGATTGTTTGTATAAGACCCAACAATTCCAACATGAAATTCATATATATTCTTGACTAAATGATTAAAACCTCACGATCTAAGCTTATAGATTTGAGATGAAGTATAATTTCCTCTCCCTTAATTATAGCAAAACAACTTTTTCCCAATTGAAACCTTTTGTTTTCTATAATTAACATTGCTAGCTTGCAATACTTATCGTAATTATCATGCTCCCACTAACATGATGATCATTAGCATAACACTTATGCTCCCACTAGCTTTGACATATACTCAGAAAGCTCGACTTCTAGAAATCAATACTTTATTGACTTTGTTACCAAAGTTCAGATTTCTGATACTAGATTGTTTTGATAAGACTTTATCAAAAACATACACCTACCCTTAGATAGCTCATGGGTGTGTCAAAAAAATTTTAAGAACTATGAAAAGGGATGCCGTAATCATAGTCTTGATCGTTTTGACCTTTGCCAACACGATATGTCAACACGATAGGTTATAACCCTCAAGTCGTGTGCTAGTGAAGAACTTTAGGTTTTATTCTTGATTAGTTCTTGAGAATTTCAAGACCTTTAAGACTCCCACTGTCCTCTTGACCTATAAGACTCCCTTGTCAAACATCCAAGAGATAGTGTGGATTCTAATCAAGACAAACACTTCACACAATTGGCCGAAGTTGGTCTTTGTTTTATCCAAAACATCACAACTTACCAATTTCAAATGTACAAGAGTAGAAAACTTTTACTCTTACATTTCTCAAGTGTTTTAAACCTTCTTTAAGACATGTCACTCAAATTACAATCTTGGAGTATGACTCTAAGACTTGTATTGAAACGAAGTATGACTCATCTTCTTGATTTAACCATTTCAACAATTCAAGATCCCTTCTTCTTAGTCATAAGAATGCACTAAGACTTCCTTAGAGAACTAAATTTGATATGGTTTCTTAATCATTAAGATGATCACAAAACTGATACTAAAG
The DNA here is from genome assembly GCF_052625555.1 of Lactuca saligna. Lineage (NCBI taxonomy): Eukaryota > Viridiplantae > Streptophyta > Magnoliopsida > Asterales > Asteraceae > Lactuca > Lactuca saligna. Next base: position 61,485,656 of record NC_136425.1, read on the forward strand.
TACTCTCCCATCTTTTCAGATTTGAGAAACTTTTATCCTTCTGCCTAACTTGATTCTTCTTATCCGCTCTGCCATGCATTGGAACCTTTTCCAATGTCTCAGAGTTACACTTAAGCTTGTAAGTATAATCATATTGACTGAGCTTTAGTAAACTATGACGAATAGCCTTACATCTTTTGTGGTGGACTTAATTAGTGCACATGACTATGTACTCGATCCCTTAGTCCATTACTTGACTCACACATCCATGTGAACAAGTAATTAGTCTTAATTTTTCCAATACTTGAAAGTTCTCATTCATCATGCTATACAACTTGCATGATTCCAAGTCCCGGTCCAATTGAGACTTGGGTGATGAGAATGTTTCCTTTATTTGATAAATTTAGACATTACCACAAATGAAAGAATCAATTTCATACTTCCACTCTTGCTATTAATGGAATCATATAAGCAACAATTTTTCCTCAAATGCCATTGTAAGGATATTTTAAAATAAATAAAATCAAAAATTTTCTTTTATTTTAAAACTATGCGGAAAACTTATCCTTACAATCCATATGAAAACTTGTTGCTATCTATTCCTAAGCAATACCTCATAACTCCTAAGAAGTAGCTCAAGAATCCGATCTTCAAACTACGCGATAGAAATCCATCTATGCGATCAGATTCAACATATTCTTTCTTTAAGTTCCTTTACTTTTCTTTGATTCTTAAAACATCACCATGTGACCCAGTCACATCATGTATAAGGAATCTCAGAATAGAAACTTAACAGAGTTAGAGTAGTGGATTTTACCTGAAGTAGAGTCAACCTTATTGACTTTAACATCCTTAGGTAAATTTGGCAGCTTCGCAAATAATGACCCTTTCTTTGGCAATATAAACATATGAACCCTTTGATAATGGTACACGGGACTATCACAAACTTAGCTTTTCTCTTTACCATTTGTTCAACCGAGTTGACTATGGCCGATCCCTTTCCATTGGGAAGAGAATGCTTTTTCTGTATTTCCAGTGTCACCATTGTCAATGTCCATAAAGTTTCAGGAAGTTGATCTTAACAATTGATAAGATCATTAAGGGTCTTGTCATAGTCTATTTCATAGGTGTTCCAAAAGAACTCACTATGTGACTTAGAAGGTGATTGAACCACCAACTTTCTCAAGACTTTGACACCCAACTCTCCCGGCTTGTCAATATGTGACTACATCTCCAAGATGTGATCACACCAAGACCTTTACTTGCCAATAGGGCTCGAGTGACTTTAAACTTTTTTTAAGAACTTGTGGGGTAGGGAGAATAATTGGAGGAGGTGAAAGAAGTATGATTTCCATGGGATATAATCTTCATTTAGGAAAGCTTGTTTCAAGAGATTTGGGAAGATCATAAATGTCTAAAACAGACATGTTTTGGGAGATATTCAAGATAGTTGATCTTAAAGTCCTTAATATGACACCCAATATGAAATATTAAGGCTAGGACCCAACAAACTATTTTATAACTTAGAAGAGGTATGCCGTAATCCAAGCTATAAAACAATTTGAAGGTAGGTGAATGACGATTCACCAATTTCCACCAAGATAAACGAAATGTATTATTAGGTTTTAATTGGTTTTTGAAACTCCTAGATCTTTTGAGATTCATTGAACTGTTCAATGGCATGTTTCAATCTCGAGTGTGCCCTTCAGGTTTTGTGACTGGGATGTCGAGGATCACAAAACAAGGTGTGAAGTAACCATGCAAATTACTTGGTACCCTTAAGTGTTTACCCCTCAATCAACGTGCCGGTTAACCACACACGCTCCATCGATACTATGATAAACATTAAGTCACCCTTTGCCTACCTTGTTAAATACGAGTTAGTGTGTCGGTTAACCACACACGCTCCACTAACCGACTTAAACAAAGTGCAAAGTGTAATTTCATGGATTAGCACCTTATTCACATTTTCCTAAGTAACTAAGATTGGGAATTATTAAGAGTTTAGTTACTTAGTATTTATCATTAATACTTTTAATGAAGGGAGAATTATAGTCATGTCAAACCCGTTCGGCTAACGACCCTGCACCGGTCAAGCAAGCGGTGGGTGAGAGTGGACACCCATTAAGTTGCCATTTTATAGGCAACAACCTTATACCCACCTCATAGACCGGCTTCGTGAATGAGGCGTACTAGCGGTAAGACCGACTTTACTCTTATACATATATATATATTATTAACTTTTAATATTATAAAGTATAAGGGTTGAATTTTAACTTTTAAAATTCTAAGGGCTAACTTGGAATTAAAGTATTCATAAGAGAAAACTTTACAAATTCCAAAACTTGAGGGCAAGTTTTTGAAACTATTCAAAACTAATTAATTCCATAACTTATGTGTTTAAAGTAGTTTTAATCCAAAAACTCTTCAAGATCCATAACTTGAGGACAAATTATGGAAGACTTTAAACTAATAAAGAATTAACTTTTTCTTTATTTTATAACTTATGAAATTAATTAAGGTTACATTATTATATATATATATATATATATATATATATATATATATATATATATATATATATATATATATATATATATATATATATATATATATATTATTTAATGAAGAGACTCTTGGTCCTCCATAACTTGAGGACAAATTATGGAGTCATAACTCCAATTAATTAGAACTAGACTCTTCATTTTTTGTAACCTTTGCCAACTTTATGAGTTTTATGAGTCTTTAATGTGACTCTTCATGTAACTTGAGGATAAGTTACACAAACACATTTTATACTCAACTCTTAGATTAAAATGGATTGAAAACAACTATTTCATTCAACTTTCTATTAATCTAAGCAACTCATAAGAACAAGATAATTCAAATCAAACTTTTTCATGTAATTAGTCTAACCTTTAAACTAATACAAAACATGAATCTATTGACAATTATCTTTGAAAATAGATTAGCATGAACATTACCACATTAAAAAACAAGTTTATAAGTTCAAAACAACTTAGGGTAATGTTCCTAGTCCATTTCTAGCCAAAAACCTCGAAGATATGATGTCTGGGGTCCAACTCGTCGAGTGCATGAACACAACTCGGCGAGTTGGATGCATTTTGCCTTGGACTCGTCGAGTTCCTTCATGGACTCGGCGAGTCAACTGGGCTGACAGCATCAAAACTCGATTTTTCAACTTCTATTGCAGGTATAACAAGAAAACAAGCCTAGGCTTTGATACCACTGTTGGGTTATGAGCATTCTAACACTCCTAAGTGTACATGCAACCCTAAATACCTTGGATCTATGTTTTCTCTATTATACATGCAAATATGAACATCCAAGGTATTATCCTAATCTAGCATACAAAACTATCAATATAACAAGATAGAATACATACCTCTTTGATGTAGAATGTCTTCATGAAGCTTGAGTGCTTAGTGCCCCAAGTGTGACACCTCAAATGGTTCACACAACACCAAATACACTTGGAATAACTTGAGAGAAATTAGAACACTTCATGAAATCGTCTAGCCCTCATACACACACATTGTCGATTTCTTTATCCATGGGTTTCTTTTATATGGTGGCTATTAGGGTTACACCATGTAACTCATGACTTTACCCATTCCTTATGGTCCATGGATTTTAACCTCCATGGAGTATCCATGGGTCACCCCATGGACTTAGTCCAACATAAGGAATCTTGGATCACAAGCCCACATATATAAGAATGAATGATTTACACAATCAACCCATATATTTAATTAGTCTTCTTTTGATCACTTAATTAATCCTAGATTAATTCTTGATCAATACTAATTAAATAACCTTATTAATATATTAGAACTTATAATATATTAACAAACCTTAAGTGTTATTTCTCTCATTTTAGTCTATCCAAGTGCATGATGCCATGCAACCCAAATGGACCATGCCGGGTCGGGTCAAGTTTTACCAATTATAGTTATGGACTTAGACATTAATCCAACAGAAACAAGAGGTATTAAGCTCTGTTTGTCATCGATGCCATGCAACATAAAAAAGGAGACAATCTCGGTTGGGTTTTCCAGTGATCGAAGAAGGCCAAAAAGAAAAACAATGTCGTGGTGGTGATGACTTATAACAGTAGGTGGTGGCCAATGGTGTTGGCATACGACGACAGTGGGTGGCGAAGAGGTGGAGGAGAAGGTCCGAGGGTGGCTACTTCGATTCCTTCTTCTGTTTTCAAGAGGATTCTGACGAAAGGGAGGGTTGGGATAATGTTTGTGGCTTAAAGGAGGGGTTATAAGGGTGATATGATGGTGGTTAGTGGCTGAAGTAGGGTGGTTCTTTGGTGGTGTGTGTGTATAACTGAGAGAGAAAGATAAAGAGAGATTTTAGAAGAGCTTTTGAGTGAGTTACGAGGTCTCCAGGCCTCTTATTTATACTATGAGATCATACACTCATGCAAGAAGGGCACCAAACTCAATTAAGTCTTAAACACATAATCTAAGCCATCCCTACGTACTTGTAGTGGAGTGTTAGGCAAAGGATGAAGGGGATTAGGGTTAGTCACATGGGAAAGGCCAAGGTAGGAAGAGAATTGACTGGCTTCTACACTTAGGAATGCCATGTGGGCCTTACATTAGGTTACACTCTCATTAAATGCGTAAAAAGTATCTCATTTTGGTGTATCGAGATCCTGATTTCGATAAATTTTCCCAAAAGTGTCGTTAGATAAAGTTTAATTCAAGGATTAGATAAACCCAAACGGATTAATTTTTTGAGTTACGAAACTCTGGGAAATTGCATTTAAAATTTCGCGTCTAAATAACCCGTAACACTCGATTTTTTGATTTTTGCAAATATTTTTATGCGATTAAAGAAAACTAGTGTTTTAGTGTCTGTGGCTCAACAGATCGATTCAATTTTAAGCGATTAAAGAAAACTAGTGTTTTAGTGTCTGTTTTCTTAAAATTGTCATATCTTTTGCATACGAACTCCGTTTTGGATGCTCTTTATATTTTCGGAAACTGGAGAACATGTATTATAAGGCTTAAATGTTTTCTTTGTTCATAAATCCATTTTGGGTGCTCTTAATATGAAGTTTTATACTATCTTGTATCATAAGGTTTTAATGTTTTCTTTGCTAATAAATATGTTTTGGACGCTCTTAATATGAAGTTTTATACTATCTTGTTCTACTAGTAGATGGAGCACCATTGGACGATTGCTGGTACTTCTTTTTCATTTGATCCTCACGTTCCCATATATACTTTGGTCCTCTACGAGAGTTCCACTGGACTTTTACTACAGGTATGCGGCTTTTGATTTCTCGATCCATGATCTCTACTGGTTCCTCCATGAAGTGAAGCTTGGTATTGACCTTGACCTCATCGATTGGGATGATGAGGTTCTAGTCAGAGAGACACTTCTTGAGGTTACATACATGGAAGGAATCGTGAACTTTGCTGAGTTCTTGAGGTAACTTGAGTTTGTAAGCCATCAGACCAACCCTTGCAAGGATTTCGAATGGTCTGATGTAGCGGGGGGTTTAGTTTACCTCGTTTTCCAAATCTAATGAAACCCTTCCATAGAGAAAATTTTACTAGGACATGATCTCCTACTCTGAATTCCAATGGTTTGTGTCTATTATCAGCATAACTCTTCCGTCGACTACATGCGACTTTTAGCCGTTCCTTTATCTGAACATTTTTTCCATTGTTTCTTGAATAATTTCCAGACCAGTAAATACTGTATCCCCAACATGTTTTCTAACTATTTGGGTATCTCCAATTTTGCCCAGCATAGCGAAGAACGACATTTGTGTCCGTACAGGGCCTCGAATGGAGCGGCCTTTATACTAATGTGATAATTATTGTTATATGAGAACTCAAATAGCGGTAAGTGAGTATCCTACACATTACTGAATTCTATCACACAAACATAGAGGATGTTTTCTAGGGTTTATATCTTCATTTTACTTTCTTCATCCGTTTGAGGGCTATATGAAGTACTTATGTCTAGTTTGGTTCCTAAAGTGGTGTAGTTTGTCCTATTTGGCTTAGGTTGTTTGGATACATATGCAATGACTTTTATTTTTTTGCATTAATACGCATCCTAACTCTTGGTGAGAGGTGTCATAGAATGCTACAAAATCTTATGTTCCCTCCGAGAGAGACAAAATTAGTGCACTTTCACAACAATGTCTTCAACTTCCAGAAGGCAGACTATTCGTTGTCTCTATAATCGAACTTTTTGTATTTTTAGGTTAGTGTGGTTTGAGGCTTGGCTATCTTGGAGAAGCTCTTGATGAATCTCCGATAGTAGCCTGCAAGCCCTAAGAATTGGTGAACTTCGGTTGGTGTTGTTGGTGCTTTCCAATTCTTAACCGCTTTAATCTTTACGGGATTAACATGAATCCCTTTACTGTTGACCACATGGTTGAGGAAATGCACTTTGTTAATTCAAAAACCACATTTAGAAAACATTGCATAAACTTTTTCTTTTCTTAACAGTTCTAGAATTAAACGCAAGTGTTGGCCATGTTCTTCCATGGTTCGTGAATATATCAATATGTCGTCGATTAAGACGATCACAAATTTATCCAAGTAAGGTTTACACACCTGATTCATAAGGTCCATGAATATGGTTGGTGTGTTAGTAAGTACAAATGGCATAACTAGAAATTCATTATGACCATATCGAGTTCAGAATGTCATCTTTGGAATATCTGCTTCTTGAACTCTGAGTTGAGGGTAACCGCATCATAGATCGATATTCAAGTAGTAGTAGGATCCTTTTAGCTGTTCGAATAGGTCATCGATCCTTGGGAGTGGATATTGGTTTTTGATTGTGAGTTTTTTCAACTCTCGATTTTCAATGCACAATCTGAACGATCCATCCTTCTTTTTGACAAACAATGTTGGACCTCCCCTTGGAGAGAAGCTTGGACAAATAAAGCCTTTTACAAGAAGTTCTTGAAATTGACTGGATAGTTTTTGCATTTCTGATGGAGCCAGATGATAAGGAGATTGTGCCACTGGTGCGGCACCCGGGATTAGGTCGATTCGGAACTCGGCCAGTCTGATTGGATGTACTCCAGGAAGATCCTCTTGAGATACATCTGTGTAGTCGCATACTTGCGTTATGTCTTTGATTTCCTTACCCTTGTCTTGCATACCCACTACGTAGGCCAAGAAAACAAAGCATCTTATCTTCAAATACTTCCTCGCCTTCATGCAAGTGATGACTCTTAGGTTCTTCCCTGATTTATTTCCATAAATGACGAGAGCCTCATTGTTGGGTAAAGGTAGTCGGATGGCTTTTTCATATCATTGAACCTCCGTTCATTGAGGTGATGACCAATACATTTTGATGTTTACTCCGAACTTCCAATGGTCATACGCATTAGGTTAACGTACAAGATGTGGTTATTTAGGGTGAGAAGGCAACTGGTGAGTATTTCTAAAGTTTTGTTTTTTCTATTTCGCTAATTACCATTTCTATTGTGTAAGCTTTATTAAGTTTGTAGAATTTATGTTTTATCACATTTCTAAAATTATGGTAAATAAAGCTTATATCGGTATCAATATAAAATCATACGGAAACATAAATATTATTGATATGAAACATACCAGTAACTACAGTTGGGTCCTGGCGAGCATCTCCCTCGCCAGTTGCTATGTGCTTCCTTTGCCACAGTGATTCTTCAGCTTAGGGAAATCCTTCTTAAAGTATCCCAATTGGTTGCATTTGAAGCAGTTATGAATTTTTCCTACAACAGTGGTTGAGGTTGTAGTGGTTGGGGTCTTTATGCAGAACTTAGAGGTTTGAACTCTTAAGTTGTAGTTGTTTCAGGCAACGCAATTCCCAACATGGTGAAAATTAAACTTGGTACAATGGGGTAAAGTCCCAAAGTAGGACTTAGATGGAGTGGGAGTGTTTTTGTTTGCATTGTAGCAGCTATAGGTTCTAATTTGGGCTTGAGCAATTCGAAGTTCCCTTTGGACTCCTCATGGTACTTCCGTTTCGTACCCTCTGTTCGGTTTTATTCTGACTGTTGGGTCGTGGTACTCAGATGGAGATATTGTTTAGCCAAATGATAGGCTAATTGTTTAGAACCATCAAAGGTAACGGGTCTCGATGCAACAACCAGACATTGAATTGGGTGAGTTAGCCCCCATATGTACCGTTCAATCTTTTTGTATTCCGAGTTTACTATACTTGGGAAAGGGTTAGTGAGGTAATTAAATCGGGAGGTTTAAGCTGTCACCTCCGACTCTTTCATAGTAAGTTTCTCCATTTCTTGTTCTAGGGCCCGAATTTATTGTCTAGGACAATACTCCTTGATCAACATCTGTTTCAGGGCTTCCCAAGTAATGGCACAGGCTGCATCGATTGCTATAGACTTGGTATGATTATTCCACTAAATCAGGGTGGAATCCATTAGTGTACAAGTGGCATACTTAACAAGACAGTCATTAGCACAGGAGCTGATGTGGAACACTACCTCCATCAATTCTATCCAACAGGATAGACCAATGGATCCTTCTATACCGAAGAAGGATTGGGGTTAGTAGGCTAAGAAATCCTAGTATGAACAGGATCCGAGGTTGTTTTTGTTAAAGATTGGAATACCACAACCGTTTCCAATGTTCACGGAAGATTCATTCATGGAGGCCTCATACATAGCTAAGGCTGTGGTAATTAGGGGTGAGCATTTCGACCGGTGGACCGGACCGGACGGGTGAACCGGACCGTACCATACCGTTTTATTAGACCCTGGGCTGGTTCTCGATTCTATGAATCCATCAAAACCAGTCCAGTTTTTTCCCGGTCCGGTCCGGTTTTTACCGGGTTTAGAACCGGTTGGACCTAATTTAAATTTTTTTTGTAATCTGTGAAAATTTTTAAACAACCATAACTCATTCGTTTTAAGTCGGAATGACATGCGGTTCTTTCCAACGTTTAGTTTACAGTTTATAGATGAATTTAGATTATAATTTTGTTGATTTTGGTATTTTATTCAATGAGCTACAGTCTTTCAAAGTTGAGCTATCAAAGCAAAAAAAAAAAAAAAAAAAAAAAAAAAAAAAAAAAAAGCTTTTCAGCAACATTTTTAAAATTTTGTAATCTGTGAAAATTTTTAAACATCGATAACTCATTCATTTTAAGTTGGATTGACACGCAGTTTTTCCCAATATTTAATATGAAGTTTGTATACAAACTTAGAATATAATTTTGTTGATTTTGATATTATATTCAATGAGTTACAGTGTTTCAAAGTTGAGCTATCAAAGCTGAAATTTTTTAGCAAGATTTTTAAAATTTTGTAATCTGTGAAAATTTTTAAACAACCATAATTCATTCGTTTTAAGTCGGATGGACCTGTGGTTTTTACCAACATTTAGTTTACAGTTTTTAGATGAATTTGGACTATAATTTTGTTGATTTTGGTATTCTATTCAGTGAGTTACAATCCTTCAAAGTTGAGCTATCAAAGTTGAAATATTTCAACTTTTTAACTATTATTTTAGATTATAATTCTAAATTCTATGTATCTTTGATAGATAAATCCTATGAAAAAGATATTGGTGAACTTGATTTATATGATAGTTGCTTTTATTTGGAAAATTAATTTTGCAAGTTATAATATTATATCATCAAGGTAGATTAGTTATGCATGTAACGAAACGTAATCATTTTTACAAGTTGTATTGTATCAAAACCAATAACATATTCGTTTTAACGAGTTCTATCAAACCCAAAAACTTACTTTAACGACTTGCACTCTATGCAATTAAAGTTGTACCAGTCCAAACGGGTCCAAGAACCGGAAAACCTGGACCTGGACCTTGACCGGGACATGGACACGAACACGGACACGAATCATCTGGTCCGGTCCACGGTCCACAATATTTTCCATAACCGGTCTGGTCCAAGAGCCGGTCCGGTTCGGTCCAGTTCGGTTAAAATGATCACCCTTAATGGCAATCCCTTGCGTATTCAGATTTTGCATTAGTGCTGAGTCCGTTCAAAATGATGGTAATGGGTGAACTTGTGAATTCCTTCGAGGAGCCTTTATCCTAAACGTTTAGAAAATACACACTTAAGTTGTTTATACTACTTAATCATAAACAAGTATGTAGGAGTTGTATTGTATGATACTGTATTAGTATAATTTACTCTTAGAATCCCATAGGTTTCCAAATTATAGAGTGAGATTGATTCCTCAAATCCTACTGATTTCCAAACAACAAGGGGAAAGGTGATTGAATCGGAAATCATCCATATTTCCAACTGATAGGGAGGGAATTGAAATCCTTCCGATTTCAAATAATAGACATACTTGAAATCTTTTTCATCTTTGGAAAAGAGAGGTTTGGAGACTATTGAATGATTGACTGGGGACTTATGGGTTTCTCTGCCTCGAAGGTAACAGAGCTATCGGTTCTTCGGATTTAGGCGAACTAGGAAACTTTGAACGTTATGGTAGATTTTTAAGTATTTATACAATTTAAAATATATATGTTGTTTTAGGGTTGCTATAAGGTTTCTAAGGTATTAGGTATTTGAAACGAATCTTCAAAACATTCTTCAATCTCTAAAACTTTCGACCGTTGTAGTTTGTCAAACTCCTTACTCAAGGTTGGTTGTGCACCGGCCCGACCATAAATAACATAGGCATGATTTCCAGGTTTATTTGTGGTATGAATTATGTCTAATGCTAACCTTTAATTGAGGCGTCTGGCCTAAAGGGTTGAGTTGGTAGTTTTAGTTGAAGGGATGTTTAGAATTTTATTAAGTGTTCTCATCGCAGGTCAGAGTATATATAACTCTTATAGATTACTGTTGGTGAGGTTTGTGGTATTATTAAAAAAAAAATTTGTACCCCAAGACTAATATGTAGAGACGAGGTCGAGACAAGAAACACTGGAGGGCAGGATCATTTTGGCAATTAAGATGTTATGAATCCAACAACCCAATGCGGCCCCTCAAACCAAATTCCCCATATTGTACGTAGCCAAGAAGTAGTATAATTAATAATAACACTTTATTAGGAGCTTTTTGCGATATTTGTAATTCCGCTTTCAAGGATACGACTTCTTTATAGCCACTTTAGCTCTCATACCAATCTGTCACAAAGGTGGTGGAACATTCCGGGCTGTGTGACTAACTTCATGTATCACAGGTAAACTAATTATACCACAAGTACATTGATAAAAAAAACAACATTTATATTCAATCTTGGTGTTTGAATACATGGTTCTCGCGGATAATAGTATAATATATGAATTACCTTAAATAGCTAGGCGGACATAACAAAAGTAGTAAACTAAATTGCATGAGATCCATGATTATTCGTCGTCTGAATTTGCTTGATTACTGATTCCCTGAGAATACATCTACTTTTGAGGGTCAACACAAGGTTGTTGAGGGTCCCAGGTTTTTTGCTAGTAGCAATAACGATACTTTTAAAAGCATTCAAAAAGTATTTTCTTAAAAAGTAAACCATATCTAGTTAAGCCTTGAAAAATCCAAAACCTATCTTGGTATAAGTAAATTCATGCTTAAAACGGTTTTGAAAAAATCAAGTTTATTAGTTGTACTAAGAGAGAGAGAGAGAGATTCGAGTTAATGTTTATAGTGAGCTCTATAACCGAGCTATGTGACTGGATGTACTCTGCTACAACGCTTCATTGGACGTCATAGTAATGACTGTAGACACTTATCACCCATTTTGATTGATCTGTCGAGGTCGTAGCTAGCAACACTTGGTGGGGATGTCAACCCTGTATAGATCTATACATATGTATCTCGCTTTGAAGATTAATGGTTATAGTAATTTGGATATGCTAAGTGTTTAGACTTTAGCTAATGAATAGTGTCTCACTATAAATCCCTTAACTAAAGTAGGAATAGCTCTCAGCCTGATCTTAAAAGTGGATAAGTTCTAGGCATAATGAATTATATAAAATTTGTAAAAGCAAGCATAATTGGTATGCGTGTTTGGTATAAGGCACTAGCTTTTTCAAACTAAGTATGTTTCTCGTATAAACTTGGTACATATGCATGTATAATTTAAATCCTTAGAAATACTACAAATTTTTATGACATGCATTTTAAGACACACAATGTCACGTAAAAATCATAGAGTTTTGTAGTAGAAAGGCATATGTTATTAAATGTCATATTATTTTAACAACATAGCATATGGTATTCAAGTTTAAAACTAGTTTATGCTTTCGTAACATATAACAGTTAAACCACTAATTTGTAAACAAGCTATAGTTTTACATAAAGTAATGATACTTTATATATATTTTTGTATTATCTAACACATGTCGTACATGTATTCTCCCCCGAAAATATATAAAAGAGTTGTCGTAACACTCACCTCAATGTGTAGTAGTCGAGTATTTGATGCGAGAAAACCGGGATGTGTTGCCATGAGCATGAATCTCCGAGAATAATTTAATTGCCTAGGATATGTTAACATAAATTAATATGTTGAGGGTTGTTTGGTAACTTTACCAAAGCATGGGGTCCATTCACTAATTTAAATATATCAAATGGACTAAGTTTGTGAATAATTTCCAAAAATGATTTATTTAATTTATAAGTTTTATATTTGGATTTATTTTGCAAATAAATCACAATGGAGGGGTGTAATGTAGATAAATGAAATGGAAGTTTAACTGCTTTGGACTTATTTTCATAGATTTTTTGAGTGAGGGTAGGTTGTGACATTTTAATTTGAAGTTTTATATGATTTTGACTTCTTTTGTAATGACTTCTGAAAATGGGGTTGAAAGTATTTATTTTGAAAATGGGTTTGGAAACAAAAGGTATTAACCTTCATTTTGTTCTTCGATTCCATGTAACATGAAACAAAAAAGGAAACGGTCTCATTTGGGTTTTCTGTGATTAACGAAGGCCAAAAATAATAACAAGGTGGTGGCAGTGATGACTTATAAGAGTAGGTGGTGGCATACTATGGCAATAGGTGATGACGAGTTGGCAGGGGAGGTCCGAGGGTGGCTGCCTTCGGTTCCTTCTTCAGTTTTTCGAGTGCATTCCGATGAGAGGAAGGGCTAGGGTGGTGTTGGTGGCTTAAGGTAAGGGTTATAAGGGTGTTAGGATGGTGGTCATTAGATGGTGTAGGTTGGTTCTATAGTGGTGTGTGTATACGAGAGAGAGAGAAAGAGAGATTAGAGAGAGAAAGAGAATGAGATTTAAGGGGGGAGGGATGATATGAGATTGTAAGTGAGTTAAGAGGTCTCCAAGGCCTCTTATTTATACTAGGAGAGAATAAACTCATGAAAGAAGGCACCATACTCAATAAAATGTTAAACACACAATCTAATCCATTCCTATGTACTTGTGGTGGAGTGTTGGGCAAAGCGTGAAGGGGAGTAGGGTTAGTCACGTGGGCAAGGAAAAGGAAGGAAGATAATTGGCTAGCTTCTACACTTACGAAAGCCATGTGTGTAACACCTCAAATTTTAAACCATTTTTTCATTTTTAATTTACCAAAATAAATTTTCACAAACCAAGTCACCAAAAACATTAGTGTCTAAAATAATCATCACAAACTATCAGAGTATCTCAAATTGTCCCAGTAAAAAATCTCCCATTGAGTGTGTACAATCAGACCTTCGCCTTTCCAAGGTCCTCAGAAATACCTAAAACATATAAATCAACAATTGTAAGCACAAAGCTTAGTGATTTCCACAAGATGCCACATACAACACAACATAAATAAACAACTATGGGTTATTAGCAGCCTGGGGACTATCAGTAGTTGCAGTGGGCAACAATACGCCCGATGGGTTATTAGCAAACCTGACGACCATCCACAGTCTTAATCACATATAAGCAACATAATACAAAATAACAATAGATCAAGTTGGTCATCACAAATACAGCAAGGGGTGAGCATTTGGACCGAACCGGACTGGACCGGCTCTTAGACCGGACCGATTATGGAGAATATTATGGACCGTGGATCGGACCGGATGAGTCGTGTTCGTGTCTGTGTCCGTGTCCGGTTTCCAGGTCCGGTTTTTCCGATTCTTAGACACTTTTGGACCAGTACAACTTTAATTGCATAGAGTACAAGTCGTTAAAATAAGTTTTTGGGTTTGATAGAACTCATTAAAACGAATATGTTATTGGGTTTGATACAATACAACTTGTAAAAATGATTACGTCTCCGTTTCATGCATAACTAATCTACCTTTATGTTATAATATTATAACTTGCAAAATTAATTTTCCAAATAAAAGAAACTAACATATAAATCAAGTTCACCAAGATCTTTTTCATATGACTTATCTATCAAAGATACATAAAATTCAGAATTATAATCTAAAATAATAGTTAAAAAGTTGAAACATTTCAGCTTTGATAGCTCAACTTTGAAGGATTGTAACTCGTTGAATATAATACTGAAATCAACAAAATTATAGTCCAAATTCATCTACAAACTGTAAACTAAATGTTGGTAAAAACCACAGGTCCATCCGACTTAAAACGAATGAATTATGGTTGTTTAAGAATTTTCACAGATTACGAAATTTTAAAAATCTTGTTGAAAAGCTAAAAAAAATTTAGCTTTGATAGCTCAACTTTGAAACAACGTAACTAATTGAATATAATATCAAAATCAAAAAATCATATTCTAAGTTTTTCTACAAACTGTAAATTAAATTTTGGAAAAAACCACATGACAATCTGATTTAAAACGAATGAGTTATGGTTGTTTAAAATTTTTCACAAATTACAAAATTTTAAAATTTTTGCTGAAAAGCTGAAAATTTTCAGCTTTGATAGCTCAACTTTGAAAGAATGTAGTGTTGGGTTATGATCATTCTAACACTCCTATGGTGTACATGCAACCCTAAATACCCTGGATCTATGTTTTCTCTAGTATACATACAAATATGAATATTCCAAGGTATTACCCTAACTAGCATACAATCTTTTGATACTTGGATAATAAACTAGATAGAAACACATACCTTGTTGATGTAGCTTGATTCCATGAAGCTCAAGAGCCTAGTGCCCCAAGTGTGACACCTCAAATGGTTCACACAACATCAAATGCACTTGGATTAACTTAGAGAGAAATGATACACTTCATGAAATCGGCTAGCCCTCACCATTCCTTCATAGTCTCTCATGGTGGCCGATTTTGACAAGAATAAGATGCCTATATAGTGTGTCACAATTAGGGTTACACCATGTAAACCCTAATTTTCATGGCCTTTCATTTCCATGATCCATGGGCACAAAAAAAACCATGGAGCATCCTATGGGTTTTAGCGCAAATTGATAATCCATGGAGCATTAGCCCACTATACAAGTATGGATGATTTACACAATCAACCCATATATTTAATTAGTCTCCTTTTTTATCACTTAAGAAATTCCAATTTAACTCTTGATCAATACTAATCAAATAATCTTATTAATATATAAGAACTTATAATATATTACCAACCTTAAGTGTTATTTCTCTCATTTTAGTCTATCCAAATGCATGATGCCATGTAACCCAAATGGACCATGCTGAGTTGGGTCAAGTACATACCAAAAATAGTTATGGACTTAGACACTAATCCAACAGTCCCCCACTTGGATAAGTCTAAAACTATTATTAAGTATGACTTCAAAACCTAACTGGCAATCGTAGCTCTCAAAATCCGCTGTTGAACTCTGACATTGTCGATGAACTCTGACCTTTGTCAATGACTTATCCATTAGATAAGGGATCATATATTCCTCCATTCTAGATATCATATGGACTGAGACATGGATAATAAATCATTCTCTTTGTCCATTTGTTGTTTCCTGATTTCCGATTCATGATGACTGACTGATTGAACAGATCAAATCAGTCATGGCTTGGCCAAGCACTCACATGTGTCATCATTAAATCATAGAGGGGCCCACAAATATCACTTTTATCCTGAAGGTAAAAGGAATGGATAAAATTTGACTCATGTGGCTTGTTCTACTACTTTTTGAATCATACACAAATGCACGTTTTATAACATCGAGTTACCAATGCGTTTTCGTGCTATCAATGTATAACCAACTCATAGTAACAACTCATGTCTCTAGGTTTGAAAAATATAAGATATTATCGTCTCATGATAAAATCCATGAAGTGATTCAAATGAGCGTGAGTTGAATCCAATACTCGGAACTTATGAGCACTCATGAGTGTTGTAGCACCACTTTGTCCAACATCTTAGACCTATATAAGCCAACCCATGCCAGTCTTGATTCATATCAACTTCGAACATATGACCGACTTTAGATGGTTTCAATAACTTAGTCATTCAGGAAGAACGACCTAGTTATTCTGGAAGTCAAAACATGCCAAATGAAACACAAGAATAATTGAATCCAATATGGTCTCAAAACTTATGAATATAAATAAAACATCTTTTATTTATCACCATATTGATTACACATTAATCATTGCATACTGTTTCAAACTATCAACTTTATACTTGAATTAAAGCAATAGTTGTCCCATGCTCCAAGCATGTACACTATGTTCTTCTAAACATTAGTTATGCCATACTCCAAGTATGCATAGTAAGTTTGTCTATGATCTTTACTTTGTGAAATAGATCAAATGCACATAACTCCAATGATTCTCATTTCACAGTCCCGAATCCTTACCGCAAATGCAGGAATTCAAAATTCATGCAATTTACTGAAATCTATTAAATTCTAAACTTATATGCATTGATCCTAGATCTTGTAATGATTATGCACACAGTCACAAGACTTGATAAAAAACATTACAGAGCATTTCAAAGTATATCAACTCCTTGGAAACATCGTTATTGCATTAGGTTTCCTAATCTTACACAAATTTATTGAACAACTTCCACCTTCCCATATTCCCATTTTGACTATCACTTCTGAACAAGAGTTGCCTCTTTTCAGAATATGTCAATATGATCCTTCCAAAAATTAAAATTATACTTCCAACTGTCCCTGAGCAACCAATATTTGGTAAACCTTAGATTGTCCTTGACAATTTCTTAATCCTTTTAGTCAAATCCGATTCTAGACCTTTTCCCTTCTTAATGCCCCATGTATTTGGAAAGTTTTAGAAATGATGAATATTATAGCACATGCAATCGATCCTATATCCAAAGCATGTGGGACACGATTCATGATGTCTTACATAAAGTCATGATTCTAGAACAGTGTTTTGCTATAATATTTTTATTTGCCATGTTCTCAAAATTTGACTATGAAGAGGGATGTCGTAATCATAATCGAATTTTAAGAATGCAATATATAGAATTTTCTTAAGTTGAACCAAACCAACATAAAATTCATATATGTATTCTTGACTAAAGATGATTAAAATCTCAATCTAAGCCTTTTAGAATGATTAAAATCTCAATCTAAGCCTTTTAGAATTAAAATGAAGTATAATTTCCTCTCCCTTAATTATAGCAAAACAACTTTTCAACCCCTGCAACTTCACGAATTGAAACTTTTTGTTTTTCTATAATTAACATTGCTATCTTGCAGTACTAATAATAATTATCATGCTCCCACTAACATGATAAGTATTAACATAACATTTATGCTCCCACTAGCTTTGACATGTACTTAGAAATCAGTTGGACTTCTAGAAGTCAATACTTTACAGACTTTCTTACCAAAGTTCATATTTTTGAGACGAGATTGCCTTGATAAGACTTTATTAAAATCAAACACCTTATATTAGATAGCTCACAGGTGTGTCTAAACAATTTTAGAACTATGAAAAAGGATCTCGTAATCATAGTCTTAATTGTTTAGATCTTTGCTATCTGCTTCAAATCTACTTGGTGGAAGTGTTTCCTCACCATCATTTTCATGAATCAGAGAGAAACCTTATGACCCTTAGATTTTATGGTGTATGTGTTCTTATCCATGTGAATTGTCAAAACCATAGTCACAAGACAAGGATAATGACAAATCCAAACTCATATGGACTGAACTCAATCTTAATTTCTTGCCACCTGGCATCTCAAGGGCCTGCCATTGCTTCCAAGTTGTTATGTAACCAATTGAGAACTCTAAGAACTCATATGCAAAGCCAACTTTAACTGGAATGGGCACAAAAATAGAAATATGTCAACACGATTGGTTATAAACCTCACGTCGTGTGCTAGTGTTAAACCACATGTTTTTATTCTTGACTAGATCTTGAAATTCTTTTCAGGATCTTTAAGACTCCCACTGTCCTCTTGACATATAAGACTATCTTGCCAAATATTCAAGAGATAGTGTAGATTCTTTATCAAGACAAACACTTCACACAATTGGCCTTAGGTGGTCTTTGTTTTATCTAAAACATCACAACTTACCAATTTCAAATGTACAAGAGTAGGACACACTTTACTCTTACATTGGACTAGTGTTAATAAACCTTCCTTTAAGATATGTCACTCAAGTTACAATCTTGGAGTATGAATCTAAGAATTTTTTTTGGAACGAGGTATGAATCATCTTCTTGACTTGACCACTTCAACAATTCATAGCTCCTCTTCTTAGCTATCAGAATGCACTTAGAGGATGAATTGTGATAAGGTCTCTTAATCATTAAGATGATCATATAACATGATACTAAAGTACCCTCCCATCTTTTCAGATTTGAGAAACTTTTATCCTTCTGCATAATTTGATTCTTCTCATTCGTTCTGCCATACATCGAAATTTTTCCAATGTATCAGAATTACACTTAAACTTGTAAGTGTAACCATATTTACTAAACTTTAGTAAAACATGACAAATAGTCTTATAGATCTTTTGTGGTGGACTTGATCAGTGCACAAGAATGTGTACTCAATCCTTAGTCCTTTAGTTACTCACATATAAACGTGAACAAGGAACTAGTCTTAATTTTCCAAATCTGAAAGTTCTCATTCATCATACTATACAACTTATATGATTCAAATTTTCTATCCAACTGTAAACTTGGATGATGAGAAGCTTTCCTTATTTGGTAAATTTAGACACCACCATAAATGAAAGAGTCAAATTCATATTTTCAATATTGCTAGAAACATACAAACATCATGTTTTCATAAATGCCATTGCAAGGAGATATAAAATAAAGTAAAAAAAACTTTTATTTATATATAAAATGTGGAAAAAAAACTTTTACTTACAACGCAACTTTAAATGAAAACTATGCTATTACATGTTTCCGAGCAATCTATCATAACTCCTAAGTGTAGCTCAAGAATCCGATCTTCTATCAAACGACAGAAATCCATCTTCACGATCAGATTCAACATACTCTTTCTTTAAGTTTCCTTCACTTTTCCTTTGATTCTTAAAACATCAACATGTGACCCAGTCACATCATGTAATAAGAATCTCTAAATAGAAACTTAATCGAGTTAGATAGTTGACTTTACCTGAAATAGAGTCAAACTTATTGACTTTACCAACCTTATGATCTTTCAGGTAAATTTGGAAACTTCGCAACCCATGCCCTTTCCTTCTGGAAATAGAATCATATGGACCCTTTGGGAATGGTACATGTGACAATCTCAGACTTAGCTTTTCTCTTTACCATCTGGTCAACCGAGTTGACTATGGTCGATCCCTTTCCATTGGGAAGAGAAAGTTTTTCTGGATTTCCAATGTTACCATTGTCAATGTCCATGGAAGTTTGGGAAGTTGATTTTCTAATCAAACTTGTTTTACTAGTCCTCCAAATCATTATTGATTTAGAAGCATCAAGCAAATAGATAAGATCATTAAAGGCCATGTCATAGTCTGTTCCATAGTAGTCCCAAATGAACTCACTATGTGACTTAGAAAGTGATTGAACATCTAACTTTCTTAAGACTTTGACACCCAACTCTCCCAGCTTGTCAATATGTGACTTCATCTCCAAGATGCAATCACACATAGACCTTGCTTTCCAATAAGGCTTGAGTGGCCTTGAACTTGTGGGTTAGGGAGAATAATAGGAGGAGGTGGAGGAAGTAAAGTTCTAAGAGGTTTGGGAAGATCAAAGATGTCTGAGCTAGACATCTTTTGGGAGATATTCAAGATAGTTGATCTAAAGTCCTTAATATAACACCCAATATGAAATATTAAGGCTAGGACCCAACACAATATTTTATAACTTGGAAGAGGGATGCCGTAATCCAAGCTATAGAATATTTGAAGGTAGGAGAATGACGATTCACCAATTTCTACCATGAAAAACAAAATAATTTATTAGGTTTTAATTGGATTTGAAACTCCTAGATCTTTTGAGATTCATTGAACTTTTCAATGGCATGTTTAAATCTCGATTATGCCATCTCAAGTTTTGTGACTGGGATGTCGAGGATTATAAAACAAGGTGTGAATAACCATGCAAATATACTTGGTACCCTTAATATTTACTCCTCAATCGATGTGCCGGTTAACCACACGTGCTCTACCGATACTATGATAAAGATTAAGTTACCCTTTGCCTACCTTGTTAAATCAAGCTAGTGTGCCGGTTAACCACACACGCTCCACTAACCTACTTAAGCAAAGTGCAAAGTGTAATTTCAAGGGTTAGCTCCAAATTCACATTTTCCTAAGTAACTAAGATTGGGTATTAATAAGAGTTTAGTTACTTAGTATTTATCATTAATACTTTTAATGAAGGGAGAATTATAGTCCTTGTCCTACCCGTTCGGCTAACGACCCTCCACCAGTCAAGGAAGCGGTGGGTGAGAGTAGAAACCCATTAAATTGCCATTTTAGAGGTAGTAACCTTATGCCCCCTTGTAGACCGGCTTCGTGAATGAGGCCTACTAATTGTAAGACGACTTGATCATATATATATATATATATATATATATATATATATATATATATATATATATATATATATATATATATATATATATATATATATATATTACTAACTTATAATATTATAAAGTATAAGGGTTGAATTTTAACGTTTAATGTTATAAGGGCCTAACTTGGGACTAAAGTATTCATGAGAAAACTTTACAAATTCCAAAATTTGAGGGAAAGCTTTGAAACTATTCAAAATTCTTGGATTTTCATAACTTATGGGTTAATTAATGTTTTTTTTTAAAAACTTTTAGTGAAGAGACTCTTGGACATCCATAACTTGAGGACAGGTTATGGAGCCATAAAAACAATTTATAAGAAAAAGACTCTTCAATTTTTGTAACG
Organism: Lactuca saligna; assembly: GCF_052625555.1. Taxonomy (NCBI): domain Eukaryota; kingdom Viridiplantae; phylum Streptophyta; class Magnoliopsida; order Asterales; family Asteraceae; genus Lactuca; species Lactuca saligna. The sequence goes on from NC_136425.1 coordinate 61,506,854, forward strand.
TAAGGCATTTTTATGAGTTTTAAGATTCATAAATGTGACTTTTCATATAACTTGAGGACAAGTTACAAAAACACATTTTATGAACTAGTTTTAGATTAATTTGGATTGAAAAAAATAAGACATATTTTTTCATCAATCTAAAATAACTCATAAAACAAGGTAACACAAAAAAACTTTTGGTAATCCATAACTTGAGGACAAATTATGGACTCCATTAAAGTACATATACATAAAAAGTGACTAACAAACACTTTTTTAAATAATTCTTATGATCTACCAAAACTCATAAGCATGAAAAATCCGTATCAACAATTTCAAGAATTACATCAACATACATAAATCTTGAAATTTTGTTTGTAACCTCGAAATAAGTTTACTATAATCATTACCACTTTAAAAATAGGTTTTATAAGACCAAAACAGCTTAAGGTAATGATTCTAGACCAATTCCAACTTTAAAACTCGAAGATATGCTGTTAGGGGGTCCAACTCATCGAGTGCATGAACCAACTCGGCGAGTTGGATGAGTTTGTACTTGGACTCGTCGAGTCTCTAGTCCAGACAACACAAATCTTTGATTTTTCATCAATTTAAGTTAGTATAACAAGAAAACAAGACTTGGCTCTGATACCACTATTGGGTTATGAGCATTCTAACACTCCTATGATGTACATGCAACCCTAAATACCTTGGATCTATGTTTTTCTATTATACATGCAAATATGAATATTCCAAGGTATTACCCTAACTAGCATACAATCTTTTGATACTTGGATAATGAACTAGATAGAAACACATACCTTGTTGATGTAGCTTGACTCCATGAAGCTCGAGAGCCTAGTGCCCAAAGTGTGACACCTCAAATGGTTCATACCACATCAAATGCACTTGGAATAACTTAGAGAGAAATGATACACTTCATGAAATCGGCTAGCCCTCACCATTCCTTCATAGTCTCTCATGGTGGCCGATTTTGACAAGAATAAGATGCTTATATAGTGTGTCACAATTAGGGTTACACCATGTACACCCTAACCGTCATGGCCTTTCATTTCCATGATCCATGGGTACAAAAACACCATGGAGCATCCTATGGGTTTTGGCCCAACTTGATAATCCATGGAGCATTAGCCCACTATACAAGTATGGATGATTTACACAATCAACCCATATATTTAATTAGTCTCCTTTTTGATCACTTAATTAATTCCAAATTAATTCTTGATCAATACTAATTAAATAATCTTATTAATATATTATAACTTATAATATATTACCAACCTTAAGTGTTATTTCTCTCATTTTAGTCTATTCAAATGCATGATGCCATGCAACCCAAAAGGACCATGCCGAGCGGGTCAAACAAATACCAAATATAGTTATGGCCTTAGACATTAATCCAACATGTAGCTCATTGAATAAAATACCAAAATTAACAAAATTATAGTCTAAATTCATCTACAAACTGTAAACTAAACATTAGAAAAACCCGTGTGTCAATCCGATTTAAAACGAATGAGTTATGTTTGTCTAAAAAAATTCACAGATTACAATTTTTTTAAAATCGGGTCCAACCGGTTTTGAACCCGGTAAAAACTGGACCGCACCGGGAAAAAACTGGACCGGTTTTGATGGATTCCTAGAACCAAGAATTGGCCCAGTGGTCCAAAAAACGGTCCGGTCCAGTCCACCGGTCCAAATACCCACCGCTAATTATAGCTATTCTACCACACAGGTAAGAATAAGTGAGGAGGCTCACCTGATACTGATGACAGATAAATCTCACACTCGAACTATCGGAACTAGATTCAACGTAATAACATAATAATTAACCCTAATTAATAATTAAGGCCCATAACTCAACTCGCGAGTCCAAACCCCATAACTAAGTCCCTTAAGGGAAAACGTACCATTTTGTCCTTCCCATGGTCCAAAACCCTATATCCTGACCAAAGTTTAAAAGTCAATTGCCCATCACGTACGCTCCGCGTACTCTCTTACGCAGGGTGTACAACTCACTCAGCAACCAATCAGTGATGGGACTGGCTACGCAGGGCATCACCAGGAGTACGCCCGACGTACTCTGCCTAATCATTCTTAATCAACTTTTATGTCTTAATTCGTTAAGACACCTATCCCCATTTCATATCTGACCATCCTAGGGTGTCTTAACCCATAAAGTCATCGACTTTAAGCCATGCTACATGGCTAGGAAGGACCTGATGCAACAAAATTTAACTTCCATCACACTCTAAGTCACTTTACTCATGTATGGGCCAATGGAAATGATCAAGCAACCATTTTTATGAATCTACAAGACCTAAAATGAATGAAAGGGCATCTAATCCGGAGTGCTCCAAACTCATAAAGGTCCAAACTTTGGGAGAAAAGCTCATAAAACTCAGCCATGGAGATCAAAAAGGAAACTTATCAAGGTATAACCTTTATACCTGAAAAGATGCACAATACCAAATAGTTTATGGATCTACAAGCTTACAAGAAACACCTCCTTCTTCTCCAGCCTCCTTCTCCAACAATATGCACCAAAACCACTTAATAAGCTCCTAAACTCTCATAAACAAGCTTACACTCGAGATTAGGGGTTTTAAGGGAATGGTGACTGATAAGGAATGTCCAAGGGAGGAATAAGGTGCTTCAACAAGGGAGAAACCCTTCAAATTATGGTTTAGAGATGGGGCTAGTACGTCCGACATACAACACATACACCCAACGTACTAGCAGGGCTTCCGCGATCCTGCATCTCACGAGTATGTTGTGCGTACCCTCATGCACGCCCAACATACATGCTAAAACGCAAAACTTTTACCACAAGGGACCAATTATGCAACTTTGATAATGTTAAGGGCTAAAATGATAATACTAGAGAATCGGATGTTACAATGTAGGCCCTATATGACGTCACACTCTCATTAAATGCCCAAAAACCATCTCATTTTTGTGTATCGAGATCCTGATTTTGAGAAATTTTTTCTGTAAATGTCGTTAGATATATTTAATTCAAGGATTCCAACACCTGAACGGATTAATTTTTCGAGTTATGGAACTCTGGGAAATTGCATTTGAAGTTTCGCGTCTAAATAGCCCGTAACGCTTGATTTTTTGATTTTTGCAAATAGTTTTTGTTAAAAATATTTTGATTAGGAAATTAAATATTAGGCCATAGCCTGATTCCAAAAACGCTCTCAGAATTTCCATCAGAGGTGTGCAAGTGCCTCAACGGGTCGATTCGGTTTTACGTAATTAACGAAAACCAATGTTTTATTGTCTGTTTTCTTAAAACTGTCGTATGTTTTGCATATGAACTCCGTTTTGGACATTTTTTTATATTCTTAGAAATAGAGGAACAAGTATTATAAGGTTTTAATATTTACTTTTCTCATAACTTCTTAATACGGAATTTCAGTTTTTCAGACGCATTAACGAGTGTTGCAGTTTGAGCTATTTGATTCGTTTGACAGTTTACACATTTGGAAGCAGGATTTGATCTAATATCTTATAATACTTGAAATGAACTCATTTATTGATGCACTAAAAATCAATGATTCAAAATACAAAGAGATCTACTATGAACTGATCGTCTATAGTTTTTGACCAAAATGTTGGGATGTCACAAATGTATACTGAAGAATAAATATCTAATGGGCTTGTACACAAACTACAATAATGGTCTATACATCAATAAAAACATGTATACTAACATCCTATATGGACGTGTAAACTGGATCTAAAGTCTGAGAAAAGTGTTGAAGGAAGTCCTTCGGTGAAGATGTCGACATACTGAGCAGATGATGGTACATGAAGAACACGAATTTGTCCCCTGGAAACTTGGTCACGAACAAAAATGAATGTCATTCTTTATGTGTTATGTTTGTACACTGTTAAGTTTAATGGTGTTGCGTCATGGGCTTTACATTATGTATCCGGATTGGGCCGGTCCATCCGTGTTTATCTAGTAGGGTTTTACTATAAGTATGCATGCATGTATGCATTATACGAAGTCGATAATTACGTTTATTATATTGTAACCCTAAACACCTCTACAGTTGAAGTTCTTAATCGAGCTCTTCTGAGGTGTTGAAGTATTAATCATATGACATATTCATAGCCATACTCGTGTTCATATTTACGTTCATAATTGTTTGCTTGCATAGAATCTAACGATCCTAATTGAACTTAGTTCTATCAATTGGTATCAGAGCACGAGACTGTGTAATCAATACATATTCCTTTTGTATTCAGAATTCTTTAGGGTTTCCGTTTTTATCGTATTAATAGAAGCTATCTTCTTTGTATCAATGACAATTCTGTTTAAGATAAAACCCTAATCTCAAGTTTACAGGTTTGATTCTAGCAGCCCACCAGCTCTCACGAAGATTCACAAACAAATCCCATCAACATCTCAAACAGCATTGGATCTACAACCAAGATACCCATTCTTTACACTCAAGACTATGAAGTATGGGCACATCACTTTGAAGACTATGTGGTTGGATCAGAAGATAATGGCTATATCATCTAGGAAGCTATCACACTTGGGGAATTTGTTCACTCAGGAACGAACACTACTGTTAAGTCTCAAAAGGAATATAACAAGCTGGTGATGTAGATAAGATGCCACAGGACGAGAAAGACAAGTTGCTGTGTAATGAGAAGGCTATGAGAATGATCAGATTCGCCTTACAATCTGACACTTTTCGGTTGGTAGGTTCATGCACGACTGCCAAAGAAATCTGGGATAGGTTGAAAGAACTTTATTTAACTGATGAAGATCTAGAACACTCCATTAAAACCTTGTTGCTGTCAGAATTTGGAGTTTTCGAACAGAAACCAGAGGAGAAACTCATACAAACTTTCAATCGGTTCAATCATCTCCTAAATAAGATGATCAAGCATGGAATAGAATGAAAGTTGATCGAGCAGAAGGTGACCTTCATGAACGTACTGAGACAGGAATGGATGGTTGTGGTTTCAACCGTGAAAGCACACGAACAGTTTAAGTCTTACTCACTGGCGAAACTTGTGGGAATACTTAAGTCCCATGAGAGTGTAGTAACTAAAGAAGCGAAGATAGTTTCTGGTGTGGGATCTCTGACCCTTGTCTCAAAAGGAAAAAACATTATAGAAGAAGAAGAAGAGTCTGATATGTCTAAGTGTGATCTTACAAGCGAAGAGTACGCTATGATGGTCACCAATCCAAAGAAGTTTACACGAAGAAAATTTTCTGTCAACAAGAACCGAAACTGGCAAGGAAGTTATAGTTCTGAGAAGGTGAAGGATGAAATGAAAATTTATTCTCAAAAGGATGAAGACAAGAAGGAGAGCAAGCTTGCAGGAGACTCTAGGTTCGATTGCAATTACTGTCACGGCAAGAACCACTTTGCCAAAGATTGCATGCTAAGGAAAATGGCTGAGAAAATAGATGGTGAAGATGATGAGGTGTACTATATGCGCAAGTTGGAAGAGATCAAGAAAAAGAAGACAACTAACAGTTCTATGAATGCCTTGATTGTACAGGAAAATACAGATGAAGATGAGTTCGGTGGCATTGAAGTTTGGTCAACCGACTCTGAAGATGAAGAGGTAAGAAAGCATACTCATGGAAAGGCTTATGTGGCAAAGGAAGTAGTTTTCGCTGGAAAGTGTTTAATTGTCACAACCGGTTCATCAACCGAAAGTGCAGATGAGGAACCGCACCTGACTGAGGACAAGTGTTTTGCAGCAAAGCCTATTAGTGAGAAGATCAACAACTGCGATCGGTTGATCAAAAAGGTATGATCTATCCTTGAATCACATAAAGTTCCAATAACAGATTATGAAGAATAATTAAATGAATTAAAATTCAAATTTTCTAACTTAAGTGGTAGTCTCATGCAAACTTGCTTAGCGAATTATAACCTAACTGACCAACTCAGCAGGGTGTCTTCAAAGAGTGAGGAGAGAAGGATGTGGATAGAGCTGAAGGAGGCGAAGTTAATTAAGGCTAAGCATGAAAGTATTTATTTGCAAAGAGACAATTTAAAGTTTTTAAAACAAAGGAATTTTTTTTTTAATTACTAAGCGTTTATACACTAATATTGCTCAATTACATTTAAGCTGTGAGATAGGAAAGAAGATTCATAAGATGATTTTACCCTTCCCTGAATTTAAGGAGGATGATGTCATAGGAGAATGTGAATCAGTAGTGTCATCAGAAGAGACATCCATGTCTTACAAAATTGGACCGGACAAGATAGAAACCTTCATTGATTCTAAGGAACACAAATGTATGTTAAAAGATATTTTAGATGAAAATGATAGGTTGAAAATTAAGTCTGACACTATTCAATCATTTGACCTGTCTAATGCGAAACCGAGAATGAGAAACCCCTCATTTTTGAAAATTCGGTTAAATTCGTTCACATGTCAAAAGACAAGCAACAAAAACTCAAAGAAAAAGTTATGGTTTATCAAAAGGTTCAAACTATGGCAAATCAGGTCTATGCAGTTACAGGGGTCACTAAAAAAAACGGCAGAATTAAGACTCTTGGTTGACAAAGACAATGCTGAAGGATGCGACGATTACTTCTGGTCTGCTCCTATTGACAACGCAGACGAAACCGTAGGCTTATCTGAGAAAACTTCATGGAGGGTTAAAGGAAGACATGTTGCTGAACCCATCAACAAACACTCAAGTTTCGACAAACCAAGCACAAGTGGAACTAAAGAAATCCCTGAAGAACCGATGACAAAATCAAATGTTCCAACAAATACAACTGAAAGTCAAAAGCAGAAGCCAAATGCTAGCTTCAATATCCACAAATCACAGAAGGAGTTAGAGGAACAAAAACGCTTAAGAAATCAAAGATACGCAAAGAACCTGAATGAGCGTAAACGTCACTGGGAATCTCAAAATCCCAACTACGTACCTCCTAAGAAAGAATCAACGCATAAAGGGAAGGAAAAACTCACAGGAAAAGTAAATTTCAGCCCAAATTCCTACTATTCCAAATGTCCGAACCGTACCTCTACTCTCAGTTCCTAAACAAGCGTATCAAACCGAAAGTCAAGTTTTGGTCCCCACATCAGCTCTCAGAACCGAAAGTCAAGTTTCGATCCCAAGTCTAGTTTCGGTCCTTCTAACTCACAATGCAAAATAAATTATGTGAAGGACATCCAAGGAAACGGAAAGCTAGCATCAGATTCTGAGTTCCATAATAAGAAAAAGTCATCTAACCCAAGGATTCAAAAGAAAAATCCTAAACCATCTAACAACACGCCAACTAATGCACCAAAAATTAAACAAGATAAAACTAAAATCAAGGTGTATACCATTAAAAGAAAAGATCAAACCACTCTAGTAAAAATAACATATTTGGTTGACATTTCTTCTATAATTCCTTTTTCTGTGAAAGACTTACTAGGACCCAAGAAACTTTGGATTCCTAAATCTGCTTGAATTTGCAGGTAATTAGTGATGAGCAGTTCAATGATGAATGGTATATAGACAGTGGTTGCTCGCATCACATGACAGGAAGGAAGGAAGAGCTAAGGTAGTTTCGGTCCCTAACAGATGGTGGGTGTGTAAAGTATGGAAATTACTCCTATGGAACAATGAAGGGATACAGTATGATAACCAATGGAGATTTCTCGATTCGAAAAGTGGCGTATGTGGAAGGATTGCAGCATAACCTCATCAGTGTGTCACAATTAGTTGTAGGAACAAGTCTGAAAGTATCATTTGATGACGAGGGCTTTGAAATATTTGAAAGGCAATCAAAAAAGGTTCTGCTAAAATATGAACGCAAGGGGGAGATGTATCCTTTAAATCTCAACCCAATACGAAGAAAACCAGCAGTATGTCTTCTTTCAAAGGAAAACACAGATGAAAGTTGGTTGTGGCATCAACAACTATCGCATCTTAACTTCAAAGATATTAATAAGTTGGTGCTTAGTGATCATGTTCGAGGCCTCCCTCTTCTCAAGTTTGACAAGGAACATCTGTTTGCAACATGCGAGATGGGAAAACAGAGCAGAAAGAGCCACCCTACACGAGTCAATACAAAGATTATTGAAGCTCTTGAACTATTGTATATTGACTTATGTGGACCTTCGGCTATCGAGATCATCGGTGGTAGTAAGTACATTCTTGTCATTATAGATGATTTTTCACGCTTCACTTGGGTTTTCTTTCTTAAACAGAAATCAGACGCAACTCCCAAGTTGAAGACATTTATTAAGCAAATGGAAGTTCAGCTGAGAAAGACGGTGCGGAATATCAGGAGTGACAATAGGCTGGAATTCAAGAATAAAGATTTTGAGGACTTTCTGGCTGATAAGGGGATAACTCACAACTTTTCGGCTCCTTATACACCACAATAGAATGGGATTGTTGAAAGGCGAAACCGTTCTTTATGTGAGGCAGCCAGAACCATGCTCAGTTTCTCTTCTCTTCCGTTATACTTCTGGGTTGGTGCAGTTGGAACCACATGCTACACTTAGAACTGTTCCTTCCTTAACAAAAGATTCTCAATCACTCCATATGAGATCATAAATAATAAAAAGCCCAATGTTAAATTTCCACATGTTCGGTTCAAGATGTTTCATCTTTAACTTAAAGGATAATCGAAACAAGTTCGACGTCAAAGCAAATAAGGGAATCTTTCTTGGTTATTCACTCTCTTCAAAAGCTTACAGAGTTTTGAATAAACGATCCAAATGGATTGAAGAAACATATTACGTAACCTTTGACGATAATTACATGAAGAAAGTTCAAAGGAGCGAAAGTGACTTAGGGGAAATTTTTCCTGCATTAGGACAAGTTTCGGTTCCCATATCTAACTTGTTCGAAGAGTACATTCGGTTATTTGATGAACCAGAGAAAGCGGCACACTCAGAGGTGAAAGTAGCAGATAACAAAATTGATAATCTCAAAAAGATCATCGACGAAGCTGCAAAAGAAACGAAAAGTGAACCTCCTAAAACTACAGGCGCTCAACCCTCAATTGACTCTCCAATCAACGGCTCAATGTTCAAGGGGGAGAGTTCATCAGCACCAAAGACAACTGAAGTATCTTTCGAGGGGGAGACTTCAATACCATCCCCAACTCATAAAGGTCCAGTCAAGGGGGAGAATCCAACTCCCACAGAGGATGCAAACGTTGACGCTGCCACATGATACACTTCGCCAATTGAAGGGGAGAAAGAGAATGCAACTGATGAAGGCGAGGGTGAACAATCAGAATTTAAATAGGAAGTGAATGCAGAATTAGATCCAGCTTATGACCCAAATTATCCTCCGTTAGTGAAATGGACCAAGGACCATCCCAAAGCACAAATTATTGGTGAATCTTATGAGAAAGTTCTTACTCGTTCTCAATTGAAAGCGAAACAAACTACATTATTCTCTAAAGTTGAATTATGTATGTTTAACTTGTTCATCTCCAAAATCGAACCGAAAACAGTTAATGTTGCACTTGATCATTCTGATTGGGTTCAAGCAATGCAAGATGAGCTCCATGAGTTCGAACGTAACTGAGTTTGGAGGCTGATTCCCACACCAAAGGATGCTTCTGTGGTCGGCTTAAAATGGGTCTTTAGAAATAAATTGGACAAAGAGGGGAACGTCATTCGCAATAAGGCTCAGTTGGTGGTGAAAGGATATTGCCAAGAGGAAGGGATAGATTATGTGGAAACCTTCGCTCAAATAGCTAGGTTGGAATTAGTTAGAATCTTTCTGGCATATGCTGCTCATAAAAACTTCAAAGTTTTCCAAATGGATGTCAAATGTGCTTTCTTGAATGGAGAACTAGAAGAAACAGTGTATGATGATCAACCTCCCGGGTTTATGAACGAAAAATTTCCTGATCATTGCTATGTGTTGGATAAAGCGGTTTATGGTTTGAAGCAAGTACCGAGAGCCTGGTATGAAACTTTAACTCGTTTTCTGAAAATGTCGAAATTTAAGCAAGGTTCGGTTGACCCAACCTTCTTCCGAAAGAAAGAAGGCGAACATCTAATGATAGTTCAGATTTATGTTGATGATATCATCTTCGGCTTCACGAATCCTAGCTTAACAGCTGAATTCAGAAAGTTGATGGAGACTAAATTTGAAATGAGCGCAATGGGTCCAATTAATTTTTTCCTTGGTTTAAATATTAGACAGGGACCAGAAGGTATCTTTATCAACCAGGAGGCGTACACAAAGAACCTATTAACAAAATTTGGCATGACAGGAGACTCAAAAGTAAAGGTTCCTATGGCATTTGGCACTAAGTTAACACCATCTCTGGAAAAACCTGTTGTTGACATAACACTATATCGTCAAATGATAGGGTCCCTTATGTATTTAACAGCTAGTAGACCGGATATTATGTTTTATGTTTGTTATTGTGCTAGGTTTCAAGATAATTCAATAGAACCTCACATGGTGGCAGTGAAGAATATCTTCCGTTACCTAAAGTGAACCTCATCTCTCGGTCTCTGGTATCCGGCTATATTTGGATTCTTTATTTAAGCTTTTTCCGATGCTGATCTTGGAGGATGTGGTCTGGACCGAAAGAGCACTACAGGTGAGTGCCAATTTATTGACGGAAAACTTGTTAGCTGGCAGTCCAAGAAGCAAACCTGTGTGTCACTTTCAATGGCAGAAGCTGAGTACATAGCTGCAGCATCTTGTACTTCTCAAGTAATATGGATTCAAAGTCAACTGAGAGATTACGGGCTGAGTATGAAGAAGATTCCTCTCTATTGTGACTTAGAAAGTGCAATAAGGATTTGTCACAATCCAGTGCAACACTCCAAAACTAAGCACATTGCACTTAGATATCATTTCATCAAGGATCATGTAGAAGATGGGAACGTGGAAGTGCATTTTGTCCGATCCTCTGATCAACTGGCTGATATATTCACTAAAGCCTTACCTGAAGCATGTTTCAATAAAATTTTACAAGGTCTGGGAATGATGGAAGCAGAGTCGGTACCGAATCCTCAAATCTTGCACTAAAAATAAGACAGGCGAAATGGAGTGAATGCTTGGTCTATTTCGGCTCCATAATTTTCGGGAACCGAAATGAACCAACCGCTCGGTCTATTTCGGCTCTGTAATTTTAAGGAACCGAAATGAACTGAACGTTCGGTCTATTTCGCTTCACTCAATAAAGATAAGGTTTCGGTTGTATATTCCGTATATTATATTATCTCAATTCTTTCAACTTCTTTTATTTATTTATTTATTTTTTTCTAGAAAACTTCAAAAATCCAAAAATATATTTTTTTTCTGTTTTTTATTATTTTTCAGAAAACTTCACAAATCCAAAAATATTTTCTCTTTCTGTTTTTATTTAGAAAATATAAAAACCTCAAAAAAAAAAAATTGTTCGGTTTGTTCGTTTTGTTTATGTGGTGTGTTTGTTTGCACATTCTTTTAAATAGGTTCCGAATATACCAGTACAACAGAATTTGGAGCTGAGGCAGGTATGATTATTCTTTTATGAACTAGTTAAGGGTCCCTAGAAGCATGATGTTGCATGTTGACCAATGCCTCTACGACTTAAAGCAAGGCCTTAATGATTCGATCTATACCTATTGTTTCTTCCAAATCAGGCTGTTAAAATCAACTCGGTCTAGAGCTACCTTACTCTTCTCATATGAGTTAAGAGTTTTTCTGCTTAGTCACATCTTTATTGCAGAAGGTACCTACGGTTCTTTAGCCATCCTCCTTACATTCTCCATTAACTTTCGGTTCACCACTGTAACCCTTCAGACTCTCGGTTATAACCACTGAGGTTTATGGTTGCATAAAATCTGTGTTTGTGATCTTAGATACGTATACCACGTGCTAAGTGAAACCCAAAATTCAACACCTATAATGAATTGACGGTGAATTATTATATCCAAGATCTTACTAGTTACCTACTGAAATCTCTTTTTTAGTTTTGAGTGATCTTTTATGAATTTGTTTAACACCAAGGCTTTTCTTCCCATAAAGATCCAATTTATTTTTGTTTTTGAGATTTATGTAACGTCTTTAGTCATTATACAATATATACTACATACTTGCTCAACAGACCACATCGGTCTCACAAGTACTTCTTCCAATGTTCGGTCTCACATTAAGAATTGATGTTCGGTTGAAGATAAGCCACCTTAAGCCTATGACTTAAAAAGAAGCCTGTTTCTTTACAAACACTTGATCGTATTTTTTGGGAAACCGCACAAGCACTTCTAGTCTATCTTGACTTTGAAGGAAGTGATTCTTGCCCGGAATCACCTGCTTTCTGTCTCATAATAAGACATCACTCACATCCAGTACACATTTGCTTTATTTCTTTATCTTTTGTCACTCTATTGCACGAAAATTTTAATTTTCCAACATTTTGGTGGCTGTAAGTTCAAGTTTTGTTTATCTTTTAGCTTAACAGGGGTAATTCTATTTCTAGTAGTGAAACTGAATTTCAAAAGGATGATTGAGTATAAGCATTTGGGCGCGTGAATTTGAACGGTCTCTATACCCACGCATGTTGACGTATACATAGGAGTAACCAACCTGTCACATCGCACTTTTTCAGGCGATGTTTTAGTGATCACGTCATTATCATAATGATTTTTCTCTCTCCTGGCAACGGTATATAAAGGGTTTCTACTTTTATTTATCTTTTACCAGCAACAAAGTCTCTCAAATTACAAGGCAAGTTCAAACTGTTCATATTCCTTCTTCGATCAACAATGGAGACTTCTTCATCAGTTCATGATCAGACTGCTTCGTCCACATTGCTTTCGATCGAGCCAAATCAGAATATGATTCTCGAACTCAACCCCTTTCTGTATGATTCATATATGTTGCACGTAGTTGAATGTTTGAAGTGTTCACCGCTCGTTCTAGCCCTAACGTAGGTGGAAGCTGTCCCGATGTCACTAATATCCCACGTTTACTCTACTGCCACATATGACAAGAACAAAGAACAAATCTACTTTCAAATCCGTTCTAAAAAGGCTTTTATTTCAAAAGGGAGATTTTGTTCGTTGTTGCATCTTGTCGTGGATTCCTCTGTCATCTCAAAGACTTCATCACAACTACTTAATTGTTTTCAATGCTCTACGAGATGGGTTATACGGATGTGCTCACCACAGTTACAAAGGTTAAGAAGTCTTGTTTACCATCTCAGTGGAATAGATTGCTTACTCTTCTCATCAAGAGTTCGGCAGAGAGGAGTGTTGGATATGATGGCACCAACAAGGGTTTCCTGACCCTTCTCTATGGCCTTTACAATGGTCTCAATCTTGATTATGGGACAATTATCTGGTCTCAAATGGTGCAAGGCCTCAACACCTCTACGAGGCATTCGAAAATTTCATGTGGCCGGTTCTGGACTCTTATTACAGGAAGGGCGATTGATACTCTGGATATTCCTGTAATGAAGGATGCCCTAGTCGCTTCAATTGCTACGTTTCACACCAGGAAGATCATCTTTTCTGATCCAACAAAGTTCCCTCACAATGGCTCTATTCCTGAGTCTATGTATCGATGTGTCACAGATAATAGTCATGTTATGGCTGATTACCGCAAACTTTCTCCTATGGAATCAAGATTCCTATCTCCGGAACAGCAAGCTGCCCTGGAGGCTGTAGACAAGCCTGGAAACCGAGGAAACGGACCACAACCAAGAAGGAGACTATCGAGGAGGCTAAGTTTAAGTCTTCTAAGTCAAATAAGTGCAAGTCAGAAAAAGGGGATTCTTCTAAACCTAATAAGATTAAAGAGATGGCGAAAAGGTCCAAGAGTCCTACTCCTCCTAGCTCAGAAAATCACGAGGAAGATAAAGAAGAGGAAATCCGTCATGAATCACCGAAAGGTAATACTCCTCCCCGACTTCCTACTCTAACCGAATCTCCTCATAACAAACTTCCAACCCCACCTCCTTCACCAAAACAGACAGTTCCAGTTTCGGTTGTTCCCATTCCTCCACCTACCACATCACAAACAACAACTTCTTTTCCACCACCACCACCAGTTTCATCCATTCTATTTCTACAACTTCCTTACCACCTCCTGTAATTTCCCATTCCACCACCATTACTATTCCTGAACCGACAGTGGGAGTTAACGTATCTGATACGGGGGCAACTACTGAAACCGAACCTCCTGTCATCACTAAACCTCTTTCACCATCATATTCAACCTATTCTGGTGCCACTCTCGGTGGTGCTAATGATGAGTATGACTCTACATACTTCAGTCCCTATCAGCTTCCTACTGATGAGGATGATGATGCTCCAATCACCAGCCAATACTTGCAGCACATTCATGAAAATTTGGATAAATTACTTGATGACAGCAAGTCCTATATTGGTGTTGTGCTAAAAGCCTTTCTGGAAACTGCCATTCAGCAATACACTGACTCCATTGACAAATCAACTAAGGCTGTTAATGGATCTACTTCTTCCTGTCAAAAGGCCTCTACTGATGTTGCGGACATTGTTCATACTACTCAGATTTTTCTTGACTCTCTTAAAGGGCATGCTGATACAAATGCAGCCAGGGTGCAAGCCTCTGTGGATTCATTTTCTAAGTCTCTTCAAGAAGAGCACACCAAGTTTGAAGATGTTCGTTCTTCCATCCACACAGAGAACACTTTACTTCTTAGTTCCGTGTCTTCTAGGCTGGAATCTCTTCACGCTGATCTTGCAAAAGAAAGTGTTCTGAAAGAAGAACTTGCTGGACAAGCCTCCACGATTGAAGTTCAGAAGGTTCAGCTAGCTTAAGCTGAAAAAGAAATTGGTTTATTGAAGACAGATCGAGCTGTTTTTTGCAGTTGTGCAGGGGATGTGACGAATATGCTCACCAACATTCTTGGTGCTCATGATCCTTTCCTCACTTTAACTATTCGAAATCATCTCACTACCAAACTTCTTCCTGCCCTTGCATTGTTACACGAGATGAAGGGTGTTTCAGAAAGATTTATTACTCCAAAACAAGGGGAGAGGGTACTCATCCACCGAAGGCTAAAACTAAAACTGATAAAGTTACAACCGTACTGAAGGATAATGTAGCTTCAGGTTCTTGTTCATAAGCTAAGCGAAAGGAGATTAAAGATGATAGCGATGATGATGTTGAGGAAACCATTACTGAGGCTCTCAAAAGAAAGAAGAGAGACCGAGAGTTGGATGAAACTCTAAAAATTGCAAGGGAAGCAGAGGAGAGGGAAAGGAGAAATAAGGAAGAAGAAGAAGCCTTGAACTGCAAGAAGACCTTGTTTCCATTATGGACAAAAGAGGCACTTATCAATCAAGCTATAGAGTTTCCAAGTGTTTATTGGTTGGAACCTGTTGCTTCATTTGACTGTGACAATTCCAAGGACTCACAGTTCGACATGTCGATAACACGAAAGGCATTCACGTTTCATTCCTTTGATTCGACTGTCGAGGTTCCTTTTCCTCATCCAAAGGTTGACCGAGAGCTTATTGATTTCTATCTGAAGTATGGGCAACCTCAGTACTTGACATGGAGCGCACAGAATATAATTAATGTGAAGGTATTGAAACCTACGACTGTTGGGGAATTTGTAAATGTCAATTTCAAAATCACATGAGGATCGGAAAACTCGGTGTCAATTATCTCCCTAGCAGATCTTCCAAATATAAATCCTCATGACTGGATTCTTTTGTTTAATATTCTACTCACAAATTCGAGGGAATATGAGCCGATATTGGAGCACTTGAAGAGGATGTTGGCTTCTTATATCTATGAGGTTCCAGCTACGGATCAAAAGATAGCGAGAGTGATGAATAGGAAACGACCATTAAGACAACACCGAACCCAGGAGATGTAAATAAGATGAAGATGGTCCAAATAGATTCAACACATCTCACTGTGATGTTTACCAAAAGCAAAGCTCACAGATTTATATTTTCTCTTGTTGATAAACATTTATTTTCAACTGACTGCTTGGAGCACATCATCAACATTATTCATTGGTAAAAGCAAAACTCATAAGCAAACAAAAAGAAATTGACGGACATGCTTCAGTGGTATATAACATTCCATCATCATCTTTTGGCTATCATTTCGAAAGTGTTCAAAACCATAAAGAAGTCTTCTACAGCTCAACCGAAGTGAGCTTTCGGTTCTGTTGATGCAAAGGGGGAGATTGTTAAGTTTAATTGTGTTGCGTCATAGGCTTTATATTTTGTATCTGGATTGGGCATGTCCATCCATGTTTATCTAGGAGGGTTTTACTATAAGTATGCATGTATGTATGCATTATACGAAGTCGATTATTACGTTTATTATTTTGTAACCCTAAACACCTCTACAGTCGATGTTCTTAATCGAGCTCTTCTGAGGTGTTGAAATATTAATCATACGACATATTCAAAGCCATAATCGTGTTCATATTTATGTTCATAATTGTTTTCTTGCATAGAATCTAACGATCCTAATTGAACTTAGTTATATCATACACAACCTTGATGTTGTCATAGTAAACAATCGTCACTTTGGTTGTTAGGCAACATATCTCACACAAAAGATTACATATCTAACTCGATTCTACAACTTCATTGGCTACGCCTTGATATTTTGTCTCTACACTGGAACGAGATACAACACTTTGGTGTTTGGAGGACCAGGATATGAGGTTTTCACCAAGGAAGACACAATACCCGGATAAGGAGCGATGAGCGGTGGGTGATCACCCTTGTCTGCATCAGAGTAGGCAACAAGGTTAGCAGTGAAGGATAGTTGAATTTAAAGACCATGATAAATAGTGCCCCTATTAATCTCGAGGTTCATGGATATAAAGATAGGTTTGTTGGACTGCAAATGCAATGTCAGATCTAGTAAAGGTCAGATACTAAAGAGCACCGGCAAAACTACGATATAGATTTGGATCTGGTACAGGAGGTCCTGATGACTGCAGCTTGTGAAGAGGATCAGTAGGAGTGTGAAATGGATTACAATTCAACATTTTTTCTTGTTTCAAGATGTCAATGGTGTACTCTCGTTGAGAGAGAAAGAGACATGCATCTGATGAACTACAGATATACCAAGGAAGTAGTTAATTGGCCTAAGGTCATTCATGTGTAATTCATGACACGACTGACTAATGATCTGATTAAGAAGTGGTGTGGTAGAAGCTATCAAAATGATGTCATCTACATATAAAGGAAGATATGTTGTAGCTGATGCAGTATGCATGATGAAGAGAGATGGATCTGTATGACTTTGATGAAAATCGATGTTGGTGGCATGCTAGGCAAAGCAATGATACCAGGCCATTGGAGATTGTTTGAGACCACACAAGCATTTCTAAAGTAAGCACACATGATCAGGATGAGATGGATGTAGATGATTTCCTGAAGATGACCATGAAGGTGGGGGTTCTTTACATAAAGCTGGTGAATGGGCCATTTGCGGGAGATAACTAGGCTAAGAATATTCTGAATGATTTCCCATTTAACAACTAGACTGAATGTATCATTACAATATAGTCATGGCAATTGGCTGCATCTATTTACTACAAGTCTAGATTTGTAGCAAGAAAGAGTATCATCTGCATGAAACCTATAACGAAAAAGCCACATAGCGTCACACTCCCGTTCGGCGACATAAACATCGGGCGATGTGACATGGGAGAAACTGGATCAAGGCATATATATATATATATATATATATATATATATATATATATATATATATATATAACATAAAACAAAAGTATATCACAAATGATACTTTTATATATTATATTTTATTTGGGATTACATTGTTTTTAAGGGTGAAGCAGACATCTGAAACATAACTAGAAATGACAAACAGATAGAGCTAAACTCTAGAAAGCTTTCGTAAAAACCTCCTCCTCGACACAACTATCCTCCACACTCATCTTCTGAGAATAGATGTATTTTTGAAAACATCAACTTAATGTTGGTGAGTGCACAAGTTTTATAATTTATTTGGGTGTCTTTAATTAAGAGTCCTTTTTCTTATAGAAAAAACCTTTTTTAAAATATTTTATCAACCCTAACTTACTATCTTTTGAAGATATCTAATGACCTTATCTTACTATCTTTTAGGCTGTTTTATTAATCCTAATTTACTATATTTGTAGGATATTCAACTAATCCTAATGTATTTTATCTACCATTCTAAGGCATCCCTAATGGTAGTTGGAACTCTAAGGTCGTTGTAATATATTACCCTGAACCTCGGTAATAAATGTTGTTTGACTAGTGATTTCCCCGCCATGACACTTCATCAGACGTTGAATAGTCATTAATAAGAAAGTTATCCTGCCGGGATTGTAGCTAGAAATCATATGTGGGGGTGTCAATCTCCATATAGATCTATACATATCTTCCTAGCTCTCGTAAGATTAACGATTACAGGTATTCGGGTAGCAGAATTTTATTAGGCTAAGGATGAATATTAACAACTCACTAACACCTTAACCATAGGTATTTTATCTTTTATCTTTTATGTTTAATCTTTCCTAGTGATTTTCTATAAGTCTTATATATATATATATACACACACACACACACACACACACACATATATATATATATATATATATATATATATATATATATATATTAAAGAGGGACTCTTCTTAGGAATAGCGAACATGCTGATCTTTTGGCAAAACTGGTGCTCTGTTTATAGGTGTGCTTACAATTCTATGTCTTTTCTTTTAGAGGTCATATTTTGCCACTTTGTTTATTTTTGGTGGATACATGTTCTTTCTACTGCCGATGTAAACCAATAGAGATTGGATTGGTGTCGATCGATTGTATTCTCCCAACAAAATCCCTGATTCTCTCAAATCCTTCCATCAAAGCTGACTGCTCCACCGCTTCTTATCGACTCTCTTTTGTCTTCTATCCTCAGACAACCTTCCGCCATAGAAGCACAGAGTGAACTCATTGGCCCACGTGGTTCCTATTTTTTTAATGGATTGTTGTCTTCTTTTAACTTCTTCTTCTTCTTTTTTGATGGTGTATTACATGAGAACAGGGGATGGAGATGACTTTTGATTTGTCTATCTTTGCGTCAAACGATGGAGACACCAGACGCCGACAAGTCTATGTAACATTTTGAGTTTGATTTCAGAGCCAATGCTTCAGTTTTTGTACATGCAATCGATTTCCATCATCAAGCGGAACTTCGCCAGCCTCCATTAACAATTTGATTACTGGTGGTCTCAGGTAAGTTTTATTTCAGTTACTCTATATAAATTTATTTGTATGATTTCCAGTCTTACTAAGTATCTACATAAATTTCATTTCCTCTAGATCTGTTCCCAGTTTCGCAAGCCCTCCCCTTGCCATTGGTGATGCTTCAACTTCTTTGTTAGGATTTCAAACTTCTTCTACAACTACAACCGCTACTACCCCATCGTCTGAACCACAATATGTAGCTGCCTCATCTTCATCTTTGTTCTGTGAGTTTGTTGGTTTTGGTTTTTGATTTCAATTTATATTATATGATTTTTAGGTTATCTTTAGGCATTGTTTTCAAACTAATTATTGTGATTTGAATCATTACAAGTGATATTAATGTATTTAGTATTTGTGGGTGATTGGTTTATTCTTGCCAACTTCTTACCCATCTTATGATTTGAATCATTTAGGTATCTAAATTATCAGAAACCTAGACACTCTCTAAACCAGAACTAGTTAGTTATTTCTACTTTATAGACACCCATTCGATTGATTGTGTTCAATTCATAGTAGCAATGGCACTGGTGAACAAACTGAATCTAACTTTTTTTATTTCTAGTGTGTCTCTCCCTAAGAAAACCCAGTTAAAATCAATACACTAACTATATACATCTTCCTAAACCTTACCACTCATTGCTAGAACTGTATTGACTATTTGACTTTCCCTCCTTTTGCAGCCAAACCTTATAGGAAGCTTGTGATTTTCTGTTGTATGTAATAATACAAGAAATTTGATGTGATGTGATGTGATGATATATATATATATATATATATATATATATATATATATATATATATATATATATATATATATAGTTAGCTAGGTTGACAAGTCTTTACAAAGTGTGGAAGAAGAAGCTGAGAGAATATACAAAGATGAACATGGCCTACTTCATGATGATGAAGCAGCTTCAACCAGAGATTCAATGCAATGTAAGTAAAGGTAGGAGGGCATTTACTTCTTTTACACATTATATAGGGGGGTATTATTTTCAATTGGTGAATTTCAGGTATGAACATGCTGAATTCATAGAGAAAGAAATGGAACAGATGACTGAACGAATAAAGTCTGTTAATGCCAATCAGGCTGTTTATTTAATTATTTGGCAATGCAAAAATAAGTCTTGAAAAGTAAATATGACTATTTTGAATATGTTGGATATAATAGGCGGGAGAAGTTGAAGCCAGTGATGGTATGGGTATGGCCCCATTGGATGTGGTGGTTCGGATCCTCCACGATCAACTCAGTTCATTAATGTGGATCAATGAAAAGGTCATATATTTTGTAATTAAAAAATGAAATTTTCCTTTCATAATCAAAAATAATATTAATATTAATAAATAATAATATAAGCAGGCCGAAGAATTCTCTCCGCGTATTTAAAAGCTGGCCAAGCAAGGATCCGTTGCTGACCGGGGAACTCATGGCTCCAAAAAATTTCTTTTCTCGCTGAATCAATACTTTCTTCTTAAAAAAATAGTGGGTAAAGAATTTAGATATGTGAAACAATAACATGGATCGAATGTTTGTTACATTATGATGCTATTGCTAATACTACTTTTTACATCATCAACTTTAGTGGTTTGCTTTTTATATTAGTATCCATTCATTCCATAATGTTTTTTTCTTTCTTGAATCGCATGTACATGAGGTCATCTGTCAATTATAGAGGTGCAAAAACCACCAAAATTTAGAGATGTGAAGTGAGTTAGTTAATCTTTAGGTTGTGTTTGATATATTTTTAGCGAAGCAAGTGGCGATGAGAGGGGTAGCATGTTTTATAAGTAACATTATTATTAGATAGATTCATTTGGGTGCTTTTGTCAAGAAAAATAATAGAAAAGCTAAACTTATCAAATGGTTAATTAATGAAAATAAGTAAGGAAATATACTTTATTTTCAACATTGAAAGAGGCACTATTGTAATTGTCTATCATGTTTTTTTGTTTGTGCAGGAGTATTTGCTTCGTTTATAATCGATGTTTTCGTTTATACTATGAATTTGAAGGTATGCACACACTTTCAAATGTATAACTATGTTCTTAAATATTTAAATACTTTGTGCAGGAGTGAAATTTCCTATTAACAACCTTCAACATAATCATCGATACTTGATGGCAGGATATTACTGTTCACATAGCTTAAGGGGAGCTAAGGCTTCCTAAAAGATTTGGAAATTATCAGATTTCCAATTGTGTATTGAATCTAATATAAAAATGTATAATTGTTATATTCTTAGATAGTGTCAAATAAATAACAACTAATTTCATTAAAAACCATTATATATTGGATAGTTTTGTGCTAAAATGGATTTCCTTGGAAGAGGGTTCTGGAATGATATTCTACCGTGACAGATGTGCTCAACTATATACCCTAATAAACTTTATGGAGGACCTATGTGGGGTTCAATTACATATGTTGCTATAGTATATTGGATTTATTTTTGGTCTGTTTATATTGTAGGCGGATGATTATGTTGAAGATTGTTAATAGGAAATTTTACAATATGTTGACTATTTAGCCCCTCTTTGATGTTTTCAGGTGTGGTGTTGTTTTGGTGCTTCGTGTTCAAGAATTTCATCTCTTTTCATCTGCCTTGATTTATTTTGGTTATCTATACTCTCAAGGTTGATGGTGCAAGAAATGCCAATATACTTTCATTTATTGGTCGATCAGGCCAAGATTGAGGCCATGATGCGATGGGAGGTCCCGAGAAATCTATCTGATATTCAAAGTTTCCGGGGTCTTGCAGGATATTACTAGATATTTATTCGGTATTTCTCCAAGATTGTTGTACCTTTTACTCGCTTCACAAAGAAGAATGTTACATTTCAGTGGGAACTCGATCAACATTTGGCTTTTAAGACACTAAGGTAGAGGTTGTGCGAGGCCCCGATTCTCATGCTTCCCGAGAGGAATGGATGATTTTGTGGTTTATTGTGATGCCTCTGTATCAGGTTTGGGAGTTGTTCTTAGATAAAGTGGCCATTTGATTGCTTTTGCTTTGAGGCAACTGAAGCCTCATGAGGCGAATTACCCTACGCATGATTTAGAGTTGGGGGCTATGATTTTTTCCTTTAAGATTTGGAGGCACTACTTGTATGGGGTTAGGTGTACGATCTACACCGACCACAAGAGCTTGAGGTACTTGATGAACTAGCCGAAATTAAATATGCGGTAGAGGAGGTTGTTGGATGTAGTAAATGATTATGATTGTGATATCCTGTACCACACTGGCAAGGCCAATATGGTGGCCGATGATATGAGTCGTAAGACTATGAGTACCCTTATCGAGGATATGTTCCTAAGGATGGTTTCCATTTCTCTTTTTATAGATTTGATCAACGAGACTCAGGTGGAGGTATTGAAAAAGGAGAATTGGAAGGCAGAGTGGATTAGGGGAGATTCCTTTATTCTTCAGTGATAGTCAGGGTTTGTTGACTCAGTGTGGTAAAGTTTGGGTCCTGAATACCGGTGGGGTGAGACATACAGTTCTAGAAGAGGATCATAATTCAAAGTTTCCGATCTATCCAGGGGCCACAAAGATGTATAGGGATTTGAAGTTGAGTTATTGGTAGACCTCTATGAAAATGGAGATAGCCTGGTTTGTGGAGCGGTGCCTGAATTTTTGGAAGTTCAAGTTTGAACATCAGAAACCCCACAACAAGATGCAGCCATTACCCAACCCTATGTGGAAATGGGAAGAGCTCACCATGGATTTTATCATGAAACTGCCAAGGACGGCACATGGAGTTGACTCGATCTGGGTTATTGTTGATAGATTGACCAAGAGTGTACACTTCATACCGATTACTGAGAGAATATCCCTTACGAAGCTAGCTTACGTTTACATCCGGGAGGTGGTGGTTCAAAATTGGGTGTTAGTTTTGGTAGTTTCAGACCAAAATGTTCGCTTCACCTCTAGGGTTTGGAGGAAGTTTCGTGGGAAGTTGGGTAATCAGGTGCATTGCAAGATAGCATATCACCCCCAGACCGATGGACACAATCAGGGGATGATTCAAATGCTCGAAGATATGCTATGGACGTGCGTGTTAGATTTTGGAGGGATTAGAATACTTACCTCAAACTGTCTGAGTTCTCTGACAATAATAGTTATGACGCAAGTATTGACATACCACCTTTTAAGATGTTATATGGGAGGTGGCATAGATCTCCTGTTTTTTGGGGCGAGTTTGGGCATCGGGTCATGGGAAGTACTGAGGTGGTGATTAAGACCATTGAGTCAATTTAACAGGTGCGTGATAGGTTGCAAGTTGTGCAAAACCGACAGAAGAGTTATGTAGATCGGCAACGTTCGCACATCGAGTTCCAGGTGGGGGACTTGGTGCTTCTAAAGGTATCACCATGGAAAGGGATAATCCGTTTTTGGAAACAGGGAAAGATGGGGCCCTAGTTTGTTGGCCCATTCAGGATTTATTTATGGGTAAGCAAGGTTGCATACTGATTGGATTTTCCCGATGAGCTCAGTCAAATCCAAAACACCTTCAATACCTCTCAATTGTGGAATTGTGTTGTTGAGGATTCGACAGTGATCTCTTTGGATAGTATTCGGGTCGATGAACGCCTAAATTACGTGGAGAGGCCGATTGTGATTCTCGATAGGAAGACCAAGGTGTTTCACAACAAGGTGATGAACCTGGTGAAGGTACAATAGAAACACTGGAAGGCTTCAGAGTGGACGTGGGAACCTGAGGATGACATGAGGGAGCACTACCTAGAAATGTTTGTAGTAGTGGACTTCAAGGACAAAGTCTGATTCAAGTGGGGGAGATTTGTAACGCCAGTGCTCCAGGTAATTTCCAGTCTAACATTTATTTCTCAAAAAGTTTTCAAAATTGTTCCCTATTTTGGGCATACAAGATAGGTATGCCGAGCGTAGGATCTTAAATGTGATCGCGAGGTCTCTCACATACGATGGGTGTACAAGTGTCTACGCTAGGTGTATGCAAGCATAGGTCAAACCCTAATTTTTAGGATTTGGACCCTATTTAAAGAACTTATTAGCCTTAAACCCATTCTTACCGCCACCCTCTATCTCTGTTAGCCTCCATCTCAAAACCTTAATCTTTGTATGAGAATTTTGAAGCTTTAGACTAAAATTTTGGTGTTCTTGATGGTGAAGGAAGACCATTGGAGTGGTGGTGTTGCTCTTAAGCTTTTAGATCCAGGTTCTTCTCATCCTTGTGCATCATTAGAAGATATAAAGTTCATACCTTGGAGCTTGCCTTGCTAGATATTGTTTGAGCTTAGATTTATACTCATTTTGTCCAAAAACCTTGATCTTTGTGAGTATGGAATACTCCAGAGATTTTAGGTTGTCCTTTCAGACATTTTAGGGTGTATAGTGTCATACAAATGCAAACTTGGTCCTTGGTTTTCATCCGTGAATGAGTAATGGATGTATAGATGATTATCTAAGTTAGGGTTTTGGGTTTTAACATCCTTTTTTCATGTAAAGGCATAAAGTTTGCAACTTTATGATTTTATACATTTATTGGATGATAGATCTAAAGTTTGGATGTTAGATTTTAAAGCATTAAGACCTTAATAGAAGGTTTAAATCTTTGATGTGAACGTCGAGCGTAACTATGAGTATGATGCGCGTATTGTATCTTTACCCCATAATCCCCCCTTCAGAATCTCAAGATTGTACGTAGGGTGTAATGGGTAGTATGCAGGACGTACTACCATGAAGCACCTTTGGGCTATTTTTGGGCCGTGGGCCATTAGGGATTGTAGGCCTTGTCTATTTAGGTCATGAAGGGGAATGGAAAAATTGTCTTTTCCTTTAGATTGATAAAGGATGAATAAGACCTCCGTTTATGGATTAATCATGATTATTAATTAGGCTTGTTAATGGGTTATGTTTAGCGTGGGGAGCCATGTTAGCAGCAACTCGAGAGTGTGATTCTGTTATCTTCGGTTAGAGATAACTCTTCTTACCACACTAGTGTGTTGAAGGCACCAAGGTCGGCCCACTAATTTGAATGTGGTATGGTGTATGCCACTATATGACTATTATTGATGTAATTCTATGATATATATGCATGGAGCTAATTAAACTGTGCTCGGAGTCATTATGGACTTGGGGTTGATACGGACCCGGGCGTTAATACAGACCCAACACTGCTATTTGTCATTATTTGAGGTTAATATTGACCTTTCACAACCACGTGTAGTTATACTATGTGTATGATGAATGTGGTTTTTTGGGGAAGCTCATTAAACTTTGAGCTTACAGATATGTTTTTGGTTTCAGGTACTTCTGGTACAAAAGGGAAGGGCGTCGCATGATTTTTATTTTTTTTAAATCCATAATTCTTTCCTTTGGAGTCGGATTTTTAAAAATCTTATGTATTTGAGATCACGTTAACGAGTACTTTCCAAGTATGTTTACCATCTTAGAAAACGATATAACTTTTTAGACACAAAATTTTGAGTCTAATAGTCGTTTTAACAAATAAATGTAATGGCACATTTGATTTTTATTATCTCAAAATCAAATAATACAATACTAAGATATTACAATTATTTTTCCTAGTCTTTCCTAATGGTGATCAGTGATGCAAATCTCTCAGTTTTCACATTCTCCCTTATTTAGGAAATTTCATCTCAAAATTTTATCTTGTCGTCGAGTTTCTTTCGAACAAGTGAGGGTACTTGTCATTCATTTGGTCTTGTTATTCCAATGTGTATTTTGGTCCTCACTTAAAGTTATATCATACCTAAACAATGGGAATCTGACTCTGCTTGAGTCGTTTGACTTCTCTGTCCATGATTATGATTGGCTCTTCCATGAAGTTTAGTTTAGGGTTAATCTGAATGTCATCAAGTGGAATGAAGATCATATCGTCGGAAAGGCAGTTTTTAAGATTAGGCACATGGAAGAGTTCATGCACATTATGAAGGACTAGGGGTAACCTAAGTAAATAGGCAACTAGATCTATCATGTCAATGTCTTACTTATTGTCCAACAGTTTGTTTCCCGATTTTTGATTTGTTTGACAAAGAACTTAATTGAACACATCAATTTAGTTCTAATCGGGCCCGATACATTGGTCAAAACAAAATCATCGAGGGGCCCAGATATCACTTCTAATCCAAGAAGGAACAGATAAAATTCGACTCAAAGGCCCGACAAGCGGTCCAGATAGGCTGAAGGCCTTGAGATGTGGTCCAGACCTGCCGATGGCATGGAGAGATGTACAGATAGACCAATGGCCCTATGAGTCAGTCTAGTCAGGCTGATGGTTCATTATGCATGTTGTTTATTTATTTGCTATGATATAGTTATGATACCAAGTTGTAACATGATTTTTAAAATGATTTTTCAAGATTTTAAAATGATTTTTCAAATGGTTTTTAATATACTAAAGGAGGATGCAAGTGTACGATTAGCCGGAGCTAGTAAGTAGACCCCAAAATACCTTATAGATTATTTGATTTTGTGATTTGTTAGAAGAGCATGCTTGTACTATGCTAGGGATCTTCATGAATTGCATGATAGAATTGCATGATTATATCATGCCTGATAGCCTAGGGTTTTCCTTATATGAAATTGACATCATTACTATAGTTGCTTAGTGTATACATCACGGTTGTACATAGTTAAGATCTTATAGCCTGAGAATGTTTGGTTTGGCCTTATTTCATGTTCTTGTTTGATGGAGGGATTAGGGTAGGATCAGGTATTCGAAAGTCTATAGGGTCCAACATTATGTATGGCTAGCATACACGAGTGTTGCAAGGTTTGTGGAAGTTTCATGGATGGGAGGGTTGTACGGGGTCAGTAGGCTAGTTATGAGATATTTAGCCTTCCTCTAAGAGTGAGGATTGAGCGCGCATCATGCTTACGTATATTGTTAGGGCGTTATGATGATACTTAAGACAAATATGGGTAGGTTTGGAAGGTAGTATGGGCTCGTACTACTGAAAGCATAGGACCCATACGTGTAGCAAGGAAGTCATAACCCCTAGGGCTTTGTTGGGAGTTGGTACCTGGATTATTAAATGTAATTTTTTATATCTTCTTGGTATACTTTCAGCATGGTGGTTACGCGGAGATTAGTGACTGGATCCGGGTCAGGATCAAGAGGGAGCGGTCAGGAGGGACTAGCAGTACCCGAGACTATTGATCAGATGAGATCGGATGAGACGGACACCAGGATTTGGGAGATCCTTCATGATGAGGTTGTTGCACTGTTTCGGGCACAGTTGCTGGAGATATTTGGGTCTATTAAGACAGTCATGGTTGAGTATTTTGATGAGCATTATGCAGTAATTGCTGAGCCGGCTGCCGCAACAGCTACAACAGCTGTAATGGAGGCAGGAGGAGGAGCTAGTCGGGCTTTTTAGTACCGAGACTTCGATAACACGAAGCTCCCAACCTTTGATGGGACTCAGGATCATATCATGGCTACGAGGTAGCTACCTGGCGTAAGGGGTTTTTTCACATGCTCATGTCCTGCTGACCAGAAGGTCAAATGTGCCCTGAACCTGCTGAGGTCTTGGGCGAAGGACTGGTGGAGGTTGATGACTGGGTCGTATACTGATGACCAAAGAGTTACGGTTACTTAGGAGCAGGTATATGTTCTGCACTTGCTATATTCCATGGGTCGAGCGGGAGCGGTTAGTGTTGGGTTTTGAGCAATCTAACACTTCCTAAGTGTGCATGCAACCCTAATAAACCTTGGATCTATGTGTGTCTAAATACATGCAAAATAATAATTTTTCCAAGGGTCATAACCTATCTAACATAGCATGGGGTACTTTTTAAACATAAAAGAATTAGATGAGATTACATACCTTTTAATGATGAGTTTGATTCCTAAGGAGTTTGAGGGCCAAGCACCAATAGTGTGAATGCCTCAAATGGAATCACAAATCACCACAAACTCTTGGAAAACTTAGAGAGAGTGTATACACACTTATAAAATCGGCCACACACAAACACACATACTCTAGTGACACTAGTATCACTAGTGGCTATTTCATGCAACATAAGCATGCTTATATAGTGTACATGATTAGGGTGAAACCCTAATAACCCATGACCTTTCCTTTTCCAAGGATCCATGGGTTAAAAGCTCCATGGATCATCCATTGACTTCCATACAAGCCTAGCCCATTAACAAATGAGTATTAGCCCACACCATATAAAACCAATAGCCCACAATCTAATTAGTCTTCCTTTTAATCTCAAAATTAATTCATAATTAATTTAAGACTAAGACTAACTTAAATAACATGACTTCATATTAATATATTATAACTTACAATATATTAATAAACATATGTGTATAACTCTCATAAAATTATCCATAAATAGTTTGTATGAAATGCAACCCAAATGGACCATGCCGGGTCGGGTCAAGTATATACCAAATAAGTTATGGACTTAGACACCTTATCCAAAAGACTCCCACTTGGATAAGTCTAATAACTATATTTGCATATGTTACTTCAGGAACCAACCAGCAATCGTAGCTCTCGAAAACTCTGTTGAACTATGAAGCGCCATTTTAGATAAGTGATCGTATAATCCTCTGTTCTCATGATATCAGCCGGACAAATACATGGAACAACGTCGTACTTATTGTCCAACAGTTTGTTTCCCAATTTTTGATTTGTTTGACAAAGAACTTAATCGAACACATCAATTTAGTTCTGACCGGCCGGTACATAGGTCACAACAAAATCATCGAGGGGCCCAGATATCGCTTCTATTACTAGAAGGAACAGATAAACTTTGACTCATATACTGGTTCTACTACTTGTTGAATTGTACACAAAGGCACATTTTATAACATCAAGTTACTGATGCGTTTACGTGCAATCAATGCACAACCAACTCATAGGTAACAACTCATATCTCTAGGTTTGAAGATTTATATGATATTACCGTCTCATGATCACTCGAGATAAATTCCATGAAGTGATACAAATGAGCGTGGGTTTATTCCAATACTCATAACTTATGAGCACTCATGAATGTTGTAGCAACCATTGCTATGACTAAACCCATTTAGCCATCTACAAACCCGATTCATGACAGTCTTGATTCATACCTATTTCCAACATATGAACGACTGTGGAGTGTTTAAATAACTTAGTCATTTGGAAAGAATAACCTAGCTATTTTGGAAGTCAAAACATGCAAAGTGAAACACAATAATAATCGAATCCAATATGGTCTCAGGACCCTTTTGAATATAAATAGAACCACCTTTTATTTATCACCATATTGATTACACATTATTCATTGTATAATGTTTCAAACAATCAACTTAAGACTTGAATAAAAACAACAGTCGTCCCATGCACCTAGCATGTACACTTTGTTTTCTAAACAATAGTTATGCCATACTCCAAGTATGCACACTATGTTTGTCTATGATCCTTACATTGTGATGTAGATCAATTGAACATGATTCCAATGATACTCATTTCACAATCCCAAATCCTTATTGTAAATGTGAGAATCCCCGATTTCTATCATTTACCAAAAAATTGTTTGCTTTTAAACTTTTATGCAATGTTCCTCTTGTAATAATTATGCGCAAGGTCACCAAAACCTTGTCATCAGTCATTACAGAGAATTCCAAAGAAGGTCAACTTCTATGGAACAGAAGTCTCATATTCAAAGTACATTGCTTTGAACATCCTTCTTGCATTAAGTTTTTCTAATGTTACACAGATTCAATAACTTCCTCATATGGAGATATTTTCATAGTCCCATTTTGACTATCACTTCCGAACAAGAGTTACTTCTTTTCAGAACATGTCAATATGGTCCTGCCAAAATTAACACTATACTTCCAAATGTCCCTGAGCAACCAATCTTTGGCAAACCTTCAGATTGTCCTCGACAATTGCTTAATCACTTTAGTCATATCCAGTTCTAGGCTTTTCCCTTCTAAATGCCCTGAGCATTTGGAAAATTTAGATAGGATGAATATTATAGCACATGAAATTGATCCTATATCCGAAGCATATGGGACACGATTCATGATGTCTCACATAAAGACATGATACTAGACCAGTCTTTTGCTACAATATTTTTTATTTGCCATGTTTTCAAAATTTAACTATGAAGAGGGATGTCGTAGTCATAATTGAATTTTGAGAACGCAATATATATATAGAATTTCCATAAGTCGAACCATTCAGACATAAAATTCATATATATGTCCTTGACTAAAGATGATTAAAATCTCAATCTAAGCTTTAGAATTGAAATGAAGTATAATTTCATCTCCCTTAATTATAGCAAAACAACTTTTCAACCCATGCAACTTCACAAATTGAACCTTTTGTTTTTCTATAATTAACATTGCTATGTTGCAATACTAATCATAATTATCATGCTCCCACTAACATGATGATTATTAGCATAACACTGATCCTCCCACTAGTTCTGACATAAATCCAGAAATCTGTTGGACTTCTGAAATTTAGATTCATACACCCTTTCTTAGATAGCTCACATGTGTGTCTAAACAATTTTCAAGAACTATGAAAAGGGATGCTGTAATCATAGTCTTAATTTTTTAGACCGTTGCCATTTCTCACAAGTCCATGTTAGTGTGCCGGTGAACCACACGCGCTCCACTAACAACTTTTGAAAATGCAAATAACACAATTGATATCTACGTAAAATCTACTTAGTGAAAGCGTTTCCTCACCATCATTTTCATGAATTGGAGAGAAACCTTATGACACTTAGATTTTATAGTGTATGAGTTCCTATCCATGTGAATTTGTCAAAACCATAATCACAAGATAAGGTTAGTGACAAATTCAGCCTTACATGGATTAAACTTGTTCAATCTTAGTTTCTTGTCACCTTGGTAGCACAAGGCCCACCAATGCTTCCAAGTTGAACTCTGATAACTCACATGCAAATTCAACTTATTTGAAGTAGGTACAGAAATAAGAATTATGTCAACACGATAGGTTGCAAATCTTAAGTCGTGTGCTAGTGATAAATTATAGGTTTTACTCTTGATTAAATCTTGAAACTCTTTCAGGATCTTTAAGGCTCCCACTGTCCCCTTGACATATAAGTTTCCCCAGTCAAGAACCATTCCTTGACTAAACAAATATTTAAGGGATAGTGCGGATTCTTATCAAGACTAACACTTCACACAATTGGTCTTAGTTGGTCTTTGTCTCATCCAAGACATCACAACTTACCAATCTCAAATGTACAAGAGTAGAAAACAGTTTACTCTTACATTTGACTAGTGTTAATAAATCTTCCTTTATGTCACTCAAGGTTACAATCTTGGAGTATGACTCTAAGAATTGTTTTGGAATGAAGTATGACTCACCTTCTTGATTTTAACCAATCCAACAATTCATGACCTCTCTTCTTAGCCATAACAATGCACTAAGACGTCCTTAGAGTATGAATTTGTGATATGGTTTCATAATCATTAAGATGATCATGAAATATGATACTAAAATACTCTCCCATCCTTTCAGATTTGAGAAACTTTTATCTTTCTGTCTAATTTGATTCTTCTCATTTGTTTTGTCATACATTGTAACCTTTCCAATGTTACAGAATTATACTTAACCTTATAAGTATGATCATATTTACTGATCTTTAGTAAATCATGACAAATCAATCTTTGTGGTGTACCTTGACCAGCGCACACCCAGTGTACCTAATTCCTCAGTCCTTCAATTGACTCACACATACATGTGATCAAAGAATTAGTCTTAATTTTCAAAGATGAAAATTCTCATTCATCATACAATACAACTTGTATGATTCCAAGTTTCTGTCCAATTGAAACTTGGGTGATGAAAACTTTCTTCATTTGGTAAATTCAGACACTACCATAAATGAAAGAATCAAATCCACTTTCCAATATTGCTATTACTAGAAACATATAAGCAACAATTTTCCACATATGTCATTGTAAGGATATTTTTAAAATAAATAAAATTAAAACCCTTTGTTCTTTTATTTTAAAACTTTGCGGAACAACTTATCCTTACAATCCACATGAAAACCTTGTTGTTATCTATTCATAAGCAATATATTATAACTCTTAAGCAACAGCTCAAAATTCTGATTACCGAACCATGCGATCGAAACCCACCTTTGCAATCAGAATCAACATATACTTTAAGCTTCCTATCTTTTCTTTGATTCTTAAAAATATCAACATGTGACCCATTCACATTATGTAATAAGAATATCCAAATAGGAACTTAATAGAGTTAGTCAGTGGACTTTAACTGAAGTAGAGTCAAACTTTTTGACTTGATCAATCTTATGATATTTCAGGTAAATATGGCAGCTTCGCAACCAATGCCTCTTCCTTTGGCAATAAAACATATAGAGCCTTTGGTAATGGCACATGAGACTATCTCAGACTCAGCCTTTCTCTTTACCATTTGGTCAACCGAGTTGACTATAGCCGATCCCTTTCCATTGGGAAGAGAAATCTTTTTCTAGATATCCAATGCTACCATTGTCAATGTCCATTTAAGGCTTGGGAAGTTGTTTTTTAATCAAATTTGCTTTACTGGTGTTCCAAATCATTGCTGATTCCACAACACCAAGCAAATAGATAAGACCATTAAGGGTCATGTCATAGTCTGTCTTATAGTGGTCCCAAAGAGACTCACTATGTTACTAAGAAAGTGATTGAACATCCAACTTTCACGAGACTTTGACACCCAACTCTCCTGGCTTGTCAATATGTGACTTTATCTCCAAGATGTGAGCACACATAGACTATGCTTGCCAATAGGGATTGAGTGACTTTAAACTTTTCAAGAACTTGTGGGTGAGGGAGAATAATTGGAGGAGGTGGAGGAAGTGAAGCATGATGTTGAGGGACACCATCTTCAAGAGATTTGGGAAGATCATAGTTGTCTGAACCAGATATCTATAATGGGAGAAAATCAAGTTAGTTGATTCAAAGTCCTTAATATAACACCCAATATGAAATATTAAGGCTAGGACCCAACACAATATTTTATAACTTGGATGAGGGATGCCGTAATCCAAGATATAAAATATTTGAAGGTAGGCGAATGACGATTCACCAATTTCCACCATGAAAAACGAAATAATTTATTAGGTTTTAATTGGATTTGAAATTCCTAGATCTTTTGAGATTCATTGAACATTTCAATGGCATGTTTCAATCTCGAGTGTGCCCTCTCAAATTTTGTGACTGGGATGCCGAGGATCACAAAACAAGGTGTGAATAACCATACCAATTCACTTGGCACCCTTAATATTATCACCTAATCAATGTGCCGGTTAACCACACACGCTCCATTGATCTATGACAAACATTAAGTCACCCTTCGTGATCCTTACTAGTCCAAGTTAGTGTGCCGGTTAACCACACACGTTCCACCAACGACTTGGTAAGGTACAAAGTGTGAATTCCATGGGCTAGCACCAATTTCACATTTTTCCTAAAGTAACTAAGATTGGGAATTAAATAAAAAATATTTAGTTACTTTATAATAATCATTATACTTTTAATGAGAATTTAAAGTCATTGTCCTACCCGTTCGGCTAACGACCCTCCACCGATCAAGCAAGCGGTGGGTGAGAGTGGACACCCATTAAGTCGCCATTTTATAGGCAACAACCTTATACCCACCTTATAGACCGGCTTCGTGAATGAGGCCTACTAACGGTAAAACGACTTGTTCTTATACATACATACATATATATATATATATATATATATATATATATATATATATATAGAATTAACCATTAATGTTATAAATAGTATAAGTGTTGAATTTTAACTTTTAAAATTCTAAGTGTTGGAATTAAAGTTTATTAAAGTGTGTGAAACTTTTCCAAATTCCAAAACTTGAGGGCCAGTTTTGTAACTCTTCAAAACTTTTCATTTCATAACTTATGAATTAAAGGTTCATAGAATGAAGACTCTTCATTTTATGTAACTTATGTGTTTTTAATGTGTGTTAAAAAAAAGTGACCTTTGGATATCCATAACTTGAGGACAAATTATGAACTCCATGAAAACACATAAATGATCAAGAATTAATCCTAAACAATTCAGCAAATAATTCCTATCATCCTCTAAATTCATAAGAACATGAACATGATTATCAAAGTTTCAAGAATTATATGAACACATACAAAGCATGAAATTTTGATATATGCTATTGTAAATGGATTAGAACAACCATTACACCAACTAAAATAAGTTTTAAAACATTAAAACAATTTAGGGTAAAGTTTCTAGTCCATTTCCAGTAGCAAAAGTCGAAAATCTGCATTCTGAACCTTCTACTCGCCGAGTGCACGAACCTACTCGGCGAGTAGGATGAATTTTGCCTTGGACTCGGTGAGTCCGCCCATGGACTCGGCGAGTCCATCATGCAGACAGCAAAAATTTCGACTTTTTTCACTATTTTGCATCAAGTATCAAACAAGCAAGCCTAGGCTCTGATACCACTGTTGGGATTTGAGCAATCTAACACTTCCTAAGTGTGCATGCAACCCTAATAAACCTTGGATCTATGTTTGTCTAAATACATGCAAAATAATAATTTTTCCAAGGTTCATAACCTATCTAACATAGCATGGGGTACTTTTTAAACATAAAAGAATTAGATGAGATTACATACCTTTTGATGATGAGTTTGATTCCTAAGGAGTTTGAGGGCCAAGCACCAATAGTGTGAATGCCTCAAATGGAATCACAAATCACCACAAACTCTTGGAAAACTTAGAGAGATTGTATACACACTTATAAAATCGACCACACACAAACACACATACTCTAGTGACACTAGTATCACTAGTGGCTATTTCATGCAACATAAGCATGCTTATATAGTGTACATGATTAGGGTGAAACCCTAATAACCCATGACCTTTCCTTTTCCAAGGATCCATGGGTTAAAAGCTCCATGGATCATCCATTGACTTCCATACAAGCCTAGCCCATTAACAAATGAGTATTAGCCCACACCATATAAAACCAATAGCCCACAATCTAATTAGTCTTCCTTTTAATCTCAAAATTAATTCATAATTAATTTAAGACTAAGACTAATTTAAATAACATGACTTCATATTAATATATTATAACTTACAATATATTAATAAACATATGTGTATAACTCTCATAAAATTATCCATAAATAGTTTGGATGAAATGCAACCCAAATGGACCATGTCGGGTCGGGTCAAGTATATACCAAATAAGTTATGGACTTAGACACCTTATCCAACAGTTAGCTCAGGAGTTCTTGGAGTTGAGACAAGATGCTGAGACGGTGACTGAGATCACCCGTATGTTCACAGAGAGGGTAATGTGCTACCTGGATTTTTCTTACGAGCAGGCTCAAATGACACGTTATCTGAGCATGCTCAAGACTGACATCCATCAGTTTGTTGCTACCCAGCGATGTGATACTTCGCAGGAGTTGCAGGATGCCGCTAGGCGGCGGAATCTTGAGATTGAGTTACAGCTGAGAGAGTAAAGGGAGACCCCGTCGCAGTCACAGAAGGCGCCAAAGCGGTCTACGACCACTGATTCTAGGTCAGGAGGCAGCATGGCCGCATTTGTGGAAAGTGCGGGAAGGTTCACTTAGGGGGTTGTAGATCTGGTAGTGTGTGCTGCAAATGCGGAAAGGAGGTGTATTTTGCAAGGGAGTGTCGCCAGCCAACCCCGATTCAGGATATGAGAATTTGCTACCACTACCATCAGCTTGGTCATGTGAAGACCAACTGTGCCCAGTTCGCTGCCAGGCCGGCATCGGCTACAATGAGGATTACTGACGGGGGTCAGGGTAGAGTAGAGACTCTGAAGGCTCGAGGATGCGCCTTCCATTTTAACGCAGAGGAGGCCAAGATAGCACCGTGTGTGGTTGCTGCTATGTTTCTACCCTTTATCTTATTGATTATATATGTTTTATGCTTATATGATGTACCTATGATTAGGTACATTCTTAGTGAACTCCTTACCTGCTTTGGTATTATTTGACTCAAGGGCGAGTCGGTATTATCTCTCTCGGTCATTCAGTAGGGAGTTCAATTTGCAAGTAGGAGAGCTAGAGTGTCAGCTGCAAGTCTCTATCGCCAACAAACATGGGATTTCTGCTTCTTCTGTCTATCGGGGTTAGGGATGTCAAAAACCCCCATGGAACCCTGCTCCCGTGGGACCCCGATCCCGTATGGGACTAAATTTTTAAAAAAACCGGGAGCGGGGGCAAAATTAAACCCCGCTTATTTTCGGGACCGGGAGCGGGAGTTGGTATTCCCGTCCCGTACTCCCGCGGGGCCCCGGTTGTACATTTATGTAAAAAATATATATTTAATATAAAATACATATACAAAATAGATTTTCTAATTTTAAGTGTAGGTTAGGTTTTACTTTCTCATTTTCAATTAATAGATATTGAAGAGGTAGTGAATTGATCATATATTTTTGGATATGTAAGTATTTTATATTTGTAATATTGGATTTGTCATATTTTATATTTTTAAGATTGATGGAATTGTCGTTTTGTAATATTGAATTCGTAATGTTGAATTTTTAATTGTTTAGTTTCTAAAAGATTATGTTTTAAACTTTTAAAGTTATTAAAAACAAGCTTTTTAGCCTAACACAAAATAGTCGTTTAGCAAAAAAAAACGAATTTTAAGCGGGGGAACGGGGGCGGGACCGGGGGTGATGGGGGTAACCGGGAGCGGGACCGGGGGCTATGTAAACGGGGGAGCCGGGGGCGGGACCAGGAGCGGGGGCAACAATTGATTTCGGGGGCGGGAGCGGGGGCAGCTATTCCCGCTCCCGTTTGGTCCCGTTGACATCCCTAATCGGGGTTGTGTGTTGGAGATCATTGGGGTATCTTTTCCGATAGACTTGATTCTGATCCCCATGGGGGATGTATGTGTGATAGTGGGTATGGATTGGCTAAGTCGCTTCGGTGCCATGATCGACTGCGAGGGTCAACAGGTGGTAGTTCGAACCCCAAGTGGTGGAGAACTGGTTATCTTCAGCAAGGGCACCAAATTAGGATCAAGGTTTTGTTTAGCTACCAGGGCTCAACAATACATTCAGCACAAGTGTGCAGGTTATCTAGTGTTCGTGATGGATACATGGGTCAGGGATCAGACAATGGTTTCAAAGCTTCCAGTAGTCAGGGAGTTCGCTGACGTGTTTCCGGAGGAGTTACCCGAAGTGACTCCAAAGAGGCATGTTGAGTATAGGATCGACTTAGTGCCAGGTGCAGCCCCTATCGCCAAGGCATCGCACCGATTGGTACCACCAAAGATGCAGGAGCTGTCATCATAGTTCTAGGAACTACTTGGAAAGCAGTTCATTCGTTCGGGAAGTTCTCCGTGTGGAGCGCTGATTCTCTTCATCAGGATGAAGGATGGTTCTCACCGGAAGTGCATTCACTACCGGGAGTTGAACAAGTTGACGGTGAAGAACCATTACCCACTCTCGAGGATAGATGATCTTTTCGATCAGTTGCAGGGAGCATCTTGGTTCTCCAAGATAGACCTAACGTCTGGGTACCATTTGGTCAGGGTTAGGGAGGAGTACGCAGAGAAGACAGCATTCTGGACTCGTTATGGGCATTACGAGTTCGTGTTGATGCCGTTTGGGCTCACCAACGCGCCAGCGGTGTTCATGGACCTGATGAATTGGGTCTGCAGACCGATTCTTGATCACTCGGTCATCGTGTTCCTAGACGATATCTTGGTGTACTCAAAGACCCTAGAGCAGCACAAGGAGCATCTTTTGGAGCTGTTGGGAGTTTTGAGGCGAGAACGGATTTATGCCAAGTTCTCAAAGTGAAAGTTTTGGTAACAAGAGGTTCAGTTCCTTGGACCTCTTGTTAACCAGGAGGGGATTTTGGTCGATCCGGCCAAAATTGAGGCGGTTATGCAGTGGGACGTTCCGAAATCTCCCTTGTATATCATGAGTGTCTTGGGATTGGCAGGTATAAAATTGAGTTGATAGCAGCATAGTCCTTTTGGGTTGCCCTCAAACCTAGCAACCAGGCATGATGATTTTTTGGAGAGAGTGGTTGATTTATTATTTGATTAATAAATTAAAATAAATAATTTATTAATATATTATGAGAATAATATATCAATTAGAAATAGTGATATTTAATTAGTAATTAATTGGAATTAATTCTGGGATTAATAGAATTAATTAAAAGTGAAGGGTCTAAAGTGCAATCTTTCAACAGTTGAACAAAAGGCTCCACAACCTTCCACCATGAGGGTGAACGATTTCAAGGGGATAATCTAGGTTTTCTAGATTATCCCATATAGATAAATATGAACTTGGATAATTACCAATTTGAAATATTATTATTATTATATTAAGATTAGGGTTATCAATTACTTTCTTGTACCACTATATAATGGACCCTAGCCTTTCATATTTTGGCCACTCATACTCTAAGAGAGATATCCAAAAAAAATTCTCTCCCCTCTCCTTTCTCCACAATCTTCCTCTTGCTAGCTTGGGTGTGATTCCATTAAAGGCACGACACTTGTGGTGCTTGCTTCCAAGGGATCAAAAATGAGAATTCTGGTTGTTTACTATAACAACTAAAAGGTATGTAACCCTAAACCTTCTCTTTAGTAATTTCAAATACCTAGGGTTTTTAGAGTTATTATTTTGATGTTCTTAGTTATAGGTTCAACAGAGAAAATATAGATCTTTTTTTAGGTTGCACGCACACTAGGAAGTATTTTACTAGAATTGATGTTGTTGGAACAAAACTAATCAAGTTTGATCCCTTCTTAGTGTCAGAAGAGTTGTTTGATTGGTTTGAGCACATGTAAGTGGCAGTTTTGGATAGGAAGTGGTATGATCATTTTCCTACCTTGTTACACGAGAACTTGGTCGATTAAGTTCCAACTTCTTTAAAAAAAATCTTGGTTGTAATCGGAAGGTTTTGATGATATCATTAAAGGGGTGGGGTGGTTGATCCAGGTTAGGGTAAGTTTGTTTTGTTTTGAAAATAGGCTTAATTTTATTAAATCTAATATTAGAATTTGGCATTTGGATACTAATGCTAAAACTGAGGTTGTCAATTCTTGGTTTCTCCGTCTGTTGAAGGAGATTGACAATGAAATTGATGTTGTTAATTATTTTAATGAGGCCGTCATTTCCGAAAGGTGTTGTAGTTTAGGTATGTAACACCCATAAAAATCATGCCAAATTTAGACTTTTTAAAACATTTAAAAACCAATAGTTATTACAAATTTGTTTTCAAAATAGTCTATATCAGAGTCTCCCAGAAACAAAGTCATAAAAAGTGAGGAGCAATACGATCACGCCTTTGCGTTGCCACGGTCCCCTGATGCACCTGAAACAATAAATTGAAATTGTAAGCCTGAGAGTTTAGTGAGTTCCCCCAAAATAC
This sequence comes from Lactuca saligna, assembly GCF_052625555.1. Lineage (NCBI taxonomy): Eukaryota > Viridiplantae > Streptophyta > Magnoliopsida > Asterales > Asteraceae > Lactuca > Lactuca saligna. The sequence goes on from NC_136425.1 coordinate 61,546,509, forward strand.
CCATACATAGAATAATACACATATAATCATAACAACATATTATAGGTCTAGTCAACCATCGAGTTGGAATACCCCAGGCCCTCAACCGCCCGGTTGGAATGCCAGCATACTATGGGTCCAATCATCCCCAGGATGGAATACCCCAAGCCTATAACCAACAGGTTGGAATGCCCACATACTATCAGTCCAATCATCCTCGTGATGGAATACTCACGGCCCACAACCAACAGGTTGGAATGCCCAGGTCTATTGGCTTTCGCACAAAGCAGATAAGCCTTAATCGCCAAACAAACATGTTCACATATAACAGATAATTACATAACAGTATATAGGCAGACAAACCGATCTAACAGATCATAACAGCATAGCGACATACTATCTATCAGGATACTGATCTAACGGATCATAGCAACATATAACATCCTATCTACCAGGATACTGATCTAACGGTTCATGACAACATATAACATCTCATCTACCAGAATACTGATCTAACAGCATAATAGCATGTACCATCCTATCTATCAGGATACTGATCTAACAGATCATACTAGCATAACATATCAGGATAACAATCCAAAAGGGTCGACCTTGGTGCCTTAGACCCTTGAGTATAGTGAGGAAAACTCACATCGCAACTGTCGACTCGAAAGATAAGCTCAAACTCTCGGATCACCACCATAAACTCCACCACCTATATTCACCATAGAACAATACTCATAAATTTCCAATTTCCCAAAATGCCCCAGAAGTCAATTAGTCAACCTTTGGTCAAAGTCAAAGTCAACGATCAAGGTCAACAATCCATGTTGACCCGACTCGTCGATTACAGTCACTGATTCGTCGAGTCCTTAGAGAACTCGAGTAGTAGTGAAATCCCCCCACTTACTCGTCGAGTTTCCCTGCAACCCGCCGATTTCATGCGTGTCCAAAAGTCGGGAAAACCTTAGTTGACTCGCCGAGTCACCCCACTAACTTGCCAAATCCATGCAGAAGTCCTTGCACGACAATCTTCATCGGACTCATCGATTTGGACATGCAACTTGTCCAGTCCCAACAGTCCATTATATATTTAAATGCTTATTAAGCCATTTTAAGGTTCCATATTGCAGATCCATCTTCCCAAGGCATGTTTATCACATAAAGTTGCAAACTTTACGTGCATGCAAGGCTCTAAAGACTTATAATGTCAAAACCAAGTTTGAAATGGAGTTTTACACCTAAGGAGAGCTTCACACTTGCTAAAGCTACAAGCTTTATGGACATAGAGACCAAAGAGAGTTCAGATCTGAAGTTGAAACTTCAGATCTTAGCTCAAACCCAAGAATAGCTTCCTAATATGCTAGGAAAGCCCTAATCTTTAACCAAATGAGATCTAGAAGGAAATGAGGTCAAGATAACGACTTGATACCTTCCAATGATACTAAACAAAGTTAAACTTCAGATCCACACACGTTCCTTGTTGCTAGCTACTTTATTTTCAAGCTCGTCTCACTAAGATCCACCTTCCAAAGCTGAAAACTCACAAAAATGGAGCACACACACATATTAGGGTTTATTGGATTCTCAAGAGGGCGTAAGGGGGCTAAGGGAGGCTAATGATCCTTTAAATAGGGTGCAAAACCCCAGAAATTGGGGTTTCATCCTCCAGCTCCTACTTGTCAAGTCCTACTTTGGACTCGGCGAGTAGGTCACTTAAACATGTGGCCCAACCCGCTTCTACTCGACGAGTCAGGGCATCCAACTCATCGAGTAGACCTCGCAATTTCTAAAAATTAAAGCCATAAAATTATTACATGAGAGTCGGGGAGTTACAAGGTAAGCCCTCAAAGTTAGGAAAATCTAAGTCCTTATATGCTACTCAAAAAGCTTAGGTTTCGTGGTTGATGGAGGGGGAAAGAACTCAAATTTTTTTCATGGTATGTTGAAGAAATTCAGACGTCAAATGATGATCTGAGATATTTTTCTGGATGGGGAGTAAGTCTTTGAGGTGAGGGTTGTAAGAAAAAAGTTTTTTATGCTTCTAAATTCCAAACCGTTTCTTGGAATTGGTTTATCGCGGTCTAGCCATAGATTTTGTGGTATTAACCTAGATTTTGATCTATCTATTGAATCCATGTTTATTAAATATGAGATAAAGAATGTGGTTTGGGATTGTGATGTGGATTGTACGCCGGGTCCGGACATATTTTCTTTTTGATTTCTTAGACATTTTTGGTATTTGATGGGTGATGATGTGATCACATTTGTTTAGGAGTTCTTTGCCAATCCTTCCTTTCCAGTAGTTTGTAACTCCTCCTTTATCATGCTTATTCCAAAGGTTTATAATCCACTTCTCATTAAGGATTATCATCTTATTAGTCTCATTAGCTTATATTTTAAAGTTGTTAAAAAATTGTTAGCTAATAGATTGGCCCCGGTTCTACATGATGTGATCATGTTTAAGCAGTCAAGTTTTCTCAAAAGTCAGCATATTTTAGGTGGGCTAATTATGATGAATGAGTTGAAAGAGGAAACTTATGATTTTCAAAGTAGATTTTGAAAAACTATATGGTTTCGTTAGCTTGGAATATTTTCATCAAATATTGCATTTTATGGGTTTTCGAGAGAGATAGAGATCTTGGATTTGTGTCATGTTTTCTAATGCTAGATCCTCAGTGTTGTTAAATGGCAGTCCTACGGATGAGTTCTAGCTTTTCAGAGGTCTGTGCCATGGGGGTCCGCTCTCTCCCTTTTTAATTTTATTGCTATGGAGGGTCTCCATATGGAAATGAAGGATGTTATAGCCGAGGGGTTGTTTCATAATACACATTTGGGATTAGATGAGTTTCTTATTGCTCATATGTTTTTTTTGTAGACGATGCTTTGTTTTTTTTGGGAGAGTGGGATGTGTTAAATGTTCATAATCGGATCCTTATTTTGAGGTGTTTCTACTTGATCTCGGGTTTAAGGATTAACCTCCTTAAATCTAATTTATTTAGTGTTGGTATGAGTTAGGTCAATATTAGGTGTTCTTAGAGTTCTTTACCTTTCACGTACCTTGTTATTCGGGTTGGTAAGATTATGTTGTGTGTTTAAGGGTTAGGAGGTAATTATTGATCAGTTTCAGAAGTGGTTGTCATCTTGGAAAGGGAGATTACTCTCCATTGGTGGTCAGTTAACTCTTACTAAATCAGTGTTGGGAAGTCTTGGTATTTATTTCTTGTGTCTTTTTAGGTTACTTGGTACAGTGTGTCATATGATAGAGCCACTTCGATCTTGGTTTTTTGGGGGTATAGAAGAGGATCACAGATGGACTCACTGGGTTAAATGGGATATTATCCTTATTTCTCGTACTCATGTTGGTCTTGATGTTGGTAGTTTGGATACTTTTAGTCTGGTTTAACTATACAAACGGAGATGGGGATTTTTTTACTGAACCTGGATCCTTATGGGTTAGATTACTTAAATGGATTTACATAGATGGTGGTGGGTTTTTGGAGGGCTCTTGGCCTATTATTTGAGGGGGTGGGACAAAAAATTGTTGGTTCTATTAGGCTAACCGGTATGGGAGCGTTTTCACGCGTCTTGGGCTGAGGTGGCAGCGTCCCCCACGCGTGAACACCGCCCCCAAGTCCGGTGGCTTGCGTATGGCGTCTCTACGAAGACGGACGAAGACGAGGCTCCCTATTGGTTGGCTTCCTGTTTTGACTGATTGGATTCGTTTGGAGGCAATACACAAAGAAAAAAAACTTTCACAGTTGCAGGTATTCAATAATGGAGGAAGACGATGAAGAGGTCGTTTAATCACGAAGAAGATACATTTTTCAAAAATTGTCAATTATAGTCCCTTGAGTTTGGGTCAAAAACAGAATAAAATTCCTCTCTAATTTTCTTCCTCAAAACTGGTTTATAAATTTATAAATTTATTATTATTATTACTATTATTATTATTATTATTATTATTATTATTATTATTTTCTATGTTTTTATTAATTATGTTTTTTATTTAATTTAGTGTTAAAAAAAATAAATAAATGTTTTGAAGTGGTGACCATTTCCTATGTCTAGTTGGTTGGGTGTGAAGCTGACGTAGTGGGGTGGATGTGACCACTCCCCATAGCCTTAACTAGCTCCATGAGAGTGGTATTATTTCGAGTTCTTCGATGTCTAGAGTCCTTGCGAATGGTAATCAAACACGTTTTTGGTTGGAGATTGTCGTTTAAGGTGCGGTTTTATAGATTGTTTGTTTTGTCCAACTCACAAGATGTGTTGCTTAGGTGCTGTTTGATTTTCTGAAGCAAAAATTTATGAAGTCTGCGGACCACCTCTGCAACCCTCTGCAGTAGAAGAGGTGGACCAAACGGCTGCAGACTATAATAAGAAGCGTGTTTGTTTTTTTAACATCTGCATACTGCTGCAGATATTAAAAAATTAAAATAAACTAATTTTATAAACCGAAAATAACTTTTTAATACGTAAAATTTAATAATGTATAACATTTCGGTAAAAATTAATGATATTTCAGTAAAAAAATATGATATTTCAACAAAAAATAAAAATATTTTAGTAAAAAATAATTATATTTCATCAAGAAGTTATCATTATTGAATATAAAAAAATGAAAAATAAATTCAATAAGAATAAACGAAAAAAAAAGTGTGAAATAAAATTTTAATAACATATAATCAAAATTTCAGCAATAAAAAAAGAAGAAGAAGATGTTAGAAGAGGTTAGAAGAGGCAGTACAAGTGCTGCGCCAAACAGAGCCTGCGCAGAGATTTTTGACTCAGAAGACTTCTAAAAAACAAACAGCTGCGATATGAAAAGTGTTGCGCGTGTGCTGCGCCGCGCAGCAGTAAGAGGTTTGAATAGGTTTTTTCAAAAAACAAACAGCACCTTAGTGATTTGTACAGTTGGTCTAATATTGCTTTTCTGCTAACACAAAATCAATTTGATTAAAAATGTTAACGGAAAGTCAATAACTCAAATTATAATCTCTTGTTGTCTAATTTTGTAATTAAATAAATACCTAACTACGGATTCCAAATCGAAGACTAACGATTTGATGTTAATCTATTAACCGAAATCTCTAAAATCAAGGAATCACGATGCGATTGAATGAAATTCTAATCCTAAAATCATGATTATGTGTAAATCTCCTTCTAATCATAAACATATCATGATTTGAACCATCTATTCCGTCGATTTTCCTGATATTGTAAGTAAATGAAGTTTTTAAGAGGTGATTAACTGAATTTATGTTTTTAACATAGACATGAGCAACGTATTGTTCGTTCAATTTTAATGATTTTGTGAGTATAAGTAACTGATTCGGATTCGTTAATGGATTGAATTACTGTTTAATTTTTTTTCCTTTAGAGAAATTAAATTGTTTTCTACTTTTTATCCTCACAAATGTTCCTACCCAATCAAATTATAACAAGTGTTATCATTCTATATTTTTTTAACTAACCCATTAGGAATATATCAAATAAAATTAAATTGAATGGTAATTTGTTAATATTTTATTAGGTAAGAATAAATATAGACATAAAAGGTAATTTAATTTCTCTTTTCTTTACAATATAAATGATAATTTCTATTTATTTTATAGTTTTTAGATGTTTGATTTTATGGTTTTCAGCAAAGAGGATACTTGATATAAATAAATAACAAGGCCTTTTTGATCGTTTGTGTAAATGTTTTAATTATCGTTAAATAATAATATTTTCAATTAAATAGATCAAAATAAATAAATAATGATTAATGAGAATCATTCATTAGATTCTAATGAATTTGACATTGCATGTAATCGATTAAAGTTAATCATAAAAGCTTTAAAAAAATATCTAACAATATCTTTAATTTCCTCCTTAATAAATGAAGGTTTTTTACCACATGTCAACCTCTCATTAATTTTGACACTTATCATTTTGTGGTATTTTTGAAATAATTATTATCCACTTGTCAATTTTTGGTTTATTTCAATTTTTAAAATTAAAGTCATATATGTAAAGTATTAAATATGATATATATGATATTAAATTGCAATAAATATATATCTTCTTTATTTTAAAGTTATACATTAAAAATTATTTTATGTTTACATTTTAATATTTAATTTTTTTTTTTTAAATTAACCGTGTAATACACGGGTTTCACACCTAGTTTTTTAATAAAAAATAGAGCATCTATGAACGAGGATTTTTCCTTCGAATCAATAGAGTTTGTGTGGAAACATATAACCAAAAGTTTTTTTTTTAATAGAAACTTTGTAAACTTTATCTTTTTGGAAATAATTAAAACCCTAATTGATTAATGAATAATGTCATAAAGAAAAATATCAAATATTTATTTTTAATTCCGTAGTTGTATATTGATAAGTATTTGGTATTTCATTTTTAGAACATAAAAAGTTGTAAACTTTTGAATATTGTTTTTTTAAAGAAAAAAGTTAAAGCTTAAAAAACTAAAACAATGAGCACCCATTATGGTTATTCATTAATGAATATAATAAAAAAAATATTTTTTATGTTGATATTATATCATTTTTCCAACAGAAAAATAATATTATTTTGTAATATAAAAATAAAAATTTAGGGCATATTTGTTTGTATATTAAAAAAAAAAAAAGTCATTATTTATAATTATATAAGATGATAAAACATCTTTTTCACAATAGTTTGTGGATATAAGGAGGATAAAAGTTTATGAATTTCCTATAAATATAAAATAAAAAAAAATTATAAATAGGCACATTTTCGTAATACCAAATGTTGGAATCAGGCCCTCTATACACACTTCTTTGTAGCAACAAACACAACACTTAATATGTGGTTTTCAGGAAGAGAAATAAAGAGGAGAAGAAATAATCGTAATGCAGAAAAACGGTTGCATTCTATTAAAGAAACAAGATAGCATTTATAGCCTAAAAAAACCAAACGACCCTAAACACAACTAAGCCCACGTTTCCTGTTTTCCTGCACTATTACTTGGTCCACATGACCCATTCAATTAAAAAAAACAAACTATTTATTTTGTTGAATAACAAAACTAAAAATACTAATTAAATAAACTACCGTGTCAAGATTAAAAGTCTTACATTCACCCCCTTAATCTTGATATGTTTCTTCATCAAAGCAATGTCGGTTCTTCATCTTAGATCAAGTTTGCTTCTTTGTCATTCCACTTTGTGCACTCATAGCTAAAATGCCCAAAGTCTCCACAGTTAAAGCACCGGAAACTATTTTTGTCACCTCGACCTCTTCCTCTTCCTCGACCTCTTCCACCTCTTTCATAGTTCCTTCCACGCCATCTTCCATGTCCACTACTATCATCATGCCTTTGTTCACTTGTCATCAAGAGTTGACCTTGCTCTTCTTCCTTTTCTTCATGACTTTGAAGCCTTTCTTCATAGGCTTTGACCCTTCCAACCGCCTCTTCAAATGTCATAGCTTCAAGATCAGAATATTGTTCAATTGGAGCTACAACTAGCAAGTACTTCTTTGGAGCTGGATTTAGAAACTTCCTTAAAATCACCTCTTCTTCAAGAGTTGAACCAATACCTTTGAACTTGGAAACAATACCACTTATTTTGCCTGAAAGGTCATTGATTAACTCATTGTCCTTCATCTTAAGCATCTCCAATTCATTTCTTACGATTTGCAGCCTTGCTTTTTGCACCTGTTCGGCTCCAATATACCTAACCTTGATTGATTCCCAAACATATTTTGTATTCTTGTGTTTACCAACCTGTAAAACAACATTCTCTGGGAGAGTTGGAAAAATTATGCCTTTAGTGGTATAATTCTTCTTCTCATCAACTACATCCTTAATTAACTTGAAGGAAGACGATGTAGACCATGATTAACGTCCCCGTTGAGAAGTGTTTGACCCTGCAAAGATTTGACAGAGCAATGAGAACAATGAAATTCCATGAAAATTTCATTATCAAATGTTAATTTAGAGACACTCAAGAGTCATTTTTTATTTGTGGGACAATCAGCATTGTTGGTAATTTTAAGCCATGGAAAGATGAAGATGCAATATGAGAAATATTCAGAAGTTTACCATTGCCAACTTGGACCTTCTCGGGTCCGTGATATTCTTCAACAATGTTTAGTTTCTGTAAGTCGGGTTCAACGTGGTCTGTAGCACCTGTGTAGAAGTACCACGAAGGATCAATCACAGTAGAAGGACTATGGTGTTATGCAACGTGGGTCTGACGATTCTGATCGCGTGGGTTGGGTTGGGGCGTCGAGAAGGATAGTCAATCTGATTGTTATGCTGCCCACAATCGATGGATTCATGACCCAACTTGGAACAGACATTGTGGACTACGACAGCGGAAATCAGTGGAGCGGTTGCCAGAGTTAGAGTTTGAAGAATTGTACCCAGAAAAATTTGAGCGGGGAAGAGAGCGATTGACATTCAGGGTAACCGAAATGGAAGAATTCAAAGATGAAGGTAGTGGTAGAACGGTGTGGCGATGATGGTTGTATTCCAGACGGTAGCCCAACAAGGTCGTCAATGGTGGACTGGTCATCTTTGACCATAAAGGTTGTAATAAATGGGCCATAAGACCCTTCAAGCCCTATTAAAATATGACCAATTAGATCATCGGAAGAAATTGGGTGTAAATTCTCCGCGAGTGAATCGGTTGTCGCACTCTTCTTCTCCACATATCCGATCATGGTCAAGGCGCCCTTTGTAAGATTCTACAGTTCTGTGTGCATCGACATCCGTCAGGCTTTGGTTTGTGCTTGAAATGTTTTATCGATGGCTGTCCAGGCTTGGTGAGAGGAAGTGGATCGAGAAACTTTTGCAAGTGCTTACTTAGAGAGAGTCGACTTGATCCATAGAAAGACAAGGCAATCACGTTTCTTCCAAATCTAAAATTATGGGTTGGGTTGAGTGGTGGCTGCATGATCATCGTCGGAAGGGACTATCACCGTCTCAGCAGGTGGATTTGGGGCAAGAACAAAGGCATCGAGCTCGAAAGTTTCCAGAGCTGAGATGATTGTGGTACGCCACAAGCAGTAGTTATTTCGATCTAGCTTAATAGTGAGCGATGGAAATTGAAGGTTGAGGGGGGTAGAGGTAGTCGCCAGACCAAGAAGAAGCTGATTTGTAGCCATGAAGAGAGATTGAAAAAAATATATAATAATAATAATAATCACTGAAGCTCTGATACCATGTAAGTTGAAATTTTCCCAACTTCTGTTTTGTAATTTATCAATGAATGCTTGACATAGAGTTACAGAAATCCTATATATACAAAGCATTATACAACGGTAATCCTAACTGTATGGAATATGGAATTGACTGAGCCTTATGCTCCAGCTCTTTAGGGACACGTGTGACAGACTGAGTAAATGTGACCGTTATCAAAAAAAGATATTAAATTTTCCTTTTTGAGGCTTGTTAGCATTAAAACTTATCTGTAACTTTATCGTTCTTATGCTTTAATTAAACAATGATATTTATACCGATTTTAAAGATATTATAAAATTTGGGTCATCATTCTCATGAGAATTTGTGTTCACAATCAAGATATTTTCATTGTGGACTTTTTGAGTTTCACATCATTATCCTTTTAGTTGATGCATGTACTTTGGATCTTGGTACCTTCGAATGATACATAATGTTTGATAGATATTTATACTTCTAGAGAATTTTATTTTTGTAAGTTTTGCTACTCCTTGTATTTATATTGCTTTATTTGAGAAAACCATTTTATGTTTGGAAGTTTTTTCTCAATTGCACAACTCTTTTTTATATAGGTGATGATTTGTGTACAACAATTTTTCTCCATACACAACAATTGATGCTTTAAAATTTTGTACTGTACAACTCTATAATGCATCAATTGTTGTGTACGGTAAAAAATGTTGCGTACAAATCACTTCCCTTTTTATATTTATTGTTGTAACTTTTGTTCAACTACCAATTGTATTTTGGTTGGTCGAAAGAAATCATGGCGAACTACATTCAGTAGAAAGACATTACTTCTTTAATTTCATATCTCTAATTCCGTTGGAGACTTATTTCAGCAATGTACTGTTTTAGTTTGTGAGAGTATTTGGAGGCACGTTATATGCTACGGTATGAAGACTATTTTGTCATGAGTGGTTTCATATCGTTAAAGCTTAATTTTTGCATTAATAATACTCTAAATGTATTTAAGATACTTGCAAGGATTTTGAGTTTGAAGGATCATATAGAATTTGGGTAATTAATCTACCACCATCTTTTTTGTCTTTGTGGTTCGATAAACATTAGTTTTTTTATAGCTATGACATTACTATCGTATATATAAAAGTGTAACAAGTAGGGGCATCTTTGATGATGTGCAAAGTTAGCGACCGCAAATGGCCCATATCGTGGAGGGGACAACTTCACATACAATTCAATTCACTGTCCAACAATAGGTAATCTTGTGATAAAAATACAAAATCCCATGATTTATTCCAATTCCAAGAGCTCGTGCTAAAATAGTATACACGGTGAACTTGGTTAGTAAAAATTAACAAATAAAGATGATACTTCTCGATATTGTTATTAAAGAAGTGAACATGTTGATTTACTTCTTCAACGAGAAAGAGAGAGAGAGAGAGAGAGAGAGAGAGAGAGAGAGAGAGAGTGTGTGTGTGTGTGTGTGTGTGTGTGAGAGAGAGAGAGAGTGTGTGTGTGTGTGTGTGTGAGTGAGTGAGTATGTGTGTGTGTAACACCCGTGTTTCTAGGCTAGACATTAATGATGATGTAATAGTCTAGGTCAATTTTGTAACTCGTTTTGAAATAATAAAAATGAATTATGTGAATTTATGTGTTTTATACTTAATTCTTATGATTTAATAAATTAAGGATAAAAATAAGCGTCAAAAATAAATGTTAGCTAAACCCGATATCTATGAAGAAATTTGTAGTGGTCGAAACAACGATTCTGGAGATATAAAGAATACCGAAATCTGAGTTATAACAAAGAAGTTATGACCTGTCAAAGTTTCCCAACAGAACCGGCACGACGTTGTGTGACGTAAAAAGTGATTTTACGATAAAGTGCTTTTAGCCTTAGCGATCTAAATGAAATTCATAGCATACGTTAAACAAAGAGCGTGCATAAAAAGAATATCCAAATTTGACTTCATATGACGAAGTTATGAATTTTATAAGATTTGGCGTAGTCGTATGCAGCCTGAAACTCAAATTATAGATCGAGTAATTTTTAGGCGACACAACCTAAACGAGAATCGAAGATCTTGTCGATAGTAGTTTAGAAGTAAAAAAACAGACGAAATCGAAAATCGAATGAAGAAGTTATGAATTTTTAATGGACTTTTCCTGTCCCGGCCTGTTAAAATATAACTTTAAAAATAAAGTCAAAATTAGCCAACAGAGTCTAAACGAAAGTTGTAGAGTATATTTTCACCTACGCGTAGATATAAAGAATGTCAAAAAAGGAGCTCGTATGAGAAAGATATGAAATTTTGAAGTTTCAAGCACAAACTTCGAGGTTGGAAGTACGCCCAGCGACCGAGGTAAGTGCGCCCAGCGTACGAGGTAAGTACGCCCAGCGTACTTATGTGTTCACGGTTCCTGATTGGCCACGTTGCCTACTCCTTCGCATGGCGAGCACGTGTTCGTAGTTATGACGCGTCCGAGATGATCCCTTCCTACACCCAGCGTACTCGATATACACCCAACATAGTGGTTGGTGAAGTCGTACGCCCCGCGTACCATGATATTACGCCCAATGTAATAAGGAGCTTCGGCCTCCTATAAAAGGGGTGCGAGGCTGCCCCGAAATTGTTTACAAATTTTACCCATTTTCACCTTCTACTTTCTTTTTACCTACACTAAATACCCCCAAGCCTATGGGACCATCCTAGCATCATAAGAAAGCCTCGGAGATCCTGAAGACCCCAAGAAAAAGAGTTTTTCGAGTCGAAACTCTATCCGCATAAAACCCAGTTTTTAAGAAAACATCCCGGTTTCAGCGAAAAAGATTGTTTTAAGGGACGAAGTGATGTCCAATCGTCGTCCAATCATGTGAGTGTGGGGCACTTTAATCTTACACATAGATATGAAGTATTTTCTTTAAAATACATGCTATGTATATAAATATTGTTTGTTTATTTGAGATAGATGTTGAATGAAGTTTTTATACAAGTTTAGAATGATTTAAATTGTAGATGTATTTTTATCTACAAATATGTTGGGTATAACATGGGTAGATGAAATAGTTGATGTGTGTTAAAATGATGAGAGGCCTCGATGTTGTTGTTGTTCCAGTCATCTAGCGGAGTATAGATGACGACCACAGACCTTTCTAGACAGTCCATTGGAACACTGGCAGACTTGCAACCTGTAGGTGTTTGTGAACGATGTGTTCACCGGTGTACTCCATCCCCTCATCGTTTCCTTACGGACATATATGGCTGAGGAATCCCCTTAGCAATAAAGTCCATTTTGATGTTGATCCTTAGGCTAGGTCCCTTGTGATAGGTGTTTAGGGACGTAAAGTGAGGATTATTTGTTGGGTGATGAAATTAATAAATTTATTTATTGTGGGTTGAAAACCCTATATGCTCACCAGGTTCTCAAGCCTGACCCACTCAACTTTCTATATTACAGGTAGTGGAACCAGAGCATAGTTGGATGATGACGAGGGATTTTGGATTATAGGCCAGTAGATGTAAATAACTGTTGCAAGACCTATATTGTATTGTTTATGCTTTTGGTCTGTATTGATGTGGACATCCCGAGTTTTGTAATGAAATGAAAATACATTTCTTTAAGAAATTCTTTGATAAATATTTTTTTTATCATATTTAGTTTTGGGGACAAATTTTGCAACACTTTTTGAAAGATTACTCTGATTTTATTTTAAAAGCATAAACTAAATCGTTCTTTTCTGGCTGAGAAAATGGGGATGTCACAGTTGGTATCAGAGTATTAGTTTATGTGACAATCGTCAATTTTCAGTCAAGTCAAAGTCAAATAAAGTCAACAGGTCAAATTGGTCAACTCATCTAACCCTTGTATATTAGGGTTTACAATATGTTACTATTGTACAACTCGTTACTTTAAAAATAAGTTATCACTTGGAATGTTCGTATGTTCAGAAGCTATAAACCCTAATCGGGGTAAGTGATGAAACTATTCGATAAAGCATTATTCCATACCCCTCATGGACATATAACAATCATAACGAGGCTTAATGGGGTGTACGAACTTTGCGTTGTGAAGCTAAACACCCAAAAAAGTCACAAACAAAGTCTTTCTCAATCTCTCTTTATCAATGTCTATCTCTCCCAAATCTCTCTAATAACCTCCCTCAACTTTTTATAATGAGTTGGGGGCATCCGACCCTTAACATAGCCAAAAATCGCGCAAAACGGCGAGTTTATGCCAAAAACAACCTCATAGGGTCGAACCCCTAAGAAGCGAAACCCATGAGAAGTCGAGACCAGAGAACCAAAACCTGAAGAACCAAACTTCAGTAGACTAAAACCCCAACGACCGAAATCAATCGCAATCGAACCACTTCGGACCGAACTGCGAAGGAACCGAACCGCCAGGACTGAACTTCGCCTTCGCTCCCCTTCTCACCTTCGCCTTCGCTCCAATTCCCTTCCTCGCCTGCGAAAGTTATCGGACCGAACCTCCTCTCGGTCATCATCCTTCCTAGACCAAACCTACCTTCGGTTCTCAAACCCTAAAGACCGAACCCTCGGCTCCGGATCCGAACTTCGCTGATTTCGCATCAATTCCTGGTTTTCGACCACTTTCGCATTTTAAACCCATTTTTCATGATTTTGACGTGGGATTTTCACCCAAACTTATACTTTGACATATAAGTCCCTATATATTCATAATTTAAACACATTTTAGAGGAAATCTTTGCCTAGGAATAAAATCTAGTGGGAAAGATATTGAGGTGGAGTGTTGAATTTACCTTTAAGTCATGACACAAGCAACCCTCCACACCCACTCCAGGTCCATACTCAGTCACTATTCCTCCATACTTAGGTGTTGTTTGTTTTTTCGAAGTGAAAATTCATTAAGGCTGCAGACCACCTCTGCAATCCTCTGTAGCAGAAGAGGTGGAACAAACGGTTGCAGCCTATAATAAGAAGCATGTTTGTTTTTTAACATCTGCAGACTACTGCAGTAAACTAAAATTTAAATAAACTAATTTTATAAAATGAAAATAGTTCTCAACACTGAAACTTAATAATTCTAGTCTTAAACATTGAAATAATAATAAGAACATGTAAAAAAACAAAAATATGAAACTTTAAAAAAAAAAAAAAAAAAAAAAAAAAAAAAAAAAAAAAAAAAACTTAAAAAAAATGTAAAAGAAGCTAATAGTTTTATTCTAGAAAAAAAAAACTAATTTTAAAAAACATTAAAAAAGAAAATAATAAAAAAATTAAGAAAGTATTGCAAACATTGTCTACAAAGTTCGTAAAAAATTGCACACGTTAAAAAAGATATAACTGAAATTGAAAATATTATTAATAAAACGGTAAAAAAAATTTAAAAAAAAATCAAGTTAAAAAAAAATCATGGAAATTATAAAAATAAACTGTATCACATTCGTAAATAAAAATTTAAGAAAATCAAAGTTTAAAAAAAAAATTAAAAAAAGTTATACAAAAGTTCTTAAAAAAACACTTAGAAAAAATGAAAAATGAAAGCTGAAGAGGTTAGAAGAGGCAAGTCAAGTGCTGCGCCACGCAGCACATGCGCAGAGGTTTTGTAGTCTGAAGTCTTCCAAGAAACAAACTGCTGCGAGAGGGAAAGTGTTGCGCGTGTGCTGCGTCGCGCAGCAATAAGTGGTTTGAAGAGGTTTTTATAGAAAAACAAACAACACCTTAGTCAACTAGTTGTCCTTTACCCTCTTCCACCAGCCAATAATCAGATCAAAGCGCTGGAAATCTTTACTTCTCGTCCCATATTATTCACTCTTTCTCAAGAAGAATCAAACCCATTTCTCTTTCTTTCTCTCTCTCTCTCTCTCTCACTCACTTTCTCTCTCTAATCTCGAACTTGAAGGTTGTTATTGAGAATTTCCCTCCAATTTGGGTAAGTAACTTCATCCTACACTTGATTATCTTACATCCTTTCACTCAATTCATGGATTCCATACACAAATATCATCATATTTGTTACTAGATCTTCGAATCCTCAAGTATCTCCCAAGTGTTCTTGACTTGGCAACTCCTTTTCTTCATCATCCATCTACTGAAATCACTCAAGGTGAGTTCATACCCCCCACATTTTCATATTTTCTTCACTTTTTAATGGGGGGAATACAAGTAATAACACTAACAACATAACTAAACTCAAACATCAACTTTCAACAGAAAAGTTAATGTTCATTCACGAATTGTTTTGGACATCTTAAACTTCTTAGTTTTCAAACCTGTATTAGGTACAAATATCTCAGGTTTATACCTTTAAAATTACTACTTGCATATGTCCATACGATTTTTCTAAAATTTATGGTGATTTTTACAAAACTGTCTATCACTGTAGCTCCGAATTCGGACCTGTCCGTGAGTATAAACATTTACACACCAGTTAGGGGATTCTAAAAATCATAATAAAATTTGTGAACAAACTAGACACATTTTATAAACTCTCAGAGTTTACAGATCTAGTTTTCGATTTAGTATGATTTTTCTGTGATTTTTCTAAATCAATGCAGAAATGGTAAAAACGAATTTCCAGATTACAACTTTTATAACACTTTGTAACGTGTTGAGCAAAGTGTAAATCTTTGATGGCTTCATATTTAGCATGTGTTATCTATTGAGATATAAGTATATTACAAAAAAATGTTCAATAAATTGTAAGAGCTCGTTATTATTACAATTAATGCATGATGAGGCATAGTAAACATAGTTATGTTTTTGCTACATAATCTACTTACATAAAAAAGGATACTATACATTACAAACATTTTGATAAACTATAATAGGTATAGTTTATGTTTCATATACATTACGAAATGGTACATTTCTACAAAAAGGGTTTTCAATTTAACTCTACGTAAATCTGTGAATGAATAAATTTGTGAGACATTCGCTTTACGTTACTTCCAAGGTAACGCAACAAAAGTCATGTAATTATAACCAAAATATTTTGTAGGGAGAGCGTGATAGTTATGTATATATCTATATATGGTTTGAAAAACCCACACCTTAGCTGCATGCAACAGCTAGACCGGCAGGTCTGGGGTGACAAATGTCATTAACATTCCGACACCTAAAGAACGCCGTATACAAGGCCGACTATGTCATAGTATGGTTATAATAACTCACATGGGGTATTAACAAAACATAAGATTTACGGGATTTCCATTTAAATAAAGAAGTTTATGTCGATTTAAACTTGCATGATTTACAATTTATATGGAAAATACTAGTACATTATTAGTCTTGGCATTTAAGACTACAATATATTTTAAAATGGAAAATATTGGATTTTTCTGGGACAAACATTACTTTTACAAGGAAGGATTTCAACATTTCATTTAAAAGCTTATGAACTCACCAACTAAATTGTTGACACTCTTTCAAAACTACTTGTATTCTCAGGAAATCAGTAAAACAGGTAATCGTCGGCTTTTGAGGATGGAACGTTAAGGCGTCAAACATTGTGTTTTTGTCAACATAATGTAATTGATTTAGAAACATGTAAACTTATACTATGATGTAACTTTTTCAATTATATTTATGTTGGTTGTTTGTACTCTGAGCACTAATATACTCGTTGTTGTGATACTATACATGAAGTCCTCCATCCCCAAACATTTCTGCCATCCTTGGTTTGGGGGTGTGAGAGTTTAAGTGAACTAGGAATTTGTAGGATTTCTAGAATTAAACTTAGAATGCTAAGTAATGATCGTGAGATGAGTGTCTACCATATTTTAAACACGAGCACTAGTATATTTTAGGAAAGATGCCTAAAATGCCTTTATGTGGTAAATGCTATATGTTTTTCATGTATGATATTATTTGTGCGGATCTATGGTCTGTTGTCGACCAGATCTGGAAACCTTATGTGTTCAGGATTCTAAGCGTATGACTACGACATTAGAACTAGCATGTAACGTTTCGTAGTGATAAGGAGAGATTATATATATATATATATATATATATATATATATATATATATATATATATTGAATAATGATCTAAATTCTCCTAATTTGGTGTATAGATCATAATGGAAAGAACCCGAAGTGGAGCTTGAAATGCAAATAGAAATCAACAACCTCAACCTCAAGTGATGGAGCAGGGGCCTATAGAAGAAGATGCACCAGAACCAATCACAATGGCTGGAGTACAAGCCATGATTCAGGCTATGATGGCTGAACAAAGGGAGAAATGAGATCGTTATTGCTGAACAACAGGAGTGAACCTTCAATGCATGTTGAACAACCTGAATTAAATGACGATCAGTCAGAGGAAGGAAATTACAGTAGATATGTTGGTCAAGTTGAACCGGTTGTGGTTAGGAGGAATAACCAAGAGGATGAAGTCGAGAGAAATGGATGCAAGTACAAAGACTTTATGACTTGCAAACCGTCAACTTTCACTGGAAAGGAAGATCTCGTCGGAGTAATGGATTGGATCTCGGAAAGGGAATTAGCCTTTATGACATGAGTTTGCAAAGGCAAGCTACAAACCATATTTGTAGTTCGTCAGTTCAGAGGTGGCACGGTTTGCTGGTGGAACACTCTAGGGAAGACCCTAAGCTCTAATGACCCATTGCAACTGACTTAGACAGAGTTGTTGGTGCAATTCAAGCGCAAGTACTGCTCGGCCCAAAATATGGTTGAGCTAGAGAACTAATTTATGAAGAAAAAAAGGAAACATGTCCATTGATGAATACACCAATAACTTCACATATAAAATGGAGTTTGCTTTGCGTATTTTCCCGGACGAGCTAACACAAATCGACAGGTACGCAAAAGGACTTCCATGGGAGTATGCGGTACCAGTGCGTCAGACACCTACTCTGAAGGCAGCTATCTGGGCTGCCAAGTTTGTTGAAGATATGATCAAGGGGAGAACCGCTAGCAAGGTTGAAGTTGGTGAGAAGAGAAAGTTTGAAGGAACTTTAGATTCCAACAAGAAAAGCAAGTTCTTGAAGTCTGGTTCGAGGAAATTTGGAGGCGGAGCCGAACCTAATGGTGTGACAAATGTAAAAAGAAACATGTTGGGAAATGTGGCAAGGAATTCACTTGTTTTAAATGTGGAAAGTATGGGAACTATGCCAATGAATGCACTTTCAATAAGAAAGTTTGTTATGGGTGCAATGAAGAAGGGCACATTTTGAGGGACTGCCCAAAGAATAAAGAGGCAGCAAAGCCCAATCTCCCACCAAAGCCAAAAGCTAGAGCTTTCCAGATGACATTGGAAGCCGCAAGGGATACAATGGATGTCGCTTCAGGTACCTTTCTTTTAAATGGATTTCCTGCCTATTTATTGTTTGATTCTGGAGCGAATTACTCCTTTATATCACATAAATTTGGTGGGAGACTAGCATTGCCTATAGAAAAACTTGATGATGCCCTAATTGTAGAAGTTGATAGTGGAAATTTTATACCAGTTAGCGATTGCATTAAGAATATTGTCATCGACTTGAACGGAAATGAATTCCACGAGGAGTTGTTACCCATTGAGTTGAATGGTTTCGACATCGTACTAGGGATGAATTGGATTAGTGTCAATGATGTCGAGATACTGTGCAAGAAAAATATAGTGAGGGTAAAATTGCTGGGAAAAGAGTCATTTATGGTGTACGTAGACAAGCGTAAAGTGAATTCTAGAATCATTTCCCTGATGAAGGCCAGAAAATGTTTGTCTAAAGGATGCACATCATACTTGGCGTTCGTGATCGATGCCAAGAAGGAGGAGAAGGAAATATAAAGCATACCAGTGGTGTGTGACTATCCAGAAGTCTTTCCCGAAAATCTTCCTAAATTGCCCCCTGATAGACAAGTGGAGTTTAGAATATACTTATTACCAGGAACAACAGCAATAGCAAAAGCACCATATCGATTAGCACCGACAAAGATAAGGAGCTTATGACGCAACTTCAGGAGTTGTTGGACAACGATTTCGTTAGACCTAGTTCATCACCCTGGGGAGCTCTGGTGTTATTCGTAAAGAAGAAAGATGAGAGCATGAGAAAGTGCATAGACTACAGAGAGTTGAACAAGGCAACAATAAAGAACAAGTACCCATTGCCAAGAATCAATGACCTGCTCGATCAGCTGCAAGGTTCGAGCTATTTCTCGAAGATCAATCTTAGGTGAGGATATCATCAACTCAAGGTGAGAGAGCATGATATTGAGAAGACTGAATTCAGAACAAGATATAGACACTATGAGTTCTTGGTTATGTATTTTGGACTAAACAATGCTCCAACAGAATTCATGGATTTGATAAACAGGTTTTGTAAACCATTCCTCGATAAATCCATGATAGTGTTCATAGATGATATTTTGATTTATTCAAAAAGCAAGCAGGAGCATGACAAGCATCTGCGAGAAGTGTTAGAAGTTCTGAAGAAGGATAAGTTGTATGCAAAGTTCTCCAAATGTGATTTTTGGATTCAAGAAGTCCAATTTTGGGTCATGTGGTTAACCAAGAAGGGATAATGGTTGACACAGCTAAGATTGAAGCTATAATAAAGTGGGAACAACCAAAGAGTCCCATGGAGATCCGAAGCTTTCCAGGATTAGCCAGATATTACCGAAGATTTATCCAAGGCTTTTCTTCGATAGCTGCTCCATTGACACTTTGAACCACAAAGGAGCTACTTATACTTGGAGTGATAAGCATAAGGAAGCATTTGAGAAGTTAAAGAAGAAATTGTGTGAATCACCGATTCTTTCTTTACCTAAAGGAGTTGAAGACTTCGCAGTTTATAGTGATGCATCTGGAATTGGGTTAGGTTGTTTTTGGACCCAAAGGGATAAGGTGATAGCATATGCATCGAGACAATTGAAATAACATGAAAAGAACTACCCCACTCATGATCTGGAGTTGGCAGCGGTAGTATTCGCCCTAAAGATATGAAGGCATTATCTTTATGACAAAAAATGCAAACTTTTCACTGATTATAAGACTCTTCAATATCTCTTTAATCATAAGGAATTGAATATGAGACAACGCGGCTGGCTAGAGTTGCTTAAGGATTACGACTGTGAAATACTTTATCACCCTGGTAAAGCAAATGTTGTAGTTGATGCTTTAAGCAGAAAAGTGAGCCTTGAAAAGAAAAGGCCAAGAGCATTAAGAATCGAAGTTGTCTCAACTATTGTAGAAAGCATCAAGAAAGCTCAAGAAGAAGCTTTAGAGAAAAATGACCGAAAGGAAGAACGTTTGGGAACGTTAGTGTTCGATAAAAACAGTCAAGGATTGAAAATATTTCAAGATAGGATTTGGGTACCTAAGATGGGAGGAATAAGAGATATTTTGATGGAGGAAGCTTACAAGACCATGTACTCGATTCATCCCAGCAGCACGAAAATGTATAGGGATCTGAAACCCTACTACTGGTGGCCGAAGATGAAGATCGATGTTGCAAAGAATGTGGCCAAGTATGTGACATGTGCAACGGTTAAGGCACAATATCGGAAACCATATGGGAGGTTAGAACCTTTACATATACCCATGGATAAATGGTAAGACATCATCATGGATTTTGTGACTAAACTGCCCAGAACGAAGAGTGGTCACGACAGGATTTGGGTGGTCGTTGATCGGTTTACTAAAAATGCACACTTCATAGCACCTAATGAAAAATGGTCGATGGATAAACTTGCAAATGCTTACGTGAAGGAGATAGTAAGACATCACGGTGTTCCTTTAACGATTGTATCAGATTGTGATAGTCGTTTCATGTCAAGGTTTTGGAGAAGTATACAAGAGGAATTGGGTACAAAATTGTGTCTAAGTACTGGTAACCATCCGTAAATCGATGGTCAGAGTGAACGAACAATTCAAACATTGGAGGATATGCTAAGAGCATGTACCCTGGAATTCCAAGGTAATTGGGATGGATATTTACCTTTGGTAGAAGTTTCCTACAATAATAGTTTCCACTCGAGCATCAAGATGGCACCTTATCAAGCTTTGTATGGACAAAAGTGTCAAACACCATCATGTTGGCTTGAAGCTGGAAAAAAGCAGTTTATGGAGCCCGAGATAGTTCAGAAGACTACTGAAAAGCTGAAAATAATTAGGGAACGGATGTTAGCAGCTCAGGATCGTCAAAAGAGTTATGTTGACGAGAAAAGACAATTGATAACATTCGAAGTTGGAGATTCAGTTTTACTTAAAGTCTCGTCGTGGAAGGGACATATAAGATTTGGTAAAAGAGGAATGAGTCCAAGATTTATTGGACCATTTAAAGTTCTTTAGAGGATTGGGAACCAAGCTAACCGGCTAGAATTATTAGAAGAACTAAATGGTATTCATAACACTTTCCACATGCATTATTTAAGAAAGTTCACGGGAGAAGTTCCCGACATAATTCCAATTTCAGAATTAACGTTGGATGAAAGCAAGATATTAACTGAAGAACCAGAGGAAATGGTTGACCGTAAGACTAAGAAGTTACGACGTAAGATGGTCGATTTAGTGCTTGTGTGATGGAAACATATGAATAGGCCAAATCTCACCTGGGAGACGGAGAGTGACATGATTAGTCTCTATCCGCATTTGTTTGCTAATGTATGATTCCGGGAACGGAATCATCCTAAAGGGGAGAGAATTGTAACGCCCGTGTTTCTAGGCTAGGCATTAATGATGATGTAATAGTCTAGGTCAACCTTAGTAACTCGTTTTGAAATAATAAGAATGAATTATGTGAATTTATGTGTTTTATACTTACTTATTATGATTTAATAAATTAAGGAAAAAAATAAGCGTCGAAAATAAATGTTAGATAAACCTGATATCTATGAAGAAAGTTGTAGTGGTCGAAACAACGATTCCATCGATATAAAGAATACTGAAATCCGAGTTATAACGAAGAAGTTATGACTTGTCGAAGTTTCGCGACAAAACCGTCATGACGTTGTGTGATGTAAAAAGTGAGTTTACAATAAAGTGTTTTTTACATTAGTGATATAAATGAAAGTCGTAGTATATGTTAAACCAAGAGTATGCATAAAAAGAATGTCCAAATCTGACTTCGTATGAGGAAGTTATGAATTTTATAAGATTTGGCATAACAATGTGTAGCCCGGAACTCGAATTATAGATCGAGCAATTTTTAACCAACACAACCTAAATGATAATAGAAGATCTTGTAGATAGTAGTTTAACGGTAAAAAGACAGATGAAATCGGACGTCAGATGAAGAAGTTATGAATTATTAACGGACTTTTCATATCCCGGCCTGTTAAAATATAACTTTAAAAATAAAGTCAAAATTAGCCGACGGGGTCTAAACGAAAGTTGTAGAGAATAATTTCACCTATGCGTACATGTAAAGAACGTCAAAAACGGAGTTTGTATGATAAGGATATGAACTTTTTTAAGTTTCAGGCACAAACTTCGAGACTGGAAGTACGCCCACCACCGTACGAGGTATGTACACCCAGTGTACTTATGTGTTCACGGTTCGAGATTGGCCACGTCGCCTACTCCTTCGCATGGCACACACGTGTTCATAGTTATGACACGTCTGAGACGATCCATTCCTACGCCCAACATACTCAATGTACGCTCAACATAGTGGCTGGTGAAGTAGTACCCCCGCGTACCATGATAGTACGCCCAACGTAATAAGTAGCTCCGGCCTCCTATAAAAGGGGTGCGAGATTGCCCCAAAATTGTTTACAAATTTTACCCATTTTCACCTTTTACTTTCTTTTTACCCACACTAAATACCCCCCAAGCCTACGGTACCATCCTAGCAGCATAAGAAAGCCCTAGAGAGCCCGAAGACCCCAAGAAAAAGAGTTTTTCGAGTTAAAACTCTATCCACGTAAAGCCAGGTTTGATCGAAAAAGATTGTTTTAAGGGACGAAGTGTTGTCCAATCACCGTCCAATCATGTAAGTATGTGGTCACTTTCATCTTACACATAGATATGAAGTATTTTCTATAAAATACGTGTTTTGTGTATAAATATTATTTGTTTATTTGAGATGGATGTTGAATGAAGTTTTTATACATGTTTAGAATGATTTAAATTGTATATGTATTTTTATCTACAAAGATGTTGGGTATAGCATGGGATGGGTAGATGAAATAGTTGATGTGTGTTAAAATGATGAGAGGCATCGATGTTGTTGTTGTTGTTATTCCTGTCATCAAGCGAATGCTTCTCTTAAAGCAAGATTTGAACGATTTGAAGAGTATGAAAAGTAATTGGTTTTTTATTTCCAAAAAAAATGAAGGAATTTGATAACAAAGATCTTAAATTGTGTTATGGTCATGTAGAAGTTTCACTTAAGTATGGTGAACGATCAGATATTGATGCCAATGAATTTTATCTAAAGTTATAGTTGTGTGACGAGTTCTTACGGAGTGAAACTAACAACCCCATGAATATTAAAAATATATAAAAGAAATCCATTATTTTCCTAATGCAATTCTTGCATATAGAGTCTTCCTGACTATTTGTGACATTTGCAGGAAAAAAAAAATTCAAAACTGAAGTTGTTAAAATTATACTTACGGTTAACAATTTAATAAAAACATGACATTTTTTTTGTTCTTAGTATAAAATGGTTAGGATGATCAACTCCAGAATCAACGTCGTTCTCTCGTAATTAAGAACGTTTACAGAAAAATATATTGTAAATTAAAATAATATTTTTTATTTTGGTTTAAGTTATAACATCTTTTAATAAATAACATAAAGTACACTATTCAAAAAAAAAAAAAAAAAACCAAGACATTTAATATTATATACACTGACTTAATATATTAACAATTATAGATATAGATGTTGAAAACAGTATATTTCAAGTATTGATTATAAAGCGGTGTTAATCAATTTTGTTTTTAAAAATGTTAGGAAAACATTTTGATTCATGTAATATAAGACAATATATTATATTATCTTTTTTATTTTGATTATTTTTATAATATTTATCAACTTATTGAAGTAAAAGGAATTTTACTTATATATAAAAAGACAAGTTTCATAATTGGTCATTATGGTTTGCAAAGCATCATACTTCGAAGACAATTATAGAAAACGTCATTTTTTTCGAAACCTTCCATGAATGGTCCTCCTAGCTTTAACTTTAACTTTTGATTAATTAATTTTTTCAAGATGGTTCAAATGCCTTTGGACCAAATTTGAAATTGATAACTAATAGGTTGACAAGTGTCATGATAGATGACATATAACATTAACTAGTTGTGAGAAATATGTATTACACGGGTTAATTTAAAAAAAAAAAGTTAAACATAAAGATCAACATATTTAAAAATTTTGAATTTATAAGAAAATAAGAAAAATAATGAGTTATTATAATTGAAATATTTTTAGCTTTTAAATTTAAATAAATAAACAAAAGGAACTAGTGAGCTTTAATTTGATAATTTTTAAAATTAAATGTAAGTTTATTAATAAAATTGATATCCATTTATTACTATATTTATTACAATTAATACATTAAAATATTATGTTGAATTTAATAAAATAGAAAAAACTCACAAAATGACATGTGGAAAAAAAATTCAAAATTGAATGAGGGTGTGACATGTGTCAAAAAAATCTTCATTTACTATATATATATATATATATATATATATATATATATATATATATATATATATATATATATATATATATATATATATATATATATAGAGAGAGAGAGAGAGAGAGAGAGTCAAGATCAAATAAGAAGAAAATTTTTGGTAGTAAGGTAAGAAGTTTTTTTCTACATATTTTTTTTGCGAACAAACAAAATGAATCATTAGATGATTCATTTGTAAGATGATTCACAAGAAAAAATTCTCAAAAAACATATCGATGATTCATTTATACAATGATTTTGTTGTTATTCACTAAAATTATCATAAAAATGAATTTTTTCTTAATTTACTTAAAAATGAATCATAAAGATGTTTTTTTTTGGAATTTTTTCTTGTTAATCATCTTACAAATGAATCATCTAGTGATTCATGTATTTTGTTCGTCAAAAAAATATGTAGAAAAAAAACTTCTTACCTTCCTACCAAAAAAAATTTCTTACCAGATCTCTCTCTCTCTCTCTCTCTCTCTCTCTCTCTCTATATATATATATATATATATATATATATATATATATATATATATATATATATATATATATATATATATATATATAAGAGCATCATGTTTTGTGAGACATGAAGATACAATCCTAACCATTCATTTTTGAGATAAAAAACGTGAAATAAATGAAAATTTTCAAAACAAATATTTTTAAATATTAATTTTGTAATTTATATTATCCAAAAATAAAATTATAATAAAAGTAGTTGTCGTTTTTTTTCAAAATATACATGAAATATTCTAATAAAAAATTATAGTGTAAATATTCAAATCAAATTTTTAGAATGTTAGAATATTAAACTATAAATATACAAAAAAAATTCTAATAAAATATTAGAATATTCTGACAAATTTAACAATTCTACCAGAATATTAGAAATTTTAATATATCTATCAATTTTTGTAGAATATTATAATATTCTAACATTCTAAATTTTTTATTTTATTATTTATAGTGTAATATTCTATTTGATTATTTCAATTATACTTCGAAAAAAAAAGTAATTTTTTTATTTTTATTATTTTAATTTTTTGGATAAATTAAATAACGAAAATAATATTTAAAAAAGAAATTTTTGGATTTTTCCTTTTATTTTGCATTTCATAAGTTTTTATTTTTTATTTTTTTAGTATCCAAGATGAGTGGCTAGGATCGCGTCATCATGCATTACAAAATTAACATGATCTCAAATGAATATCTACCTACACGCACACACACACACACACACACACACACACACACACACATATATATATATATATATATATATATATATATATATATATATATATATATATATATATATATATATATATATATATCATCTTTTTTAACAACCTGATAACCTTTTTTAACCTTTTTTACCTTTTGTTTTCTATTTTTTATTTTAGTTATTTATGGTTTTTTTGATGTTTTTATTTATTTTGATTAAAGTAAATTGAAAAAAAATCAATTTAAAATATTGTAACAAGTTTTTTATAAAGACCGACTCTTATTATTTCCTTTATTATTCATTTTAGTCTATTATAAAATTTTAAAAAAAATTACAAAAATTATAAAAAATATATATAGAAAACCCAAAAAAACTCAAACACCAAAATTGTAATATACTCTTATATATTCATACATTTTACACTTTTTGAAAAATGTCAAAAAAATTATCAAGTTGATGACGAAAAGTTAAAAATACGAAAATTAAAATTAAAATATAATATGAAAAAAAATAAAAAGTTAAAAAATGAAAAGTATAAAATATATTAATAGATTAGAGTATATTATAAGTTTGGTGTTTGAGTTTTTTTTTTGTTTTTTTTTTCATTTACTTGAATCAAATTAAGTAAAAAGGTTAGCTAATTAGGAATAGCCCAATTAGTAGAGACATAGTCTTTTAGTTTGCAAGGATGAGGATGTTAGGGTTCGATCATTGGTGCTAACAGGAATTGAAATATTAACACTAACATATTAACACTAACATTTAACCAGTCAAATTGTCGTTCAAAAAAAAGTATTAGAAAAACTATAACTAATTGAAATTATAGAAAATAAAAATAGAAAAAGGGTAAATAATGAAGAATGATAACTATAAACTTAAATTTGCTAATGCTAATAACTATGAAACATTTTAAAAAAACATAAATCTATATAAACTAGGGGTGTGCGCGGTGCGGTTTGGTACGGTTTCGAGTCAAAACCGCAAACCGCACCACATATGCGGTTTGAATATTTTAGAAACCACAAACCGAACCACAGATGTTCAAAACCGCATGATGCGGTGCGGTTTGATGCGGGCGGTTTATGCGGTTTAGTTGCGGTTTGTGTGGTTTGATGAGTTGTTTAACATTAAATCTATCAAAAAACCAAAAACCTGATCGGGTTAAAAAAATGATTGATTTCATTTTATAAAAACAAATACAATTTTCAAGTTAAATCGTTTTTAATAAATTGTGACTCATGTTACTATAGTTTTGTAAGTATCATTGTTATTGCTTTATATTGCCGTTATAATTGATATATTCTTGTAAACCATGAGATCTTGATCTAATAGTGATTTAATGTTACGTTATAGATATTTGGTTATTGTAAGAAATATATTTATATACATCATTTCTAAATCGTGATTTGAAGTTATAACAAAAAAAAAGTATATATATATATATATATATATATATATATATATATATATATATATATATATATATATATATATATATATATATATATAACATGCGGTGCGGTGCGGTTTGAACCGCAATTTTATAAATACAAACAGCAAACCACACCGCATGGTGCGGTTTGATAAAATGATGAACCGCAAACCGCACCGCAAAATTCTAAACCACATTATGCGGTGCGGGCGGTTTGTGCGGTTTGTTGCACAGCCCTAATATAAACTTTAACCTAATTATTATTTAAATAAAGTAAAATAACAACTCCGTTATTTAATGGAGCATTAAAGTAAAAAAAACATGAACCCTAAGTGCATAAAATTAAAAAAAAAAAAAAAGACATTACCGCTTTAATTTATAAAGAAGAAAAATTAAAGAAAAAATGGTTCTGATATGATTTATTGAATTGGAGTTCATTTACTTGAATCAAAATAAATAAAAATATTAAAAAATTTATAAATAACTAAAATTATAAAGAAAATAGAAAACAAAAGTAATATATATATATATATATATATATATATATATATATATATATATATATCAAATTGTTGAAAAATAAAATTTTTAAAAAATCAAAAAAATAAAGTCTCTCTCTCTTTATATATATATATATATATATACACACACACACACATACACACACAAAATTTTAAATTATCAAAATTACACCAATAGTCATTAACCTTTATTGTATATTGCAGATTTGGTTCAAGGGTAAAATGGTTTTTTCATAAAAACTAATAGTTAAAAAGTTAGTTTTAACGTTAGAATGACCATTCATGAAATTTTGCATACCATAATGTAACATCCGTAGATTAGGGTTAGTCAATTTAAGGACAATAAGCGTCAAAAATAACTTTTTTATGGAAGATTATTTAGAAGGAGTAATCTTAACTAAATTGTAGTATATGTTATAAGGATTTCGTACATATAAAGAACGCCGAAATCCGAGTTATAACGAAGAAGTTATGACCTGTCGAAGTTTCGCAACAAAACCGGCACGACACAACGCAACGTAAATAGTGAATTTATGATAGAGAGATATTTAGATTTAGCAATCTAAATGAAATTCATAGAATACGTTAAACCGATAGCGTGTATAAAAAGAACGTCCAAATCTGACTTCGTATAAGGAAGTTATGATTTTTCGAGGTTTCAGCATTAGTAGTATGCAGCCCGAAGTTCGAATACGAGATCGAGTGATTTCTAGCCGAAACAATCTAATTGATAATCGAAGATCTCATCGATAGTAGTTCAACGGTAAAAAGACAGACAAAAACGGACGTCAGATGAAAAAGTTATGAGTTTATAACGGAGTTTTCCTGTCCCAACCTACTAAAAATAATATATAAATAATATAATAAAAATAAAGTCAAATTAGTCGACGAAGTATAAATGAAAGTTGTAGAACTTATTTATACCTACGCGTCAATATAAAAAATGTCGAAAACGGAGTTTGTACGCGAAAATTATGAATTTTTGAAGTTCGGGGCACGAAACCCTAAAACTGTTAGAGTTAACGACGTGAATACAGTGCTCACGACGTGAACTCAGTATTTATGACTTCTGGAGCCTGACAGACGCAAGTTGTGATGATGCACCTAATGACTATTGAACTCACGACGTTAATATTTGAGATTCACGACGTGAATCCAGAAAAATGTCCCTATAAATTGAATTCAAGGGGCAACCGAGTTTGGTTGCTCAATCTCTTCTCTCCCACTCCCGATACCCTCTCTAAGCACTATTTTAACCCCCACGAAGCCCTAGTATCATCCCGAGACCCGAAGCAAGTCTCGATGCCCGAAGATCCCGAGAAGAAAAGAGTTTCCGAGCCGAAGCTCTACCTGCGAGAAGCCCGGTTTTTGTGAAGATCTCCCGGTTTCACCGAAGAATACCACTTCTACAAGTTGTAGTGGTGTCTGATCATCTTCTGATCAAGTGAGTGTATAGTATCTTTCATAAACACAATTTTAATACAAGTATTTTTTGAATGTATTAAGTATATGTTTGGCGTGAGTGTGTAGTTACTTTCTTCTAACACATAGATATGAAGTATTTGCTACGTGTTATGTGTTTATATATTGTTTGTTTATTTGAGATGGATGTTGGATGAATGTTTTATACAGGATTGTATATGATTTAAACTATATATGTAATTTTATATCTACAAATATGTTGGGTAGAACATTGGTAGAAGGAATAGTTGGTGTGTGATGAGAGATGGTATAAGTAAACCCTGGTGACTATGAAATGTAGTGCCTATTAGATAATCCCTGGCGACGATGTGACTTCATGCCTGTTAAAGTGAACCTTGGTGACTATGGATTTAGCGCATGTTAAAGTGAACCTTGGTGACTATGGATTTAGCGCCTGTTAAAGTGAACCTTGGTGACTATGGAGTTAGCACCTGTTAAAGTGAACCTTGGTGACTATGGAGTTAGCACCTGTTAAACTGAACCTTGGTGACTATGGAGTTAGCGTCTGTTAAGTGAACCTTGGTGACTATGGAGTTATCGTCTGATAGCTATGGATTTAGTACCTGATAGATAAACTTTGGCAGCAATGGACTTCATGCCAATTCCTTAGGTAAATCCTTAGGAACGAATGAATAAAGGATAGTTGATTCTTAGGGTAAAACCTTAAGAAATAAAGAAGATAATGGGGATGAGTAATTGGGTTGATTGTTTGATGATTAAATATAATAATTATATTATTGTGGGTTGAAAACCTTATATGCTCACCAGGCTCCCAAGCCTGACCCACTCAATTTTCTTTGCATTACAGGTAAAGGCACAAGAGTATAAGTTGGTGGACTTGACGAGAGATTTTGGATTATAGATCAGTAGTTATAAATAACTGTTGTAAGGTCTATTTTATACTGTTTATGTTTTTGGTCTGTATCGATACATGACATCCCGAGATTTTGTTATTTAATGAAAATACATTGTTTAAAGAAATGTTTTGATGAATTCTTATCACATTTTGTTTTGAGAACAAATTCCGCAACTATTTTCTGTAAACGATTACTCTGATTTTAGAAACAAGCATAAATAAATCGGTTTTTTCTGACCGTAAACATAAAAATGTCACACATAAGGACCAATGACGTGATATTTTTCATAACCATCCTCAAAATATAATATTTTGCAAACTGTAGGTACGAATTATAAAATTTTATCTACATAAATATTATATTTAATAACTCATTTTTATTTTCCTAAGTCACCTTCAAAATGGACGAGACCCTACCAATTGTGTAAACTAAATGGTCCCACAACCTTTTATTTGTGTTAATTAGAGGCTAAAAAAGCAATTTGCACACCACTCACGCAACAAAATAAATAAGAAAGAATGCACCTATGGGTGAGGGTCACTTGTTTTATTTCTTTTTGACTCAAAAGTTCAAAATGCATTTTAAAAAGCACTTGCTACAATGGTAATAATATAATATTATTTCAATATAATACAAACTTAAATTTCATTGGTTTAAAATACTGATTCAAGTATCTCTGTCACCAACATACGGCGATGATAGAGAGAAAACCGTCATTGTTAAGAAAATACAGTCAATAATATGTCATATTAATTTAATTTGGTTAACAAAAAACACACAAGTATTTTAACAAATATATTACAACCGTTGGAATTGCTAAATCCCATGTGGACTTGACATAAACCAAGTCACCCCACCATAACCAGCTCAGCCAATTGGACCTTTTCGATAAATCAACACACCACTTGAGATCTACCGAACTTTTTATTAAATCCCCCAAAGCATTTTTTTCTAAAAGAATATTATAAAGTGACAACACAATAAAACAAATTAACTTAAGTTTATTATTATTATTTTTTATCATACATTATTATTTAGTTTATCGTTATACCAAATATTATTTCTAAATAAAGTAATACAAAAGATATATTTTAAATTTAAATATTTAATATATTTACAACAAGACATTCATCAAAAAGCTTCTAACAGAAAAGACAAGTGTAATACAGTAATAGTAATTATGAAACCAATTATATTTTATACTATTGATTTTTTATTGGAATTAATGAATAATGTATTTAAATGGTAATATATTTTTTTTGATTCGTATATATTTTGCAGTGATTTTATTCATTTATATTTATCCTTACATTTTTTTAAATTGTACATATCACATTTAATCCTTATGATCAGCTACTACAAGTAAGTCGAAAAAATTACTTAATAGAATAATATATTTATCATTTTATCTATATTTAATCCTTATATTTTTTTGTTGCAAAATAAATTTTTGTTGTTTTTGTACATATTCAGTATTAATGACCAGTTTTACAGGTTTTGTTCACGACTTCCTATATGGGCCAATCATTATGAGGTGTCCGGAACTGTTGATGTTTATGGTTACCGTGGCGTCGGCTGTTAGGATCTTAGGTCTTGTTGTTTGATTTAGATTTTGTGTTCTGAAAATGTAACTTCTTTATATGATCTCGGATTTTAACAATCTTTATGTGCACGTGTTCGTATTTAAGTCAACTACAACTTTCATTTATAATCACGTTAAAAAGTAATATATTTTTACTTACGATCTTTATGTCCACGCGTTTTTTATAAATATATGTATGAACAATTTTTTATGAAAATATGTATGAATGGTTTTTTTATAAAATCGTAAGTAAAAGCATATTGCTTTTTAACACTAATAATCGGAGTAATCAAAAGTAATATATTTTTACTTGCAATCTATATATTCATGCATTATTTATGATTCGTTAGACTACTAATAGAAAGCGTTCGTACATACATTCATAAATAACACATTGATATAAAGATCGTAAATAAAAATATATTATTTTTTAACGAGAGTAATCTAAACAAAAGTTGCAGTAGACTAAAATGAACGCGTGAATATAAAGATCGTTAAAATCTGGTATTATATGAAGAAGTTTTGACGTTCATAATACATGACCTATACAATCAAGCAGCCAATCTCGCGATGACCATAAGCATCAACAACCTCGAACCCCTTATTAATGATTATCCCACGTAAGATATCGTGAATAAAACCTAAAAACCGGTCATTAATATTGATTAAGTACAAAAACAACAATGACTTATTCTCCACTAATCATCAAATAGAATCATATGTAGAAATGAGAGGTCACCGCCAAATTGGAAAATGGACCGAAGTCCGGTGAGACAAAAAGTGCCACAAAGAACAGGCGAACAATGAACTTACCAACTACTTCGTGTCGGGATTCCCCGATGGGACAAGAAAGCATGAACTGAGAGATCCATTTAGTAGATATGGAAAAGTGGTGGATGTATACTTTGGCCGTAAGAAGGACTACCAGAAGAAAAACTTTGCATTCGTCAGATACGTGGAGGTAGAATATGAGAAAGAATTGGCGAACAAGTTACAAGGCATTCGATGCAGAAAAGGTACTCGAAGTAAAGATATCAAAGCATCAGAGGAAGCTCCCTAACCAGCCAGATGCAGTACCATGACGGCAGCAGGAAGATAGACAACAAGCAACGTCTGGTATACCAATTCATACAACCAAAATGCGTGATAACAGGGCCTTTGCTCAGGCAATCGGCGGTTCCAATGGTCCCAAAAACCATCCTAGTGGACCCAGAGCTATACCGGTGATACTCAAGACAACCACATACATGAAGGAATGGATGAAAAAGAACATACTAATTGGTGAAGCACATACCCTCGATGTAACAGCCCGGATCTCCAGGTATCTTTACTTTCATATTTTTGGTATTCTGTCAGGGGACTCGGCGAGTTGGAGGTCGAACTCGCCGAGTCGGGTCGCGGTTTTGGACGGAGGTTCGCGTCCGGACTCGGCGAGTCCAAGGGATGGACTCGGCGAGTCCGCGCTGTTTAATGAAACCCCAATTTCCCGGTCCTGAGCCCTATTTAAAGGACCTTATGGCCCTTCATTGCGGCCACCTTGAGCCTTGAGTGCATCCAAGCGGCTGAGAGACCTTGTGAGTGAGATAAGAGGGTATTTGTTCATCAATTTGTGTGTTATTGCAAGAAAGGAAGGAGAAGATCAAGCTTGAAGAGTTGGGGAGCTTGGATCTGCTTCTATTTCATCAAGGGAACCTTCTTGAGGTAACTTTCTGAGCTAAACTTCGTGTTTTGGTTGATGTGTCAAATCTAGGGTTTCTTCTTGCCTTATTTGGCTTGGATTTGAAGTATGAAAGGTCCCATGGAGATATGGAACCTATATTTGGACCTTAGCAGGTCCAGAAGGCCCTAAATGATATGCTTTATGCCCATTCTTTTGAGTTGGAAGCTAGGGTTGCCATATTAGAGGTTATTTCCCCAAAAAGAGCCTTGTATGTGTTGCATGGCGGCCAAGACTGAGACTTTACGTGATCGTACACACACTCGGGGAAAACTATTTTGTGATCTTTGTTTATGTAATCGGTCGTGACAATATTATTTACATTGGAACTTAAATTATTACTCGATGTTTTGATGTTTGTAAAAATGAGAAAAAAAATTGGTTTAAAATTTACGTCGTTACAAGTTGGTATCAGAGCCTTGGTTTGAGGGATTCGGGTACACCTTCGGGCGTAACTGAACTCAAACCGGGGATTTGAGAAAATTTTAATAAATCAATAAAATTTGATAAGTGACTTTGGAAACAACCAAAGAAGAATGAGTGTGTACGGTCAGCCAACGCCCGAACGGTAAAATCCCCAAAATACTCTTACAATATATGTTATGAGATATGAGATGATATGATACGCATGCTAGTAGACTAGGTATACATATTAGGACTAGAGTGGCCTGATTTTGTGATGCCTTAGTCTAGGGAAACCTGCTTCTATGAGGTGCTTGAGAGCGAGTGGGTAACTAGTGTATGACAAGAATAGAGTACTCAGGATTCGGGGTTTGGGGAGGAGGACTTGGGGTGAATACTGACGCGGTGTAATTGGTAGTATTGGGCATGTACTACTAAGGACACCGGGTCAGTGGGCATCTCAAGTAAGAATCCCTGGGTATCAGAGACTGAGTAGATCTGCGTTATCGAGTGCGATTATGCCCGATAGAGTCTCTGATATTTTTATGTTGTATTTTAGAGACATCATGGTTGGACCACGCCACAGACCTGGTACGAGTAGTGTGACTGACGAGGAGCTTCGTCAGATGATTCATGAGGAGGTAGCTGCAGCGATCTGGGCTGAGATTCCGGAGATGTTTGGGTCTATTAAGACCACGCTGATGGAGACATTTGATGAGAGGTACGCCGCGTTGACTGAGGCCGCCGCCGATGTAGCTACCGCAGCTGTGGCCGCTGCCAGACCACAGGGAGGTGACTCGTTGCTGTTCCGGGAGTTCAGCAACACGAAGCCACAGGATTTTGACGGGACGCAGGATCCGATCGCTGCGATGAGATGGATTGCTAATATCGAGGGATGCTTCTACACTTGTTCATGTCCGGAGCATCTGAGGGTACGGTTCGCCTTGAACCAGCTCCGCCTGGGAGCAAAGGATTGGTGGAAGTTCGTGATGGCGAACTTCACTCTGGCAGAGGTCTCAGTTGTGACTTGGGATAGGTTTACTGCTATGTTCAGAGACGAGTACGCTCCCCAGGTAGAGAGGGAACGGTTGTTCAGGAGTACTTGACCCTCAAGCAGGGTAATGATTCTGTTAAGGTGATCACGCGGAAGTTTCATGAGAGGGCGATGTTCTGCCCCGAGTAGGTGTCCACAGAGCAGGCTCGGATGAGTCGGTATTTGGGAGTGCTGAAGAGGGATATCCGGGAATTCGTATCGAACTCGTCATATCAGACTTTTGCTGAGCTTCAGGCGAATGCCAGGAAGCGTGAGATCGAGTTGGAGACCCAGGCCAGGGAGGAGGCCGAGTCTCAATGGGCGGATCGGCGGCCGGCTCAGTCTCAGCCGACAACTAAGCGGACCAAGTCCGCCGATTCGAGGTCCGGAGGTCAGAAGGGCCGCACTTGCGAAAAGTGCGGCAAGGGTCATGAGGGGGCATGTCGATCGGATGCTTGCTACAAGTGTGGCAAGGAGGGGCACATTGCTAGGGATTGCCCCACGGGATTCATGGTTTGCTTTCATTGCAACCAGACCGGCCATCGGAAGGCCAAGTGCCCCCAACATCGCCAGGGATCTACGCCTGCTGCCAGGGTTCCCGAGGTTCCGCCAGTGAAGGCCGAGGCTCTGAAGGCTCAAGGGAGAGCTTTCCAGTTGACTGCGGAGGAGGTCCGCGCGGCGCATGATGTCGTAGCCGGTATGTATTCTTTCATGTATTTACCTTTATACTGAGATATTGTGCTTATATTATGATATGCGTAGGTACTTTTCTTGTGAATTATGTGCCTGCTTTGGTATTATTTGACTCGGGTGCGAGTCGGTCTTTTGTTTCGTTGGCTTTTAGCCAGCACATCGGTATTGATCGGGAGGTGATGAGTCAACCCCTGTGAGTTGCTATAGCAAATGAGAAAGCGGTATACGCCA
Organism: Lactuca saligna; assembly: GCF_052625555.1. Classification (NCBI taxonomy): domain Eukaryota; kingdom Viridiplantae; phylum Streptophyta; class Magnoliopsida; order Asterales; family Asteraceae; genus Lactuca; species Lactuca saligna. The sequence continues at coordinate 61,582,468 of NC_136425.1, forward strand.
CTGAGGTGATTCGAGGATGCGTGCTCGAGATTTTTGGGGTCGAGTTCCCTATAAACTTGGTTCCTATAGCTATGGGAGATGTCTGCGTTATCGTGGGCATAGACTGGTTGAGTAAGTTTGGAGCAGTCATTGACTGCGAGAGACAGCTGGTAATGATTCGAAACCCTAGTGGGGGAGTGTTCACGGTTTATGGCGAGGGGACCCGGTGTGGGTCGGCGTTTTGTTCGGCTGCCAGGGCAAGGGAGAGTTTGCAGTAGGGCTGTAATGGATTCATAGCCTACGTAATGGATACTCGAGTGGCCGCGGGGAGGCCCAATTTGATTTATGACGTTCCGGTTGTATGCGAGTTTTCGGATGTGTTCCCCGAAGAGTTACCGGGTGTGCCTCTGGAGAGGCAAGTGGAGTTTCGTATAGATTTGGTTCCGGGAGCGACGCCCATCGCCAAGGCGCCTTATCGTCTCGCTCCACCGGAAATGCAAGAGTTATCTTTGCAGCTTCAGGAGCTGTTGGGAAAGGGATTCATTTGACCGAGTAGCTCACCTTGGGGAGTGCCGATTTTGTTCGTCAAGAAAAAGGATGGTTCACACCGGATGTGTATCGATTACTGAGAGTTAAACAAGTTGACGGTTAAGAACCACTATACGTTACCTAGGATCGACGATCTGTTCGATAAGTTGCAGGGGGCATCTTGGTTCTCCAAGATTGACTTGACGTCGGGGTACCATCAGATGAGGGTTCGAGAGGAAGATATTCAGAAGATTGCTTTCAGAACTCGTTATGGACATTATGAGTTTGTGGTGATGCGTTTTGGGCTCACCAATGCCCCGGCCGTGTTCATGGATCTTATGAACTGGGTGTGTCGACCGATGCTGGATCGGTCGGTGATCGTATTCATCGATGATATTCTGGTGTATTCGAGGACTAGGGATCAGCATGAGGAACATTTGAGGGAGATTCTTGGGGTTTTGAGATCAGAGAGACTGTATGCCAAGTTCTCCAAGTGTGATTTCTGGTTACGAGAGGTCCAGTTCCTCGGGCATCTTGTTAACCAGAAAGGGATATTGGTCGACCCGGCCAAGATTGAGGCGGTGTTGAGGTGGGAGGTGCCGAGATCACCCACCGAGATTAGGAGTTTTCTGGGTTTGGCTGGATATTATCGCAGGTTTATCAAGGACTTCTCCAAGATCGCTGTGCCACTTACTAGGACGACCCGGAAGGGTGTCACATTTTCATGGGGACCGGAGCAGCAGTCCTCATTCGAGACGCTTCGTCAGAAATTGTGTGAGGCTCCGGTGCTTGCACTCCCGGAAGGGATGGAGGATTTTGTGGTGTACTGTGATGACTCTATATCGGGTTTGGGGGCGGTGCTTATGCAGAGGTTTCATGTGATAGCGTATGCTTCGATGCATTTGAAGCCTCATGAGTCGAGATATCCCACCCACGACCTGGAATTGGGGGCTGTGGTGTTTGCCCTCAAGATCTGGCGACACTATTTGTATGGGGTTCGGTGTACGATATACACGGACCATAAGAGCTTGAAGTACTTGATGGATCAGCCAAATCTGAATATGCGACAGAGGAGGTGGTTAGATGTGGTGAAGGATTACGATTGTGAGATCCTGTACCACCCGGGCAAGGCTAATGTGGTAGCCGACGCGTTGAGCCGTAGGGCGGAAAGTGCCCCGTCCGAGATATTTGTATGAGATTGACGGTATTGACCCTGATTTTGGATATTGTTCGAGGAGCTCAGGCAGAGGCTGCGAAGCCAGAACATCAAAAGAAGGAGCGACTTGTAGGTCAGGTATCAAGATTCGTCACGGATGGTCGAGGGCTTAAGACTATTCAGGGTCGGATTTGGATACCGTTTGTGGGCGGTGCGCGTACTATTTTGATGGAGGAAGCACATCGATCGAAATTCTCGATTCATCCCGGTGCTACGAAAATGTATTTGGATCTAAGGAAGGAGTACTGGTGGCCCTGTATGAAAAGGGATGTCGCTTGGTTTGTCGAGAGGTGCTTGACTTGTCGGCAGGTCAAGGCCGAGCACCAACGACCGCACGGTAAGCTGCAACCGCTAGATATTCCCGAATGGAAGTGGGAACAAATCACTATGGATTTCATCACCAAGTTACCGCGGACTACGAGTGGAGTCGGTGCGATTTGGGTGATCGTGGATAGGCTGACGAAGAGCGCTCATTTTCTAGCCATCAGCGAGAGCTCTTCTGCGGAGAAGTTGGCAGAGTTATATGTGAGGGAGGTAGTATCGCGGCATGGAGTGCCGATCTCGATTACTTCGGACTGCAATGTGCGTTTCACTTCCAGGTTCTGGAAGAAGTTTCATGAGGAGTTGGGTACTAGGTTACATTTTAGTACCGCATATCATCCCCAGACAGACGGTCAGAGTGAACGGACAATTCAGACGCTCGAGGACATGCTTCGGGCATATGTGTTGGATTTCGGAGGGAGCTGGGACACCTATCTACCTTTAGCAGAGTTCTCGTATAACAACAGCCATCATTCGAGCATTGGTATGCCACCCTTTGAGTTGTTGTATGGGCAGAGGTGTCGCACCCCCATCTGTTGGGGTGAGGTAGGGCAGCGGGTTATGGGTAGCACGGAGATCGTACTCCAGATGACCGAGCAGATTCAGCTGGTTAGGCAGAGGTTGTTGACCGCTCAGAGCCGACAGAAGAGTTATGCAGACAGACGCCGGTCCGAGCTTGAGTCTCAGGTCGGTGATCTTATACTCCTGAAGGTCTCTCCTTGGAAAGGAGTGATTCGATTCAGGAAGAGGGCCAAGTTGGGGCCCCGGTATATTGGTCCTTTCCGTGTGATCGCGAGGGTGGGCCGGGTAGCCTACCGTTTAGACTTGCCAGTAGAGTTGGGACAGATTCACGACACTTTCCATGTGTCGCAGTTGAGGAAGTGTATAGCCGACGAATCGATAGTGGTTCTATTAGGGGATATTCAGGTGGATGTGAGCCTGAATTATGCTGAGAGACCAGTAGCCATCAGAGATCGGAAGATCAATGTTTTGAGGAACAAGGAGGTACCCCTGGTATTGGTTCAGTGGCAGCATCGGAAGGGATCAGAGATGACCTGGGAGCCGGAGCATGAGATGCGTGAGCAGCATCCGGAGCTATTTGCATAGCGAGACTTCGAGGGCGAAGTCTTGTTCTAGTGGGGGAGAATTGTAACAGCCTGGATCTCCAGGTATCTTTACTTTTATATTTTTGGTATTCTGTGAGGGGACTCGGCGAGTTGGAGATCGAACTCACCGAGTCGGGTCGCGGTTTTGGATGGAGGTTCGCGTCCGGACTCGGCGAGTCCAAGGGATGGACTCGGCGAGTCCGCGCTGTTTAATGAAACCCTAATTTCCCGGTCCTAAGCCCTATTTAAAGGACCTTATGGCCCTTCATTGCGGCCACCTTGAGCCTTGATTGCACCCAAGCGGTTGAGAGACCTTGTGAGTGAGATAAGAGGCTATTTGTTCATCAATTTGTGTGTTATTGCAAGAAAGGAAGGAGAAGATCAAGCTTGAAGAGTTGGGGAGCTTGGATCTGCTTCTATTTCATCAAGGGAACCTTCTTGAGGTAACTTTCTGAGCTAAACTTCGTGTTTTGGTTGATGTGTCAAATCTAGGGTTTCTTCTTGCCTTATTTGGCTTGGATTTGAAGTATGAAAGGTCCCATGGAGATATGGAACCTAGATCTGGACCTTAGCACGTCCAGAAGGCCCCAAATGATATGCTTTATGTCCATTCTTTTGAGTTGGAAGCTAGGGTTGCCATATTAGAGGTTATTTCCCCAAAAAGGGCCTTGTATGTGTTGCATGGCGGCCAAGACTGAGACTTTACGTGATCGTACACACACTCGGGGAAAACTATTTTGTGATCTTTGTTTATGTAATCGGTCATGACAATATTATTTACATTGGAACTTAAATTATTACTCGATGTTTTGATGTTTGTAAAAATGAGAAAAAAAATTGGTTTATAATTTTCGTCGTTACACTCGACCACATCGGAACCATACATACCAACGGTATTTTTACCGAGGAAACAAAATATCTTGGTGGATTGAGGTTAGCAATCCATTTCAGGTGTTCTATTCAGACGAAGGAATACTTGAATGACAAGAATCGTTGGGAGATTGGTTTAAGTGGATCAAAAAATGCAGATGATAGCGACTTGCAATATGAAAGAGCGGCCTGGCTTAAAATCCTAGGGGTTCCGCTACCCTTATAGGATGAAAGTAACTTCTCCGGGATTGCAAGCAGATTTGGGAGGGTCATTAGCCTATTCGACAATATAACAAATAGAATAGATTATTCGATGGGGAAAGTGGTCGTGCTTACATCAAACATAAAATGGATCAATGAAGAAATATCAATTATAGCTGATGAGGTGGAGTATAGGATTGGAATCGTTGAATACACCGACGATTGGTCCGTGTTCAAACCACTACTGTTTGACAAAGTCAAGGAATCTGATGACGAGGAGGAAGAAGTTGATAAAATACCAGAAACATGGATGAACGAGGGGGAACAGGAACCAAAAGACGGAGAAATTTGGGACGATGAAAATCACAACTCACCTATGAAAACTCCGACCCTGTTGAAAGAACTGGAGAATGGAGAAATCCGGAATAATGATAATCACAAGTCCCCGGAGTTGTCCCAGTCAAATCTGACGGCTCTGGTAGTGTCGGAATCAACGACAACAATGGGAGACACTGATGTTCGGATAGGCGAAAGGTCTGCTGGAACAATACAGTTGGAGCATAATACCGAGAAGAGCAATTATGACGGTGATGTAATATTCCCAATGCAAAAATGACGGTCGAAATACCCAACAATGAAGAACACGTTGACCTGGATAAAGTGGGTGACGTAAATGATGCAGATATCCCTAATGGGCCAAAGTCAATACCCTTTATGGGCCCTGTGGAAATTTCAGTACACTTGGTTGTTTTGGGCCTTTCCTAATCAACTCTTCTCTTTTCAGCTTTAAATCGCCCCAGACCCATCGAATATCGGATCCCATTGTGAAAACTCAGATCAGTACTAGGCATAATCAAAATAAAAGAAAGTGGGATAAATCTGGAAACCGGAGCTCCAAAAACACAAGAATCTCTTCCACACCAGAACCAAACTCTACACATCCAGGTAATCTAGCTCATCCTCAAATCGATAGGTTTTCGTTTAATATGGACGTGGTACATGAGAAGTCTCAGACAGTTATCAACTCTGATATCGTGCCACCGCCAATTGTCAATGTCACATCGACCGAATTAGAAGAAACTGTAGCTATCGGGACTAAGATTGGGTTCCAAATTGATGTTCGGGAGCCACTCCTTATTGCGACAGTTGGAGAAATCAGAGAGAAAATCTGTTATCAATGAATTGTATGTCTCTCAATGTCATAGGAATCAGGTAGGAATTGAAAGAGGAATCAAGGAGGAATTGAAAGTCAATTAGGTGAGGAAGTTGAAAGATTTACTCAAAATTAACTTCATGGGGATACAGGAAACACAACTAGTCGATTCGGGAAGAATAGATGCTCGAGGATGATGGGGATCCCAGGACTTTGAATACGAAGGGGTGAACTCAAGTGGTCGCTCGGGTGGTCTTATTTCCATGTGGAATGTCAGTTGTTTTCAAAAGCGTGAGGTCATATGTAACATCCCAAAATTATGGGCCAAAAATTTCATTTTTAATTAAGTGATTTACAAAAAGTTTGTAACAAAATATCATTCGACCATATCATTTAATAAAACATGCCTCGCGTTTGTAAACCAGAACGTAAATCATAATAATATCAGAGTACAAATCCCAGAATGTCTCATAGTGCGGAAAAACAAGAGCGTGTGTGTGATATGCCACTACCACACCAACTCCTTCCCCTTGGCTGAAGAGGTACCTGAAACAGCAACAAAAAACCGTAAGCACGAATCTTAGTGAGTTCCCCCATCGTACCGCATACCAAATAACCACATAACATACAAATATTGTCAGGCATATCTGGGTGCCCGACCTACCCCTTCGGTCCTCTCGACCGGATACTGACTAGCATATCTGGGTGCTGGTCTCCCCTTCGGTCCTTTCGACTGGATAATGACTTGCATATCTGGGTGCTGGTCTCCCCTTCGGTCATTTCGACCGGATACTAACTAGCATATCTGGGTGCTGGTCTCCCCTTCGGTCCTTTCGACCGGATACTGACTAACATATCTGGGTGCTGGTCTCCCCTTCGGTCCTTTCGACCGGATACTAACTAGCATATCTGGGTGCTGGTCTCCCTTTCGGTCCTTTCGACCGGATACTGACTAGCATATCTGGGTGCTGGTCTCCCCTTCGGTCATTTCGACCGGATACTGACTAGTATATCTGGGTGCTAGTCTCCCCTTCGGTCCTTTCGACCGGATACTGACTAGCATATCTGGGTGCTGGTCTCCCCTTCGGTCCTTTTGACCGAATGTTGGGGACTATTTCACCCCTACCACTACCACATAACACGTATCACATAATCTATTTAGCATGGCTGGGCATGACTTCCCCTTCATCCCTATCGACCGGTAACCTGGGGACTATCTCCCCTACTATCACTAGCACATAGCATCATATCATACAAACACATAAACATAACATAGGTAGTAGCAAACCTAGATGAATATCACAGAGACAATCATCTAATCATACAATTCCTACTAGTGGGTCGGCATTGTGGCCTTAGACCCACTGCCACTAGAAGGTAACTCACCTCGAAGTAGCTGCTGAAAGTCTGCTTGCTGAGCACCTGACTGCTGAACCGGAACTCCCCGGCTACAATTTCCATAAACACTAAGTCAAATACTGATAACTAATCTTAGGGTAAAATAACTATTTTAACCCCTGGTCAAAGTCAACTTCCTGGTCAAGTCAACTTCCTGGTTGATCGGACTCGCCGAGTTGGCTCGCCGAGTCCCTTCCATCTGTTAGAGTTTTATACCCGTTTCTACTCGTCAAGCTTAGCGAAGACTCGACGCGTTCTTCTTCAATGCACACATACTGAGTCCAAGTTCATCCGAATCGCCGAGTTGAAGAACAACTCGTCGAGTCTAAGGCAATCTTTATCGGACTCGCCGAGTTGCTCATCCAACTCGCCGAGTTCATGACTATCTTCATAGGACTCGCTGAGTCCAACGTTCTACTCGTCGAGTTCATTCAGTCCTTTTTCCGTACAGACCTGATTTTAGCCATGCAGCGGCTCCAAACCACAGATCTAGGCTTCTAGGGCATGCTTATCACGTAAAGTTGCAAACTTTACGTGCATGCATAGCTTTAGGGGCTTCAAATGTCCAAACTAAGCTCTTAATGGGGTTCTAAACTCAAGAGGCACATTAATCACAAATATGACTGAAACTTAACACTTCTAGAAGGTAATGAGAGTCCAGATCTGAAGTATAACCCAACCATAAGGTTTCTCTACAAAGGATTTGGGGTTTTAGGGCTTAAAAGCAACAATTTAGGGACAAAGAAGATCTAATAGATCAATAATCAAAATGGAAACTTTATTACGAGAATGGATGACCACAAACGAATGTGTTCTGGATCTAAGTACCCTTCCTTGACCTCTTCAACCTCTCCTTTCTTCCACTTGCTCCAATGTGCACCAAAAGTCCCTTCACAAGGCAACAATCACTCAAACTTACCAATGGAGGCTAGGGTTTCGATAAGGAATGATCTGAGGGTGATGGAGGCTGAGCTAGGGCTATAAGGATGTTTAAATAGGGTGCAAACCCTAAGGATTAGGGTTTCCTCCCGACTGGCCTACTCGTCGAGCCAGGCATGGACTCGCCTAGTAGATCACTTAAAGCCCACATCCAACTCGACATCTACTCGGCGAGTTAGGGCTATAACTCGCCGAGTAGCTCTTCCAAAAAGAAACATTTAATCAAAATAAATACGTACCAGGAATGGGGCGTTACATCATAAAATTAAAACACTACTTAATTATAACTGGTAAATGGATTAGGATAGATGGTGACACCGTCTTCGCCAATATTTATGGACCATATGGTGTAGGTGATCAGAGGAGACTATGGCGTGAACTACTCATTATAAAGAGTTCAAATCCTTGAAATTGGGTAGTATTTGAAGATTACAATATAGTTAGAAGATCGGATGAGAGAGTCAACTCTAATTTTTATCCGGTTAGCGCTGCATACTTCAACAGATACAACCGGGAGACAGAACTTCATGACATCAACATGGGGGGGAGTACACGTATATGTCAAGAGTAGGTGCAGAATTAAGTAAATTAGATAGGTTTATGGCCTGTGAAAACTTCCTGTCCTGCTTTCCCATCCCTAGTGGTTACAGCCCATCAGCGTGAAATATCAAACCTGTGTCGTGTCACATTGAAATCCCAACATGACGATTATGGGCCGCCCCCTTTCAAATTGTTCAATTTGTGGCTATTGAAAGACGACTTTGACACTATGGTAAAAGAAGCGTGGGAGAATTTCTCTGGATACGGTTTCCCAGATGCAATCCTGGCTACAAATTACAAGTATGTTAAAGACGAAATAAAATTGTGGAAGAAGAAAATGGATAGTGAGGAAAAGCTAGAATTGCTGCGAATCAGAGTGATGGTGTAGACAATTGAGAAATTAGTTGAATCAAGGTCCCTAACTAGTACTGAACTTGAAACAAGAAGCCATGGCCTCCAAAAAATACTGGAACTATAAAGGGTGGCGGTCTTGGATTTAAAGCAAAAATCGCGGGTGAAATGGAACATAGATGGAGACGAATACTCCATGTTCTTCCATGGTTTTATCAATAATAAAAACAGAAAAAACAGAATTAACGGTCTGTTGGTGAATGGCAGTTGGACATCCAAGGTTGATGAGGTCAAAAAAGAAACTTACAACTTTTTCAAAAACAAATTCACGAAAGAAAGACCCATAAGACCGAAACTCACCAGTCACTATTTCAAATCTTTATCAATGATGGTGGTGATTAAATTAGAGGCACCGTTCACTATTAAGGAAGTTAAAATAGCAGTTTGGGCTTGTAGAAGCGAAAAAGCGCCTGGTCCAGATAGGTTTACTTTCAAGTTTATGAAAAAGTATTGGGATGCTTTCAAATCAGACATAACGAGTTTTGCTCTACATTTTGATAAATTCGGCACATTGTCTCGAGGCTGTAACTCCTCATTCATTACTTTGGGCCCAAAAGTGAAAGACCCAACCTCCTTGACTGACAACCGCCCTATTAGTCTTATTGGCTGCATGTACAAAACCATTTCAAAGTTACTTGCAACAAGACTAAAAACTGTAATCGGAGGCTTAATCGGTGATGTGCAATCGACATATGTGGCTGGCAGAAGTATACTAGATGGACCTCTGGTGATAAATGAATTACACTCATGGGCGAAGAAAGTACAAAAGCAGGTGTTGATCTTCAAGGTTGACTTCGACAAGGCATTTGATTCCATCAACTGGAGTTAACTCGAATCAATACTTGTGCAAATGGGGTTCGGTAGTAAATGGAGACATTGGATCAACAGCCGCCTGAACTCTTCGTGGACCTCAGTGATCATCAATGATTCGCCTACGGACGAGTTTAAAATCTCCAAAGGTGTTCGTCAAGGCGATCCATTACAACCATTCTTATTTATTATTTCTATGGAAGGACTCAATGTGGTACTGGAAGCGACAAGAGAAAAGGGAATTTTGTCACACCCTCGAACCATCAGAACAGACGGCGGAAACGTCCGGGGGTGGGTGACGTCATACGTAGTATCACAACAATCGTATCATAGCAATCAAAGTAAAAACAATAATTACATTGCAATATGAATATTTAAATCTGTTTGAAAGCATAGTTTGTACATAACAATATATAACATAAGTAAAAGATGCCACTCTATCGTGCTCCGTCTTTTCCAAAAGTTGGCGAAGGTACCTGTCTATCGTTGCCCTTAGAATACAAGCGGTTTTGAAAACATATCGGCATAAAGCTGGTGAGTTCATAAGCATGTTTTTGTATTGGAACCTAGTCACTGAATTTGTATAAATTATTTCTTTTCATTATAAGTAAATATCGTTTGTATCAAAACCCTAGTTACCACCAATAAGTAAAGTAGTTTCTATTTGAAAACTCTGGCTATCATCAGTATGTAAGTTATGTTTTGATCGAAAACCCTGGCTACCGCCAGTAAGTAAGATACTTTCCATTTGAAAACCCTGGCTATCACCAGTAAGTAAAGTATGCTTTGATCGAAAACCCTGGCTACCGCCAGTAAATAAGGTACGTTTTAATCGAAAACCCTGGCTACCGCCAGTTAGTAAGGTATGTTCTGTTTGAAAACCCTGGCTATCACCAATAAGTAAAGTAGTTTTATTACTTAAAATAAAACTATTGAATAAGGAAAATCCGTAAACAAAGTTAGTTTATACTTATTGTGAGTCATATAACCATGCTAAATGACTGATGACCTCCTTGACGTTTCTTCAGGCGTCGTACGATTACAAAATTTGTCACCCCATGCATGCCTGCCTAACTGTAGCCAACAGTTCAGGTGTGGGATTGTTGGTCCCGAATAGATCTATTCACAAATTTCACGCTCTCCCTCCAGGAGACTCTGGTTATACTAAAGGTGAGGATTTACCAGTACCCCGAGGGGTACCATGAAGATAGGTCTCACAATCCTGTATTAACTAGTTTACGTGTAGTTCGGTTGTTCTCGAGTTCAAATCGTTTGTATACGGTGTAGAGTATAAATAATTATACGTAAAATAATTATTTAGTAAAATACTCTTGTTACAAGCATATGGTAATGGATAAACTAACTTTGTCATAGTTTATATGTTTGACTTTGTACGTAGTTTGAATCTATGAAACTGGTAATGAAATCCCCAAACTATACCTATTATAGTTTGACTGGCATGTTATGTTCATGTATTGTTTTGAAAACTATGCAATTATGTTTAGAAAGCATCCCTTATGCTCCGCATATTACAAAAGGGATAAATTATCTAAAAATTTGATGTAAAACCGTTGTAATTGCATCAGTTTTAACTTGTGAAAACCTTTACGTTTGGCTTGTATTCCCCCCCCCCTCCCTCTGAAAACGTTATGAAAACTTATAAAAGTGTAGGGGTATAAACTCATAGTTGGTTGGTTGCAAATGATTGAACTGGAAGATCCTTGAGTCGATGTACGTGGCACTTAAGGAAATCCTAATATTAATAAATACAAGTATGTATCTAAATTAGCAATTTCGTTAGATAAAGTGTCAGGTAAACACTTGGATTCGGTTAAGGAATGTTATTGGGACTTGGTTGAATCGAGGAAAACGGGCTTTTCCCCACGAAAGAGATGTTTACGGCTGTGAACAAGGTTTGCGGACGTGAATGGAGTTTATGGCCATGAACAAGGTTTACGGTCGTGAACTGTGTTTGCGGCTTTTGAAGATTGAAGAGTTTACGGCCGTAAACTTAAGAACAAGGGTGCTTGTCTTCAATGAAAAAGTGTTCCAGATGCTCCCGAACATCCCCAAATGATGATTTCCGACGTTTTTTGGGTGAAAGGAGGGATTTTTGAGGTTTACGGTCAAGAAAATTAGAGAGAGAAAGTGGGTGTTTCCAGCCAAGAAGGTTCAAATGAGGATGGGGGTCCTGTATTTATAGTCTAGGGGTATGGTCGGTGGTGGGGTCCACCTGACACCGACCGTAAATAGGGTTTACGACCGTAAACTCATCTTGGCCGTGAACTCATTGTTTTTCTAGGAAATCATGAGTTTTTCGCGCGATTTTTGGCTTTCCGACTCGTATAGAATTATAACTAAAACCTTAGTTGATTTACTTAACCAAGAAGTTGACGGAAAATTTAATAAAAATTAAATTTTATTAACGGAGGTGGGTTAAAATAACGGGAGAAATTTCGGGTTGTCACAAATTTATAGAGGTATACAAATCCCAAACGGTCCTACACTTACTCATCTATTTTATGCAGACGGTGCCTTGTTTGTAGGTGAATGGTCTCGTTCAAACCTTAAAAACCTAGCCAGGATTCTCAATTGTTTCAACGCGGCATCCGGTCTAAAGGTGAACTATCATAAGTCTAGAGTGTTCGGGATTAGTGTATCTGAAAGAAAAACACCGAACTGGGCCAAAATTTTTGGTTGCGAAGCATGTACTTTCCCTTTCAATTACCTTGGGGTTCCTGTTGGGGCAAACATGAATCTCAAGAAAAACTGGAAGCCAATTCTAGATAAATTTAAGGCTAAATTATCCTCTTGAAAATCGAAGACACTTTTATTTGGGGGCAGATTGACACTAATATCATCAGTCTTAGGCAACTTGCCTACATATTACTTCTCACTTTTTAAGGCACCAGTGGCGATAACAGAGATATTAGAAAAAATTTGTAGGAGATTTCTATGGCAGTTTTATTGGAAATTGTTTGAGTCAACAGGTGGAAGAGGAAGGTGTGGCCCAACATGTTGTTTCGTTAATAAACGACTTAGCAAATGTAATTCTAGAGCCAGGCGAAGACCAATGGAATTGTACTCTTGGTAACAGTGGCGAATACAGTGTTGGAGCACTAAGACACAAATTTAAGGAACAGTTGAATCAATACCACTCATTACCATCATTTAATTGGATTAAGGTATCTCCGATTAAAGTGAACTGTTTTATTTGGCGAGCAATTCAAAACAGAATTCCATCGGCGATTGCACTAAAATCCAGGGGCGTGGAAACAGTCAACACCACGTGTAGTGCCTACATTTCTGGTTTGGAATGTGGAGATCATCTATTGATCTCATGTCCATATGCATGCACAATAAGGGAGAAAATATTTGACTGGTGTGGTGTACAACATATGTCATTCAAATCTGTTAATGAACTAATATCATTTATGGAAAGTTAGGGAAGTTGTTCAAGATTGAGATAGAGGTTTATGACCATCTGGCACAGTTTATTATGGAACATTTGGAAACTTAGGAATGATCGGATCAATCCTACAAGGGGAGTGGAAGAGGTAAAATCACTAGCATTTTATTGGCACAAACACAGGGGTAAAAACCGGTCAAGTAATTGGGAGGAGTGGTCAGTAGCTCCATTTGATGTTTCTTAGCTACTCTTACATCAGTTTGCATTTACTTTCTATTTTGATCTTCTTGTATTGTTCCTTGCTGCTCCCTCTAGCTTCTTGCTAGTGGTGGTTTGCCTTTTATAAAATTTGTCATTTCAGAAAAAAAAAAAAAAAAAAAAAAAAAAAAAAAAAAAAAAAAAAAAACTTATTCTACACTAAAATAATATAAGGACTAACTATATACAAAGTAAATAATATATTACACTAATATGTTATTTTTTTGTTTATCTGAAAACCGGTAAAAAAGATTGAATATGTACAGTTTAAGTACGTTAAAGGGGTAAATGTTAAAAAAATATATTTTATGACAAAATATGTCCAAATCAAAAAATGTATTTCTATTTTTAAGTCATTAACTCTTGGAATAATGCCGGAGTTTCAATATGTAGGTATTGTATTTAATACAATATGAACTTTTATTGTTATACATTTATACCATTGAGTATTGATTTTAGATGGAAATAATGATTACGAGTTTTAATATTTACGCAAGAATATTCATCATTTAGTCATTACTTTTGTACAAACTAAATTTAATGCGCCTAAAATATTAATTATAAAGAAATGTGGAAAGGAGGCTACAAAATGTAGGTCAGGGCCAACCCACATGCTAAATAGACAGCAGAATTTGGTTGGAGGGTCTTGGTCAGGCACGTAGAATCCTATTGGCCACTCTTTGTGATTGTGTGTTTGTGGGAGACAGTTGTCAACAAGAAAACAAAAATATATTCGAAGTATTTATTTTATTAGAAAAAAATAGACGGATGAAAAAAACAAAGTAAAATATTGGAAAAATTTTAGGTTGCGGATACATACCACATTTTTGTATTGTTATTTTATTTTCTTTTTATACCGTACAGTACTAATAGGTATCATATCATACATTAATATACTCACAACAGTATATATTTTTATGCAAGAAGTATCACATTTGAAGCTTATACCACACAAGGCAGTGCCACATCACATATACACATCACATATAACAGTGTACGTTGTTGTGTGCACCGAGGGATCTTATTCAGTCCTGTGCACCGAGAGATCTTATTAAGATAGTTATTTTTTCGTTTTATTCATATTTAAATATATTTTTTTTTTATATATTTGATCATTTTAACTTACTAAATTTGTTAATAATTTTATATATTATCTTTGTCATCGTCTATCTCATGTGATAATAGTAACATATGAACACATGTAACAAATTTGATGATCAAATTTATAAAAAAAAATGGAAATTGCTTAAATATGAACAAAAAAAATACTCTTATAAGTTAATTTCTTCACCTATAATATATATTTTATTTTTCATATTTGTTTGTATTATTTTTCTAAATTGTTATTTCAAAAGCATCAATAATAATTGATTATTTATCATATTTATAGTTTTTTGATTTGACAAATCAATTTTCTACTAATCTATTTTTAACAAAAAACTTACTATAATAAATTAATTAATCTTTGATCAATTCTAAGTTTTTATTTTTAATTAATAAATATATTTTTATTTTTATGAAATATTTTATATAATTTCTTATATATTTTTTTCTTTTGTTTTTAAGAATATGCAATATTTTTAAAGTAAATTGTATCAAACAATAAAATTAAATAAATTAAACATGTAACAAATAAAAAGAAAATATTACATAGCAAATGAAAAAACAAAATTATAATATAAATATTTAAAATTATTACAATTTTTTTTATACTTTTTAATTTTTAATATAATGTTCTAAACTTTTATTCAACAAAACGTTTTAATTTGCCTCTGGCATCACCATGAAGTCTCTCGACTTATGGTTTAGTTTAAAATTTTGCACGCCTATTCGTCTTCATAATTCAAACTCTCTATAATTCGTAGATTTTTAATAGTTCTTTTTCTGATCTAAAATTGTCCAAATGATAAAGCAAGAGCTTGTAAAGACGACGATTTTGTACACTCCGATCATCACGGGTAACTTGAGGCATTGAAAACTCAAACTTAAATTATTTTGATGATTTTGTACCCTCAAAATAATTTAAGTTTGCAAAACCAACAGTAAATGAAAACTCAAGAAGCATATCCAAATTGTATCATCTACTAAAGAAACATCTAACATGACTACCTAAAGTCTCCGTCCTCACCAAGCCAATCTATCAAACTACTTATACCAGTGCAAGGCGAAAGCAACAAGTAAAGAAACAAGTGTCAGCATTTGCATAGTGAGTCAATCCCAAGTACACATGTATGGAAACATATATATATATATATATATATATATATATATATATATATATATATATATATATATATATATATATATATATATATATATATCATACAAGACATTCAGTCATATAAGAAACCACACTACATGTTCCTACCCATCATTATTCGTCGTTTAGTATTATTAATATAATATGAATATATTAATTGTTGATATTTCGCCATAGTAATTATTTATTTTTGTTGCCGTTCTAATTACTCCTATGTCCATTGTGATCATGGGTCTAATCATCACTAATTTCGCTATAAAAGACCTTGTTCGCTATTAACATGACATGACAGCCCAATACACTAAGTAAGACTCGACTCTCACCCATAACACTCTCTTTAGTTCTCCGTGTTTGCTATTCCAGCTTTACATGTACGAGTACAATGCATTATCATTTGAGGGTGGTGCAATTGGTATTTCCACATATATACCCCTACTCAAAATGTGATGTTTGATTCATCGTCTCCTAATAGCCAACATCACTCCAGTCCTCATACATTGTTGTGCACCGGTACCATGTTTTAAAATGGTTATCTAGACCCCGTACATTGTTGTGCATGGGGACCATGTTTTAAAATGGTTATCTAGAAAACCAATCGACATCGACTTGACTTAAGCTCTTGTCCGACAATATTCTTCCACCCCAATGTCGAGATAGGATACACACCTATGTTTAGGTTAACACCATTTTACCCCCACTATATGTATTATCCTTTTAAATTTATTTGTAATTAATTAATTCACTCGCATGGGTTATATACACTCCTCACCATTCCGCATTTTGTATCACTGATATGTGATGAGTTATACACATTTTAAAGTCATATTTAATACTTTTCTACACATTTTTATAAATATTTGATCCTTTAAAGATATAAATTTGTATTTCTACATTATAAGGCCTAAAAGATATAATAGAATATATTGAGAGCATTTTCTAGAAGAAATGTGTAGCTTGAAGATTAAGTGAGATTCAAATTAAAGATATCACCAAAATGGTATAATATTTCGATGATTTTTGAAGATTTAGTAATTCACGTCGCGAATTTCCTGCCCTGCTGCAATTTGATTCGGTCTAAAAAAGATATAAATTTAGATGATTATTCGTGAAATAATAGAGGTGAGAAGATGTGGAGAATTTTCAGAGCAGAAAAGAAGGTCATGAGAGAAAGGGAATGTCAAGAACCCTAAAAGAAGAGAATAATTGAAGATTTATATAGTTGAAGTTCTAAAGAATTTTAATTTGCATTATGTTTAATTTTGTTGTTCTTTTTAGTTATTTAGTTATGATTATGGGCCAAGACCCTAAACTTTTGTTTGGATGTGGATGATCGAATATTGATTATGTTTTAATTTATTGAAAGGGTTTGATAGTATTCAATTCATTATGTTGATGTTTAACTAAAAATCCATGAATATTGATAATGATTTTGTTATGTTTATGTAATTAAGTGCATGATTTATGGTTAGGTTCATATTATGTATCTTGTATCACATTGTTTTTAACTTGTCCAAGCTGAAAAACCGAATCAAGAGCATAAACTATTTGTTGGGAAAGACCATGAAGATGTCATTCAACATGTAGAGGATGTGATCAAGATTGCAGATTATTTCAACATATCAAATACTTCATAATATCAAGTAATGCTACGGGTTTTTCCTATTATACTCATTGGAGCAGATAAAGATTGGATAAAAACAACACCAAGAGGAGAAATTTCGACATGGAATAACCTAAAAGCAAAATTTCTTGCAAGATTTAGTCCACCATCAAAATTTGCGGAAAAATTGGTTGAGTTCAAAATTTTCATCAAAAAGACAAAGAAACATTACATGAAGCATGGGAGCGCTACAAACGAATGTTGCAGAAATGTCCCGAACATGACCTTAATAGTCATCAAAAGTTATAACTTTTTACAATGATTTAGATAATGCTACTAGGCAATTGATCAATATTAAGGGACTCATACCTAAGAAATTATCTGGTGAATGTAAAAAAAATTTGAAAAATTAGCATAACACTCACACCGGTTATCTGTTAAGGATACCTCTATTAAGAAAAAGAAAGACATGATCAGTTATGAGGAAATAAAAGCTTGAAATGCAAAAATTAAAGGATACCTCTATTGAGAAAAAGAAAGATATGATCAGTTATGAGGAAATAAAAGCTTGAAATGCAAAAATTAAAGACATAGGTAAAATAATTATAAAAATGTCCTAATCTTTACATACGATACAATAGGTTGCGACAATTGTGATCGTGCACATCTTACGAAAGAGTGTTCTAGAAATACTAAAGAACAAGCAGAAGTATGTTATGTATAAGACATATATGAGCCTAGAGCAAAGATATGAAGGATACCTCATGATGAGTACATAAAAGAATGAAAGAATATATATATATATATATATATATATATATATATATATATATATATATATATATATATATATATATAACTAGTGGGGGTTTATAAAAAAAAACCTTTAGAACAACCCATACCTAACATTGAAAAGAAAATTGACCTAGAAAGTATAGTTATAGAATTTACTTTAACCTCAAAGAAAAGACATAATGAATTAGAAGAAACTATGAAAAGACTTATTTCTACAAAGAAGACTACATTTAGGACACAACAAGATTCAATTTTGAACATTAAAAATCAAGTTGGTCAAATTTCAAAGGTTTTACAAGACAAATTTCATGGTACACTACCAAGCTATATGGAAACCAACCCAAATAAAACGTAGACACTAGGAGTCCAGCTTCAAGACTCCTTAAAGAAGTACCCGTTGGAGGCAACCCAACATTGCTTTGAGCATTTCTTTCATTTTTTTTTAGTTTTATAACTAAATCACAAAAGAAGGTTATTAATCAGTAAAATAAAGTTTTAAAAACATGAAAAAAAAAAGATGAATCATAAAAATTACGAATTTGAGCTGAACATGGAGAATTCGCAGTATAAAATAATGAATCGCTACACGATTTTAACAAACTGAGTTAAAACCCTAATTCACTGCTAAATCGCAGTGATATATATATATATATATATATATATATATATATATATGTGTGTGTGTGTGTGTGTGTGTGTGTGTGTCGCATCGAGAAATAAACCATAAATAAAAAGCTTCCAACACTCAAGAGAGTCATCTTAACCCTTTTGCTTGTTGGCTCCAAATTTTCAAAAGCCCTAACTTATTTTCTTCCTTTCAAAAAACAAAGAGGTATGAAAAATTTTCACTTTGATTATTTATATTGATTAATGAATAGTATTATTATTAAGGTTTTATTCAACAATTTCATATACTCTTGTAATTTCATATACTCTTACAATTTCATTGAAGCAAATATTGTTTATCTTTAAAGATATCTAAAATATTTTATACTGAAAGATAAAATTTTAAACTTTTACTCTTACTGGAATATTCAAATTATTGCAAAGTGCTCTTTAAAAAAAATATTTTCTAAAGAAACTAAATTGGCCAATTTTCGCGTCTAGAAAACCGAAGTTTTTTAGAAATAAAAATTAATTTTATTATTTATCAAAGCTAATTTTATTCAATTTTACAGATGTCCAAACACAAATTTTTGAAGTTTCAAAGCATTCATTGGATGAAAAGAATTTCTTTAACTCTCGTTCATCAAACCTTGAAAAGAGGAATATCATAATTCCTAAATCACTTGATTAGGGTATATTGCCTCTATTTTAATTGATTATGATATAAATATTCATCTTACAAAGACAATGATGGTGGAACAGTATGATATATTTATAATATCAATAGCATGGAATAACATCTTCAACATTAAGGAAGTAATATATGAAGAATTAGTACAAGAATTCTATGCTACAATTGTTTTCCAATCGAAAGTCATAAACTAAAATGAACAAGGAGCACTCACTTTCCAATTAGGAGGAAAAGTTAGAGAGTGTAGTATCTTAGAGCTAGCATGTATATGTGGAATAATCACAAGAGAAAAAGCTTTGATAAAGGATTGCAACTACTACATATCTCAATTGACAAGGAAGATACCAAAAGGGTTCGATCATGATAAGAATTGGAAAAAGTATGGTTATGGAGAATTTAATTTGAATGCACCCTCTATAAGGATAAAAAATCTTGCACATAGGATCAGGCAACACCATTGTTCATCATGAAAATAATGATTTAATATGCCATAATGAACTTTTTTCTTTTTGATAAGATTTTAACATTTGAAGAAGATGTGAAGGTACCATATTGGCTTATATATTACTTAGGAATTCATAAAGTAGGACCACCAAATAGAGAAGTTATCTAGAGAGGGCATTTTATCACAAGGATTTTTAGGTCATTTGATATCTTATCAAATAAATTAATAACAAGCATGAAAGAATATAGGCCATAAATTATGGATGTAAATTTTCTAAGGTTTGTTGATGCATTTAAGGAGATTGATGGGTTTACTAGGTTGAAGATAGTGAAGGAGGAAATTGAAGAAGAAAAAATGACTAAAAATAAGGGAGAAATATATAAGAAAAGAGGTCGCGGTAAAATAGTAAAAGAAAAGATGCATGATATAGAGGAGAAAATCAAGTTTGATGAAGAATTAAAAATTTCAATTATTAAAGGAGCTAATAATAAAAAGATGATAAAAGGGTTGATGTTCACAGTTTCTCATGTGAGAGAGCATGTGGGTGGAATTCATAAGATGTTACATTGGGCAATAAATGAGATACTGAAGTTAAAAGTTGATTACCTAAATAAGTCAAATTATTTTCTTTATTATTTTACCTTCTAATTTTGATTCGGTATAGAATTTCACTTAAATGGTAAATATTTTTAAAACCACATCATTTTGATAAATATCTTTTTAAAATACCCTACTTTGTTATAAATAAATATTAAAAAAAAAACTCTAGATTTGACATGGAAAAAAACACATCGTCGTTATAGAATTTTATTGTTTAAAATATTAAATATAAAAATTTAAATTTACTAGAGATTAAAGTATCGGAAATGGAGACTAATAATATAAAAAAAAATACATCGTTTGAAGAGTTAAAGCTTAGAATGTTGTTAATAGAGTTTTAGGTTTTGATTTGCATTTTATGTTACGGTTTTCAATTGATTTGATTTTCCAATTTTTCTTTGTGCTATTAATTTTCATTTTTTTGCAAGGATTATGATGCATTGGGCTGTGGTGGTGGAAAATTCGATGAAGAGACAGTGGCTTGTAGTGTTGATTCGCCAAAGTTGAAGGATCGTAAGATGGTGAAGACGTCGATGTCACTAAAGATGGAAAGAAAATAAAAGTTAAGAAGAATAAGAGATGAGATGGTGACTAGTGGGACCTAGATTAAATTTCACAAATGTGGTTTCAAGTTTAGGGTGAATATATATATATATATATATATATATATATATATATATATATATATATATATATATATATATATATATATAGGGTTTATTAAATTTTTAAATATATAAAAATAAATACATAAATAAAAAATTAATTAAAAATTAATTAATAAGGGAATAATAATCTTTTTTTAGGTAAGATAGAGACCAAATGCACAACAAAAATAAATAATATGGACCATCCGAATTAAAAAAATAAGTTAGGGACTAAAAGCGCAAATTACCTAAACCATTGGGACCATTCGTTTAATTTACCCTTACATTTTTTTGGTTAGTTCACGCCTAGGTAACTATTATTTTTTCGTACACTTTTAGTTAACGAACTTTTTGTAAATATTCACATATGATCATTATGACCTGATGTAACCTGCTACAATCGGTCATAATAATCATATGTGAACACTTTCAAAAAAAGTTATTTACCTAGATGTGTACGGAAAAAAAGTTAGTTATCCTAATATAAACAAACCAAAATGTTAATTACCTTAATAAGTCTATTTCCCTAATCATAATCTACATTGTTTGTACTAAAAATTGTTTTCTCTCTTTATTTATTATAATCTTACTTTACATCATTTATAATAAAATTTTAATTGTTATTATTTTATTGTTAGGAATATTTAATATTAAAATTTAGAGTAAATACTAAAATCGTGCCTATGGTTTGTTCAAAATTGCACGTTTGGTCCTTATCTTTTTTTTTCCTGCACTCGGATCGTCCATGTGATTTGATTTTGTTGCGTTTTTCGTCCTTTACATATATACAGTTGGGGATCAAACATACAATTTTGATCAAACCATAAGAACGGGCAACGCAACAAAATCAAACCATATGGACGATCTAAGTGCAAAAAAAAAATATTAATAACCAAACGTGCAATTTTGACTAAACCATAAGGACGATTCAATAAATTTCTCTAAATTTTAGTTAGACTATATCTTCATGTTATCTTATTTTTAAAGCCTTTATATTTTTGAATTTACCTTCAGTTTTATATTTCTATACTTTATTATTATTATTATTATATTTCTTCTTTAACCTTTATTTTTTATTATTTTTATATAACCCTTCTAAAAGTTAACTTATCGTTGATACTTTTGGCATCGGTAAAAGTAAAACATGTTTACTTTTAATATCTTTTATTAGTGGGTTGGCATAGTTTTTTATTGGTAAAAGTATTGACTAAAAGATACGATGTTATATATATATATATATATATATATATATATATATATATATATATATATATATATATATATATATATATATATATATATATATATATATATATAACAAAAAAAACCCTAAAAATCATAAAAATTCATAAAAAAAATTCTTATACATCACAAAACTTTGTTTTGACCTTATATACCAAAATATTGTAACTTTTAATTAAAATTCGTCGAAAATTTTTTGAAAAAAATTTTTCGATTTTCTTTTCCAGCGAATTTCTAAAAAAAAGTAGCGATTTTTTTGGTATGTAAAGTAAAAAAAATGATTTGTGATTTCTAAGTATTTTTTTAAATGCATGTTTATGATTTTTAAGGTTTTTTGTTTTGCGTGTGTATATATACATATATATATATATATATATATATATAGAGAGAGAGAGAGAGAGAGAGAGAGAGAGAGAGAGACATAGGGGTTCATTTATTCCAACTAATTATTGTGTGGATGTAAAAATAATTGTGAACTAATCAAAATCAAATAATTAAATAAATCAATAAGGGTTATTTAGTAATTTGGTAAATGAATTTAATAAATATTCCCTATAATATTGGTAGCATTGACTTTTAACCTAATTAAATAAATCATTAAGTATGCATCTTCCTCCTCAATAGATTCAATCTACCACTCGATAAACCCCTAGTTGTATACATCCTATCGCATGGCTCCCCTTTACAATTCATTGGTGTAGTAGCCTTATCCCACCCTTCCGCCATCATCGCCCTCCTCCGGCTTGATCCAAGTGGCGAAGAACTTCAGAAAGATCCGACCAACCCCCACGCCACCCCTCTCTCATCATCATAAAGTGTTCGGAACTCCTTCATCAATCCTCCACGAGTTCTAATCGGATGTTGTGATTGATCAACTCTCAGCCTTACAGCATCTAAAAGCCTTATTGATCAGAAAATCGACGTCGTTCCTCAAGGACTCCTCCAATGTAGGAGGCATTGTTACCGTCACACAATAAGAAAATGGTATGTATCTCTTCCCCTATCCACCATTAAACAGTCCGTTTGATTTAGTCATTATTTTGATTTATTTGATTTTGATTTTGATTTTGATTCTATTTTCGTTCAATTTAATTTGATTTGGAAATCGATGCGCATAATTGTGTGTTTTGATCGTAAACAAAGATAATTACCAATGTTCCTATCATCTGTCTTTTATATATACGATGGGGTAAGGGGTAGGGAGATTGCTTTCGATTAAAGAAGTATGCTTGGGGGAGGATCACAAGTATTTATTGGTTGGTGAAATAAGTATTTACAACTTTAATGTTTGCATGATGAGCATTCAGACTAGATTAAACATGTCATGTGACAATTAGTTTCTATAGTATATTAACTGGAAATTGAGAGGCAATCTTGGGATCAATCTGCTAAAATATACATTGCATTAAGGCAGAGGCTAGTTTTAGATCAATAGACATTAAGATTTAGTGGTGCTTTAACACCGATGATTGCTTTCTTTTCATCTTGGTTGGCTTTTTGCTTTTTGGAGTTCATCTTTATGTTCCTCCCGGAAAGTTGTTTTTATAATTTTAACCAAAGAAATGTTTTGTATTAGAAACTAGATTTGTGTAACTTTTTATACATACTGAAACTTGCATGCTTTGTTATATGTCTCCACATGTCATTCAGTTTTTGAACAGTCCTAACTTATACGTACATACATACAAGATATGTTTGCTCAATATTTTTGATCTTCCGTTCCATACTTATTCTTTGTTTCCGATTGACATATGTTTGCTCAAATATTTCATTAGTAATAGTAAGTTTGAAGAACTTAATCATATTTTTACTGATTTCCTATAGATGGTGGCGAATTCCGATTCTGTTTGAATATATGAGTGTAGTTGTGTTTATGTGATTAAATATCATGAACAATTAAATATATGTTGTAAGCTATGTTTCTGCTAGAATTGAATCTTTGAATTTCAATTATGTCGGAATGGAATCATGAATTTCGATTATGTGGGAATTAAATCTCAACATTTCCTCTGTGATTTGTGTATTTTCTACAATTCCAGTTCTATCTGAATGAAATCACGAATTCCAATTCTATCATAATGGAATCATGAATTCCAATTCTACTGGAATGGAATATGGATATTTCCTCACTGATTATTCTTGGTGCAATTCACAAGTCCGCATGTTTTTCCAAAGGAATTTAGTTTTTTATTTTTTTATTTTCTAATGCATTATTGAATTCTAAACTGCAATTGGATTTGTTTTCATATAAGTTGATGCTTGAAGATGATGTTTGAAGAACGGACTACAAAATTGAAAGTGATTATTAGCAACGTTATTCTTTTAGAATGTATTAGTGTCTTTTTAGATTTTGATGTTTTTTTTTCCGGTTTGAAAGTTTTTTTAGTTTTATTCTTTAACAATAAATGTGATTCTTAGCAATTGTTACCCGTATTCTATAGAAATTAATATAATTTTTGTTTTTATTCTTTAATTGATGGTTCAATAATTTATTATTCTACAAAAAGTTTTTAAAGCCATGATCAAGAAATAGGTTCAAGAATATTTTTATTTTTTATGGTTTAAGAATATTTTTATTTTTGAATATACTCATAAACATATTCTGTCAGAATGTCCGAAAAATTATAATTAGTAAAATCGGATTTTTAAAATTAACAGAATCTATGATCTCTTAAAATATGTCATTTCCCTTTATTAAATCTATATTAATTGACTAAAATACTCTTGTAATTAAATTAGATGGTATATTTCAATTATATTTAACTCAATAATATGTATTAATCACTTTCTTAAGATAAGTGAAATGATTGCCTCACAATCATTCCTACATTCATACAATAATTAGTTAGAATATATTAACCTAAGTATATATATATATATATATATATATATATATATATATATATATATATATATATATATATATATATATATATAGACACACACACAGACACACACACACACTAGATGTCCGTTCTCGTAAAGCGGTGTCGATAAATATCTTCTTTGACGAATAATTTCTTACGGGGAAATAATTACTAGATTTTATTATTAATTATTATATAAGAAAAATTACCACTTTTAAAAATTTATGTTTGTACGTTATATTTATATTATCTTTTTATACTACTAATGTAAATTAACTAATATTGATGTCTAGTTCAAAAAATTCAAATAAATTTATATACATTAATTTAGTATTTTAAAATTGTTCATTTTTCTACAAATTAAATTTCATAGTTATTTTCCTTAATTCAAGTGTTTAAACTTTTGGTAACTATTAATGAAATATTTATGTATAATTGAGTTGTATAAAAAGGTTTGTAACTTATATCTCTTAAAATTCAGCATATGACTAATATATTTTATAATATAGTATAAGATATATATATATATATATATATATATATATATATATATATATATATATATATATATATATATATATATATATACCATCTTAAAATGGATTGATAATTTACAAGTATGGAATGCATAAATATCTTAAAATTAAGATCATAATTTAAGAGGTGCAACTTAATATGCATAATTTACATCATTTTATACCCAACTTACTATATATATATATATATATATATATATATATATATATATATATATATATATACCTATGTAGAATTTTTGTTTGGGAGTAATAGATGCGGAATACATGTATGTCACACGGATTGCCAACTGTATATCACATGGATCACTATTTATGTTTAGAGGCCGGTGATCAATGTAAACAATCCAACGAAATAAGCTTCTTCTCTACCAAAATAACTCATGTATAATCCAATTCCTTATCTTTAATCACTTATCTTGATAATAAATATTTTCATCACAAGTTTATTCTCCTCCTACATTCTCATATGTATGATACCACTAAATCATGCCCACCGATATTATTGGATTGTATATTTTCTCCAATCTCCGGAACATCTACCTCTCTCTTAGTACTCCTTCTGAAACCCTAAAGAACCCTCCACCCCCTCCCCAATCGTTGTTGGCCTAAATTTTCCTCTACCTCGACTACCACCGATATAGTTATTACGTCCATTGCACCACTTTTTGTAACTTCGTGTTTTGAGGTACTTCCATTTTTTACCCTTATATTAAGATTTATTGCAGTTTGGTCCTTATAATGTAAGACTTTTTTTTAGGGGGGGGGGGGTGTTATTTTCACTTTTGGATTGTTGGAGCAGAGCCACCTACGTTGCATGTATGCTTTGTGTATGTAGGGCGTACGCGGTGAAGTCCCAAACCGTAATCTTTAGGGTTTGGACTAGGGTTGTAAACGAACTGAACATTCGGCGAACCGTTCGTGAACTGTTCGGCGGGAAGTTCGTTTATGTTCGTTTATTTAATAAATGAAAGAACATGAACAAAAATTATCGTTCGTTTAGTTAAATGAACGAACATGAACAATGGTCTCGTTCGTTCATTTATGTTCGTGAAAGTTCGTTTACGATGTTCATTTATGTTCGTTCGTTTAAGTTTATTTATATTCATCTATATTCAATTATTTTTTATTATATTGCTATATTATATGTTCGTTTATGTTCATATATGTTCAATTGTGTGTGTGTGTGTGTTTTTAATTCTTTGTTCTTTTATGTTTGTTCGTTTATGTTTGTTTACATGTTCACGAACATAAATGAACGAACATGAACACGGTAATTTGTTAAACGAACGAACATGAACAAGAAAATCTCGTTCGTTTATCCGTTTGTGTTCGTTTGTTGTTCGGCTAATTTAAAAGAACGAACATGAACAAGACCTTGTTCGTGTTCGTTTGGATCGTTTACAGCCCTAGTTTGGACCTTATTTATTCATCATTAACTCCCAACCTTAGCTCCTTCCATCAGCCTCCATCCTTTCAAATGTCCTTGCAACTCTAAACCACCTCATGAAGTATTTCTAAGCTTGGTATGTGTGTTTTGTGCCTTTGAAGGAAGGAAGGAAGTATAGACCATTTTGGAGGAGTGAAGCACTTTAGATGAAGTTTTATTTAGATCTTGTTTTGGGCTTGATTTTAGGTTCTTTTTTTCCCAAATGTGGTGTTTCATGTGCATAACATGTTCTTGATCCAATAAGTCACCTTTCAGACCTTTGGAAGGATCTTAAGTCTTAAAAATGCAGTATTAGGGGTTAGTTTAGCTCCATGTATTCCTTAGAAGGTCTTAATGCATTAAGATGTTGGGTTAATCACTTAATGGACATGCGAAGTCATAAATTTGGAAACTTTATGACTCTTAGCAGTATTTTGGCCTTGGATCTGAAAGATGGATGTGAGAGATTAAGGCATTAAGCTCTTAATGGAGATTTGAGAGATCTGGGCGTACGCCCTGTGTACCTAAAGTAAGCAACGCATACAAGGTCAACTACCCCGAATGTGGTCAAGGCTTGAGTACGCCGTGCGTACGCGTTCTGTGTTGACTCGGTTGGGTTGACTCAGTTAACTTGTTAGCTTTGACCAAGTTTTACCAAGGTTAATTTAGGAATTTTTGATTATTTTTATTAATGGGAAATGTTTGGACATTTAGTAATTGGATGGAGCCGGGGTGATTTGAGTCGAGATCCGGATCAGGAGCCTAGACAGGTGGCTAGGATAGGCTGGGATTGACTAAGGATCAGGTTAGAAAGATCATTCGGGAGAAGGTTGTTTCTATTGTCCATGAGTAAATTGTTGGGGTTTGAGCATTCTAACACTCCTAACTGTACATGCAACCCTAAATACCTTGGATCTATGTTTTCTCTATTATACATGCAAATATGAATATCCAAGGTATTATCCTAACTAGCATACCAAAACATTGATACATAGTAATATAACAAGTTGGAATACATACCTCTTTGTTGTAACTTGTCTTCATGAAGCTTGAGTGCCTAGTGCCCCAAGTGTGACACCTTAAATGGTTCACACAACATCAAATACACTTGGAATGACTTGAAAGAAAATGGAACACTTCATGAAAAATCGGCTAGCCCTTTCTATCAAACATGTAACGCATGTGTTTCTGGGCTTGCCATTTTTAGCAATGTAATGGTCTAGGTTAACCTTTGTAACCCGTTTTGAAATAATAGAAGTGTATTATTTGAGTATTATGTGTTTTGTGCTTAATTGCTTAATTATGTGGTTTGATTAATTAAGAATAAAAATAAGCGTCAAAATTTAAGTGTATAATAAACTTGATATCTTTAGATAATGTTGTAGTAGTTGAAACAAGGTTTCCGAAGATATAAAGAATGCCGAAATCCGAGTTATAACGAGGAAGTTATGACCTGTCGAAGTTTCGCGACAGAACTGGCACCGCTGAATAACGTAAAAAGTGAAATTTACGTTAGAGCGATATTTAGCCTTAGTGATCTAAACGAGAATCGAAGATCTCGTTGTTAGTATCAAAGCGATAAAAAGTTAGGCAAGAACGGACGTCAAACGAATAAGTTATGAATTTATAACGAAATTTTCTATCCCGGCCTATTAAAAATAAAGTCAAAATTAGCCGATGGAGTCTAAACGAAAGTTGTAGAGCGTAGTCTCACCTTCGCGTAGATATAAAGAACGTCGAAAACGGAGTTCGTATGAAGAAGATATGAATTTCCGAAGTTTATTAAATAATTTGTATTTAATTTTAATTGGAAAATCCGGCCTTATCCGAAGGCGAGTCACCGGACTCATTCGGAGTACACCCCACGTACAGCGAAGATGTCGACACTCGCACTCGAGGACTTCAGATGACGAACGCAGTAACGATTTCGGACCAGTACGCCTCGCGTACTGGCGTACGCCCCGCGTACTTCGAGGCATCAACCTCCTATAAATAGGATGCGAGGCTGCCGAGTTTCTTTGCTATTTTTCTCCATTCTCTCTCCCGTTTTGCATCGTTTTGCGTGCCAAAAATATCCCAAAGTCCCGGTAATATTCCCGAGTCCCGAAGAAAGTCCCGAGATCCCAAAGATCCCGAGAAGTGCAGTTTCCGAGCCGAAGCTCTGCCCACGAGAAGTTCGATTTTTGTAGAGATCTTCCAGATCTGCTGAGGATTACTACTTTTGCAAGTCGTAGTGCTGTCTGATCATCTTCTGATCAAGTGAGTGTATACTACCTTTCATAAACGCAATAATAATACAAGTATGGTTTGAGTGTATTAAGTATATTGTTGTTTATATGTGTGAGTGTGTTGTTACTTTCTCCTAACGTATAATTATGGAGTAATTTATACGAGATATGTGTTATGTGAATATTTGGTTGTTATGTGTGTGAATGTATATTCACTTTCTTCTATCTTACAGATCTGATTATTTCTATATGAAATACGTGTTATGTGTGTGTGCATCATCTGTTATATGGAAAATGTATTGATCAAGCATGCTATACAGGTTTTGAAAATATGTATAAAAATGTATGTTTTTATCTACTAATATGTTGGGTAGATAGTTGGTGTGTAATAAACAGATGAGAGGTCTCGTTGTTGTTTTGATCCAGTCATCTAGCGGAATTTAGATGACGACCACGGACTTTTCTAGACAGTCTAGTGGAACGCTAGCAGGCTCATAACTTGTAGGTGTTAATGAACTTGGGTGTTCATTCGTTGTATTCCATCCCCCTCATGGTTGCCTTATTTGACTTATATTGCTGAGGAACCCCCGCAGCATGTGTTGTCACCCCGATGAAAATATTCTTAGATTAGGTCCCTTGTGTTAGTTATTTTAGGGACGTAAAGTGAGAATAACGGGACTGGGTAACTGGGTTATTGTTGGTTGATAATAATTAATTTAATTATTTATTGTCGGTTGAAAACCCTATATGCTCACCAGGCTCCCAAGCCTGACCCACTCAGTTTTATTTGTATTACAGGAAGTGGTGCAAGGGCGTAAGATGGATGAACCATCAAGTTGTTTTGTTTACAAGTCTGTATATGTATATATTTGTTGAATGACTTGTAATGTTATCGTTTATGCTTATTGGTCTATATCGGAACATGACACCCCGAGTTTTGATTATATAATGAAAAATACATTTCTTTTATGAAATGCTTTGGTAAACATTGTTTTATCATGTTTTGTTTTTGGGAACAAATTCCGCAACTCTTTCAAATCAAAAGGATTTACTCTGAATTTATTTTAAAAGCATAAATGAAAATCGGTCTTTTCTGGCCGAGATTTTGGGGATGTCACAAAACATAGTGACTAATTTTTCCCAAGAATAAGATCTTTATATAGTGTCACAATTAGGGTAAACCCTAATTGTCATGGCTTTCCATTTCCTTGGATCTGTGGGTTCAAATACACCATGGAGCATCCTATGGGTTTTAGCCCAACTTGATAATCCATGGAGTCTTAGCCCACTATAAAAGTATGGATGATTTACACAATCAACCCATATATTTAATTAGTCTTCTTTTGATCACTTAATTAATTCTAGATTAATTCTTGATCAATACTAATTAAATAATCTTATTAATATATTAGAACTTATAATATATTACCAAACCTTAAGTGTTATTTCTCTCGTTTTAGTCAATCCAAATGCATGATGCCATGCAACCCAAATGGACCATGTTAGGTCGGGTTAAGTCTTACCAATTATAGTTATGGACTTAGACATTAATCCAATAGTCTCCCACTTGGATAAGTCTAAAACTATTATTGAGTATGACTTCAGAACACAACTAGCAATCGTAGCTCTCAAAAGCATCTGTCGAAGTCTGATGTGTTAAGTGAACTCTGATCTTGTCAATGACTTGTCCATTAGATAAGAGATCATATATTCCTCCATTCTAGATATCATATGGACTGGGACATCGATTATAAGTCATTCTCTCTATCCATTTGTTGTTTCCCGATTTATGATTTATGATGACTAACTGATTGAATATATCAAATCAGTCCTGGCTTGGCCAAGAACTCACATGTATCATCATTAAATCATCGAGGGACCCACATATATCTATTTTATCCCGAAGGTAAAAGGAATGGATAAACTTCGACTCATATGGCTTGTTCTACTACTTGTTGAATAATACACAAAGGCATGTTTTTTGACATCGAGTTACCAATGCGGTTTCATGCAATCAATGTATAACAAAATCATAGTAACAACTCATATCTCTAGGTTTGAAGAATATAAGATATTATCGTCTCATGATCACTCGTGATAAAATCCATGAAGTGATTCTAATGAGCGCAGGTTGAATCTAATACTCAGAACTTATGAGCACTCATGAGTGTTGTAGCACTACTTTGTCCAACATCTTAGACCTCTACAAACCAACCCATGACAATCTTGATTCATATCTACTTCCAACATATGACCGACTGTGGATGGTTTGAATAACTTAGTCATTCGGGAAGAATGACCTAGTTTATTCTGGAACTCAAAACATGCAAAATGAAACACAAGAATAATTGAATTTGATATGGTATCAAAAACTATGAAATATAAATAAAATACCTTTTATTTATCACCACACTGATTACTCATTATTCATTGTTTCGGTTTTATCAACTTTATACTTGAATTAAAAACACTAGTTGTCACATGCTCCAAGCATGTACACTATGTTTTTCTAAACAATAGCTTTGCCATACACCAAGTATGCACTCTATGTTTGTCTATGATCCTTACTTTGTGAAATAAACCAATTGAACATAATTTAAATGATTCTAATTTCACATTCCCAAATCGAAATCTGTTAGATTTTCAACTTAAAAGCACTACCCTCTTGAAATGAATGTGTACAAAGTCACAAAGACTTTTCAACAACCATTACAGGGTATTCCAATGAAGACCTACTCCATGGACACAAAGCCTTATGTTCAAAGTATGCGTTGCTTTGAACATGTGTCTTGCACTAAGTTTTTCTAATCTTACACAGATTGCTTCTATCTATGGAGACAACTCCATATTCCCATTTTGACTATCATTTCTGAACAAGAGTTGCCTCTTTTCAGAATATGTCAATATGGTTCTTCCAAAATTTACATTATACTTCTAACTATCCCTGAGCAACCAATATTTGGTAAACCTTAGATTGTCCTCGACAATTGCTTAATCACTTTAGTCATATCCAATTTTAGACCTTTTCCCTCTTAATGCCCCAGAAATTTGAAAAAAATTTAGAAAGGATAAATATTATAGCACATGCAATCGATCCCGTACCCAAAGCAAATGGGACATGATTCATGATGTTTCACATAAAGACATGATACTAGACCAGTCTTTTGCTATAATATTTTTTTATTTCTATTTGTCAAGTTCTCATAATTCAGATTATGAAAAGGGATGTTATAATCATAATCAAATTTTAGAACGCAAATAATAGACCCATATATAGAATTTCCTTATGTTGAGCCATTCCAACACAAAATTCATATATATCTTTGACTAAAGATGATTAAAATCTCAATCTAAGCTTTTAGGATTGAAATGAAGTATAATAGCATCTCCCTTAAGTATAGAAAAACAATTTTTCAACCACTACAACTCCACGAATTGAAACTTTTGTTTTCTATAATTAACATTGCTAACTTGCAACCTTTATCATAATTATCATGCTCCCACTAACGTGATGATTATTAGCATAAAACTTATGCTCCCACTAGCTTTGACATGTACTCAGAAATCAGCTGGACTTCTAGAAATCAATACTTTATTGACTTTCTTACCAAATTTAAGATTTTTGATACTAGATTGCTTTGATAAGACTTTATCAAAATCATACACCTCTCTTAGATAGCTCACAGGTGTGTCTAAACAATTTCAAAACTATGAAAAGGGATGTCGTAATCATAGTCTCAAATGTTTAGACCTTTGCCATTTCTCATAAGTCCATGTTAGTGTGTCGGTTAACCACGCACGCTCCACTAACGACTTTGAGAACCGCAAACATCACAATTTCTATCTACTAAAAATCTACTTGGTGGAAGTGTTTCCTTACCATCATTTTCATGAATCGGAAAGAAACCTTATGAACCTTAGATTTTATGGTGTATGTGTTCTTATCCACATGAATTTGTCAAAACCATAATCACAAGACAAGGTTAATGACAAATCGAAACTCATATGGACTGAACTAAATCTTAATTTCTTGCCACCTGGCAGCTCAAGGGCCTGCCATTGCTTCCAAGTTGTTATGCAACCAATTGAGAACTCTAAGAACTTGTTGGGTCAAAATATGGTTTATACTTTGCTTTTCTGGGCAATCGTATTTTTCTGAAATATTTTTGGAGTTTACGGTCGTAAACCCATTTACGATCCATGTTATCCGGCCCATGTTCTCCAAGTATAAATATAGGTGTAAGGGTGAGGAGTAGAGATTGATGAAACGTAAGGAGTTTATGGCAAGAGAGGAGAGAAACGAGAGTTTTTATGTGTGTGAATCTTTTAACGGGAGCTTATGTGTGTGTGTGTGTGTGAATCTCATGTAAAGGAACATCATTCCAATCTATTCAATACATTGAAGATTCATATTATTCTTCTTCTCCTTCTCCTCTATTTGATCTGACATCATCCGTTTGATTGAGATTCCGCACCATCAAACGGGTCTGATTGATACACAGACAAATTGGGGACTTACAATTGGTATCAAAGCCAAGTTGTATCAGTCAATTTTGTCAGATTTGGGGCATTATTTGATCTTATTTTCGAAATATTCTTGCGTTTTTGGATAGATCTCTGAAAAATAAGGGAGATTTGTTCTTCGTGTTTTTCATAAAAAAAGGTTTTTGATCGAGTTTTGGAGCTTCAAAGTCGAAAAATCGGTGTTTTTGATAGGAGTTTGCGGCCGCAGCTAGGGTTTCGGAGTTCACGGCCAAAAACTGTTCACGGTCGCCGGAGGATTGCGGCCCGAGGAGTTCACGGCCTCATTTTGCGGTCTCGGAGTTTACGGCCTCGCAAGAAGCAGCCTCGCCCAGCACCTCGCCTCGCTTAAAAAAATCATACGCAAATTTTGGAGGTGCCGGGTTCGAACCCGGGACCTCCAGTAAACCAACCTGCGCCTTACCCAACTCATCTAACCGCATCCATGTTTGTTTCCTTCGAAATATAAACTATAACCTGTTATTCTCGGTTTCAACTTTCAAAATTTGACTCTTTTAACCCAAAATTCAATTCCTTTTAATTTTAAATTCCTTTTTTATCCAAAATTAAAATAATAATAATAATAATAATAATAATAATAATAATAATAATAATAATAATAATAATAATAAATATAAAATAAAATATAAATATAAAATAAATTAAAATTAATAAATAAAATTATATTTTAATTTTTTACTTTTATTTTTAACTTTTGACCTTAAATTTTGACTTTGACTTCCAAGTTTGACCTTTGACTTTAAACTTTGACTTTTTCATTTAACTTTAAAATTTTCAAATTTAACTTTTCGGTTTGACTTTTCAAGTTTGACTTTTCAAGTTTGACTTTTGAGTTTAACTTTTTAAATTTGACTTTTAAGGTTAACTTTTATAATCAAAGGGTTTGACTTTTAAGTTTGATTTTGGCTTTTAGTTGTGCTTTTAATTGATTTTAAGGTCTACGAGGGAGTTGAAAACATGAAAGAGAGTCGTCAGGATATGTTAAGACAAAATTTGAACATTTTCGATTATGTCCCTGGAGAAACCCTCGAAACTCAGTTGCAGCGATTTACTACACTTACTACAGAGATGAATATAGTTGGGATCTTCTTGTCTAAGTTTGAGATAAACAAAAAGCTACTGAATTCACTTCCGAAATCGTGGGATATGAACGTGGCTATCATCAAGAAGACAAAAGATCTCAATCATCTTAGTCTTGCTGATGTAATTCAAGAACTTGATGCTTTGAAGTGTAGAGAAACAATGAGTTCTGAAAACATTTCGGTCACTGAAGTTACATGTACTCCAGCTTGTGAAGCTACGATTAAATTTCTTCGGGACCAAGTTGATTTATTTAAAAGAGAAGTTGAGGACCTGAGATATGAAGGATATCAACTCAGGAAAGGACAGAAACCCCTGAAGGCTGTATTAGAAGCAAAAACCAAGGATTTTAGGAAGCTTCAGGAATAGTATAGAAACAAATGTGAAAATTATGACTATATTAAGAGACAACTTGCTGCTGTAACTGAAGAACTTGATGCTTTAAAAATTAAGTGTGGAAAAACAAGTGTCAGTTTCAAAAATTATACTGCGTCAAGTCAGACAGTCGAGTCCTTATATGAAACCCAATTAAAATTCAAAGAGAATCAAAACAAGGGTCTAGGGTATGATAGTGTACGTCCTCCTTATAATCATAAGTACACATCCATCCTTATGACACAGGATGAAACTGACAGGGAGCCACATCTTTGATATGGCAAACGAGCTAGATTTGTGTTAGGAGGAGTTATTAATGTTGAAAATACTAATGTTTCTACTTCATGTGCAGGTAAAGTAGCAGAAGATGAGAACAAGGAGAGCACTACTGAATAAACCAATGACACCTTGAACTCATAATCTGTTGCTTCGAATTCTGTTACTCCTAACAAACCTGCCGTTGAGAAATACAGGCCTCTAATTCTAACACAACAGAGTGCTTGTTGCATGTGTGCACGTGGGAACAACAAGAAACGAGGCAAGGATATGCCACCAGGGGCAGGAAGAAACAACTTCACATTGAAGAAAAAGACTTGCTTTCACTATGGAACACTTGGACACATTGCCAGAAATTGTGCTAATCGCGCATACGTTCCCTACTGCGCACAAGGATGGTAGAACGCTCCAAGAGGGAGATTTTTCAAAAGAAACCCCTCAAGGTCACGTTCAGATAACGCTGACTGGAATGCCATGAAGGCCAATAATTCAACTCCCAAGGCTAAGCATCCGAATCCCAAGGGCAAGAAGGAAATGTCAGCCCACAAGCCCAATCCAAGAGATGATCCAGTAAAACAAAGACCGGTTAGGTCAAAGTCATATCAACGGTCGACATCAAGATCAAAAGCAAGTACTGAGGCACCCATCGGATCGAAAAAGAAATGGGTTAAACCCAACTACAAATGGGTTCCAAAGGCTCACTCTCCCAAATCTTCTAACGATTCTAATATTTCTACATCTTATGTTTGTGATAAGCAGGATCTGTCATGGGAGAGAGTACCCTGCGTTGATGACAAAGGTCGACCCAGTTTCAAAATGGACTGGGTTCCAAAGACCAACTAATCCCGCTCTGTGTTGGAGCAGCTATGGAGGCATATCATCAGACTTTGGTTTGTTGGTAGTGGTTGCTCCTGGCATATGATTGGGGACATCTCTCAACTGAACAACATTCAGAATATTATTTGAGAGTATGTGTCCTTTGCGAAAAAGAAAGGAAGAGATCACAAATGGGTTAGTGCTTAATGATATGAAGAATTTTTGGATCTGTTATGAGATTATGCTTGTTGTTCTCAGACCTTCTGAATGCAGATTCAATCGGTGAATTATGGTTTGCATTTTCTTCTCTATACTCTTGAATTTTTCTTAAGTTGATTCGCTTTAAAGACTAATTTTTGTTTTAGGATAGTTTAAATTTGCGCATTTATTTTCGTTTCTCTCCTATGCACAAATTTAGGGGGAGAAATAAAAACAAAACAAAAATTAGAAAATTTTAATTTAAAAAAAAATCCAAAAACATTAAAAAATCAGAAAATAAAAAATATGGTGTTAATGGAATGTGCTTGAGGGAGATGTTTTGGGAAATGAAATTAGCAAGTGATAACGGGCAATCTGAATCGGCGTAACGTATCTAAGTTGAATCGACTACGCTCTGTGCTCGATGCGCTGGTAGGCACGAAAGATTTTAAATGGACTTGACTAGGGAAAGTTGAACCTAATGAATTTAAGGACTTGACAAACTTTGACCTAGTTAGATCCGTTTAACCTGATTTCATGACGCTCGGATAGGTTGAGCAGGGAGATATACAGGGGAATCTACCGGTCACATTAAATAACCCGTATCTAGAACTGTGGATTCACTTTTCATCGATGTGCGGATTCTGTCCTTAATTCCGATTGGATGGGGCGACTGGTAAATTCTGATAAATTAGGTCTGTAGAATATCATTTTCTTTCTTTCCATATGTTAGCCATATGTTGTCTCCTTTGCGTGACTTCCAATCCGACCTGGTACAACATATGCAACTCTATTTCTCTGCAGGTTATATATATGAAATTCCTCCTATCTGTTAGCCATATGTTGTCTTCTTTGCGTGACTTCTAATCCGACCTGGTACACAACATATGCAACCTTCTACTTCTTAACCCTTCTTAAACAATAAGTAATAGAATTCTGAATCTATCCTCTCTCTGAATGGTTGTCTACTCACCCGATGTAAGGAGTACTCTGGAAGTTCTTGATGGCTGGGGCATATCAGGAAGCGGGAAACATGTTCTAGTACACTTAAAATTGAACACATACAGAATGTATGTAGATCTCGCTGCTCGATTTAGGTGGACAACAATATCCCTGGTTGTAGTCAGTTAAATGGTCATAAGAAAAATCTATTTAAGAATTAGGGCCAATCATGATAATAAAGTTATAATTAGATATATGCATGTATCATGTCATTGGTAAATTGTCCAAATCTTGTCACAAATGTTTCGTGTTTAAGTGGACCACAATACTAACGATCGACCAGACAAAGACATGAAGATAAGGGTACCGACAAGTGAAATAAGGTTGTCCAACAACTTTGATCCCAAATCACTCTTAAAGATAGATATCATTTTTATTTTTGTTAAATTTGTCATAGTTTCTTCTAATATAAATATTAGGGGAGAATTAAAAATTAAAAATAATGAAAATAAAAAAAATCAGAAAAATTCAAAAATCAAAGAAAAATCAGAAAAATTAAAAATCCAAAAATAGTGTTATTTATATTTTATTTCTTGTTAAAAAAAAATCAAAAATCCAAAAATATTTTTGTTTCTGTTTTAATTTGTGTGCTAAGTTTTCTTTTAGTTTTGTTATGTCTAGAAAAGTGATTTTAGGTATAGATAAGACTCATGGAGTTTGTGTTGAAGATTTCTAAGTCAAAGCCTCGTCAGTGAGCATCGAAGAATTCACATTCGAAGGAGTAAGAAATGAAGATTATTCTTTCAACATTCAATCCTTCAATCCCAGAAGCAAGGTGAAGTAGAAATTGAAGATTACGTGACGGATTGCATTGAAGCCTCCTCAATCAGTCTGCCTCTATCATTGTACCTGCTGAAGTGATACAGAAGATTATTTCTCTCTGAAGTTCTCTCTGAAGATTCTCAAGCTGAAAGCACCAATTTTCAAGAATTAGTACGTGAAGCCTCCTCACCCAATGTGCATTCATAGTCAAATCTTAAAGAAAAGTTCAAGTACTCAAGATGAAGTCATTCATTGAAGATTCATCAAGTTCATCTTGAAGTTGTGAAGAATTTGAAGATAAATGCTTAAGCCAATCTCCCAATGAAGATCAACAAGAAGAGCCAGCTACTTTTTAGGGGGGGCTTATTGGGTCAATTAAGAAAAGAAAGCTATAAACCAAGGTGGAGATTGTTGGGTCAAAATATGGTTTATACTTTGCTTTTCTGGGCAATTGTATTTTTCTGAAATATTTTTGGAGTTTACGGTCATGTTTATGGTTGAGTTTACGACCGTAAACTCCTTACGGTCGTAAACCCATTTACAGCCCATGTTCTCCAAGTATAAATATAGGTGTTAGGGTGAGGAGTAGAGATTGATGAAACGTAAGGAGTTTACGGCCAGAGAGGAGAGAAACGGGAGCTTTTATGTGTGTGTGAATCTTTTAACGGGAGCTTATGTGTGTGTGTGTGTGTGAATCTCATGTAAAGGAACATCATTCCAATCTATTCAATACATTGAAGATTCATATTATTCTTCTTCTCCTTCTCTTCTATTTGATCTGACATCATCCGTTTGATTGGGATTCCGCACCATCAAACGGATCTGATTGATACATAGGCAAATTAGGGACTTACAGAACTCATATGCAAAGCTAACTTTAACTGGAATGGGTACAGAAACAGAAATATGTCAACACGATAGGTTATAAACCTCACGTCGTTTGCTAGTGTCAAACTACAGGTTTTTATTCTTGATTAGATCTTGAAATTATTTTTAGTATCTTTAAGACTCCCACTGCCCTCTTGACCTATAAGACTTTCTTGTCAAATATTCAATAGATAGTGTGGATTCTAATCAAGACACACATTTCACACAATTGGCCTTAGTTGGTCTTTGTTTTATCTAAAACATCACAACTTACCAATTTCTAAAGTACAAGTGTAGGATACTTTTACTCCTACATTTGAGTAGTGTTAAGAAACCTTCCTTTAAGATATGTCGCTCAAGTTACAATCTTGGAGTATGACTCTAAGAATTGCTTTTGGAACGAAGCATGACTCATCTTCTTGATTTCATCATTTCAACAATTCATGATTCCTCTTCTTAGTCATAAGAATACACTAAGATGACTTTAGATGACTAATTGCGACATGATTTCTAAATCATTAAGATGATCAAAAAACATGATACTAAAGTACTCTCCTATCTTTTCGGATTTGAGAAAATTTTATCTTTCTACCTAAGTTGATTCTTCTCATTCGTTCTGTCATACATCCAAACTTTTCAAATGTTTCAGAATTATACTTTAAACTTGTAAGCATAACCATATTTACTAAGCCTTAGTAAATCATGACAAATAGTCTTATCGATCTTTTGTGGTGGACCTGACCAGTGCACAAGAATGTGTACTCGATCCCTTAGTCCTTCACTTGATTCACTTAAACATGTGAACAAGGAATTAGTCTTAATTTTCCAAAGATGAAAATTCTCATTCATTATACGACTTGCATGATTCCAGGTTTCTATCCAACTGAAATTTGATGAGAATCTTTCATTGTTTGGTAAATTTAGACACTACCACAAATGAAAGAATCAAATTCATATTTCCATTATTGCTATAACATACAAGCATCAAGTTTTCATAAATGCCATTGCAAGGATATACAAGATAAAGTAAAACAAACTTTTCTTTACTTATAAAATGCGGAAAAAAAAACTTTTCCTTACAATGTAACTTTAAATGAAAACTATACTATTACATGTTTCCTAGCAATCTATTATAACTCCTAAGAGTAGCTTAAGAATCCGATCTTCAATCAAGCGATAGAAATCCATCTACGCGATCAGATTCAACATACTCTTTATTTAAGTTTCTTCACTTTTATTTGATTCTTACAACATCAACATGTGACCCAGTCACATCATGTAACAAGAATCTCATAATAGAAACTTAACAGAGTTAAATAGTGGACTTTACCTGAAGTAGAGTCAATATTCTTGACTTGATCAACCTTGTGATCTTTCAGGTAAATATGGCAGCTTCGCAACTAATGCCCTTTCCTTTAGGCAATAGAACCATATGGACCCTTTGGGAATGTTACATGGGACAATCTCAGACTTAGACTTTCTCTTTACCATTTGGTCAACTGATTTGACTATGACCAATCCCTTTCCATTGGAAAGAGACAGCTTTTAATGGGTATCCAATGCAACCATTGTCAATGTCCATTGATGGTTTGGAAAGTTGATCTACTAATCAAATTTGCTTTACCAAAGCTCCAAATCATTGTTGATTCGGCAGTCCCAAACAAATAGATAAGATCATTAAGGGTCATGTCATAGTCTATTTCATAGTAGTCCCAAAGGTAACTCTCTATATGACTTAGAAAGTGATTGAACCTCCAACTTTCTTAAGACCTTGACACCCAACTCTCCCAGCTTGTCAATATGTGACTTCATCTCCAAGATGCAACCACACATAGACTTTGCTTGTTAATAGGGCTTGAGTGACCTTGAACTTGTGGGTTAAGGGAATCATTGGAGTAGGTCGAGGAAGTGAAGTTCCAAGAGATTTAGGAAGATCATAGATGTTTGAACTAGACATCTTTTGGGAGATATTCAAGATAGTTGATTTAAAGTCCTTAATATAACATCCAATATGAAATATTAAGGCTAGGACCCAACACAATATTTTATAACTTGGAAGAGGGATGCCGTAATCCAAGCTATAGAATATTTGAAGGTAGGTGAATGATGATTCACCAATTTCCACCATGTAAACGAAATAATTTAATTAGGTTTTACTTGGATTTGAAACTCCTAAACCT
This sequence comes from Lactuca saligna, assembly GCF_052625555.1. Lineage (NCBI taxonomy): Eukaryota > Viridiplantae > Streptophyta > Magnoliopsida > Asterales > Asteraceae > Lactuca > Lactuca saligna. The sequence continues at coordinate 61,623,651 of NC_136425.1, forward strand.
TTTGAGATTCATTGAACTGTTCAATGGCATGTTTCAATCTTGAGTGTGCCCTTCAGGTTTTGTGATTGGGATGCCGAGGATCGCAAAACAAGGGGTGAAGTAACCATGTAAATTATTTCGTACCCTTAAGTGTTTACCCCTCAATCTATGTGCCGGTTAACCACACACGCTCTATCGATACTATGATAAACATCAAGTTATCCTTTTCCTACCATGTTAAATATGAGTTAGTGTACCGGTTAACCACACACGCTCCACTAACCGACTTAAACAAAGTGCAAAGTGTAATTTCATGGATTAGCACCTTATTCACATTTTCCTAAAGTAACTATTATTAGGAATTATAAAAAAAAAACATCCAGTTACTTTATATTTATCATTAATACTTTTATTGAAGGGAGAATTATAGTCCTTGTCCTACTCGTTCGGCTAACGACCCTCCACCAGTCAAGGAAGCAGGGGTGAGAGTGGACACCCATTAAACTGCCATTTTATAGGCAGTAACCTTATACCCCCCATCCCCCCTTATAGACCGACTTTGTGAATGAGGCCTCCTAATGGTAAAACTGACTGTACTCTTATACATACATACATACATATATATATATATATATATATATATATATATATATATATAATTAACTTATAATATTATAACGTATAAGGGTTGAATTTTAACTTTTAAAATTCTAAGGGATTAACTTGGAACTAAAGTATTCATGGGAAAACTTTACAAATTCCAAAAATTGAGGGCAAGTTTTGAAACTATTCAAAACTATTTAATTCCATAACTTATGTGTTTAAAGTAGTTTTAATTAAGAAAACTCTTCAAGTTCCATAACTTGAGGACAAGTTATGGAAGACTTTAAACTATTAAAGAATGTAACTCTTTTTTTTTGTAACTTATGGAACTAATTAAGGTTACACATTTTTTATTATTTAATGAAGAGACTCTTGAACTTCCATAACTTGAGGACAAGTCATGGAGTTATAAAACCATTTAATGAGGACAACACTCTTCATTTTGTAACCTTTCCCAACTTTTATGAGTTTTAAGAAACTTAAATGTGACATTTCATGTAACTTAAGGACAAGTTACACAAACACATTTTAGAACCAAATTTTAGATTAAAATGGATTAAACACACATAATCAATCAACTTTTCAATTAATCTAAGCAACTGATATGAACAAAGATAGTTCACATCAAACTTTTTCATGTAATTAGCATAATTCTTAAACTAATACAAAACATGAATCTATTGACAACTATCTTTGAAATTTGATTATTATGAACATTACCACATCAAAAAATAAGTTTATAAGTCCAAAAACAACATAGGGTAATGTTTCTAGTCCAATTCCAGCCAAAACAGTCGAATATATGTTTTCAGGGGGTCCTACTCGTCGAGTGCATGAACCAACTCGACGAGTTGGATAAATTTAGCCTTGGACTCGTCGAGTCCCTTCATGGACTCGGTGACTTTGTTTAGCAGACAGCAACAAAATTCGATTTTTCAGCCAATTTTGCAAGTATAACAAGAAAACAAGCCTAGGCTCTGATACCACTGTTGGGTTTTGAGCATTCTAACACTCCTAAGTGTACATGCAACCCTAAATACATTGGATCTATGTTTTCTCTATTATACATGCAAATATGAATATCCAAGGTATTATCCTAACTGGCATACCAAAACATTGATACATAGTAATATACAAGTTGGAATACATACCTCTTTGTTGTAACTTGTCTTCATGAAGCTTGAGTGCCTAGTACCCCAATTGTGACACCTCAAATGGTTCACACAACATTAAATACACTTGGAATGACTTGAAATAAAATGGAACACTTCATGAAAAATCGGCTAGCCCTTTCTATCAAACATAATGACCGATTTTTCCCAAGAATAAGATCTTTATATAGTGTCACAATTAGGGTAAACCCTAATTGTCATGGCTTTACATTTCCTTGGATCCGTGGGTTCAAATACACCATGGAGCATCCTATGGGTTTTAGCCCAACTTGATAATCCATGGAGTCTTAGCCCACTATAAAAGTATGGATGATTTACACAATCAACCCATATATTTAATTAGTCTTCTTTTGATCACTTAATTAATTCTAGATTAATTCTTTATCAATACTAATTAAATAATCTTATTAATATATTAGAACTTATAATATATTACCAAACCTTAAGTGTTACACTCTCATTTTAGTCAATCCAAATGCATGATGCCATGCTATCCAAATGGACCATGTCGGGTCGGTTCAAGTCTTACCAAATATAGTTATGGACTTAAACATTAATCTAACACAAATACCAAAGCTATTTGGGTCTATCAAGACCGCTATGATGGAGTTATTTGATGACTAGTATGTTGCACTTTTAGAGACTGCTTCTGATGCAGTCACCGCAGTTGTTGTTGCTGTAGGGATTGGTGTTAGGAGAGCCTTCCAGTACCGGGACTTGGACAACATGAAGCCCCCGGTATTTGATGGATTTCATGATCCGATCATAGCCATGAGGTGGATGCCTGACGTAGAGGGATTTTTATTTATGTGCTCCTGCCCAACTGACCAGAAGGTCATGTGACATCCCCATTTTCACAGCCAGAAAAGATTGATTTTGTTTATGCTTGTTTAAAAAATCAGAGTAACATTTTAAAGAAAAGTGTTGCAGAATTTGTTCCCCAAAACAAAATATGATAAAGATTTATCAAAGCATTTCCGAAGAAATGTATTTCATTAAAAACCTCGGGATGTCATGTTCGATACAGATTAAAAGCGTAAAAAGTACAATATAAGCCTTACTACATTATTTCATATTTATAGGCCTATAATTCGTAATCACTCATCCTAACATAATATTTATGCTCGTGTGCCACTGCCTGTAATACAAGAAACTGAGTGGGTTTGGGAGGCTTAGAGAAAGAGTAGAGAGAAGAAATAATGGGAAAGGTGTGAAGAAATGAGGGTGGAAGGGGTTGTATTTATAGGGTGAAATATGGCTCATCTTGGTGCCACATGTCACCATCTGGTGGCAAGCCTTGGGGAGAAAGCAATGGTCAAGATTGTGCCACGTCACTCATTTTCGCACAACACACTTCCGACTTCTAAAATCCATAACTGTCGCATACAAGCTCCGCTTTTTACGTTCTTTATATCCACGCGTAGGTAAAAATAAAATATACAACTTTCTTTTTGATTCCATTAGCTAATTCTTGACGGATATAAAACTTAACAGTAGGAGGAGATTATATTGTTAAATGACCGCATAAAATTCGTAACTTCTTCATACGGACTCCATTTTCGTCTGTATTTTTATCGTTTAGTTCCTATTAATGAGATCTTCAAATCTCATCTAGGTCGCGTTGGCCAAAAACCGCTCGATATAAAATTCAAGTTTCGGGTTGTGCAGTGCTAAGCCAAATCTTAGAAAAAATTATAACTTACTCATACGAAGTCAGATGTGGGCGTTCTTTTTATGCACGCTCTCAGTTTCACGTATACTACAACTTTTTTTTAATACATCTTTATTGTTTCAAAATGAGTTACATTGTTTGACCTAGACTATTACATTATCTACTAATGCTTAGCCCAGAAACACGGGTGTTACAATTCTCCCCCCCCCCCCCCTTAGGATGATTCCATCCCGGAATCATGAATCAGCAAACAAATGTGGGTCGTGACTCATCATGTCACTTTCTGTTTCCGAGGTGAGATTCGGCCCATTCTAATGTTTCCAATGGACTAGCACTAAATCGACCATCTTATGTTGTAACTTCTTAGTCTTACGGTCAATGATTGCCTCGGGCTTTTCGATTAGCCTCTTATTCTCGTCCATTCTTAATTCTGAGATTGGAATTATGTCGGGAACTTCTCCCATGAACTACCTCAAATAACACACATGGAAGGTGTTATGAATACCATCTAGTTCTTCTTGTAATTCGAGCTTGTAATCTAGGTTCCTAATCTTCTGAAGAACTTTGAACGGTCCAATAAACCTTGGACTCAACTTTCCTCGTTTCCCGAATCTTATAAGTCTTTTCCACGGTGAGACTTTAAACAGAACAAAATCTCCAACTTCGAATGTCATTGGCCGCCTTTTCTTATCAGCATAGCTCTTCCAACGATCCTGAGCTGCTAACATCCTTTCCATGATCACCTTCAATTTCTCAGCAGTCTCATGGACTATCTCGTGGCCCATAAACTACTTTTCTCTAGCCTTAAGCCAACAAGACGGAGTACCACACTTCTGTCCGTACAAAGTTGATAAGGCGCCATCTTGATGCTCGAGTGGAAACTATTGTTGTAGGAAAATTCTACCAGAGGTAAGTGCTCATCCCAGTTAACTTGGAAATCCAGGGTACATGCTCTCAGCATATCTTTCGGTGTTTGAATCATTCTTTCGCTCTGGCCATCAGTCTGCGGATGGTAAGTTGTACTCAAACACAACTTCGTACCCAATTCCTCTTGTAGAATTCTCCAGAACCTTGATGTTAAATGACTATCACGATCTGATACAGTCGTAAGAGGAACACCGTGAAGTCTTACTGCCTCCTTCACGTAAGCATTTTCGAGCTTATCCATAGACCACCTCTCGTTGGCTGCTATGAAGTGTGCACTCTTAGTGAAACGATCCACGACCACCCAAATCATGTCGTGACCGTTCTTCATCCAGGGCAATTTAGTCACAAAATCCATGGTAATGTCTTCCCATTTACCCATGGGTACAGTTAAAGGTTCGAAACTCCCATATGGTTTCTGATGTTGTGATTTACCTCTCACACATGTCACATACTCGGCCACATACTTCGCAACATCGAGCTTCATCGTCGGCTACCAGTAGTAGGGTTTTTGGTCCCTATACATTTTTGTGCAGCTGGGATGAATCGAGTACATGGTCTTGTGAACTTCTTCCATCAGAAGATCTCTTATTCCTCCTGTCTTAGGTACCCAAATCCTTTCTTGGAATACCTTTAATCCTTGACTGTTTGTACCAAACACTAACGTTTTTCCCAAACGTTCTTCCTTTCAGTCATTCTTCTCTGAAGCTTCTTCTTGAGCTTTCCTGATACTTTCCATAATAGTCGAGACAACTTCTATTCTCAATGCTATTGGCCTTTTTCTTTCAAGATTAACTTTTCGACTTAGAGCATCGGTGACAATATTCACTTTACCGGGGTGGTAAAGTATCTCGCAGTCATAGTCCGTGAGTAATTCCAGCCATCGTCGTTGGCATATATTCAATTCCTTTTGATTAAAGAGATACTCGAGACTCTTATGATCAATGAAAAATTTGCACTTCGTGCCAAAGAGATAACGCCTCCATATCTTTAGGGCATATACTACCGCTGCCAACTCCAGATCATGAGCAAGGTAGTTCTTTTCATGCTCTTTCAATTTTCGAGATGCATATGCTATCGCCTTTTATCTTTGAGAGAGAACACATCCTAACCCGACTCCCGACGTATCGTTATACACTACGAAGTCTTCAACTCCATCGGGTAGAGAAAGAATCATTGCTTCACACAACTTCTTCTTCAGCTTCTCAAATGCTTCTTCGTGCTTCTCACTCCATGTATAAGTAGCTCCTTCGTGGGTCAAAGATGTTAATGGAGCAGCTATCGAGGAAAAGCCTTGGATAAACCGTCGGTAGTATCCAGCTAATCCCAGAAATCTTCGAATCTCCATGGGACTTTTTGGTCATTCCCACTTCATTACAACTTTGATCTTTGCTGGGTCAACCATTATTACCTCTTGGTTAACCACATGACCCAAGAATTGGACTTCTCGGATCCAAAAATCACATTTGGAGAACTTTGCATACAACTTATCCTTCTTCAAGACTTCTAACAATTCTCGTAGATGCTTGCCATGCTCATCCTGGCTTCTTGAGTAAATCAGAATGTCATCTATGAACACTATCACGGATTTATCGAGGAATGGTTTACAAACCCTGTTCATCAAATCCATGAACGTTGCTGGAGCATTGATTAGTCCAAATGACATAACCAAGAACTCGTAGTGTGCATATCTTGTTCTGAATGTAGTCTTCTCAATATCCTACTCTCTCAACTTCAGTTGATGATATCCTGACCTAAGATCGATCTTTGAAAAATAGCTCGAACCTTGCAGACGATAGAATAGGTCATCAATCCTTGTCAAAGGGTACTTGTTCTTTACCGCTGGCTTGTTCAGCTCTCTGTAATCTATGCACATTCTCATGCTTCCATCTTTCTTCTTCACGAATAACACCGGATCTCCCCAGGGTGATGAACTACGTCAAATGAAACCGTTGTCCAACAGCTCCTGAAGTTGCATCATGAGCTCCTTCAGATCCATTGGTGCTAATCGGTATGGTGCTTTTGCTATTGGTGTTGTTCCTGGTAACAAGTGTATTCAAAATCCACTTGTTTATCAGGCGGTAATCCAGGAAGATCTTCGGGAAAGACTTCCGGATAAACATACATGATCGATATATTATGCACCTCCTTCTTTTCCTTTTTACAATCGATCACAAATACCAAATATGATGCGCAACCACTGAACAAACATTTCCTGGCTTTCAATAGGGAGATGATTCCAGAAATTTTGTCCATGTACACCATAAATGACTATTTTCCAGGTGGATTTACTCTTACTATTTTCTTTCGGCATAATATCCCGTCATCGTTGGCACTAAGCCAATCCATTCCCAAAACAATGTCGAAACCGTTCAACTCTATGGATAACAACTCTTTGTGGAATTCATTTCCATTTAATTCGATGGCGATGTTCTTAATACGATCACCAACAGGTACGAATTTGCCCCTGACAACTTCCACAATTAGGGCATTATAAAGTTTTTCTACAGATAATGCTAATTTCCCTCCAAATTTATGTGACACAAATGAGTAGTTTGCTCCTGAATCAAGTGGTATAGTGGTAAGCAATCCATTTACAAGAAAGGTACCTAATGCGACATCTGCTCCCTCCTTCGCAGCCTCAAGCATCATCTGGAAGGCTCTCACCTTCAGATTTGGTGGGATGTTGGGCCTTGCCGTCTCTTTCTTCTTCGGGCAATCCTTTGCAATGTGCCCTTGCTCACGACACTCATCGCACACCCTTTTACTGGCGTTGCACTCATTGGCATAATGCTCCGGCTTCCCACATTTTTAGCATGTCACTTCATTACTACATTTTCCTGAGTGCTTCTTTTTGCACTTCTCGCACCACTTCACTTCGTTTCCTCCTCCTCCAAACTTCTTTGAACTGAGCTTGCCCTTCTTATTGGGTTTATCAGACCCCTCAAGTTTCCTCTTTTTTCCAACCTCAATCTTTCTGGTGGCTCTTCCCATGATCATCTCATCCACAAACTTTACAGCCAAAATAGTTGCCTCTAGAATAGGTGTCTGACGTACCGACACCGCATACTCCCATGGAAGTCCCTTTGCGTACTTGTCTATTTTTTTCAGTTCATCTCGGAAAAGACGCAAGGAAAACTCCATCTTCTCTGTCAAGTTGTCGGTGTACTCATCAATAGACATGCTTCCAATCTTTTTAGCTGACAGCTTGTTGTACTCACCAACCGAAAAACGATCTTTAGTCAAAACAACCCAAACAAAGTCACCTACTACAAAATCAACTTATCTATGTTTTTTATCTGCATCTTGCTTGTACTTGTAGTTAGCTCGGACCAAGTTGTCATGAACAACATTATGAACATCATGTAGTCCTCCAACAAAGTCCTGCACTTTCTTTGGAACAACCCTAGAACAGGTAGTGACATCAAATCAAGTGGTCCCCGTGGCTGAACAGAATAGACCACCTGGAATAGACTATATCCAGTACTTCGGTTGATAGCATGATTATGAGCAAACTGAGCATGACAAAGCTTTTGATCCAAGGGCTTCACATGATCACCCACTAAACACCACAAAATATTACCAAGGGATCGATTGACAACTTCTGTTTGGCGATCTATTTGAGGATGATATGCACTACTAAAATTGAGCTGAGTGTTCACCATTTTTCATAGGTTGCGACAAAAATGACTCAAAAACCTAGTGTCTCGATCTGAAACAATAGAGGACGGCAATCCATACAAACGGTAGATGTCTTGAAAGAATAATTGGGCCACATTAACTGCATTCGTCATCTTTTTGCAAGGAATAAAGTGAACCATCTTAGAAAAACGATCAACAACCACAAATATTGAATCATTTCCGTATTGAGTACATGGTAAACCCAACACAAAATCCATGTTGATGTCTACCCACGGTTGTGATGGGACAAGAAAAGTCATATAGAGTCCTCCATTGGTAGATGTGCCCTTTGACACCTGACAGATTCGACACTGTTAAACATATCTATCCACCTCCTTGCGCATTGTAGGCCAAAAATAAGATGATTGTACCAACTGTAAAGTGTGGTCTTGGCCAACATGCCTTTTACTATGCAGCTCCCTAATGATTTGAAGGCGGAGACTAGAATCAGGGATGCACAATCGAATACCTTTGAAAAGGAAACCTTCGTGCAGTAGAAAATCATATATCTGTCCAATTTGTATACCCTGTAGAACAATAGAAAAATAAGGATCAATCGTTAGCTGCTCCATGAGGACATCCATCCCCGGTACACCAACCCTCATGGAAACTAGCAAATTACTCCTCCGACTCAATGCATCAGCCACCCGATTCAACATTTCAGACTTGTGTTTCACCACGAAAGTGAATTTTTCCAAGAACGACATCCACCTCCCATGTTTTTGTGACACCTTATATTAACTGTGAATATGTCTTAATGAATCATGATCTGTGAACAAAACAAATTCCTTATGAAACAGATAATGGTGCCAATGCTTTACAACTTGTACCACTGCATAGAACTCAACATCATAAGTGCTATAACGCAGCTTTGGCCCCGTCAACTTAGGAAATCGGTTGTCCTCCTTGACTAAGAACTGCTCCAATCCCAACCTTGGAAGCATCCGTGTGTAATTCAAAAACTTGAGAAAAGTTTGGCAATACAAGAATCGGTTATGTAGTAAGCTTCTCTTTTACTAATTGGAAAGTTGATTCTGCTGCTTTGGTTTAAGTAAAGGTCTTCCCTTTCATACAATCAGTCACCGGTGCCATAATAGAACTAAAGTTTGGAATAAACCTCCTATAGACTGAAGCAAGGCCATGAAAGCTTCGAACTTCAGTGGTGGTAGTTGGAGTTGGCCATTGCCTGGAAGCTGCTACTTTAGACTCGTCCACCTGTATTCCTTTCCTAGAAACAACGTACCCCAAGAACAAGACTTTAGAAACCATAAACACACATTTCTTTATAGCTTCATACAAACTATCTCATCGAAGTATAGTTAAAACCTTCCTCACATGGTTGACATGCTCACCAAAAGTAGCAGTGTAAATAAGTATGTCATCAAAATAAACGACTACAAATTTACCAATAAAGGGTCTGAACAACTGGTTCATCACACACATAAATGTACTAGGAGCATTTGATAAACCGAAAGGCATCACCAACCACTTATAAAATCCTTTATGAGTCTTGAAGGCAGTCTTCCACTCATCCCCAGGCCTCAGTTGAACATGATAGTACCCGCCCTTCAAGTCGAGTTTCATAAAGACAAAGGCACCACTAATCCGGTCAAGTAGGTCATCAAGTTGAGGAATTGGAAATATGTACCTTACTGTGATCTTATTGATGGCGCGACTATCAACACACATACGCCAAGTACCATCCTTTTTAGGAGTCAACAAAGCAGGAACAACACACAGGCTAATGCTCACCCGAACATGACCTTTTGAAATCAAGTCCTCCACCTGTCGTTGCAATTCCTCATGCTCTCCGGGACTCATTCTGTAATGTGGCCTATTAGGGAACTAAGCTCCTGGTTGTAAATCAATATGATGTTGGATGTCATGTAAAGGTGGCAAACCATCAGGCAATTCATTAGGGAAAACATCAGCGAATTCCTTGAGCAGAGGAACCATAGCATCAGGAATTTCAACCTCCTTAGCGACTTCCTTCCCTAGAAATACAAAAATTTCACTTTCCGCCTCCAACTCGTCTTCAAACTGAGTAAGGGTCAATATAGTACCTTAAGGTCTTAGAACTAGCTCCTTTAGCTTACTGGGAACCAATGTTATACTCACACCACCAAACAAGAAACTGTAAGTATTAGTCTGCCCGTTATGATCTATGTTACGATCATACTCCCAAGGTCTGCCCAACAACAAATGACAAGCATCCATAGCAAGCACATCACACCACACATCATTTTTATACGTCATACCAACAGAAAAATTGAACAAGGGCTCGTTTAGATACAGTGACCTTGCCACCCTTCTTAAGCCACTGTAGCTTGTAAGGCTTAGGGCGATTTTCTATTTTCAAAGCCAACTTTTGAACTGCTTCTTCAGATCTAAGGTTATCATAACTTCCTGAATCAATAACAAAAGTACAAACCTGTCCCAAAATAGTACATGTCGACTGAAAGATGTTGTGTTTGAGCCAATTATCACCAACAACTTTTGGTGTAAAACAAGACCGCCTTACCACCAAATTTACCCCTACATCTCCAGTTACAACTTCCTCTTCCAATTGAAGCTCTTCGTCATACACAGGGGGATCTTCATAATTTTCACCAGCATCATCATTTTGCCAATCATCTTGCTCAACAAACAAATGACGTTTTCCGACCTTCTTGCATTCTGATTGTCGGTGGCCTGTCTCCCCACAACTAAAACACTTCAAGTTGCTACTAACACTTGTCCTAGGATTTGGTCCAACACTATTAGATGTAAGTAAAATTGTTTGTAACACAATGTAATGATCCAATAGTGTATACATATGTGTGTAATTTCAGAATTAGTATATATGGCTTATTAACATTAGTATTTCTCATATAGGAGTTGAAGTATGGTATAAAAATGATGTTGAGTCCCGAAAAATCTAATATTTTCCGATATAAAACAGTGTAATAGTTTTATGAATTCGTATAAATCTCATAGTACGACCATATGTATGAAGTCAATTTTCCCAAATAATAGTGAAATGGTAATGGATCTCTATGTGAGATGTTATAACCATGCATGATAATGACTATTTCGCCTGTCTTGGTGTTTTTACAAATGCCAGTTTTGCTCAAGATTTTGTCACCCTAGACTAGCCGAGTCTAACTGTAGCAAACAGCTCAGGTGTGGGGGAGTCACCCCCATATAGATCTATACACAAACTCTCGCCCTCCCTCCAGGAGACTCTGGTTATAACTACAAGCTACAACCAACACTTATTGGTGCCGACCGCATATTCGTCACTAATCTCGATTATTACCACGAGAAGTTGAATAGTATTGATCACAATCCCTTTATCATTTACATGAGTATGAGTAAAGTCCAAACAACACGAATAAGAACAATTGTGGTCCATTAATCACGTATGTTAATTTAGGTTATCGAGCACATGAGTAAGTTAGACCATACTAGCAATGCAGATGGGCCCCTAAGGCCCAATGGCATGCGAAACCATTGAGGGTCCATTAAGCATGTAATTGGGTCACCAGAAGCCCAATCAACATGTATTATTATTATCGTTGGGCCCAATAATTATGTTAATGGATCACGAAGGCCCATTATGCATAATTTACAAATATTAAGCCCAATACATTTAGTGTTTACCCGTTTTGTGTAGTATAAAAATCGGAAGTTTTGTTTAAACGAATTGTTCAATCGTAAAGTCCCAGAAATAATTGTTTGGCCAATTCAGTCCCTTTTCTAATAAAATGACAATTTTTGTCCCTTTTTATGAAAAATGACATTTTAGGCCCAAAAACTTATCCAAACAGTATTTTCAGCCCAAAATAAGGTTTTGGACAGTTTCAACCCTTTAATTAAAAAGAATTACAATTGTAGTCCATATTTTCGAAATTTTACAATTTAAATCCAAAAATCCAAAAACTTTACATTTTTAGTCCTTTCTTGTAATAATTACATTTTCAGCCCCTAAAACTTGTTATTTATGTTTTTAAAATGCAGATTTTGATAAATGTACAATTTTAGTCCTTAAAATCACATTTTTTGCAATTATGGGCCTAAAAACCAAAAAGCCCAAATTTTAGACCATTAAGCTAAAATTTACATTTTTAGTCCTTTAAAAGTCATGATTTTTATAAAAGCTCATACTTTAACTAATTTGAAAATTTTAACCTTTATGAAAATGAAAATGGTATCATTTTACCCATTTTTGCTTATTTGTCAAAAATGGCCCATAAATAAGATTTGTGTTTTGTTTTGTTCATTTCAAACTTGTATAACACTTTTGTCTTGACATTAAGATGTATGAGATGTGTTAGATCACATATTTTTCCCACTATAGTTAGAAATCTCGAATAGATCATATTTTAGCACATAATCATCACATAAAAACACAAGAAATCACACATATCATACAAATACACATAGATCTACCCATGTCACTTGTATTCTTCCCAATAAAACATGTAAAACCGAAAATAGAGGGGTATAAACTCACCTTGAGTTTGTTGGTTCGGTTTTGAAGAAAAGATGAAGAATTTTAAGGCCTTAAACAAGCTTTCCTTGGGTGGTTTTCGAAATCTATGAAACAAGGAGGTATGATTTATGGAATATTATACTTTAGGAAGAGGTCTTTAAAGAAGTCAAGAAGTTAAACCATGAATCCAAACGAAAACTTACCAAGATGATGATCTAGATGGAAAGACCTTCTTGAATGCTTAAATCTCGAAATTTTTGAGAGGAAAAGAGAGTTGTTTTCTTAAGAGTGTTGGAGAGAATTTCAAATGAAGTGTGCGTGTGTGTGTGTGTGTGTTTGTGGTTCTCAACCAAGAAGGAAAAGGAAGAGGGGAAAGAAAGAATGCATGGAAACATGAGTTTATGCCTAGTTATTTGATGTGTAATAGGCTTAGATAACCACTAAACAGAAATGTGGTGGCTAACTCTCATTTGATCTTCCATTCTCTCTCTCTTTTTTTACACTCATGGGCTGAAATTTAGATTTTAGGGAAAGAAAGAGTTATTTAGTTTGGGACTAATCTTGATTTTGCTTGAAACATGAATCCCATTAAGAAGGTTTTCGGCCCATTAGGCTTTTAAGATGGTTCACGGCCCAACTAGTATAAAAGAATGAATTTTGTGGTCCATTGAAACTAATTAGGTTAGTTATGGCCCAATACGGCCCATTAAAGGAAACCAATTCATTTTGGATTCATTATGGCCCAAAGTGTTAAGTTTTATGAAAATGGATCAAATTAGGGCCCATTTAAGGGTTCTAGGCCCAAAGTAGTCAAGTGGAAGGTTTATTGGTCCATTAGGTCCAATAAAAAAATTACTAGTCCATAATGAATTTGAATCGGGATTTTCTAGAGTTTCCAACCCCTTATTGACTATAAGAAATATGTTGAGTGAGCATAAAGTATGATATTCATTTAGAGTACAAGTCTTACAATGGATGATGTTTACATGAGAATAGAATTTCCTAGCTAAAAATGCTAGTTGTGACAAGATGCCCTATCACGTAGCCTGGTACTGATCAATGACACTCTTTTGTTTTCAGGGACTTCTTTGATCTTAAAAACTTCCTCAACAGTAGCCAACCAGTCGATGAACCCCTCCGGATTCAAACTGACCCCATTAAATTCTAGGATATCAATTCTCATTCCGGCCTCCCAACGCCTATTGTCACCTCTACGATCACACCTTGGCGCCTTTCTAGATTGTCTTCAGAAAATGAGTCGTTACTACCGCCGAACGGGTTCCCAAACTCACCATCTTCCACTTGTGAATGAGTTCGAGACCTTTTCTCTCCTCGATTCATCAGTTCGACAATCCTATCAGTCAGTTGGTCAACCATTTGATCCATCCTCTCCTCCATTCATGCCATAATACATTCTTCTAGTTCTTGCTCGTGACATTGGGGGGTGTCCTGTTTCTCCTCGGAGGCATTTTGCACCAGGAGTTCGGCTCTGATACCAACTGATGCAGTGCACAAAAAAACACAAAGATAACCAACAATGAACATGTTGATTCTAAAAGAATATCCAGGACAATCTCTTCAAAACTACGTTGATTCTACGAATATGGTGGGATTGGCTTCAAAATCTGGGTTAACACGCACATAATTTGGGAGAAAATCGAAAGTTCATAAAATTGATGATCGACCACCCAAATTACATCAAAAATAGTTAAATAAGAAGCATAAATTAAAATGAAACCCTAGAAGTCCATGGGCCAAATACAAACCCAAAAACAAAACCTAAAAATTAAGGAAAAATAACAAAATTGTTCATAAATCCATTTAGAAATCGATTCGTAGCCAAAGTTATGGCCATTTCCGTGAAGCCCCTTTTATCACACGATCGTGGGCCTCTAGGGACGCATGGGCCCGATGATCCACACGAGGGACCACATCAATAACTTTGTTCAAATGTTCCTTCCCGGTGAAGGTTGATGGCTTGCAAGTCATAAAATCTTTGTACTTACATCTGTTCCTCTGGACTCCGTCATCTTGATTGTTCCTCCTAATCACTAGCGGATCAGCTTGACCAACGGTCCTGCTATAGTTCCCCTCCTCAGAATGCCCATCATTCAGCTCGGGTTGTTCAACTGGCATAGTAGGTTCCTCTCGATTTGGTTGGAGCAATCTTCTTGTCTCCTCCATCTGACGATACAACATCATTTGGATCATTACGTGTACTCTGGCCATTGTGATTGGCTCTGGAGCATCTGCTACAACCAATATTTGCTCAATCACTGGGGGTTGATTCCTATTTCCATTCTCCTTCCCGACTCCACTTTGGGTTCTTTCCATTTTGATCTATACACCGAATAGGGTGAATTTAGATCTTTATTTTTGATGGATGTTTAAATCATCCTTATCACTCCTAAACATTTACATGTTAGTTCTAATATCATAGTCGTACGTTTAAAATCCTAAACACATAAGGTTTCCAGATCTGGTCGGCAACAGACCATAGATCCAAACAAATAACAACATATAGCACATAAAAGCATTTTAGACATATTTCCTAAAATAAACTAGTGCTTGTGTCTAAAATATACTAGACACTCATATCACAATCATCACTTAGCATTATAAGTTTAAGTGTAGAAATCCTACAAATTCCTAGTTCGCTTAAACTAATGCTCTAATACCAACTGTGACATCCTTATGAAAAGACCGATTATGTTTATGCTTGTTTAAAAATTAGAGTAATATTTTACAGAAAAGTGTTGCGAAATTTGTTCCAAAAAACAAAATATGATAAAGATTTATCAAAGCATTTTCAAAGAAATATATTTCATTAAAAATCTCAAGATGTCATGTTCGATACAAATCTAAGCATAAACAGTACAATATAATCCTTACTACATTATTTCATATTTATAGGCATATAATCCATAATCCCTCATCCCAACATCATGTTTATGCTCGTGTGCCACTACTTGTAATACAAGAAACTGAGTGGGTTAGGCTTGGGAGCCTGGTGAGCTCATAGGGTTTTCAACCCGCAATAAATAAGTTTATTATTTTCATCAATCAAACAAAACCGATTACCCGTTCCCATTATTCTTACTTTACGTCCCTAAAACATCTAACATAAGGGACCTAGACTAAGGATTTTCAACGGGGTAATAACACATGCTTTGGGGGTTCCTCAGCAATTCATGTCAAATAAGGCAAACATGTGGGGATGGAGTACTGCTAGTGAGCACACAATCCAAATAAACACTTACAGGTTGCGAGCCTGCTAGCGTTCCACTGGACTGTCTAGAATAGTCCGTGGTGGTCATCTATACTCTGCTACATGACTTGATCATCAATAACATCGAGGCCGCTCATTATTTTTTTATCACATAACAACTATTACATCTACCCATATTTTACCCAACATATTTTGTATATATAAAATACATATACAATTTAAATCATTTAAAACATGTATAAAATCGTTCATCCAGCATGGATAGCAAGCATACAGATAATATGCACACATAGCACGTAATTTATATAAAATACTTCATATTCATGTGTAAAATGAAAATAACTATGTACTCACTTGTTAAAGTGACAAATTGAAATTCGACCAGTGCTTCGCTTCTTAACAATATGATTTCCTTTGACGAAACCTAGTATTATTACCACTAGATTTTAGTCTAATATTTATTGCGACTAATTATTAGTCTAGATTCATCATTAACTCAGAGTCTACTTCATAATCTATCAAGTAATGAACAACCAGGTAGGATCATATCGGAGGTAGGGTCCGTTTGGTATACAAAGTATACTGTTTGGAGATCCCACTTTAAACACCTCACTAAATCATAGCCTAGACATCATTCTCGTAAGTAGATCAATCAGTATAATGACTTTGAATTACTGATAAATCTTATTTATATGTTCATAATAACGATATTATATTTATATATAAGCTATATTTAAAATATGGTAGGCGTATCTCACTTACAACAGATTTTTATTAAAAACTAGGCTTCGCTGGTGCAGCGTTTCCGAGCCAAAAAGCTCTTATTCTCGGAGCCATCGAGTGCTCTGGGGCTTTCTTCTAGCGCTAGGAGAGTTCCTTAGGACGTGGGGGTGGGGGGGGGGGAGGTTTAAAGAGAGAGTAAAGAGAAGAAAGAATGGGAAAGGTGTGAAGAAATGAGGGTGGAATTGGTTGTATTTATAGGGTGAAATATGGCTCATCTTGGTGCCACATGTCACCATCTGGTGGCAAGCCTTGGGAAGAAAGCAATGGCCATGATTGTGCCACGTCACCCATTTTCGCACATCACACTTCCGACTTCTAAAATCTGTAACTTTCTCATACGAGCTCTGTTTATAACGTTCTTTATATCCACGTGTAGGTAAAAATAAAATCTACATTTTTCATTTGGACTCCATCAGTTAATTCTCGACCGATCTTAAATTTAACTGCAGGAGGAGATTATACTGTTAAATGACGGCGTAAAATTCGTAACATCTTCATACGGACTCCGTTTTTGTCTTTCTTTTTATCGTTGAGTTCCTATTGATGAGATCTTCAAATCCTATTTAGGTCGCGTTGGCCAAAAACTGCTCGATCTAAAATTCGAGTTTCGGGCTGTGCACTACTAAACCAAATCTTAGAAAAACCACAACTTCCTCATTCGAAGTCAGATTCGGGCGTTCTTTTTATGCACACTCTCGGTTTAACATATACTACAACTTTTGCTTAGGTTTCTAAGGCTAAAAAATTTTCTATCATAAATTCACTATTTATGTTTCCCGGTGCCGTATCGGTTTTGCCGTAAAACTTCGACAAGTCATAACTTCTTCGTTATAACTCGGATTTAGGCGTGTGGTAAGATGCATGAGGGTTCTTGATGTTAGATAATAGATATGGGAGTTAGAGGGGCCACACTTGTGGTAAGTGTGGCAAGATGCATGAGGGTTCTTGTCGACTTGTTTCTACATGCCACAAATGTGGCAAGGAGGGCCATTGTATGAGGGATTGTCGCCAGTTAGCCCGAGTATCAAGTACTTATATTTGCTACCACGGTGATCAGTTTGGCCATATGAATGTCAACTGTCCATTACTCACTGCCAAGCTGGCGTAGGCCCTGGTACCAGCTACTCTGAGAATCACCGATGGGCGCCAGGGGAGGTTGGAGCTTCTGAGGAGGCCAGAGCAGTGTCAGACGTTGTGACCAGTATGCTTCTATTTATTCTTCTGTTAATTATTTTTATGCTATGCTTATGTTTATACTTCTAATAGGTACCTTCTTAGTGAACTCTTTGCATGATCTTGTGTCATTTGACTCGAGCATGAGTTGGTCCTTTATGTATTGACCTCTTAGTAGGGATTGTGGTATGCCCCTTAGTGAGTTGGAGTGTCCGTTGCAGGTTTCTATTGCCAGCGAACACAGGGTTATTTGATCCATAGTGTATCAGGGTTGTGTATTGAAGATTTTCAGGGTGGCATATCCGATTGATTTGATCCCTATCCCCATAGGGGTGTGTGCATGATGGTAGGAATATATTGGCTGAGCAAGTTTGGTGCTATGATCGATTGCAAGGGTAAGTGAGTAGTAGTTTAAACCCCAAGTGGGGGAGAACTGGTTATCTATGAATAGGGTACTAGGGTTGGTTTAGGGTTTTGTTCAGCACCCAAGGCTCGACAGTATATTCAGCATGGGTGTGTGGGTTATTAGGCTTATGTGGTTGATAATCAGGTCGGAGAGCAGACTTTAGTTTTAGAGGTACCAGTTGTTAGGGAGTTTGTCGATGTTTTCCCAGAGGAGTTACCTGGTGTGCCTCCCAAGAGGCAAGTTGAGTTCAGGATTGATCTAGTGTTAGGTGAGGCTCCAATTGCCAAGGTGCCATACCTCTTGGTACCTCCTGAGATACAAGAGTTGTCCTCTCAGCTTCAGGAGCTGTTAGGCAAGCAGTTCATCAGACCGAGAAGTTTGATGTGGGGATCGCCGATTTTGTTCGTTAAGAAGAAGGATGGTTTACACTGGATGTGCATTGATTATCGGGAGTTGAACAAGTTAATAATGAAGAACTGTTATCCCCTTCCATAGATTGATGACCTCTTTGATCAGTTGCAAGGTGCATCTTGGTTCTCCAAGATCGATCTGAGGTTCAGGTATCATCAGGTGAGAGTGAGAGAGTAGGACATGGAGAAGACTACATTACAGACTTGTTAAGGGCATTACAAGTTAGTGGTGATGCCTTTTGGGATCACTAATACGCTTTCTGTGTTTATGGATTTGATGAATCGGGTGTGCAGGACGGGGAGTACCTTCGAGAGATTTTGGTGTATTCGAATGATCTGTGATTGCTATTATTGATGATATCTTGGTGTATTCCAAGACCAAAGAGTAGCACGGGGAGCACCTTCAAGAGCTTTTAGGAGTGTTAAGGCAGGAACGACTGTATGCCAAGTTCTCAAATTGTAAGTTTTGGTTATAAGAGGTCAAGTTCCTGGGACATATCATTAACCAAGACAGGATTATGGTCGATCCGGCCAAAAATAGAGGCTATGATAAAGTGGGAGGTTCCGAGATCTCATGGATCAGGAGTTTCTTGGATTTGGCGGGATACTATCAGAGATTTATTCAGGATTTCTCCAAGATTACGGTACCCTCACTCGTCTGACGAGGAAGGGAGTGGATTTTCGATAGGGATCTGGGTAGTAGTCAACATTTGATACTCTTTAGCAGAGGCAATATGAGTCCTCATTATTGACCATTAAGGAGGGAGTCGAGGATTTGGTGGTATTTTGTGATGCTTCCATTACCAGTTTGGGGGCGGTTCTTATGAAAAGAGGACGAGTGATTGCTTATCCTTCACGACAACTGATGTTGCATGAGACGCAATATCCTACTCCCAACCTGGAGTTTTGGTAACGAGAGGTCTAGTTCGTGAGACATCTCATTAACCAAGATGGGATTTTGGTTGATCCAGCCAAAATCGAGGTTGTGATGCAATGGGAGGTTCTGAGATCTCCCTAAGAGATTAGGAGTTTCTTGGGTTTGGCGGGATACTATCAGAGATTTATTCAAGATTTCTCCATGATTGCGGTACCCCCTCACCCGTCTGACGAGGAAGGGAGTTGATTTCCGATGGGGCCCTGAGCAACAGTCGACATTTGAGAATCTTCGACGGAGGTTATGCAAGGCCTCGGTATTAACCCTTACAGAGGGAGTCGAGGATTTTGTGGTATTTTGTGATGCATTCATCACTGGTTTAGGGGTGGTACTTATGAAGAGAGTAAGAGTGATTGCTTATGCTTCGTGGTAGCTGAAGTCACATGAGACGCGATATCTTACTCACGACCTGGAGTTGGGGGCGGTGGTGTTTGACCTGACTATTTGGAGACGTTATATTTATGGGGTCCGTTTACTGTTTACACGGATCACAAGAGTTTGAGATCTCTTATGGATCAGCCGAACCTGAACATGAGGCAACGCAGGTGAATGGACATGGTCAAGGATTATGACTGTGAGATCGTTTGCCATCCATGTAAAGCGAATAGGTAGCGGATGCATCAAGTTGTAAGTCGGTTGGGTCTTCAATTGGGGAGATGTGTATGAGGATATCTGTTGATTCTCTAGTTTTGGGTTTGATCAGGGAAGCTCAGGTAGAGGGAGTTCGGAAAGAGAACAGGAAGTAGAAGAGGATCAGGGGCAAGATTGACAAGTTTGTCACCGATAGTCAAGGGTTATTGACCTAGTGCAGTCAGTTTTGGGTTCCAGTTTCCAGTGCAATCATGTAGATAGTGTTGGAGGACACTTAGAAGTCTCATTTTTTCATACACCCAGGAGCCACCAAGATGTATCGGGATTTGAGATTGAGCTACGGGTGTCCGTTTATGAAGAGGGAGATAGACTGGTGTGTTGAGAGGTGCTTGACCTGTAGGATGGTCAAGGTCGACCGCTATAGGCCACATGGTAAGCTGCAGCCTTTGGAGGTTCCCATGTGAAATTGGGGACAAATCACCGTGGATTTTATCAGTAGGTTGCCGAAGATGGCCAAGGGTTATGATTTTATATGGGTCATTGTGGATCGATTGACCAAGAGTGCCCACTTTTGGTCGTCTGGGAGAGCTCTTCGACTAAAAATTTGGCCGATGTGTATGTCCAGGATATCATTGCTCATCTTGGGGTTCCATTCTCCATTGTTTCAGACCGATATGTTCGGTTCACTTCCCGATTTTGGGAGAATTTCAACGAGGAATTGGGTACGAGGCTATATTTCAACATTGCTTATCATCCGCAGACCGACGGTTAAAGTGAGTGGATCTTCCAGACCCTCAAGGATATGTTGTGGGACTATGTTATTGATTTCGCTGGGAGTAGGGATTCCTACCTAACTCTTGCGGAGTTCTCCTACAACAACATTTATCACTCCAGCATTGGTGGCCCACCTTTTGATCTCTTGTAAGGTTGGAGATGTCATACCCCAGTATGTTGGGGAGAGGTTGATCATAGGGTCATGGGAAGTACCAAGGTAGTCCTTCAGACCATGGAGCTTATTCAACAGATTAGGCAGAGACAACAAACCGGTTAGAGTCGGCAGAAGAGTTATGCAGACATGTGCCGGTCAGAGTTGGAGTTTTAGGTCAGCGATATGGTGCTATAATATTGGACCTTTCCGTGTGACCGCTGTGATAGGCAGGGTGGCTTACCAGTAGAATTTGCCTAGTGAGCTCAGTTACATCCACAACACTTTCCATGTCTCTCAGTTGAGGAAGTGTGTGTTGGACAACGAGACAGTGATAGGCAGGGTGGCTTACTGGTAAGATTTGCCTAGTGAGCTCAGTTACATCCACAACACTTTCCATATCTCTCAGTTGAGGAAGTGTGTGTTGGACAACGAGACAGTGATTCCTTTGGATGGTATTTAGGTCGATGAGTGCCTATATTATATTGAGAGACTGGTGGCTATTTTGGAAAGAAAGATGAAGGTCATGCGGAACAAGGAGATACCTTTGGTAAAGGTTCAGCGGCAACATCGAAGAGGCTCCGAGTAGACCTGGGAGCCGGAGGCTGAGATGAGGGAGCATTACCCTGATTTATTTGCTCCAGTAGACTTTAAGGATGAAGTATAAGTCAAGTGGGGGAGAATTTTAACATCGTGTTTTGTGGTACATCCATTTTTTACCCTTATATTAAGACTTATTGCATTTTGGTCCTTATAATGTAAGACTTGTGGATGGGAGGGGCTAATATTGCCACTTTTTGAATGTTGGGGTGGAGCCACATACGTTGGGCATACGCTTTGTGTATGCAGGGCGTATGCGGTGAAGTCCCAAACCCTAATCTTTAGGGTTTTGACCATATTTATTCATCATTAACTCCCAAGCTTGGCTCCTTCCATCGACCTCCATCCTTCCAAACGTCCTTGCAACCTTAATCCACCTTGTGAAGCATTTCTAAGCTTGGTATGTGTATGGTTTGTACATTTGAAGAAGAAGGAAGGAAGTAGAGACCATCGTGGAGGAGTGAAGCACTTTAGATCCAGAAACACACCATCATTTGGCATCACTTGTAGGTAAAAAGTTATGCACTTGATGAAGTTTTATTTAGATATTGTTTTGGGCTTGATTTTATGTTCTTTTTTTTTTTTACCAAATGTGGTGTTTCTTGAGCATAACATTTTCTTGACCCAATAACTCATCCTTTCAAACCTTTACGGGGGTCTTAAGTCATAAAAATGTAGTATTGGGGGTTAGTTTCGCTCCATGCTTTCCTTAGAAAGTTTTAAATCATTAAGATGTTGAGTTAAGCACTTAATGGACATGTGAAGTCATAAAGTTCAAAACTTTATGACTCCAAGAAGTATTTTGGCCTTGGATCTGAAAGATGGACGTGAGAGCTTAAGGAATTAAGCTCTTAAGGTCTGAGAGATCTAGCGTACGCCCTGTGTACCTGGAGTACGCAGTGCATATGAGGTCAACCATCCTGAATGTGGTCAAGGATTGAATACGCCCAACGTACCTTCAGAGTATGCCCCACATACGCAATCTGTGTCGACTCGGCCGGATTGACTCAGTTGACTTGTTGGATATGAACAAGGTTAATTTAGGAAATTGTGATTATTTTTATTAATGGGAAATGTTTGGAAATTTATGACTTGGGTGGAGTCAGTATTCGGGATCAGAGTATTGATCAGTTTTCTTCGTCAGGCTATGAGGTGAGTCTTCCTCACCGTACTTACAAGTCGAAGGCACCAACGCCGACACAATGGATTGTATATGATGTTACATGATAGTATGTTGTTATGTTGTATAGATATGTTAATCGGTATCTTGGTTTATAGGATGTTAGCATGTGGTCGTGATTTGTGAATTTGTTTGTTTGACTGATGCCTGCTTATATGTTTATTTGTTATGTGTATGTGGACATGTTATGGTTGGTTAGGTTGAGGCGTTCATGCTTTATGCGGAAGGCCAAGATACCCAGGGTGGCTCGAATAGACTATAGGCCCTGTGAGGCGGTCCAGTCAGACTGAAGGCCCGATAAGCGGTCCGAATAGGCTATAGGCCTTGCGAGGCGGTCCAGTCATGTCGAAGGCTCGGGAGCGGTCAAGATTGGTTGTAGGCCCTGCGAGATGGTCTGGTCAGGCTGAAGGATTGGTTATGCATGATGTTGTTTTATATGTTGTATGTGGTGTTACTTTGGGGGAACTCAATAAGCTTTGGCTTACGGTTTTTAGTTATTAGTTCAGGTACTTCTGATGATCGTGGGAAGGCTAAGGCGTGACCGTACACATCCTGTATTTGTGGCTTTATGATTTTGGGATACTTTGATTATGATAAAAAAAATTGGAAACAATGATTTGTAAACATTTTATGACTGTGGGTTGTTTTTAAAGGTTTAAATTGGTTGTGATTTTTGGGATGTTACACTTTTGTCGCTGCCCCGCTACCAACTCTGCCACAACCGTTGGACTGTCGCTGTAGAGACAACACACCGTAGTTGCTCCCACCATCTAATTGTGCATTGTTGTTGAAAATCGATAGCGTCACCACTGCTAAAATTCGATCAACAACCTCCTTCAAGCACGTCTTTTCTGCCATCACCCTCCTACATCTACTGAAACCCATAGATCTAAAAACACACACTCATATCACCATCTTCACCTCTGAAAACCCATGATCTCTCTTTCTTTTAGTTCACTGTTTCAAATATTATTCATAATTTCAAATATTTTTCAGATCTGCAAATGTAAAGAAGAAGGTAGAGCTTATAATCATTTGATATGTATTGAAGGTATACAAGTAAAATACCCATTTGTTTTATATCAGATTTTATATGGTTACATTTTTGGTTGACAAAATTAAATAGTTTGATATGGGGATGGCTAATCTTGACGGTTCTTACAAAGAGTGAATGGTAGCTAACATATATGTTATATTTACCCCTTTGATGTTTGAATTGACTTTGAAACATTCCATAGAGTGCTTTCTTATATTTGAACTAACATTGAATCCATTATTTGGTGTGATTTCTAACAATCATGTGTGTTTTTCATTTGTTCACCTTTTTTGTTAATAGTTATTTCACATCAAATAACTTATCTATATCACATTGTCAAAAATTAGAATGTAGATCCAAATATTCCTTGCACATTAGACCACACGGTATGGGTACAAACGAGAAGTAACGTCGGTGACGTGGCGCTTTGCGTCGACGTCGTAACAGGGGGAACACCCCCCCTAACTCGTTGCTTCTCGTCATGCGGTTCTCGTGGCCACGGAAACGAGCTGAAACACATAAAATTGAGCTGTTGTAATTTACCATTTGAAAACGGTTAAATTCACATTAATTAAAAAAAATTACCTTTTTACCTATATATATATATATATATATATATATATATATATATATATATATATATATATATATATATATATATATATATATATATATATATACTCATTTCATTTCAAACCTTACATTTCTTTTCTATCTACATTTTTATTTCTTTCTAAAAAAATAGAGCAAAACCAAAACACCTCCCCATCATCAAACCCAAACACAACCTCGCCTGTCGGGTTTGCCGGTTATGAAGGTTATTTCAACATTTTATCGACTCAAGGCTCACCACAGATCCCATACCAAGGCGCAACTTTCAACCCCGCTTCACCGCCACTATAGTTTCCCAACTCACCTTACTTTTAACAAAATCAAGGCGGTCAAAACCTAAATTTACAACAAAATCTTTTCCCTTCTTTTGCTTCGAGGCAACAACAAACCAACCAACCATCGCCTACGACACAACAATTGGGTGAAGCGGAAGCGGGAGGTAGTAGGAACAAGAAAGGGAAAGGGAAAGGGAAAGGAAAATAAAAAGGGAAATCAATATCGGTAGAAACAGAAAATACAGACGTTCCACAATGGTGGACACCGGAGGAGGAATACGCTTTGACAACGGCTTGGTGTGCTACTTCAAAAAACGAACTTCGTGGAAACGGAATGAAAAAAGGAGCTTATTGGGGGGGGGGGGGCGGTGCTCGACAAGTTTCACGCTATTTTAAAGAAAAATATGTATCGCAACAATGATATGTTGAGCAGCAAATGGGGTATGATAACTAAGCGGTGCAGCAAATTCAACGGTATTTACAATCGGTTTGAGGCGCAACAACAAAGCGGAACCAACGACTTTGATTTGTTCAAATCTGCTAAGGAACAATATCGGGTCGAAATGGGTCATGTTTTCGACTTTGAAAAATCATGGGAATTGTTGCGAGCGGATCCAAAGTGGAATAAAATGCCTACATCGTCGGAGGTTCAATCCAAAAGGTCTTGCAATTCTAGCTCGGTCGACGTGTCGGACGCACAGACTAGCATCGACCTAAACGCCGATGACGATGAGATCCCGGATGATATCCAAGAGATATCCCCACCACGACGACCGCCCGGATGCGACAAAGCGAGACACGCTGCAAGACATGCGGAGGAGGTGGAGACGAGAGCAAAAGATGCGGCGGAAATGAGAGCGAAATTCGACGAGCACAATTTATTAGTAAAAGAAAAAAATGAGTTGAAACGTCGTCATTTGGAGTTCCTGGAAAGGCAGACATGGGAGAAGCAGGAACAAAAAGAGAGGGAACTAATGACACATCAGTTGTCAATTCTTCGGACAAGCGAGGAGGGTTTATCTTCTGCTGATCTAGCAGTGCTACAAGGGATGAAGGAACAAATTAGGAAAAAATATTTGGGTTAATTAGGATTGATGTGGTTTTAGTAGTAATTTGAATGATATTTTAGTTATTAATTTAGGTTTAAAATTATGTTTTTTTAATTGTAATCGGAATTTTAGATTTTAAATATTATGTCTTTTTTTTTGTTTTTAAAATTATATATTTTATAAAAAAAATATATTAGTTATTAAAAAAAACACAAAAAGAAAAAAAAACGAAAGCCAAAAAAAAGTAAAAAAAACGAAATAGTAAAAAATAAATACAAAAATAAAAATATTTATTTTCAAAAAGTTGGTGTTGCATCGTGTTGCTCATTTCTCCACTTGGTGTTATAACACCATTTGCTTATGTGGCATGTGAGGTGGCACAACTTGGTGTTGCACCTTATTGCCCACACCTAATACCTAATGCTCTTAGGAAGAATTCATTTACATTGTTACTTGAACCTCTTCAGAACTCCAACTTCCATAGTGGCTAGCCATCTTTCGCCACTCTATAGAGGATGATGCTATGCATATGTTCAAGATAAGATTCATCATGGGACAATGACATTTTTTATTTTTAGTAGTTGCTTCATTTGAGATTCTTTCTTGTGTTATAGATTATATTGGATCTTTATTGCGTGTCATGTGAAGTTGGGAGAATAAAACCTAAAATGTAGTAATAAAGAATATCCACCTGCTTCTCTTATGTCAATATTTTCATGAGATGTTGGTTTTTAAGAAGAGGTTTTAGCATGAGCAACTGTGACCAGATATCTATGTTTGAAACTAGGACAAGTCTGGATCTACCAATTACATAATATGAATCGAACTAATGCAATTGAGACATGTTCCTGTCACTAAAAGTTGAATCCAGTCAGAATTACCTTAATATGACATATTTTTCATATCTATTTCTCAAAGTTTTTAATGTCTTTACTTATTTAATAATTGTACTTTTAAATTAAAATGCTATAAGGTTAATCTCTTTACCTATTAAACTCTTATTTTTGTTATCCGGTTTGTTAAGATGTGCCATTAGAATATGGTTGATTTCAACAATATTAGCTTCTTTATGACATGATGACATTAGCCATGTAGTAGGTTTGTTGCAACAACCATAGGTGGTGATGGTTTGAATATGAATATATGATATTGCCTTCCATATACGTTCATAAACAAATTTCTATTTCTTGAAATATTTCCGTACCTTATTTTAAAATTATAATGGTTTGTTGTCAAATTTTGGACATTCATTTTCTCAAAATTTGAATACATGAATGAATAAATACTCACGCACCCTATTGTTGTCAAATTATAATGCTTGGTTACTAGCTTATTATGACACACAACGATTATTATTTATAGCGTAGATGATAATCCATAAAAAATAAATTAAATTTGTCTCTCAATTGTGAAGATATCAACATGGTGGAAGTGTAAAAAAAGTAGAAACTGTAACGACTCAATTTTTACGTCCGAAAATTTCATTTTTAAGATATTACTTTAGAAAACATTAATAAATAAAAACATTGTTTAAATAAAAAGAAGCATTGTTTGTTCACACTATAACACATTACGACCATGTTCTCAAAAGCCAAACCGTACATCCCATCAAAATATCAGAGTACAATCCCAGTAAATCTCATAATTGCGGAAACCGAAGAGTGTGTGTAAGACGTGCCGCTACCGCGCCGGCTCCTTCCCCTTCGATGCAGAGGTACCTGAAAACAAAACTGTAAACGTAAGCACAAAGCTTAGTGAGTTTCCCCCAACGTACCGCATACTATACAAACACATAACATATATACTGCCAGGCTATTCTGGGGTGCCTGACTACCCGGTACGGCCATTCTGGGGTGCCGACCTACCTATACGGCCATTCTGGGGTGCCGTCTTACCCGTGTCAAGCCATTCTGGGGTGCTGACTACCCATCGGTCCTAACAACCGATCCTCGGGGACTATTTCACCCCTACTACTACGATCACATATAACATAACAAGCCAGCATGCATACATATCGTCACATACTGTCAGACGTATCTGGGGTGTCTGACTACCCTTCGGTCCGAACAACCAAACTCTACTACTATCACATACAGCATATCATGCTAGCATATAACATGTCAGGTACTAGCGAACTTAGATGATATCACAAAGACAATCATCTATCATACAACTCCTACTGGTGGGTCGGCATTGTGGCCTTAGACCCACCGCTACTGGAAGGTAACTCACCTCAAAGTAGCTGCTGAACTGATCGGGAACTAACTGACTGCTGCTGCTCCGGGAGTCCTCCGGCTGCAATTTCCACGACATACTCAATCAAACACTGCTAACTGTCCTTTAGGTAAAATGACCATTTTACCCCTGGATTAGCTCTAAGTCAAAGCTGGAGTTAACTTTCAGTTGACCCGACTCGCCGAGTGGGTCACCACTCGCCGAGTCCCTAGCAAACCAATGTCCTGGGTCCCTGGTTCTACTCGTCGAGTCGGGCTATGACTCGACGAGTTCACCTTCTAACTGTTATTCAACACCTTCATCCTACTCGCCGAGTTGTATGAACAACTCGTCGAGTTCATCTTCATCCGAAGAACACTTTATGCTAAGACTCGCCGAGTTGTATGAACAACTCGCCGAGTCTGTTCTTGAGCTATGAAGATTGCCTTGGACTCGCCGAGTCAGGGCATTGACTCGCCGAGTCCTAACATGGGTGGGTTCAGCTCCCAACTCACCGAGTCACCCCCTGTGACTCAAGGCACAACTCGATACATGAAGAAGGGACCAAATCGGTGACTCGCGACCAGACTCGCCGAGTCACCTATGCGACTCGCCGAGTCGTCGCCATGCACTCCTTAAATATACCGATTTGCTCGGTTCCAGTCCATGCCATTCATAGATCTGGACTTCTAGGACACGAATCACACGTAAAGTTTCCAACTTTACGTGTGGATATTCACCAATATGGATTATAAGGCTCAAAATGTCTCAAAATGGTAGATCTAGGGCTAACAAGCCTCATGAGGCCAAAAAGCTAACAGATCTGAGCTCCTGGAGCTCAATCTTACATAGATCCAAAGGCCAAACGCCTTATTACAACATATAATGAACATGCAAACTTGGGGAATTGACCAAGAAGGACCCAAATGAAGTTTTAAGCATAGAATCAAGGGGAAAACGGGTTATACCTCAAAGGAAATGTCGAAATGACACAAGGATGGCTGATCTCCTTCTCCTCTTCTTGATCTACTCCTCTTACTCTTCAAAACCTTCAAGAACACACCAAGAACACCTCAAACTCTCAAGGAAACAAGGGAAAACGATGTAGGGGGAGTTCTGGGGGTGAATGGGGACGAGTTGGGGCGAAATGAGAGTTTAAATAGGGTGCAAACCCTTGAAACTTAGGGTTTCATCCCGCAGCGGTGACTCGCCGAGTCCAGGATATGGACTCGTCGAGTCGCCTACTTAAAACGCGTCCTGAGTCTCGTCCCTACTCGGCGAGTCGGACCCTATGACTCGCCGAGTCTAAGGCTAAATTAGGGCAATGCTCAAATAAAATTCACATACCGGAAACCAGGTGTTACAAATCTCCCCCACTTATTTTAGACTTCGTCCTCGAAGTCTGCTGCCTGATCCTGAAACAGCTCGGGGTAGTGCTCCATCATCTCGTCTACCGGCTCCCAAGTCCACTCTGAACCCTTGCGGTGCTGCCATTGCACCTTCACTAGCTCCACCCTCTTGTTCCTTAAATCCTTCGACTTCCTGTCGAGGATTGCGACTGGGCGCTCGATGTAGTTCAAGCTGTCATCAACCTGAATATCCTCCAAAGGTACTACTGCAGAATCGTCCACTAGGCACTTCCGCAACTGCGAAACATGGAAAGTGCTGTGGATCTGGCTAAGCTCGGCTGGCAGATCCAGCCTATATGCTACCTTGCCCACCCGGGCTAAGACCCTGAACGGTCCGATGAATCGCGGGCCCAACTTGCCCCGCTTCCTGAATCGGATGACGCCTTTCCACGGCGACACCTTCAGGAGGACCATATCCCCGACCTGGAACTCTAAATCGGATCGACGCTTGTCGGCATAACTTTTCTGTCGACTCTGAGCAGTCTGAAGCCTGCTCCGGACCTGCTGTATCCTCTCAGTCGTCTTGAGCACCACTTCGGTGCTTCCCATAACTCTCTGGCCAACCTCACCCCAGCATATCGGGGTCCTACACCTCCGTCCGTACAACATCTCGAAGGGAGGGCGGTCGATACTCGCGTGATAGCTGTTGTTGTAGGAGAACTCAGCCAAAGGAAGATAGGTATCCCAGCTACCACCGAAATCCAGAACACACGCCCGCAACATGTCCTCCAAAGTCTGGATGGTCCGCTCACTCTGTCCATCTGTCTGCGGGTGAAAGGCGGTGCTGAAATGCAGACGAGTGCCCAACTCGTCATGGAATCTCTTCCAAAACCTGGAAGTAAAACGCACATCCCTGTCCGAGATCACCGATACTGGCACCCCATGCCGTGCCACAATCTCCCTGATATAGATGTCGGCCAATTTCTCGGCCGATATGCTCTCCGGAATCGGAATAAAGTGAGCACTCTTGGTCAATCTATCCACGATGACCCAAATCGAATCCACTCCACGTGCGGTCCTGGGAAGCTTCGTGATAAAATCCATCGTGATATCTTCCCACTTCCACAGTGGAATGTCCAACGGCTGCATCTTGCCATGCGGCCTCTGATGTTCGGCCTTGACCTTCCTGCAGGTCAAGCACCGCTCGACGTACCATGCCACATCCCGCTTCATGCAGGGCCACCAATAGTCTAGACGAAGATCCCTATACATCTTCGTCGCCCCGGGATGAATAGAGAATCGGGACTTGTGCGCCTCCTCCATCAAAATCTGGCGCACGCCCCCGTGATACGGCACCCACACCCTATGGTGTAGTGTCAATAACCCTCGGCTATCATAATCGAAGGAGGAAACCTGACCTACTACACACTCGCTCTTCCGATGCTCCTCCTTGATAGCCTCCTGTTGAGCTTCCCGAATCTGCTCCAACAGGGGAGTCACCACAGTCATCCTCAAACAGGCGTCCCTGATCGGCGCCGTCTTGCGGCTAAGCGCATCGGCCACCACATTGGCCTTTCCCGGGTGGTAAAGGATCTCGCAATCATAATCCTTCACCACATCCAACCACCGACGCTGCCTCATGTTCAGATTCGGCTGGTCCATGAGGTACCTCAAGCTCTTGTGGTCCGTGTAGATGGTACACCGAACCCCATAGAGGTAATGTCGCCAAATCTTGAGGGCAAATACCACCGCCCCCAACTCCAAATCGTGCGTCGGGTAGTTCGCCTCGTGAGGCTTGAGCTGCCTCGAAGCGTAAGCAATGACATGCCCCCTTTGCATCAGCACCGCGCCCAACCCAGAAATGGACGCATCACAATAAACCACGAAATCCTCTACGCCCTCTGGCAGGGCTAAGATCGGCGCCTCACACAATCTCTGCCTCAGCGTCTCAAATGCAGCCTGCTGCTCGGGTCCCCACCGAAAGACCACGGCTTTCTTCGTCAGCCGCGTCAAGGGCACGGCTATCTTGGAGAAATCCTGGATAAACCTCCGATAGTAGCCTGCCAATCCTAGGAAGCTCCGAATCTCAGATGGGGACTTCGGAACCTCCCATCTCATCACGGCCTCGACCTTGGCCGGATCGACCAGAATCCCGTTCTGGTTGACGAGGTGCCCCAGAAATTGCACCTCGCGCAACCAAAACTCACACTTGGAGAACTTGGCATACAAGCTCTCCCTCCTCAGGGTCTCTAACACCTCTCTCAAATGCTCCTCATGTTCCTCCCGGGTCTTGGAATAAACCAAGATATCATCGATAAAGACTATCACAGACCGGTCCAGCATCGGTCTGCATACACGGTTCATGAGGTCCATGAACGCGGCAGGAGCATTGGTGAGCCCAAACGGCATCACCACAAACTCGTAATGGCCATAGCGCGTCCGAAACGCAGTCTTCTGCATATCCTCCTCCCTGACCCTCATCTGATGATAACCCGAACGTAAATCAATCTTGGAGAACCAAGACGCGCCCTGAAGCTGGTCAAAGAGGTCATCAATCCTCGGAAGCGGGTAACGGTTCTACACCGTTACCTTGTTCAGCTCCCGATAATCTATACACATCCGATGCGATCCATCCTTCTTCTTCACAAATAGAATCGGGGCTCCCCAGGGCGAACTGCTCGGCCGAATAAATCCCTTGTCCAGCAGCTCCTGCAGCTGCGTAGACAACTCCTGCATCTCGGGAGGAGCCAACCGATACGATGCTTTGGCTATCGGAGCCGCACCGGGAACGAGGTCAATCCTGAACTCCACCTGTCGCTCCGGAGGTATCCCAGGTAGTTCCTCCGGAAAAACATCAGCAAAATCTCGAACCACCGGGACCTCGCTCACGGTCGCCTTACCCGCCTCCCGGGTGTCCATCACGTACGCGACATAACCCGCGCATCCCTGCTGAAGGTAGCGCCTAGCCCTCGCTGCTGAACATACAGTGGGTCCACACTGCGGCCGTTCTCCATGAATCACTAACTCTCCCCCGCTTGGGGTCTTGACTCGCACTAGCTGCTGTGCGCAATCTATCACTGCCCCATTAGGGCTCAACCAATCCATACCAATAATCACCTTGTTCCCACGCAATGGAATGGGAACCAAGTCTACCAGGTAACACTCCTCAAACAGTCGCAGGACACAATCTCGAAACACCATCGATGCTCGCACCGATCGATCATCGGCAATCTCTACCTCTAACGGGCAATCTAACTCGCCTGAAGTCTCATGAAATCTCTTGCTAAGAGCAAGAGAAACGAACGATCGGGATGCACCCGAGTCGAACAATACCTGAACCGGGATGTCGTTCACATGGAACGATCCTAATACACATGTATACACACGGAGCACATATCAATATCATAACAACGTAAAATAAAAGATAGAAGGAAGGAATCATACCCGTCACCACATCGGGCGCGGCGCGTGCCTCCTCGGCAGCCAACTGAAATGCCCGACTCCTCACCACTGGAGCCTCTGCCTTGCCCTGACGGCCATCCGTGATCCGCAGGGTCGCTGGAGCTGGCGCCTTCACTGGCGCTGAAGCTGTCAACATGGGGCAATTGGCCTTCTTGTGGCCCCTCTGGTTGCAGTGGAAACACAGCAACTCCGATGTCTGAATAACGGTCGCAGGAGCAGTGCAATCCCTGCTGATATGCCCAAACTTGCCGCACTTGTAGCAGCCTGACGATCCCATCCTGCACGCCCCCTCGTGCGGCCTGCCGCACCTCCTGCAGCGGCTCGGTCCCGTCTGGCCTTTCGGCCTCCCATCTGATCCCTTGGGCTTCTTCCCCGAAGCCCCCGATGCCTGACCATCCTCAAATTTCCGTTTCCGGATGTGCTCCAAATCTATCTCTCTCTCCCTAGCCCTGGCAATCATGGAGTCCAGGGTAGGGCAAGCCGAAAAGCTAACATGCTCCCGAATGTCAGCTCGTAGCATATCATGGTAACGAGTCCTCCTCATATCCTCGTCACCTGCATACTGGGGCACCAATAAAGCCCTCTCCCGAAACTTGGCGGTGATCTCCGCCACGGTCTCTGTCGTCTGCCTCATGTCTAAGAACTCCCTGGCCAGCTGCTGAAGCTCGACCGCTGGCGCAAACTCTGCCCTGAACCTAGCCACAAAGTCCGACCAGGTCATTGCCTCGATAGCCGAGGCTCCCATCGAGTCACCCACTGACTCCCACCAATCTCGGGCCCGGTCCCGTAAACACCCTGCTGCGTACCTCACCTTCGACCCCTCGGGGCAGAAGCTGATCAACTGGGCGGACTCGATATCCGCAATCCACCGCCTGGCGACAATGGGGTCCTTCACCCCATGGAAATCCGGCGCACCACTGCTCCTGAAGTCCTTGAAGGACAGTGTGCGAGATCCTGACTGGCTAGAGGCCAAGTCGCTCCTGAATGCCCATAGGCGATCCTCCATCATCTCCACGATCCCTTCCTTGATCGACCCAAAGATGATGGGGGTCGACTCAAGGATGCCCCTAGTGATCTCCGACATGATGAACTCACGTAGCCTCTCCTCAATCGGCTCGGTGCCAGATCCCGATCCTGACCCCTCTCCTGACCCGCCATCTGTCGGTCTCGGTCGAAGTACCACCATTCTGCAAAACATCAATAATAATCATTAGTGGTACTGCTACTTTCTGAGGGATCTCAACTACTTACAGGTTCCTTGGTCTCGTCTTGGCCTTCCTCGACTCGGGTACGGATCCTCTGCTTTCAGTAGTACGGGCCCATACTACCTTCCACATCTATCCGTACCTTCTCCGAGGAATTCCTCGACTCCACCAACTCCCCTCTACTACTGCTACTCTCCGATATTCTCACCCTAGGCTTGCCCTAGGGAGAACTCAAGTTCAACACAACTGGTCCTCAGCTGCTGTAGGTCTCCTCATAATGCCAGTTAGCCACCACCTAAACACCACCACCTGTGATGAGGATTAGATAATCCTTCAAGTAAAAGGCCCGTCCCTACAACGGTTGGACTCAAACAAGAGCTGCGCAATAGGGCCAGTTCCAACACTTTGGGATTATTCAACCCCGATTACATGTGGTGTGACGTGTTTACCTAGTGGCTCACTCCCATTACTCAGAATCCCACCGAGCACGAAGCAAGCAGCATTCGGATAAGGAAAAACAGACTCAAGCCAAAACTGTTCTTAGAACAAGAAACGACACTTAACATAGGATGCTAAGCTCATACTATCAGGCATAACCTAAACAGGTTACCCTACTGCTGTCTACTCAATTCTAGCATGCAATATTCAATAAGCTGTAACAAATAAACAGGCACATAAGGCATCACTCCTAGATCCTTAGCCTATTCTAGCATGCAATATTCATAAAGCTGATAAACATAACATAAACTTGTATGGGTACTATGGGGAATACTTACTTGAGCTCGGCCGGTCGCGCACGTCACACACTTTACTCTTTCTCGTGACTCTTTTCCGGGTTTTAAAGAACAATTTCCTTTGAAAAAATCTTTCAATCCCTCGATTTGAGTCCAAACACTCCCGAAGGCGTGTCCGAATCCCTCAAACCAGGGCTCTGATACCATTTGTAACACCCCCCTCTGGCACGTATCACAATATTGTCCGCTTTGGGCCACTCGGCACGAGGAATTCCCAGGGGGTCACCCATCCCGGTACTACTCCCGCCCGAGCACGCTTAACTGCAGAGTTCTTATGGGATCTGCTGCCCTCACGGCTTTAAAACGCGTTGTGTTAGGGAAGGTATCCACACCCCTTATAAGGAATGCTTAGTTCTCCTTCCCAACCGATGTGGGATCAGGTGCAACCCACCTTCATTTGTAACACCTGGTTTCCGGTATGTGAATTTTATTTGAGCATTGCCCTAATTTAGCCTTAGACTCGGCGAGTCATAGGGTCCGACTCGCCGAGTAGGGACGAGACTCAGGACGCGTTTTAAGTAGGCGACTCGACGAGTCCATATCCTGGACTCGGCGAGTCACCGCTGCGGGATGAAACCCTAAGTTTCAAGGGTTTGCACCCTATTTAAACTCTCATTCCGCCCCCAACTCGTCCCCATTCACCCCCAGAACTCCCCCTACATCGTTTTCCCTTGTTTCCTTGAGAGTTTGAGGTGTTCTTGGTGTGTTCTTGAAGGTTTTGAAGAGTAAGAGGAGTAGATCAAGAAGAGGAGAAGGAGATCAGCCATCCTTGTGTCATTTCGACATTTCCTTTGAGGTATAACCCGTTTTCCCCTTGATTCTATGCTTAAAACTTCATTTGGGTCCTTCTTGGTCAATTCCCCAAGTTTGCATGTTCATTATATGTTGTAATAAGGCGTTTAGAATCAAGGGGAAAACGGGTTATACCTCAAAGGAAATGTCGAAATGACACAAGGATGGCTGATCTCCTTCTCCTCTTCTTGATCTACTCCTCTTACTCTTCAAAACCTTCAAGAACACACCAAGAACACCTCAAACTCTCAAGGAAACAAGGGAAAACGATGTAGGGGGAGTTCTGGGGGTGAATGGGGACGAGTTGGGGGCGGAATGAGAGTTTAAATAGGGTGCAAACCCTTGAAACTTAGGGTTTCATCCCGCAGCGGTGACTCGCCGAGTCCAGGATATGGACTCGTCGAGTCGCCTACTTAAAACGCGTCCTGAGTCTCGTCCCTACTCGGCGAGTCGGACCCTATGACTCGCCGAGTCTAAGGCTAAATTAGGGCAATGCTCAAATAAAATTCACATACCGGAAACCAGGTGTTACAAATGAAGGTGGGTTGCACCTGATCCCACATCGGTTGGGAAGGAGAACTAAGCATTCCTTATAAGGGGTGTGGATACCTTCCCTAACACAACGCGTTTTAAAGCCGTGAGGGCAGCAGATCCCATAAGAACTCTGCAGTTAAGCGTGCTCGGGCGGGAGTAGTACCGGGATGGGTGACCCCCCTGGGAATTCCTCGTGCCGAGTGGCCCAAAGCGGACAATATTGTGATACGTGCCAGAGGGGGGTGTTACAGAAACATACTTATTACCATATGTTATTGCACTGTCTCGTGGATTTGGAAGGCAAGATGTGATAGAGTTTTTGAAAAGAAGCCTACGATATCATAAAATCTCAAACATTCATTTGGATCAAACATAGAAAGGCGAATTGTTCTTATAATTAGATTGATTGGTATGTCTTTTTTCCTTTGTATGTAACACTCTGTTTTCTTGTACTTCTCTCTGCCCCGTCTAACTCCTTGGTAGGCGGGTGTAATTGTTTTTTTTATTGATGATATTTTTCGGGTCCAAAAAGATTAACTTGATTATTGAGGAAATATTGTGTTCGTCATTTTCCCTTTTTTTCTTATATTTATTTTGTTAACTATTACTTATTCCACCATAAAAGATGCTAACACAATGACATTTATATTATCACTATTATAAAGTTCAAATAAATAGTATTACGTTTAGATTATTATGTTACAAGCAAAAATAATTTATAACTTATTCTTATGAAA
Organism: Lactuca saligna; assembly: GCF_052625555.1. Lineage (NCBI taxonomy): Eukaryota > Viridiplantae > Streptophyta > Magnoliopsida > Asterales > Asteraceae > Lactuca > Lactuca saligna. The sequence goes on from NC_136425.1 coordinate 61,660,446, forward strand.
TAGTTTGGGTTTGTTGTTTCATATGTTCAAAAACAATTATGTGGAAAACAAAACATAAACTAGATAAAAGTAAGACCGTAAAGATATAAAATGCAAACACTTAAAAATGAAAAATTAGATATCCTTTTCCTTTTTATTCCTATATATCCTCCTACCCAATAAAATGGCGACAAATGTAATATTTAATGTTCATTTAATGATATTTTAGAATTCTAATATGATACATGTCATCATTTAAATGAGTAGGAAGATTGATAGGAACAAAATGTAAGAGAATATTTAATTTCTCCTTCAAAAATTGTCCTTATTTTCACAACTTTTTCAAATATTTAATGGAATGAAACAAACAAATCAATAACTGATATTAAAAAATGAAACAAACAAATCAATAACTGATATTAAAAAATGAAACAAACAAATCAATAACTGATTAAATTGAGCGCATAACATGCCCTTACTATCTTGAATAATGAATATAATGGAGTGTAAATTATTAATTTTTTACTATTTTGCATAAAACAGAGTATAAATTATCAATTTTTTGCATGAATTATGAACATTCTTCAAATAAGAGAGTTGTTTAATAAAAAAACAATACCTTATGTATATTTTTAATCCAAAAGAAAAAATAATTTTATTTGTGGCACCCTCTTAAAGTGTAAAGATCTTGTTGTCCAAATAAAACTATCTATTCCACTACATCCCCACCTACAATAATACCGCAAAATATACTATTCCTCAAAACATCAACGTAATTTATTTTTATCATATAATAGCAACTTGCATTGTTTTTAGTGGCGCAAAGACAATCTATTTTTATTTTTATGTCAGAGTTGCAATATACTTATATTTTTAAATCAAAACAACATACTTACATTTGTTCTCCCTCCCATCTTAACGCATAATCATCGAAACGGAATTACTCTCCGAAAAGAAACAATTCACCGCCTTGATACAACGCCCGTCGCATTGCAAATTAGCAACATAATTTTATTTTTAGCTGAAACTGTACGCTAAAAGAAACTAACTGACTCCAAAATCTAATTATCGAAATGAACTATTTGAAATAAAACAATCTGTCAAAATGCTGAAAAGAACTATCGGACACGAAATTGAAACTAATCGTTGCATGTAATTTATCTACCGAAATGAACTATTTGGATCGCCGCATCGTACGGGTACCTTACTAGTGCGTGTGTGTGTATATATATAAAGAGAGAGAGAGAGAGAGGGAGAGAGAGAGAGAGAGAGAGAGAGAGAGGTAGGTAGGTAGGTTCATATGTTCTAACTATCTATTGTGTGGATTTAGAAATCAATATGAACCAATCTTTTCAAAAACCTAATCAGAGGTATATTAGTAATCTTATGCTTAAATTAATAATATTGAATAAATAAATAAAATATATATCCCTATAATTATGGATACTAGCCTATTTTTTCTCAATAACCCTAATTTACCTTTCTTTTCCTCTTTCTTCAAAATCAACAACCGAACTCAACCATTCTCATCAGATACTTCATTTTTTAACCTCCGTTTAACACTTCCATCGACGACCACTATCATTTTCCGTCTCCTTCTTGTTCATCTATTCTAGAGCTTCATCGAGGATTTGAGGAACAAAGTAAAATCGAGATCTTGGAATCTGGTTTGTTCATCCACTCCATCGATTTTTCATCATCTCTGTATGTTCACATGTAAAGAATGTTTCTCCATTTGTCCTTCATATATATATATATATATATATATATATATATATATATATATATATATATATATATAACGTCCGTAGATCAAGGCTAGTCAATTTAGAGACAATGAGCGTCAAAAATGAATTTTTTATGGAAGATTATTTAGTATGAGTAATCTTAACTAAGTTGTAGTATATGTTACAAGCATTCCGTACATATAAAGAATGCCGAAATCCAAGTTATAACGAAGAAGTTATGACCTGTCGAAGTTTCGCGACAGAACCGGCACAACATAGCGCGACATAAATAGTGAATTTACGTTAGAGCGATATTTGGCCTTAGCGATCTAAATGAAAGTCGTAGAATACGTTAAACTGAGAGCGTGCATAAAAAGAACGTCCAGATATGACTTCGTATGGGGAAGTTATGATTTTTCTAAGTTTTAGCTTATCAGTATTCAACCCGAAGTTCGAATATGAGATCGACAGATTTCTAGCCGAAATAATCTAAATGAGAATCAAAGATCTCGTTGATAGTAGTTTAACGGTAAAAAGACAGACGAAAATGGACGTCGGATGAAGAAGTTATGAGTTTATAATGAAATTTTCTTGTCCCGTCTACTAAAAATAATATAATAAAAATTAAATTCAAAATTAGCCGACAAAGTCTAAACTAAAGTTGTAGATATTGTTTTTACCTACACGTGGAAAAAAATAACATCGAAAACGGAGCTCGTATGCGAAAGTTAAGAATTTCTAAAGTTCGGGGCGCGAACCTTAACACTGTGTCAGAGTTCACGACGTGAATTCGGTATTTATGACTTCTGGAGCCTGACAGACGCAAGTTGCGATGACGCACCTGATGACTACTGAACTCACAACGTGAATATTTGAGATTCACGACGTGAATCTAGAAAAATGGCCCTATAAATAGAAATCGAAGGGCTGCCAGCCATGTTGCTAATTTCTTCACTCTCTAACTCCCGATACCCTCTCTAGCCCTTTTAAAGCACCCCCGAATCCCCGGTATCATCCCGACACCTGAAGCAAGTCTCGAAGCCCCGAAGATCCCAAAGAGAAAATAGTTTCAAGCCGAAGCTCTTCCCACGAGAAGTCCGGTGTGTGAAGATATCTCGGTTTCATAGAAGAACTTCTACTTGAAGAGCCGTAGTGCTGTTCGAGCATCGTCTAACCAAGTGAGTGTATAATCCCTTTCATAAACACGATTTTAGTACAAGTATTGGATGAATGTATTATATCTATGTTATGAGTGAGTGTGTAGTTACTTTCTTCTAACACATAGATATGAGGTATTTGCTATGAAATATGTGTTATGTGTATATATATTGTTTGTTTATTTGAGATGGATGTTGGATGAATATTTTATATAGTTTTGTATATGATTTAAACTATATATGTAATTTATATCTACAAATATGTTGGGTAGAACATGGATACATGAAATAGTTGGTGTGTGATGAAAGATTAGTTTGAGGATGAGACGAAAGATGATATGGATCATGAGATGAGGGTGACAGGTGAAAAATGAGTTAAACTTTTACCCAAACGATGGCCCCCGTCATTCAGCAGAGTAGGGATGACAACCACAAACTATTCTAGACAATCATGTGGAACACTAGCAAGCTCGCAACTTGTAGGTGTTGTGGACTTGATGTTCACCGGTGTACTCTAAAAACCCTACCAACTATAGATTTAGTGCCTCATAATAAAACGATGGTAGCTGTGGATTTAGTACAGTGTAGATGAATGTTAGTAGCTATGGATTTAGTACAGTGCAGATGAATGTTGGTAGCTATGGATTTAGTATTGTATAGATGAACCTTGGCAGCTATGGATTTAGTGTTTGTTATAAGAACCTCGGGCAGCAATGGACTTTGTGCCAATTTCTTAGGTCAATCCTTAGAAACAAATGAAGGAAGGATAGTCTTTTCTTAATGTAAAACCTTAAGAAATAAAGAAGATAATGGGGATAGGTAATTGGGTTGATTGTTTGATGATTGAATATAATAATTCTATTATTGTGGGTTGAAAACCATATATGCTCACCAGGCTCCCAAGCCTGACCCACTCAGTTTTCTTTGCATTACAGATAATGACACAAGAGTAAAAGTTGGTGGAGTTGACGAGAGATTTTGGGTTATAGATTAGTAGTTATAAATAACTGTTGTAAAGTCTATTTTATACTGTTTATACTTTTGGTCTGTATCATAACATGACATCCCGTGATTTTGTTATAAATGAAAAATATGTTTCTTTAAAGAAATGATTTAATAAATTCTTATCACATTTTGTTTTGAGAACAAATTCCGCAACTGTTTTCTTTAAAAGATTACTCTGATTTTAAAACAAAGCATAAACAAATCGGTTTTTTCTGACCGTGAAAATGGGGATGTCACAATATATATATATATATATATATATATATATATATATATATATATATATATATATATATATATATATATATATATAAGAAAAACAATATTTAATTTGTTCCAACACAAATCATACAAAAAAAAGTACTCTTGCAAATAACATTTAATAATATAAATATATTACAACATTTGAAAATAAGAAAGATATATAATCCTAAATCTAGATTATATACGTATAACTGTTATAGAAATATAAGATGTAATTGTCAACTATAGTCTATAGTTATAAAAAATAAAGTATTGTATTACAATTGTAAATTTAATATTTACGGTTAAAATTAAAATAAATTAAATAAATTAATTTAAAAAATAGTAAAAATGTCCTCATACCCGAACTTCAATTTCCACACTCATCCCTTTCCTGCCCGGCCTAATCTTCAAAACTCCCGTTTAATAAATAACATCCCAAAAATTCATGTTGCAAGCCTATTATGTTAGTTGATGTTAGAATTTTGGGATAATGACTTGGGAGGGTAATAAGGTTTCCAGCTTGTCCGTATTAGGTCACTAAGGTTTTTTTTGTGCGTATTAGACCAATATGGTTGTTATTACCGTTTAAAAATAGTCCTTTTACCGGTTTTAACAAGTAAAAAGGACTATTTCTAAACGGTAATAACAACCATATTGGTCTAATACGCACAAAAAAACCTTAGTGACCTAATACGGACAAACTGGAAACCTTATTACCCTCCTAAGTCATTAACCCTAATTTTAAAGACATTGAGAATATATGACCATCAACAGTAAACTACTTCGTTTAGAACTCGCGTCGTCCCATATAACCTGCTACTCCTCTATATGGTGAAGCTCTTCATCTATAGTCGTCCCTTTGGGGACATCCGATAAAATTGGAACGATACAGAGAAGATTAGCATGACCCCTGCACAAGGATGACACACACAAATCAAGAAATGGTCCAAATTTTTTTTAACACTAATTCACTTTTCAAATGCTAATAGAGTTCAATTGCAATTCTTACGTTTCAGTAGTTCATCTACTGAAGTCATAATCAGACAACATGTGGATTCTATGGTCAGATTGATCTTCTTGTTGATGTCTTCAACCATTTGTGGCAAGTAAAAGTGATATTTCTTTCTATAAAGTCTCCTTTAAGTTTTTTACTTTTCCTGTCATTAAGTTTCATGCTTTATAAACTTCCGTTTATGTGTTGTATATAGCCTGTATATGTTTGTTTATGTGTTGATTTTGATTAATTTTGCAACTTCAGTTTCTTAGTTCATGTTGTGGTTATGCTTTTTATAAAATAATTGATAATAGACATCATCTGCAAGTCCCTGTTGGTTTTACATTTCCATTCGTTATCAAATGTAGACATTGATGGGAGGTATCAAAGTGAGATTTTGTTTTTGTACATATGGATGTGTTCATGTAAACATTTAAATGACAAAAAAGAAGTTATTGATAAAAATGTTGCATATTTATGTAATGAAGATCATCAATCATATGAGTTTCTGGACTTAGAAGTTCTGGAAGGGTTGTGAGATAAGTTTAAATGGAAGCAACTATGTTCAGTCAAACAAATCAGTCACATTGATTAGTAAGCATGTTTTCTAAATAATTAGGGTTAATGACTTAGGAGGGTAATAAGGTTTCCAGTTTGTCCGTATTAGGTCACTAAGGTTTTTTTGTGCGTATTAGACCAATATGGTTGTTATTACCGTTTAGAAATAGTCATTTTTACCCGTTAAAACCGGTAAAAGGACTATTTCTAAACGGTAATAACAACCATATTGGTCTAATACGCACAAAAAAACCTTAGTGACCTAATACGGACAAACTTGAAACCTTATTACCCTCCCAAGTCATTATCCCTAGAATTTTACATCCTTATATGAATACTCGTTTAATAAATAACATCCCGTTGATCCATTTATGTTTATTTTCTATTTGGATTAGAGTTCATAAGATAATATTTAACTTGCATACACCTCGATATCTCTTCCTAATTATACATAAATTGCATACTAAATATAATTTGTTGCATTTGTTTTAAACAAATAAAACTTTAATTTTATTTTATTTTGAAATGGAATTTCCCTAATCAAGGTTTTCAAGCCAACTTTCACGCATCGACTAATCCTCCATTGTAAACATGAAGTTTTGTCTCATTTCATGGGATCACTGCAGACGAACTTTCATAACCACAAAGGTTGAGTGGTACCAAGATTAAAACATAGATCAATATGTTATCCATTATATTTTCTACATCTGTTACCAAATCACCACAACCCAAGTAGTTGGCTTTAAAACTCTTAACTACTTTAGATAAATATTTTTCATATGTTTATTGGTGCATACACCTCGATATCTCTTCCCAATTATACATAAATTGCATACCAAATACAATTTGTCGCATTTGTTTTTAAACAAATGAAGCTTTAAAACTTTACCTTAACTACTTTAGATAAATATTTGTCATATGTTTATTGGTGCATCTATCTCCTGATAATAAAATTTCATTTTTTAGATACGATCATTTTAGTTTTCTTTTTAACTTTGTTTAAACAGTTGAAGTATATTAACTAAAAAAAGCTAACTAGAAGTTAGCTAAATATAAAACAATTTTAAATTGAAAGGCAAATTTTGATTATGCAACCACATAACCCAATTGGTTTTGATGTTATACAATTTATATGACAAAACCAACTAAAATATAATGCTATAATATTTTCAAAATGGAAGTGACAATTTATGTATTATAGAGTTGCACAGTATAACATTTTAAAATGATTCAAAATTTGCGATTACACCCTTAGGAATACAGGAATACGTTCAACATGGAGACAAAATCCGGTAATATATAAAATATGTTTGAAAAACACTAAAACATGTTTACTAAGAAAAAGTATTAAATCAAGCTTACATTTATTCTAGGCAAATTGTAACTAAAGAGAGGAGTAAATTTAGTTGTTGCATAACGTGTTTGCTATTTTCTTAAATGGTTAATAAAAAAGGTAATTAATTTAAGAAAAAGGATGGGGGACACTTTTTCTAAAGGAAATGCACGATCAACTTCCAAAAGGTGAAATATGCACATGAGGGTTGCCAAGTAACAACTCATCTTTTATGGCCACATATACATTGAATTAAGAAAGCTATTGGTCCTTCACCGAGCTTTTTATTTTGTTCTCGTTCTCATTTCTTTTTACTTTAAAAATACATATATAAAAATAGAAAGCATTTCCGCTTCAAAACCACAAGCACATCGTTTAGTCCGTACCTTTAAGCAAATGGAATTTATCAACCAAGGACTCAAGCCATATAATATGAAGTAAATTGAATTTTCTTATTTATCATTTCTTTCAACCGTCATCAAAAGATTTTACCTTCACTACAGAATATTCTCCTTTTTTTTTTTCTATTAAATCGTTATTACCTTATATAATCATAAATTACTAAACATTTGAGCATCTTATTTTTAAATTAGAGTAAAATACAAAAGTGGTCCATATGATTAGTACAACTTCACAATCTCAATGCACGTTTGAAAATTTTGGCACACTCAATCTTTATGGTAGTATTCTCTCACATAGTTGGTCATTCGGTCTAGGGATGGAGATGAAGGTCTTGGTAAAAACCCAAATAAAGAAGAAGGACATGATCTATTGATACTTATTTTTCCTTGAGTTTGATCTTTTTGTTTTAGTTAATCAATGTTGATCAACGTTTTGTAGTTGGTTTAGTTCATCATCTTGGTTTTCAGTTTAGTTCTTTTTCATGTATGTTGGTTTTTCTTATAAGTGTTCATTATGTCCATTCTTTTTAGGTTTCCATAAACTCCTTGGCACAATACAAGTTGTAAAATCATAAAACTAATGAAGTCTAGTGATCAACAAAGTCCTTAAGGAAGAAGTAACACTTTCTAGAACTTGATGAAATTAACGAACGTTCACCGAGTGAAGGATCTTCAAATGTCGATTAAGGACAAACTTGATTATTTATCACCTTGAATTCGGACTAAAATGAAATGAATGTGCATTACGAAGTGTTTCTAGGGGTTTGGATGCCTCATAAACGCAGGAAAAAGTTCTAAAATTAGAAAGTGGGAACCCTAAAAACGGATGTCCTAATTCCTTATATATAAGGCAAAATCAGGCAATGTGGGATGCTAGACGTCTTTAGGGATGTCCTAGATGTGGTGAAGCCTAGGTATCCTTGAGGGTGTTCTACAAGCTCTCTATCGTCTTTCATTTATACTGAAAATGGATAAAGATGGATTTCTATCCTTGAGGCGTCCTAGATGCATGAGGGATGTCCTACATGGTTTCTTATGTGTTTCATAAATGGTTGTTGCACGTCGAGACAAGGCTACAACAGTTAGGTGTCCTAGATGTTTGTGGGCGTCCTTGAGTGTTGAACTATCTTCTTATCTCTTTTGATGGTGCTACTATCAAAATTGGAAGAAACGTAAAACATAAAAGTTGTGGAAAATGTTGTCTAGTTTCCGAAGCATCCAATTTACATCAACCGAAGCACAATAAACTTGAGATATGATTAAAAACATTGGAGCATGGTCAACTTTCCAACAACATTTTTCTTCATAACTTTGTGTAGTCCATCCCACATGTTCTTTAGCCATTCTTTGTCTATTTTCCTTGTAGATTCATCCCACTTCAACTATATTTGATTACCTACATATAATGTTTAACAATTCATCAAAGTATGGAAAGTATTGGGCAAAATCACATCAATTCAACTCATTTAATAAAGTTTATTATGTTCTAAAAATTGTTCGAGTGTACATCTTTATGCCAAATAAGCATTGAAGTTGTAAAAAAAAAAGATTAGGCTATCATGAATGGGAACTACATCTCAACTCCAAAAGTGTTGCCACCTCATCTCCACTACCACACCACAAACCTTAAGTTATGATGTATGCCTCTAAGAGCATCCATAATGCTTCGTTGAGTTGTAGAGTTGAATGAGGTGATATGTCTAGTTGTCATTCAGTAGATAAAATTTTACCATTATGAGATGTCATATTGACATTAAATGAATTTTGAGTTAATGGTCATTGAATTCTTCAATGAGAAAAAGAAAAGTTCTCTAATTCTTAAATAAATACTATAAATTAGCTTTTTGTAATTTTATATTGAACTTTGTAGAGTTTAATGCATTTTAGGAAAAAATTGTTAGAATTGTATAGAATGTTGAAAGATGATATAACAATGCATTGAACTCTATAGATTTCAATGCATTACAGATGTCCTAATGTACATTGTGTTAAGCTTTTGTGACATGTATTATAGCATGTGAACACCCCCATATGTTATTCTGATGTGGAATGGAGGTGGGTTAAGTTGGTAATATGGTTTAACGCCATTTTCTTTCATTCTTTCTCTATCTTATTCTCTTTTATATTATTTTTACATTAAAATGTTAGGAGAATTTGGGGTCGTGGAGTGGTAGCTAGGTATTCTTACGGTAAGTGGTTAGAAAGTGATGTTTACGTGCCGTTGAGATGAGAAACTTTTTGTGTTATACTGTTATGAGTACATCAGTTAGCCTTGGGAAATACTCATCATTAACATTTTATATAAAATAAAAAAATTCCTAAAACTTACTAAAAACTTCATTAATAAAAAAAAACTACTAATAAAAGTATTTTTACACGTAACTTAAACACCACCTTAATCTAAAAATAAAAATACTTTAATAAAAGTAAATAAAAATTACTAATCATCATATTTTCTCGAATTTTCCGTTTAAGCTTTAAAAACCTTAGGAGGTCTTCTGGTGAAAGATCCGGTTGGGATGTTGTGTTCAAAATTTGCATATCAGGAAAAAACATTTGTTGTTCCCGTCTCGCTTCGGTTTTAGTTTTTAATTTTTTTCTTTAGTAAGAGAATGTGTTCATTGAACTTTTCCGAAAGTGATTACATGGTATTTCCTACGAATACATTTTTATCAGGACCGGTCCTAAGGATTTAAATGCCCAGGACGAGCCGCAAAAAAAAAGCCATTGGGCCCTTATGTGTGATGAATAGAATTATATAAACTGAAGTTATTTTAAGACGATGATAAGTTTTAGAAATTTGTTTTTCTCATGTGAAAGTGTAAATCATAAGTTATTTAGAGCAACAATGCACCCATTACAAATAATGGAATAGAATAATGAAATGGGATGAGTCATTACGCTATGTTCTAATATACATGTTAAAAAACTATAAAAATATTAATAATTAATAAAGAAAATGATTCATCCTACCTGATGGAGCAAAGAAGAATGAGAGTCACATTGAACAAGAAAGAGTTCATAAGAGTACATCCCTACCTGGACAGAAGGTTATTTTACTTGATATTCATTCACAAGTCACAATTAAACAAAAAATAAATAGATAGAAAGGTAATTTTACTTCATTGGATGGATAGTGATAAACCCTAGTCTGAGACTAAGCATCATTGCCCCCAACAATAACTGCAAGCAAAGGTAGAAGCAGAAAAACGCAAAGGTTACAGTGCCCAAAAGACCTGGTGAAGGAAGGATAATTTGGTCAACCTAACAACATTAATGTGTTTCTTCACTCACATATGGAATAGGAATAAAAAATTACCCCAAATGTCATCCAACTTTCTAAAAACCTCATTCAGGAATGAAGAAAGTGAAGGGTCAATCAATAGATAATAACGTGTGCAACCCAAGCATTTGAAAAAATTAACCTAACAAGGGGAACACAATCAATCGATTCCCAATTTTAATAAACATAAAATTTGATTTTTTATTGTAAAGGAATTACGAATTACCCAAAGACTCTGAGTAAAAGCTTTGCAAGATAGCCATAAACATTCATTCTTGTTTCACTGTAAAACGGAAAAAAAAAAATATAAACCAAAAGTCAAATCTGAATTATGCAGAAATACCAACCAACAAATTTGAGGTTACCCATTTCTGGCTTTTCTGATGAGTGATACACATTCGTTCGTTCCTAATTCATTAACTCTGATTCAATATCCCTTACATGAGTGATTAGCAATCAATTACTAAAACCCTTACCCGAATCCTGATAAAGCCGCTGAATGTTGAATTGATGATGATCAATCGAAAATCGCTCTTGTTCTATCACGTTCTTGGCTTGCGATGCGTGCTTGGATTCTTGCATTCTCAGTGCGTCTCACGTTTTCTTGCTGGTCAACGATGTTGACTTGGACATTAGGCCTGATTTCAATATAATATATAAAAAAAATTGGGCCCCATCAAAAAATGGACCCTGTTCCTATGCCCAGTTTGCTCTTGCTCATCACCGGGCCCGTTTTTCTTTGTCCCTTCCAACCGGTAGTTGAAGGGTGACTTATGGTGGATCCTTGTCGATGTCATCGTTGAGTTCGATTCGTGTACCTGCATGCAACATATTTGTGTAGTTGTTTGATTTAGTTTGTTGGAGCCAGTGGATTGCAAAAAAGACGTTCCGAATTAAGCATCCATTTTGGACCTTCTCGCATAACTAGCCATGCTTTTTGATGATCAAATGTTTTATCACTATGGGTACCTAATATTGTTGAAGCGAGATAACTAAAATGTTAAATTTGTTGGATCCACTTTTATGCATTTTTGTAAGATAGGTAAACATATCGTTAAAGTTGATGCAGCTAGCTCTTAACTCGCGCCATTTTCCATTTATACATTTGAAAGTATGATATTCACAATTTCATATTTTGGCATGGAATTTCGCTAAAAAACGGTTCCAAAAAGTCTTCGTGGATTGGTGGTTGCTGCTATGTTGGTCTTCAGATATAAATATCCAAACTCGTGTTAATGTCACTTCCTCATCTTTGCTCCAACTCGTAGTACCTTTGGTTGTCTTTGTTTTATTATTTTCTTCTTGAATGTTTTGGTTGCAATTTCGATACCAATTCGTCACTGTTGTGGGAAGGTTATGTCTGAGATCGTTAGGCCGGAGAAGGTTGAACTTGAGAATGTTGACAATAAGAAGGATGATTTTTTGTTGAAATTGTTGGGGGTAAGTGTTTGCTTGAAATTGCTTTTGTTGTTAGAAGTAATTTTGTTGAAATGATGAGCATTGTAAAATATTCATGAACACACGGATAGATGAGCAATATAGATTTAAGAGTATAATAGTGGATGTGTGTAAACTGCTCTTAAAAAAAGAATTGGTGGTTGTAGTGTAGAAATATGTATATAGTTTCTTAGTATTTATAGTTAAAATTTATATATATATATATATATATATATATATATATATATATATATATAATTTTAAACACTTGATCTGATGGTCCTAGCAGACTCCACTCCACACCACCACCACAAGACATGGGGGTGGTGTTCATGCGTAGACATGCCCTCCATGTCATCCTTACGCGTCTTCTGTAGGATGCATACCTTTGGTCTTATAGTTGGTAATATTGTTAGTTTTCGAACAAGAATAGTAAGTTTAAGGTCCTAGATGGGAAAAAACATATTAATAGTCTAGAGTGAAGAAAAATGATACACTTCGCTACCGTGACATTAACATTTTGGTTGTTATAGTTGATTATCTGCTTCTGATTATTTACTTATTTAGTTTCCATTTTCCAAATACACGTCCAAACATCCATGCAAGGCACAACAACTAGGAGTTATTAGGTTGGAGGGAGTGATACCACCGAAACCGCACTCCCTCCCCCACCACATAAGCGTCATGTCACTTTTTACCACTCAAGTGTGGTTTCTTGTCACACCAAGGGTGTGGTGCCACACTTTTTTTTTTTTTTTTTAAGTATTTTATTTAATAAAACTTTTTTTTTAACTATTTTAATATAATATAACTTCTATTTTAATAAAAAAAACATAATTTTTCATTACTTGAAAATTAAAAAAAACAGTACATTGCGTTACTAAAAAAAAAAAACTCACACACATGACATTTAAATAATCCTAGAAACTTAAAAAATACAAATAAAATAACTAAAGCAAACTACGGAATTTTTTTTTGAGAGAGTGGTGATTTAATTTAATTTAATTTTTTTTTTTGAGAGAGGAGATTGTGTAGTGAAAAAAAATTAAGTTGGTATGTATATATAGGAAAGAAAAAGCAAAAAGAAAAAAAAAATTTAAATTCTCAACAGATCAGTCCTTCCTCAACCAATCAAAACACACGGTTTTGGAGGACTGCACTGCGGCCAAGACCGCACCAGACAGCGGTCTGGGAATGGTGTTCCCGTCCTATGCGGCACGAAGTGCGGTCTTGGACCGCACCCACACCGTGTAGTCTTACTTATTTGCAAGCAAAGCATGAACCAAATAGAGAATGTGGCTTTATGGGCTTCAAGTTCAACTACCATGGGTTTTATTCTTTCTAAATCTAGACTAGTTCTAGTCATTGACGAAGGGAGTTTATCACGCCAAACTTTGTCAAGAAGCCCATACCAATACTATTCACAATTTACATCCTTGTTTGCTATTAATTTTGACTATATATTTGCGTATTTTATTTTAATATAAAACAACTTCATAACAGGTATACAACGACCAACATAATGAACGGAATTATAACTCGCATAAAAAAAGCTTGAATCGAACCTTAGACTTGTTTGCAATTCTACTATCAAAAAATCAACTATGCTATCACCTTAAGATTATATTTGACGTACATAAACTATTTTATGTTTTGAGTTTATTGCAATAGAAGGGTTGGTAATACAACTAAAGTAATTTATAAACGAACCTTTTAAAAATATCAAGACATTAATACTCCTCCACAAGTTTTCCAAAATATAGTTCATCTCTTATATCATTTTACATTTAGTATCCAGTTTATCATCATCTATATTTTACCAGATGCCATCACTTTAAGATAAAAAAATAACTTTTTCCAATTCCAATTCCAATTCCAAATGATGAATATATTATGAACTTCAAATTTTTAACAGGAACAAACCTACCAAACATAACCAACTATGTTTACACCAAATACACATGAACCACAACCAATATCTAACACTAACCTATATACATCACTCTAACCTTATGTTCAACAACACATTACAACCAAACCAAATGGAAGAGACTTCACAAGTTTCACTTTACACCCACCTACCACCTACCACCATTTATAGGCTGACTTCCCCCCTGTTCCGACTGGCCACCGGTGCATCCTCTAAGCATAGCCATCAAACTGCCGCCATGAACCCTGCCTTCTGGTAGCACGTAGCCACCGTATTCCGCCATAAGCGGTTGAGGTTGGTCCACCATGAGTCCAGGAATCCGGTCATCTTGAACCAACTGACTATGTGAAGCACAAAGACCGGTTTTCCCTCTAGCAAACTTGTCACAAGGAGTTGAGGTTTGACCACCGGATTGTTCCGGTTGGCCCCACGAGCACCGCCTTCCACCGCCATGTGCCTTACAGAAATCCGTTCGGCCTTGCGCGCTCTTCCCACACCCCTCATATTTACATCTTTTGCCACCACCATGACGAACACAAAAACTAGTCCGGCCTCTAGCACTTTTTGTACACTCGGCCACCGCGCACCGCTTTCCACCACCATGATTCACACAGAATAGAGTCCCACCATGGACACTCTTCGTACAACCGCCTTCAAACGTGCACCGCTTCCCACCACCATGGCCTTTACAAAAATTCGTACTACCTTCCGCCCCTTTCGTACACCCTAAAAAAGTACACCGCTTCCCACCACCATGAGCTTTACAAAACATCGTGCTCCCCTGAGCACCTTTCGTGCATGCCGGAAAGTGGCACCTCCGGCCACCACCATGGGAGATGCAGAGACCGGTAACACCCTCGGCGCTTTTCGTACACCCTTCCGCTTTACACCGCTTCCCGCCACCATGGCGTATACATAACCCTGATTTTCCCCTGGCGGCATGGGTGCAGCCCTCGTGGCTGCACCGCCTGCCGCCACCGTGGCCGATACAGTAGTCTGTACGGCCTTCAGCGCTTTTGGTGCAGCCGAGAAACTCGCACCGGCGACCACCGCCGTGGGCTTTACAGAACACTGTTTTACCTTCGGCTCCTTTTTGACAGCCGCCTCGCTGGCACCGCCTGCCGCCACCATGGGAGATGCAGAATCCGGAAGCTCCTCTTGCGCCACGTGTGCATCCGGTGAACCGGCAGTCTTTCACGTTACCTGTACGTCGATTTTGTTGTTGGGGTAATACAGAATCTAATGAAGGTGATGCGGTATGAATAACTAAATTTGGACCGTTATACCCTTGAATATTGTGAAGAAGAGGTGTAGGGTCTTTAGTAAGAAACGGGGGCAAAAGGGGTAATTTCCATCTGGATGACGTGGAGCCTTCATCAACAAGTTGAACTCCGGCAGAGGTCATGGTGCTGCCAGTATTATTCATGAACGGAAAAGATGGTTGACTAACAGCGGTTACATCAGATTCAATTGAGCCACCTGCGAGACTTAATTCAAGATCAACTTCGGTTCTTTCAATCCTTGATGGTTTGACTTGGTCAACGTTCTGTGTGTTGAGGTTCATTGTAAGATCAAGATTGCCGGAAGAATTTTCTTCAGTTTCTTTGCCGGAAAACATGGTGAGACCGGAGGTTGTAGAGCAACCCAATCCAAGAGACAAGGAAGACGCATCTTGCAAATCCAAACACCCGTCAATGAAGCTACGTTTTATTTTGCTTTGTGTGGAGTCCAGTGAGTAAAAGCTTGAGGGGAAATTAATTCCGCCATTAACGACTTTTTTAATACATTTGCATGCGTTTGAAGGTGAATTGGAAGGAAAATATGAAGGGGTGTCAGCCATTGGACTTTCTTCAATCAACACTTTGAACCGCTGCTAACAAATCCTGATGTGTCGCATCGATCCATTAAAGGAATTACATGAAGACACTGATCATATAATAAAAATGGAGGCTTTATTGATCAGATAACCTCCAATTAAAGCCTCCTGTACCATATTAAATAAACTTATCAGGTGGTGATAAGGTCGTATCAAAGCCTTGAATGACCGACAGTTATGACATAAAAGAATCATTTAATGACAATTATAAGCAAAATCACACCGAAATTAAGAACTCATATCAGCTTCCCACAAAGAAAAAGAACAGACTGAAAAGGGTGTTTCATAGAACTAAATTACAGAAAATCGGCAGCTGAATTGAGCATATAACCAACAAAATAAACTTCTCACCCTTCAAGAATTGTAAGACGATTAGAAGAAACAGGAAATAATTTATATATCAGTTCAGTAAAACAAACACTTGACGATTTTCAAACCAATTCATCAGTTCACGGAAACATACCCAATTCATAGAGATTGTTATTTAGCCTAATTTCGTTATTGACTGATACCAAATCGAATCACCATCAAAAGATCAGGAATTACAGCAAGACGAAACCCGAGTCAATTACAACAACGAAGGAAGATAATCGGATTAAAAAAACAGAGTACAAGAGTGTAAATGAACAAAAAGACAGAGAATTGCGAAAATACCTAAAGAAAGGTCGATGAAATTGATGGTGGGCGATGGCGAGCTAGGGTTTGGCGATTGGAAGGGATGGGAGGAGATTTGTGGGAGTGAGTTTGGTCTTTTGGAGGTGGAAATTATGAGGAAAAAGGAAATTAAGGAAGGACGCGCATGTTAAGAAAGAGGTGCACGGTGGTTTCCACGTGTGTTTTATCCTTGTGAGTTTCCTCGTGTCCCCACTACCCTTCTATGCTCTCACGTGTTCCTACCTCCTCCTAGTAAAAATCTTCCACTCCAATTAAAAGAAAAAAATTTGGCTAATAATATATAAAGACAAACATGAATCGTCTCTATACTTTTTTATTATAGGCCATAAAATCAGTCTTTATTTATTTATTTTTTTACGAAAGTTATCTTTTCAGGGTTGAAAACTTGCATGGAAGGTTATTTTAACTCACATTTTCAGCCGTTAGTCATAACACGTGTCTAACATACCAGGATATTTTGGTATTTTCAGGTATATACCTGGACTGAATTCGTATTGTGACTTTTTTTTTTTTTTTTTGATATATCTGAAAACAAATAAAATATAAGAAAATCAAGGGAGGGGGATTCGAACCTAGGATCTCATTCCCTTCCCCTCATCAACCAACTCTCCAGTTTAAAAAAAATAATAATAAAAATAAAAGTAAGAAGAGAAAAAAAATAATAAATTTCTATTTTGTATTCCGGAATTAAAGAGAAATAAAAGAAAAATTAAACATTTTGTTTAAATCATTCCAAATTGGAAGAAAATTTATTAGAGAAAATGATAATTTTGTTTCCTTTCATTTTGTTTTTTTAATGAAACCAGAAATATATATTTTTTTGATTTTCTTTTCACTTCCATCAAAAAAATTTTCATTAGTTAAGTTGACATTGAGAACAAGTTGTTAAACTAAAGACAAACTTAGTTTATATTTCCAAAAACTAATTTAGTAAAAACGTAAATAATAAAAAATACAAAAAAAAACATATTTTTACAATAATTTTTTTTAATAAAAAATATATTTATGCATTGTGAAATATATATATAAACAATTTATATGTTTTTTTACATAAAATATTATTTATGTATTTTAAACGTTTCATATAATATGTTATTACTATGATCCTAAAATATATTTTCAGGTTCTCATAATTTTTTTTACTTTCACCTATTTTTTTACGTATTTATTTTATGTTGTGCTTATAGGTAAAAACTAAAGGTAAACAAAACCAAAAAATTGAAACCTAAAAACCAAACCATCAATTTTCGGCTTCAATTTCAAGAACCAAAAAATTAGTTTCGATTACGGTTAGTACTTCAGAAACCAACCTATTAAAAACCAAACCCACCCATAATATACATTTTTTTAATATTTGATATTTGATATTGAATATCCTATATAAAGATGTTTGGATAAGTTTATAAAAAATGATAAACACTTTTCAATTTATAGTTTATAACTCACTGGATAAATTAGGATGGTTTTACTTATGAATTTTGATTTATCCCGGTGTAATAATCGGTAATAAGTTAAAAATGACCTTTTTAGCGTAACACCCCCTTAAAAAAATAAAAAAAAAAACCAAACCCAACCCTCTAATCCCCTTTTGTTTGCTATACGACGTGACTCTCAGCTTTTCCTTCTCATCGAAGAGACGAAGATCGAACCATAAGCGATGAAGCTCTATTGAATCAACGAAGTGAAGTGAGTGTCGTTTCTCTTAGGGATTTTGTCTCGGCAATCGGCATCACAGCGCAGGTGAGTTTCGTCTGCAACATCTCCATCTTGGTGTATCTTTAGACTAACGACGTGCATCTCCAATCCTACACAGTACACACACCATAATAACAGTTTATTACTTTTATGTTGCTTCTTGCCGATTTAGGAACTCCGATTTGCTTAATCTGATTTTTCATTCTTGCTATTTGCTTAATCTCAGTTTAATTGAGAGTTCATCTTTAATCTGAAATGTCAATTCTCATGCTACAGTTATGATATTTAGATTTATAATTGGTTTACCTACTTCTCAAAGTGCTTTTTTGCATTATAAGCTGTTGGATGAAATTCCTGTTAGAACTGGTAATGAAATCGGCATGACCTGACCAAATTAGTTGGGCTCTTACTGGTTTTACTGCCTCTTCATAAGCAAAGACACAATTTCCAGTAATTAATTGCTTGAAACTTATACAGATCAAGACTGTTAAGATGAATTGAAGTTATTAGTTCCAATATTTCTTTATTTGAACAAACAAAGTGGTATGGTGCTTACAATCATACAGATTTGAATACTGTTAATTAAAATCCAACTCAATAATAGACTGAGATTTTGATGATATTCATTTCTGCAACTTTGAATCCTAAATCATAATTTGAATCCTAAATCATAATTTTTTCTCTTCAATTCTTTCTGTTTAACCTACATGCTTTTTTCAAGCATTTTAAGGTTATGGGCTTATGGCATCTGTTTACAAGATTTCTTTTAGTTGATATTCTATGTTTAACCTCCGACCACCCTCACCTTCACAGTCATCCCTAGCTCTGATCACCACCATTGTCATCTGGTGTAACAGCCATTGTACATAAGCATATGCAATTCCTTCATACGTGACTGATGATCATTTATTCCTTCTTATTTTCTTAAGGTTTCTCTCATATGTGATGAAATTTTTTCCTGTTTCTTTCATTACTGTAATTTCACTAGAGTAAAGACTAAAGAGTTATTGATGAAACAATAATGCTGGTTCTGTTTCTTCCCTTTTTCCTCCTTTAGAAATAAATCTATTGTTAATCTGATATCATCTACACTACTAGTGTACTGCACTTATTTTAGATCATCAATATTTGCTAGTTATATCTTATACTCATATTTTCTATGTATATTAGTGTCTTATTAAGTATTGTTTTAGTTGGTAATCATGTATAATGCATTCTACTTCACTAGTGACTACTTGTACGCCTCACATTTGATGGCTTTGAGTGTGTGCAATAACATATTTCATTGCTAGGAAAAGAGTGAATTTTGTCATATGTTTGATCAGTGATGAATCCTACAATATCTGGGAACCATATGAACTGTTTGCATATCCTTTTGTTGGTTTTGTCCCCAAACAACAATTGTGCAGATTTATGAATGCTGCTCTAACGACTTCTGGTTTAACACAATTTATACAAGTCTAAGAATAGATAGAATATTACAAGGTCCCAACTCCTAAATATAGCAGAACTAGTGGAAATGAAAGAAACTAACAAATCTTTAACACATCCCCAAGTTACGTATGATATCTAGGATGTTGCATCTGTGTGTTGCTATACTAAAAAATAGATGCATGCAGATGATTTAAAATTAAACCTAGTGAATCCCAAATATGTAAATGAAAAGGATATAATAGCAAACTCATCACCATAACTCTTCTCCTTGTCAAATTTCTTAGAAGTTTAAACTTATGCAAATAATTAAATTACTATTTTAGTAGAACATTAGATTTGGTTTCTGTCGAGTATTCAACAACCCTGAGACTATAGCTTATCAGTTCGATAGTTTCATTTGTACAATTTATGAGAGTATATTAATGCACAGTATATGTTGGATTTATATAACGAATATAACAAAGAAATAATACCAACCTTACAGAAAACGCAAACCTCATATAATTTCCAGATTTAACCACATCAAGTTCTACTGCATGTTTCTTGCATCCTGTATATGATTTATAAGAAAATGTAAACACCTGATTACATCCACTTCTTTGTTTAATTTGATTTATATTCTTTGCTTATGTAGTAGAAGCGACATGACTTATAGCTCTGGTGAAGAGGGCCCTGCCATTGTGCAATTGCAAAAATGGGAATCTTCTCAATTGCAAGCAAACCTGTCAGAGTTCTGTGAAGCTTTCCTTTCCCCAACCAGGGAACTTATAGTATTGCTTTCATATCACCATGAAGGGTTACTTCTTCCTCTAGTCAAAGGTGAACATCCAATCTAACAATCTTAATTACTTATCCTATGATCGAACCTGGCTTATGTTGATTTTAAGATGTGATTTATTTATACGAATCTTCCTTGCAGGTGAAGCTGTAAGTAGTATTGTAAGCTATCCCATGCTTTCTGATATAAATTCACTTGCTTGGGGTATATGTGAAGATTCAAATAGTCAACATGAGGGGGGTTTATTTAGAGAACTTCTCTTTGTGGTTGGAGATCATGGGTTGACTGCTCATGCATTTTGTCAATCCATTGAGTGCAGTGAATCCCTTGAGCCTATGCCAGATGTAAATAGTGGAGAATGGGTTGAATGGGGCCCATCTAATGATGCAATGCATATAAATAAACCGGAAAATGATGATGAACAAAGGAGATGGTTGAGAACTTTCCTTACTAAAGCCAAAACAGTCAAATCCGAAGGCAAGCTTTGTAGTAGATTCCCAGATAAGTCTCAATTCCCATCTTCCACTACAGTTGTTTCCTTCAACATTTTTGAGAACGATTCTACACTTCTGAGAGACCTATTTCATGGAGATGATTTGAACAACATTTCATACGAATGCTGTAGCGTGTTTGTTAATAATTCACATGACCTGATTGGGTTTTCCTTAATCTTTTCTCCTGTGAACACCAATGATGAATCTGAAAGGAAACAAAGAAAAAAAGTAGTTGTTGTTGGTAGGATAGTCAGCTGGGGCATACAGTGGGTTTGCTCAGTGAAGCTTGATGAGGATGTATATAAAGTTCCTGTGGATCAATGGGTGGACTTCAAATTTTCTGATAGATATCTTATATGCCTTAATTCTGCTGGTGTAATATTCTTTTTTGGTGATATAACTGGTGAATACATAGGATCTGTCAATCTGCTAGAGATATATAATGGAGGTGAAAGTGAAAGTAGGTCTTGTACAGTATCTACTGGTCAAAGTCAAACTAGTAGTAATTTTATTGGTCAAACCGTGTTTAGGACTCTTCTTGTTGCTTCACATACATCACTGATGGCTGCAGTTGATGAGCATGGTATTGTTTATGTAGTTCGTGGTAGTGACCATATTCCAGGCATAAATAACTCAGTTGAGAAGTCTCTTCCACAGTTCCAACAATTAAGGCACCAGACTTTGGTTGGGTGGGAGGTTGGTGGTGCTGATATCAGCCACCAGAGAAGCTTTTCCAAGGACAAAATGGGAAGTAAAGAGTTATTACCTACTTTGAGAAGTGTATTTCTTCCAACAGATAAATATAGAAAAGATGATATTATATGTCTTTCCCCATTTGGAATCACCAGGCTTAGTAAAAAATATAGTACAGTTGTCCATTTCAACTACCATGTAGACTCGGCTATGATTATGAATGATGGTGGTCAGGAAGAGGAAGTCACTGTAGGAGATGCAGTTGGATGTGTGTTTCATGGATGTTTTTATCTGGTCACATCGGAGGGTATTTCTGTAATTCTACCCTCTATTTCATTGGAATTAGCTTCTGGTTGTATTCCTGTTGAAGCTATTGGATACCGACAGAATAATATCTGCTCTATGGATCAAACTGTAAACCTAATTGAAATAAAAGGATTGAAGCAGCCATGGCCAACTTGGAAAATTGAGGTTTTAGATAGAGTTCTTTTGTATGAAGGATATGAAGAAGCAGATCATTTATGCTTGGAAAACGGTAATTTTTTTTTTTTTTTTTTTTTTTATAATTCTAAGTGGAATTAAGATAAACATATGATTAAAAATTTGTTTTTCCTTGTTAATGTTTAATGTTGATATCTATCTGTAGGTTGGGACCTGAAGGTTCCCCGGATTCGTCGGTTGCAACTGGCACTGGATTACTTGAACTTTCAGGAGATTGAGATGTAAGATTTATTATTTATAAACTTTAGTTTGATTGATACATAACCAAATAGGACATTATCTCATGTTTTTTTTTTAATGGATAATTAGTTCGTTAGAGATGCTTGCTGGTGTTAATTTGGCAGAAGAAGGGGTCCTGAGATTGGTCTTTGCTGCTGTTTATTTGTCATTGAATAAAGGTGGAAATGATAATGATGTATCATCTGCATCAAGGTATGATTCTTGTTATGCATCTTATATTTTTTTATATGGTGTATTTTCTTATAGAATATATGTTTATGATTCAGGCTTCTTTCATTGGGCACCCATTTCTCTACAAAAATGATACGTAGATATGGATCATTGCAACATATTGAAAATGGAAATGGATCATTTACAGACATGGAAAGTTCTCTTCCTTTGCTTTTAGCAGATAAAGAACATAATGAAACTGAAAATTCAAAAAGACTCGAGGAAATGGCCCGTTTGCTGGAAATCATACGAAACATGCAACGTCTTCTTGCTACCAAATTTAAAAAATCTGTTACACGAATGGTTAGTTTTATTAAAATTCAATTCATTCAAATTTGCAATAGCTGGCTTTTATATATTTGTATGAGTAATTAAATTGCGTATGTGTTGTGTGTTATGTAACAGGGGGAGAGTTTGAAGCCATTGGAATTTATGGATTCAGAGTTATCACAGGATGATTCCACACATGTTTCTTCAATGGAAACAACAAATGAGCAGGAAACAACCAATGGTTTGATGTCGGTTGACTCAGTTGACTCTAGATTCTATTCAGAGCTGGAGAGATCTGTTTCTCAAGTAGAAACAAGAGCTATTCCATTTGAAAATCCTAAGGATATGATTGCACGTTGGGAACATTTAGACCAAAAAAATGTTGTGAAAGATGCTTTACTTTCTGGGCGTCTTCCATTAGCAGTTCTTAAATTGCATCTTCATAATCAAGAAGGTATGGATGGTAACAATGAGCCTCACAATACTTTTGAGAAAGTCCGTGATATTGGAAGGGCTATTGCTTATGATCTGTTTCTAAAGGTATACGGTTGCTCTTAACACATTCTAATAAATATAAATCAAGAAAAAAAAAAAAAACAGCCATGTATCACTGTCCAGATTAAGCACTTCATTAAGTTAAAAGAAACAGCCCCTCACTCTAATGCCATTATACTTATTTTCTGCCTATTATGATGAACAGGGTGAAACTGAAGTTGGTGTAGCCACACTGCAAAAACTAGGAGAGGATGTGGAAAGTTGCCTAAGGCATCTGGTTTTTGGCACTGTTAGGAGATCTCTTCGAAACCAAATAACTGAAGTGATGAGAAGTCAGGGGTATTTTGGACCATACGAGTCAAAGATATTGGAAGGGTTATCATTTGTTGAGGTACATGTGTTTTCTCAATCCTATTATCAACAGTTGCTATTGATTCTGATCCTGCAACTTATTGCTTTGTGATAGAGGGTCTACTCATGCAGTAGTTTTCACACAACATTTCTTTCCCGGCAAAAGGACTTAATTGTCAATTCACCAGAAGACATCAAGCTGCCTGTGTTGCATATACTATCTAACAACCTTACTATTGAATGTGGGGAAGTTGATGGAGCTGTTTTAGGTTTATGGAGAGATGTGAGCAAATATTCAGAGATTCCTGTGGTTGATGATGATGACACTCATGCTTGTTATTGGGCTTCTGCTGCAGTCTGGTCTGATGCTTGGGATCAGAGAACCATAGATCGTGTAAGTTTGTTTATATCTTATTTTTCAAACATGCTTGAAAAAAACTAAAAAGTAATTTATATGTTTTGTTTGTCATTGTGCAGATAGTGTTAGACAGGCTTTCTCTTGTTGATTTTGATGTATCATGGGAGTCACAATTTGAGTACCACATAAGTCACAGTAATTGGGAGGAAGCTTCTAGACTCATTGACATAATTCCATCATACTCATCACAACATGGAAACCTTCGAATCAGTTTAGATGGTTTACCAAGTGCTTCTACTGAAGCCAAAACCGATTTCAATGATTATGGAAACTACATATATTCTATACAAGACTTAGATGCTGTGTGCATGGATGTCCAAGATATAAAAATACTAAGGTTCCCATCGATTAATACATCCTCCATGTGGCTAAAATCACTTGTGGAATCACATCTTGCTAAAAAATTCATATTTCTTAAAGAATTCTGGGATGGCACTGAGGAAATTGTATGTCTTCTCGCAAAGTCAAACTTTGTCACAAATTCCAGTGATGCAGCTTCTGTTGACCAGTCAACAGGAGGAGATTCGACAGATCTTTATTTCCCAAATATTGATAAAGACATGAGTGGTGGTTGTTTCCAGGGTCTTCATAAGCTTTTTCTGCACCATTGTATTCAACATAACTTGCCACACCTACTTGATCTTTACCTTGATCACCATAAGTTGGGTACAGATCGTGAACTTCTTTCTGCCTTGCTAGAAGCTGCTGTAAGTTCTCATTAATTTTTTGTTTTTCTTTATTTATGCATTTCTCATCAACATTAATTGACTTGTACTTGTATGACCAGACTACAGAGAACCACTATGTTTTGGACAGTTTTGCGGTTTAACCACTAATACTTTTTTTTTCCCAATCAAACCATGAAAGTTCTATTTTGACCTTTTATATTAGGTTTCACTGGTGATTTTGCTTATGTGTCATTTTTATAAAAAGTGAAAATGGCATGCCATGTGTTATTAACTGTTTAACATATTTTATTTTTTTTCATTCAAACCATGGAAGCTCCAGACATTAAATTAAATTAACCATTTGACCTGTTGTTATATCAGGTTTCACCTGTAATTTTGCTTATGTGGCATTTAAAAAAGAAAAGAAAATGACATGTCAATTTCTATTAGGGTAAATTACAGAAAAAACATTGTATATTCAGCAGTTTTGCGGTATAACAGATACTTGATTTTAATTTTTTTTTTCCAATCAAACCATTATATTTTGAGTGGTATTAGTAGTTAAACTGCAGAACTGCCCAATATGTTTTTTTTTTTTTTTTAAATTCATATGTTGCCCTATTATTAACTGACATGTTAATTTCTTTATTTTATTTTTTTGAAAATACCACATAAGCAAAAGCCAAAAGTACTGGTGAAACATGATATAACATAGATGGTTCAAATGGTTAATTTGGAAAAAATAAAGTATTAGTGGTTAAATTAAAGTGAACATCTGCTCACAATGTAATGGTGTTTTTATTACTTTCCCTAATAATAATTATTGACATTTCGTTTTCTTTTCCCTTTTAAAAAAATGCCACATAATCAAATTAACCGGTGAAACCTGTTTGGAAACATGTCTTAAACATCATCTCTATGGTTTGATCAGAAAAAACAAAGTATTAGTGGTTAGACTGCAATGTAATTCACCCTAACTTTAAGTTTATGAAGCAATTCTTAATTTAATTTTGGGAGAAATGATTCACAGGGAGATTGTCAATGGGCAAAATGGTTGGTGTTATCAAGGGTTAAAGGGAACGAATACGAGGCATCATTCTCAAATGCTAGGTCAATTGCATCACGTCCTGGGAATCTGGAAATAGAGGAGGATATAATTCATACAGTTGATGACATTGCTGAAGGAGCAGGAGAAATGGCAGCAATAGCAACATTGATATACGCACCTCTTCCTATTCAAGACTGTTTAAGCACTGGTAGTGTAAATAGAAACCGCAGCTCTTCAGCTCAATGTACTTTAGAAAATCTAAGGCCAGCCATGCAACGATTTCCTACACTATGGCGCACGTTAGTTGCAGTGTGTTTCGGACAAGATCCTACTTCCAACTATTTTACCTCCAGATCAAAAGGCAAGCTTTATTATTTATTTATTTGTTTATTTATTTATTAGAATGTGTTAATTTTTGACATGATTGATTGTTTTTTTTTTTTTTAAAATACAGCATTCAGAAATTCTGCTTTATCAGACTATCTTAATTGGCGTGACAATATCTTTTACTCTGCTGGACATGATACTTCACTTGAACAAATGCTCCCTGGATGGTTCTCTAAGGCTGTCCGCAGACTTGTTCAGCTTTATGTGCAGGTTATATTTGATTGCATTTATTTTGATTTTGAAGGGTTATTGTTAAAATTAAAAAGCCCTTACTCTTTTCCAAAACAGGCACCTTTTTTTGTCAGTGGCTTTTGTGAAAAAAATGTGACCTTTTTTTTTGCAAAAAGAAAGAAAGTGGAGTCTTTTTTGGTCAGGTAGGAAAATCATAAGAAAGAATAAGTTTTTTGCAGGGTCCTCTTGGTGGGCAATCTGTACCGGGGTTACAAGTGGAAGAATCTTATCTTCTTAGAGATATTGATTATGAAGATAATGGTAATGAACAATCAAAGATCAGCACATTGTCTTGGGAAGCTGCTATCCATAGGCATGTAGAGGAACTATATGGGCCTTCAGCAGAGGTCGTTGACATGACATTTTTCATATTTAATCAGTTAGTGGCATTTTCTCGTATTTACCCTTTTACCCTTTCCAATGGAATGGTTTTAGGGATCAAGACTTGGACATGAGCATCACCTACACCGTGGACGCCCCTTGGCGGCTTTTATACATCTCCTTTCTTTAAGACTAAAAAAACTGAAATTGGAATTTGAGACACGCAGAATGCAGTCAGATGTAAACGGGCAATCAAATATTCAATCTGATGTCCACACTCTACTTTCTCCAATAACACAAGAGGAAGAATCTCTTCTTTCATCTGTAAGATCAATCATAGATACTCTTTTTACACTACCCTAACCTAATGTCTCACACTCTCATGTTTGTATGCGTCTAGGTTATGCCCCTTGCAGTCATGCATTTTGAGGATTCCGTATTAGTGGCTTCCTGTGCTTTTCTTTTGGAGCTTTGTGGCATATCTCCTACTATGCTTCAAGTGGACATTTCTGCCCTCAGGCGGATATCTTCCTTCTTTAAATCTATTGATCAAAATCTTGAAGGCGATATTAGTGGATCTCTTGCCCGAGCATTGGCTGAATACTATTTGAAAAATTACAACACTGGCAGTGGCGTTGTCAAGGAAAAAGATAATAATAGTAAACAAAAACAAGCCACTCGAGCACTTGTGATTGTCCTTCAGAATTTGGAAAAAGCAAGTCTTCCATCAATGGATACTACTGGAGATACATGTGGATCTTGGCTAATGACTGGAAATGGTGATGGAACAGAATTGAGATCACAACAGAAAGCTGCAAGTCAACACTGGAGTTTAGTTACTGAATTTTGTAGAATGCATCAGATATCCATCAGCACTAAATATCTTACTGTGTTAGCTAAAGACAATGACTGGGTTGGGTTTTTGTCAGAGGCTCAGATCGAAGGGCAACCTTTTGACACCGTATTCCAAGTGGTACACTTTTTGTCCCTTGCTATAAATTTGTCCTTGTTTTAATACATTTCATTATTATATATTTCTATTACATTTACAGGCTTCAAAGGAGTTCAGTGATCCATGTTTAAAGGTTCACATTTCAACAGTTCTTAAAGGAATGCAGTCAAAGAAAAACTCCCCTTCATCTTCAAACTTCAATAACCCGAACAAAAAGAATGAATCTTCTTCCTTCCTGGATGATAACATTAACAATTACATTCCTGTTGAACTTTTTGGTATAATAGCTGATTGTGAGAAGCAGAAAAACCCTGGAGAGACTCTCTTGTTAAAAGCAAAAGATTTGTGCTGGTCAGTTTTAGCAATGGTTGCTTCATGTTTTCCAGATGTCTCTCCTTTATGCTGCCTCACTGTTTGGCTAGAGATTACAGCAGCAAGGTTAGTAAAATAAATATATATATATTTAAAATATATACAGAAGTTAATAGGAAAAAGAAGAAACAACCCTTATGTTGGATAATTGTATATCGGTGGTTTTCCATTCCTTCTTAGGGAGACAACATCCATTAAAGTGAACGACATTGCTTCCCAAATATCTACAAATGTTGCAGCAGCTGTGGAGGCTAACAATTTCTTACCAGTAACTGCTAGAGCCCAAACACTTCATTACAACCGCCGGAATCCCAAACGAAGGCGGCTTATGGATTCCATTCCGGTTGACACATTAACTTCAAAGGATTCTGATGTATCTACTGCTTCCAGTAGCATATTTCTTGATCAAGGAATTATTTTTGGAGGCGAAAACAAAGAAATGGCTGATGAAAATAAAGTTTCAACCGAATCTGATAAAGTACTCGATTCTTTATCTAAAATGGTGGCAGTGCTTTGTGAGCAACGTCTCTTTCTTCCTTTGCTAAGAGCTTTTGAAATGTTTCTCCCTTCATGTGCCCTACTTCCCTTCATCCGTGCTCTTCAGGTTTTTAATACAACTTTAACCTAAATGTTGTTGAATTGTAAAAAATTAACCATATCTGGTGTTCAGGCATTCTCTCAGATGCGTCTATCAGAAGCTTCTGTTCATCTAGGATCCTTTTCAGCAAGAATCAAAGAAGAGCATTTGAACATGCAAAGAGACGGGTGTATGAACACTTCATGGGTGAGTTCAATTGCTGAGAAAGCTTCTGACTCCATGCTTATGACATGTCCATCACCTTATGAAAAAAGATGCTTATTGCAACTATTATCCGCTACTGATTTTGGCGATGGGGGATCTGCCATGGCACACTACCGGAGGCTGTATTGGAAGATTAATTTAGCAGAGCCTTTGTTACGAAAAGATGATGTGTTACATTTAGGGAATGAAACTTTGGATGATGCTTCACTTTTAACTGCACTAGAAGAAAATGGACACTGGGAACAGGCGCGTAATTGGACAAAACAGTTGGAGGCAACTGGTGGGCCATGGAAGTCAGCTGTACACCATGTCACTGAAACACAGGTAGGCATTGTTGACTACTTGACCAAAAAACCCTATCTTACATGTAGAGTTAATGGTATGTATCTAAAGGTAAATTTGTATTATATAGGCTGAATCAATGGTGGCAGAGTGGAAAGAGTTTCTTTGGGATGTTCCGGAGGAAAGGGTTGCATTGTGGGGTCACTGCCAGATGCTTTTTCTCAGATATTCTTTTCCTCCATTACAGGTAACTGTTACTTTTATGGTTTGTTTGATATGATGGAATGGAATGGATCATTACATTCCAGTGTCGTGTTTGGTTGGCTTGAAGGAATGGAATGATATATAGATAACTTTTAAACAAGTTTTTTTTGGTGTATTTTGGTTTGTAGGCTGGATTATTCTTCCTGAAACATGCAGAAGCTGTAGACAAAGATCTTCCACCAAAGGAACTACATGAATTGTTGCTTCTTTCTCTCCAGTGGTTAAGTGGGACAATAACTCAAACTCCTCCGTATGTCCACTCATTTTTTACAAAATCTTTACCAATTTTTGTAATTTAAATCAAAGATTTATGATATTGGTTGTAATTTTTCCAGAGTTTATCCATTGCATCTTCTTCGGGAACTTGAAACAAGAGTCTGGCTTCTAGCAGTAGAATCAGAAGCTGAGGTCAAAACTGAAGGAGAGTTGACCCTAAATAGTCAAAGTAGGGAAACTGGATATGGAAATGGAAAGGGATCAAGTATTGTAGACCATACTGCAAGCATCGTATCAAAAATGGACAATCATATTAACACAATCAAGACTAGAAATGACAGGGGTGGTCCACAGGTCATAGATAAGTCAAAACGTAGAGCTAAAGGCATTGTGACATCAAGAAAGGCTTTTGTTGATGTTGAAAAAGCTGCTGAGGTTTCTTTGGACACAGAAGAAAATTTATCTTTTTCAAGATGGGAGGAAAGTATTGGGCCCGCTGAGCTGGAAAGGGCGGTTTTGTCTTTGTTGGAATTTGGACAAATCACAGCTGCTCGACAGCTTCAACATAAGCTATCTCCTTCACATTTTCCTTCAGAATTTGTTCTTGTGGATGCAGCTTTGAAACTTGCTGAGATCTCAACTCCTGGAAACAAAGTAGCAATTTCCATGTTGGATGATGATGTGCGTTCTGTAATTCAGTCACATAATCTGCCAACTCACCATCAATTTATTGATCCTATTCAGGTATTGGCTCATAGTGTTTATCCTTATCTAAAATAAGATCATGTTAATAAGCTATTTGACTGCTGATGGATGCAAAAATACTTTGTGTGTTGATTAGCCCCAGACCCAGTTATGTGATTTGCTTTGATATAAATGATTTTTAGGTATTGGAGAGTTTGACAGGCTTCTTTGTAGATGGAAGAGGACGTGGGTTATGTAAAAGATTGGTCTCTGTTGTAAAAGCTGCAAATGTGTTGGGTGTTACATTTTCAGAGGCATTTGATAAACATCCAATTGAACTCCTACAACTTCTTTCTCTCAAAGCACAAGATTCTTACGAGGAAGCTCATCTTTTAATTCAAACTCATTCCATGCCAGCTGCTAGTATTGCTCAGATTCTTGCAGAATCCTTTTTGAAGGTACACTTTTTTTACTATTATTATATATAAGATTAGCATATGTGGATGTTTATTTTGTTTTTCAATTCAGGGATTATTAGCTGCACATCGTGGTGGATATATGGATTCTCAAAAAGAGGAAGGCCCTGCTCCTTTGTTATGGAGATTTTCAGATTTTTTGAAATGGGCTGAGCTGTGTCCTTCAGAATCAGAAATTGGTCATGCTTTGATGCGTTTAGTGATTACAGGACAGGAAATACCACATGCCTGTGAGGTACTTTTATCAAGTCGAAAAGAAACACTCATGTTATGTGTTTGATGAAATGCCTGAGAGAGAAGTTAAGATGTTATATAACTTATTTTTCAGGTTGAGCTGCTAATTCTGTCGCACCATTTCTACAAATCATCAGCTTGCCTGGATGGTGTTGATGTTCTTGTAGCCCTGGCAGCAACAAGAGTGGATGCTTACGTGTCAGAAGGCGACTTCGCATGTTTGGCTCGCCTAATAACCGGAGTTGGAAACTTCCATGCCCTTAATTTCATACTTGGAATCCTTATCGAAAACGGACAGCTGGAACTTCTTCTTCAAAAATACTCCGCCGCAGCCGACACTCACACCGGAACCGCCCAGGCCGTTCGCGGTTTCCGCATGGCCGTCCTTACATCACTCAAGCAATTTAACCCCAAAGATCTCGATTCTTTCGCTATGGTATGTCTCTGGTAAACTAACAGATTCAGACTGTTTGATACCACAATTACTCTGTCTGACTCAACGATGCACAGGTGTACAATCACTTTGACATGAAGCACGAAACAGCATCACTCCTGGAATCACGAGCCGAACAATCATACCAAATGTGGTTCCTCCGTTACAACAAAGACCACACGGAAGACCTTCTGGAATCCATGCGGTACTTCATCGAAGCCGCGCAAGTCCACTCCTCCATAGACGCGGGAAACAAAACCCGCGCCGCCTGCGCCAGCGCATCACTCGTTTCCCTCCAAATCCGCATGCCAGACTTCCAATGGCTGTCGCTCTCCGCCACCAAAGCCCGCCGCGCCTTGGTGGACCAGTCCCGCTTCCAGGAAGCATTAATTGTGGCGGAAGCCTACAACCTCAACCAGCCCGGCGAGTGGGCCCTCGTGCTCTGGAACCAGATGTTGAAACCGGAGTTGACCGAACAGTTTGTGGCGGAGTTTGTGGCGGTGTTGCCGCTCCACCCCACCATGCTGGTGGAGATCGCCAGGTTTTATAGGGCGGAGGTGGCGGCGCGTGGGGACCAGTCGCAGTTTTCGGTTTGGTTGACAGGTGGCGGGTTGCCGGCTGAGTGGGCCAAGTATTTGGAGAGGTCGTTTAGGTGTTTGTTGAAGAGGACTAGGGATTTGAGGTTGAGGTTACAGCTGGCCACGGTTGCCACCGGGTTTAGTGATGTCATTGATGGGTGTTTGAAAGCATTGGATCGGGTTCCGGATAATGGTGGGCCCCTTGTGTTGAGGAAAGGCCATGGTGGGGCCTACCTTCCTCTAATGTAAACCTAAGTGCAATGTTTCTCATGATTGATTTTTGTGTTGTTTTTGGTTTGAGGGGCTGTGTTTATTTATTTGTACTTATTTTTTTTTTGTAGCAAATGTAGATTTGAGAAATGAGATGTATAATGATATATATAGGCTGGGTGTAGAAAACTTGAAAAGATACACAATTTTAGGGTTCCACATCAATATAGAAATGTTCAATATACCACTTTTTATTTTTCTTTAAACTGATACCTTTTCAAAATACTTGTGCCTTGTAAGACTCAATTTTGCTACTCGTATCAAATTCATCTAAACTTTGATGCTTTCAAACAAATTTGTTTACCAAAAAATTTTGAAAGTGAAAAACTGGATGAATTACTTGAAATCTTTTTAAAAGAATTTGTAAATCAATCTCACTACTAACTCACCTTTTGATCTTCAAACAGTAAAACCTCATTTTTTGACACGAAGAGATTAATCATTTGTTATCATACTTATGTATGAATAAATGAACTACTTATTAATATATGAAAGTACTTCTTGTTTGTCAATGTAATCTTTATGATCACTTTTTAGTTTTGACATTGTTAAAAATCGATATATAATTCTTCTTGTTGAAACAACTTCTTAGGTATCTCTGCCACTCGGTCATTATATGGTCTTTTTCTTTCTCAGAGAAAGTAGGCTACTGACATCCTAAAGAGGGCTCACATGCTTCAATGCAATCCAACTCGTATACTAATTGATACACCCTTGACAGAGCTTTACAATATCTCATATTTACTATCCCCGACATTACATTTACTATGCAGTAGATTTGGCTTTACATGCATGATCCTAGAAAGCCACATCTTCACGTTTTGAAGCGCATTCGACGGTACATTTGCGGGACTCTATATCATGGTCTTCAAATTCATGTCTCCTCTTCCTCAGACCTTATTTCTTATTCTGATGTCGACTGGGGAGGGTGTCCCGTGTCACAACACTACACCTATGATTATCATATTTTTTTTATTAGGAGGCAACCTCCTATATGTCAGTGAGTCATATCTTGTTCGAATGTTGAGGCTTAGTATCGTGGCATTACATATACCGTCATTGAAATTTGCTTCGTAAGCTAAGTTATCTGCATGTCAAAGCCAAAATTGTTTATTGTGACAAAGTCAGTGCAATTTATATATCCTTGAACCCGGTTCAACACCAGCACACCAAACAAAACGAGATTAACATTCATTTTGTTCGAGATCAGGTTGTCATGGGTCTCATTCACGTTTACCACGTTTTGTCTCCCGCTCAATACACTTACATCTTCACTAAAGGCCTTTTGACACAACTCTTCAACAATTTCACATCTAGTTTGAAGGTTTGGAATTGTCCTCCAGATGAAATTGCAAAAGGATGTTATTGGTGTATTTATTATATGGAAGATGTTAGCCTATGTATTTATTATCTTGTACAGTACATTTGTGTTGTCAATTATGTAGCCTATATATAGCTTTAATATGTATTGGCCCATGGCCCTCTTGTATATATTTATTCAAACTTAGAATGCAAAAGCTATTGTAGGAAAATATTAACTACCTTCACATAATTACCAAAAGGTTGCTTTACTATTTGCATTGGAATTGATAATTCTACTAAGTGAGTGTTTGAGTTAGCTTTTGAAAATAAGCTATTAGCTTTTTAGTTTTTTAGCTTTTCAAAAAGTAATAAGTTAAAAAAAAGTGTTTGTTTATTTAAAAAACGTTTTTTCAAACTGTTTTTTGGATAGGAAAAAATAAACTTCAAAAAAACTGGAAAATCCTAGTTTTTAGCTTTTTAACAATTTTACTCCTGAAAAACAGTTTTTCTTATCCAAACACTTTTTAAAATCCGTTTTTCCTAAAAGCCATAAACTAATAAGCATTTTTCTTAAAAAGCCAACCTAAAAAGACCCTAAAATCTAAAATCATTAATAAAGCTTTCTCTGCTTTTAAGTAGTACCTTATCATTTCAAATATTTCCAACATTATTTATCTCTTACCCATTATTTATCATGAGGAACAAAATTTGAAGGATGTTACATCTACAATCCAAAGAAAATCTATATATAATATTTCACAAACAATGATAGCAGTATTTGGGTTTGAAATCATTGTAAAATGGACTATGGTATCTTTTATAATGTAAATAAATTACGATTCAAAAAAGAAAAATCATGCAAATGTTACTATCACAAGGTATCAAAACTTTGTCACAGTAATTAAAAACATAGTTGTTTGATATCATGATATGCATGAATACCTAACGAGTTTAACTAAAGTAATAACTACAAACAAATATTTTTTGATGTAATTAATAATTTGTGATTCAAACAGAAGATTGTCTGTGGAGGTTGCATATAGCATAGCAAATTAGCAACATTACATGTTCATTGTAAAATAATATATTTGAGCAATTAATAAGTAACTAAAAACATATTAATTTATTCAACATTGTGAAAATTAAGGAAATTAAAAAAAAAAAAAAAAAAAAGAGAGATTGAAAAACGTATACAGAGGTAGTGTTATTGTTCCAAGTATACCTCTGATACAAAAGTAGTGTTATTCCAATTACTTATACACTTGATACAATTGCTGAGCTATATCCACTTTGGTCATCCCAAAACTTTGACCAAAACATTACTCCTCCATACTTAGGGGACTTCTTAATCACCGGAAGGATTTGAGACCTCAAAACCTCCACCGGAATAAACCCACTTCCGGCTGCTTGTGTTGCCGCCGGCAGCCCTAAAAACAACTTTTTTATACTTGACGATTTTGACCAAACATTCCATGAGTTGATCAAATTTGTAATATTACCATTATATTGGCACGGAGGGTTATTATAAAATTGTACCCATACATAGTCAAAAAGTCCAGTATTTAAAGCGGACCCCATTAGCCTATCCGGAAATGGGCATTGTGGGGCCCCAGTTATATACACTTTTTGACCCTTTCCACAGTAAGATTTCAAATATCGAACCAGATCATCATAGAACTCTGATGATCCTAGTTCGATATCAAAATCAATGCCGTCCAATGCAGCATCGCCAAGTGGGCGAAACACAGATGGTGATTTGCCACCTAGGAAAGTGTTCCATAAGTACAAGGAAACATTTTTGGCATCTAGCTTTGAAGATAGGGAATATCTACCGATGCCACCACCTATGGCTAACATGAGCTTAACACCTTGTTTTTGGCAACTACGGATGTCGCTACTTAAAGATACACATCCACCACTTGCTGGATCACAGTGTCCGGCGAGGTTAAGGCTTGGGGTTGACCCGTTACCGAATACATTAAGAAAGGCTAGGTTTACATAAGGGAATTTTCCGGTGGCACATGTTTGGGCTAGAGTTCCTTCATTGCCATTTTGGCCCCAGTAGATGGCGATGCCGCCTTTTTTGATGGCGGAGATTGGGGTGGTGTATAGGCTGAGGAGGAGGAGGATAAGGGGGATGAATTTAAGAGATTTTGAAGCCATTTTTGTTGCAAGAAAATGGATGGTGGTGGTGGTGTTTATATAATAGGATTAGAAAGTGGACACGTTGACTTCTTTAATGTTAAATAAAAAGGACCACCGCCGGCCGCCCGTGGGAACTGGGAAGTGCGTGTACTCACCATGCCAACATAAAGCTCATGCAATTGGTCGACGAGAAGTAGTCAATATTTGCTTCTTTTAACATATAAAAAACCACATATAATAAGTAATAAGTGATATTAATATTTAAGTAATCAAGTATGGGATAGATATGAATAACAATTGTTTTTCTTAATACAAACTACATGTAAAATGAACATGCTTTAAGTTGAATTATATTTTAGGAAAAGTATGTTCAAAAATAATATTTAATAACCTATGTTATAAGTTTTGAATAAAATGAAAAGAACTCATTATATAGTTAGTAATTAATTACAGTACGAAATTAATTTATAGCAACTAGCTAAACTATAAGCTTGCCCTATATTTGTTAGCGAACTTATGCTAATAATGGTACGCATGTAATTTCTTTGGAAACTAATTGTTATATTGGTTACAATATTCAACTGAGAATGTCAGAACAGATTTTGAATGATTATTATATTAAAACTACAAATATTTTGACAAATTCTCTTAGTTTATTAATTATTAGGTTCGTGGTTTGAAGGAGTCCCCCATTTCTATGTATAATAATATCAAATTTATGCTTTTTAGCCCATCATCTAAATGTATAGTCAACCATTAAGCAAGTTGCCATTTTTCTATATATAACTCTCTCTCTCTCTCTCTCTCTCTCTCTCTCTCTCTATATATATATATATATATATATATATATATATATATATATATATATATATATATATATATATATATATATATATAACTAGGTTAAAGTGTTTCCTACATTTACGGTGTGCTATAATGTAGGAATTTAGTAAAATTTAATTATTATTTAATTAAATAAAGATATATTAAATGATATCCATAATTATAATTTTCTTTTTATAAAAACTAATTAAATTCGTCATTAATGTTACCAATAATATTTTTTCAAACTGAATTTGTATCTAGGTTTTTATGTCAGCAATAACATTCTTTCAAGACTCACTCACTTAAAACACAATAAAGTTATATGGGTTATGAAGAATAAGGGTGTATTCTAATAGAATATACTTTTTTATTCTATATATGAATTCATTTTACAAAAATATTATTATTGACATTAATGATGAATTTAATTAGTTTTTATAAAAATGAATTATAGGTATGGATATCATTTAATATATATTTAATGTTTACTAAATTTTTATTGGTACATTCTATCACATAATAGATGTGAGAAATATTTTAACCTACCTACCTACCTACCTATATATATATATATATATATATATATATATATAAGTTATAATCTGTGGGAACTACGGTTACAAAATTAATTAAAATTTTATAAAAAATTATAATTATTAATCAGTTATTTTAAATAAATTATTAATTAAGAGATATATCAAAATTTTAAAGTTATTATAACTTCAAATTTAATATATAATTAGAAAATGTAAATTTGAATTTTAAAATGAGTTGCCTAATATAACTACATGATAGATGATATAATATTAATGAAGAGTTTATTAAAGTGACACTTAGCAAAAGAAGATTAGAACTATTTATTTATTAGAATATATATATATATATATATATATATATATATATATATATATATATATATATATATATAGAGAGAGAGAGAGAGCTAGATTCAAATGTGGATTGACATCTTATGTGTAGACGTGTGGATAATGTTATTCTGTGAAAATTACAAAGAAAATATGTTGTTTGATAATATGAATACGTTCAATCTTATATAATTATTTTAATAATTAAGCATTTTTACTAATTAAATTGTCTATAAGGTTATTATACATTTTTTTTTAAAATTATTCTCATTTTATCATAATGTTATCAGGATGTTTATTGAGTCGTATTCTGTAAGAATTAAAATAAATAAAAAAACGATGAATGAGAGCAAAAATAAATTAGAATTGGTGAGAATCCATTAAAACTAGGAAATGCTCAGTCACACCAAAGACGCGTTTTTTATTTGTAATAGTAAAAGGCCACAACACCATTGGCGTGGGTTCGAATAATTTTTTTTCACAACTTAAGCAGTTGTTGTTTGAACCTCGAGAAGCTTTTTTTTGTGGTCTTGGATACAAGAACACAACGTTAAAAAAATTTTTTATGCAAACCTGTAACAAAATAAGAACTATTAAATAGTTTCGATTCTTATAATTCACAAAAGTATGGAATTCTAAATAAAATTGAAACTCACTTGAACATAAAGGTAAATAGAACATAAAGGTGAAGATTCTACTTAAACCTTGATTGATTAGTTTTAAACTAAATAATTTTTTTGATAAGCTTGAAATTGTTAATGCCAAACGATTTTTATAATGAATGTCATATGATATAATAAGAACATGACAATAAGTCAATAATTTGGAGATAATTAAAAGATTTGATAAAAATGTATAATAATAACTAAACTAAAGTTATAAATATCTATAATGACTTTTAAGAAGCATTAAACGAAAATTTTTAAAACATTATAAAAACAAATGTGTGAGACATAAAGGCTTGTAGTGACAATAGTAAATAATAATAATAATAATAATAATAATAATAATAATAAATTATGAAATATATAGTCCAGGGACTATATTGTAGTTTTCATAAAATAAGTTTTAATAAAGGAAATTGTGTTGATGGTTAAATCGGCAACATGTCAAACCTAACAGACCAAAACTGACAATTTTCAAAAGTTTTAATCTTTTTCACCTTGTAAAACTGAAAAAACTTATGTGACAAATTTGTAAAGACAAAAAATATACTATTCTCTAAACCTCAACAAAAAAAAATTAGAAAATATATTATAAAGAAGTTAATCCACATAACAACCACAATGGTGGTAAAAACCCAAAAACTCTAAACTTCCGCCACAAGAACAAAAGAAAAAAATATTGTGGCGAAAACAAAAAGTAAGAAAAGTTCACTGTTCCCTAAACCCTTGGGAATTAATTGTGGCAAAAGTCTAAACCCCAAATGAAAGAGGAGTAAAAATGACAATCTCTACAAAATTTTGTGCTAAAACTTTGAAGCTGATAAAGTATACTGTTACCTAAACCCTTTGGGAATTAATATATATATATATATATATATATATATATATATATATATATGTATATATATATATATATATATATATATATATATATATATATATATATATATATATATTAATAACAATAGTTCTATGAGATTGAACGTATTCACATTACTAAACAACATATTCTCTTAGTAATTTTTAATGAAATAGCATTATCCACACGTCGACATAATAGTTATCCATCCACATTATAACCTAGTCATATATATATATATATATATATATATATATATATATATATATATATATATATATATATATATATATATATATATATATATATATATATATATATATATAGAGAGAGAGAGAGAGAGAGAGAGAGAAGATAGTTCAATTGAGAAAAAAATGTTGAGAATGAGAAATAATTCTCAGCCACACATTTATTTTGCCGCAAAATACTTAGATGTACCGGCGGAAATGGATAACGGATAAACATGTGTTTTCCAACCAAACATGTTTCCTTAAACTATATTAATCATTATCTTAATACACACAAAACATTTTTTTTGTTTTTTATTTTATTTTTAGAAAGTTATTTTTATCAAAAAAATTATTTTAAATATATCAAAATTCATAATTTTTTGTTATCTATAAATAGACATCCATATTGATATGGTTTTATGATAAAATAAAAAAATTATTTTTTTTAGAGTTTAAGCTTTCATTATTAATAAGTGAATAAAAATCAATCATATTTTTATTATAATACATTCGTTATTCACTTATGAAGAAAACATATGTTTAACTTTTTTTATAGTTCGAGTATCGTTCATATATGAATATAGCACGTAATAAAGTTTTCTTACGTAAAATATATATTTTTACATCATCTTTCGTTACAAATTATATCTATATATGAATAAAACGTGTATTCGTTATTCACTTATGAATAAAACATATGTTTAACTTTTTTTTATAGTTCGAGTATCG
This sequence comes from Lactuca saligna, assembly GCF_052625555.1. NCBI lineage: Eukaryota > Viridiplantae > Streptophyta > Magnoliopsida > Asterales > Asteraceae > Lactuca > Lactuca saligna. Next base: position 61,700,465 of record NC_136425.1, read on the forward strand.
TTCATATATGAATATAGCACGTAATAAAGTTTTCTTACGTAAAATATATATTTTTACATCATCTTTCATTACAAATTATATCTATATATGAATAAAACGTGTATTAGTTGTCATCATTTTTTATATTTATACATGAATAAAACATTTATCAGATTTTTGTTACAGTTAATTTGCTATTCATATATGAATAAGTAGTATAATTGATACTTAAACTGTAAAAAAAAAATTAATCATATTTTTTTAATTCATAAGTGAATAACGAATATACTGTAGTAAAAATATGATGGATTTTTATTCATTTATAGAAAACGATAGCTGAAACTATAAAACAAATAAAATTTTAATTTATCTTAAAACTATATCAATATGGATGTCTATTTATAGAGAATAAAAAATTATGAATTTTGATATATTTAAAATCATTTTTCGATAAAAATAGCTCCTTAAAAATTAAAAATTAAAAAAAGAAAAAAACTATGTTTCGTATATATTAAGGTAATGATTAGCATAGTTTAATGAAACATGTTTTGTTGAAAAAACACACGTGTATTCATTTCCCCTGTCGGTACGATGAAGATTTTTGTGGTAAAAATAAATGAGTGGTAGAGAATGATTCCCCCATTCTCATTTTTTTTTTTATTTTCTCAATTGAATCTACCTACATCTCTCTCTCTCTCTCTCTCTCTATATATATATATATATATATATATATATATATATATATATATATATATATATATATATATATATATATATATATTGAAATCAATTCAACGCCATCACACAAGGCAATTCATTAAATTTGCTATAGTGTGGAATGTTAGAATATTTAGGGTTTGTGGTGGAGATCTAAATACCAACTTGGATCGTGAGAACACTTTCCGAACTGATATTTATACCCTATATTTGGGTTGCAAGAAATTCAGCCTAGGATAATCCAAGTAGATACTTACGATTCTAGGCATAGAAATCGTAAGCCAATTTCCTAGAAAAATTATGTGAGAGTTTTGAAGAAAACAAGAGCTAATTTTCAAGTTTAATTTCACAATAGGAAGAGTCGTTTATATAATAAACGAAATTAGGGTTTCATTAGGTTGGGCCGTCATTAGTTGCTTTGGAAGAAAGTCAGGGTAATCTAGATTAATGAGGATTTAGGGTTACCAAAACTAACGAGTTTCGTTAGTTTTACTATAATAACCCTCAAGAATCTGAATTTTCCACTATGTTCCCATATGTAATATTCGGTGAGGTTTTGGGGCGCTACCCCTCGACCCCGCCAAAGGGACGCCGCTCCTTTGGAAACCTCGGACCCAGGGGCGCTGGCCCTAGACCCTCGACTTGACGTTGAACCGACTTCTAATTTGATCTTATACATACGTACACTCTGCACCAACCCGTACAAATCCATTTAGATTACATGTTAGTCCAATTACATAAAATGAAATGATGATATTAAAATCACCAACATGAAACCAGTAATAAGCTAATAAAACAACCCTAAAAAAATTCCAATTTAAAGGCTAAATTGCTTTCGTTGGGTGGTAGATTGCTTATACTCATGTTGGTTTTGGGCGGTATGTGGATATATTATATGTTCCTACTTAAAACTCCAAAAATATAAAACTTTTGGAGTATATTAGAAACCTGTTTTGTTGGTAGGTGATTTGGGTGAAAGGAGATTACGGTGGATTAGTTGGACAATAAGGGGTTGTTTGGTAGCCTCTTAATTGACAAATTAAGAGGAAACCTCTTAATTATTCAGATTAAGAGTGTTTGGTAGGCTATGAATTAAAGCCTCTTAAACTTTCAGAAGCCTTTTAAAGTTTTAGACTTGGGCTTGCATCTGAAAAATAAAAAGCACGCGTCCTTCTCTCTTTTACCCTCATCGTTGTTGATATGCCCGCCTCCAAAACAACACACCCCCTTCAGATCATCTCTTCTGTCTCCAACTCTCCTCCTACCTCTGACCATGTCAAGCACCAATCACCTCCTCCGTCGTCGACCTCCCTGAAATCGACTCCCACCAAGACTTCCAACGCTTGGCTCATTCTCTTTCATCCCACCTCTTTTCTTACCTCTCCGCCTCAGGTCCCTCTGGTCATGGTGGTTTGAGTTCTGTTCCTCTCCGGAAATCTTCAAGTTCCGGTATTAGTTCAAGATCGGATCCTCATGGTAAACGCCCGATGCAGACTTATGATTGATTTGTTTTTGAATTCTAGGAGGTAGGCTCCAACAAGATTGCTCCTTCTCCTTCATCCCACCTCTTCTCTTTATATCCTATTTACAGTTGTCTGCACCCTCCCTTCGAAATTGACCTCGCCCCCAGAACCTGCGCTGCCTCCGCCAGCTTCTGCTAGCACCGCAACAACGACAACCTCCTATTGCAGGTAAGTTTTTTTTTTTCATGGCTTGTTCTTTTTTCCCCTAAAAACCGATTCTTAGAAATACATGGATTTTTTTGCCCTAGAACTCGATTATCAGTCCTTGATTTTGATTTTCTTTGTATTTCATGCCCGATCTTGTATTGGATCTTCATATAATACATGTATTTCTTTCTAGATTTGTATCTTAAATTTTTTGTATTGAGGTTCTAATTAATAGTATCAAGGTTTTACAAAATATAAACATTGATTGAAATCTTAATATAGAAGATGATAAAACAACCAATTGTTTGGTGAATCCGAAATAGACCACACAAATACATATGTTTGGTGAATGAAACTGTATATTTGAACTCTGAAACTTTGAAAAATCGAGTTTGAAAAATATGTTGATACATAATTGATGGTGCATCATTATCTAACAATTATGCATGAACTGTGTGTGAATTGAAAGTAATTTAGACAATTGGAGTTTTTGACAATTTATTCGATTCTAGCAACATACTTTGAAAAGTTGTGATGGATTTGGTATGCAATTTATATATATGTGTTTAAAGTGATTTTTAGAATCACTTGAATTTCAACCCAAAGCTACAAATGTAAAGATCATTCATTCAACTCTAAGTTAATGATTATATAACTTGCTATTGAGCTTATTTGTTTCCTTGTTGAATTTGGATATTACAGGTTGAAATGTTTGAAAGAAAATTTTAAGAGGCTATCATGTTTGATGTAATGATGAAGAAGTAAAGGAGTACAAATCAATCATCAATAGTTCAGTTGCAAGTTCCTTGTCATTTATGTTTCATCATTCAATGTCAAATATGTTATTTTTTAACTTTGAAATCCTTGGGATATAAACAATGATGTTATTTTTGTAAATATATGTCAAAAAATCATTATAAATTGTTGAAGATAAATTTTGGTTTATGTTAGTTTTGATTTTGTATGTTTTTTATAATTATTCAGTAAAAATTAAGATAAAAGGGTAAAATGGTCATTTTTATAATTCAGCAAAATAATTCAGAGGTTCCAACCAAACAACATGTTAAAATTTAGATCTTAAAAATTCAGACCCTCTTATAAATTCAGACCTCTTAAAAATTCAGATCCTGCCAAACAGCCTCTAAGTCTCGGATAGAAAAGAAGATAAAAGTTTCGCAATTGATAGGATATGTCGCTTTCGTGAAGGTGGATATGCATTTGTGGAATCGGGTTATTAAAATGATTTATGAAGATAATGGTTATTTTAAACAATCGATTACTAGATTTTTTATAATGGTCCGCGGTTGACATTGTACGAGATTCCATGCATCTTCAAACTAAAGGTATAGATCTTTTTGTTTGTTCAAAAAAGATGGGTAATGGCCAAAGAACTAAACTTTAGAGAGACTTTTGGTTGGGAGATTTGGCATTAAAGATTGGTTTCTACGGAATTTTGAGTTAGATTTCAATAAAGATGGCGTAGTTTTTTAGCACGTTCCAAATCATTTTTAGCCTATATGTTTATGTTGAGGTTTGAAGTGTTATAGAATAGATTGTTTGATTAATAATGAGGGTTAGGCCTAATATAAATAGGGATACATAAGGATCTTTGGCCTAACCTAAACTCTAAAGGTCTTGAGCCTAAACCATAGATGCTAACTAGCTAACATGTAGGGGAAGCAATGGTCCGACCCAAACGAATGATATTCTTTAATTGGTGATCCTTTATAATCAAAACGACAATGGCACTAGGAATTTGATGTTTCTAGAAATTAATTGTTTTTTTTTTTGGTATGGAAAATTAGTGATAATGATACTTTGGTAATGGGGGATATTATGATATTACAACTAGATGAAAGAGTTTTGTTCATGTCAAGTTGCTAATAGGGTGTCTGCTGGGGTAAATCCGGATAAAAAGAGATTGAGTGGATTACATTCTCTGCGCGATTTGCGATTGTAGTTAAAGGGTTAACCATCTCTTAATGTGGTTTCTTTTCTTTGGTGTCAAATTGAAAGATGGTGGCAATTTAATATGAAAGATTTTAAATTGGTCAGAAATTTGATTAGGTTGAGAGGTCATGTGAAGATTAAAGCTACTCAAATGAAATGTTTGGACATGATTATTCTTATAACATTTTGGGTTATTTTGAATTTATCGAATTCAACCATTTCTTGAGCGATCAAACCAAGGAAAGCAATATGATTAGATAATATTAGTTCATACTGTTACTTTGGGTTTTTTATAATTGAAACATTAAATGTAAAGTTTACTTTGGTTACAATTTGCATGGCTTCACAACCGTTTTCTTTTTAAAAACAAATTTTATTAAACACTAGCAAAAAGCTAGAAACAAGAATTTACAAATTATACAACCAACAAACTCGATTATATTTACATATTTTGCTTTTATTTGTATTTCGTGTTTTTTTTTTTTTTTTTTTTTAAACATCATAAATGATCCATGTGGTTTCCCGAGATATGAAGTTTAGTTCCTGTGGTTTAAAAACATCATAGATAGTCTCTGTGCTTTCAAAACTTTTGACGATTGGTCTTTATTTCTAACTCCATTAAATTTTGTCTGTTAACTGAAGAACATTTTTATCATTTTACTACCACAGAAACTATTTATGATGTTTTCTCTTATTTAAAAAAAAGGAAAAAAATAAATATAGTTATTTAATATGTAAAATCTCTCTCTCTCGTTGAGTTTTTACCATCTTTTGAGTTGTCATTTTTCATGAACCGATTTCCTGTGAGGACAATCGATTGATTGCTAATAATTAGAATTGAAAACCGAATGGTTCCTGATATGCTTGTTGAAAATTGAATTGCTATTGAAAATCGTTGCATTCAATTCGTAAACCAGTCACCAACAACGATGTTTCTAGATTTTGTAATTCGGTGTTTCCCTTTCTCCAAATCCCAACAAGAACAAGAACATCAACATATTTCTTGCTTTCATCTACATATGTGATTCCTATACTTGTTGAATTGAGTACTTGAAGACATGGATGGGTCTATATATGTTCAGTTGTAGAAACTTAACAAAGGTTTTAGAAAAAAGAGGAAAATGAATCCCTAAGATTAGGGTTGAAGAGTCGAGACCCTCGAGGATATGATAGCACTAAATGGCATCACTTCAGCTGCTCCTTTTCTTTGGATTCCATTCCGGCTTCTTCGGCCGAGACATTCGAAGGGTTTTCTGAACTGAAGATAAACCTTAAATTGATACCCTTCCTTTGTTTGGCTTTCTATTACTACCCCAATTTTTATAATGTATAAAACGAAGAGCATTCCTGTTTACTCCCCCAATCGATCATATTTCATTTTAGAAGTTCAGATGAAGAAAAAACCCAAATTGTATCTCGATACTCAGATGAAGAAATAACCATGCTTGTATATGTGTCATTCGGCACCTCCAGTTCTAGATTTTGCCATCGATTTTGGGCCTTTCAGATTTAGGTTCATCAAGTTTAAACCTTCTTGCTTTAGGATTCATCGAGTTTGCTGGTAACCAGTGACACAACCCCAAAGCTCTTGGGGTTTAAAAAAAAAAATTAAAAAAAAAAAAAAAAAAAAAAAACCTTATTGTGGTTGTCCCTTCCCTATTCCGATTTGATATAATTTAGGGAAGAAAGTGGGGATATGGAGTAGCGCAGCTTTAAAAATCATGTAGATCTTATTTCCAACAACATTCCCTTTAAAAATCAGCTTTAAAGGGAACTATTCTTAAAGTGTATGAACTAGCGAACATGAATATCAAGATGAAGATGAATAAATTGTGGTAGAATCATGGCCCTAGCTACTACAAAATTTACCCTAACTTGTGAAAATTGTTGCCAGTGATTCCAAATATGGGCTCCAATAACCCAGCTTCAGATGACTGTCTGTTGAGAGAGAACCTTTTACATATTAAATAATTATATTTAATATTTTCTTTTTTAAAAAGTAAGAAAAAATATCATAAATTGTCTCTCTAGTAGTGAAATGACGAAAATACCTTTCAGTTAACGGATAAAATTTAACGGAGTTTGCAATAAGGACTAATCGTCAAAAGTTTTGAAAGCATAAGGACCATTTATGCTGTTTTTAAACCATGAAGACTAAACTTCAAATTTGAAGAAACCACGGATGTTTTTTTTTTTTGTCAAGTTTCTGGTTAGCAAATAATTTTTTTTTCCAAAGATTCGCATGCTATTTTTCATATTATATTAGAATTCATTAAATGTGTTGGATTATCGATTGTATATCAATGCTGACATAAATGTTACAAGCTATAATCCATACACACCCGTCAAATTTCATGGAGTGTATACTACTAATTTATGTTATTATTTGATATAAATATATATATAAAATAGATAGTGTTGTCTCTCGAGTCCTGACCTTCAAATCTTCAATTACATAGTTTAATAATCAAATTTGTTAAGATGCCATTACACATGCAAGTCAAGAGCTCAAGTCCCACGCTTGCGCCATACTTTACGGGATAGGTATCAAATAAAACATTAGGATAAGCCACAACTTTTGATTATTGTATTTATGAATAGTATATTATTAACAGTTTGTGTTTGTATTTGTTTAAGTTGTTTTGTTTTCTTCGATTTAATAGAAAGTTTGATGGCACCACATTATTATCGTTTAATGAGAAAATAACAAAATATTTTTTTTAACTTTTTCCAAATTTAACTAAAACTTTAGGAAAATTTTCCAATTACCACTAATGATGTAATGACAATGGCAATGACATACTGCGAAATAATGAATGACACTACAAAACCCAAAAAATATCGTTGTGTATGTAATGGGGACACCACCCAAGAAACCCGAATAACACAATAAATTGATGACCGGATATACTCAATCCGGATAAGAAGAATGAATATCGAATAGCAAAAGGATGACAAAAAGATAACATACGAACACACACATAACAACGCAAACAAGTTAGACAAACCTAATCAGTAGAGAATCCCACCAAAGATACTCAAATCCCACAAATCTAGCACAAAGAATTAAAACCAACATTAATTAATAAAGAACCCACAAGTTTAGGGCGAACTCCACCTATAAACAAATACTAACCATGGTACTATATGTCTCATCTCATGCAAAACCTTAGCCTATAAAAGGAGCTAGGAAGGATACAAGACAAACTCACAAGCAAGATATTCATCCCGACTCATTTACATAGTAATATCACCATCTGATTGTTTTAACTTAGGCATTGGAGAATATTACCAGAAGCCATTATGGTAGTACTCCTGACCCTTTTTCGCTCTATCATATCGATTCTCCATCGATGTTACCAACTTTAGATTACCATTAGGGATGAGCAAGAGAACCGAACCGGCCCGAACCGAACTGGACCGGGGAACCGGATTCGGCAAAAATGAAGAACCGAACCAACCCGGCGGTTCTACCGGTTCCGGTTATACCGGTTCCGGTTCCGGGTCCGGTTTTTGCCGGTTTTTCGAGTATGGAACCGGCTAAATTTTGATGTACCCAACGACTAAATTACTTTGCGTTTTATTGGTTTTTCGGGTCCGATTTTTGCCGGGTTTTCGAGTAATTCCAACGACTAATTTACTTTGCGTTTTATTGGTTTTTTATGAAGAAGTGGATGTTTAAATACTAGTAAATAATCAACATTTTAATAATAAACATTTTAATAAACGATTCAACATTGAAGCAAATTAACCATGGGTCTTTTATTTAAATTATTACAAGCAAATTAAACATGGATGTCGTCAAAATATACTTCAACATTTAACATTCAAAATACACTTTCGACATTCAAAATATACTTCCAAGTTTCACCAACAAAAAAAAAAAAAAAAAAAGTCTAATATGTGGATTCCAACATTTCTTTGATATTTTGACTAATTTTCCGATCTCTTCCCCATTAGCTTCAAGTTGTGTATAGCATCCACAATGTCTATATATAATTCAAAAGAAAAACGTTATTACTTACTAAAATGTAACAAATACTAATAAGAAGTTAAAAGTAAGATGTAACAAGTATTTTTGTATTACCGATAGCGAGATCATCGTCAGCTAACACATCGTGCACTTCGTCGTAGTCATATATAGGCAAGCTACTCTTTCTTAGCCAATCTTGAGTGCATATCAATGCCTCCACAATCACAACGGACAAATTAGTACGGTAGTCGGTAATTACTCGACGACCATTACTGAATGTGGATTCGGATGCTACGGTAGAAATTTGCATCCCCAAAATATCTATTAATAAACAAATTAGTGTATAACACACGACACAAATTTATAAATTAAAAATTTAAATTATAGTAAAAGAAGGTCGATACCTCTTGCCATTCGAGCAACGATCGGGAACCGCACCGCATTATTTTTCCACCATGTGAGGATATCATATCCTTTGTCAAATCCGATTGGGTCCTCGTTTAAGTATCGTTGCAATTGACTTTCTGACGAAGTTGAGGGGAAACTTCCCGAAGTCATATAGCTTCCAAAGAATTCGTTTTCGTCATCAAAATTAACAACTTCTTCGGGAGTTTCTTGTTGAGACGATGAGGTCATGTTTGACCTTTCCAAGTATGTCTTGAAAAACTTATCCAATTTGCATTCAATATCAATAACCTTTGCACGTGCTTTGGATTCTATCTCATCAGCGGACATCTTTTTATCTTTGTTTTTGGCTTTAAGCATTTGGGTAAAAACAACTTTCATAAACTTTGACTTGCATTGAGGATCTAACAATGTGGCAAAGAAGACATAATCACTTATAGTATCATAGTCACCCCAATATTTGTCATATTTATCTTTCATATCCGGTACCATAAACATAAAATCTGGGTTGGTTTCATGTTTCCTAAGATGTTGCTCTATATCTAGGATCTCCCGGGTATACGTATGGAAGATAGGCTTTGTTGAACACGAAACTTTTTCAGTTTTCTTCTTAAACTTCTCAAGGAACTCCATCATCTTTTTAATCATCTCAAAATCTGAATGTGATGGTACCCTTCCCACAGTTTTCTGAAACATTGGATCTACAAAAAAAGAACAACAAAATCAGATTACGTTTTATTGTTGTTAGAAAAAAAAAATCAGATTTGACACCCTTTCTTGCGGGGCTTGTAATTCATTCAATTTTTAACCAAATCAAGCGTTTTTATAGTCTAAATTCCACTACTAATCCTAATCTACATGTAGGAAAAATATTCAGGTCAAAACAAGTTAAATTGAATGAGTTATGCACATTTGAACAACAAAAGCACATCACGTTTTATTGCTGTTAGAAAAAAAATTCAGATATGCACAATTTAATATTTGGACTGATTGCTAAAGAAATAAATATTGCTAATTTTAGTGCTGAAATATATTTGATTAATTGATTTTATTTACCTTGATGGCTATATTCGAGAAATGCGTCTTTCACATCGTATGCTGATCTTAGCAATTCAAAGGTAGAGTTCCACCTTGTTGGAGTTTCACCACACAAAAACCTTTAACTTTCTACAGCCGCATCCTTCATGGCTTGTTTAAAGGTCTTGATCCGTTGCGGGGAGGCTCTAATGTATTTCACCGCATCTTGTAGGTTTTTTACATGATAAACTTCGTGTTTTAACCCCATTTTCACAACTAGGTTTATGATATGAGCCATACACCTAATGTGAAAATGTTTGCCATTCTCGTAAATACCCGGTAGTTCTTTCACAATGATGTTGATTGCCGCGTCATTTGTCTTGGCATTATCAACGGTCATCGTCATGACATTCTTCATCCCCCACTCGTTTATGCAAATTAGCAACTCCCGGGCCATGTCTTCAGCTTTGTGAGTATCAACCTCTCTAAAGTTGACTACCCTTTTGTGCATGACAAAATCTTCGGTAATGAAGTGGGCCGTGACAACCATATAATTTATCTTTTGACACGAGGATGTCCACGTGTCGGTTGTCAAGTGGATGGCTGTTTTGGGGTTGCTCAAATGTTTGTACAACTTCTGCCTCTCCATTAAATAGAATGACACAACATCACGAGAAATTTTATGCCTTGAAGGCAATTTCACCCTACCATTGAGGGCGTTCACAAATTCTATGAATGTCTCGTTTTCAATGAATTTAAATGGTAGTTCGCCGATAGTGAAAAGGCCTAGCAAGGCAAGTTGGATCCTAGTATCATCATGTTTCCATGTGTATACATGACCCTCACCATTAGGAGCTTTCGTAAATGACAACTTTTGTTGTTTGTCATCAACTTCTTTCGGTATGTTGTCTGGATTTAACTTGCACCCATTAAAATGCTTATTTATTGAAGTTGTCCCATTCCGGTTTGGATCCGCAGCTAGTAAATGTAAACAATAATTACATTCGGCCCACTTTCTTTCAATTCCATCGTCCTCCTTTATCCATTCTATCTCGAAGTATTTCCAAACAGGAGCGGTACAATTATCTCTACCCTCACCTCGTCTAGTTGGGTTAATCCGGTCCCTTAACTCTTTTTGAGTCTTTTTTTTGTTTTTGGGTTTTGGTTTTGTTGGGTATTTTTCTTGTGTTCGTTTTTGTGGTGGTGGTGGTTTTTTTGTTTGTGTTGGTTTTTTTGGTTGTCTTCGTTTTTGTGGGGTTGCAAATTTTCGTTTTTTTGAAGGTTGTTGTTCTTGTGGCTCCTCTTCTTGGTTTGATTCATCACTTGGTATGACATTCCATGCCGGTGTTTCTTCTATATAATCTTCTTCTGAATCTTCTCCATAATCCTATATTCTCAAAATAAAACATATAATAAGTCATATTATGTTTAAATGCTGAAAAATAAATATTAAAAAAAAATCAGATTTGACACCCTTTCTTCCGGAGCTTGTAAGTCATTCAAATTTTAACCAAATCAAGCGTTTTTATAGTCTAAATTCAACTACAAATCCTAATCTACTTGTAGGAAAAAGATTCAGGTCTAAACAAGTTAAATTGAATGAGTTATGCACAATTGAACAACAAAATCAGATCACGTTTTATTGCTGTTAGAAAAAAAAAATCATATTTAACACCCTTCCTTGCGGGGCTTGTAACTCATTCAATTTTTAACCAAATTAAGCGTTTTTATAGTCTAAACTCAACTACAAATTCTAATCTACATGTAGGAAAAAGATTCAGGTCAAAACAAGTTAAATTGAATGACTTATCAACAATTCAAAATTTGGACAGATTGCTAAAAAAGTAAATATTGCTAATGAGTTAAATGCTAATCTTACTTGATCATCAAAGTCTTTTCCAATCCAATTAGCCGGATTACCATCTTCAATATTGGCATCATGAACATCCGAGTTTCGGTATCTTGATGATGGTACATTTGGTAACCCATCTAAATCCTACATTGTCAATTTTACACATTAATTATATAACAAAAGTACTAAACAAATTTGTAGTTTTGACAATCTTACATAATTACATTCATACTATAAACAATAAACTAATCTAACAAAAATCTTGCATGTATGTCTACAAAGTACATTGTTAAATGGAGCTTAAAACATGAAACATATATTATATGTACAACCTTTCATCCGTAAAGGAGTACTCCACTATGAGAGTATGATCAAAAATCAAGATCTTTTAATTAACTAGGGATAACAATGCATATATTTGGAATGGATACAACAAAAGCAAAGAAAAAAAGCTTGCATGCATGCCATTATTTGGAGAATCATTGAAGCATTGAAACAAATATTGAAATATATAATCTTAAAACATGAAATATAAATATATGCTCTTACTTGATCTTCATGGACATCCATAGTTTGAATCATTGAAGTAATTGAAGATGAAAATCAATGAAGAATTGAAGGATGATAAAGAATTGAAGATCGGTTTAAAATTGGAGATGGAAACTTGTAATCGATGGAAACTTGGAGATGAAGAATTGATTCAATTGAATGATGATGAATGAAGAGATGCCGATTGCCAATTGATGAAGATGATAGCGAGTAGGGTTCGGCAGTGGGGGAGTTGCGATCGTGGCCGACTCGATTGCGTGTTTTTTTTTTTTTTTGTGTTACGTGAAGATAGCGACAATGCGACTAGAAGATTGCCGCATGCGTGTACAAAGAAGCTGCGAGTTGCGACAGTAGGGATATGGGGTTTTAAGCCGGGCCGGTTCCCGGTTTTGGGCCGGTTCCAATAGCCGGTTCTTTCCGGATCCCGGTTCCAAATAATCACAAATTTATGGTATAGGTCCCGGCCCGACCGGTTCCGGCCGGTTCCCCGGTCCTTTTGCTCATCCCTAATTACCATTACTTGACAAAGTCGACTTGTAGCATCATTATGATCCCCACTAACAAAAAATGATTGCGAAATACCGTTCATGCAAAATCAAAAGAAAACAAATAGTATTATTGAATTTACTATGTGTATTGCGAACAGGGGCGGATTTAGGGGGGTTCCGGGGTGGCATCAGCAACCCCTAAATTTTTCAGCCGCAGTGGAAAAAATTTCGAAATTTTTTAAAATTTTTATTTTTTCTACTATCGTGCAAACCCTAATTTTTCCGTGCAACCCCTACTATGAAATCCTGCATCCGCCCCTAACTGCGAAATTGGTCCTTGTAATGAGAAATTGTCCATACTTTTACAAAAATATTGCTTTTTTTTTTCAAGAAAATATGTTTCTAAACCTTCATTTTTTTGTGGTATGGTTCTCAAATATAATTTTCACAGGAAAAGGAAGATTTATATTGTGAAAATGAAGTCTACCTAAAGTCCCGTTTTCGCAATATGAATCTCTTTTTACAATGAATATGCTCCTTGAAGTTTGAACAACAAAAAACCCCCAAAAAAAATGTTTTCTTAAAAATATGTTCGTAATAAACATAGTAATTTTTGCAATACCAAATTTCTTTTATCTTGTAGTAATTGTTTTATGGGACCATACAAATTCGTAGTGTTTTTCACCATCTCAAAGTTAGCATAACTAGTTGCATCTATACTACAAAAAGGTAAAGAGTAAAGTGCATCTTATTGTCTACTATGAGGGTAAATTGCTAAACATTAACAATATTTGGACGTTTAATGTTTGAACATTGAACATTGAACCTTTTTATAAAATTCTACACCAAAAGATTGCATTTATGCTAACAGCACTCTTTGACACACTTGCACTAGACATTTGATCCGCTCATTAAACAAATACAACTGCAAGCACGTTATATCCTACCGTGAAAAAATTTCTCCCTCAACTCCTTAGACGTGTAACAATTAATAAAAAAAAAATGTTACACCATCTTAATGTCCATATCACATATAGGACAAAGCAATGAAATTTATATCAATTCATTATTTATCCATATTTTTCCAAGTAGGCATCCGATCCAAGTTCATTCTCGATGCTAGAATATTAATATTTATTGGGTTAATTTATTCTAGCGTGTGATACACCCATAAGTACTGAGTTCGGTCATCCACCAACTGACGCAAAGAAGCAACAAAATTATCTCTTGAAAAAGAAAGGTCCCAAACTCATGTGTCATTTATGTATGAGAAAACAAACCTTCAATGTGGTTATAGAAAGTATCCAATTCGGCTTCATCTCCCCCAAATTATAGTTGTCGCTACCCCAAGACCAATTTCTTAAATTAAAACGATCAAAAATAGATCATATTTGACCGTCTCAAGGGCATAAAGTCTAGGGAGATATGAGGAGGTCTATCCCCAACCCAACGACTCCTCCCAAAAATGCATACTATACCTATTATTAAGCTCCATTTACATAAAAGAAGCAACATCAACCTCTTTTGATTGAAGCCGGTTAATCATGTTTAGAGTAAATTACATGATCCGTCCCTCGTCTAAGTATCGAATTGTTTGTTTAGTCATTATTTTTAAAAATTAAATCGAACAATCCTTAATATCGTTAAAAGTTGCACGTTTCATCTCTTAAATCACTTACCATACATAAAATGTTTATTTTGCTCTTATTTATTTTTTATTTATTTTTAGATTGTTATTATTATTAATTATAATTTTAAAGAAATAATTAAATAATTGAGCCCCACCTTCATATATCCTTATTCTTCCTTTTTCTTTCATGAACCACCACCACACCACTCACCTGCATCACCGTCGGTGCTCCACCACCACTACATCATCGTTGGTGCTCCACCACCACCATATAACCGTTGTTTTGCAACCAATAAAGACACCATCTGGCATTGCCTCCCTCTTTCTCACCCACTCCCAACTGGAATCCAAAACGCTATCTAACCAACGACGTTGCCGACCTTCCTTTCCTGCCTCCTTCACCCTAGAACGTCGGCGATACCACCTCTAACCTCCTTTACCTATATCATCACTAAACATTGCCTGAGATCTGCAAGTAATCGTCACCTCCAAGCCTTTGTACGCTAGGTTTCCTCACATTTACGTCATCATCTCCTTCGGTTAGGGTTTATCTCATTAATAACATATTTGTTGAAACCACATGAAATAATTGTCCATCTCCACCCGATCTGTTGGGTTACCACCTGATACGTTGGGTTTTACATTAGTGAAGATGGATTTAGGTGAAGATGAAGCCACCTTCAACAACCACCACTTAGAGTTTGGATTTCTGAACAAGTGACGATGGCGGCTCTATCTCCGTCTCTCTTGCTCTCTCTTTATCTGTATTGCAATAGTAAACACAAAAAATGTGTGTTTTTGTTCCTCTGCTCCACCTCCACCCGGTGTTTCTACAGACCTGGTGGTCGGCGGTGGTGGCTTAAGGACTAACTGGGACGAAGAACGAGGGAAGAAAGGGTAGTCGACGGTGTTTCTGAGATAAAAAGAGGCGGTGGTCCAATGGTGTTGCACGGTGGTCCGACGGTGTTGCATTGTGGTCCGGTGGTGTTTTGTGGTGGTCCAGCGGTAGAAGATGAACTCATGAAGATAAAATGATGATAAATGATTAAAGGGTGTGAGGGGGGTTAGTGTAGATGATATGTGTTTGTAGTGGTGGACCCCTTTTTTGTTTTTGTTTTTTTTTTTTTTTTCTTTTTAAATTTTTAAATAACAAACAAATCAAATATATATTAAAAAAAAGTAAAATAGTCATTTTATGTTTGTCGGGGACGGTCCGAGTGAGAAACAAACATTACAGGGATGGTCTGAATTAATTTTTGAAATTAATGACTAAACGATCAACTTAACACTTAGTCGAGGGACAAATTGTATAATTTACTCTCATGTTTACTACACCTTCTCACAAGGTTGTTGAAGGTGGTCCCAAGTAGCGTTATTGAACCTACCTTTCAAAACCATAAATAACTTTAATAACTCACCCAAAACGCATAGAATTCGTATGAAACCATCATCTCCATTAAGATAAGAGAGCTTTATTAGACACAGACAAATTACCAATCTCAAGGCCTCCGGTATCTACAGACGTAAGCACATGATCTCATTTAATGCAACACATTTTTTGATCATTCATGTCACCTCCCCATAAAAAATAAAAAATAAAATAAAATAAAATAAACTACCACCTTCCATCTTTAAAACCAATATATGGGCACTCGACTGGTGTTGCAGTCCCGTCCTTGAATGTTATGCTAGAATGTAGTTAATTCTCGTTTGTATTGTTTCGTTTTTGTTTCCTTTTTCTTGTCTGTTTCTTTTTCCTTGCAAAGTTTTTGTACCTCCTAACATCTGGCTAGTTTTCTGTTAATGTCAGCTTGCCGTTCGAAAAAAAAAAATATGGGCACTCGAAAAATAGAGAAAATAACAAACTCCTAAACTTCCTAAAATCGCTACAAGAAGGGTAAGATGACCCCCGATTGAAAAAGAATTAACTTCCATCGCAAAAGTTTTTGATTAAACTTTTCAAGGACTAGTATCCAGGCTTCCATCTTGCACATATTACACCAAACCGGTAATCTCCAAGTGCTCAAAAGGTAATTTTTATACAAAATCATTGACTTTTACCGATGTAATAGTCACTCCATAGACTACTTTTTGATAAATTCATTCGAAGACCATAATCTAAATAAAAAATACACAAAATTCGCCCCTTACCATGAGCATTTTCAATAGACCACTCTCCTAAGGGATAATGACTCTTTAGAGTAACTAACTTTTTTGTTTGTTTTCATTTGGTTCCTTTTTTTGTACTTAATATACCATCGAACTTGTTGTTTCTGTTCACCATAACCCTTTTGACCGGCTTTTGACTTGTGATAGCCGGTCAAAGGGTTATGGTGAACAAAAACAACAAGTACGATGGTATATTGAGTATAAAAAAGGACCAAATGAAAACAAACTCAATAGTTAGTTATCCTCCCGAATCATTTTCCCCGAAAAGGTAAATGAAATTAAAGTTGCAAAATTATCAAAGACTGCAACCTTCTGTGGCCATAACGTATATGAAGAGCGTTTCAGAGGGTAACTTCGTTAAAACATGGTCTATGATATGCTTACTGTGGTTAGCTGTCAACATCTCTCTGCAAAAGGATATGACTGTGTATGAGAGGTATATTTATCAGCATAAACGTTTACCTTAAGGTATATTATGGTGATGTGTCTGCAAAAGTTGCATGGTATTATACATATTAATGTTGTATCTTATCCCATGAATTCAATCTTAAAACTAAGTAAACTAAAAAAAATCACAACACTTGTGATTACACTCATTTGTAGACTTGTCTAGAATTCATGATACGATAAATCATTTGATTGGAAATGTAAATGTAGTCATGAAATGCACCTGCTTAGTCAAGATTCCTCTAACAAATATTCAAGTGCATTACGAAGTTGTACATGTATGAATAATGTTTTTTCGTGGGTTATGTTTTGAAGAGAAGCAAGAATGAATTTCATAAAGTCATTAATATCAGCAGGAGATAATGTGAGATTTGTTGTGAATGAGTAAAGGGAAAATGATCAGGAGGGTAACCAACTGTTGCATTTGTTCTCAATTTGTTCATTTTCTTTTTTTGTACTCAATATATCATCGAACTTGTTGTTTGTGTTCACTATAAGCCTTTGACCGGCTATCACAGGTCAAAAGCCGGTCAAAAGAGTTATGGTGAACACAAACAACAAGTTCGATGGTATATTAAGTACAAAAATAAATAAATAAATAAATAGATGAAAGTGACCAAATGAAAATAAACACAACAGTTAGTTATCCTAAAAAGTCATTATCCCCTCTCCTAAAATAATAGCATAAGCCAAAACAAAGATTGAGAAGTTAGTTGATTTTGCTGTATACCACATTGGTGGGAAATTGAATCCAAAGTGGATATATCTTACATTATCCACACTAAGATAATTTACTTTTGAAGTGCCATGGTGGAGGCTATAAAGGTTACTTTAATAAGTTTAATGTTGAAGAGGACTAATGAGTGTTACAAAGGTTACGCATGCCTTGAGTGTTACATAATTCTTTGATGTTGAACTTTGCATCAATTAATTTTTTAATAAAAAAATGAGCTCACTTCGTTTACATCCAAGTTTTATATGATTTAGTAGTTATCCTCATATAAATAAAAGTGTTGGCGTTTACTTTTTATAAACACATAAAGCCCATATACAAGGGAGCCATTTCCTGACTCTTCAAAAAGGGAATCAAATACCAAGAAATAGCAACGTACGTTCATTTATTTCTTTATTTTAGCATCTTCTTTTATTTCTTTTTATTATAACATACTTTCAAAAAACATCTAAATTATAAAGATATATCGCACACGTGTTGTAGCAAAAAGTCATAGTTTTAGTCATTGTATATTTGTATTTACTATTTAATACGAGTTCAAATGTGCAATTCAAGTAATAGTATCAATTCATAAAGTTGTTAATTTATTTCCAATAAAAGTTAGCCAAAATACAACAGGAACAAATACATGAAAACAATTGATACAACATATTAAAACACTTCACACTACACAATGTGCACATTATCAAGCATTATGGTGGAAGGATGCATATAAATAACTTTAAAATCAATAATATAAACTAAATATGGACATAGAAACATGTTACCAATTACAATCCTCTATTCATTTCCAACAATCTTCTTCTTCAATGCTTCAATATCATCAGCTAGTTCTTTTCTAGTTGACTGTAGACAAAGGCCCAATTTTTAAAAAATAAAAATAAAATTAAAGAAATTACACTTATACCCATGTCAAATATAAATATTCACCTTAAAGAGAAGATAACGATAGATAAACCATCCAGTGTATCCAAATCCTACAAGTTCCAAGAACTTTGGGATCTGCTTGCACAATTTAGTTGATATATTTATAAAACTAAAACATATCATTAAAGATTTACAAGAGTTTAAATAAAGTTTATATATTTTGATGTAGATGAAGTTTAGTTTATATTTATATATGACTTACCACAGGAACCTCATTGATGGCATTAAGAACTGTGGAAGATAACCAAACACCAACAACTGCTCCTCCTCCATAGACAAGAGCAATGGGTTTGTTTTCAAGTGCATTCCACTGTTAAAAGATGCAAAATATAATCAAGTTCAAGAGCATCAAGAAACAAGAACTTCAAGGAGCATTCAGATTCACAAGGTAGGATTTAATGAAGAGTAAATAGTGGCTTACCTTTTCCTTTAATCCCGAGAATACCTCCCCGATTTCTGAAGTTTCAGATGTATCCTCTGAAGATGCCATGATGCGATATGATAATGATCTCTTGGATGCTGTTTCAAAGAGATTTTGATGAATATCAGGCATGGAAGTGATTATTCATCGTTATGTAATACCCTGGTCTCCATTAATCTCAATCGTCTGATTGAGAGTCGAGAGAAGCCATTTAACATCAGCTATTGGGCCTAACTCAAGTCTAATCACTAATTTACTATGATCATATATGCTCTATTGGTCCATTTTGTAAACGTGTATGATGAAATCCTTAATGTAAACGAGACCTGTGTGAAGTCTCCAACGAAGGGGGTAATAATTTAGATTATTCAGAACGATGAAGACGCGTCAACAAGTTTAGGGCACCAAAACATCCAATCAAAGCAATTTCGACAAATTGAAACATATAAAAACTCATCGTGGATCGGATCATATCGGTTGTAATTTTGTTGGAAGTAAGAGAGGGAAAAAAAATACTTTGTTGTATTGTACCTGAGGTTTGGAGCTTAGAAGAATGTGTCAACGGAGAAGAAGCTGAACGAGGTAGAAGATGAAGATGAGGCAAAGAAGAACGGAGACTAAACGGCGCCATCGATGATCGAGGTGCAAGCATAGCTTGCACCATTGAAGAAGAAGCCCCTACAGCTGCCATGTCTCGCCGGGCGGTTGGTGATCGGAGTTGACCTGCCTGTAGAATCGGAGAATCAGCCAACTTTCAAACAGAGCGGAAGAAAATGAAAATGTGCTTCACGCAATTGCAGCTTCCCTTATTTTTGTTATTTAATCAAGAAGCGAGCAATAATTTACACGTTTTTATTTTATTTAATAGTTCTGTCTTATTCAAAACACATAATAATAATAATAATAATAATAATAATAATAATCGATTCTAATGAATAAATATTTTTTTCCCTCATTTATCATACTTTTATTTAATTTGTTAAATATGTTATTTTGAATTCATTTTTATTTCATATATTATTTTGTAGTTATTTTGATTTAGTATTTAAATCGTTTGTTCTGATAAAATAATAGGTTTATTCTTCTATTGACAAATATCATGTTATTAGAACTTCTCATTAATATTATATGTTACTTATCATGCCACTTGTTAACATATTAATTATCTATTTCAAAATTTAAATTTCTCACTCTACTTACATTAAATTAATAATTGATTTTTCATTTTAAAGTTTAAATTTTCTCACTCTAATTATATTAAATTAATAACATTAGATAATAAAATAAAATAAAATAAATATAAATTTTAAGGTGATATAACTTCACGTATTTATTTAAATCAAATATTATACTTTTATATAATTAAAAAAATATATATCTTAAGTAATAATTTATTTAAAATAATTGATTAATAATTTTGATATTTTAATATAAAATTTTAATTAATTTTATAACTGTGGTTCTCACGGGTTATAAACTAGTACAATAATAAATACATATTAATTTCCTTAATAAACTTACTTTTAATTTCAAAATTACTAAATTAAAGCTTTATTAATTTCCTTTATTTATTTATCTAAATTATTTGTTTAAATTTAGAAGAAAACAAAACACTTTAATTTTTATAATTCAATATTTTTCTTATTTTATTTAGAAATTCAAACTTCTCAAATTTTTAGAATTTTATATTTTGTTTTTTCTTTTATATAAACTCATGTAATAGATAGGTTACATACCTAGTAATAATGATATAATCCATTAAAACATCAAAGAAGAACTTACCATCCAAAATACATGTAAAAGTTGTTAGACATACTTATTAAAAAATAACACGAGAGGACGAACGATATTGCTTTCAAATATGCTTTGTTTACATCAAATCCAACCTAAATGACCAAAATATCCTATATTTTACTTGTTTAATGGTAAAACAATATAAACTTAAGCTAGAAGTTTTTATAGCTTATATTTGTTTTTTTTATCTATTTAAAACAATTAGTGTATATAGTATATTTGCTTATTTTCTTGATCACTAATGCAGTGTCAGCAGAACGTTATAGTAGTGGTGACACAGAATTTTTTTTCCAAACAAATCTAAAATAATAGCAATATTCATATTTCAAGTCGTTACACCTAATAAGAAAAAAAAAATACACTAACTATCGAAATTGGAGTGGTGGCCCGAGACCCCCTGACACCACATAAGTCCACCCTTATACTTAAGAACTATTTGATAGTTGTTGATCTAATCAGTCTGAATCAATGTCTAATTGTGTCTGAAACTTTGACTATATCTGTTTTTGACTGAATCATGTTGTTTGATTACAAATCTGATTGACTGTACTGATAACTGAAATGACAATTTTATCTTTATTAATTGTTTTGTGCCGAATAATATATATATATATATATATATATATATATATATATATATATATATGATAAAATATTTGAATAAAAATGATGAATAGTTATATAAAATATACAAAATCCAAATTAAAATAAACAATTATAAAATCTAAAAACAACAATGATTGTAAAGATGAAAGAACAGATACAATTTCCCAACTACTTCAAAAAACAGGACCAACAACCAGTAGCAGATATTAGTGGAGCCTGGGGGTACCGGGCCACTACTCTGATTCTGACACCTAATGTAATTTTTTCTTATTAAATGCAACGTCTTAAAATACGAATGAACTACTAATTTAGATTTATTCAAAAAAAAAAATTAATGTCATTAATATTCAAACTTTCTGCGTTTGCCACACTCAACGTCTCTAAAAATCACAATCAAATGTTTCTTAATAGAATCTAGTGTTGCTCCTTGTTTTCCGATCAAGCTAATATATTCTTATTTTTCCACTTACTCTAATTATGTTTTCAATATCAATACAATTATAGCTGCTTTTTGGTGTTAATCTTTAATAGTTTTGATTATCATTGTTTAAGATTGTCATTATATTTTAATTATCTTAAATTATGATAAAATATTATTTTATCATTTAGTGTATATTTTTCACTGTATACTCTTTAACTAGCGGAAAAACTCAGGCTTCGTCCACGTCCAGACTGTTTTTTGTGCTTTTTATGAAATAATATAAAATATTTGACTATAAGGACCAAAAATATCAAAATGACTACAGAATTAAAGGGGTTGAAATTTGCAAGTTTTTACAAAAAGAACCAAATTTGTCAATTCTTTAAAGTGTTGTGACCAAACTTTGAATATTAAAGGTTCCTAAAAAATGTAAAAGTTTTAATTCAAAAATTAAAGGATAAAAATAACAAAAAAAAAAAAAAAAAAAAAAATACAACTTTACTATTCGTAAGGGGACATTTTTTTTAATATATTATATAACTTGCTTGTTATAATTTTATTTTTAATTTCTTATTTTGTTTCTAATTTTTTTTTATCTTTTTATTCAATACTATTTCATTTAATCAATTTAATTATATCAAAATTTAAACACTTTTTATGTATATGTTAAGTAATTTATTTTAACTAACACTTAATAATATTTTTTATAAAATATTAAATTTATAATACTTTAAATTTTATAAACATGATATATATATATATATATATATATATATATATATATATATATATATATATATATATATATATATATATATATGAAAACTCAATATAATTATATTTAAATAAGAGAATTTTGTTAATTTAACCAAATTTGCTAATTATTTTGTTTATAATAGCCTACAAAAACAATATACGCAAAATAGCCACTACAATCGTAGATGGTTAGATCACATCTGTGATTTCGGCATTTCATCTATTATTTGATGAGGTTAATCTCCTATTTGGTGAGTCCATCTATTATTCCTTCAATATTTATCTGCTATTTGCCGAAGGTTATATAAAAGTCATTTTTTCGAAATTTATTCCACAAAATCACATATGGATTTTGTTCCATATGCGATATGCTCTAATCTCATATGCGATTTTACGATGATTTTGTTCCATCTATGATATGCTCTTATCCCAAATCGAATCTGAGTTTTGTTCAATCTGCGATATGCCATTTTTTTGAAATTTATTTTATCAATACTTAGGTTTGACTATGAATTTGGTAAGGTTGACTATGCAATCTGGAATTGTTGACTATGCATTCGTACAAATGGGTAGATTTTATATAAAAATTTGCAAAAAAGCTTAGCTTACTAGTTATTTCTTTAGAAATATTGTTTAGGTTCTCTATACTAAAATGAACGAATATTTAATTGGTTTGAGAGAGTTTTCTCAAGTTCGAAGATGGAAAAATAAAGGTTTTGCAAAATAATAATAATAATAATAATAATAATAATGGGAGAACAAAATTGCAGACCTTGTCAAACTCTCATGAAATCCATATGTAAATGATTTATACGTTCGCAGATGGAATTTCGATTTCATAGATGGTCCTAATTACCTACGATTTTAGAGCAAAAATTAAGTAATTTGCTAATTTTTTGCTATTTTGTGCAAAGTAATTAATAAATTTGACTCTAAATAATAATATCGTGTTAATATTTTATTAAAATATCGATTTAAGCGAGTTGTTTTTTAGACATTGCATTTATTTTTAAGTATATATGAATTTATGTCAAGTACATTACGAATTTATGTGATGATTTAATATTATCTTTGATTATAAAACTCTTTTACCAAGTGTATAATAGTTGTTTTTATATCCGTAACCCCTTATCCTCAAAACACAACTTACACTGATACGACGTAGTTCCTTAGCCCGTCTTTCTTGCCCTTCATCATCGTTATCTGCAAATCTCCATTAAACAAGAAGTTCGTTTTTTCTTTATTTTGCAATAAAGATGGAAACTTTAATGGTTTCCTCAATCTCTTATTGTTGTTTAACTAAACTCAACTCAAGAAACTTCAATCTATCTTCTTTATTTTCTCCAAGTTTCCCCAATTCAATTTCCCCAAATTCATTTCCATGTTCTAATTTTTCAACACACAGAAGAGCCAGAACAAACAAAAGAACCCTAATTATTTCTAAATCCGCAACTCAAGACGAGTGGCTCAAGAGTTTACCCGACAAGAAGAAGCCATTATACTCACACAGCTTACCTTGCGTCGAGGCGTGGTTGAAGCAATTAGGGTTTTTTCAGAGCAACGACGATAGAGCTGTTTGGTTTATTGAAAAACCAGATTGGCATGCGAAGCTCTCTCTTGATGTCACAGACCTTTATATCAGGTATCTTCTTAATCACCTCCATTTCACTGTTTGCCTAATTGAGCTTGTTTACAGTTGATAACGAATAATTCCTCTGGGTTTCCGATGAAATTCGTTTCTTTCGTAGCAACTTTCTAATTCATAATTATTTATGGGTTTAATTGTAAAATGTCTAAGCTTTCGTAATCCAGACGAGTTCAAATCCAATCTTTGGTATTGGTCATCGATATCTATAGATTTCATTTGAGTATTCAACATATCATTTGATGTTCTTGATGTTCATATGATCAATACGTTAATCGCAGGTATCTAAAGAGTGGGCCTGGAAATCTGGATAAAGATATGGAGAGAAGATTCAGTTATGCATTAAGCAGAGAAGATATCGAGAATGCTATACTTGGAGGACCTTGATCTAGTTGAAAATTTGATTCCATAATTTCTGAGCTTTTAGTTGTTTGCAGATCATTAATTGTCTGTTCATTGGGTTGAATGAATAATTATTTGTTTATGGTTGCTGAAACATGAGAAGTCATGGCATTACATCAATTCAGATTTGAGATTCCCATAACAAAGAAATGTTACATAAATGACGATTTTTTATCTCAAAATTCAAAAGTCATACCGAATAACCTTGCATAAAATTTTAAATTTGAAGAAATGATAAATTTATTTGTTTTTTAAATATTAAATAGTGTAGTCTAATCGATTATATCTCGCAAAATCAACCATCGGTGGCTTGCTTTTGTTTACTTCCTTTCTCAAAATTCGTAATACATTCATATTCTAGTTTATGATTATGAGGTATTCTCGTTATATTTCTTATTTCATATTCTCGATTCTTCAAATTTTCTTGTTTCAGAAAATGACATGAATAAATGCCACGTTGCAATCTTCTGTAAATGGAGCATTGACAAGGTACAATATAACTATGTGAAAGTAGTGCCTATGAAATGAAATCCGAATATTTGGCTACATCGACTAAATTATTTGAATTAGAATTAGGGAATATACCACATTGGAATCCACACAAGTATATCATTTAAAGGAGTGAAATATGGCACGTACTTTATTCAAGCAACAATGACCTCACAATGCAACATTTGGACATAGGAGCCCTAATTGGTTCAAGAAATGATGGTGAAGTCCTGATTTAAAAAAAGTTTGTCATTTGACCACTTTCATAACCTACGATTAATGATTAACGAAGTTCATCCAAACAACCATTCAACCATGTTATTGTCATGTAAGTCTTTTATTACTCTTGGGATACAGCGAAAAGTGAAATGATTCAAGGTCTTGAAAAAATTGGAATATGAAGTAAATTAACATGCGATATTTGGACATCTTGACACGATTACCAAATATTAAATGACAAAATATAATATTTTTGAATTCTTTTGATAATATGTTAGAGTAATGGCAAGGATGGGGTACAAATAAAAATAAAATATAGAGTAAATTACTGAAATCGTTCCTGTGGTTTGGTTAAAATTGCACGTTTGATCCCTAATTGAAAATCTACTACTATTTTGATTTATAGGGTAATAAATTTAGTTTTTATCAATTTAAAGCCGATTATAAGTGTTTGCAAGCTAAAAGTTTTAATTGAATATATAGACTATGGTTTGAGTTTACATGACCACATCATTAATTTGCGAGAAATATAATATCGTCTTACTTTTTCTTTCTATCTATCGTTCTATCATTTTTAGATGATGACAAATGTAATACAAAATTATTAATTTTATTAATTCTGACAAGTGTTATAACGTTAAGTGTGTAAGAAGATTGTAGGAAAAAAAATAGAAGTAAATTTGATTTCTCTAAATTTTCCAAAAACGAAAAGGTAAATTTAATAATATTTTAACAAATACAATCTGATGTTTATGTAAGAAATAAGGTTCAAACATAGCTTGGTAACAACTTAAGTATCAAATTTGAAATTTATATTGGAAATAATTGTCTAGTGCATATGATTATAACCGAATTTCAAATTTTTGGTTTGATGAAAAAAACACACAGAATTTCCAATTATCTACACAATGACCCGTAGCTAAATTTAGTAACTTGACTATTAAGCGATAACTAATCATTTTTACTATTTCTATTTGATGTCATTTTTTGCATTTTATAAAGTTCAAAAATAATACATCTTTCAAACCGGTTCCTGTCCTCTCTGTAAATGGTTATATAAATCTACTCTTTATTATTGGATCAAAACCTATTTCAATCTGATCCTGTTTTACCCAAAACCTATTTGTTCTTGACTTCTTGTTGGAACTTGGAAGAAAAAAACCGATAAGAATTGGGTTATTTATCCGCTTTGCTCACCTCTAATACCATAAAAACAAAGTGCGTCTAATATTAGGCTAAGAACTTCCAAAACCCTAAAAACAAAAACCAAAAACCAAATTCTGAAGCTCGAAATTACACTTATTGAACAAAATAAACATATTTATATTTATATTAATATTATTTTTAACATGAGAAGGTTTAATTAATGTTTGTAAGTTGTAAATTGTAACATTTGGGCTTGAACCCAAATCAGCCCAACGGTTTCAGTCCAGTTTGATTGGGTTTGATTTTGCTACCTGTGACTGTGATCGTTAATTTGATTATTTGATATTCAATAAATGCGTTTGTTTTTAAATTCTGATATAACCTGAACATTTAATTCTTCATAATACAATACTTAATATAATATATTTAACAAAATTAAACAAAAATCAGAGTGGCGCAGTGGAAGCGTGGTGGGCCCATAACCCACAGGTCACTGGATCGAAACCAGTCTCTGATATTTTAGCTCTTTACAAATATTTTCCCATAACACAATCTTGTAGTCGTTCCTTATTTATTTATTTATTTTTTTAAATCTTATAAAAGGAAGTATTTTAATAAGAAATAAATTCAATTGCTCTAGTTCTAAGATTTAAACATAATGATTTCAACATGAAAACTGATATAGGTATCATTTTTACTCTAAGATGGATTACATATTACAATCAAACTAACCACTTGGACAAATCAACGATTATCGGACAAAGAATGGTTACTTGAAAAATCTCTAAAATTTGGATTTATTTTGGGCCCAATGGAACATTGTTCGTTGTTCATACAAATTGAATCCAATATGCAACATTCTCCTTTCTCGAAAAAATAAAATCATTGTAAACAAAATTGATGGTATTTATTGGCTCACAAGGCATGTGTTTTTTGTTTTCTTAATGTATTTTAAAGAAAACCCTGACAAGTAATTATATATTTTCTACATACTTACCTATAAAAGATTTGTAACTTTTTTTGCAGGTTTAACCAAAATTAAAAACGACATTATCTATCAAAACATTTAGTGCTAGATATGATAATATTAACCGAATAAACAAGTGAAAATTAAACAGATTCACCTATTTTGTAATTAAGGCATGAAAAACGGATCTTCTTTGTTCTTGTAAATCTCAAACAACTGATTTGAATATTTAACTGCAAGTGTCATGCATAATTCAATCCCTTTTGTGTCATATCTTCTCAACTCTTCAACTGTTTTGTTCAAATCACCACTTGAATCTCCATCAGTCAAAAATTCAGCGACCTTATTAGCCCTAGATACAATATAAATTATAAATTATAAATTATCAATCTTTGTTAAAAAATAAATAAACTCACCTTAATACATCAGTCTGACTAAACCCTCTTGCATTTTGTTGTCTATGAAGAACACAAACAGCCTTCATACACAATTCAGGATCCTTCCCAAAATCATCTAACATATCTCCCTCTAAATCCCACTTCAAATTCAAATCCTTTTTGCTTCTAATCTTGTTTAAATTTACTTTAAATTCATTTGATCCATCTTCATATTCATCATCATTTTCAGAATCAAGAATGATGTCATCTAATTTTCTCAGCCTCTTACTTTCATCTTCTTTAACTTTCTTTATAAGTGAGCAAATTGGAGCATTATCATCATCATCAGTACTTGTTTCATCATCGCTTGTAACTATTCTGCAAGATCTTGTTCTTTTTGTAGAAACTTGAGAATGCAGTTTAGAACAATCCGTATCATCTTCATCAGTGTTCGTCAAGATTGAATTAGAAAGATTTTGAACTTTTGGGATCTGATCATCGTAACTTACATCTTCATCACTAATATCGATAATTACAGAAGAAAGGGGAGGGGCAAAACCTGGAGTTGATGGAGCAATGTTCTTATTGAAGCTTCCATCTTCTTCAAATGGTAATCGCTTTTTAACTTTGCTACAATTTTCATTCATGCCCTTCATGTTCAGCTTTGACTCCAATTCACAAACTTGTGACACCAATTGTTTGACCTTTTCCTTCCATAAACGAATCTCAATTTCAGCTTTTGCTTTCTCACGTTCCAAAACCTTGTTTTTGATCGTTAACCGAAGAAACTCATCTTTTTCGTTTTCTTCACCTGTTAGATCAATTATCGTCATTTTCCCCTTTTCTTCATTGATCATGACCTTCTGAAACCTTGCGATCTGCTCCTCAAGTTCCTTGTTCCTTTTCTTTAAGTTTTCGACCTCAGCTTTCAAAATCAAGCACCTGATTTCATCCATTATGCTCTTTTTTTCTAGTTCTAGGCATCTTTTTCTGTTATTGTCTAGCTCCTTAGCAAAATCAGTTACGAGAGCCATCTTTTTAATCACTTTAACATTCTCGACATGGCTTCCTTCATCAAGGAAGTTAACAATCACTACGTTCCAACAAACCCTAAGTCCGAAGTTCAGAAAAACAGAATAACCATAATGCCTACAAAGATTAAATAAAGAAATAAACAAAATTTGGACAGCTGAACATACAATAATAGTAACCCTAGTCGCTTAAGAGTGAAGATTACAAACCATCAACCATCCCCTTCGATAAGTCTGTGAATCAAGCAAAACATCATCGGAGTGAGTGTGTTTACTTTTTCACTTTTAATTCTAAATTTAGTAATTTATAATTTTTGAGTTTTTTCTTAGTTTTGATAAGGAAATTTCCATGAAATTTCAATATTTTTGTCGGTTTAGTGCCTATTTGTTTCCTTCTTAATACCTCTTAATAGAATACCTCTTAATAAGGGGTATATCTGAATCTTTAAGATATGAAGATTCAAACTGTTTGTTTACCTATAAGTTTTGGTCTGAATCTGAATTTTAACACTTACCGAATCAGATTTGAAACTCCATCTGAAAAAATAAAAGACACCCTATGCCCTTAACCCCAAAACGCGTACTCTCTTTCTCGCCCCCTTCTCCTCTGTCTCACCCGCTTCTTCTCCCTCACTGATCTCCAATAATCAACCACCTGTGACGACGCCGCCGTACCCCAACACTGCCGCCTCCGACGTCGCCGCCTTCTTCTCTGACACCTGCAACATGCAACAGTGCCTCCTTTAACTCCGACAATCCAGGTTCGTTCTTCTTCCTTCTTTATCCCCGAAACTCATTTTTTTTTCTTTTTTTATGAATGAATTGGTCAATGAATCGATTTTTTTTCTCCTCAAACTCACGCCTCCTCCGATTCTCTCTTCTCATCAATGCACACAAGCACCTCTGCTCCATCTGTTGTGTTCCCCTTGAAACTTAATTTTTTTTCCTGTTTTTATAGAAAATTTGTTTTTTTTTCTTTTCCTTTATCTCTTAATTCATGTGTGGTTTGCAATCTGATGTTGAATTCGTGATTTTCTTATGTTTTTTTTTTCTTCTGAATTCATATGTGGTTTCAAACTATTGAAATGGTGAAATCAGAAATCTAATTATAAAGGTTTGAATTTGTTTTTTCTTGAATGTTTTGCTTCTAACAGATTTGGATTGGGTTTTAAGTGTTGTAATATATGTATAAATTATGATAAAGGTGTTATTAGAAGCATCAATTTCAGTTTCTTAAAATGTTTAAGGTGGGTGATTCTTGAAATCTGATCGATCTGTTTGATAACCTGATGCTGAAATCTTGATACTTGAAACAATTATGAACTTGGATTTTGAAATTTTTGTTAGGAACTTTGATTATTAAATTGTGTACCTGTTGCTAATTGGCAATTTCTTGCTTAAATGGATGATTTATATTGATTTGTGCTTAAAAGTTTTGGTTAATTTTTTGTTGATAAAAGAGTGATAAATTGTTTGGTAGTTTCTTAAGTGTGCAGGAAGTAGAAAGTTTTTGGTTCACTAGTTGGATACAAATATATTGAAGACTCAAAGCTGAAATTAAAGTATACCCCATCTTAAAAGATCAAAGCTCATAACTCGGTGGGAAAGATTTTGACCTTCAGTGTCAAAAATGATGTATTTTAACTTTGAAACCCTTGGGACATACAAAAAATGATTGTTATTTTTGTAAATTGATCTCAAAAGATAATTACAGATTAATGAAGATAAATTTTGATTTATATTAATTTGAATTTTGTATGGTGCTTAACTTTTTTTTATTATTATTCAGCAAAAAATAATATAAAAGGGTAAACTGGTCATTTTCATAACTCAGCACAATAATTTAGAAGTTCCAACCAACCAATATTGAAAAATTCAAATCTTAAAAATTTAGACCCTCTTAGAAATTCAGACATCTTAAAAATTCAGATCTTAAATTTTCAGATCTTACCAAACAGCCCTTTAGTGTTTAATTTCAAATAAATTATTTACAAAAAAGACGTAACTCTGGAATAACCACTTTTTGTTGGTTTTACAGATTTAATGATATCCTGTTTTTTTTCCCGCTAATTTCATAGAAATGAGAATTTTTCAGAAAAATACCTTATTTTTAATCTATAACCAAAAATTATGAGTTTTTTAAAGATTAACCAAAATATATAATTATTAAAAAATCATTTATAAACACAACATATCTCTTTTTATTATAAACAAACGAAATACAATTGTTGTTAATTTTTAGGAATGAAAATGTGGACTAAATACTCTTATATTGTTTGTTTGTTATTTCAAACTCTCTATGTTCTTTTTGTAAACTAACAAGTGAAATACATATAACGGCTAGGGTTTCATATTATTATCAAAGAGAAGTGCAAATACAATGAAAAGGGAAGACATAATATATAGACAAGCTAATTAGGGTTTCCTAGCGAAAAGGCTCAATCATAAAATCCAATAGAAAATAAAGCCCAAAATCTTATTAGGCTAACATCCCCCTTCAAATTCACAATGCAAGAGCAATAAGCATTGAGAGTTTATCAGACAGAAAATGAAATCGAGGAACAGTCAACGGCTTCGTAAGAATATCAGCAATCTGCAAAGAGGAAGGAACATAAGGAAGGGAGATAGTGACCTTCTGGAGATGATGACGTGTGAAATGACAACCAATCTCAATGTGCTTTGTGCGCTCATGAAACACTGAATTCTTGGCAATCATTATCGCACTCTCGCTATCACAATACAAAGGGGTAGGCTGAGAGATGTGAACACCCATATCTGCAAGAAGCCATCTCAACCAAACAATCTCACAGGTGGCAATAGCCATGGCTCGATACTCATATTCTGTAGAAGATCGAGAAACAACATCTTGTTTCTTGCTTTTCCATGATATCAATGAATCTCCAAGAAAAACACAATACCCAGTAGTGGACTTACGATAATAAATATCACTATCCTAATTTGCATCATTATAGGCATGCAACTTAAGAGAGGATGAAGAAGGAAACATAAGAGTGTGGAATTGAGTACCACGTAAATATCTCAAAATACGAAGAACAACTCCCTAATGAACAGTAGTAGGAGCAGTGACAAACTAGCTAACCACATGAACTGCATGAGCAATATCCGGTCTAGTGACAGTCAGGTAAACCAAACTCCCAACAATGGTATGATAAAGACTTGGATCTGATAATGGGACACCATTAGTTGGAGAGTACTTTACATTACTCTCTGTAGGCATATCAATTGTTCGATTATCCGTGCGTCGTGCACGTTCAAACAAATCTGAAATATACTTCGTTTGAGATAAAAGATAACCATTTGGAGATTGAGCAACTTCAATCCCTAATAAATAATGAAGTAATCCCAAGTCTTTCATAGCAAAATGGTGAACCAAATCACACTTTAAAGACTCTATACCATCATGATCATCACCACTAATAATCATGTCATCGACATATAAGGAAAGAATAATCCGACCTGCATTCGTACATCGAATAAATAGAGCCGAATCATGGTTACTTGGTTGAAAACCAAGAGAAGCAAATCACCGTAGAAAATTTCTCAAACCAAGCATGAAGGGCTTGTTTGAGGCCATATAGAGCCTTCCGAAGTTGACAAACTTCACATGGTCGGTGAGCAATACCAGGGGGAGGAGACATGTATACTTCTTCATGAAGATCACCATTCAAGAAAGCATTCTTGAAATCCATTTGATAAATCTTCCATTGGCGAATGGAAGAAACTGCAATCAAGGTGCGAATAGTCGTCATTTTTGCAACAGGAGCAAACGTCTCCTCATAATCCATACCATACTTTTGTGCGTACCCTTTCGCAACAAGTTTGGCTTTATAACGCTCAACGGACCCATTAGACTTTGTTTTGATTTTATAAACCCAACGACAACCAATCGTGTGTTTTCCAGGTGGAAGCGGAAACAGATCCCATGTATGAGTCTGATAAAGAGCTGCAAGTTCCTCAGCCATAGCGGTCTGCCAAAGGGGATCAGAAATGGCCTCTTTATAGGATGTTGGCTCAGAGAGACGATGTACATTAGCAATAAAAGAGGCAAAAGCCGCTAAGTAAGAGGAATAGACAAATTCATGAAGATTTTTGGACTTCTTATTACGATAAGGTCTCGATGGAGGCGAGTCTTGATGATTTGCAGGCAGAGGATCAACGATAGGTGCTGGATCAGCCACATGTGGTGGATCAGTGACATGTGGTGGATCATCAATGTCAATGCTAAATAAATCAATAGTACGAAGCTCCTCTTGGGTTGCATCATGTGACTGAACATGAATGATATAGAATGGAATATGCTCCAAAAAGGTGACATTGCGAGATACATACAGTTTCTGATTTGAAGGATCATAGCACCGATAACCTTTCTGACCAATACCATATCCCAGAAAAACACAAAGAGCTAATTTTGAAGACAACTTATCTCTCTCTACATGAGGCTTCAAGACAAAGGCTTCAAGACAAAACACTCGTAATGAAGAATAATCCGAGAGTTGTCCAAACAACATTTCATAAGGAGACTTCCCCAAAGTGTACTCAGTAGGAATGCGATTAATAACATAAGTAGCAATATGAACAAATTCTCCCCAAAACATATTGGGAACTTGAGCAGAGAGTAGTAAGGATCTAGCAGTTTCTAGAAGATGTCGATGTTTTCTTTCTGCAACACCATTCTGCTGAGGAGTGTCTGTACAAGATGATTGATGTATAGTGCCATCAGATGCCAATAATTTATTAAAATCATTGGAGGTAAATTTTCCTCCCAGATCACACCGAAAACATTTTATGATATCAGAGTGTTGAGTCTTGACAATAGCTTTGAATTCACTATATATGGTGAAAAAGTCAGACATGCGCTTCATAAAATAAACCCACGTATAACGAGTGTAATCATCAATGAATGAAACATAATAGTTAGCTCCTGACTTGGAGGTTATCGGAGAGGGACCCACACATCAGAATGCACAATATTAAAGGGAGCAACAGAACGAGTGACACTTTTATTAAACGGTAAAGCAGAAAATTTTCCCAGTTTACAACCACAACAATCATAAATATCATCAAATTTCAAAGAGCCTAACACACTAGTGGAAACCAAAAACTGTAAACGAGACGTTGAAACATATCCCAAACGAGAATGCCAAAGATAAAAAGGAGACGATGAAGGGTTTAAACGAAAAGACGACAAATCGACACTAGATGCAGCAACATCAGCAACATGTAGCTGCTCCAAGACATAAAGCTCCCCAAGTCTACGGCCTATCCCAATCACCCTCTGAGACCGAATGTCCTGTATACAGCAGAATGAATCAGAAAAGAAGACCCAACAACCAGATTTACACAACTGACTGACTGATGCAAGATTCAAAGCAAGTGTAGGAATGTAATACACATCTGTTAAAGATATATAAGGAGTGACAATAGAACCAACACCCTCTACTGACATGGGTGTAGTAGTAGCATACATAATAGAGACAGGTGTACGAGAAGATAATGAAGCAAAAGATGAAAAATGTGGTGACATGTGATGAGATGCACCAGAATCCAATATTCACAAGGATGAAGGAATACCTGACGTGTTGGATGAAGACAGACCTGAGTGAGACATGGAAGCTGACGTGGCAGTTGGATTGGTAGCTAAGAACTATCTGATATGCTCAACAATCTGTGGATCCAACATCCAAGGCTGATGGTGGTGTGAAATCTATTTCATTCTCAACTGAATGTGTAGCAACAACGTACTGTGGTGGCCTAAAAAATGAAAAAGAGGGACGTGACTATCCAGAAGACTTGTTCTGCTATGAAGACAGAGAGTGTACTGGTGATCTTGTTTGTTGTTGCTGCTGATTTCCCTTGCTTGTCAGCAAAGGAAAATTTTCCTTCCAATGGTTCTTCTTCTTACATAAAGCACACTCATCAAATGCAACTCTGGGACGATTTTGGTTTGATGATTGGGGTCGTTGTGAAACAACAAAGACAGCAGGAGTGGCTGTCTTGGGAGCTTTGTCAGCATGGGACTTGATACGAGTTTCTTCAGCAATCAACTCGTAAACAACTACATCAACAGTGGGAAGAGGTGTACGATGCAAGATTGATCCACGCAGACCTTCAAAATCTGAACGTAATGCCATCAAGAACTGAACCAAACATTTCTCTTCCTTTCTATCAATATAAGGCTTAAAAGCCTTCAACACATCAGGTTCTGTAAGAGCTAACTAATCCCACAAATCCGACATAGTTGCATAAAATTCCTGAACACTGAGATTTTTCTGTTGGAGGGCTCGAATATCAAACTCTAACTGATACTGCTTTGCAAAGTTAGACTGAGTATACAACCTAGCCAAGTGATCCCAAACCTCCTTTGTCGTGTCATACTTCGCCAACTGAGTACCAATAGACTGGATAACAGAATCCAAGTAATGATCTTGGAGTTATCAGTCTCCCATGAATCCAGTAAGGTTGCATAATTAGCGGCCTTCTCGTCTGTTGGTTTCTTCTTGTCACCTGTAACAATCCCTCACATAGTCTTGCCCCGCAAGAAATTTTTCATAACATAACTCCAATAGGCATAGTTTTTTCCATCAAGTTGAATACTAATGGACTGAAGAGAATCATCTCTTGGGGCCATATTTCAATATCAGTCAAATAGTAAATACGAGTAGCAGCAAAAAACGATCAAGATCTCGAAATCAACAAAGCTAGACGAAAACGAAACCCTCAAAACCGACAAACAAACAAATCAAACCAAACCAAATACAGAAACGAGCAAAAAAGGCATACACTAAAACTGCAAATGATGGCAATGAACAGTGCAAGTGAACAGTACCGATGAATAGTGCGATGAATAGTAACTGTGAACAGTAGTGTGATGAACATTACCTGTGAACAGTACTCGTGATGAACAGTAACGTCGATGAATAGTAATCGTTGGGTGAATAGTAACACCAATGAACAGTAATCGATGAATAGTACTCCGATGAGCAGTAATCGCCGATGAACAGTACTTCCCCAACCCCCCCCCCCCCCCAAAAAAAAAAAAATGAAAAACTACACATAATCAACCGAGCTCTGATACCATGTAAACTAACAAGTGAATACATATAACGACTAGGGTTTCATATTATTATCAAAAGAGAAGTGCAAATACAATGAAAAGGAAAGACATAATATATAGACAAGCTAATTAGGGTTTCCTAAAGAAAAGGCCCAATCATAAAACCTAATACAAAATAGAGCCCAAAATCTTATTAGGTTAACACTTTTTATGCATCGTTGTGGATGTTATGGTGAGATATAGTATGTAGGTGTTCCTCTTGTGTTCTTTAACCTAACTGTCAACTAATCTTCATACCTTACCCGGTGACAACCATCGACTAACAAAAACCATCGAGTGTGGGAAGTGAAATTTGAATGAGAGTTTATGCAAATAATCACTCTTTATTTGTTTCCATTTAAACTATCACTTAATGTTGGTTATTCACTTTCGGTGGATATATGTTATCCAATGGTTGTTACCAGGCAAAGTACGGAGATTTAGTTTATAGATGAAAGAGAAAAGTTTGAAATGTTTAAATCAATTATTCTCATTTTCTTATTTTCATCGAGAAACTTTTTGTTTGTTAATGTGATAACCTTAAACTAAAGATTTCCTTTTCGGTTAGATGCGAATATAGGAAATATTATTTTATCCTATTAGTTTCAAACGAACGGCTTATCTTTGTCGATTAGGCTCAACTTTTTGTATTTCATTTTGGTCGATAAAATTCTTTTAGGGGAATTACATCAAAATATTGTTAGTATAATGTCTTCGTTTTTATCCTTGAAAGGTGCCTATAAAGAAAAAAAAATTAGATGCAAACGATGTGGCTGAGGGTCGAGTTGGACTCGATTCCCTTAAACAGATTTGCCGTCTGTTCCCAAGGTATAACAACCTAAAGAGTATTGTGTACTTCCGGATATCACCACTTGCCTGAAAGAATCGTTGGAAGCAGGAGTCTAAAGAAGGAAGAAGAAGAAGAGTAATTTCATTCGCGTGTTTGAATAAGAAGGCAAGGTCTTCTTTTATAGTTGAATCGTGAAACGGAAACAAATCACTAATTGATTGAGCATTTAATGGCAATAAATCTCATTAATTACACAATTAATGCATCCGTTACAAAATTCAAAAATAGGGAACAAAACTGTCAAGTTTAGCAAAAATGAGGGTAGTGCGCGCCCGGGTTTTCGGAGCTGCATTCGTGTCCGCAGGTCGTGCTTATGCACAAGTTTGGGGTTTTTGGTCTACGGAACCAAGATTTGCACCCCCCCTACGCACGGGTAGGAATTGTAGCAGAACCATAGACACAAGCTTGTAAGCCTTCCATGCAATGAAGCTTATTAACCTTGTTGAGTTTGGTCTCTCTACCGATGTGGAACTCATTCCCACATTCCTCTCTTTTGCTAAACTTATTCTCAAATACCCATCTTTGAGTATCGATATCTCATTCACTTATACTCTATTTTGGACATATAATATATCGTTTCAAAGTCCTCATGGAGGAGAGCACAAACCCACTTAGAGTTCGTTATATATACAACATATGTATATATTTATATTTGTCCAAAGTTAGTAAAAAAATATAAATATTTATACTAAATTTCCAACAATCCCCCACATGAATGGAGATCGATCTCTGCACATCCAATTTTCCAGACGAAATTTTGATCAGTTGAATCCTACATAGGATAGGTAGGTATTACCCTTTGAACCCTCCCTTAAGAAGTTACACTTAATCTCCTAGCAGTTAGTAGATCTCGATGTCTTTGAACTAAGTTTCCATTTATGTAGACGAAAATGTAAATCTCACAGGACTCTCCCCGACAAGGTCATATCCTCATAGACGTGTTCGTTTTGGTCATGAACACTAACTTGGTTCTGTAAGAGCTTTAGGAAATTTTGCCCCTATAATTCCCTTCGAAGCGACCCCAATTCTCTCTCACATAGGTGATTCCAAGAATCATTAAAAACCATATGTTTAGCCTAATTTTGTCACTACATAACGGAATGGACTAGGAAGAAATGTTAACTCCCCCACAGTGACCTGCCCCACTCATACAATTAGGTTATCCTTTTGAACCTAGATATTGGGATCTCCAGTCTTCTGGGTAAGGTTTCCTTTGTATGAATTTATTCATTCATGGGCTTTAGTCCTATTCCTCTTGATGACTTATAAACTACATCTCTACTCAAGCCTTTTGTAAGCGGATCCGCAATGTTATCCTTTGACTTCACCCAGTCAACCGTGATAACCCCCGTAGAGATTAGTTGTCGTATCGTTTTATGTCTACGTCTAATGTGCCTTGAGTTCCCATTATACATTGTACTTTGAGCTCTACGAATTGTCGATTGGTTATCATAATGTATACATATGGCCGTTACCGGCTTAGGCCATTCGGGAATGTCCTTTACAAATTGACGTAGCCACTCCGCCTCTTCAGCACAGATATCTAAGGCAATAAATTCAGATTCCATCGTGGATCTAGATTTAACCGTTTGCTTGGATGATTTCCATGCTACAGCAGCACCTCCAATTGTAAACACATATCCACTTGTAGATCTGGAATATTTTATGTCAGATATCCAATTTGCATCTGTGTATCCTTCGATAACTGCTGGATGTCTGCCATAATGCAGTCCATATTCTCGCGTGTATCTCGCATACCTCAGCAACTTAGTAATACTCTTCCCATGTTCAGAACTGGGTTTACTAGTGTATCTACTTAGTCTGCTCACAACATATGCTAAGTCAGGTCTGGTACAACTCATTAGATACATCAGATTGCCAAGAATTATTGAATATTCCACTTGATTAACACTATCACCTCTATTTTTACGTAGATGTTGACTAGTGTCAATTGGAGTTCTAGCTATGCTAGTGTCTCCCTTAGCAAAATTTTCAAGAATTTTATCCATATAGTGTGTTTGACTCAAAATCAAACCACTTTGGGTTCTTGTGATCTTCACTCCAAGAATCACATCTTCTAAACCCATATCTTTCATGTTGAACCTTGATTTCAACATATCCTTCGTGCATCTTATTATCTTGTCATCACTACCAATGATAAGCATATCATCAACATACAAACACAAGATGACATAACCATGAGTGGTGTTTTTCACATAGATACACTTATCACACTCATTGATTCTAAAGCCACTTTCCATCATGACTTGATCAAACTTTTGATGCCATTGTTTAGGAGGTTGTTTTAATCCATATAGAGACTTAACAAGTTTACAAACCTTGTTCTCTTGTCCTAAGACAATGAATCCCTCAGGTTTCTCCATATAAATTTCTTCTTCCAACTCCCCATCCATTTGATGAACTTGCAAGTTTCTGATAGCTGCAATGGCAAGAACTAATATAATGGATGTTATCCACATTACCGGCGAATAGGTATCAAAGTAGTCTAGACCTTCCTTTTGTCTATAACCTTTGATTACTGGTCTTGCCTTGTATTTATCAACACTGCCATCAGGTTTCATCTTTCTCTTAAAAATCCAATGGTAACCTAGTGCCTTGCTACCTGGAGGTAGATCTACTAGTTCCCATGTATGATTTTGTAAGATAGATTCTGATGGGTTTGAGCCATAAGAACTTTCCTATGTGCACATGTAAACCATAATGCTTCGATCTAGGTTTCTCTAACTGAACATGCTTTATATCCAAGACTTTGAATCATAGATCTAGTGAAAACAAATAATTCATAACATATGAAAACAGATCTAGAAGAATAACTTGAGTTACTTGCTTGAAAACTTCTTTTCCTTGGAGCTTAGAGTCACAATTGTCACTCCTTTAATGTCTTACAAACACCTACTAGTAAGAAGATGATTTGAGAGAGGGAGAGAGGTGAGAAATCGGCTCTAGGGTTTCCTCAAACATAGAGTATCCGATTTCTCCAACCCTAAGGGTCTATTTATATTATGAGCTCCTAGGGTTTCACCTTAAACCCTAATTGAATAACTTAGCCTTAAATCAATCCAAAGATCCTTCTAGATAAGGCCTTGGATGATTTCTAAGATATCTATATACTTAAAATCGTCCCTTCCCATTGATTAATGTTCCAAATTCAAATGGGAACAATGTTATCATAATATAATACATCTCAATGATCATAAAATAGTTTTCCTCCGACAATGTGTACGATCACGCCGGAACCTTCCCACGGTCCTCGCTAGTACCTGAAACACATAACACAATAACTGTAAGCATAAATGCTTAGTGAGTTCCCCAAAATACAACTTACGCACATACGCCTTTCCAGGCCCCGACCTTCCGGTCCATGTGTCTCAGGGGACTTCCGTCCCGACTAGGTAGACCTTCCGGTCCTAACCACGTCAACCTTACGGTCCACATTACAATGCCTTCCGGCCCATAACATATTCGCCTTCCGGCCCATAACATAATGCCTTCCGGCCCATATCAAGGATATCATACATGGCACATATAAACGGTTAACTTATCACACACAATACATATATCTCATAACATATCCGACCTTCCGGTCACACAGTCAAACCCTTCCGGGTACAGTATAGTGAGAAAACTCACCTCGTGGAAAGTCTAAGATCTCGCGTCCTCACTATCTCCAAATCCCAACGACGACTCTACCTCGCCTAAACATAAAAATATCATTTAATACTCAAAGACTTCCACCACTAAGACTTTACCCCTTATCATCATTCCTCAGAGGGTAAAAGACCATTTTACCCTTCCTTGACCTAAAGTCCTCATGTTGACCAAAACCCTAAAAGTCAAAAAAAGTCAACCCTGAGAGTACGCGGGGCGTACTGCTAGATGTACGCGGGGCGTACATCGCCAACCCATGGATAGGGGTCTCCACCCAGTACGCCCAACGTAACCATCAAATTCTAACACTCTTCATTTCTGGTCTTAATCAGTTACGCCATTACTCCAACTTCTAGATCCAACTCTGTTAATGTGTCTAAACCCATAAAGTCGAGACCTTTAAGCCTTGGCATGGCTGTAAAGGCTCCAACACCTCTTAACAACATTCTATTCCAACTCAAGGACCTAGATCTCATGCATGGAGCAATATTCACGTCCAAGATGTCATTTTTATGAGTCTACAACTCCAATAGACCAGAAATATAAAAGATCTAAGCTTATGGAGGCCATTTGCACAAAAAGTCTCCACCTTTGGGACTAAAACCCTAGAAAATGGTACTTGAAGCATATATCATGAACCAAATAACAAGATCCGAACTTTTTATCTGATAATCAAGCTTTAACCCTTGCAAAGCTTAGATCTACACTTGAACACCACTTCTATCCTTTCCAATGATCTCTTCTTCTCTTTGCAACCTTGGGATGGCACCACCAAGCTTAGAATATACACCAAATGGCTTAAGAACGAAGGCACACTCTATTTAGGGTTTCACTCTGAGGGATGGTGGTTGAGAAGTTCAGCCACACATTCCTTTTATAGCCCTCCAAAGGAATTAGAGTTTTTAGATTTGGGCAAGTTACGCCATGCGTAACCTTGGGTACGCCCAGCGTACCTAAGGGTGAACGCGTCCAAATGAGGCGCGCGAGTACGCGCATCGTACACCTTGTACGGCCTGCGTACTCGCTTATCATGAAAACCCTAAAATGACAACATAACCAAAATAGAAGAATACCTGGATTTCAGGCTGTTACACCCATATCTATAAGGATTCATAGCCAAAAACACAAATATCACACATTTGATAGTTTATGCCCCTTTATTCAATTAATCTCTTTAAGTCACCAAATTAATTCTTAATTAATTTATGACTTATATCAATCAAATAATATTACTATTCATTTAACATATTATTCTTATAATACATTAATAATAATAATATCTCTTCTCTCTATATAAATCACCTTGTCAAATTGCTATGGTGAAGGCAACCCAAAAGGACCATGCACAACCGGGTCAAGTACTTACCAAATATAGTTACTGCTTTAGACACTAATCCAATAGATTCTACCTCAATTTTGATGGCTTCTTTCCATTGAGGTCCCTCAGAAGAAGTAACCACCTCTTGGTAGGTTTTAGGTTCACTTTCCACCACATAGGTGAAAAAATCATCAGTAAATGATTTTTCAACTCTAGCCCTCTTACTTCTTTTGGGTTCTATCTCTTCCTCCTCGGATTGAGCTTGTTCTTCCTCTCGAAGAGCTTTGTTATTTGGTAAAGATGGGCTTTCAACTTTCTTGTTCAAACAGGGAAACACATCTTCAAAGAATGAAGCATTCCTTGATTCCATTATGGTATTCTTGTGTATTTTAGGATTCTTAGATTCATGCACAAGGAACCGATAAGCACTACTACTTTGTGCATACCCAATGAATACACAATCCACTGTTTTAGGCCCTAACTTTTGTACCTTAGGTGGTGGCACTACAATTTTAGCTAGGCACCCCCACACTCGTAAGTACTTATACGATGGCTTTCTTCCCATCCAAAGTTCATACAGTGTTTTATTCTTTTCTTTGCGAGGTATCCTGTTTAAAAGATAGTTAGCTGACAAAATAGCTTCCCCCCACATTGACTGGTTTACACCCGAACTAATTATCATGGCATTGACCATTTCTTTCAAGGTGCAGTTCTTTCTTTCAGCAATTCCATTGGATTGAGGTGAATAGGGTGATGTGAATACATGACGAATTCCATTTTTAGCACAAAAATCAGCATAGGGAGAAACATGTTCCCTACCCCTATCACTTCTAACCACTTTAATTCTCTTGTTGAGTTGATTCTCAACTTCATTTTTGTACAAGACAAACTTGTATATTGCTTCATCTTTACTCTTAAGTAAATATATGTAGCAATATTTCGTGTTATCATCGATGAATGTAATGAAGTATTAGTTCCCACCTTGAGTAGGAATTGACTTTAGATCACACACATCAGTGTGAATTAAATCAAGAGGTTCGGTGTTTCTTTTGATTGTTTGGAAAGACAATCTAGTTTGTTTGGCTTCAAAACATGTGGGGCATTTGTGATTTGAGTCAATATTAAGTTTTGGTATGTATTCTAGTTTAATTAATCGCTTAATTGAATTGTAATTTACATGTCCTAAGTGACCATGCCAAACATTTGAACACTCAAGCAAATAAGCAGAACTAGAACTTTCATTATTCATTTTGTTTGTCACCATTACATTCAATTTGAACATGTCATTCAAGGCATATCCTTTTCCCACAAACATACCATTTTTGGACAAACAAACTTGTCCGACTCAAATACTAGCTTAAAACCAAATTGGTTCAATAAACCACCCGACACTAGATTCTTACGAAGTTCAGGAACATACAAAACATCCTTAAGCTTCACTTTTTTCCCCGAAGTCATTTTTATAATGACATCACCAACACCTTTGATATCCGCGATAGCTGCATTTCCCATGTAGAGCTTTTCACCATCTTCAACTTCTTTATAGGTGTTGAAAACACTTTTGTCATGACACATATGACGAGTAGCTCCCGTGTCAATCCACCACTCATTTGAATTTGTATTCATGAGATTCACTTCAGAAACCATAGCCGTGAGATCAGTTATCATGGCCACCAACTCCATGTTATCATTCACCATGTTTGCTTGACGGTTTTCCCTCTTAGTTTGAGGGCACTCTGAAGCCTTGTGACCCGGTTGGCTACAGTTGTAGCACTTGAACTTCTTCTTGAAAGTTCCTGCCTTGGGGCCTAGGTTTTTGCCCTTTGCTTTCCCTTTGTGAGGTCCTTTGCCTTTGCTTTTGGAAGTTTGACCAACTTCCACCATATGAACCTTAGAAGATTCAACTTCACTGCCTTTCTTCAAGGACATTCTATTGTCTTCTTCAATGCGAAGATGCACCGTCAGTTCCTCCACAAACATCTCCTTTCGCTTATGCTTAAGGTAATTTTTGAAGTCTATCCAACCAAGAGGAAGATTTTCAATCATTGATGCAACTTGGAATGATTCATTAAGATCCATCCCTTCTGCATTGTTATCATGTATGATGACCTGAAGGTCTTGGACTTGACTCATAACAGGTTTCGAGTCAACCATTTTGTATTCCAAGAACTTAGCAACAACATGCTTCTTAGTTCCAGCATCTTCTGTCTTATACTTCCTTTCTAACGACTCCTATAGTTCCTTAGCAGTTGCAACTTTACAATAAACATTGTAAAGTGCATCTGTTAGCCCATTCAACACATAGTTGCGAAACAGAAATTCTGAATGCTTCCATGCATCCATTGCATTCACAGATTGAACATCAGCCTGCCCCTCAGCAATTACAGGAGTAGTTTCTGTTAGGAACTGAGCCAGGTTCAAGGTGGTCAAGTAAAACAGTATCTTCTGTTGCCACCTCTTGAAGTTCAGACCAGAAAATTTTTCAGGTCTTTCAGCATGATTAGCCATGATGTTTGGAACCGGTGCATTTGGGTTCACAGCAGGGGTAACACCAACAGCAGGAGTTCCAGTACCAACGGGAGTTGCAGACATTCTGAAAGAATCGTAACCACAATCAAATATATTATTACAGGAAAAAAATCGATACAAACTCGATTTTAGAATAAAAGAACAGAAAACGAAAGTATTAGAACAAAGAATAAATCTGTTTAAGACTGTTAGTATAGTGTCTTCGTTTTCATCCTTGAAAGGTGCCTATAAAGAAAAAAAATAGATGCAAACGATGTGGCTGAGGGTCGAGTTGGATTCGATTCCCTTAAACAGATTCACCGTCTGTTCCCAGGGTACAACAACCTAAACAATATTGTGTACTGCCGGATATCACCACTTGCCTGAAAGAATCGCCTGAAGCAGGAGTCTAAAGAAGGAAGAAGAAGAAGAGTAATTTCATTCGTGTGTTTGAATGAGAAGGCAATATCTTCTTTTATAGTTGAATCGTGAAA
This sequence comes from Lactuca saligna, assembly GCF_052625555.1. NCBI lineage: Eukaryota > Viridiplantae > Streptophyta > Magnoliopsida > Asterales > Asteraceae > Lactuca > Lactuca saligna. The sequence continues at coordinate 61,745,198 of NC_136425.1, forward strand.
CGGAACAAATCACTAATTGATTAAGCGTTTAATGGTAATAAATGTCATTAATTACACAATTAATGCATCCGTTACAGAATTCAAAAATAGGGACCAAAACTGTCAAGTTTAACAAAAATGAGGGTAGCGCGCCCGAAAACTTAAGTGTAAGAAGAAGAAAGAGAAAGCTGGGACACTTTTATGAAAACGAAAACTTAAGTGGAAGAAGAAGAAAGAAAAAGAAGTTTCCTATTCCTTAAAATTTTAACAATTAATAGTATATATAATTCATTTTAGTCAATAATCATGACATACAACCGTGTACACAAATAAATATTACGTCATTATGTATTTCATTTGTTATAATATTAGATATGTAAAATAAAATATCGATACTAAAATCCTAAAATTTAATTACTTTTAAGAATAAATAATAAATATGAATGATGATGTTATAAAACAAAATTAGCAAGTAAAGTGTATAAAAAAATAATTGATTATCGATACCATAGCTCCCAAATCCGATAGTGGTGAATTTTAATCACATCTCATCTCATCTCATCTCTTTCAATTCAATTCAAATTTTGAGTTCATATTTTCATCATCCATATGTTTTTAAACCCTCTCCTGCGCAGGAATCATGCTTAACTTGGCCTCAACGAGGTAAAATTCAATTGTAGTTACAAGTTCATTAATCGAGGTTTTTATTCAATCTGCATGTTTTTCCATACATAAAATAGTTTCACATTTTTTTTATATAAGTGAACATAAATACATATATAATTAAGGTTAGATGTAGCTCAATTTTAGAACTGCAAACATGGCAATGGCTCTCAGTTTTAGATGATGATGACATCAACTAAGATTTCTTCTAACTAATCCCTCGTTTTATATAAAATACAAGGCATGAATTTGATCTTGATGTCTAACCCTTTTACTTTTATTGGCTTTAAGAATAGTGCACAATTGCACATTGTGTGGTGAATTAAATTGTATATGTATACGTTTATCTATCAGTAATAATTTAACTTGCTGCATTAACATAAAAATTTGGGCCTTCATTTATTTGTAGTGGGCCTAAAGGCAAAACGAAATCAATGGCCCAAAAGCGATAACATGTGGATGTCATATCCTCCCTTATCCAAACAATCAATCGAATGCTATATACCTTCTTTCCAAACTTTGATAAATCTCTAAAACAAACAAGATGTTGTCGATGTCTATTCATCAAGGAATCAATATCATCGGCATCACATCACCAACTTCGTCTCCCCAAAATACCGTTGCTCTTGGATTCTTGAAAACCCCAGCCCTACCCTCCTCGTCTTTCTGCAACAACAACTCCAAACTCCTTCATAGATTCCATAACCTCTCCATTTCAGCAGCTGTCCAAGAAGCCATTGCTGAAGAAACTCCATTACCCACTCCTCCTGATCAAAAAGACGAGGTCTCTCTCTCTCTCTCTCTCTCTCTCTCTCTCTCTCTCTCTCTCTCTCTCTCTCTCTCTCTCTCTCTCTCTCTCTCTCTCTCTCTCTCTCTCTCTCTCTCTCTCTCTCTCTCTCTGTGTGTGTGTGGATATATACGTGAATATATATGAATCATTGTGTTTCAAATTATATTATTAACAAGTCTTATAAGCTTGTTGGGGTATTAAAGCTTTAAATAATTAGTGTTAAAGCTACAAGTAAAGTATAACATCGGGGTACCAAGTGAAAATATTGATATGGTTCAACAAAAAAGAAAGAAAAGAATAGTCATAAAAAAAGGTGTCTAGTGTAAAAGTTGCTATTAAGTATGTTAAACGAAAGAGAATAGTATTTACTCTTTTAATTTGGAATTCAATAACATATTACTATAATTAGAAATTGATAGATAAATACAATACATATAGTTATTGAGTAATAGTCTATCTGATTTTTATTTTATTAAAACGGTTAGTTTTTTTTTTTGTAAAATTATATAGGTGAAGAAAGTGGTGGAAAAGCCAAGGTTAGTGTTGAAGTTCATATGGATGGAGAAGAACATAGGGCTTGGGCTTGATCAAGTGATACCAGGACATGGGAGTGTCCCTTTGAGTCCTTACTTCTTTTGGCCAAGGAAAGATGCTTGGGAAGAACTCAAGACAACTTTGGAAAGCAAGCCATGGATCTCTCAAAAGAAGATGATCATCCTCCTCAATCAAGCTACTGATATCATCAATCTTTGGCAACAAAGTGGAGGAAATTTGACTTCCTAAACATTTTCTAATTCCCAACCCATTATTAAGTTGTAATTGTTTGTTTCTTTTGTTAAGAGAATTTTTCATTGAAAAAGTGAGTTAAAACCTCAAGTTCCTATTTACCATATGGAGGTTTTGACCAAGAAATTATATATTTTTAACGATTGCCGAAAGTCAACCTCCAAAATCACCGGAGCTGGCTGGTGAACGTTTTTTTTTTTTTTTTTTTTTTTTTCACAATAGTGTGTTGATGTGTTTTCGGTACTTATCAGAGATAACATAACAATTAGTTGAAACGACATATGCACAATATGTTGTAGAGATTAAAAAAAAAAAGTAGTAGATAAATATAATTTTTTTTCTTATATAATACCCCAATTAAAAAAATGTAAATTACACTAACCTGAGCGGCTCACATCAATCGAGGGCTACGTGGAAAATTAATCACGAAACATTAGTAATATCCCTATTATATAATACCCCAATTAAAAAAATGTAAATTACACTAACCTGAGCGGCTCACATCAATCGAGGGCTACGTGGAAAATTAATCACGAAACATTAGTAATATCCCTATTATATTTGTATTAGTATTATTTTTAAAGAAGAAAGTTTATTCTTGTCATTTCTACATTATAACATTTTGGTTTGAACCGAATGAGAAATAGGGTTTTAGTCCAATTTGATCGGGTTTGATTTTAATACCACTATACTAATCAATCCTATCTAATAAATGAATGTTTTTAATCACATATCATTACCTAATTCAATATCCTTATTATATTTGTATTAATATTATTTTAAAAGAAGAAGGTTTATTCTTGTTATTTCTACATTATAACATTTGGGTTTGAACCAAATGAGAAATAGGGTTTTAGTCCAATTTGATCAGGTTTGATTTTAATACAACTATACTAGTCAATCCTACCTAATAAATGAATAGTTTTTTTGTTACATGTTATCACCAAATTTAATATATCATATGACATTTTTTACATTTTTTTTTCAACGTCATTTAAATCTACTTGGCAAATTGTGGCTTTTTTGGTTTTGCTATTAAATTATAAAAAATATAATCTAAAAATATAATAAAGAAAATAAGGAAACTTAAATGTCTCCATAAATTCTCACGTAATTTGTCGATTAATGTATTAAATTAAATTAATTCAAATCAACCTTCTTAATTGAAAAATATAATTTTCGGTCAATCCTTTTTTAATTCACAATAATTTGTAGAAATCTTACAAAAATTTGTTTATTCACGACTAATATTGATATTTTTTCTAAACTCAGTTTTATAAATTATTAAACATTTAATGCTTAACAAAATATATTACAGTAATATTTAAAAAAAAGAAAAAAAACCCTCATATATCACACGAGTCTCATACATAGTTGTCTTTATTATAACTTTCTAGTCGATTAGTTACATCATTGTGTTTTTTTAGTTTATTGCTTTATTTGGTTTTGGATGTTACAACTTACAAATCTGTTGTAGTAACGGGCAACCTTATATTAATTTAAACCGAATAAAAAATGATACATGAAGAAACAAACGTCAAGACTCAAGACAACTGAAGTAACTATGTATTGATTAACAGAATAAGAAGCCATATAAGTTATTGTGAATTTGTGATGTTCAAATAAATTAATATTAATAAGATATAATATATAATCCAAACCCGGTTTACGAAATATGAACCATGCAAATCTAATTATCAATACTAGAAACTGAGAAATACGATCAAAATTCTTGAAAAATAGTGGGTTTAATATTGAAAAAAAAAAAAGCAAAAACCGTATCAGAGACTAGTTTCGATCCAGGTCTATGGGCCCACCACACTTCCGCTGCGCCACTCTGATTTTTATCTTTAAATTTCGAAATTTTATTGTGATAAACTTAAAGCAAACGCATACCAGTTACCATTTTGATAATAAAATTTCGACAATTATCGTTTTGATAATAAAATTTCGACAATCATGGGCCCACCACACTTTCGCTGCGCCACTCTGATTTTTATCTTTAAATTTCGAAATTTTATTGTGATAAACTTAAAGCAAACGCATACCAGTTACCATTTTGATAATAAAATTTCGACAATTATCGTTTTGATAATAAAATTTCGACAATCAGACACAAAAATCAGAGTGGCGCAGCGGAAGCTTGGAGGTCACTGGATCGAAACCAGTCTCTGATATGGTTTTTGCTTTTTTATTTTTCAATATTAAACCCACTATTTTCCATGAATTTTGATCGTATTTCTCAGTTTCTAGTATTGATAATTAGATTTGCATGGTTCATATTTCGTAAACCGGGTTTGGATTATATATTATATCTTATTAATTTATTTGTCCATTACTACAATAGATTTCATTTCTAAAAGTATAACATCCTAATAAAGCAATAAACTAAAAAAACACAATGATGTCATTAATAGAAATAAAACGACATAATCTATCAAAATATTTACTTACTAGATACACTAATATTAACCACATACACAAGTAAAACTAAAACAGATTCACATATTTTGTCATTAAGGCATGAAATTCGGATCTTCTTTGTTCTTGTAAATCTCAAACAACTGCTTTGAATATTTAATCGCGAGTTTCCTGCAATACTTAATCCCGTTTGTGTCATATCTTTTCAGTTCTTCAACTGTTTTCTTCAAATCACAATTTGGGTCTTTTTCAGTCAAAAATTCAGCCACCTTACTAGCCCTACAAACATTATAAATTACAAATCATAATTAATATTCATAGATTATCAATCTTAATTTTAAAAAAAAAAAAAAAAAAATCACCTCTTTGCATCAGGATGACTAAACCCTCGTTCATTGTGATATATTGTTGCTTTACATTCTTTCTCATCTTTTGTTTGTTGTTTATAAAGAACACACACAGCCTTCATACACAATTCAGGATTCTTCCCAAAATCAGCTAACATATCTCCCTCTAATTCCCATTTCATATTCAAATCCTTTTTTCTCCTAATTTTATCTAAAGTTAATTTATATCCATTTAATCCATCTTCAGATTCATCACATCCATCAGTATCACTATCACCACTTCCAGATTCAGATTCAGAACTCTCAACAATAAATCCACCCAAACTATCATCATCTTCTTCATCCTCACTTAAACTATTCCCACTTTTATTCATGTCATCTAACTTTCTAAGTCTTCTTAAAGGCACCCTAGTTCTATCATCTTTATCTTCATCTTTATAATCTTTCTTTATGAGTGTGCAAATTGGAGCATCATCATCATCACTGGTTTCATTATCACTTGCAACTATATTGGAATATCTTTTCCTTTTACCACTTGTAAATCCAAACATATCATCTTCAATTTCATCAATATGTTCAAGATTAGTGCAATCAGGGGTTGAATCAGAAAGCTTTTTAACTTCTGGGATTTGATTATCACTTACATCTTCATCACTAATATCGATAACACCAGAAAAGGGTGGAGCAAAACCTGGTGTAGATGGAGCAAATTTCTTGTTGGAGCATCCGTTTTCCTCAAATTGTAAACGCTTTCTAACTTTGCTACAATATTCCAGTTTTGCCCCTGTCTCTAATGTTTCATTGGCAGATTTGGGAGTTGAGATCGAATCATCTTTTTTCAAATGAAGAATTCCATCTTCATTCAGCTTTGACTCCAATTCACGAACTTGTGACATCAATTGTTTAGCCTTCTCTTTCCAAAAAGAAAGTTCACTTTCTGCTTTCGTTTTCTCACATTCCAAAACTTTGTTTTCAATCATCAACCCGACATTCTCGTTTTCATCACCTGTAAGATCAACGATAGTAACTTTCCCCTTTTCATCATTGTTCTTGACCTTCTGAATCCTTGCGATTTGCTCTTCAAGTTCCTTGTTCCTTTCCTTTAAATCTTCAACCTCCAGTTCCAACATCATACACTTGATTTCATCCATTTTGCTCTTTTCTTCCAATTCAAGACATCTTTTTATATTGTTCTCTATATCCTTCGCAAAATCTGTTCCACTAGTCATCTTTTTCATCACTCCAATATTGTCGACATGGTTCATCTCGTTAATAGAGTTAACGATAACAGCATTCCAGCAAACCCTAGGTCCAAAAGTTCAGGAATCATAATAAGCATAAATGCCAACAAAGATTCAGCAAACATAATAAAAAAATCAAAGTTGAACAGTCGAACTTACAATGAAGTAAACCCTAGTTACTTAAAGCGGGAAGATTACAACCCATATCCTTCGATAATGCTATGAATCACGCAAAAGAGAATCTGAGTAGAGTAAAATTCCTTAAAGTGGTTGATACGTGATAGACAGAAATTGAAGAACACCGTAGTAGAAACTAGAAAGATGGGAGTATCTTGATTTGAACTAGAACTGCGAGTTTTGGGGTTTCATCGGTTTCTAAAAAAGTCTATACAAAGCAATTAACAAAAATTACAATATCTTAAGCTTGATGTACAACATATCAAAGCTACAAAACTTAACCACCTGTCCCGCCTTACGGTGTAAGCTTTCATCTTTCGCCACCTTTCATCCTCTGTCATATTTTTTTTCATTTTTTTTTAACTAAATACATATAATATAATTATAACTTAATAATTTTATAAATATTCAATATAATAAAAGATGAATATTTCATTAATTCAGTAACAAAAAATATTACATTGACAAAAACCAGAATTAAATAAAAAATAATATAAGGAAGTCTATTTAAAATATTTTATCATAAATTCTTCTATTGCCCTTAAAATCATAACGAGTTTGTCTTCCGAAAGATGGTCGACCTTTTATGATAGAATTTTCATATGGATTTTTATTTTTGCAGTGCAATTTTTCTTCTCTTCTTGCGCTTTTTTTTTTCTTAGTCAATTTCTCTTTTTGAATTGCAAACGAGCTTGGAAATTCAAATTTTATAATTCAAAGCTATTTGCCCCTTGTGTATGTCATCAACTTTGTCGAATTCCGATCCATTTGACAAATAGCCTACCTTTTTTTCCTTATCTTTACTTATTAGATGGGTTATCTCTTCGAGTTCAAGCTCATCATCCTGGTTTAAGTCAAACCTCAAACGGGTATCCGATGAAGTTGTGTAACTCGTCTAAATTATTTTTGTTCTTTTCGAACCACCTTCTTCGTCTTTTCTATAAACATCTTTCCATTTCCAAATGTCGAAAAAATGTCGAAAGTGTTTCATATCACTTTCCATACTTGTTCATTGATTTTCCAGGTTGTTGTACATCTTATTGAACATTGTAACCGTCTTGTTCATATATATATATATATATATATATATATATATATATATATATATATATATATATATATATATATATATATATATGGCGGCCACCACGTTACGATGGTGGTTTTGTGCTTCTTTTCATTATTCTTTTGTTAATTACAATTACAATGCTCAATCTCAATAACACACACACACACACTAAGCTAAACACACACACCACAACCACCCTAGTGGTGGCCGACGACGGCTCGTTGGTCGGAGAAACAATTTAACAGTGGCGGTAACACCCTCGCCGACAGATGGGAATAATGTTGGTGTTTTCCGATCTCCACGATGATGGTTGCGCAACGTCGGAAGTTAGGAAGGGGAGGTGGCGATCGGTGGAGGGGATATAAGGTGGGTTGGCGGCTGTTAAGGGCTCCTAGGGTTAGGGTTCTCGTAAAGGTTATATACTCGGTTCCCCTCTAAACTTATTTCCATAATAACAGGATCAGCCCCTCCTTCCCTCTTTTCTCTCTAAACAAGGCCAATATTTACCATTTAAACCCTGCCCCTTGAATCCCTTTACAAAATAAGTTCGGGTTTTTACTAAACAACCCCCATCTTCTAAAATCTTTACAAAACTAATCCACAATTTACCTTTTTAAACCTCCAACCCTCAAATGTGACATATTCAGCTTTCCCTTCTCTTTTTCATCCAAATTAAGTCCCAATAATTACCACGGTGCCCCAGCCTTCATAAATATATACAAAATAAGTATCGAATTTATACTTTAACCCACGAATAATAGTCCCAATAATAACTTTTGGCTCCCAAAACCAACACATGGCTATATAATGATTGATTTTAGGGCTACGATTCATTCGTTTATTTATTTATTTAATAACGGGGTGTTATAGTTGTTTAGGGTTAGGTCCAAATGTCATAAGAGTGTTTAAATATGGTCATGCCCAAAAATTAGGGTTTTTGTCTTAGGCCACGTACGCCCCGCATATGCCTTAGTATGCCCCGCATACATGGTACATGTCCGCGTCCAAACCACCCAAGTACGCTAAGCGTACACATATGTACGCCCAACATATGTAGGGACCTCCTGTGAAAATAAGTTTCATTCCAAGGGTTAAAAGGGTAAATACCTAAATTCCAAATGTTACAAATCTCCCCCACTTGAATTAGACTTCGTCCGCAAAGTTTGTTGCCTCAGATAATTCTGGGCAGTACTCCCTCATTTCACCCTCGGGTTCCCATGTCCACTCAGATCCCTTGCGGTTCTACTATTGCCCTTTCACTAGAATCACCTCCTTGTTACAAAGAGTCTTAGTTTTCCTATCCAAAATCGCCAATGGCTTCTCCACATAATTCAGGCGCTCATCAACCTAAATGTCATCTAATGAAATCACTACAGAAGCATCGGCTACACATTTCCGCAACTAAGATACATGGAAGGTGTTATAAATCTGACTAAGCTCATCGTGAAGATCCAACCGATATGCAACCCTGTTGATCCGGACAAAAATCCTGAATGGACCAATGAATCGGGGTCCCAGCTTGCCCCTCTTCCGGAATCGGATGACACATTTCCAATTTTGTAGAGCAATTCGACGAGTTGGGAGCCCCAAACTCGTTGAGTAGGAACCAGATCTGACGTGGGATTTTAAGTCACCTACTCGACGAGTTGAGAGCCTCAACTCGACGAGTAGGACTGCTAGAGTGAAACCCTAATTTTGGAGTTTTGCACCTTATTTAAGCATCCTAATCCCCACTTATTGGCCTCATTTCCAGCCTCCAAGTCCCAAAACCTAGTTTCAGAAACCCTACTACATTTGTGAGTTTGTGAGACATTTTTGTTTGAAATTTGTGTGTTTTGAAGCTTGTAAAGAAGAGGAGAAGCTTGAGGATTCAAGGAGAAGATAGTAGATCCAAATACTTCCTTTCATCCTCATCATTTTCTGGTAATCAAGTCTCTAACTTGCTTAGTAGTTTCTCAGATCTCCTTATTTTCACTTTATTTGGTTTTTGGTCCAAGAAGCTTGATCTTTGGGATATGGACGTCCCAAGTGAGTAGACCTTCAAATATGGGATTATAGAGGGCTTTCATGGCATAAAGGTGCAAACTTTATGGCCATTGAAGCCCCATGCAAGCCATAGGATGTCATTTTGTCCTTTTAAGCTCCAAAAAGCCATGCATGAAGTGAAAGGTGGAAGATTTATGTGTCCATGTAGTGTTTAGGGTCTATATCTCTGTTTGTAGGCTTTAGTTTGGAGTATGGATGGCTTGTGGACCAAGATCTAGGTCCTAAGGAGTTAGGGTTTTAGATAAACCCATTAAGAAAATGTATTAACGGGTAAAGTTGGAGACTTTACCCTTAAAAGGACATTTTCAAGGTATAAGAGAGGTATGAAGCTTAGATCTGAAGAGTAGGGGCTTAATCCATTAAGATGGCCCAAACAGATTGAGGAACTCGATGAGTCCAGTGAGGGACTCGCTGAGTTGAGTCGATTTGTCCCGATTTTGTACAAGGTAGAACTCAACGAGTTGGCTCGTGTTATCATGACTATGAGTAGAAAGGGAGCTCGGCGAGTCAGGGGGATGACTCGACGAGTTGAGTCAACTCGGATTGTTGACTTCGACTTTGACTGAGTGTTGACTTTGAATTTGACCTTGACTTTGACCAAGGTTGACCTATGAAGGGGTCTTGATGTAAGGAATGGTATCTAAGGGGCTGTTTTGTATAGGGCGTGAGTAGAGCCGGTTGCAGGAGCAGATACCTCAACTACTTCACCCAACATTTGAGGTGAGTTTTCCTCCAGTAGGAACGGGTCGAAGGCACCAATGTCGGCCCGTTTATGTATGATAGCGTATTCCGGACTTAGGTCCAATGTCGGGGTTAGCCTGATGTAGTTTATATGTTTCCAGACTTTGGTCCGATTTTGAGGAAAGCCCGAGGAATATTTTATGCTTGATTTCTTCCTAATTCTTGCATGTGTATATTTATATGTTCCGGACTTCGGTCCGATGCCAGGGCAAGCCCGAGGAATGTTTAGCTTATATGTTATGTGTTATATGCGCCAGGCTTCAGTCCGATGTCGGGGAAAGCCCGAGGAATGTTTATGTTATATGCTTGTTGATATGTTATATGTATATCGGACTTCGGTCCGATGCCGGGTGAGGCTCGATACCGGGCGGGGCCCGATGTATTGGGCAAGGACCAATGTATGTTATTATGTGATTATATATATGGTATGTGGTAGTTTGGGGAGACTCACTAAGCTTCGTGCTTATAGGTTTCAGTTTTGGTTTCAGGTACTTCCGCTAGTAAGAAGAAGAGCTCGAGATGACTGCATCACACACACCACAACATTTAGCTTGTGATGATTTACTCTGATATTTGGACATATGATTTTGATACAGTGTTTGATATGATGTTTTGAGATATTTTCACTTATGTTTTTTGAGATGATTTGGATGACTCATGGTTTTCTTAATAAATTAAAGTGAAATTTTTGGACCATATTTTTGGGATGTTTCACGAACGATGTCGGTCAACATAACTCTTCTGGCGACTCTGTGTGACCCGCAATCTGTCACGCATATAACATATCGAACAGTGGCCGATCAATACTCGCATGATAACTATTATTGTAGGGGAATCTGCTAGTGGAAGGTAAGTATCCCAACTCCCTCTGAAATCCAACACACAAGCTCTAAGCATATCCTCGAGTGTCTGGATCGTTCATTTACTTTGACCATCGATATAGGGGTGGTACGCTGTACTGAAATGCAGTTGAGAACTTAACTTCTCATGGAACTTCCTCCAAAATATGGAGGTGAAACGAACATCTCGAGCTGAAACCACAGATACTGGCACCCCGTACTTGACTACCACCTCCCGAACATAGATATCCGCTAACTTTTCCGTGGATATGCTCTCGACAATCAGAGTAAAATGCACACTTTTGGTCAGTCTATCCACAATAACCCATGTAGAATTAACACCTCGTACTGTCTTGCGTAACTTGGTGATGAAGTTGATAGTGATCTCCTCCTATTTCCACATAGGGATGGGTAACAGATGCATCTTGTCGTGAGGTCTTTGATGTTCGGCTTTGAACTTCCTGCAAGTCAAACACCGTTCAACAAACCACACAACCTCCCTCTTCATGCAGGGCTGCCAATAGCTCAACCTCAAATCCCCGTACATCTTCGTGGCCCCTGGATAAATAGAAAATTTGGACTTGTGTGCTTCCTCCAAGATTGTCTGTCTCACCCCACCTGTCGTTGGAACCCAATCCCTACCACACTAAGTTAATAACCCCCGATTGGCTCTAACAAATAACAAAATTTGTCCTTTGATTCGCTTCGTCTTCCAATTTTTTTTCTTCAATCCTTATACATGAGCCTCCTTGATCAAATCCATCAAAGGTGAAGTAGCTGTCATCCTCAAACAAATATCTCGGATCGATGAGCACACCGTCTTACGGTTCAAATCATCGACCACCATGTTAGCCTTCCCGGGGTGGTACAAAATCTCGCAATCATAATCCTTTACCACATCTAACCATCTCCGCTATCGCATATTCAAGTTCGCCTGATCCATCAAATATTTCAAACGCTTATGGTCGGTGTAGATTGTGCATTGGACCCCGTATAAATATTGCCTCCAGATCTTGAGGGCAAACACCACAACCCCCAATTCCAAATCATGCGTGGGGTAATTTGCCTCATGAGGCTTTAGCTGCCTTGAGGCGTAAGCAATCACATTCCCTCTCTGCATAAGGACAACACCCAAACCCGGAATAGAAGCATCGTAATACACCACAAATTCATCCAATCCCTCGGGTGACACGAGAATCGGGGCCTCACACAACCTGTGCCTTAGAGTCTCGAAGGCTAACTGTTGATATGGACCCCACCGAAAGGTCACATTCTTCTTGGTCAAACGGGTTAAAGGTACTACAATCTTGGAAAAGTCATGAATATATATTCGATAGTACTCCTCAAATAACAAGAAACTCTGGATCTCAGATGTGTTCTTGGGAACCTCCCAACGCATCACCACCTTAATCTTGGCCGTTTCCACCAAGATACCCTCTTGGTTGATGATATTCCCCAGAAACAGCACCTCATGTAACTCCCATTTGGAGAATTTGGCATAAATCCTCTCTCTCCTCAAGGCCTGCAACACTTCTCACAAATGATGTTCCTTGGTCTTGGAGTACACCAGACTATCATCAATGAAAACAATCACAGAACGATCCAACATTAGCCTACAAACCCAGTTCATGGGACCAATGAATGCTGCTGGTGCATTGGTGAGCCCGAATGGCATTACCACTAACTCATAATGCCCATAACGAGTCTGGAAGGATGTCTTCTGCACATCCTTATCACTGATCCTCATCTGATGGTATCTCGACCTAAGATCAATCTTGGAGAACCAGGATGCACCCTGAAGTTGATTTAATAAATCGTCGATCCTTGGAAGGGGGTAACGGTTCTTCACCATCAGCTTGTTCAGTTCCTGATAATCGATACACATCCTATGTGACCCATCCTTATTTTTCACGAACATGATTAGTGCTCCCCACGGGGAACTGCTTGGTCAAATAAAACCCTTATCTAGTAGCTCATGTAGCTGCGTAGACAACTCCTACATCTTAGGTGGGGCTAGGCGATACGGAGCCTTGGCAATAGGAGCCGAACTAGAAATCAAATCAATCCAGAATTCAACTTGCCTCTCAGGAGGCACTCCCGACAACTCCTTGGGAAAGACATCAGGAAAATCTCATACGATGGGTACCCTTCTTAACTCTGTCGTGGTCTTAAATCGTGTATCTAAAATGTAAGACAAAAACCCAAAATAAGCCTGCTGGAGAAGCCTACTAGCCTTCTCAGCTGAATAGATAGCTAGCCCATGTGAAGATCTCTCACCATGAATGACCGGTTCTACCCCACTTGGAATTTGAACCCTCACCAACTGCCGCTCACAATCAATCACAACTCCATTGGGTCCCAACCAATCTATCCCGATATTACCTTCAATCCCATCAAAGGAATCGGTACCAAGTCGATCGGAAACCTCTCATTGAACATGTTCAGAACACGTCTTCGGAACACCGTTGCAGCACTCACAGTATGGTCATCCGCAATACCCACCTCAAGAGGGGAATCCAAAGTCCCTGGAGCCTCTCAAAACTTGTTGATGAGCGCAAGAGATACAAAGGATCAGGTAGCCCCTAAATAAAAAAGAACATGATTCAAAAATCCATCGACCAAAAAGGTCCCTATACAAGATCAAAACAACATAAGCATAACAAAAAAGCAATAAAAGATAGAGATAAGTCACATACCAATAACGACATCCGGAGCTGCCCGATCCTCATTAGTGGTCAACTGGAACGCTCTGCTCTTCATTGCAGGAGCCTCCGTGTTGCCCTGGTGGCCATTAGTAATCCTCAAGGTGGCTGGCATAGGTGTCACCACTGCCCCGCCAGACAACCTCAGACATTCGGCCTTTTTGTGTCCAGTCTGGTTGCAGTGGAAACAAATCAAGCCCTTCTTGGAGCACTCCTTCCTCATGTGGACTGGTTGGCCACAACCATAACATACCGAGCCTGCTACATGACAATATCCACTGGTGCGGCTTGCCGCACTTTGCACGACGGCCTCGGCCTTGCTAGCCTCTTTTAGAAGGATTGGAGATCTTAGGCTTCTTAGCCTGTCCTACTACCGTCTGAACCTGCTTCGGCTTCCGCTTCGTCCGGAGCTCCAAATTGATTTCTCGCTCACAGGCCTTCTCAATCATGCCATTCAGGGTCTTGTACCCTGAAAAGTGTTGGTTTTTGAGCATTATAACACTTCTATGGTGCACATGCAACCCTAAATGCTTTGGATCTATGTTTTCTCTATTATACATGCATATTTTCAATTTTTCCAAAGCATTATCCTAATTAGCATACAAATTTCCAATTGAATAAAACATCTAGATAGATGACATAACTTTTGAAGGACTTGTAGTTCTTGACCCTTGAAAGCTTGAGCACCTCAAGTGTAATGTCTCTAATGGTTCACAAACACCAATATGCAAGAGGATAATTTAAGAGAATAATCTATTTATCTCAAAGAGAAGAGGCAACCGATTTTGGTCTATGGAGGGTTCTATTTATAGTGTTGGACATGCTAGGGTTACACTTGGTAAACCCTAATAACCCATGACTTTCCATATTCTCATGCTCCATGGGTTTAACCTCCATGTACTGGTTTAGCCCATAATCATGGATCATTAGCCCACACTACAAGAATGATTGATTTACATAATTAATCCCCTTATATTTAATTAGTCTCTTTTGATCACAAAATTAATAAATTAATTATTGATCAATGCTAATTAAATAATTTTGTATTAATATATTATACTTGTAATATATTAATAAACCATAAATAACCTTATTCTCAAAAATCATCCTATCAAATTGCACCGGTGAAGGCAACCCAAAAGGACCATGCTACAATCGAGTCAAGTACATACCCGTTATAGTTATGGGCTTAGACACCAAATCTAACAGTCTCCCACTCGGATAAGTCTAGTAACTATTACTGCTTATGCACTTCAGGATCTGACTTAGCAATCGTAAGCTTTCAAAAGCCGTTGTCAAACTCTGACCTAGTCAGTGACACGTCCTTCAGATAAGTGATCATATACTCCTCTGTTCTCAAGATATCTATGCGGAAAAACACATGGAACATTGTCATACTTATTGTCATGCAATTTGTTTCCTGATTTCTGATTCTTTTGACATAGAACATAACTGAACACATCAATTTAGTTCTGACCGGGCCTGGCACATAAGTCAAAACAGAATCAGTGAGGGGCCCAAGATATTGCTTTTAATCCTCTTAGGATAAAAGGAACAGATAAACTTTGAAATTATATGCTTGTACTGACTACTCATCAAATCATGCACAACGACACATTTTATAACATCAAGTTACGGATGCGTTTTCATGCCATAAATGCGCAACAAACTTGGGGTCAACAACTTATATATCTTGGTTTGAATATTATATGATATTATCGTCTCACAATTACTCGTGATAAATTCCATGAAGTAAATTAGGTGAGCGCGGGTTGAATCCAATACTCAAATCTTATTTCAAGAGCACTCATGAATGGTGTAGCAAACCTGTTGCTATGCCTAACTCCTTAGACAATCTTACAAGCCGACTCATGACAGTCTTATTTCATACTTACTTCTAATGTATGATCAATTATGGATAGTTTGAATAATAATAATAATCATAATTTTATTATTCTAGAAGTCAAAACACGCAAAGTGAAACAATAGTAAATAATTGACACAAGAGAGTAGCTTTACTTATAAATAAAACTCCTTTTATTCATCATCAAATGTCAATTACGATTTAGCTATTACAGGTTTCGATTTATCTAATTACTAAAACTAATATCGTCATTTAGCCCACTGCTCCTCGCATGCTGCAAGTGCTTAACCCTAGTTAGTCCTTTTGTAAGAGGATCTAATGGGTTGTCCTCTGGCGATATCCCCTTTACCACGAGGTGCCCTTCTTGTACGTGATTTCTTATGAAGTGGTATTTTCTGTCAATATTCCTAGATCAACCATGATCTCTCGGTTCCTTGGTTAAGGTAACCGCACCTTCATTATCGCAGAAAATCTCCATAGGATCCTCTATGGATGGAATAACTCCAAGGTCTCCGATGAAGTTTTTCAACCATATCGCTTCCTTCGATGCTTCGCTTGTTTCTATGTACTCTGATTCGCACATTGAATCAGCTAAAGTTTTCGTGCTTGGAACTTTTCCATTGCACTGCTCCTCCATTCAGGGTAAATACCCAGCCTGACTGGGAACATAAATTATCTCTGTTGGTTTGGAAGATGGCATCGCTATACCCTGTCACTCTCAAATCATTACTCCCACTGAGGGTAAGGATCCAATCTTTAGTCCTCCTCATGTACTTAAGAATGTTCTTAACTGCCGTCCAATGAGTTTTACCAGGATTCCCTTGATTCTACTAACACTTTCTCTTTTTCTGGTGACCATTGTTCAAGGGCTTCCTTTTCTTTTTTAGCCGACGTTTTTCCCATTCCTTATCCTTTCAGGTCAGATGCTCCGTGAAACGGGTTCATGTACGGGTACATGTGAGTTTGGTTGCTTTTCCCGAATAAACTCGATTTCTGGCTCGGTAGGGGGTTTGTTTCCCGGAGCGTATTTCAGGAGAAGGAAAAATATTTTGAAATAAGATTGGGCTAATGGGTTTCATATATTAATATTATGGTAAATTTTTATAGTGAAAATTGTTGGGTTTGGGGTGAAAAAATAGAAGCATTTAGTTATGGTCGATTAACAGACAGATCAAACGCAAAAAATATTTTGAATCAGTGTAGTTGAACAACTTCCATGGGACTTGTTTCGACCATATCTTAGGGTGAGATTGGCAGGAGGGTTATTCAGATTCATTTTGGTAAATAGAGGTTTGAATAGTTGTAGAAATTAGTAGAAAGGTGTGTGTATTAATGAGTAAATGATGTAATATCTATAGGGGTAAAAAAAAGAAAAAAGAAATAGTCGGTGGGATAGCTATTGGAGAAGAAAAGAAACATAAGGGCGCAAGGTATTCTTCTTCCTCGAGGTACCTCACAACACCACCGTATACAAGGTAATGTGGTGTTCACCGCATCATTACAATGACACCTCATCTCACTGTAGTGCGGGGTGCCAGTACACCTCAAGGCTTAACTACCTTCCCCCACCTCCCATTTTCGGTAAACCACCCCTCCCTACTTTCCATGATTGATAAGCAGCCTCTCCCCATCTTCCACTTTCATTGTGTAGAGTTTATAACAACATAAATTTTCAACCAAAATTTTCATTTTTAAAACACATAAAAACTCATAATATATTTCGCAAAATCATAATTGTTTCACGTGTCAAAACAAATCCACATAAAAATGTCGCTATCCCGGAATCATCCACATAGTCTCCAATCGGTGTGTACAATCAAGTCGGTGCCTTCCCGCGATCCTGAGAGGTACCTGAAACATATATCAAACAACACGGTAAGCTCAAAGCTTAGTAAGTTCCCCAAAATACCACATACACAAATAATAAGCCTCTCATGGCTATAACTCGGCATGGACCCTCCGGTCTCATGCGTCTTGGTGAAGACCCTCCAGTCTCACGACTCAGTGTGGATCCTCCGGTTATGTGTCTTAGTGAGGACCCTCCGGTCTCACAGCTCGGCTTGAACCCTTCAGCCCTATATCTCAGTGAAGAACCTCCCGTCTCACAACTTGGTTTCGACCCTCCGGTTCGATCTCAGTAAAACACAGGATAGCATAACATATAGCACAAAGACATAAATGTATAATATCATATAACTCAATATAAGCACATAGGATCCTCCGGTCGGTAACTCAAATAAGACCCTCCGGTCACTCGATATTACCACTCAGGTAAGTATAGTGAGAAGACTCACCTCGTAAGCAAGCAAGGAAACTGGATACCCCTCAAACAACCTAATCTCCGCCTACACGTAATAAGCATCTCTAATTAACACATTAATATCACAACTTTATATAAACTCATGCTAATCCCTCTCTAACTTTTGGGATGGGTAAAAGACCATTTTACCCCTCCATGGTCCCCATAATCCCTACCTTGATCAAACCCTAAAGTCAACAGAAGTCAACACTCACGTTAACTGTCTATGTTGACTTGACTCGCCGAGTGCATCTATGTGACTCGCCGAGTCCCTATTGTTCCTCAGAGCATTGCGGAAACCCAACTTAACTCGTCGAGTTGTCTTATCAACTCGCCGAGTTACCCATGTCCAGACTTATCGGGGAAAACTCTAGCCGACTCGTCGAGTCAGCTCATTGACTTCACAAGTCCATTCAGTCTGTATTCTCATTCAGACGTTTTAAGGAAGATTCACCACTCCAAAATCTAGATCTAGTTTCCTAAGGCTCGAATGTCACGTAAGACTTCAATCTTTATGTTCATGCAGGGCATATTTGCTCCATAATGCCAATACAAGCTCCAACAAGGGTTTGGTACTCAAGGCTTGCCTCTAACTCCTTGAAGCTTGGGTCTTTGGGCTCCCAAGACCTCTTACGATCCAGATATGAGGTTTCAACCTCAAGGTCTAATCAAGGGACTAAATGACACAAAAAGGATGGGAGAAAACCTTAGAATTCCCTAAACCAAGATCTCATAAGGAAATGATCAAGTTAGCATCTTTTTACCTCCAACTGAAGCAAAACCCTAAAGAACCTCTAGATCCAAAGCCTCCTCTTGATCCAAGCTTTAATGTTCTCCACTTCTCCTTCAAAAGTGTACTGAGAGTCAGGATGTTACAATTCTCCCCCACTAGAATAAGACTTCGCCCTCGAAGTCATGCTCCGGAAATAACTCTGGATACTGATCGCGTATCTCGGGCTCGATCCCAAGTCCACTAAGATCCCTTCCGATGTTGCCACTGAATCTGGATTAGGGGCACCTCTTTATTCCTCAGAACCTTCACTTTTCAATCCAAGATAGCTATCGGCCTCTCAATATAATTCAGGCTCGCATCCACCTAAATGTCCTCTAATGGTACCACTGCCGTCTCATCGGCTACACACTTCCTCAACTGAGACATATGGAAGGTGTTATGAATCCAACTCAAGGTAGCTCTAGCCGGTAAGCTACCTCACCCACTCTGGCGATCACTCTGAAAGGACCAATGTATCGGGGCCCCAACTTGCCCTGTTTCCTGAATCGGATCACCCCTTTCCATGGGGATACCTTCAGGAGGACAAAATATCGAACCTGGAACTCTAGCTCAGATCATCGTCGATCTGCGTAACTCTTCTGGCGACTTTGGACTGTTAGTAACCTCTGTCTAACCTGCTAAATCTGCCTAGTCATCTTCAGCACTATCTCAATGCCACCCATCACTCGCCACCCTACCTCTCCTCGATAGATGGGAGTCCGACACCTCCTCCCATATAAGAGCTCGAATGGAGGCATGCCAATACTGGAATGGTGGCTGTTTTTGTAAGAAAACTCAGCTAAGGGCATATAGGTGTCCCTACTTCCTTTGAAGTCCATAAGACATGCACGTAGCATGTTCTTAAGTGTCTAAATCGTCCACTCACTCTGCCCGTTGGTCTGTGGGTGGTATGCAGTACTGAAATGCAACCGGGAACCCAACTCCTCATGAAATTTCTTCCAGAACCTGGAAGTAAAACGCACATCCCGATCTGACACTATCGAGTTCGGTACCCCATGTCGTGCTACCACCTCTCTCACATAAAACTTGGCCAGTTTCTTTGCAGAAGAGTTCGTACTGATAGCGAGGAAGTGATCACTCTTCGTCAATCGGTCTACAATCACCCATATCGCGTCAACCCCACGTACATTCCTTGGTAGCTTGGTGATAAAACTCATCGAAATCTGCTCCCACTTCCACTGGGGAATCTCTAGAGGTTGTAACGGGCCATGTGGTCGTTGGTGCTCCGCCTTAACCCGACAAAAGGATAAGCACCTCTAAGCTATCCATGCCACGCCCTTGTTTATATAGAGCCACCTGTAATCTTTATTCAGGTCCGAATACATCTTAGTGGCCCCCAGGTGGATCGAGAATCTCGATCTATGTGCATCCTCCATCAATATACGACGAGCTCCACCTGTATAGGGGACCCAAATCCGCCCTCGGAAAGTCATAAGCCCACGAATGTCTATCTCAAACTCCGAAACCTGCCCAATCACTAACTCCCTCTTGTGGTTCTCCGGTTTTATGACCTCCATCTGGGCCTCTTGAATGGTATCTAAGACTGGGGTCATCACTTTCATCCTCATGCACACATCTCAGATCGGCGCACTCACTACTCTATGACTCAGGGCGTTGGCTACCACATTAGCCTTGCTCGGATGATATAAGATCTCGTAGTCATAGTCCTTCAGTACATCTAACCACCCCCTCTGCCTCATATTCAGGTTGGGTTGATCCATGAGGTACTTCAGGGTCTTGTGGTCCATATATATGGTACACCAGACTCCATACAAGTAGTCGCGCAAGATCTTGAAGGCGCACACCACCACCCCCAGCTCCAGGTTGTGGGTGGGATACCTCGTCTCATGAGGCTTCAGCTGCCTTGATGCATATGCTATCACGTGTCTCCTTTGTATCAACACCGCACCCATTCCAGATATAGAAGCATCACAGTAAACCAAAAAGTCCTCCACTCCCTCGGTTAAGGCTAACAATAGGGCTTCGCGCAATCTCTGGAGAAGGGTCTTAAATGAGGCTTGCTGCTCGGGCCCCCAAGTAAAAGTAACACCCTTCCGGGTCAACCTGGTGAGAGGAACAACAATCTTGGAGAAATCTCTGATAAACCTCCGATAGTAGCCGACCAAACCCAGAAAACTCCTGATCTCAGATGAGGATCTCCGCACCTCCCACCTCATAACTGCCTCAATCTTGACTGGGTCGACCAATATATCATTTTGATTAACGAGATGTCCCAGGAACTGGACTTCTCGCAACCATAAATTATACTTGGAGAATTTGGCGTATAGCCTCTTCGTCCTTTGTACTCCTAGGATCTCTCTAAGATGCTCCTCATGTTGCTATGTGGATCTCGAATACACCAGAATATCATCGATGAATACGATTAGCGATCGATCCAACATAGGCCTGCACACCCATTTCATGAGGTCCATGAATGTTGTCAGTGCGTTGGTGAGTCTAAAAGGCATCACCACAAACTCGTAGTGCCCATAACGAGTCATAAAGGCCGTCTTCCGGATATCCTCCTCGCAAACTTTCATATGATGATATCCATATCTCAAAATCAATCTTGGAAAACCAAGATGCCCCCTGCAACTGATTGAACAGATTGTCGATCCTCGGTAGTGGATAACGGTTCTTGACCGTCAACTTGTTAATTCCTGGTAATCAATACACATCCGGTGTGAACCATCCTTTTTCTTGACAAAAACGATCGGTGCTCCCCATGGTGAGCTACTCAGTGTAAGAAAACCCTTCCCCAGCTGCTAATGGAGTTGTGAGGATAAAACATGCATCTATGGTGGTGCAAGGCGATAAGGTGCCTTGGCAATAGGCACCGCTCCCAGAACTAAATCAAGCCAGATCTCCACCTGCCTCTCAGGAGGCACACCCGAAAAATCCTCAGGAAAAACATCCGGAAACTCGCACACTATCGGAACCTCAGCGACATAACTCGGTCTCTCTGTTGCAACCCGCGTATCCATCACGTACACCAAAAGCCTATACAACTCTACTGTAGACTCTGTCTCGCTCTGACAGCAGAGCAGAAGGTAGATCCAGATCGGGTACCCTCGCCATATACAGTAAACACTCCCCCACTACGGTCTTTTATGGTCACCATTTGATGCTCGCAGTCGATCACAGCTCTAAACCGACTCAAGCAGTCCATGCCCACTATAACACAAACATCACCCATCACGGTCGGTATCAGGTCTATCGGGAAATCGACACCAAAAATCTCTAGTACACACCCCCGGAATAGATCAGTAGCATAAACCACATGCTCATCGGCTATAGAAACTCTCAGAGGTCGACTCAACGCCTCACATCGAATACTGATGTGGTGAATAAAAGCTAAGGACATGAAAGATCAACTCGCACCCGAGTCAAACAACACCAAATCAGGTACAAAACTCACAAGAAAAGTGCCTATACACAATACAATGTAAGTATAAAAAATCTCAAAACAACATAAATAAGGAGATACGTATCAGCATCAACATCAGGTGCGGCGCGAACCTCGTTTGCTGTCAGCTGAAATGCTCTCCATCGAGCCCTCGGAGGCTCAGCCTTCCCCTGGTCGGCCATCAGTAACACATAAAGCAGCAAGAGCGGTACTCTGGGCTGGTCCCTAGGTAAGTTGGGGACACTCGGCCTTTTGATGGCCTGTCTGGTTGTAGTGAAAGCAAACAAAAAATCCCTTGGGGCCAGTCCCTCGCCATATATCCTTCCTTGTCGCATTTGTAGCAAATCCCTGCCCGACAAGATCCCTCGTGGGTCTTTCCGCACTTGCTACAAGTGAGGCCCTTTTGGCCTCCATCTCTCGAATTAGCAGGCTTAGCCCGCTTAGCCACCGACTGCGACTGTTTCGGTCTCCTATCTCTCCATTGCTACTCTCCCTCCTCTCTGGTCTGAATCTCCAACTCAATCTCCCTCCTCATGGCATTGGTCTGCAACTCATCCAATGGCTGATAAGACGAGTTCGCCATGAACTCCTGAATATCCCTCCTCAAGATGCTCAAATACCAACTCACACGTGCCTGCTCCGTGGATGCGTGCTCAGGGCAGAACATCGCCCTCTTCTGAAACATCCTCGTAATCTCAGTCACTGACTCTATCTTCTACTTAAGAGACATAAAATCCTGTGCCAAACATTCCCTTTCCACCTAGGGAACACACTCATCTTGAAACAACTTGGTGAACCTCTCCCAAGTCACTGCAACATGATCTGCAGGGGTAAAGTCAGTCGTCAAAAACTTCCACCAGTCATTCGCTCCTAAGCGAAGCTGGTTCAGCGCAAACCGGACTCTCAGATGCTCTGGACATGAACACATATAAAAGCATCCATCAATGTCAGTGATCCATCTCATGGAAGAAATCAGATCATGTGTCCCATCAAACTCTGGTGGCTTCATGTTGCTGAACTCCCGAAACAACAACGAGTCACCTCCCTGTAGCCTAGCAGCGACAACAACTGCAACAACAACCTTAGTAATGACAACATATCGCTCATCAAACATATCAATCAGTGTGGTCTTAATAAATCCAAACATCTCCGATATTGCCTCTCGAATGGTTGCGGCCACCTCATCATGGATAATCCTATGGATCTCCTCATCACTAGTCCCACTGTTCCCGGGGTTGTGGCGTGTACCCACCATGATGTCTCTGAAACACAACACAAAAAAATCATTAGATACTAGGTCGAGTATACTCACACTCGATTACCTGTCCCTTCATGCTCCTTAGTATCCTAAAGATTCTTACTTGGGTTGCTTACATATCCGATGCTTTCAGTAGTACGGGTCCAATACTATCTTCCACACCAACCCGTAGTCACCCCAAGTCCTCCTCCTAGGATTCCAATTCGCAAGTACTCTATCATCCACGAATATCAAACTACTCTCTCATTAGACCCCTCATAAGCTCATCTAGTTATCTCTCCTAGATTATCTCTCGACTCAGAACTCTCTCTCTCTAAGTGATTCCTGCTAGATACTCTTACTCAACACATACTCAAGGCACCTAACAGCTAGCAATGACTCCTAGGCTAAGGCATCACAAATCAGGCAACTCTCTCCCTAAATATGAATTACTTAGCCTATCCTCTAGCATGCATCACTAATATCTCATAACACAAATAAGTAAGGGTATCTTGGAAAATCACAGTTTGGTCCCTGGCTGATTGTACGCACTGCTCCAACTCGTTTTCTCTTAAAACTCTTTCTTATTTTGGAAAAATCATTTCTTTTGAAATTTTTTCTCAAATCCTCAGTCTAACTTCAGACATACCCGAAGGTACACCCTAATCCCTCAAACCAAGGCTCTGATACCAACTTGTAACAATGTAAATTTTCAACAAAAATATTCATTTTTAAAACACATAAAAACTCATAATATATTTCCTAAAAACATAACTGTTTCAACTGTCAACACAAATCCACATAAAATGTCACTATCCCAGACTCATCCACATAGTCTCGAATCGGTGTGTACAATCAAGTCGGTGCCTTCCTGCGATCCCGAGAAGTACCTGAAACACATATCACACAGCACGGTAAGCTCAAAGCTTAGTGAGTTCCCCAAAATACCACATACACAAATAATAAGCCTCTCATGGCTATAACTCGACATGAACCCTCTGGTCTCATGCGTCTCGATGAAGACCCTCTAGTCTCACGGCTCAGTGTGGAACCTCCGGTCATGTGTCTTAGTGAGGACCCTCCAGTCTCACAGCTCGGCTTAGACCCTCCAACCCTATATCTCAGTGAAGAACCTCCAGTCTCACAACTTGGTTTGGACCCTCCGGTCCGATCTCAGTAAAACATAGAACAACATAGCATATATCACAAAGAAAAAATGCATTATATAATATAACTCAATATAAGCACATAGGACCCTCCGGTCGATAACTCAAATAAGACCCTCCGGTTACTCGGTATTACCACTCAGGTAAGTATAGTGAGAAGACTCACCTCGTAAGCAAGCAAGGAAACTGGATACCCCTCGAACAACCTAATATCCACCTACACGTAATAAGTATCTCTAATTAACACATAAAGATCAGAACTTTATATAAACTCATGCTAATACCTCTTTAAGTATTGGGATGGGTGAAAGACCATTTTACCCCTCCATGGTCCCCATAATCCCTGCCTTGACCAAACCCTAAAGTCAACAGAAGTCAACACTCGAGTTAATTGTCCATGTTGACTTGACTAGCCGAATGCATCTATGTGACTCGCTGAGTCCCATTGTTCCTCATAACATCGCAAAAACCCAACTTAACTCATCGAGTTGTCTCATCAACTCTTCGAGTTACCCATGTCCAGACTCATTGGGGAAAATCCTCGCCGACTCGTAGAGTCAACTCATTGACTTGGCGATTCCATTCAGTCTGTATTCTCATTCATACGTTTTAAGCCAAATCCACCACTCCTAACTCTAGATCTAGTCTCGTAAGGCTCGAATGTCATGTAAAGCTTCGATCTTTACGTTCATGCATGGCATATTTGCTCCATAATGCCAATACAAGCTCCAACAAGGGTTTGTTACTAATAGGCTTGCCTCTAAATCCATAAAGCTTGGGTCTTTAGGTTCCCAAAACCTCCTACAATCCAAATATGAGGTTTCAACATCAAGGTCTACTCATGTTACTCAATAACACAAAAAGGATGGGAGAAAAACCTAGAATTCCCTAAACCAAGATCTCATAATGAAATGATCAAGTTAGCATCTTTTTACCTGAAGCAAAAACCTGAAGAACCTTTAGATCCAAAGCCTCCTCTTGATCTAAGCTTTGATGCTCTCCACTTCTCCTTCAAAAGTGTAAGGAGAGTCGGGATGTTACAGAGTTACCATAACTTCCAATTGTTGTTTCAATCTCCATTATACACACCCATGTTTTCCCTCTTCCTCACCTCCTATGATCATTACCACCCTCCCACCTCTAATTAGCAGAACACCCATTACCCACCTCCTACGGTTGGTAACCACTCACTCGCCCACATCTTACTTTTTGTAAATCACCCATTCCCCACCTTCCTAATCGGTAATCACCTTGTCCCCTAACTTCCCACTTTCGATAACCATTAAATTATAAACCATATACAACATTGTAGTTGTGGGGTTGTACATAGGTTGGGTCTCTCATTGTTTCTTAGTGCATCTAAGATAATTAAAAACCTCAATATATGGCTGTAAAGGATATTAAGAAATCCAACAACATTCCTCTGTTCTTCTACATCATCTTCTTCTAGACCTTATATTCTTTTAGCATACAACCATATCATAAGTTTCATTCATCCTCACATAATTTTAAATCTATCGGTATATCCCTTATCCTCATACATTTCCGTTTTGCATTCAAGTTTATCGCATTTATACTAGGTGCAATATCATACAATTTAGCCGGCGACGATTAGTATATTGTTGTAT
Source organism: Lactuca saligna (assembly GCF_052625555.1). Taxonomy (NCBI): domain Eukaryota; kingdom Viridiplantae; phylum Streptophyta; class Magnoliopsida; order Asterales; family Asteraceae; genus Lactuca; species Lactuca saligna. Next base: position 61,771,392 of record NC_136425.1, read on the forward strand.
TGGTTAAAAATAACAATATGTTGTTTTTGGTTAAAAATAAAACGTTAATGTTTTAATTTAAAAATATAATATTGTGTTTTGAGTTAAAAATAAGAGTGCATTTCTGATTTTGAATTGCAATATAAATACATTGTTGTTTTCAGTTAAAATATAATTACATTATCATTTTAATTTAAAAATAAGATGTGTTGCTATTTAGGTTAAAAGATTAAAAATATATTGTTATTTTCAGTTGAAAATGTAACACTTGTTCCAAGTATGTTTCTTTTGAGATTATATCTTGTTTTAGACTCTCAAAATGTGGGATTTTGGTGACCACAACGTGTTGGTGGAGGAGCACCACGACATGATCACAATAAAAAAAGGAACACACATTTTAAATCAACCATGCATGGCAAGGCCTCTACCAGGATGTGGAAACAGCTGGAGTCAAAACCCTAATCCTCAGGTCTAGAGCCCTATTTAAGGGATGTGATGACTAAGGTTTTCCCACCCTCAGCCTTCATCACTCTCGTAAGTTTAGAAACCAACCCTAGCCTCTTTGTGTTCATCTTGAAGCTTATTTATGGTGTTTTGTAGCTTTGAATAAGGAAGAGAGATACTCTAAGTGCAAGGATTCAGCAAGCGAAGCTCTTCACTACCTTTATGTGGATATTCTGGGCCTTTCTAAGTCCACAAGCTCTTAACTTTTTGTCCAACCCTAGATTTAGGTTTTGAAGCATATTTTTTCATGTTTGTGTTGGTTTGAGTGGATAGATCCAATAAAGATGGCAATTTTATAGAACCTTGAGGTCCTAATGTGGCCATATACTCCAGATATGATATTTTGGTTTCATGTATGGGATTTTGACCTTATTCTTCTCTTTTGACCTAACTAGAATGCATGACATGAATTAGATATGCATGTCCATAAAGCAAGGATTTTTATGATGCTTATGAGTGTAAGCAATCCTTCTGGAAAATATGAGTATGGGGCTTAATGGATTAAAGGCTTAATCCATTAAGATATCCTATGCAGATCCCACGATGTGGTGGTATGCTCACTACGACATGGTAACGAGACTTCTCATGACTATTTTGTTGTGAAGCTATCATGACCTTGCAGCCAACTGAGGTTGACTTTGACTATTGACCATTGACTTTTGAGCAGGTTGATTTTTCTTTAACTTGAGGGTTTTAGGTTGTAGATTAAGGATTTACCTCTAATTGATGTATAGGTGGTTCATAACACTAGTCTTTACTTCTACGTGAGTTGTGGTATTTGTCTGCTCGTCTGTGAGGTGAGTTTTCTCACTATACTTTGTACTGCAGTATGTATCCTTTGTGTACTATGATGTTGATATGTTTTAGTGATCTGTTAGATTGGTAGATTATTTATGATTACCTGGTTTTGCTTGCTATTGTTATTACATATGTTAATATATTATGGTTGGATTGAGGTGTCCAACTGTGTGTTGCAGGCTAAGAGACATGGGCGGTCTGGTTCATACTGTAGGACCAAAGGGAGTGACCTGGCTTGGATGTTGAAGGATCCGGATGGCAGTCTAGCCTCGTGATATAGACCTTATGTGCATGCATTGTAGGTGTACTGTTGTGTGGGTTATTTTGGGAAACTCACTAAGCTTTAGGTTACAATTGTGAATTTGAATGTTTAAGGTATTTCTAAGGATCAAGACAAAGCAAATGCATGAATGTGCACATGATCCAATGGTCATTATGTCTTGAAAGATGTTATTATATTGATACTCTACTTTTATGTTATATTGAGAAACAATGATTTTGATGACTTATAATTTATGAGAAATAACTTTTATTTCTTCTAAAAAATTACTATGATTTTTGAGACGTTACAGATTAGCATATGTTATATTTGGTTAAAATGTTAAAAATATATTGAAATTTGGTTAATAGTTTCCATTTTCAAATAACCTTTCTCATGAATTGGCAATTTCAATTGATAATTGTTATGTTTAATTATTTTATATTTGACGTTTAAGTAATAAATTATTTGTTTAAGTTTTAACTTCGATGATGTTTGTTGGAGTTTTAATTTTAATGTTTTTGTGTATTTTGTTTGGTTCATGTTTTTTTTTTTAATATTTAATTAACTAGGTGTCCTTTTCTTATAATCAAATTATCTTAGGGAAAATTGTAAAAACTAACAATATATATCAACTAAGTTATAACCTGTAGAAACTATTGTTAACCAGTTAAAATAATATTGATACTTCATGGATTATTTAACTATCAAGCAAATATCAGTGTTTTCATAATGGTTATTGGGAACTCTGAATGATATATATATACATGATATTCGGAAATCTCAATGATATATAAATACATAGTATAAAATACAGTATGAATTGAAATTATAATTAATGAAGGCCTAATCAAACCATCAGTTATTTAAATGATAATATTAATGGGAATATCAACAACAAACTTTTTTTAACTACAGACTTAAAATAGTAATATTATTTAAGTTGGTATATTACAATTAAATATATTTTTTATTTCAAAGGTGGATATACAGTAGGTAACAGTTCCAAAAAATGACAAACAAAACCAGTCTCTATTGATTCCAACCTTTAGGAAACGAAATCAGTTGCATCAATTCCGGTTCCGAAGCAGACGGTTCCAAGAACGGGTACCTGCTTTCATTGGATCGTACTTCTGTTTCATCTAGACCTGACAATCCATGTCTGCGTGTCGTGTATTCGTGTCAGACACAAATTTACACGATAAGAATTTGTTAAACATGAACACGAAACACATTAAAAAACGTGTTTGGGATATCAAACATGAACACGACATGTAAAAAATTCGTGTGACACGTGACACGACACGAATAGACACGTTTTTCAGTCGTGTTACATGAAAACACGAAAAAACACGAATATACACGTTTTTATTGACTTTTTTTAAGCTAGGGCTATAAACTAATTATTGAATTTTACGAAATTGGTCTCTAATAAATATAAAATTTAACCTTAAAGTATATATGTGTATATATGTGTTTATATGTGTTTGTACGTGTCACTTGTCAACAGGAATTTGTATCGTGTCTTATACGTGTCTAAATAGGTAAATTCATGTTGGACATGTATAAGACATGAAACACGAATTTAAAATACGTGTCAGACACGAATAAACACGAAACACGAATTTCTAAAACACATACACGGAAAACTCGTATTGTGTTCGTGTCATGTATTAAATTTCCAGGTCTAGTTTCATCCATTCTTCCATTTGCAAAATTAACAATCCAAACTTTGTTTCATACTTCTGTGTCTTTCAATTAAAGCGTCATACATTTGTTTCACATACACTATTTCGTGTATGATAGCATTTCACTTTTAATATACAATGCTTAAATAAGAAAAATAGTTAATTAAGAAGAAACGAATAAACATAATTTAAAGGAAAATGCTATATTAGACAAATAAAGGAAAGTGTATTGTTATTTATTGCATTTGGGTATTCAAGTAAAAGAAGCACCGATTCTCTTCAAATTATAGATAAAGAAAATACATGATGATATAATCAGATGGAATCCATAAGTGTTTGGGAGAAGAAGCCTTACATAACATCATTCAAGGAATCAAGATGACAACCTTTGATGAACAACAATACGTGTAAGAGATCCACCCACTACATTGATTTTCGTTGGAACGAAAAAGTAATTTTTTGCTGTTGGAATCTTGTGACGGTAAACCTTTACCTCCATGAACTTTAACCCTCAAACCATCTTGTTTCTAGAGCTCATGGTGTTGGCAAGTTGTCTTCCAAGATGATACCTTCATAAGAAATAATTACAATTTTTTAGGGTTTTTAACGAAGAAAGACCATATCATACCCTTTACTTTCTTAACTATAACCCTTAATTCTTTTATAAAACTAACAACTGATGACCTATTTTATAGTAGGTACATTAGTATCAATGCGGGTAGATAGTTAGGGTTATAAACATCAGAAGCTCCTCTTTTTGGAGTCAATTTCCCCCTAGAATAATATAGGATTCATATTAGTAACAGTGGGCATGAAGATGTGGAATAGAGCCTACAAAACAAACAACATATTTAAGTAATAAATCTCAAAATAGATCGTTCCATAAATCAAACTCAAATGATCAGAGAATTAGAATCTTCTTTCCTTCAAAGAAATCATGCAAATATTTAATGGAAATAAGAAAATAATGATTATAACCAATAGAGACATAAAATCAAACACTTACCATGCATGAAAAAGTAGATGGGCAATAGGAACCTTAGAACTAAGTTCGCTGTGTGTAAGAGTGAGAGAGAGATCACACATACACCAAAGTCAGAAATTGGTTTCAAACAAACATATATGGACGATTTCGAACAAACTAAATCAACTAACATGGAATTTTGAAAGATGACCTTCATTATTAGTAGATGGGAAAATGACGCAACGGTCATATAATATATTTTGATTTTACCCTTTTAGTCACTAATTTTTTTATTACCTTTTAAGGGAACAAAATGTGTTGAGACTTGTTCAATTAGTCCCTTTTACTTATTTTAACCGGTTACAAAAACCACATAAAAAAATTAAGCTATCTCTGTTATGAGATGGACGAAACGACGCCGTTTTGGACATGACGCAACATAAACTAGCACACAGTTGATGTTGACCATACAACATCATTTAGAGTATAACCCTTAGGGTGAAAGTTTCGGCTATTCATTACTCGAAGTGGTTATAAAAAGGATGTTGGTGCGCTAAAACGATCACAACTAGTAACTTTGTTGCCCAAAATTCACAAAGAAAATCATACCCTAACTTAGGGATGTCAACGGGACCAAACGGGAGCGGGAATAGCTGCCTCCGCTCCCGAAATCAATTGTTGCCCCCGCTCCCGGTCCCGCCCCGGCTCCCCCGTTTACATAGCCTCCGGTCCCGCCCCCGTTCCCCCGGTTCCCCCGCTTAAAATTCATTTTTTTGCTAAACAACTACTTTGTGTTAGGTTAAAAAGCTTATTTTTAATAACTTTAAAAGTTTAAAACATAATCTTTTAGAAACTAAAAAATTAAAAATCAACATTACGAATTTATCATTACAAACAACAATTCCATCAATCTTAAAAATATAAAATATGACAAATTCAATATTACAAATATAAAATACTTACATATCAAAAAAATATGATCAATTCACTACCTCTTCAATATCTATTAATTGAAAACAGGAAAGTGAAACCTAACCTACACTTAAAATTAGAAAATCTATTTTGTATATGTATTTTATATTAAATATATATTTTTTTACATAAATGTACAACCGGGACCCCGAGGGAGTACGGGACGGAAATACCAACTCCCGACCCCGGTCCCGAAAATAAGCGGGGTTTAATTCTGCCCCCGCTCCTGCTCCCGCTCCCGTTTTTTTTTTTTTAAAATTTAGTCCCGTACGGGATCGGGGTCCCACAGGGGTTTTTGACATCCCTACCCTAACTAAGCCAAAAATGTGTAACATCCCGAATACCAGGTATAAATTTGAAGCTTTAATATTCATATTTTTCTAGACCTACTCGATGAATTGGTTGCCCCAACTCGTCGTGTAGAAACTGATCAGGACGTGTGAACTTTAGGACCTACTCGGAGAGTTGGAGGACCCAACTCGACGAGTAGAGGCTGTGCATGACAATCCTAATTTTTAGGGTTTGCACCCTATTTAAAGGACCTTAAGTCCTCCTTCCAGCCTCCCTTACCACCTCCACCTCCAGAAACAAACCAAAATCGACCTAACCTCCTATTTTGAGTTTGTGTGAGGTTAAAGAGTGTGTATTTGGTGCATTTATTGAAGAGACTTGAAGGTTGAGAAGCTTGGAATGAGAAGGAGCTTGTAGATCCACCATCTACTTCGTTTTGGATCTCATTTGAAGGTAAAAAGTCATTACCTTGATCATTTTCTTTTTAGATCTCTTCATTCAAGGGTTTAGGGTAATTTATAGATTATTCTTGAGGTATTTCTAGTATTGAGCATGATTTGAAGTTGTAACTTCATATCTGGACTCCTCTAGGCCCCCATAGACATAAAGTTATTGACTTTATCTAGTCTTGGACTTTCTCCATGCCCTAAAACTCTTCCTAAGACTAGTTTTGGGTGTTTTAACCTCTTGAGGCCTGGCATGCACATAAATTTGGCAAGTTTACATGGTAACTACACCCTAGGAGGATAGATCTACAGTTTGGAGCCTTGGTTTCGCTTAAAAGTGTCTGAATGAGAAAAGGGCCGAAGAAAATTAATGAGTTGCTTAGTTAACTCGACGAGTTAGATGAGAGTTTCCCATTTTTCTAGATTTTGAGTGAAGTCGGTGAGTTAGAGAGATAACTCGGTGAGTTGGTTAGGGTTTTCCCGATCTTCTTGACACTGAATGGACTTGACGAGTTGTATGGTAACTCGGCGAGTTGACTGGGGTTTTCACAATTTTCTGAGTTCGGAAGGAACTCGACGAGTCTGTAAGCTGCACTCGAAAAATTGGGTCAACATGGACTGTTGACCTTGACCGTTGACTTTGGCGAAGGGTTGACTCAATTTGACTTCTGAAGGTACTTTGGTAATTTAGGTCTTGATAGATTTGGTCCTATGATGATTTCAGGTGGTTGAGTTGGAGCTGTGTTTGGGAGTTTGACATTTTCATCCAGTGATACTTGTGAGATGAGTTTTCTTCACTATACTCAAGGGCCGAAGGCACCAAGGCCGGGCCTTTGGATTGTTATCCTGCTTTATTATTAGTACGATATGTTAGATCGGTATCTTGGCAGATAGGATGTTGATATGTGATTATGATCAGTTAGATCGGTATCCTGGTAGATAGGATGTTGCTATGTGATTATGATCAGTTAGATAGGAACCATGGTAGGTAGGATGTTGCTATGCTTAGAGATTTGTAGATCGGTTTGACTATATGTAAATTGTTATGTGATTATTTGTTATATGTGCACATGATTGATTGGTGGTTGAGGCTTATATGCTTTCTGTGAGAGCTAACAGATCGGGGCATTCCAACCCGATGGTTATGGGCCGAGAGTATTCCATCCCGAGGATGATTCGACTCATAGTATACAGACAATCTAACCCAATGGTTGTGGGCCGAGGGTATACCATCCCGAGGATAATTGGACCCATAGTATGTTCGTATTCCAACCCGATGGTTGAGGGCCTGGGTAATCCAACCTAATGGTTGATTGTGCCCATAGTATGATGTTATTATATGTGTGTTATTTAATGTGCAGGTATTTTGGGGGTGCTCACTAAGCTTCGGGCTTAGAATTTTTTACAATTTTGGATTTTGTTTCCGGTACTTCAGATGATCGCGGGAAGGCGAAGGCTTGATTGTGCACCTCCTCATGTTTTATGATTTTCATTTCTAGGATACTCTGATATGAACTATTTTGAAAACATACTGTAATAAATAATGGTTTTTGAATGCTTGAAAAAGTTTAAATTTTTATGAATTTTATGGATGTTACAAGTTGGTATTAGAGCCTTGGTTCGAGTGAATTAGAGGAACACTCATGTGAATCCAGTCTCAAACTAAGGAAAATATTTTCAAAATACAAAAGGAGGATGCATAGAGTACGATCAACCAGAGCCAGTTAGTAGACCCCAAAATACCATGTGGTTATTTGATACTGTGATATGTTAGAACAACATGCTAGTGATAGGCTAAGGATATTCAGGAATTGCATAATAGAATTGCTTGACTGTATGATGCCTGATAGCCTAGGGTTTTCTTTATATGAAATTGACATCATTACGGTAGTTGCTTAGTGTATGCATCATAGATGTACATAATTAAGATCTTATATCCCGAGAATGTTTGGTTTGGATTTATTTCTTATTCTCTTTTGGTGAAGGGCTTAGGGTACGATCAAATATTCAGTGGATTATTACCTAATACCTTCAATCTTGTAAAATTCCACACTTTCAAAAGTCAAAGTCCATTCTGTAAATACTTACAAGATAAGCATCAGACTATAAGTCCAAGTAGAATGTCTATAGGGTCCAACGTTATGTATGACTAGCATACACGAGTGTTGTAGGGTTGGTGGAAGTCTTATGGATGAGTTTTACGGGGTCATTCAGCCAGTTGTAAGATATTTTAGCCTTCCTCTAGGAGTGACGATTGAGCGCTCGCGATGCTTATGTATACTGTTAGAGCGTTGTGATGATACTTGAGACAAATATGTGTAGGTGTGGAATGTAGTATGGGCCCGTACTACTGAAAACACAGGACCTATACGTGTAGCAAGGAAGTCACAACCCCTAGGGCTTCGTTTGGAGTTGGTTTCCTATTGTCTATACAGTTTATCTGATTTCTTCCTAGTATATTTTAAGTATGGTGGTTATGAGATGATTTGAGGCCAGACCCGGGTCAGGATTAAGAGCTGGCAGCCAAGATAAGCCAATGTTAAAGAGGATCACGTCAGGGAGATCATCCCGGAGGAGGTGATTGTGATAGTCTGGGGTCAGATTTCGGAGATGTTCGGGTCTATCAAGACCGTGATGATGGAGTACTTTGATGACAGATACACAACCATTGCTGAGACAGCTGCTGCTATAGTCTCCGTAGCCGTGGCGGCTGCAGGTGCGGGGACAGGTCAGGCCTTTTAGTACTGGGACTTCGATAACACGAAGGCCCCGACATTCGACGAGGTACAAGACCCAATCATAGCCATGAGGTGTCTATCTGAAGTAGAGGATGTTTCTTCACATGCTCATGTCATACTGACCAGAAGGTTAGGTGTGCTCTGAACCTGCTGAGGTCCGGAGCAAAGGACTAGTGGAGATTGATGATAGGGTCATATTCTGATGAGCAGAGAGCTGAAGTTACTTGAGATCAGTTCAGGGAGATGTTCCGCACTCGCTGCATCCCACGGGTTAAGTGGGAGCGGCTGGCACAGGAGCGTTTGGAGATGAGACAGGGTACTGAGTCGGTGACGTAGATCACCTACATGTTTAGTGAGAGGGAGATGTTTTGCCTAGAGTTTGCGTCCGACCAGGCTCGGATGACTCGTTATCTGAGCATGCTCAAGACTGACATCAAACAGTTGTTGATACTCAGCGATGTGATACTTTATTGGAGTTACAGGAGGCCACTTGGTGGCATGATCTGGAGATTGAGCTACAGTTGAGGGAGAAGAGATAGGCCCTGGTGCAGTCACAGCCTGCGCCGAAATGATTTAGGGTTGTTGACTCCAGGCAGGGGAGTCATAAGAGTCGCACTTGTGGGAAGTGCGGCAAGGTGCAAGATGGGGTTTTTCAGTCTTCTTCAGGGTGCCACAGGTGTGGCAAGTAGGGCCACATTGCTAGGGATTGTAGGCATCAGACTCCGGATTCTAGGGTCAGACATTGTTATCATTATGAGCAGGTGGGCCATATAAAGGCCCAATGTCCCTTACTACCTTCCAGGCCGGTGCAGGCTCCAACACCGGCTACACTGCGGATTATTGATGGGATTCAGGATAAGGTAGAGCCCCTGAGGGCTCAGGGACGCGGTTTTTAGCTTATAACCGAGGAGGCCAAGAAAGCACCAAATTTGGTGGCTGGTATGTTTCTATCCTTTATCTTGTTTATTATATTTGTTTTATGCTTATATGTTTGTACCTATGATTAGGAACATTTTTAGTGAACTCCTTGCCTGCTTTGATATTATTTGACTCGGGGGCGTGTCAGTTATTTGTCTCTTGATCGTTCACTAGGGAGTACGATCTGTCTGTAGGAGAGCTAGAGTGTTTGTTGCGAGTCTCTATCGCCAACAAACATAGGATTTCTACTTCTTCAGTCTACCGGGGCTACATTCTGGAGATCTTCAGGGTATCCTTCCCGATAGACTTGATTCTGATCCCCATGGGGAATGCATGTGTGATTTTAGGTATGGACTGGTTGAGTCGCTTCGGTGCCATGATCGACTGCGAGGGTCATCGGGTGGTAGTTCGAACCCTAAGTGGGGGAGAACCAGTGAGGGCACCATATTGGGGTCAGGGTTTTGCTTAGCTGCTAGGGCTCGACAATATATTCAGCACGGGTGTACGGGTTATTTGACATATATGTTGGATATGGGGGTCAGTTATCAGGTTTTGGTTTCAAAGGTTCTAGTAGTCAAACAGTTTATTGATGTGTTTCCGGAGGAGTTCCCGGAGTGCCTCCGGAGAGGTAGGTCGAGTTTAGGATCAACCTAGTGCCAGGTGTGGCCCCTATCGCCAAGGTTCCATACCGATTGGCACCACTCGAGATGTAGGAGATGTCATCTCAGTTGCAGGAATTGTTGGGCAAGAAGTTCATCTGTCTGAGCAGTTCTCCATGGGGAGCATCGATTCTCTTCGTTAGGAAGAAGGGTGGTTCACACCGATGTGCATTGACTAACGGGAGTTGAAAAAGTTAATGGTGAAGAACCGTTACCCACTCCCAAGGATATATGATCTTTTCAATCAGTTACAGGGAGCATCTTGGTTCTCTAAGATAGACTTGAGGTCTGGATACGATCAGGTCAGGGTTAGGGAGGAGGACATGGATAAGACTGTGTTCCAGACTCATTACATACATTACGAGTTCATAGTGATGCCGTTTGGTCTCACCACTGTTCCAATAGTATTTATGGACTTGATGAATCGGGTGTGCAGTCCGATGCTTGATCGCTTGGTCATTATGTTTATAGATGACATCTTGGTGTACGCCAAGACCAGAGAGCAACATTAGAAGCACCTCCGTGAGCTATTGGGTGTTTTGAGGCGAGAACGATTGTATGCCAAGTTCTCGAAGTGCGAGTTTTGGTTACTAGAGGTTCAGTTCGTTGGACACCTTGTTAACCAGGAGGGGATTTTGGTTGACCCGGCCAAGATCGAGGCGGTTATGCAGTGGGAGGTTTCGAGATCTCCCTTAGATATCAGGAGCTTCTTGGGATTGGCAGGTACTACCAGAGATTCATACATGATTTCTCATAGATTGTGGTACCCTTCACTCGTCTGAAGAGGAAGGGGTGGATTTTTGGTGGGCCCCTGAGCAGCAGACTGCATTCGAGACTCTAAGATAACGATTCTGCGAGGCGCTAGTGTTGACACTTCATGATGGAGTTTAAGATTTTGTGGTGTTTTGTGATGCATCGATCACTGGATTGGGATCAGCACTCATGTAGAGGGGACGGGTGATAGCCTAAGCTTCACGACAACTGAACCCTCATGAGTCGAGATATCCCACACACAATCTGGAGTTGGGAGCGGTGGTATTCGCTCTTAAGATCTGGAGACATTATCTCTATGGGGTCCGTTGTACCATATACACGGACCACAAGAGTCTGAGACAAATCATGGATCAGTCGAACCTGAAATTGAGGCAGTGCATGTGGTTGGACGTAGTCAAGGATTATGACTGCGGGATCCTTTACCATCCGGGTAAAACGAATATGGTTGCGGATGCCCTGTGCCACAAGTCGACTGGATCTTTTGTACCAGTGACATGTATGAGGATATCTATGGATTCTCCACTCATGAGCTTGATTAGGGAAACTCAGGATGAGGGTATGCGACAGGAGAACTAGAAGCTTGAGAGGATCAGGGGCAAGAACACCTGATTTATGCAAGATAGTCGCGGATTGTTGAACCATTGTGGTCGGGTCTGGGTTCCGATGTCTGGTGGGGTCAGACAGATTATACTGGAGGAGGCTCATAAGTCTCACTTCTCTATTCACCTGGGGGCTACCAAGATGTATAGGGATCTGAGACTGAGTTACTGGTGGCCGTGCATGAAGAGAGAGATTGCATGTGTCACACCCCCAAACCAAACGGCGGAAACGTCCGGGGGTGGAGGACTTCATTTGTAGTATCACAACACATGCATCATAGTAATCAAAGTACAAACAACCATTGTATTTAAAAGAAATATAAATATTTACATGTGTTCAATCAATATATATTGACACTAAAATAGTTATACAAAAGAAGAAGACATGACTTAAAATAGCTCCATCTTCTCAAAACTCGTCGAGTACTTGTCTACTGATTCCTTGAGAATACAAGTAATTTGAAAAGAGAGTATCAATATAAAGTTGAGTGAGTGCATAAGTATTTATGTTTTAAAAGTATGTTCTCTGTTTCTTGAATATGTAAACTGTTCCAGAAAATCCTATATTTTCTGATGTATTTGAAAAGTAGTATTAATCCCATAAAACCGTTCTATTTGTAAACCAATGTTCTACTTTTGTATCCTTTTTGTATAAACTGTAAAAGAGAGTGTGCCTAGCTTCACCAGTTGTTATTATATACCGATATGTAATGCTGTAAAATGTATCTTTGGTAAACTGGTACTTTGAAAAAGGTACTCATGTTCAGTTAATTATACACTAACCGTTTTGTTAATATCTTTTTAATGAGTTATTATAACCATACTGAGACTAGATGGCTTGAAACAATACTTTGAAGGCATTAAAACTGTTGATAACAATTGTCACTCATAGGCGTGTATGCCCGACTGTAGCTAGCAGCCCGAGTGAGGGGTTGTCAATCTCAATATAGATCTATACACACATTGTTTCGATACCCTACTAGAGATTCTGGTTATAATATCAGGACTTTAACTATGTTGTTTAAATGAACTAAGCAACCTGAACCAAATGACTCATAAAAAGCATATATACGTTATGTGTATAATAGTTATGAAAACCCAATCATCCTGAAATAATGATTAATTGTATATTCCTGAACTAGTATTCTTTACATGTATTTGAAAACTGTATAACCTTGATTAGTTTTGAATCAAACCTTTGTTTCTTGTAAAATGGTGTATATTAGTATACTTGAAATGTGAATTAATGTTCTATGTATCATAAATTATACCTATTATAATTTATATGTACATTCTGAATTAATACTAAATGTTTATGAATTTAACCCCTTGCTCAACATGTTACAAAGGTAATTAAATTGAATAAAATAACTTTATATTTATATACATATACTATTATATATACATAAAATTTATATCATATTCAGACAAATAACCAATGCTATAAGCCCACATCCAAACAAGGAAAAGGACCTAAGGTGAGTTATCAGTCCAAATCCCTTTTAAATCTTATATATATATATATATATATATATATATATATATATATATATATATATATATATATATATATATATATATATATATATATATATATATATATATATATATATATGATTTTTGAGAAAAATATTAGTTTATCAATCATTTAAAGAATTTAACATCTGGAAATATTTTTGATGACTTGATATTATTTTAACACATTTTGAAACTATTTGTTTGTAACACAAAATCATTGTTTTAAACTTGTATCCCCCCCCCCCCCCCCCCCCCCCCGTTAAATCTATAAAAACTATGAAAATATAGGGGCATGAACTCACTTGTTAAGAGTGAAGATTGATGAAAAACGGGGCTTTTACTCAGGTAGTACCTCAACTGGAAAGAGGCTGCTTCATAGAAATTTCGGAGCTTCAGACCTTCTTCGTAACGTGGGTATGTCACCGAGGAGTTGAGATAATAGTGAGAGACTTAAAAGTACGAAAATATAGGAGAGAGGTTTCAAATTTGTCCTTAAAACTGGAGGTCTCACATCCTATTTATAGGAGGCTGATGCCTCCCCGTACGCGGGGTGTACGTGCATACGATGGGCGTAGCATACATGCCTAGTCTACGGCTTACACGTCGGAGCTAGTGTTGCATGCATGGCATGCATGCGAGAACCGGGTGACGTAGCATCGACGTGGCTGATCCGAGGCCTTGTTTCTGAGTACGCTGGGCGTACTCATGTACGCGGGGCGTATTTCATTTTTCCAATTTACAAAAATTCATAACTTTTGCGTATGACCTCTGTTTTTGACGTTCTTTATATCTACGCGTAAGTGAGACTATGCTCTACAACTTCCGTTTAGACTCCTTTGGCTAATTTGACTTTATTTTTAAAATTATATTTTTAACAGGCCGGGACATGTAACGTCCGTTAAAAATTCATAACTTCTTCATTTGATGTCCGTTTTCATTTATCTTTTTATCGTTATGTTACTATTAACGAGATCTTCGATTCTCGATTAGGTTGTGTTGTCTAAAAATCACTCGATCTTTAAACAAACTTTTGGACTGTGTACTGCTATGCCGAATCTTAGAAAAATCCTAACTTCTTCATACGAAGTCAGATTTGAATGTTCTTTTTATGAAAATTCACTGTTTAATGTATCCTATGACTTTCATTTAGATTGTTAAGGCTAAAAAGCATTTTATTGAAAATTTACTTTTTACGCTTAGCAATGTCTTACCGTTTTTGTCGTGGATCTTTGATTGGTTTGAAATATTTAGTTGTTACAACATGGTACGTCGAGAGGTGCTTGACCTATAGGATGGTCAAGCTCGGGCATCAGAGGCCGCATGGAAAACTGAAGCCTTTGGATGCTCCCATGTGGAAATGGTAGCAGATCACGATGGATTTTATCACCAAGCTACCGAGGACGGTGAAGGGATATGATGCTATATGGGTCATCGTGGGTCGATTGACCAATAGTGCCCATTTTCTGTCCATTCGGGAGAGCTCATTGGCCGAGAAGCTGGCCGATATGTATATTCGCGAGATCATTGCTCATCTTGGGGAACTAGGTATGCGACTGCATTTTAGAACGATGTATCATCCAAAGACTGACGGTGTAACACCTGTTCCATGTATTATTATTTTTTTCAATTTTTAGCGTTTTAGGCTCGGACTCAACGAGTTGGGGTGCTCCAACTTGTCGAGTAGAGATTATTTATGTGTATGCGAAATTTAGATCCTACTCAACGAGTTGGAAGTCCCCGACTCGATGAGTAGGCACTCTAAAGGAAAACCTTAGTTTTTAGGGTTTACACCCTATATAAAGGACTTAATCTGCCTCTTTTGGCCTCCCTTACCACTTCACTACCTAGAGAAGAAACCCTAAGTTGTTGTTTTCCGTTTACTTGTGCTTGAGAGGCTAAGAGAAGGGTTCTGGTGCATTTTGTTGAAGTAGTTTGAAGGTTGAGAAGCTTGGAACGTGAAGGAGATTGTAGATCCAATATCTAAAATGTTTGGGTAGCCATTTGAAGGTAACAAGTTGTTACCTTGATCATTCTAGCATTAGATCCCCTTTTTCTTGGGTTTTAGGACATTTTTAGTATATTAGTGAAGCATTTCAACTGTTAGGCAAGATCTGGAGTTGCAACTTCAGGTCTGGACTCCTCTAAGTCCTTAGAGTTATAAAGTCATTGAATTTATCAAGCATTGGCCCTTCTCTTTGGCTAAAACACCTCCCTTAGCTTGGTATTGGCACTTAAGAGCTTGCATGCACGTAAAGTTTGCAACTTTACGTGGAAACCACGACTTAGGAGGCTAGATCTGCAGTTTGAAGCTTTGGGTGTGGCTTAAAAACATTCGAACACAAAAAGGACTGAAGGAACTCTTTGAGTCCCTTGGCCAACTCGACGATTCAGGTAGGGTTTACCCATTTTTCGAGATTTCGAGTGATTTCTATGAAGGATTGGAGTATTCAGTCTACATGGGTTTTTGGTATTCTGGATGTTGAGGAACTCGACGAGTTACATAGGTAACTCGATGAGTTGAGAAGTTATTCAGGTAACTCGATGAGTTGCTGGATGCACTCGATGAGTTGAGGTCAACATGGACTATTGACCTTGACTCTGACCAGGGTTGACCAAGGTTGACTTTCACGATATTTATGGAATTTTGGGATTGTGACAAGTTAATCACATGATGATTACAGCCAATTGAGTTGGAGCAGCACGTGGGATTTATCTGATCTTAGCTTGTTAGTTCAACATTCACGAGAGGTGAGTCTCCTAACCATACCAATGGGTCGAAGGAATCAAGGCCAGTCCATTTTGTGATATGTGGTATGATAGTTAGTTAGGCTTAGTGTTATGCTAGCTATATATGTGATACTTGCAGGGAAGACGATGGGGGGAGCCCATGACACTTGGATGTAAGACCATGTGGGGGAGCCCGTGGCTTTTCAAGTAAAGACCTTGGGGGAGCCCATGACACTTGTATGTAAAACTATGCAGGGGAGCCCATGGCTTTTCCAGCTAAAGACCAATGGGGCCCATGACACTTAGGTGTAAGACCATGTGGGGGAGCTCATGACATCCTAGAGTAAGACCTTGGGAGGAGCCCATGACATCCTTATATGTTTGTATAGATGGCTTATGTGGTATATGTAGCTTTTATAGCTAATATGATATGTGTTTATGTGGATTGTGTGTGGGGTATGCTCTGGGGAACTCACTAAGCATTAGCTTACAGTTTGTGGATCTGTTTCCTATACATCTGAGCGCATGGGCAAGGGCAAGGATTAATGGCGCGACATGCACACTCTCTCTCTCTCTCTCAGTTGTTTTTATGGGACACTCTGATGATTGGAACTAATATTGTTATTATTATGAATTTGAAAACAAATGTATTGAGATTTTATGGCATATGGTAAATGTTTTTGGTTATTTAAAAATGAAAAATTTCTTTTGAAAATTTGGGCCGTTACAAGTTGGTATCAGAGGCTTGATTTGAGGGATTCATGAATAGTCTCGGGTGTGTCAGGACTCAAACTAAGGAAATGGTAAAACTGTTTTCAAAAAAATAAAAGTTAAAAGTTTTTTGAAAAAGGAGAGTGCAATGCACGCAATCGGCCGAGTCAAGTTAGTAGATCCCCCAATATGTTAGCCATGTTATACTGATATGTGAGTTATGATAATCGTATGAATCTTGATATGTGTATGCTTTCAAAATTTATACGGTTAGGGTCTTATAGCCTCAGAATGATTGATTTGGCCTTATTTCCTATTCCTTGTCTGGTTGTGGTCTTATGGTAGTGTCTATTACTCAAAAGTCTATATGAACATGTTTTTGTGTATAATTTACATGCATATGGCAACCTAGTATGATTGAGTTATGCGTTAGTCTGCGAGATATGATTTGTTTTGGGACGAATTAGAGTTATCAGGTAGAGCCTTAGGGAAGGTACAAGTAGGTGTGGTAGGTAGTATTGGGCCCGTACTACTGAAAGCACATGACCAGTACCAGAACCAATGTTAGACCTGGAAGCTCTAAGGAGGACCGGTGTGGGAGGATCCCCTCTATGGACATCCTGATCATTATGTTTTATGGTATTATAGAGCAGTATGGTGGTGACACGATTTGGAGCAGGGGATATAAATCTGGGGTTGGGTTAGGTGACACTACCGAGCCCGTTGACAAGAGGCTTTGTGAGCTTATTACAACAGATGTTACCAGGGGAATCCTTGATGCTACCCCAATGATCTTTGGGATGGTCAAGGAGGTATGATGGAGATCATGGAGGAGAGGCTCAGGGCATTCAGATCTGAGACTGCTGTGGGCCAGGTCGGGGATCGAACTCCCTTGTTCCGTGAGTTCAAGGCGTGTGGGATGCTATAGTGTTTCGGGGTCAGGGAACCTATTGTTATCAAACGTTGGGTGGCGGACATAGAGAACGTCCAGCGCACGAGTTCTTTCCCTAATGCGGTAAAGGTGGTTTTTGCTTCATGTATGCTGAGGGATCGAGCTCAGGATTGGTAGGGAGAGGTTACTAGCCAGGTAGGAGCAACCGATGTGGTGAGATGACATGGGCCGAGTTTGTTAGGCGATTTGAATTGGATGTTGCACCACCAATTGAGGCGCAACGACTAGTGAGTGAGTTTAATGAGCTTCAGCAGACTACTGAGACTGTGGCGGAGATCACAACTAAGTTTTGGGAACATGCATTTTTGATTCCATAGTATGCTATTGATGAGGACGTGAGGTGGACGAGGTATCATTCCATGATGAGGGATGATATCTGCGAGTTTGTGAGCTTTACAGGGTGAAAAACCCTAAATGAGATGGTGTAGAAGGCTCGAGAGCGGGAGATGGAGTTGGACTTCCGCACCAAGCGGAAGCCGAAGCAGGCACATACAGTAGTAGGTCAGGCTAAAAAGCCTAAGACCTAAAATTCTTCTAGTAGGGGCCAGCAGGGCCGTGACCGGTGTGCCAAATGCGGTAAACCGCACAGTGGGGCTTGTCGGATAGCGTGCTCGGGATTTTATACATGTGGCTAGCTGAGTCACTTGAGCAAGGATTGCCCCAAAAAAGGCTTGATTTTTTTTTCACTGCAACCAGACCGACCATAAGCAGGCTGACTGTCTGAGGTTGCAGGGAGGGGGAGGAGCAGTGGCAGTTCCTGCGCCCACCACACTAAGGATCATGGATGACCGCCCTGATAAGGTGGATGCTCCTTCGGTGAAGAGCTGCACATTTCAATTGACCACCAAGAAGGCTCGGGCAGCGCCATACGTTGTGGCTGGTAAATATTTTATCTTCCTGCTCTATATTTATTGCATTGCTTATGTGTATATTGTGCTCATGTATAGGGACCTTTTTGGTCGGTGGTATGTCTGCCCATGTTTTGTTTGATTCAGGAGCTACCTGATCATTTGTATCTCTTACACTTAGAAAGAAATTTCGAGATGCATCGGGGACTTTGGATTCCCCGCTTGAGGTTGAGACTTGAGATTGTGGACGCCCGCGCCGTGAGTGTTGCGAGGGTGTATCGAGACTGTGTCGTGAATGTGCTTGGGGAGAGGTTCCGTGTTGATCTAGTCCCAATACCGTTGCTAGGGCTAAAGGTGATTATCGGGATGGACTGGTTAGGGGCCAAAGGGTCCATGATAGGTTGCAAGCACCAGTTGGTGAGGGTTCGAACCCCAAGTAGGGGAAAAACTGGTTATTCATGGAGAGAGGACCTTGCAGGGGCCAACCCACTATTCAGCTGCGAGGGCTAGGAGATGTCTACAGCAGGGTTGTGTAGGGTTTCTGGAATATATCTCGGATACAAGGGTTGAGACACCGAGAGATTTGGACAATGTACCGGTTGTACAGGAGTTTCGGGATATCTTTAACGAGGAGTTAGCTGGAGTGCCTACGGAAAGGCAAATGGAGTTTCACATTGATTTGGTGTCAAATGCCGCTTCAATAGCCAAGGCACCATACCGACTAGCTCTGCCCAAGATGCAGGAACTATCTACGCAGCTTCAGGAGCTGCTAGATCGAGGGTTTATCCGTCAGAGCAATTCCTCGTGGGGAGCTCCGATCGTGTTCATGAAAAAGAAGGATGGGTCCCACATGATGTGCATTGCCTATCGAGAGCTGAACAAACTAACGGTGAAAAACTGTTTTCCACTACCGAGGATCGACGATTTGTTCGATCAGCTACAGGGTGCGTCTTGGTTTTCCAATATTGATCTTCGTTCGGGATACCATTAGATGAGGATACGGGATGAGGATATACTGAAGAAAACTTTCAGGACCCAGTACGGGCACTTTGAGTTTGTGGTGATGCCATTTGGGTTCACCAATGCCTCAACAACATTCATGGATCTCATGAAGAGAGTGTGTAGACTGATGCTGGATTATTCAGTGATCATTTTTAATTATGTTATCCTGGTCTACTCTAAGACTAACGAGCAACATGATCAACATCTGAGGGAGGTATTGGAGACATTGAGAATGGAAAGGCTGTATCCAAGTTCTCAAAGTGTGAGGTGTAGTTTTTAGGGCACATCTGCAACCAAGAGGGCATTTCGGTTGATTCGGCCAAGGTTGAGGTTGTGATGCGGTGGGAATTACCAAAGAACGTATCTGATAATCGTAGCTTCTTGGGGTGAGGTACTATCAGAGATTCATCCAGGATTTCTCCTAGATCGTCGTGCCTTTGACCTACTTGACAAAGAAGAATGTGACGTTTCGATGGGGCACAAATCAACAGTTGGCTTTTGAGACCATGAAATAGAGGTTATGTGAGGCTTTGATTCTAGTACTACCTAAGGGGCTGGATGATTTGGTAGTGCAATGTGATGCATCGATCTCAGGGTTAGGCACGATTCTGATGTAGAGGGGGCATGTGATCGCTTATGCCTCGAGGCAGTTGAATCCTCATGAGGCGAATTACCCTACTCACGACTTGGAATTGGGGACTGTGGTGTTTGCCCTCAAGATTTGGAGGCACTACTTTTATGGAGTATATTGCACTATTTATACTGATCATAAGAGTTTGAAGTATTTGATTGACCAACAAAACCTCAACATGCGGCAGAGGAGGTGGTTGGACATGCTAAAAGATTATGATTGTGAGAAGTTGTATGGTCGAACCCCACTTTAGATGTTGTATGGTCAGAGATGTAGGACCCTGGTTTGTTGGGGCGAGATCGGGCACCAAGTCATGTGGAGAACCGAAGTAGTACTCAACACTACCGGGTTGTTTCAGTAGGTATGCAACTGGATGCAAGTCATACAGATCCGTCAGAAAAGCTATGCGGACCGGTGGTGATCGGACCTTGAGTTCAAGGTGGGGGACTTTGTGTTACTAAAAGTGTCCCCATCGAGGGCATTCATCAGGTTCCGGAAGATGCGCAAGCTAGGGCCCCGATACATTGGACCGCTCAGGATTTCAGCCCGAGTAGGCTAGGTGGCTTACCGCTTGGATCTGTCAGATGAGCTTAGCCAGATACACAACACCTTCCATGTATCTCAGCTTCAGAAGTGTGTCAGCGATGAGGTCGCAGTCGTTTCTCTGGACGACATTCAGGTGGAGGAGAGCCTGAACTATATTGAGAAGCCCGTTGCGATTTTGGATAGGAAGACCAAGGTTCTTCGAAACATGGAAGTGAAGCTAGTAAAGGTGCAATGACAACATCGAAGGGGCTCCGAATGGCCATGGGAGCTAGAAGAGGAGATGTGAGATCACTATCCGAAGTTATTCACATCAGCAGACTTCGAGGATGAAGTTTAGTTCAAGTGGGGGAGATTTGTAACACCTGTTCCAGGTATTTTTTTTCAAGTTTTAGGGTTTTAGGCTCGGAATCGACGAGTTGGGGTGCTCCAACTTGTCGAGTAGAGATTATCTATGTGGATGCGGAATTTGGATCCTACTCGACGAGTCGAAAGGCCCCAACTCGAGGAGTAGGTGCTGTAAAGGAAAACCTTAGTTTTTAGGGTTTGCACCCTATATAAAGGACTTAATATACCTCTTGTGGCCTCCCTTACCAATTCACTACCCAGAGAAGAAACCCTAAGTTGTTGTTTTTTGTTTCCTTGTGGTTGAGAGGCTAAGAGAAAGTTTCTGGTGCATTTTGTTGAAGGAGTTTGAACCATGAGAAGCTTGGAACGTGAAGGAGATTGTAGATCCAACATCTACAATGTTTGGGCACCCATTTGAAGGTAACGAGTTGTTACCATGATCATTCTAGCATTAGATCCCCTTTTTCTTGGGTTTTAGGCCATTTTCAGTATATTAGTGAAGCATTTCAGGTGTTAGGTAAGATCTAGAGTTGCATCTTCAGATCTGGACTGCTCTAAGTCCTTAGAGTTATAAATTAACTGAATTTATCAAGCTTTGGCCCTTCTCTTTGGCGAAAACCCCTCCCTTAGCTTGGTATTGGACTTAAGAGCTTGCATGCACGTAAAGTTTGCAACTTTACGTGGAAACCACGCCTTAGGAGGCTAGATATTCAATTTGGAGCTTTGGAGTGGCTTAAAAACATTCAAACACAAAATGGACTGAAGGAACTCATTGAGTCCTTTGGCCAACTCGACGATTCGGGTAGGGTTTACCCATTTTTCGAGATTTCAAGTGATTTCTATGAAGGATTGGAGTATTCGGTCTACATGGGTTTTCGGTTTTCAGGACATTGAGGAACTCGATGAGTTACACAGGTAACTCGGCAAGTTGAGAAGTTACTCAGGTAACTCGACGAGTTGCTGGATGCACTCGATGAGTGAAGGTCAACATGGACCGTTGACCTTGACTGTAGACCTTGACTTTGACCAGGGTTGACCAATGTTGACTTTGAGAATATTTATGGAATTTCGGGATTGTGACAAGTTAATCACATGATGATTATAGGCAGTTGAGTTGGAGCAGCACATGGGATTTATATGATCTTAGTTTGTCAGTTCAACATTCACGAGAGGTGAGCCTCCTCACCGTACCAATGGGTCGAAGGAATCAAGGCCGATCCATTTTGTGATATGTGGTATACTCATTGTTGTAGAGATATGTGGTATGATAGTTAGTTAGGATTAGTGTTATGCTAGCTATATATGTGATACTTGTAGGGAAGATGATGCGGGGAGCCCATGGCACTTGGATGTAAGACCATGTGGGGGAGCCCATGGCTTTGTCAATTAAAGACCATGGGGGGAGCCAGTGGATCTTGGATGTAAGACCATGTGGGGGAGCCCATGGCTTTCCAGCTAAAGACCATGGGGGAGCCCATGGCACTTAGGTGTAAGACCATGTAGGGGAGCCCATGGCATCCCACAGTAAGACCTTGGGAGGAGCCCACAACATCCTTTTATGTTTATATGCATGGCTTATATGGTATATATAGCGTTCATAGCTAATATGATATGTGTTTCTATGGATTGTGTGTGGGGTATGCTCTGGGGAATTCACTAAGAATTAGCTTACAGTTTGTGGATTTGTTTAAGGTACATCTGAGCCCAAGGGAAAGGGAAAGCCTTACTGGCACGCCATGCACTCTCTCTAGCATTTTTATGGGACACTCTGATGATTTGAAATAATATTTTTATTATTATGAATATGAAAACAAATGTATTTAGATTTTATGGCTTATGGTAAATGTTTTTGATTATTTAAAAATGAAAATTTTCTTTTGAAAATTTGGTCGTTATAGACGGTCAGAGTGAGCGGACCATACAGACCGTTGAGGATATGTTGAGTGCATGTGTCATGTGTCATTCATTCTAGTATTGGTGCTCCACCATTTGAGCTGTTGTATGGATAGAGATGTCGCACTCTAGTCTGTTGGGTGAGATTGGTCATAGGGTGATGGGTCAGAAAAAGGTAGTTCTGCAGACTACCGAGCGGATTTAGCAGATCCTATAGTAGTTGTAGATTACTCATAGTCGGTAGAAGAGTTATGCCGATTGGCGCCGATTTGAGTTGGAGTTTCAGGTTGGTGACATGGTACTACTGAAGGTATCAACTTGGAAGGGTGTGATTCGATTCAGTAAGAGGGGGAAGTTGGGCCCCCAATACATTGGACCCTTTCGGGTTATTGCTAGGGTTGGAAAGGTGACACGTAGCTGGATCTCCCGGAGGAGCTCAATCAGATTCACAACACTTTCCTCGTCCCTTAGTTGAGGAAGTGCATATTATATGAGGAGGAAGTGGTGTCGTTAGATGATATTCAGGTCGATGAGCGTCTGAATTACATGGAGAGGCAAATAGTTGTTAGGGAGAGGAAAGTGAAGGCTCTATGGAAGAAGGATGTACCTTTGCTTAAGGTACAATGGGAGCACCAGAGAGGATCTGAGTGGACTTGGGAGCCGGAGGCTGAGATGCAGGAGCATTACCCGAATCTGTTTGCTATAGCAGACTTTGAGGACAAATTCTAGTTCAAGTGTGGGAGAATTGTAACATCCCGACTCCTAGTTATAAATTTGAAGCTTTAATATTTATATTTTTTTAGACCTACTCGATGAGTTGGTTTCCCCAACTCATCATGTAGAAACTGGTCAGACTGCATGAACTTTAGGACCTACTCGACGAGTTGGAGGAACCAACTCGACGAGTAGAGGCTGTGCATGAAAACCCTAATTTTTATGGTTTGCACCCTATTTAAACGACCTCAAGTCCTCCTTCCAGCCTCCCTTACCACATCCACGTCCAAAAACAAACCCTAATCGACCTAACCTCCTATTTGAGTGCGTGTGAGGCTAAAGAGTGTGTATTTGGTGCATTTCTTGAGGAGACTTGAAGGTTGAGAAGCTCGGAACGAGAAGGAGCTTGTAGATCTAGCATCTACTTCGTTTTGGCTTTCATTTGAAGGTAAAGAGTCATTACCTTGATCATTTTCTTGTTACATCTCTTCATTCAAGGGTTTATGGTCATTTCTAGCTTATTATTGAGGTATTTATGGTATTGCGCACGATTTAAAGTTGTAACTTCAGATCTAGACTCCTCTAGCCCCCCATAGTCATAAAGTTATTGGCTTTATCTAGTCTTGGACTTTCTCCATGCCCTAAACCTCTTCCTAAGACTAGTTTTGGGTGTTTTAACCTCTTGAGGCCTAGCATGGACATAAATTTGGCAAATTTACGTGGTAACTACACCCTAGGAGGCTAGATCTACAGTTTGGAGCCTTGGTTTTGCTTAAAAGTGTTTAAATGAGAAAAGGGCTAAAGAAAATAAACTAGTTGCTTAGTTAACTCGACGAGTTAGATGAGAGTTTCCCGTTTTCTAAATTATGAGTGAACTCGGTGAGTTAGAGAGATAACTTGGTGAGTTGGTTATGGTTTTCCCGATCTTCTGGACAGTGCATGGACTCGACGAGTTGTATGGTAACTCGGCGAGTTGACTAGGGTTTCCATAATTTTCTGAGTTTGGAAGGAACTCGACGAGTCTGTAAGCTCTACTCGACAAGCATCTTCTTCATCGCGGGAAGATGAAGGCTTGATTGTGCTCCTCCTCACATTTTATGATTTTGATTTATGTGATACTCTGATATGAAACTATTTTGAAAACATTTTGTGATAATTAATGGTTTTTGAATGCTTGAAAAAAGTTTAAATTTTTATGAATTTTATGGATGTTACAAAATGCCTTTAGTGACGTCACCACGTAACAGTTGGTCCTTCGAAGACCGGTATGAGTTTCCAGCCAATGACTCTAATGCAGGTGAGCCACAGGACATGCAGATAACTCTTCTACAACTTTAGCTTGAGGTGCCACTCAGCAGGGAGGAAGTGAATGCAAACCAGTGAGAGCTCATGGAAAGTCTTCACCAGGAGATGGATTCCATGAATCGGGAGGTCGACGATGTAAGGGCAGGTGTATTAGAGATGTCCCATTTAGCAGATGACCTGAGGAACCATTATTATTCCCTCCATCCTGCGTATGTTAGGGCATTGACTGACACTGCTACGATGAAGAAGATGCTTGTTGTTACAAGTTTACTTGGAGTGGTCGCTGTTTCGGGAGTGGCAGCAGCTTACAAGTGGTTCTGATGAAGGGTCTTTTCTTTACTTTGTTTGGGTTTTCATTTTTGGGTGTTAACTGTTAAGTGTTAGTGTTTTGGTGGAAGCTGATAGTATAATTAAGGCTTTCTGCTTTTGGTATGGTAGATATTGTTTTGTTTGTGGATGGAAAATATGGAAGTTGCTCTTTTGTTTTTCAATGATATTATGTAAAAAACATAAATGAATGCAAATGATTATTATGGCATTATACATATCGTGTCTTTATTTTAGTATATGTCAATGCATGTTGTAGGACTCAAAGCTTGAACTTATTCTATATACATATTGGGGACCACATGATTTATAGGAAGAAGGTTTGTTATATATGCTCACATGTTGTAAAGGTATATGGAATTAAGGTTTTTGTTTTATATGCCACATTAGACACGAAGTCCCTCAATCCCCAAGACTTGCATATACAATTTACTAAATAAAGTAAGCACATATATTGATAGAAAGTTACCAACTTTGACAAATTTGGCAAGGCCAAATATCAAAAAAAAAAAACTTGCATGGGCCAAAACTATGACATGCCGTTATTCTTGAGTGGTAAATGAAGGGGCAATTATGGAAACTATTTACACCAATGGATAAAAATAACAATTAAAATTCAATACAAATTACATAAACATTTAAAAACAAATTCAAAGTACATAAACATTTGAACACCAATTCAAAGTACATAACACCCTTGTGTACAACATATTAAATTAAAAGCAAAGGAAATTACGTAACTACCCCTCCACAATAAACTACACCTACACTACTCCAAATCCATTAGCTTTGATGCACTGCTACCTTCACCTTCAATGTTCTTTCCCACTTTCAATTTAAGGATTCTTTCAGATTTTTTCCTCATCCTTGGTTGTTCGACTTTAGCAAAATACACTTCTTGATCATTAACCTCTTTATCTTGACCACCAACATCAGCCATTTCAACATCTTCCTGGTCAGCATCACCCATTGCAACATCTTCCCCACCCCTCTGCATGTTCACTAACTCTTGTGTTTGTCTCACACTTTCTGGTTTCCTACCAATAGTCTTAGGAGGCATTTCAACTTGAGGAAAAGTGGTCTTGTAGTGTCCTTTCTGTTTACATACACCACACCATACACATTTCCTAGCCTTTGATATTGTGTGTCTGATAGGCCTTTCTGAACCACCTTTTTTTCTCTTCATAGTAAGTCTTCCATGCATTCTTCTTTTAATTGGTGGCAAAAGAGGGAGTTTATCTATAGATGACCACATGTTCATGTCATTCATCCCATGGATGGGCTCTTTGTAATTATTATGGTATAATGTTGCAAAGTACATTCTATCCACATGTGCCTAATAATGTGTAGTATTTAAGAATGATAATGTTGCATCTGAGTGCACACAACCGTAGCCATTCAATTGCCACAACCTGCATGTACATTCCCTCTTTTGGACATCAACAACATAAGACTGATCCATGTTTCTTGTTTCAAACTTCATAATCTCACAAGAAATAACTTGCCAATACCTAAATTTAGCAACAACAGTTAAGTATTATTCTTTGTTGTGAATTATTTCATTCAATAGTAAATTTAATGACATACCTTTGCTTCATTTTTAACAAATTCAACTTGTAACAGCCCAAAAATCCAGATAAAAAATTTTCATTTAAAAAAAATAGAAATTACAATCATAATTTGTTTCTCAAAATCCATTACATCATATCATATCAAAATATCAGAGCATCAATATCGATAAATGCGGAAATTAAAGGGAGTGAATGTTGCACCATCAAGCCGAGCTCTTCCCCTTAGTACATGAAAACACCCAAATAAACTTTAAGCAAAAGCTTAGTGAGTTCCCAAAATACAACATAACATACAACCACATAATACCACGCCAAATACATAATTTTTCCATGGGCTACCCCCATTGTCTGATATCCAAGAGCCATGGGCTACCCCCATGGTCTTTACCTGGAATGCCATGGGCTAACCACATGGTCTGATATCCAAGTATCATGGGCTACCCCCATGGTCCTCACATAAGTGTTACGGGCTACCCTGAAGTCTTCAAACAATTAATTGCATAACAACTGACAATCCATATGTCAGATAATGGTCCAACATTGGTGCCTTTGACCACTTGATATAGTGAGAAGACTTACCTTAGACTACCGATAAAAATACTGCTCGGCTACCGGTTCGGATATCTCACATTGAATATACACAAGTTAACCTAATTAGAATTAAGTCACAAACTCAAGGCATAGGCCAAAACCTTAAGTCAAAACTCCTCCAATAAGGCCCAAAAGTCTTTCTCCTTTAATGGGCAACATTGAAGATCCAAAACAATTATAGACCACAAGGCCTAAGAGGCCCAACCATGCCACCTATGGTCCAATAAGAAGTTTAATGGGCCAAATACTCTAATAGATCCAGGCCCAAGGCTAAGTAGAGCTCAAAGGGCCAACGAAAAGCCCAAAACTCACTGGAAGCGTACGCCTAGCATACATCATCAGTGCGCTTAATGTACTAGGTTATTTGGCAGTACGCGCAACGTACAAACTAGTACGCCTAGCGTACAAGCTGCTTTGCACAAAAAACCATTAAATGCATAATTCTTGAATCCACTTCATCCAATTCCAGATCTTGGTCATTTTAATAGTCCTAAGTCATAAAGTTGGCAACTTTGTGCATTTGCATGCCATATAGGAACCCAACACCACATTTTATCCATTAAGACTCCTTTAAGATCTTAAACTCATGCATGGTGCCATAAAAACCATCAAGTAAGCATTTTTATTCTTTTAACATGCCAAAGGAACTCAGATCTAACATTTCTAACCTCTGGAGTTACTCGAACTCACAAAAGAGGATGTATAGACCAAAAATGCACTTATTACCAAAGCCTAACTCAAACTAGCAAAAGGATAAGAAAGGTCTAGAATTTTTACCTCCAAAAGTTCCCCACGATGAAGTAAAAGCAGGATCTAGAAGCTCAACCTCGTCCAAGACTTGATCACCAACTTCTCCTTCTTGAAAACACACTAACATGGTCACCAAAATCACTTTTAAGCTCAAGAATCACGCTCACTTTTAAAATAGGGTTTAGGGACGATAAAAGGCAATGGAGGCTGTTTAGGGTTAGGTCCAAATGGCATAAGAGTGTTTAAATAGGCTTCATGCCCTAAAATTAGGGTTTTTGTCTTAGGCCACGTACGCCCCGCGTACATGGTGAATGTGTGCATCCAAACCACCCTAGTACGTTAAGCGTACGCATATATATGCCCAACGTACGTAGGGACATCCTTTACAAATAAGTTTCATTTAAAGGGTTAAAAGGGTAAATATCTGCATTCCAAATGTTACAAATCTCCCCCACTTGAATTAGACTTCGTCCACGAAGTTTGCTGCCTCGAACAATTCTAGGTAGTGCTCCCTCATTTCACCTTTAGGTTCCCACGTCCACTCAGAGCCCTTGTGGTGCTACCATTGCACCTTCACTAGACTCACCTCCTTGTTACGAAGAGTCTTAGTTTACCTATCTGGAATCGCCAGAGGCTTCTCTACATAATTCAAGCGCTTATCAACCTGAATTCCGTCTAATGAAACCACTACAGAAGCATCGACTACACATTTCCACAACTAACATACATGGAAGGTGTTATGGATCTGACTAAGCTCATCCGGAAGATCCAGTCAATATGCAACCCTATCGATCCGGGCATAAATCCTGAATGGACTAATAAATCGGGGTCCCAGCTTGCCCCTCTTCTGGAATCGGATGACACCTTTCCATGGTGACACCTTTAACAACACCATGTCTCCTACCTAAAACTCTAGACCCAAATGACACTGGTCAACCTGCAGTCTATTGCGCACATATTGAATCAACTTGGTGCTCTTAAGCACTACCTTAGTGCTTCCCATGACCCGATGACCGACCTTACCCCAACAAATAGGGGTCCTATACCTTCTTCCATATTTCATCTCGAATGGTGGCCGATCAATGCTGGCCTGATAACTGTTATTATAAGAGAACTTTTCTAGTGAAGGTAAATATCCCAACTCCCTCCTAAATCTAGCACACAAGCTCTAAGCATATCCTCGAGCATCTGGATCGTCCGTTCACCTTGACTGTCGATCTAGGGGTGGTACACTGTACTGAAATGCAGTTGAGTGTGTAACTCCTCATGGAACTTCCACCAAAACCTGGAGGTAAAACAAACATCTCGATCCGAAACCACAGATACTGGCACCCCGTGCCTGACTACTACCTCCCGAACATAGATACCCGCTAACTTTTTCGTGGATATGCTCTCGACAATCGGGATAAAATGCACACTCTTGGGCAGTCTATCCACAAGAACCCATATAGAATCAACACCTCATACCGTCCTGGGTAACTTGGTGATGAAGTCCAAAGTGATTTCCTCCCATTTCCACATAGGGATGGGTAACATATGTATCTTTCCATGAGGTCTCTGATGTTCAGCTTTGACCTTCCTGCAAGTCAAACACCGCTCAACAAACCACACAACTTCCCTCTTCATGCATGGCCACCAATAACTCAACCTCAAATCCTGGTACATCTTCGTGGCCCTTGGATGAATAGAAAATTTGGACTTGTATGCTTCCTCCAAGATTGTCTGCCTCACCTAACCTATCGCCGGAACCCAAACCATACCACACTGAGATAATAACCCCCGACTATCTCTAACAAATAACAGAATCTGCCTCTGCTTCACTCAGTCTTCAAGTTTTATTTCTTCAACCCCTCTACCTAAGCCTCCTTGATCAAATCCATCAAGGGTGAAATAATCTTCATCCTCAAACAAATATATTGGATCGATGAGCACACCGCCTTACGACTCTAAGCATCAGCCAACACGTTGGCATTCTCGGGGTGGTACAAAATCTCGCAATCGTAATCCTTTACCACATCTAACCATCTCCACTACCGCATATTCAAGCTCGGCCGATCCATCAAATATTTCAAACTCTTATGATCAGTGTAGATTGTACATCAGAACCTATATAAATATTTCCTCCAGATCTTGAGGGAAAACACCACAACCCCCAATACCAAATCATGAATGGGGTAATTCGCCTCATGAGGCTTTAGCTGCCTTGAGGTGTAAGCAAGCACATGCCCTCACTGTATAAGGAAATCACCCAAACCCGAAATAGAAGCGTCACAATACACCACAAAATCATCCAATCCCTCAGGTAACGCAAGAATCGGGGCCTCACACAACTTTTGCCTCAGAGTCTTGAAGGCCAACTGCTAATCTGGACCCCACCAAAAGGTCACATTCTTCTTGGTTAAGTGGTTCAAAGGTACTGCAACCCTAGAAAAGTCTTGAATAAATCTTCGATAGCACCCCGCAAGGCCCAACAAAACTCTAGATCTCAGATGCATTCTTTGGAACCTCCCAACGCATCATCATCTTAATCTTGGTTGGGTCCACCAAGATACCCTCTTGGTTGGTGATGTGCCCTATAAACTACACCTCATGCAACCAAAATGCACATTTGTAGAATTTGGCATAAAGCCTCTCTCTCTTGAAGGTCTCCAACACTTCTCACAAATGTTGTTTATGCTGTTCCTTGGTCTTGGAGTAGACCAAACTATAATCAATGAAAACAATAACAAACTAATCCAGTATCGTCCTGCAAACTCGGTTCATTAGATCCATGAAAGTTGTTGGTGCATTGGTGAGCACGAATGGCATCACCACGAACTGATGGTATCCCTACCAAAGATCATTCTTGGAGAACCAATATGCACCATGAGGTTCATCAAGAAAATCGTGTAACACCGTCAAATTTCAAACAATTTTTTTAATTTTAAAATCATATAATTCTTGTAACACATTTCACAGAAATCTCATTAATTTAATTTACAAAACACAACTCCGTAATTGTTTGATTAATACTCTAGGATCCTCAAAACATGACTCCTTCTCTAGTGTGTACAATCAAACCGGTTCCTTCCCTCGATCCTGAGAAAACCTGAAACACATATCACATAACACAGTAAGCACGAAGCCTAGTGAGTTACCTAAAATACCACATACAACACATTAGCCAGTTGAGCTTATAACTCTGTAAGACCCTCCAGTCAATGTGTCTCAGTGGGACCCTCCTATCCCACAACTCTGATGGACCCTCTGGTCCTAACTGTGGGGACCCTTTGGTCCTAACTCTGTAAACCTGAGTTATACACAACATAAATCACAAAGAAATAATGTAGGATATCACGATACACAGATAAACACATAAGACATCTCTGTCACACAAAATACCACTCATGGTAAAGTATAGTGAGAAGACTCACCTCGGATGATGAACAACCCACATATATATATATATATATATATATATATATATATATATATATATATATATATATATATATATATATATATATATATATATATATAATCCTCTGGTCCAACACTCAAGGCCCAAAATGACACTTAGCCCAAAAGTTCACAGTGAGGTTACACGGGGCGTACCTCTCTTGGTAAACTCATCGTACTAACGAATCCATATTGGCCATCGGGGACACTGGGGCAGTACGCATGGCGTACAGGAATTACACTGAGCGTACTCCCCAAATTCACTCTTTCTACTCATTTGGTTTTAAACAGTTAATACATTACCTCAAACCCCAGATCTGGACTCCCTAATGGCACTTACTCCATAAAGTCAGTGACTTTAAGCCTTTGCATGGCGGGAAAGGTCACAAACACCCAAAACACTCACTTCTTTATCTCAAACACCTCCTATCTCATGCATGGCTTGATTCCAACATCCAAGATTGGATTTTATGACATAACACCACTAAATATACTCAAAGGGACATATATTAGGCTCTGGAGTTCAACAAATCATAAAGCTTCAAGAATTGGGACAAAAAACCCTAAAATGGACCCAAAACAAAACTAGCACAACAATAAGGAAGTTCAAAACTTGATATCTCTGGAAGATGCACCAACAAGAGAAGAACATAGAAACAAAAGCTAGGTGCTCAAGCTATTCTCTTTCAAAGCTCCACTAGATCCACATGAGAAAGCCACCAAGATTCAAACTTTATGCATTCTGGAGCCAGATCAACATGATTAGGGCTTGGATCCACAAGCTCTAAGCCAAGCAATGCTTCCTCAGGGGACTCCTTCTTCCAAAATATGCACCAAAAACTCACAAAATCACTAAAATGCTAAAGAATCACTCCAATAGAGGCTTAGGGTCGATTTCTAGGGTTTAGAGGTATGCAGGTTGAAGATATTAGGGTTAGGTTATGAGATAAGGAGCTTAAATAGGGTCCAAGACCCTAAAATAGGGTTCCGTCTAATGGGCGTATGCCCAACGTACATATGGTACGCCCATCGTACTCTAAAGAACATTCGCGACTACCCCTGGTCAGTATGCCCAACGTTCTTCCTTCTTCACCGGTACGCCCAACGTACTCGGCTAAGCCTGCAACCACAAAACTTTTGAAGGCCATAACTTCTTCGTTATTAATCCATTTCCGATGATCCTTATATCCACGAAAAAGTAATGAGAATCCCTACACTTCTATCAACTTTATTCCTCCTGAATCCTACTCGGTCTCAAATCCAAAATTCATGAAAATCCCGCACCAACGCCTTTAACAATACATTTGGGCTCTAAAGCACAACCCGAACTCTTTTATCACACAACCTACCTTACCCATATCCTAAAAAGAGCCTAAACCTTTCTCTTACAAAGCCTTAAAAGCTTATCATACTCGGATTAAGGCCCACGACCTTAATCACAAAGCTATCCAGAACAAGATGTTACAATTCTCCCCCACTTGAATTAGATTTCGCCCTCGAAATCGCTCCTTATCAACACATAGGTTGAGCCCAATAATCCGAGAATCACCACCGAAAGGACCTCATATCATACAACAATCTCTTTCAAGAACACCTAAACCTAATAGGAACTCCCGATACTGAAGAAGGATAGACCTAACTGCTGTTACGATACTCGATCTGGCTCTCTAAACTCTAGTGGTCTATCTCCCTGCCAGACCACCCTTACAAAACATCACCCTACTAATCACCTATCGGCCAACAGACCTTAAGAACACTCTTACAACTCTGATTCTCTAATTGATTACAATTGTAACTCAAAAGGAATGGAAAGATCATAATCCCCTAAGGAACCACCGCCTGAACTGCTATCAGGACTCATCGGAAGGAAAGAACCCCAAAACTCAAACACAAGAAAAGATCATGCTCGCTTGGAGGCATCCTATGGCATTTATAGAAATAAGCCCCAACTTCCTCTCAATTATCCCCTACAACACTAAGCATCAGGTCAGCTCCCGACCCAAAAGATGAACCTCCAAAGGTTACTCATTGCAAACCAAAAATGTCTCACCGACTTCCTTCTCACGATAACTATCTTGGCTCATCACGACAAACAAGTCACGAAGTTCACTTTACCCCAAGGGAATGCTAAAACTCATCTGAAATCATTTCAGTTCCGACCTCTGTCGTCTACCACCCACTGGTTCCATGCGTCTCGCGGTTCTTTCCATACCAACGAAACTGATCCACTCTGGCCTAAGATATCAAATGCAGGCCAATACCCCCCTCAAAATGAAACCCATCCATGAATCCAGAACCTAATCTCACCTATTCATTACACAAATGGGTCCAGCGTTGAGCTCGAGAGTCTGATTCAACAGGAGAACTGAAACCACTCATTTCCAATCTGGTACTCAACTCATGACAAAAAATTCACGGATTTATGCACACACCATCTCTCCAGTTCCTTGCGATTACGATAATCCTTACTCAACTTAGGATATAAAAATTTCTTGAATGACACGGAGACCCCCGTCTCGCCCCTGGTTCAAAAACTAGGCCCTGGAAGACCCAAGTGGTAAGGCTACCCAAGCCTAAGAACTGCTTTATGCCAAACCCTGACTAGCGAATACTATAACTCTCAGCATAACATTATTCACCCTTATCAACTACTGAGTGCTACGACCTCCCCCGTAGTCTTGCGATACTATTTCACTGACTTGTAAATGCTACGGCTCCCCGTAGTATCACAACACCCTCTCTCTCTAACCAATGAATACTACGGCTCCCCATAGTATCATGACACTCTCTCGCTGACTAGTGAATACCATGACTCCCCGCAGTATCATAACCCTCTCCCAATATCCAGTGAATACTACGGCTCCCTGTAGTATCACGACACTCTCTTGCTGACTAGTGAATACCATGGCTCCCTGCAGTATCACAGCCCTCTCCTAATATCCAATGAATACCACGGCTCCCCGTAGTATCACGACACTCTCTTCCACTGATTCGCCATGGGCTCACTCCACGATTTCTCATGATAATCCCAAGCGATTACTCCCACTCGGATTCACTTGCTCTCTTATCACCCCATAACCTCATCATCAAGTCCTCAACACACTGAGTTCACCAACTCATGCTTCGCAGCTCGACATAGATAGGTGCTTACACCCACCCAACTTATGCACCACCACTCCTGATGTAAGTTCTCGCAGGCGAAACACTAGACTCAACAACGATACACCCTTAGATAGTCTCACTCCAGCAACAATTAACTGATGGGTTTCGACCGGAACAAAATCACTCGGGTACCTTGGTACATCATCACAACATCTCAAGATGTCTTGCCTTAACCACCAATAACTCAGGTCTCATGTGCCCACACCGTAGATCTCCATAACCAGTTGCACTTGAAAGAATTTTTGATCTTCTCAATAGAATACCTAGTTCTCCCCCACTCAGGGTTCAAACCATCACCAATTAGCATACCAATAATCTACTCCATAGAAGGTTTCACCAGGTACATCACACTTGACTCTTGGAACGTACCAAGAAAACACTTAATGATCTTCCCGATGGAAACCAAGTGACTCCAAATATCCCGTCACTCAGACATCCTCCCAACTTGAATGCCTCTGGTCATCTCGAAACCTCAGAGCTACACACTGTTGGATACCTCAACTGTTCCAAATTAGCCCTGACTCTCGGTCCGAGAATAATGCACTATCACGCACCTTGTCGCTGATTCCTCGACCAACCTCCCACCGTGGGAATCATCATAAAAGCAAGAGACCTTACTCTCACAGAATATACAAAATGTAAAAAACGAGGGCCACTACCACGATATACTCTACTTGATCACCTGGAACTGCTCTTAAAAGTATACTTCCCTCAATAAGGCACCTTCTTGTTCTCTTCCATCTTAGTCCTACTAATGACTCTCTCATGGTATAAAAATACCTCGCATCAAACAAATTGCCCAAATACTCTGATGAAAAGGTCACCATCATATGTTACCCCACATGGTTTACCTCCAAACTCTAAAACCGAAAACTCAATACCTCCTTCGCTTCACCCAGAAAAGGGAACAATGCAGCTCTTACCGCAGAAGGTGACATATCATCCATCAGCTGACGGATCGACTCAAACCTCGATCCTCCAATAACCATCATCTCTACTCATCCCTGAGCCTTGGGACTCCAACTATCATCTCACCAATAAAATCCCTCAGAAACGAACTCAATTTCCCTTTCAAGGTATACTTCATTAAAACTTGCTCGGCATGGCCATCTGGCCCTACAATTGATCATCTGATCTCAGGCTAATCAATCACCACGGGACTACTGGTAAAACCAGAAGTACTAACCACCACAAATCATGGTACTCAAACCATGTGATCACCTATCAATCTACTATGAATCATGGTACCCGAACCATGTTATCTCCTCTCAATGTGTTATTTAGACCTATGGAATTTTCCCTGTATCGAGTATAGGTCCTCTGCTTTCAGTAGTATGAGCCCATGCTACCTGCCACATCTACCCATACTTTCCACATGGATTATTCCAAATTTCCTAAGTAGCTGCTCAACCTCCTCAATCACCAATCACGTCATACCTGGTCGCTCTCTTGCGAATACTCTCCTCTATTAGTGCACTCATCTGATAAAGGTCACTCCCTAGGGTCTTCCTAGGTTCTTACACTTCTCTGCCATCAGCTATTGAAGAACTCCTTATTATGCCAGCCATCTACCTCTTGAATATCGTCATATTCGCTTAGTAGGTGACTCCCATCATCAAGAGTTCACAAAGCACGAAGCAAGCATCATTCGGGAATCGAATAATGTCTACCAACATGTAAAACCACTCTAGGTTACCACTCCACTTGTTCTACTCACACTCAAAAGGTATCACCAAACTCAAGCAACTTTACCCTTCACGGGTATCTAATTACTCTCTCAGTAGGCTCCTATGATGCTATTCTAGGTATCTCTCCTAGATTACTCCTATACTCAAGTTCTCACTAAAAGATGTATGTTGGATACTCTTACTCCGCACATACTCAAAGCACATCACAAATAGCAAAATTCCTAGGCTAAGGCATCACGAATCAGGAAACTCTAGCCCTATAATATTAAATACCTAGCCTATCTTCTAGCATGCATCACTAATATCTCAATAATAACTCATAGCACACATAAGTAAGGGTATTTTGGGAAATCACCATTCGGGCTCTGGTTGATTGTACACACTGCTCCTTCTCATTTTTCTCTTAGAAACTCTTGCTCGTTTTAGAAAATCATTTCTTTTTGAAATTTTTTATCAAATCCTCAGTTTGAGTCCAGATATA
This sequence comes from Lactuca saligna, assembly GCF_052625555.1. Lineage (NCBI taxonomy): Eukaryota > Viridiplantae > Streptophyta > Magnoliopsida > Asterales > Asteraceae > Lactuca > Lactuca saligna. Next base: position 61,808,181 of record NC_136425.1, read on the forward strand.
CTCGAAGGTGCATCTGAATCCCTCAATCTAAGGCTTTGATACCAACTTGTAACACCGTAAATTTTCAAACATTTTTTTTCATTTCAAAATCATATAATTCTCGTAACACATTTCACAGAAATCTCATTAATTTAATTTACAAAACACAATTCCATAATTGTTTGATTAATACTCCAGGATCCTCAAAATATGACTCCTTCTCTATTGTGTACAATCAAACCGGTGTCATCCCGCGATCCTGAGAAAACCTGAAACACATATCAGATAACACGATCAGCACGAAGTTTAGTGATTTCCCCAAAATACCACACACCACACATTATCCACTCAAGGCTATATCTCTGTAAGACCCTCCGGTCAATGTGTCTTTGTGGGACCCTCCAGTCCTACAACTCTGATGGACCCTTTGGTCCTAACTCTATAAACTCTGAGTAATACACAACATAAATCACTAAGAAATAATGCAGGATATCACGATACAATGATAAGCATATAAGAAATCTCTGTCACACAAAATACCACTCATGGTAAAGTATAGTGAGAAGACTCACCTCGGATGATGAACAACCCCTATAAACACTGCTGCTACGCACCAGCCTCTAACTCTGTGCCAAACCCACAATTATCACGACTAGGAACTAAGTCCCAACTCTCACTCATTAGATCTAAAGGTAGTCCACCAAGCAGCCCATCAATGACCTAAAACCCATTGGGCCCACCAAGGCCCAATAATAAATGGGCTCTCCTGAGGCCCACCTCTCTTACATCTAATGGCAAGCCCAACTCAAGGGCCCAAAGCGTGCGCATACACACACACACACACACACACACACATATATATATATATATATATATATATATATAATCCTCTGGTCCAAGACTCTATTGCAACAAGTCCAAACTCCAAGCCCAACACTCAAGGCCCAAAATGAGACTTAGCCCAAAAGTCCACAGTGAGGTTACATGGGGCGTACCTTTCTTGGTACGCTCAGTGAACTCACGAATCCGTATTGGCCATCGTGGACACTGGGGCAGTACGCATGGCATACAAGAATTACGCTCAGCGTACTCCCCAAATTCACTCTTTCTACTTATTTGGTCTTAAACAGTTAAGACATTACCTCAAACCCCAGATCTGGACTCCTTAATGGCACTTATTCCATAATGTCAGTGACTTTAAGCATTTGCATGGCTGGAAAGGTTACAAACACCCAAAACATTCACTTCCTTATCTCAAACACCTCCTATCTCATGCATGGCTTGATTCCAACATCCAAGATTGGATTTTTATGACATAACACCACTAAATATACTCAAAGGTACATATATTAGGCTCTGGAGTTCAACAACTCATAAAGCTTCAAGCTTTGGGACCAAAAACCCTAAAATGGACCCAAAACAAAACTAGCACAACAATAAGCAAGTTCAAAACTTGATACCTCTGGAAGATACACCAACAAGAGAGGAACATAGATACAAAAGCTACGTGCTCAAGCTATTCTCTTTCAAAGCGCCTTCTTCTTCAAATGCCAAAAACCCTAAAATTGCCCATGCGAAGCTCTCTCACCATTAATGATCAGTTCACCCCCACTTGGAGTTCAAACCTTCACCAACTACCGCTCACAATCAATCACGACCCCATTGGGTCCCAACTAATCCGACCCAATGATTAGCTTCAATCCCCTCAAAGGAATCGGTACCAAGTTGATCGAAAACCTCTCGCTGAACATGGTCAGAACACATCTTCAGTACACCCTCGCAACACTCACAGTATGTTCATATATAATCTCCACCTCATGAGGGGAATCCAAAGCCCCCGGAGCATCTCGAAACTTTTTGTGAGCGTAAGAGATAGAAAGGACTGGGTAGCCCCCAATCAAGAAGAACATGAACCAACAATCCATTGACCAAAAAGGTACCTGTACAAGATCAAAACAACATAAGCATAACAATAAAGCCATAAAAGATAGAGATAAGTCACATACCAATAACGACATTTGGTGCTGCCTGGTTATCATTAGTGGGGAACTGGAATGCTCTGCTCTTCACCGTAGGAGTCTCCGAATTACCCTGGCGGCCATCACTAATCCTCAAAGCGGTTAGCGCAGGCGCCACCACTACCCCACTAGAAAATCGAACATTCGACCTTTTTCTGGCCGGCATGGTTGCAGTGGAAACAACCCTTATTATGGTACTCCTTGATCATGTGGCTCGGTTGGCCACAACCATAACATACTGAGCCTGTTACACGACAGACTCCACTGTGCGGCTTGCCACACTTGGCACAACGGCCCTGACCCTGTTGGCCTCTGCTAGAAGGATCGAAAGTCTTAGGCTTCTTATCGTGTCTCATTGTCGTCTGAACCTGCTCCGGCTTCCGTTTCGTCTGGAGCTCCAACTCGATTTCCCGCTTACAAGCCTTCTCAATCATGTCATTCAGGATCTTGCACCTTAAAAATCTCACAAACTCTTGGATATCATCCCTTAGCACAATATGATGTCTCGTCTTCCTCATCTCCTCATCTGCAACGTACTGTGGAACCAGTAATGTCATCTCCCTAAACTTGGCGGTAATCTTCGCCACAAACTACGTGGTCTGGTGAACGTCCTTGAACTCCCTCACCGGCTGTTTCACCTTAACGGTCATTGAAAACTCCCGTCAAACCACCACACAAAATCCTCCCATGTCATCGCTGTCACATCCGCTATAACGACCCGAAAATCACGACATATTTTTTTTTGTTTTTAGATTAATAAATCGTTAATACATATTGCTTCCATAAAACCAGAGTAACCAATATTTAGCAAAATGTCATTAAAACAGAGTAATAACAGAAAGTGGAAGCATGTCGTGTGTGCTCTACAATTATCCCGAGCTCTACCATTTGGAAACCGGAGTACTGCAAACATAAACTGAAAACTATAAGCACAAAGCTTAGTGAGTTTCCACAAAATACCATAGCACATACGACCACAGATTATCATGCACATACATATAACCGCCATGGTCTCCTCCCGTGGTCTTTATCTATTATGCCATGGGCTCTCCCCATGGTCTTTACCAAGAATGCCATGGGCTCCCCCCATGGTCTGATATCTAACTGCCACGAGCTCCCCCCGTGGTCTTCCATGCAAGTATCACATAGACAACTATCATACGACATAACACATAAACAACTTGTATACTACATAACACATAATGGGAGGGTATTTGTGCCTTCGACCCATGGATATAGTGAGACACTCACCTCGATTGCTAAAGCTGATTGAAAGAAACCCCTATTTTCTACCCTGATGGCTTCCCGAAGTATCAATACGAACAATACATCCAATTAGCATTTGGGCTCGAATCCATAACCACAACTCCATACTTGGGGTAAAAGGACCATTTTACCCCTACGTTGCCTTTTCTAAATTTATGAGCCAACTAAAATCTGAATGTCCCAAGGGCCTACAAATCAACCATTGGCCTAATATAACTCAACTCTTAAACCCAAAACTAAAGGATCAATAAACGCCAACTAATAGCCCAATTGTCTAAATTGGCCCGAATCCCATATGGACATTACCATAAGCCCATACTTCCCTTAAATACAATTCAAACTACCATAATTAACCCTTGGGAAAAACTTGCTCAAAGTCATAAGTCAAAAGTCAAACTTAACAGTCCATGTAGACCCAACTCCATAAGTTGTCATTGAACTCGTCGAGTTTCTCCTCTCATTACACAGATCGGGAAAATTCCCATCAACTCGTTGAGTTCACCAATGAACTCACCAAGTTGACTAGGAATTCAGCCTCTTATTGCATTAAGCTGTTTACAACAAAATCAAGGGCCCCCAATCTCAAATCTCTTCCAAAATGATGCCTATAAGGGTAAAGTTTCCAACTTTACCCTTAAGAACCATCTTTAAAGAGCCAAATCAAACCCTAGCCTCATTAGAGTGGGTCTTAACCCATTAAGCTCTTAAAATCTCACAAAATATCCCTAAAACACAGATCCGAAGTCCAAAGGTTAGAAACTCACGTAAAGTTTCCAACTTTACGTCCATGCAAGCTAGAAATGCTCTCAAGAGCTTAATAGAGACTTAGTGAGGGACTTATTGCATGAATGGAATGTAGAAACTAATAAAATTTTCAACTTTAGGTCATGAGGAGTCATGAAGGGGTCAGATCTAACTTATCAACCCCTAGAATCCTCATCTTCTTGGACAACCAACCAAAACCCCAAAATCATGCTAAAACTTTAAACAAAGAGATCTTGATGAATACAAGGAAAGATGTCGACTTTATACCTGAAAAGAACTGCAATAAATGGAGAGTTTCTGGATCCAAATCCTTCCTTCCGAACCAAGCACCTTCAATCTTCAAGCCCCTTCCAAAGAACACCGAAAACCCACTCTCCAAGCCCACTACTAGCTCACACACTCAAGCTTCAAGGATAAAACATGACATTAGGGTTTTCTAGAGAAGGAGGCTGGTAAAGAGGCCAACAAAGAGAGTTAAGGACTTTAAATAGGGTGAAAAGCCCTAAAATTAGGGTTTCCTTCACAGATGCCAACTCTTCAAGTTGGGACTCCCCGACTCGTTGAGTTGAATCATTAAAACCCGCGGACACCAAATTCTCGACACAGTGAGTTTGAGTTCCCTAACTTGTTGAGTTCCCACAAAAACCTCAATATTTTGAGAAATGAATAATACCTGGACCAAGCATGAAAAATCCCCCCCACTTGAATCAGACTTCATCCTCGAAGCCACTCCTTATAAACACTCATCTCAAAACAAACAATCTGAGGAAGATAAACGAAAATCTTGCGCATAGAACAACTTTCTCAAAACACCCGAAACCTAAACGAAACTTCCATTATGTAGGTAGTAACCAAACCTTCAACACTTGCAAACCACATCTACCTTTCTGAGACCCGCAACCTACAATGATCTGACTACCCGACAGACCGCCTACGTTGAATCAACCCATGCTAACTCTCAACGAATAACAAACCAATGGTAACAATTCCAGTTCTGATCATCCAATGACCTATCCAGGTCTACTGAAACCATCCTCAAAATAGTTCTTCAAGCCCAACGAAGAACGAATTCTCAATCTTTTGAATACAACCCAATACTATCTCGCCAAAATTTCAATACCTACAGTCATAGTGGTCTAGCTCCTTGTCAGATCTCTCACACCGAACTGATACCATGCCAACCTCAAAGATTCAAACCAACAAATGCTTAAAAGGGAATAAGGTCAGTCACCATATACAACTATAGAACACTTATACTCGGCAGAAGGCTTAGATAATCCTTCGAGTAGATGATTCATCCCTGCAACGGCTAGACTCAGACGAAAGCTGCGTAACAGGGTCAAATCAATTACTCTGAGATTATTTAATCTTGTTGTGAGTGACTTAACATCTCCAAACATCTAGATACTTCACACACACACAAAAACCCAAATCACCAACATTGCCCGAAACATTGATACCGCTTTCCAAATCCACTATGGCCTCCCTGGTCCAAACTTTTCTGCCAATTTTTTGAAATACCGAGTTCGTATCAGGTTGATGAGCTAAATACTCCTACGTAGTCTCCCCTCGTGACTTCCGAAAGAAAAACCCCGCCTCGAAGTCTTAATCAAATCCAATCTGGTACTTCGCTTATAATCTCATATTCACGAAGCTACACTTGCACTACACTAAAAAACTTCTGATTCCTGACATCCCATCACTAGAACAAGGTATAAATAGCATTACCAAACCATCCCTAAGACTACCAGTCTCGCACCTGATCCATCCGCCAGGTTCCCAAGAAACCAAATAACAAGGCTACCCATCCTAACCCATACTATGTCGCATACCGATCATCCACAAGATCCTGCAACTCAAGATCCAAACCCTTGGCCCAACGGTTTCTACTAGTTCTATCCCAAATTCCCATAATCATCCGGGCTCGCCCACGGACTCCAAAGATCCTCAATCCTAAAACAGAGAATAATTTCCTGACAACCCTGGCCAGTGGGCCCGTGGCGCGAACTGATTTTCTTTCATACTCGTGGCCATCACATAAATAGTCTACTTCTAACTAATGAATGCTACGATCCCATTTCAGTCTTACAATATTTCCATTCAACTATGCTTTCCACCTCTTAAACTTTATAAATCTCTGATCTATTTTCCTAAAAAGCGTGAACCGACCATACCCTATGCTGAACAATACTAGCATTCCATTGCTAGCCAAGCACAATGATTACCCTGCTCAGGAAATCCTGAAGAGTACTCTATGAAATAGTAATTGTTTGGATAATCCAAATCACCTCGCATGATACCCTTTTTCTGTAGAAATCTGAGAGTAATGCCAACATCTTACCACTAGGAACCAGCGAATGGTACGGCTACCCCACAGCCCTACAACACTCTCACCCCAACAGATTACTAGTGAATGCTACGGCTACCCCATAGTCTTACAACACTATCAAATTAACTGATCACTAGTGAGTGCTACCCCCCGGTAGTCTTACAACACTTTCACCACACCACGACTACACAAAACCTTACTGTCGATCTATCAAACCGAACCTACCCAGAGTCGAGCATGCACTCGACTGGACACCCAAACTAAACTCAAACCAAGATTGGAACCCCAACCCAGTTCCCCAAAGCCTATTATCAAGCACCAAACGAATGTGAGTCAAGTGTTGGGAAGTCTCCCAAACTCCCAACTCACACAACCTTCAAACCAAACAGCCACTTGGGCCACCTTCCTCCCTGACAGAGATGTGAAACTCATCCTAGTTTCATAACCACTCCTGCTCCTGAATAGCCAAACTATTATCCCCCACTTTGATTCAATAAAGTTCTCACGACGCACGAGAATTAAAGGATTCCTAATCCTTCCTACCCTCTGATGACCTGCTGACAACCAGTGTTAATCAATGCTGGTGTTCCATCACCAACCATCCCAAAAGACTGCACAAACCCTGAAGATCCGCTAAACATCCCGAATTCCAACAAGACCAGTGATCCCAAATACTTAAAATGATACCATACCCAACACTTGCAACCCGCAGAGCTATTGCCCAAACCAAAACCTCAACAATGAACCACTTCCCAAGTCGTCCCTAATAGCCAATCAACATAACTAGAAATACCACATAACACTAACGATATTGGAGAATTAACGCGCTAAGTCCTGACCATAAACCCTCCAACCAATGCCCTTGATCCGATCTCGACTACCACCTAAAATACGACCGAAAACTTAGATCCTGCTGAACGGGAGATGACCCTTTAATAAGCCACTAATATTATGGATTTAAACCAAATATATTGTTTACCCGTATCAACAAATCATTCCGAGCAACATAATTATCGATAACAATTGAATAGAAAGCAAAAGATAACATACCCGGAAAATCACCTGCTGGAGCACGAGCCTCCGCTGCTTGACATTGAAATGACCGACTCCTCTCTGATGGGGCTCTTGCCCTACCCTCATTACGATCGGAGATCCTAAAAATGGCCAGAGCAGGTGCAACCTCTACTCCTTGGACAAAGGGCTCTTATGTGGCCCACTTGGTCATTGAGAAAAAATAACGGGCTTGCTCACTGGGGACAATCTCTGCTGACATGATCAATACTTATAGCAACTTATACCCCTGGAATGACAAACTTCATTGTGCATTTTCCCGTACGTGCTGCACTGAACCCGGCCCCACAGGCCACTCCTTCTCTGATCCGAAGTATTAGGTCTCTTCCCGGGACCCCCTCCTGCGTGCACCTGGTCTAGCCCCCTAATCCCCAGGTTCTCCAAATCGATATCCCGTTCACAAAAAGATAGAGTGCAAGCTCCAATGATAGCCATGACCTTAGCTTGGATCGATCCCAAGTGCTCATCCAAGATCTCCAAAATACAACGAGTAACCTCTGACGAGATGAACTCCCATAATTGCTCACCAATCAACTCAATACCTGCTCCCGAGGCGGGAACAGAACCAAAACCAGAACCAGCTCCCTGAGTGCTCATCACCAAACTGAAATACAACATACCAATGATCAGAATACACCCAAGTATCCTGCTCCCACAACTTATTAGATTCTACATGACTCTCTTGATTCGAATATGGATCCCGTGCTTTCATTAGTACGGGCCCAATACTACCTTCCACACCTATCCATACTTTCCTCAAGATTCATGCCACCTTCTCATACTGATGCACCCAAAGCTCACTGAACAATGCAATAAAACTTGCTGAAGCACTTCCTAGGCTCTCCTAGGTTCCCCACCTCACCTTTCCATCTGCTGCTGAGGAACTCCTATAATTCTAGTCACCCACCTCATGAATACATTCATATTCACTTAGTGGCAACTCCCATTACCCAAGAGTTCCACAAAGCACAAAGCAAGAAGCATCCTTTGCAGTAACAATCAAATCCATAAACGATCATCAGACATTCAACCCACATACCACAATTCATACTATCATTTTCCACCCTCACTGGTGGCTGCCTTACGCATGTAAATTATACACATAACAAGATCTAATAGACTTTCGAATAATAGGCTCTACAATAGGACCACAACTAGACAAGGAACATGAACTAAGGCCAAATCAATTATTCTAGGGCTATAAGATCCTAACCGTATACAATTTTTAAAGCATACACTTAGCAGTTGCTGATAACAATAAATATTTTTGTTATAGCATAACATCCAATACTCCTAAGATGACAAAGCATCACACATATCAATCCAATCTATCACTGACTAATCAACTTTAGCATGCAAGTCTACCAACTCATACAATAAACATACAAAGGCATCACTCCTAGCATTCTATCATGAAAAACTGAGCAGATCGTTAGCCCTAACTAGCATGTGATTCACTGATTCATAAATCAAACATAACAGATAACATGTATGGGTATTTCAGGAAACTTACTTGAGCTCAACTGATTGCATGCACCCCACCCTTCTCTTATTTTCGAAAACTCTTCTCAAAAAATACTTTTCTTTTTGAAAACTTTACCAATCCTCAGTTTGAGTTCAAACACACCTGAGAGTATGTGTGAATCCCTCAAACCAAGGCTCTGATACAAACTTGTAACGACCCAAAAATCACCACATAATTTTTTTTAGATGAATAAATCGTTAATACAAATTGCTTCTATAGTACCAAAGGAACCAATATTTAGCAAAATATCATTAAACCAGAGTAATAACAGAAAGCGGAAACATATGGTGTGTGCTCTGCAATCATCCCGAGCTCTACTATTTGGAAACCGGAGTACCTAAAACATAAACTAAAAACCATAAGCACAAAGCTTAGTGCGTTTCCCCAAAATATCATACCACATACGACCATAGATTATCATGCACATACATATAATTGCCATGGGCTCCCCCATGGTCTTTATCTATTATGATATGGGATCCCCCATGGTCTTTACCTGGAATGTCATAGACTCCCCCATGGTATGATATCCAACTACCACGGGCTCCCCCCATTGTCTTCCATGCAAGTGTCACAGATACAACTAACATACCACATAACATATAAACAACTCGCATACTACATAACACATAATTGGACAACATTGGTACCGTTGACCCATGGATATAGTGAGGAGACTCACCTCGATTGTTGAAGCTTATTGAAAGAAACCCCTAGCTGCTGCCCTGAAGGCTTCCTAAAATTTCAATACCAACAATACACTTAATTAGCATTTGGGCTCCAATCCATAACTACAACTCCATACTTGGGGTAAAAGGACTATTTTACCCCTACCTAGCCTTGTCTAAATTTATGACCCAACTACAATCTGAAAGGCCCAAGGGCCCAGAAATCAACCATTGGCCCAATATAACTCAACCCTTAAACCCAAAACCAAAGGATCAATAAAGGCCCACTAATGACCCAATTTTCGAAATTCGGACCAATCCCATATAGACCTTACCCTAAGCCCACACTTCCCTTAATTACAATTTAGATTACCACAATTACCTCTTGGGACAAACTTGCTCATAGTCATTAGTCAAAAGTCAAAGTAAAAGGTCCAAGTTGAACCAACTCGCCGAGTTTCGCCTCTCGTAACACAGATCGGGAAAATTCCTATCAACTCGTTGAGTTCACCAATGAACTCGCCGAGTTGACCAGGAATTCAACCTCTTATTACATTAAGTTGTTTCCAACAAACCCAAGGGCCCCTAATCTTAAATCTATTCCAAAATGATGCCTAGAAGGGTAAAATTTCCAACTTTACCCATAAGAGCCATCTATAAAGAGCCAAACTCAAACCCTAGGCTCATTAGAGTGGGTCTTAACCCATTAAGCTCTAAAACTGTCACTAAACCCCCCCCCCCCAAAACACATATCTGAAGTCCAAAGGTTATAAACTCACGTAAAGTTTCCAACTTTACATCCATGCAAGCTAGAAATGCTCTCAAGAGCTTCATAGAGACTTAGTGAGGGACTTATTTCATGAATGGGACATAGAAACTAATAAAGTTTTCAACTTTAAGTCAATAGGAGTCATGAAGGGATCAGATCTAACTTATCAACCCCTGGAATCCTCATCTTCTTGGATAACCAACCAAAACCCCAAAATCATGCTAAAACTTCAAATAAAGAGATCTAGATGTATAGAAGGCAACATGTCGACTTTATACCTTAAAAGAACTACAACAAATAGAGAGTTTCTAGATCCAAATCCTTCTTTCCAAACTAAGCACCTTAAATCTTCAAGCCCCTTCCAAAGAACACCAAAAACCCACTCTCTAAGCCCACTACTAGCTCACACACTCAAGCTTGAAGGATAACACATAAAATTAGGGTTTTCTGGACAAAGAGGCTAGTAAAGAGGCCAGCTAAGACAGTTAAGGTATTTAAATAGGGTGCCAAGCCCTAAAATCAGGGTTTCCTTCAAAGTCGCCAACTCGTCAAATTGGGACTCCCCGACTCGTCGAGTTGAATCACTAAAACCCACGGACACCAAATTCTCGACACGACGAGTTTGAGCTCCCCAACTCGTCACAAAAACTCCAATATTTTCATAAATGAATAATACCTGCACCAAGCGTTACACCCGGGATCCCAACCTCATAGGTAACCTCCTCCTACTAGTGTCGCACTCGATCGCTCAGCGTACAGGACACGAATACCACATTTTCCGCCTCGAGGCAAAAGCTCATGTGCTGAGCATTCTCCATTTCAGCAATCAAGCGACGACTAGCGATGGAGTCCTTAACCCCAAAGAACTCAGGTGCTCTGTATGTCGTGGACCCTTAGAATGATGGAGTTCGATTCCCAATCTGACCCACATCGATCTTGGCTTGGAAAGACCTGAGCCGCTCCTCCAAAATCTCCATGAACCCCTCCTTGACGGTACCGAAAATCATTGGGATGGTGTCATGGATGCCGCGAGTAACCTCTGTTACGATAAGCTCGCACAACCTCTCATCAATCAGCTCTGCCCCAGATCCTAAACCCGATCCCAAACATGAACCTCCTCGCGTATCTATCACCGTCCTCAACTAAAAATACAACAAATAAAGAAATTGATAAGGAAGTTCAAAGGAATTCCTCCCCACCGGACTCTTTTGAGCTTCCAGGTCTGTCCTTGTCTCGTGTACAGGTGTTGTTCTTTTAGTAGTACGAGCCTAATAGTACCTTCCATACCTATCTGTACCTTCCCCCAATGCCATACCTGATACCTCTAATTCACCCAACCATAGATAAAACATGACCTATGAAAGATATCACATACGCATATCCTAGACTCTTCTAGGATTTCTCAATCCTCATAGAACCAGAAACCTCAATTAACACCAAGGTTCTAAATAGCGTGAGGCATGGCGTGGCGGCAAGGCAAAACCTCAAGCTTAACGAGCCATGGGGTTTTTCAAGGCGTGATGTAAGGCGGCACTTTTGTATTAATTTATAATTATATTACAACATAAATATAAATTTATATTACGTATTACTACTTTTTATAAGTGTTATATGAATAACTAATAACAAAAAGTTAACAAAAAACACAATACTTGTATCCCTGATTAGAAAAGACATAAAAAAAAAAAAAAAAAAAAACATCTTTCAAACAAAAAAACACATGCCATAACACGCCATAATGCGCCATGGCAAGCCATATCACACCTTGACACACGCCACATCTAACAGCAACGCCATGAGGCTTTTCATAACAGTGAAGCCATGCCTCACGCCATGGCATGCCTTGACGCGTTCCATGGTGTGCCTTTTAGAACACTGATCAACACCACAGGTTGCCTTATGCATGCAAGTTATACATAAATAGAATCACATAGACTGTCATATAAAGTTTCTACCCTAAGACCACAACCAAACAAGGAACGGTAAATGAGGAAGAATCCATCATTCTAGGGTTATGCAATCCTAAACATATATAACTTTGAAAGCATACACTTAACAAATAACAGAGTCAACATCGATTCTAGGCATTATATTCATAGCATTGAATTCTCTTAGGCTACAAGGCATCATACAAATCAGACAATTCTCATAACTCCTAAAGGTATTCTCATAACTCCTAAATGTATCCTTATCCCAACAATCTCCCACTTGGATAAGTCTAATAACTATAACTGCAAGGATGACTTCAGGACCCGATCAACAATGGTAGCTCTTTCAAGGTTTCTCGGAACTGAGAAGATGATGATATGCCATTTAAGATAAGTGATCATATAATCCTCTGTTCGAGATAATAGTCGGACAAATACATGGAACAATGTCTTACTTATTGTCCAGCAGTTTGTTTCCCGATTTCCGATTTGTTTGACAAAAAACTTAATTGAACACATCAACTTAGTTCTGACCGGGCCCAGTACATAGGTCAAAACAAAATCATCGAGGGGCCCAGATATCAGCTTCTAATCTAAGAAGGAAAAGATAAACTTCGACTCATATGTTTGTTCTACCACTCATTGAATTATACACACGGGCATGTTTTATAACATCGAGTTACCAATGCGTTTTCGTACAATCAATGCATAACCAACTCATAACTAACAAATCATATCTCTAGGTTTGAAGACTTATATGATATTACCATCTCACGATCACTCGAGATAAATTCTATGAAGTGATTCCAGTGAGCGTGGGTTGAGTCCAATGCTCAGAACTTATGAGCACTCATGATTGTTGTAGCTATGTCCAACACCTTAGACCTCTGCAACCAATCATGTCAGTCTTGATTCATACCTACTTCCGACATATAACCGACTGTGGAGGTTCGAATAATATGATATACCAAACATAATTATTCTGGAAGTCAAAACATGCAAAAGAAATATAGTTAAAGATCGACAAGAGATAGCAATACTTTACTCATAAATAAAACACCTTTTATTTGTTATCTAATGTCAATTACACTTTAGAAATTTCAAGGTTATCTAACTACTAAATCTAACATCATCCTTCAACCCTATGCTCCGAGCATGCTGGAGATGCTTAACCCGAGTCAGTCCCTTCGTGAGGGGATCTGCTGGATTCTCATCCGATGATACTGACTTTGCCATGAGGAATCCTTCTTCTATTCGATGTCTGATGAAATCGTATTTTTTGTCGATGTGCCTGGATCTCCCGTGATCCCTTGGTTCCATTGGCTCCTTAATAGCTGGTACAACTCCAAGGTCTACAATGAAGTTCTTCAGCCATATCGCTTCCTTTGCTGCCTCGCTAGCTGCTATATACTCTGATTCGCAAGTTGAATCAGCCACTGTCTCTTGCTTGGAACTCTTCCAAGAAATTGCTCCTCCATTTAGGGTAAAGACCCGGCCTGACTGAGAGCGGAAATTATCCCTATCAATATAAAAGCTAGCATCACTATACCCTACAACTCTCAAGTCTTCACTCCCACCGAGGGTAAGAACCCAGTCCTTAGTCCTCCGTAGGTACTTGAGGATACCTGCTAATCATGCTCAACGCAAAGGCTACATCAGGTCGAGTACACGTCATAACATACATGATCGATCCTACAGCCGAAGCATAAGGTATCCGACTCATTTCTGCTATCCCAGCCTCCGTACTAGAGCTTTGTGTCTTACTTAATCCGGCGTTACTCTGGATGGGTAACTCTCCTTTCTTGGAATCCTGCATTTTGAATCTCTTCAGCACCTTATCCAAGGAGGTATTCTGACTAAGTCCAATTAGTCATTTACTCCGGTCTCTCTATATCCTTATCACTAGAATATAGGCAGCTTCTCCTAGGTCCTTCATAGAGAAACACTTCCCAAGCCAGGACTTAACATCCTGTAGAGTTGAGATGTCATTTCCTATGAGTAGTATGTCATCCACATACAATACCAAAAAGCTAACTATACTCCCACTAGCATTGACATATACACAAGATTCATCTTCACTCCTAGAAAAGGCAAACTCTTTGACTTTCTCATCAAAGCAAAGATTCCATCTGCAAGGTGCTTGCTTTAACCCATAAATGGAATTCTCAAGCTTACACACTCTATTAGGGTACTCTATATTAAAAAACCCTCTAGCTGACTCATGCAAACATCCTCAACCAACTTTCCATTAAGGAAAGCAGTTTTGACATCCATTTGCCAAATTTCATAGTCATGAAATGCAGCTATCGCTAACAGAACCCTAATAGACTTAATCTTGGCCACTGGAGAAAAGGTCTCATCATAATCAACTCCTGGAGTTTGTGAGAAACCCTTTGCAACCAGTCGTGCCTTAAAAGTGTGTATATTACCATCCATATCGGTCTTCTTCTTGAAGATCCATTTGCACCCTACAGTCTTACGACCTGGTACATTCTCAACCAAGTTCCAAACTTGATTGTCATACATGGACTGTATCTCGCTGTCCATTGCCTCTTTCCACTTGGCTGACTCAGGGCCTGCCATGGCTTCGGCGTAACCGTTAGGTTCATCCAGACCTATCAGTGTCTCATCACTGATAAGTGTATCACCTTCCGTAGTAATATGGAATCCATAGTAATGCTCAGGTGCATTCCTAACCCTTTTGGAATGCCTCAGAGGTAAAGATGTGTCAATTGGCTCAACAGGAGTTTCCTACTCAAGTTGAGTGCTAGGTTTTAAAGTTCCTTCACCGCTTGACTCTTGAATTTCTTCAAGGTCAACTTGCCTCCCACTGTTTCCTTGGCTTATGAACTCTCTCTCTCTCTCTCTCTCTCTCTCTCTCTCTCTCTCTCTCAAGAACGCCATCCTAGCTACAAAGACCACATTTTCACTAGGTCTGTAGAAGAGGTAACTAAAGGATTGATGTGGGTAGCCGATGAAAATACACTTCTTGCTTCGAGGTTCGAGCTTATCATGAGTCTTACGTCTCACAAAAGCCTCGTAACCCTAAATCTTGATGTGGTCTAGTTTGGGTACTTTACCAGTCCACATCTCATGAGGAGTTTTGGCAACTTTCTTTCTAGGGACCAGATTAAGGATATGGGCAGCAGTCTCTAAGGCATACCCCCAAAATGAGATTGGTAGCGAAGCTCGACTCATCATGGAACGAACCATGTCCAACAAGGTCCGATTACACCTCTCAGCCACACCATTCAACTGTGGTGTCCTGGGAGATGTCAATTGTGAGACAATCCCACATTCCCTAAGATAGTCTAGGAACTTTGAGCTAAGATGCTCACCACCTTGATTGGATCGAAGCATCTTAATGTTCCTGCCCAATTGATTCTCAAATTACTGTTTAAACTCTTTAAAACTTTCAAAAGTCTCTGACTTATGCTTGATTACGTAGACATATCCATATCTACTGTAATCATTAGTAAAAGTCAAATAATAACGATTAGCATCCCTTGTGGCATGTTTGAAGGGCCCACACACATCCGTGTGTACAAGATCCAACAAACCTTCACCCCTCTCACAAGAACATGTGAAGGTTAACTTTGTCATTTTTCCAAGTAAGCATGATTCGCAACTATCATCTGACTTCAGGTCAAATGACTCCAAGACTCCATCCTTTTGGAGTTGGCCTATGCGCTTCTTGCTTATATGTACAAGACGACAATGCCATAATGATGCTTTATCCAAGTTATTATCATTAACATAATCAATACATAAAACATTATTTCCGTAGTTATCAACCATAGATACAGTTTCATACACACCATCACAAGGTAATGCTTTAAAATAAAGAACATTATTAAAGAAAGCATTAATCGAACCAACTTCATTATCAAATGAAAAGGTGAAACCTTGTTTATACAATGCATGAAAGGAAATAATATTTCTTGCCTTTTCTGGTGAATAACAACATTTATTCAAATCTAAATTAAACCCACTACTTAGCGATAAAGTATAAACTCCAATCTTGGTAACAGGTAAAGCTTTCCTATTCCCCATGAGTAAGTTTAGTCTTCCTTTCTCCACATTCTCACTTCTTCTTAGTCCCTGCAAATCAGAACATATATGAATACCGCAACCGGTATCAAGGACCCAAGAGTAAGAATGGGGTGACTTATTAGATAAGATAGTGTAAATACCTGCATGGTTAGGTTTAACTTCCCCATCCTTCACATCTTGCTGGTACTTTGGGCAGTTCCGCTTACAATGTGACTTTTCATGGCAATAGAAGCATTCAGCCTCTTTTGGTTCAGAAGAAGGAGTGACGAAACCTTTCTTGGTTCCACTTGAAGAGGAGCCATCAAGGGTCCTAGCCTTGGTACCCTTCGAAGAGCTCTTCCTCTTCTTCCCTCGACTTTTCCCGATTGCCAAAATCGGGGCGGAGTTTGGAGTAGGAGTGTTAACAACCGACTTCCTCTTAAGACCTGTTTCTGCGGTATTGAGAAGTCCCTGAAGTTTGCTGAGTGTGACCTCTTCCTTGTTCATGTGATATGTCATGCGGAATTGATCATAACACGATGGTAAGGAATTCAAAATGATATCTATTGCAAGCTCCTCAAGGAAGTTCACATTAAGCTTCAGCAACGATCCACATACCTTTGCATTTTCTGCATGTGGCTCGTGACAGACTCTCTGTCCTTCATCAAGGTTGTTATCATGGAGCAGATGATTTCATACCTCTCTTGTCGTGCACTTTGATGGTATCTTTCCATCAAATATTGGTGCATTTCAAAAGGGTAAAAGTCCTCATAGGACTTTTGGAGTTCCTCTGTCATGGTGGCCATCATGATGCATGCTACTTTGGTAGCATCCCTTTCATGTGCCTGGAAGTCAGCGATCTCCTAAGGAATTGCAGTGGTCTCATCAATCTCCTTAAGCTCCTTATCAAGGACATATTCTTTGTCCTCGTAGTGGGTAATCATCCTGATGTTTATGATCAATTCGTTGAAGTTGGATCCGTCAAAAGTGACTTTCATACACAAGTTCATAAGGTTAAAGGAGCTATTAGGATTAGAGCTAGAAGCAGCATTGTTTGAAGACATCTGAATGAAGAGAACAAAAATAGTTTAGATATTAAGAGAGTCCTTAATAAAATACCCAAATGTAATATTAAGGCTAGGATCCAATCACAATATATTATAACTTAGAAGAGGTATGCCGTAATGCAAGCTATAACATATTTGAAAGGTAGGTGAATGACGATTCATCAATTTCCACCATGAAAAACGAAATATTGATATTAGGTTTTTAATTGGATATTAGAAATTCCTAGATTCTTTGAGATTCATTGAACTTTTCAATGGCATGTTTCAATCTCGAGTGTGCCCTCCAAGTTTTGTGACTGGGATACCGAGGATCACAAAACAAGGTGTGAAGTAACCATGCAAATCACTTGGTACCCTTAAAGTTTATCACTCAATCGATGTGCCAGTAAACCACACACGCTCCACCTATACTATGATAAACCTTAAGCAACCCTTTACCTACCTTGTTAAGTCCAAGTTAATGTAACGGTTAAGCACACAAGCTCCACCAATGACTTAAACAAAGTGTAAAGTGTAATTTCATGGATTAGCACCTTATTCACATTTTTCCTAAAGTAACTAAGATTGGGAATTTAATAGAACATTTAGTTACTTTATAATATTCATCATACTTTTAATCAGAATTTATAAGTCCTTGTCTTACCCGTTCAGCTAACGAGCCACCACCAATCAAGGAAGCGGTGGGTGAGAGTGGACACTCATTAAGTTGCCATTTTATAGGCAACAACCATATACCCCCCTTATAGACCGACTTCGTGAATGAGGCGTACTAGTGGTAAGACGACTTGATCTTATATATATATATATATATATATATATATATATATACACACATACATATATATATATATATATATATATATATATATATATATATATATATATATATATATATATATATATATATTAACTTATAGTATTATAAAGTATAAGGGTTGAATTTTAACTTTTAAAATTCTAAGTGTTGGAACTAAAGTTTTAATCAAGACTTTACTTGTTCCAAAACTTGAGGGAAAGTTTTGTAAACTTTCAAAACTTTTCATATCTTATAACTTATGAATTAATTGAGTCAGAAAAATGAAGACTCTTCATTTTTTATAACTCTTGTGTTCTTGTAATGGCTTTAATAAAAGTGTGACTTTTGGTTTTCCATAACTTGAGGACAAGTTATGGACTCCATTAAAACACATTATGATCATGAATTAAACTACCATGAAGGTTACAAGCAATTCCTATGATCATCTAATCTTCATAAGTTCAAGAACATGAATATGAACATTTCAAGAATCAAAAAATTACACTTAAAAACTTGTAATTTTGATAATTCCCATTGCAAATGGATTAGCATAAACATTACACCATCTAAAACAAGTTTTCAAGTACCAAAACAGTTTAGGGTAATGTATCTAGTCCATTTCCAGTAATAAAAGTTGAAAATCTGCATTCTAAGGCTCCTACTCGTCGAGTGCATTAACCTACTCGGCGAGTAGGATGAACTTACACATGAACTCGGTGAGGCCCCCCATGAACTCGGCGAGTTCAGCATGCAGATAGCACAAAATCGATTTTTTTTCATTAGTTTTGCACAAATAACAAACAAACAAGCCTAGGCTTTGATACCACTGATGGGTTTTGAGCATTCTAACACTTCCTAAGTGTAAACCTTAATAACCTTGGATCTATGTTTGACTTGTTGTTGCTTATGATCCTTGCACCCCAAGTGTGATGCCTCAAATGCTTCACACAGCACCAAAGGAGGAAACTTTAAGAGAATCTTACACTTGCAAAAATCGGCCTAGCGCTCACTTGTTCATGTGTAGCTGATTTTGGTGGAGAATACGATCCTTATATAGTGTTGACACATCTAGGGTTACACCATGTAAACCCTAATGTGTCATGACTCTTCATTTCCATGACCCATGGGTTTGTAACTCCCATGGAGCATCATTGGAGCATCCTATGGGTGGAACCCAACTTGATAATTCATGGAGCCTCTTAGCCCACTATACAAGTTATGGATGATTTACATAATCAACCCATATATTTAATTAGTTATCTTTTATCACTTAATTAATTCTAAATTAATTCTTGATCAAACTAATTAAATAATATTATTAATATATTAGAACTTATAATATATTAATAAACCACAAGTGTTATTTCTCTCCTTTAGTCTATCCAATTGCATGGTGCCATGCAACCCAAATGGACCATGCCGGTTCGGGTCAAGTACATACTAGAAATAGTTATGGACTTAGACATCTTATCCAACAGTAACAACCATCAAGTTAGCACTTTTATGCTTTTAACAAGCCAAAGAACTCAGATCTAACATTTCTAAACTTTGGAGTTTCTCAAACTCACAAAAGAGGATCCATGGACCAAAAATGAACTTATTACCAAAACCTAACTCAAACTAGCAAAAGGATAAGCGAGTTTGGACTTTTTTCCTCCAAAAGTTCCCAAAAATGAAGTAGATGCAGGATCTAGAAGCTCAATCACGTCTAAGACTTCATCTGTAACACCTGGA
The DNA here is from genome assembly GCF_052625555.1 of Lactuca saligna. Taxonomy (NCBI): domain Eukaryota; kingdom Viridiplantae; phylum Streptophyta; class Magnoliopsida; order Asterales; family Asteraceae; genus Lactuca; species Lactuca saligna. Next base: position 61,828,128 of record NC_136425.1, read on the forward strand.
ATCTAGAAGGCCGATTAAGGAAAGAAAAAAAAACCCCAAGTCAAAAGGTCTACTCGTCGAGTCCAAGGAGGGCAACTCGAAGAGTAGACACAAGATTTGGATGCGGGTGGAAGGACCTACTCGACAAGTCGAGGAGGTCCTATTCGACAAGTTAGTCAAGGTTTAGGAAAACCTTAAATCTAGGTTTTATACTCCGATTAAGCATCCTTAACCCACACCCCTGATCTTATTTACAACCTCCAAAAGATGAATGAGAAAGGATAATAGATCATCCATTTTCATATCACTTATCCTATTTTGTCCAAACCCTAATCCACGAACCCTAGTGCCTTGTTTGAGATAGTGAGCCATTATTGAGTGTTCTGGAGTTCGGTGAAGCTTAAGGAAGAAGAAGGAGCTTGGGGAAACAAGAAAAAGCTAGTAAATCCGGCCACATCACCTCATTTCCATCATTTTCTGGTAATCGAGTTTCTATCTTGGCCGTTAGTTCATTAGATATCTTCCTTTCTCTTTTATGAAGGTTTATGGTCCAATAATGATAGATTTTGTGATTTGGACGTCCCAAGCAAGGATTTCATTAGATATGAGATCATTAAGGGTTTTTATGGCATAAAGGCTCAAACTTTATGACATTGGAACCCTCATGCAAGCTTTAAGGAGTTATTATGGCCTTTTAAGCCCTAAAGGGCCATGCATGGAAGAAAAGGTAAAGACTTTACGTGAGAAAACGATGTGTAAGGCATGAATCTATCTTAGTATGGCTTAGTTTAGAGTATTATGGCTTTTGGACAAGAACCTATACGTTAAGGAGTTAGGGTTCGAGCGTAACCCTTGTAGGAAAGGTATTAATGGGTAAAGTTGGAAACTTTACCCCTCTAGTAGTGTTTCCAGAGTTTATAAGGAGTTTGGAGTGTGGATCTAAAGTGTAGAGGGCTTAATCTGTTAAGACAGCCCAAACTGAATGAGGGACTCGACAAGTCTAGGGAGGGACTCAATGAGTCTAAGCGAGTTGTCCCGTTTCTATTCATGATAGAACTCAACGAGTCTAAGTATTTACTAAATGTGTTAGATCGTGATTTCAGGATACTGATTTATGGAACTCGGTGAGTTGAAGGAGCAACTCGGCAAGTTAAGTCAACTCGGAGCATTGACTTTGACCGTTGACTTTGAATTTGATCAAGGTTGAACTGGTTAGAATTTTGAGGGCATTTTGGGACTAAGTATCATTTTGGTACTAATAGCTCGAGGAGCCGAAGGAGCAGCAGTTTGGAGAATTTCAAATTAGCAGCCAGAGAAGTATTAGCAGGACGTTAGCTTGTGAGGTGAGTTTTCTTCAGTAAGAATGGGTCAAAGGCACTAATGCAGGCCCATTTATGTATGTTAGTGTATACCAGATTTAGATCCGATGCTGGGGTTAGCCCGATGTAGTTTATATGTTCTAGATTTTGGTCCGATGTCGGTTGATGCCTAAGAAGTTTTATATGTATGTTATCGAACTACGGTTTGATGTCGGGTGGTACCCGAGGAAGGAATGTATGCTTAGTTATACTGGTTGTCTTTGTGATACGTGTATATGCCTGGTAGGTAGATGAGTGTGGGAGGGGGTTCGTATCTCATAACTAGCTGAGTGTGGACGGGGTTCCATAACTCATTAGTAGCAGAGTAGGGGTGGGGTCCAAGATAGGCGGGGCCTGGAGACTAGCAACTAAAGTGATGTGTTTGCTTGTTATGTAATAGTTTGATTATCATTATATGTTTGCATGTGTATAGCGGGAGAGGCCCAAAGACAGGCGGGACCTAGTCGAAACAGATTTATATACCAAGAGGGGCTCGATGCTAAGCGGGGCTTGATGCCAGGCAGGGCCTGATGTCGGATTCGTCCGATGTCAGTCGGGGCCCGATATAGGGGGATAATCCCAATGTTTGCAGCATGTGATTTTGTGTATGGTATGTGGTAGCTTGGGGAGACTCACTAAGCTTCGTGCTTACAGTTTTCAGTTTTGGTTTCAGGTACTTCAGCTAGCCAGGGGAAGAGCTCTGGATGATTGCATGGCACACACCACAACTTTTAGCCTAGGATAATTTACTTTGATATTTTGATAAATTATTTTGATGTAGTGATTGATATGATGTTTTGAAATGTTTTCACTTATGTTTTCATGAGATGATTTGGATTATTATGGTTTATTTATGATTTAAAAAGAATTTCTTTGGCCGTATTTTGGGGATGTTACATGATCACCAACTTCTCCTTCTTGCAAACACACTAAAATGGCCACCAAAATCACTTTTAAGCTTAAGAATCACACTCACTTGCAAACTAGGGTTTATGGACGATAAGAGGCAATGGAGGTTGTTTAGGGTTAGGTCCAAATGACATAAGAGTGTTTAAATAGGGTTCATTCCCTAAAATTAGGGTTTTTGTCTTAAGCCACGTACGCCCCGCGTACGCCTTAGTTACCTTTGTACGCCCCGCGAACATGGTGCATGTCCGCGTCTAAACCACCCTAGTATGCTAAGCATACGCATATGTACGCCCAACATATGTAGGGACCTCATTTGTAAATAAGTTTCATTCCAAGGGTTAAAAGGGTAAATACCTGCATTCTGAATGTTATACAACTTGTCCCTGATATCAGGACATTTATTTAAACAATACCATCCTTGACCCTTAACTTTCATTTTTACCATCATTTGCATGACATAAATATGAATATCCTCTAAAATACTTATAATAGGTTTCTTCCAAACCTCTATTATAAGACTACTGAAGCTCTCAGAGTATCCATTCTCCACAGATTCACAAGCTTGGTGAACTTTGAAGAAATCCAAAGATCATGTCCTAGGATCCCTCTCTATAAGATGCACAAAAGCAGTAGGATTTAGTTCATGAATGTCCTTCATGGCTGCATTGAAATGTTCTTCAGTAGTTTCTTTACTGGCCCTCTAGAAAATATTTTCAAATTGTTCTCCAGGAAATTTCTTTATAAAGTTAGCATATATATGCCTTGCACATTGTCTATGTTTTGCTTCTGGAAGCACCTCTTTCACTGCCTCAATCAATCCCTAAATAAGTATCAATGATATAAGAATTTAGAATGACATACCATATATTGTCCTTATAGTGTAACGAATTAACAAAAAAGTACCATACCTTATGTTGATCATATATTAGTGCAACCATCTTTTAGTTCAAGTCTTCTGTAATATTATCAATAAACCACTTCCAATTGTCTTTATTCTTTACACATACAACAGGCCAAGCAATTGGGAATATGCCATTGTTAGCATCCCTACCAACAACACAAAGTAACTCACCCTGGAAATAACTTTTCAGAAACCAACCATCAAGGCTAATTATCCTTCTATACTCGCCCCTCCAACCCTGTTTCACTCCTGAAACAAATGCATATCCTACTAAAGTAGTTTTTTTCCATTAGGCATTGAATCAACAAATATTTTTACAGTTGAACCTGGATTTGATCTTTTAATCTCCTCACCATATGACCATAACTTGGCATAGTTGTCTGCAAGTTTACCTTCAACTAGAGTAAAAGCAAATTTATTGGTTCTCCTAAATTGACTCATAATCACTTCACTCCCAAAATGTGTTTTTGACCTCCTTTCTAAGTAGCCTAACACTCATCTTCTTATTTTTTACAAATTCTTGGGTGAAATGGCTTCCTATCCATCTGTAAGTGACAATTGACCCAAATTTGAAATTCCTAGAACAATTATGATCAATTATCAGAGACTTTATCTGGAAAGACTTATCATCACTCATCTATGATCCCCAAAGGCTAAATGTACATCTTCCATCACAACATTTAACTAACAACCTTCTACTATCATTTTTCTTAAGACATAGTTGATAACCATTAGCAACTGCATAATTACATAACATGTGTTTGAGTTGTTTAGGATTTTCAAACCTCATACCTAACACAGGTTGTTGCTCCTTCCAGGGTTGCTCTTCTTTGAATATATTTGACAAATCAATATCAACATCAACCTTATCATCCTCATTCTCCCCCATGTCATCATTAGCAGGTTTGCCTTCATCTATCTTGTCACTCATCTCACACTCTGCCTCATTATCTGTTTTGAAAAAATGAGGGTTGCCATTGTCATCTGTATGCCCTGTCTCATCTATTTCTGTAACGTCCAAAAAATCCATACCAAAAATTTTTCTTTAAACCATTACTAAAACCATTTTTATAAAAACATATGATAAAGCATAACATAATTCAGAGTATTAATTCCAAAACATAATTTCATTATCAGAGTAAAACATCCCAGGCTGACTAATCAATGATGTGTGCCATGCGATCACCCTGAGCTCTTCCCTCCGCTACCGGAAGTACCTGAAACCAAAACTGAAAACCGTAAGAATGAAGCTTAGTGAGTTCCCTAACTACCACATACCCTGAACAAACACATACATCATATCTTGGGCCACGCCCGCTATTTCGGGCCTCGCCCCTACCTTGGGTTCCACCCGCTACAACGGCCCCACCACTTCAGGTCCCGCCTGGCTTCGAGCCCCGCTTGGATACATATATGTTTCTTTTAGTCCCCTCCTGTCTCCGGGCCCTACCCGCTAACCACATATAGTACAAATAGAATATAACACATAACTGAACATACCCTACTACATTCTTGTCCTTAGGCCTCGCCTGTCTTGGGCCTTGCCCTTGTCTTGTCACTAGTGAGATATGGAACACCATCCATACTCTGCTATTGGTGAGATACGAGACCTCGCCCACACTCACCTTCCTACCAGGCACATACATGCATCACACAGACAATAAGTATACTCTATCATGCAAACCATCCCTTGGACACCCGCCCGACATCGGAACTTTGTTCGGAATATCATACTAGAAAATAGTGACTAGGGCTAACCCCCGGGTCTTCCTACTCATAACTACATGGGCTGGCATTGTAGCCGTAGATGCATTCACACAAAGAGAAACTCACCTGCACTGCTGAACTTTTGTTGATAACCCTCTGGCTGCTGACCGATAATTCTCTGAACCGCTGCTCCACTAGCTCCCCAAGCTATCAATATCAATATCAAACAACAATTAGTCCCAAACTGAACTCTTAGAAACCGTCTAAGTCCACTCTTGAAAAAGTCAAATTCCTGGTCCAAGTCAACCTTCTTGACTCACTCTACTCGCCGAGTCACCCCACGACTCGTTGAGTCCATAAGTTTCATAACTCCCATAATATGACTCAACTCGCCAAGTCACCCCAAGACTCATCGAGTTTAAATATCTCTGAGTCCCATCCTGCCCAAATCACTGAGTCACCATTCAACTCACCGATCTAAGTCTTAACCCGGAAAGGGTTGAGGTTCTGCAACCAGACTCACTGAGTCCAAGAACAAACTCGTCGAGTCCAAGGCAATGTTAGGCAGACTCGCCGAGTTGTTCTTCCAACTCGCCGAGTCCATGCTCAAGTTCATAAAACTCGCCGAGTACACCCATGTGACTCGTCGAGTCTCTTCAGATCTCAAACCATACAGTGGCTTTTCGATCCATGCAGGGGCTCCAAACCATAGCTCAACTCATCTACAGTCTATCCCCCTCGTAAAGTTGCAAACTTTACGTGAAACCAAGAAGCTAAAAGCCCAAAACACTCTAGGGCTAGGTTTCTAGACAAGAATGCTTCACCAACATCCCCCAAGACTGATACTTTATGGTTCTTTAGGCCGAAACACACCTAGATCTGAAGTTACAACTTCAGATCTAGACTTCTAACTCAAAATGGCTCTTAATCATGCCATAAAAGCCCCAAATCTCATAATGAAGGTAACACTTTATGCAAAATGGTGAAGATAACGACTTCTTACCTCCTAATGCTCTGAAAGGTCCCACCAATTCTGGATCTAAAGCCAATCCTTGAATCACCAAAGGTTCCCTTCCTCCTTCTTCCTTCAAATCACCCAAAATGGCAAGAAAGCTTGAATGTGCTAAAATGGAGGCTTAGGGTTTCGTGTTCTGGATAAGAGAGGCTATAGAGAACCCTAAGGGAGAGAATGAGATGTTTATATAATGCACAAAGCCCCAGACTTAGGGTTTCCCAATACAGACCGGACTCGCCAAGTCCACTCTCCGACTCGTCGAGTCGGTTACTCACTCTTCGACCCGGATCCCGCTCGGACTCGTCGAGTTCCACCCTGGAGTCGATGAGTTGACCCCTTTGACTTAGGGTTTTCCTTTCCTTTCTTGGTCTTTCTAATTAAGGGTGTTACAATTTCACCACCATCGTAGACATCATCAACAACTTCTTCATAGTTAGTATCAACAACATCCTCTATTTCTTCATCCAAACACTCATGCATGTTAATAGTACCAAAATGGTCTACATACAGTGGGAGTATGACACGACATTCATACGCAATGGCGATAAAAGTGGAATAATCAAGTTCATTCCTAATTAACCTCAAACCTTTTGGAAAATCGATATCAGGAAGACAGTAGTACAATTTCTCGTATTTTTCTCATGTGAATCTTTCCATATACGACTAGCACTCGTTCTTATTCATGCCTGTGAAATCAATGTTCTCTAGTCTCTGCGTAGTACCATCACTACATCGTATGGGGTACCTTTCAAATATTCCTTGAAAATACACATCGACAGCGATGTATATAGAGATGGTTGAAACAAGATATTGGATTATTGGAAATAATGGATGTAGTCGATAGAAAGATTTGCTGAAGACGAAAAAGTGGGAGAATTGTTGTCGTGTAACAGCCCGAAATTCAAGTACCACTAATTAGCCCTTCGTCTTTTATTATTTGTCATTTTGGGCCTTTGTGTTGGGCGAGTACGATGGGCGTACAAGGAGTACGCTGCGCGTACTCGCGCGCCTCATTTAAACACGTCATCACCCGGGTACGTTGGGCGTACCCAAGGTTACATCGGGCATAACCGGTCCAGACCCAAAACCCTAATCTGAGTGTTGGTTATAAAAGGAATGAGATGGCTTGGTTCCTCAGCCACCATCCTTCAGAAAGAAACCCTAAGAGAGTTGTTCCATCGTTCATAGCTTGTTTGTGAGTGTTCTAAGCTTTGAGGTGTCATTTCAAGGTAGCAAAGGAGAACAGGAGTCCATTGTGGAGGCTAGAAGTTGGTGTACAAGTGTAGATCCGTGAATAGAAAAGGTTGGAGCTTCTTCCTAAGGTAAAAAGTTCAGATCTTGCCTTGTAGTTCTTGTGGTATGCTTCATGGACCATTTTCTAGGGTTTTGGTCCCAAAGATGGAGAGTTTATGAGCAAATAGTCTCCATTGGCTTAGATCTATCATATTTCTGATCCATTTGAAATGTATGTTCATAAAAATGTAATCTTGGACGTGAATGATTAGCCATGCATGAGATCTAGATCTTTTGAATTGAAAAGGAAAGGTATTAGGGAGTGTAGGAGCCTTTACAGCCATGCCAAGGCTTAAAGGTTTCGACTTTATGGGTAACGAGGCTTAAAGAAAGTCGGATCTAGAAGTTGAAGAAGTGTCTTAACCATTCAAGACCAGAAATAAAGTGTGGCTGAATCTGGGTGTTACGTTTGGCCTAACTCCCAGTACGCACAGCGTACGGGGTTGAGACCCCGATTGTGGATCAGTGATGCACGCCCCGCGTACATAAGTCGGTACGCCCTGCGTACTGTGATATGTTGACTTTCGTTGACTTTTAGGGTTTTGGTAAACATGTGGACTTTGAGTCAAGGAAGGGTAAAATGGTCTTTTACCCCTCTTAGGAACAGTATTAAGGGTGAAGCCTACTCTTAGAAGTTTATATTAATTAGAATGATATTTCGTTATGATTAGGCGGGGTTGGGTCTTCGTTTCGAGATTCAGAGATAGCAAGCACGTGACATTCTAGACTTTCGACGAGGTGAGTTTCATCACTATACTGTACCCGGAAGGGTATTATTGTGTGACCAGAAGGTCGGAAATTTTATGAGTTGTATGCATTGTATATGATAAGTTTAACCGTTTGTATATGCTATGTATGCTATGCTTGATATGGGCCGGAAGGCATTATGTTATTGGCCGGAAGGTATATATGTTATGGGCTGGAAGGCGTTGTGATGTGGACCGTAAGGTCGACGCGGGTAGGACAGGATGGTTTACCGGGTCGGGACGGAAGTCCCCTGAGACACATGGACCGGAAGGTCTGGGCCTGGAAGGGCGTATGTGCGTAAGTAGTATTTTGGGGAATTCACTAAGCATTTATGCTTACAGTTGTTTTGTTACGTGTTTCAGGTACTAGCGAGGACCGTGGGAAGGCATCGGCATGATCTGTACACACTATCGGAGGATTTATTTATGATCTTGGGATTTACATGATTTGTATTATGTTATGATACATTGGATTTTATGACTTGATTTGGATGAAAATATGTTTTAAGAAATGAAAATTTTGTTTTGAAAATTCACGTTGTTACAAGTTGGTATCAGAGCCTTGGTTTGAGGGATTCGGATGCACCTTCGGGCGTAACTGAACTCAAACCGAGGATTTGAGAAAAAATTTCAATAATAAAGGCATAAAAATTCTATAAGAAATTTTGTAATAACCAAAGGAGAAGCAGTGTGTACGGTTAGCCAGCGCCCAAACGGTAAAATCCCCAAAATACCCTTACAATATGTGTTAGAAGATATGTTATGATATGTTATGCATGCTAGAGTAGACTAGGTATTCATATTAGGACTAGAGTGGCCTGATTTGTGATGCCTTAGTCTAGGGGAATTTGCTGCTATGAGATGCCTTGAGAGCGAGTAGGTAGCCAGTGTATAACAAGAATAGAGTACTCGTGATCCGGGTTCCAAGGAGTAGGACTTGGGGTGAATGCTGATGCGGTGTAGTCGATAGGATAGGGCCCGTACTACTGAAGACATCGGATCAGTGGGCAGCCCAAGTAAGAATCCTTTGGGTATCGAAGGCCGAGTAGGGTTGCGTTATCGAGTGAGAGTATGCTCGATTGAGTCTCTGATATTTTTTATGTTCTATTTCCGAGGCATTATGGTTGGGATACGCCACAGACCTGGGATGAGCGGTGTGAGTGACGAGGAGCTTCGTCAGATGATCCACGATGAGGTGGTTGCGGCAATCCGGGCCGAGATTCCGGAGATATTTGGGTCTATCAAGACCACGCTGATGGAGACTTTCGATGAGCGGTATGCCGCGGTGACTGAGGCCACAACCGCTGCAGCTACAGCAGGTGTGGCTGCTGCTAGACCTCAGGGAGGTGACTTTTTGCTATTCTGGGAATTCAGCAACACGAAGCCACCAGAGTTTGACGGGATGCAGGATCCGATCGCTGCGATGAGATGGATTGCTGACATTGAGGGATGCTTCTAAACATGTTCATGTCCGGAGCATCTGAGGGTACGGTTCGCTTTGAACTAGCTCCGCCTAGGAGCAAATGATTGGTGGAAGTTCGTGACGGCGAACTTCACTCTTGCGGAGATTTCGGCCGTGACTTGGGATTTACTACTATGTTCAGATACAAGTATGTTCCCCTGGTGGAGAGGGAACGGTTGATTCAGGAGTTCTTGACCCTCAAGCAAGGTAACGATTCAGTTGTTGTGGTCACCCTAAAGTTTCATGAGAGGGCGGTGTTCTACCCTGAGTTGAGTAGGTGTCCACTGAGCAGGCACGGATGAGCCGATATTTGGGTATACTGAGGAGGGACATTCGGGAGTTCGTATCGAACTCGACATACCGGACATTTGCTGAGCTCCAGGAAAATGCCTGAAAGAGGGAGATCGAGTTGGAGACTCAGGCCAGGGAGGAGGCCGAGTCTCAGCGGGTGGATCGGCGGCCGGCTTAGTCCCAGCCGATAGCCAAGCGGACCAAGTCCGCCGATTCGAGTACGGGAGGTCAGAACGGCCGCACTTGCGGAAAGTGCGGTAAGGGTCATGAGGGGGCCTGTTGATCAGGTGCTTGCTACAAATGTGGCAAGGAGGGGCACATCGCTAAGGATTGCCCCAAGGGATTTATGGTTTGCTTCCATTGCAACCAGACCGGCCATCGGAAGGCCGAGTGTCCTCAGCTTCACCAGGGATCAGCACAGGGATTTGCGTCTACTGCTAGGATTACCGAGACTCGGTCGGCGAAGGCCGAGGCTCCAAAGGCTCATGGGAGAGCTTTTCAGTTGACTATGGAGGAGGTCCGCGCGGCACCCGATGTTGTGGCTAGTATGTATTCTTTCGTGTATTTACTTTTATGCTGAGATATTATGCTTATATTATGTTATGTGTAGGTACTTTTCTTGTGAATTCTGTACCTGCCTTGGTATTATTTAAATCGGGTGCGAGTCGGTCTTTTGTATCTTTGGCTTTTAGTCAGCACATCGGTATTGATCGGGAGGTGATGAGTTGACCCCTGAGGGTTTCCATAGTTGATGAGAAAGCGGTATACGCCACCGATGTGATTCGAGGATGTGTGCTCGAGTTTTTTGGTGTCAAGTTCCCTATAGATCTGGTTCCTATAGCGATGGGAGATGTATGTGTCATCGTGGGCGTGGATTGGTTGAGTAAGTTTGGAGCGGTCATTGACTGCAAGAGACAGCTGGTGACCATACGAGAACCTAGTGGGGGAGTGCTTACTGTGTATGGCGAGGGGACCCGGTGTGGGTCAGCATTTTGTTCGGCTGCCAAGGCGAGACAGAGTTTGCAGCAGGGCTGCAGTGGATTCATAGCCTATGTGATGGACACACGAGTGGCCGTGGGGAGGCCAAATTCGGTTGACGAGGTTCCAATAGTGTGCGAGTTTTCGGATGTGTTTCCCGAGGAACTGTCGGGTGTGCCTCCGGAAAGGCAAGTGGAGTTCCGTATCGATCTGGTTCCGGGAGCAGCACCCATCGCCAAGGCGCCTTATCGCCTCGCTCCACCATAAATGCAGGAGTTATCCTCGCAGCTTCAGGAGCTGTTGGGAAAGGGGTTTATTCGACCGAGTAGCTCACCTTGGGGAGCGCTGATTCTTTTTTTCAAGAAAAAGGATGGTTCACACTGGATGTGTATCGATTACCGGGAGTTGAACAAGTTGACGGTCAAGAACCGGTATCCGTTACCTAGGATCGATGATCTGTTCGATCAGTTGCAGGGGGCATCTTGGTTCTCTAAGATAGACTTGAGGTTGGGTTATCATCAGATGAGGGTTCGGGATGAAGATATCCAGAAGACTGCATTCAGAACTCGTTATGGACATTACGAGTTTGTGGTGATGCCTTTTGGGCTCACCAATGCCCCGGCTGCGTTCATGGATCTTATGAACAGGGTGTGCAGGCCGATGCTGGATCGGTTGGTGATCGTATTCATTGATGATATTTTGGTATATTCGAGGTCTAGAGAGCAGCATGAGGAACATTTGAGGGAGATTCTTGGAGTTCTGAGATTGGCGAGGTTGTATGCCAAATTCTCCAAGTTTGATTTTTGGTTACGAGAGGTCCAGTTCCTAAGGCATCTTGTTAACCAGAAGGGATTATTGGTCGATCCAGCCAAGATCGAGGCAGTGATGAGATGGGAAGTGCCGAGATCACCCATTGAGATCAGGAGCTTTCTGGGATTGGCAGGCTATTATCAGAGGTTTATTAGGGATTTCTCCAAGATCACCGTGCCACTTACCAAGATGACCCGGAAAGGTGTTGCATTTTCATGGGCTCCGGAGCAGCAGTCCTCATTTGAGACCCTTCGTCATAAGTTGTGTGAGACCCCGGTGCTCGCACTCCCGGAAGGGATGGAGGATTTTGTGGCATATTGTGATGCATCCATATTTGGGTTAGGGGCAGTGCTTATGCAAAGGGGGCACGTTATAGCGTATGCATCGAGGCAGCTGAAGCCTCGTGAGTCGAGATATCCCACCCACGACCTGGAATTGGGGGCTGTGGTGTTTGCCCTCAAGATCTGGCGACACAATCTATATGGGGTTCGGTGTACCATATATACGGACCACAAGAGTTTGAAGTACTTGATGGATCAGCCAAACCTGAATATGCGCCAGAGGAGATGGTTGGATGTGGTGAAGGATTATGATTGTGAGATCCTGTACCACCCGGACAAGGCTAATGTTGTAGTCGATGCATTGAGTCGTAGGGCGGAGAGCGCCCCGATCCGATACGTTTGTATGAGGTTGACGATGATGACTCTGATATTGGACACCATCTGAGGGGCCCAGGCTGAGGCTGCGAGACCAGAAAACCGAAAGAGGGAGCAGGTTGTCGGGCAGGTATCGGAATTCGTTACCGATGGTCGGGGACTTATGACATTTCAGGGTCGGATTTGGGTACCGTCTGTGGGCGGGACACGTACCATTTTGATGGAAGAAGTGCATCGATCGAATTTCTCGATCCACCCTGGGGCTACTAAGATGTATTTGGACCTAAAGAAGGAGTATTGGTGGCCCTGTATGAAGAGGGATGTTGCATGGTTCGTCGAGAGGTGCCTGACTTGTCGTCAGGTTAAGGCCGAGCACCAGCATCCGCATCGTAAGTTGCAGCCGCTGGAGATTACCGAGTGGAAGTGGTAATAGATTACCATGGATTTTATCACCAAATTGCCAAGGACTGCGAGAGGGGTCGATGCAATTTGGGTGATTGTGGATAGATTAACGAAGAGCGCTCATTTTCTTGCTATCAGTAAGAGCTCTTCTGCGGAGAGGTTGGCAGAGTTATATGTGAGGGAGGTGGTATCACAGCACTGGGTTCCGATGTCGATCATTTCAGATCGGGTCGTACGATTTACTTCTAGGTTTTGGAAGAAGTTTTAAGAGGAGTTGGGTACGAGGCTGCATTTCAGAACCGCATACCACCCGCAGACAGACGGACGGAGCGAGCGGACGATTCAGACATTCGAGGATATGCTCCGAGCATGTGTTTTGCATTTTGGAGGGAGTTGGGACACCTATTTACCCTTAGCAGAGTTTTCGTACAACAACAGCCATCATTCGAGCATTGGTATGCCACCCTTTGAGTTGTTGTATGGGAGGAGGTGTCGAACCCCCATCCGCTGTGGAGAGGTGGGGCAACGGGTAATGGGTAATACGGAGATTGTACTTCAGACGACCGAGCAGATACAGCAGGTCAGGCAGAGATTGTTGACCGCTTAGAGTCTCCAGAAGAGTTATGCAGACAGGGTCCGAGCTCGAGTTTCAGGTTGGTAACCTTGTACTCTTAAAGGTCTCTCCTTGGAAAGGAGTGATTCGATTCAGGAAGAGGGGCAAGTTGGGACCTCGATATATTGGATCTTTTAGGGTAATCGCAAGGGTAGGCAGGGTAGCCTACCATTTGGATCTACCTGTAGAACTGGGTCAGATTCACGACACCTTTCATGTGTCACAGTTGAGGAAATGTATTGCCGACGAGTCGGCAGTGGTGCCATTAGAGGATATTCAGGTGGATGCAGGCCTGAACTATGTTGAGAGACCAGTGGCAATTAGGGATCGAAAGGTTAAGGTTCTGAGGAACAAGGAAGTACCCTTGGTGTAAGTGCAGTGGCAGCATCGGAAGGGGTCCGAGCTGACATGGGAGTCCGAGTCGGAGATGCGGGAGTAGTATCCGGAATTGTTTTCGGTATAAGACTTCGGGGGCGAAGTTTGGTTCTAGTGGGGGAGAATTGTAACAGCCCGAAATTTAGGTACCACTAATTAGCCCTTCATTTTTTATTATTTGTCATTTTGGGCCTTTGTGTTGGGCGAGTACGCTGGGCGTATAAGGAGTATGCTGCGCGTACTCGCGCGCCTCATTTAAACACATCATCACCTGGGTACGCTGGGCGTACCCAAGGTTACGCCGGCCGTAACCAGTCTAGACCCAAAACCCTAATTTGAGTGTTTGCTATAAAAGGAATGAGATGTCTTGGTTCCTCAGCCACCATCCTTCAGAAAGAAACCCTAAGAGAGTTGTTCCATCGTTCATAGCTTGTTTGTGAGTATTCTAAGCTTTGAGGTGTCATTTCAAGGTAGCAAAGGAGAACAGGATTCCGTTGTGGAGGCTAGAAGTTGGTGTACAAGTGTAGATCCGTGAATAGAAAAGGTTGGAGCTTCTTCCTAAGGTAAAAAGTTCAGATCTTGCCTTATAGTTCTTGTGGTATGCTTCATGGACCATTTTATAGGGTTTTGGTCCCAAAGATGGAGACTTTATGAGCAAATAGTCTCCATTGGCTTAGATCTATCATATTTCTGGTCCATTTGAAATGTATGTTCATAAAAATGTAATCTTGGACGTGAATGATTAGCCATGCATGAGATCTAGATCTTTTGAGTTGAAAAGGAAAGGTATTAGGGAGTGTAGGAGCCTTTACAGCCATGTCAAGCCTTAAAGATTTCGACTTTATGGGTAAGGAGGCTTAAAGAAAGTCGGATCTAGAAGTTGAAGAAGTGTCTTAACCATTTAAGACAAGAAATAAAGTGTGGCTGAATCTGGGTGTTACGTTGGGCGTAACTCCCAGTACGCGTAGCGTACGGGGTTGAGACCCCGATTGTGGATCAGTGATGTACGCCCCGCGTACTGTGATATGTTGACTTTCGTTGACTTTTGAGGTTTTAGTCAACATGTGGACTTTGAGTCAAGGAAGGGTAAAATGGTCTTTTACCCCTCTGAGGAACAATATTAAGGGTGAAGCCTACCCTTAGAAGTCTATATTAATTAGAATGATATTTCGTTATGATTAGGCGGGGTTGGGTCTTCGTTTCGAGATTCGGAGATAGCGAGCACGTGAGATTCTAGACTTTCCACGAGGTGAGTTTCCTCACTATACTGTACCCGGAAGGGTATTATTGTGTGACCAGAAGGTCGGATATGTTATGAGTTATATGCATTGTATATGATAAGTTAAACCATTTGTATGTGCTATGTATGCTATGCTTGATATGGGCCGGAAGGCATTATGTTATTGGCCAGAAGGCATATATGTTATGGGCCGGAAGGCATTGTGATGTGGACCGTAAGGTCGATGCGGGTAGGACCGGAAGGTTTACTGGGTTGGGACGGAAGTCCCCTGAGACACATGGACCAGAAGGTCAGGGCCTGGAAGGGCGTATGTGCGTAAGTAGTATTTTGGGGAATTCACTAAGCATTTATGCTTACAGTTGTTGTGTTACGTGTTTCAGGTGTAGCGAGGACCGTGGGAAGGCGCCGGCATGATCTGTACACACTATCGGAGGATTTATTGATGATCTTGGGATTTACATGATTTGTATTATGTTATGATACATTGGATTTTATGACTTGATTTGGATGAAAATATGTTTTAAGAAATGAAAATTTTGTTTTGAAAATTCACGTTGTTACATGTCGGTTCCTCATTAAAAACCCTAACTAAACACAGTCAGCCGTAACACGTCGGAATTTTAAATGATGTGGGAAGGATGGTACTGGTTGACCCCTTCAATTCTATCAAAATGACCAAATCAACCTGACAACAAATATTATGTTCCCTTAATAGGCAAGAAAAAAAAAGTTTAGTGACTGAAAGGGTAAAGTCAAAATACATTATAGGATCGTTGTGTCATTTTCCATAGTAGAGGAGGGCATGAAGACCAATCTTAAACGACCTTTTCAAGTCCTAGAAACACAATCATGGAGGTTAGGGTTAAATACTTCAAATCGATGCATGAAGGTTTACGGTTAAAAGAATACTTGTACTCGCATACATGAATCATGGAAAGGATTTTCTTCTTCATATATTTGGATGCTACTTATCAGTTTACAAAAAAGACGATTTTATTAATGATTTATAGGAATTTCCAATAAAAATGAATATTTGAAATTTAAAAATCCTTGATATCACTATGTAAATGTATGATTTTAGTTGGAAAGTCAATGGGACTTCGAAGAAGGACAAAATTTGAGCGGGAAAACTATTGGCTGATAGTTTAGAAAAATGTCACGTGGTAGAAGTATCGTGTAGAAAAATGTCACGTGGCTTAAGTATGATTCATTTATTAGAAAATGTAGATGTAGACTAGGCTTGATGTGATTATATATGTATAATAAGCAACATACATAATTACTTTCGAATTATGTTAATTTATACGGTGATAATTTACTTTTTTTGTTATGAAAAGAAAATGTAAAAAGAATAAAAAAAAAATATCGAAAACAAATTCTTAAGGTGCACGGAGTGTCGTATTTTTTTTTTTGGCTTTGGGGGGATGACGAAAAATTCTTATCTGGTGCTGCTGGTATGGAGAAATTAGTGGGTCACATAACCGGCTGAAGTGTCTATTTATACTTTCTCTTTCTCTCTCTTCATGCTATGATTTGTTGTATGTTGTTCATCAAAACTTCTACCAAAACAATTTTCTATGTTTTTAACTAGTTTGTGAATTATTTTGTATATTTTTAATATTTTTATAAATTAGTTTTGTATAATTTTTATAATTTTGTATTTATTTAAAATTAAAAATTGAGTTAGTTGAATCAGTGGCGAATCTAGAATAGAATAACATGTGGTTCCTAATTAAATGAATGTGGAAAAATCAAAGAGTCAATGCTATATGTGATAGATCGGGTCAGGTCAAACCAATAAAAAAATGTAACACCCGAAGATCCGGGCTAGTTAATTTAGAGACGATAAGCGTCAAAAATAACTTTTTGATAGAATATTATTTAGAATGAATAATCTTAAATAATTTGTAGTATATGTTACAAAGATTCCGTACATATAAAGAACGCCGAAATCCGAGTTATAACGAAGAAGTAATGACCTGTCGAAGTTTCGCGATAGAACCGACACGATGCTGAAGGACGTAAAATATGAATTTAAGATAGAGCAATATCTAGCCTTAGTGATCTAAACGAAAGTCGTAGAATATGTTAAACCGAGAGCGTGCATAAAAAGAACGCCCAAATCTGACTTCGTATGAGAAAGTTGTGATTTTCCGAAGTTTCGACTTGGCAATGTGAAGCCCGAATACTTGAATATGAGATCGGGTGATTTTTAGCTGAAACAATCTAAACGAGAATCAGATATCTCATCAATATTAGTCCAACGGTAAAAAGACAGATGAAAACGGACGTCAGATGAAGAAGTTATGAATTTCTAATGAAGTTTTTCTGTCCCGACCTACTAAAAATAATATAAAAGTAATATATTTATAATATATTAAAAATAAATTCAAAATTATCCAACGGAGTCTAAACGAGAGTTGTAGAGCATATTCTCACCTACACGTCGATATAAAAAACATCAAAAACGGAGTTCGTATGCGAAAGTTATAACTTTCTGAAGTTCGGGGTGCAAACCCCAAAGCTGTGTCATTGGCCACGACGTGGAAACAGTGCCCACGACGTGGCATATTTTCTGACACCTCCTGGAGTCTGCCAGACCCAACTTGCGATGATCCATGCAGTGACGACCAAGCCCACGACGTGGAAAAAGTGCCCACGACGTGGAAAATGAGAAATTAGCCCTATAAATAGATTTGAAGGGGCAGCCGACCAAGGTTGCTAATTCACCCTTCTCTCACCCATATTACCTCGATTTTCGTGCAAATAAGTACCCCCAAAGCCCCGGTATCATCCTGAGACCCAAAGCAAGTCCCGAAGCCTCAAAGATCCTGAGAAGAAAAGAGTTTCCGAGTTGAAGCTCTGCCCGCGAGAGGTCCGGTGTGTGAAGTGATCCCGGTTTCACTAAAGAATACTATTTGAAGAGTCGTAGTGTTGTCCGAACATCTTCTGATCAAGTGAGTGTATAGTCTCTTTCATAAACATGATTTTAATACAAGTATTGGTTGAACGTATTATATCCATGTATGAGTGAGTGTATAGTTACTTTCTTCTAACACATAAGTATGAAGTATTTGCTATGAAATGCATGTTATATGTTCATATATTGTTATTTATTTGAGATGTTGGTGGAATGGATGAACTATATAGGTTTTAATGAGTTAAACTATATATGTATTTTGTAACTACAAATATGTTGGGTAAGACATGGGTAGATGAGATCTGTGAGTTTGGATCGGATCAAGAGGTTAGTTTTATATCCATGAGTAGGGATCAGATCAAGAGGCTAGTTTTAGATATGTGAGTATGGATTAGACCAAGACGTTAGTTTTAGATCCGGGAGTATGGATCAGGTAAAGAGATAAAACCTGTTATTAGTCCGGGAGTATGGATTAAGACTAAGTTAATTGCCCCTAGTCCGGGAGTATGGATTGAGCACAATTATTGATCCGAGAGTATGGATCATATCAGGATTAAGGTATAATTAATTTTCCATATTCAGGGAGTATGGATTGGGTACAATTATTGATCCGGGAGTATGGATCAGGTAGTTTTAGATCCGTGAGTATGGATCAGGGGAAAATGTTAGTTTTAGATCTGTGAGTATGGATCAGGTGAAAAGGTTAGTTTTAGATCCGTAAGTATGGATCGGGTGAAGAGGATAGTTTTAGATCCGTGAGTAGGGATCAGGTAAAGAGGAAAATTTTAGATATGAGAGTTTAGATCGTGTCGTTGTGAGGAACGATGAGGTGGGATAAGAGTTGCCTTTATATGGTGAAATTATACAAGTTTGAATGTTCTATGTATATATAAATATATGATATAACATTGTGGGATGAAAACCCTATATGCTCACCAGGCTCCCAAGCCTAACCCACTCAGTTTTCTTCGTATCACAGGTATCAGTACGAAGACATAATTCATTGAGAGATTAAATGAGATGTAAATCACTACTGTAAATAAATGTATGTTCTGTTTATGCTTATGTGTCTATATCGGAACATGACATCCCGGGATTTTGTTATATAATCAAATTACATTTCTTTAAGAAATGTTTTGATAAATTCTTATCATATTTTGTTTTGGGAATAAATTCCGCAATCGTTTTCTTTGAAAGATTACTCTGAGTTTTAAAAACAAAGCATAAACAAATTGGTTTTTTCTAACCATGAAATTTGGGATGTCACAAAAAACAATCGGTTTGTAAAAACTCAAGTTCAACCGGACCGATAAAACAACTAAAAACTAATAAAATCGGTCAACTTAACTCTAAAACCTGATTTTTGCAACAAAAAAAATTACTTTACACGACTGTGTCTCTTTTCTTTTTAAAGAGTTCATTTGCAACAACCATTTTGTACAACCAACAATATGAAAGGAGTTGTGTTGTTTTTTAAATTTCCTAATAACCATTCATAATTTAGTTTTATAACATTAAACAACTTCAACTTTCTTTTTATCTCGGATGCGTGATAGATTTTGAAAGTATTAACTATTTGCTTTGGATTTTAAGTATAAGTCGTCTATTTTTTTATTTCGTCAAATAGTATTAGATATGTCGTAATTCTTTTTAAGGGTATTCTTAGTTTTTTTTCCTATACAAGTACTCTATAAAATTAAAAAGTTAGGTGGGTCTTAGGATCCACTTTGTTTGTAAGTGGCTAGGTCATTGAGTTGAATGAGTTGAGAAATATATGATTTTCATATGTTGTGGATTGGAAAAGATAGAAAAGAGAACAAAAATAAAAGTTAATGTCGAGTTGATGTTAGACCGGAGGGTATGCGTGGGGAGTTTTCCTCACTTTTTGTAGACCATACCACCATTACCCTCACTTTCCTCTCCATCACCTACAACCTAAGAAATTGGTGGGAAGCTCCCCTTACTATTTTTTTTTTATTTTAAAAAAATATGTATTTTTTATATATATATTATACTCAGTTTATAAGGAATTAAAAACCATGAATTTTGATATATATATATATATATATATATATATATATATATATATATATATATATATATATATATATATATATATATTATATTTTTTTAATAGATATATAATTCTATAAATATTAAAAAAGATAAAAAAAAAACTACCCAATAAAGTGAGGAGGGAGAGTGTGACACCCCCTCCCCCCACATTTTTCCCGCAGGTTGCTCCCATCAGCCAGGGGCGGTGTTCCAGTAAGAAGGAAGCCCTCCCGCTCCTATTTCTCGCTCTATATCATTTTTCATGTTTATGTTATATGTAATTTTATAACTTTAAAAAAAATTAATAATTGTTTTTGTCAAAGATATCCATAAAATTATTTTGGAAAAAGTCTTAAAACGTTTTTATTTTCTTCTCTATTGTACTATATACCAGTAATTTAATTTATTTATTTATTGTTTTTTTATATAGATTCGGGTCGAGAGTAATGTGACTGAGTATATGCTTATTGTTTCCCAAGGTCCCAACACTATATGAAGTTGATTGATCATGTGACATATACATTACCACATTTCCATTTAAAAAGATGTATACTTCGAATTTATAACCATATAAAAGAAGTTTAATAAAGATTTTTTTAAATTTATACAATAATTGTTCATACTTGTAATAAGAGTTTAAAATTTTACTTGGCAACTTGGAGGTATGAAGTTTGAATTCCAGTATTGTTATATGATACTAGTTTTTATTTAAAAGACCATTAAAATGGCTTTTGAATTATGAGTTTTCTCGTACTCTACTATATATATATATATATATATATATATATATATATATATATATATATATATATATATATATATATATATATATATATATATATATATATATATATATATATATATATATATATATATATATATATATAAGGAAAAGTGAATATACCCTTTGGGGTATATAAGCTTAGGTACTCAAACTCTCCATAGTACGTCGTTTTGTATCATATAATACATTATAATTGTCCAATGTTCTTATAATTTAACTTCTAAATTGACTTACTTCCATGATTTTTATAAATTACACATTTATCTTCATCTTACTTAATTTTCATTTTCAACTACAATAAATATAACCTAATAGTTGTTCTACAAAAAGATGTGACATAAGAGAAAGATAATAGTGAAATTTCGAAAATCTTGAAATTAAATCAAGTTAGGGGTGAAATTTAGGACCATTATATTGAATATATCAAACAAAACGATGTAATATGGTGTGTTTGGGTACCTAAGCTTATATACCCTTAAGGATATATTCACTTTTCTCATATATATATATATATATATATATATATATATATATATATATATATATATATATATATATATATATATATATATATATGAGGGTTCAATTGAGAAAAAAGAAAGGTTGAGAATGAAAGAATCATTCCCAGCCACTCATTTATTTTTGCTGCAAAAGCTTCCATCGTACCAGTGGAAATGGAAAAGGAATAGACATGTGTTTTCGAACAAAACATGTTTCCTTAAACTATGTTAATCATTACCTTAATCTATACAAAAACATAGTTTTTTCGATTTTTTAATTTTTAAGAAGCTATTTTTATCGAAAAATGATTTTAAATATACCAAAATTCATTATTTATTATTCTCTACAAATAGACATCCATATTGATATAGTTTTAAGATAAAATATATTTTTTTTTATTTTCAGTTATCGTTATTCATAACTGAATAAAAATGAATTAGATTTTTACTACAGTACATTCGTTATTCAGTTATGAATAAAAACTATGATTATTATTTTTATTTTTTTAAGTTTAAGTATCATTCATATATGAATATAGCATATAATAAACATAGTATATTCATATTTAAATATTAGATGATGCATTCACTTATGAATATTACATAGTATATTCACTTGTGAATATTAGATGATATATTCACTTATGAATATTAGATAATATTTTCATATCTGAATATTACATAGTATTACATGGTATATCACATGTGAATATTACATTGTATATTCATTTGTGAATATTAAATGATATATTTACTTATGAATATTACACCGTATATTCACATATGAATATTACATAGTATATTCACATATGAATATTACAAGGTATTTTCACAAATATATATAATTTTTATATGTTATTCACATATGAATAACATACAGATTTGCATATTTGGTTTTTTGTTTTAATAATCATATACTGAGAAAACATATTCATATATGAATATAACGTGCTAATTTAGTTCATGTATTTCATCAAACAGTTGGAGTGCATACAATTTAACTTTTTTTAAAAATGTTAGAAACATGATATTTTGACTATTTAAATCTACAAAAGAGTAGATTGATAGAGAATTATATGAAATTTTTCAAAAAAAAAAAAAAAACGATTTGATATTTTTCTAACCTCAATTTTCAAGTTTTATTTGATAATCGATGTTGAATGAATGATATGAAGTGGATTTTTGTTGATTATCGATGATGTTGATCTAATAACGCTGGGAGTATAATTAATCATAGATGTTTAAGATCTGATCGTATTCAAGCACAATTGAAGGTTGAATTAAAAGAATCAAAAACGAATTTTTGTTGTTAACTGTTGAATCGTGTTGATTATTAACGAAGATCGATGATTGATTAGCACTGGATAATGTCGATTATGGTTTAATTGAAAAAATCTGGATGATTGTTGAAAGTTGGAGAAGAAATTTGCATGATGAACGATGAATGACTTTGTACTACAGATACGTATTTGAAATTGAAGGTTGTTCTCATATTTACAAGTATGCCACCGTATCTTTTTATGCTTGAATAAAATGAGTGGCTGAGAATGATTCTCCCATTCTCAACCTTTTTTATTTTCTCAATTGAACCCACCTCTTTCTCTCTCTCTCTCTCTCTCTCTATATATATATATATATATATATATATATATATATATATATATATATATATATATATATATATATATATATATATATATATATATATATATATATATATATATATATATATAGGGTTAGGTTCATTTGAGACCACCTATATTTTGTGAGACCGTGAGACGCATTTATTTATTTATTTATTTATTTTTTTAGTTAATTCATGTTCCGAAAATAATATTTAAAAAAAGAATTTTTTGATTTTTCCATTTATTTTGCATTTTAAAATTATTTTTAGAATATGTACAGTGTAATATTCTATTTAGAATATTTCACGTATTTTTAAAAAAAAATAGAATTTTTTTTTTATTTTTTTAGTTAATTCAAGTTCCGAAAATAATATTTAAAAAAAAGAATTTTTAGATTTTTCCATTTATTTTGTATTTTAAAATTATTTTTTAGAATATGTCAGTGTAATATTCTATTTAGAATATTTCACGTATTTTTCAAAAAAAAAATGGAATTTTTTATATTTTTTTTATATTTTTTTTAGTTAATTCAAGTTCCGAAAATAATATTTAAAAAAAGAATTTTTGGATTTTTCCATTTATTTTGCATTTTAAAATTATTTTTAGATTTGGTCTCATGGTCTCACAAAATTAGAATAGTCTCAAATGAACCTGAACCTATATATATATATATATATATATATATATATATATATATATATATATATATATATATATATATATATATATATATATATATATATATTAATTTGATTTTTTTTAATTTCTCAAAAACTTGTTAACGAACATATAGTGTATTCTTTTTGTTCTTGAAATAAAGTATTAAACTCGTACTTATAAACAAAGTTTTTTTCTTTTTTAATTTGAATTTTTTAAAGGGTAAAAATAAAACCTAGTTATACCTCTCAAAATTTGTTGACAAACACGCCCTAGACCTTGAATATATATATTTTTTTGGTTCAAACTTCAAACTCTTCTTTCTTTTTTTTTTTTTTTTTTTTTTTTGTTACCTTAATGAAACAATGCATTTGATGTGAAAAACTTGATTTGAATGACTAACTAAAACAAAACAAAAACTAAACGTTCAAGTTCGGTTTAAACTAATACCAAACCAGAAGCTAATCAGCTATATATACCAATATTTTATGAAAGAAAAACAGATGCTATACGAGTATAGGAGTCTGATCTGATCCAATGCACAACTCTATAAAAAGATCATATAAAAATTATAATTTTATATGGATGCAAAATAAACTTACTCTAATTTAGACACAATAAGTTTTACATTTATAAGATGTGGGGGAGTCATGTGAGGATAGGGTGGTATCAAAGTCCCAACGCTTGGTTGTCGCCTGTCGTATTTATTTACCCCTTCTTCTGAATCATGCATTCATTCTCACTAGCGAATTTAATATATGTACGTATGAATATGTGGAGGAAAAGTTGAAGAATAACAAAATAATAACAAGGAATCAATCTCATGTACATGTTCATTTGACTTATATTGGATGAATGGATGTGTATATACAATATTATAACATAAATGTATTTATTATTAGAGACAATTACAAATCTTGTTATTTTCCTTAATTAATTTTTACTTAATAGCCAAAAACTAGTCCTTAGTAAAAAATAACCATCAAAACTATAGATAATTAGCGACAATTACTGTTTTAGGGAGAAAACTACGGTTTGGTCACAACCCTCTGTAAAATAAACTACGGTTTGAGCCTTTGAGGGCATTGAACTATTGTTTCAGAATCTGTCTACTGTTTAACTGTCCATTAGCTCAACATAAATAAAAATCGTAAATTTCATTGGAAGTCATTTTTCATTCTCTAAAAGTAGAGAAACTCTTTCAATGGCGGCTAAGAATAACAACATATATTTTCTTGTATTCGTCTGAGTTTTTTTTTTTTAAATTTTTTTTTTTTTTGTATCGTATGAATTCTTTTTTTTTTTTTGGAAAAAACGTTAAAAAAACCCGAAACTGTAGGTTTCGTAAGTCATCTACGGTGTACACGTTTTTAATGCACAAATTGTGCATTAAAAGCTTGTACATCGTAGATGAGTTCCGAAACCTATAGTATTTTTTTTTTTTTTTCAAACTCATCTATGTTTTGGGATACCGTGGATTATAAAGAGCATACTGTAGGTGATTTTTTCACCTAGTGTTACATTTGTAAAAATAATTTTTTTATGTAAGCATCAAACCGTAGCTCATCCATGAAACACTAGGCATTTTTTATATACAATTTCCTTGTTTATTTTTTACTAATTGCAACAATTTAGCTATGAAATGAGAAGTAATTAGAAAAATTGATTAGATTTGTCATTGTCTCTTATTATTATTATTATTATTATTATTATTATTATTATTATTATTATTATTATTATTATTATTATTATTATTTATCTGAAAGAAACTTAATATATAAATACATATACTTTTCTTTTATCTATAAGTTGATATTTACATAGAAAAAGAAAATTGTAGAAAAAGAAAATTGTAGTCAATATTATAATGTAAAAAAATATTATAATCATACTCAAATATTATAATGTAAAAAAATAACCGCTTTATAAGTTGACATTTCCATCGCTTTATATAGAAAAAGAAATTTGTAGTCAAAATATTATAATGTAAAAAAATAACCGCTTTATTGTCCTTAATGTCAAATAGTTATTTTTATACTCAAATAATTTTTTTTATATAAAGTATTGACATTATCTTCAAAAATGTTATCAAGAAGACATTATAAAGTTGAAAATTGCAAATTTTAAAGCAACTGTAATAACATAACGCAATTAACAAAGTACACGATAACATTGTTCAAGATAAATATTTATCTCAAAACATATTATTTTAATTGTCTTAACTTGTGAGTTACAAATGAATAACATTGTGTATAATTTTCGACTTAATATTATTTCTAACTGTCGTTATAATTAAATCATATGAAAGTTACTACTTTAGTCATTTTTAATCTTCATCATGATGATTTTGTGAAATACAAACAACTATTTCCAAGATTACGTAATCATTAAATTTATTTTAAATTTATATAGTTTGTAGTTATATGTAATTTTGATGTAATGTTTCTTCAACTATTGTTATTTAAGTTAAAATCTATTATACTCAATCTAAATAATAGTCTAGACACTTTGTCATTTTTTTGACATTTAATACCATTTTTAAATTAATAAATTATATATATATATATATATATATATATATATATATATATATATATATATATATATATATATATATATAGGTTCAGGTTCATTTGAGACCATGCTAATTTTGTGAGACCGTGAAACCAAATTTAAAAATAATTTTAAAATGCAAAATAAATGGAAAAATCCAAAAATTCTTTTTTTAAATATTATTTTCGGAACATGAATTAACTAAAAAAAATTGAAAAAAAATATAAAAAAAATAAAAAAAATAAAAAAAATCCCATTTTTTTTTTTGAAAAATACGTGAAATATTCTAAATAGAATATTACACTGACATTTTCTAAAAAATAAATTTAAAATGCAAAATAAATGGAAAAATCTAAAAATTCTTTTTTTAAATATTATTTTCGGAACTTGAATTAACTAAAAAAAATAAAAATAAAAATTAAAAGAAATTTAAAAAAAAAAATCATATTTTTCTAAAAAATACATGAAATATTCTAAATAGAATATTTAACTGTACATATTCTAAAACAATTTTAAAATGCAAAATAAATGAAAAAAATCAAAAAATTCTTTTTTTAAATATTATTTTTGGAACTTGAATTAACTAAAAAAAATAAAAATAATAAAAAAATACGTTTTACGATCTCACAAAATTAGACCATCTCACATGAACCTAACTCTCTCTCTCTCACTCTCTCTCTCTCTCTCTCTCTCTCTCTATATATATATATATATATATATATATATATATATATATATATATATATATATATATATATATATATATATATATATATATATATATATATATATATATATATATATATATGGATAAATCAAATTGCAATGGTTTATAATAAAGATTTATCTTGAACCGTGTACCTAACTATTTTATATTAATTAATATTATTGTGGTTAATTTTAAAATAATTTATCATAAAAAAGTTAAAGAAGATTAAAGTTTAATACTTTTTATTTGTCTAACATAACCAATAAAATCATTATTAAAAGGAATTTGAAAAGTCATGTAAGTTTCATATTAATATGGTTAAATAAATTATGCTTCTTTTATTATATACTAGGTGGATACCCGGATGTTGCGCATTGTACAATAATATATTTGAAATCTTTACAAATATATATATATATATTTTAAATATATCAATGACGTTGTTAGCTTTTATATAATAAATCTTATTATAAATTGGTATAAACATTGTTTGTTTTGAATTATATGATAATGTAGACATCTTTTAAAATATTGTAATCATAATTAGCTCAATGGTCTCTGCTTGCGGGTTACTAATGAATAAAATTAAATATAATATATAGTTTAATGATATTTATAGTTTTGTTATGATTAATTAATTTTAAAAAATTTGTTCGCTTAAGATTTAAATTTCTATCATTGTAATTATTTAAAATATCAAACATTGTTTTGTTTTTAAAAGTAACAATATAATTTTTGTATATAATGTTACCTTTAACTATTGCTATTGTAAGTTATTTTAAATAACGTATTCGGGAACTCTTAATTATCTTAATTTGGTTTCAGAAATTGAACTTTTTTTAAATTTATTTGATAAGTATTGTTTGTTTCTTTTACTGTAATTATTTAAAGCAACAAAAAAAATGTTTTTAAAGATAACTTTATAATTTTTATATAATATTACTTTTCACTTTTCTTATTGTAAGTTATATTTAAGCTACTTATTTGAAAATTCTTAATTATTATATAAAATAGTTTCATGATTTTTTTTGTTAATTTAGGATTAGAGTTTAGGTTTAACATATCATTTATAATTTTTAACTATTTATAAAATAATCTCTCGATTTTTTTCAAGTTTAACTGAAATTTTGATTTAAGTTAACCGTTTAATAATATAATGAAATTGATAATTTAACTTTTTGCATAACATCATAAATTATACAAAGGTTGTGACTTTAAAAAGACAATTGCTCACATACAACAATATATTTAAACTAATAAGTTAACTATAATATTTTAAACAGGTAAAGTCATAATTTTATAAATAGAAGTAAAATATGATATTAATATTGTAGGTTAGTTAATTTAAGATTAAAATTTACTTTTTGCATTAATTTAACATTATTAACAATTTATAATAATATTTTATATTTTATCACTTTTAACTATTTACAATATATGCATTGGGTTGTTTAATTTAAACTAAAATTTATATAAGTTGCCCTGTAATGTTATATTTAAATTAATAATTTAAGTATTTTATACAAATTGTTCAAAGGTTGTAGCTTTAAAATGATAATGGTTTACATACAACAATATATTAAAACTAATAAATTATATATAATATGTTAAAAGTTAAAAAACAAAACTTTATTAGTAGAAGTAAAGATATTCTTTTAATATTGAAATTTAGTTTATATATGATTAAACTTTAGGTTTAATATTTATTTAACGTTATTAACAAAATTATAATCATTATTAGAAAGAAATTGAAAAATCATGGGAGTTTCAAATGAATGTAGTGAAAGGAAAAATATATGGGGGTTTCAAATGAATGCGGTGAAAGAAAAAATAATTCATTTATAAGTATATATAAACTAGGTGAATACTTGTACATTGTGTACAATACAACAATATATTTGAAATCTTTACAAATATATATTGTAACAACCTAAAAATCATGGGTAAAATTTTCATTTTTAATATAACCCAAGCATAGACACCATTTATTCCAAACATTTCAAAACATTGTTAATTAAAAACATTTATCAAAGTTCATCCCAAAATCATTCGTTGCGGAAAACATAGGTGTGTGCACTGCAATCAACCTGAGTCATTCCTTTCCAAAACCATGATACCTGAACCATAAACAAAACTGCAAGCACGAAGTTTAGTGAGTTCCTCAAATCATACCCACACAATCCACATAACCACATAATCCATATCAACTATAAAAGTTACATAAACCATAACAATCGCATAAGCATGTATATACACATATGAAGATGCCATGGAAACCCTCCACGGTCTTATTCACATAACCACATAAATCATATCAGGTACATAAGACATGCATATAAACATATAGGAAATCCATGGAAACCCTCCAAGGTCTTACACCGGGTGCCACTGGAACCCCTACGTGGTCTTAGCCTACTGTCATGGGAAACCCCGCATGGTCTTAACCAGGAAAGCCATGGGAACCCCCACATGGTCTTATATCCAACTGCCTTGGGAACCCCCCAGGGTCTTCCATACCAATATCATATCAACATAACAAATAATCAATTATCAGTACACATATACAAAACCCTATAAGCCATACATACAACATATAAAGGTGCCATGGAAACCCTCCATGGTCTTACACCGGATGTCATGGGAACCCCTACATGGTCTTAGCATGGAATGTCATGGGAACCCCCACATGGTCTTATATCCCACTACCTTGGGAACCCAGTGGGGTCTTCCATGCAAGTAACACAGAGTCAACTAGCACACCGCATATCACAAAAAATCTAGCATACCACATATCACATAATATCTAGCATACTACATAACGTATATAAATAATTACCATGGGAACTCCCACATGGTCTTAGTCTACTGCCTCGGGAACCCCCCGAGGTCTTCCACATAATCAACTAGCATATCACATATCATAAAATGGGCGGCCTTGGTATCTTATACCCATTGGTATGGTGAAGAGAATCATCTGACACTGCTGAAGTCTCACGGATGCAACTCCAGTTGTTGGTTGATAGATTCCCAAACTGCCAACATCAGACAAACCCCAATTAATAATTGGGCCCCATGCTCAAGGTCCAAATCACTCTCCAAAGGCCCAATATTCAAGGAATGGGAAAAACCCAACAAAACATATGGCCCACTTTTTTCCAAATTGGGCCCAGACCTTTACATAGTCTTATTCAAAGGCCCAACCATTTAGTCTAGGGTCTGACGACATTCCTCCGTAGATGTTCCTGCACGATGCACGAGATTAGTTAGATTTTGGAACCCAAGTCATTGAAACACTAGGTTTTCTCTTTTTAGCAACATAAATTTCTTTTTCACTTTTTGAATTTTATTTATCACTAGACGCACATATAGAAGACTGAGATAATTAGACATTTAAATTCTTGGGCACCCATTGGTAAATAGGTTTAGAACAGTTAGACGTGATTTTGAATCATTTTTCTTTGCTTATGATCGTTTGGGTTTCGTCAAAGATTAGCTGAAGACCTAGACAAAGACTTTGATGAACCTGATCTTGGCATAGCCACGTTTGGTTTCGTTAAAGTACCTATTGTATTTTCATGAAAAAATTGTTTATTCTTTGCAAGCTCAACCCATTTTCTATTTTTATTCCAACCATCATCATGAGAATGAGATCTCGAGAATTTTCTAATGAGAGATCTTCCTCGTGACTCGTTCTCTCTTCTGTGTGCATGAAAAGGAACAAATGCCTGATTTTAGGGATGAGCGTGGGACGGAACTAGTACCGAAACGTACCATTCCCGATTTCCCGAATACCGAATTTGATCGAAAGTTAATCCCGAGTACCGAACCAAATTAACATCATCGGTATCGGTACTGATTCCCGAATTTCATGTATTTGGAGTACCAAGTATCATCCCATATTTTTTAAATTTGGTACGGTTCGGTACCGGTTCCGGTACAGTACCGGTACGAGATCGGGATCGGGATTTGGGAAAAACTGCTCATCGCTACCTGGTTTGGACAATTGTGTGCGATGTGACTAGCAATTCCACAGTTAAAGCATGTTTGTTTCTTAGCATAAAAATTGGTACCGCTCTTTTCTGATCTAGTATTCTTATTGACTCCCTTACACCTCCCACAAGTGCATGTGCAAGTTTCAGGTTGTGTGATAGGTGTAAGTGGAGTGTATGTGCTAGTAACAGGAACATCAGATTTGTCAAACACTTCACCACACTTAACAAAAACAACTGACTCATCAGACTTTAACATAGAATTATCACAAACCAAACCATCAGTTTTAGAGTTAGAAACACAAGCATCATTATTTAAAACAGAAACATCAGATTTTGAAACACTATTATTATAAGACACTCTCTCTTCTATTGCCCGCTTTTCATGACTTAATGGTGAATTTTCATAGGAAGTAGAAATGTTAGTATCCTTTTCCCTAACATTACTCTCCGTCACAGGTATAGCAGGTTTTCCATACACAAGAAATTCTTCTCTGTCCATCTCTTCCTGGGTCATAGGTATAGCAGTGTGATTATTATTAAAAAGAGGAGGAACACTCTCATACCCTAGACCTACCTGCTTCTAGTCTTTCCATCTCATTTGTTTTTCTATCACAGTCTCAACTATCTCACTTGACACATCAAACTTTTTGAAGTTAAAATCAGCATTTTCAAAATGAATTTTTAATGTGTCAAGCTCGTCAGTCACAGTGGCAAGTTATTTCTTAATAAAATTGTAGTTTTCACACTTGTTGCTAAACTCTTCCTATAATTTCCTAAAATCCTTAGTTTTGGCCTCTAATTGTTCTTTTAGTGGTTTTTGGCCCTTCTTAAGGTTATATCCTTCGTATTTTAGGTTCTCATTTTCTCAATGAAATAACTCTATTTGTTCACATAAAATTTTAACAGTATCAATGCATGTTTGAGAATAGGAAGATTGACTGACCTCTTTCTTCTCATGCTTAGGGGTAGTGGATACCATGAATGCAAACTGCAATTCCATCATCTCTTCTTCTGGATCTACTTCAACTTTCTCCTCATGGATGTCACTGATCTGGGCCAAATGAGCATTTTCAGGTCCGGAAATGTTTAGGGCCTGATTCTGATCCTCCCAATCAAATGATTGAGTTACCACCGCCAGATTTGCAGTCTTGTTGTTAGCAGCAGCTCCCCTATTGTTTCCCACCGACACCATTTTCCTTTCATGATTTATTCTTCTATCAGGTTTCAGACAGTCGCAAGCAAAATGACCAGGCTCGAGATAGTTAAAGCATATCAGCTTTTCTTTGTTGAATCCAACTCTCTTCTCTGCATTCATCCCCCAATTATTCTTTCTAGTTTTCTTTGCAAATTGTTTGGCGCTAAACACTGCCATAGCAATTTGCCATGTAATGTCCATTTCTTCAACATCCTCTAGGTGAATCTAATCAAGTTCAGTGAAAGAAATATGTGGAGGAAATTTTCCAGCTACAAAGGCATTATAGCAGTTCACCAGGCCAGCGGCTAGGACCATGTTCTCGTCGGCTTCTTTAAGAGCAGAGGTTGTAACAGGGGCTTTTGAGGAGGAGATTGCATGTGGGTAAGGCATAGATGGTGGAACAACTTGGGATTGTGGTTATAGAACAACAAAAGCTTGATTTTGTGGAGTGGTAAAGGATGAAAAAGAATTGTTCGATGAAATACCAAGAGTTGCAGTAGAACAGGAGTTCACATGGTTGATTTCGCTTTGCTTGTCATCAAGATCACATGCTTTAATGATTTCCATTGTTTCCACAAGACTGAGTCGGTTGAGATCCTTTATCTTTTTGATAACTGAGACAGTTATGTCCCATGACTTAGGGATTGAGTTCAGTAGCTTCGTGTTAATCAAAGATCTTGGCACTGAAATTTTGGCAGAACTCATCTCAGTGGTAAGTGTAATAAATCATTGTAGTTGAGCTTCCAATGATTCTCCAAGAATGTGATTGAACATATTGAACTTCTATATGAGCATGTCTTGATGGCTTTTCTTCATATCCTCATTCCCCTCATAAACTTCAATTAATGCTTCCCACAAAACTTTGGTTGACTCATACTCACGGAATCCCTGTGCAATTTCTGGAGATAAGGCCATTGTCAGTGTTGCTAGAGCCTTCTCTTGTTCCTCGATTTTCTTGAAATACTCATCAGTGTAATTTACGAAGTCCTTTTCAATAGTGGTTCCATTTTCAAGAATGGTAGTGATTCTAACTGGACCCTTCAGAATGTTGCGCCATATCTTGAAGTCCTTCATCTTGATATATTTCTCCATTGTATATTTCCATTCTGGAAAACCTTTGGCTGACAGAAGACGTGGGATTCTAGTAGTAGTACCATAATCGAGTCCAACTCCTGATGAACTGTCAAGTTTTGTGATTCCATTTTTTAAATTTTTTTTCTTAATTGACTGAAAATAAAACTTGTAAAGAAGGTATAACTGAAAACAACAAAAAAAGTTCATAGCTGAGAATAGGTTCACGGTCCACAAGGGTTTACGGCCGAAAATAGTTTACGGCCGTACACAGGTTTGCGATTGAGAACAATTTACGGTTGATAACAGTTTACAACTAAACACAGTTTACGTTAGCAGTTGAAAATGGTTTACGGCCGATCACAGTTTATAGCTGAACACGGTTTACGGTCGAACACGAGTTTACGACCACTCACTGATGAACAGTTGTTGCCGAAAACACCCAAAAATTGATGAAAACAACTGATTTTGAGCAGATCTTCAATCCATTGGCCTTGAAATCAAGATTAATCAGCAGAAACTCAATAACCACGCTTGAAAGTCATGAAAATGAGAAACACTCCAACCGAAAAGACAACTTAAACAAGTATGACACTAGATTGGCTCTGATACCAATTGTAAGTCCCCAAATATGGAACCAACTAGTGATCAAACACATGAACAAGCTATAATTAATAAGAATAAGGAGTAGAATCAAGAATGATCCAAATTGTGCACATTTGTATTGAGCCGTAAACGTCAGTTATAATGGAACACGTACATACAACCGTTACCTACTCTGACAAGACTGAAACCTATATATAGTGAACAGTGAACCGCAAACGGGTTCACGGCCGCAAACACCACTTGAACCAAAACAACATGTTTTTGGTTCACCCAACCGTAAACACCCTAAATACACAAATAAACACTAACAAGACCTATACAGATGGATGCCTAGCTCAAACCAACAAAATATGACCTACCAATATTATATTGAGAGTAAAGAACTAATAATGAAATTACAATAATATTGGACTTAATGTATTAATTTAAAAAGAAGTTGAAAAGTTGGGGGGTTTCAAATGAATGTGGTTGAAGAAAAAATGCATCTTTTATAAGTATACTAGGCAAATGGGCTCGCGTTGCGCAAAAACACCTATATAATTAAAGTCTTTACAAATATATGTTTTTTTTAAAGTATAACAATAATGTTGTTGTTAAATTTGATATAATAATTTGTATACTAAATTGATATAATATGTTGATTATTTTGAATTATATGATAATATATATATATATATATATATATATATATATATATATATATATATATATATATATATTATAACTACATTATCTCAACCGTTTGAATTACTTCTACCCGCGAGTTACAAATGAATAAAATTAAATATAATATATGATTTAATGTTATTTCTCAATAACAATTGTTGTTAATAAAGTTTATAAAATTTATTTGCTTAATGTTTTAATTTCTATCATTATAATTATTTAAAACATCAAATATTGTTTTTTGATTTTAAAGATAACATTATAATCGTTTACATATAGTTATTTTTAACTATTGTTATTGTAAGTTTTTTTAAGTTACTTATTTGAAAACTTTTAATGATTATAAAAATATCTTTAGGAATTTTTTTTTTGTTAAATTGACATTACAATTTAGTTTTTTGTATTTATCACTACAATTTATCACTTTTGACTATTTACAAAATATTCTTTGTTTTTTAAGTGGAATTGAAATTTATATTTAAGTTGACACTGTAATTTTATATTTAAATTAACAATTTAAGTATTTTGTTTAAACTGTTCAAAAATTATAGCTTTAAACTGATAATGGTTTACATACAGCAAAATTTTAAATGTAATAAATTAAGTATAATATGTTAAAATTTATAGACAGAACATTATAAGTAGAAGTAAAGATATTATTTTAAAATTGAAATTTAGTTTATTTATGATTATACTTTAGGTTTGATATTTATTTAACCTTATTAACCAATTATAATCATTATTAGAAAGACACTACAATTTATCATTTTTAACTATTTACAAAAAAAATTTGGGTTGTTTAAGGTAAACTAAAATTTATATTTATGTTGACCTTGTAATTTATATTTAAATTAATAATTGAACTATTTTATACAAATCGTTCCAATATTGCATCTTTAAAATGATAATTGTTTACATCCAACAGTATATTAAAACCAATAAATTAAGTATAATATGTTAAAAGTTAAAAACATAACTTTATAAGTAGAAGTAAATATATTATTTTAATATTGAATTTAGTTTATATATAATTACACTTTAGGTTTGATATATATTTAATTTTATTAACAAAGTTATAATTATTATTCAAAAGAAATTGAAAAGTCACAGGAGTTTCAAATGAATGTGGTGAAAGGAAAAATACATGAGAGTTTCAAATGTATGAAGTTAAAGGAAAAATGCTAGCTTTATAAGATATATAAATATAGATAGATAGATAGATAAATAGATATAGATAGATAGATAATAATTTAACTATTTTATACAAATTATTCCACAATTGTATCTTTAAAATGATAATTGTTTACATCCAACAGTATATTAAAACTAATAAATTAAATATAATATGTTAAAAGTTAAAACATACCTTTATAAGTAGAAGTAAATATATTATTTTAATATTGGAATTTAGTTTATATATGATTACACTTTAGGTTTGATATTTATTTAAGCTTATTAACTAACTTATAATTATTATTCAAAAGAAATTGAAAAGTCATGGGTGTTTCAAATGAATGTGGTGAAAGGAAAAATGCATGAGAGTTTCAAATGAATGAGGTTCAAGGAAAAATGCTAGCTTTATAAGATACTAGACGAATTCTCGTGCGTTGCGCGGTGCATGTTAAAAATATATTATTAGAATATAGTTTTCAGACACCTTGTAGTTAATTTGATTCATCAATTTAGGTTCTTTTATTATTATTATATTTAATGTTTTCCTTTTAACTATGTTAAAAAATATATATTGAATTTTTTTAAACATTATTTGATATTTTACTTTAGGTTTTAAATTTTACACTAAATTTTTAAGCTTATTTGATATATTAATGTAGGTTATTTATTTAACTATATATTGAAGTTAACAAATTAAGTATATCATATTGATACCAAAGGGATTGTAGCCCAGTGGTATAAGGTGGTGCCCTCCCTCTTTGCGGTCGAGGGTTCAAGTCCCATTGTGGACATAGGTGGAATAGGTGTTGTTAGCTTAGGAGTAGATTACATTTGCCGGTTCAAAAAAAAGTATATCATATTGATAAGTTATAAATTCTTCCATTTATGATAATGTTTACAACTAAAAACATATTTAAGTTAATAAATTCGTATATTCTATGGAAATATAAAACGTTAAGAGTTTCAAATAAATGTGGTGAAAGAAAAAAAATGCGTCATTGTGATATATACAATTATTTGATAATTTTATAAACCGTTTAAAATTGTGTAAATTATATATCAAACGTATGATAATCTATATATAACGGGTAACAAAATATATGAACAAAAATATGAACTATAACTTTTAGTAACATAAAAATAAAAAAACATCTATTATAATATTTATATTAAAAATGATATATATACAACGAATAATAAAAAATATGAAAAATAAACACTACAACTTTGAATAACGTAAAAACACTAAAACATTTATTATAATATTTATGTTAACTTTTCATATTTAAATCACAGAACTCTTCAAATACATTAATGTTTTTAATGAGCAAAACTTTCCAACCTTATAAAAGAAAGGAAAATAAAAAGATATTAGTGATTACTAATTAATAATCATAAGTTAAAAAGTCTTGAGTTGTAACTAATAAATATACATAAATTAGAAACTCTTGAGTTGTAGTGTGAGTTTCTAATGAATAGAGTAATTGGAAATGTGTATTTATTATTATTATTATTATTATTATTATTATTATTATTATTATTATTTGTCTAAATAATTAGTTTTGATGTATCATTTTAATCTCTTCAATCTTAAATATAAAGATATTTAATTATAAATTTATAACATATATAGGTGCATATATATATATATATATATATATATATATATATATATATATATATATATATGTGTGTGTGTGTGTGTATGTATATATATTAAACAAATCACATATAATATATATTTTCGTAGAAATCATATGTAATTATTATCGTAGTAATATGGATAAATTACTTTCATATGAAGAACATATCATGATAAGTCATCATAATTACATATCAAATGTTAAAAATTATGTTATCTTTTAAATATTGTCTTGTAAATATGTTGTGTAGGATAACCCAACAAAAAAATAATAGAAAATAAACATAATCAAAATATAAAAACTACAATCAAATAAATAAAAACATTGGATGGTTGAATATATAAATAAAACTGTTACATAAATATACGTTTAAATTAAAAGAAAAAACTAACACTCGTCTACTTTGCTAAAAAAAAACATATATCTGTTTTTTGAATCTTCTTTCTTTATTGAACACCATTCAACCATAGAAATTTGATGACAATTATTCACTAACCTGCAATGAAAATGTTTTTCTTGAAAAAGAATAATGAGAAAGATATTTCAAGCAAAGCATTGATGTTTGGAGAGTCACATTCAAGATTGAGTAATACATACAAATCACATATAAATGTCAAATGAGAAATTGAATATAAAGAAAAAATAGAAAATCTTCATTTGTTTCGGTTAAAAGAAAAAAGCATATTACAATTACCATCGATGCAACATAACCCATTTCTTCAAATCATCATATTTGGATCGTGAATGCTTCAACTATATGAAAACTTTTGAATCATAATATCTTCAACCAAATGACGACTTTTTGTAAGAAAAATGTACTAATATAACTACATATATAATGAAGGTGAAAGGGTGTGCATGTTCGAAATGCATGAGGTTTTTAACTTATAGAGTGAGTGATTTTCTTAGAATGAGATTATGTGTGATTAATTACATTAAACTTGAAAGGGTGTGGGGGTTTCAAATGCATTAGATGTTGGTAAATTTTTATGGTGGTTTCAAATACATGGGATTCAAGAAAAAAATGCTAGCTTTATAAATATGTATGATATAGATATAGATATAGATATAGATGGACAGATAGATATAGATATAGACTAGATGAATTCTCGCGTGTTGCGCATCGTAGGTTAAAAATAAATTGTTAAAACATTGAAAAATATATGTTTAAAATTGTTACGTTATTGACATTAACTTTGACATAATATTTGAACAATATTATTCATCGATATCAACTCACACTCCTCATTAATAAAATTAAATATAATTATATATTTAATATTATTTTTATCAATTGTTATGATTGAATAATCTAAACTTTTACTTATGTGATTATTTTCTATTTTCAATAATGATGTTCATTTAAAATACAATTTATTTGTTGTTAACATTATGTAGTTTATAAATTGATGTTATTATCATTTAAAATTATTTTTTTTTAGTTTTAAACCACTTATTATTATTAATAAGTTAAAGAATACTTTTAAGAAATACTTAATATTACTATTAAATGTGAAACATACACTAAATAATAAACTGATAAGATAGACAATTTGCATTTCAAAAGAACTTGCATGGATAACATTGTGACATCCCCATTTTTACGGCCAGAAAAGACCGATTTTGTTTATGGTTTATAAAAATCAGAGTATTTCTTTTAATAAAAACGTTGCGGAATTTGTTCCCAGAAAAAACATGATAATTTCATTATCAAAGCATTTCCGAAGAAATGTATTTTTATTCATTTTAAAACATTTGAGATCTAATAGCATAAACAGAACTTACATTGATTTACATTGGTGATCTATATCTCCTTAATCTCTCAGTGTAATATGACTTCATATCAATACCTATGATATAAATAAACTGAGTGGGTCAGGTTGGGAAACCTGGTGAGTAGATAGGATTTTCAACCCACAATAATACAATTATTATGTTTAATCATCAAACAATTAACCCAATTACCCATCCCCATTATCTTCTTTATTTCTAAGTACCTTCCCTAAGGATTTATCCTAAGGGTCGTCTCCTACATCATATTTACCTCTCATCTCCTTACATCGCATTTCCTTATATGTTTGTTCCTAAGGAATCTCCCTAAGGATCATCGCCTACATCGCATAGACAATATTAATTCAGGGATTACTCCCTCAATACGTGCCCAACAAGGGTTAGGTCATCATCACATGAATACATAGTTACAACATCGCCTGAACTCGTAACTCATAGTAAGGGTTAGAGTATCATCGCATGAATACATAGTTACAACATCGCCTGAACTCGTAATTCATAGTAAGGGGTTAGAGCATATCGCATTAATACTTAGTTACAACATCATCTGAACTCGTAATTCATCATCTATAGGTTATGGGCCTGTTGGTGTTTCCACGGGGTTGTCTATAATAGTCCTTGGTCGCCATCTATACTTTGGTAGATGACTACATCTCCAAATTGCCAGACAAGGTTATCGTATCTTTCATCCTACATCATCGATTCATCATCACCTATCTATTATCACCTTCCTATCATCACCTATCTCTCATCATTTTATTTCATCACACACCAACTATTTTATCTGTGCATATATTTTATCCCACCATATTTGTAGATATAAAATAAATATACAGTTTAAATCATTTCAAACATGTATAAAATCATTCATCCAGCATAGACAACAAGTATTCAGATAATATGCACACATAACACATAATTTATATAAAATAATTCATATATATATATATATATATATATATATATATATATATATATATATATATATATATATGTAAGATGAAAGAGACCATGCACTCACTCGATAAGGTGGTGACTCGGTACTCGAACAACGCTTCGTTTACTTTAAAATATTTTCCTTCGACAAAACTTAGTATTATTACCACTAGATTTTAGTCTAATATTTACCGTGACTAATTATTAGTCTTATTATTATTATATAAGTGTTTGAACAATACTTTTCAACCACTATGTACAGACAGGGCCATAAATAAAACACCAGGGGACAGGAGCATTTTGGCATATAGCACTTCTGAAATCCAACAACCCTATGCGGCCCTTTAAACCAGATTCCCCGTACCGCAAGTAGTTAAAAAGATATTTAACGACACTTATATAATAATAGCTCAAATATTTATTATAAGTTCATAATAACAATACTAATTTTAAATATAAGCTATATTAAAACAGGGTAAGCGTAACTTACTTACAAGGGGGTTTTAGCTAGGAGTCGGGCTCTGCAGGGGCATAACTTCGTCGCTGAATCTTTCTAAGAAAGATTCGTGCAACGCTTCAGTGGTCACCTTATTATACTAAAACTACAGAAAGAAAAGTCGAATCACGAGGGACCGAAATGCTTGGGGGATAAGAAGATAAAAACTCTTGAATCAAGAGAATGGTGCAAGAAATATGAGAGCCCAAGCCTCTTATTTATAGTAATTGAATTTACAAAAACTACCCTCCATAATTACTTAATGACCTTATACTTATATAAACGACTAAACACCCCTTCGTAATACTATTTTAAATAGATTTAATGATATTTGTACTAAACTAATGTCAAAAGTACTCAACAGTAGTCTTATAATAACCGCATCGTCGATACCTTTCTAATGATATATAAGTGTGTGTGTGTGTGTGTATATATATATATGTGTGTGTGTGTGTGTACGTATATATGGTTTATACTTTATTTTAATGCGTAAATATGTTATTATAATTAGTAACTCGTTCATACGAACTCCATTTTTGAGGTTCTTTATATCCACACGTTGGCATTTACGAATACTACAACTTTCATTTAGACGCCGTCTGCTAATTCTCATTCTATCTCAGATTTACAAAACTGTATCGAATTTATCGCGCTCGAAGAATATGGACAAAGCTTCGTACATATCTTTAATATACGAGCTCTATTCTCGACATTATTTATATCCGCGTGTAGATAAAAACAAGATCTAAAACTTTCATTTAGACTCCGTCGGCTAATTCTTGACTGATCTTAAATTTAACAGTAGGAGGAGATTATACTGTTAAATGTCCGCGTAAGATTCATAACTTCTACATACGGACTCCGTTTCCGTCTATCTTTTTACTGTTGAGTTTTTATTAATGATATCTTCAACTCTCATTTAGGTCGCGTTGGCCAAAAACCTCTCGAACTAAAATTCGAGTTTCGGGTCGTGCACTGCTATGCCAAAATGTTTGAAAATTCATAACTTCCTCATACAAAGTCAGATTTGGGCGTTCTTTTTATGGATGCTCACAGTTTAACATATTCTACATCTTTTATTTAGATTACTAAGGCTAAAAATACCTCCATCGTAAATTCACTATTTACGTCTCCCGGTGTCATGCTGGTTTTGCCGTAAAACTTCGACGGGTCATAACTTCTTCGTTATAACTCGGATTTTGGCGTTCTTTATATGTACGAAACCCTCGAGACGTATTCTAAAACTTGGTTAAGATTCAATATTCTAAATAATCTTTTGTCGAAAAGTCATTTTCGATCCCTATTATCTCTAAATTGACTAGCCCGGATCTACGGGCGTTACAAATATGATATATACATAATTTTTATAATTTGATTTTATTATTTATAATTATTTTTCATTAGTTTTAAAACCACTTATTATTATTAATAAACAAAGGAAAACTTTTAAAAAACACTTATTATTATAATTAAAATATTAAACACATACTAAAATATAAAGTGATAAGAAGTAATTTGTATTTTAAAAGAGACTTACGTTGATACTATGGATAATATTGCATATCCATGATTTTTAATTAGTTTTTACTTTGAAGCAATACAAACATACAAACATATATACAATATTTAATTAAATATTATATATATCACTTATGGATAATATAGCATATCCATGATTTTTTAATTAATTATTACTTTGAAGCAACACAAACATACAAACATATATAATATTTAATTAAATATTATATATATATATATATATATATATATATATATATATATATATATATATATATATATATATATATAGCACTTTCCATAACATATGATCAACAACATGAATCTAATCTAATTTATATTAAAGTTTCAATCACAACATACAATGATTGTCTTAAAGGATATTTAAACCAAGAAAAATATAATAAAATAATTATTATATAACAAACATACGAATTAAAAACTTTAACATAATAAAATGGCTCGAAAAATGGTTCAAAGCCCTCAAACCAACACAAAACCTTTAAACTTGTATTCTTTGTGAATTTTGTGTGTCTATTAAAAGAGAATGACATTTTTATATTAGACTATACATGAATTGTTTATTAAACATATTATATAAGTTATAAAACCTTTCATGATGTGTAATTTATTACTTTGAAGGTGAAAATGTGTGGGGGTTTCAAATGCATGAGGTACTTGAAAAGTTGTGTGGGGGTTTCAAATGCATGAGGTGATAGGAAAACTATCTCATTTATAAACATAGTATGATATGATATAGATATAGTCATACATATACATATATAGATAGATATAGATATAGATAGATATATAAGATACTAGGCAAATACCCGC
Source organism: Lactuca saligna (assembly GCF_052625555.1). NCBI lineage: Eukaryota > Viridiplantae > Streptophyta > Magnoliopsida > Asterales > Asteraceae > Lactuca > Lactuca saligna. The sequence goes on from NC_136425.1 coordinate 61,870,587, forward strand.
ACATTGCACTTGTTAAAATAATATTGTTAAAACATTGAAAATATGTTGTTTAAAATTGTTATGTTATTGATATTAGTTTTGATATAATAACTTTTTATTAAATTTATATAGAAATTTCAACTATTTTGAACAATATTATTCAATGACATATACCTGTTACTTGCACATAAATAAAATTCTCGATTTAGTGTTATTTTTAATAATTCTTATGATCAATTAATTTAAAATTTTAAATAGTTGGATATCATTTTAGTTAATCTGACCTTATGATTTAAATATATTTAACAAATTTAAACATTTTAACTATTAAAAAAATTATTAGTAAAATGATATCTAACAACTAATTTGATACTTTGATATTAATAGTATAAATACACTTTGATTTAAATATATACATTTCTATCTATATTAGTAGTATAAATACACTTTGATTTAGTTAATTTGACACTTGGATATCATTTTAGTTAATTTTTAGTTAAGTATTTAACACTATTTAAATTAAAAAACTAAGTATATCATAGTAATAATTCTAAAAATCTACCACTAGTATGATATTATTTTTTATGTAATAAGTCAAATAAGGTTAGAGTTGAACAAATATATCATACGTATCTTGAATTTTATATATAATAAATAAATAATAGTATGAAAGTACTATAAATTTTACTAGCATAAAAAACTACAGCATATATTATAACATTTTTATTCAATAAACATATTAATATTAAACACTCGTATAATCACACATAAAGAATACATGGAAATCAATATAAGCTATAAATCTATTTGGTACATTGAAAAAATAAGTAACATTCTCACTTTTTATGTAAAAAACCTATTTTTTTTCAACTTTTCATATTTGAATTACAAATTACTTCAAATATATGGATTTTTTTGAGGGAAATCTTACTTATATACTACTAATATAGATAGAAATGTATAAATAAGGGGAAAAAGTTATTAATAAATGATATTAATTCTAGGAACATGAAAAATCATTTTGTTAAGCGATTATAAGATATTAGTTAAAAAAAATGAGTGGTTGGTATTAACTGGTTGAAAGTTGAAAGATTATGAAAATTTCAAAAGAATATGTTGTAAGTATATGACATATCCTAAAACATATTCACTTGGATGACATCTTTTATAAGATATTAAAAGTATCAATATGAGTAATTCACTTGTAAAATCTCATTAAATTCAATTGTGACCTATCAAAATGTTAAAATGATAAAAAAAATTCCAAGAAAATTACTTTCATTCACATATGAGTTTATTTAAATTCATATGAATTTGGATATTTATTCGAATTCACATGTAAATTCAATACATCCATATGAAGGATTATTCATTCAAATATTTATTATTCATATAAATCATTCACATGTTAATGACAAACATATAGACTAAAACATTGTCAAATTTTGTACGATTATGTAAACAACTGTCATATTCACATTGTGAATGCCAATTAATGTGTTCGTTTGGATGGATCGGTTCGATCCGATCCAATAAAAATGAATCCAAATTAACTTCGATTTTCAAAACATGGATCTAAATAATCTAAACTAAATTCAAATATGATATGAACCAACCAAATTACAATTCGATTGAATCGGTTTTTTACAATTTGCTTTTCAAGAGATGATACACTTAAAAAGTATGTAACCGGAATATTTGTCAACTCTAAATAAAATAAATTGTTTAGTTATGAATGTGAGTATCACTTTCGAGTCTTCATTTTTATTAATCAAAAGATTGAAATAGTAAAAAATTTCAAGTGAAATTACTTACTTTGATACGTGAATGCGAGTAAAATTTCGTTGTGGAATCTCATTAATTCATTTATGAACGATCAAAATATTAAACTATTAAAATAATTACAAGAAAATAACTTACATTCACTTCACTCACATGTAAATTTATTCAAATTCACATATGAATTTGGATATTTATTCTAATTTACATGTAAATTCAGTATATCCAAATCAACGATTATTCACTAGATATTTATTATTTATATAAATCATTCACATGTTAATGACAATCATGCAGACTAAAAAATCATCAAATTTTGTATGATTATGTATACAACTGTTAGATTCATATTATGAATGTCGAGTACGAATGTTTGTTTGGATGGATCTGTTTGATTCGATTCAATTAAATGAATCTAAATTAATTTTGATTTTCAAAATATGGATCCGAATAATCTAAACTAAATTCAAATCTGATCAAAACCAGCCAAATTACAAATTAAATGGATCAACTTTTACAATTTGGTTTTCAAGTGGCAGGACACTTCAAAAAAATATATAACTTGAGTATTAGTGAACTGTTAATAAAAATTTATTGTTAATTAAAATTTATAAATAACTATTGATAAAACACGTATTATAATTTAATAAATTATAGATAAGAAAACTTTTGAGGACTACGTATTAATGGTTTTTATTGGATAATACTTTCTAATATATTTCAAAAGTAATTTAGTAAATTAATAAATAATTATGATGTAAAAATAAAAATATAGTTAAATTCTTGAAGAGTACTTGACATTAGTTTCAAGAGGTACAACATAGGCTTTGATCTGGTAGAGGAACACCATCATTTGGAGATCAACAAACATTACTTTGAAGAGGTGTATCAACTATCCTGATGTTAATAAGTTGTGCACTCTCAAAGATGTCAAAAAAGTACTTCATTTGAGATAATAGATAACCATTTTTAGATTGAGCAAGCTCAATCCCTAAGAACTGTAAGAATTAGGGTATAGAAAAGGCTTAAAAATTATGAGAATTGTGTTAAACACTTTTATATTAAAGTATTTGGGTGGTACTCCCAATATTCTTTAATTGGATAGCAACCAGAGAGACCAGAAGAGAGAATGTGTTAATGATGGTTTCGAATGTACCAGAAATGGAGACCAAAACCTACTTTTGATCTTTGTCTGAAAACTGTCATATGACAGTTTTAAACTAACATAAAACCATAAAAACTAACATAATAATGGAAGTTTGGATAAGGGTCAAACCAGCCATGGGATGTTCCCCTTAGACCCCACCAGGGGCTGCCGCCCCTTGGAACACGCTCCCAGGGGTGCTGCCCCCGGACCCCCGTTCATTTAGGGGCTTCACCCCAAAATGACAGTGTACTTTGAAACTTGATCAAACTTAAACAAGTGTGTACTCCACACCTTCCTTACTTGTTTAATGTTTATCAAGATCACTTTTGGTCAACAAAGTAATCCCATTACAGTTAAATAATATTAATGATAACAAAACACCAACAAACCTCCCCCATTTAAGTGTAATATTGATTAACTTAAAATGAAACATAACGCCAACAAACTGATGCATAAATGAAATGTCGTGATGATTGAATTTCACATTAGTATATTATATAATCCAAATATTCAAATATCAGGGTGTCACTAAGGATTGAACCCTTTCTACCCATAGTGAATACATGAAGATAATACACACAACATTTTACATTCTAATGAGTTCTAACTGATGGGTTTTGAGCAATATATCAATCGTATGGTGTACATGCAAACCATAATAGCTTTCGATCTAGTTTGTCTAATGAACATGCAATTGATAATCCAAAGCCATAAACCCTAGATATAATAAACTATAATTGAAATTAGGCTTTAGATCTCACCTTTGATTGTTATATAGCAATAACAATCAATCCTTGGCTTCAGAAAGCTTAATGCCTCAAGTGTTGCACTTTTAATGGAGTTACAAACACCACTAAGCAACTTGGATGAAGAGGGAGTAGAGAGGAGGCACCAAAAATGGTTGGAAACCCTAAGGGAAGTCTCCACCACGTTTTTGGGGCCATAAGGGTTCCTTATATATGTTGGCTATTAGGGTTTACAGCTAGGAAACCTTAATCTGATTGCTTAAGCCCTAAGCAGCCCATGGACTCCCTCTTTAGAAGCCTTGGACGATTATTAATGGGTTTCCCCATAGAATTCTTCCACTCCAACTTCTATGGATTCCACTAGCCCATCTATGTAATTATCTTATAATTACACAATAAGTCCATAAAGTTTAATTAATCTCTTTTTGCCTCAAAATTAATTCTTAATTAATTATTGATTAATATTAATTAAACAATATGATTTCTCCTTTAATATATTATTTTCATAATATATAAATAAATCATAATTAAACCTTTCTCTCCTTAATTCATCCTACTTATTGCTATGGTGAAGGCAACTCAAAAGGACAATGCTCATAATCGGGTCAAGTACATACCAAAATAGTTATGGACTTAGACACTAATCCAACAGTCTCCCACTTAGATAAGTCTAATAACTTATTTTGCATAACTTCATAACTTGATCAGCAATCGTAGCTTTCAAAAGCCGCTATCAACTCTAATCTTATAAGATAGTGTGTCCTTTAGATAAGAGATCATATATTCCTCCGTTTTCAAGACGTCGTATAGACACAAGACATGAATTTTAATCATTCTCTCTATACTGTTTCCTGAATTCCGATTTATGACGACTGACAACAGACTACAATTGAACACATCAACTTAGTCCCGGCTTGGCCAAGCACTTAGGGTGTCATCACTAAATTATCGAGGGGCCCACATATATCGCTTTTATCCCAGTTTGGGTAAAAGGAATGGATAAAGTTTGACTCAAATGCTCGCTTGTACTCACTTATCGAATCACATAGAACAATAAGTTTTATAACACGAAGTTATTGGTGCATTTACTTATCATCAATGTGCAACCGACTAGCAAATAACAACTCACACGTCTCGGTTTCAAGAATATACAACATTATCGTCTCACAATCACTCGTGATAAAATCCATGAAGTGATTAAGGTGAGAATAGGTTTAATACAATACTCTAATCTTATTAAAGCACTCATGAACTATGCAGCAAACTTGTGCTATGTCTAAATACTTCAGACAATCTATAGACAGATTCATGACAGTCTTCCTTCATACCTACTCCCAACGTATGACCGACTGTGGATCTTTGAATAACCTAGTTATTCTAGAAGTCAAAACATGCAGAGTGAAATGCAATAATAATATTAATCCTATATGGCCCCAAAACTTTTGAGCGTAAATAAAACACTTTTATTTAAACACCATATCGATTACTCGTTATTCATTGTTTACTGTTTCAGAAAATCAACTTATTACTTGAATTACAACAATAGTTGTCCCATGCTCCGAGCATGCACACTATGTTTCCTATGGTCCATGCTTTGTGAAATAGATCAATTGAAAACTTTTCCAATGATGCTCATTTCACAATTCCTAATCCTCAATAATAGTGTAAGAATACAAGGTTCTTGCTACTACTATAATATGTTAGATTCAAACATTTTATGCAACGATCCTTTTGTAAAGTCATAGCACAAAAGTCACCAAGACTTGGCCAATGAAAATACGAGGTTCTCTATCATAAATTGTTACAAAACATTTCTATAGATGTGTTGTCTCTCACTCAAAGTACATTTCTTTGAACATCCCTTTTGCATAAAATTTTTCTAATCTAGACATAAATTCTTAATTTTCAATTCCCAATATGGAAACATTTCCATATTTGCCATACGACAACTCATTCTTAATAGAATTGTATCTATTCATAGTAATGTCAATATGGTCCATCCAACACTATACTTCCAACTACTCACAAGAAACAAATCCTTGGCGAACCTTAGATCTCCCTTTGATAGTTGTTTAATTATTTTAGTAAAAAAAACGTTCTAGTCCTTTTTCCCTCTTAGTGCGCTAAGCATTTGGAAAATTTTAGAATTATCAAACATTATAGCATATGCAATCGATCCTATACCCGAAGTATATGGGACATGATTCATAATGTATTACATAAAGACGTAATACTTTACCAGTCTTTTGCTATAATATTTCTAATTGACATGTTCTCACAATTTTGATTATGAAAAGGGATGCCGTAATCATAACCAAATGTTGAGAATGCAATTATCCTTTCCATATATAGAATTTCCTCATGTCGAACCATTCCAACACAACATTCATATATATATATATATATATATATATATATATATATATATATATATATATATATATATATATATATATATATATGACTAAATTTGATTAAAATTCCACAATCTAAGCCTTTAGATTTGAAATGAAGTATACTATTCTCTCGCTTAATTATAGCAAAACAACTTTTCAACCCCAACAACGCTGCCAAATGAATCTTTGTTTTCTATAATTAATATTGCTAACTTGCAATAATTGAAATAATAATCATGCTCCCACTAACACGATGATTATTACCATACAAGCATAACACTTATGCTCCCACTAGCTTTTACATATATTTAGAAAACATCTGAACTTCCAGAAAACAATACTTATTCAATTCCTTAAGTTCATATTTCTAAATACCTGATGCTTTGATAAACCTTTATCTAAGCTTCTTAAACTCATACACCTCTGCCTTAGAAAGCTCACATGTGTGCCTAAAGAAATTCAGAACTTATGTTACTAAGTCCCAAATGTTCAAACCAATTGCCAAATCTCACAATTTGAACTATGAAAAGGGATGTCGTAATCATAATCGAATTTGAGAATACAATTTTCACAATTGCAATCTTCTTAAAATATCTCTTAGTGAAAGCATTTCCTTAAAATCATTTTCATGAAGGAGGGAAACCTTATGACACTTTGATTTTAAAGTGTATGTGTTCCTATCCATGCGAATTTATCATAACAACAATCATAAGACAATGTTTGTGACAAATCCAACTTATATGGATTGAACTTGTTCAATCTTGATTTCTCGCCTTATGGCAGCATGAATGCCCACCATTGCTTCTAGGTTGTTAACAAGCTCACCCTTACCTTATAATGTACTTTCCATTGATCAGGGTACCTTGCCTTTATGTAATCCATTTGAGAACTCATACAACTCATATTGCATAGTTGACTTAATCTGGAATGGCACAGAAACAAAATTATGTCAACACAATAGGTCGCCAACCTCAAGTCCTGTGTTAGTGATTTACTTATTCGTTTATTCTTGATTTGTTCTTGAACTTTTCAAGACAATTGAGACTCCCACTGACTTCTTGACCTATATGATTTTATTTGTCAAGAAACATTTCTTGACAAACAAATATTCAAGAGTTAGTGTAGTTTTTTATCAAGACAAAACACTTCACAAAATTGGTCCTAATTGGTCTTTATCTTATCCTAGACATCACAACTTACCAATTTTAAATGTGCAAGAATAATAAAACTTTTCCAAATTCCACATTTGATGAGTGTTATAAACCTACTTAAGACTTGTCACTCAATTCACAATCTTGGAGTATGACTCTAAGATTCGATATTGGAACGAAGTATGATTAACTTCTTGATTTAACCATTTCCACAATTCCCGATTCCTCTTCTTAGACATACAAATGTACTAAGACTCACTTAGAGGATCAATTAAGATATGGATCTTAATCATTAAGACTTTATCATAAAACACAATAAAAGTTACTCTCCCTTCTTCTTAGAACATAGAAACTTTTATCTTTCTGCCTTCTTGATTCTTCTTATTCGTTCTACCATTTATTGAAACTTTTTCAATCAACTCAGAATTACACTTAATCTTATAAGCATAATCATATTTACTAAACTTTAGTAAATCATGACGAATATATTTATCACTCTTGTGGTGGACTTGATCAGCGCACAACCAAGTGTACCTGATCCCTAGCCCTTCACTTGACTCTTTGTCAAGGAATTAGTCTAATTTCCAAATATGAAAGTTTTTCATTCATCACATAATGCAAGTTGCATGATTCCAAGTTTCTGTCCAATTGAAACTTGGGCGATGAGAAACTCTCCCTATTTGGTAAATCCTCGACATTTCCACAAATAACATAATTAAGAATCAAATCCATTATTACTAATAGTAGAAACATTGAAACATCAATTTTTTCATACATGCCATTGCAAGGATAAATAAATAAGACAAAAAACAAATTTTATTTTATGCGTAAAAACTTTGTCCTTACAATGCAATTCAACTGGAAAACTGTGCTATTACATCTTCCTAAGCAATCTATTCTAACGCCAAGTAGTAGCTCAAAAATCCAATCTTCAAACAATGCGATCAAAATACATTTTTCTTCACGATTAGATTCAACCCACTTCTTACCTTAAGCTTCCTTTTTTTTTCTTCGATCCTACGAAAATATCAAAATGTAATCTTATTACATCTTGTATTAAGAATCAAAAATAGGAACTTAAAAGAGCTTGATAGTGGATTTCATAACTGAACAAGAGTCATAACACTAGTCTTTCTCGTCTCTTAGATCTCATAGGTAGATAGGGCAGCTTCATCTCCAATGCCCCTTCTCTTGACAATAAAAGTAAATGGACTCCTTTGGCAAAGCACATGGGACAATCTCATACTTAGTCCTTTCTGGACTTCCAATGTTGCTAGTGTCCATTGAAGTTTGGGAGTTTGATTCACCAAACAAATTTTCTTGATCAGCACGCCAAATCATTGCTGACTCAGTAGCTATAAGCAAATAGGTCAAATCAATGAGGGTCACGTCGTGGTCCATCATATAGTACTCTCTAACGAACTCACTATATGATTCAAGAAGTGACTGAAGTACCCAGTCAACAGCCAACTCACCTGAAATCTCGACACCCAACATCCTTAACCTGTCAATGTGTGACTTCATGTCTAAGACGTGTGCACACATAGGTTTCCCATCTTCGTGTTTACTTGCCAAAAGGGCTTAAGTTAGCTTGAACTTTTCAAGCCTTCGAACTTGTGGGCCAAGGAGAATAATTGGAGGAGGTGGAGGAGGTGAAGCATGATCTCTAGTTCCTCGATCAAATCATGGAATATCATCTTCATTTGGAAAACTTGTTCCATGGGATTTGGTAAGACCATTGTTAGATTCAGACATCTACAAAACGGGAGAAATTCAAGTCAAGTTGATTAGAATCCTTGATGTAACACCCAAATGAAACATCAAGGCTAGGATCGAACACAATACTCTACAACCTAGAAGAGGGATGCTGTAATATAGTTGTAGAATATTTGAAGGTAGGTAAATGACGATTTACCAATTTCCACCATGAAAAACGAAAAAAGGAATTTTAGTTTTAAATGAATTGAAACTCCTAGATCTTTTGAGATTAATTGAACTTTTCAATGGCATGTTTAATCTCGATTATGCCCTACTATTTGCGACCGGGATACCGAGGATCACAAACAAGGTGTGAATAACCATGAGAATGTACATGGTGCACTCAATGTCATGCTCACCTAATCAATGTGCCGGTTAACCATACATGCTCCATTGATCTATGACAGACATCGAATCACCCTTCGCTACCAATGTCAATCCCAAATTAGTGTGCTGGTTAACCACACACGCTCCACTAACGTCTTGGCAAGGGTATAAAGTATAATTCCATGGATTAGCATACAATTTCACATTTTGCCTAAAGTAACTATGATTTGGGAATTTGTAAAAGCATGTAGTTATTTTGTACTTCATTATACTTATAATGGAAGGTTTTTGTCATATCCTACCCGTTGGGCTAACGACCCTCCACTAGTCAAGAGTACGGTGGGTAAGAGTGGATACCCATTCAATCGCCATTTTATAGGCAATTTCCTTAGACACCCCTTATAGACCAGCTTCGTGAATGAGGCCTACTAACGGTAAGACTGACTGTTTACTCATATAGATATATATATATATATATATATATATATATATATATATATATATATATACATATATATATATATATATATATATATATATATATATATATATATATAATATTAGACTTTTAATTTTATATATAATATAGGGTGTATTTTACACTTTTAAAATACTAGGTGGTCTAATTTAATAAATTATACTTTTAATTTAATTAAATTTAAACCAAAATTTATGGAATTATTAACTCTCTTTTAATTATACATTTTAATTAATTAATAAAACCATAAGGGTGTAATTTGAACTTTTCAAAGTACTAGGGTTTTAGAATTCAATATTTCAAAATTAAATTTTTAATTAAATTTTAAATTCCAAAACTGAGGGAAAGTTTTTGAACTTTTCAAAATATTTTGGTTCAACTATTTAAATTTCAAAAACTAAAACTATTAAGCTCAAATTTAAACTATGAAACCTAAGGGTTAATTTGAAACTTTTTCAAACTATATTAAGAACATTCTAGATCAAAAATTCAAATAAGGCAATTAACAATGAATTGGTGGTTGTTTAATTTTAACCTAGTCCAATTTCTTGCAAGATAATTCACCAAGTAATTCAAATAATTAAATTTAATCATATAAGGAAATAATTATTCAATTAATATGAAGTTATCTTTTATTTTGGCGAGGATAACCACCTAATATCATAAAAATCCAATTTTTATCAATAAAAAACATTTTGGTAATTATCCCACAACAAAAAGGCAAGAAAATCGTGAAATTTGCTCCATCTACGACTCAGACTTGTCGAGTTCACTATGGACTCGGTGAGTCCATCCCCCAAAAGCCAAAAAAATTTCAATTTTAAGCATGAATAATCAACTATAGCATCAAATACATCAAACAAACAACCCTAGTCTCTAATACCACTGAAGGGTTTGGAACAATACATCAATCCTATGGTGTACATGCAAACCCTAATAGCTTTGAATCTAGTTTGTCTAATGAACATGAAATTGATAATACAAATCCATAAACCCTAGATCTAATAAACTATAACTGAAATTAGGGTTTAGATCTCACCTTTGATTATTATATAGCAATAACAATCAATCCTTGGCTTCAGAAAGCTTAGTGCCTTAAGTGTTGCACCTCTAATGGAGTCACCAACACCACTAAGAAACTTGGATGAAGAGGGAGGAGAGAGGAGGCACCAAAAATGGATGGAAACCCTAAGGTAAGTATTCACCACGTTTTTGGGGCCATAAGGGTTCCTTATATATGCTGGCTATTAGGGTTTACAACTAGGAAACCCTAATCTGACTGCTTAAGCCCTAAGCAACCCATTGACTCCCTCTTTAGAAGCCTTGGACGATTTCTAATGGGGTTCCCCATAGAATTCGTCCACTCCAACTTCTATGGAGTCCATTAGCCCATCTATGTAATTATCTTATAATTACACTATAAGCCCCTTAAGTTTAATTAATCTCTTTTAGCCACAAAATTAATTCTTAATTAATTCTTGGCTAATATTAATTAAACAATATGATTTCTTCTTTAATATATTATTCTCATAAAATATTAATAAATCATAATTAAACCTTTCTCTCCTTAATTCATCTTACATATTGCTATGGTGAAGACAACCCAAAAGGACCATGCTCATAATCGGGTCAAGTACATACCAAAATGGTAATGGACTTAGACACTAATCCAACACTAACTTGACACTATATTTTACTAGCTTCTATCCCATCCTTCAATAAGCATATCAAAGTCAAGTCCTAACTTCTTGAAGCAGCTAAACTTCATGCTTATATAGGTAGTCCTTTTATTCTTGCACTTGCAAATGCGATTTTTCAAAAGAACTATTAAGAATATAAATTCAACCTCCTTTACTCGCAGTACTGAACACATACCTTGTGATGATGATAATAATGTGTTCCAATCTTCAAATTTCAAGATTTCCACATTTAATTCAACATTTAATATTACATTAGATGGGAACTGGGTATCTCAATAGAAACGATTTTAATTGGACTTTAAACCCATCCCTACAGTCGCCTTGTGCACAAGATCTCTTGCTAATCCTTTGGTTAGATGATCGACTAAATTCAACTAAGTTCTTACAAACTCCACACATATCACACCAGTCATGATGATCTCACGAATCATGCTATGTCTAACACCTAAATGTCTAGACTTTCCATTATACACTTGACTATAAGCCTTAGCCAAGGTTGCAACACTATCACATATGATAGAAATGTTAGATATCGGTTTGGTCCATAATGGAATTTCATAAATCAAATTCCTTAGCCACTCAGCTTCTTTACCAGCAGCAGACAATGCAACAAGTCTGTTTCTTAGATGCCCAAGAAATGACACCTCCTCTAAGAAGAAAGACCCAACCACTTGTAGAGGAGCGATCCTCTTAGTTGTTGATCCAAAATGACTTTAAATAACCTTCCAAAAAAGAAGGATATCTACTATATGTTAAACCATAATTCATGGTCCCTTTCAAATACTTGAGTAGTCTACTCACAACTTGCCAATGATGTGTTCTAGGATTACTAGTATATCTACTAAGCCTTCCCACAACATAATGCTCTATCAGGCCTAGTACAAATCATGGCATACATTAGACAACCAATAGCCCTTGAGTATTCAAGTTGAGATACTAGAGATCCTTTATTAGGTAGAAGCTTAAGACTAGGATCTATAGGAGTGCTAATAGGAGAACAATTCTCAAAATTAAACTTTTTCAAAATCTTTTCAATATAATGAGATTGAGAAATTCAAATCCCATTGTTTCCTTGTTTAATTCTTATACCAAGAATTACCTCAGCCTCCCCCAGGTCTTTCATTTCAAAACTAGAGAATTTCTTGGTATTATTAACTTCTTCTAAATCAATACCAAAAATCAACATATCATCCATATATAAACAAATCATGACTCCTTTACCAAAAGTATCAAATTTGTTATATACACACTTGTCAACTTGGTTTAATGCAAAACCATTAGACAAGACAACATCATCAAACTTTTGATGCCATTGTTTTGGTGCTTGTTTCAAACCATATAATGATTTCTTCAACTTGCACACTTTGTGTTCATTTCCAGGCATCACAAACCCTTCAGGTTGTTTCATGTATATTTCCTCATCTAAGTCATTATTCAAGAATGTAGTTTTCACATCCATTTGGTGAATCGCAAGATTATGTATAGTTGCAAGAGCTAATAATAATCTAATAGTGGAAATTCTGGAAATAGGAGCATAAGTATCAAAGAAATCAATGCCTTCCTTTTTCTAAAGCCTTGAATAACCGATTTGGCTTTATACTTATCAATTGTGACATCCACCTTCATTTTCCTTTTAAGGATCCATTTACATCCTAATGCCTTGCAACCAAGAGGTAAATTAGACAATACCCAAGTATTGTTATGCATGGTAGAATCAATTTCATCCTGAATTGCCTCTTTCCAGAAATGAACATCCCTAGATGCCATAGCTTCACTGAAAGTCTTTGGATCCTCCTCAATATTAAAACAATATTGATGTTGAGAAACAATTTCATCCCTTGTTCCTTCAACTAAGTATAGTTGAAAATCAGATCTAAAAGATTTAACTTTTCTAGCTCTATTACTCTTTCTATGTTCAGGCACATAATTTGTACCACCAGAAGCATCTTCAGCTTGATTTGTGTTCTTGTTGAAAGATTATTGAATCATGTCCCTTGGTCTAGGTATAAATGTAAATCTTTCTTCATCAAAGATAGCATATGTTGACTCTATAAAAGTGTTTACAGACACAGAGTCATTAGATTCTAAAACATAGAATCTATAAGCTTTGGAATGCTCAACATAACCAATAAAGATATAATCTATACCTCTTTCACCCAATGTTTTCCTTTTGGGTTTAATGAGCCTCACAACTGCTCGACAACCCCAAACTTTGAGATAACTCAAATTTGGTACCTTTTTACACCAAAGTTCATAAGGAGTATTATTACTCCTTCTATTTGGAGTTCTATTCAATATGTAACATGCAGTTAACATTGCCTCATCCCAAAATCCTTCACTTAATCGAGAATAGGACAACATGGAATTAACCATTTCTTTCAAAGTCCTATTCTTCCTTTCAGCTACACCATTTTGTTGTGGTGTATAAGGAGCTGTGGTTTGATGTATTATTCCAGTTGATTCAAAATAAACTGGATCATAATACTCACCACCTTTATAGTACACAAGACTTTTATTAATTCATTTTTATGAAGCTCAACTTGTTGTTTATAAATTTTAAATTTATCAAGTGATTCATCCTTAGAATGTAGGAAATAGACATAACAATATCTATATGAATCATCAATATAAGTAACAACACACTTTTTGTTTCCAAGGAATGGTGTTGCATGGGAATCACATAAATCACTATGTATAAGTTCTAACACCTTGCTTTCCCTAACAACATCTTTGTAAGGCTGTCTAGTGATTTTAGTTAGCATTCATGTTTTACATTTTCCATTATTTTGCATATCAAAAGCAGGCATTAAACTCATTTTAGATATGTCTTTTAATCTCTTGTAATGAATGTGTCCTAGTCTAGCATGACATAATTCAGATTTATTAAAATTATTGCTAATACTAGTAGAGTCCATGCAAAAAGAATTATCAATAAAAGGATAATTAATATTAAATCTAATCATTCCATTGCATACATATCCAAATCCCATAAAAGAACCATGTCTTGACAAGATATACTTGTCACTTTCTAATACTTGTTTGTAACCATAATTATTTAAAACAATTTCAGACAAAAGATTCTTTCGAATCCTAGGTAGATATAAAACATTGTTTAGACAAAAACACTTTATAGAAGTAAAGTAAAATAATATAGATCCTAAACCCTTGATTGGTTCAGTTGAAACATTTCCATTTTCACCATAGATCCATCTTCAATTAGTTGGCATTCCTTGAACCAACGAAGATCCTTACATATATGGCTTGTTGATCCTGAATTAACCCACCATGCAACTTTTTCATTAGGTGTTTAAGCCCATAACTATAATTGGTATGTACTTGACCCGAGAATAGCATGGTCAATTCGGGTTGCATATCACCGGGACAATTTGATAGGATGAAACTTTTGAGAAGAGGTTATTTTTGATATATTAATATATTATAAGTTCTAATATATTAATATGAAATCATATGGTTTAATTAGTATTGATCAAGAATTAAATTGGAATTAATTCAATGATCAAAAGAGACTAATTAAATTAATGGGGACTAATTATGTAAATTAGTTATATATATGTTTTGGGCTTATGATACATGATGGACTAAGTTTTTGAAAGAATCCATAAAGAGTTAGCCCATTTGATTCATGGATCATGGATAATGAGCCCAAGAGTATGGATTAGGTTTTACCCATGACTCTTGGATTCCTAACATATATATAGAATACCCCATGACTTAAAATGGGCGACTACATGTTCTTGGAGTTCATTGAGCCAGTTTTAGTGAAAGAATACTCTCTTAAAAGTTATCCTTTGTCCTAGGTGTGTTGTGAAATGTTTGAGGTGCAACACTTGGGACACTAAGTTCTTAAAGGCCAAATACAACAAGTTCTACAAGCTAAATAAAGAGGTAAACTTTTAACTAGTATTTTTTGTTGTTTATATCAATTGTATGTTAGTTGTAGTATACCAAAATCCATCAGTGGTATCATAGCCAGATTGTTTTCTATTATATTTGATGCTTGGCTGGTTTTCAAAGCTGGAAAAACCAAATTTCTGTTGTCTGAAAGATCAACTTGTCGAGTCCATGAATAGACTCGATGAGTCCACTTAGTAAAGCATCAAGTCGACGAGTCTAATTCATGCACTCGACGAGTTGGTGCTCTTATGTGTAGAATTTCGAATTTTTTTCCAGAATTGGATTAGGATCATTACCACTATTTGTTTTAAATCATAAAACCTGTTTTTTATAAGGTAATGATCATGCTCATCCAATTAAAATATAATTTGCATAGTTTCAATATTTGTATTAGTTTATATGATAGACTAATTTCTTGCAAATAGTTGATGTAAATTATCTTGACTTATGAGTTTAGTTAGATCATGAATAAATTATTTGATAATTTTGTTAGTTAAAATTATGATCTAAATGCCTATAATGAAATCCATAACTTGTTCTCAAGTTATGGAAAATGAAAAGACTTTCTTTTAAAAGTCATTAAAACTCATAGGTTTTGGAAAATGAAAAGTCTCATTTTTAAAATGGTTTTTAAGTCTTCCATAACTTGTCATCAAGTTATGGAGCATGAAAATTTTTTCAATCAAAATGCATTAAACTCATAAGTCATAGAAACCAAAAGTTTTTTGAAAAGTTCCAAACTTGCCCTCAAGTTTTGGAATTTGTAAAGTCTCACTTTTGAATACTTTAATTCAAACCCTAGTTTTTTAAAAGTTTAAAATAAAACCTTATACTATTATAATATTAAAAGTTAATACTGATATATGTGTATAAGAATAAGCCTCTCTTACCGTTAGTAGGTCTCATTCGCGAAGCCAGTCTATAAGGGGGTATAAGGTTACTGCCTATAAAATGACAATTTAATGGGTGTCCACTTTCATCCATCGCTTCTTTGAGTGGTGGAGGGTCATTAGCTAAATGGGTAGATAGGACACCAATTCTTATTATAAGTATAATGATAATTATAAAGTAACTAAACTTTTATTAAATTCCCAATCTTAGTTCCTTTAGGAAGAATGTGAATATGGTGCTATCCCATGAAATTGCACTTTGCACCTTGTTAAGTCGTTAGTGGAGTGTGTGTGGTTAACCGACACACTAATCTAGGACTGACAGTGCGTGGAAAGGGTAGTTTTATGTTAATCACAGATCAATGGATCGTGTGTGGTTAATCGACACATTGATTAGGTGATTTGTGAGATTGGGTGTACCATGCTAATTTGCATGGTTATTCATACCTTGTGTGTGATCCTCGGCATCCCAATCACAAAATTGAAGGGCACAATCGAGATTTAAACATGCCATTGAAAAGTTCAATGAGTCTCAAAGGATCTAGGAAATTTAAACCAATTAAAACTTAATAATCAATTTCGTTTTTCATGGTGGAAATTGGTAAATCATCATTTATCTACCTTCAAATATTTTACAATTGGATTACAACATCCCTCTTCCGAATTGTAAAATATTATGTTGGGTCCTAGCCTTACTATTTCATTTGGGTGTTATATTAAGGACTTAAATCAACTAACTTGAATTTCTACCTTGTAGATGTCTAGTTCAGACAATTATGGTCTTCCCAAATCTTTTGGAATAATCTTTCCTCTTGAAGATGATGTTCCATGAGTGGATCGTGGAATTGGAAATCATACTTTACTTCCTCTACCTCCTCCAATTATTCTCCATAACCCACATGTTCAATGACTTGTATAGTTCAAGGTTACTCAAGCCCTATTAACTAGTAAACACCAAGATGGAAGGTCTGTGTGTACTCATATCTTAGAGATGAAGTCACATACAAACAGACTGAGAGTATTGGGTGTTGTTGTCTCGAGGAAGTTGGCTATTAACTGGGTTCTTTAATCATTTCCCGAGTCATATAGTGAGTTTATTAAAGACTACTATGTGACAGACCACGACATAACCCTTATTGATCTTACATATTTTCTTGTTGCTGCTGAATCAACAATGATTTGCCACACTGGAAAAACAAATTTGATTGGAAGATCTACTTCTCAAACTTCCATGGACATTGACAATGGTAACATTGGAATTCCAGAAAAGATTTCTCTTCCAAATGGAAAGGGATCGGCTATAGTCAATCTAGTTGACCAAATGGTAAAGAGAAAGGCTAAGTCTGAGATTGTCTCATGTGCCAATGCAAAAGAAGTCATTTGTTTATACTTCCATTTGAAGGGACATTGGAAGCGAAGCTGCCCTGACTACCTGAAAGATTTGAGAGAAGGTTGAATCAAAAAGTTTGACTTTGCTTCAAGTAAGTTTACTATCTAAATCTATTAAGTTCCTAATTGTTGATTCTTAATACATGATGTGACAAGGTTTCATTTTGATCTTTTGTAGGGTCATGCAAAAGGAAGGAAGATTAAAGGAAGACTATGTTGAATCTGGTCGCGAAGATGGATTTCAATCGCATGGTTCGATGATCGGCTTTTGAGCTGCTGCTTAAGAGTTATGATAGATTGTTTAGAAATATGTAGTAACATAGTTGTGATTTGTAATTGCATTGTAAGGAAAAGTTTTTCTGCATTCTATAAATAAATAAAATTTTGTTTTTATTTTTATTATATCTCTTTGAAATGACATTTGTGAAAATTGATGTTTCTATGTTTCTATGTCAGCAATATGTTTTCGATTCTTTCATTTCTGGTAGTGTCAAGAATTTTCCAAATAAGGAAAGATTCTCATCCCCCAAATTTCAGTTGGATAGAAACTTGGAATCATGCAACTTGTAGTGTATCATGAATGAGAACCTTTGTCATTGGGAAATTAAGACTAATTCCTTGTTCACATGAATATGCGAGTTAAGTGAAGGACTAGGAGATTAGGTACACTTGGTTGTGCGCTGGTCAGGTCCACCACAAAGATTGATAAGACTATTCGTCATTATTTACTAAAAGTAAGTAAATATGGTTATTCTTACAAGTTTAAGTATAATTATGAAACATTGGAAAACTTTCAATGTATGGCAGAACGAATGAGAAGAATCAAATTAGGAAGAAAGATAAAAGTTGCTCCAATCTGAAAAGATGGAGAGTACTTAAGTATCATGTTTTATGATCATCTTAATGATTATGGAAAACCATATCACAACTGATCCTATAAGAAAATCTTAGTGTATTTTTATGGCTAAGAAGAGGAATTGTGAATTGTAGAAATGGTTAAATCAAATAGATGAATCATACTTCGTTCCAAAATCAAGTCTTAGAGTCATAGTCCAAGATTGAGCCTTAAGTGACATAATATTAAGAAAGGTTTATAACACTTTTCAAATGTGAGCTAAATGTTTTCTAATCTTGTACATTTGAAATTGGTAAGTTATGATGTCTTGGTAAGGACAAAGACCAACTAAGACCTATTGCTAGAAGTGTTTGTCTTGATGAGAATCCGTACTAACTCATGAATATTTATTTGTCAAGGAATAGTTCTTGACAAAAGAATCTCATATGTCAAGAGGTCAATGGGAGTCTTAAAGATCTTGGAAAAGTTTCAAGACCTAATCAAGAATAAAACATATTGTTTATCACTAGCACACGAGTTGAGGTTTGTAACCTGTCGTGTTGACATATTCTTATTTCCGAGCTCATTCCAGAAAAAGTTGACTATATATGTGATTTTTATGAGTTCTCAATTGTTTGCATAAAGCAAAACACCTAGATCAATGAAAGTTTCACCGATCAGTCAAAGTGAGCTGTTTAACAACTTAGAAGACATGGTAGGCCCTTGTGTTGTCAGGTGTCAAGAAATTAAGATTAAACAAGTTTTAGTCCATATGAGTTTGGAATTTTCACAAACCTTGTCTTATGATTATGGTTCGAAAAATTCACATGGATAGGAACACATACACCATAAAATATAAGTGTCATAAGGTTTCTCTCCTCTTCATGAAAATGACTGTGAGGAAACCCTTTCACCAAATAGATTTTAAGGAGATTGAAATTGTGATATTTGCGTTATATGTTATAAAATTGTTTAGACACACATGTGAGCTATCTAAGGAAAGGTGTATGAGTTTGAGAAGCCTAGATAAAGTCTTATCGAAGCATCTCGTATCAGAAATATGAACTGTGGTAAGGAAGACAATAAGTATTTATTTCTAGAAGTCCAACCGTTAGGTCATATTTTGTTGGTTTGGGCTAGGCATCTATCTATATAGGTCTTGATAGGGTTTTGGTCATGTTATGTGTGTTTCTGGGTTTGTTTACGGTCGAGTAGGGTTCACAGCTATGAACGTGTGTATGGTCATGAACGGGTGTTCAGTAGTGAACAAGTTTACGGTTGGTTGCCCCTATATATAGTGTCAGAGTGTGTCAGGTGAACAGTTACTCGTGAAATCATATGTATGTGTGTTCTAAGTGTACCAAACATTTACGCCTTGAATATAACGTGTGCATTGTTGGAACTTATTTGCTTCTACTCCTTCTTATTCTTACTGTTTTGCATCTTGATTGTGTTTGATCACTAGTTGGTTCGTGTTTGTGGGACTTACAATTGGTATCAGAGCCAATTCGGTGTCAAAACGTATTCAATTTGTGTTTTTGGTTGAAGGATTCTTCGTTTTCATCATTATTCAAACTTGTTTCTGCATTTGGTCGTGATTTCAAGGCTATAGGGATTGAAATCTGCTCAAAATCATTGGTTATCTTCAAAAAATGGGTGTTTACAATCTCAACTGTTGAAGTGTTTACGATTGTGAACTAGATTTCAGTCGTGAACCACTCATCTTAATTGACCATGAACTACTTTTTGACCGTGAATCATTGTTGGACTGTGATCCATTGCTTGACCGTGAATAACTCATTAAGCCGTGAATGGATTGGACCATGAAGGCTTGTACGGCCGTGGACTCATCTTGACCGTGAAACCTTTCTTTTTGTTACAAAACTCTCTTTTCAAGCTTATTTTTATTTAATCAAGTAAATTATAAAAAAACAAAAATGGATTCACAAAACTTAACAGTTCATCAGGAATTAGACTCTATCCTGGGAACCACTACTCAAATTCCTCACTTACTGTCAGCTGAAGGTTTCCCAGAATGGAAATATCGAATGGAAAAGTACATCAAGATGAAATATTTCAAAATCTGGTGTAGCATATTGAAAGGACTAGTTTGAATCACCACTACACTTGAGAATGGAACTGTTATCGACAAATAATTTGAGAATTACACGGATCAGGACTTTGAGAAGATCGAAGAATAAAATAAAGCTCTTGCCACACTTACCATGGCCCTATCTCCTAAAATTGCACAGGGATTTCAAGAGTATGATTCAGCAAAGGCCCTATGGGAAGCATTGATCGAAGTGTATAAAGGGAACGAAGATATGAAGAAAAGTCATCAGGACATGCTAAGACAAAAGTTCAATATGTTCAATATGAAGCAAAGTCATCACGACATATGAAGATATGAAGCAAAGTCATCAGGACATTGCAACGATTCATTACTCTTACAATTGAGATGAGCTCAGCAAGAATCTCAGTGCCAAGATCTAAAATAAACAAAAAGCTGTTGAACTCTCTCCCAAAGACATGGGATATGAATGTTGTTGTTATCAAGAAAACAAAGGATCTTAACCGGCTTAGTCTTGCTAAAACCATGGCTTTAATCAAAGCTTGTGATCTTAATGACAAACAGAGGGAAATCAATCATGTGAACTCATATTCGACTGCAAATCTCGAGATCTCTACAAATAATGCCTTTTCATCATTTACCACTCCACAAAGTCAAGTGGTTTCTGCTCCATAACCATCATCTTATGTTGCTCCATCATCAATGCCTTATCCACAAGCTTCTTCTTCTTCAAAAGCTCCCGCTCCAGTATCTTCTCCAAAAGAAGCCGAAGAAAATATGGCCCTTGCATCTGGATTGGTGAACTGCTACAACGCCTTTGTTGCTGGAGAGTTGCCTCCACAGATTTCATTCGCCGATCTTGATCAGATACACCCTGAAGATGTTAAAGATATGGAAATCACTTGGCATATCGTGATGTCGGTTTTCAGGGCTAAACAATTTGCGAAGAAAACAGGGAAAAATAATTGGGGAATGAATGTGGAGAAGAAGGTGGGTTTCAACAAGGGAAAGCTTCATTGTTTTAACTGTCACGAGCCTGGTCATTTTGCTCGTGGCTATCCAAAACCCGACAGGAGAGTGAATCATGAACGAATGATGGTACTAGTTAGAAACAACAAAGGAGTTGCTGCTGCTAACAATGAAACTGCTAATCTGGTGGTGGTAGCTCAGTCATTTAACTGGGAAGACCAAATTCAGGCCCAAAACATTTCAGGAACTGAAAATTCTCACTTGGCCTAGATCAATGACATCTCTGAAGAAAAAGGTGAGGTGGATCCAAAGGAAGAAATGATGGAGCTGCAGTTTGCATTCATGGTATCCAGAACTCCAGAACTGGAGAAAAAGGAGGTCAGTAAAAATTCTTGCTCTCAAACTTGTATTGATACTGTTAAATTTTTATGTGAGCAAATAGAATTACTGCGTAAAGAGAACGATGACCTAAAATATGATGGATATCAACTAAGGAAGGGCCAAAAGCCACTAAAAGAACAATTAGAGGCTAAGACTAGGGATTTTAGGTAACTGCAGGAAGATTATTGCAATAAATGTGAAAATTACAACTTTATCAATCCGTAAATGACTTCCAAGTTGAGTTAAAGTTAATTCATCTTTGTTATGTTTCAGATTACATTTAAAATCTTTCCAGGAAGGGGGCAGTTTGTCAATGATCACAGCCACATAAATGGCTTCATCCATTTTCAGATTGTGTTGAGCAAACTATCCCAGGATCCTTAACGTTTCATGGAATTGTTCCATAATAGGTCCGGAGTCAATCATCTTGTAACCCATAAAGTTACTGACAAGAAACTTCTTTCTAGAAGCATCTTCAGCCATGTATTTGGATTCAAGAGAATCCCACGGTGCTTTTGCAGATTCGAAATTTTGATAGATATCAAAAAGAAAGTCAAACATACCATTGAGAATACGACCACGACGTATGTAATCATCATTTTCCCACTTTGATCTCCTTCTTGTTGCCTCCAAAGTTTCATCTTCAATAGATTCTGGTAAGACTAGCATGGGTGTACTCAGAACACACACCACTTTCAGAGTGGTAAGGAGAAAGTGCATCTTATTCTACCATCTATGAAAATCTTTCCCTTCAAACTTGTTCAATTTGTCAAACTTGCTTGTCATATCCTTTACAGAATCACCACTTGCCATGATCACAAAATACTTTAATCTTTGTAAGATTTGGGTTATAGAAAAGGCTTGGAAATTCTAAGAATTATGTTAAACACTTTCAGATTAAAGTATTTGAGTGGTACTCCCAATATTCTTTAATCGGATAAGACTCAGAGAGACCATAAGAGAGAATGTATTGATGATAGTTTCGAATGTACTAGAAATGGAGACCAAAACCGACTTTTGATATTTGTCTGAAAACTGTCATAAAACCATAAAAACTGACATGATAACGAAAGTTTGGATGAGGGTCAAACCAGCCAGGGGCTCCGCCCCTTGGACCCCGCTAGGGGCTGCCACCCTTTGGACCCCACTCCTAAAGGCGCTGCCCCCAGACCCCCGTTCGTTTAGGGGCTTCGCTCCTAAATGACAGTGTACTTTCAAACTTGATCAAACTTATACAAGTGTGTAATCCACACCTTCCTTACTTGTTTAATGTTTATCAAGATCACTTTTGGTCAACAAAGTAATCCCATTACACTTAAATAATATTAATGATAACAAATCGCCAACAAGAACTAACGCAACAAGCCATGTCCTTCATAGAAAAACAGTAAGCCAGATCGTGTTTCAAAGGCTTAATACTGTCATGGTCATTGCCAGTAATGATCATGGCATCTACATAGAAATATAAGAGAACCCGATCAACACTAGTGCATCTAACAAATAATGCTAAATCATGATTACTAGGAATAAAACTAAGAGAAGTTATCATTATAGATAATTTCCTAAACCAAGCATGAAAGGCTTGTTTGAGATCATGTAGAGCTTTACGAAGCTGAAAAATTTCACTCGGTTAGTGAGAAATACCTAGGGGAAGGGTCATGTATGCCTCGTCATGAAGATCACATTCAAGAATGCATTCTAGATATCCATTTAGAATA
Source organism: Lactuca saligna (assembly GCF_052625555.1). Taxonomy (NCBI): domain Eukaryota; kingdom Viridiplantae; phylum Streptophyta; class Magnoliopsida; order Asterales; family Asteraceae; genus Lactuca; species Lactuca saligna. The sequence continues at coordinate 61,894,216 of NC_136425.1, forward strand.
TTTTCCATTAGATAACAGATGAGGCTACTATCAGAATCTGAACAATCATCATTTTTGCAACTAGGGCAAACATCCTCATAATCTATACCATACTTTTGTGAGTATCCTTTGGAAACAACTTTATCCTTGCATCGTTAAAGTAAGCTATTAGACTTGGTTTTGATCTTATAGAACCAATGATAACCAACAATATGCTTTTTGGGTGGGTGTGGAACTAGATCCCACATATTAGTCTGATGATGGGCTGTAAGTTCCTTAGCGATAACATTATGCAAAAGGGGATCTAAAACGACCTTTTTATAGGTTTAGATATAGGGTGTATATTGGAAATAAATAATACAAATGGTGTTAAATAAGAAGAATACGGAAATTTTGGAAGCTTGATGTTTTTATGAGTACAAGCAAACTTACGACGGGGAAGAAGATTTAGAGTCTTACTTGGTGTGGGAATAGTCTTCGGCACATACGAAGTAGTAATGGATTATGGAGTTATGGGAGTGTCATGAACTGAGGCATCAAAAGAATTTTCATCACCATCAATATCGAAAGAATCAATAACCCAAAGGTATGGCTGCGTCTTGTTAGGAGACTGAGAAGGAATAAAGAAGAACAAAATATGATACATAAAAGTGATGTGATGTGTGTTTCTCGGATATGCTGTTATGTATTTAGTGGAATAAGAATGAGGATTTTGGCTGACTTCACAACATGACCGTGTCTTGGTCGCAGCATGTGCCAACTTTATAAGTCGCGATGCAACCTTTAATTGAGTCGCAATACGTGGCTGCTATAGATCAAAACCCATCGACTCAATAAATATTGAATTTGATGATGTGAAATCTTTAATGTAGAAGGGATTGGAGAAAAGAATAGAGAAAGTGAGTTGTAATCTATATCGAAGGTTGCATCTTCAATATATCTATCTATTTTAGTGTGCATATTGTGTTTGTACTTCATATCTTAGTTACACTATACATTTGTCTGTGATATCACTACTATATATAGTGTTGTAGTCTTAAGTGTTAGAGAGAGAGAGAGTTCTTACATTTCCATATTCTTACACTTGAGATTGCTTTCCAAACTAACTGAGCATAACATAATTATTTGCGCCTTGTGTTCTCTCCATTATCGTTTGATTCTTGTTTGATGTTCTTAATTGTTCAATGTCATTTCCATGGGATCATCTGAAACCCTATGTATCAGGTTTTGCACTCAATTAAAGGCACTAAATCATACAATTTCTTTCTGTCGTTTTTCAAAGTAGGATGCTATAATAGTAAAAGATAGATCCTAGGTTGCATGTGCACTTAGGTATATCAAGTTTTGATTTTTCTGCTACCTATGTAATGTGTACTTGATGCTAACAATACTCAAAAAATTTCATATAGAGACATCCCAATGTTATGAGAAGTAGGGATTCTACCAATCACATATGAAATGGTAAGAAGAGCTTCTCCCAAAAAAACACTAAGAATCTCGAAAGTTCGTAACAAGGATCGTGCAGTTTCTACTAGATGTCGATGTTTACTTTCCATAACACCATTCCTATCGAGGGGTATTAGTACATGATGATTGGCATGTAGTGCCATAAGATGCCAACAATTGAGTAAAATTATTGGAGGTATATTCTGCCTCAGGTCCACTGCAAGCAATTTATAACAACCATGTGTCGTGTCTTGACAAGGGATAAAAAATTGCTATATATGGTGAAGAAATCAAATATGCGTTTTATGAGATAAACCCACGTATATCGCAAATAATCATCGATAAAAGGGACATAGTAAGTTGGACTTCCTTTAGAGAATATTAGGGATAGACCCCACATATAAAAATGTATAGATCAAAACGAGAAAAAGAATAGTTGTCACTTTTATTAAATAGTAAAGCATAAACTTTTTTCAGGTTAAATCCACAACAATCAAAAATATCAAGACTACTCAGAGGACCTAGAATACTAATAAAGGCTAAAAAATATAAAGATGATAATGACACATGTGACAACCGAGAGGTTTCCATCATTGATCGCCATTAGGAAAGAGTAAAAAAATAGATGTAATAGCTTAGCAATGTAATATTTTATTTTTGAGGTAATAAGAATCAAGTGTGCTATTACAATTATTGGCTAAAGGTGTCCATTAGGCTAAAACATTACCATCCGAAAAGTTGTAACACTTTCTAATCTGGTAAACGTACTTTGATAGTACTCGTTAACGTGATCTCAAGAATATAATAAAATTTTGACTCCAAATGAGAGAGTTATGGATTTTATAAAAATATAACTCAGGCGCGTAATTAAAATTAATTACGTCAAAATGGTACTTAGAGCCTGGTTGAGTTTTGACTAAAAGTGCAAAAAGGAGTTCGTAGTACTCCTCGAGATATAAATTTTAGGAAAAAGCTTGCTGAAAATGGAGTTTGTATGAGAGAGATATGATTTTTATAAATTCATTTATTTTTAACTCCGTTAGGCTCAAAAATGAAAGTAAAAACTAGCCAAAGCAATTTAAAGGAGAGTTGTAGTAACCATTGAGATCATCCCATAAATATAGAGAGGGCTTAGATCGAAGCTCACACGAAGAGGTTATGATTTTTTAAAAACATCATTCATACATGTCACATGTGCATCTCCGCACGCCACACACCTGATACCGGATTTGAGTAGATTGCAAGAGATGTGGCCGAGTGGGGGAATGATACGTGGTAGCTTCCGAATGGAGCCACAATGTCCATGTGCGGCGTGCACATATATTTTCCTTGCGTGCACCTCCAAAACTCAACTATAAATAGAGGGTTGTGTCATTCTCAGTCCTCACACTCCTTAGATATCTCTCTATAAGTCTCGATGTAGCTGCCATCTGGAGCAATCCTCGGAGTCCCGAGCCCGATTTAACCCTACATCAAAGGTTTCATGCAACTAGGGTGAGTACGCGACCCCTACTTTCGCTATATTAAACGTTTTACGGAGGGAATACATGCTTATCAAATGATTTTATTAAAATATATTTTATCGTTATAAATATCAAAACCTTTTTGTAAAGCTTAGATCCTTAGGATAACGTAACTATATATACTGTGCCTAGTGTTAATCTATGATATGATACCTAAGAGATATGATACCCGATAGTCTAAGAAAAGATAATACGTAGATGTTATAATTTCCAAATTTTCTAGGATAACGTAGTACTTAGAAGTTATGTTGGTCAAATATAAGGATATGCAATGTACTTAGTTGTACTCTGCCAAAATATCCTATTTTCAAATAACCATAATTAGGGTATATATATGAATACTTATATATACAAAATAATTATGAGATAAAATATTATAATTAGCAAATTTAAGATAAAAGATTTATATTGTGATATTTCTAGGAAATCCCTAGGAAAGATTAAGATAAAATATATAACCATCGAATATAAGATAAAATATTTATATTGCGATAATTATAGGAAATCCCTAGGAATGATTAAGATAAAAGGAAATTATAAGTATTATATATTATTTCTCATACACATCTACATGTTTGATGTCTTATGCAGGAATCAGAGACAATATGAATGGTATATGGGACTGGTTCTCGCATCCCTATCCGGAGGAAGATCAGGTGGTGTCGTGCATGCCCTAGACTAAGAGCGACTACGATCCAACGATACCCCTACCGCATACTCTAGTATCAGCAAACGAGGAGCCATTCGAAGATGAGAAAGAACCCAGTAAAGAGGAGCAGCCTAGAGATGGGAGTTGTGGAGTACGTGAAGACAGTTCACCCTAGGCATATTTTTCTTCCCACCAGGAAACCCGGGAGGAGGATCCAACTAAGTTAGAGTCATCCCAAAGACTGTTTCCCCACCTTCCCTATCCCCTCTCAGTATTCATACCCTAGGGCGCAAGATTATTACTACCCCTAACAAATCTATTCGTATCCCATACCACAAGAGGGCAACCTCACCATCATCATCCCTGAATCCATCAAGGAAACCCTGCCCTAACCGTAGATGGACACCCCATGTAGATGTGTGGATCTAGGAGGATAGCATTGATTTTTATGAGGTTTGAGAACCGTCCCAGGCACTGAGATGTGATTCCATCCCAAAGGATCCCACCGATCGAGTGATCTCACTGTTAGTCCCGCATGTTGCACGACACAAGGATCACATACATCGAGTGGAGAAGGATCACGACTTGTTGAGGAGGGAGGTCAGGATGTTAGTTGGTAGAGTTAGGGGATTAGAGAAGAGATATATTATGATGAGATGAGGATCCTTCATGCTTATGATCACCAGGAGGAGAATCATTCTCTCATATAGTATCAACAAATTGTGATTGAGAGTCTCAAGCAATGGGTGAGAGAGACGGAGTTGAGTTTATTGGTGTCTGAGATAGGAGCAGCCGCTATGGAGGTGATAATCAGTTGCCTCCAGTATCAATTAGCTCAGACAGTGGCCTGGATATTAGACTGTTTTGGGTTGTGGAAGATAGTTCTAGCCTAGGGAAGCTAGAGACTATGATTTTTTGGGTTTGAGGAAGGGAATAGTAACGTAGCCGATAATAGGAAATTGCTACATCTTTTGTGTAAAATAGATACTATTCCTGCTCAAACCACACTGTTGTGCACTATTTTTTTCTTAAAATCCGATGTATTAATGAAAACTATGTGATCTTACTATTTATTGTGTTTTTTGCTTTCTTTGCTTTCATGATATAGTTAACTATGCTAACTAAAATATCAAAGTAAAACTCGAAATAACAAACTAACCTATGCCTTAAATTTTAGAATCATGCCACGCACTAGAGGGAAGCCTATAGAGTAGAAATGGCTAACGGCTAAGCCAGTAGTGTTAAAGAAATACTTAGGAATTGTGCCTTAACATTATGTAATCATACTTTTTTGTTGAACTTATGCCAATGGTCATTGGAATGTCATCATCGGTATGGACTAGTTATCTTCTAATCACGTTGAGGTACTATGCTTCGAGAAAGCTTTATGTCTACCCCTACCAAATGGAGAACCCCTAATCGTTAAACCCAGTAGAAACCTTAGGATCATCTCCTGCATGAAGGCTAGAAAATACTTGCAGAAAAATTATTTGGCCTTCTTAGGCCATATTTTCGATAGGAAAGACGACAAGAAGAAAAAGTTCGAGGAAGTACCTCAGGTGTGTGATTTCCCTTATGTATTCCCCGAAGATCTATCAGGTCTACCTCTAACTCAACAAGTAGAGTTTCGAATCGATCTAGTTCTAGGAGCTACCCCCGTATCAAAGTCTCCTTACAGATTGGCACCCTCGAAGATGTAAGAGCTCTCCATCCAACTACAAGAACTTCTTGACAAAGGTTTCATCATACCAAGATTTTCGCCTTGGGGAGCTCCCCTTCTATTTTTCAAAAAGAAAGACGGATCTTTTCAACTTCGATTCATGGAAGAATACATTACAAACACTGCTTTCAAGACGCGCTATGGTCATTATGAGCTCTTGGTCATGCCTTTTGGATTGACCAATGCCCCAACTATATTTATGGATATTATGAATCAAGTGTGCAAGCCCTACTTGGATAAATTTGTGATTGTATTCATCGGTGATATTTTGATATACTCATGAACCAAGGATGAGCATGGGCAACACCTTCAAGTGATCCTAGATATTTTAAGAAAGAAAGGTTGTACAAAAAATTATTTAAGTGTGAATTTTGGATAAGAGAAGTACACTTTCTTGGGCATGTAGTAAGAAACAGAGGAATTCATGTCGAACCGTCCAAGATAGAAGCAGTAAAGAATTGGGAAGCACCCAAAATGCCAACAGAGATGCGTCAATTCTTAGGAATGGCTGGCTATTACCGAAGATTTACAGAAAACTTCTCTCGTATAGCCAAACCCCTCAAAACATTAACCTAAAGGTAAGTACAGTTTGTTTGGGGAGACCAAAAGGTATCAACTTTCCAAAAGCTGAAGAAATGTTGTGTAGTGCACCAATACTATCCCTTCCAGAAGGTACTTATGACTTCGTAGTATATTGTGATTTTTCACATCAAGTTTGGGATGTATTTTGATTCAAAGGGAGAAGGTCATAGCCTACACCTCAAGAAAAATTAAGGTGCATGAGAACAACTACACCACCCACAACCTAGAGATGGGAGCGGTAGTTTTTGCCCTGAAGATTTGGTGTCATTACATTTATAGGACGAAGTGTGTAGTATACACATATCTAGAACATCTTCAACCAGAAAGAGCTTAACTTGAGAAAAAGAAGATGATTAGAGTTGCTAAACGACTATGATTGTGAAATTTGGTACAACCTAGGAAAGGCTAACGTTGTAGCTGACGCTTTGAGCCACAAAGAGCAAGTTAAACCCCATAGAGTCAAAGCACTTACAAGAAATATCCAGTCAAATCTAATCTCATAGATTAGGAGTGTGAAACTTAAGGCTTTAACAAAAGGAAACATTAAAGAAGAAGGCTTTAGAGGGATGGAAAGACAACTCGAAGTTAAGGATCATGGAATGAGATATTTCATGAACTGAGTATGGGTTCCGAAATATGGAGAAGTCAAGGAAGTAGCTCAAAATGAGGCTCATCAAATTTGATATTCCATTCATCATGGAGTAGAAAAGATTTACCTGGACCTAAAGGCCCATTATTGGTGGCCAAACATGAAGGATGAGATTGCGACCAATGCAGGTAAATACCTAACATATTCCAAGGGCAAGGTAGAACATGAACATCCCTTGGGATTGTTGCAACAACCGGAGATTCCCGAGTGGAAGTGGGAGCAGATCACAGTGGACTTTGTTGCCAAATTACCAGAGACTACTCCTAGTTATGACACTATATGGGTAGTTGTTGATAGATAAACCAAGTTTGCCCACTTCATACTGATAAAAAGAGACGGTTAAGATGGAGGAGCGCATCAGATTACCTGGGGTACGCTTATCTATTATATCTGAAAGAGATAGTAGGTTTACCTCTCACTTGCGGCAGAGTTTGTAAAAATCCCTCGGTATGTGTCTAGATATGAGTACAACTTATCATCTGCAAACCGATGGCCAAAGTGAAAGGACCATCCAAATGATGGAAGACATGCTCATCACGTGTGTGATAGATTTCAAAAGTGCACGGGATGCTTACCTTCCTTTGGTCAAGTTCTCATAAAATAATAGCTATCAAACGAGCATCAAAGCGGCACCGTGCGATGCACTATACACCCGAAAATGTATATCTCCCATTTGTTAGATAGAATTTGGTGATACCCAACTAGACAAGAAATTCACAGGGGATACCCTACGAACACGCCCATAGATTATCCACAAGACGACTAAAATGATAGTGAAGATAAGAGAATGCATGAAGGAAAAACATGTGTAGCACCTGGTTCTTGGTACGTAATATGTATCTAAGTATTTTGTAATTTTAGCCTTAGACTCGGCAAGTTGTAGCCCCGACTCGCTGAGTAGAGACGGGATATGGAACACGTTTAAGTTGGCGACTCAGCGAGTCCATATCCTGGACTCGGCGAGTCCCCATTGTCTGGTAAAACCCTAATTCCAAGGATTTGCACACTATTTAAACCAACCTTATGCGCCCCAAGCTCGCCCCCTTCACCCTCAAAGCTACCTATATCGTCCAACCCTTGTTCCTTGTGAGATTGAAGTGCTTTGGTGTGTTTTCTTGAAGATTTTGAGAGAAAAGGAGAGTAGATCAAGAAGAGAAGGAGGCCAGACATCTTGGTGTTATTTCAGTGATTTCCTTGAGGTATAACTCAGTTTCCCTCTGTTTTCATGCTTATAGTTCCTTATAGCTCCATTAAAGTTCTTCTTAAGCCATTTTCAAGCATGGGTATGATTTAGGGTCTGCAATATGCCGATTAACCTTTAGATCTAGGCATGATTGAGCTCCAGGAGCTCGGATCCACTGCCTTTATGAAGCCATATTGCATGAAAGCCCTAGATCTACTCTTTTAGTGCATTTTGAGCCCTAAAAACTTCGTTGGTGTTTATTTACACGTAAAGTTGGAAACTTTACGTGTTAATCAAGCCCTAAGAAGAGTCGCGAGTCCTCGAGTTTTCGCCCTTTTCGTGTTGCTGGGTGGAGTAGTGAGTCATGGGGTGTGACTCAGTGGGTCGAAAGCCAGACCTACTCATGAAGGAACTCGGCGAGTCAATGCCCTGACTCGGCAAGTTCAAGGAAATCTTCTTGCCTCAAGAACAGACTCGGCGAGTTGTTTATTCAACTCGGTGAGTCTCAACATAGATTGTTCTTCGGATGAAGATGAACTCAACGAGTTGTTCATACAACTCGGCGAGTAGGATGAAGGACTATTAGACATCGTTTAGAAGGAAAACTCGTCGAGTCAATGCCTAACTCGACGAGTAGAGACGAGATTATGGTCAATCGAATGGATAGGGACTCGATGAGTTGGCGAGCCAACTCGGCGAGTCGGGTCAACTGGAAGTTGACTTTGACTTTGAATCTTGGTTTGGTTAGGGGTAAATGGTCATTTTACCCTGAGGTCGGTTAGCATTATTTGACTGAGTGTTTGGTGGGAATTTCAGCCGGAGGATTTCCGGAGCAGCAGTAGCAGATAGACCGTTCCCACACAGATTAGCAGCTACTTTGAGGTGAGTTACCTTCTAGTAGCGGTGGGTCTAAGGCCACAATGCCGGTCCACCAGTAGGAGACGTATGATAGATGATTGTCTTTGTGATATCATCTAGGTTTGCTACTACCTGATATGTTATATGCTAGCATGATATGTTGTATGTGATAGTAGTAGAGTTCGGTTGTTAGGACTGAAGGGTAGTCAGACACCCTAGATACGTCTGACAGTATGTGATGATATGTTTGCATGCTGGCTTGTTATGTTATATGCGATAGAGGTAGTAGGAGGGGACCAGTCCCCAAGTTCGGTTGTTAGGACCGAAGGGTAGTTCAGGTAACCCGGATATGTCTGATAATATGTTATGTTATGATATATGTGATAGTAGCAGTAGGGGTGAAATAGTCCCCGAGGATCGGTCGTTAGGGCCGATGGGTATTCAGCACCCCAGAATGGCTTGACATGGGTAGTCAGCACCCCATAACGGCTTGACATGGGTAGGTCGGCACCCCAGAATGGCCATACCGGGTAAGTCAGGCACCCTAGAATTGGACGGCAGTATGTATGATATGTGATTGTATGGTATGTGGTATGATGGGGGAACTCACTAAGCTTCGTGCTTACATTTTTCAGGTACCTCTTCTTCGAAGGGGAAGGAGCTGGCGTGGTAGCGGCACATCACACACACGCTTTGTATTCCGCACTATGAGATCTTCCTGGGGATTTGTACTCTGACGTTGTTATGTTTTTATAAACTGGTTTCCAGATACGCACATCTTTTATGAAATGATATGATCGGTGAATGTTTTATTTCTAATGTTTTGCTAAGTATGTGTTTTAAAAATGAAATTTTTTGGCTCGTATTTTTTGGGACGTTACAACATGACCATCAAAAGAGCTACGATGATGTAAGGCGTAAACCCGTGGTGTTCTAAGTTCGAGACAGGTTGATGCTTAAAGTATCTCCTTGGAAAGAAGTTATAAGATTCAAAAAGTGGGGTAAACTAAATCCAAGGTACATAGGACCATTCAAAATCCTCAAAAGGATAGGTACAGTCACATATTGACTTAAGTTACCTCAAGAGCTTAATAACATGCACGATGTCTTCGATGTGTCGAATCTTAAGTGTAAGATCCATAAAATTTACGCCAAATTTAAACTTTTAATATCAACAAAAGAAATCAATAGTAATTGTTTACAAAACATTTCCAAATCATTTATCATCATAGTGTCCCAAAACAAATCATAAGGATGAGGAGCAGTACGGTCACGCCTTCGACTTTCCACAGTCTAACTGAAGTACCTGAAACAATAAACTGAAAATTGTAAGCCCGAGGGCTTAGTGAGTTACCCTCAAAATACCAATACCACGCTGAAAGAACCATATCAATAACAATCAATCAAAAAACATGCATACTGGGCCATCGACCTGACCGGACCGCCCTACTGGGCCCACAGTCTATCTAGATCTATCTCGAGCCTTCGGCATGACTGGTCCGCCAGGTAGGCCTACAATCTCCCCGGACCGCTCATAGGGTATGTTGGCTATCAGCATGAAACAGGACCGCCTCAACCCAAACAACAAGCAAATAACCATGTGCGCATAACTATCATATACGGGCATATACAAACATCAAGCACATCTATCTTACTGATCACCAATCATAGGATTGTCTAGAGCACTGACCTAGCAGGTCACTAACATACCAATCCCTACGGATCATAACATACTGTCTACCCTGATTCCAATCAAGCAGAGCATGATCACATGTAGCATACCATAACAATAACAACTAAAAGGGTCGGCCTTGGTGCCGTAGACCCTATCGATATAGTGAGGATAACTCACCTCGTGGATGTCGATTCGGTAGGTAAACTCCAACTCTCGGATCACTCGACACAGGCTCCACCACCTATGATCATAGTTCAATATACTCATAAGTCCTCAACCTTATAAGGTACTTCATGACCCACTAGTCAACCCCTTATCAAGGTCAAAGTGCTCAGTCAAGGTCAACAGTCCATGTTGACCTCAACTCGCCGAGTTTACTCGGATACTCGCTGAGTCCCTCGAAGCACATTCCAACTCGCCAAGTCATCAGGTTGACTCGTCGAGTTCCTTCGAATCCTGATCAAACCTTAAGGCCACCCGTCGAGTTCCCTCCTTGTAACTCGACGGATATACACGCAAACATATACTTGGTTAAAACTCATCCGACTCGCCGAGTTGTTCTTCAACTCATCGAGTCTTATGGCAATCTTCATCGGACTCACCGAGTTGTTCGTCCAACTCGTCGAGTTTAATGCACATCTTCATATGACTCGCTGAGTCGGCTTTGCGACTCGCCGAGTCCCTTTAGTCATTTTATCATGCAGACGTCTTTAAGCCATGGCAAGGCACCAAATTGCAGATCCAACTTCCTTAGGCCTGATTATCACGTAAAGTTGCAAACTTTACGTGCATGCAAGGCCCCCATTGACTCAAAAATCCCAAACTATGCTTGAAATGGGTTTCACACTTAGGGAGGGGCTCAAACTTGCCAAGGCTAAGAACTTTATGGTCCTACAATCCATAGAGAGTTCAGATCTGAAGTTACAACTTCAGATCTTGCCTCATACTCCAGAAAATGGCTTTATAATCCAACCAAGAACCCTAATCTCCAACCAAGGAGGTCTATAACGAAATAGAAAGGGAATAACAACTTGATACCTTCACAAGGGATGATAACTGAAGTAGATTCGGATTTCCCCCTAGCTCCTTGCTTCAAACCACTTGTTTCCCAAGCTCTTTCACCAAAATCCTCTTCCAATGCTTCAAACACACAATGGGCACACACACACGTATTAGGGTTTGTTAAGAGACTGCAAAGAGGCTGAAAGAGGTTTGTGTTCCATTAAATAAGGTGTACAACCCCGGGATTTAGGGTTTCATCTACCAGCTCCTACTCGTCGAGTCCTAATATGGACTCGTTGAGTAGGTCACTTGACCTGCGATCCTTCTTGCTGCTCCTCGACGAGTAGGTCAACCAACTCGTCGAGTAGGGCCTAACCCAATAGCTCATATTTAAATAATACCTGAGAATCGGGGCGTTACAACTCTCCCCCACTTGAACTAGACTTCGCCCTTAAAGTCCACTGAAATAAACAATGTCGGGTAATGCTCGCGCATCTCCACCTTCGGCTCCCATGTCCACTCGGATCCCTTCCGATGTTTCCATTGTACCTTTACCAAAGGTATTTCCTTGTTCTGCAGAATCTTATTCTTTCTTTCCAGAATCGCCACAGGCCTTTCCACATAGTTCAAGTTCCCATCGACCTGAATTTCATCCAACGATACCACTGCCTCCTGGTCTATAACTCATTTTCGCAATTGCGAAACATGAAATGCATTGTGGATCCGGCTGAGCTCCTCCGGAAGCTCTAGTCTATAAGCCACCCTGCCAACCCTGGCAACAACCCGAAATGGTCCAATGTAACGGGGACCCAATTTCCCCCTCTTCCTGAAGCCGATCACACCTTCCAGGGTGAGATATTTAGGAGAACCATATCATCCACCTGAAATTCCAGCTCAGATCAGCGTCGATCTGCATAACTTTTCTACCGGCTCTGAGCGGTCTGCAGTCGCTGTCTAATCTGCTGTATCATCTCGGTAGTTTGCAGAACTACCTCTGTCTGACCCTTCACCCTGTTCCCAACCTCACCCTAACACACTGGGGTCCTACACTTCTGCCCATACAACAGCTCGAAAGGCGGGGCGCCAATACTGTAATGATAGTTGTTGTTGTAGGAGAACTCTACAAGCGGTAGGTGGGAATCCCAACTCCCATCGAAATCGATGAAACATGCCCACAACATATCCTCGAGGGTCTGGATGGTCCGCTCACTCTGTCCATCAGTCTGCAGATGAAGTAAAGTAAATCTGACATCCCGATAAGAAACAATGGAAACCGGGACCCTGTGGCAAGAGACAATATCACTGACGTACAGGTCGGCCAACTTCTCTGCCAACGAACTCTCCCGTATGGCTAGGAAATGGGCATTCTTGGTTAATCGATCCATGATGAACCATATAGCATCGAACCCCCTCGCCGTATTCGGAAACTTCGTGATGAAATCCATCGCGATCTGTTCTCATTTCCACATGGGAATCTCCAGAGGCTGCAACTTACCATGTGGCCTCTGGTGCTCGAACTTGACCATCCTACAGGTCAAGCATCTCTCAACAAAGCAAGCGATATCTTGCTTCATACCAGGCCACCAATAACTTGAGCTCAAATCATGGTACATCTTAGTGGCTCCCGGGTGAACAAAAAAACGACACTTATGACCCTCTTCCATCACTGTCTACCGGACCCCTCCGATCATCGGAATCCAAACTTGATCGTAATTGGTCAACAACCCACGGCTATCCTGAACAAACCAAGCGCTCTCGCCCTTAATCATTTCCATCTTCCAGTTCTCCGGTCCCATAACCTCGATCTGAGCATCCCTAACTAAACCCACCAGCGGGGAATCCACTTCTATCCTCATGCACCTGGCTGCGGTAGAGGACCCAATTGACTTGCGGCTCAGAGCATCCGCAACCACATTCGCTTTACACGGATGGTAAATGATCTCACAATCATAGTCCTTGACCACATCCAGCCACCTGCGCTGCCTCATGTTTAGGTTCGGCTGATCCATGATGTGTCTTAAGCTCTTGTGATCTGTGTATATAGTACAACGGACCCCATACAGGTAGTGCCTCCAAATCTTGAGAGCGAAGACCACCGCTCCCAACTCAAGATCATGAGTGGGGTATCTCATCTCATGCGGCTTCAACTGCCTCGATGCATAAGCTATCACTCATCCTCTCTGCATGAGGACTGCCCCCAACCCTATGATGGACGCATCACAAAATACCACAAAATCCTCAACTCCCTCGGGGAGTGTCAACACTGGCGCCTCACATAAACATCACCGCAGGGTATTAAATGCCCTCTGCTGCTCAGGGCCCCACCAGAAATCCACCCACTTCCTCGTTAGACGAGTGAGGGGTACGACAATCTTGGAGAAATCACAAATGAATCTCTAATAATACCTTGCTAAAACCAAGAAACTCCTGATGTCTGAGGGAGTTTTCGGAGTCTCCCACTGCATAACCGCCTCCACCTTGGCCGGATCGACCATAACGAGTCTGAAACACGGTCTTCTCCACGTTGGTGAGCCCAAACGGAATCCTCCCTCACCATAACAAAATCCATGAACACTGTCGGCGCGTTGGTGAGCCCAAACGGAATCACCATGAACTCGTAATGACCATAATGAGTCTGAAACACGGTCTTCTCCACATCTTCCTCCCTCACCCTGACCTGGTGATATCCTGATCTCAAATCAATCTTGGAAAACCGTGACGCACCCTTCAGCTGATCAAACAGATCGTCTATCCTTGGGAGTGGATAACGGTTCTTCACTGTTAACTTGTTCAACTCCCTATAGTCAATGCACATCCTACGCGAACCATCCTTCTTCCTGACGAAAAGGATCGGTGCTCCCTAGGGTGAACTACTTGGATGAATAAACTGCTTACCTAGCAGCTCCTGCAACTGAGATGATAGCTCTTGCATCTCAGGCGGTGCCAAACGGTATGATGCCTTAGTGATAGGGGCCGCACCTGGCACTAGATCAATCCTGAACTCAACCTGCCTCTCCGGAGGCACCTCCGGTAACTCCTCTGGGAACACATCAGCAAACTCTCTAAGCACTGGGACCTATGAAACTGAGAGCTGCTCTCTAACCCGAGTATTTACGACATACGCCAAATGACCGGCACACCCGTGATGAATATACTGTCGAGCCTTGGCTGCCAAAAAAACCCTGATCCCAACTTGGTGCCCTCACCGTATACTACAAGTTCTCCCCCACTCGGGGTTCGAACCACCACACGTTATCCCTCACAGTAGATCTTGGCGCCGTAATGGCTAAGCCAATCCATCCCTACAATCACGCATACACCCCCCATTGGAATAGGAATCAAATCTATCGGGAAGGACACCCCGAAAATCTCCAACTCGCACCACCGGTAGACCGAAGAAGCAGAAACCCCACGCTCGTTGGTGATCGAAACCCGTAATGGGCACTCAAGATCATTTATCAGCACACTGAACCCTCTAGAGAAGGTCTGAGATACAAACGACCGACTCGCCCCCGAGTCAAATAACACCAACGTAGGCAAAGAATTTACTAAAAACGTAACTAATCATAGGTTCAACCAATAAGCATAATACAAATACAATAATTGACATAAAGAATAGAAACGTTCCAGCAACCACATCCGGTGCTGCCTTGGTCTCCTTGGCCATGAGCTAGAAGGCGCGACCCTTAGCCTTCAGAGGCTCCATCTTGGCTGGCCTCCCATCTCCAATCCTCATAGTAGCTGGCACAGAACCCTGCGCCAACTGCAAGATGGGGAAATTTGTTCTTCACATGACCAACCTGATGACAATGGTAACAAATCCTCATATCTGCTAGAGGGACGGACTGACGGCAGTCCCGGGCATAGTACCCCTCTTTGCCACATTTGTGGCATCCACCTCCCGCACGGCAAACCCCTGAATGCACCCTGCCGCACTTTCCACACGTGCGACTTTCCTGACCCCCAGACCGTGTATCAGCGGTCTTAGATAGCTTAGGCGCCGACTGAGACTGTGTCGGTGCCCGACGGTGCTCCTTCAACTGCAACTCTATCTCCAACTCACGCTGCCTCGCGTCTTCCTGAAGATCCAGGAGGGTATCACAACGCTGTGTAGCCACATACTGTCGAATATCCGCCTTGAGCATACTCAAATAATGAGTCATCTGAGAATGCTCCAATGCAAACTCTAGGAAAAGAATATCCCTCTCCGTGAACATCCGGGTAATATCCGTCACAGACTCCCCGTCCTGTCTCAATGTTAAAAATCCTAAGCAAGCCGCTCCCATTCCATGCACGGAATGTAGCGGGCGTGGAACATATCCCGAAACTGCTCCAAAGTGATAGCAGTCCTCTGATTATTAGAATATGAAACTGTCGTCAGTCTCCACCAGTCCTTTGCCCCGAGCCTAAGTAGGTTTAGTGCACATCTGACCTTCTGGTCTGTAGGACATGATCACGTGAAGAAACATCCCTTCACGTCAGACAACCACCCTATAGCCCTGATCATATCCTGGGTACCATCAAATTTCGGGGGCTTCCTATTATCAAGGTCCCGGTACTAGAAAGCCCTGCCAGCTCCTCCCCCAATCCCTATCGCGGTTACAGCCGAAGTGGCTGCAACGACCGCTATCTCTGCCAGAGCTGCTTCTCGCTCATCAAAATACTCGACCATCATGGTCTTGATCGACCCAAACATCTCTCGTAGCTACGCTCGGAAAGCCGCAACGACCTCATCATGCAGAATTTCCCAAATCCTGGCATCCAGCTCCTTAGTCCCAATTGGAACTATGGTCTCAGGTGATATCGGCACCTCTGACCCTCCGTCCCCCTTCCCCGATCCTGACCCAGATCCCGACCCGGATCCATCAGCAAAGCGTCTTATCACCACCATACTGCAAACACACTCAATATATCAGATAACAAATATAATGTCGGGACACCAATACCCTCAATCCCTAGGGGTTGTGACTTCCTTGCTACGCGTATGGGTCTTGTGTTTTCAGTAGTACGGGCCTATACTACCTTCCATACCTACCCATATTTGTCTCAAGTATCACCACAACGCCCTAATACTATACTCAATATACTATGCGCTTAACCCTCACTAATAGGGGACAACGCCTATCTCGCAACTGATCCTGTAGATCCGTACCACTCACACATCTATGAAACTTCCATCAGCCCCTGCAGTGCTAGTGTACACTGGCTGCATATAACCCTGGACCCGATAGACTTTAGAATATCCTGTCCTACACTAAGGTCGAATTAGACATTCTTAGGCTATAAGATCTTGACTACACACATCCGTGGTGTATACACTAAACATCTACAGTTATGATGTCAATTCCATATACAAGAACCCTAGGCTAATAGGCATCATATAATCAGGCAAATATATCATGCGATTCCTAAAGATCCCTAGCCTAGCACTAGCATGCTGTTCTAACATATCTTAATATCAAATAACTGTATGGCATTTTGGGGCTTACTTACAAGCTTCGGCTGATCATACCCTCTGCATCCTCCATCCTTATTTTAAAAAGTATTTTAAAATTTTACTTTCCGAAAATCTCCTTGATTTGAGACTGGATTCACAAAAGGATATGTTTGCATGTATATCTATCGAGTTGCAATGAGGGAAATCGACGGGTTCCCTTAAGGTTTGATCGGGATTCGAAGGAACTCGACGAGTCACCCCGATGACTCGGCGAGTTGGAATGTGCTTCGAGGTACTCGACGAGTAGTCGAGTAAACTCGGCGAGTTGAGGTCAACATGAACTGTTGACCTTAACTGAGGACTTTGACCTTGATCAGGGGTTGACTAGTGGGTCATGAAGTACCTTATAAGTTTGAGGACTTATGAGTATATTGAACTATGATCATAGGTGGTGGAGCCTGTGTCGAGTGATCCAAGAGTTGGAGTTTACCTGCCAAGTCGACATTCGCAAGGTGAGTTATCCTCACTATATTGATAGGATCTACGGAACCAAGGCCGACCATTTTAGTTATTATTGTTATGGTATGCTACATGTGATCATGCTCTGCTTGATTGGAATTTTGGTAGACAGTATGTAATGATCCGTAAGGATTGGTATGTTAGTGACCTGCTAGGTCAGTGCTCTAGACAATCCTATGATTGGTGATCAGTAAGATAGATATGCTTGATGCTTGTATATACCCATATATGATAGTTATGCGCACATGGTTATTTGCTTGTTGTTTGGGTTGAGGTTGTCCTGTTTCATGCTGATAGAAACATACCCTATGAGTGGTCCGGGGAGACTGTAGGCCTACCTGGCGGACCAGTCATGCCGAAGGCTCGAGATAGATCCAGATAGACTATAGGCCCAGTAGGGCGGTCTGGTCAGGCCGATGGCCCAGTATGCATGTTTTTTGATTGATTGTTATTGATATGGTTCTTTCAGCGTGGTATTGGTATTTTGAGGGTAGCTCACTAAGCCCTCGGGCTTACAGTTTTCAGTTTATTGTTTCAGGTACTTCAGGAGACCGTGGGAAGGCAAAGTCGTGACCGTACCGCTCCTCATCCTTATGATCTATTTTGGGACACTCTGATGATAACTGATTTGGAAATGTTTTGTAAACAATTACTATTGATTTCTTTTGTTGATATTAAATGTTTAAATTTGGCGTAAATTTTATGGATGTTACAAGGTGCTCGAGTCGGATGAGGTTTAACTAAGGATTTATTTGCGTGTATATCCGTCGAGTTGCAAGGAGGTAACTCGACGGGTGGACTTAAGGTTTGATCGGGATTCGAAGGAACTCGTCGAGTCACCCCGATGACTCGGCGAGTTGGAATATGCTTCGAGGGACTCGGCGAGTTGAGGTCAACATGGATTGTTGACCTTAACTGAGGACTTTGACCTTGATCAGGGGTTGACTAGCGGGTCATGAAGTACCTTATAAGGTTGAGGACTTATGAGTATATTGAACTATGATCATAGGTGGTGGAGCCTGTGTCGAGTGATCCGAGAGTTGGAGTTTACCTGCCGAGTCGACATCTGCGAGATGAGTTATCCTCACTAAATTGATAGGATCTACGGAACCAAGGCCGACCATTTTAGTTATTATTGTTATGGTATGCTACATGTGATCATGCTCTGCTTGATTGGAATCTGGGTAGACAGTATGTAATGATCCGTAGGGATTGGTATGTTAGTGACCTGCTTGATTGGAATCTGGGTAGATAGTATGTAATGATCCTTTGATTGGTGATCAGTAAGATAGATATGCTTTATGCTTGTATATGACCGTATATGATAGTTATGCGCACATGGTTATTTGCTTGTTGTTTGGGTTGAGGCGGTCCTATTTCGTGCTGATAGCCAACATACCCTATGAGCGGTCCGGGGAGACTGTAGGCCTACCTGACGGACCAGTCAGGCCGAAGGCTCGAGATAAATCCAGATAGACTGTAGGCCTAGTAGGGCGGTCCAGTCAGGACGATGGCCCAGTATGCATGCTGTTTGATTGATTGTTATTGATATGGTTCTGTCAGCATGGTATTGAGATTACCAACCCATGTAGAATGTGATAGAGGATGGAAGAAGCTTGAATGCATAGAATATAGAATTAAGGATCACAAATTCGAGAGGTATAATGTGATAGAGGATTGAAAAAGACATGTCATGAGGAGGGGGTCATGTAGCAGGAGCTGGCCTTAAGGATGTGACAAAAGGCTAGTTATTGACATGTTCAATTTGTAAACATCCAATCTATAGTGAAGGAAATCAAAAAAAAAGGGGGGGGGGGGATGGGGTTGTGGAGGATTGATATATAACAATTTACATATCAAATTTAGCAACATAAGCAAAAAAACATTTAAAAAATAAAAATAAAATTTTAACCCCAAATAAGCCATTGGTCTATTTAGAACAAACTAATCATAATTACATGATATTTTAGAATTCTATCCCAAGTAAAGCATCTAGCAACACATCGATTTCTTTGTTCCTTGCACATTAACTCCAACAGACTCGTTTATGTAGTAAACACCATATGTTAGCTGCTTAGACAAGTAAAGCATCTAGAAACACACCACAACCCTTAAACATATGTGAAACTTTGTATCCCATAAACATCCATTAAAATTTTAATGGCTAATGATTCCTTATCTACATATCTATGTGTTCTAATATATGTGGAGCTCTATTCATAGATTGAAACCTAACTTGCTTTACACATGGTTTCTTATTCCATGAATGGATAATGTCAATCAAAGTTATCTGGTTGTTGCCATATGTTTAAAGTTATTAACTTGTTAAAGGGGCCAACTAAAAATAAACTCAATAAATGTAGAGGAAAAAAAATCCCATATTACATTTTTGTGTTCCTCCCTAGTTTCATTTCGAATATGAATGCAACCTTTATAACTATCATGTTTTAGAGCAACATTTGATGTATATCAAGACATAATGCTACACCCATTCAAAACACTACAAATTCCTTAGGTTAAAGGATACAAAAGAGTATTAAACTTTTGTTTAAGACTCACTCAGAAACGCCAGTCCATGAAATGACATCTTGAAATGGGTCATTCGAATATTCTCCAACAATTAATACATGCGAATTTGGCTTTCCACTAAGATACATCCATATCATGATGTCACCAACCTTACGGTTAGCCTTATTTAATACGCACTCTTACATTTACAATCGACTATGGAGATTTTGAAAAGACTCATGGATACTTTATAGATTAAATATTAAGAGCATAAAGATCTTTGATGAGAACAATGCACCATGTACATTACCTTATTTTTGGTCAAGTATATAGTTCAATCAAGTAATACACATGCATATTGTTAAATGCATTTTATGCATCATTTCTGTTAGTTTTTGTGGCATTTTGCATCACTTTTATGCTTTTATACCTACATTTGTATTAAAAAAATGACAATTTATGTGTTTTTCTAGAATGCTCGTACTACTCATATATTGATGTATATTTTAGGTAAATTGAAGCGAACTTGGACTTCGAGGATATATGGACACAAGCTGCAACATAATTATAGCTTAACCAGAGCCGAAAACTCCTGGGGAAGCTGGAAGCTTGATAGAAGCAGCTTGAAATGAAGTATGAAGGCCGAAAATGAAAAAAAAAAATACCAGACATGACTGTGACCTCACTTTGAAGTGATCTGAGTTATTTATTTATTTTTTTTTGGCATTTTTATGATGTTTTGAATCGTCAAAATGATATGGGCATATTGTTTAACTCTTGAGAGCATTTTATTAATTTTTTAGACATATATAAGTCTCGACACCCCGACATGGTTGTATCACCCCTGAAACAACTGTCTCACCCCTAACATAAGCCATGTACCGAAAAATCATCTCAAAATACCATTGATTTTCATTAAACGTGCTCCACACGACTTTTCCTTTGAACATGATCTGTGTTACCCCTGGCACAACTGTGTCCCCTCCAAAATCCATATTAGTAGTTTTTGAGCCTATTATGAACCTTATCCCCAGACTAAAACTCTACCGTTTTATGGAGCTTCTAACGACTTTTTGGCGAATTTACAATGTTTTTCGGTGATTGTGGAGATCCAAGGATTACGATTCAAATTGCTTGTTTAGTTGAGTAATATTTATTATACATACATTAAATATATTGTTTTGAACTTTTGATTAGTTTTTAGTCATAGCCGACAATAACCCATGGATTTCAGTTTTACATAGAGTTAACTTTTCTTGCTAGTAATTATTAGACTTGCTTTTTGATCTGTGATTTATGCCTAGTATTTTTTTGTTGATTAAGTGTTTGATTTTAATTCGGTTCATGTTGTTCAGTTGAATTAATGTTAGATCGTTCTAGTTATCAGCTGTTAAAATTCGTAATTATTTCATTAAATGGTAAAAGTAATGAACCCCTTATTGGTTCTGTAATAGGCTCTAATACTAACATAAATTGAAAATACATATATTTACGTTTCCAAGCTTGTGAGAAATATTGAATATTATGAGGTATTTTATACTGATCTTAATGGCTTTTTCTAGCTGAATTATAAGAGGTTGCTTAATGTTTATTTATTTATTTATTTATATTTTTTTAATTCAGGTTTAATCAAAGAGCTTATTTTGATTTGACAATTTGGTAAAAGAAAACTCTTTGGGCTTGTTGAAAATTCACAGTATCAGCTTATGTAGAATACATATCAAATACTAGGTTGAACGATTAATTTCATAATTAGGAGAGTCATCGTGAAACTTAATTCTTCTTTTATCATTGAGTTTTATTAAATTTGTTTTTATGCTATTTTAAATTTAATTTTTAATAGTTAAAAAACCCCATTTTTATTATTTTTTTTTACTTGTTCGGACTAGTCATTGTGCTATATTTAAGTCATCGAATTCAGGATATGTCTATGTGGCTTTAACCTTGCTTTCTGCGTGCTACCCTTTAGTGCAAACTAGCAGTGTTTTTTAGTAACCTTATTTGTTTGTTAGGTTTTACATGCCTAACACATTGACAATGTTGTTGGGGACACGAGAAAACTAATCATTTTATGTAAAGATCTTTACTTACAAGTATTTCATTAGAAGTTGATCAAAAAATAAAGAAGACTATGAAAAAATTGAAAAAAGAAGAAAAGGTCAAAAAGTAGCAAGCAAAATCTTCAACTTGTGCTTCTTCTTTACCACATGTGATAACTAATTAGCAAGGTAACCCCTTGCTAATTCAACCCACTTTACCACATGTGATCACTAATTAGCAAGGCAACCCCTTGCTAATTCAACCCACCTTAACAATAGCACCACTATCACCCAGATTTATCACAAAATCAAATGAAAAATGCTTATGACAATGTAAAAGTCAAATACATAGGATGGTGCCTTTTAGAAACAAAACTGGAAACATCAACAATTTTCAAACAAACTCATTTTCCTTATCGACCGAATAATGGAAAGAATTTTGGAAGGTATGATTATATATAGTTTTTAATTGCTTATGCCTAATGTTGGTAAATATTCTTATATTACTTAATTAGTTTTGGAGGCATCCAAAAGTTGAATCATTGAAAACATATTGACTGCCTTATTCGGAACTTTGTGCATTTCCATTTGACGAAAATAGTGTCAATGGTAGTTTCAAATAGACCATTACACCAAAAAAAATCAATACTTGGATCATATTCTTTTCATCGTTTCAAAACACTTCAAACTATGGACACACCTTATGATGACCTTGAAGATAATGAAGGCACTTTTGATCAAATTAATGATCCAACTGGTGATTAAGCTGCTAGTGCTTCAGCTAATCCACATCCCAATACTTCTTTGAATGTCAATAGGCCTGGTTTAAGGGCTTAAACCTCAAAATTTTCTATCAATCTTGTTGATTGGACACTATATATGTAAAAAGATATATGACATTTGGTAAAAAGGAAAAACGGGTTAATAGTTGAGGGATCTTATGAGAATATGAAGCTAGTTGAGTTAGACTTAATTATCCAATATTTTTAGCAACTTTTTGTTATAAAAGGATCACCCAAAACTGCATAAAAGAACAAATAGAAAGAAATTTGGCTGATGCCTGTGTTTAACACAGTTTCATTAAAACAAATTTTCCCTATATGAGTGTATGTTTCCTAGGATACAACATTAGAAAGTGACTTTTCTAGGTTACCCGACCCCTCACTTGAAACGGAAAATACCTTGGTTGCAGCAACAGTTGAAAAAAATGAAGCAGAAGCGTAGAAGAGGAAAATAATTATTTCATTTCTTTCATTGTAACTACTTCAATCACAAAGGTGCAATATTTATACTGCAATATGTAATCGATATATTAAAATGAAATTGTAACAGTCAAATTAAAGATCACAATTTAACTAAAGAATCAAAGATATCATATGAAATTAATAGCTCTTAATTCATTTTATAATTGTTAAAATTGAAAAGAAATATTTGCAAAAAGGTCCTTGAATTTTTCTGGTCGACCGATGGTGCATTCGTACTTGCAGGATGCGCGTTTGCACACAAGTTTAGTGAACCCAAGCCAAATTGGCTCGCATTTGCACCCCAATGTGGAATGAGTTAAAAAGTTAGCTAGGCTTTGTAGTTATAAACCCATTTGATTTTCATTCACCCATTAATGTGGAATGAGTTAAAAACCCACTTAAACCATATATTATTCTCTTCTAATTACCTTACGTTGACAAGTAATTTCTCATTCATTTTTAATCTGTTTTGGACGCGTGATTTATTAAGATGAAGATATCACAAATGAGAACACAAATATATAGTAATTAGTTAATTTTGATTATATTTAGTGTCCAAAGTTCATGCTCAAAATTAGGAAAAACCCATTCTTGGAAATTAGTAAAACTAGTTTTCCAACACTTTTCATATTTTCAGGGTGTCTATGCATATGAGAGAGGCATGGGTTGCATTTCTACCCATTCATAAGGTCTTAACATGATGGATAAAGTTGACTACTACGAGTTTAGGAGTATGAAGCGGGGATTGTATGGTTAGTTGGAAACATTGTTTGCTTATTTGCTTTTTATGGAAACAATTTTATTTGCTTTTGAAAACATTACTTTTTTGCTTATGTTATAAAAACGTTTATTTGCTTTTGGAAACATTGCTTATTTGCTTATGTTAGAAATAATTTTATTTAATTTTGGAAACATTTCTTATATCGCCTATGTTAGAAACATTGTATGTTTTTCTAATGTTGGAAATTGTTTTATGTTTTTGGACGTATGTAGCGTCTCAAAAATTACAACAAATTTAAAGTTTTCAAAACAACCCATTTACTAAAAAGAAGTGTTTACAAAACCATTATTTTCAACATTATTTAAAATCAGAGTCTCCCAAGATCCAATGTCAGAAAAACAGGAATATGTGCACGATCACGCCTTCGCTTTCCCACGATCCTTTGAAGTACCTGAAACAATAAACTGAAACCGTAAGCACGAAACCTAGTGATTTCCCCCAAAGTACCATCACATAAACATAACAAATAACAACATTCACTGGGTCCATAACTAACAGACTAGATTACCCCCTGAGCCCACAGTATGAGTCTGGCTTGCCTATCGGGCCCACGACTCATATTTGGCTTGCTCCTGAGTCCACAACATAAGTCTGGCTTGCCTTTGGCTTGCATATACCTGGTTATAGTGGTCAGTCCCATGAGTTCTATTCTATGGGTTCATGAACCTGATGTGCGAGGTGCGAAGGATCTTACTGGGGAATCTACGGAGTATGCTTCAGATGGTTATTGTCTTCTGGAGTATCTTGCAGTGTCTTTCGCTTCGGTTTCCATATGACTATGAGGGGTCGGTCAACAGCGCGCGGTACCCTTCTCTTGGGTATTTCGGAAGGTTTGAGATAAGAGGGGCAACTGACGGGTCGCATTAGGTTTGATTATTTGTATTATGTTTAGGTTCGGAAGAACCTTTATCTGCCGAAATGGCTTACGGAGAAAGTTATTTTTACACAACACTAGGGATTTACACATGGTTGCACTACGTCAAACCATGATCGATAGAGGCGTCGAAGTTGGCATACTTCGACATGGCATAAATTGAGGATCGACAGAGTGATGTGCCGAACGGGCACACAAGTTCTAGGCATCTCGAGTTTCATCCCGTGCATCACTGCCGCAGATACTTGGACCGATAGAGTCGACGCAGAACTATAGAGAGTCTTAAGTGTTTCTGAGTAGAATACCTTTTCATGAATGGGTTTTCACGAGGCATTCTATAATCTCCTAACATATACTAGTCATGTATAATTGAGGTGGGGAGGATTGTTGATTGAGCTACTCCACCCTAAATCCACAACCAAACGAGGAACAGGAAATGAGGCGGCATTCACTCACTCTAGGTCTATCCATCTCAATTATACATGGCCGTAACGTATATATTTAGCCATTATAGTTTTACCTAATGAATTTTAAATTTTACAACAGTGTTGCGACTTTTGCCTTACTGGGAAGAATATTTACATTTGAATTAGCCTTTTAATGTTTTCGGTTAGTTATCTGAGATTTAGAGACATACCAAAAACCCACCGGGTTCCTTGATGCTTCTCCCTAAGCAGTAGAGTTAGACTCCTCCTGTGTCTTCGTTGTTTCCTTCAGTTGGGCAGTCCCTTTTGAAGTGTCCAATCTGACCACATAGACGGCAAACTGGATTGGTCATCACATTGTTGATTGTTGCAATACACCCCATCGGGGTTCTGCATACGCGAGCAGTATGTCCCTTCTTGTTGCACCTAGCACATAAGAGTTCCCGACAGACATCATGATGATGGTAGCTGCACTTGCTGCAGTGGAGAAGGCTTCCTAGGTATGGTCTTCTTGAAGTCGGGAGGGAAGGATTGACATGGGCATTAACTGTCCCAGCTCGTTACCCTTCGGAAGGTCCTTGAGCCGAGGTACCTCCCTCCTCGATCTTGATCTTTCTCTTCAATGGATTTGAGCGAGGTTCTTGGGTGGCTGGGTATACAGAGTTTTGTTGCTGCTGTCCATCACTAGGATCGAAATTTCCGATAGGGCTCTTGCTAACATTGGCATTGTTAGCATTCAGGTGAGCCATGACAGCTGCTACAGCTGCCGAGACTGCAACTTGGAATGTAGCTTCATCGAATAGGAGAGTTGGTTTCTTGCCAGTGGATGGGTTACGCTTCTTCGGAGGCATGGTTGTTCCTAGATGGAAAGAGGAACACAAGCTGATGAGAGACGAATGTTAACCCTGGACGTATCAATCCTTACTGTATTATGCATAAATTTTTCCCGTGCCTCGGATATTGGTTGTCTGAGTGTCGACCTACATCCCTATGATGTAGTCCTGGTATGCAAGGTAGGAGTATTAGTATCGGAAAGGCCATAAAGGCCATAAAATCTTATACTGGGAAAGGTTTCACTCTCCGACCTGGAGAGATTTGAGAACCGTTTGGAACGAAGATTGCAGGAAGAGAGGCTTATGAAGGCTTATGGCTAAACAACCTCAACAGAGGTGTGGGGATCCGCTCTAATCATGTTAATGGCAACGGGAAAACGACGATTTAACTAACACATAGCGTGAGTAGTGTAACCACTAACTCACTAAATTGTATTATTTTACGGGTTTATTAGTGTGACGAACACGAGGAAAAGACAATTCTCGGGTTCCATGTACTGGCTCCCTCTGTCTGCTTCGTATCTTTGACTGATATCGACGTTGGTTTCCTTCGGGTAGTTACCTAGGGTTCTTTTCTCATGAAGACAAATTGAATTTCTACTCCACCTTACTTCCGAATCCGACTCCGGGTGTCATCACTTCATGATGGATGACTGGAAATTTCGGAAGTTTAAGCGAATTTCTCACCGATGTCCCTAAAAAGATATAGGCACTTGGTGAACTCAATAGTCTCAACCCAATTCATTTATTTCCAAACATAAAATCTTCTCAATGAACCTCTTCTAGGTCTAAATCAACTCTTCTGTCAAGTACTGAAGTGGGTAGGGTTTTCAACAGGGTTCGTGCGAGAATGGAAATGTCTAAAGAATCCTAAGAGATTATTAACATTTCACTGAGTGATTTATATCGAGTCCTACTATGATTACACAGAGTATAAAAATCATATATAACTTAGATCCGATAGGCCTTCGAATATGTGATACTACTATAGATCCACATCGGAACGAGGAAAAGGAAATAGGGCGAAACCACACATTCTTAGCCTATGGGATCCTTATTATATATAACCCTGGGAGTATACTCTCTATAATTGTAGGTATATCAATAAAGATCGTTTTAGTTGTTCACGCAAGGTTAGTTATGGATCCTAAAATACCCCTATGGTATTTTAATTCTTGTTTGGTTCTTATCTTCTGATTATGATTCAGGGATTAATGTGAGTCTTTTAGTGTTCCAAAATACTCCTATAGTATTTTAACTTTATGTTTGGCTCTAGCATTCCTAGTTGGTAAGTTTCAGACGAGTTGTAACACCACTATCACCCCCAAGCACACATTCATCGCATCTCGAATAAATGTAGTTGAGTATGTTACACTTATTCCAGCGTACGATTACATAACTGCCCAGGTTTGACTGTAGTGCTCAACATCCGAAGACTTTTATTCTTGTTCTTCTTGTGATACTTGTGTTCGAGTGTTTAGATTCTGGATGTTCTTATACTTTGGTAAAATATGGTTATATTTTAAAGTATAATTCTTGGTCAGAGTGTTTTGTCCGTATGTATTTATAGGTTGTATATCTTTTATGAATTGATATACTTAGCTCACTATAAACAATGCTCTGATACCAATCTGTCACACCCCAAAATCGGGACGGCGGAAACGTTCTGCGGTGGATGACGTCATGTCAAGTATCACAACATATGTAGTATAGTAAATCAAAGTACAACAATCATTGCATTAATAGTAATAGTTTTACATAGCTTACATTACAATACATCAAAGTAATACAGGTAATGATATAAATGCAGCTTGGCACAAAACCGTCTTCAACAGAAGCTCCTGGAATGTATCTATCTAATGCTGACCTGAGAATACAAGTTATTTGAAAAGTGAGTATCAGCATTTTTACAAATGCTAGTGAGTTCATAAGTATTAAGTGTTATTTTATACAAATAACTTTATATAAGCAGTAGTTTTCAAGTATACAGTGAAATAGAGTCCTTTCCAGAAACTCCTATATTTTCTGATTAAAAAGCAGTCTTCTACCAAGACTGGTCAGAGTTATGTGGTAAAAAGTAGTTTTCCCTTAAACACTTTCATTATCAAAATACGGGATTTGCTTTTTAACAAAGTCGGAGAATATAAGGGAAAATAACATATGCCTCAACAGTGAGGACAGATGACTAAGGCAAAAGAATCATAGACTCCAGGAGGGTATCGAATGAACGGTATGCCTGGCTCAGTCTAAAAAAAGGAGACACATACCCCAAACAGTATCAAATGAAAGATACAGCTAGTAAGGTCTAAAACAGAGAAGACAGACCCCAGACATTATAAAATGAAAGATACAGCTAGCAAGGTCTAAACTGGAGACAGACCCTAGATAGTATCAAATGAAAGATACAGCTAGTAAGGTCCAATACAGTGAACACAATGTATATAGTGAAATACTGTGTATAAAACCCGTTACCTTAAAGCCATGAATTATAAGGTAACCCCGAGATACTCGTAACCATATTGATCGACACTAGAGAATCTTGATGCCCTGTAAGCGTCGGTATAAGTATGACATTTGTCACCCCTTGGCTTGGTAGGCCGTGGACTATAGCTAGTAGTCAGGGTGCGGGGGTGTCAATCCCATATAGATCTATACACACAATGTCCGCTCTCCCTACAAGAGACTCTGGTTACTATCCTGACAACGGAGAAGGCCGTGTACTGAAGCTGTATCTCGTGTAGTGAGATTTAGTGTAAAATATTGGACAAGCGATAGAGACTCTCAACTGGACTGACTAGTGTAAACCTATATGTCTATGCTTGTATACATAATGTATAACTAATGATCAAACGACCTTTGGACAGGTATTCGATCCCACCAGACCACATCTCAATGAAGAAAAGGAAATTGGGCGAACAAGCCTTCCTAAGTCCTTTAATCATTATTTATATAACTATACAAGTACAAATATACATTTAACTAAGTGGAAGCGTTAACAAGTATAAGTGAAGTAGGAGTGTTAACCAGTATAAGTGAAGTAAGAGTGTTAACCAGTATAAGTGAAGTAGGAGTGTTAACTAGTATAAGTGAAGTAGGAGTGTTAACCAGTATAAGTGAAGTAGGAGTGTTAACCAATATAAGTGAAGTAGGAGTGTTAACAAGTATAAGTGAAGTAGGAGTGTTAACCAGTATAAGTGAAGTAGGAGTGTTAACCAATATAAGTGAAGTAGGAGTGTTAAGAAGTAAAAGTGTATCGTGAAGTATAAGCGTATTGTGAAGTAGGAGCGTTAACAAAGTAGAAGTGCTACTAAGGTATAAGCGTTTACGAAGTAGTAGTATTAACAAAGTAGAAGCGTTTAACAGGTATAAGCGTATCATGAAGTGAAAGCGTTATCAAGTAGGAGTTTAAACTAAGTAGAAGTGAAGCAGTAGTATCTAACAAGTAGGGGTATAAAAATATGGAAGAAGACATTGATGAAAACTTTGGAATACCTTTATACTTAAGAAAATCTCGACTTGGTATTCTTTTGTAAAATGAGTTTGAAAACCCTTTATAGATCCTTTGGAAACCTTTCATAAACAAGTTTTAAATGAAACTTTGATAAAAACAATATATGTAAGAGGTTTGAACAAGTGAAAACATTTTAGAAAACCATTTACAGTATTATACTTGGTAAAATAGTTGACGGTGTAATAAAATCCTTGTGCATGCGGGTTATCAATCACATGTGATTGATATGATAACTGGCATGTTTAACTTGTATTCCCCCCTTATAAAACATGTAAAAACATTTAAAAGGTTCATTCAGGGATATGAACTCACCTGATGTAAGTGGATCCGACGCAGGTGCCGGTTGGGTGTTCGATGTCAAATAAAGACTTGGACACACTTAGTGACCTATTTAACATATGATAACATATGTTCACATACAATTAGTACATTTAATACTAATTAAACAAGTATACGCACTCTAAGGAGCGGAAAACACTTTGGTTAAGTGTTTGGGGTGTCCCGGGTAACATTTAAAGGTGTGAATGGATTAGGAATGGAGTTTACTCTCCAAGAGTAAACTCTCCATATAGTGTTTATGGTCCTGGGATAACTCCCCATGAGTTTACGGCCGTAAACTCATGGTGAGGGGTTCTAGGATGTTTAAAGGCCTTATATTGATCGTGGAATTTTGCTAGGTCCAAATCTAAAATGTATGAGTGGATTTAAGGCACTTAAATGGACCAAATGGGAGTTTACAGCCCTAACCAAGGGAGTTTATGGCTGTAAGCTCCCAAGGACATATTTCTTGGGTGTTTTAAGGGCTTAAGTGATTGAGAATAAATCCTATGTATTTTTCCAAGTCAAATGAAGGAATTTAGGCATCATTTAGGCACTTAATGGGAGTTTACGGCCCATGAACCACCTCATGGGAGTTCACGGCCGTGAAATCCTATTCCTTTGGTTTTATTGTAATTTAAGGCCTTTACAACAATGGTATTGCTTCAAGATATTTTTCCAAGGCCATAGGGGGGTGTTGAGGGCATTTCTAACAAATGGAATTGAGTTTACTCCCCATGAAGGGGAGTTTACGGCCCAAGAAAGTTCTTGGGCAATAAACTCAGGTTTACTCTCCAAAAACTCGTTTCAAGGTGTTCTAAGTCCGAATATGTAAGCCTAAAAGTCATATCTAAGCCTTAGGGGAAATTTGGAGGGGTTTTGGGGCTTAAAAACCCCCATTAAATGGTGTTTACGGTCCAAGAGTGTTCTTGAGTTGTAAACACCTTATTTTGTCCCTATTTTATGTTTTAATCACGAATTTGCATGCTAGATAGGCAATACAACAAGTTAGGATAGTTTACCTACTTGTTTGGGGCTCGAAACGGATGATTTTTGACTCGAAATTAAGTTGTATAGAGAGAGTGTGGAGAGAGTGTAAAAAGTATCTAATGGATTCCACTCACCCTTATACAGGGGTTGGAGTTGGGGCTCGGTGGAAATCTACCCAATACTGCCGTTAAACGGGGCTTTTTGGTTGCACCCGATTAAACGGTCAAATTTTGACTTGGTTGTAACTAAACATTTTTAAGGGCATTTTGTGGGTGTTTCTAAATTTGTTTCAACCCTTAGTCATTATAATAGTCCCCGTATAATTAACCTCTTCCAAAAGGTTAACGGACAGTTAAATAAAACGAAGCTTTTTAACGGAAAAATGTTAAAACTAACGGAATAGATTTCGGGTTGTCACATTTATGGAGGGACTCTTGGGTCCGATCGCTACCGTTACTAGGAAAGGAAGAGTAGCAAGTGGATGGTGATAGCGGTTGCATGGATATGTTCAGATGCTAGAGATTTCAAAGGAATTTTGAAATTTTATTGGTTGAAGATGGTTAGAATGCATAGATCATTCGGTAAGTAGGGTTTTGGTTTGATGATCCGTCAGTTCCGGCAAGCAGATTCATTATTCTTTGTATTTAGTAAGGTTGGCAGGGTGCAGTTGTATCCAAGTGGGGGAGAAACATTTAGATTTCTAGGGATAGTATCAGGTGCGGAACCAGGAAGAGTTCCACATCCTAGTCGAGCGGGAAACCAGTTCAAGTAGCAATATGGATAGAGGTTGTGCAAGGTCGGGGGTTTAGAAACTTTCAACGGCAGGTTGGCATATTCGTAGTAATGCATAGCAGACATGCGGTTGGATCCAGGTTTAGGGTTGTGTTAGAGCCTCTTTGCCTGTTCTTGTATGATGAAGGCTTTAGGGTTCAAAGCATGACCCAAATACATGATTGAGATATAGACAATGTGGTTTGACCCAGGTTTGATCATGGGTTGGTATGGTGGATGGATAGTAAGACCATGAGTCAGGCTCATAGATGATATGTGAGTGTTGTAAGACTATAGGGGTAGCCGTAGCATACATAAGGATGATAGACGATCGAGAAAGTGTTGTAAGTATGCGGTGGCATTTACTAGAATGGTGTAGGCCATTATAGGAATGGTCGTTAGGCTGAAGGAGGATCAGCACACGCTTGGGTCAAGGTAGACAATATTAATGGAGGAATTCTCCTTGTTTAGTATAAGGATCGTTGGACATGAGACAATGTTCGGCCTATGCAACACTCGATTGGGTGAGACCTGTGACATCCCCAATTTCACGACCAGAAAAAGACCGATTTGTTTATGCTTTATTTTAAAATTAGAGCATCTTTTTTTTGAAGAATAAGATTGTAGAATTTGTTCCCAGAAAACATGATAATGATATTATCAAAACATTTCTGAAGAAATGTTTTTTATTTATATTAAAACATTGGGATGTCATCGTCAATACATAAACATAAGCATAAACATACCTTACATAAATTCACACTAATGGTCTACATATCCTTGAATCCCTTTGCAGAATGTATCTTTAATATCGCTACGTGTGATACAATAAATTGTGTGGGTCAGGTTTGTTGGGATATTGTATGTTGTGTCAATTGTTTTGTATGCTAGAATAGTCCGTTTTGTAATGGGTTGGGCCTGTCCACCCGGTTATTAATTATTCTATGGTTAGACTATTTATAGTGCATGCATGCACCATATTAGTGTTATCGATTGTATTTGCCCTACAGTGCCTTTACAGAGAAGTTCTCATCAAGCTCTTCTAAGGCATTGATTTATAATCATTCAGCACAACTTCGATCATTACTTTTGTCATTTTGATTCATATTGTTGCTTAGAATCTGTCGATCTATTTTTTTAATTGTCTCTATAAT
This sequence comes from Lactuca saligna, assembly GCF_052625555.1. Classification (NCBI taxonomy): domain Eukaryota; kingdom Viridiplantae; phylum Streptophyta; class Magnoliopsida; order Asterales; family Asteraceae; genus Lactuca; species Lactuca saligna. Next base: position 61,926,886 of record NC_136425.1, read on the forward strand.
TAGTATTAGAGCAGGAGATTGTGTAAATCATCGCTTTCATCGATTGGAAACACTAGATCTTGTTCATTGTTAAGCCCTAAACTCGATTTTAGTTTACACAAATGATTCTTTATAGGTTATAAGTGAATCAACTGATGGGTTTTGAGCATTCTAACACTTCCTAAGGGTACATGCAACCCTAATAACCTTGGATCTATGTTTGTCTAATTATCATGCAAAGTTGAATTCCAAGGTTATATTCCTATCTAGCATACATGGGGAACAATTTTAACTTAAAGTATAGATAGAATAACTTACCTTGTTGTTGTTTGTGTTCCTTGAAACCTTGTGAGCCTAGCACCCCAAGTGTGATGCCTCAAATGCTTCACACAACACCAAATGCTCTTGGAAGAACTTATGAGAGAACACACACTTCCCAAAATCAGCCAAGCCCTCTTGTTTCTTAGTGTAGCCGATTTTAAGTGGAGAACATGTTACTTATATAGTTTTGACACATCTAGGGTTAAACCCTAATGTGTCATGACTCTTCATTTCCATGACCCATGGGTTTGTAACTCCCATGGAGCATCCTATGTGTGGAACCCAACTTGATAGTCCATGGAGCCTCTTAGCCCACTATACAAGATATGGATGATTTACATAATCAAACCATATATTTAATTAGTTATCTTTTGATCACATAATTAATTCTAAATTAATTCTTGATCAAACTAATCAAATAATATTATTAATATATTAGAACTTATAATATATTAATAATCTCCAAGTGTTATTTCTCTCATTTAGTCTATCCAATTGCACGGTGCCATGCAACCCAAATGGACCATGCCGGGTCGGGTCAAGTACATACCATAAATAGTTATGGACTTAGACACCTTATCCAACAGTCTCCCACTTGGATAAGTCTAATAACTATTACTGCAAGTATGACTTCAGGAACCGATCGGCAATCGTAGCTCTTTACAAGGTTTCTCGGAACTGAGAAGATGATGGTACGCCATTTAAGATAAGTGATCATATAATTCTCTGTTCTAGATATCAGTCGGACAAATACATGGAACAATGTCTTACTTATTGTCCAACAGTTTGTTTCCCGATTTCCGATTTGTTTGACAAAGAACTTCATTGAACACATCAACTTAGTTCTGACCGGGCCCGACACATAGGTCAAAACAAAATCATCGAGGGGCCCAGATATCAGCTTCTAATCCAAGAAGGAACAGATAAACTTCGACTCATATGTTTGTTCTACCACTCATTGAATTACACACAAGAGCGCGATTTATAACATCGAGTTACCAATGCATTTTTCGTACAATCAATGCATAACCAACTTGTAAGTAACAAATCATATCTCTAGGTTTGAAGACTTATACGATATTACCGTCTCACGATCACTCGAGATAGAATTCCATGAAGTGATTCCAGTGAGCGTGGGTTGAGTCCAATGCTCAGAACTTATGAGCACTCATGATTGTTGTAGCCTTGTCCAAGACCTCTACAACCAAACATGACAGTCTTGATTCATACCTACTTCCGACATATGACCGACTGTGGAGGTTTGAATAATATGTTATACCAAACAAAAATTATTCTGGAAGTCAAAACATGCAAAAGAAATATAGTAAACGATCGACAAGAGATAGCAACACTTTACTCATAAATAAAACACTTTTATTCATCATCAGATGTCAATTACACTTTACAAATTTCGAGGTTATCTAACTGCTAAATCTAATATCATCCTTCAGCCCTATGCTCCGAGCATGCTGGAGATGCTTAACCCGAGTCAGTCCCTTCGTGAGGGGATCTGCCGGATTCTCATCTGATGATACCCTCTTTGCCACGAGGAGTCCTTCTTCGATCCGATGTCTGATGAAATGGTATTTTCTGTCGATGTGTCTGGATCTCCCGTGATCCCTTGGTTCCTTGGCTAAGGCAACAGCACTTTCACTATCACAGAAAATTTCCATTGGCTCTTTAATAGCTGGTACAACTCCAAGGTCTCCAATGAAGTTCCTCAGCCATAACGCCTCCTTTGCCGCCTCGCTAGCTGCAATATACTCTGATTCACAAGTAGAATCTGCCACTGTCTCTTGCTTGGAACTCTTCCAAGAAATTGCTCCTCCATTTAGGGTAAAGACCCAGCCCGACTGAGAGCGGAAGTTATCCCTATCAGTCTGGAAGCTAGCATCACTATACCCTACAACTCTCAAGTCATCACTCCCACCGAGGGTAAGGACCCAGTCCTTAGTCCTTCGTAGGTACTTGAGAATATTCTTTACCGCAGTCCAGTGTGCCTTGCCAGGGTTCCCCTGAAACCTGCTAACCATGCTCAGGGCAAAAGCTACATCAGGTCGAGTACACGTCATAGCATACATGATCGATCCTACAGCCGAAGCATAAGGTACTCGACTCATTTGTGCTATCTTAGCCTCAGTGCTAGGGCTTTGTGTCTTACTCAGTTTGGCGTTACTCTGGATGGGCAACTCTCCTTTCTTGGAGTCTTGCATGCTGAATCTCTTCAGCACCTTATCCAAGTAGGTACTTTGACTAAGTCCAATTAGTCTTTTACTCCGATCTCTTAAGATCCTTATCCCTAAAATATAGGCAGCTTCACCAAGATCCTTCATAGCGAAACACTTTCCAAGCCAGGACTTTACTTCCTGCAGGGTTGAAATGTCGTTTCCTATGAGTAGTATGTCATCCACATACAATACCAAGAAGCTAACTATACTCCCACTAGCCTTGACATACATACAAGATTCATCTTCACTCCTAGAAAAGCCAAATTCCTTGACCTTTTCATCAAAGCAAAGATTCCATCTGCGAGGTGCTTGCTTTAACCCATAAATGGATTTCTCAAGCTTACACACTCTATTGGGGTACTTGTTGCTGACAAAACCCTCTGGCTGACTCATGTAAACATCTTCAGCCAACTTTCCATTAAGGAAAGCGGTTTTGACATCCATTTGCCAAATTTCATAGTCATGAAATGCGGCTATGGCTAACAGAACCTGAATAGACTTAATCTTGGCTACCGGAGAAAAGGTCTCATCATAATCCACTCCAGGAATTTGAGAGAAGCCCTTTGCAACCAGTCTAGCCTTATAAGTGTGTACTTTACCATCCATGTCGGTCTTCTTCTTGAAGACCCATTTGCACCCTACAGTCTTTCGACCTGGTACATTCTCAACCAAGTTCCAAACTTGATTGTCATACATGGATTGTATCTCGCTATCCATAGCCTCTTTCCATTTAGCAGACTCGGGGCCTGCCATGGCTTCCTCGTAGCTGTTAGGGTCATCTTGACTTACTAGTGTCCCATCACTAATAAGTGTCTCACCTTCTGCAGTAATATGGAATCCATAGTAATGCTCAGGTGCACTCCTAACTCTCGTGGAACGCCTCAGAGGTACAGATTCGTCAATTGGCTCAACAGGAGTTTCCTCCTCAAGTTGAGGGCTAGATTTTGAAGTTCCATCACCACTTGACTCTTGAATTTCTTCAAGATCAATTTGCCTCCCACTGTCTCCTTGGCTTATAAACTCTCTTTCTCGAAAGACTCCTCTTCTTGCTACAAAGACCACATTGTCACTAGGTCTGTAGAAGAGGTAACCAAAGGATTGTTGTGGGTAGCCGATGAAAATACACCTCTCGCTTCGGGGTTCGAGCTTATCATGAGTCTCGCGTCTCACGAAAGCCTCGCAACCCCAAATCTTGATGTGGTCTAGTTTAGGTACTTTACCAGTCCACATCTCGTGAGGAGTTTTGGCAACTTTCTTTGTAGGGACTAGATTAAGGATATGGGCGGCAGTCTCTAAGGCATACCCCCAGAATGAGATTGGTAGCGAAGCCTGACTCATCATGGAACGAACCACGTCCAACGAGGTTCGATTACGCCTCTCAGCCACACCATTCAACTGTGGTGTCCTGGGAGGTGTTAATTGTGAGACAATCCCACATTCCCTTAGATAGTCAAGGAACTCTGAACTAAGATACTCACCACCCCGATCGGATCGAAGCATCTTAATGTTCCTGCCCAATTGATTCTCGACTTCCTGTTTAAATTCCTTAAACTTCTCGAAAGTCTCTGACTTATGCTTGATTAAGTAGACATATCCATATCTATTGTAATCATCAGTAAAAGTCAAATAATAACGATTAGCATCCCTTGTGGCATGTTTGAATGGTCCACACACATCCGTGTGTATCAGGTCCAACAAACCTTCACCCCTTTCACACGAGCCTGTGAAGGGTGACTTTGTCATTTTTCCAAGTAAGCATGATTCGCAACTATCATTTGACTTTAGGTCAAACGACTCCAAGACTCCATCTTTTGGAGTTGGCCTATGCGTTTCTTGCTTATATGTCCAAGACGACAATGCCATAATGATGCTTTATCCAAGTTATTATTATTAGTAGAATCAATACACAAAACATCATTTCCTAAGTTATCTACAACAGACACAGCTTCATACACACCATCACAAGGTAATGCTTTAAAATAAAGAACATTATTAAAGAAAGCATCAATAGAACCAACTTCATTATTAAACGAAAAGGTAAACCCTTGTTTGTACAAAGCATGAAAGGAAATAATATTTCTTGCAATTCCTGGCGAGTAACAACACTTATTCAAATCTAAACTAAACCCATTACTTAGCGATAAAGTATAAACTCCAATCTTGGTGACAGGTGAAGCTTTCCTGTTCCCCATGATCAAGTTTATTCTTCCTTGCTCCACATCCTCACTTCTTCTTAGTCCTTGCAAGTCACAACAAATATGAATACCACAACCGGTATCAAGGACCCAAGATTTCGAATGGGGTGAGTTATTAGAAATGATAGTGTAAATACCTGCATGGTTGGGTTTGACTTTCCCATCCTTCACATCCTGCTGGTACTTTGGGCAGTTCCGCTTCCAATGAGCTTTTTCATGGCAATAAAAGCATTCAGCCTCTTTTGGGTCAGAAGAAGGAGTAATGAAACCTTTCTTGGTTCCACTTGAAGAAGAGCCATCAAGGGTCCGAGCCTTGGTACCCTTCGAAGATCTCTTTCTCTTCCTCCCTCGTCTTTTCCCGATTGCCAAAAACGGAGTTGAGTTTGGAGTAGGAGTGATAGCAACCGACTTCCCCTTAAGACCTGTTTCTGCGGTCTTGAGAAGTCCCTGAAGTTTGCTGAGGGTGACCTCTTCCTTGTTCATGTGATATGTCATGCGGAATTGATCATAGCACGATGGTAAGGAGTGCAAAATGATATCTATTGCAAGCTCCTCAGGGAAGTTCACATTAAGCTTCAGCAAACGATCCACATACCTTTGCATTTTCTGCATGTGGCTCGTGACGGAATCTCCGTCCTTCATCATGGTTGTTATCATGGAGCAGATGATTTCGTACCCCTCTTGTCGTGCACTTTGATGGTATCTTTCCATCAAATCTTGGTGCATTTCATAAGGGTAGAAATCCTCATAGGACTTTTGGAGTTCTGCTGTCATTGTGGCCAACATGATGCAAGCCACCTTGGTTGCATCTCTTTCATGAGTATGAAAGTCAGCGATCTCCTGGGGAGTTGCAGTGGACTCATCAATTTCCTTAAGCTCCTTGTCAAGGACATATTCTTTGTCCTCGTAGCGGGTAATCATCCTGATGTTTCTGATCCATTCATTGAAGTTGGATCCATCAAAGGTGACTTTCCCACACAGACTCGTAAGAGTAAAGGAGCCATTAGGATTCGAGCCAGAAGCATTATTTGAAGACATCTGAAAGAGGAGAACAAGTTTAGTATAGATTTAAGAGAGTCCTTAATAAAACACCCAAATGTAATATTAAGGCTAGGATCCAATCACAATATAATATAACTTAGAAGAGGTATGTCGTAATCTAAGCTATACCATATTTGAAAGGTAGGTGAATGACGATTCACCAATTTCCACCATGAAAACCGAAATATTAGACATTAGGTTTTATTGGTTTTTAGAAATTCCTAGATTCTTTGAGATTCAATGAATTTTTCAAAGGCATGTTTCAATCTCGAGAGTGCCCTCCAAGTTTTGTGACTGGGATACCAAGGATCACAAAACGAGGTGTGAAGTAACCATGCAAATCACTTGGTACCCTTAAAGTTTATCACTCAATCGATGTGCCGGTAAACCACACACGCTCCACCGATACTATAATAAACCTTAAGTCACCCTTTACCTACCTTGTTAAGTCCAAGTTAGTGTGTCGGTTAACCACACACGCTCCACCAACGACTTAGACAAAGTGTAAAGTGTAATTTCATGGATTAGCACCTTATTCACATTTTCCTAAAGTAACTAAGATTGGGAATTTAATAAAACATTTAGTTACTTTATAATATTCATCATACTTTGAATGAGAGTTTATAAGTCCTTGTCTTACCCGTTCGGCTAACGACCCTCCACCAGTCAAACAAGCGGTGGGTGAGAGTAGACACCCATTAAGTCACCATTTTATAGGCAACAACCTTATACCCACCTTATAGACCGGCTTCGTGAATGAGGCGTACTAGCGGTAAGACGACTTTGTTCTTATACATATATATATATATATATATATATATATATATATATATATATATATATATATATATATATATATATATATATATATATATATATATATATATATATATATATAATTATTAAATCATCATAATATAAGTATAAGGGTTGAATTTTAACTTTTAAAATTCTAGGGGTTGGAACTAAAGTTTTAACTTAACTTTATTTGTTCCAAAACTTGAGGGCAAGTTTTGTAACTTTCAAAACTTTTCATTTCTTGTAACTTATGAGTTTAATAGAGTAATAAAATGAAGACTCTTCATTTTTCTAACTCTTGTGTTCTTTTAATGGTTTTAATTCAAGTGTGACTCTTGGTTTTCCATAACTTGAGGACAAGTTATGGACTCCATTAAAACACATTATGATCAAGAATTAATCTACCACATAGGTTACAAATAATTCCTATGTTCATCTAAAACATCATAAGAACAAGAACATGAATATGAACACATTCATAAATTACACTTAAAACTTTGTAATTTTTATAACTAGTTGTTGTAAATGAATTAGCAAAGACATTACACCACCAAAAACAAGTTTTCAATTACCAAAACAGTTTAGGGTAATGTTTCTAATTCATTTCCAGCAACTAAATCGAAATTCTGCAATCAGTCGACCCTACTCGCCGAGTGCATGAATTTACTCGCCGAGTTGGTTGAAGATACACGTGAACTCGCCGAGTCCCCCCTATAGACTCGACGAGTCCACTCGTAGACAACAAGATTTTCGACTTTTTTCAACTTTTAAGCACAAATAAAAAACAAACAAGCCTAGGCTCTGATACCACTGATGGGTTTTGAGCATTCTAACACTTCCTAAGGGTACATGCAACCCTAATAACCTTGGATCTATGTTTGTCTAATTATCATGCAAAGTTGAATTCCAAGGTTATATTCCTATCTAGCATACATGGGGAACAATTTTAACTTAAATTATAGATAGAATAACTTACCTTGTTGTTGTTTGTGTTCCTTGAAACCTTGTGAGCCTAGCACCCCAAGTGTGATGCCTCAAATGCTTCACACAACACCAAATGCTCTTGGAAGAACTTATGAGAGAACACACACTTCCCAAAATCGGCCAAGCCCTCTTGTTTCTTAGTGTAGCCGATTTTAGGTGGAGAACATGTTACTTATATAGTGTTGACACATCTAGGGTTAAACCCTAATGTGTCATGACTCTTCATTTCCATGACCCATGGGTTTGTAACTCCCATGGAGCATCCATGGAGCATCCTATGGGTGGAACCCAACTTGATAGTCCATGGAGCCTCTTAGCCCACTATACAAGATATGGATGATTTACATAATCAACCCATATATTTAATTAGTTATCTTTTGATCACATAATTAATTCTAAATTAATTCTTGATCAAACTAATCAAATAATATTATTAATATATTAGAACTTATAATATATTAATAATCTCCAAGTGTTATTTCTCTTATTTAGTCTATCCAATTGCACGGTGCCATGCAACCCAAATGGACCATGCCGGGTCGGGTCAAGTACATACCAGAAATAGTTATGGACTTAGACACCTTATCCAACATCAACAACATGCAGCACGACGATCCTCACACTCAATCTTTCAATCTTTCAAGCGGTATAGTATCGACAACCATGATCCCAATTTTATTCCCACAAGCCTAAGAAGTTTGGGATTTATATTCAAGGATTATGTTCTGGGGATTGAGGAGCACAGTTCAACAATCTGGCACACCATGAGTAATGAAATATACTCTCACACGGCAACAAAGGTGGTCATTAAAACTCAGGCTGATTATAATGCTCTTCTCATTGACCATACAATTGCTCAAGACGAGAAAGACAAGCTGATGAGCAACATTAAGGCGCTGAGGATTATAAGATTTGCTCTTCTAGCCGATACCTTTCGTCTGGTCAATTCTTGTGAAACGGCGAAGGAAATCTGGGATAGATTAAAATTGCTCTACTCCAACGATGCAGATCTAGAACACTCGATTCAAACGTTGCTCCTTTCGGAGTTTGGCGCTTTTGTTTAGAAGCCAGAGGAGAAGGTAGATCAAACGTTCAATCGTTTCAATCATCTTTTGAGTAGGATGGTGAAACACAAAATAAGACGTGAATTAATAGAGCAAAAGGTCATCTTTATGAACGGTTTTGAGGTCTGAATGGAAACCGGTGGTGTCTACTGATAAAGCTCATGAACAATTCAAGAACTATTATTTGGCAAAACTAGTAGGAATTCTCAGATCCCACAAAGATGAAGTAACAAAGGAAGGGAAGGTTGTTTCTGGGATGGGATCTTTGGCCCTGGTTGTGAAGGGGAAAAAAGGTTGCAGAAGAGGATTCGGAGTCCGATCTCTTTGATTTCGAACTCACTAAAGAAGAATACATTCTAATGGTGTCAAATCCCAAAAGGCTTGCAAAAAAGAACTTTGGACGCTTCAAAAATAGAAACTGGCAAGGGAACTACAGTTCAGAAAAGGCTAAGGATGAGAGTCCTAAAAACTCTTTGAAAGATGAGGTGAAGAAAGAGAAAAATTTGATGGGAGATTGTGGCTATGATAGCAACTATTTTCATGGCAAGAATCATCTGGAAAAATAATGAATGCTAAGGAGAATGAGTTAGAAGAATGATGAAGAAGACGATGAGGCTTACTATCTCCGAAAGTTAGAGGAGATTAGAAAGAAAAAGAGTGCTAAAGGTGCTAAGCTCGCTTTAATTGTGCATGACGATGATGATGAGTTTCATAGAGTTAATGTTTAGTCAACTTATTCGGAGGATGAATAACTTCATAAACCCAAGCATGGTGAATATTTTGTTGTGAAGCCTGAAGTCCCAGAGTACGTGGGAAGATGCTTGATGGTTTGTAGTGATGTCTCTGAGCGGCGAGGATACACTACTGATGACGGTCAAACCTCCGACAACGGTTTTGCTGCAAGACCTGTTTCGGAACAGGTTATTGAATGCGAGAGAGTCATCAGTAAGGTACAATCTATTCTTCAGTCTCTTAATATCCCAGTCACTCGTTATGAATCTGAATTAGATGACATAAAATTTACTGTCTCTAGTTTCAATGATAGCTTAAACAGAACTCTTTTAAGTAATTCTAACATAAATTATCAAATCAGCAGGGTTACGAACAAGAGTGAAGAGAGAAGAATGTGGATAGCGAAGTTGGAGTTAGAGTTGAGTAGGTCTAGTGATGATGTTATTTACTTGCAACGAGAAAATTTAGGGCTTTTACAACAAATAAATATTTTATGTTTAATTGCTAAGCGTCTTTATTTTAACATCACTCAACTGCATCTTGACCGTGAAATAGACAAGAATATACACAAAATGATTTTGCCATCTTTTGAATTGAAAGATGATGAAATCGATGCAGACTACTAAAAATAAGAATCAATAGTGTCGTCAGATGATGTTTTCGAATCTTACAAAGTAGGACTTGTTCGTTTTTTAAAAGACTTATGACTTAAAAGTTGTTGTAAGATGATGAAATCGATGTAGACTGCTAAAAATACGAATCTATAGTGTCTTCGGATGATGTTTCTGAATCTTACAAAGTAGGACGTGTTCGTTTTCTAAAAGACTTATGACTTAAAAACTGTTGTACATATGCTGAGTGACGCAACACTGGACATTCATCTTCAAACCTCTTATCACATTACTTTAAGTTATATTATTCAAGAAAGAACTGTTTTTTTTTCAACATGATTATTATTTTAATAATATTATGAACGGTATTATATATACAGTTCAAGTATAGTTTACATAATTTCAAAATTGTTTGGTAAATTTCTTATAATATTTTTTTGTGCTATATTGTTTATAACCAAATATCAATAAATTATAAAGTTAATCATTAAAATTACCAAATCTATAGAATCTACCTGTAGAAATAACTATCATATTGAAAAATTTAACAAAATGAATATGTTGTTTGCTAAATTAACAATTTTATTTATTATTATTTAGTAATTATTATGTTTAGTTATTTTATATAAACATTTTTAAAAATCATACCGTCCTAATGATCTTTATATTTTATTTCCATATTATTAAAACTAAATAAATTTTTGATTTAGAATTATTTTTAATGAGAAAATATTTTTTATTGAATTTTATTTTGGTATCAAATTTAAAAGTCAATTATTGAAAATTGAAAATTCAAATAAGAAACATTTGAATCGTTTTTATTCGATGTAGTGTAGATAAATATATTTTAAATACGTGACATATCTTATATGTTAAACAACAATTTGGTGAACAACCAAAAAATTAAATATAATTTAAATGAATAAATATAATAAGATTAACAAAAAAAAGATTTCATTTGTAATATACTAGGGCGTTTTTCTCAGAACAATTATTGTAATATAAAACTATTTTAAATTTATAAAATTAGTTTATTTAAATTTTAATTTATTGCAAGAGCATGTAGAAGTTAAATAGCAAACAAACTTTTTATTACACACGGCAATAGTTTGGTCTACCTCTGGTGATGCAAAGGGTTGCAGATGTGATTCGCAAACTTCAGGCGTTTTGGCTTCAAAGAAACAAACAACAAATAAGTCTTGGTATACATTTCCTATTTTAACCATTTAAAAAAAAAAGGATTTTCTAATATGTGTCGTTGAAGTATTAGTTATAATAAATATTATCATAATTAAATTTGATAAACATTAATTATCTACAATATTATTATAATTAAATGTAAAATACATTAATAAAGAATATTATTTATGATTAACATTTATCACATTTAATTATGTTAGTGTTCCTTGTAATTAATACCTCAATCAATGCTTATTATATGTGTCATAAAAAAATCCCAATTAGGATACATATTAGAAAATTCCAATCTCTCAACTTAACATTAAAATTTAACACTACCAAATTTATTTATGTTATTAAGTTGGTTTTTGAAGATTTATACACCAAAAAAAAAAAAAAAAAAAAAAAAAAACTTTTTTTGTTGTAAAACAATTATGTTTTTCATCGAAATTTTGGCCGTTGCAAACTTAATAAATTTTTACATTTTCATTTTATTTTATACTTTTGTGGTTAGTTCATTCAAAAACACAATTTCACAGTAAAATAGGGTTTGACAGTAGCCTATTGCAACATTAATGGTTATTTCATTTGTGTAAAAAAAAAAAAAAAAACTACTATTTTTTTAAAAAAGGATTCCAACCATTTTGGCCATTAGTGCTTAAAAAAAAAATACAACGCTACGTTTTTTTCAAAGATATGATTGCTGCTTGATGAGAGAAACCTCAAACCCGCATATTTGGGGGAAAGATATTTAAGACGTTAATTTACTTTTTAGGTAAATACAAGAAGTCAACAACTACTATTATTAATATGCTAGAGTAGCCTAATAGCTTGGGCCAATTCCTATTCAAAATAAGTTACCTAAAAATGTTTTATAATACCTATTATAAAACTCAATTACAGAAATTTTCACATTAAAATTAAAGTTTAAAGCCTTGAGAATTAACACAAAATGTTGGCAACACCACAAATATGAAAGTTGTTATTAAGGTCAACCCTAAAGCATGAGTGGGTCCTGCAACGTCCCCCCTTCATAATAACCAAATTTATAAATATATCTATCTTATTATCGATAATCAATCCAATTAGTTTTTTTTTTTTTTTTTTTTTTTTTTTTTTTTTTTTTTTTGGAATAAGTGTCTTCAAGTGATTTGTTTTTGTAGTAGCAATCTATAAATTCCCCAAGCTAATACCTAGAACACTACAATTTATAGTTACATTGCACATTGATCATTACATTAATTTGTTAAAGCAACATGCCATAATTTAATCAGTAATCCTATTTATAGTTTGGCTTGGAAATAATTAGTCATACACGATTAGTTAAAATGGATCAAAGGATGATCATGCTTGGCCTTTCTCATTCTATTTCAAAACCATTTATCATTAATATATATATATATATATATATATATATATATATATATATATATATACACACACACACATACGATAATTTTATTTCAATCATATATGTCTGTTTGGGTGTCAAATCCAACAAATAAAATGATCAAATATAATCTAAAGTTATAAATTTCACTACAAGACTATAATTAAAATGTGACACGGTATAAAATAGGATCGGTTCACATAGACACGTGACTAAATGTAAACTGATTTTCGTTTTGCACAAGACGAATTGCAATAAAACAAGAAGGTTTTTGCTTGGTTGATTAACGCAATTTAAATGCATGCAAAACTTGTAAATGAATTCAATAAAGATAAGTGATTTCGGTTCTATGTTTTACTATATATTTATGCTATATTAATCACAAAATGATGTCATGTTCACTCTATCTAAGTTGGTATTTGAAATTGTTAACAAGCTCTAGTAATCATGTTCACTATGTTGATTAAACAAAATAAGCTCTTTGATTAATCCTAACCTTACTAACCTAATTTAAACAAGTTCTTAGAATTAGATTCAGAGATTGCATTAAGTTTTATGTGAATGTTCCCAACAATGCTCAATACTTCTCAGAATCTCAGAATCGTAAACATATGCTATTATAGTTTACACCAAAGTTAATCTCATCACAAAACTAATTTGATGTTGTCACTTGGTATCAGTTTCACAAAACAATTACATATTTTATAAAATTGAATGACAAGAATGACCTAATTCTAATTTAAGTGGCCACCATAAACCACAATCAAACCCAAACTCTTTGTTAAAACTAAGCTAAATTTGCTAGATAGATGATTAAATGCAACATCAAGTCATTGAATTAAAAAGACATAACATCAAGCATCCATAAAACCGAAAATAATAGGGAATTAACCATACATGGCTAAATCAAGAACAAAGTCTAGAATCTAATCTAAGTACGAATTAAACTTATGAAATACAAAATACAATAGTTTCCAAGTGTTAATCAAAACTCAAAATGCTCTAGAAATCATCCCTCAAAGTTCCAAACTCGATCTCCTCGAAAACGAAGTCAGTAGGTTGTTTTTAGGAAAACTAGAAACTGCCACTAAAACCACGTTCACATTTCCACGGTCGTGGAAATTAATACTATGAGAAAATAGGACTATGGAAAGTCATAAAGTATAATGCTAAAATTGGACAGGTCTTCAAAGTATGTTGCTAAAATGCGCTAAAAAATACGGTCGTGGAAATTCCCTATCTTAAAAGGCACTACCATGGAAGGCTCTGTAAGGGCTTCTTCAATTTTCGCAAGTTCTTTATTTTCCCTCCAAAAGTCAAGACATTTTTCCTGGAACTTCTAATCACCTCCCCTATCGAGAACCCATTTCCAAAAGTCCTTGATATATCATATAATTGTATGAGTGAAACAATATCATAAAATGTACTGAAAACATGTAAAATGCATAATTCTAAGGCTAAATGCAATGCAAAAGTAGGAAATAAATGTGCTAAATAGGTGCACAAAATGAACCCAACGAATTTCCAAAAGCTTAAACCTTTCTTGTCCACAAGAAAGAAGAAAAATTAGTGCAAACTAAAGAGAAGAATAGAAGAAAGTAAAAAATCTAAATCCTAGTTTTTGGAAAGCAATGCAATAAACAAAACAACAAAATCCAACAAAAACAACCTTGTCATGCCACATAGTCAAGAATATACCTGTCGCGCCTTAAGCTAACATGACATTAACCCTACATAATTATATACCATTATAAATAAGACTTTTAGCTATTCCTTAACACAAATCAACAAAAACAAAAGTTAAAATACTTGTTCAAGGTCACCCGTAACAAGTTAGCAAATGGAGCAGGATACGGTCTTACTTCCGTGTAAAATGTATATGATAAAAAACATGATCATTGACTTTCGTTTGGCAAATTATAACAATAATCGAACCTAACTATTTTGTTGGCCAACAACAATATTTTTCTAAAAGTTATTTTCTAAAGATTCTTTAGGATTTACCTAGATTGGTTACCTATTTCACACCACTTACACCAGCCCAAGTCGTTAACAGTCAGGCTCGATGTCATAAGTCCAAGGGGATCTTTTGAAAGCCAAATGGTTATTTATTTATTTATAAATATTAAAATCTCATGACTTTCTATGAAATCCATGTAACAGACTTCCAACTAGCAATTCCACACCAATTAACCTTAGTGTGCTAGATTTAGAAAAATCCATCGGGTCTACTTTTTACAAGCCACATAGTAGCTTTATATATATATATATATATATATATATATATATATATATATATATATATATATATATATATATATTATTAAGTTTATGATTTTCGATGGAACCTGTGTAACGAACTTTCGATTCAGTCAATCCCAAACGACTTGGCTTTAGGCAATTTGGTGTAGAAGACCCCTTAGGGCTTACTTATCTAGATTCCAAAGGCTACAAATTAACTTAATAATGATAATATTTTGTATTTTATATATATATATATATATATATATATATATATATATATATATATATGTGTGTGTGTGTGTGTGTGTGTGTGTGTGTATGTGTGTGTTATTATTATTAAGTTCATGACTTTCGATGGAACTTGTGTAACAATATATATATATATATATATATATATATATATATATATATATATATATATATAAATTTGCTAGGATTATTTTTCTTTATATTTTTGTCCTTGATTTTTTTTTCTACTGTTTGGACATCTCACGACCTATTTATCGTGAGAGACTTCTAAGAAATTTTTTAGGGGACTGATGTTAATATGTAGGGATCTATATGTATAGTTAGAAAGTTATTTAACCAAGTAGAGTACTTAAATTTAGAGTTTAGTTCTAACGAACATTTACGAATTGTAAGACCAGTTGTAGGTTCCAATGGCTAGCCAATTCCTATTATTATGCTTCGATGTTGAAATATTTTCATTTTTTTGTTTTGAAGGAGTAGCTTCAGGAGCCATGTTCATGTATGATTAAATTGCTTTAGGATTTTAATGAAAAACGAGTAAGTCTATTCTCAAGGCTAACGACTCACTTACTACCTACTCGACTGTTTTCTAAAGGTTAGCTTATTGTGGAATAGATAAAAAAAAAAACAAAAAGAAAATAAAATGGTTTTTTTTCACAATTGATGAAAAATGCAACTACAAAAAGAAAATAAAATAATGGGGGGGGGGGGGGGTTATTTTGTTTTAGAAATAGATGCAAACGAAAAAAAAAATCTTTTTATGATTTTTGAAAAAAAAAATGCAGATATTTACAAAATTTTAACCTACATGCAATGGGATCCATTTGCATGGATGTATTCCCCTCCCCAAGCTTAGAATACAAAATCATTCCCGATGCTTGGTGAAAGGCATATCCAACCTATTGAGGCCCGGGTGGAGGCTGATTTGGTAGGAACTGTGGAGGATAATAGGACTGGTAATCGGAAGGATAATAGGGATGCCACTGGGGATGAGAATGTGGTGATTACTGCTACCATGGTAAACTGAGGGCATGGTGAAGGAAACTCATCAAGTAGTGCATGTTGCGGTTGTTTCCCTCCTGTGTGACCCACTATTGGTCGTGCTCGGCTCATCGTAGCTTATGTTGGGCCCATCGCTTTTCCTGTGTATCGCGGTAATCTTGAAAGATAGAGGTATGTTCGGCGACACCGGTGTAACTTTCTCACGCTTCTTCACAAAGGCTCTCATAGTAGGAATTTTAGCGTGAAAAATTTACCATGTAGATGTTTTATTCGACGAAAGAGATTGGGCCCACATAACTCTAGGTATATGTGGATGGAGCTGATGGAGGAGCCCTAGTGACAAGAGGTGGTAAAGTAAAAGAAGCACCTAAATTCTACCTTAGTTTCCAATTTGTGAATAGGATGTGACTTGCGAGGCCAATAGTCTTTTTGTTGCGACTTTCAATTCATAGGTATTCTTTACCATCGGCCGTCCAACGAATGTTCCTAATATCTTGCCAATAATAAATATGCATGATTTCCGTGGCATCGAAGGATAACTGATTTCGACATGAGATCTTGTATAAAGGGTTATTGTGGATTCAGATATCGTTGTGTGCGACTATGATTGAGACCATCCTACTACAATGCAACTGGCCATCATTGCTCTGTGTAACTTTGAACATTTATTAAGTACGCATGACCCAACATGAGGCGACTTTGCAGATTGATGGATCATGCACCACAAAACTTATAGCTCTTTTTTACTAGCTTTACTAATTTCTTCTTTCGAAAATATGAGAGATGCAATGATACGATGGGTAACTTTGAGGAGCGGGTGGATGATGCTAAATGCCTTGGTGTTACTTGTAGTCAAGCTCCTAAGAGATTTGAGACTAAAAATCAGAACAAGATCTATCAAACTAACAGTTAAGTTTTCCTTTTTCTGCATATGTATCTTCTCCTTTGGGAGCACCCCTAATGTCACAAATGTCGTCCATATTAATCCGGTGGAATTGATTATGTAGAAGAAATGAAAGAATGCCTGTTGAATGGTACAAATGAATGGAATATAGGAATTTGACAATGAGTGTTTGGTAACTCTTTGCATGAAGAGTTAAAAGGTCCTCCCAACCTATGTTATGTAATAGTTTGCAAACTCCTTTTTAAAGGTGGAGGTCCTTAAGAACATGGACATCTATGAATTTTTTAGCCCCTTTGATCCTATTGATTAGATTTGAGTAGAAAATATCTTGATTAGGGATTGAAAAGTTGAGGCCAAGTTGATATGGGTTTCCTAAAGGCAGTTAGTCTTGTTCATCAGGAGCATCTTGACCACCTACATTTGAAGGCTCAACACGGGAGGTATAACGCTCGCGTTTCCAACAGATAGAAGCATTCAGGTCGAATTTCTGCCTACGAAATTTTCATTAAACTCTGAAAGTTAAGCTACACTTATGCTTTATGTATAACTTATATTTATATTCATAGCCATTATTATGAATCTATAAATAAGATTTATCATTGATTGCATGTCATAATACTAATTGATCTACTTATGGGAGTGATGTCTAAGCTAGATTTAGTGAGGTGTTTAAAGTGGATTTTCCAAATAGTATACTATGTATACCAAACGGATGCTACCCCCGATATGATCTTACTTAGTTATTACTTATTTGATAGAGCTTGAAGCATTCATTGGGTTTATTGAGAAATCTAAACTATCGTTATTATATTCGTGAGAAGTACGAAACAAAGGCTAAGACTTAGGTGTTGTTTTCTTTTTCTAAAAAAACCTCTTCTAACTACTTATTGTTGTGTCACGCAACACTTGACCCTTCAAAACTGTTTGTTTTTCGAAGACTTATGACTTAAAAACTGTTGCGCGTGTGTTGCGTGATGCAACACTTGACTCTCTACTTCAAACCTCTTCACACCTTACTTTAACTTATTGCAATCGCCTGTAGAGGTTAAAAACAAATAGACTTTTTATTACATGCTGTAGCCATTTGGTCCCCTTCTTCTGCTATAGAGGGTTGCAGAAGTGGTCCGCAAACTTCATACATTTTCTATTCGAAAAAATAAATGGCACCTTAGTGATATTTATATCTAGGTCTTTTCAAATGAAAATCTAAGTTGTTAGAAGAAACGCTGCCCTAATCCTAAGTCATCCAATTTTAATAAGTGAGTGCATAGTTACTTTAGTCTTACACATAGATACAAGTATTCTAAATGCTTAAATGTTATATGCACTATTTATCTATATTTTCAATAAATATGTTAGATATACTAGCCTGACAAGATTTTTGCCTTATTGATATGTTGAATTAAAATAGTTTGGGTAGTGAAAGGCTGTGTGAAATAATAATGTGAGTTCGTGACCATGGTACTATTGTATCAATATGACCAATCATCTAACAGAGACGACCACTGACTATTCTAGACAGTACAGTGGGAAACTGGCAGACTTGCAATCTGTAGGTTTTAATGAGCCGTGCATTCATTCATGTACTCTACCCCCCATGGTTGCCTTATTGACAGGTATTGCTAAGGAATCTTTGAAGTAGTATTGTCTACACGTTGCTTACAATAATCCTTTATGATAGGTCCCTTGAGATCATTAGTTTAGGATCAGAGGGTGAGAATAATGAGAATGGGTAATCATATTAATTGTTTGGAGTGAAATATATATTTAAAAGAATTTAAATATATTATTGTGGGTTGAAAACCCTATGTACTTACCAGACACCCCAGCCTGACCCACTCGGTTTCTTTGTATCACTGGTAATAGTACGAAGGCACAAGGATAACGCTTTTAAATCGGCTGAGAGATTTGGGGAGTTTTAGGCCATTAGTATAATAAAATATTGTAAGGCCTGTAATGACTAGCTTATGCTTATGTTACTGTAGCAATGTTGACATCCAAAGTTTTTTAACTTAATGAAAACAGTTTCTTCGAAAATGTTTCATAAATATTATGGGAAAATTCCGCACTAATAAAAGAATAATTTGTTTTACATAAGCATAAATAAAATGTGTTTTTTGAACCGTAAATTTTACGGATGTCGCAGGATGCCACAATCAAAGGATTGCACACAACTTGTTTCACAATGAGGATCAAATATACTAGTGAAAGAGTACTTAAGGGCACACACAACCACATATTTCTCACCCAACACTCAAGATGCAAAATTATGACGTTATAAACTAGTAAAGGGTTGGAACAATTATACCAAATTGATGCTTGCAAATCGAGTTTGAGTGGGGTCCAATGCTTCCCCAAGCTTTACCTACAAACAATTGCAACAATAAGCTCGAATTTATAAACCTAAAAGTTCTATGGCTTGCATAAAATCCAAAATTTCTCCATGGAAGGGTAAGTTTTGAGTTGTTTGAGAAGAAAGAGGAGTAATGGAGAAGAATTTCATACATTAAAGCTTGAAATTTGAAGAAAAAATGAGGAAGAATGGAGATTTGTTTTCTGAATTATTTCGAAGGTCGTAGTGAGGGAGTGAAAACGTATGAAAAAATAGCTTGGAACTATAAAACTAAGAAAAATATTGTCAAAAATGAAATTTAATAAAAAGAAAAAATACCATTGGGTTGCCTCCAGGTTAGCCGTCCTTATTTTAAGTCAATTGCTCGACTTGGACCCTAAGGATGCATCATTCTTGGTATGTGGGGCTCTCCAATACTTCTACTTCTTCATTTCTAACCTCGAACTCTTCGTAATACGGTTTCAACCTATGCCCATTTACTTTGAAGGGCTTTCCTATTTGTGGACTTGTGATCTATATAGCTCCATGATCGATTACTTTAGTCATAATAAAAGGTCCTACCCAATGAGACCTTAATTTCCTGGAAATAAGTTTGAAACGGGGGTGATAGAGGAGCACTTTTTGTCCTTTTTCGAAGTGCCTTTGGGAGATATTTTGTCCATGGTAAGCCTTGGTCTTTGCCTTGTATGTCACTTCGTTTTCATAGGCGTTATGTCATATCTCCTCTAGCTGTAGAATGTCAAACTTCCTCTTTTTACCCGATTCGTCCATGTTCATGTAGAGTTGCTTGACTACCCAATATGCTTTGTGCTCTAATTCTACGGGTAATCTACATGGCTTCCTAAATACTAACTTATATGGAGTCATACTAATTGGTGTTTTGAATGTGCTTCGGTATGCCCATAGTGCATCTTCACATCTAACACTCCAATCTTTCTGAGTGATGTTTACAGTCTTCTGCAATATCCCCTTGATTTGATGATTACAAACCTCCTTTTGGCCGTTAGTTTGTGGGTTATAAGCTATTGAGACTTTATGTGTAACTCCATACTTCTTCAAAATAGCCTCAAGAGTGAGATTGTATAAGTGTTTCCCCTGGTCATAACAGTCCGCCACCAACAACTTTTGAATCATTAGTTTGGGTGGCTTTTAGCTCCACCCACTTAGACACATAACCGCCAACAAAATATACAAAAATCTAAATAAGGGTGAAAATGGTCCCATGAAATCAATGCCTCACACATGAAATATTTCAAGTATAGGGTAAGGGGCATTATATTTCGAGAGTCTATGGACCTAGATTGTTGGCATTTTGTCAAAATATGCACATAAAACATAAGTATCATGAAATATAGAAGGACAACCAAATCCGAGATTTAGGACTTTTCAGGCAGTCCTTTGGGGAGAAAAATGATCCCCACAAGAATAGGAATGAAAAAAAATTAAGTATGTGTTATACCTCGTGTTGTTCGACATACCTTCATATCACTTGATCCGCATAATATTTCCAAAGGCATGGTTCGTCTCATACATACCTTTTTGCCTTCTTTTTGAGTTTTTCTTTTTGCCAACAGGTGGATTACAGGGGAAATTGGTTTGAAACCATGTATTTGACTATGTCCACATACCATGGTGCTTCTTTGATTTCAAACAAATACTTATCCAAGAATGTGCCACAGATTGGTGTGACATCCTCGGGTGATACAATTTGGCTTAAATGATCCGCCATAAGATTCTCTTTTCCACTTTTGTTGTCACACCCCAAAACCGGAACGGCGGAAACGTTCTGGGGTGGATGACGTCATGTCAAGTATCACAACAGATGCATTATAGTAATCAAAGTACAACAAAACATTGCATTAATAGTAATAGTTTTACATAGTTTACATAACAGGGTATCAAAGTAATACAGACAAATGTAATAAGAACAGCATGGTACTAAGCTATCTTCATCAACAGCTCTGGGGATGTACGTGTGTAATGCTAACCTGAGAATACAAGTTATTTGAAAAACGAATATCAGCATTTTTACAAATGCTGGTGAGTTCATATGTAATTAGTGACGTTTTATTCAAATAACTTTATAATGTAGTAGTTTAAGAGTTTACATTGTATTAGAGTTCTTTCCAGAAAATCCTATATTTTCTTTAATAAAAGCAGGCTTCTACCAAGACTGGATGGAGTTATGTGGTAAAAAGTAGTTTTCCCTTAATCGCTATCATTATCAAAATACTGAATTTGATTATTAAAGGAAGCAAGAGAAGTCAGGGAAATAACATATGCCTAAGCAGTGAGGACTGCTGACTAAGGGAAAGGAATCATAGACTCCAGGAGAGTATCGAACGAACGGCACACCTGGTTTAGTCTAACAAATGGAGACACAGACCCCAGAAGGTACCAAATGAAAGGTACAGCTGGTAAGGTCTAAAACAGTGAATACAGACTGCATGCAGTATCAAATGAAAGATACATCTTGCAAGGTCAAAACAAAGAATACAGGCCGCAGACAGTATCAAATGAAAGATACATCTTGCAAGGTCAAAACAGAGAATACAGACCGCAGACAGTATCAAATGAAAGATACATCTTGAAAGGTCAAAACAGAGAATACAGAACGCAGACAGTATCAAATGAAAGATACATCTTGCAAGGTCAAAACAGTGTGACTCTGAAAATGAGTTACCAGCATACAGTGTAAATTGCCGGTGAAATATCGTTACCTTAAGGCCATGAATTATAAGGCAACCCGGGATACTCATAACCATACTAACCGACACTAGAGTACCAGACGCCCTACAAGCATCTATAAAATATGACATTTGTCACCCCTTGGCTTGGTGGGCCGTGGACTGTAGCTAGCAGTCAAGGTGCGGGGGTGTCAATCTCGTATAGATCTATACACACAATGTCTGCTCTCCCTACAGGAGACTCAGGTTACCAACTAGACGATGTAGAAGGCCGTGTCCCGAAGATGCATCCCAATTAGTGGGTAGTGGGTTTCATATGTAAGTGCTGAACTAGAGGTAGAGACTCATAACTGGACTGACTAGAGTGAACCTATATGTCTATGCTCATATACATAACATATAACTAATGAATTAAACGACCTTCGGACGACCATCCGATCCCACCAGACCACATCTCAACGAAGAAAAGGAAATAGGGCGGACAAGCCTTGCTAAGTCCTTCAATCATTACTTATATGCATCTAAACAATCACATACATACATCTAACCACGCTTGAGTGTGCAACAAGTGGATTCATATCGTGAAGTATAAGTGTACAGGGTGGAATAACCGATTCGTGAAGTATAAGCGTGCCAAATGTAAGTGTATCACGAAGTAGACACGACATCAAGTGAAGTAGGAGCGTATTGAGTATAAGTGAAGTAGAAGCGATATCAAGTATAAGTGAAGTAGAAACGTATCACTAAGTAAGAGTGTGAACAAGTATAAGCGTCCATCGGGTATAAGTATATCACGAAGTGGAAACGTTATCAAGTATAAGTGTATCACGAAGTGGAAGCGTTATCTAAACAGAAATAATGCAGTGGTATCTTAACCAAGTAGAAGTATAAAAAACATAGACGTAAACTTTGTAAAACCTTTATATATTAAGAAAATCACGACTGAAATAAGTTTGATTTAAAACTTTTAGAAATTCTTTGGAAACCTTTCATAAATCAGTTTGAAATGAAACTTTGATAAAGCAGTATAAGTAAGAACTTGAACAAGTGAAAACCTTTTAGAAAACCATTTATAGTATCCTACTCGGTAAAACAGTGTACAGTGTGGTAAATGCTTGTGCATGCGGGTTATCAATCACATGTGATTGATATGATAACTGGCATGTTTAACTTGTATTCCCCCCTATAAAACATGTAAAACATTTAAAAGGTTCATTCAGGGGTATGAACTCACCTGGTGTAAGTAGGTCCGACGGAGGTGCCGGTTGGGTGTTCGGTGTCACGTAAAGACTCGAACACACTCAATGACCTATTTAACATATGATAGCATATGTTCACATAAAATTAGTATATTTAATACTAATTAAACATGTATACGCACTCAAAGGAGCGGAAAACACTTTGGTTAAGTGTTTGGGGTGTCCCAGG
Source organism: Lactuca saligna (assembly GCF_052625555.1). Taxonomy (NCBI): domain Eukaryota; kingdom Viridiplantae; phylum Streptophyta; class Magnoliopsida; order Asterales; family Asteraceae; genus Lactuca; species Lactuca saligna. Next base: position 61,950,275 of record NC_136425.1, read on the forward strand.
TAGCGTCTAAAGGTGTGTATGGCTTAGGAATGGAGTTTACTCTTTGAGAGTAAACTCCCAAAGCTTAGTTTACAGCCCAGGGACATCTCACCATGAGTTTACGGCCGTAAACTCATGGTGAGGGGTTCTAGTGTGTTTTAAGGCTTCTAACTTGTTCATGGAATTATTCTAGGTCCAAAACTATATAATATGAATGAGTTTAGGGTCTTTAAGGGCACCATTAGGGAGTTTACGACCCATGAACCACCCCTAAGGGAGTTCACGGCCGTGAACTCTTATGCCATGAGTTAAGTGAAGTTTTAAGCCCTTAATACCTTGCTAGCATTTTATAGTAATAGTCTAAGGCCATTTGGGGGACAAAAACCAACATTTTGGCATCATTAAGGGTGTTTACGGCCTTGACATGTGTCTGGGCCGTAAACTCCTTTTAACCCCTTAAATCTTTGTGTTTGGATGATCTAAAACCGAAATAGCAAGCCCCTAATTCATGTATTAAGCCTAAGGGTGGTTTGGGAGTGTGTTTGGGACATTTTGACAAGGTTTAGAGGTGTTTACGGCCTAATCATGTGCTTGGGCCGTAAACTCTCTTTTATGCCTCAATTTGATTGTTTTAAATGAGCAAACACTCCTAGGCTAAATCCTCAATTTATTTCCAAGCTTTTAAGGACAAGTTTGGGTCTTTTTGGCCTCAATTAAGGTGTTTACGGCCTAAGGAGGATCTTAGGCCGTGAACCCCTTTTCAACAGCTTAAATGGTCAAATTCTAAGCTATAATCATGAGTCATAATGTTTAGAATAAGCTAGGATAAGTGGACTTACGATTTGGAAGCGTTTGGTTGCGGATTCGGGTCGAAAACGAGTCTAGAGAGAGAGGGTGGAAAAGGCTCAAATGGAGTTTACTACCCCTTATATATGGGTGGGAGTTGGAGCTCAGTGATATTCTATCCGATACTGTCATTATACGGGGCTTTTGGTCGCACCCGATTTAGTGGTCGTAATAATAAAAACTAATTTTTTCCAATTAAATGGAAATGCAACTTAAGTGTTTTTATTTACTTTATTACGACTATAACGACATAATATATAGATAATTAAGACCTTTATTTATTTATTTGGCTCCCTCTAATTAACGGAACTGTTGAATTAAATGGAATATTCCGTTAACGGTAACAGGGTAATGTAACGGAACAAACTTTGGGTTGTCACATTTGTCCTTGATCTCAATACCAAACTCTTGTAGCAACAATATCAACCTAATCATTCGAGGCTTTTAGTAGTATTTGGAAAGAAAACACTTTAAGGCTACATGATCAGAAAAAAGAATGACATTAGAACACAATAAATATCGTCTTAATTTTTATAAAGAAAAGACTATAGAAAGTAATTCTTTTTCGGTGGTTGAATAGTTACTTCATGCATGAGAGAGTGTATTGGAGGCATAGTAGATGACATGTGGCACTCGGTCCTTTCTTTGTTCCAACACCGTGCCTACCTCATAATTTCTAGCACAACACATAATTTTGAAAGGAAAATTATAATTCGATGATTAAAGCACTGGTGCGGTAATCAGTAATTCCTTCAATTGTCAAACAATTTCATGCAAGCTTCGGAAAAATTGAATTCGATATCCTTTTGTAGCAACTCACACATTGGATAGGTAATCTTTAAGATTTCCTTGATAAATATTCAATAAAAACCTACATGACCAAGAAAAGAGCATACCTCATGGGCACAAGTAGGGTAAGGTAAAGATTCAATAACATCAATTTTAGCTTTATCAATCTCTAAACCTTTAGATGAGATAATGTGACCGAGTATGAGACCTTGATCAATGATAAAATCACAATTTTCATAATTCAAAACAAGGTTGATCTCAATACACCTATCTAATATTTTTCTGAAATTACCTAAACACTCCTTGAAGAAATTACTGTACATAGTGAAATTGTTAATGAAAACCTCAATAATTTCCTCGACATAATCATAAAAAAAAAAATAAAAAAATAAAAAAAAAAAAAAAAAAACTTACCATGAACCTATGAATAGTAGCGGGTGTATTATAAATACCAAAAGGCATCCTCCGATAAGAAAAGGTGCCAAAGGGACATGTAAAGGTGTTCTTTTCTTGGTCTTCGGGTGCTACGACTATTTGATGAAACCCATAATACCCATCAAGACATCAATAATGGGTGATTCCTGCTAATCTTTCCATCATCTGATCAATAAAGGGCAGTGGGAAATGGTTCTTCCTTGTGGCATTATTGAGCTTCCTATAATATATCCAAACACGCCACCTGTTTTTCACATGGATGAGAACCAATAACCTTGGGTATTTTTAGAAACGGTTATACTTGAATTTTTAGGCACAAATTGAACCGGGCTTACCCATTTACTATCCGAGATTGAGTAAATTATCACTTTAATAGCTTCAAGATATCTTTTTTTACCACTTCCATCATTGGTTGGTTAAGTCTCCATCAAGCATCTCTTGTTGGCTTATAATCCTCCTCCATAAGGACCTTGTGCATGAAAAATGAATCGTTTAATACCTTGATTCCAGCCATGGTCCATCTGATTCCCGCTTTGTAGCCTTTCAATGTTGTCACCAACTCTTTTTCTTCCTCTTTTGATAGCTTGCTGGAAATGATCATTGATAAGGTCTCTTTGTCACCTAGATAAGCATATTTAAGGTGATCGGGAAGTGTCTTCAACTCTAAGAATGGTGCCTGGACAATCGAATGAAGCAATTTTCATTAGTAATTGGTACCTTCAGTTTTAATTGCTCTCCTTTCATGATCTTTGTTTCTACGCATGTGGCAATATTCAATAATTCTTCTCCCACTCCAAACTCTTTTGATAACTCCATGGCTGCATTTTTGTCTATGTTCCTATTTAAGACTAATGCTAGCGATTCCTTATTAGTAAAATCGAAACATTCATTAACCAATAGATCAATCACATCAATAAATTTAAGAGCATGAACATCAGTAGGATACCACATAGCCTCATAAATATTTAAATTTGTAAGCTTTCATCAAACTCCATAGATAGAGTGCCATTATCGACATCTGTTTTTGTTTTTCTGTTTTCAAAAAGGGTCTCCCTAAAAGTATGAAGCTTGAATTGGGTTGTCATAACCTGCAATGCATACTATATAGAATTCGGCTGAAAAAACAAGGGAGATTATCACAACCCCAAGGTTAAGCATCGCACGGGGAAGTTGAGGACACATGTATGTTGGATGCCTGGAATAACCTCCAAAAGCTATTTCTTCTTCATAGTACCACGGGGATGGTCATAAATCTTTGGTTATTCCTAGAATAACCTCCCAAAGCTCTTGCTTATTCATAATCCTCCGTTTGAAGTTGAGGACACATGTCTGTTGGATGCCTAGTTTAGGTATATATTCCATAAGGGCGAGGTGTGGGTCATACAGTTTTTTCTTTGGAGAGCATCATGATTGCCTTTGTCAATTCAAAATGTTGGGCTACAATATGGGGAGTATTAATCTCTTTGACACAGCTAGGTGCACCTGCACACCATTCCTCATTTTGATTAGAGTGCTTGGAATCTTCAACCATGTTTTTTATGAGATTGTAGATTTTGGTTGGGTTTTTATTGGATAAGGAGCCTCCGCTTGAAGACTTTAGTAAAATTATTTACCATTTAGTACTTTGTAATGACCTAAAAATCCCATATTCTGAGGTTACAATATGTATTTGGTATAGATTTGGCTATGAGTGAACTTAAGTAATGAAACAATGATGTATTAGTAATGCAATACGTATGTTCGTGTAGTTATGGAATTACATCAGGAAATTTAAAAAGTTTAATGTATTATTAGTTAAAGAAACTTTTAGTTCACTCTGAGACGATTTCAAAGATATAAAGTTTTTCAAAAATGGAGTTCGTATGTTAAATTTATGGCCGTTTTAAAAGTTTGTTGTTAATCGAAAAAAGTCAGCCATAAAGTTTGATGGGTGTGAAGCTCTCTTTAAATGACACCATGTACCTATGCTGAATCATGAAAACCACATTTTGAACAATTAGGACATGTGGCAAACGAAGAGGGACGCACGACAGTTCCAGGAGTACCACCTAGCATAGGGCGGGACATGCCCTATAATAAGCGCGGCGCGCCCATCGACCAACCAACCTATAAATAACTGTTGTTTCTCATTCATTTCACGCTTGGTCTAATGAGTGATCTGAGCTATTACGTAACATCATATACCTTTTGAAAGGACCTTTTAACATCAGTATAACGGTTTGAGGTTAGCTTCGATGAAAGATGATTACAACTTAGAGATGGGGGATGGGAGGTCGTTCAACAAAAATATGATTATTGTTGGGCTAAGATGGACCAATGTTGAGCTAAGAGATAGTGTGAGACAAGAAGCCAGATTGGAAGTTAGTCTTCAGTAACTGGCTAGGTGAGTACTTGTGGATTTTTCTCATTTGGGATATATGACACCATAGTAATTTTTTATTCTTGAAAAGATAATAAATCTTAGCTAAAGAGTAAATGGACTCTTTATCTAAAGAGTAAGTTAAAGATTTTGAAAGGCAAATGTTTTTAAATAAATGAACTATTTTATGTGTAATAGTTATATAAATATGATTATTCTACACATCATTAAAAAGGTTTAAAGAACTGTATTTACAGTTGTATTATCTTTAAATGTTTTACTATGCAATGTTATTATTGAATGTGCCTGAGTGTGGCATCAATTATTTAGGTATGATTGAACTTGTAAAGGAATAGTAACGATTATGCATCACATGAGCGAATTGCATAGTCTTGAAATGTTACCGGCTAGACCAAGGGGCTCACATGGGAACCAATCACCAGGCCATTTGGATGATTTGTTCTCCATTTGGATGATTTGTTCGCATGGAATCAACCATTTAGGTATAATTGAACTAGTAAAGGAATAGTAACGATCATGCATCATATGATTGAATTGCATGTCTTGAAATGTTGTCGGCTAGACCAAGGGGTTCACATGGGAACCAAACACCAGGACATTTGGATGATTTGTTCTCCAATATGGATAGTTGTAGTTATTGACGTGGAAATTTATTGGTTATCATAGTTATTCACGGGGCTGCACTCTGGTTGTTGTAGTTGTCACTTTATGTGACTAGCCCAATTTAGGGTAGTCCTTATGGACACTAGATTTAGCAGATAATTGAAGCTCGGGAAGGCCCGAGAAAGTTTGCATTGAGTGAGGACATGCATAACATGATTTGCATTATGTTTATAAATGCATGTCAATTTATAGTTTTATCAACTGATTTGATAATGACTTTGTGTCTAAACCCATGTAGCTCACAAAACAAAATTTGTCTTATGTATTTTATTTGAAATGACGTGTATTCTAGGTTTTAGATACAACTTCGAGAGCTGAGTTGAGACAAATAGCAGAGAGCCAATGGATACAATATGGGTATAGCTTCCCTGATTTAAGCAACCTTTCAGCTTTACTATGTTTTATTGTATCGATTGTAATACCCATAAGAATGTTTTTAAAAATATATTTGTAAATGAAATGAAAAAAGTTTGGGACCATACTTTATAAATGGGGCCCATTAATAGGTTTTTTTTTTATAAACCATAGTAATTTAATGTATAAAAATTTGGGGTGTTACAAGTTGGTATCATAGCTATAGTTTAAAGGAATTAGGTTTGAAATGTCCATACCTAGGCTTAAACTGTGAGGTACATGAAAGAATCAAAGTGGTTTAGGGACATTACTAGTGACATTAGTAGGTCATATGAGTTATTGCAAGGTTTGCTCTTGTATAGAAAAAAGATGTTGTTTTGCGAAATAACACATGAATTGGCTCTCTTTGAAGGATATATTGCAAATAAAAAAGGAATTATTGTAGACAACAGTTAGGGCATATATCCGTAAGGAAAAAGATAAAGTTGATTCATACGATTATATAATGAAATAATTTGAATATGAGAATATAGATTACCGTGACGCGAGGACTAGCTACCACGCCATGGGTGACATTGATGTATTTGATGTAAGTTGGGAATAACATCATACTTTAACCGCAACATAAAGGAAAAGGTATCATGATGGGGGTTCTAAAAGTAGAATGTTATAGTAAGATGGCACCATAGTGTCGTAATATGTTTACCACGGCGTGATAATGTGTTTTCCACGGTGCAGTTAACGCTGATTGGATGCCAAGATGGCTAAAGTTATCATTGAACAAGAATATTTCCTGTGAATTTCATGTGATCGCATCATGTCTAGGGATGATAAAGGATTGGATATAAATTACTGTCATCTTGATAAGTGTTGGTAACTAGAAAGTTGTGGAAACAAGTAGTCAAATATAATGTTTGTATGGGGATGATCCCACTGAGAAGCGAATATGGAATTAAGCCCTAGAGAGTTGTTATAGGTCTTTCTATCTTGGTAAAAGTACATCAGGATAATATCTCATGGAAGGAGTCTAGAAATGGTTTTTAGTATGATCTGAGGTTCATTAAGTGTACTGATAAGTGCACAAGTAACTTGGCTTTCATAGATGGTGTGTGGCTAAAAAGAAGAGAAGGCCCATGGTTGTATAATAGGTTTATCGTTAAAGTGGTTGATAAACTGGGAGCTAGCATTGCATCGATGATATGGTGATAGAATTGACTAGAAGAAATGTTAAAGGGAAATAAAGTAGACCTGAAGATAAAGATAAAAGGTGTATCAGGTGTCGTAATGGACACTTGAGAGAAGGTTTAATATGAATGTTCTGATGTTACCATTTTTTGAACTAAGGGACTTGAGAAAACGGGTCATTCGTAAAGACAAATGTGAAATCACTTATTCTGAAAGAAATGTTTTAATTTCTAGAGAACAAACGTCTCAATCCTAGAATAGATGCTTTACATAATTCCATTGAAATTCTTGAAGAAAATGAGCGGATGACTCACAATTTTCGTCATCCTTGGTCAAAAGCTCCTGGTCTCGGAAGCGAGTTTTTGAAACCTATTGCTCGTCCCTTATGAGATTTGAAAAACCTAAATTTTAGGGTAGACGGTCCGATCATCAAACGTTGGGACACCGCTGTCTCACCTTTGTAACCTCTTCCTGAGACTCCTGACCAATTTGCATCACTGATTCCTGAGTTTCAGCCTATAGTTGTTAAGTGTCTTGATTCTATGCCTCTTCCGCCTCTGACAAACCTAGACCTGAATCAGACCTCAAAATCCCACACTAGTATTCCAAGAACTGTTGTTCAAATTCCGAACCATAGTCCTCCCAATAACTGTGTTGTTGAAGAAATCATTCAAGAGACAACTGAACCTGATAAATCTAAATTTGTTTGCGCATCATTAATTAGTGACGTTGATAACTCATCTAATTCATATGAGTCTGATTCACAAGTAGTATCCAAAACCAAACTTGTGCCAATCAAACCTATGTTTGACAACCCCTCTTTTGGTTAAACTTCGAATTCCTCATTTAACTCCAAAATGAAACCCATGTTGAATAGGAAAGATGTTTTTGATCCTGAGGTAGAAGCCAAAACGCTCTAAAAAAGGAAATTAAATCAAGACAAAATTCATGATTCCTTGACAACTCCAAAAAGAGTGTATCTCGGACTACTATTGCACCAACTAGGAATCACAACACCTTCATACCCACTAAGATTCTCAAAAGGTATTCAAATACTTCAAATCAATTAGAACATAAGCAAGTGGTTAGTCCAACCTTGAAGAAGCCCATTGTGGATACTCAATCTGGCAGAACTGATCTCCTTGGACTAGTTCATATGTTTTTATAGTCAAATCTGATGGTACAGTTTTCAAACCACAACAACTTTCAAAAGCAAGTGTATCATCAACAAAGGAACGAGTTTTCAAGAAAACAATTTCCCAAAAATCTTCAAACAAAATCTTGTGTGGAAAGTTAAAAATCGCAATAATAAAACTGCAATCACGAGAGACACAGTGATTCCCACTGCTCCAGAAGCTGCTTGTCTAAGAAAGGTTGTTCTGAATCACCATGTCATTGAGTATGATTATTGGATAGATGAAAGAGCCATGGCCTTATGTTGTTTCCTACAGAATCTTGAAACAAACCATCCAAAACATTTGTTGCAAAAAAGTCACAAACAAAGTTCAAGACTCGTGCCTTTGTCCCAAAACAAACTCGGAGCCTAAAAACTCCACAACTCACTAATTTTGCAGGCACTCTATCCTTCGGAGCAAGAAACAATATGTTATATATAGTGCTTGCTCCATGCACATTACGGGGCAGAAGGACTATGGCAAAAAACTCCAACTCTCAGATTAGAGGTTATGGCATCCTTACAAATGACAACTTCTCCATTTTAAACATGGCATATGTCGCTGATTTAAAGAACAATTTGATAAATGGGTCTCAACTCACTGATGCAAATCGTCGAGTTAAATTCTACAAGAAATTCAACTATGTTATGATAGAAGATCGGAAGGATGTTTAATCAAGTCAAATCGCAACAAGAACATGTATCATCTTGACATTAACATGATCATTAGCAAGCTCCAGCTCTACTTACTCTCAAAAGTGGTTCCTAACATCAGTTGGTTATGTCATAGAAGGCTTGCTCATATGAACTTTAGATATATGAATGATCTTGTTTCCTGAGAGATGGTAAGAGGTTTTCCACTCTTTATGTTCGAAAATGATCATTTATGTGTTGCATGTGAGTGTGGTAAGCAATTGAAGAAGGGTCATCCAGTTATCATTGAAAAAAATCCATCTCATAGCCGTTACAACTTTTATATATTAACTTGTGTGGACCCTCAATAGTAGAGAGTTTACATCACAAAAAATACATTCTTGTGATTGTGGATGATTTTACTAGGTTAATCTGAGTCTTTTTCTTAAGGCTCAAGTTAGAAACCGCCTCAGAACTCCTCAAATTTATCAAACGAATTGAAGTTCTCATCAAACTTCATGTAAGGAGGATCCGAAGTGACAATGGTTCAGAATTCACCAATGCCACCATTGAAAAATTTCTCACCGAGAAAGGCATTGACCCCAACTTCTCTGCTCCTTACACTCTGCAACAGAATGGTGTGGTCTAACAACATAACAAAACTCTTGTTGAAGCTACTCGATCCATGCTTAACTTTGCAAATCGTCCACTCTATCTTTGGGTTGAAGCCGTTTCAACTGCATGCTTCACTCAAAATTGGAGAATTATCAATCGACTCCTTAACATGACACCGTATGAGGCAATAAACGGTTGAAAGCCAATTAATTCCTTTCTTCATGTTTTTGGATGTCGATACTTCATCAAAAACAACCGTGATCATCTTACAAAGTTTCAAACCCAAAGCTGATCAAGCCATATTTCTTGGTTATTCTGCAAAATCTAAAGCTTATCGAGTTCTTAATCGACGTACTCAAGTTATAGAAAAAAGATTTGATGTCACCTTTGATGACAACTTCGTATAGAATTCTAGTCCAACCCATGTCACAACCGACATTTTGGAGTCCGATGCTCCAAAGCCAGGATATCTGAACCAACAAACGACTTATGAAGTTGACTTCGAAACCTTGTTTGGACATTCAGAAATAGCTCTTGATTCGAAATCATGAACAAGACAGACCTCATCAACCGAAGCTCTGATTTCCCAAAAAATTTCAGGTATAACACCCAATTTTCCTCCATTTGATTCCGAAATATTTCAACCTTCACAAGTTGAGGGGGAGAATGGTTAACCTTCCCTTGAATCAAATGTGGATGGATTCTAAGATGCAGCTGTTGAATTTGACAATGATCCTATTAACAACGATGATGCAAATTTCTTTGATTTCCCATCTAATGACGATATCAACCTATCTAGTTCAGAAGTTCAGGGGAAGCATCATCCACAAGTTCAAACTATTCAGGGGGAGCAACACAACCCCATTATTGATATTGGATCTTCTGCTGCTCAAGAGCATCCAAGATTACATATATGGACCAAGGATCATCCTCCGAACCAAGTTATTGGAAATCCAAACGCTGGTGTATAAGCTCGATTTGCCACAAGTGTTCAAAATGAATGTCATTTATCAGCATTTATCTCAATGGTTGAACCCAAATCCATCAAACAGGCATTAGAACATGTTTATTTGATTACAACCATGAAGGAAGGATTAGTAGAATTCAGTAGAAATGAAGTCTGGACTCTCGTCCCTCATCATTAGAACCAACCCATTGTTAGTACTAGATCGGTGTTTCAGAACAAACTAGATGACGTAGGAGTTATGATTCATAATAAAGCAAGATTAGGGGCTAAAGAATTCACACAGATTGAAGGGCTTGACTATGATGAAACATTTGCTCCTGTTTCCTGTCTTGAAGCTATCGGGATCTTCCTTGGTTATGCTACTCACAAAGGCATTAAGGTTTACCAGACGGACGTCAAAAGTGCTTTCCTAAATGGTGAGCTTGATACTGAATTATATCTCCAACAACCTCCCAATTTTGTCAATTTCTCATGTCCAAATTACTGCTACGAACTTTGAAAAGTTGTTTATGGCCTCAAGCAAGCTCCTTGTGCCCGGTACGAGACTCTCACTGACTTCCTCAAGAGTTCAAGTTTATAAAGAGGTATTCTCGATCCTACATTGTTCAGAAGGTCAAATGGAAAACATCTCATGCTTGTCCAAATTTATGTTGACGATATCATTTTTGGATCTACAGATTCATCAATGGTTGCTGATTTTGCCGAAATAATGATCAATCATTTTCAAATGAGTATGAATCGTAGATTGATGTTTTTTCCTTGGTCTTTAAATTAGATAAACTGGTCGAGGAATTTCATTCATCAAGAGAAGTACATCTTGAAACTTCTCAAGAAATATTCAATGGACACCTGTGCCTCTGCAAAGGTACCTATGGGTTTTGGACACAAGATATTTTCGGACCCTTCAGGTGTTGCTGTTGATGAAAAGAAATACAGAGGAATGATTTGATCACTACTCTACCTTAAAGCAAGTCATCCAGACATCATGTTTTCAACATGTTTGTGTGACAGATTTCAAGTCAATCAAATGATGTCTCCTTTCTTGTCTGTTAAGCAAATTTTCCAATACCTCAAAGGTACAAAAAATCTAAGAATCTGGTACCCAGCAAATGAAAGTTTCCTCCTTCAAGCATATTCTGATTCAAACTATGGCAGTCTTCAATTGGACAGAAAATGCACATTTGGTGGCTGTCAATTTTTAGGTAGTTTATTGGTTAGTTGGTCATCAAAGAAACAAAATTGCATTGCACTCTCAATAGCTGAAGCATAATACATTGCTGCTGCTAGCTGCACATCTCAAGTTCTTTGGATGAAATCATAGCTCTTGGATTATGATTACCGGTTTCAACAAACCCCAATCTATTATGATTCACAAAGTGTCATTGAAATTTTGCATAATCCAATTCAACACTCAATGATGAAGCACATCGACATTCTGTACCAATTTATCAAAGATCCTGTTTTAAATGGTAACATCGAACATATTTTGTTCCATCTGACAATGTAATTGTTGATGTCTTTACTAAGGCATTAGACAAAACCAAATTCAATGGTTTTCTAAACAAAATGGGTATGATGATGCCTGATCCTCAGCTCTTTCAAGAGGCTTGCACTCTTTGATGGCAACATCCAAAAGTAAAATGTTCCAAAAGTCAATTCTCTATCATCTCGGAACTATTCCCTCTCAGAATAAATTGGATCATTTTAAGTGTCTTTTTATCTAACCACTTCTTTTAGTTTCAAGTTGTACAACTCACTTCATCATATCTGTCCATGACCAATATAGTTACATTGGTATCAACCTCCTTTGAAATTTCTTCATAAAATCATCTCGAAATTTAAGTCTGGAACGGTATTGAACTCTTTTCTCTCATGTTGTCCGTAATAAGATCTCGAAGTTTTTTTTTTCAAAATTTTCTCTTCGGACTTTTGACTCTGGAACTTCTTTAAAATTTTCACTCCGGACTCTTCGCTCCAGAACCTTATATATATATATATATATATATATATATATATATATATATATATATATATATATATATATATATATATATATATATATATATAATTCACTCCAGACCTTATGACTCAAATGTTTTCATTCCGGACCCCGTCTCGAACCTGTCACATGTTCTGTGACATCCCCAATTTCACAGCCAGAAAAGACCGATTTTGTTTATGCTTTATGAAAATCAGAGTACCTCTTTTAATAAAAAAAATGTTGTGGAATTTATTCCCAGAAAAAACACGATAAATATGTTATCAAAGCATTTTCGAAGAAACATATTTTATTCATTTTAAAACATTTGGGATGTCATCGTCAATACATAAACATAAGCATAAACAGAACTTACATTTATTTCACTAGTGATCTATGTCTCCTTAATCTCTCAGTGTAAAGCAACTTCGTATTGATACCTGTGATATAATTAAACTGAGTAGGTCAGGCTTGGGAGCCTGGTGAGCATATATGGTTTTTACCCCACAATAAATAAATTTATTATGCTTAAACATCAAACAATCAACCCAATTATCCAATCCCCATTATCTTATTCATTTCTTAAGGATTTACCCTAAGAATCAACTATCACTCATTACTAAGGATTCATCCTAAGGAATAGGCACGAAGTCCATCGCTGCCCAAGGTTTATATTACAAGCACTAACAACGTCAATCCCCACATATTGATCCTATACAGTGATCTTACTAGATCTAGCCTAAAGGATCGATAGGAACAACCAACTAACGAAACTGCTTCGGAAATTCCCTAGCAGCAAACGAGGATCGAAGAAGACATCAAATGAATGGAATAAGTTTAACCACGAACCTTTGTTTGTAAAAGAAAGAACCAACAAACATTTAAGTCAGGGGTAATTATTAATACTTAGGCTGTAGTCTGAATATCATGAGGTATATAACCCCCAGACGCTCCCTATCCAACAATGGAAATGCTGACTAATGCCTTGGATGTGGTTTGAATATCGTGAGGTATATAACCCCCAGACTCACTCCTATCTGGCATCGAGAATGGAAACATTGACTAAAACAAAGACTCCAAATCTCTTCAAAATAAAGGTATAGGGAAAATACTAATAAAGTACTCCCGTACGCTCGCGTACTCTGACACGTAATAGTGTCAAAAAGAAGAACTAACGGAAGAACACATAGTTCAAAAACACCTAATGAACATATAGTTCAAACATACCTACCGATTACAAGTCTGCTAACATTCCACTAGACTATCTAAAATAGTCTGTGGCCGTTGTTTATACTCTGCTAGATGACTAGATCATCTTAAACATCGATACCTCTCATCACCTTTTATTTCATCACACATCATCTAATTCATATGTTTTACCCAACATATTTGTAGATAAAAATACATATACATTTTAAAACTTCTATAAAACATCTATTCAACAGTCACCTTAATTAAAGAATTAATATAATTACACATAGCACGTATTTAAAAGAAAATACTTCATATATATATATATATATATATATATATATATATATATATATATATATCTGTGTGTGTGTGTGTGTGTGTGTGTGTGTGTGTGTGTAAGGTAAAAGTGACTATACACTCACCTTAGTAGCGGGAGTAGATAGAATCTAAAAACGGTCAACGGCTCGTGATCGTTGGGCTCGGGATGCGGAATGGCTTCAGAAAACGAGAGAGAAGGAAGATTTGGTGTAAGGAGTGAATAAGTTGATCTTACTATTTATAGTAAGTTTTTATGACACTCACGTCGCGAGTGTCATAAGACTCATGTCGTGAATCTCATGATTCACTCCGTAGACTTGCCACTTGCGTCCCTAGCTTCGGATGGTGGCCATGACACCTCACGTCGTGTGTGTCATAAAGCTCACGTCGTGATTTGGATCTTATCCTCTCGTAGCTTCTAGATTCCGAATTATGATAGAATTTCGTAAGCGTCATAAAACTCATGTCATGAATTAGTTAGTTTAGGGTTTTTATAAGCTAAATCTTCGGAATGCCATAACTTTTGCATACGAACTTACGTTTCCTAGTGTTGTGCCGGTTTTGACGAAAAACTTCGACGGGCCATAACTTCTTCGTTATAACTCGGATTTCGGCGTTCTTTATATGTACAGAACCCTTGAGACATATTCTACAACTTGGTTAAGATTATTTATTATAAATAATCTTTTGTCAAAAATTCGTTTTTGATCCCTATTATCTCTAAATTGACTAGCCCGGATCTATGGGCATTACATGTTCCAAGATCATTCAAAATTCTTTTCAAACTCTTGATGGTCAAAAAAAATTTCAAAACCATTTTGGAACATTACGACTTTGAAATGAAATCACATGATGAAGTCCAAAAGTTTTTCATATGAAACATTTTTGTAACGGTTACTTTTTTAATGATGATTATCTTTTCACCATCGAAACTTGTTCCATGTTGCACACGTCTCTGTAAAGTGAACATCCCATCAACCAAGTGATGGTTTTAATTTTTCACATCAAGCCATTAGCATCTTTAGTCATTGCAGGTCAACTCACCCCCAAAATGGCAACATAATAAATCCAATCCTTTCTAGACCCGACCCATTTTCATCCTAACCCTATATAAACCCCTCCTCATTCCTTTATTCACTTTTACGCTCCCAAAATTCATATTCTCTTCTAAAGCTTCAATCGTGTTCTTCAACCTCCTGCTACAATGCTTTCATCGCAATCCCTCCAAAAAGCTTCCAAATCGACTCCCCAGAAGAAATCATCAAAAGGATCTTCAACATCTCAGTCCAATGAACCCTTTCTTAGAGACACAATGCAACTATTTTTGTTAGATCCCATGGACTTCAATGAATCGATTATAGTGATGATTGAGTTTATTGCTCATCATCCCATTATAGTTCCTCTCACCAACCGTGACATCCCCATTTTCACGACCAGAAAAGACCGATTTTGTTTATGCTTTATAAAAATAAGAGTACCTATTTTAGTGAAAATGTTGCGGAATTTGTTCCCAGTAAAACATGATAAATACGTTATAAAATCATTTCCGAAGAAATGTATTTTTATTCATTTTAAAACATTTGGGATTTCATCGTCAGTACAGAAACATAAGCATAAACAGAACTTACATTCATTATCACTAGTGATTTATATATCCTTAATCTCTCAGTGTAATGTGACTTCATATCAACACCTGTGATATAAATAAACTGAGTGGGTTATGTTGGGAAACCTGGTGAGTACATAGGGTTTTCAACCAACAATAATATAATTATTATGTTTAATCATCAAACAGTTAACCCAATTACCCATCCCCATTATCTTCTTTACATTTAAGGATCTACCCTAAGAATCAACAATAATATTCCTAAGGATTATCCTAAGGAATAGGTACAAAGTTCGTCGTTGTCAACGACACAACTTTGAAGCACATGTAACATCCCAAAATTCAAGGCCAAAAATTTCATTTTTCTTTAAATAAATTATAACATAAAAAAACCATCGGTATAAAAAAAATATTCATAATAATATCTCATTTCAAACCAAAGTGCCAATAGTCAAAAAATATTATCACAAAACCATATCAGAGTGTAATCTCAAAGATCTCATGTGCGGAAATCATAGTGTGATGCGCTGCAATCGAGCTGGCTCCTTTATTTGAAAACAAGATACCGAAAACCAAAACTAAAAACCGTAAGCACGAAGCTTAGTGAGTTCCCCAGATACCACATACCATACATACCAACTGGTCCATACATGCCATACATAACCAAGAGCCATACATAACCAACATATCCATAATCAAGTAAGGTGCTATGTGCCAAACATAGTCTTGCGGTCATGCCACGGGCCGTATATGGTCTTCCTGGTCAAGCCTGGGGTCACTCCCTGGGTCTTACAGATAAGTGCCAAGGGCCACCGTTGGTCTTTCTTGCAAGTATCACAAAGACAAATATACATATTACTTTACTAGGCTACTCCGCCTATAATATGCCAGGAGCCACCTCCTGGTCTTTCATACATAATAACATACAGTGCGCCAGGGGCCACCTCCTGGTCTTTCATACATATTGCCTAGGGCTAACCCCGAGTGTTCCTATCATACATAATAACATATTGTGTGCTAGGAGCCTTTCCTGTTCTTTCATGCATAATGCCTAGGGCTAACCCTCGGGTCTTCCTATCATACATAATAACATATTGTGTGCCAGGAGCCGCCTCATAGTCTTTCATGCATAACGCCTACGGCTAACCCTAGGGTCTTCCCATCATATATAGACTAAATGGGCCGACATTGTGTCCATATACCCATA
This sequence comes from Lactuca saligna, assembly GCF_052625555.1. NCBI lineage: Eukaryota > Viridiplantae > Streptophyta > Magnoliopsida > Asterales > Asteraceae > Lactuca > Lactuca saligna. The sequence goes on from NC_136425.1 coordinate 61,966,598, forward strand.
CAAATAGTGAGGAGACACACCTTACATTGTCGAAGATTTGCCGAGCACTGTTGACTACTAACCGGCAACTTCTGAACCGCTGACCCTTCGGCTTCCCGAACTAACAATTCCCAAAATAGCACTTAGATCATAATAGTCCAAAAGTCAACCTTGGTCAAAGTCAACATCCAGTTTACTTGACTCGCCGAGTTGGTCTACCAACTCGTTGAGTCCATACTCCTCCAACCCCATACAACCCTGAATCCACTCGTCAATTCTAGCAATAACTCGACGGGTTCTTCTTCAACCAAGCATTCGAGACTATCTTCAACCAACTCGCCGAGTTCACCCATGAACTCGTCGAGTTCATCGTCATTAGATGAATGTCTAGGCTCCGACTCGCCAAGTTGTATGAACAACTCGTCGAGTCCCCCTTCATAATATAAGGGGATTGCCTTAGACTCGCCGAGTTCTTCCTTGAACTCGTCGAGTACGATGAACTTCATCACTACTACGGACCCAGACTGGATGATTCCGTTACCAATCTACTCACCGATCTGAATCATAAACAGAAGGTTTTGGGTTTGCAACCCAACTCATCAAGTCCATGAACTGACTTACCTAGTCCATCTTGTGACATCTCAATTATGTCGATTACAGTTCATTGCAACACCTCCAACTCATACATTTGGACTTCTACTGCTAACATTGCACGTAAAGTTGGTAACTTTACATGTATGCAAGGTGTTATGGGACTAGAACACCAAATTCAAGCTAATATGAAGTTCTAGGTCATGAAATGGGACCTTAGCTGGATAAAGCTAGCAACTTTGAGCCTTTAGAGCTCAAAAGTGATCAGATCTATTGCTTAATCCATCCTCAAAGGCTTCTACTCGGGTTATCCTTGGAAATGGTCCAAATGTGACCAAAAGACAAGCTAGAAAGGGGATCTATCAATTGAAAGCTTAAGGTCCAGACTTTTACCTTCTAACAGTTGCCAAATCGATATGGAGGCTGGATCTACACTTCCTTCCTTGATCCTTTCTTCCAAGCCTTCAAAATCCACTCCGATGGACCTTAATCTTCACCAAAAGCTCAAGAATGAATTTGGGTGGTTAGGGTTTTGGGTTCTGGATGGGAGAGGCTGCACTGAACCCTAGGGAAGTGAATAAGACTCTTAAATAGGGTACCAAGTCCCGGAATTAGGGTTTCCCAACCCAAACAAGACTCGCTGAGTCCAACCGCCGACTCATCGAGTCGGTCACTTATCCTTTCACACAGAGCCCGCTCCGACTCGTCGAGTTCTTTCTTGGACTCAATGAGTTGACCCCCCTTTGACTTAGGGTTTTCCTTTCCTTTCTTGGTATTTTTGATCCTGGGTGTTACAGCACAGCTGCTAGTTCTATCACTTAGGTGTAGCTGCCAGAGTTGTGACATTCTCTATGAGGCGCATCTGTAGGTATTATCCATTAGGCGTGGCTTCCAGGGTTATCTCATTTACTGACAGTATCGTTTTCGAGAGTCCACTCGCAATACAGGTCAATGGGTTTTTATAGTACACCGATGAACACATCGTTCACAACACCTACAGGTTGCGAGCCTGCTCGTGTTCCACTGGACTGTCTAGAATAGTCTGCGGTTGTCATCCATACTTTGCTAGATGACAGGGCCAGCATTTGGGAACAAGGCATCTCATATCGTCCACCTTTCACCCTTATCTCATGTTCTATATCACATCTCAGCTAATCATCCAAATCATATTTCATCTACCCATGTTTTACCCAACATATTATGTAGATATAAATACCATACAATTTAAATCATATAAAACTTGTATAAAATCGTTCATTCAGCATAGATAGAAAATATATAGATAATATGCACATATAGCACATAGTTTATATAAAATACTTCATATCTATGTGTAAGATGAAAGGGACCATGCATTCACTTGAAAAGGTGGTGACTCGGCACTTGGATAGCACTTCGTTACTCTTAACACAATTTTCCTTTGACAAAACCTAGTATCATTACCACTAGAGTTTAGTCTAATATCCAACCAAGACTAGTTAATAGTCTTGCTATTATTACTATTATATAAGCATGAAACAATATTTCTCAACCACTATATACTCTCAGGGGCCAAACATAAAACATCGGAGGGTAGGACCATTTTGGCATATAACACTTCTGAAATCCAACAACCCTATGCGGCTCTTTAAACCAGATTCCCTGTACTGCGAGTGGTTAAAATGATATTATAACGAAACTTATATAACTCATAATAACATCCCAAATACTTATTATAAGGTCCTAATAACATTACTATATTGAAACATAAGATATACTAACGATAGGGTTGGCATAGCTTACATACAATGAGTTTTTCGCAAAACAGGGCTTCGCTAGAGCAGTGTTCCCAATCCGAAAGGCTCTTTTCTTGGGGCTTCGGGAGCCTCGGGGCTTCTTTCAGGTTCTAGGGGGTTTACCTATGCTTAGTTGGGGTTGGGGGTTTAGAGAGAGAAAGTAGAGAGAGAGTGAAGTTGGGAAGGCGTGAAGATTGAGGGAACCCGACACCTCTATTTATAGGCTGGAATACTGCTCTACTCGTCGAGTAGGGGGTCTTACTTGTCAATTCCATGGACAAGTGTCACCATCTGGTGGCTTGCCTTGGGGAGAAATCCGTGGCCCGTATTCAGGCACGTCACCCGATTTCGCACAGCACCCTACCAACTTCTAAACCCCGTAACTTTTGAAAACGAGCTCCATTTTCGATGTTATTTATATCCACGCGTAGGTAAAATCAAGATCTACAACTTTCGTTTAGACTCCGTCAGCTAATTTGTAACACCGTGAATTTCAAGACAAAATTTTTCATTTAAAATAATCATTTTATTCTTAGAAACATTTGTTTAAAATCTTATTCCCAGTCGATTTACAAAACATAACTCCATTTTCACTTGCATAGAAAATCAGGATCCTCCAAAATATGACTCTTTCTCTGGTGTGTACAATCAAGCCGGTGCCGTCCCGTGATACTAAAAGAAACCTGAAAACATCAAACAAAACATTGTAAGCATGAAGCTTAGTGAGTTCCCCAAAATACCACACATAACACATATTAGCCACTCGAGGCTATAACTCTATGGGTCCGTGCACCCAAACTCCGTGAACCCTCAGGTTCTAACTCTGGGAACCTTCCGGTTCCAACTCTATAAACATGCACAACATAAATCACATAGAAATAATGCAGTACAACACATCACGTACATATAGCATACAATTACTCTAAACACATAACTCTGGTTACCTACTCAAGGTAAAGTATAGTGAGAAGACTCACCTGGCAAGCAGAAAGCAGATATCCCCACACTTGAATCTCGAACTCGCCACCGCCTAACACGTAAGGCAAATATTCTCATGAATATAACTCTCGAGACTAGAATAAATCCTCTCATAACACCCTCTTATGGGTAAAAGACTATTTTAACTCTCTCTTGGCCCAAAGGCCACATCGCTGACCAAACCCTAAAAGTCAACGACCAACCCTTGGTCGAAATCAAAGTCCTCAGTCTAAGTCAACCCCCGACTGACCCTACTCACCGAGTCAACTCTGTGACTCGTCGAGTTCCCATAATCAGAACTTCATTCAATCTGCGACCTAACTCGCCGAGTCACCCCGAGACTCGCCGAGTCCAACAACTCTGAGTCCACTCGCACTCGACTCACCGATTCTCGACTCTACCAGAGAATATTTGGGACTCTTCGACAAGACTCACCGAGTCCAAATGGACTCGTCGAGTCCAAGGCTATCTTCAACCTACTCGCCGAGTTGTTCTTCCAACTCATCGAGTTCCAGGCCATCTGCAACCAACTCGTCGAGTCGACCCATGTGACTCGCCGAGTACCACCGTTCTGAATCCATTCAGAAGCACTCCAGGCCATGCAATTGATCCAAAACGTAGATCTAGCCTCCTACAACCCGTCCATCACGTAAAGTGGCAAACTTTACGTGAATCCAAAGAGATCTAAGCCGTTTGCACATTGGGCTAGGATTTGGGACAAGATGACTCCATCAACCACTCACAAATAGGGGCTTTCATGCACTCTAGACCTTCTCCCTTCCAGATCTGAGGTAGCAACCTCAGATCTAACCTCTAAACTCCAATACATCCAAAGATGTGATCTCCAACATCCCCAAAATGATGCATCTAAGAAATAGCAGCTCAAAAAACGAGATATTACCTCAAAGGAATGCCCTAATTGAAATGAGACTCAAATTCAAATAAAGCCCCTTGCTCCAAGCCTTCAATCTCCCAAAATTCCTTCACAAATACATTCTCCAAGCTCCAATCCATCCAACAATGGTGCTTCTTCGTGATTTAGGGTTTTCTGGGGCTCAAGGGGTGATAAAGAGGCTTATATAAGGTGATAAAGAGGCCGAGTCCATTACCCTTACTCGCCGAGTTGGCCACTTAACACGCGACCAAGTCGCGACTCTACTTGTCGAGTCCGCACATGGACTCGCCGAGACACTCTTTCCCAATTTACTCTTTTAGCCCTTCAACTCTACTCTTGATATTTCTGGACGTTACAATTCTCCCCCACTTAAATTAGGCTTCGCCCTCGAAGTCTTCAGCAACTCAACTCCAGAAATACTCCCACAACGTGCCACCTGGCCTTAATCGGACCAGATCTCACAAGGCATACCCATCGGAACTCGAACACACTTTCCCTTTCCTTACGGTGTCCTGACCACTGACTCGAACCAGGCACCGGATGTACCCTCTGATAACCACACTCAACGATCCGAGAATTACCCATGAAGCATCACTAACCCAAATCTCAACAATCACTTGACCCATAAGGGTTAGAAGCCATGAACCATCGAATCCCCGATCTGAATCCCATCCTATCCAATCCGTGACGACCGAAAGGCCCACTCTTCAATCCCAGAGCAACTCTCATGAGTCCTCTTCTTGCAATAAAGCACCCAAGCCGCACCAACCTTCGCACTCTCGGGTTAGGAGAACCCGTCGCACTGACGACATCTCTAACATCCCCAGGAGACACCACCACTACGTACACGACCCTTGATCAGAATCAAGCTGGGAGTCCCAGACTCCATCCCTACATCCCTCCTGAGACTCTTGGCTCTACACCCGCGGAATCCCTTCCGCATCCTCAGTAGACATCCCATCATGATGTCATTCCATACCACTGTCACAGACACAATGTTCGACCATCAGACTCCAAATCATCCATTCTCACTACAACTTCCACTTCCGAGAATCGACACTTTCCTCAGCAAATGAGGGTCCGACACTTCCTCCCATAAAACAGCACAAAGGGTGGCATACCAATGCACTAATGATGGCTATTGAAATAGGATAACTCAACCAAGGGTACACACGTGCTGCAACACCCTCCGAATTCTAATACACATGCCCGAAGCATGTCTTTGAGCGTCTGAATCGTTCACTCCCTCTGAGGTGTCCTCAGACATCATCATGATAGGCTCTAGCTCATCTCATATCCCTCTTCGAGACTGGTCACCAAGTCAGTTTTTGACTCCACAGCTGAGCCTCCAAAGGTCACCCAAATCATGATCCAATAATCCCACTAACTTCCTCCCCGTGACCACTATCCCGGCCCCGTGACACGCAAGTCACGGAATTCTCTTTTCCTTATGCAAGAAGGTACAATCCAACCGAGGATCGTCTCCACTCTGATCTCTGGTTTCTGTTGCGCATATCCCTTGCGCATCTCACCACATTCCCTGACAGAGACGGGGACCCCAGTCTCGCCCCCGGTCCAACATCCAGGCTCCAAAAACTCAATACTAGGGCTACTCAAGCCCAAAACTCATCCACATCATACACTGATCGGAGAACATTCCATCATCACACTCTCTTGCCATCTAGTGAGCACTACGGCTCCCCGCGGTATCACAGCACCCTTTGACTAGTGAGTACTACGGCTCTCCGCAGTATCACAACACCCTCTGACTAGTGAGTACTACGACTCCCCACAGTATTACAACACCCTCTGACTAGTGAGTACTATGGCTCCCCGCAATATCACAACACCCTCTGACTAGTGAGTACTACGGCTCCCCGCAGTATCACAACACCCTCTGACTAGTGAGTACTACGGCTCCCCGCAGTATCACAACACCCTCTGACTCCACTAGCTCGTGCTCCACAGACTATCATAAGCGGCTACCCATACTCGTCTCGAATATTCATCACAGAATCTGGAGGCAATCATCATAACAGATGCCCACCCTTGCGAAGATCCACTCTCCCAAGTAATCTCCCTGGATGCCCATACTCAAAGGGCTCTTACTAGATCCACAGATACCTGATATACCACAAGTCGTCTGAACTCAAGATTCACGAATAACTTCGAAATAAAGATATCAATACCCGGATACCTCGGAACACCCCCACCGAACATCACAAGATCCCGCCACAACCACAGATCTCCTGCCCCAAGCACCATATAGATGCAATAATGCATTCCCTCTGAACCCTATAACTAGATCTTCATTTTTCCCAAGTTGCAACTTCGGTGTATTCAATTTCTCAATTGCAATACGAAGAAACGCTAACGCTACGAAATACGCTGATAATTCTCCGAAACCCTTTTTCCCGCCGCTCAAAATCCAAACAAGGATACGCATACCGACCCGGGAGTTGGCTGCCCAATCATTCTTTATCTACTTGCCCCAACACTGACCAATACCAGATTCCTGACTAATAAACACCTGTCGTGGAGACATTCATCCTTCTCAACAAGTACTTCCCGCCTTAACTCACTCTGACCCCTTTCCTCGATCACCGACATCTCTGGTCTCATGATTTCTTACCGCATATCTCTATACTCCACTTATAACTGCTCTTGACAAATATCTGCTTTCTTACATACGGCACCCGGTTCTCCCCCACTTAGGGTTCGAACCATCATCAAATAGCACGCAATTAACCCATAACTATATTCTCCAGCAAAATCGCACCGGCCCCCGGAAGGTGCTACACAACGCCCGATAATCCCCCCTTAAGGAAATGAATCGACCTCATATACTCTGAACCTCTGGTGAACTCCTCAAGAACTTCTCATCACGACTGCCTCTAGTCATTCCAAATCTCGTACCAATTTAGTACCAAACAACTCAACTGCTCGATAACATCCCTGGCTCATAGACTGATCCATAAAATCATTGTACACCTCACCTCAACTCATCAACCAACACTCCAACACCGTGTTCATCCCAAGAACAGGTACTCACTCCTAGATTCAACACCCCATGGATAGAAAACTCTCTGCACCACTGAACTCGACTGAACTCCCCACTGATACCACTACAATACCTCCTACTATGCTCAAATAGGTGTAGTGTGGTCCTCACACATCTTAGTCCCAACTGACTATCTGCTCATGATAAATCACTGCCTCGCGGCACACATGCTACCTGATACTCTGGTGGGAAGTCATCATCAATGACGACCTGTAGGGTTTACCCCTAAACCCAAAACCAAAACATCATGCTTCTCATATTTCACACGAGCATAATCAGTACCTCCCAGATCATAGGAGGTGACATCTCCTTTATCGACTGATCGCCCAACTCAGATCGAAATTCTCCCTTCTCACTGACTCCTTACCAAAATACTCTGAGGGACTCTCGATCTCCCTCTCAAGGGACGCCTCATCGAACTTACTCATGACCGAATAACCGGAGAACCACAAACATCCTTCACTACGACCCATGGTACTCATTTCATGACATCTCTTCTCAATATGCCCCGGTGTATGGTACCCTAACCATAACATCACTCCCCAATCCACTCCGATGTATGGTACCCGGACCATAACATCACTCCTCAATCCGCTCCGATGTATGGTACTCGAACCATAACATCACTCCTCCATCCGCTCCGATGTATGGTACCCGGACCATAACATCACTCCTCAATCTGCTCTGATGTATGGTACCCAAACCATAACATCACTCCTCAATCTGCTCTGATGTATGGTACCCGAACCATAACATCACTCCTCAATCTGCTCTGATGTATGGTACTCGAACCATAACATACTCCTCAATCTGCTCTGATGTATGGTACCCGAACCATAACATGACTCCTCAATCTACTCTGATGTATGGTACTCGAACCATAACATCACTTCCTCAATATGCTCTGATGTATGGTACTCGAACCATAACATCACTCCTCAATCCGCTCCTTAGAACCTTCAGAATGCTCCCTGTATCAAGTATGGGTCCTCTGCTTTCAGTAGTACGGGCCCATACTACCTTCCACATCTACCCATACTTTCCACACGGACCATCCCAGAGCCTCTAAGTAGCTGCTCGACCTGCCCTTTCACTAATCCCATCGCGCATGCTCACTCCCCAGCAAAATTCTCTACTCTGCAAGCGCACTCATCTGGCTAGGGTTACTCCCTAGGCTCTTCCGTTGTCTTCCCCCTTCTTTGCTATCAGCTGCTGAAGAGCTCCTAATGATGCCAGCCATCTACCTCCTGAATATCGTCATATTCACTTGGTAGCTGACTCCCATCATCGAGTGTTCCACAAAGCACAAAGCAAGCAACATTCGAGCATCGAAGAATACATAGGACTCCCTCTCTGTGATAACTCCACCTTCTCGGCTCATCCTCGAAAGTACCACTAAACTCTGTAACTCTACCCCCTCATGGGTTCTAACTGGATACTCTCACTCATCACATACTCAAAAGCATAACACATATAACAACGAGTCCTAGACTAAGTCATCACAAATCAGGCCACTCTAGTCCTAACATATGAAATACCTAGCCTGTCTCTAGCATGCAATAATATCTCATAAAGTGCATCATAAATATCTCATAACACAAAATAAGGGTATTTTGGGAAATCACCGTTCGGGCTCTGGTTGATTGTACACACTGCTCTTTCTTGCTTCCTCTTTGAACCCTTATTCATTTTTAGAAAATTATTTCCTTAAAACTTTTCTTACTTCCTCAGTTTGAGTCCAGATTTACCCGAAGGCGCATCCGAATCCCTTAAACCAAGGCTCTGATACCAACTTGTAACACCGTGAATTTCAAGACAAAAATTTTCATTTAAAATAATCATTTTATTCTTAGAAACATTTGTTTAAAATCTTATTCCCAGTCGATTTACAAAACATAACTCCATTTTCACTTGCATAGAAAACCAGGATCCTCCAAAATATGACTCTTTCTCTGGTGTGTACAATCAAGCCGGTGCCGTCCCGTGATACTGAAAGAAACTTGAAAACATCAAACAAAACACTGTAAACACGAAGCTTAGTGAGTTCCCAAAATACTACACATAACACATATTAGCCACTCGAGGCTATAACTCTATGGGTCCGTGCACCCAAACTCCGTGAACCCTCAGGTTCTAACTCTGGGAACCTTCCGGTTCCAACTCTATAAACATGCACAACATAAATCACATAGAAATAATGCAGTACAACACATCACGTACATATAGCATACAATTACTCTAAACACATAACTCTGGTTACCTACTCAAGGTAAAGTATAGTGAGAAGACTCACCTGGCAAGCAAAAAGCAGATATCCCCACACTTGAATCTCGAACTCGCCACCGCCTAACACGTAAGGCAAATATTCTCATGAATATAACTCTCGAGACTAGAATAAATCCTCTCATAACACCCTCTTATGGGTAAAAGACTATTTTAACTCTCTCTTGGCCCAAAGGCCACATCGCTGACCAAACCCTAAAAGTCAACGACCAACCCTTGGTCGAAATCAAAGTCCTCAGTCTAAGTCAACCCTTGACTGACCCTACTCACCGAGTCAACTCTGTGACTCGTCGAGTTCCCATAATCAGAACTTCATTCAATCTGCGACCTAACTCGCCGAGTCACCCCGAGACTCGCCGAGTCCAACAACTCTGAGTCCACTCGCACTCAACTCACCGATTCTCGACTCTACCAGAGAATATTTGGGACTCTTCGACAAGACTCACCGAGTCCAAATGGACTCGTCGAGTCCAAGGCTATCTTCAACCTACTCGCCGAGTTGTTCTTCCAACTCATCGAGTTCCAGGCCATCTGCAACCAACTCGTCGAGTCGACCCATGTGACTCGCCGAGTACCACCGTTCTGAATCCATTCAGAAGCACTCCATGCCATGCAATTGATCCAAAACGTAGATCTAGCCTCCTACAACCCATCCATCACGTAAAGTGGCAAACTTTACGTGAATCCAAAGAGATCTAAGCCGTTTGCACATTGGGCTAGGATTTGGGACAAGATGACTCCATCAACCACTCACAAACAGGGGCTTTCATGCACTCTAGACCTTCTCCCTTCCAGATCTGAGGTAGCAACCTCAGATCTAACCTCTAAACTCCAATACATCCAAAGATGTGATATCCAACATCCCCAAAATGATGCATCTAAGAAATAGCAGCTAAAAAAACGAGATATTACCTCAAAGGAATGCCCTAATTGAAATGAGACTCGAATTCAAACAAAGACCCTTGCTCCAAGCCTTCAATCTCCCAAAATTCCTTCACAAATACATTCTCCAAGCTCCAATCCATCCAAATATGGTGCTTCTTCGTGATTTAGGGTTTTCTGGGGCTCAAGGGGTGATAAAGAGGCTGGGAGGGAAACATAATGATCTTTATATAAGGCTCAACCCTGAGAATTAGGGTTTTCTCCACTCAGCGTCTACTCGCCGAGTCGGCCACTTAACACGCGACCAAGTCGCGACTCTACTCGCCGAGTCCGCACATGGACTCGCCGAGTCACTCTTTCCCAATTAACTCTTTTAGCCCTTCAACTCTACTCTTGATATTTCGGGATGTTACATAATTCTCGACCGATCTTAAATTTAACAGTAGGAGGAAATTATATTGTTAAATGTCTGCGTAAAATTCATAACTTCTACATACGGACTCCGTTTTCATCTGTCTTTTTATAATTGAGTTCCTATTAATGAGATCTTCAACTCTCATTTAGTTTGCATAGGCCAAAAGCCACTCAAACTAAAATTCTATTTTCGAGACGTGCACTGCTATGCCAAATCTTAGAAAATTCATGACTTTCTCATACGAAGTCAGATTTTGGTGTTCTTTTTTTGTATGTTCTCGGTTTAACGTATAATAAAACTCTTTTTAGATCACTAAGGATGAAAAGTCCTCTATCGTAAATTCACTATTTATGTCTCCTGGTACTGTGCCGATTTTGCCGAAAAACTTCGACTGGCCATAACTTCTTCGTTATAACTCGGATTTCGACGTTCTTTATATGTACGGAACCCTTAAGACATATTCTAAAACTTGGTTAAGATTATTTATTCTAAATAATATTTTGTATAAAAGTCATTTTCGATCCCTATTATCTCTAAATTGACTAGCCCAGATCTACAAGCATTACAAATTATTTCTCACTCACATAGGTTATGGAGAAGAATACAAAGCCAAAAAGTTCAAGAAATCAGCGGTTTTAGGGATTTGGACAGTCCAGATGCACTTCATTGTCAGAGTTCTATTTACTAAACATGGTGGTAACGACACCTTAAGCAAAGACTGGTTATGCTTCGTTTACAGTATCTTTTCCGGCAAAAGCGACATATTAGATCTTCCAGAGGTATTGAGGCAAGACTTTTGGATGTTTACCATCAATAAGAAGCCCAATGAAATTTCAAGTCCAAGGTTTTGGGCTCTGATGATTCAAGAACTCTATCGTTAATGGAATGAAACAATTCCCCTCAACACAATTCCGAGAGTGGTATTTGCTTCTTTTAAAACTATTAGAAATTACCTTATTCCGGACCAAATGTCTCTTAGACCAATTAGAAGGTTACCAGAACAAATGTTGGTCGTCCTACCTTCTGATTCAATTCATCTGAAACATCGCAAGGAGAACTCGATTGTGTATAGCACTACATAATCTACCCCAATCCCCATTGAGCCCACTCCGGAAGTGGCCAAGCCTATTCCCTTATGCGGTAAGAAAAAGAAGTCTGCTAAGCGAAAGACTTCACCCTCTCAACCCAAGGCCAAAAAGAGAACCAAAGTTGGTTCTTCCTCTCATCAGGAAAGAACTAAAGACATTTCGGCTAACTCTGGCCATCCTCTAAACTCACTTGCCCACTCTTCCAAAGTACCCCTTCGGAGTTTCAATAACACATGCACACACCCATGGGGAGTCTCCACATAATACACCCTCACCTTTGCAAGAAGGTGTTGTTGGTGTTGAATAAAGTTCCTTGCACCCCCTGGAACAAACCTACGTGTCACTTTGGAAATCCAAGTTCTTTCTACACAGGCATGGTCCAAGATCTCTGTTCTAGAACACAAGCATTCCGAGACTGGAGTTGTCCCTCCAACCTCAGGTGCCTCAACTAGTCTGATACCCAGCAAGGGTGCAGGATGACCAGGAGTTAAAGATCCTTTGTGGGAATATTTAATTGATATGGATCATACAAGGTATCCAGAAATTACCAGACCTCAAGACGAAGCAACTCTCATCTCTATGAGAAACGGGGCCATCCAATGCAACCTTGTTAGTCCCCAAATATGGATCCAATTCAATAATCAATGAAGCAAATAATAATCAAAATGAAGTGTAGAAGGAGTAGAAAAGAGATAACATCAAGCATGCACACATCTATATCATAAATGTCAAGTACACCTTGAGAAGTACACACACTGCACTGTTCAGCAACAAGTACAATCTGACACAAACCTGCCCCTATAAACAGTACCCTCACCAGCACACGAGTGTGTAGCAATACACGCGTGTGTGGCCACACACACTGTGTGCGGCCGCACACACGAGTGAGGATGCACACATACACTAAGTCTAACCACCATACTGCATTACATACACTTCCACCCTAATCAGATCTATACAAAATTAATGCCTAGCTCAAACCACAATATTATAGACCATCAATCTCCCCCTTTGTTTCAGGCTAGCATAGACTTGATCTTCATTTAGTTGGCTTCTCAAACAGCCTCAGATTTGATCTTCCCATGGAGCCCATCCACATCCTTTCGTTAATGATTGTGGCGACCATTGAAGTAAACTCTTTAGTAGCCGCCTCGATAACCTCTTTTCTACATATAATCTGGTGATGAGACAGAGTGCGGATATCCCTTTCCCTAAACCGAAGAAGATCTTTAGCACTTATCAACCTCAAGACTTGTTCTCGATCCTTGAATTTTATAGCAGCAGTGGCAGTTTCGTCATTGTAAGCCCATAATTCCATTTTATCAAGATATCCCTCATGGAAGTGTTGAGGGATAGGAATTTCCTTATGTTGTTTAGTTGCAGGCCAAAGTATGATGTTCATAGGCTCGCCTGATTCTGGATGTAGAATTTCTTGGTCTTTTTGGTACAAGGCTCTTGCAGTCTTCATCATTGGAAAGTTTTCCTTGACCTATTTGTCAAGAAATCTTTTGAAGTTAGAGGCACTGGGATCTTCCGAGGGATTATGGAATGGAGATCTCGATAGTTCAGCAATATCCACTTTGGTCCATGAGTTAAAATCATGGGTGCTCTTGTAATACTCAGGATTTCATGAGTTCCTTTTCACAACCCACAAATTTGTTTCAGGATCAAAGGCCCACATTCGAATTCCTAATCTATCTCCGTACTCATCACCAAATTTTCTTTTCTTGAGATCAGTAACTGTTAGCACTGGGTCTTTGGCTTTGCGATTCTCATTTGAATTCTTCATGAAGAGTAACCCTTCTCTTTTGTTGGCTGATACGGTTCTCTTTCCATGTTTGATTCTTATTTGGGCTCTATTTCCTTCTGGATCCTTTTCAAATCTATTAACAATAGAGATTGTTCTAGGAGTAGGTGGATCAACTGGAAAGTCTTCAGAGACATACTGTGTGGGGGCTGTGGGAGGATCATCGATTCCGTGTGGCTGTTGAAAAAGGGCTTTGACTTTTTCACCAAATGCGTCATACATAACGTTCTTTAGATTGAAGTAGCTAGCAGTCACTGAACCAACGTTCTGTAGATCTTTAATCTGTTTTGTCTTCTCCTCATCCTTTGCTCTAAGCTCTTCAATGTAAGAAGTGAGTTGATCCATCTGAATGGTCTTCTCAGTGAGTTCCTGTCGAAGTACTCCAATTTCTTCTTGAAGTTCAGACGAAGAAGATTTATCATCACCTGTGTGCTCCTCTCTAAATGATATTCCTTTGCCATGAGAAGAGGTTGGGTTGTTTTGGGTCAGGTGTTTTGCCAGTCTTATTGAAGCTTCGTCTAATGAAGGTCTGGTGGGAGAATATTCTAGAATGGATGATGAGCCGCCTTTTTCAAACATAGTTCTCAGGCTTTCATCAGTTTGTGTTGGAGAGTAAGCAGTGGTAGCAGTGATAGTGGAGAAAACTTGATGTGCACTACCCACAATGGGTACCTCCAGACTCGCAATTGATTGACTTGTTTCCATAGAGGATTGAGAGGTCTGGGGCTAAGCTGAATCAGGAACAATTAGAGCAGAAGTTGAGATAGTTGACACAGAGGGAGGAATCTCTAACATCACATCTCCTTGACTTAATGCAAATTCCATGGGCTTGGACGTGGAGAATAAAATTTTGAGAGCATTTCATTCTTCCCTAGTCATGGTTGCCGAAGAGGCAACTTCATTGAATTTATTAAGGTAGCTGTTGGGGAATCCTGGAAGAGGACCAAATTCTTCATCATTAAGATCAAGCTCAATGTCTGTCGGGATATCATCACTGAACCTTGTGAACTCAATTTCCTTCAAAAATTCTACATCACCATAGAGATCATCATCATCATCATCCTCATGAGCAGATTTAGTTTCATCCTCCTGGTGATGATCATGTTCCTCCACCACTGTGGCTGTAGGAGAATCATGAATTTCCTCAAATTCTGGTTTAGAGGTTGAATGCACAATGTCTTCAGACTCCGTAGGGATGGATTGATCTTCTGATTTCGACCGATCACTTTCTTCAAAAATTCTAAATTTGATCAAGGGGAACTTTCCTTCAAAGACGAATTTTCCACCTCTCTTCTGTTTCATTAGCCCGAAAGCACTTGGACCAACGGATTTAAGATCCAAAGTTTCGTTTCCTCTTCGCAGCTTGGGATGCATCACATTGAAGATGATTTGCAGAAATCTTGGGTACATCAAAATTTTATCTCTCTTATTCCCCTCAAGATTTAGAACCAGCTCATTCATTATAAACTTCGAGAAGTTGAACTCAATTCCTGCAGCCAAGGCTGTGATTGCTCCAGTGTTAGCCGAGGAGATTTCATTTGCACCGGATCTCCTGCCAGAAATACAGCTCACAAACACATGAGCTAGATACTTCCAACAAGGAGGAAGCAATTTCTTGATGATAGGGGAAAAGTTCCCTCATACCCCATATGGTCTAAAATATCCTGGATTTGATAAATATTAATTTCCATGGAAAATTCTGATCTATCATCGATATGGAGTGATTCCCGAATGATATTCTCTAACACTTGAACTTTCATTCCTTCAATTGTAGCTTCAATGAATTTTCCATCCTTGTTGTCCTTCTTTACAACTGCGCTTCTCCAGAAGTCTTTGATAAGTCTTTGGTAAATTGTAGGACAGGTTGTTAATGCATGGAACAGGCAACACTTCTTCAAACCATCAACAATAAACTTTAAATCATTGTGAGCTGCAGGAGGATCTTCAAGGAAAATGGTTGAGTTGTGAACCTTGGCAAATTCCAGGTCTCCCATCTTAATCTGAAAAGAAACACAAGCAATCATTAGGGCAAAAATAATTTTGATTATAATGGAGATTGTGTAACTGCACATGAAAGTGCACACAGTCGCACACGTGCAAGTGTGCAGCCGCAACCGCACACGCTCAGCTGTTCACAATTCAGTGTAGCCGCACACGGTTCAGCCGCACACGACCGTCTGCGGTCGTAGACGAAATGTTTGTTCCTTTGATTAAACAGCAAACAATGATCGATTTTTCTTGAAAAAATTGTTATGAGAGTCGCATTCATGAGAATTACCAGAAATGTGCTTCCATTTCAAGAGATGTGATGGAATATTCAAAGTTTATATATATATATATATATATATATATATATATATATATATATATATATATATATATATATATAGAGAGAGAGAGAGAGAGAGAGAGATAGTTGTGTGCGGTTGAGATTAAAAGTCTAAAATTTATTATTCCTAAAGATTTTAAAAATAAAACTAAAAGTAAACTTAAAAATAAGATAAAAATAAAAATAAAAAT
This sequence comes from Lactuca saligna, assembly GCF_052625555.1. Classification (NCBI taxonomy): domain Eukaryota; kingdom Viridiplantae; phylum Streptophyta; class Magnoliopsida; order Asterales; family Asteraceae; genus Lactuca; species Lactuca saligna. The sequence continues at coordinate 61,982,872 of NC_136425.1, forward strand.
AAAAATAAAATAAAATAAAATGGAAATACTAATAACGAAAAATATTAAATTTAATTTTAATCCAATAAATTGTTTTAACCTTTTGAGATGAGGGATCAAAATTGTTAGACAATCGTTGTTCATTTATTAGTTCCTTATCCTTCATGAATAGATCTGGTCGATCGTCGGTATTGTAGTCCACTTAAACACGAAAAATTTGTGACAAATTTTGGACATGCTATAAGTGATAAGACAAATTGACCATAAGTTACTAGATAAAAATTCCTAAGGACCATCTATCTGACGACGACCAAGGATATTGTTGTACACCTAAATTGAGCAACAAGATCTACAGACAATCTACAATTATTCAATATTAGATGTACTAGAACATGTTTCCCGCTTCCTGATATACCCCAATAATTAAGAACTTCCGAGATACTCCTTACTATAGGTGAGCAGATTATTATTCATAGAGAGGATAGATTTGGATTATAACTAATTATATTATTAGAGGGATTGGGAAGTAGAAGGTTTCATATGCTGTGTACCAGGTCGGATTATTAATCGTGCAAAGGAGACAACATATGGCTAACAGATAGGAAGAGTTTCATAGATTCAATATGTAGAGAAATAGATTTGCATACGTTGCATTCCAGGTCAGATCTCTTCCAATCACGTAAAGGAGGCAACATATGACTAACAGTAAGAAAGAAAGAAAATAATTTTCTACAGACCTACTTTATTGGAATTCCCTAGTCGCTCCGTCAATACCGGAATTAAGGACATAATCCGTACATCGAGGAAAAGTTAAACCACAGTTCTATATACGGGTTTTCTTAATGTGACTAGTGGATTCTCATGTATATCTCCCTGCTCAACCTATCTGAGCGTCGTATTGTTAGACTAAACGAAACTATCTAGGTCAAGATTTATCAAGTCTCTAGATTCCTTAAGTTCATGTGCACCTAGTCAAGTCCATTAAAATCCTTCGTGCCTACCAGCGCATCGAACACAGAGCCTAGACAATCCAGTTTTGGTACTTTACACAGACTCAGATTGCCCGTTATCACTTGATAATATCACTTCCCAAATCATATCATGGAACACAGAAATATATATATATATATATATATATATATATATATATATATATATATATATATATATATATATATATATATATATATATATATATATATATACACTAAATTTTTAATTTTCTAATGTTTTTGGATTTTCAAATTTTTAATGTTTTTGGATTTTTGATTTTTCTCTGCCTAAATTTGTGCATAAAATAAAAGAAAAAAATTGCGCAAATTTATCCTAAACTAAACACTAAAAAAAATTAATCCTCGAAACGGATCATTTACAGAAAATTAACCAACACATCGAATCGAGCTTTGTTAAACGGCTTGGTGAACAGATCCGCTACATTATTATCAGAGCGGACCTGTTCTAGCCGAATGAGCGAACGCTCATAACATTCTCTGATAAAATGAATTTTGATGTCGATGTGCTTGGTTTTTGAGTGTTGGATTGGGTTTTTGGCAATTTGGATCACAACCTCATTATCACAGAAAAGAGGGGTTTCTTGAAAATTCAAACCGTAGTCCAACAACTGATGTTGGATCCTGATGACTTGAGAACAACATGCAGATGCGGCGACATACTCTGCTTCTGCTGTTGAGGTGGAAACGGTATGCTGCTTCTTGCACTGCCATGAGACCAATCTATCTCCCAGAAATTGGCATCCTCCTGAAGTTGATTTTCTGTCAAGCGCACACCTGCCATAGTTGTTGTCTGCAAAAGAATAAAGGTCAAATTCTTGATTTTTCGGATACCAAAGACCCAGTTTTGGGCAACCTTTGAGGTACCGAAAAATCCATTTAACAGCAAGTAAATGAGAGAGTTTAGGATTAGCCTGGTAGCGAGCATATTGACAGACCACAAACATTACGTCTGGGCGACTGGCAGTCAGATACATGAGGGATCCGATCATTGATCGATAGTGTGTCTGATCTACGGATTCACCTTCAAGATCACGAGTCGGTAGAGGTCTTTCCGCCATGGGTGTAAGAGTAGGCTTCGCATCTCGGAACCCGAACTTCTCCAGCACATCATCCACATACTTGTCTTGGTGAATAAGGATTCCAGTTGAAGATTATTGGACCTGAAGCCCCATAAACATGGTCATTTCCCTAATTGAATTCATCTCGAACCGCTTCTTCATCACTGCTCCGAACTCTTTGCAAAGTTGTTGGCTTGTCGATCCGAAAATAATGTCAACCACATAGATTTGAATAAGAATTTGATCCAAACCGACATGTTTAATAAATAAGGTTTGATCAATGGTGCCTTGGGAATAGTCATGGTTGAGCAAATGCTTAGTTACGGTATCATACCAAGCTCTAGGAGCTTGATGCAGGCCATACAGAGCTTTGTCTAACTTGTAATCATGGTTGGGAAGCTTTGAATTAACGAAACCGGGTGGTTGGTCTATGTAAATCTCCTCCTTGAACTTGTCGTACAAGAAAGCCGTCTTGACGTCCATTTGGTATACGGTGAAGTTCATATAGGAAGCATATGCAAGGAAGATACGAATGGCTTCCAAGCGAGCGACCGGAGCATAAACTTCTGTATAATCAAGACCCTCAACTTGCCGAAACTCACGAACCACTAATCTCACCTTGTTACGTACAATGATGCCTGAGTCGTCTTGCTTGTTCCGAAAGATCCATCTGGTGTCAAGAGATTTTTTTCCTTTTGGCAGCTCCACCAACTTCCAAACCCCGAGTTTTTCGAATTGATTAAGTTCCTCATGTATGGCGTCAAACCAGCTGGGCTCATTCAGAGCCATTTCGACATTTTTGGCTCAATCTGAGAAATAAATCAAGAGTAGACACACGTATTAACATCTCCACTTTGACTTCGCATTTGAACACCGTCGCCCAGCTGGCCAATGACGTTCTCTATTGGATGATCGCGCTGAATGCGTGCAGAGATCTCGTAGCTGATATCATTAACAGAGACTGGAAGAGTATGAATGTTAACCGCTCCATCATTTGTTGTGTGGTCCACATTAGATGAACAAGGTTCATTCGGAGGATCTGCTACAAACTCTTCATCAATACTTTCTGGAAAGAGAAGTTCCATCAGATTTGAAGTTACAGTGGAAGTCTCGTGGTTCATGTACTCTCTTTCTACCGGTGTTAGAGGAGTAGCAGTAGCATCAGGAGAAGGTCGTTGAGGAGAAGACTCAGAAGAATCAGTGTGAACAGATGGCACTATTACAAGATCAGAAGAAACCAGTGGTGGTCCGTAGACAACTTCATCTTCTTCATCTTCAATAGTAATCTTTGAATTTGACGAAGATCCTGCTTGATTATTTGAGGACACATTGAATGATTTGAAAAGAGATGTGTAGTCAAATAGCCAATCGGGACCTACTCTTGCATCTGTCTCATTTTCTTCGAGCCAACGAACATCGAAAGATTCTACTATCTGTTTTGTCTTCTTATTGTAAACCCTGTAGGCAGTTTGAGCAGCATATCCAACAAAGTAATAGTCATCGACTTTTGCGTTGAATTTGGGGTTTGATTCCAAGTGGAGATGGGTGCAAGGGCATCCAAATACTCGGAAATGGATGACAGATGGCTTGTGTCCGTATAGAATTTCATACGGTGTCTTCATTCTGGCTTTGTTGATCAGCAAGCGATTTTGAACATAGCATGTCGTGTTAATCGCCTCCGCCCAAAAAAACACAGGAAGTTTGGAATCACAGAGCATTGCCCTTGCGGTGTCTTTAAGAGTTTGATTTCTGCGTTCGACAACCCCATTTTGCTGAGGTGTTTGAACAAAACTGAGGTGACGCACAATCCCATTCTCAGCGCAAAAATGGTCAAGAATGGCATTCTTGAACTCTGTTCCATTATCAGTACGCAGAGCTTTCACTCGATTGTTGGTCTGGTTTTTGATCATCACAATGAATCTTTTGATGAGGTCAGCGATCCTAGCTTTGTTGGATAGAAAGAAAACCCAAGAGAACTGAGAGTAATCATCTATCACAATGAGGCAGTATGAGTTGCGATTGATGCTGAGAACGTTAACCGGACCAAATAAATCCATATGTAACAACTCGAGCACATGACTAATGGATTTAATTTTCTTTGGAAAGTGTGGTTTCCGATGATGTTTTCCTTGAGCGCAGGAAACACATTTTTCAAATGTAATGAAATCTCTGACAGGTAATACTCGGACCAGCTCGTTCTTTGCAAGCTGATTCAGGTTCTTTGCATTAGCATGATCGAGACGAAGATGCCACAACATCGCATTTTCTTTAGAAGCTTTGGAGAAAAGGCAAGTGACTTCGTCGGGGATATTGATGTTCATGTCTATAATGTAGGCATTCCCATCTCGCTTAGATTTTACAAGAATCCAATCATCCAGAATGACAACGCCTGGCTTTAAGATCAAACACTCTTTATCTGTGAAATGAGTGGAGTAACCCTTGTCGCAGATCTGGGATACGCTCAGCAAGCTGTGATTTAGTTCGGGAGAAAAGTTAAAATTCTCAAAATTCAGCACTCCATTTGAAACAGTTCCGTTTTGAGTTATGTTTCCGCCCTCTCCTCCCTCAAAGGAAACATATCCTCCATTAAAAGTTTGAATATCGTGTAGTTGGGATATGTCTCCAGTCATGTGCCGGGAGCAGCCGCTGTCGACATACCAGGGTTTGACGACATTCCTACGCAACTGTCCCTACACGATGAGCGGAATCATTTAATTGTGGGGACCCAGGTCATCACAATCCTGGGTTGACCCTTTCCATTCACATATTTTTCATTTGATTCTTTCTTTTCATTTGATTTAGAGGTTAATGGTGACTAATCTGAAGTTAATTTTGGAATCCACTGAAAGTTAGGTTTTGAAATTTTGTTAGTTTGCTTTGAGCTGGTGGATTTTCTACTCAAAGAGTGTGAAGATCCAGTCCTGCTCTTTGACAAATTTGACTTAGGCTTAGCCTAAGTTGATTTTGGCAAACTACTGTTGAATTTTCGAAAAACCTGTTTATTCTTTTGAGAATTTACCATTTTCTTGTTTGGATTTGTGTTCAAGTCACCATTTTGAGAACGAGTTCTGGGGGTTTTTCTAGTTAAAGATCATCCCCGAAATTCATTCTCTCCTCTTTTTTTTTGTATGAGAAACAAACATCTGGCTCATACAATTTCTTGCAATGTGTCCAGCAGTGCCACAGTTAAAACAGATTTGTTTATTATCAATGGTTATGGCACTGCTATCGATAGATTTATTCTTTCCTTTTTCATTTTTAACGCTTCCACACTTGCAAGAACCATCACAGGATTTTGAAGCAGATGTGGAAGGTGTAGAGACATTCAAATCAGATTTAGCAGTTTTATCAGAAACAACACCATCATTAACAGAATTATCAGACTGAAATAATATACCACCAGACACAAAAACATTAGCGTTTGATTTTGACACAGACTCATCACAGAAATTAACACCAAGCTTAGACACAAGATTATTTGACTCAAACGTTTCATCTTCATTCTCCCCCTGAACTACTGATATATCTGCACTTAAGGTAGAAATGTTAGTATGCAAACTCTCATTATTAGACTGTATTGCCTGCTCAGAAGCTGACTTTCCATATACCATGTGAGGTTCTCTGTCAATTTCTTCTTGAGACAAGGGAATAGCAGTGTAATTATGATTGAAGGGAAGGGGGACACTCTCAAATCCTAGTCCAACCTTTATTTGATTACCATTAGTGATATCTCTCCAGTGCATTTGACCTTTGATCATTTTTGCAATTGTTTCACTTGACCCATCGAATTTTTTGAAATTAAATTCAGCATTTTCAAAACAATTTTTCAATGTGTCAAGTTCCGCGGTTACAGCAGTAGATTTTCTTTTGAGATGATCATAGTTCTCACATTTGTTGTTGTAATCCTCTTGCAGTTTTTTAAAGTCCTTTGTTTTGTTTTCTAATTGAGTCTTTAAGGGCTTTTGATTTTTCATAATTGTGTATCCATCATATTTCAGGTCCTCATTCTCTCTTTTGATTATCTCAATTTGATCTCTCAAAAATTTAACAGTTTTAATACAAGACTGAGAACAACCAAATTCACTAACCTCAGTTTTGACCGGTTCTGGAGTAGTTTGCACAATTAATGCAAATTGAAGATTCATCATCTCTTCTTCTGGATCTGCCTCTGTTTCTTCTTCAACTTCATCCTTGATTTGAGCAAGATGTGCCTTTTCAGGTCCTAAAATGTTTAGGGCTTGAATTTGATCTTCCCAGCTAAAATATTGGGCCACCATTGCCAAGTTGGCGGACTGATTGTTTGAAGATGATCCTTTGTTGTTGTTGTGAACATAAGTAACTGGCACCATGGTTCTTTCAGAGTTCTCTCGTCGATCGTGTTTTGGACATTCCCTTGCAAAGTGTCCAGGTTCATGACAATTGTAACAACGCAACATTCCTTTACTGAATCCCATTTTCTTGTTAGAATTTAGACCCCAGTTGTTCTTTCCTGCTTTCTTGGAGAATTGTTTAGCCCTGAATACTGCCATTGCCATTTTCCAAGTAATGTCCATCTCTTCCACATCCTCAGGATGGATTTGGTCGAGGTCAGCGAATGAGAGTTGTGGAGAGAGCTCTCCAGCCACAAAGGCATTGCAACAGTTCACTAATCCAGTAGCGAGAGCCATATTTTCCTCCTTTTCACTTGCAGATGAACTTTGAGAACCAATTCCATGAGTTTGAACTAAAATAGCTGTGGAAGAACCAACACTAGAATCAACTTGAGATATGTTTTGAGATTGAGGGACTTGAGTTTGTTGCATTTGAGGTATGTTGTATGGTACGGTTTGATGGGTTGCATAAAGTTGAACTTGAGGAACATGAACTTGAGAATTTGAATGAGTGGTAAATCTTGAGAAAGCAGTGTTGTTGTTTTGAATTCCAAGATTAGCTATAGAGTACGAGTTGACATGGTTGATCTCTCTTTGTTTATCATCAAGATCACAAGCTTTGCCATTGTTTCGGCCGAGCTCAATCGGTTCAGGTCTTTAGTCTTTTTAATCACTGAGACATTCATGTCCCAGGATTTTGGAAGAGAATTTAGCAGCCTTTTGTTGATCTCGGGCCTTGTAACCATCACACCAGTAGAGCTCATTTCAGTGGTTAGTGTGATAAACCTTTGCAATTGACTTTCCAGTTTTTCTCCCAAGACATAGTTGAACATGTTGAATTTTTGTCGGAGCATGTCTTGTTGGCTTTGCTTCATGTCTTCATTTCCTTCGTAGACTTCTATGAGATCTTCCCACAATGCCTTTGCTGATGTGTATTCACGAAATCCTTGAGCAATCTCAGGAGACAATGCCATGGTGAGTGTAGCGAGTGCCTTTTCTTGTTCCTCAACTCTTTCAAAGTCATCATCAGTGTAGTTTTCAACCTGTTTGTCAATTACAGTGCAATCTTCTAGAGTTGATGTAATCCGAATCGGACCTCTTAAAATACTTCTCCAAATTTTGAAATCTTTCAACTTGATATACCTTTCAATTCGATATTTCCATTCAGGAAATCCTTCTGCTGACAACAATCGGGGAATTCGAGTAGTTGCTCGCACAATTTCATCCAAATATTGATGAGCAATCATGCTTTAAGATTCTATTTTGACAAACTTAAACGATTTTTACCACACACATAAAGTATAACCGCACACAAAATTACCCTTAACCGCACACACAATTTTATACTTAACTGCAACTCCAAACGCACATTAAGCAGCACACTCAACAGCACTCGAATTCAATTCAGTAAGTGTAACCATACACACTTAACAACCCACAGAACTTAACAGCAAACCCAACCGCACACACTTAACAGCACACTCAACAGTACACACCTTAACAACACACTCAACCTTCAACACCTTAACAACACACCTTCAAACGATTCAACCGCACACGCACACCTTCAACAGTTAACCGCATACACTAAAAATGTCACCCGCACACAAATTTTCTCAGATTTTTGATGAAACTTGATTTCAAACTATTGAAAACAATAATCAAACAACAGTTCTTTGATCAAATCAGATAAATGCACTTCAAAAACAGTGAAATTTTGCAACCTCACACTCTAAAATACTTCAATTGATACCAAATTGGCTCTGATACCAATTGTTAGTCCCCAAATATGGATCCAATTCAATAATCAATGAAGCAAATAATAATCAAAATGAAGTGTAGAAGGAGTAGAAAAGAGATAACATCAAGCATGCACACATCTGTATCATAAATGTCAAATATACCTTGAGAAATACACACACTGCACTGCTCAGCAACAAGTACAATCTGTCACAAACCAGCCCCTATAAATAGTACCATCACCAGCACATGAGTGTGCAGCCATACACGCGTGTGCGGCCGCACACACGAGTGAGGCTGCACACATACACCAATTCTACCCACTACACTGCATTACATACACTTCCACCCTAATTAGATCTATACAAAATTAATGCCTAGATCAAACCACAATATTATAGACTATCAAACCTGGCCTTTGTTGCTCCTATTGATGACGCATCAGATCTCGAGTTTGCTTCCAGAGAAACACAAAGGCACATCATCTCTGAAACTCTTTACAAGACTCAACCCCTTGATGGTCTGCATTTTGATCCAAATGAAGAGCCTTCAGATGATGTGATGTTTGATGATGAAAGAGCTTTAATTGCTACACCTCCTCGATTCACCTCATTCTTGTTTTCATCAAATCCATCCTCGTCAAGATCAGATCTTGACTTCAGATTCTCCTCATCCTCTTTCGAACTAGTGGATGAAGAATTCAATATTAAGGACCAAGCTCATCAAATGGATCCCATAACTGAAACAAAGTCCACTCCTAAAAAAGTCACTAATAATGCAGCTCAACCTGACCCTTTCGAACAGCCAACCAAGCTTGATGATGACAAACACAAGCCCTGGACTTCCAATTCGGACACAGGATCATCCGATGGCTAATACGTTGATCCTTTTGCCCTCTTAGAACTCCAAGATAATGTCACTGACACAATGAAGAAAGTTGATGCTATAGAAACTTCAGTAGTTGGACTGAACTCAAAGATTGATGTAAAGGTTTCCAGATTGGATTCTAAGCTTGATGCAATCCTCCACTCCCTGTCCAAAGCAAACAAGTCCGGAACCACTGCTGCTGAAAGAGAAGCTCAACTTGATCAACTCATTTCTCTCAGTCTCAAGCATACTATCGAGGAGGTAGAATAGAAGTATGATGCCTCTCTCAATCACTATCGGCACCATCACCAAAATGCAATGTACATGATGATTTAATTGGTGCCACCAATGAACTCATCAAAGAAACTCACGTACGCCATGAGAAACAGATTCAACGGTTAGAGAAGGAGATCCGGAAGAAAGACGAGATGAACCTGATTAAGCAACAAGTCCTTATTGAGCTTCTCATAGCACCTTGGAACATCATCGATATTCTGAACCATAAGTTTGACGAAATGCTCTCCGTCCTAGGCCATCTCTTCGATCACCTCAAAACTCAGGCTCCAACAGTTGATGCCTATGTTGCTTTGATTTTGAAAATAAACACATGATTTTAGAAGGTGTTCAGATGCTTCTCAAAACTCAAATATTCTTCATTGCTTGCACCAGTTGCAGATTCCTACATTGTAAGAGGGGGAGAAGGACCCAACTGGATAAATCGACCTTAGATGCCCGTCTCGGAATTCCAACTCCGAGATGAAGACTTTGATGATTCTCTTCAAGTTCTTTCAGGTTCTCCACATGATGATGATGATGATGATGATGATGATGATGATGATGATGATGATGAACACAAGTACTTTGTAATGCCATCATAGGGCTCCCAGCTCCAATAAAGTTTCTAGTCAAATTTCTCTCAGAGGAAGAGCAAAGGATTTGGTCAGCAGTATCTTGGCCATCAAATATGGCTGATGTACTTCAAAAGAGTTGAGAAATGGAAAAGGCTAAAACCTAACTACAAGTTGATGCCTTCCAAGCCACCACATCAATGTTGCCTCCAATTCCTTTACTAAATGTTGCTCCAATCAATGAAGGCTCTCCACTCTGGAAGCCGAATGATATTCCAGAAGAGCCCCTTCCTTCCTCTTCTCCAAAATTTGTCATAGACGAAAACATGCAACAGATCCCATCCTCACTCATTAAACAAAAAGGCAAAAGAAAAAGCCCATCTAGGAAGTCCGTCACTTCGAACCTCCTTCAAAATAAAATTTTGGTTAGTCCCAAGAAGAAATTAACCAAACTCTTGCGGAAACCATCCAGATTCAAGCCCTGAAAGACAATCCTAATCCGATGATAGGGCTCTCTACTCTGTCTTGAAGGGATCATCCATGGTCTGGATATAATACCGTTCATGTACTATGATCTTCCCAATAATTAATTAAACCAGATTGATCTTCCTCTCTCTCTTTACAACAAGTTCTATAGTTCGTTCCTCTCCACCCGGAAGATGATCCATAAATGATCATTAGAACAGAACGTGAAAGATTGAAGACCTTTTACTCCAAGAACGCATTTCCTCAAAAAGAAGTGTGGTCTCTGAAAAAGATCACTAAGATTTCCAGGTTTGGAAGAAAAATATTGTGAAAATTGAGCTGAACTGGGTGTTATTCTGATACCACATCTTCTGGAACAAACCAACACAAAAGACCATCACTGACACTGACTTCCCTACACTCAATCCAAACGACATCCTGACCCTTGCAACACACTTCAAAACGCTCAAAACTGATGATCTCAGTATGGGAACATACCATAATGCCCTGAGCTTTCTCAAAGACTACATTTCATAGTTTTGTCATTGTGATTTTTAGCTGGCCCATCTGTTCAACACGGAGAAATATTTGGCCAAGATTGACTTTAAGCTGCCAAAAGTTGAGATACTGGCAGAGGGACCAAGTAACGAACCAGTGTTAGGGTTCATATAACTTCAAAGAAAAACCAATAAGAAGGACTTCTTTCGAGTCCTTTATAAGCATTTGGTTCCCACCAAGGCGCTTCGGAAGTTCATCAGTCGTGAATCCAACTCCAAGGCACCAGAACATGTTAAAGCCAAGTTCATAAGTCAGTTGTAGTGCTACATCGAAGTCAGATATTGCTTGTATCGAGCATATGTCTTCATCAAAGAAGAATCAAACTAGAAGACTTGATTGCTAAGTTCACTTAGGGGAGATTGTTAGTACCTGAAAGTGAACCTGTAGCAATCACTTAATAAGAAGTTCCGAACTCATTCTCTGGTATGAGATGATGTGGTAGTCCGGAATGTTTAGTAGTCTGAAATGGAGATGATGTATGAAATGATGATTAAGTATGAATTGAAGTTGGGAGGTGCAAAGTGCAAAGCTATTCAGAGATTGTGTATCCATCTTTATTAATTATTCTTGTAATTTTTTTTATGTAACTTTACATAGGGCTAAGTCTTTTGTGACAAAGTAGATAATCAGAGTTTTAGGAGTTATACTTTTATCCAATCATTCGTATTCATCTCGGTATGTACGATGTAACTCCTTTTCCTATATAAGAAGTGTTTAATGACAAGAAAATATGACGAATTGTTGCTCCAAAGATAGTTATTTTCACATTTACTTCACTTTCACCTTTCACTTAAATTTAACTCTTTCAAACATTCCTTGTGTTCATTTATCATCTTTACTTTGATTATACTCATATATCCATATTTAATACTTGAAGTACTTATTGGTTCACATCTTCAGTCTTGACTGGTCTTGCCAGAATTGACTGGAACACTTAATCAGAAGCATACATTGATCTTAAGCATTAAGGCAAGGTTTGATTTTTCAAGACTTGTCACTGTGCAATCAGATCCTTGTTCTCACACTCTTTGCTGATGGTTATATTTCATACTGGAATGTATTACACGCATCGTAACACTCTTTCCCTTTTTCTTCTAATAAAAGTGATTAATGAGTCAGGGTATGAAACCACACGCTGATGAGATCTCGCAATACTATGTCAATGAAAGTTATTTTAAGCCCACACTATCAGGAGACATAAAAAAACTAAATAGGTGATCATCGTCAATTCACTCACTGATCGTTTATGCTAGTGTTCATTGCCACTGATCACATGACCCACTGATGTAACTTCCTTATCTAAATGGTAACTTTTTGAATGATGTCTAAAAGATCCATCATTATCTTGGGATACAAGATTTTTACGCCACACATCTCTTCAATCATAATTACATAAAAGGGAAGAAACTTTTTTGTATAAGTTAGGAATTCTATGTCCTAGGTCACTTATACAAGCTATTCGAGAAATTCTCTCTCTCTCTCTCTCTCTCTCTCAAAAGACTTAACCATCATCTTTCTCAAGTATTTCGCCATGTCAAAGCCTCTGTATGAGTTTCCCCCCAACGCTAATGTCGTTAAAGGTCCTCATGCCCATAACTCTCTCATCATTCAAGCGACCAATGTGGCGTTCTCTGATGAAGTCCCAAGGCAGTTCGCAAACTTAGGAATCGAAGACTTTGCCAACCCTTTCAAGAGATGTCCTCTTCGGTATACCTTCTATGATTTCCCATACCCATTCTACCCTAAAAAAGTATGCATGTTCTACTATTCATGCGTTGTTGATTCTCATGCTCGAACCATTACTAGAACCATTGGATATGGTTAATATTGTGTTACTATTGATGTGGAATCCATTCAAATAGCTCTTCAACTTCCTCGGTTTGAAAATTACTTTGAAACTACCTCGAAAGAAAGTTACAAGTCTGTTTGTGAAAATTAGGGTATAATTATAAACTTAAGGTCATCACTTGTGATTCATACAAGAATACTCTTCATCATTGTTTTAATGTAGGATGGAAGTATTTAACAGTAGTCATTGGCAAATGTATTGGACACAAGACTGGGAGTTTGGATCAACTGAATCTCTTTGAACAAAGGATCTTATTTTTTATCATGTACAACAAAAGACTAGATTTTGCTCAACTTTTTATTGATCAAGTGATTAGCTACATCATTGGGAACAAGAAGCCAGTGAATGTTCCTTATCCATGTTGGCTTATATTGATCTTATCTCATAAGGAAGGCTATGTTGAAATTCATGGGATTATAATTCCAATTCCTACCCTTTCTTTAAAGATTACAAATGCTACTCCATATGAAGGTGAGTTTCCTATTACTATGAGGATGCAAAAATGGATTGAAAAACCTTATGTGGTTGAATCTTTTGACTCTGAAGAGGATAATGGAGATGATAGAAAAAAAGACACTGATGAAGATGCTGCTAAAGAGAATGATGAGTATGATTATGAAGTAAGTGTTGGAAATAAAGAAGGTGATGATGAAAAAAACTCTGATAAAGATGATGAAGCATCAACCACTGATAAGGGAGAAGACTATGCTTAGGGAATGAACTCTCCTCCAAGGATGGAAAAGCACATTCTATTTTCATCCACTTCTTCATTCACTCCCTCTGTAGATGTTGATGTAAAACATGGATTAACCCTACCTTTTGTGGAAACAACTGAGCCATTGATCTAAGATGTAACTTCTCCAAAACCACCATATCCTCCTCCTAAAGCTGAGACTATTCCTCCTATGCCAACTCCTACCAAGACTACTACTTCTCATCAGGATGATTAGGAAGAATCCATCTCCAATTTTCAAACCATTATGCTTTCTCAACTCTCTCTAATTATGCAATTTACTCAATCACTAGGTAAAAGTTTAACTAAAGTAGAGAAAGATGTTGTTGAGATGAAACGAATTATGGCATTAAGTGATGATGATGATGATGATATGATTTTTTATGACACCCCACCAAACTTCTCCACCTCCACCTCCATCAACAAATCTTCCTCCACCACCTCCTCCGTTATCTCATCTTCCACCTCACACTCCTTCATCATCTTCTAGTTCTCCTCCCCAATCTGATGCTACCAAAAATGGGGAGAATAATCATGGGTTTCCTAATCAGCAAATGCAAATTGTGGTAATTGCACCAACTCCATCTCAGTCCGAGATACCTGAAACTGGAACGGTTGAAACTAACCTTTAAAATGAAATTGTTGTTGTTACTGACATTTAAGATGCTGATACAACAACTGAGCGGCCCATTCCAGACATTGATGATCAATTAGAGACCAAAGACTATGATGGGTTTCTTGATCTTGGATTTATGCCACCAGCTGTTATTCCTACTATCCCTTTAAATGTTATCTACCCTGATATTACTTTAAGGGGGAGAATTCTCAAGGAACTAATAGTAACATTGATTCTGGTAATGATTAACTTAATCCTTGAAAGAGGAAGGCTTCCATCTCAAGGGGAGCTCATTACATTGAAGCTGGAAGTTCTACTGTTGATGATCCTTCAACACCCCTCCTTCCTAGAAAAGGAAGCTTATTTTTTATCTGAATGAATTGGCTAAAATATAGAGCTTAACTGTTGATGAACTAAGAGAAATCATGATGGAGAATAATGATGATATTTGAAAAAAGAAAGAAGCTAGAAAAGGAGAACATTTGTCTGCCTACTTAAGCTCTTGAATAACAATGTGGAGAAACAACACATGGTTTCAGACCTAAATGACCAGATTAACATGAAGAGGTTTGGTGACGTTCTGAATCAAAGAACAAACACTGATCCTATCATCAAAGTGAGATGCGCCAAACCCAAGAACGAGTCACTAAAGCTTCACTTGACGAGGAAGAAGACTGAATATGAGTATAATTAGGTTGTATTTACTCATGAGCTAGTCAATTTTGGCTACAACGAGTGGATGAAAATTAAAGTAATTATTGATAAACACAAGGGTATTCATGCTTAGGAAGTGAAGTTGACAATTTAGATGCTACTCAACAAAGTCAAGAAGCTGAACCTTGTGCCATCAGCTGGTCCATCAAGACCATTATCCTCAGGAAGAACATGTGCTCTCAGATAGTCCAAGAATAACAACTTTCTTCTTCCTTATGGAACTCGGTACATCAACAATGAATTACCAACAAGTGTTGAAATTTTTTAGTACATGTTCATTTGAGACCCAAAGCATGGGATTTTCTATCTTTACAGTCAAAATCACATGTGCTTTCAATTCACTGACGATCTTCCTTCTGCTCACACTAAACATTTTTTTCATCTTTTCTTGGAATAACTCAGTCATTTTGAAATGGAAAGATGATATTGTGTGCTGATATCTATGGAGCTTAGTAAAAGATTGGAAGAGCTTCAAATTGATGAATTTAGATGGGTCAAGCCTGTGATCTTGAAAGAACCTGACAAGTTTTACAATGGTTCTTCTGATGACTCTGAAGAAGATTAGTTTTGATATCATCAGATGGGGGGAGATTTTAAGGTCACGCTTTATGATCTGATGAGTCAAAGATTCTACACACTATCGATCAACGTCAGTGTCTACATGCCGACAACATCAGAGTATCACGACTACCACCATAATCTTAGTATAGTTATTCTATGTAATCTTTTGTATACTATGTAATGATACATGCACATACGCACACACACACACACACACACATATATATATATATATATACACACACACACACATACATAATAGATAGTAGATCTTATATCCTTATGAAAAGGATCGGTTATTATTATAAATAAGATATAATCCCATTAATCAACGGATATACTTGTATAGATTATTATATAATCTACATTATGGTAAACCCTAATGTAGAGAGCTTGTCTTGGTGATCATCTTTGTGACATAACGTATTCTTGGTGAAGACAAATCCTTTCGTGGTGACAGAAAATTTGGAGAAATCTTTGTGTTATTTACTTGTTGTTCTTTGTTTTCTTAAATTAGTTTAATTTTGTTAATTGTACTTGAAGTGTATCTGATCGATACAAACCATCACATTCCTTGACTAGCTAATCCTAAAAAACACACACATTCCAAAATTATATGAATACACACCAACATATCAATGAACTCAACATCCATAAGCACCTTCCACTAAATCCACTACAAGTCCTCGAAGACTTTATCAGATGTCGAGGAATAAAATCTCGTCTATCGAAATAAGTACCCAATCCATCCAACGACGTACTTCACTAGTGTGATTCCTATATGAGCCTGCAACTGGCTATCTTCGAAGGTATTAACTTGACAACTACCAATATTACACGCATGATCAAACCAATTCCTCAATGCCTTGAAACCATGAATAACCAATACATATCCTGCATTCAAACTCAACATGCCCACTTTGCGGATTCCTTGAATTCTTGCCGATACCACCAAAGATCGGACCAACTGCTGGTCTCCCAAGCGGAATACTCAATCTTTCTCTAAACACGACTCACGGTATGCAATATGGCATATAAAGATTCTCAAGACAAAACGTCTAGACCATCATGAAGGAAACTCTAATTTCTAGGTGGAGACTTAGATAAACCACAAATAGCATCGCACATACAAACAAAAAATCATAAACAAAAATAATAATAACTTGAAGGAAGTGAATACAACACATAACTATGACATCAACTAATGGAAATCGGACCCCTCTCGTCCTGCCCTCGTAACCATTAGTAATCCTCAGAGTGGTTGGAGCAGGTGCCCTCACCACTCCACCAATAAACTCCGCATAGTCGGCCTTCTTGTGGCCCACTTGGTTTCAGTGAAAACATAATTGGCTTGTTCCCTGGGGATAATCTCAGATGATATGACCAACCCTGCCATGATTTTAATAACCCATACCCCTAGATCGAGAAACCCTATCATGCAGCATCCCGCTACACTGATCTGAACCTGCTGGCCCCTCACCCGTTGATTAGAAGTCTTTGGTCTCTTCGTAAAACCCCCAACTGTCTGCACCTGCTCTGGCTTTCTCTTCCTCAGGTGATCCAAATCAATCTCCCGCTCTCGAGCTCTAACAATCATGTCCTCCAAAGTCCGACAAGCTAAAAATCTCACAAACTCCCTGATATCGTCTCACAACATATCATGGTACCTTTTCTTCTTCATCTATGCACCTGTAGAATGATGTGGAACCAAAAGAGCCCTCTCCTTAAACTTGGCGGTGATCTTCCCATAGTCTCAGTCGTCTAGCAAAGGTGTTGAAACTCCATCGCGAACTGTTGTACCTCAATAGCTGGTACAAACTCCACCCTAAACCGGACCATATACTCATCCCAAGTCATCATCACAATGGCTTTGCCTCCCAAAGAGAAATCTACCTCCTCCTACCAATCTAAATTTTTATCTTTCACAAGACAGGAAGAAAATCTGACCTTTGACCTCTGGGGGCAGAAACTCATCCGGAAAGCATTTACCATATCTACTAATCACCTCTTACGAGTAATGGAGTCCTTCTCCCCAAATAACTCGGGAGCTCCAAAAGCATGGAACTTGCAGAAAGAAAGAGTGAGAGCTCCCACAATAGTCATAATCTCAATGCGGAACATGCCAAAATGCTCATCAAAAATCTCCATAATCCTCTCATTGACTATTCCGATGATCACATGAGTTTGCTCCAAAATATCGTGGGTGATATCCAGTGAGATGAACTCCCGCATCTGCTCATCAATCAGCTTAGTACCTGCACTTGGGCCTGAACCAGAACATAAACCTCCTTCATGCATGCTCATCACCATTCTGAAAAGTGATTATACAAATGATGAGAACATACCCAAGAATCCTCAACCCATAGGATTCATAAATTCTCCATGACTCTCCTCAACTAGAGCATGGATCATGTGTTTTCAGTAGTATGACCCAATACTAACTTCCACACCTATGCATACATTCCTCAAGAATTTTCTCGAATCCTGCAGGCCACCTTCTCAAACTGGTACTTCAAGTACTCGCTAAACAACACAATTAACCCACTAAAACACTTCCTAGTCTATGTTAGGTTCCTCACCATGTCATAAGATGCTGACAAACTCCTGTCAATGTCATCCAACAATATCATAAATACAATCACATACCAAAAAGATTAGATAATCCTTCAACTAAAAGACTTACCCCTACAACGATTGGATTTAGACAAGAGTTGAACAATAGGGTCAAATCAACCACTCTGAGATTATTTAACCTTGGTAGCATGTGACTGATCATATTCACTTAATAGTTAACTCACATCACTAAAGGTCCTACAACACACAAAGCAAGCAACATTCGTGCAGTAACACTTCAGGTATAACATCCTGATTTTCAAGTATTTACCTTTTAACCACCTTAGTATGAGAATTGACTGTATTTTGGACCTTAGTGGCATTTTTGTAAAATCAGGCCAAGGCTAGGTACACTAGGCGTACGTTATGTATGTTGGGCATACATGTGCGAGCCTTAGTACGTTGTACATACACCGTGTATGCAGGTCGTACATGAAGGACCCTCAAACCCTCATTTCTTATCCCCTCTTTAACCTCCACTTGCTATTTTGTCTATCTAGAACCCTAATCCACCTCGAGAGTGTTCTTGAGCTTTTATGGGTACTTTTAGTGATTAAGAACGAAGGAGAAGAAGGGAGGACCACCTTAGAAGAATAAGGCACCTTAGATCCAGAATCTCATCACCATTTGGCAAGGTAAAAAGCTCATATCTTGATAATGATTTGTTTTAGATGTTGTTAGCCTTGAAGTTTTGAACATTTTGGTCCCATTAGTTTGCAATTTTGAGTATGGGATACTTTAAGTCATTTGAGCCGTCCTTTTGGATATTTCAGAGTGTTGTTGTGCATAAAAATATGATATTAAGTGTTTTATGTAACCCATTCATGTGCTAGATGGTCTTATTGGGTTAAGAACTTAGGGTTTTGGACATTAAGTTCTTTATAGCCATGCAAAGTCATAAAGTTGGAAACCTTATGACTTAGGAAATCATTTTGTGCTTGGATCCGAGTTTTGGATGGAAGGGCTTAATAGAATAAGTTCTTAATGGAGTTTTTGGACTAGGCAACGTATATTGGGCGTACCAGGAGTTACGTTGTGTGTATGCGGTCAGCGCCCCGCTTTTTGGTCAACATCATAGTACGTTGAGCAACTTTCTTGGTACGTAGGGTGTACTCCACTGGGAAAGGATATTGACTTTTGGGACCTTGACCATTGAATATAACTTGGAATATGGTTGACCAAGTTTGACTTAAGGGTATTTACGGTATTTTAAGCTATAGTTAAGCCTTGGTCTCTTTCTGTTGAATAGGTGACCTGTAGAGCTGGCTGTCGGAGCAGAGATTCATTCAGATTGTTTTCAGGATGAGAGGTGAATTTTCCTCACTATACCTATGGGTCGAAGGCACCAAAGCTGGCTCATTGGATTGATATCCTGGTTTACTGTATGTTGTTATGTTGTAGTGATCTGTTGGATCCTTTTCTTAGTATATAGGATGTTGCTATGTTGTAGTGATATGCTAGATCT
Organism: Lactuca saligna; assembly: GCF_052625555.1. Lineage (NCBI taxonomy): Eukaryota > Viridiplantae > Streptophyta > Magnoliopsida > Asterales > Asteraceae > Lactuca > Lactuca saligna. The sequence continues at coordinate 62,002,321 of NC_136425.1, forward strand.
ATATCATGGTATATAGGATGTTGTTATGTGTTAGTGATCTGTTAGATCTGTATCCTGGTATATAGGATGTTGTTATGTTGTAGTGATCTTTTAGATTTGTATGACTACCTTTATCTGCTAGCTATTGACTGTTATGGTGTATGTTGATATGTGATGGTTTACTAGGTTGAGGTGGACTGGTTGGGACTGAAGGCCAAGACACCCAGGACGGTCTGGATAGACTAATGGCATGTGAGGTGGACTAGTCAGACTGAAGGCCTGGATACCAGTCCAGATATGTTGAACGCCCAATGAGGCGGTCCAGTCATGCTGAAGGCTCTAAGAGTGGTCTGGATAGTTTGTAGTCCCGGTGAGGAGGTCTAGTCATGCTGAAGAATCCTTTATGTATGATGTTGTTATTATGTCATGTGGTGGTAGTTTGGGGGAAACTTACTAGGCTTCGTGCTTACGGTTTCAGTTTATTGTTTCAGGTACATCACAGGATTGTGGGAAAGTGAAGGCGTGATTGTGCACATCTTCCTGTTTTTATGATATTAGATCTTAGGATACTCGGTTTTTGAATAATACTTTTGAAATGTTGGTTTTGTAAATAATTAATGGAAGAAATTGGTTGTTTTTTAAAAGTTAAAGTTTATTGAGATATTTTGACGTTACAAGTTGGTATCTTAGCCGTGGTTTGAACGAATTGGATGAACATTCGTGTGAATCCAAACTCAAACTAAGGATCTGTGAAAGTTTTCAAATTATTTCTAAACTTAATTCAAATTAATTTCAAAATTAACTAATAAAGGATGATATGTTTACGATTAGCTGGAGCAAGAAAGTTTACCCCAAGTTACCACACTGTGACTTGTTTATGATGATTATGATAGAACTGCATGCTAGTGATAGGCTAGGGATCTTCAAGAATTGCATGATAGAATTGCTTGATTTGTGATGTTTGATAGCCTCGGAGAACTTCTTATACTAGATGAAATTGACATCATTACTGTATTCGCTTAGTGTGTTCATCATAGTTATACATAACAAAGATTCTATAGCCTGAGAATGTTTGATTTAGCTTTATTTCATGTTCTTGCCTGATTAAGGACACTTACAAGGGTCCAGAAACAATGAAAGGTGATGATGATGACGATTCCTTGCAAGCCTCTACAAAAGATCACCTTCTTCTTCTTCTTTTCTTCTTCTTCAAAACAAGAAAGGCTCCAAAATGACCAAAGATCAAACAAGGGGTGAAGGATAGGGTTTGTTTGAGGTGAAAATGGGTTTAAAGGCTAATGATGAACACTAAAATGGGTTTAGAGGTGCTTAAATACGAAGGAAACCCTAAAATATCATGGGCTTGGGATGCATCATATCTCATGTCGTGAGCCTCTATGTGTCACGTCGTGAGACCAGTCCCGAACAAAAGTTTTCATATTAACCCATCTCACACCGTGAGCCTCTGTCTCACGTTGTGAGACTCCTTTTCTTCCAACATCCAACCTTTTGACTCCTTGAAACCCTATTCGATTCATCTAGGAAAACAGGCGTTACATGGAAGGTTTGATTATATTGGTTTTAGGAGATTTGATTTGCTAACTCTAATACCATAATAGTTAACATATTTCCTTGAATGGGAACGTATAGGATATGACGATATATACACTAAATATAATCCATGGGCTAACATAATGAGTTGGGATGGACTTATAGACTATCTATTTTTTCCCTCGCTGAGTTGAACTCGGGAATAGGGTGTTAGGATAAAATAAATAATCTAGACCTTAGACGTAGCAGTGGTTGCAAGTGTTTTCCCTTTACCCGAGGCTTTTTCCTATCTGAGTATGTTTCCTTTAATGAAACTAGGGAACATCAATTTATTTTATTTTCTTATTATTTCCATAAATTTCCTTTTTATCTTTGTTAAATTGAACTCGAGAAGATGTGTTAACATAAAACAAATGTTCTGGACTTTAGATGTGGCAATGGTTGGTAGTGTTTTCCCTCTACCTGAGGCTTTTTCCTATCTCAATAGGCTCTTTTCTTATACACAAGCTCTTTGCTTATCGGGTTAGTTGTGTCATCCTAACGAACAACTCAATACATGATTAATTACCTATCACATAATAAACTTGAAATTGTTCGAGCCAACTAGAGTTATCCGATTTCAGTTTTGTAGGGTTTGGAATAAAATACTTTTTCGGTAACTTAAAATCTCCCTTCCCTATCACAAAGAATCCAACGGTTTAGATAGCATCCACATAAGAATACCCACGGTAAAAGCTCCCTGGCAGACACAGGATAATGTCCATAGCCTAGTCGCCATCTACAATCAGAGATCTATTAATATTTTGACATTTTCCTTTTCTTGATCTTGACAGCCTGCGTATTATAACATCTTCATGATCTTTTTTGGGTCTCTTTCCTCGATTATCGATCGACAAAATCCAGAGAAGTGCACACCAACTGTTTGTCTTTTTTGCTTCACTCGCCAGACTTCGATTTGACGTTTCATCTTGTTTGTTTTTTATGATAAAAATGACTAGTATGTGTACTTCTTTACCTTAATTTCCCCGTACTTCTGCTCAGCAGTTTCAGGAAACCAACTTATATATTGTCACCTGATGCAGTGTCTGCTGACGACATCTTCCGTGTTCTCGAGGCTGATCTGGAGTTTGTTTCCGCTCATGAACTCAAGGCCATGACATCTCTAGGTGGAGGAGTGTACGGTTTAAATCCACCGATGACTTGTAAGTCGAGTTCTTTTGATGCTTTACAAGAGGTTATGGAGGTGCCAAAGACCAAGAAACTGAAACTGTCTGCTATGGAGGACGCCGGTGGTTACTCAGATGGGCAGCAGAAGGTATCGCATATCACGGTGGAGAGGAACCGAAGGAAACAGATGAACGAAAACTTGTCTGTTCTCCGTTCACTTATGCCTTGCTTCTATGTCAAAAGGGTAATCATCAAAACCAAATCTTGTTATCTTGTCCATAAATCAATTGTACATGAAATCTCTAAATCATTTATATATAAAAGCTACTATCACCAACTGTATGAAACTTGCAGGGTGATCAAGCATCGATAATCGAAGGAGTAGTTGATTACATCACAGAATTGCAACAAATTCTACAATCCCTAGAGGCCAAAAAACAAAGAAAAGTTTACAGTGAAGTTTTGAGCCCTAGGCTTGTTTCAAGCCCCAGGGCCTTATCTCTCAGCCCCCAGAAACCGCAGCTTAGCCCTAGGCCAAGCCTGCCGATTAGCCCCAGAACCCCACAACCATACATGTACAGGCTGCCGCCACCTTCACCTTCACCTTCAACTACTTTCATAACTTCAGACAGTGCTAATGAGCTCGTTGCTGCAAATTCAAGGTCATCCATGGCTGAAGTTGAGGTCAAGTTGGTGGGTGGTAATCTTCTTCTAAAGACGTGTTCAAAGCGGGTACAAGGCCAAACGACGAAAGTAATAGCGGTTCTTGAAAAGCTACCTCTTGAAGTTCTTCAGGCTAACATTAGTATTGTTGATGAAGCCATGGTTCACACCTTTACGATCAAGGTAAGCCAAAGATTAAAAAAAAAAAAAAATTGTTTTTTTTGTTTTTTTGTTTTTTTCATATTCACATGAATTTGCATGCATGCTTTTACTTCTCTGTCACCAAAATCAAGTTTGAGCAACACTTGGTTATTAACTAAAAGTTACAGTCTGCGAAATTCTAGTTTTATGAATGAATAACAAAAACAAAAACATGAATGGACATAATTTGCTCAAATCAGTATTTCATGAATCTATATTAGCAGCTTTTTTCATAATATAAAATTTGTCTTTTGATTATGTATGTAGTTTTAATTTGGTGTACTCATTTAATGAAATCATTAATGCTATAATGCTTTTTTTTCTTTTTATTGGTCCAATGTTACTAAAATTAAAAGTAAATTTATTGAAGAGTTCAATCGGACTTCCGAGTACGCCACATATAAGATTCGAAGCCTTATTGATTTAATATGCTTTTAATCTTGGACTTAATATTATCTACAGTCTATTCATTCCAAGAAAAAACCTAATACATTCTTACTGAATTTAAAAAAAAAAAAAAAAAAAAAAAAAAATGCAATTTTTTTTTAAGTTAATGAAAAATTATTTATCCTAATATTACCGTCAGTATTCCGTTGTTTCTATAATTTTTAATTTACACTGTTTTAAAAGTTTAAATTTGACTCTCGTTCGTGTTATAATTGTTTGATTGGTTGGTGGGCTTTTATTGTGGATAGATTGGAGTTGACTGCCAACTAAGTGCAGAAGAACTTGCTGAACACATTCAACACACATTCGGCTAATCGTTAGTCTTCTTTTGAGATCACCACTATGTGTCATGTTATATCCAATGCAATGTGCATGATATCCAAACAATTAAGAAGGCTAGAAAACAAGAAAACTCCATCACCCAATAATATAGTTAGAGCTTGTTGATTAGTTTATTAACTTCTGTATTGATCATCCCCAACTTTTGTAGTAATATTGGTGTTCGAACCTTAAGAGTTTTGACATCGGTTGCCAATTTATTGGTGTGTGTGTGCATGTGTGATCATACATGATTTATAGTAAATACGTGTATGAAAGATCTCAGGCTGGCATATATTTTGATTGTTTTCAATATAATATTATGCTATATTTACTTGAGTAATCCGTGGCTAGATAAGTATATATTGGAGAATATATTCATAAGTATTTACTTACATATCATAAGATAAACTTATTTGAATATGCTAGAGTATTAATGTATATATTTTTGATAAAATAGACACTACTAGTGAGAGAGAGCAGCCATCAACTTGGTCCGTTAGAACATACATCACAAATTCACAATATGTGTTTTTCTAGTAGAGTCAAGTAGTCATGATGCCTTACAACAACGGATTAGCATCACAATTAGTTATAACAAGCTACTAATTTGTGATGCTCGAATTTCTAGTAGTGTGATGCTAATCCGTTATTGTAGACCATTAGTGACAGAGCAACCATCTATAGAGTTAGCAAGCATTACTAACTAAAAACATTTTTTACAACAAAATTTGCAACAATGTAGCTGATGATAATGTTTCTAGCTAATAGTGATGAGACACTCCATACTTGCATCGCCTCTAACGGTTTGTCGGTACTATGTTGCAACAGTGAACTTTGCGACGATTCTTCTTCTCATTAATCTGTGGCAATACTTTTTATCGTTTTTGTGTACAACTTAATTACGAATTTTCCATCCATTCCATCACTTTTATGATTGAAAGTCTAACGAGTAGGTGCAAGACCGAGCACCGCCTGCAGTCAAGGAGTCCAAGAGATAAATACTCGTTCGAAGCAACATAAAAGTTACAGTTATTACCTAGGATGAAAAGATAACGTATGGAGTCATTATAAAATCATGTTTCGTTGATGATTCCGGGACGTAATCATCCTAAGGGGAGATAATTGTAACACCCGTAGATCCGGGCTAGTCAATTTAGAAGCAATAGGGGTCGAAAACGACTTTTCGACAACAGATTATTTAGAATGAATAATCTTAACCAAGTTTTATAATATGTCACAAGGTTTCCGTACATATAAAGAACGCCGAAATCCGAGTTATAACAAAGAAGTTATGACCGGTTGAAGTTTCGCAACGGAACCGCCACAATACCGGGAAGCGTAAATAGTGAATTTACGATAGAGTGAGATTTAGACTTAACGATCTAAACGAAAATCGTAGAGTATGTTAAACTAAGAACATCGATAAAAAGAACGCTCAAATCTGACTTCGTATGAAGAAGTTATGATTTTTCGAAGTTTCGGATTAACAGTGTACAGCCCGAGATTCGAATATTAGATCGAGTGATTTTTGGCCGACACGACCTAAACGGGAATCGAAGATCTCATTAAGAGTAGCGTAACGAGAAAAATATGGGCAAAAACATACGTCGGATGAAGAAGTTATGAGAATTTAACGGACCAATCCTGTCCCGGCCTGTTAATAATATAAAATTTAAAATCGAGTCAAAATTAGCCGACGGAGTCTAAACTAAAGTTGTAGATTACGTTCCTACCTTCACGTGGATATAAATAACGTCAAAAATGGAGGTCGTACACGAAAGTTACGAATTCTTAAAGTTTAAACTCGAATTTGTGAAGTTGTTGCTAGATGCGATAACGTGGCCAAATCTCAGCCGTCGTTTGCTGAGCACGGTCTAGCTTCGGATGAAGGACGTGTCACCCTCGCTTTACGCCCCGCGTCCGAGGAGAGTACGCCCCGCGTACCCTCGTGTCTTATCCATCCGGGGAAGGTGCGAGCCAGCTGTGCGAAGCTAGCAATCATATCCGAGACTACGCCCAGCGTAGCCTCCCTACGCCCAGCGTAATGACCGAAGTCTGGCACTATAAATAGAGGTGCGAAGTGCTCCGATTTCTCACACCATTTCTCCCATCTTTCTCTCACTAGTTTATCTCTCTAGCCTACCCTAACCCCCTAAAAGCCTAGGTAAACCCCCTAGCACCCTAAGGAAGCCCCGAGGCTCCCGGAGTCCTGAGAAAAAGGGACTTTCGGTTTCGGAAAGGCTGCTCCGAGCAAAGCCCAGTTTTCATTAAAATTCGCTATTTTATCGAAGGAAAATTGTTTTGAGAGTATCGAAGCGTTGTCCGAGTGCTGAGTCACCACCTTTCAAGTGAGTGCATAGTCCATTTAATCTTACACATAGATATGAAGTATTTTAATATAAATTACGTGCTATGTGTGCATATTGTCTGAATACTTGTTGCCTATGTTGGGTGAAAGATTTTTATACATATTTTAAATGATTTAAACTGTATATGTATTTATATCTACAAAATGTGTCGGGTAAAAAAACATGGGTAGATGAAATAGTTGTTGATAAGACGATGGAATACATCAATGTTGACAGTGATCCAATCATCTAGTAGAGTATAGATGATGACCATGGACGATACTAGACAGTTCATTGGAACGATAGCAGGCTCGTAACATGTAGGTGTTTTTGAACTAGGTGCTCATTAGGTATTTTTAAACTGAGTGTGTTCACTAGATATTTTGAACTGAGTGTGTTCACTAGGTATCTTTGAACTGAGTGTGTTCACTAGGTATTTTGAACTAAGTGTGTTCACTAGTTACTTTTGAACTAAGTGTTTACCAGATGTTTTGGACTACGTGTTCACTAGATATAATCTATAAGCCTTGGTAACGATGGACTTCGTGTCGATTCCTTAGGATGATCCTTAGGAATGAATTAACGAGGAGTAGCTGATTCTTAGGGTAGACCCTTAAAAGTAAAGATAATGGGGATGGGTAATTGGGTTGAATGTTTGATTGTTTAAACATAATAATTATATTACTGTGCGTTGAAAACCCTATGTACTCACCAGGTTTCCCAACCTAACCCACTCAGTTTATTTATATCACAGGTGTTGATATGAAATCACATTACACTGAGAGATTAAAGAGATATAGATCACTAGTGTAAATAAATGTAAGTTCTGTTTATGTTTATGTTTCTGTATTCACAATGACATCCCAAACGTATTAAAATGAATAAAATATGTTTCTTTGAAAATATTTTAATAACGTATTTATCGTGTTTTTCTAGGAACAAATTCCGCAACAATTTTATTAAAAGAAGAACTCTGATTTTTTTTATAAAGCATAAACAAAATCGATCTTTTTTGGCCGTGAAAATGGGGATGTCACAGTAGCTCCGATTACGCCAAGCATAAGGACTAGAAATGTAATAATTTTACGTTTTTAAGCTATAATTAGAATTGCATTTGGCGCCGAATGTTACACATCCATACTAGCTAGCCTTAAAGACCCAAAGGCACCGTGATGATGTCATATTATAGTGATATTAGTTATCCTATAAATATATAAAATTTATATCTCATGTAATTATGAGGTGTTTGGGAGTGTTCATTTAAAATAGTTTATAATTATTCGTAAAAGGGTTTACTAGTTTATCCAATATCAAAATAAGATTTTAAAAGAATGTTTGGATTAACATGTCTATGATTATTTTTAATAGATTTAAAAAACAGTTATTATAAAATAAAAATATACAACCAGAAATATTAATAACGTTCTTTATACTTATTAGAAAAAAAAATACAAAATCATCCAATTATAAACCTGAGCTATCCATTTATGAAGCTAAATCTTGATACATAAAAGATAGCATATAATAATTAAAGATTTAGCTTCATAAACTATCCATTTATGAAGCTAAATCTTGATACGTGGCCAGAGACACCGGCCGTGCACATCACCCCGGCCGGTCGTGGTTCGTCGTTTTTGTGATGGATTGTGGTGCCTACCACGAGATGCAACGCCCAATCAGGGCTTCTTGACCGATTTCTTCTTAGCCTTCTTGTCTTCCTTTCTTTTTTCTCTCTCTTCATTCTCACCGGAGAGTACTCCGGTTGTGGTGGGGTGGTTCGTGGTTGCTCCGGTGGCTGATCTGGAAGCTCTCCGCGACCGTTGTCGTGGAGAGTATAACGGATGGTCTAAGTGGGGATGTATTAGAATAGATCTTAGGAAGCAATATGTCTAATAACCTATACAGAGTTGTGAGAATAAAAAAAAAAATTATGAACTTTTAGATCATTGGAAAAGTCGAAGAAGAGAGAAAATAAAGATAAGTGGTGATACAATTGCATAGTATTTAAAAAATAGATAAAATGGATATATACACTAAGATTTGACAAGAAATTTCTAATTTTTTTTTACAGTCCTAACCATCCGCAGATTTTGACATGTTTATCTTTTTCATCAGTTAGCCGGCAATTATGAATTTATTGTTAAAAAAAATAAAGTTTAGGACTTTCTTGTTAAATAGTTGAAAATATTGAGACTTTAGTGTATAGTCTTGGTTTCCCTAGAAACATATATTTTTACTAGCCTCGTAAGATCCAATTCGTAGCCCAAGAACTTTTAATTGTGATTTTTGTCGCAGGACACTATTTTTCTTACCATCATCATCTTTACTATGCTACAATCACGATCAGTGGAAACAGATGCAAAAGAGAAAGCGAAAGAGGGTGAAAAGACATGTAAAACTTTCTTTTGGTTCGTCACCAAATCTTGAACTAAAAGAGGGGATAGATTGTATCTCTAGTCAAAAGGGTGTGAATGTGGAGAAGGGGTAAGAATGACCGTTTCGTCCTTTTCGGTTTCTTATTTCTCCATTTTTAGGATTGTAAAAAGCCAACACAACCCTGATTCTTTTTTTCTTTCTTTATTATATCCATTTTTTTCTCAATGCCGATTTGTTAAGATTTAAAATAAACTATTTAACAAGAAGCAATCGTTAAGGATTTTAATAGAATCTAGCTGACTAGAGCAGATTTCAATAACTTTTATGCTTAAAGACTATCATACCATTAGATTTCTAATAGAAAAAAGGATATATATATATATATATATATATATATATATATATATATATATATATATATATATATATATACTAAATTCCCAGTATTTTCAAAGATTTGAGAAGAAAGTCCTAACTCCTAAACTTTATTTTTTTGATAGTAAAATCCACAAAAATATCCTAAACTTTATTTTTTTTTACAGTAAAATTCTAATTACCTTCTAACCGGCAAAAATGGATAAGTGTGTTAAAAACTACAGTAGTTAGGACTTTATTATTAAAAAAAAAAAAATTAACCCTTTCTTGTCAAATTGTTAAAAATATTGGAACTTTAGTATATATATCTTTAGATAAAAAAAATAGGAAATTACAATGTAATGATTAAGTTGCAGGAGATGAACGAGGAGAGTTCAAGATTAACGTCGGAGCCTTTGAGTCGTGAAGAAAAAAAATGGTGAATAAAAAATAGCAAAGACATCTATATATAATGATATATAAGAAGTATTAAGGTTAAGATAGAGGTAAAAAAAATAGAACAAATTACACGAATGGTCCTTAAGGTTTTGTTTATTCCTTATAGTAGTTTCTACAAAACTTTTTTCCCTCAGATGGTACCGACAGTGCAAACCTTGCACACAAATGATCCTTATGACTAACTTTATTAACATATTTTGTTAAGTGTGTGTGAAAAGATGAAAATGCCCTTTGTTTTTATTTATTTATTTATTTTTAATATTTTGTTAATTTGAAATTAAAAAAGTGGGGCTCTCTCTTCTCTCTCTCTCTCTCTCTCTCTCTCTCTCTCTCTCTCTCTCTCTCTCTCTCTCTCTCTCTCTCTCCCCCCCTAGACACCATCCTCTTAACACCACCACTAGAGTACCATTTCTTGATGGAGCACCACCGCCAGAACCTTAACATTAGTTATGTCTGCCTCTATTCCAGCACATGCACAACCTTACTCCATCAAAGGTTCAGACATTGTCACACCCCAAAACCATTGAACGGCGGAAATGTTCTAGGGCGGACGACGTCATGTACGGTATCACAACAATGAAAAGTAGTAAACAAGCAACAACATCATCCATTGCATTAATAATATAATTTTAATACAAGTGTGTTCTGTCAAATTATAATAGACACTACAGTATATAAGTCAAAATGAAAGATGAGTCTTGAACGAGCACCATCTTCTCTAAACCTTGCATCGGTACCTGTCTATGGTTGACCTGAGGATACAAGTAATTTTGAAAGCGAGTATCAGCTTTGAAGCTGGTGAGATCATAAGTATTTTAGTGTCTTAATTTGTATGTAAGAATTTGTATGTATAAGAATTGTAAGTATTGAAAATGTATGTAAAATAACTGTAAACGTTTGAAAAACTCTAGAAATCCCTATGATTCCTACTATTATAACAAGGAGTCTTCTACTAACACTTAATTGATCTATATGTAGCCTTCTACCAAGGCATCTAGTGTCTGTGTGTGTGTCTCTTGTGAGAGTGTGTATTTTCCCAAGTCTGACTATCATTAACCAAAAATATAGTTTCTACATTACCGTGCGTCGTGTGAATGTTCACAAAGTGAATGTAATGGGAAAATGAAATATTACTATGGTGTAGTGTCGAACTACAACCGTACTAATTACCTTAAGTCTAGGGTAATCTCGTAAGTACTGCAGTATTTGTAATAAGTAACTGCCTCTGTACTCCTATTGCCTTATTTAAGGGATAAGGCATAATGTGATGGATAGATCCCAGGCTAAACGCTCCCCTATTAAAGGGATTTTGAGACCTTTACACGCCCATGCATATATGCATGCTGTGAACATCCACATTACTATGATCATGTATACCCGATATAACTATCACAATGCGTTGCGATTCATCGGTATAGTTAGATCCTGAACTTGTTCTATGCTATAGCACCTAATGATGTTTGTCCTATCAGAGTATATGTAACCGCACTCATGTAAATGAATATATGTAAACGTACTCATGTAAGTGTAATCATGTAAAACATATCTATGTAATAGTATAGTAATGTACTGTAATGTTCTGCATGTGCTAGCTGTAACGTGTGATCTCTCTCTATCTAGCATGTATAGTAATGTACTATGTGTACTAGCTGTAATGTATGTTCTCTCTATCTAGCAAGTATTGACTCATGAATGAACTGACTCATTGTATGATATCGTGTTTTAATAATAGTTCTAGTATCTTCCAAAACTACCCCTATGGTAGCTTACTAGTAATATAACTGGTACGTATGAACATGGGCGTATACCCTTGCTACCCAATGGTATTGAATGAACTGGAAGAACCTTTATGACTATATATGTACACATGATATATAACTAATATTTAAACGACCTTCGAACGGGTACTCGATATCCTACCAGACCACATCTCAAGCGCGAAAAGGAAATAGGGTGGATAGCCTTCCTAAGTCTTTTAAACATTCCTCATATAAATATACATATATAGGCATGCAATTTATAATATAAAAGCATAAAGTAAGTTTTGTAAAACCTTTGAGCATAATTATTATCTAAGAAAAGATCGACTTGATGCCAATCTATAAAACGGTTTGAAAGCATGGGTTTGATAAAACAGTTTAATTATAAAGGAACATTTGTTTGAAACACAAATTGTAAATGAGTTTGAAATGAAGCGTACAGAGTAAAATGTACAACTTAATAAGGAGTTTTAATCATATAATGTTTATGAAAATCATTTGAAGGAAACTGTTTGGTAAAATGGCTAATGAGTAGCCAATCATTTGAATGTTGCTTACTAATCACATGTGATTGATATAGTAACTTGCATGATTCTACTTGTATCCCCCCCCCCCCAAATAAAATATTTAAAAACAGTTAAAACATTGATTAAGGGTATGAACTCACCTGCTGTGGGTGATACGGATGAACTGAAGAGGTAGGACTGCTAGGTGTCAAGTGAAGACTTTAGACACACACAATGGTCCTAATTACATATGAAGACATATGTATATAAACAATTAGTGATTATAACACTAATTAAACATGTATAAACATCCTAATACGAGGAAAACACTTTTGGTCAAGTGCTAGGAGGCTAATGGGTTGCAACAAAGGAGTGCAAGACCTCTTATGGGAGCTTATGGTCAAAAGACCATATGTGTTGGAGTTTATGGCCCAGGGGAGTAAAATCTTGGCCGTAAACTCTATATTGGGTCTCTAAATGAAGCTAAAAGCTATTACAACTTAAGTGGTGAAGTGCTTCTAGGCTTAAACAAGTGTTTGGGCTTCTTTTTAACTCCTTTGAGGAGTTTACGGCCCTGGGACCATATCCCTTGGATATTACAGCCGTAATCCCCTTGGGAGGATGTTTATGGTGTTTTCAAGTCCCTAAATTAACTAGGAACTAAACTAGGCTCTTGTACTAGGCATTAGAAGAGTTTATGGCACCATTTGGCACCATTTTATGGAGTTCACGGCCCTGGGACTTCTTGGGTCATGAACACCTTACTCTTGGTGTTCTAAGTGTGTTTGCTAGTCCTAAACTCATTTAGGTACATGTCCAATTTAGTCTATTGGCTTAAGGAAGGCTTTTGAGGCATTTTGACACTTAAAAATGGAGTTCACGGCCCAAGAAATTCCTTGGCCGTGAACTCACATCTAGCCATTGTTTCTAATTATTTTGGTGGTCTAAACATGTAATGGTACTCCCTATGTTGAGTTCCAAGGCTTTGAGGGACATTGGGCACACTTTTGGCCCTTAAAATGGAGTTTACTCTCCAAGTGTTCTTGGGCGGTAAACTCCCAAATCTTGGGGTTTTGATTCGATTTTGATGTTATAAACTACAATCTAAGCTATATAATATAACTAGATAGAAGTACTCACGATTTGGGATAAAAACCCGAAGATCCGTGAGAGAGAATTCGGCTTTTCTCTAGTTGGAAATGCAACTAATGAATGAATATGGTTCAGATTTCTATATATAGTCCTGAGATTTTTGGCAAAAAATATTTTATTCCCGAAATTAACTCTAATATCATAGAGTATTGGAATAAAAGTGTTGCACAAAACCCTAGTGCAACCACTCTCCTGATATCTCCTTAAGTGTTAGACCTGAAATACTCAAACTTATACCTAAAGTCTGGAATTTCTCTGTAACTGTTCCAACTTCTATTGGCTTGGTATGGTTTGTTCAGAATGGAAATTTTGGGTTGTCACAGACATATACCGGAAAGATCTCCATCGCCGCCACCTGTTCTAGACGAAAATTTAACTCTCATGTAACATATCAGATCTCTGGACATCACTATGACCATTCTCGTCGGACATGTCACTATTCTTATCGGTGCTTTTGAAGATTTCTAGATCTCGTTTGCAGATATAACCTCCATCACCAGTTCACCACCATCTAAAAAAACCTAACCATAACATCGTCTGAAAGCCTTTCCCTATAACAAATCTGAATGCTCAGATCTAAAACCCTCGAACCAGACGACATTTTCCGGTGAAGGCAACGAAGGTGGAAGGGGTAGAACTCTGGAGAAGGCGAAGGCAAGGAGTCTGTCTGGAGGTTTCTATTGGAGTTAAGTTTCAGATGGGTCGGTTTTCCGGTTAATCTTGGCGATGATGGTGGTTTTCTGGACCCTAGCTGGATCTGCCCACTTGTCCAAATCTAACATTCATCTTCTCTGACGATCATACTAGCAGAAGAGGGAGACAAATAGACAGAGAAAATTTTGGTGTCGCTTTCATCGAAGTTCGACAGACTCCAGCTATAAGGTGTAGCCTTATTGGTCCAGATAGGAGATGAGTTTCATCAGGTTAACGAAATGAAAGATGTGGGGTGAGGTTGGGGGAGATGAAGGTGGTTGTCGACAAATGATGTGGCGGCGGATGGTGATGGCAGGCGGAGATGGAGTTGTTCTTCATATTTTAATCATTTTATGTATGTGTTCTTTGATAGTATGTGTATATGTGTGTGTTTTGGAAAAGAGATAGAAAGAAAAGGTAGTCGGGGGAGAGAGAGAGAGAGAGAGAGAGAGAGAGGGCCCCACTTTTTTAATTTCAAATTAACAAATATTAAAAATAAATAAATAAATAAAAACAAATGGCATTTTCATCTTTTCATACATACTTAACAGAATCTGTAAACAAAGTTAGTCATAAGGATCATTTGTGTGCAAAGTTTGCTCTGTAGATACTATTTGAAGGAAAAAGTTTCATAAATAGTACTTTAGGAAAGAAAAAAAAAAAAAAAAAAAAAAAAAAAAACTTAAGGATCATTCGTGTAATTTGTTCAAAAAAATAATTAGGTTTCCTACAAAGTAAAAAGAAGTAAAAATAAACCAACTTATTAAAAAAAAAAAAATGTATTTAAATATGAAAATGTTTATAATCTTTACCTATCCAAACACTAAAATGTGCTTATTATCAATGTCAAACCATTATAAACTCATAGTTTAAACAAGCAATCACAAACACCCGCTAGATAGGTACGTGGTAGAGTATCGGTTGAATGTATTGGTATTAACAATAATGATATGAAAAGATGGACCAAAACATCCTAATAGACTTGAATAATCCATGAACCAAATACTGGCTATTGATCCACTTATATTCTAATTAACATGTATAAAAATATGCGTTAAATTATTTGAATATAAGCTTTTTTTGGACTGGTATATTTGGAATATTCTAATTAACATCTATAAAATTATGCGTTAAATTATTTAGATATAAGCTTTTTTTGGACTGCTATATTTGGAGTCTCACATTTAGTTTATAAGCTGTCTATTTTACCGATCTCATTTTTACGTCATACAGTTAACTTGGCTGGGCATTTTGTCGAACAGTTTATGGGCACTATCAGGCTGGCCGTCTTCTCTGACCATTTTCACCAAGATTATGCCCGTTTTCCAGCCATAAATTCTTACCAAGTTGTCGAACAAGATTTTCGACTCCCATTTCCACCGGTGACGTCTCCATGGGTAGGTGGGGTCAAACCCAAATAGCTGAGGGATCAATTCTGAAAATTCAATCCACTACGTGTCAGATACTGTCACTTGATTAAAAAACTCCAAACCTCCATGCAGGCCGCCACGTACCCCTACTCATAACTCACCAGCCACCACCTCCTTCTCTTTCTTCTCTACGTGATACAACTGCAACCAATCGCTCTGGTAGCAGAACTCGATTCAGTTTCTCTCTTTCAATTCAGTCGAAAAATGGTGAAGCTGGCGACGGCGCGTGAGTGCAGAATGTACGGGCCACGGCTGAGCCGGAACAGAGCGGAGTATATGAACGCCGGAGTTTACGTGTTCTCAGCGCTTATATTGATATGTGGATTCGCTGCGCTGCTTTTGAGGCAACCAATATTAGGGTCAGTTTTACTGATGATAGGATTAACATGTATAATAGTGGTGAACGTACACGATCTAATCGCACATCTCGCCGGAATCGATTACAGAATCGGACTAATGGAACTCGATATTCAACTTCCGTTGGTGGAGATCGCCGTACCGGTGGTTCAGACCTTGGGAGCGATTCTCTTCTTTTTAGCCCTTCTTTTTCTCCTCATCCAAGTAAGATAAATCATAAATAATTATATCAACTTACACAATAATCACAAAGTAATTACACTTTTTAATTGTTAGGAGGATAAAGGAGAGGATCACGCGATGAACATGATTATCGCCGGAGCTGTGCTATGGGTGATTGGTTCGATCCTAAATTCATGCCAGATCTACGAGAGAGCCGACGGACATGTCCAAATCCTGCAACAAAGTGTCCAGATCCCGTTTTTAACCGGAAGCTTCTTGTTCATGGTGGCAGCCATTCTTAACAGCCGTGAGCATGAGCAAGCCGGAATGTTACGTCATGGTCTGATTCTACTGGTACGTGTCAACAGAACTTCGCCGGAAATGGTGGCTGGTGGCTGACTTTTTTTTTTTTTTTTTTTTTTTTTTTTGCAGACAAGGACGTGGATATGGATGGGTACGTTCGCAAGTTTTTTGTTGTTGATTGGTGGATTAGCGAATGTGGTTAAAGTGTTCAAGATGCTTCAGATGGATAGGTTAAGGTTGGAGAAATTACGAGGTGGAGCACAAGAACGACTTATGAGAATACGTGAAGGGCAAACGCCGTTTCTTACAGAAGAACGGAGAAAGTGGCCAAGGGCGATGGAAGCCACCACAGAACAACCGGAAGCGCCGCCAGTTCCTACAACTCCATACAAGGATGTTCTTGTTGGTAACGCCTGAACAGTAATTCTTCCCCTTCTGTCTTAGTCTTACTTGATATGCAAAGCTTCGTTTTAATCATGTATTTTTTTGTACTTCTTTCATATATAAACAGACTATTAAGTACCTAAAAACGACTGTTAGAATAATGTCTCAAAATTTGCTCAAGTTTACAGTGTGTTGGTGTTTATTGTCAAAAGTCAAAACTGAAATTTTTCTATAATAAAAAAATAGAATCATAGCTAGGCAAATGACTTGTAGGAATCTCTAGGTGAAAAAAACCAACACAAACAAAACGATAAACAGAACTATCAAGAACAAGATCATCATCATTTGTCCCTTCGCACTAGCCTTCTTCATCACTACCGCCACTTTTTTCTGCAAAGAATAGAAGAATGTAAACCAAAATAGAATGACAAGGGCAGTTACGTCTTTTTCATTTTAGATAAACCAATACAAGCTGTTAGGTTATGTCATGTTAACCTGGACAAAATCAAGACGATTGGATGTACTATCCATCTCGGAACCCAATTCTTCTAGAAGTTTCTCCTGTGCATGGAGTTCATCGTGTATAGTAAGCCCAACAGATCCAATTCTTTGGACGCTTTCACTTAACTCATCCAGCTCTTCATCTTGTTGCCTAAACTCACCAATTAATAACATACACTCGCAATCATTCATATAATAATAATACTAATAATAAATACACATTATCTACCTGACTAAAAGCATTTGTCTATCGGATTCTGAAGAAATGAAATCATCATGATCTTTAGCAATATAATGGCTAGCTCTGTCTTGCTGACGTGGACTTGGGAGGCTCATTAGTTCTTGACGCATCCCACTAAATGTGGAAGAGCTACTGCCATTCAAGTCTGTTCCCATCACTGATTTCTTAACACTCACCACCTGAATCAAATCAATTGTGTGAATTTTTAACGTTTATATAAAAATATTAAAGAAAAAAAAAAAGAATTTACTTGAGTCCGAGCAGTTCTTGTCCATTTAAATCGTCTTTCAAGTTCGGGTTGATCGATTCCATATTTAGCAGGGTCTCTAGCTGCTACAGAAATAGCTTTCTCCAATTCATCCACCTTCCTATCAGCAAAATTGATTTTCAGCCTACATTCTTAAATCTTTAATGGAATGACAAATTCTATGTTCAGATATGCGTACCTGCCATTCAATACTCTCACAATTGGAAAGGAGTTCTTTTGTGAGTCGGGTTTGGGCCCCACTGGCTACAGGGGTGTGTTCCCATTGATGGAAAGTAGCTTGTAACGTATCAATCTGTGAAATGGATATGTTCATTTCAATGTTTCTATATAAATCAATATAACTTTGCGACAAAGAAAACGTGACTTGATTCATCGTAAATTGCAGCAAAATGAAAGCTTGAAAAACTGACTTACAGACTCTTGGATTTCTTCCTTCACAATGTAAAATGGATCTTGAGCAGAAGACATGTTGATGGTGTAATGAGATAGGAAATTTTATTTTTGAACCCAGGATATGATCATCTCCAAGATCTGAAAAAAGTAATGAGAGGTTTCAGAAATTAAATGTGTATTCAAGTATAATGCCAAGCATCTGCAGTTGTTCAAACTCTTGTTTGGAATTTAAGATGTCGTATTCATGATTTCTTACAGCATCAGGTAAATACGACTATGATCAAATTGTCATTTCGTGGTGTATTTGCATATGAATTGCATAATGATGATGTTAAATGGCCAGGCTTTCTTATTGGATGTCATATTTTACATCATTTTCCTACATTTTTTGTCATCCACTTTGGGGGTTTCATATATATCTATCGAAGATCAAGCTAATGAACACGACATCACGTTGTTGAATGTTGAAGGACCTAATCGAATAAGACCAACTATCGTCTTTCAAGTGTTAATCTAACTCCATTGATGGTCAAATGCTAACAATAAGCATGATTTCTCCTCTATATCCGTCGATGTCGTTACCAAATTTAGTTGTGAAATCCCAATCAAGCAGGATGAACGTAATCGACAACAGGAACAGAGAATTCCACTGAGATCTAATGTTAATTGTGAAATATTGGTTTTCTATAATACAATCGAGTACACGAACAGATAAGATCAGAAATTCAAATTGAATTGGAAATGCAAGCCAATCACACATGCAATCATCAAAATCAACGAAGACAATAGATGAAAGAGCGGACATATAAGTGATTTTGCGAATGTTATGGAAAACTCACCAGATTTATAACGATGAGGTATGACCGCTTACGAACCCTAAATCGGCCCTTGGATATGCCTCTGATCCTTCGGAATCACGAAACTGTTGTTAATCCTCGACGAAGCACCGACTGCGTGTTCGCCGTGATGTAAATGGAACGAAAAGTGATATTGCAAATACATCCTTCAACTATGAAACAAGTTCCAATTGTACCCAAAAAGAATCGTCGAACGGCAAATATGTATGCCATATTTTCATTTTTTAGAATTTAAAATTATAGTAAATTACATAAATGGTTCTTGTGGCTGTGAAATTTATAGGTGTAGTCCAACTTTCAAAAAGTTGATTAATTGCATTTTTGTGGTTTTTAAATCTTGCACGAATGAGCCTTCAAAACAAACAATTCAGCACTTAATTTTTTAAATATGACTATATTGCCTTTCGACTGGATCAATTACTCTTTCAAATTCATATGTTTTTTAAGTACTATGGTTTTAGAAGATTTTAATGTCGGAACTATGCTCATTGTCACAACATATTAGTGACACAGTAGTTACATGGGTCTCTATGAGTTTACATATTTAGTTTAAGATTGTATAGCAAAAATATTAAATAAAGGGAATTAATTTATTATTTATTGAAGTGCCGATAAATAATTAATAAGTTGATTTATTATATAAAGGGGCAAATCTCAAAAGGATTAATAAAGGAAATTGTTCTCCATAAACTATACTTTAAGCAAAATTTCTTTTAATACTATTTACACCATTATCAGAAAAAGTAGTTCTAATTTTTGTTGTCTGCATTCCATTCTCTAATTTTCTCCAAATCTCACCTCCACTTTTCTCCTTTTCAAAGGTGGCTGACAATAAAAAACTCCACCTTCTCTTCTCAACATGTCATCAGGCACCTTCATTCCTGATGAAGATCCCCAGTGTATGCCTGATGCCCCCATTCTTCTCCCGGAATTACACATTCCATGATCACCGGAATTCCGATTCCATTGATAAGCATACTGGTAACCTGGTTTTGGAATATTCATTGGTGTTGCCATTTCCACAGCATGAAAAGGCTCGAGACAATTGGGACAAATAAGTGTATGATTCACAAACACCTTTAGATACTCATAATGCATCTTGCATCCATGGCAAATAGTCCAAAAACTATCTAATTTAGAAGTAGAAACAAAACCCCTGTAATTCTGATTTTTCGGTCTTGTTGTTCTTCTTGTTGTTGTTCTGTTTACATAAATATGAACTCCATTGATACCAGAAGCTTGTGATGAATTCCTCCTTTGGTTATATGCTAATCTTTTAGTCTTATCAGACAACAAATTCCATGCTTCTGAAACTATCTTGAATGCACCATCTGCACCTACTGATTTGTTTTTATCAGGATGGAGTATGAGGACAAGTTTCCTGTATTGTTTCTTGATTGTTTCATCATATCATCAGATGGCTTTACATCAAGAACCTTATACCAATCTGACTCTCCATTTATTTTGTTCTCAGAGGAGATGTAGACATCAAGAGTGATTAGCATATGAGATATACCATCGAGTAATGGATTTAGGGTTTGAGCTTTTAAAGTGAATTTCTTGGCACCTGTGTAATCTTTATCAGCAAACTTCTTTTCTGCAATTGTTTTTGCCCTCGTAGCTTCATCTCTATTGCACTCCATGAGCTTCAAAGGTGTATTTTGTGTTTCTTCACTCGTTATCTGCATGGTTTACCATCATTAATCACTAACTTCCAGAATCATGAATCTCATTGGGTTTAATAGCATATTATTGTTCTTAATTTCCACAAGCAAACAATGATCAGAGGAAGAGGATTGCAATTAGGTTTGTACGTTCTCTAACGATCATGTTTAAACTTTCAAATGAAGCGATAAAGAAGAATTCCATGGCGCCATCGATTATCATCAAAATTATAGTTGACGGAATTAACAAAGCCGCTAATTAACATAACAAGCGATCACAACGAATTTGAAACTCTAAGAAATCGTAAAAACTGGTGATTAATTCAAAAAGTCGACCTGATGAAGATAAAGAGGTAGTTAACTGATGACATTCGACATCAAAAATCGAAAATTGAGATTGAAATCGAAACCCTAGACTTCTGAATAACATGATTACGTTCATTAAAAAGAGAAGGCAATATTTACCAGTTAAAACGGGACTGATTGATGAAGAAATTCAAATCACTATAAGATTTGATCTTGTTTGGGCATCATCGATTTCACGTTCAAATCGAAAAGTAGACCATATTGTGATCAAAACCCATAGAAATATATATTTATGATTTTGATCTATAAACCCTAAGACCGCTGGTTCGCCAGAGGGCAATAAATATGAGATGTAAACTTTTGAAATATTCTTATTTATTCACTAAAATAATAATATAAAGGAAATATTTAATATTTATCTGGGAAAAACTGTACTCTCCGGCCTCTTAATCGAGTTAGTCATAAAATATATTTTTTTAGTCAATTAAGTTCCGAATACCAGGTTCAATTTAACCAATTGATCCGGTCAACAGATCATCTAACTTTTAAAAGTACATTTTTGGCTCAAATTTCAAATTTTCTAAAAATTTGGTTCAAAATTTACACTTTTGGTCTGTATTTTAATTTTTTTTATAAATTTGATCCAAAATTTATCCGTTTTACCCAAATTTTACAATTTTATTATGAATTCATCCTGACTTTGGTTTTTTTTACAACTTTTTTTCTCAAAAATTTGTTTTTAATATGTTTTTTCTTTATAAACTCATATTTATACAAAAAAAGTATATATATTTTCACATAAAAATCTTATTTTTTTCTATATAAAAACTTTTTTTAAAAAGTTTTTGTATATGAAATATCTACATATAAAAATAGGTTTGTATTATTTGTATGGTTTCTCTCAAAAAATCAATTAAGAAATTAAATGTAATCCTAAATTATACTATCAAATTATAGTTTGTCAAAAACTAATTACACTAATTTTAATATTATTTATTTGTTCTTTAATCACATTTATAGAACAAATAATGTCACTTCTTAATTGTAGTTCATAGAAAAAAACTATTTTAATAAAAAAATTCGACATCATGCTTTTGAGTAAGTTGTGATACTTTTCTTTTGAAGCTCAACTCAAGCATGTTTCAGTTGTTTGAGTAATTTTTTTAACCAAACTCATGTGTAAATTCTTTAGCACTTTAGTTAAAGAATTCTATTGTGTTATTGATAGTTATAATATTTTATATATTTATGTTGCTATTGTATTTTTGGTCATTTCTCACTCCCCTAAAAACATGTTTATCGATAATAAGTTGCAACCGGTATTCCATATAATAGATATTAAAAAATAAAGGAAATACAAGATTATAAATAATCAAAGTAAGAAGAGGTTGATTGGCAATAAAAAATCACAACCTAGATCGAACACGTGCCATGAATGGATATGTTTTATTTAGATAATATATTTATTAAAAAGTTATAAAAAAATATATCAAAGTTATTATTTTAACTTTTTCTTAAAAAATTCTTACGAAAAAAATATAATATTATTATATTATATATATTTTACTAGTTTAAACTTTCATATAAATGTGATTAAAGAACAAATAATCCAAACCTATTTTTATAATTTAGGGTTACTTTTAATTTTTTTAATTGACTTTTTAAGAGATATCACACAAATAATCCAAACCTGTTTTAATAACTAGATATTTTATATACAAAAAACTTTTAAAAAAGGTTTTAATATAGAAAAAACAAGATTTTTATATGAAAATATGTTTTTTTTTATAAATATGAGTTTATAAAGAAAAACATATTAGAAACAAATTTTTGAGAATAAAAGTTGTAAAACAAGCTAAAGTTAGGATGAATTCATAATAAAATTCTAAAATTTGTACAAAAAGGTTAAATTTTGGACCAAATTTGTAAAATAATTTAAAATTTGGGCCAAAAGTGTAAATTTTAGACCACATTTGTAATAAATTTTGAAATCTAGGCAAAAAATGTAATTTTTGAAAGTTGGATGACCGGATCAAAGGGTTAAATTGAATACGATTATTGGTATTTGAGACTTAATTGAATAAATATATATATATATATATATATATATATATATATATATATATATATATATATATATATATATATATATATATATATAATGACTAAATCATTATGAGGCTAATATGTAGGGATTTTATTGCAGTTTTCACTTTATATGGAATATAATAAAATATTTTTTAAGTCTTAAATGAAATTACAAAAACGTTAATTTAAGTTTAAATCGTAACAATTAAGTTCATGAATTTTTATTTTTCTCATTTCCCTTTTTACAACTTTCAAATCGTTACCATTCAGTCTTTTATCAAGATGTTATTTATTTTTTGTCTGCAGTTCTTTTTGCCATCTTCTATCTAAGCCGCGCGGACATTAATCTTCACAGACTGTTTGTTTTTTTGAAGACTGTTGGCATAAAAATGTCTGCGCGCCATAGATGTAGACCAGCGTCTTCTAACATCTTTTAACCTGAAAAACACATATATATTTATTACAATAATTGTTGTTCAAGTTGTTTATATAAACATTATAAAAAATCATAATATATTCATATATTTTTTGTGCTAAATTTTATAAAACAATATTTACTACAGTATCGTTAATTTCTTGGGAAAATATTTATGATACTTTTTTAATTGATTTAATTGAAAAAATCGAATCTATTTCCATCCATTTATGTATCAAAAATTTTGATTCCTAATTATAATGTTTAGATATAACTTTGCGACCAAAATTGTTGGTTTTTATCTAATATATACGTTAATTCGTATCACATGCAACCTATTGGATCTAAGTTTTCTCTAATGAATGTTATAATCTATGAATATCAAAGAACCCTATGGAAGACCTAGTTTAATCAAAATTCATAAGAGAGTTAGGGTTTACATACCTTTTGATTATTCTTGTAAATAACCAATGAAATCCTTCTTAAAAAGCTATTAGAAGCAAGCACCAGAAATATCGAGTCTCTGATGCTTCACACCCAAGCTCTAGAAACTACGGAAACTTGAAGAGAAAGAGGAGAGATGATGATTTTCAGCTATTCTCTTTAGAGGAGGAGTGGTCGAAAATATGAAGGGTTAAGGCCCTATTTATAGTTGCACTAGGAAACCTGGAAACTCTAATTTGAATATAATACTATTATTTCAAATTAGGTAATTATCTAGTCTCCTAATTATCTTCAAGGGATACTCTAGAAACCCTGGAATATACTTCAAAATTGTCCACCACTTGTGGAAGTTGTGGAAACACTTTTGCTCAACTACCGAACAAATACAACTTAGATCCTTATACTTTTAATTAATCAATTAATCCCAAAATTAATTCTAATTAACTTTTGATTAATTGTTAATTAAATAATAATAATTCTAATTAATATATTAATTATATTTGACCCAACTCATCGAGTGCAGCTAGTGAATCATCGAGTTCTTTCAGAACTCAGAAAACCGGGAAAAACTCTAACTAACTCGTCGAGTTATCTTATCAACTCACTTAGTGTATTTAGAATACAGAAAGTGGGAAAACCCTGATGGGTTTTGGTCATAAGACATCCTATGTGCTCATACAAACCCTAATGCTTGGATCTAGGTTTCTCTATTGTACATGCTTTGAATCCAAGACTATAAACCCTAATTCTAGCATACATATAATCATATTAACATGAGAATAAGTTTATAGTGTTACCTTGATTGTTATGTAGCAATAACAATCACAAATCTCCTTGAATTGACTTTGGAATGCTTAGAGTCACAAGTGTCACTCCTCTAATGGTTCACAAACACCATAAGCAAATGGAGAAGGTATAAAGAAAGAGGTAAGAGGTTAGAATTCGTATCTAGGACCTCTTGGGAAGGGATACACGAATTCATGGCCCTAGGGGTGTTTATATAGGTGTAGAGATAGGGTTTCAGTCATTATCCTTATCTAGTTGATTATCCATTAAGCAACCAATAAGATAATCCTTGAATCCTTATCATACTCTAATTCTAAGGGATTTACACCTCAAATTCGTTCACCATATATATAAGATAATTCTTACCTTATTTTGTAACTATCACATAATTACAAATCAGCCCCTCTAGTTTAATTAATTACATTTGATCACAAAACTAATTCTTAATTAATTATTGACCAATATTAATTAAACAAATATGATTTCTCCTTTAATATATTATTCTTATAACATATTAATAAATCATATTATCCTCTCTCTCTTTATTCATTTCTCCAATCAAGTTGCTTTGGTGAAGGCAACCCAAAAGGACCATGCACCATCGGGTCAAGTACATACCAAAATAGTTATGGACTTAGACACTAATCCAACAAACCCAACTCAACTCCTCGAGTTGGCTAAGTAACTCATCGAGTTCCTTCATCCTTTTCATATTCATTCCTTTTCAGTCAAATCCAAAGCTCCAAACTACAGATCTAGTCCCATATGGTTAAGATACTGTTGGATAAGGTGTCTAAGTCCATAACTTATTTGGTATATACTTGACCCGACCCGGCATGGTCCATTTGGGTTGCACTTCACCCGAACTATTTATGGATAATTTTATGAGAGTTATACACATATGATTATTAATATATTATAAGTTATAATATATTAATATGAAGTCATGTTATTTAATTAGTCTTAGTCTTAAATTAATTATGAATTAATTTATAGATTAAAAGGAAGACTAATTAGATTGTGGGCTATTGGTTTTATATGGTGTGGGCTAACACTCATTTGTTAACGGGCTAGGCTTGTATGGAAGTCCATGGAATGTCCATGGAGATTTTAACCCATAGATCCTTGGAAAAGGAAAGGTGATGGGTTATTAGGGTTTCACCCTAACCATGCACACTATATAAGCATGCTTATGTTGCATGAAATAGCCACTAGTGTGTGTGTTTGTGTGTGGCCGAAATTATAGTGTGTATACACTCTCTCAAAGTTTTCCAAGAGTTTTTGGTGATTTGTGATTCCATTTGAGGCATTCACACTATTGGTGCTTGGCCCTCAAACTCCTTAAGAATCAAACTCATCAAAAAGGTATGTAATCTCATCTAATTCTTTTATGTTTAAAAGTACCCCATGCCATGTTAGATAGGTTATGTACCTTGGAAAATTATTATTTTGCATGTATTTAGACAAACATAGATCCAAGGTTTATTAGGGTTGCATGCACACTTAGGAAGTGTTAGATTGCTCAAAACCCAACAGTGGTATCAGAGCCTAAGCTTGCTTGTTTGATACTTGATGCAAAGTAGTGAAAAAAAGTCGAAATTTTTGTTGTCTGCATGATGGACTCGCCGAGTCCAAGGCAAAATTCATCCTACTCGCCGAGTAGGTTCGTGCACTCGGCGAGTAGAAGGTTCAGAATGCAGATTTTCGACTTTTGCTGCTGGAAATGGACTAGAAACTTTACCCTAAACTTTTTTGATGTTTTAAAACTTATTTTAGTTGGTGTAATGGTTGTTCTAATCCATTTACAATGGCTCATATCAAAATTTCATGTCTTATATGTGTTCATGTTTTCTTGAAATTTTGATGTTCATGTTCTTATGAATTTAGAAGATGATAGGAATTATTTGCTGAATTGTTTAGGATTAATTCTTGATCATTTATGTGTTTTGATGGAGTCCATAATTTGTCCTCAAGTTATGGATATCCAAAGGTCACTTTTCTTTAACACACATTAAAAACACATAAGTTACATAAAATGAAGAGTCTTCATTTTATGAACCTTTAATTCATAAGTTATGAAATGAAAAGTTTTGAAGAGTTACAAAACTTGTCCTCAAGTTTTGGAATTTGGAAAAGTTTCACACACTTTAATAAACTTTAATTCCAACACTTAGAGTTTTAAAAGTTAAAATTCAACACTTATACTATTTATAACATTAATGGTTAATTATTATATATATGTATAAGAACAAGTCGTTTTACCGTTAGTAGGCCTCATTCACGAAACCGGTCTATAAGGTGGGTATAAGGTTGTTGCCTATAAAATGGCGACTTAATGGGTGTATACTCTCACCCACCGCTTGCTTGACTGGTGGAGGGTCGTTAGCCGAACGGGTAAGACAAGGACTTATAAATTCTCATTAAGTATGATGAATATTATAAAGTAACTAAATCTTTTATTTAATTCACAATCTTAGTTACTTTAGGAAAAATGTGAACATGGTGCTAGTCCATGGAATTCACACTTTGTACCTTACCAAGTCGTTGGTGGAGCGTGTGTGGTTAACCGGCACACTAACTTGGACTAGTAAGGATCACGAAGGGTGACTTAATGTTTGTCATAGATCAATGGAGCGTGTGTGGTTAACCGGCACATTGATTAGGTGATAATATTAAGGGTACCAAGTGAATTAGCATGGTTATTCACACCTTGTTTTGTGATCCTCGACATCCCAGTCACAAAACTTGAAGGGCACAATCGAGATTGAAACATGCCATTGAAAAGTTCAATGAATCTCAAAAGAATCTAGGAATTTCAAATCCAATTAAAACCTAATAAATCATTTCGTTTTCATGGTGGAAATTGGTGAATCTTCATTCACCTACCTTTCAAATATATTATTACTTAGATTACGACATCCCTCTTCTAAGTATAATATATTGTGATTGGATCCTAGCCTTAATATTACATTTGGGTGTCTTATTAAGGACTCTATATATCTAATCTAAACTTGCTTTCTTCTTTCAGATGTCTTCCAACACTAATGCTTCGGGCTCTAACCCAACTGGTTCTTTCTCTCTCATGAATCTTTGTGGGAGAGTCATCTTTGATGGTTCCAACTTCATGGACTGGATAAGGAACATCAGGATGGTAACTCATTATGAGGACAAGGAATATGTCCTCGATAAGGAGTTAAAAGAGCTTGATGAGTCTACTGCTACTCCTGAGGAGATCGTTGAATTCAGGACACATGAGAGAGATGTTACTAAGGTGGCATGCATCATGATGGCCACGATGACAACCGAGCTCCAAAAGTCCTATGAGGACTTCTACCCTTTTGAGATGCACCAAGACCTGATAGAAAGGTACCATCAGAGTGCTCGTCAGGAGCGGTATGAAATAATCTCCTCCATAATAACAACCCGCATGAAGGACGGTGAATCTGTCACGGCCCACATGCAAAAGATGCAAAGGTGTGTGGACCGTTTGCTGAAGCTGAATGTGAACTTCCCTGAGGAGTTGGCAATTGACATCATTTTGCACTCCTTACCTTCTTGTTATGACCATTTTCGTATGACATATCATATGAACAAGGAGGAAGTTACCCTTAGCAAACTTCAAGGACTCTTGAAGACCGCTGAAACCGGTCTTAAGGGCAAGGCAATTGTTACCTCTACTACTCCTACTCCAACATCTACCCCTGTTTTAGCTATCGGGCAAGGCAAAGGGAAAAAGAGGAAGCACCCTTCGAAGGGTACCAAGGGAAAGTCTCTTGAAGGCTCCTCATCAAGGACCAAGAGCGGTTCTGTCACTCCTTCTGCCATTCCCAAGGATGCTGATTGCTACTATTACCAGGACAAGGGGCACTGGAAGCGAAATTGCCCTAAATACTTGCAGGATCTGAAGGATGGGAAAGTGAAACCCACCCACGCAGATATTTACACAATATTGTCTAATAACTCACCATATTCTAACTCTTGGGTGCTTGATACAGGATGTGGTATTCACATATTATCTGATTTGCAGGGCCTAAGAAGAAGTGAGGATGTGGAGCACGGGAAGATAAACTTGATCATGGGGAATAGGAAGGCTTCACCTGTTTCCAAGATTGGAGTTTATACTTTGTTGCTAAATAATGGGTTAAAATTAGATTTGAATAAATGTGTGTACTCGTCTGAAATGGCGAGGAATATTATTTCCTTTCATGCTTTGTACAAACAAGGTTTTACCTTTTCGTTTGATAATGAATGTGGTGGTATTAATGCTTTCTTTAATAATGTGTTTTATTTTAAAGCATTACCTTGTGATGGTGTGTATGAAACTGTGTTGATTGTAGACAACTTATGAAATAATGTGTTGTATATTGATTCTTCTACTAGCTTAGATAAAGCATCATTGTGGCATTGTCGTCTTTGACATGTAAACAAGAAACGCATATGCCAACTCCAAAAGAGTGGAGTCTTGGAGTCATTCGATCTTAAATCGGATGATAGTTGTGAGTCTTGTCTAGCTGGAAAGATAACAAAATCACCCTTCACTGGAACTTATGAAAGGGGTGAGGGTTTGTTGGACCTAATACATACTGATGTATGTGGACCATTCAAAACCGCCACAAGGGATGCTAATCAGTATTATGTGACTTTTATTGATGATTTTAGTAGATATTGGTATGTCTACTTAATCAAACATAAGTCAGAAACCTTTGAAAGGTTTAAGGAATTCAAACAGGAAGTAGAAAATCAATTGGTCAGGAACATTAAGATGCTTCGATCCGATCGAGGTGGTGAGTATCTTAGTACCGAGTTCCTTGACTATCTTAACGAGTGTGGGATTATCTCACAATTGACTCCTCCCAGGACACCACAGCTAAATGGTGTAGCTGAGAGGCATAATCGAACCTTGTTAGACATGGTTCGCTCTATGATGAGTCGAGCTTTGATACCAATCTCTTTTTGTGGGTATGCCTTAGAGATTGCTGCCCATATCCTTAATCTAGTCCCTACAAAGAAGGTTACCAAAACACCTCATGAGATGTGGACTGGGAAGGTTCCCAATTTGGACCACATCAAAATTTCGGGTTGCGAAGCTTTCGTGAGGCGTGAAACTCATGATAAGCTCAAACCCCGAAGTGAAAGGTGTATTTTCATCGTCTACCCACAGAAATCCTTCGGTTACCTCTTCTACAGACGCAGTGAGAATGTGGTCCTTGTAGCGAGAAGAGGGGTCTTTCGTGAGAGAGAATTTATAAGCCAAGGAGACAGTGGGAGGCAAATTGATCTTGAGGAAATCCAAGAATCAATTGGTGAAGGAACCTCAGACACTAGCAATCAACCTGAGGAGGAAAAACCTGTTGAGCCAGCTGACGAGTCTGTACCTCCGAGGCGTTCCACACGGGTTAGGAACACACATGCGTTTTATTATGGTTTTCATATTACTACGGAAGGTGATACATTTATCAGCGATAGTACACTGGTAAATTTGGATGAACCTAGCAGTGTTAAGGAAGCCATGGCAGGCCCGGAGTCTGCTAAGTGGAAGGAGGCTATGGACAGCGAGATACATTCCATGTATGACAATCAAGTTTGGAACTTGGTTGACAATGTACCAGGCCGTAAAACAGTCGGGTGCAAATGGATCTTCAAGAAGAAGACCGACATGGAAGGAAAAGTGCATACTTATAAGGCTCGACTGGTTGCGAAGGGTTTTACTCGGACTCAGGGTATTGATTATGATGAAACCTTCTCGCCGGTAGCAAAGATTAAGTCTATTAGGGCTATGCTAGCCATTGCTACATTTCATGATTATGAAATATGGAAAATGGATGTCAAAACCGCTTTTCTTAATGGAAAATTGGCTGAGGATGAGTACATGAATCAGCCAGAGGGTTTTATCAGTGCAGAGTACCCTAATAGAGTATGCAAGCTTGAGAAATCCATTTATGGATTAAAACAAGCATCTCGTAGCTGGAATCTTTGTTTCGATGAGAAGGTAAAAGAGTTTGGCTTCTCGAGAAGTGAAGATGAGTCTTGCGTGTATGTCAGAGCTAGTGGGAGTATAGTTAGCTTCTTGGTACTATATGTGGATGACATACTACTTATAGGAAATGGCATCCCAACCTTGCAGGAGGTTAAGTCACGGCTTGGGAAGTGCTTTGCTATGAAGGACCTAGGGGAAGCTGCCTATATCCTAGGGATGAGGATATTAAGAGAAACGAGTAAAAGACTAATTGGACTTAGTCAGAGTACCTACTTGGATAAGGTGTTGAAAAGGTTCAACATGCAGAATTCCAAGAAAGGAGATTTACTGATCCAAAGCAATACCAAGCTGAGTAAGACTCAGAGTCCGAGTACAGAGGCAGAGATAGCTGAGATGAGCCAATTACCGTATGCTTCCGCTGTTGGCTCGATCATGTATGCTATGACTTGTACCCGCCCTGATGTGGCCTTTGCTTTGAGCATGGTCAGCAGGTATCAGGGGAACCTTGGCAAGGCTCATTGGACTGCGGTAAAGAACATTCTCAAGTACCTGCGGAGGACTAAGGATTGGATCCTTACCCTTGGTGGGAGTGATGACTTGAGAGTATTAGGGTATAGTGATGCTAGTTTTCAGACTGATAGGGATAACTTTCGCTCTCAGTCGGGCTGGGTCTTTACCTTAAATGGAGGGGCAATCTCTTGGAAGAGTTCCAAGCAGGAGACAGTAGCTGATTCGACTTGTGAATCAGAGTATATAGCAGCGAGTGAAGCAGCGAAGGAGGCGATATGGCTGAAGAACTTCATCGGTGACCTTGGAGTTGTGCCAGCTATTAAGGAGCCTATGGAAATTTTCTGTGACAACAATAGTGCGGTTGCTTTAGCTAAAGAACCGAGAGATCATGGGAGATCCCGACACATTGACAGAAAATATCACTTCATAAGACACAAGATAGAAGAAGGACTCCTCGTGGCAAAGAGGATATCGTCAAATGAGAACCCTGCGGATCCCCTTACAAAGGGACTGACGAGGGCTAAGCATTTTCAGCATGCGAGGCGCATCGGGCTGAGGGACAATATTAGTTTTACAGATTAGATAGTTTCTCTGAAACTTGTAAAATGTAATCGACATTTGATGATGAATAAAATTGTGATTTATTTATGAGTAAGGAGTTGCTATCATTGTCAATTATTTACAATTGTTTCAGCTTTGCATGTTTTGACTTCCAGAATAATTAAACCTCCACAATCGGTCATACGTCGGAAGTAGGTATGAATCAAGATTGTCATGAATCGGGTTTGTAGATGGCTAAAGGTGTTTAGACATGGCAATGGTTGCTACAACGTTCATGAGTACTCATAAGTTATGAGTATTGGAATAAACCCACGCTCACTTGTATCACTTCATGGAATTTATCTCGAGTGATCGTGAGACGGTAATATCATATAAGTCTTCAAACCTAGAGATATGAGTTGTTACCTATGAGTTGGTTGTGCATTGATTGCACGTAAATGCATTAGTAACTTGATGTTATAAAACGTGCCTTTGTGTACAATTCAACAAGTAGTAGAACAAGCATATGAGTCGAAGTTTATCTGTTCCTTCTAGAAATAGAAGCGATATCTGGGCCCCTCGATGATTTTGTGTTGACCCATGTACCGGGCTCGGTCAGAACTAAATTGATGTGTTCAGTTGAGTTCTTTGTCAAACAAATCGGAAATCGAGAAACAACTGTCAGACAATAAGCAAGACATAGTTCCATGTGTTTGTCCGGCTGATATCATGAGAACAGAGGATTATATGATCACTTATCTCAAAATGGCGCTTCATAGTTCAACAGAGTTTTCGAGAGCTACGATTGCTGGTTGGTTCCTGAAGTAATATAAGCAAATACAGTTATTAGACTTATCCAAGTGGGAATCTGTTGGATAAGGTGTCTAAGTCCATAACTTATTTGGTATATACTTGACCCGACCCGACATGGTCCATTTGGGTTGCACTTCACCCGAACTATTTATGGATAATTTTATGAGAGTTATACACATATGATTATTAATATATTATAAGTTATAATATATTAATATGAAGTCATGTTATTTAATTAGTCTTAGTCTTAAATTAATTATGAATTAATTTATAGATTAAAAGGAAGACTAATTAGATTGTGGGCTATTGGTTTTATATGGTGTGGGCTAACACTCATTTGTTAATGGGCTAGGCTTATATGGAAGTCCATGGAATGTCCATGGAGCTTTTAACCCATAGATCCTTGGAAAAGGAAAGGTGATGGGTTATTAGGGTTTCACCCTAACCATGCACACTATATAAGCATGCTTATGTTGCATGAAATAGCCACTAGTGTGTGTGTTTGTGTGTGGCCGAAATTATAGTGTGTATACACTCTCTCAAAGTTTTCCAAGAGTTTTTGGTGATTTGTGATTCCATTTGAGGCATTCATACTATTGGTGCTTGGCCCTCAAACTCCTTAAGAATCAAACTCATCAAAAAGGTATGTAATCTCATCTAATTCTTTTATGTTTAAAAGTACCCCATGCCATGTTAGATAGGTTATGAACCTTGGAAAATTATTATTTTGCATGGATTTAGACAAACATAGATCCAAGGTTTATTAGGGTTGAATTCACACTTAGGAAGTGTTAGATTGCTCAAAACCCAACAGATACCACGTAAAGTTGCTAACTTTACGTCCATGCATGGCATTAAAGGGGTTAAAACACTCATATGTAGCTTAATAAGGGGTTTTGGGAATGGAGGACGGTCAAAGCTTGATAAAGCTTAAATCTCTGGGCCCAAGGAGGCCTAGAGGTGTCCAGATCTGAAGTCACCATTAAAGTCATGCTCAACTCCAAAAATGGTTCCAAAATGGGCTAAAAATGCACTAAACTTCCATAGGAGAAGATCTAAGAAACAAATGGTCAAGGTTAAGATTTTTTACCTCTAAATGGTTGCTACCACAATGTAAATTTTGGATCTACAGCCTCTTCCTTCATCCATGCACTTATCACTTCAAGCTTCTTCAAGAAATGCACCAAATAACACTCTTTAAGCTCACAAACACTCAAAATGGTGAAAGAGGCGCGATTAGGGTTTTCTATGGACTGAGGGGACGATGAGGCAGGCCACAAATGAGTCATAATGTCCTTAAATAGGGTGCAAAACCCTGAAAATTAGGGTTTCATAAACACCCTTCAACTCGTCGAGTTGGGGCCATCCAACTCGTCGAGTAGACCCTGAAAAATGTGTGGCCATTAAACTCCATACGACGAGTTGGAGCCTTCCAACTCGTCGAGTCGCCCTGAAAACACATATATAAGCTTTTAAATTCATACCTGGAGATTGGGATGTTACACCAGATGCTGGAGCACATGTTTAAGAGCTTGTGTCATAGATTTTGGTGGGAGTTGGGACTCCTACCTTCCCTAGCTGAGTTTTCTTACGACAACAGCTATCCCTCCAGTATCAATGCACCGCCATTTTGAACTTCTGTATGGAAGGAAGTATCATACCCCAGTCTGTTGGGGAGAGGCCATTCATAGGGTTATGGAAAAGACCGAGATAGTTCTTCACATGATAGTGTATTCAACAGATCGGGCAGAGGTTGCAGACAACTCAGAGTCAGTAAAAAAGTTATGTTGACTGACGTCAATCGGAGTTGGAGTTCTAGGTCGGCTACATGGTTTTAGTGAAGGTATCACCCTGGATGGGTGTAATATGCTTCAGGAAGAGGGGAAGTTAGGGCCCCAATATATTGGGCCATTTCGAATATTAGCTAGGGTAAGTAGGGTAGCCTATCGGTCGCATTTGCCTGAGAAGATCACTCAGATTCACAATATCTTCCATGTTTCTCAGCTTCATAAATGTGTGGTTGATGACCCAGTAGGCATTCCTATGGATGATATTGAGGTTGATGATCGTCTGAACTATGTTGAGAGACCAGTGCTGATTTTGGATAGGAAGACGAAGGCCTTGCGCAAGAATGTGGTATCTTTGGTCAAGGTCCAGTGGAAACATCGAAAGGGTTTGAATGGACTTGGGAACCCGAGGTAGAGATGCTAGATCACTACCCTGAATTGTTCACGGCACCGGAATTCGAGGACGAAGTCTGATTTAAGTGGGGGAGATTTGTAACACCCTTGATCCCGGTATTTTCTGTTTTTACCCCTTAGAATGAAATTTCATTGCAAATTTGGTCCCTTGGCTATGTTAATGAGGCCACATGTTTTGCCAAGTATGCTGAGCGTACACTTATATACGCAGGGCATATGTGGCTAATGCCTAAACCCTAATTTTTAGGGTTTGAACCATATTTAAGCATCGTTATCTCATTGAGAGCCCTTCATTCGGCAGCCTCCATCCTTATTTTCGTCCCCAGCAAACCCTAATTCTTTAGCCCTTGTGCTCTTAGGAGTGCATTTGTGGTGTTATTGAATGAAGGAGAAGGAAAGAAAACTATCTTGGAAGCTTAAGGCACTTTGGATCTAGAAGTGTTTCACCCAGGGGCGGAGCTAGGATTTTGGGATAACGGGGGCTTATATCTTAATAAAAATTTAAAGTATTTTTTATATCAAAATATCATAATAGAGTTTGTAAAATTCACAAAGATATTAATAAGAAAAAAATCATCTAGATATATATAGGATCGTATCGATTTTTATTAGTATCACTAATCGGATACAATTGTGTGTAATACAAAAGAATCGATGAGATGCTTGTTTTTTATTCATTATTTACCCTATAATAATAGTAAACCAAATTATCAATAATAATTAAATTATTATTTACAAGTTATAAAAAACAATATATGTAATAAGAATTAAAATTTATTTAAAGTATTGAAATCTTGTAGATGTAGCTGTGAATCTAAAAACAGTTTCTTAAAACATAATGTTGGACAATCTTGGTTAATTGTCAATTATAAAATCTGTTTGCAAACAAATGATAGTGACGAATTAAGATAAATAGGAATATAATGAATAAATAGGCATATAATCAATGAGCAATTAAAATATAAGAAATAAGGGTGGAGGCAATGATCTTTAAGTCGGACGTGTGTAATTTTCACCGTCATTTTTATTTATATATGATAATCATTTATTTTTTAATAATTGGGAGGGGATCATCATTAATAAGTAATAGATATGGGCTCTTTTTATACATAATATATCATAACTTTCAAAGAGATCAAGGGGGGCAAAGCATCCAGCAACCCCCATATTCTCTCCGCCACTAGTTTCACCCTCAAGTATCATTAAACTTGATGAGTATTTTTCTTAGATCTTGTTAGCTTGGATTTTTTGTTCATTTTGGTCCCATAAGCTTGGTGTTTATGAGTATAGCTTACTCTAACCCATAAGGTTTGTTCTTCCAGACGTTTTTAGGTGCTTAGGACCATAAAAATGTGGTATTGGTCCCTTTCATTTCTTCATGCATGAAATTTGAGGTTTTGGTTTGTGTAATAAGTTAAGGTTTATTTTTTGGACCCTTTCTAGCCTTGGAAAGTCATAGAGTTGGAAACTTTATGACTTTGAATGTTATTTGGAACTATATTTGAGTTTTGGACGTGTTATCTTAATAGATTAAGCACTTAATAGAAAAAGAAAAGATGGCAGCTAGCTACGTTGGGCATACCTGATGGTACGTTGCACACAGCTAGTCGAGACCCCTTAACCGGACTAAGGGTATACTACATTGGGCGTATTGGCTAAGTACGCCGAGCATACTCAGTCTGGGTTGAATTTTTAACTTTTGACCTTTGACATTGTCTTTGACCAAGTTAGACCTAGAGGTATTTTGAGTATTTTGAGTTGTGGTTTGAATTTAGGTCACTTTTTATTGTATAGGTGACTTGTAGAGTTGACTTTTGGAGCAGCGTTCTTTTCTGCTATATATTTAGTCTATGAGGTGAGTTTCCTCATTGTACTCATGGGTCAAAGGCACCAATGTCGACCCATTTGGTTACGTATCCTGGTATATAGGACGTTGCTATGATGTAGTTATATATTAGATCTGTATGATTATCTGGTTGTTGTTTATATGTTTATCTATTGCATATGTCAACATGGTGCGGTTAGGTTGAGGCAATACTGCTCTATGCAGAAGCCAACAAACCCAAGAGCAATCCAAACATAAGATATGGGCTGGAAAGGCAATCCAGACTTATGTTGTAGGATAGGGAGCAACCCAGACATAAGCTGAGGGTTGGAAAGGAAAAACAAACTAATGTTGTGGGCTTGGGAGAAACCCACATATGATTTGTGGTCCAAAAAGGCAATCTAGACTCATGTTGTGGGCTTAGGGGTAATCTAGCTTGATGGATGTGGACCCAGTATGCATGTTGTTATATGTTTGGAGGTGGTACTTTGGTGGAACTCACTAAAACTTAACGTTTAAGTTTTATGTTTTAGGTACTTCAGATGATCAGGGGGGGGGGGGAGGGGGGAAGCAAAGGTGTGATCGTACACATCCTTTGGGGATGTGTTTTGGAGATGTTATGATACATTGATTTTGGAAAAATTATACTTGATCTTGGGTTTTTATTACTTGGATTTTATTGAAAACAATTATTTCGCTTTAATTAAAGATGAAATTTTTAATTGTGATTTTGGGATGTTACAACATTTGGAGCATTTTTATAGAGCATTTGAGTTCAAAAGATTACTTGGAACTTGATGGAACACTTGGAGTTCATGGAGCATGTGATAAAGGAATAAATCATCTGAGAAGGGAATGGATCATCAGATAAAGGAACAGATATTTTGACAAAGGAACATATCATCTGAGAAGGGAATGGATCATCAGACAAAGGAATGGATCAAGTGACAAAGGAACAAATATTCTAAAATGGGGTATAAAGCACCTTGGTGCATAGATGCATCATCTAGTGCAAGAGTGTGCCATCTTAGAAGAAGGTGTTTCGTCCGTGATGTGGATGCGCCACCTTAGGAAGCAAGTGAGCCATCTAGAGCCTAAATGTGCCACTACTGAAGCTAGATGTGCCACTTTGGAGATTAGATGTGCCACCTTGGAGATTATTTCAAAACCAGTTTCATAAACTAGAAAATTTGGCAAACGGAAGACTTGAGATTTCGAAATAACATAAGCATATTTATATCCACCAAGGATCATCTTGCAAGTTGTAGAAAGATTAAACAACAACCAAAGAAGATATGAAGAAATAACGACCTTTTTAGTTATTTAGGTCATCTTGGGAGGCTTGGAAGTTGATGTAGAATGATGAACTTTAGAGACACCAACAATGAATTAACTTGATGTAGAATGATAGTTCTTTTGCATAAAACTCTTAAGACTCCTAAGATTGAAGTTCATAACCAATATGAACTTCAAGAGAGCATAAGAAAGAGAGTAAATCTTTAAAAGATGAAACAAAAGTGAGAGAATGAGAGAGAGCATGCAACTTACGGATTTCATCACTAGAATGAAAGCCAAAATTCAAGCCACTTATTAATGCTTAAATTAGAGTTAATAGCCACAATGTCTTAATAGTTTTAGAGAACACATATCCTTATGTCATGAACATG
The DNA here is from genome assembly GCF_052625555.1 of Lactuca saligna. Lineage (NCBI taxonomy): Eukaryota > Viridiplantae > Streptophyta > Magnoliopsida > Asterales > Asteraceae > Lactuca > Lactuca saligna. Next base: position 62,040,430 of record NC_136425.1, read on the forward strand.
TCCCAACCTGCTATACTAGGTTGATTTCTTTCAGTTAAAGAATTGAAAAACTCATTCCTTTCTTTCTTTATCAATTTTCGGCCATGCCTCAAAAGAAAGAAGAATTGTTTGAATTTTATAAACTCAAAGTTTATAAAATATAAACTTTGTCTTTTGGTAAAAGACAAAAAGGATTCAACTAGTCCAAAGGGTTGTACATGACTTATTAATTCATATCATATGAAACAATATGCTACTTGCTAATGAAAATTATTATTTCCATTAAATAAAATTTCCAATTTATTATAAGAGTTTATTGAATATTTATTAAAATCAATTTCTAATAAACAATCAATTGTATCAAGTTGTTGTTAGTGTGACCCATTAGTATAATATGCTAATTAGCAATATCACTTTAATATGATTCTTGAGCATATAAGATCCTTCATGAATGTTGTTCAAAATGAGTGGGAAACGTTTATAAGGATTATAAGAATTCGAGACTTGGGAAGCAATTAGGATTTTAGACAAAAATATATGCATTGTGATAAGACATAATTAGTGAATTCAATTTGGGTTATTCTATGTCATTTTGGTGTGCAAGGTTTTGATGTATGATATTGAAATAAAATCATAATAAAAATCGGTTTTTACTGGGGACAATTAAAAGGAAAGTATGGGGTATTTTGATATCTACATATTAATCATAGTATAGGCGATATCTTAATGTTTTTAGATGCATTTTAGTCATTAATTTTGATAATTGATACTTAATATGTTTATATTTTGTTTCGTAGCAGCGAAGACATGTTCAAGAGAAAATAAGCTAAAATGTTGACTTGGAAGATGGAGCGTTAGAAGCAAGCACTAAAGATGGAAATCCGATCAAAAGACAACCACCACGGCATGTCATATACTTTCCATGCCTCAGTGACATGTCATAGCTAAAGAGTTTCCCGAATGAAGCGGATGGATTACTTAGAGGTTATTTGAAGGAATGTCCACCACGGCGTGGTGATCACTTCACCACGTCGCGGTGGCGCGTAATTCGCGAATACTATAAACACAATCCTTATTCATTCTGGAAAGGGATCCTATGATCTGTTACAACTAAAGATGACAAAAGAACCCTTAGAAACCCTAAGGAGGTCATACTATGACTTTGGATCAATATTTGAAGTGATCTAGAGACAAGAACATGTTAATCATTTGGTTTGCTTAATCTAATTATGTTCAGTAAAATTTACTACATGTTTATCTGCTTTTCTACTCTAGTTTTGGGATAATAACTGTTAGTGTAACGCCTGGTTTCTGGTACACATTTATTTATAAATTATTCATTTTTATAGAGCTACTCGACGAGTTGGAATCCCCAGGCTCATCAAGTAGAAATAAGTCTTGGATGCGGGTTTTAAGCTATCTACTTGACGAGTCAAGAGCCCTCGAATCGGCGAGTAGGTCTGTCAGAGTGAAATCCTAATTTCAAGGTTTTACACCTTATTTAAGCCTTTTAATCCCCACCTTTGGGCCTCATTCTAGCCTCCAAGTCCCAAACCCTAATCCACGAAACCCTAGAGTATTGTGTGAGTGTGTGAGTCATTTGTGAGTGCTCTGGTGTGTTTTGAAGCTTGTAGAAGAAGAAGAAGAAGCTTGAGGAATCCAAGAGAATATTGTAAATCCATAAGCAACATCTCATTCCCTTCACTTTCTGGTAATCAAGTCTCTAACTTAATCATTTATTCATTAGATTTACTTATTTCCACTTTTTGAGGTTTTTGGTTGAAAAAACTTAACCCTTGGGTTTTGGACGTCCCAAGCAAGGATTCTTTCAGATATGAGATCATTAAGGTTTGTTAAGGCATAAAGGTGCAAACTTTATGCCATTGAAGCCACCATGCAAGCTCTAAAGGTGTTGTTATGGCCTTTTTGTCCCCCAAAAGGCCATGCATGGAAGGAAAGTCTGAGGCTTTACGTGTTCTTTTGGTATATTCCTAGATATGGGTTTTCATGCATTGGTTTGGAGTGATAAGGTTGTTGGACAAAAATCTATGTCCTAAAAGAACTAGGGTTTTAGATAAACCCATTAAGAAGGGTTATCAATGGGTAAAGTTGGAAACTTTACCCTTAAAAGATCATTTCTAGTACATAGATGAAGTATGGATGTTGGATTTGGAGAGTAGAGGATTAATCTGTTAAAATGGCCAATCAGACAGAGGAACTCATCGAGTACATAGACGAACTCGACGAGTTGAGTTGTGTTGTCCCATTTAAGCTTAAGGTAGAACTCGAAGAGTCGGTGAGGGGACTCGACGAGTCGGGGAGGTGACTCGACGAGTTAGATCATGATTACAGGATTCTAGGTCTCGACAAGTTGATGGAGCAACTCGGCGAGTAGGTTCAACTAGAAAGTTGACTTTAACCAAAGCGTTGACTTTGACTAGGGGTAAAATGGTCATTTTACTCTAAGAAGGATTATTAGGTTTTTACTAAGTATTTTTGTGATATTAATAGCTCAGGAGTCGTTGGAGCAGCCATCGGAGATTCCTCACTTGAGATTTTAGTAGTCAACTTTGCGAGGTGAGTTTCGTTCAGTAGGAACGGGTCCAAGGCACCAAGGCCGACCTGTATATGCGATATGTTAGTAGCTGAGTGTGGGCAGGACTCGAACCTCATAGTTGTCGAGTATGGGAGGGGCCGAATCTTGTAGTATTATCTGAGTATAGATATGTGACTGTTTGATAGAAATAGAGATACTTGTTATTTGTGTGATACTTGTATGCATGTAGTAGCGGAGTGTGGGTGGGACCCGAATCTCCTAGACAGCGGAGTGTGGGCGGGGCCTGAATCTCCTAGACAACAGAGTGTGGGCAGGGCCTAAATCTCCATGAGAGTGGGTGGGGCCCAAATCTCCTAGTTGCATGTTATATGGTAGTTTGGGGAGACTCCCTAAGCTTCGTGCTTATAATTTTTAGTTTTGGTTTCAGGTACTTCCGATAGCAAAGGGAAGAGCTCAAGATGATTGCAGTGCACACACCATTCATTCAGCCTGGGATGTTTTAGACTCTGATATTTTGACACATGGTTTTGATACAGTATATTGATATGATGATTTTGTGATACATTACTTATGTTTTTATGAGATGTTGGATGGTATTTATGGTTTTATGAATAATTAAAAATGAAAATTTTGGACCGTATTTTTGGGATGTTACAGTTCGGGTGCAAAGTCACTCTTGGATATCATGTGTGCTTACTCCTTTGTATGTGTGTAATGAGTTATCTTTCCTTTATAAGGAAGTGAGTGACAATTATTTTATGTAAGGAACATTTATGAGAGATTAGTTTAGGGAGAGAATTATTGCAAACCCATTTGTACTCTTTCTAAAAACTAATGACAGCTTAAACGAGATTTATTTACTCTTATGTTCTTCATGTTCATGATTCTTGTATGATTCACTAAATCATTTCATATTCCGCATTCGTTATCATGATTAACACCACTACAATTGGTATAAGAGCAGGTGTTCTTGATTTTATCAAGAATTGATCCATGATGATATTCTTGATTTGGTGATTCTTCATTGTGTTTTGATCTTTGTGTTTTAGAGTTTTTGGATTTTAGAAATCGAATTGTTTCTTGATTTAATTCATAATTTGATTTTCTTCACTAGAATTCAAGTGATTTTTGCTTTCTCTCTCTAGGAACCCATTAAAAATCACTTTCTCTCTCTATAAAAACCCAAGATCTTATCGATTAATCAAAGATGGTATACTTGCAGTATGATTCTTGGGTTGTGATTATTAAAGATGTCAAATACAAAGTCAACAAATATCAATTCTCTAGGTTATTTTTGAAAGCTGGGTTGATTTCATGGAAGACTTTGGTTTCTTCTGGAGGTTTGAAGGATGATCATGGAAGCTTGATATTTCAACCACTTTCATAGATTGAATGGTTGGTAAAAATTCCCATGGACATGTTATCTTTGAGTGATAATAAAAAGGAAGGAGAAGAAAGATATTTGTTTGATAAGAGATATATTTATCTAATTGAAGACACAAATGATATTCATGCCCTTAAGTTTGTTGATGTTCAAGACTCCGAAGTTCAATGTAATGTTCTTGATGTTCTTGAATTTCATGATAAGAATATTCAAGTTGATTCTCATGAAGATGAAAAAGTTTATTGCTCAATTGGAGTTTCAACCGATGATATTTTGTGTTTTTGTGATTCATTTGAAGGAATGATTCCTTATCGAAAGCCATCAATCCAAGAAATTCACAAGTATCAAACTCCAAAAGATTTGATTCAAACTTGCGAATTTGAAGTTGTCAAGAATGAAATTGTTCTTGAATTCAAATCTTCAAGATGCAAAAATATGAGAAAGAAAAAGAAGAAGAAGATCAAACGTAAGAACAAGTTGGTTTATTCACAAAAATTGTCAAATGTTGTTATGAAGCTAAAATCCATGAAACAAATTTGGCTTCCAAAGCAACAATCTCCAAATGTTGCAATGAATTTGAATTCAAAACCCAAAACTTTTGATGGTTCTTATGAAGATGGTGTTAGGTCGTTGAAGAACACGAAGAACGAATTGTACAACACGCATCAAGGGTGGTACGAATTGCAATTTGGTGATTTCCTTGTTCCAACTAAAGAACCAAGATCATCAAAGATTGATTCATTCATTGCAAATGGATCTCGGATTGTCAAAAAGGTATCTCAAATTCTCAAATGGATTCCAAAACGTTCATGAATTAGATTCATGATTTGCGTTTTTCATTTTTGATCGATTTGTCTCATTGGATCAAATCTGTTTCTACCCCATTGTTGATCCGATTATTTTTTTGATTAGATCAATCCAAAATAAAATCATATTCTCACATATTTTTATATTGAAATTCATTGTTCATAATATATGATTTAGCCTACATTTCATTCATTGATCTAATATTTTGAAACCTGTAATGTTAATCAATTCAGTTTTCTAAGCCCAAACAATTTTGATCCAGGTCACATTGATTAAAATTCGTTCAGATACTATTCATATACCCAAATCAAATGTCCATTACTATTCATCGATCTTTTCTTAAGCCCAAATCAGGTGTTTCGAATGTCAGCTCAAAAAGTCAAAATCAGATAGTTGGAGTTTGAATCAGTGATTGAAACGAGTGATGTGACTAATTACAAATGATAAGTGTCGAATGTGTTTTTGGGTTTCATAGTTAAAGAATCATTTTTCTTGGAGTCGACATCACATTTTTGTGGAATTGTGTTGGAGTAATTCGAATTGCACCTTGCAATTTCGGCTGATGTAAGTTAAGGTCGAATCGAATTCGCATCTAAGAAAGTATTTCCAGTCCATGATTTAATGACAAGTATTGGCTTAGAAATCTGATGTTTGGATTAAGATTCAGACTGACTTGGGGTCGAATTTACTTTTGATTGGGTATTGATTTTTTTGAGGTGTCGATGATCGATACTTGTGTATCGATGCTATTAGTCGACTGAACCAAGAGGAATTAGAGTCGAACAATATTGGAATTAGAGTCAATTGTGACTAGAAACTGAATCGATTTGAAAATTGAAGATTTGGGGATAATGGAATAGAAGTCAATGGTCGTAAGCTCTTAATTTCGAAGGTTTGTTAATCGAGAATCGGATGAGAGGGTTCGATTGTATGCAAGTGTAGGGTTCAAAGTACTCCATGGACTATGGCAATGAACCCCCTTGATGAAGTGTAGGTTAAAAGCCCAAGATTTGTCTTTTCCCTATAAATAATCATGTATATTCATAACTAGGGTTAAGAGTGAGGCAAAATGTAGCTGCCAAACATTGCGAGGTTTCATATGTAGCGTTAGAATCTTTAGTCTATTCTGAAAGTGTAATTTATTCCTCATGTTTTGAATAAATCGAGCGATCATTCGCCATATCTTCTTTACTGTGTGTGTTTTTATTTTCCACATCTTGTTCATCAAATCACAATTAGGTTTTAATCCCAACACGTGGTATCAGAGCGGGTCTTTGAAGATCTATTGATTTTTGCAGTATCGGTTCTTAGTTTGATGATTTTTTGCACGGTTATTGAAGATTTTTGGTGTTTTGGCATCATGGAATCAAGTTTTTCTGTTCAAGCAATTGTTCATGGAGACTTATCTTACTGTTCATCTAGGTATGTTCTGATTTGATCTGTTCAATTGTTCAATTCAAGTTTATTCTATTCCCTCCCAGATCTAGTTCACTTAATTAAGCGCATTTTTTTATTCAAGTCGATCTATTGTTGTTCTTGAGCCCAACATTATTGTCGTCCTATATTCATCATTTGACCCAACAAACAAGTGTTTATTCAAGTCGCAATTCAAAACCCCTTGTTCGTTCAATCTTATGTCGATTAAGTGTTCTTTATTTTAATCGATTCAAAATTCTTGTGTTTTTCCATAAGTTTCGATTACAAACGCTTTCAATCGGTTTTATCCTCATGATAATAGAATTCACGTTATAGTGTGTTTTCTATTTTAAATTCTTTCTGTAAATCAATACTTGATCAATTGTGTTATTTGTTATACGATCTTGTGGTTAAATAACTTATTTGTTTCAATCGTTTTGAATCCTTGATCGTAAGTGCTCTGACGATTTTTGAAATCGATTGGGTGCTTATTCTCGAAATCAATTTTTGAAAGTAGGAATTGGGTGGTTGTTGAATATAGTCGACTTATGATGAACAAATGAAGATGGGATGAACTGTGTTGGATATTGTTTTGGTATTCTATGCAAAAAGTCAAAATTGGAATGTATAATCTCACCTGCGAATATAATCAATATGAATGCGATGTGAATCGTAATTAGCATTCCTTTTGGAAGCATTTGGAACCAGAACATGATTCGGTCTTCATAAATAGGTCTCGGAATCATAATGGTTTTGGGTTTACATTCGCAGTTTGCTGGTCACTGATAAAATCAAATTTTGGTGCTTCATGTTCTTCTGGTTTGTAATAAAATGGGTGTTGCAATCATGGCTTAAGTCGTAACCAAAAGTATGATGCGAACGAATGAACTCAGGATGATTCGAGCAGATGTTCATGCAAGTCAAGCCAAAAAGTCAAAATTGATGTATTGCGAACGTCTAACCTGCGAATGATTGGGGCTTGACAACCAACGAATGATCGGAACTAGGTTTTCTGGGCTCGTAATTCTATTCCCACGAACGTTCGGAGTTTGATACCTTGGATTCATGGTTGACTGGGATTTGCAGCGAGACTGAAATCACATGATTCATAGTGAAATGACTTACAATCGAGACTGCGAATGGGTCGGATTCGCAACTTTGTGCTCGGAACGAAAGTATAATTTGGAGGTTGTTGATTTCTTGGATTCATAGTTTAATCGTGAGTTGTTGTCGCTGTGCTCATTCATCTGCGTCTAAATGGGGAAGAAAACTCAATGTTTCATTTTTGGTCCCTGCAAGTTTAGCAATTTGATAGTTCTGGTCCCTGTATTTTTCGTGACTTGGCAGTTTTGGATCATATTCAAAAATTGTTACAATTAATGGGAAATTAATGCAAAATTACCTTTTTAGTCCCAGAATTTCAGCAATGTGATAGTGTCAGCCAATTTTTCGAAAAGTTTGCAAATTTAACGGCTGGTGAATAGTTTTGGATTTTTTATTGCACATATTTTTTCGTGAACAGAAAATTATGGATTTCAACAAGTCTTGGCAGTTCGGAAAGTCGTTTTTCGCGATAACGTCAAATTTTTTCGACTATTTCAGATTTTAAACTTCATTGTTTATATCATTTTGTCGAGGGGAGCACACTAATTATGTATCCATTCAAGATCATTCTCATGACCATTTGAAGGTTTTATAATCATGTTTTTTATTATAAATCGGGCGAGAATTTGATATGGCCATTCGAAATTGGATTTGTGACTTTTCAAATTTGAAGATTTTTGATGAAGCTTGTGGTAGAAAAATGAAGGTAGCTTTTACAGTAGCAATTCTTAATCGAGTTCTTTTAAAGCTTTAACAGAGAAGTAGCATTTACAGTAGCCGTTCTTCGTCGAGCTCTTCTAAGGCCTTGATATATCTCCGACTTCTAGTATTTTCTCAATCAAGTGGCGTTATTAATCTTAAATTTGGGTTGGTACATGATATTTTTCAGTTGCTTATATCATTAGCTTATTTGAAGATCATTGTGACTTGGAGGGGGAGTTCTTCAAAGACAAGAAGTGATTTTGTTTCTTAATTTAGAAATGAGTTTTTATGGCGAGTTTGGCTTTATTGAAGATCTTTGGGATTACATTAGAAAATGAAGTTTAAAAACATTACTTCAGTGCTTGGTTCATATATATATATATATATATATATATATATATATATATATATATATATATATATATATATATATATATATATATCCTACAACCCATTTTTGAAGACTATTGAAGAATCAAGATTTGTGGATTGCTTTACATATTCCTCGTCGCGAGATCTTTTCATATTTTCTAGATGCTTGTTTTGGAAGTTGAAGCCTTGTCATCCATTCCATACTTTGAGGGGGAGAATGTAGGGTTCAAAGTACTCCATGGATTATGGCAATGGCCCCCTCGATGAAGTGTAGGTTAAAAGCCCCAAGACTTGTCTTTTCCCTATAAATAGTCATGTATTATTCATAATTAGGGTTAAGAGTGAGGCAAAATGTAGCCGCCAAACATTGTGAGGTTTCTTATGTAGAGTTAGATTCTTTAGTCTATTCTGAAAGTGTAATTTATTCCTCATGTTTTGAATAAATCGAGTGATCATTCAACATATCTTCTTTATTGTGTGTGTTCTTATTTTCCGCATCTTGTTCATCAAATCACAATTAGGGTTTTAATCCCAATAGCAAGATTGATTCGAAATCGTTATTTACTTGAGGGTCGACTGATTGTGGAATCAAAATCGAAGGGTCATTTACTATAAAATGAAGGCTATGATTTCGATGTCAAGTGTTGATTCGGGATCGATGTCAATGGGCCTAAACTATAGTTGAAGTTAAGTGATTGAAAGCGAAGGATGAGTCTTGGAGGTTGATTGATAACAAAAGGGAAGAAGGATCGATTTTGAAGGGTTGAATATTGATTTCAAAATGATAGTGAATAGGAAAGTTTGTTGGTTTTGATGTCGATGGTCGTAAGATCGATTTTGAAGCTTAGGAGTCGATGGTCTAGGATTGAGTGGTTGAAATCGAACACATCGAGGTCAATACGTTGAGGTCGATAGTCGAAATCGAGTTGTCACAACTGGAAATTTTGTGTCATGTAAACTATACACTCAAGCTAAAGTGAATCAAAAGCTTAAGAACATGTGTAACACCTATGATTGCGACAACAAAATTTCAATCAAATACACCATACAAACATTACAAATAGTCAACAAGCAATTGGAAACCCTAGAAGTTCTTATTTAGGTCCATTTTGGACTAGAACTTCCTTATTGGGCCTAATGGACCAATAAATTTCCAATTTGACTATCTTGGGTTTAGAACTCTTAAATGGGCTCTAATTGGACCCACATCTATTTGTTTCAACATTTTGGGCTATATTGGGCCTAGAATGAAATAAATTCAAAATTTTGAACCATGATTAACCTAGACTAGCCCAACAAAGTGTAAGAATCATATTATAATTTTAGGTTAAAACTCACCCAACTTAACATACACATGGGCTTGTGGGCATTAAAGCCCAAATTTTCCCTTTTTCCTTCCAAAAATCTCGGCCCAAGGCCCAAACCCAAGGATAAGATGAGAGTTGACTTTGTCTTGCCACTTCATTATTGCCTTTTGGATATCCATGCAACTCATCCCATATCTCCATGCATAGCACTTCAAAGGTCACCTCCTCTCCTCTCTCTTCTTGCTCTCGGCCGAACACAACACACACACACTCACAAAAATCCATTTCATTCTCTCTAAGTCTTGAAGGACATCTCCTTCCTCCTTCTTCAAAAGTTTCGAGAATCAAGAGCTTTTCAAGGAGGTTTTTCCCACAAACACATCATCTAAGGTAAGTTGATGACTAATCCATGATCTAGCTACCTCATTTCATCAAAAATCTCTTCTAAATCTATTCCAACTTGTGATCATGCACCTTAGAAGTCACTAAACTCGAGATCTACCAAGGAGACTTGCTAGGATCAAAATTTTCTTCTTTTCTCTCTTCAAAACCGAAACTACAACTCAAGGTGAGCTTCATACCCCCTATTTTCTGTTTTTATGAGTTTTTTTTTTTTTTTTTTGGGGGGGGGGGGGGGGAATACAAGTGAAAGTGTAGATCTATATGTGTTTTGTATGCTTTGTATGATTTCCATGCTTATATGTGTGCTTTTGTGAGTTATAATGTTGGATTTAGCCATAAAACTCCTCAAAACCGAGATTTACCTTATGTTAAATGATTTTAGCCTCTACTATATTTCTACATACTAAGTGTCTCTAGAAAAATAGCTAAGTGGTTTAGTAATAATTTCTTTGGACTAAAAACACAATTTTTGGACCTAAAATGTGAAAAATACAAAAATTAAGGGCCCAAATTGACAAATCACGAATTCTGATGGATGAACTGTGTCAAAACAGTTTCAATAAAAAAAATTCTGGAAATATACTCATTTAGAGGATTAAAAACATAAATTTCAAGCTTAATGGGCTAAAAATGACATTTTTGGCCCAATGAGGCCCATTATGCGAAATTTTCTGTTTTGGAGGGCCAAAACTATGTTTTTCTGTAAAACAGTGGACTATAAGTGATCCAAGTCCTTTTCAAAGGTTTAAAATGCTTTTTAAATTTAAAAGGGACTAAAGTTGCAAAATTTTACAATTTGGGCCAAAATTGTCAAACTTGCGAAAAAGAAGGGTTATAACCGAGAAAACTGAAATTTCAGGGACTTAAGCTGTTTTCTAGGAAAAATATGCTGGAAAATATTTATTTCAATACTTTTTGGTATTAAAATGTCAAGAAAATTGATTTAAGGACCAAACCGGAAAGTATTTAAATAAAGGGTTGAAAAAGTAAATTTTTACAAACAAGGAGGGGCTGAAAACAGAAAATTTTCAAGGCTAATTCAATACATGCAATTTGACCAAATGATGGTACCACGACTATCGACGAAATACAATACATTACAACACATTACAACACCAAAAATCGTTGTTAAACGAATTGGTTCGGTCTCGAACCAATAAAAATCTGAAACTACTAACACGACGACACTATGACACTACGACATTACGATTCATAACTAATAACGTTTGGGAATTCAATATACATGCGAGTGTGCACAGACGTCTACGCACCATCTTTGGGCCCCAAAAGTGTAAAATCTTGTTTGTTGAGCCTAGCTAGCCCAATGACCTGATCTTAAGGCCCGAAGACCTCTATCTTACGAAGTGTTGGGTTTTACCGATCCGACATAATGTAAAAGGACTTTCAATGGCTTGTATACTACTGGTCCCCAAGGGTCCTTTGGTATTGCTAGTAGAGTCTACCTTTTCATGCGAGGCGGGTCTGGGACCCCTCGTACCTTTTTATCCCCAACCGGCTAATGGAGCCATCGAGGCCTTCGTGTCCTCGTTCTCTTCGGGTGTGGGACTACACGTAGTCAGGGCAGTTGGATAACGTGATTAGTACGGACGACGCCTACGGGATCGTTAGTATTGCTATAGACTAGTCGTTTGTGTAACGTGTGTTTGTAGCAAATAATCATGCTCAAAAATAATCCAACGTCGCCTGGTACTGATAATTTCACGCGTTGCAATTGTTTCAATGTACATTCATGTAATTCAAAGAATTAGGAAAACATCGGGTTTTCCTAGGGTATTTCAATACATACGGATTCGGAATGCACAAAATTTTAAATGAACAATTTTTACAAGTATAGAAACAAACAAGCATACCTATTGATCTTCACACCTTTTTGACTATACTATTTTCAGAAAATATCGGATTTTCTGGTGGTTTTTCAACACATTACAAACATTGGATTTCAAACATTACTTATGAACTCACCAACATTTCATATGTTGACGTTTTTCAAAATACTTGTATTCTCAGGTAACAGATAAAGTGAAGGATGAATTGTACTCTATGACGTTTTGCTGTGGTTTAATTTAGTATCGAACAGTTATTTTTGAGAATGTAATGTTTTGGAACAATGTAATGGATGTAAACACTACCAGTTGTATCATTCCAAATGTTGGTGATGTATAATGTTATGTTTCATGTATATTCATTGTGATGGTATTCAATTGAGTCACGACAGCCCCCGGACGTTTCCGCCGTCTGGTTCGGGGGTGTGACAGGTTGGTATCAGAGCTTTGTTTATAGTGAACTAGCATATCTAGCCACACATGGATATGCAACTATAAACCAAAAAGAGGGACTAACATAACTCTGAACAAAACAAGTAAATAAAACACCCTTGCTTGCACTAGGAATAGGAACATAACGACGAACCAAACAAAAATAATACTAGTGTCTCGGTTGATTCGGGACTGTTCTTAGTGACACCAAGGAGTGAATGTAGCCTGATCAACTACATTCTCTCCAAAGTAAAACTAACACACGTCTTGATGAGATCAGGATAGCTAAGGAATCTAAAACTATACCCCTACCACCAAAAAGAGAACGCCTGTTTAGCTTGTGCAATAGCGGTAGAGTCATAGGAAAGTGATAGCTTATTCGTATACTTTCTCCCAGTCTTCATGGAGGGAGAGCATCAGGGCATTCAGTTTCACCAAGCCCTAGGAGCACACGGGATACTCGAAGACGAACCAGAGGGGAATCAGGAGGGAGTCCACGGCGTTGAACCTGACGAATACATGGACACCGACTACGAGTTCGAGGAGACCGACGATGACATGGGGGAGGATCAGGCCTCGGACATAGATCACGTCGCATCTCCTGTTAGCGAAGCGCAACAGGATCACCACGTCCCACCAGTGAATCCCGCGAGGGAAAATCGCTCCCCAGAAGCCGAGATTGCCGACTTGCGGCAACAACTGTTCGCCATGGAAGCACGTGCCGTGCAAGCAGAGCTTGAGAGGGATGAGGTCATTCTAGACATGACTGAGATGGCCCAACTGTTGGCTCAGCACTTCAGCATATGATTTCACCGTTATAGTAGGACGCAGCTCATCGCGGTTAGGGATAGACTTATCATAGTAGGTCGTTAGGAAATATGCTATGTACTCCGACTCTATGTTTAAGTGGCTACACTACTCATAGAGTCGTTGTGCTGTCGAACTAGTATCACTCATGTATGCTCCTACGAGCAAATTTTCATGTATCAAATGCGGATAATATTAATAAATTTTTACGTGTTTTATTACGATATTGCAAATTGCTATGTGTTGAGAAATTATGATTGATTGGTCAATGGTAGTAGTGTTTAAGTTCGTACCATGCACCTAGTCTGTAGGATCACGACCTCACAGAAACAACATACCCTCAACATCTTTCCGTATTGTGACAGAAAGATGCCTCCCCGACCTACTCGCGGAAACCCAGGACCAACCCCACCTGAAGTTGACTCAGCCGCTTTCCAGGCAGCTGTATCTGCAGCAGTCACTGCAGCGATTGCGCAAATTCATCAAGGGAACAATGGAGGAGTCAATGGGCAAGGAGCCGGAAGTTCGAACAACGGAATGAATCAAGGACCCCCCAAGACATGTACCTACAAGGACTTCACAAACGCCAAACCACGAACTTTTAATGGCACTGGAGGGGTGATCACTCTGAAGCGATGGATCGAAAAGGTGGAGTCGGTATTCGAGATATGCGATTGCCCTGAGCACATGAAGGTGAAGTTCGCGGCCTGCACTTTTGTGGATCAAGCGCTCACCTGGTGGAACGGACATGTAGAATCCATGACGCTCCCTGTAGCCAACTCTATGCCGTGGACAGAGATGAAAGAAATGTTAATGGCTGAGTACTGCCCACGAGGCGAAATACAGAAGATGGAGCAAGAGCTATGGAACCTCACTGTGCAGAACGCGAATATCGATGCCTACATATCGAGATTTAGCGAACTATCTCTGTTGTGCCCGGGTATGATCACCTCGGAAGGAAAGAAGATTGAGCGATTCATCTGGGGACTCACATCACCAATTCAAGGGAATGTGATAGCTGTAAACCCCGAAACATTTGAAAGTGCGAAAAGATTGGCAAAAAGGTTGTATGACCATAACAACCAGAAGGGAGAGAAGCCAGTGGAGACTGAGAAGACGAAGGAAAGTGATGGCAAGAGGGGAAAGAACAATAAAAGGAAGGGGCGCCAGGGCCCCGACACCTCCAAGAAGCAGCAGACAGTGGCGGTTAATGTTGTTACCGCACCGGTTCCAGCCGCACCACATGCTCCAACCTCAGCCACTTCAAATGCTTCCAGACCTTATTCTGGTAATCTTCCCAAATGCAACAAGTGCGGTTTCCATCACTATGGAGAATGCAAGGATTTTCAGTGCACCAGTTGCAACCGAAAGGGACACACTGCAAAGTACTGCAAGGCTTACCCTCCCCAGAACCAAAATCAGGGAACCAACAACAACGACCATCGCAACAACAACAACACCCATGCCAGCGGCAATAACGCAGGGCCTAGCCACACCTGCTTCGGATGTGGGAAGACTGGACACATCCGCCGAGACTGTCCTAACAACAACAATTTAAGAAATGGAGGAACAGGAAGGATGTTGACCATGGGTCAGGGTGAGGCCATTCAAGACCCCTATGTTGTTACTGATACGTTTCCCTTAAACCACGCTTATGCATGCATCTTATTTGACACCGGAGCGGAGCGAAGCTTCGTAAGCAATAAGTTTAAGCATTTATTAAAACAACTGCCCCAAAAGCTAAATGAAACCTATACGGTGGAAATGGCCAATGGGAAAACCGAATCCACTGGGGAAATCTACACCGGATGTACCCTAACTCTTAATCAACACGTCTTTCGAATAGATCTAATGCCAGTGTCAATTAGGAGTTTCGATGTGATCATCGGCATGGACTGGTTAAGCCCCCACCATGCCGAAATTATGTGCCATGAGAAGGCCGTTCGTCTTCGTCTCCCAAATCACGAAACCCTAGTAATTTACGGAGACAAATCTAGCATGAACCTCCGCCTCGTTTCGTGCATCAAGGCACATAAATATCTAAGAAGGAACAATCTGGCGTTCCTGGCTCACGTGGTGGATAAAACCAAGGAGGAGATTAACGTTCGAGACATTCCCGTAGCGTGTGAATTCCCGGACGTGTTTCCTGAAGATCTTCCGGGAGTACCCCCAGAGAGACAGGTTGAGTTTCGAATCGACCTTATTCCAGGAGCAACTCCTCTCGCTAAATCACCCTACCGGCTGGCTCTTGCCGAGATGCAGGAATTATCCAGCCAACTCAGCGAACTTTTGGACAAGGGATTTATTCGACCTAGTTACTCGCCATGGGGAGCTCCGGTGCTCTTTGTCAAAAAGAAAGACGGATCTTTTAGAATGTGCATCGATTACAGAGAATTAAATAAACTCACAATCAAGAACCGCTACCCACTCCCACGAATCGATGATCTATTTGACCAGCTCCAAGGAGCTAGTTATTTTTCTAAAATAGATCTACGGTCCGGATACCACCAACTCAAAGTCCGGGAAGAGGATATTCCAAAAACCGCTTTCCGAACTCGCTACGGACATTATGAATTTGTCGTAATGCCCTTTGGTCTAACGAATGCCCCTGCCGCATTTATGGACCTAATGAATCGAATTTGCCGACCGTTCCTCGACAACTTTGTCATTGTTTTTATCGATGACATCCTCGTCTATTCTCGAAGCAAGGAAGGGCATGGCCAACATCTCCGACAAGTCTTAGAAACTCTGCGATCAGAAAAACTTTACGCCAAACTCTCTAAGTGTGAGTTTTGGCTCCGGAGTGTGAATTTCCTAGGCCACGTAGTTAGCCAAGATGGAATCCATGTGGATCCCTCTAAGGTCAAAGCTGTAGAAGGATGCGCAATCCCGACAACGCCCACAAAAATTCGTCAATTCTTGGGATTAGCAGGCTACTATAGGAGATTCATTCAAAACTTCTCTAAGATCGCCAAGCCACTTACCTCGCTTACGCAAAAGGGCGTAACATTCAAATGGACAGACAAACAAGAGATTGCATTTCGAACCTTGAAACAAGCTCTCTGTAGCGCACCTGTACTATCTCTGCCTGAAGGAACGGAAGATTTTGTAGTCTACTGCGACGCGTCAAATCAGGGCTTAGGTTGCGTTCTCATGCAACGTGGGAGAGTGATAGCCTACGCATCCCGCCAACTAAAAACGCATGAAGAAAACTACACGACCCATGACCTAGAGTTGGGAGCTGTAGTCTTTGCCCTAAAGATTTGGAGGCATTACCTTTACGATACAAAGTGCACCGTCTTCACGGATCACAAGAGTCTCCAACACATCTTAAACCAAAAGGAGCTGAACATGAGGCAACGAAGATGGGTTGAATTGTTAAACGATTATGAGTGTGAGATTAAGTACCACCCAGGCAAGGCCAACGTGGTAGCTGATGCCTTAAGTCGGAAGGAGTACTCTAATCGTTGTACGAAAACTCTCTCGATAACCATTCAATCGCACCTGGCCACTCAAATTGCAGTAGCTCAGTCAGAAGCCATGAAGACGGAAAATAGAGCAAGCGAAACATTGCGCGGAATGGAAAAGAACCTGGAGGCAAAGGAGAATGGAGTATACTATTTCATGAACCGTATTTGGGTCCCTAAATTTGGAGGGTTCAGAGATGTTGTCATGAAGGAAGCCCACAAGACGTGATACTCCATTCATCCCGATTCCGATAAGATGTATTTGGATATTAAACAACACTATTGGTGGCCTAACATGAAGGCGGAAATTGCGACCTACGTCAGTAAGTGCCTTACGTGCGCCAAAGTAAAGGTGGAATACCAAAAACCCTCAGGATTGTTACAGCAACCGACAATCCCTGAGTGGAAATGGGAAGGGATTTCTATGGATTTCGTGACCAAGCTACCCAAAACGTCGGATGGATTAGACACCATATGGGTAATAATTGACCGACTGACGAAATCTGCCCATTTCATGCCAATTAAAGAATCGTACAAGATGGAGAGATTGACGTGTTTATACATTCGAGAGATCGTGAGACTCCACGGAATACCAACATCTATCATCTCGGATAGGGACAGTAGGTTCACGTCCCGATTTTGGCAATCACTTCATAAGGCGATGGGAACAAACCTCGATATGAGCACCGCTTATCATCCACAAACGGATGGTCAAAGCGAGCGAACCATCCAAACGCTCGAAGATATGCTCCGCGCATGCGTGATAGACTTTGGAAAGTCTTGGGATACCCACCTACCCTTAATCGAGTTCTCATACAATAATAGTTACCATTCGAGCATCAAGGTGGCTCCTTTCGAAGCACTGTACGGGCGTAAATGTAGATCACCGTTATGTTGGGCTGAAGTAGGTGACACCCAGCTAGCAAAAACACATACGTCGGACAAAGCACTAACGGGACCGGAGATCATCCGTGAAACCACGGAAAAGATCGTTCAAATCAGAGCTCGATTGCAAGCATCGCGTGACCGACAAAAGAGCTACACTGACAAACGGCGAAAGCCCTTAGAATTTCAGGTCGGTGATCGAGTACTGTTAAAAGTCTCGCCCTGGAAAGGAGTCATTCGTTTTGGGAAGCGGGGAAAACTAAATCCACGATACATTGGACCTTTCGAAATCGTCGCCTGAATTGGTCCAGTAGCATACAGACTACAACTACCCGCAGAGCTAAACGGTGTACACCCCGTGTTTCATGTCTCTAACCTAAAGAAGTGCCTATCAGACGAAACCCTTGTCATTCCTCTTGACGAAATCGAAATCAATGAGAATCTCCTGTTCGTCGAAGAACCAATCGAAATCATGGACAGGGAGGTGAAGCGTACTAAACAGAGCCGCATCCCGATCGTGAAGGTACGGTGGAACGCAAAGCGTGGGCCAGAATTCACTTGGGAACGCGAAGATCAAATGAAGCGAAAGTACCCTCACCTATTCTAGCATTCTCAAATCTAGCTTTCAAACAAAATTTCGGGATGAAATTCCCTCTAACGGGGGGATGATGTCACAACTGGAAATTTTGTGTCATGTAAACTATACACTCAAGCTAAAGTGAATCAAAATCTTAAGAACATGTGTAACACCTATGATTGCGACAACAAAATTTCAATCAAATACACAATACAAGCATTACAAATAGTCAACAAGCAATTGGAAACCCTAGAAGTTCTTATTTAGGTCCATTTTGGACTAGAACTTCCTTATTGGGCCTAATGGACCAATAAATTTCCAATTTGACTATCTTGGGTTTAGAACTCTTAAATGGGCTCTAATTGGACCCACATCTATTTGTTTCAACATTTTGGGCTATATTGGGCCTAGAATGAAATAAATTCAAAATTTTGAACCATGATTAACCTAAACTAGCCCAACAAAGTGTAAGAATCATATTATAATTTTAGGTTAAAACTCACCCAACTTAACATACACATGGGCTTGTGGGCATTAAATCCCAAATTTTCCCTTTTTCCTTCCAAAAATCTCGGCCCAAGGCCCAAACCCAAGGATAAGATGAGAGTTGACTTTGTCTTGCCACTTCATTATTGCCTTTTGGATATCCATGCAACTCATCCCATATCTCCATGCATAGCACTTCAAAGGTCACCTCCTCTCCTCTCTCTTCTTGCTCTCGGCCGAACACAACACACACACACACTCACAAAAATCCATTTCATTCTCTCTAAGTCTTGAAGGACATCTCCTTCCTCCTTCTTCAAAAGTTTCGAGAATCAAGAGCTTTTCAAGGAGGTTTTTCCCACAAACACATCATCTAAGGTAAGTTGATGACTAATCCATGATCTAGCTACCTCATTTCATCAAAAATCTCTTCTAAATCTATTCCAACTTGTGATCATGCACCTTAGAAGTCACTAAACTCGAGATCTACCAAGGAGACTTGCTAGGATCAAAATTTTCTTCTTTTCTCTCTTCAAAACCGAAACTACAACTCAAGGTGAGCTTCATACCCCCTATTTTCTGTTTTTATGAGTTTTTTTTTTTTTTTTTTTTTTGGGGGGGGGGGGGGGGGGAATACAAGTGAAAGTGTAGATCTATATGTGTTTTGTATGCTTTGTATGATTTCCATGCTTATATGTGTGCTTTTGTGAGTTATAATGTTGGATTTAGCCATAAAACTCCTCAAAACCGAGATTTACCTTATGTTAAATGATTTTAGCCTCTACTATATTTCTACATACTAAGTGTCTCTAGAAAAATAGCTAAGTGGTTTAGTAATAATTTCTTTGGACTAAAAACACAATTTTTGGACCTAAAATGTGAAAAATACAAAAATTAAGGGCCCAAATTGACAAATCACGAATTCTGATGGATGAACTGTGTCAAAACAGTTTCAATAAAAAAATTTCTGGAAATATACTCATTTAGAGGATTAAAAACATAAATTTCAAGCTTAATGGGCTAAAAATGACATTTTTGGCCCAATGAGGCCCATTATGCGAAATTTTCTGTTTTGGAGGGCCAAAACTATGTTTTTCTGTAAAACAGTGGACTATAAGTGATCCAAGTCCTTTTCAAAGGTTTAAAATGCTTTTTAAATTTAAAAGGGACTAAAGTTGCAAAATTTTACAATTTGGGCCAAAATTGTCAAACTTGCGAAAAAGAAGGGTTATAACCGAGAAAACTGAAATTTCAGGGACTTAAGCTGTTTTCTAGGAAAAATATGCTGGAAAATATCTATTTCAATACTTTTTGGTATTAAAATGTCAAGAAAATTGATTTAAGGACCAAACCGGAAAGTATTTAAATAAAGGGTTGAAAAAGTAAATTTTTACAAACAAGGAGGGGCTGAAAACAGAAAATTTTCAAGGCTAATTCAATACATGCAATTTGACCAAATGATGGTACCACGACTATCGACGAAATACAATACATTACAACACATTACAACACCAAAAATCGTTGTTAAACGAATTGGTTCGGTCTCGAACCAATAAAAATCTGAAACTACTAACACGACGACACTATGACACTACGACATTACGATTCATAACTAATAACGTTTGGGAATTCAATATACATGCGAGTGTGCACAGACGTCTACGCACCATCTTTGGGCCCCAAAAGTGTAAAATCTTGTTTGTTGAGCCTAGCTAGCCCAATGACCTGATCTTAAGGCCCGAAGACCTCTATCTTACGAAGTGTTGGGTTTTACCGATCCGACATAATGTAAAAGGACTTTCAATGGCTTGTATACTACTGGTCCCCAAGGGTCCTTTGGTATTGCTAGTAGAGTCTACCTTTTCATGCGAGGCGGGTCTGGGACCCCTCGTACCTTTTTATCCCCAACCGGCTAATGGAGCCATCGAGGCCTTCGTGTCCTCGTTCTCTTCGGGTGTGGGACTACACGTAGTCAGGGCAGTTGGATAACGTGATTAGTACGGACGACGCCTACGGGATCGTTAGTATTGCTATAGACTAGTCGTTTGTGTAACGTGTGTTTGTAGCAAATAATCATGCTCAAAAATAATCCAACGTCGCCTGGTACTGATAATTTCACGCGTTGCAATTGTTTCAATGTACATTCATGTAATTCAAAGAATTAGGAAAACATCGGGTTTTCCTAGGGTATTTCAATACATACGGATTCGGAATGCACAAAATTTTAAATGAACAATTTTTACAAGTATAGAAACAAACAAGCATACCTATTGATCTTCACACCTTTTTGACTATACTATTTTCAGAAAATATCGGATTTTCTGGTGGTTTTTCAACACATTACAAACATTGGATTTCAAACATTACTTATGAACTCACCAACATTTCATATGTTGACGTTTTTCAAAATACTTGTATTCTCAGGTAACAGATAAAGTGAAGGATGAATTGTACTCTATGACGTTTTGCTGTGGTTTAATTTAGTATCGAACAGTTATTTTTGAGAATGTAATGTTTTGGAACAATGTAATGGATGTAAACGCTACCAGTTGTATCATTCCAAATGTTGGTGATGTATAATGTTATGTTTCATGTATATTCATTGTGATGGTATTCAATTGAGTCACGACAGCCCCCGGACGTTTCCGCCGTCTTGTTCGGGGGTGTGACACGAGTGGTTTACTTGCGAAGGGTTGATAACGAGTGGGCTCCTGTTCGATTTATTGATGACGAATGGATAATAGGACTTTGCAATAGTGGTAGGCGCTGCTGTAAAATTCGACATGGATAACTGGTAAAGAGTTGAAGAAGAACATGAATACTTTTCGATTTAAGTCCCTCAAATTTTAAATAAGTGACAGTTCTTACCCGCTTTCGAAATGATGTAAACGTTTTGTGAAGTGTGAAAAAGTTTGCATTGAGTTCCTGATGTTTCAAAAAAAAGACAGAATTTACCGAATTTCACAATTGGACTCAAAATTATATGAATTGGGAATATTAGTGCAAAGGGTCCCTGTAGAATTTTGATATTGGCAGTTTTTACCTGAATTTTCAAATTTTTTGCAAGTCTCACCCAAAAGTTGAATATTTTCACAAAATTGGAAATTTTTCTTAACTTTTTCGTGATTGTTTTTCCATGCAAGCTTTTCGTAGTTTCATTTTTGGCACGAGGGGGAGTTTTTTGAAGTTTATTCCTCGGGTGCTTCTCAACCTTAGTGGGTTTTATAATCACTTGTTGATTATAAAAATTGGGAAAATGTAGAGTAGGTATTCGAAGCTTCTCGGGTATTCATTTGTGGATTTAAAGACCGATATTACTTCGAGGGGGAGTTGGTCTTAATCATGCGAGCTCATTGGATATTGAAGCTGGGACATCCAATCCTAACTTTGAAGGGGAGAATGTTAGGGTGCAAAGTCACTCTTGGATGTCATGTGTGCTTACTCGTTTTTTTATGTGTAATGAGTTGTCTTTTCTTTATAAGGAAGTGAGTGACACTCATTTTATGTAAGGAACTTTATGAGAGATTAGTTTAGAGAGAGAATTCTTGCAAACCCACTTGTACTCTTTCTAAAAATTAATGAGTGCTTAAACGATTTATTTACTCTTGTGTTCTTCATGGTCATGATTCTTGTATGATTCACTAGATCATTTCATATTCCGCATATGTCATCATGATTAACACCACTACAATAACCCTTTACTTTCGTGTAGTATAGATGAACCTCAAAACTATGTGTTGATTTCGATGATATTGGATTTATTTAGTTTGATTATTACTTGTGTTTAATTGGTCATTTACCTTGCATGTTAAAGTAGTTATCTTTTTACATAGTATTGAGTTTTGTGTAGTTAAGAGGATCAATCTAATTACATAAACTTGAATCTTAACTTTTATATGATCATTAAATTGTTAGGACTAGAGATAGATCAAATCTTAGGGTTAGGTAATATTAATCGTTAATTTTGATTGTGTTTGAGAAGTACTAAATAGCCATGATATGTGCTTGATGATTATCATGAACATTGATGATAAATCACTAGATTATATCGGTCATAGTTCAGATAACTTGAGTTAATTATGCATTCGTTAATTACAAGATCAATGAGTGAGTGTTCATTAATTAATATTACTAGAAAGTTCAATCAAGATAACTAGTCATCGTATAACTCATTAACCAACTAAATTATCTATTATACTGTTAAATAAATCAACCATAGGAGAGAGGTGATTCGAAACTAAACGGAAATACTCTTTAAAACTTGATTTAAATCATTATTTGTTTTTTTCTTAGTTTACGTGATCATACTTGTTCCTCTAGTGTTCGATAAGCATTCATATACTATTAAACGAATAGGTATACTTATCTAGTTATGTACCAGTCTAGTTGTGATTAAGTGTTAATATACATTTAAAACTAGTAGCACATAAAATAATGCATCAATAGTTTTTGTCCTTCAAAAAAAATTCACTTAAAGTCTTTTTGTATGTTTTATTTTCATTCTTTATTATCAATATCATGTAGGTTATTTATAAATTATCATTTATTTATTATTATTATTATTATTTTCTTAACTAGACTTTTAACTAGCCTTAAAATGGGATGTTACAACCTAACATTCCCAAGTTTATGTATCACACAACCATCCTAGTTGGCATCCCCTATCACCGTTAACCCAC
The DNA here is from genome assembly GCF_052625555.1 of Lactuca saligna. NCBI lineage: Eukaryota > Viridiplantae > Streptophyta > Magnoliopsida > Asterales > Asteraceae > Lactuca > Lactuca saligna. Next base: position 62,063,637 of record NC_136425.1, read on the forward strand.
ATGAAATCATAAGGTCATTTACCATCTTTCACCTCCCCTCTGTTACTTTAACACAATTATCTACACAAACATCATCATTATGATGCCATAAAAAACATGTTAACTCAGTTTTCTACACAAAAATATTACCATCTCAACACCATGGGAGACCTCTTAACTCAGTTGTCTCTCATTCTCTCTAGGTCAATGTAATGGATCTTTTAACTCAAACATCGCCATTTCCAAAATGAAACCTAGTCAGGACAATTAAATATTTTTTTTTGTTTTGAAATTAGATTGATTTAAAATAACTAAATAATAGAAGACTAAGGCTCCGTTTGATAGTTGTTGATCGAGAAAGTGCTGACTGAGAAAAGTCTGTCTTAGTAAGAAATTCTGACTGAGTAAGAAATCATGTTGTTTGATTGAAAATCTGACTGAATGTGCTGACTGGTGCAAAATAACCATTTTACCCCGATGCTCTACACGTTTCTATGCAATATGAAGATAATAATAATAATAATAATAATAATAATAATAATAATAATAATAATAATAATAATAATAATAATAATAATAGACATTGATAATAATAATAATAATAATAATAATAATAATAATAATAATAATAGACATTGATAATAATAATAATAATAATAATAATAATAATAATAATAATAATGTATAAAAAACTTCCAGCATAATAGACATTAAATATATTATTTTAGAAATAAAACACAAAAGTCCATTCAGCTTGCTGGTAAACACCATCCCTTTTACAAGGGAGACCTAAGTTCTAATCCCATAACCTTCATTAGCTATGAATTTTTATCCAAGCCAAGTGTACTATTGGAAACCCTCACTTTCTTTCTGGATCAGCCATCTCTCAACTTCTTTCTCGGTCAGACCTTGCTTTCCGAGTCAGACGTCAAGAATTTGTCTATCAAACACCTTTCGTCTGACCGAGTCAGCCAAAAATGTCTGACCTGACTCGGTGAGATGCATATCAAACAGGGCCTAAGGCATTGTTTTGATCTAATAATTGATTTTTCAAATCTTTAAAGGCTAGAAGTCGACACTTGAAAGTGGATATAAGAGGTTACCGGAGGAGAAGGGCCCATCGGTGAAACAATGATGACGGTACATGGTATTTCCTCTTGGTCCCAACCCCAAACACCTCTTTTCACCATTGATTTAGGCTCGGATGTTGGTATGTGTCCCCTCTCCTAAGCTCCTAAATTTTGATATTTGTTTTTATCATGCGATCCGGGGAATATGACGGATTACCATAACTAAAATACTACATTTCCACGTTTTTTAATTAACTTAAATATCATTATGCTTTGATAAAAAATTTATATGTTTTATATAAGTGTTTACAAGTCTAACAATACAAATTTCACATAAATCAACAACTATATATTCCCTTATCACATGTTATTTTCATTTTATGGTATGGCTATTTCCAATATTAATTTCATTTAAGATTGGTAGAACGTAGCTTAATAATGAAACAACATCAACAATCTACATTCATCCGCTACAAAATAGCTTATTAGTTATCGAATTTCTTCAAAGACTACTCACTTGTTTCCTCACAAATGATGGCAACGCAAAGGCCGCTCTATGTATCTGTTCAAAAACAACATAAATACACTAAATAAATAATCACCGTATAAATTTAGAAAAATATCACAAAAGCTCATAATTATTGACATTTTATTCAAAAGAATAATGTTATATTTTTTTATCTTTATGTTTCAAAAATTACCGGTCTAGGACTTTTTTTAACATGACAGAAATATATATATATATATATATATATATATATATATATATATATATATATATATATATATATATATATATATATATATATATATATATAATTTTTGTATCAAAAGTTTCAAACTATTTTGGGATAATTTTCAATTGGATACGACTTTTATATTATATAAACCCTAAACTTATGGCTTCTATTCAAGCAAAGACCGTTGATAAAGACTCTCATCAAGAAATAAATAAAAAATGGTCCCTTAAAAATAACTAAATTATTTAAAATGTAAAATGCCAATGATTAAATTGTAAAATTTGCAAAATGTACATTTTTTATTGAAAAAATAAATAAAGTAGTGACTTTTTAAATCCGCGTCTATATTCTTGTAAACTTTCTTAATTACATTTATATCATTATAAAACTTAAAATTACATATATATCCTTATAAAATTTATAAACTCACATATATACCCAAATACTTAATCTAATGATAATTAATCTATATAAAAATAAAAATAAAAACATTATCTTTAAATTAAAGTACGCATTTATTATCATTCTCATAATCGATCTCCTTTATCACAATATGATTATTAATGATATGATTATTTTCCTCTTCATGTTCAACATAATCGATTAACAAAACTAGAAATTGTATATTCCTAATTGATTTTAGTGGAAAAACATGGTGATTGTATCTTCAATTAGCAAAATTGAAGTAAAAACAGATGATTGCATATTCGATTAGCAAAACCTTTTGATTGCATATTCCTAACCGATTAGCAAAAATATTATCAGGTCGTGAATAAGAATATCAATTATGGGAATGATTGCAAATGGATATTTTAGTAAGTTAGTTATAATTTAAATTTAAAAATAATGTTTTAATTGTTAAATAGATTTGTTATCATTGAATTAAGTATGTGGGTACCTATATAAGTTTATAGGTTTATCAAGATATACATATAATATCAAGTTTTACAAGGATATTTACGGACAAAATTCTCCTTTAAATAACAGGTTAAAAATGTATTGATTTTTTGAAGTTAACTATATAATTACAAATTTTCACAACAATCATTTAGGCTATATTTGACGCACATAAGCTGCATTCTAAAAATCATCTTTTTGCAATATATCATTTGGTGAGACCACAAAAATAGTTTATCGTAGTTTATAAACTAGCTTTTTAAAAAGCTAATGGAGATAACTTATTGATAAACTAGCTTTTTAGTTAGCTTATCATTTAACATACCTGAGAGTTATAAAATCTTGGTTCTCTATCATGGTGGATTGTCCTCGCTAGCTTCTCAATCGGATTCACGGGATTTTTAAAATCTACAAAAGGACCCTCAGTTGAACACAAAATAAACCCTATAACACCACTGCATAATAATAACACAAACAAACATGATGAATTAATCACTTAATTAAAATTTTAATTAGGATGTTTAATTCTAACAATTTTTAAAATTAGCTTCCAACCTAGGATATGTGGGGACACTTGCCCATGCATAGTGAACAGAGCCTTTAAACACTTCACGACACGTGGAAATCATGTCTTGAATAAGATGAGTGTGGAGCCACATACTTTCTGCCATGTTACAAAGCACGCCACCAGGGTGTAGTGCACTCGCAAGCATCTCAAAGAAAGGCTTTTCTACTAGCTCTGTCGCGGGACCTACATTAAAGAAACGTTTTAAATACAAGAAATAAAAACGTAATTTCATTCACTTGATTGTATCATATAGGGAAAATTACTAAAAAATATATTTTGGGAAATTTTGCGGTAATTAACCACTAATATTTTTACTTTTCCGATTAAACCATAAAAATTTCCAACATTTTAACTGAATTAACCATTTTGACCTGACATATTATAATATTGTTATATCATGTTTCATGGATAATTTTCCAAATTTACCATTTTGGTCTATTATATCATATGTCAAAATGGTTAAATTGAAAACTATCTGAATTTTTATAGTTATATTGAAAATTTGTTCAAAATTTTTATCATTAAATTTTAACACATACCTACAGGATCTGATGAATCGACAATAATGGCATCGTACTTTCCTTTTGGGACATACTTGATGAACTCAAGAGCTGTCAAAAAAAAAAAAAAAAAAAAAAAAAAAAAAAAAAAAAGATTTAGAATAGTAATAACAAGTACTTTCCTACAAAAGATATATATATATATATATATATATATATATATATATATATATATATATATATATATATATATATATATATATTTCTTGGAGTGTATTACCATCTCCAACATGGAGATGAACACGAGGATCCTCGAAGCCAATAGCTAAACCAGGGAAGAACTTCTTACTAACCTAGAAATAGAAAATTACATAATTACCCTCCATAATATATAACAAGAATACAAATAAATATATGCATTCACATCACATACATCTATAACCATCTGATCTATCTCACATATATCGATAAGTTCTACTGAGTTGTGACGAGCAACTTCCCTAAGAACTCCACCATCACCACCACCCACAACCAAAACCTGTATGGATTATATATATTACACAAGGGCATAAAAGTCAAATTGTTGTAAATAAAGAGCAGTGTGATCAATTATTTATTAGTTTGAAGAAAAGTTACATTTTTGGGTGATTTGATGGAACAAAGGGGAAGATGTGTTATCATTTCCTGATAGGCAAACTCATCTCTTTCGGTTAGTTGAAGGATGCCATCAAGAACAAGCACTTTTCCATATGTTGACGACTGAAAATTAATTAAAAATAATAATTTCAGTATATGTGTTTACGATTTATAAAATTGAAAAATTAATTATATATAACGTTATACCTCAAAAACTAAGACGTCTTGATACTTTGATTTTTCTTTGAATAGAATCTCTTTTACTTCTAAGGAATGTGCTTCTCCTGAAAGTGGAAATTATACTTCTTGTTTCTTTTATGGAAAAAATAAGGAAAACATGGAATTAGAATTTATAAAATACCTGGCCACAAGGGGCTGTTGAAGTACATTGTTTTGCCAACTTTATCTGGAATTAGTAACATAGCGATGGTCAAAATATGTCAACAATCAAAAGGTAATAGTATTACAGTATTACATGATTATTATGATAATTGAAAAAAATGAATATATTAATATAAATATGAATGGAAAGAAATGAAGAAGTTAATCACTTTGATTCCCGGAGAACCATCCGGAATCAACCGTTGGATGACATCTGGCTTCAAAGTCGGCTTCGGTGGAAAAAGCTCGGGCTTTTAAGCAGCAAGGAGGAATAGTAGTGTTGTTATTCTCATTCAGAGTCATGATTTTCCTGTTTGGAATACAACTATAATTAAAATAAAACTTTTGGAATGAAAGAACAATCAAAATATAGTAAAATAAATTTTTAGTTATAATAATGATTAATGAAGATATATATATTTAAAAAAAAAAAAAAAAAAAAAAAACTCTTCAATGATAGAATGAAAAGGACCATCGAAATATAATAACATAAAAAGGGTAATAAATCATGGCTAGAAAAAAGGCAGCAACCAACATGATCTTCACACCAAATACTTCATTCTGCCATTATTAAGCTATGTGTCCAAATTTTAGAATCCAAAACTTAACTTCTATGATTATATTCCCTCATTTCCACAAAATTCTTCCGAAGTTTACAAAATGCAAGCGATAGTAATTGATATACTTGATCAAATTTACAAGATCGAGTATTAACGCAATAAGATCAACCATGCACATTTAAATAGTCTGATTAATCCAAAATAAAATACAATAAAAAAATTTTGAGCAGGAATCATAAATACAGCTATTGATTAAAAAAGTCGGCGGGAAAACCAGTAATATTTGGGAATTTACTGAAATTCCAACTACCACGATAAGAACAAGAAATATCTCATCAATTGATACGTAAACATAAACATAAGCATATGCATTCGGTCATAAAAACTAATTAATAGGTAGAAAACGCATAGAAATCAATCAATTCAACAGAAAACTACGATGAATCATGATCATGATTCATGGAAAATACAACGTAAGTTAGGAGTTAATTAAGTTATCATCGAGTACTGAGTACATGCAAATTTAAACCTGCTTTGAAGGCGAGAAAGAGAATCAATTAATCGAAGTCGCGTCTGTCTTTCTGCTAGCTGAATTTGAATTTTAACTTTTTTTTTTCTTGCTTTGAAGAGTCGATGGATGCAAATGGCGTAATGGTAGCATACGTATATATATTATTATGTTGTTCATACGAACAGTTAGTGAATGTTGTGAAATGACGGATTTGTCCTTGGAGGAAAAATGTGAAAGGCTTAATAAGGGTCTAGCACGTTTCACGTGGGCACCAATCCCTCGCTTTTTTAATGTTTTATTTATTTTATTTTTAAGTTCCATCCCACTGTCCCCAATGAAAAAATTGACTTGATCGATGTATAAGTACAACAACATGAAAAATAATAATAATAAATAAATGTACATGATACATTTTAAGTCTCTAATTTTTCTAATTTTTTTTGTTTGATTGACTTGTAAAAGGACATGCTATTTATCAATTTTATCCGGTCTTATTATCTAAGAACATTCACTAGTTTATTTGTAATAGCATGTGTTGTTAAATTCTTAAACTAGATTATTTATACAAGATTATTAAATTGTTTGCATTTGTTTATTAGACTAAGAGTTAATTATACATCTGGTCTTTGAGTTTGTTTTCTTTTTGTTGGGATATTGTTAAATTAATCGTTATGAACAAAAACGTGACCTTTAATCAAAATAATTAATTTTATGGATTTTTATAAAATAACTATTTTCTTTGTAACAACGAATATTCAAGAGTTGGCATTTCTATATATTTTTTTGTTAGCAGCTAAATATTGTAAATGCAATTTTATACTCAAGGGTCTTTAAATGTTTAAACCAACACTACAATAAAATGAGAGTCATCGGTGCATAAAAACTTTTGTTATGTACAAAAATCCATGTTTTATATAACTATACAACTCTTTAAAACATAAACAGTTAAAAAAAATTGTATCCGGATCAACTCCCATAATAAAATGAACTACTAAACTCTCCCATACTATTTTATTCTCATCTACCATTTAATTGTCACTACAACACATCTAATTAGGACCATATTCACGATCTATCTAAATTAATTTATATCCTAATATAATTCACATCAAAAATCCGTTAAGTCTTTCTTTGAAAATGTCTTCCGACTAGTCGAAATTCATTCATAATGTCAGTTGTTCTTCAAGCTTTAACAATGAGCTAAGGTCTTGGGACATCCCTGAATACACGAGGAAGACGATAAAAAAATAAATAAATAAACAGAGTACAAAAAAAAATTGAAAGCGAAATTTAAGGGACTCATGGTAACAAATGCAGGGTAAGTAATGAGTCATTAAAGCAAGAGAAAAATAGATAGGTGTCAGGAAGAAAGAAATTCAAGCCATTTAGTGTTGGATAAAGAAAGTTGAGCGTAACTGTGAGATTGTAGAGTATAAATTTTTACAAACTTGTGAGAAAATTGATGGAAAAAAGCATAGGTTGATAAAAAAACAAAATTCTTGTATGACTCCAAAATTTTAATCTATAATTTTTATTTATTTATTTATTTATTTTTTATGTTTTTATGTTTTGTGGTTATTTCTATTAACGATCATTTCTATTATGGTCATTTTTGTTTTGTTTATTATTGTAACGTTTCGTTTTCAAAGACAATATTTTTGTTTTCATTTTTTATTTATTAAAATATATCAGGGTGTGATTGCAATGTGCGGAAATATGTTGCGAATGCGCGTGCGTATAGTCGAACCTTTCCCTTCTTACGAACCAATGGAGTGCCTGTAAAATCTTTGTAACAACTAAGTAACTGTTAGGCTTAGTGAGTTCCCCAAAATACCATATACCACAATACATATACATGAATACAAATGGACCCCATCCAAACTACATAATGGGCTCGTCCAACTACCTAATGGGCCCCACCCAAACTACTTAATGGGCTCTGCCCAACATACATAATAGGCCCTACCCGATATACATAATCATACATAGAGACTACACATGAATTTCTACTGACACAGGCACATAGAAGTTATACTATCGACGCTACTCTACTAACTCCTATGTCCTAACATACATGTATATATATTGTAACACATAGTATAGTGAGATAACTCATTTGGACAATTATTCTGACGACTGATAGATATCCCTCTGTCAGAACGGGTAACACATCTAACAAATATTAACCTAGAATAATTATAGATCATCAGTTCCTATGACAATTTGATAACGAAAGCTAGATCTATCACTAATCCCAATGAATATTTCTATCAAAGAAGGATCAGCCAAGCAGGATAGTTAGGAGGCATGATCATTTCGACATATAGCTTTTCTGAAATCCAACAACCAAGCCAATATAACCATTCTAGACACTTCTCCCGTAAGTAGATCAATCAGCATTATAACTAGAATTATTGATAAATCCTATTTATACATTCATAACAACGACTATGAATATAAATATAAGCTACACTAAAAGCATAGTAAGTATAACCTAACTTATCGAGAGTTTCTAGTGAAACCGGAAGATTACACTATCAGAACTCCGAACTAAGAGCTTCTATTTCTCCGAATCTATGATGTCATACGGACTCATTAAAGTAGTCGGAAAGTAGAAAGTAAAGGGACTAGGGGATTAGATGTGACATCCCGTAATTTAGGTCTAAAACTATTGACAATCAATCTACCATGAACTTCTTTGTAATCTAATATATTCAACTTTAATGCATATTTTGAAAATCAAATAGTGTCATTATTATTAAAATAAGATATCAGATGATATTTTACTTCTGGTTGTGGAAAAACTCAAACAAAACATGCAACACAAACTATAATCCAGGTTAATACGTCTACAAAACTAAAATTTCATATTAAGCGTTTGTGAGTGAAGTAAACACTCTAGTCTTGTAGTACATGTTCACTTGAGTCCGGAAATATAAAGAACTTCAAAAACGGAGTTTGTATGCAAAAGATACGAAGGTTATAAGAAATCAAACCAATATAATACTTATTTTCTTTAAACTACATAAACCGTTTTGATCCGCTGAGGCATTTGCACACCTCAAATGGAAATTTCAAGAACGTTTTTGGACTCAGACTATGGTCTAGTATTTCATTCCATACTCGAAATACTTTTAGTAAAGATATTTATAAAAGTCGAAAAATCATACATTTCAGGTCAATTAAACGCGAATCTTTAAACATAATTTCTCGAAGTTCTACAACTCTAAAAATTAATCCGTTTGGATTTTTAAAATCCTTGAAGTCGACTCTATCATTCGCTACTTTCAAAAAAAATATTAGACGTCGAGATTTTGGCAGGCAAATCTAGAAGTGTTTTAGGGACTTTATGAGAAAGATGACATTACTACGCCCCATCACACTTGCATGGAAGTAGCAAATCTAAATATGCTCGCTATTTCGTTAATGCAAAACAAAAACATTTCTTTTATATAAACTAGTTGTTAAATAATACTTTGATGTAATGAAAACTAGTTGATTATATATATATATATATATATATATATATATATATATATATATATATATATATATATATATATATATATATATATATGTGTGTGTGTGTATGTGTGTGTTATGGTTGTTTAAAATGTTACAACTAGTCAAATAACATATCTTTTCACTACAAAAAGTCATGATTTTATGTGACAATGTATCATGTCATAAAGGATTACCACCATTTCAATATATCATGCATGTATATGTATGTATATATATATATATATATATATATATATATATATATATATATATATATATATATATATAGAGAGAGAGAGAGAGAGAGAGAGAGAAAGAGAGAGAGAGAGAGGAATAGGTTCAAATAAAGACAATGAATAAAATGAGGGCGTGAGGATGATTTTCAACCAATCATTTTAAATTCTATTTCGTTAATGCAAAACAAAAACATCTCTTTTATATAAACTAGTTGTTAAATAATACTTTGATGTAATGAAAACTAGTTGATTATATATATATATATATATATATATATATATATATATATATATATATATGTGTGTGTGTGTGTGTGTGTGTGTGTGTGTATGTGTGTGTGTGTTATGGTTGTTTAAAATGTTACAACTAGTCAAATAACATATCTTTTCACTACAAAAAGTCATGATTTTAACCACTTGGGTTGTGGTGACTTGGTAAGGCATGTGGAAGATATGGTGGATAACCTATTGACCCATGTTCAAATCCTGGCACTACTAAGCCCTTGTGGCCATGGAGGTTCGCCTGCAGTGACTCCAGGGCATGAGGCAAAGCCTTATGTTTGCAGCGGGGGATTAGTCGGTGCGCGAAAGCTGGCCCGAAAACCCTCGTTAGGGAAGTTCCCTTTCCAAAAAAAAAGTCATGATTTTATGTGACAATGTATCATGTCATAAAGGATTACCACCATTTCAATATATCATGCATGTATATATATATATATATATATATATATATATATATATATATATATATATATATAGATATATATATATATATATATATAGATATATATATATATATATATATATATAGAGAGAGAGAGAGAGAGAGAAAGAGAGAGAGAGGTTCAAATAAAGACAATGAATAAAATGAGGGCGTGAGGATGATTTTCAACCAATCATTTTAAATGCTATTTTTGTATATTTACCAAACTAATTAGGGGTAGTTTCGGGTTTTTATATATGCACTTAATATGATATCCCTATTTATTTGGAAACTCTCTCCGGTTATGGTTAAAAGCGGCTCCATTCTTGAAAAAGTAACAGCCCCACCTCACGTTTCCCTCTTCCATATTTTCTGTTTCTCTAATCAAAGGCAAGAAGCACCTGTTGCAATGGAAATCGATCACGGGTCAAGGTGTTGACATTTACGACTTATGTATTGTTTTCCTCCCATTGATACTTGGATGTCTCCTCTATATAGTAGTTGTCTCCTCCACCCTCACACTTTGTGTCGTTGTCTTTATGATCAATGACATTAGGTCTACGACCTGATAAGGTAAATTAGACATTTGAAAGTTTTCTTAATATTTGCATTTGGGAAAATGACTCTTGAGGGTAATTAACTTTTGCGTTTGTACTCATTTGGTCCCTTTTCTTTTTTTTGTATTCAGTATACCATCGAACTTGTTGTTAGTGTTTACCATAGCCCTTTTGACCGGCTTTTGACCTGTGATAGCCGGTCAAAGGGTTATGGTGAACACAAACAACAAGTTCGATGGTATATTGAGTACAAAAAAAAAGGAAAGGGACCAAATGAGAACAAACGCAACAGTTGGTTACCCTCCTGATTCATTTTCTCTTTACTCATTTACAACAAATCTCACATCATCTCCTACTAATATTAATGACTTTATGAGATTCATTCTTGCTTCTCTTCAAAACATAACCTACGAAAGGACATTATTCATACATGTACAACTTTGTAATACACTTGAATATTTATTAGGGGAATCTTGAATAAGTAGGCGCATTTCATGACTACATTTACATTTGCAATCAAATGATTTATCGTATCATGGATTCTAGACAAGTCTACGAACGAGTGGAATCACAAGTGATGTGATTTTGGAGTTTACTTAGCTTTAAGATCGAACTCATGGGATAAGATACAACATCAATATGTAGAATATCATGCTGCTTTTGTAGACACATCACCATAATATTGTACATATTGATGTTTTATCTTATCCCATGAGTTCGATCTTAAAGCTAAGTAAACTCAAAAATCATAGCACTTGTGATTCCACTCGTTTGTAGACTTGTCTAGAATCCATGATACGATAAATCATTTGATTGGAAATGTAAATGTAGTCATGAAATGCGCCTGCTTAGTCAAGATTCCCCTAATAAATATTCAAGTGCATTACAAAGTTGTACATGTATGAATAATGTCCTTTCGTAGGTTATGTTTTGAAGAGAAGCAAGAATGAATCTCATAAAGTCATTAATATTAGTAGGAGATGATGTGGGATTTGTTGTAAATGAGTAAAGAGAAAATGAATCAGGAGGGTAACCAACTGTTGCGTTTGTTCTCATTTGGTCCCTTTCCTTTTTTTTGTACTCAATATACCATCGAACTTGTTGTTTGTGTTCACCATAACCCTTTGACCGGCTATCACAGGTCAAAAGCCGGTCAAAAGGGCTATGGTAAACACCAACAACAAGTTCAATGGTATATTGAATACAAAAAAAAAAAAAGGACCAAATGAGTACAAACGCAAAAGTTAATTACCCTCAAGAGTCATTTTCCCTTTGCATTTTGATATGCTTAAATTATTTTTTTTCTTAAAATGTTGACTACTCTATTTAGATAGGGCAAACCATGAACCAAGGCTTCCGTAGTGGTGTCCTTCGGGTTTTTATGCGACGATGAATTATCTGTGTTTCAATTTAACTTATCTATTTTTAGCTGGGAAAATTGAGGTTTGGATTTCTTTGTCTTTCACCTTAATTTTGTTCCCCACACTTATGTCTCACTTGAACCAATTTAATTTTGTGGGTTTTTGTTAATATACCATCTTAAAACTATTTTTATGCAATTTCTAAATATACGGGATTCTTTGCTCTTTGATTACAAGAAAATCAAACAATACGGGTGGAAGTAGGTGGATGTGATATAGACCTTGGTAGTCATACTCATGTGGATCCAGAACCCGTCCTTGCTTCATTTGTACAATCTGGTATATAGTTTAAAGATTTCATAACATTCTCATATGTTTTTTTTTCAAGTTTTTTAATATACATTAGTGATATTCTATATTCTAATGCCTTGAAACAATGTTACTTTCAAGACCGTTTCCAAAGTATTTCAACCAAGATAGGCCAGTAGCCTATTTTCAGTTGGTTGAAGGTGAAAAAGGCCAATAAATGTTAAAGAAATCATTTTGTTGTGAGGCTGGTTCATGGTTTCTTCTTCAATGTGATACACTTCAATTGCAGTCTTATATGAATTATGTAAGATATGAATTATGTAAGACATTGATAATATATGTATATTCTTAATGCAATTTGTGTTAGTTTCAAACCATGCTTATTGCATATAATAATTTTTATATTCATAATTTGAATTGTCTAACTTATTTTGCTACTCAAAATTTATTTATTGGATGTTCAAAGTATGTATTAACTTAATGTTTCATTCTAAATTGAATTTTATATATGTTAGTATGAATCTGCAATGTTAATTAGTTTTAGTTAATATTTGCATCATAATTTTATAATGATATATGCACATAAACATAACATTTTGGACATTCTAATGTGAATCTGCATAGTTCTTTCAAAATTTGTCTTTTTTTTTTTATTATTCAAAAATCAAGTTAAAATTAGTGTTTTAAAAATTCAAACTTTGAAATCCTAAAATAGTTACCTGTAAGAATCCCAAAAAATCCTCCAGAAATCTGATTTCCTTATTTATCTCTTTCACTTTTACCATATCGCCCTTACATATTAATTAATCTATTTTTGATAATATTGTTTCATTAATTACCAAGAATCAAGGTTGTAAAAATCACTGGACGTTAGCTAGTAGGTGGACTGAGGTTAAGGGATTAATCGACTAGATGAAGATTAATCGGGGACCAATTGCTAATTTGATAGATTTTAAAAAATTAAATATGACTAACATCATATAAAAGTTCATAAATACCATTAATATCATAACAAAATAGGTTAATATGATAAATACAATACTAATAAGACCTCAAATAGTTTATGTTTGAGATATAATTTCTTCAAAGTATTAAAATTTAATCGGGTTCTACTGTTTCAGTCATTGTGTATGTAAGGATTAATCGCTAGACGCCCTCTAATCGGTCGAGTAGCGTCTAGGGATTAATCGAAGTTTAATCGGGACCTAATTGAGATTTTTACAACATTGCCAAGAATTACTTAATTAAAGAAAATGAATGGCTTAGAAATGTCCTCATTGTCTTCACTTTAACTAGTGTCTTCAAAAGAACCATCCCATATATATATATATATATATATATATATATATATATATATATATATATATATATATATATATATATATATATATATATATATATATAGGGTTAGGTTCATGTGAGACGGTCTAATTTTGTGAGACCGTGAGACGCATTTTTATTTATTTATTTATTTTTTTAGTTAATTCAAGTTCCGAAAAAAATATTTAAAAAAACAATTTTTGGAATTTTCCATTTATTTTGCATTTTAAAATTATTTTTTAGAATATGTCAGTGTAATATTCTATTAGAATATTTCACGTATTTTCAAAAAAAATGAAATTTATTTTTATTATTTTTTTAGTTAATTCAAGTTCCGAAAATAATATTTAAAAAAAAAATTTAGATTTTTCCATTTATTCTGCATTTTAAAATTATTTTTTAGAATATATCAGTGTAATATTCCAATTGAATATTTCATTTATTTTTCAAAAAAAAAAACAGAATTTTCTTTTATTTACTTTTTTATTTTTTTTAGTTCATTCAAGTTCCGAAAATAATATTTAAAAAAAGAATTTTTGGATTTTTCCATTTATTTTGCATTTTAAAATTATTTTTAGATTTGCTCTCACGGTCTCACAAAATTAGAATGGTTTCAAATGACCCTGAACCTATATACATATATATATATATATATATATATATATATATATATATATATATATATATATATATATATATATATATATATATATATATATATATATATATATATATATATATATGGATGGATGAATGAGAGTTTAGCCCAAAAACCCGAACCGAATCAAACTGAATTAGGCCCGAATAAGCAATTTAATTCGGGTTTCAGGTATCTATATTATCCTTATTCGGTTCTAAATACCCAACCCGAATAAGCATTACTCGTCCCCTTTCTCTGATTGACAGAACTCAAAATCTATATTCACACTTCTATCCTTGTTAATAACAAAAGAAAAAAAAAAACCATACGCTCGTTCTTTTCGTTTCAAAATTAACCAATCTTCTCAACTATCTCCAAACATGAAATCACTTTTTTTATCCTTCTTCATGTTTCATACTTTCGAAGATCGACCCTTCCTATTGTCTCTAATGATTCACGGATTCCTACTTTGTCTAGTAATGGGAAATTAGGCTCCAACTCAAGAAACTCAAGTATTAAATTAATTCTCATTATGTTAATCTACTATATAAATGCTATTTTTTCAATGTGTTATTATGTTATGTTAGTCTTTGAATGTTTGATGTTGATGTATAAAAGTACAAAATTAATCTATTATTTAGGATATAAAATCCTAATACGATTTATTCGGTTTTTTTTGTTATATTAGGTCCTTAATCATCTTGCACATGTTATTCGGATAGTAACTGAACAGAACCGATTAATATTCGAACCGAACCGAACCCTTATTGGTTAATTGGTTTGGACTTTGGTTCATGCAGTTACCCTTATTTAATTTTCGGGTTATTCATGTTCGGTTCGGTCCGGTATCGACCCGAATAACATCCCTATATAAATATATATATATATATATATATATATATATATATATATATATATATATATATATATATATATATATATATATATATATATATGTTCAGGTTCAATTGAGACCATTCTAATTTTGTGAGACCGTAAGACCAAATCTAAAAATAATTTTAAAATGCATAATAAATGGAAAAATCCAAAAATTCTTTTTTTAAATATTATTTTCGGAACTTGAATTAACTAAAAAAAATAAAAAATAAATCTTTTTTTTTAAATACGTGAAATATTCTAATAGAATATTACACTAACATATTTTAAAAAATAATTTTAAAATGTAAAATAAATGGAAAAAACTAAAAATTCTTTTTTTAAATATTATTTTCAGAACTTGAATTAACTAAAAAAAATATTAAAAAAAAATCCATTTTTTTTTGAAAAATACGTGAAATATTCTAATAGAATATTACACTGTATATATTCTAAAAAATAATTTTAAAATGCAAAATAAATTAAAAAATCCAAATTTTTTTTTTAAATATTATTTTCGAATTTTGAATTAACTAAAAAAAATAAAAATAAATAAAAAAATAAAAAATTGCGTCTCACGGTCTCACAAAATTAGGCCGTCTCACATAAACCTAACCCTATATATATATATATATATATATATATATATATATATATATATATATATATATATGTTTATAACCCATGGGAACCCAGTTAAATAATTAATTAAAATTTTATTATAAAAATTCAAAGTTATTAATCATTTATTTTAAATAAATTATTAATTAGGAGATTTTTTTATTTATATAAATTTATAATCATTGATTTAAATAAATATATGAAAGTGTATCACTTTATAACTTGTATTAATTTTTTTTTTAATTTATTGTTACTAATTTAATGTAGATAGAGTGAAAATTTTAAAATTTAAAACTTAAAATTATAATCAATAGTTTGACAAGTGGCAAGTATTACTTAGTAGACATCATATGGTGACACATGCCAAAAAAAGAATAAAATATGTATTACTTAAGAGGTCTAATAAGATGACACGTGTCAAAATGAGAATAAAACTATTCTTTTATTAGAATATATATATATATATATATATATATATATATATATATATATATATATATATATATATATATATATATATATATATATATGTTCAGGTTCAATTGAGACCATTCTAATTTTGTGAGACCGTAAGACCAAATCTAAAAATAATTTTAAAATGCATAATAAATGGAAAAATCCAAAAATTCTTTTTTTAAATATTATTTTCGGAACTTGAATTAACTAAAAAAAATAAAAAATAAATCTTTTTTTTAAATACGTGAAATATTCTAATAGAATATTACACTAACATATTTTAAAAAATAATTTTAAAATGTAAAATAAATGGAAAAAACTAAAAATTCTTTTTTTAAATATTATTTTCAGAACTTGAATTAACTAAAAAAAATATTAAAAAAAAATCCATTTTTTTTTGAAAAATACGTGAAATATTCTAATAGAATATTACACTGTATATATTCTAAAAAATAATTTTAAAATGCAAAATAAATTAAAAAATCCAAATTTTTTTTTTAAATATTATTTTCGAATTTTGAATTAACTAAAAAAAATAAAAATAAATAAAAAAATAAAAAATTGCGTCTCACGGTCTCACAAAATTAGGCCGTCTCACATAAACCTAACCCTATATATATATATATATATATATATATATATATATATATATATATATATATATATATATATATATATATATATATATATATATATGTTTATAACCCATGGGAACCCAGTTAAATAATTAATTAAAATTTTATTGTAAAAATTCAAAGTTATTAATCATTTATTTTAAATAAATTATTAATTAGGAGATTTTTTTATTTATATAAATTTATAATCATTGATTTAAATAAATATATGAAAGTGTATCACTTTATAACTTGTATTAATTTTTTTTTAATTTATTGTTACTAATTTAATGTAGATAGAGTGAAAATTTTAAAATTTAAAACTTAAAATTATAATCAATAGTTTGACAAGTGGCAAGTATTACTTAGTAGACATCATATGGTGACACATGCCAAAAAAAGAATAAAATATGTATTACTTAAGAGGTCTAATAAGATGACACGTGTCAAAATGAGAATAAAACTATTCTTTTATTAGAATATATATATATATATATATATATATATATATATATATATATATATATATATATATATATATATATATATATGTTCAGGTTCATTTGAGACCATTCTAATTTTGTGAGACCGTGAGACCAAATCTAAAAATAATTTTAAAATGCAAAATAAATGGAAAAATCCAAAAATTCTTTTTTTAAATATTATTTTCGGAACTTTAATTAACTAAAAAAAACATAAAAAAAAAATAAATAAATAAAAAAAATTTCGTTTTTTTTTTTTTTTTTTGAAAAATACGTGAAATATTTTAAATATAATATTACACTGACATATTCTAAAAAATAATTTTAAAATGCAAAATAAATGGAAAAATCTAAAAATTGTTTTTTTAAATATTATTTTCGGAACTTGAATTAACTAAAAAATAAATAAATAAATAAATAAATAAAATTCTATTTTTTTTAAAAATACGTGAAATATTCTAAATAGAATATTATATTGTACATATTTTAAAAATAATTTTAAAATGCAAAATAAATGGAAAAATCAAAAAATTCTTTTTTTAAATATTATTTTCGGAACATGAATTAACTAAAAAAAATAAAAATAAAATAAAATAAAATTAAAAAATGCGTCTCACGGTCTCACAAAATATAGGTGGGCTCAAATGAACCTAACCCTATATATATATATATATATATATATATATATATATATATATATATATATATATATATATACCAGGTTATAACCCGTGGAAACCACAATTGGTGATTTGTAAGATGTAATAAAAATTTTAAAAATGTAACTTCTATCTGTGTTATCCGGAGAAAGAAAAATAAAATTAAAGTACGATGTTATAGTAAACAATTAAAGGGAAGTATGTTGTTATTTTTTTGTTATAGCATTTTGCTTTTTTTTTTTAATGATTACTACATTGTACTTTTCAAATCAAAAGTATGATACTACTTGCAATTAGGATATTATAACAAACAATGCCTAAATAAGAAAGTCCCTAAAACTATAATGTTTAAATATGAAAAACAAAAACAAAATTAGGATGTAGCAACGTATAAATAAATGATAGACCGTTGCTATCTCTTGCCTTTTTTATTACAACATTTCACTTTTATTTCATCATATTACAACATTGTATTTTAAAATTTTACCCAATATAGAAACATCATCCAAAATACAGTAATTTTCATTTCGATAATTGGGTAGCTCTGTCAAATTACAAAAATTCGTTGAAGTGAAATAACACTAAAGTACAATGCTATAATTAACCATGCACAAGATCCATAGAGTTGCCATTTCACACAATAATGATTAACCTAATAAATACTCAACATGCTTACTTTGTAATTTGTAGTAATGGGTTAACCAAGACAACTCAAATTTGATAATTGTTTTACCGATGAGAGATTGAATACCCATTAAACTTTGATCACATAGTATTAATGCTGAAACAATACGATGTTTTGTTAGTAATTTATGTTTTTTTTCAAAGAGAATGACACTATAAGAAAAATTCCTAATGAGACATACCCTAACAAACACTTTCCCAAGATGT
This sequence comes from Lactuca saligna, assembly GCF_052625555.1. NCBI lineage: Eukaryota > Viridiplantae > Streptophyta > Magnoliopsida > Asterales > Asteraceae > Lactuca > Lactuca saligna. The sequence goes on from NC_136425.1 coordinate 62,082,708, forward strand.
TTGCCAACCATTTTGCTCCCAAGATGCACGTACTCACGCTCTGTTTTCCAAGAAACTATCATATCAACACGCTTTTTAATATTAGCTTGAGATTTATTTATGTATATGATTTTCTGCAATTTATAATCATTTTGTATATATGCATAAAATTATAACCCATGCACTTTTCTCAAAGTTGCACCATGTGCCCATATCGCAAATACTTATGGTACTATTATTTTTGTTTTGTTTTGATCCAAAAGAAAATGGTTGTTTAAAAAAATTAATAGTTGAGCATTTAGCTTAAACAACCTAATGACCAAAATTCTGAAGATATTTTAATATAACGACCAAAATCGTATTGTGGGTATTCTCTTTTACCTTGATATTCCTCCAAAATGCATCTTGTAACACCTAAGTTTTGAAGGCCAAGAAAGGAAAGAAAAGCCCTAATTTTAAGGGTAGACTCGGCGAGTCCAAGGAGGGACTCGGCGAGTCCGAGCGGGATCCGGTTCGAGGAGTAAGCGACCGACTCGGCGAGTCGGCCAAGGTGACTCGGCGAGTCTGGTCTGAACGAGGAAAACCCTAATCCCGGGAGTTGTACCCTATTTAAAGGGTGTTATGTCCCTCCCTCAGCCCCCATACCACCCTAGAGAACCAATACACCCTTGATTTCGTGAGAGCTTCCATCATTTGAGAGATATAGCTTGGAGGAAGGAACTTTGGGAAAGAAACTTGAAGATCAAGAAGGTTGCTTCAAAGGAAGGAAATTTGGGAAAGGAACTTTGGAGTCCATGCATGACTCAAAAGTCCTCTGCATGTAAGGAGAACTGAAGGGACTCGGCGAGTCCTTTAAGTGGACTCGGCAAGTAGCATGAAGTTGTGGAGAAACTCGATGAGTGGGATGAACAACTCGTCGAGTCGTATGAAGATTGCCTTGTACTCGGCGAGTCTGTTCTTGGACTCGGCGAGTCAGGTCGTGAAACCCCAAACCCTTCAAGTTGAGACTCGAATTAGTGAGTCGGGTGGAGACTCAGTGAGTTGGACAGGTCAGGACTCAGAAATCGGTAGACTCGGCGAGTCGATTCGCGAATGGAAGGAATCTGATCATTTTGAACTCGGTGAGTCAGTAGGGTGACTCGGCGAGTAGTGTTGACCTGGAAGGTTGACTTTGACCAGGACTTTGACCTTGACCAGGGTTGACTTGGTTGTCTTTCAGGGGTCATTTAGACTCAGTGTTGCATTGATATTGGTAGTTCGGGGAGCAAGGGGAGCAGGAGTTCCGTGAGTTGTTGGGTAGCAGCTAGTGAGATCATCAACAAGTTCAGCCAGTGCAAGTGAGTTTCCCTTCGTGTGAATGGGTCTAAGGCCACATTGCCAGCCCATGTAGTTATGAGTAAAAGACCCGGGGGTTAGCCCTAGGCACGGTATTCTAGTATGATATTCAGGACGAGGTCCAGTAATAGCGGGTGGGTGCCCAAGGATTCGTTTACATGCTAGATTATACTTGTTGTCTGTGTGATACATGTATGTGCCTGGTAGGGAGGTGAGTGTGGGTGAGGTCCCATATCTCACCAATAGCAGAGTGTGGATGGGGTTCCATATCTCATTAGTAGCAGAACAGGGGCGAGGCCCAAACTAGAACAGGAGTGAGAGTGGGCTAGGCTCGTACCTCACTACCGTTAGGAGCGTGGACGGGGTTCCATGACTCATCAGTAGCAGGACATGGGCGAGGCCCAGGATAGGCAAGGCCTTAGGACAGAACCAGTTGCATGTGTTTAGTTATGTGTTGTGAAATGTTTATGTGTTATTATTTGTTTGTGGGCGAGGCCTAAGTAAAACAGATCTGTATCCGAGCGGGGCTCGAAGCCAGGCGGGGCCGTTGTAGCGGGCGAGGCCCGAGGTAGGGAGCGAGGCCCAAGAAAACGGGCATGGCCCAGTATGTGCAATATGTGGTTATGCATGGTATGTGGTAGGGTGGGGAACTCACTAAGATTCGTGCTTACGATTTTCAGTTTTGGTTTCAGGTACTTCTGGTAGCGGAGGGAAGAGCTCGGGGTGATCGCATGGCACACACCATAGATTAGACAGCCTGGGAATGTTTACTCTAATAATGAATATGTGTTTTGAAAACTTATACTCATATTATGTTTTGAAATGATGACTTTACTTTAAGTAATGATTTATTAAAAGAAATTTTTGGTCTTAAATTTTGGGTCGTTACAAGTTGGTATCAGAGCCTTGGTTTGAGAGATTTGGACATGCTCTCGGGTGTGTCTGAACTCAAGCTGAGGATTTGGTATGGGAGTTTTCAAAACGAAAAGACAGTTTTCTAAAAAGAGAGTTTCGAGAAAGAAAATGGTTTTAGAAAAGTAAAAAGAATTCATAAAGAAAAGAACTTTGAAAAGAGAAAAGAGGTGTGGTGCGTGCAATCAACCGAGCTCAAGTAAGTACCCCAAAATACCCATACAAGTCTATGTTTTGATTACCAGTTAATAGAACAACATGCTAGATTAGGACTAAGGATCTAGGGATGATTCCTTATGTGCCTATTATATGTGCTTTTGATCTGCATGATAGTGCTGAATTGATAGTAGTAGGATAGCCTGTTTAGGTTATGCCTGAGTTTATGAGTTGTGTTGCATGCTAGTTCGGATTCTTGCTATGTGGATATGATTGCTTGAGTATGTTATGGTTAGATTTTCCCTTTGTCTGAATGTTGCTTGCTTTGTGCATGGTGGGATTCTGAGTGATGGGAGTTAGCCATTAGGTGGATACGGTACGTCACATGTGATCAGGGTTGGATAATCTCAGAGTGTTGGATTTGGTCCTATTGCGCAGCTCTTGTTTGAGTCCAACCGTTGTAGGAACGAGTCCTCTACTTGAAGGATTATCTGAGCCTCATCACATGTGACGGTATTCATGTGATGGCTAATTGGCATCACAAGGGGACCTTCAGCAGTTGAGGGCTGGTTTGAGTTGATTTAGAGGTTTCCCTAGGGTAAGCCTAGGATGAGGTAGTGCTGGGAGCAGTAGAAGTAGAAAAGGGACCTGGTGGAGTCAAAGCAGTTCTTGAGGAAAGTATGGATAGATGTGGAAGGTAGTATGGGCCCGTACTACTGAAAGCAGAGGATCCGTACTCGATTCGGGAAAGGCCGAGACAAGACCGGGAACCTGGTAGTAAGTATGTTTGGTCTCGCAGTAGTGAGGAGTATTCTGATAATGGTTATGTTATATGTTTCAGTACGGTGACATTGCAAGAGGGACCAGCGGGCGGATCAGGCGCTGGAGAGGGATTGGGCTCGGGTTTAGGGGCCGAGCAGCTCGAGGAGCGGATGAAAGAGTTGATATCAGCCGAGGTTACGCGCAGTATTCTAGCTCAGACTCCTGTGATCTTTGGCATTGTCAAGGAGGGTATATTGGAGATTTTGGATGAGAGGCTGGGAGCCTTCCGTACTGAGATGATGGCTTTGTTGGGAGCGCGTACCTTGACATTTCGGGAGTTCAGGGCTTGCAGAGCACTAGATTATCATGGGGCTAGGGACCCCGTCGCTAGCAGCAGATGGTTGGCTGATGTTGCCAACGCATTCCGTACGAGCCGGTGTCCTGAGGAGGACAAGGTCAGACTCGCTTCCTGTCTTCTGAAGGACAGAGCGAGGGATTGGTGGGAAGAGATTGGTCATGCTTTGGGTGATGATGCCGCGTTGGACGCGATGACTTGGAGTGATTTCTCAGCTAGGTTCAGAGTGGAGTTTTCGCCGATTATTGAGGTGCAGCGCAGTTGGCCCAGGAGTTTCAGGATTTAACGCAGACTACTGAGACTGTGGCGGAGATCACCGCCAAGTTTAGGGAGAGAGCCCTTCTTGTTCCGCAGTATGTCGCGGATGAGGAGATGAAGAAGGCACGATATCATGAGATGCTGAGGGATGACATCAGGGAGTTCGTGAGCAAGCCCGATTGTAAGACGCTGGAAGATATGATTTCTCGGGCCAGGGAGAGGGAAATTGATTTGGAGCAGATCCGGAAGAGGAAGCCGGATGAGGTTCAGGTAGCCGCGAGTTCGGGCAAAAGGCCCAAGGGATCGGATTCAAGATCGAGGGATCATCAGGACCGCAGTCGATGTAGAAAGTATGGTAGGATGCACGGGTGCGCGTGCAGGAGTGGTAGTGGTGGTGAGTCTGGCTGCTTCAGGTGTGGTCGGACTGGTCATTTTAGCAGAGATTGTACTGTTACCATCACCCAGGGATCAGACTTGATATGTTTTCACTGCAATTAGCAGGGCCACAAGAAGGCCCAGTGCCCCAGTTTGCTTTCAGCAGGACGGGTGATGGCACCTGCCCCTGCAACTTTGAGGATCACAGACGGCCGTCAGGGCCGTGCGGAGGTGCCTAGGGTAGGAGGCAGGGCTTATCAGATGGCTACCTTGGAGACGCGAGCAGCACCGGACATTGCAGGTATGCGATTTCGATTTTTAGTTCTTCTGTTTGTGCATGATGTTATATTGTTATGGTTCTGCATCATTATCTGTATGAGCATTTCATTTTGAGCGGTTTCATTGTGATCGAGTTATATGCCATCTGCATACCTTGGATATTGGTTAGTAGTTAAGGGATGGGTTGTATCGAAGAAGGTTACTTAGGGTGCAGTAACTGTAGCATGCCTTGGAGGGACTCGGTATGTCTCGCTAGTTCGGAGCTGTTTAAGTTTTAGAATGGACAGGTTAGATCCTTAGCTATGGTAAGCTTGGGATTCCTCAGCGGATTGATTATGGTAGCAAGGATTGGGATTTATCTTCATTGAGCATCGAGGCGTAAGCAGGATCGAAGTGGGGGAGAATCCTCCGAGTGTATAAGGGTAAGAGCACGCAAATCCAGATCGAGTATGTGATTTCTGAGAAGGAAAGGAGGTACTTCAGCGTTTGACGGATTGAGTAGTTCAGGGTTGGGAGTTTGAGAAACTCCCCATTAGTCCATGCGTGTAAAGGGTAATGGTGAGTATGCGGTTCGGATTCAGGTTGAAGGGTCGCCTGTAGGACTCGTGTGATTCGGAATGGAGATCTTGAGGTCTAATAGCAGGAGATGTTTTCGTGTTAGCAGTCAGTGGCAGAAGCAGCATGTAGAGCATGGAAGAGTGGCGGGAGAGCCTCAGCTTTCTTCAGCAGCCGTCAGTGGTGGAAAGTGATGTAAGACTACGGGGCGGTCGTAGCATTCACTAGCAGTCAGTGGTGGGAAGTTTTGTCAGACTACGGGGCAGCCGTAGCATTCCGTAGTAGCTTCGTTGGTGGAGTCGGGGCGAGGCCCTTATCTCCTAGCATTCAGATAGGGATCGGGAATGGGGAATGGATGAGAATGGTAAGGAGTTGCCTGTATAGCCCTTGAGAGATGAGACCTTGGGAGAGGCCGCTCTAGGATATAGTCGGGTGAGACCCGTGGGCGAGGCCCGTATGAGAATAACAATATAGGTGAGAACTGAGAGCAGGGTTGCTCAGTACTATGGTTGGGTGAGACCCGTGGGCGAGGCCCGTCTGTTTTAGCAGCATAGGTGGGACCTGGTAAGGATCTTAGTGTCTAGATAAGGGGATCGGGGATCCCAGGAAATTGTATTGCCAGCATGGTAGAATAGATTGAGCAGTATAAGTGGCGGAAGTTTCTTCGAATGTCGTTGGGAGCGACTAGTGGTTGTGATGGGTCAGCAATCGGTGAGAGTCGGTAATCTAGATATTGATAGGTTGGTAGGGACTAGGATGGTCTTAGTTCATCTGGAAGCCAGATAAGGAATAGCAGGATTTCTAGTCAGTATCAGTGCGGGGATGCAGAGTATGGTGGAATTCAGTTAGTTGATCGTGGGTTGCTCGACACCGAATGATAGTAGAAAGAATGCCAAGTGGATACTGGCAATGATGACCCGTACAGAGTAGCGGGAGTAATAGACTGGGTGAAGATAGGGTCTTCACAGTGGCAGAGGAGATAAATGGTTATGGAGCGTTGCCTTGGGAAGGCAAGGAAATCGCGCAAGGAAAGAAGTGGTGAACCCCTATGTTGCAGTACTCGGAGAATACCAGAAAGATTGTCGGTTGAGTAAGTTGTGTTTCTAGGATATTCAGGGTCAGGACGCACCCGAGATTATTATCGATAAGGATTGATGTTAGTCTGAATGACTGAGCGGAAGGCCAGCAAAGTTAGGCAACTGGTGTTAGAATGGATGGTGGGGTATTGGAGGCAGATCGCAGGCAGTAGAGTATAGTAAACTTCGAGGGCAAAGTTTAGTTTAAGTGGGGGAGAGTTGTAACACCCAAAGTTTTGGAGGCCAAGAAAGGAAAGAAAAGACCTAATTTTAAGGGTAGACTCGGCGAGTCCAAGGAGGGACTCGGCGAGTCCGATCGGGATCCGAGTCGAGGAGTAAGCGACCGACTCGGCGAGTCGGCCAAGGTGACTCGGTGAGTCTGGTCTGAACAAGGAAAACCCTAATACCGGTAGTTGTACCCTATTTAAAGGGTGTTATGTCCCTCCCTCAGCCCCCATATCACCCTAGAGAACCAGTACACCCTTGATTTCGTGAGAGCTTCCATCATTTGAGAGATATAGCTTGGAGGAAGGAACTTTGGGAAAGGAACTTGAAGATGAAGAAGGTTGCTTCAAAGGAGGAGGTGTAGATCCGAGATCTACTTCAGTGGTGTTCATCTTGGAGGTAACAAGCTGCTATTTTCCCTTCTTTGCACCTAGATCTATGTGTGTATTTGGGCATTCAAGGCATAAGAGTGACCTTTCGAGCTAGGGGTTCAGATATGAGGTTGTTACCTCAGATCCATGCTTATTTTGATCTAAAACCCCATAAAGTATCAACCCTTGAATTGATTTTGAAGCCCCTTGGCCTTAAACCCTAGTTTATGGCATATTCTGCCTAGATCTCCTTCTCTACACGTAAAGTTTGCAACTTTACGTGAGGAATAGGCTTGGGAAAGGTAGATCTACAGTTTGGAGTCCATGCATGACTCAAAAGTCCTCTGCATGTAAGGATAACTGAAGGGACTCGACGAGTCCTTTGAGTGGACTCAGCGAGTAGCATGAAGTTGTGGAGAAACTCGACGAGTGGGATGAACAGCTCATCGAGTCGTATGAAGATTGCCTTGTACTCGGCGAGTCTGTTCTTGGACTCGGTGAGTCAGGTCGTGAAACCCCAAACCCTTCAAGTTGAGACTCGAATCAGTGAGTCGGGTGGAGACTCAGTGAGTTGGATAGGTCAGGACTCAGAAATCGGTAGACTCGGTGAGTCATGGACTGACTCGGCGAGTCGAGTCGCGAATGGAAGGAATCTGATCATTTTGAACTCGGCGAGTCAGTAGGGTGACTTGACAGGTAGTGTTGACCTGGAAGGTTGACTTTGACCTTGACCAGGTGTAACGCCCGTAGATCCGGGCTAGTCAATTTAGAGACGATAAGCATCAAAAAATGACTTTTTGATGGAAGATTATTTAGAAGGATTAATCTTAACCAAGTTGTAGTATATTTCACAAGGTTTCCATGCATATAAAGAATGCCAAAATCCGAGTTATAACGAAGAAGTTATGACCTGTCGAAGTTTCGCGACAGAACCGGCACGACCTAGTGCGACCCAGCGCGACGTAAATAGTGAACTTAAGGTAGATAGATATCTATCCTTAGTGATCTAAACAAGAGTTGAAGATTTATTCGATTGTAGTGCAACAATAAAAAGACAGAAGAAAACAGAGTTTAGATGAAGGAGTTATGAATTTCGAACGGAGTTTTCCTGTCCCGGCCTACTATAGATAATATATAAGTAATATACTTATTATATATTAAAAATAAAGTCAAAATTAGCCAATGGAGTCTAAACGATAGTTGTAGAGCATAATCTCACCTTCGCATCGATATAAAGAACGTCGAAAACGGAGTTCGTATGCGAAAGTTATGAATTACTGAAGTTCAGGGCGTGAAACCCCAAAACTATCAGAGACCACGACGTGGCAAGCAGTGCCACGACGTGGCAAATCTCCTGACAGCTCCGTGAGTCCCCCAAATGCAACTTGGGATGACGCATGCAGTGACGATCAAGCCCACGATGTGGCAATAGGATCCCACGACGTGGCAAGGGCCAAATTTGCCCTATAAATAGATTTGAAGGGCCAGCCGACTATGGTAGCTCCATCCCTTCTCTCCCACTCCCGATACACCCTCTAAGCCCTATTTTAACCCCCCGAAGCCCCAGTATCAACCCCGAGACCCGAAGCAAGTCCTGAAGCCCGAAGATCCCAAGAAGAAAAGAGTTTCCGAGCTGAAGCTCTGCCCGCGAGAAACTAGGTGTGTGAAGTGATCCCGGTTTCACCGAAGAATACTACTTCTACAAGTCGTAGTGTTGTCCGATCATCTTCTGATCAAGTGAGTGTATAGTCCCTTTCATAAACACGATTATAATACAAGTATTGTTTGAATGTATTAGGTATATGTTTTGGGTGAGTATGTGGTCACATTCTTCTAACACATAAATATTAAGTATTTGTTATGAAATACGTGCTATGTGTTTATATATTGTTTGTTTATTTGAGATTGAGTATGGAATGGATGAACTATATAGGTTTTAATGAGTTAAACTGTATATATATTTTGTATCTACGAATATGTTGGGTAGGACATGGGTAGATGAGATCCGTGAGTATGGATCAGATCAAGAGGTTAGTTTTAGATCCGTGAGTATGGATTAGATAAAGAGATTGGATTTAGATCCGAGAATATGGAATAGAAAAAGAGATAAACTTGTTATTAATCCGGGAGTATGGATTAATACATAGTAAATTATCCCTAGTCCGGGAGTATGGATTGGGCACAGTTTTAGATCCGGGAGTATGGTTCAGACCAATAGGTAAACTTGTCATTAATCCGGGAGTATGGATTAAGACATAGTAAATTGTCCCTATTCAGGGAGTATGGATTGGGCACAGTTTTAGATCCGTGAGTATGGATCAAACCAAGAGATTAGTTTAGATCCGGGAGTATAGATTAGACCAAGAGGTTAGTTTTAGGTCCGAGAGTATGGATCAGGTGGATAGATTAGTTTAGATTCGTGAGTAGGGATCAGATAAAGAGGAAAAGTTTAGATACAAGAGTTTAGATCGTGGCATTGTGAGGATCGATGGGGTGGGATAAGAGTTGCCTTTTTATATGGTGAAATTATATAATTTTGGATGTTATATATATATTTATATGATATAACATTGTGGGATGAAAACCCTATATGCTCACCAGGCTCCCAAGCCTGACCCACTCAATTTAATTGTATCACAGGTATCGATACAAAGCTGCTTTGCACTGAGAGATTAAAGGAGATGTAAATCACTAGAGTAAATGAATGTATGTTCTGTTTATGCTTATGTGTCTGTATCGGAACATGACATCCCGAGGTTTTATTATTTAATGAAAATACATTCTCTTTGAGAAATGTTTTGATAAGTTTTTATCATATCTTGTTTTGGGAACAAATTCTGCAACCGTTTTCTTTAAACGATTACTCTGATTTATAAAACAAAGCATAAGTACACCTAAATTGACACAAGCACTAGTTTATTTTAGGAATGATGCCTAAAAAGCTTTTATGTGCTAAATGTTTTGTGTGATAGCTATATTGATGCTATTATTTGTTCGGATCTATGGTCTGTTGCCAACCGGATCTGGAAACCTTATGTGTTTAGGATTCTAAGCGTATGGCTACGGTATTAGAACTAGCATGTAAACGTTTCGGGGTGATAAGGAGATTTATACGTTTATCGTAATTAAAGCTTTCTTATCTTAAAATTCTCGCTTGGTACACCGAATGTCTGCTTGGATGTACAAGGGGTCATGGTGAAGACTCGTAGAGAAATTAAGTAAATGGAGGAAATGAAGAAGGCTTATGATAGTGGATGACACCTATCAGAAGATATCGTAAGAGTGGTATCTTGCCTTTACAGTATGTCTTATGAAATAAAAGTACGTTTAGAGGAGTACGGTACGTCTAAAGTACACCTTCGATTGGCAAGATGATGGAACGATTGGTGAAATTCTTGAAGTTGTCTCATCATCTGATATTTTCATCACTAATCGGGTTGAAGTAGAGTTGATGATTGAAGATTGAGCAATGAAGAAGTCCTAGTAAGAGTCAAGGGAAATTGTTTATGATTACTTGGACACATTCGTATGTGTTAAACTGTTTTGTGATTTTCTTGTATGGTGACAGATTTGTATCCGAGCGGGGCTCGAAGCCAGGCGGGGCCGTTGTAGCAGACGAGGCCCAAGGTAGGGAGCGAGGCCCAAGATAGCGGGCGTGGCCCAGTATGTGCAATATGTGGTTATGCATGGTATGTGGTAGGGTGGGGAACTTACTAAGATTCGTGCTTACGGTTTTCAGTTTTGGTTTCAGGTACTTCTGGTAGCGGAGGGAAGAGCTCGGGGTGATCGCATGGCACACACCATAGATTAGACAGCCTAGGAATGTTTACTCTAATAATGAATATGTGTTCTGAAAACTTATACTCATATTATGTTTTGAAATGATGACTTTACTTTAAGTAATGATTTATAAAAAGAAATTTTTGGTCTTAAATTTTGGGTCGTTACAAGTTGGTATCAGAGCCTTGGTTTAAGGGATTTGGACATGCTCTCAGGTGTGTCTGAACTCAAGCTGAGGATTTGGTATGGGAGTTTTCAAAACGAAAAGACAGTTTTCTAAAAAGAGAGTTTCGAGAAAGAAAATGGTTTTAGAAAAGTAAAAAGAATTCATAAAGAAAAGAACTTTGAAAAGAGAAAAGAGGTGTGGTGCGTGCAATCAACCGAGCTCAAGTAAGTACCCCAAAATACCCATACAAGTCTATGTTTTGATTACCAGTTAATAGAACAACATGCTAGATTAGGACTAAGGATCTAGGGATGATGCCTTATGTGCCTATTATATGTGCTTTTGATCTGCATGATAGTGCTGAATTGATAGTAGTAGGATAGCCTGTTTAGGTTATGCCTGAGTTTATGAGTTGTGTTGCATGCTAGTTCGGATTCTTGCTATGTGGATATGATTGCTTGAGTATGTTATGGTTAGATTTTCCCTTTGTCTGAATGTTGCTTGCTTTGTGCATGGTGGGATTCTGAGTGATGGGAGTTAGCCATTAGGTGGATACGGTACGTCACATGTGATCAGGGTTGGATAATCTCAGAGTGTTGGATTTGGTCCTATTGCGCAGCTCTTGTTTGAGTCCAACCGTTGTAGGAACGAGTCCTCTACTTGAAGGATTATCTGAGCCTCATCACATGTGACGGTATTCATGTGATGGCTAATTGGCATCACAAGGGGACCTTCAGCAGTTGAGGGCTGGTTTGAGTTGATTCAGAGGTTTCCCTAGGGTAAGCCTAGGATGAGGTAGTGCTGGGAGCAGTAGAAGTAGAAAAGGGACCTGGTGGAGTCAAAGCAGTTCTTGAGGAAAGTACGGATAGATGTGGAAGGTAGTATGGGCCCGTACTACTGAAAGCAGAGGATCCGTACTCGATTCGGGAAAGGCCGAGACAAGACCGGGAACCTGGTAGTGAGTATGTTTGGTCTCGCAGTAGTGAGGAGTATTCTGATAATGGTTATGTTATATGTTTCAGTACGGTGACATTGCAAGAGGGACCAGCGGGCGGATCAGGCGCTGGAGAGGGATTGGGCTCGGGTTTAGGGGCCGAGCAGCTCGAGGAGCGGATGAAAGAGTTGATATCAGCCGAGGTTACGCGCAGTATTCTAGCTCAGACTCCTGTGATCTTTGGCATTGTCAAGGAGGGTATATTGGAGATTTTGGATGAGAGGCTGGGAGCCTTCCGTACTGAGATGATGGCTTTGTTGGGAGCGCGTACCTTGACATTTCGGGAGTTCAGGGCTTGCAGAGCACTAGATTATCATGGGGCTAGGGACCCCGTCGCTAGCAGCAGATGGTTGGCTGATGTTGCCAACGCATTCCGTACGAGCCGGTGTCCTGAGGAGGACAAGGTCAGACTCGCTTCCTGTCTTCTGAAGGACAGAGCGAGGGATTGGTGGGAAGAGATTGGTCATGCTTTGGGTGATGATGCCGCGTTGGACGCGATGACTTGGAGTGATTTCTCAGCTAGGTTCAGAGTGGAGTTTTCGCCGATTATTGAGGTGCAGCGCAGTTGGCCCAGGAGTTTCAGGATTTAACGCAGACTACTGAGACTGTGGCGGAGATCACCGCCAAGTTTAGGGAGAGAGCCCTCCTTGTTCCGCAGTATGTCGCGGATGAGGAGATGAAGAAGGCACGATATCATGAGATGCTGAGGGATGACATCAGGGAGTTCGTGAGCAAGCCCGATTGTAAGACGCTGGAAGATATGATTTCTCGGGCCAGGGAGAGGGAAATTGATTTGGAGCAGATCCGAAAGAGGAAGCCGGATGAGGTTCAGGTAGCCGCGAGTTCGGGCAAAAGGCCCAAGGGATCGGATTCAAGATCGAGGGATCATCAGGACCGCAGTCGATGCAGAAAGTGTGGTAGGATGCACGGGTGCACGTGCAGGAGTGGTAGTGGTGGTGAGTCTGGCTGCTTCAGGTGCAGTCGGACTGGTCATTTTAGCAGAGATTGTACTGTTACCATCACCCAGGGATCAGACTTGATATGTTTTCACTGCAATCAGCGGGGCCACAAGAAGGCCCAGTGCCCCAGTTTGCTTTCAGCAGGACGGGTGATGGCACCTGCCCCTGCAACTTTGAGGATCATGGACGGACGTTAGGGCCGTGCGGAGGTGCCTAGGGTAGGAGGCAGGGCTTATCAGATGGCTACCTTGGAGACGTAAGCGAAACCGGACGTTGTAGGTATGCAATTTCCATTTTCAGTTCTTCTGTTTGTGCATGATCTTATATTGTTATGGTTCTGCATCTTTATCTGTATGAGCATTTCATTTTGAGCGGTTTCATTGTGATCGAGTTATATGCCATTTGCATACCTTTGATATTGGTTAGTAGTTAAGGGATGGGTTGTATCGAAGAAGGTTACTTAGGGTGCAGTAACTGTAGCATGCCTTGGAGGGACTCGGTATGTCTCGCTAGTTCGGAGCCGTATAAGTTTTAGAATGGACAGGTTAGATCCTTAGCTATGGTAAGCTTGGGATTCCTCAGCGGATTGATTATGGTAGCAAGGATTGGGATTTATCTTCATTGAGCATCGAGGCGTAAGCAGGATCGAAGTGAGGGAGAATCCTCCGAGTGTATAAGGGTAAGAGCACGCAAATCCAGATCGAGTATGTGATTTCTGAGAAGGAAAGGAGGTACTTCAGCGCTTGACGGATTGAGTAGTTCAGGGTTGGGAGTTTGAGAAACTCCCCATTAGTCCATGCGTGTAAAGGGTAATGGTGAGTATGTGGTTCGGATTCAGGTTGAAGGGTCGCCTGTAGGACTCGTGTGATTCGGAATGGAGATCTTGAGGTCTAATAGCAGGAGATGTTTTCGTGTTAGCAGTCAGTGGCAGAAGCAGCATGTAGAGCATGGAAGAGTGGCGGGAGAGCCTCGACTTTCTTCAGCAGCAGTCAGTGGTGGAAAGTGATGTAAGACTACGGGGCGGCCGTAGCATTCACTAGCAGTCAGTGGTGGGAAGTGTTGTCAGACTACGGGGCAGCCGTAGCATTCCGTAGTAGCTTCGTTGGTGGAGTCGGGGCGAGGCCCTTATCTCCTAGCATTCAGATAGGGATCGGGAATGGGGAATGGATGAGAATGGTAAGGAGTTGCCTGTATAGCCCTTGAGAGATGAGACCTTGGGAGAGGCCGCTCTAGGATATAGTCGGGTGAGACCCGTGGGCGAGGCCCGTATGAGAATAACAATATAGGTGAGAACTGAGAGCAGGGTTGCTCAGTAGTATAGTTGGGTGAGACCCGTGGGTGAGGCCCATGAGTTTTAGCAGCACAGGTGGGACCTGGTAAGGATCTTAGTGTGTAGATAAGGGGATCGGGGATCCCAGGAAATTGTATTGCCAACATGGTAGAATAGATTGAGCAGTATAGGTGGCGGAAGTTTCTTCGAATGTCACTGGGGGAGAGTTGTAACACCCAAAGTTTTGAAGGCCAAGAAAGGAAAGAAATGCCCTAGTTTTAAGGGTAGACTCGGCGAGTCCAAGGAGGGACTCGGCGAGTCCGTGCGGGATCCGAGTCGAGGAGTAAGCGACCGACTCAGCGAGTCGGCCAAGGTGACTCGGCGAGTCTGGTCTGAACGAGGAAAACCCTAATCCCGGGAGTTGTACCCTATTTAAAGGGTGTTATGTCCTTCCCTCAGCCCCCATATCACCCTAGAGAACCAGTACACCCTTGATTTCGTGAGAGCTTCCATCATTTGAGAGATATAGCTTGGAGGAAGGAACTTTGGGAAAGGAACTTGAAGATCAAGAAGGTTGCTTCAAAAGGAGGAGGTGTAGATCCGAGATCTACTTCAGTGGTGTTCATCTTGGAGGTAACAAGCTGCTATTTTCCCTTCTTTGCACCTAGATCTATGTGTGTATTTGGGCATTCATGGCATAAGAGTGACCTTTCGAGCTAGGGGTTCAGATCTGAGGTTGTTATGTGACCTTTCGCGCTAGGGGTTCCAGCCTCCTATAAATAGGATGCGAGGGGTCCGGGCATAATTGCTCATTTCTCCTTCGTTTCGTGCCGAAGCTCTGCGTTTTTAACCCCGAAGCCACCCCGAAGCCCCGGTAATATTCCTGAGCCCCAAAGCAAGTCCCGAGATCCCGAAGATCCCGAGAAGTGCGGTTTCCGAGTCGAAGCTCTGCCCGCGAGAAGTTTGATTTTTGTAGAGATCTTTCTGATCTGCTGAGGATTACTACTTCTACGAGCCGTAGTACTATCTGATCATTTTCTGATCAAGTGAGTGTGTAGTTACTTTCGTCTAAACGCATAATTATGAAGTATTTTATACGAAATATGTGTTATGTGTATAAGTTGTTATGTGCGTGAATGTATATTCACTCTCTTTAATCTCATAGATCTGATTTGTTTTCTATGAAATACGTGTTATGTGGGTATGCCTCATATGTTATGTGAAATATGTATTGAATGAAAATGCTATACAGGTTTTAAACTATGTATAAAAATATATATTTTTATTTACTAATATGTTGGGTAGAACATGGGTAGATAGTCGGTGTGTAATAAACATATGAGAGGCCTCGATGTTGTTGTTGTTGTTGACCTAGTTATTCAGCGGAGTATGGATAACGACCACAGACTCCTTCTAGACAGTCTCGTGGAACGCTAGCAGGTTCATAACCTGTAGGTGTTGTGAACGATGTGTTCACCGGTGTACTCTATCCCCCTCATGGTTGCCTTTAGGATATCTATTGTTGAGGAAACCCCTTAGCAGTAATGTCCGTCCCGATGAAAATCCTAGATTGGGTCCCTTGAGATAGATGTTGTTTTAGGGACGTAAAGTGAGGATAACGGGAATGGGTAATCGGGATAGCGATTGGTTGGTGAAATTAAATATAGTTTATTTATTGTGGGTTGAAAACCCTATATGCTCACCAGGCTCCTAAGCCTGACCCACTCAGTTTTATTTGTATTACAGGAAGTGGCGCAAGGGCGTAAGATGGATGAACCATCAAGTTGTTTTGTTTACAAGTCTGTATATGTATATATTTGTTGAATGATTTGTAATGTTACTGTTTATGCTTAATGGTCTGTATCGGAACATGACACCCCGAGTTTTGATTATATAATGAAAATACATTTCTTTTATGAAATGCTTTGGTAAACATTGTTTTATCATGTTTTGTTTTTGGGAACAAATCCCGCAACTCTTTCAAATCAAAAGGATTTACTCTGAAATTATTTTAAAAGCATAAATGAAAATCGGTCTTTTCTGGCTGTGATTTTGGGGATGTCACATGTTACCTCAGATCCATGCTTATTTTGATCTAAAACCCCGTAAAGTATTAGCCCTTGAATTGATTTTGAAGCCCCTTAGCCTTAAACCCTAGTTTACGGCATATTTTGCCTAGATCTCCTTCTCTACACGTAAAGTTTGCAACTTTACGTGAGGAATAGGTTTGGGAAGTGCAGATCTACAGTTTGGAGTCCATGCATGACTCAAAATTCCTCTGCATGTAAGGAGAATTGAAGGCACTCGGCGAGTCCTTTGAGTGGACTCGGCGAGTAGCATGAAGTTGTGGAGAAACTCGACAAGTGGGATGAACAACTCGTCGAGTCGTATGAAGATTGCCTTGTACTCGGCGAGTCTGTTCTTGGACTCGGCGAGTCAGGTCGCGAAACCCCAAACCCTTCCAGTTGAGACTCGAATCAGTGAGTCGGGTGGAGACTCAGTGAGTTGGACAAGTCAGGACTCAGAAATGGGTAGACTCGGCGAGTCGAGTCGCGAATGGAAGGGATCTGATCATTTTGAACTCGGCGAGTCAGTAGGGTGACTCGGCGAGTAGTGTTGACCTGGAAGGTTGACTTTGACCAGGACTTTGACCTTGACCAGGGTTGACTTGGTTGTCTTTCGGGGGTCAGTTAGACTCAGTGTTGCATTGATATTGGTAGTTCGGGGAGCAGGAGTTCCGTGAGTTGTTGGGCAGCAGCTAGTGAGATCATCAGCAAGTTCAGCCAGTGCAAGTGAGTTTCCCTTTATGTGAATGGGTCTAAGGCCACAATGCCGGCCCATGTAGTTATGAGTAGAAGACCCGGGGTTAGCCCTAGGCACGGTATGCTAGTATGATATTGATATGTGCATAATTAGTTAATTATTTAGCATATATTCTTAGTTATTTTTGATTAATTATGTGAATAATGTGGACAAAAGGTACTTAAAATGTTGTGAATTGTGTTTTCAGTCCAAAAGATATGCTTGGAAGCAAAAAGGAGAAAAGGAAAGCAATTGAAGATTGAAGAGTGAAAGAAGGTGATATACTCGGCGAGTAGATCGACCCTACTCGGCGAGTACATGAGGATATTCTAGAAGATAAATACGACTGCTGATTCAAGACGGATAAGTATGGATCTACTCGGCGAGTTGATTCTGCTACTCGCCGAGTACACCCTGTTTTGGGATATCTATAAAACACGAATCCTTATCTCATGGGAAGGGACTCCTGGCGATTTTTGAAGGTTTAGCTGCGACTAAGAGATTCAGAAGGCGCTAAGGAACCCTAGGCTTCACTATTTGGAAGAATTCAAGCAATTAGGTTAATTCTACCACTTAGAATTAGGAATTGAACATGTTTGCTTTAGTAAACTTTGTTTTTATGTGTGTTTCTACTGCAATTATGAGCTAAATTCATTTTTGTTTCTGTTTGGGGAATACCAAAGAACTCCTATGGTTTGATTATTGATTATTGATTAATTGTCTTTTGGTGATTTATTAAATTAAGTTTGTTAAAGAACCTTATGTATTAATCACTACTGTTTTCTGTTAATTGGAAGGCAATTAGGTTGCATGAACATCACTTAATTGTTGACCTCATATGTCTATGTGAATGCTAAACCATATGCTTAGAAGTAATGATTATGAAACTAAGATTAATAAGAAAATAAGAAGATTAATGTGTGAGCTTGTTTGAGAAACCATCAACAAGAGGTTAATTGAATTAATAACTTAATTGACCATTACAAATCTTATTTAATCCAAATAATTAATCTAGGGAATTAATTAGTTTAAACACTTGATCAACGCTTAAATTAGTTAATTGTCTAAGGGTTAGGAGTAATGAATATGAACCTAACTATTATAATTGGTAACCAATAGCAATTAATCTATCTTAAACTTAAATAACCATAGGAGTGAATTGGTTGAACCTAAATAGAAACATCTTTATCAAATTTGGTGAATAGTTGTTGCTTTAGTTAATTAGTTAATTTAGTTTGTCTAAGTTTCTAGTCTTGCAAAACTAGAGAAAAACCCTTTACTTTTATTATTTGTTTTAGTTAAAATTAGTTATTAGTTTAATTTTCCGTTCCCTGAGTTCGATACCTTATTTATCAATCTATACCATTTAAAGACAGGTTCACTGCCTTGTGTGCTCAAATTATTAATAAAAAGTAGGGATAAAACTAGTTGGTTTTACACACATCAAGTTTTTGGCGCCGTTGCAGGGGAACGGTTCTAAATAATTAAGCTAATTCCTAATTTTTTCGATCCTTTGTGTGAGTTTACTTGCATAAAGTTCATTTATTGCAATTTAGTAATTAGTAATTAGGTTTTAGTATCTGTTTTAGTTAGTTTAAAACTTAGAAATTTTTTTTTGAAATATCACTGATACTCGCCGAGTGCAATCGCACCTACTCGGCGAGTAGCAGTTTACTCAGCAGTAGATTTTCTTTATTTTTACAATCTTTTTTTTTATTGATTAATTTTATTTGCTAATTGTTATTTTTTTTATTTTATTGATTAATTTTTTTATAGTTTAATTTTGATTTTAATTTTTATTTATGATGTATTTTCCAAATCTCGATGCTTTTGATGCTTTTCTTGAGGATGTAGTACAGGAAATTGAGCAAGGAGATGAGGAGTATGACTCAGATGAAGATTTGAAGAAATTTGGAAGATGGTTAGATAACATTTTGCCCAACACAGAAGGGACATCTGAGTTACAAGATGAAGAATTTAATCCAGAAAGAGACTTGGAGGAGCTGGAAAGATTGCTAGCAGAAGGGTCAGATGAAGAACAAGAAAAACCTGAGTTGCAGGAACCAAGTTGTGGTTTGACCATTACCACGACGTGGCCCCCTGTTCTTCCGATTTGTGTTTCGAAGCGTGGGGTGACGATTCCAACTTTGGAGAAAGTTCTAAATCATGATCCATTTATGATTAGTATCCGACCGGTTCCAACCCTTGTCAATATTCTTGGGTTTTATGAATTCAAGCTTGTTTGGCCAATTTTTGAAGCAAAGAGTCGAATTTTACAAATTGGTCCAAAGAAAATATTTAATGCAATGGATGGATGGGCATCAAATTTATTAGAAGTTTATTAAGTTGGGAGTCCAGCTAAAGACTCGCACAAAAAGAAGCGCTTCTCGGGAGGCAACCCGAGTTTCAAGTTTGCATTTTCTTTCCTTTTCGTTATTTTTCATTTTATTTTTTTTCATTATTCTTCGTTTATTCTATGTTTCTAAGTGCTTGAGGACAAGCTCTGCTTTAAGTGTGGGGTGGAGGGGCTAAACAAATGAATTGATACATTAAAATTGGCAAAATTACAAAATTTTTCAACCTGTGACATCTACTCGGCGAGTATATCGACTATACTCGGCGAGTAAATGCCTGATTGCAGCCTTAAGTTGATAACACGCGTGTCTACTCGGCGAGTAGATCCATCCTACTCGGCGAGTAGCCGGTTCAAACCCAGTAAAATAAAACCTGTAAAAAAAAATGTTATTATTCACCAATTCATCCCAACACTCGCCGAGCACTTCCTCTCAGCCGCCTCCCTAAGCATTTTTCAAGAACTCTCCAAATTTCTACTCTTTTCTCTTCATTCAAGCAACAAGGTAACATCTTTACCCTTTAATTTCATGGAAGGTTCAATCTTTGTCACAGATTTACCCATACTTGATGTGATTTCGGATTTTGGGAGTTTTTCCCAATTTCTAGGGTTTTGATTTAGTCATGAATTAGATGTTGTTAGGAGTAATTTCTTCAAGATCTATGGTTAGAAAAGTAATTATAACAAAACCCTATGAACAATTTGGACTATTGCACAGATTACACAGATCTGATCTCGATCTGTCAAGAAGTTCATACTACTCGCCGAGTAGGTTCGTGTACTCGGCGAGTAGGTCACAATCAGATCATAAATTTTCCTGTTTTAATTACTGGGTGTTGTTTGTTGCTGTGTTTTTGATATGTGTATGCAGATAGCATGGCAAGAAGAGGTCAATCCTCACGTGGGGGAAGCCATGGTGATATGCCATGGTTAGCCTTTCAACAAATCACCTCCAAATCATCCAAAACTCGAGCCCTAAACAGGTTGGAAGCACTTCGACAGAAAGAAATCCACCTACCGAATGCAGTGGATTGGGGATGGATGGGCAATGTTGGCTTGGAAGAGGAACTCACCCCATATTTGGTGAAAGATTGTAACTTGGGTTATGCCAACATCACTTGTGATGGTTGGTTGCAATTGTTCAAGATCCAAGAGCCGGTATACGCGGAGTTGTGCTGGGAATTCTTCGCTACCATGTCATTCCGAGGTGGTAGTGAGTTTTACAATCCTAACACGATCTCGTTTTCTTTGGGTGGGGAGCTGCGACAATGCAGCATGGCTGAGTTCTCTTGGCGGTTGGGCATCTACGATCAAGACATGGCGATGACGGATTACTTTGAAGCCTTCTTGGAGAATACCTACAAAGAACTTCCCGAGGAGGTGGTGGCATCGACATGGTGGAGTACAATTGCTAACCGAGTCTACATACCTTCCACTGCTCAAGAAGGTCATATCCGTTCTCCGATCCACCGACTCATTCACCGGTTCGTTGCAAGCACGATCAACATGCGGAAGGATGGGGACAAAGTTCCCACCCTTGATATCTTTTACTTGTGGAGTATCATCACTCCCGACGTCTTCTGCAACCTTCCGTACTGCATTGCTAAATTTCTTGCGGAAGGGGCGGTCAAGGAGAAGATAAACTCGAAGATAAATGGGGGCATGTTCATTACTCGGCTTGCGAAATCATTTGGGATCTTGGATTTGCCGCAAGCTCAAGCGCTAACGATTATCCACCCTCCTCCGTTCAACACTGCACTTTATAGGAGGGCTCGGATAGTTGAAAATTTTGGTGATTCCTTTACTATCCCGAATGAGGATGAGCCGGCGGTCCCCGAGGAGCCGGGAAGGCGGGTTAGGCCAAGGAGCGAGCGGGTACGGGAAGACCCACCGGTTATTCCGGTGAAGGATAACGAGGGTTGGAACCAAGTGGAGTACCGATACTACTTGGATGATATTGGGCGAGGGGTTAATTACACCAATCAATCCTTCGAGTATCTTTTCCAACAAATGCACATTGCCCCGCGACCTGGACCCGGCTACCCGTATATTATGGATTGGGACGAGAGGATGCGAAGAAGGGGTGGAGAAGGAGGTAGTGGAGCTGGAGGAGCCGGAATGGAAGAGGAAGATTGAAGATTTTGTTTTGTTTTGTTTTGTTTTATTTATGATGTTTGTTTTAAGACAATTGTGGACATGTTGGATTTGGCTATGTGGTTGAAATATTAGTGTTACTTTTAGTTTTCTTTTCAGGTATTGAAGCTAAGAAGCATGCTAATTAGGAAGGGTCAAGAGAGGAATGAGAGTCTTTATGAGTGATTATGGAGTCTTGTTCCTAGGATTGAGTCCGTACGAGTCAAGAGTCTTATGGAGTGTTGCTGCTTAGGAAATTCGCGTGAGAGTACATTTATATTTCCATGTCAACACCAAAGTAAAGAGAGACAGCGGTTCAAGGAATTCTGGAAATATACGCCCTACTCGCCGAGTGCACTAACACTACTCGGCGAGTACATCTGCTTTTACACGAACTGCTTCGCCATCGAGTTCTACTCGCCGAGTCTTCACGGCTACTCGCCGAGTAGCCTGCTGTAGGAGGAGTTTCTGAATTGCTCTGGCTAATTTTTCTGCACCATTCATATACTCTTTATGAATTACTACTGAAGATTGTTCAACTACCCTTTTCCTTGGAGTTTTTCGAGCTATCAACCACACGAGACGTATGACGCCCGTGCCATGGATGAGCTGTTCCCATGGTTAAAGTCACTAGAAGAAGGAGTTGAAGAGAGAGTGTCAACCTAGCGACTGCTACCCTAGGGGAGTTTGTTCCAACTTTCTCTCTATTTGCATTTTTAGTTGGTATAATATGCAATGAGGGCATTGCATAAAATAAGTGTGGGGTAGGGGGTTAGTCACATCTTAGAACACTTAGAATCTTAATTTAAGCTAATTTTTTAAAAATTGTTGCATACCGAAAAATGTTTAGGTCTTAAATTAGAAAACTTTGGTAAAAAACAATTAGGATTCCATATTAGAATTGTGTTAATAATTGCATGAAAACCCAAATGTTTAGTTGAGCCTATATACGTTCTAGTGCATTTGTGGCTTCCTTATTTCAGTGAAATCATGAGACAAAAACACGACCTTGCTCAGCCTGAGGGATGCAATATGTTTAGCAGCCTAAACCTGAAATGTATCCAGGAAAGTTTTTATCATTAGCCAATAAAGGTTGAGATTGAGCGCCCCTGCTTAAGCATGAAGGGATTTGAGTGAGAATTTTTTTTTTTTTGAGAAATACATGAAAAAAAAGAATTACTAGAAAAAGTTATAGGAATTTTGGAGCAAATGAAGTGAAGATCTAAAGATCAAAATTCCAAGAAATCCAAAAAGTTGAAGATACCAAAAGTCAATACAAGTTGGTGAATTCAAAGATATCAAAGATCAAATATCAAGAAAGTGAAGAATTCAAAGAGCTCCATAGTGGTATCAAAAAGTTGTAATTCTAGAATATGTGTGCTTGGGTTGCTCAATTAAAAATACCTTGAGGGTAAAGAGATTTTCTGAGGATGGATTCGGAGGGTTGCATAAAATGAGCATAGTTCGGGGAGAGTGGGCGAATGTTTATGAGGATTGTGAGTATTTGAAGTATGGGGGGTTTTTAGGAAATTTTAGACACAAATGCATGCGTTGCGGTCTTGGCATAATGGCTGGGTTGGAATGGAGTTATTACATGTGATTTTAATATGTTTAAAATTTAGTTTTGCTTGGGGGCAAGCAAAAGTCAAGTGTGGGGTATTTTGATATGTGCATAATTAGTTAATTATTTAGCATATATTCTTAGTTATTTTTGATTAATTATGTGAATAATGTGGACAAAAGGTACTTAAAATGTTGTGAATTGTGTTTTCAGTCCAAAAGATATGCTTGGAAGCAAAAAGGAGAAAAGGAAAGCAATTGAAGATTGAAGAGTGAAAGAAGGTGATATACTCGGCGAGTAGATCGACCCTACTCAGCGAGTACACGAGGATATTCCAGAAGATAAATACGACTACTGATTCAAGACGGATAAGTATGGATCTACTCAGCGAGTTGATTCTGCTACTTGCCGAGTACACCCTGTTTTGGGATATCTATAAAACACGAATCCTTATCTCATGGGAAGGGACTCCTGGCGATTTTTGAAGGTTTAGCTGCGACTAAGAGATTCAGAAGGTGCTAAGGAACCCTAGGCTTCACTATTTGGAAGAATTCAAGAAATTAGGTTAATTCTACCACCTAGACTTAGGAATTGAACATGTTTGCTTTAGTAAACTTTGTTTTTATGTGTGTTTCTACTGCAATTATGAGCTAAATTCGTTTTTGTTTCTGTTTGGGGAATACCAAAGAACTCCTATGGTTTGATTATTGATTATTGATTAATTGTCTTTTGGTGATTTATTAAATTAAGTTTGTTAAAGAACCTTATGTATTAATCACTACTGTTTTCTGTTAATTGGAAGGCAATTAGGTTGCATGAACATCACTTAATTGTTGACCTCATATGTCTATGTGAATGCTAAACCATATGCTTAGAAGTAATGATTATGAAACTAAGATTAATAAGAAAATAAGAAGATTAATGTGTGAGCTTGTTTGAGAAACCATCAACAAGAGGTTAATTGAATTAATAACTTAATTGACCATTACAAATCTTATTTAATCCAAATAATTAATCTAGGGAATTAATTAGTTTAAACACTTGATCAACGCTTAAATTAGTTAATTGTCTAAGGGTTAGGAGTAATGAATATGAACCTAACTATTATAATTGGTAACCAATAGCAATTAATCTATCTTAAACTTAAATAACCATAGGAGTGAATTGGTTGAACCTAAATAGAAACATCTTTATCAAATTTGGTGAATAGTTGTTGCTTTAGTTAATTAGTTAATTTAGTTTGTCTAAGTTTCTAGTCTTGCAAAACTAGAGAAAAACCCTTTACTTTTATTATTTGTTTTAGTTAAAATTAGTTATTAGTTTAATTTTCCGTTCCCTGAGTTCGATACCTTATTTATCAATCTATACCACTTAAAGACAGGTTCACTGCCTTGTGTGCTCAAATTATTAATAAAAAGTAGGGATAAAACTAGTTGGTTTTACACACATCAATATTCAGGACGAGGTCCAGTAATAGCGGGTGGGTGCCCAAGGATTCGTTTACATGCTAGATTATACTTGTTGGCTGTGTGATACATGTATGTGCCTGGTAGGGAGGTGAGTGTGGGCGAGGTCCCATATCTCACCAATAGCAGAGTGTGGATGGGGTTCCATATCTCATTAGTAGCAGAACAGGGGTGAGGCCCAAACTAAAACAGGAGTGAGAGTGGGCTAGGCTCGTACCTCACTACCATTAGGAGCGTGGACGGGGTTCCATGACTCATCAGTAGCAGGACATGGGCGAGGCCCAGGATAGGCGAGGCCTTAGGACAGAACCAGTTGCATGTGTTTAGTTATGTGTTGTGAAATGTTTATGTGTTATTATTTTTTGGTGGGCGAGGTCCTGTGACAGGCGAGGCCTAAGTAAAAACAGATATGTATCCGAGCGGGGCTCGAAGCTAGGCGGGGCTGGAGCGGCGGGGCCGTTGTAGCGGGCGAGGCCCAAGATAGCGGGCGTGGCCCAGTATGTGCAATATGTGGTTATGCATGGTATGTGGTAGGGTGGGGAACTCACTAAGCTTCGTGCTTATGGTTTTCAGTTTTGGTTTCAGGTACTTCCGGTAGCGGAGGGAAGAGCTCGGGGTGATCGCATGGCACACACCATAGATTAGACAGTCTGGGAATGTTTACTCTGATAATGAATATGTTTTTTGAAAACTTATACTCATATTATGTTTTGGAATGATGACTTTACTTTAAGTAATGATTTATTAAAGAAATTTTTGGTCTTAAATTTTGGGTCGTTATAGATCACGGATATCTGCCTGAGGATGACGGTGGTGACTCCGCTATTGGAGCGGATTCGGGAGGCCCAGCAGGAGGCCATGAAGGAGGAACATCGGAAGAGCGAATGGATTGTGGGTCAGGTTTCGTCCTTTGACTATGACAGTCGGGGGTTGTTGACTCTGCACAGTAGGGTGTGGGTCCCGTGTCATGGGGTGTGCGCCAAGTATTGATGGAGGAGGCGCATAAATCGCGATTCTCCATTCACCCCGAGGCGACGAAGATGTATAGGGATCTTCGTCTGGACTATTGGTGGCCCTACACGAAACGGGATGTGGCATGGTATGTAGAGCGGTGCTTGACCTGCAGGAAGGTCAAGGCCGAGCATCAGAGACCCCACGGCAAGATGCATCCGTTGGATATTCTGCTATGGAAATGGGAAGACATCACGATGGATTTTATCACTAAGCTTCCCAGGACCGCACAAGGAGTGGATTCAATCTGGGTCATCTTCGATCGATTGACCAAGAGCGCCCATTTTATCCCGATTCAAGAGAGCATCTCGGCCGAGAAGTTGGCCGGCATCTATATCCGGGAGGTGGTGGCGCGGCACGGTGTGCCAGTTTCTATGATTTCAGACAGGGATATGCGGTTCACATCCAGGTTTTGGAGGAAGTTTCATGAAGAGTTGGGTACTCGTCTGCATTTTAGCACCGCCTTTCACCCGCAGACAGATGGACAGAGTGAGCGGACCATCCGGACTTTGGAGGATATGTTGCGGGTGTGTGTCTTAGACTTCGTAGGTAGTTGGGATACTTACCTTCCATTGGCTGAGTTCTAGTACAACAGCCATCACGCGAGTATTGACCGTCCTCCCTTTGAGATGTTGTACAAGAGGAAGTGCAGGACCCCGATATGTTGGGGTGAGGTTGGTCGGAGGGTTATGGGGAGTACCAAAGTGATACTCAAGACTACGGAGAGGATCTAGCAGGTCCGGAGCAGGCTTCAGACTGCTCAGAGTCGGCAAAAAAGTTATGCCAAAAAGCGCTGATCCAACTTGGAATTCCAGGTTGGGGATATGGTCCTACTGAAGGTGTCACCTTGGAAGGGTATCATTCGATTCAGGAAGCGGGGAAAATTGTGCCGTAGGTATATTGGACCTTTCAGGGTTGTAGCCCGAGTGGGCAAGGTGGCATATAGGTTGGATCTGCCAGCCGAACTCAGTCAGATTCATAGCACCTTTCACGTTTCCTAGTTGCGGAAATGGTTGGTGGATGATTCGGCAGTAGTACCTTTAGAGGACATTCAGGTTCATGACAGCCTGAACTACATCGAGCGACCAGTGGCGATCCTTGACAAGAAGTCAAAGGATCTAAGGAAAAAGAGAGTGGAGCTGGTAAAGGTGCAATAGCAGCACCGAAAGGGATCGGAGTGGACTTGGGAGCCGGTGGATGAGATGATGGAGCTTTACCCAAAGCTTTTCTAGGAACAAGTAGCAGACTTCGAGGACGAAGTCTAAAATAAGTGGGGGAGATTTGTAACACCTGGTTCCTGGTACCTATTTTTAAATTAATAATTTCGCATTTTGGCCTGGGACTCGGCGAGTTGGTGGCCAACTCATCGAGTAGAAGCGGTTTGGACACGGGAGTTAAGTGGCTAACTTGACGAGTCAGAGACCGGACTCGACAAGTCTATGTTGTCTGGACAAAATCCCTAATATGAGGGTTTACACCCTATATAAACACCTTAACTCAGCCTCCCTCGTCCCCAACACTCTCCTAGAGCTGCATATCGAAACCCTAGCCATTTGTGTGTGTGTGTGTTAAGGCTATTTTGGTGCTTTTGTTGACTTGTGAAGCTTGGAAGGAAGAAGAGGAGCTTGAGTATTCGACTTGGGGCTTGTGGATTCAGAAGTCTCATTCCATCTTCAGCTTAATCAAGGTAAAATTCTCCTACTTTGGTCTTCCATTTGGATGTTCATCTTTAGATTGTAGATCTTGGGTGCATTTAGGGCTTTCAATCCATTTTTGGATTTAAGGAGTGTTATGTGGACTCTAGCCTTCAGATTTGGGCCTTAAGAGGGGTCTCATGGCATAAAGATGCCAACTTTAGGTCCATGAGAGCCCCATGCACATTTAGGACACTTTATATGGATTTTTGAGCTAAAAACCCCATGCATGTGCATCAAGTTTGGAACTTTACGCATAAAATGGACATTAGGAGGCCAGATCTATGGTTTTGGTGTGTTAGACCTCATTTAAATTGACTGTATGGAGTTGGTCAAGGTTGGACTCGGCAAGTTGCTCTTGGCACTCGACGAGTCGGTGACCATTGTGCACCAAACGCCTTTCTGTGAGTGGGTAAGTGTAAGGATGGAAGTACCTTGTGGGTTTAGACGCAAAAAGGGACCTGGAAGTCATGGGACTCGGTGAGTCCATAGCAATCTCCCAATCTTTGAAGATGGACTCGACGAGTTGTTCATACAACTCGGCTAGTCATAGACTGGAAAAGTTCTTAAGTTGGAGATGAACTCGACGAGTTCAAGAAGGAACTCAGCAAGTCGGATGAAGATGGTCCTGATGTTAAGATTGAAGGAGAACCTGACAAGTTTTTGCTAGGCTCGACGAGTGGAGCCAGGGTTTTGTGTGGGATTAGAGAAGCATGGACTCGGTGTGTTGGTAGGCCAACTCGGCAAGTCAGGTCAACTGAATGTTGACTTTGACCAATGTTGACTTTGATTGAACTTGGGCTAACCCTGTTTAGGGTTGTATGTGATATGTGTTGACTTGAAGGTTGTCGTGTAGGGATCAAGGAGTCGTTTGGAGTCGACTTGTGCGTCGAGCATAGTTCAGACACTGCACGATATCGAAGTGAGTTACCTTCCAGTAGGGGTGGGTCTAAGGCCACAATGCTGGCCCACCAAAAAGGGGTATTTAAAAGATAATGGTATTTGTGATAATTATCTTGGTCTAGTTATGTGTTGGTTATGAGGTTTATCCGGATAGTATGTTATGTGTATGGTAGGGATTAGTTTCCCTAACAGTGGTCCTTAGGACCCAAGAGTACTTCAGTACCCAGATATGCTTGACTGTATGCCTATATCTATTGATTGTATGCTAGTGGTAGGGGGTGAAATAGTCCCCAGTTACGGGTTGAAAGATACCGATGTTGGTTACCGGTTGAAAGATACCGATGATGGTTACCGGTTGAAAGATACCGACGATATTGTATGGTATGTGGTATGATGGGGGAACTCACTAAACTTTGTGCTTACAGTTTTGGTTTTGGTTTCACGTACCTCTTCGTCGAAGGGGAAAGAGACGACGGTGTAGCAGCGCATCACACACACACACACATGTTTCCGCAAGAAGTTTTTGGGACTGTACTCTGATTTTTAATACTTATGATGTTATGGTTTGAAATACAACATTATGATTTTATAATGGAATGTTTTATTGATAAGGTTTATGGGTTTTAGCCATATGAACATTCCTATGTGCACATACAAACCCTAATGCTTGGATCTAGGTTTCTCTAATTGAACATGCATGAATCCAAGACTTATAATGGTTATTCTAACATAATGACAAAGAGAAATCAGAGTTATGAGTTTACCTTGAATCACTTGTTTGATCTTCTTGTTCTTGGAGCTTTAGAGTCACAATTTTCACTCCTCTAATGGCTTACAAACACCAACTAGCAAGAGGATGATTTGAGAGAGTGGGAAGGGACTTAGAAATCGGCCAGGGTTTCCTTAGAGACAAGGGTGCCGATTTCCATGACCCTTAGGGTCTATTTATACTTGTAAGGCTCCTAGGGTTTTACCTTTAAGCCCTAATTGGATAACTTAAGCCCTAAGCAATCCTAATCCCTTTCATGATAACCTTGGACGGATTTTAGGTCTATCCTAAGCCCCTAAAATCGTCCACACCATTATCTACAAGGGATTGTAGCCTAAAGTACAACTATCATACACTTGACAGTTTATGCCCTTCTATTTAATTAATCTCTTTAAGTCACCAAATTAATTCCTAATTAATTTATGACTTATATTAATCAAATAACAATATTATTATTCCTTATAATATTTCAACTCTCATTGTAAATCATCCTATCAAGTTGCTATGGCGAAGGCAATCCAAAAGGACCATGCTCATTCGGGTCAAGTACTTACCACCTATAGTTGCAGCCTTAGACACTATTCCAACGGCCTCCCACTTGGATAAGTCAAGTAACTATATATACCGATTAGCAATCGTAGCTCTCAAAGACGCTGTCAAAGTTTGATCTAATCAACCTTGACCTTTAGATAAGGGATCGTATAGTCCTCTGTTTAGATATCATGCAGACATTCATATGGAAACAATCTAGCATTTGGTTTCTCGATCTTGGATTTATTTGACATAGAACTTAACCGAACACATCAATTTAGTTCTGACCGGGCCTGGCACATAAGTCAAAGCAAATCATCGAGCGGCCGAGATATCGCTTTTACCTTCTTAGGATAAAAGTAACAGATAAACTTCGACTTATATGCATTTACTTATTCATTAATCAACCATACACAACAATGCATTTTATAACATCAAGTTACTAATGCGGTTTTGCATTATCAATGTACAACCAATTAACAAATAACAAACCATATATCTAGATTTTAAGACCATATGATATTATCGTCTTACGATCACCCTTTTATCACATTCCATAAGGTGATTCCAGCAAGCGCGGGTTTGTTCCAATGCTCAAAACTAGTTCATAAGCACTCATGAACGTTGCAACAAACTTTTTCTATGTCTAATACCATTTAGACAATCTACACACCAATTCACGACAATCTTCATTCATACCTAATTCCAACATATGAACGATTGTGGACAATTTGAATAATTCGATTATTCTTAATAAACTCAATTATTCTGGAAGTCAAAACATGCAAAGTGAAACAATAGTTAAACAATTAAAATAAGATAGTAACATTACTCATAAATAATACTCTTTTATTTAATCGTCAAATGTTAATTACATTTATCTATCAGGTGTTTCTAACACTATCTAATCTATACTAATATCATCTTTCAGCCCAATGCTCCTAGCATGGTGCAAGTGCTTAACCCTGCTCAGTCCCTTCGTAAGCGGATCTGCTGGGTTATCTTCTGATGATATCCTCTTCACCACGAGTTGTCCTTCTTCTACACGATGTCTTATAAAATGATAATTTATGTCGATATGTCGAGATCTACCATGATCCCTTGGTTACTTGGTCAAGGCAACCGCTCCTTCATTATCATAGAAAATCTCCATGGGATCCTTTATGGTAGGTACAACTCCAAGATCACCAATGAAGTTCTTTAACCATATTGCCTCTTTCGACGCTTCGCTCGCTGCGATGTACTCTGATTCGCACGTTGAATCAGCTACGGTCTCTTGTTTGGAACTTTTCCAAGTTACTGCTCCTCCATTCAGGGTAAAGACCCAGCCTGACTGCGAACGGTAGTTGTCCCTGTTGGTCTGAAGGCTGGCGTCACTATACCCTTGCACCTTCAAGTCATCACTCCCTCCGAGGACTAAAAACCATTCCTTGGTCCTCCGAAGGTACTTAAGGATATTCTTCACCGCAATCCAATGGGCTCTGCCAGGGTTCCCTTGATATCTACTAACCATGCTCAAAGCAAAGGCTACATCAGGGCGAGTACAAGTCATAGCATACATGATTGAGCCAACTGCAGAAGCGTATGGTACTCGGCTCATTTCTGCTATTTCGGCTTCGGTACTCGGACTTTGAGTCTTACTCAACTTGGCATTATATTGTATCGGTAATTCTCCCTTCTTCGAGTTTTGCATACTAAAACGTTTTAGTACCTTATATAAGTAAGTGTTCTGACTAAGTCCTATTAGTCTCTTACTTCGTTCTCTCACTATCCTTATTCCGAGAATGTAGGAAGCCTCTCCGAGGTCCTTCATAGCATAGCATTTCCCGAGCCATGACTTAATCTCTTGCAGTGTCGGGATGTCGTTTCCTATGAGTAATATGTCATCGACATACAAAACGAGAAAGCTAACTATACTCCCACTGGCTTGGATATATACACATGATTCATCTTCACTTCGTACAAATCCAAACTTTTTGACTTTCTCATTGAAGCAAAGATTCCATCTGCGAGACGCTTGCTTAAGTCCATAAATGGACTTTTCAAGCTTACACACTCTATTTGGATGCTTCGGATCGACAAAACCCTCTGGCTGAGCCATGTAAACATCCTCAACTAACTTCCCATTAAGGAAAGCGATTTTTACATCCATTTGCCAAATCTCATTGTTGGATAAGGTGTCTAAGTGCATAACTATTTCTGGTATGTACTTGACCCGACCCGGCATGGTCCATTTGGGTTGCATGGCATCATGCAATTGGATAGACTAAATGAGAGAAATAACACTTGGAGATTATTAATATATTATAAGTTCTAATATATTAATACTATTATTTGATTAGTTTGATCAAGAATTAATTTAGAATTAATTATGTGATCAAAAGATAACTAATTAAATATATGGGTTGATTATGTAAATCATCCATATCTTGTATAGTGGGCTAAAAGGCTACATGGACTATCAAGTTGGGTTCCACCCATAGGATGCTCCATGGATGCTCCATGGGAGTTAGAAACCCATGGGTCATGGAAATGAAGAGTCATGACACATTAGGGTTTAACCCTAGATGTGTCAACACTATATAAGTAACATGTTCTCCACCTAAAATCGGTTACACTAAGAAACAAGAGGGCTTGGCCGATTTTGAGAAGTGTGTGTTCTCTCATAAGTTCTTCCAAGAGCATTTGGTGTTGTGTGAAGCATTTGAGGCATCACACTTGGGGTGCTAGGCTCACAAGGTTTCAAGGAACACAAACAACAACAAGGTAAGTTATTCTATCTATCGTTCAAGTTAAAATTGTTCCCCATGTATGCTAGATAGGAATATAACCTTGGAATTCAACTTTGCATGATAATTAGACAAACATAGATCCAAGGTTATTAGGGTTGCATGTACACTTAGGAAGTGTTAGAATGCTCAAAACCCATCAGTGGTATCAGAGCCTAGGCTTGTTTGCTCTTATTTGTGCTTAAAAGTTGAAAAAAAAAACGGAAATCTTGATGTCTGCGAATGGACTCGTCGAGTCTATAGGGGGGACTCGTCGAGTTCATGAGTATCTTCAACCAACTCGGCGAGTGAGTTCATGCACTCGGCGAGTAGGGTCGACTGATTGCAGAATTTCGATTTAGTTGCTGGAAATGAATTAGAAACATTACCCTAAACTGTTTTGGTAATTGAAAACTTGTTTTTGGTGGTGTAATGTCTTTGCTAATTCATTTACAACAACTAGTTATCAAAATTACAAAGTTTTAAATGTAATTTTTTGATTGTGTTCATATTCATGTTCTTGTTCTTATGATGTTTTAGATGATCATAGGAATTATTTGTAACCTATGTGGTAGATTAATTCTTGATCATAATGTGTTTTAATGGAGTCCATAACTTGTCCTCAAGTTATGGAAAACCAAGAGTCACACTTGAATTAAAACCATTAAAACAAATACAAGAGTTAGAAAAATGAAGAGTCTTCATTTTATTACTCTATTAAACTCATAAGTTACAAGAAATGAAAAGTTTTGAAAGTTACAAAACTTGCCCTCAAGTTTTGGAACAAGTAAAGTTAAGTTAAAACTTTAAGTTCCAACCCCTAGAATTTTAAAAGTTAAAATTCAGCCCTTATACTTATATTATGATGATTTAATAATTATATATATATATATATATATATATATATATATATATATATATATATATATATATGTATAAGAATAAAGTCGTCTTACCGCTAGTACGCCTCATTCATGAAGCCGGTCTATAAGGTGGGTATAAGGTTGTTGCCTATAAAATGGTGACTTAATGGGTGTTTACTCTCACCCACCGCTTGCTTGATTGGTGGAGGGTCGTTAGCCGAACGGGTAAGACAAGGACTTATAAAATCTCATTCAAAGTATGATGAATATAATAAAGTAACTAAATGTTTTATTAAATTCTCAATCTTAGTTACTTTAGGAAAATGTGAATAAGGTGCTAATCCATGAAATTACACTTTACACTTTGTCTAAGTCGTTGGTGGAGCGTGTGTGGTTAACCGGCACACTAACTTGGACTTAACAAGGTAGGTAAAGGGTGACTTAAGGTTTATTATAGTATCGGTGGAGCGTGTGTGGTTTACCGGCACATCGATTGAGTGATAAACTTTAAGGGTACCAAGTGATTTGCATGGTTATTTCACACCTCGTTTTGTGATCCTCGGTATCCCAGTCACAAAACTTGGAGGGCACTCTCGAGATTGAAACATGCCTTTGAAAAGTTCATTGGATCTCAAAGAATCTAGGAATTTTTAAAACCAATAAAAACTAAATATCTAATATTTCGGTTTTCGTGGTGGAAATTGGTGAATCGTCATTCACCTACCTTTCAAATATGGTATAGCTTAGATTACGGCATACCTCTTCTAAGTTATATTATATTGTGATTGGATCCTAGCCTTAATATTACATTTGGGTGTTTTATTAAGGACTCTCTTAAATCTATACTAAACTTGTTCTTCTTTTTCAGATGTCTTCAAATAATGCTTCTGGCTCGAATCCTAATGGCTCCTTTACTCTTATGAGTCTGTGTGGGAAAGTCACCTTTGATGGATCCAACTTCAATAAATGGATCAGAAACATCAGGATGATTACCCGCTACGAGGACAAAGAATATGTCCTTGACAAGGAGCTTAAGGAAATTGATGAGTCCACTGCAACTCCCCAGGAGATCGCTGACTTTCATACTCATGAAAGAGATGCAACCAAGGTGGCTTGCATCATGTTGGCCACAATGACAGCTGAACTCCAAAAGTCTTATGAAGATTTCTACCCTTATGAAATGCACCAAGATTTTATGGAAAGATACCATCAAAGTGCACGACAAGAGAGGTACGAAGTCATCTGCTCCATGATAACAACCATGATGAAGGACGGAGATTCCGTCACGAGCCACATGCAGAAAATGCAAAGGTATGTGGATCGTTTGCTGAAGCTTAATGTGAACTTCCCTGAGGAGCTTGCAATAGATATCATTTTGCACTCCTTACCATCGTGATATGATCAATTCCGTATGACATATCACATGAACAAGGAAGAGGTCTGATGGGTTTTGAGCATTCTAACACTTCCTAAGTGTACATGCAA
The DNA here is from genome assembly GCF_052625555.1 of Lactuca saligna. Lineage (NCBI taxonomy): Eukaryota > Viridiplantae > Streptophyta > Magnoliopsida > Asterales > Asteraceae > Lactuca > Lactuca saligna. The sequence goes on from NC_136425.1 coordinate 62,116,854, forward strand.
CCCTAATAACCTTGGATCTATGTTTGTCTAATTATCATGCAAAGTTGAATTCCAAGGTTATATTCCTATCTAGCATACATGGGGAACAATTTTAACATAAAGTATAGATAGAATAACTTACCTTGTTGTTGTTTGTGTTCCTTGAAACCTTGTGAGCCTAGCACCCCAAGTGTGATGCCTCAAATGCTTCACACAACACCAAATGCTCTTGGAAAAACTTATGAGAGAATACTCACTTCTCAAAATCGGCCAAGCCCTCTTGATTCTTAGTGTAGCCGATTTTGGGTGGTGAACATGTTACTTATATAGTGTTGACACATCTAGGGTTAAACCCTAATGTGTCATGACTCTTCATTTCCATGACCCATGGGTTTGTAACTCCCATGGAGCATCCATGGAGCATCCTATGGGTGGAACCCAACTTGATAGTCCATGGAGCCTTTTAGCCCACTATACAAGATATGGATGATTTACATAATCAACCCATATATTTAATTAGTTATCTTTTGATCACTTAATTAATTCTAAATTAATTCTTGATCAAACTAATCAAATAATATTATTAATATATTAGAACTTATAATATATTAATAATCTCCAAGTGTTATTTCTCTCATTTAGTCTATCCAATTGCATGGTGCCATGCAACCCAAATGGACCATGCCGGGTCGGGTCAAGTACATACCAGAAATAGTTATGGACTTAGACACCTTATCCAACAGTCTCCCACTTGGATAAGTCTAATAACTATTACTGCAAGTATGACTTCAGGAACCGATCGGCAATCGTAGCTCTTTTCAAGGTTTCTCGAAACTAAGAAGATGATGGTACGCCATTTAAGATAAGTGATCATATAATCCTCTGTTCTAGATATCAGTCGGACAAATACATGGAACAATGTCGTACTTATTGTCCAACAATTTGTTTCTCGATTTCCGATTTGTTTGACAAAGAACTTCATTGAACACATCAATTTAGTTCTGACTGGGCCCGGTACCTAGGTCAAAACAAAATCATCGAGGGGCCCAGATATCAGCTTCTAATCCAAGAAGGAACAGATAAACTTCGACTCATATGTTTGTTCTACTACTCATTGAATTACACACAAGAGCGCGATTTTATAACATCGAGTTACCAATGCGTTTTTCGTACAATCAATGCATAACCAACTTGTAAGTAACAAATCATATCTCTAGGTTTAAAGATTTATATGATATTACCGTCTCACGATCACTCGAGATAGAATTCCATGAAGTGATTCCAGTGAGCGTGGGTTGAGTCCAATGCTCAGAACTTATGAGCACTCATGATTGTTGTAGCCTTGTCCCAGACCTCTACAACCAAACATGACAGTCTTGATTCATACCTACTTCTGACATATGACCGACTGTGGAGGTTTGAATAATATGTTATACCAAACAAAATTATTCTGGAAGTCAAAACATGCAAAAGAAATATAGTAAACGATCGACAAGAGATAGCAACACTTTACTCATAAATAAAACACTTTTATTCATCATCAAATGTCAATTACACTTTACAAATTTCGAGGTTATCTAACTACTAAATCTAATATCATCCTTCAGCCCTATGCTCCGAGCATGCTGGAGATGCTTAACCCGAGTCAGTCCCTTCGTGAGGGGATCTGCCGGATTCTCATCTGATGATACCCTCTTTGCCACGAGGAGTCCTTCTTCGATCCGATGTCTGATGAAATGGTATTTTCTGTCGATGTGTCTGGATCTCCCGTGATCCCTTGGTTCCTTGGCTAAGGCAACAGCACTTTCACTATCACAGAAAATTTCCATTGGCTCTTTAATAGCTGGTACAACTCCAAGGTCTCCAATGAAGTTCCTCAGCCATAACGCCTCCTTTGCCGCTTCGCTAGCTGCAATATACTCTGATTCACAAGTAGAATCTGCCACTGTCTCTTGCTTGGAACTCTTCCAAGAAATTGCTCCTCCATTTAGGGTAAAGACCCAGCCCGACTAAGAGCGGAAGTTATCCCTATCAGTCTGGAAGCTAGCATCACTATACCCTACAACTCTCAAGTCATCACTCCCACCGAGGGTAAGGACCCAGTCCTTAGTCCTTCGTAGGTACTTGAGAATATTCTTTACCGCAGTCCAGTGTGCCTTGCCAGGGTTCCCCTGAAACCTGCTAACCATGCTCAGGGCAAAAGCTACATCAGGTCGAGTACACGTCATAGCATACATGATCGATCCTATAGCCGAAGCATAAGGTACTCGACTCATTTCTGCTATCTCAGCCTCAGTGCTAGGGCTTTGTGTCTTACTCAATTTGGCATTACTCTGGATGGGTAACTCTCCTTTCTTGGAGTCTTGCATTCTGAATCTCTTCAGAACCTTCTCCAAGTAGGTACTTTGACTAAGTCCAATTAGTCTTTTACTCCGATCTCTCAAGATCCTTATCCCCAAAATATAGGCAGCTTCACCAAGGTCCTTCATAGCGAAACACTTTCCAAGCCAGGACTTTACTTCCTGCAGGGTTGGAATGTCGTTTCCTATGAGTAGTATGTCATCCACATACAATACCAAAAATCTAACTATACTCCCACTAGCCTTGACATATACACAAGATTCATCTTCACTCCTAGAAAAGCCAAATTCCTTGACCTTTTCATCAAAGCAAAGATTCCATCTGCGAGGTGCTTGCTTTAATCCATAAATGGATTTCTCAAGCTTACACACTCTATTAGGGTACTCGTTGCTGACAAAACCCTCTGGCTGACTCATGTAAACATCTTCAGCCAACTTCCCATTAAGGAAAGCGGTTTTGACATCCATTTGCCAAATTTCATAGTCATGAAATGCGGCTATGGCTAACAGAACCCGAATAGACTTAATCTTGGCTACCGGAGAAAAGGTCTCATCATAATCCACTCCAGGAATTTGAGAGAAGCCCTTTGCAACTAGTCTAGCCTTATAAGTGTGTACTTTACCATCCATGTCGGTCTTCTTCTTGAAGACCCATTTGCACCCTACAGTCTTTTGACCTGGTACATTCTCAACCAAGTTCCAAACTTGATTGTCATACATGGATTGTATCTCGCTATCCATAGCCTCTTTCCATTTAGCAGACTCGGGGCCTGCCATGGCTTCCTCGTAGCTGTTAGGGTCATCTTGACTTACTAGTGTCTCATCACTAATAAGTGTCTCACCTTCTGCAGTAATATGGAATCCATAGTAATGCTCAGGTGCACTCCTAACTCTCGTGGAACGCCTCAGAGGTACAGATTCGTCAATTGGCTCAATAGGAGTTTCCTCCTCAAGTTGAGGGCTAGAGTTTGAAGTTCCTTCACCACTTGACTCTTGAATTTCTTCAAGATCAACTTGCCTCCCACTGTCTCCTTGGCCTATAAACTCTCTTTCTCGAAAGACTCCTTTTCTTGCTACAAAGACCACATTGTCACTAGGTCTGTAGAAAAGGTAACCAAAGGATTGTTGTGGGTAGCCGATGAAAATACACCTCTCGCTTCGGGGTTCGAGCTTATCATGAGTCTCGCGTCTCACGAAAGCCTCGCAACCCCAAATCTTGATGTGGTCTAGTTTAGGTACTTTACCAGTCCACATCTCGTGAGGAGTTTTGGCAACTTTCTTTGTAGGGACTAGATTAAGGATATGGGCGGCAGTCTCTAAGGCATACCCCCAGAATGAGATTGGTAGCGAAGCTCGACTCATCATGGAACGAACCATGTCCAACAAGGTTCAATTACGCCTCTCAGCCACACCATTCAACTGCGGTGTCCTGGGAGGTGTCAATTGTGAGACAATCCCACATTCCTTTAGATAGTCGAGGAACTCTGAACTAAGATACTCACCACCCCGATCGGATCGAAGCATCTTAATGTTCCTGCCCAATTGATTCTCGACTTCCTGTTTAAATTCCTTAAACTTCTCGAAAGTCTCTGACTTATGCTTGATTAAGTAGACATATCCATATCTACTGTAATCATCAGTAAATGTCAAATAATAACGATTAGCATCCCTTGTGGCATGTTTGAATGGCCCACACACATCCGTGTGTATAAGGTCCAACAAACCTTCACCCCTTTCACACGAGCCTGTGAAGGGTGACTTTGTCATTTTTCCAAGTAAGCATGATTCGCAACTATCATTTGACTTTAGGTCAAACGACTCCAAGACTCCATCCTTTTGGAGTTGGCCTATGCGTTTCTTGCTTATATGTCCAAGACGACAATGCCATAATGATGCTTTATCCAAGTTATTATTATTAGTAGAATCAATACACAAAACATTATTTCCTAAGTTATCTACAATAGATACAGCTTCATACACACCATCACAAGGTAATGCTTTAAAATAAAGAACATTATTAAAGAAAGCATTAATCGAACCAACTTCATTATCAAACGAAAAGGTGAAACCTTGTTTGTACAATGCATGAAAGGAAATAATATTTCTTGCCATTTCTGGCGAATAACAACATTTATTCAAATCTAAATTTAACCCACTACTTAGCGATAAAGTATAAACTCCAATCTTGGTGACAGGTGTAACTTTCCTATTCCCCATGATTAAGTTTATTCTTCCTTGCTCCACATTCTCACTTCTTCCTAGTCCCTGCAAGTCACAACAAATATGAATACCGCAACCGGTATCAAGGACCCAAGATTTCGAATGGGGTGAGTTATTAGAAATGATAGTGTAAATACCTGCATGGTTGGGTTTGACTTTCCCATCCTTCACATCCTGCTGGTACTTTGGGCAGTTCCGCTTCCAATGAGCTTTTTCATGGCAATAGAAGCATTCAGCCTCTTTTGGGTCAGAAGAAGGAGTAATGAAACCTTTCTTGGTTCCACTTGAAGAAGAGCCATCAAGGGTCCGAGCCTTGGTACCCTTCGAAGATCTCTTTCTCTTCCTCCCTCGACTTTGCCCAATTTCCAAGACCGGAGTTGAGTCTGGAGTAGGAGTGATAGCAACCGACTTCCCCTTAAGACCTGTTTCTACGGTCTTGAGAAGTCCCTGAAGTTTGCTGAGGGTGACCTCTTCCTTGTTCATGTGATATGTCATGCGGAATTGATCATAGCACGATGGTAAGGAGTGCAAAATGATATCTATTGCAAGCTCCTCAGGGAAGTTCACATTAAGCTTCAGCAAACGATCCACATACCTTTGCATTTTCTGCATGTGGCTCGTGACGGACTCTCCGTCCTTCATCATGGTTGTTATCATGGAGCAGATGACTTCGTACCTCTCTTGTCGTGCACTTTGATGGTATCTTTCCATCAAATCTTGGTGCATTTCATAAGGGTAGAAATCTTCATAAGACTTTTGGAGTTCAGCTGTCATTGTGGCCAACATGATGCAAGCCACCTTGGTTGCATCTCTTTCATGAGTATGAAAGTCAGCGATCTCCTGGGGAGTTGCAGTGGACTCGTCAATTTCCTTAAGCTCCTTGTCAAGGACATATTCTTTTCGTAGCGGGTAATCATCCTGATGTTTCTGATCCATTTGTTGAAGTTGGATCCATCAAAGGTGACTTTCCCACACAGACTCATAAGAGTAAAGGAGCCATTAGGATTCGAGCCAGAAGCATTATTTGAAGACATCTGAAAAGGAAGGACAAGTTTAGTATAGATTTAAGAGAGTCCTTAATAAAACACCCAAATGTAATATTAAGGCTAGGATCCAATCACAATATAATATAACTTAGAAGAGGTATGCCGTAATCTAAGCTATACCATATTTGAAAGGTAGGTGAATGACGATTCACCAATTTCCACCACGAAAACCGAAATATTAGATATTTAGTTTTTATTGGTTTTAGAAATTCCTAGATTCTTTGAGATCCAATGAAATTTTCAAAGGCATGTTTCAATCTCGAGAGTGCCCTCCAAGTTTTGTGACTGGGATGCCGAGGATCACAAAACGAGGTGTGAAGTAACCATGCAAATCACTTGGTACCCTTAAAGTTTATCACTCAATCGATGTGCCGGTAAACCACACACGCTCCACCGATACTATAATAAACCTTAAGTCACCCTTTACCTACCTTGTTAAGTCCAAGTTAGTGTGCCAGTTAACCACACACGCTCCACCAACGACATAGACAAAGTGTAAAGTGTAATTTCATGGATTAGCACCTTATTCACATTTTTCCTAAAGTAACTAAGATTGGGAATTTAATAAACATTTAATTACTTTATTATATTCATCATACTTTGAATGAGAATTTATAAGTCCTTGTCTTACCCGTTCGGCTAACGACCCTCCACCAGTCAAGCAAGCGGTGGGTGAGAATATACACCCATTAAGTCACCATTTTATAGGCAACAACCTTATACCCACCTTATAGACCGGCTTCGTGAATGAGGCGTACTAGCGGTAAGACGACTTTATTCTTATACATATATATATATATAATTATTAAATCATCATAATATAAGTATAAGGGTTGAATTTTAACTTTTAAAATTCTAGGGGTTGGAACTTAAAGTTTTAACTTAACTTTACTTGTTCCAAAACTTGAGGGCATGTTTTGTAACTTTCAAAACTTTTCATTTCTTGTAACTTATGAGTTTAATAGAGTAATAAAATGAAGACTCTTCATTTTTCTAACTCTTGTGTTTTCTTAATGGTTTTAACTCAAGTGTGACTCTTGGTTTTCCATAACTTAAGGATAAGTTATGGACTCCATTAAAACACATTATGATCAAGAATTAATCTACCACATAGGTTACAAATAATTCCTATGATCATCTAAAACATCATAAGAACAAGAACATGAATATGAACACAATCAAAAATTACATTTAAAACTTTGTAATTTTGATAACTAGTTGTTGTAAATGAATTAGCAAAGACATTACACCACCAAAAACAAGTTTTCAATTACCAAAACAGTTTAGGGTAATGTTTCTAATTCATTTCCAGCAACTAAATCGGAATTCTGCACTCAGTCGACCCTACTCGCCGAGTGCATGAACTGACTCGCCGAGTTGGTTGAAGATACTCATGAACTCGACGAGTCCCCCCTATAGACTCGATGAGTCCATTCGCAGACAGCAAGATTTCCGATTCTGTTTTCAACTTTTAAGCACAAATAAGAGCAAACAAGCCTAGGCTCTGATACCACTGATGGGTTTTGAGCATTCTAACACTTCCTAAGTGTACATGCAACCCTAATAACCTTGGATCTATGTTTGTCTAATTATCATGCAAAGTTGAATTCCAAGGTTATATTCCTATCTAGCATACATGGGGAACAATTTTAACATAAAGTATAGATAGAATAACTTACCTTGTTGTTGTTTGTGTTCCTTGAAACCTTGTGAGCCTAGCACCCCAAGTGTGATGCCTCAAATGCTTCACACAACACCAAATGCTCTTGGAAAAACTTATGAGAGAATACTCACTTCTCAAAATCGGCCAAGCCCTCTTGATTCTTAGTGTAGCCGATTTTGGGTGGTGAACATGTTACTTATATAGTGTTGACACATCTAGGGTTAAACCCTAATGTGTCATGACTCTTCATTTCCATGACCCATGGGTTTGTAACTCCCATGGAGCATCCATGGAGCATCCTATGGGTGGAACCCAACTTGATAGTCCATGGAGCCTTTTAGCCCACTATACAAGATATGGATGATTTACATAATCAACCCATATATTTAATTAGTTATCTTTTGATCACTTAATTAATTCTAAATTAATTCTTGATCAAACTAATCAAATAATATTATTAATATATTAGAACTTATAATATATTAATAATCTCCAAGTGTTATTTCTCTCATTTAGTCTATCCAATTGCATGGTGCCATGCAACCCAAATGGACCATGCCGGGTCGGGTCAAGTACATACCAGAAATAGTTATGGACTTAGACACCTTATCCAACAAGGTCACCCTCAGCAAACTTCAGGGACTTCTCAAGACCGCAGAAACAGGTCTTAAGGGGAAGTCGGTTGCTATCACTCCTACTCCAGACTCAACTCCGGTCTTGGCAATCGGGCAAAGTCGAGGGAGGAAGAGAAAGAGATCTTCGAAGGGTACCAAGGCCCGGACCCTTGATGGCTCTTCTTCAAGTGGAACCAAGAAAGGTTTCATTACTCCTTCTTCTGACCCAAAAGAGGCTGAATGCTTCTATTGCCATGAAAAAGCTCATTGGAAGCGGAACTGCCCAAAGTACCAGCAGGATGTGAAGGATGGGAAAGTCAAACCCAACCATGCAGGTATTTACACTATCATTTCTAATAACTCACCCCATTCTAAATCTTGGGTCCTTGATACCGGTTGTGGTATTCATATTTGTTGTGACTTGCAGGGACTAAGAAGAAGTGAGAATGTGGAGCAAGGAAGAATAAACTTAATCATGGGAAATAGGAAAGTTACACCTGTCACCAAGATTGGAGTTTATACTTTATCGCTAAGTAGTGGGTTAAATTTAGATTTGGATAAATGTTGTTATTCGCCAGAAATGGCAAGAAATATTATTTCCTTTCATGCATTGTACAAACAAGGTTTCACCTTTTCGTTTGATAATGAAGTTGGTTCGATTAATGCTTTCTTTAATAATGTACTTTATTTTAAAGCATTACCTTGTGATGGTGTGTATGAAGCTGTATCTGTTGTAGATAACTTAGGAAATAATGTTTTGTGTATTGATTCTACTAATAATAATAACTTGGATAAAGCATCATTATGGCATTGTCGTCTTGGACATATAAGCAAGAAACGCATAGGCCAACTCCAAAAAGATGGAGTCTTGGAGTCGTTTGACCTAAATTCAAATGATAGTTGCGAATCGTGCTTACTTGGAAAAATAACAAAGTCACCCTTCACAGGCTCGTGTGAAAGGGGTGAAGGTTTGTTGGACCTTATACACTCGGATGTGTGTGGACCATTCAAACATGCCACAAGGGATGCTAATCGTTATTATTTGACTTTTACTGATGATTACAGTAGATATGGATATGTCTACTTAATCAAGCATAAGTCAGAGACTTTCGAGAAGTTTAAGGAATTTAAACAGGAAGTCGAGAATCAATTGGGCAGAAACATTAAGATGCTTCGATCCGATCGGGGTGGTGAGTATCTTAGTTCAGAGTTCCTCGACTATCTAAGGGAATGTGGGATTGTCTCACAATTGACACCTCCCAGGACACCGCAGTTGAATGGTGTGGCTGAGAGGCATAATCGAACCATGATGGACATGGTTCATTCCATGATGAGTCGAGCTTCGCTACCAATCTCATTTTGGGGGTATGCCTTAGAGACTGCCGCCCATATCCTTAATCTAGTCCCTACAAAGAAAGTTGCCAAAACTCCTCACGAGATGTGGACTGGTAAAGTACCTAAACTAGACCACATCAAGATTTGGGGTTGCGAGGCTTTCGTGAGACGCGAGACTCATGATAAGCTCGAACCCCGAAGCGAGAGGTGTATTTTCATCGGCTACCCATAGCAATCCTTTGGTTACCTCTTCTACAGACCTAGTGACAATGTGGTCTTTGTAGCAAGAAGAGGAGTCTTTCGAGAAAGAGAGTTTATAAGCCAAGGAGACAGTGGGAGGCAAATTGATCTTGAAGAAATTCAAGAGTCAAGTGGTAAAGGAACTTCAAACTCTAGCCCTCAACCTGAGGAGGAAACTCCTGTTGAGCCAATTGATGAATCTGTACCTCTAAGGCGTTCCACGAGAGTTAGGAGTGCACCTGAGCATTACTATGGTTTCCATATTACTGCAGAAGGTGAGACACTTATTAGTGATGGAACACTAGTAAGTCAAGATGACCCTAACAGCTACGAGGAAGCCATGGCAGGCCCCGAGTCTGCTAAATGGAAAGAGGCTATGGATAGCGAGATACAATCCATGTATGACAATCAAGTTTGGAACTTGGTTGAAAATGTACCAGGTCGAAAGACTGTAGGGTGCAAATGGGTCTTCAAGAAGAAGACCGACATGGATGGTAAAGTACACACTTATAAGGCTAGACTAGTTGCAAAGGGCTTCTCTCAAATTCCTGGAGTGGATTATGATGAGACCTTTTCTCCGGTAGCCAAGATTAAGTCTATTCGGGTTCTGTTAGCCATAGCCGCATTTCATGACTATGAAATTTGGCAAATGGATGTCAAAACCGCTTTCCTTAATGGGAAGTTGGCTGAAGATGTTTACATGAGTCAGCTAGAGGGTTTTGTCAGCAACAAGTACCCCAATAGAGTGTGTAAGCTTGAGAAATCCATTTATGGATTAAAGCAAGCACCTCGCAGATGGAATCTTTGCTTTGATGAAAAGGTCAAGGAATTTGGCTTTTCTAGGAGTGAAGATGAATCTTGTGTGTATGTCAAGGCTAGTGGGAGTATAGTTAGCTTTTTGGTATTGTATGTGGATGACATACTACTCATAGGAAACGACATTCCAACCCTGCAGGAAGTAAAGTCCTGGCTTGGAAAGTGTTTCGCTATGAAGGACCTTGGTGAAGCTGCCTATATTTTGGGGATAAGGATCTTGAGAGATCGGAGTAAAAGACTAATTGGACTTAGTCAAAGTACCTACTTGGATAAGGTGCTGAAGAGATTCAGAATGCAAGACTCCAAGAAAGGAGAGTTGCCCATCCAGAGTAACGCCAAACTGAGTAAGACACAAAGCCCTAGCACTGAGGCTGAGATAGCACAAATGAGTCGAGTACCTTATGCTTCGGCTGTAGGATCGATCATGTATGCTATGATGTGTACTCGACCTGATGTAGCTTTTGCCCTGAGCATGGTTAGCAGGTTTCAGGGGAACCCTGGCAAGGCACACTGGACTGCGGTAAAGAATATTCTCAAGTACCTACGAAGGACTAAGGACTGGGTCCTTACCCTCGGTGGGAGTGATGACTTGAGAGTTGTAGGGTATAGTGATGCTAGCTTCCAAACTGATAGGGATAACTTCCGCTCTTAGTCGGGCTGGGTCTTTACCCTAAATGGAGGAGCAAATTCTTGGAAGAGTTCCAAGCAAGAGACAATGGCAGATTCTACTTGTGAATCAGAGTATATTGCAGCTAGCGAGGCGGCAAAGGAGGCGTTATGGCTGAGGAACTTCATTGGAGACCTTGGAGTTGTACCAGCTATTAAAGAGCCAATGGAAATTTTCTGTGATAGTGAAAGTGTTGTTGCCTTAGCCAAGGAACCAAGGGATCACGGGAGATCCAGACACATCGACAGAAAATACCATTTCATCAGACATCGGATCGAAGAAGGACTCCTCGTGGCAAAGAGGGTATCATCATATGAGAATCCGGCAGATCCCCTCACGAAGGGACTGACTCGGGTTAAGCATCTCTAGCATGCTCGGAGCATAGGGATGAAGGATGATATTAGATTTAGTAGTTAGATAACCTCGAAATTTGTAAAGTGTAATTGACATTTGATGATGAATAAAAGTGTTTTATTTATGAGTAAAGTGTTGCTATCTCTTGTCGATCGTTTACTATATTTCTTTTGCATGTTTTGACTTCCAGAATAATTTTGTTTGGGATAACATATTATTCAAACCTCCACAGTCGGTCATATGTCGGAAGTAGGTATGAATCAAGACTGTCATGTTTGGTTGTAGAGGTCTTGGACAAGGCTACAACAATCATGAGTGCTCATAAGTTCTAAGCATTGGACTCAACCCACGCTCACTGGAATCACTTCATGGAATTCTATCTCGAGTGATCGTGAGACGGTAATATCATGTAAGTCTTTAAACCTAGAGATATGATTTGTTACTTACAAGTTGGTTATGTATTGATTGTACTAAAAATGCATTGGTAACTCGATGTTATAAATCGCGCTCTTGTGTGTAATTCAATGAGTAGTAGAACAAACATATGAGTCGAAGTTTATCTGTTCCTTCTTGGATTAGAAGCTGATATCTGGGCCCCTCGATGATTTTGTTTTGACCTATGTACCGGGCCCGGTCAGAACTAAAATTGATGTGTTCAATGAAGTTCTTTGTCAAACAAATCGGATATCGGGAAACAAATTGTTGGACAATAAGTAAGACATTGTTCCATGTATTTGTCCGACTGATATCTAGAACAGAGGATTATATGATCAATTATCTTAAATGGCGTACCATCATCTTCTCAGTTTCGAGAAACCTTGTAAAGAGCTACGATTGCCGATCGGTTCCTGAAGTCATACTTACAGTAACAATTATTAGACTTATCCAAGTGGGAGACTGTTGGATAAGGTGTCTAAGTCCATAACTATTTCTGGTATGTACTTGACCCGACCCGGCATGGTCCATTTGGGTTGCATGGCATTATGCAATTGGATAGACTAAATGAGAGAAATAACGCTTGGAGATTATTAATATATTATAAGTTCTAATATATTAATAATATTATTTGATTAGTTTGATCAAGAATTAATTTAGAATTAATTATGTGATCAAAAGATAACTAATTAAATATATGGGTTGATTATGTAAATCATCCATATCTTGTATAGTGGGCTAAAAGGCTCCATGGACTATCAAGTTGGGTTCCACCCATAGGATGCTCCATGGATGCTCCATGGGAGTTACAAACCCATGGGTCATGGAAATGAAGAGTCATGACACATTAGGGTTTAACCCTAGATGTGTCAACACTATATAAGTAACATGTTCTCCACCTAAAATCGGTTACACTAAGAAACAAGAGGGCTTGGCCGATTTTGAGAAGTGTGTGTTCTCTCATAAGTTCTTCCAAGAGCATTTGGTGTTGTGTGAAGCATTTGAGGCATCACACTTGGGGTGCTAGGCTCACAAGGTTTCAAGGAACACAAACAACAACAAGCTAAGTTATTCTATCTATCGTTCAAGTTAAAATTGTTCCCCATGTATGCTAGATAGGAATATAACCTTGGAATTCAACTTTGCATGATAATTAGACAAACATAGATCCAAGGTTATTAGGGTTGCATGTACACTTAGGAAGTGTTAGAATGCTCAAAACCCATCACTCATAATCATGAAATGCGGCAATTTCTAGCATCACTCTAATAGATTTTATCTTCGCAACTGGTGAGAAGGTCTCATCATAGTCAACTCCATGAGTTTGAGTAAAACCCTTCGCAACCAATCGCGCCTTGTACGTGTGTACGTTTCCATCCACATCGTTCTTCTTCTTGAAGATCCATTTGCACCCAACGGTCTTACGTCTAGGCACATAATCAACCAAATTCCAAACTTGGTTGTCATACATGGACTAGATCTCACTGTCCATTGCCTCTTTCCACTTTGCAGACTCCGGGCCTACCATGGCTTCCTTATAGCTATTAGGTTCATCTATCTCTATTAGTGTACTATCACTAATATACGTGTCCCCTTCGGTAGTAATATGAAAACCATATAACTGGGGTTGAACTCTAACACTTTCGGAACGCCTAAGAGGTAAGGACTCGTCAATCGGTTCAACCGGAGTTTCCTCCTCGGGTTGAGGGCCAGCGGTAGAGGTTCCTTCATCTATCGACTCTTGAATCTCTTCAAGCTCGATTTTCCTCCCACTGTCTCCTTCGCTTATGAGTTCTCGCTCTCGGAAAACTTATTTCCTCGCAACAAAGACAACATTGTCCTTCGGTCTATAGAAAAGATATCCAAAGGATTTTTGCGGGTAGCCGATGAAAATACATCGCTCACTACGAGGTTCGAGTTTGTCGTGAGTATCTCGTCTTACGAAAGCCTCGCAACCCCAAACCTTGATATGTGCTAACGAGGGAGCTTTCCTTGTCCACATCTCGTGAGGTGTTTTGGTAACCTTCTTAGTAGGGACTCGGTTAAGGATATGGGCGGCAGTCTCTAAGGCATACCCCCAGAATGAGATAGATAGTGAAGCATGACTCATCATAGAGCGAACCATGTCCAACAAGGTTCAATTATGCCTTTTTGCCACATCAATCAATTGTGGTGTCCTAGGTGGCGTCAATTGTGAAACTATTCCACACTCTTTTAGATAGTCGTGGAATTCAAGACTTAGGTACTCTCCTCCTCGATCGGATCGAAGCATCTTGATTTTCCTGCCCAATTGATTCTTCACTTCATTCTTAAACTCTTTGAACTTTTCAAATGTTTCTGACTTTTGCTTGATTAAGTAGATATACCCATATCTACTATAGTCATCGGTAAAAGTCACATAGAAGCGGTTCCCATCGTTTGTGGTTGATCTAAACGATCCACATACATCGGTATGTATTAGGTCCAATAAACCCTCACCCCTTTCACATGTGCTAGTGAAGGGTGACTTAATCATCTTTCCAAGTAAACAAGATTCGCACGTGTCATCTTTCCTAAGGTCGAATGACTCCAACACACCATCCTTTTGGAATTCGGCTATGCGATTCTTGTTGACATGTCCAAGACGACAATGCCACAAGGATGCTTTATCCATACTATTGGAAGAATCCATGCATAAAACATCATTTCCTAGGTTATCTACAATCATAATAGTTTCATAAATTCCATTACATGGTATTGCTTCAAAATATAAGACACCATTTAGATAAGTACAAATAGAACCATTCTCATTATTAAAAGAAAATCTAAATCCTTGTCTAACCAAACCATGAAATGAAATGATGTTTCTTGCCATTTCTGGTGAATAACAACAATTGTTCAAAACCATTCCTAATCACTAGAGAATACACTCCAATCTTGGTCACAGGCGACGATCTTTTGTTCCCCGTGATTAGATTTATTCTTCCATGCTCCACATCCCTATTTCTTCGTAGTCCCTGCAATTCATAACAAATGTGGTAACCACACCCGGTATCGAGGACCCAAGAAATAGCATGAGATGAATCATTAGATTTAATTGTATATATACCTACGAAAGACAGATTTATCTTTCCTTCCTTGATGGCTTGCAGGTACTCTGGGCAGCTTCTCTTCCAATGCCCTATTTTGTGGCAATGGTGGCATTCTGCCTCCTTTGGGTTAGAGGTAGGCTTAGCGGGATCAACTTTTGTCCCACTAGAGGAGGAACCACCTCAAGACTTTCCCTTGAGGTGGCTCTTAGACGGAGCCTTCCTCTTCTTGCCTATTCCTTGCCCAATGGCCAAAATAGGAGCAGCGGGTGGATTGGGAGTGGGTGCAACGGACTTGTCCTTGAGATTGCTCTCAGTAACCCTAAGGAGACCTTGGAGCTTACTTAGGGTGACCTCTTCTTTGTTCATGTGATAGGTCATCCTAAATTGGTTGTAACACGGAGGCAATGAGTGAAGCACCATGTCGATTGCTAAGTCTTCCCCAAAGTCAACATTTAACTTGCGAAGACGATCGACATACCTTTGAATCTTTTGCAGGTGAATGGTTAGAGATTCACCATGACCCATCTTAGCGGAGATCATGTTAGTGAAAATCTCGTAACATTCTTGCCTCGCGTTTTGGTGGTATCTCTCCAACAAGTCTTGGTGCATTTCGTACGGATACATGTCCTCGTAGGACTTTTGGAATTCGGAGTTCATAGTGGCTATCATGATGCAATGAACCTTCGTTGCATCACACTCATGATTTTCAAAAGCGGTGATTTCAGCCGGAGTAGCGATTTCAGGATTGATTTCCTCGAGCTTTTCATCGAGGACATACTCCTTGTCCTCGTAGCGAGCAATCGTGCGAATGTATCTTATCCATTCGCTAAAGTTCATTCCATCGAAAGTCACCTTTTGGCCAAGGCTTATCAATGTGAACGAGCTTGCAGCAGCGTTGTTTGCGTTCGACATCTACAAATAGAAAGGACAAAGATAAATTAGAATTTGGATCCCTAATTATCACCCAATAAGAAAATTAGGGCTAGGATCCAACAACAATATTTACATATTAGAAAAGGGATGCTGTAATCTAACATGCAAACAATTTGAAGGTAAGTGAATGACGATTCACTAATTCTCCACCATGAAAACATAACTTTAAGTTCTAAATGTATTGAGAATTCCTAGGTTTGGATGAGATTCATTGAAACTTTTCAATGGCATCTTTAAATCTCGATATGCCCCTCTCGTTTGTGACTGGGATACCGAGGATCACAAAGTGGGTCTGAATTACCATGCAAATTCACTTGGTGCCTTCATTGTAACAATCACCTGTTCGATGTGCCGGTAAACCACACACGCTACATCGAACTATGATAAACAATGAATCACCCTTTGCCACCTTTGCTTACAACCAATTAGTGTGCCGGTAAACCACACACGCTCCACTAAGTTCTTAGCAATGGTGCAAAGTGTAATTTCATTGGATTTCATCAATTCACTTTTCCTAAAGTAACCAGGATTAGGAATTTTTGAAAAACATGTAATTACTTTGTATTTCATATTATACTTTTAATGAGGAGATGAGGTTGCCCTATCCTACCCGTTCGGCTAACAACCCTCCATCGATCAAGCAAGCGGTGGGTGTGAGTGTACACCCATTAAGCACCATTTTATAGGCAGTAACCTTATACCCACCTTATAGACCGGCTTCGTGAATGAGGCCTACTAACGGTAAGACTATCATTTTAATAATACATACATACACACACACACATATATATATATATATATATATATATATATATATATATATATTAATCTTGTAATATTATATTAGTATAGGGTTGAATTTTAAACTTGTAAAATTCTTGGGTTTGAAATTTAAATTGTCCAAATTAAACTTTTAATCACAAAACATAAATTTCAAAACTTGAGGGTAGGTTTTAAATTTTTGAAAACATAGAGGATCAAATAACAAATAATCTAAATTAACATTTAATCACATAATTATCCATATTTGATTTATTTCATTATTTCTTGCAAAAAAATTTACCAATTTAATTAAAATAATTAATCAATTATCACATAAGAAACTAATATTTAATTAAATGATAAATATCTTCAATTAGGTCAAGGATATACTCAAACATATCACAAAATCGGATTTATATTGACCTAATATGATTAAGGTAAGTATTCAAAAGATAAACAACAATAAATCCCGAAAATAGCTCTTTGATGAGAATTGTTATCGAGAATTTTGAAAAGAAAAGATAGATTTGAACGATTAAAGATGAAGAACACAAAGAGTAAATATTAATCAGATCTCATATTGATTAAGACTGATTACAAAATAAGCAGAAGAGAGTTCTAGCATTCGTATTTTCTACTTCTAGCCTAAGTCCCTATTTATAGGGAACAAAAAAAATATATACTAAGTCTATACATTTTCACTTCGCACAAAAAATGACTTAGTAAAATAACATAAAATGCGAAACTACACAAAACACTCTATTCGACTTTTTACAATATACATCAACATTCTCCCCCTTTGTAAACAGTAGATGCAATTCAACTCATAAGCTTTTGAATTGCAGAGTGAATTGTCCTTCGCACTTCTCCATACCAGGAGATCACCTTCTTCAAATCTTTCTTGTCTCCTTCGTTATTCTTCTTGCAATTATTCATACGTACAATGAAGTGCGTATATTGCGAAGAATTATATCTTTCAATCTCTGAGACTTTGAACAAAAACTTCTTCGGATTTCCTTTTGTATCCCTTCCAGAAAACACCATGCCAAAAGGTTTCAGGCGTATTTCACCAACACCATACTTTGACAAAGCAGATTGAGTCAAAGTCTCCTCCCATGGAACTTTCACTTCCCTTCCCAACACATTTGCTAATTCATCATCTGTAAGGGCTAGACAATCGAAATAGTTATCGATTAAAGTCTTCACATGTGCGAAGCCAACCTTGAATACATCTGTATCAGAGCCTTTAAGATTGTTTTCTTCCATATGCTTCAGGATCAGTGCTACTTGAATTAAATCATTGCAGTTCATCAATGGAAAGTCAGCAACTGTGAAGTCATATTGTTTGTTGTCTGCTCTGATAACAAAATATCGAAAATTTTGAAGCATTTCTTCAAATAAAACATCCTTCTTTATTGTCACCACCTTTTTGATTTTCATCAAGGACCAAACTTCATCTGGATTCTTCCCCAAGACTGCATGAAATCTGATTTTCATTTGAGTATTATCATTCGGATTATCAAATTTCTCACTGATCTTGTATTGAGCATTGATGAACAACATTTCATTTATCGGGAAATCCAATTGGCAATGATCTGAGTTCGCAATATCATAACTTCTTTTTGGCTTCTTCTCAAACTCATACATCTCCCTACACACAACTTTTGACTATATTGTTTCATAAGAGTAAAGTTTTGCAGGATCTCCTTTGTTCATGGAGGGAGGATCACTTGCCCTTTGTCTCATTATACTCTGAAATTGTCTCATCCTCTCCATTTCAGCCTCAGCATCAGCTTTCAACTCCTCTTTTGATTTTTCATATAATATTCCTTTTCCTCTTCCTACAACATCTTTTTGAGGTTTTGAGCTTGAACCTCCTTCGTTTCCTCCAATAACAATAGCTTTGGTAATTGTTTTTGTGGTAATTGTTGTTGCAGAAATCGGTTTCAAAGGAATTGGAAGAGTAGCTACAAGTTGAGTTGATATCACTTTTCCAACAGTTTTCGCATCCTCTTCTTTACTTCGACATTCTTCTCTCCCTTGCACCTATGTGGAAACAGGCGGAGCACCCTTCGGTAGTAAAGAAGTGAAAGTTGTAAGTGGGGCAAGAGCTTTTTGAATAGCTTGTTCTAAAGTATTAATCTTTAGAGACAAGAATTCAGGAGTAATGATTTGAGTGGATGAAGAATGCGAAACTGTTGTTTTAAGATCAGTGACTAACTGTATTAGCTGATCAAACTTCATCATTGTTTCGACTTTATGATCTTCAAGAATAGGAATATCATTGAGCTTTTGAAGTTGAGAAGAAATGTCCACAATTTTCTTTTGAACTTCTTCTTGTTTCATGTGAACATCCTGAAGATCCTTCGCAAGGTCAGACTTCAACTCCTGAATTTTGAAGTTGACATCCTCACGAACTTTCTTGACATCTTGTACAAAAAGAACATGATGTTCTTTTGTAACAGCTCTAAGATCTTGAACAACAGAAGTAAAATTACTCCCTTGTGATGTAATTCTGAGCTCATTATTTTTATCTGATTGAGCAATCTTTTCCATAATCCTTTTCTCAGCTCCTTTGATCATTATATCAACCTCCATGACAGATATTGAAGACATTCTACCAGAATCAGCTTGTGTTTGAATAATGGTCTTTAACTTCTGATTCAGAATTTTAAACTGTTTTCCTATCATCAGCATATGATCAGGAATATCTTCTTCATCTGAATCAAAAGGAATATCATCAAGTATCCCACCAAAGGCACCTCCTTCGACTTCAGTATCAGACAATGGTTGCGAAGGTTGAGGTTTTTCGGGTGATTGAGATGGAAAAAGTGTTGTGAATGGGTTTTGAAGAGCATGATCAAAAATGGATGAAGTGGTGGATAAAGTTGTAAATAGTAATGAAATGGGTAAAGATGTTTGAATTGATGGTGCAACACTCAGGATAGGTGCCCCCGTATCAGATACGTTGACAACCATATCGGAAATAGGAACCTCCTCAGAAACTGATTTGGTGAGAACTATTTCGAGTGGTTTGGTTTGTGGAAGAGTGGTAGAAATTTGCGAAGTGTGTATTATGGGTAAAGAAACAGGTACCATAGCTGTGACAGGTGGAGTTTCTGGAAATATTTCTTCATCAGATGATTCGTTACGAATCACCATTTTCCTTCTTTTGACCATCGTACGTTGCATATTTTTCGCAACGTCTTCAGCTCGTTGTCTTTTCTTTCCTGGAGATACTGGCGCAAGAATATTGCGAATAGTAACACCTTTACTACTCACTTCAGCTTTGCGAATTTGCTTCAGTACCCCAGACTTAGAAGGTAAGAGTTCCTTCTTCGATTTTGCTTCATCTGATACTATTGGTGAAGATGAACCCTTGACACTTTTCTTGCTAATCTTCTTTGTCTTAGATGGAGTAGCAACATCTGGTAAGACTCCAGTCTAATCAGCTGTATTAATAGTTCGCAAATATCTCACCAAAACTTTGTGAGTTGGAGAAACTTTGCGAAGCATCGCATCTAGAATACGAGCCACATGAGAAAATATTGCTTCATCATCTTCTACAGTTTTTGGGAATTGATAGAAAGAAAATTCAGCAACTTCAAGATTTGTCATCATTGGAATTTCTTCTTTCTCATACACTTTTTCAAGAATTAAGCTCCAGTATCTTGCACAAGAAATTCCCTTCTCCGAATTTGTATTTTCCAGGCTTTTAACAAATTCCTTCCACAACTGGGTTGCATAATCAGCATTAATATTATAGTATATGCCCATTACCATAGCATATACTTCCACTCTTCCTCTGTCCAATCCGACTGATCTTCCTGTAAGACACCTTAGAAAAATGCCAAATAGGAAATTCCATATACATGGCAACCCAGACTTTCGGAAATCACTTATTTTTGTCAACTCCGGTTGATGCCCCATCTCATTAAACATATGAATGATCTACGAGTTGACAGGTTTGACAAACGGAGGGTTGTTTGGAATCTGCAAAATTTCCACAAACAAGTTCTTGGACAGTTTAACTCTTTTGTTGTTGGTTAAGTTGAAAGTAATCACATCCGCCGTGTGATTGTATGAAGTCGTTGAAGCTGCACGAGATAACCATACCATTGGGACCGGGAATGAACTGAACATGGCAGTTGCTAAAGGTGATCGTTTCAGAGCAACAATAAGCATCTTCAATTCTTCAGGATAAGCAAAAACTTTCGGATCAACTTGGTAATTGGTGCTTTGAATCTTCATCAGGGATTGAGAAAGAACCTCATCAGTGTTGGAAGTTGTGGCTGCCATTGTTAGGATTTTGAAAAAGAAAGTTGAAGTTTGGATCAAGGTTAAATCTTGGAAGTTTTGTGAGAGTTCTTGTTTTCGTAACCATACATAGTGTTCTGGAACCCCCTTTTATAGGTTGCTCAAAATTGATTTGAAATTGAAGCGGGATACATTTAATGTTATCCGACGTGGCACCTTGAAACTCGGATGATGACTGCAAAAGGTAACAACATTCCAAAAAGTAACTGTCATATCTCCTCGAAAACCGGACAGAATACCAACGATTTTGAGTATACAGCCTGTCAAGTATCCGTTATAGAATTCGAACCGGTAAAACCCTTCGCATGGAAGCAAGGCTCATTCACTTTTGGGATTTAAAGTGAAGTCATATGCCAGACTTGCGAAATCATCAGTCTGAGTTGGTTTTACTCAGAACCTCAAGGATTTCGTGTGTGCATTGTGCCAACGAAATAAGATAAGAAACAAAGATATTTGTAATGTTGTGATGTAAAAAATTCAATTTGACATGAATGCAGCAAAACCCCGGGCAAAGGTTGCTTCGTAAATTATCAAGAGAGATAATCAACTGCTTGTGTAGTTTCCCGTGAATTACAATCGAATACTTGTAGAGAAGTATCAAAGGGCTTCTTTTAAACGTCATTTTGGATTGGTTTGAAATTTCATTACATATCAGCCTTAACATAAGGTGAGAAATTGTAAATGAAATTACTTGTTTGACCAGTGTAGTCAGTGACAAGTTGGCTTGTGAAAATATTTATCATGACAAGGATTTGTGAATAAAACTTACACTGAAATCATATTCAAAAGAAAATTTTGTTCTGGATCTTGTTGGGTAACAAAACAGTCTTGGTTCTAAATATTTGATCAAGACCACACATGCAAATTGAATATGATTTGAAGTTTCGAAAAAAAATTTTGATACTGAAACAAAGGTTACGTAAAAATCTGGAACAAAGTTCCCCGTCAATTCCTTAAGGTTTATGATTTTTGGGTTTCACTTTCATCAAGGACTCATGATGTTAGATCATAAACACAGAGTTATGATTTGTCTAGGTTTTGATTGGTTTGATCAAAAACCTCAAGGACAAATCTTTTCAAAAAAAAAAAAAATTGGAGTGTAAGAATTGTTTGGTATAAAAAGATTGGATAAGAATCGAAGTGTACCTCTGTTATAATGGACAAAACAGAAAACTCTTAACTCATTTGAGAAGAGTAAGGTAGCTCATGTTGACTTATGCGAATATAAGCCTTTTTGGGAAGAAATTTTCATGTGATAATTTCATTAAGGCTTTCTTTTCACACATAGAGTCGTGTTGAGGCTTTTGGTCTACATACAGCAGCATGCTTCTAGGGACATCCTAACTAGTTTAAAAAAAAATTAATACCTTCCCATAGAAACAAAATGTATGACCTCTTCGCATTTTAGCACTGCCTTAAATTCTCAGCACACGGTTGAAAGAGCAAAGAAAAATAAAATCTTTTTGGATTTTTGATTTTTCAATAGAAAATAAAAAAATAAAATCTTTTTGTATTTTTGATTTTTCAAAAGAAAATACAAAAAAATAAAATCTTTTTGGTTTTTTGATTTTTCAAAAGAAAAGAAAGTAATATTCGTAAAACTTACCTTAGTTGATATGACCTTAGATGCGAAAAGATGTAGATGCGAAGCCATGCGAAGCCTCTGAATGAACAGTAACCTCTGAATAAGATTGACTCATATCTGTTGAACAAAACGTTTATTCTTGTGTTGATGAAATTGAATTCGCATTAATCATCCCCAAACCTGCTAAAATTCTAACAAATGATTTTTCATCAAGAGGTTTTGTAAAAATATCAGCAAGTTGTTCAGTTGTTTTGACAAAATGAATTTCAATATTCCCATCTTCCACATGATCTTTGATAAAATGATATCGAAGAGCAATGTGTTTTGTCTTTGAATGTTGTACTGGATTGTGACAAATGCAAATCGCACTTTGTGAATCACAATACAAAGAAATCTTTTTCATGTTTATTGCATAATCACGAAGTTGACTTTGAATCCAAATAATTTGCGAAGTACAAGCAGCCGCATATATGTATTCTGCCTCAGCAGTTGATATAGCCACACAAGTCTGTTTCTTTGATTGCCAGCTCACCAACTTTCCATCCAATAGTTGACATCCACCAGTCGTACTTTTTCTATCCAAGGTACATCCTCCTAGATCAGAATCTGAAAAAGCTTGAATGAAAACTCCTGTTTTCGCAGGATACCAAAGTCCTAAAGAAACGGTTCCCTTTAGATATCGAAAAATATTTTTCACTGCCGTCAAATGTGGTTCTCTTGGATTTGCTTGATATCTAGCACAACAACAAACCGAAAACATAATATCAGGTCTACTTGCAGTTAAGTACAATAAAGACCCTATCATGCTACGATACAATGTTAAATCAACAGCAGGAGTGTCTAACGAAGGAGTTAGTCGTGTTCCTACTGCCATAGGGACTCTGAGCTTCGTGCTATTAAGCATTCCAAACTTTTCAAGCAAGTTCTTCGTATATTTTTCTTGATTGATTAAGATTCCTTGCCTGTTCTATCTTATGTTTAAACCAAGAAAATTATTAATTTTTCCCATCATGCTCATTTCAAACTGACTTTTCATTAAATTTTCAAATTCAAGTGACAATTTTGGATCAGTTGAACCAAAGATAATATCATCAACATAAATTTGAACAAGCATTAGATGACACCCAACTTTCTTGCGAAATAATGTGGGGTCGACTGATCCTTGTTTAAATTTAGATTGTTTCAAGAAATTTGTAAGTGTTGCGTACCAGGCCCTTGGTGCTTGTTTTAACCCATATAGAGCTTTATCTAAAATATAAACATGATCAGGATGCTCATTGTTTACAAAGCCTGGTGGTTGTTCAACATACATTGTTTCTTCGAGTTTTCCATTTAATAATGCACATTTAACATCCATTTGATAAACATCAAAGTCTTTGTGAGCTGCATAGGCTAAAAATATGCGAACTGCTTCAAGTCATGCAACAGGTGCAAATGTTTCTTCATAATCAATGCCTTCTTGTTGCGAATAACCTTTAACCACTAGTCTTGCTTTATTTCGAATAATATTGCCATCTTTGTCGGTTTTGTTTTTAAAAATCCATTTTAATCCAACAATTGAAACATCAGAAGGTTTAGAAACTAATCTCCAAACCTTGTTTCGTTCAAATTCAGCCAATTCAGATTACATAGCAACAACCCAGTCTGAGTGTTCCATAGCATTCTTTATTGTTTTTGGCTTTATTTTCGAAATAAAGACATTAAACATACAAAGTTCTTGGTTAGTATTCAGTACCTCATTTTTCGCACGAATTTGAGCTCTAGTCAACACACCTTCTTGTAGATTACCAATTACCTGTTCTTTTGGATGATTTCTTGTCCATTTCGCAAGTGGTGGATAATTTGGATCATATTCTAATGGTGCATCTTCATGCATATCTTCATTTTCAGATCCTGCAACAGAAAAGTTATCATTAAATTCATGAAATTCTACATTTTTATCAAGATTATTTGTCTCTGTTTCATCATGCTCTCCCTCAACATGATCTGCATTTGGATACTCCCCCTCAAAATTATGTTCCTGTTGATTTTCCGAATTCTCCCCCTCAACTTGATGTTCTATAATGTCTTTCTCCCCCTCAAAAGTTGATATACAATCTTCATGGATACTTGTGTGTTCCTCCTCCATATGAACATTTGGTGTGCTTTCACAAGTTATCGACGTTGTAGTTATTGTTGATTCATCAGTATGTTTTGAAGATTCTGATGTGTGATTATCAGGAGCATTATTTTCTGCATCAATTGCGCTATCAGGAATTCCGAAAATTAAGTCATAATCAAAATCATTAATTTTAGAATTATCAATTTGAGTATTTGAATCCACAAGTATTGGTTTATTATCGAATTTACTATCAATTTGTTTAAGATAGTAATCATCAAATGTTAAATTAAAAGTTTCTTCAATTTTTCTTGTTCGTTTATTAAACACTCTGTATGCAACTGAATTCTGTGAATATCCTAAGAAGATGCCTTCATCAGCTTTTGCTTGAAACTTGGACAAATTGTCTTTGAGATTCATAATAAAGCACCTGCAACCAAAAACATGAAAGAATTTTACATTAGGTTTTCGATTATTGATTATTTCATATGGAGTAACATTGAATCTTCGATGAATGTATGATCGATTCTGAGTAAAACATGCTGTGGACACAGCTTCTGCCCAAAGATATTTAGGTAGATTCGCATATGTTAGCATGGTTCTGGCAGCTTCGCATAGAGATCGATTTCTTCTTTCAACTACACCATTTTGCTGTGGAGTATATGGTGATGAGAAATTATGCGAAATACCTTTGTTTGTGAGAAAATTGTCAAGAGTTTGATTTTTAAACTCCAAACCATTATCACTTTTAATTTTTCGTATGTTCTTCTTCAGACTAATTTCAATCTTTCTGATAAAATCAATCATCGTCTGAGCAACTTCAGATTTCAACCTGAGAAAAAACACCCATGTGAATCTAGAGAAATCATCTACAACAACTAAAATATACCGTTTTTTATTTATTGTTGCAACAGTTGATGGTCCACATAGATCAATGTGAAGAAGTTCCAATGGATCTACTATTTTTGAATCTATCACAATCGGATGACCTTTTCGATGTTGTTTTCCTTGTTCGCAAGCTGCACACAAAGAATCATTGTCAAATTTTAGTACTGGTAACCCTCGAACTAAATCTTCAGTTACAAGTTTATTTATATTTCGAAAGTTCAAATGTGACAATCTTCTATGCCAAAGCCAGCTGAGATCATTAGATGCTTTTGATAGTAAACACACAGTTGGTTTTCCCACAATTGGTTTGATGTCCAGTGTAAACATATCACCATATCTTTTGGATTTGAGAAGTATTTCATTTGTCTTTGCATTTGAGATGATACTTCCTTCTTCATTAAATACAACTTGATTTCCAGTACCCACAATAAGTTGTGATACACTTATCAAATTATGTTGAAGTCCTTCAACATAGGCAACTCTGTTTACTGTGAAGTTTCCATTTGTGACTTTCCCATACCCTTTCACTTGACATTTGTGATTATTTCCAAATTTGACTACTCCAGCATTTTCCAAGCTTCTGTAATCTCGCAAATTTTCCTTTCTTCCAGTCATATGACGAGAGCAACCACTATCAATATACCATTTTGTATCATATTGCTCGTCACATATCACCTGCATTTATTGAAAAAATTTAGGAACCCAAGACTTATTGGGTCCATCATTAGTAGAATTAAACAACTTTTTGGAATTTAAAAACCATGTTTTCACTTTGTTTGTAACAGAATCTATTATATCAACATCATCAGTTCTAGATATTGAAATATAGTTATTCAATAATTTTGGATTCTCATTGATTGTAATCTTATCCTTCACAACATTCGCATTTTTGATAACTGGTTTCCATTTTTGAACCGAAACTTGCAAATTATGGGATGATGTACTAGCAGTTGAAGAATTATTTGTGAACTTATCAAATGCACTTTTGATTTGTTGTTCTGAAAACTTTCCACTTTGATATTTCTTTCCTTTCCCTTCAAACCAATGATTGATCATACTTACATCAGACTTTCCTTTGATGTATGAAACTTTGGTTGGTTTTGATATTGAAGGATTTGGAAAATTTGGTTGTTTTGGTGAAAATTTCACTTTGACTTGAGTTAAGTTCTTCAAACTTGATGAAGTATTCGTGAATTTGCCAACATTTGGAAACTTTTGATTATTTGCAAATTTTTGCGAATTCTCAAATTTTCGATTGTTGTCATATTTGCGAATATATGGAACTTTGTCAACAGAGTTTATTTGTTTATGAAAACTTGAATTTGTTTGTGTGTTTATATGTTGAAATTTTGATGATGTTTTTGAAATTTGTTCTTTTTCATCTCTTCGTTTTTCATTAGTCACAACTTTCCAGAATATTACTTTTCTTGCTTGTCTTCTTGAAACATTATTTTCTGTTGAATAATTTCCAACCATCAATTTGAATTCTTGAGAATTTAGTTTCACTTCAACCTTTGAGTTTTCAGCTTTTTCAAAAGTTTTGTTTGATTTTTCACCTTTAACCACCCATTTTTGTAATGATTTTTGTTTTTGAAACTCATAAGAATTTTGGGTTAAATTATTTTCTACTGTGTTTTGATTTGCGGAAAAACCTTCAGTTGTGGACTTTTGATTATCTTTTTCAATCATTTTATTGAACTCAAGATGAACTTTCTCAGCATTTCCAGTAGTGACAAAAACTTGATTTGGAAAAATAGTTTTATCAGTACATACAAAATTTGAATATACCACTGTGTTGGTTTCCAAATAATGTGCGCCTTTGTCATTTAAAATTTTGTCAAATTCTTTTGTATTTTCAAACACTTGATCAACCACAACCCTTTGATGTGTTTCAGTTGAAATTTTCTTTTCTTCTTTATTTTCATCAGTTCATCAGATTTCTAGCTTTCAACTTCCACATTATCAACCTTACAATGTTGCGAAGTTGAAGATTTATCAATTTCATCCTCTACTATTGAATCAACTATTATTTCTTTACCTTTGATCTTAGATGTGATATTAATGATCGACAATTGAGAACAATCAATCTCTTCTTCTTCTTCTATCTCACTGATTTCACTCACATTATCAGAATTTTCATCAATATCAGCATAATTGAATTGTGAAGTAAAAGTTGAATTTTCGGTTTACTTTAAGATTTTCACTTGTTCACTTTTTGTCAAACTTTCATTTACAATGTTAACCAACTCATCAGCATTCAGAAATTCATCAATTTTGACAATACCATATGAATATCTATCATCAGGTATTTTGTCAAACTGAGCAATTGTACTTTCGCAATCATAAGAAACAACATCAACTTTTTCACGTTCATACTCACGAAAAAGTAAAAGTTTCCTATGTTGTTCTTTGCTAATATCAGAAGAATGATGTAAAGTTGTTAATTTTGCATACAATCGTTTTGCTGAATTACAATATATGTTTCTTTGTGCTAGCAACAACCTAACATCATTAGAAAGATTATTCCTATCACAATCTATATTTTTGACTTGCATTTCCAATTTTTCAACTCTGCTCTTCTTTATTTCTAAATCTCTTCGTGTCTCGCTAAGTTGCACATTTAATTTCTTAGCTTCATTACTAGCAGACACAATAACAGAATCAAAATAAGCCACAGTATCATCAAATGAAACAATTTCAGCATCATAAGCAGTTAATGGAATATTAAAAGATTCAAGAATTGCGCGTACCTTGGTTGTCATGGGAGACTTGTCAGTGGATTTTGACATAAAACATTGCCCTGAAATGTTCTCTTCGCAATTCTCAAAACTTGCGAACATTGCTCCATGTGTGGGATGCCTCATTTCTTCGTCATCAAATCCTAAAGACCAGATCTGATAAGTTCCACTTTCTTCTTCATCAGATTCTCCCTTAGCAACTAAAGACACTCCTTTGGTCTTAGCACGTAATTCTTCAATCTTTTCAGAGTAGTATGCTTCATCTTTCACTTTTTCTTTCTTTTCTTCTTTCTTTCGCAACATGCAATCAGCTGCGAAATGATTCGCACCATTGCAATAGTGACAGTAAATTCCTGAATCACCCTTCAACTTTTTCTCTTCATTCGCATTTTTCTGTTTTTCATCTATTTTCTCTATTTTCTTCCTCTCCTCTCCTCCAGTTCTTGTGACATCATTTTTCACATCACTATTCTTTCCTTTTGGATTAAAAGGCTTTTTGAAAAACTTTTTAACTCTGTTGTTTGAATAGTATGCTACAGCTTCATCATCGGAGTTCATCAAAAATCCTTCTACATCTGAACCATCTTTTTCATCAGTTTCTGATACCTTTGAAACAAGAGCCAAAGGACCACCAATAGCTTGTTTTGATTCTTCATACATTTCTGTGACCTCACATTCATGTGTTTTCAATTGATTATAAAGATCATTCAATGTAGTTGTATCAAAACTTTGTTGATTCTTAATCATCATGCTCTCATTTCGCCATTCCTTGCGAAGACCCATAATGAAAGTTAAATTGAACTCCATGAGAGATCTAGTGATACCATACCTATTGCAGCGAAACATAAGCTCATTCAGATGATCATAGCAATTTTTGAGAGTTTCTGTATCCTTTTGTCTGAATTCCTTCAGTTCAACTAGACATTGCTTCACAGAGTTGATCTTCGTCTTTTCACTACCTTGATACTTTTCTTTTAGAGTATTCCAGATATCTTTTGCTGTTTTACAACTATGAATGTAATAGTAAACCACAGGAGGTAGAGCACCTCTTAGTTCTCTCATGCATCTCTTTTCATTATTCTTTAGTCGATTTCGTTGTTCTTCAACATCAGTAGATGCAGTGGATGATCCAATTGGTTGAACATTAGCAGGAGCTTGTACTGTTCCATCGATACACTTCCAAAGTTCTTCATCAATTCCATTTAAGTAAATCTTCCATTCTATCAGCCCACTGATCATAGTATTCTGGAATTAACATCGGAATTTTGGTTGAGGAACCAAGCAAGTGAGAGAAAGAAGTCATTGAATTCATGTTGAAGTTCGCCATTGATGAACACAGAAAATATCTGAAAATTTGAAAACTTGATGAATTTCAAAATTTTATCAAATGAATTGATCACAAATCACTAATCGATTACTCGACTTAACAATTCAAATACAGAATCAATTCAAATCTGAAGATCAATAGTGATTTTCAAACTAAAAAATGCGCGGAAAATTTTGAGTAAATTTGTAACTCAAAAAGCAAATGATTCTTATACGAAAATCAGATCTAAGCTATTTGAATCCTGCTCTGATACCAATTGATGAGAATTGTTATCGAGAATTTTGAAAAGAAAATATTTGAACGATTAAAGATGAAGAACACAAAGAGTAAATATTAATCAGATCTCATATTGATTAAGACTGATTACAAAATAAGCATAAGAGAGTTCTAGCATTTGTATTTTCTACTTCTAGCCTAAGTCCCTATTTATAGGGAACAAACAAAAAATATACTAAGTCTATACATTTTCACTTCGCACAAAAAATGACTTAGTAAAATAACATAAAATGCGAAACTACACAAAACACTCTATTCGACTTTTTACAATATACATCAACACTCTTTCTGACGCTCGAACTCGCCGAGTACCACAATCGACTCGCCGAGTTCATCAAGCAGGAACACAAAAATCGAATTTTGCAAGCATCAAACAAGCAACCAATGCATCAATTCAATAGAAACCAATCTAGGCTCTGATACCACTTATGGGTTTTGGCCATATGAACATTCCTATGTGCACATACAAACCCTAATGCTTGGATCTAGGTTTCTCTAATTGAACATGCATGAATCCAACACTTATAATGGTTATTCTAACATAATAACAAAGAGAAATCAAAGTTATAAGTTTACCTTGAATCACTTGTTTGATCTTCTTGTTCTTGGAGCTTTAGAGTCACAATTGTCACTCCTCTAATGGCTCTTACAAACACCAACTAGCAAGAGGATGATTTGAGAGAGTGGGGAGGGACTTAGAAATCGGCCAGGGTTTCCTTAGAGACAAGGGTGCCGATTTCCATGACCCTTAGAGTCTATTTATACTTGTAAGGCTCCTAGGGTTTTACCTTTAAACCCTAATTGGATAACTTAAGCCCTAAGCAATCCTAATCCCTTTCATGATAACCTTGGACGGATTTTAGGTCTATCCTAAGCCCCTAAAATCGTCCACACCATTATCTATAAGGGATTATAGCCTAAAGTACAACTATCATACACTTGACAGTTTATGCCCTTCTATTTAATTAATCTCTTTAAGTCACCAAATTAATTCCTAATTAATTTATGACTTATATTAATCAAATAACAATATTATTATTCCTTATAATATTTCAACTCTCATTGTAAATCATCCTATCAAGTTGCTATGGTGAAGGCAACCCAAAAGGACCATGCTCATTCGGGTCAAGTACTTACCAAATATAGTTGCAGCCTTAGACACTATTCCAACAAAGGTTTTGGTAAAATGTTTATTAAGTGTGTTAATTCAAAAATGAAATTTTTGGCCTTGAAATTTGGTTCGTTACAGATGGGGGTAGGGAAAACAGAACTTTGAACAACACACTCTAACACCGCTTCGGTCACTCTTCGGTCTCCTGCACCATTGAATGAAGATAATGGTTTGACATGGTTGCAACCAAGACATCCATCCATAGTCTTGTGATAATTTTTATCGACCAAAAATCACAAAATTAAGTTTATCAATATATTTTTCGACATGGTTGTTTTTTTCAAGAAAACATTGGATGGAATGAGGTGGTTGCATGTGTAGCACTTGGTTCCTGGTATGTAATTTATTATTGTTTTATTTTTCATTTTTGGCCTGGGATTCGGCGAGTTGAAGGCCCGACTCATTGAGTAAGAGTGGGTTTGGACACGGGACTTAAGTGACGGACTCATCGATTTGGCGCCCAGACTCGACGAGTAGGCTCTGACTGGACAAAACACTAATCTGAGGATTTGCACCCTATTTAATCATCTCGTTTAGCCACCACTTAGCCCAATTGCTCCCAAAGACTTTGCTCCCAGAGACTCTCCATAGCAAACCCGAAGTCTTTTGGTGCAAGACCTAAGGCTTTTGAGTGATTTTTGTGGGTTTTGACTTCAAGGAAGAAGGAAGAGCATAGAATGATCAAGAGGATACTGAAGGATTCGAGTTTGGTTCATCATTTGCATTCTTTGAAAGGTATAAAGTCTATACCTTTCTTGCTTGTTTGTTAGATCCCTTTTTGGGGAAAATTTAGGGCTTTTAAACCATATGAGGTGACCAACCATGATTTGCAAACATGGTTGGGGGTCAAGACTTCAGATTTAGCACTTGGGAAGAGTCACAAGGTAGATTTGGGTTGCTTTTGCACCCAAGGAAGGCCCCATGCAACAAAAGAGCCATTTTAGAGCCTTTTAGCTCAAAAGTCCCATGCATGCACGTAAAGTTCGTAACTTTACGTGCTAGATCGAGCTTAGGGGATTGGATCTATCATTTGGACAAGTTTTGTACATCAGAAATCAAGGATTTAGGGTGTAGACGTTATCGACTCGGTGAGTCCGTTCTTGGGACTCGACGAGTCCAAGGCTTTGAGTCCCACATCTGTTGAGGGTCAAAAGAACTCATTTGTGTTAGAAGGGTTGTAGCAGGACAGAAGGAGTGAACCAACGCATTGGACTTAGTTTTAGATGTGGAGTTCATGGGACTCGACGAGTGCTAGAACAGACTCGGCGAGTCCAAGGCAATCTTCTTATGTTTGAAGATGAACTCGACAAGTTGTTCATACAACTCGGCGAGTCAAGGTCAGGACTTGTTCATCAGATGAAGGTAAGCTCAACAAGTTGTTCATACAACTCGGCGAGTCGGATGAAGGTTCATTGATGTTCGTAAAGAAGGGGAACTCGTCGAGTCGTTGCCAAACTCGACGAGTCGAGTCATGGATAAGGACGAGTAAAGGGTAGGGACTCGACGAGTTGACGGCCCAACTCGGCCAGTCGGGTCAACTGGAAGTTGACTTTGACTTGGACTTGGTTGGGGGTAAACTAGTTATTTTACCCCAAGAGTAGATATCAGATTCTGGCTGAGTGTTTTGTGGGGATTATAGCCAGAGGATTTCCGGAGCAGCAGTAGATAGAGGTTTCCCGCATAGATTATCAGCAGCTACTCGTATGAGGTGAGTTACCTTCCAATAGGGGTGGGTCTAAGGCCACAATGTTGGCCCACCAAAGAGGAATATTTAGGAGATGATTGTCTTTGTGATAATTATCTTGGTCTGGTTATGTGCCTTGGTTATGACATTTATCTATATGATATGTTATGTGTATAGTAGGGATCATTTTCCCTGACAGTGGTCCTTAGGACCGAAGGGTAGCTCAGTACCCGGATATGCCTGATTGTATGTTTATATCTTGGTGTTGTATGCTAGTGGTAGGGGTGGAATACTCCCCAGTTACCGGTTGAAAGATACCGATGATGGTTACCGGTTGAAAGATACCGATGATGATTACCGGTTGAAAGATACCGATGGAAGTTACCGGTTGAAAGATACCGACCGTGATTACCGGTTGAAAGATACCGATGATGATTACCGGATGAAAGATACCGATGATATTGTATGGTATGTGGTATGATGGGGGAACTCACTAAGATTTGTGCTTACGGTTTCTATTTTAGTTTCAGGTACCTCTTCGTCTAAGGGGAAGGAGCCGGTGGCGTAGCATCGCATCACACACACACACACACATGATTCCGCATCGGATTTTCTGGGATTGCACTTTGATTTTCATTATTTTTATGTCATGTCTTGGGACACAATATTATGATTTGTAATGTGTTGCTTTATTGACAATGTTATGGTAAAATGTTTTAAAAAAATTATTAATTCAAAAATGAAATTTTCTAGCTTGAATTTTGGGATATTACAAGTTGGTATCAGAGCCCTGGTTTGAGGGATTCAGACACACCCTCGGGGGTGTCTGGACTCAAACCGAGTGACTAAAAGATCTTTCAAGGAAAATGGTTTTCTAAAGTTTAAACTGAGAAATTTTTAACAAAGACGAAGTGTGATGCGTGCGACCAGCCGGGCTCAAGTAAGTTTTCCCTAAGATACCCATATTTGTTATGTTATGTTATATGATTTTGGATTCAGAGAACTGCATGCTAGAATAGGACTAAGGATCTAGGAGGATACCTTGTGTGCCTAATATATGATTCTGAGAATTGCATGCTAGTTAGGGCTAAGGGTCTAGGGAGGATGCCTTATATGCCTCTTGTATGAGTTGTATGCTAGGACTGTTTAGTTAGCAGTAGGATGGCTTGTGTAGGTTATGCCTTATTTGGTTACCCAACTCACGAATGTTGCTTGCTTTGTGTTATGGGGGTTCTAGCCATCTTCAACTAGCTAAGGAACGGATATGTAACAGTATCGGCAAGCTAGTTAGGGGGAGGTGGTGGGGACTCCTAGTGCAGCTGATGGAGGGTAGGTCGGAGAGTGCCCTAGGGAAGCCTAGGATGAGGTCAGTGGAAAGGGCATCGGTAAAAGGGACTTAGTGAAGTCGAAGCAATCCTTGAGGAAAGTGCGGGTAGATGTGGAAGGTAATATGGGCCCGTACTGCTGGAAGCAGAGGATCCGTACTCGAATCAAGGAGGGCCTAGATGGAACCTGAAAACTTCGAAAGTGTGTGAGGCCTATAAAAAGTATATGTGAACCTGACATTCGTATGTTTATTTTCAGAACGGTGGTCACGTGACATGGAGCGCGAGGTTCAGGATCTGGGTCAGGATCGGGCTCGGGTGCAGGATCTGAGCATGTGGATGATGGGTTACGTGAGTTCCTCGCGTCTGAGATCACGAGAGGTAGACTTGATGCGATGTCGGTTATCTTCGGATCGATCAAAGAAGGGATCATTAAGCTGATGGAGGATTGCCTCAGGGCGTTCAGGAGTGACTTAGCGGCCAGCCAATCAGGATCACGTACACTGTCCTTTAAGGACTTCAGAGGGAGTGGTGTGCTGGATTTCCATGGGGTGAAAGACCCCATTACTGCTAGGAAAGGGATCGTAGACATCGAGTATACGCAGCTGACGACCTTCTGCCCGGAAGGGTCGAAGGTCCGTTTTGATGCAGGGTGTTTGAGAGACAGGGCCAGAGATTGGTGGGAGTCGGTTGGTGACTCTCTGGGAGCCTCGGCTGTTGAGGCTACGACCTGGTCAGACTTTGTGACCAGATTCAGGGCGGAGTTTGTGCCAGCTGTGGAGCTTCAGCAGCTGGCCAGTGAGTTCTTAGACATGAGACAAACTACGGAGACTGTGGCGGAGATCACCGCCTAGTTCCGGGAGAGGGCATTGTTGGTGCCCCAGTATGCGGGTGATGAGGACATGAGGAGGACCAGCTACCATGACATGCTACAAGCTAACATCCAGGAGCATGTTAGTTTCTCAGCTTGACCTACCCTGGATTCCATGATTGTCATGGCTAGGGAGAGGGACATTGATCTGGAGCACATCCAGAAGAGGAAAGAAGCAGAGGGGTTGACGACGGGGGCTTCGGGGAAGAAGCCCAAGGGATCCGATGGTAGGCCGAAAGGCCAGTCGGGGTGGGACCACTGTGTGAGGGAGCTTATCGCACTAGGCCGAGTTCAGGCTGCTATAAGTGTGGCAAGGATGGGCATTTTGGCAGAGATTGTACTGCCCCTACTCCTGCGATTCAGATATTAGACCTGATTTGCTTTCATTGCAATCAGAAGGGCCGTAAAAAGGCCAATTGCCCTAGATTGACAGCAACAGCAGCGCCGGTAGTGACACTGACTCCAGCGACAGCACGGGTTGTGGATAGCCGCAAGGACAAGTTGGAGGCTCCAGTGGTTCAGAGCCGAGCATTTCAGCTGACAGCCGAGGAGGCACGCGCTGCACCCGATGTGGTGACGGGTATGATTTCCTATTCTATGTCGCTGTGATTTTGATATATTATCTGCCTTGCTTAGGATCGTTCCATGTGAACGGTATCCTAGTTCAGGTGTTGTTTGATTCGGGTACCACTCGATCATTTGTCTCTCTTGCGCTTAGCAAGAAGTTTCCGGAGTCTTCGGGCATGTTGGATTTCCCTCTAGAGGTCGAGATTATGGACGACCGGTCGGTATGAGCGTCAAAGGTCTACCAGGATTATGTTTTGAGGCTGTTCGAGGAACATTACCTGGTGGACTTGGTTCCCATACCTTTGTGGGGGAACAAGGTTATTATTGGTATGGATTAGATGAGCCCCAATGGGGCAGTGATCGACCGCGCGCAGCAGTCAGTACGGATTAGGACCCCTAGTGGGGGAGAGCTGGTGGTTCAGGGCGAAAGGCCACAACAAGGACCAACTTTATGTTAGGAATCGGCCTGGTCCCTGGTGCGACTCTGATAGCCAAGGCACCGTATCGGTTGGCTCCTCCTGAGATGCAGGAGTTGTCTACATAACTGCAGGAGCTGTTAGACAATGAATTCATTAGACCGAGCAATTCACCTTGGGGAGCCCCGATTATGTTTGTGAAGAAAAAGGACGTTTCACATTGGATGTGCATAGATTATTAGGAGCTGAATAAGGTGATGGTGAAGAACCGTTACCCACTTCCAAGGATTTATGATCTATTTGACCAGCTGCAGGGAGCATCTTGGTTCTCCTAGATTTATTTGCGTTCAGGGTATCACCAGATAAGGGTCAGAGAGGAGGATGTGTAGAAGATTGCCTTTCGGACCCGTTATTGTCACTATGACTTTGTGGTGATCCATTTCGGGTTCACCAATGCTCCTGCCACGTTCATGGATCTCATGAACCGTGTGTGCATGCTGATGCTGTATCGGTCTATGATAGTTTTCATCAATGACATCTTGGTCTATACCAAGATGCAGGAGGAGCACGAGGAGCATCTGTGAGAGGTTCTAGAGATTTTGAGAAGGGAGAACTTGTATGCTAAGTTCTCCAAGTGTGAGTTCTGGTTGTGCAAGGTGCAGTTTCTTAGGCACCTTGTCAACCAGAACGGGATTTCGGTAGATCCGGCCAAAGTGGAGGTCGTGATGAGATGGGAGGTTCTGAGGTCTCCATCTGAGATTCGGAGTTTTCTAGGATTAGCCGGATACTATCGGAGATTCATCCAGGATTTCTCCAAGATAGTCGTACCCCTGACCAGACTAACAAGGAAGGTCGTGGTCTTTCGTTGGGGGCCTGAGCAGCAGGCTGCATTCGAGACATTGAGACAGAGATTGTGCGAGGCGCCAATCTTAGCCCTTCCAGAGGGCATGGAGATTTCGCCGTGTACTCTGATCCGTCCATCTTGGGTTTGGGCGCAGTATTGATACAGAGAGGGAATGTCATTGCTTACGCTTCGAGGCAGCTGAAGCCTCACGAGGCGAATTATCCGACACATGATTTCGAGCTGGGGGATGTTGAGTTTTCCATCAAGATTTAGAGTCATTACCTCTATGGGATTCGTTGTATGATTTACACAAACCATAAGAGCCAAAGGTATCTCATGGACCAGCCAAATTTGAATATGAGGCAGCATCGGTGGCTTGATGTGGTAAAGGATTATGACTGTGAGATCCTTTACCACCCAGGAAAAGGCCAATGTGGTGGCCGACATGCTTAGCCGCAAGGCAGCGCCAATCAGGGATATATGTCTGAGGATGACAGTTGTGACTTCGCTTTTGGAGCGGATTCGGCAGGGCCAGTAGGAGGCCATGAAAGAGGAAGATCGGAAGAGCGAGCGGATTGTGGGATAGGTTTCCTCCTTCGACTATGTCAACCGAGGATTACTGACACTACACCGTAGGGTGTCGGTGTCGTACCACGGGGGTGTGCACCAAGTTCTAATGGAGGAGGCGCACAAATCTCGATTCTCCATTCATCTCGGGGCGACGAAGATGTATAGAGATATTCGCATGGACTATTGGTAGCACTGCATGAAGCGGGATGTAGCATGGTACATGGAGCGGTGCTTGACCTGCAGGAAGGTCAAGGCTAAGAACCAGAGGCCACACGGCAAGATGTATCCATTGGATATTCCGCTGTGGAAATGGGAGGACATTATGATGGATTTTATCACAAAGCTTCCCAAGACCGCGCGAGGGGTGGATTCGATTTGGGTCATCGTCGATCGATTGACCAAGAGTGCTCGTTTTATTTCGATTCAGGAGAGCATCTCGGCCGAGAAGCTGGCCGACATCTATATCAGGGAGGTGGTGGTGCGGCACGGGGTGCTAGTGTCGGTGATTTCAGATAGAGATGTCCGGTTCACTTCCAGGTTTTGGAAGAAAGTTTCATGATGAGCTGGGTACTCGTTTGTATTTTAGCACCGCCTTCCATCCGCAGACAGATGGTCAGAGTGAGCGAACCATCCAGACTTTAGAGGACATGTTGCGGGCGTGTGTCTTAGACTTCGAAGGTAGTTGGGATACTTACCTTCCGTTGGCTGAATTCTCGTACAACAATAGTTATCACACGAGTATCGATCATCCTCCTTTTGAGATGTTGTACGGGAGGAAGTGCAGGACCCCGATATATTGGGGCGAGGTTGGCCAGAGGGTAATGGGGATCACCGAAGTAGTGCTTAAGACGACAGAGAGGATTCAGCAGGTCCGGAGCAGGCTTCAGACTGCTCAGAGCCGGCAGAAAAGTTATGTCGATAAGCGCCGATCAGACCAGGAATTCCAGGTCGGTGATATGGTTCTCCTGAAGGTGTCGCCAAGGAAGGGCGTCATCCGATTCAGGAAACGGGGTAAGTTGGTCCCTAGGTACACTGGACCATTCAAGGTCTTAGCCAGAGTGGGCAAGGTGGCGTATAGGTAGGATCTGCCATCCAGATCCACAACACTTTCCACGTCTCTTAGCAGCGGAAGTCCCTGGTGGACGACTCAGCAGGGTACCCTTAGAGGATATTCAGGTCGATGATAACCTGAATTATATTGAGCGGCCAGTGGCGATCCTCGACCAGAAGTCGAAGGATCTGAGGAACAAGAGGGTGGAGCTAGTGAAGGTGCAATGGCAGCACCGAAAGGGCTCGGAGTGGACTTGGAAGCTGGTGGATGAGATAATGGAGCATTACCCAGAACTTTTCCAGGAACGAGCAGTAGACTTCGAGGACGAAATCTGAAATAAGTGGGGGAGATTTGTAGCACTCGGTTCCTGGTATGTAATTTATTTTTGTTGTATTTTGCATTTTTTTTCCTGGGACTCAGCGAGTTGAAGGCCCAACTCATTGAGTAGGAGTGGGTTTGGACACGGGACTTAAGTGACGGACTCGTCAAGTCGGCGGCCAGACTCGACGAGTAGGCTCTAACTAGACAAAACGCTAATCTGAGGGTTTGCACCCTATGTAATCATCTCTTTCAGCCACCACTCGTCCCTATTGCTCCCAAAGAGTCTCCAAATCAAACACTAAGTGTTTTGGTGCAAGAACTAAGGCTTTTGAGTGATTTTTGTGGGTTTTGACCTTAAGGAAGAAGGAAGAGCATAGAAGGATCAAGAGGAGACTAAAGGATTCGAGTTTGGTTCATCATTTGCAGTCTTTGAAAGGTATAAAGTATGTACCTTGCTTGATTGTTTGTTAGATCCCTTTTTGGGGAAGATTTAGGGCTTTTAAGCCATATGAGGTGACCAACCATGATATGCAAACATGCTTGGGGGTCAAGGCTTCGGATTTAGCACTTGGGAAGAGTCACAAGGCAGATTTGGGTTACTTTTGCACCCAAGGAAGGCCCCATGCATCAAAAGAGCCATTTTAGAGAATTTTTGGCTCAAAAGTCCCATGCAAGCACGTAAAGTTCGTAACTTTACATGCTAGATCGAGCTTAGGGGATTGGATCTATCATTTAGACAAGTGTTGTACATCAGAAATCAAGGATTTAGGGTGTGGACGTTATCGACTCGGCAAGTCCGTTCTTGGGACTCGACGAGTCCAAGGCTTTGAGTCCCATATCTGTTGAGGGTCAAAATAACTCATTTGTGTTAGAAGGGTTGTAGCCGGACAGAAGGAGTGAACCAACATATTGGACTTAGTTTTAGACGTGGAGTTCATGGGACTCGACGAGTGCTAGAACAGACTCGGCGAGTCCAAGGCAATCTTCTTATATTTGAAGATGAACTCGACGAGTTGTTCATACAACTCAGCGAGTCAAGGTGAGGACTTGTTCATCAGATGAAGGTAAGCTCGACGAGCTGTTCATACAACTCGGCGAGTCGGATGAAGGTTCATTGATGTTCGTAAAGAAGGGGAACTCGTCGACTCGTTGCCAAACTCGATGAGTCGAGTCATGGATAAGGATGAGTAAAGGGTAGGGACTCGATGAGTTGACATCCCAACTCGGCCAGTCGGGTCAACTGGAAGTTGACTTTGACTTGGACTTGGTTGGGGGTAAAATAGTCATTTTACCCCAAGAGTAAATATCAGATTCTGACTGAGTGTTTTGTACGGATTATAGCCAGAGGATTTCCGGAGAAGCAGTAGATAGAGGTTTCCCGTGCAGATTATCAGCAGCTACTCGTATGAGGTGAGTTACCTTCCAATAAGGGTGGGTCTAAGGCCACATTGTTGGCCCACCAAAGAGGAATATTTAGGAGATGATTGTCTTTGTGATAATTATCTTGGTCTGGTTATGTGCCTTGGTTATGAGATTTATCTGTATGATATGTTATGTGTATAGTAGGGATCATTTTCCCTGACAGTGGTCCTTAGGTACGAAGGGTAGCTCAGTACCCGGATATGCCTGATTGTATATTTATATCTTGGTGTTGTATGCTAGTGGTAGGGGGTGGAATAGTCCCCAGTTATCGGTTAAAAGATACCGATGATGGTAAAATGTTTTAAAAATTATTAATTCAAAAATGAAATTTTCGGGCTTGAATTTTGGGATGTTACAGCATGTGTAAGGATCGCATAATAGCTTAAGTAATACTCCCTCCATCCCAAAATTATTGTCCACGGACAAAAAAACACACAGATTAAGGAATTACCACTAATTTCATATAATAAAATGACAGTTTTGTCCTTACTTTGCATTTAATGTTCCATTAAATGCTTAGTTTGTTAAGTAATAATAAATAGGTATTTTGGTAAAAATGTTATTTAATTTTAGAAATGGATTATTATTTTGGGACAAACCAAAATGGAAAGATGGACTATAATTTTAGGATGGGGGAGTATGTGTTTTGGAGAGAGAGAGAGAGAGAGAGAGAGAGAGATAGATAGATGTGGACCTAAAGGGTGTGGTTATTTATTTTCTTTTTCCTTTTTATGTTAAAATAGTTTTGTTTAAATAAAATATAATAAAAAATAAAAATTGTATAAAAGTCTTTTTAAATATCTAAGCTAATACGCTTAGTCCTTGTGGTTTTATTTTATACATTGTTGGTCCTTATGGTTTCATTTTATTTCATAATTGATTCGAAATTACTATCTTACCCTTGTTTGTTTTTTATTTTTTTTCAAATTTTAAAATATTCACTTAATTATTTGAAATATATCCCCATCTAACCTTGACTTTAAACCCATCACCTTCATCCTCTTTATCTCTTCATTTTCAGAACCATCATCCACCACCACCACCTTCAAAATCCTCAGTCCAAAATACTCAGTATCGGTGTCAACTTCAACCTTCATTACACCACCTTTAACCTCCAAAGTGGTGCCTTTAACCTCTACGTGGTCGACCTCTTTTTAGATCTCAACCTTCACCACATATCTCATAAGCCTTCATTTTTTCTATTTCCTATATTTTTATCCCCACCTTCACCTCCTCTTTCTCTCTCCAGAATCACCGAATCAAAAACAAATTTGATGAAGGGTTTGAGGATTTTCATAAGCGGAAAAATATCTCATTTTATCTCTTTCACTTCCAATTCATTTCCTATTTCTCTCTCTTTCACCTTCGATTTAGACCATAAAAATGAAATAGATTAAGGTTTTTAGGGTTTTCACAGACGAAATCCCTTGAGATTCAGACGCAAAAACATAATTTGAAATCAATTATGCTCTTGTGTGTGTATGTGTGTTTATGAGTATATATGTGTTCTTGAGTACGTATATGTGTGTGTTAAGGAACAAACCCATCAAGATATATATATATATATATATATATATATATATATATATATATATATATATATATATACACACACACACACGAGTATTTATGTGTTCTTAAGTACGTATGTGTGTGTTAAGGAACAAACCCATCAAGATATATATATATATATATATATATATATATATATATATATATATATATATATAGAGAGAGAGAGAGAGAGAGAGAGTGTGTGTGTGTGTGTTCTTGAATGTGTATATGTTAAAAACAAACCGAAGTATGGTGTATGTGTGTATGTTGAAGATCAAACCCAAAAAAATTAAGTATATGTTATTGAATGTCTATTTTAAAGATCAAGTCCAGAAATCCATAGTGTATGTTCTTAAGTATGTATGTGTGTTGATGAACAAAATAAATTAATATCATAAAATTTAAAAGATATTAAAATTGAATAAAAGATAAGTCTAAAATAAATTAAAAAGTGTAAAAGATCTTTTTATAGGGGTTAAAAACTAAGCGGATAAAAACTAAAACCATAGTGACCAACTGCATAGACGTTTTGATAGTTTTGATAGTTTTGATAATTGTTCTTAACCAACTAGTTTTGACAAACCATAAGGACCAACCGTATAATTTTGTTTAAAAATTAATTAAAAAAAACGAAAAATGGTTGCCAATATTGTACCAGCAAGATTTTGTTTTTAGATCAAAGGTCACGTGTTTTATTTTAATTCAGACGTTTGTAATTTTTTTTCAACTTGATGATACTAACTTTGAACCACTAACTAATTGTTAAAAAAACGAACAATGATAAGATAGATAGTAATTTTAAATTGGTCATGAGATCATATAAATTCACAAAAACAACCAGTCTAAGATAATTATATTGAATCGATATATTCCGACAAATGCAGAGACAAACTGCATCTTTTAAACAATATATAAAAGTACTATAACTTCACCTTAATCATCTTTATAATATTTTCTTTTAAACAATATATAAAACTACTATAACTTAACCATAATCACCTTTTAATATTATTAGGTGTAACAATATCTACTTGTTCATACGAAAACAAATAAAATTTGGTAGTACTTTTTTATATTGAATCAAATGGATAAAACAAAAAAAAGTTATAAAATAAATACTTTATACTATTAAATGCATTCTAATTTTTATTAGTCTTTCCCAAAATTCTGTTTAGTATATAAATTATTTTTATTAGTCTTTCTCAATATTATAATTTTTATTAGTCTTTCTCAATACTTCATACTATTAAATGCATTCTAATTTTTAGTATATAAATTAGTAGATATAAAAGAAATACTTAATAACAAAGATAAGAATAGACCAATCGTGGACAATATTAAATTCCAGCTTTACCTTATTCATAAGAGTAAATTACACGAATGGCCAATGGTTTAGGGTAATTTGCATGTTTGATCCCTAACTTATTTTTTTAATTCGGAAGGTTCTTACTGTTTATTTTTGTTACGCGTTTGATCCCTGTCTTAGCTAAAAAGATTATTTTGCCCTTGATTTTTTAATTTATTTAGATAAACACACTCCCAACCCACCCCCTTCACCTTACCTTACCTACCCATCATTTTTTCCTATTTAAATAATAGTATTTTTAAGTAAGATAGGAACCAAGCACGTAACAAAAACAAATAGTAAGAACCTTCCGAGTTAAAAAAATAAATTATGAACCAAA
Organism: Lactuca saligna; assembly: GCF_052625555.1. Taxonomy (NCBI): domain Eukaryota; kingdom Viridiplantae; phylum Streptophyta; class Magnoliopsida; order Asterales; family Asteraceae; genus Lactuca; species Lactuca saligna. The sequence goes on from NC_136425.1 coordinate 62,160,059, forward strand.
CGTGTAAATTACCCCAAACCATAGGAACCATTCGTGTAATTTACTCTATTCATAAATCATCAATCATATTATAATAGTGGGAGGCCCAACAACTATCATATTCGTAGCCTAGGTCCAACAGTTAGCACCGACACACGTTTTTATATCCTATTCATATGTATTAGACATTTCTAAAAAATGAGGAATGTATGATATTACTTTATGTCACTTCTAAGTTAAAACTTACTGTATTAATTTTAGGGTTTAGATCGTTTTTCTTCATTTAACTTTTGGTTTTGTGTTCATTTAGTCACTTAACTCTTTTTCAGTTTTAAAAGGTCATTAAAATTTTGGCTTTCTGCTCATTTATTCACTTAACTTTTGGTTTGGTTAGATTTAATCACCTAACTTTTAAAATTGTGCTCATTTAGTCATTAAATTTTTAAATTTTTTCAAAAGTTTAGTGACTAAATGAGCACAATTTTAAAAGTTATGTGACTAAATGAGCACAAATCTAAAAGTTAAGTGACCAAATCAAAAGTTAAGTGATTAAATGAGCACAAAATCAAAAGTTTGATGACCATTTAAAACTTAAAAAGAGTTAAGTGACCAAATGAGCACAAAATCAAAAGTTAAGTGACCAAAAATGACCTAAACCCTTAATTTTAAATAGAATTAAAAAATTAATTATGTAATAAGATATTATATCATTAATTTAGAAAACTTATGAGTTGCAAAAATATTGATTTATAAAGATAAATGTTTTATCTATAAGTTTATAAATGATTAGTTAAAAACTTAAAATTGAGATATACATTGTAAAATAACATAGAAATTATAAAAATCGTAATTATTAATCATAAATTTGTAAAAAGTTATTTTTATCCAACATTGATATTTTGTATATAAGTCAATTATTGCTATTTTAATTAATATATAAAATTGTTTTTGTATCATATTATATTTGGAAACAATTTCTGAAAACTATAATAATGATAAAATACAAGTGAAAACTTATACAATTACCGTTCCACATCATATTCAAAACTTGTATAGTACTTTTATAAAAGCTATGAATGTATTTGTGGTTAAAGAAAAGATTCCTGAAAGCTTTGAAGATGAGATAATTGGGTTCAAAGAAACTTCATGGATGAGATCTGAAACATGGGTTTGTTAAAGGTTAATTTGTCCATCTGTGATGCTTATTAGAAGCACGATTGACCTTGTAGCATCCAATGCAACAAATTTGTCACTTGAAATTGACAAGATATCGCCATAAATGCCCATAGGAAATAATTTTCTGACATGTTTCAGTACCCCTCCATTCTTAACATCAATCTCATATGTATTGAAATCGGATAGATCGGAAACTCCTAAAGCGTGAATTACATTACTGCCCTCAGAAAGAATCAACTGATGAACATCCATGTTGTTAATGAAATGAAAATAATATATCAAAAAACTACTACTACAATCAAGAAACACGAAAAGATTATATAATTGGTGAATTGGTCAAACCCTGCATTTATGAAGTCCTTCTAAAGAATCTCTCCATTAATGCCGGAAATGGCATAAAGACATGTGCCACCATAAACAAAAATTTGACGGTCCAGATCAAGCTTCAAATTGGCCTGTAGATGATTACCATGTGTGACATTCCCATTTTCAAGGTCAGAAAAGACTGATTTTGTTTATGCTTTGTTTGAAAATCAGAGTAACATTTTAAATAAAAGTGTTGCGGAATTTGTCCCAAAGCAAAATATGATAAATATTTATCAAAAGCATTTCCAAAGAAATGTATTTCATTAAAAGACTCGGGATGTCATGTTCTATACAGATCAAAAGTATAAACAGTATAACATAAGCCTTACTACATTATTTCGTATTTACAGGGCTATAATCCCTTATCTCTCATCCAAACATCTATAGCATGGTTCACCTCTCACCCTTATCTCATGGTCTATATCACCTCTCATCATTTCATTTTTGTCACACAACAACCATTTCATCTACCCATGTTTTACCCAACTCATTTTGTAGATATAAAATACATATACAGTTTAAATCAATTAGACCTTGTATAAAAACATTCATCCAACATAGATAGCAAGTATACAGATAATATGCACACATAGCACGTAATTTATATAAAATACTTCATATCTATGTGTAAGATAAAAGTAACTATGCACTCACCTGAAAAGGTGGTGATTCCGAACTTAGACAGCACTTCGTTACTCTTGAAACAATTTCCTTCGTCAAAACCTGGTATCGTTACCACTAAGGTTTAGTTTATCATTCACCAAGACTAATTAATGGTCTAGCTAATATTACTATTATATAAGCGTTAAACAATACTTATATAACCCATAATAATAGCCCAAGTACTCATTATAAGTTCCTAATAACGTTACTATTATTATTTAAAAGCTATATTAAAAGTTGTGTAGGCGTAGCTCACTTACAGCGGGTTTTATGGAAAACCGGGCTTTGCTCGGAGCAGCATTTCTAAACCAAAAGACCCTTTTTCTCGGGACTTCGGGACCCTCGGGGATTCCTTCGGGGGCTAGGGGGTTTACCTAGGCTTTTAGGGGGGTTAGGGCACTAGAGAGAGAAAGTATTTAGAGAGAGAATAAGAAATTGTGTGAAAAATCTGGAACTCTCGTCCCCCTTTTATACCCTGTGAGGCCTCAGATTACGCTGGGCGTAGTCCTTGGCTACGCTGGGCATTCCTCGGATAAGGGCGCCACCTCGGATCTAGTTGTCTCGCACTCGTCGGAAGGATAAGGCCGAAGGTATGCGGGGCGTACCGGATCTCGTACGCGGGGCGTAATGCGAGGCTACATGGCGTGATCCGAAGCGAAGCCTTGGTCAGCAAGCAACGGCTCAGATACGGCCACATCATCCGCTTCTCGCAGAATTCGCAATTTTACACTCCGACTTCTAAAATTCATAACTTTCGCATACTAGCTCCGTTTTCAATGTTCTTTATATCCACGCGAAGGCAGGAACATACTCTACAACTTTCATTTAGACTCCGTCAGCTAACTTTGACTTTATTTTAAAAGATATATTATTAATAGGCCGGGACAGGATTGGTCCGTTTAAAATTCATAACTTCTTCATCCGACGTCCATTTTTGTCCATCTTTTTCTCGTTACGCTACAATTAACAAGATCTTTGATTCTTGTTTAGGTTGTGTTTGCCAAAAACCGCTCGATCTAATATTCGAATTTCGGGCTGTATACTGCTAAGCCGAAACTTCGAAAAATCATAACTTCCTCATACGAAGTCAGATTTGGACGTTCTTTTTATGGATTTTCTCATTTTAACATACTCTATGACTTTGGTTTAGATTAATAAGGCTAAAAATTCTTCTATCGTAAATTCACTTTTTACGCTTCCCGGTGTCGTGTCGGTTCCGTCGCGAAACTTCGACGAGTCATAACTTCTTCGTTATAACTCGGATTTCGGCGTTCTTTATATCCCTGTAATCCTTGTTTCGACCACTAAAACTTTATGTAAAGATATCAGACTTATCTCACACTTTAATTTTGACGCTTATTTTTATTCTTTATTAATTATATCTTCATAATTAAGTAATAAGCACATAAATACACATAATTCACATAGAATTCAAATATTTCATCTTTATTACTTCAAAAAAAGTTACAATAGTTGACCTATACCATTACATCGCCCAAAAATGCTTAGCCCTGAAACCCGGACGTTACACCATGTCACTATCCAAGGCATATATTTATACTGTATAGCTTAAAAAGGTAAAAAAAAAAATGTATCTTGCAGATAATAAAATAGAACACTTCAAAAGAAACATGATATTAGTAGAATTGAGTTGTATAGGTGCAACAAAAATATAAGAGTGCTTAACAATGTTACTCACTGGAATTGTTAATAATGCCTTGGAGGACTTTGAGCTGATAGAAAAGACTCCCACACCATTTGCCCATCAGGAAGGTTCCATGCTCTTAAAATACTCCCCTATGATGATAGTGTAATGACATTTGAAGAATCAGAGATGAAAATTTAGCAATAACAAACATTTAAGTACATCATAAATGATAAAACTAAGAGTAGTACTTGGTAACATTCCCAACTTGCTATTTTTTAGTTTATTTATCATTGTAGCAAATAACCATACCATATACATATCTCACAACATATGCAATCAAGAAACCAACTTTTTGAAAATTAAGAAATCACCCTCTTTTATATAACAATGTGGAAAACTATGTAGGTTTTCTTATAGATTTAAGCAAATAAGGTAACATAGTATCAACTTTGTCTCTTTTTTTGTCACAATACATTACTGATATCCTTTTTAGCTATATCACAATCAGTTATTAGTATTTTTCATAATTATTTCAAGCTTAATAAAGATTGATATATGATCATCAAGTATTTACTTTTACAAATTATTAACAAGCTTCTTTTAGGATAATAAACAAAAATTACAGTGAGTTAATAATAATAATTCATAAGAAAAGAAAGGTATGTTGCCTGTAAAAAAAAAAAAAAAAAAAAAAAAAAAAAAAAAAAAAAAAACTATTTTGCTAAGCCATGACTAAATTGTTTCATCTTGTTTCCTTCTTTACCCTTTAATCTATTGTACAAGTTAATCACATGGTAAAAGGATAAGAGCAGCAACCAAATAACTATATATCTTGATCAACAGTCCCAAAATCCTGGTAAACAAGTCTGCAAAACTGTAGGCTGACTTTTAGTAAAAAGAAGAGTACTCACATTTCCCAAGGGAAATATCAGTTTTGTCAATAACATCAGTGGCTCCCAGTACATGTCTCCAAACTGCACATAGCAGAAAGCATCAGCATATACATATACTCTTCCATCAAAATTATTAGTTATTAGTACCAATAATGTATCCATACTAAAGACAAATTAAAAAGCCTAAATATTAACCACACTCTACCCATTATCCTTTGCTTCACAACCTTTTTTCCAACAACATGGTTACTCATTCTATCCACAAAGTTTATGCCATGTTCTAACCTAAACCCATCACGATTAACCTCTAGTTGCAATGTTGTCCCTATGTGAACCTCTGTGTTAAATGGCATCACTATTTGAACCTCTTAGTCGACAGTCACTTTCACAAAAACAACCTGAAAGAATGGTATTAATATTTGAACCCATTAGTTAATACGAATGATTTTATTAAAATGTAAAGAAAATCCTTGTTATCTCTAATAAAATATGTTAGAAAACATGAGTTGTTTATAGTAAGAATAATAAAAGAAAATGAACAACCATAAAAAAATGAAGGCATTGTACTTTGACACATATATTTAAATGCAATTTGGTAATAGACTAATAGGGTTACAAATAAGTAGCTTAGGAAAACAATGCACATTCAAATCATAATGATAGATCCAAGTGAAGCGACTCACCAAATCTGTTTGCTTCTTCATTTTATAGAAATTTAAGAACTAATGTTTGTTACAAATTTCTTTTATGTGTAGGTTACAACTAAATTTTTAGTAAGAACTCAAAAAATCAAAAAGAAACTTGCACAAAGAAGAAAAAAAGAAAAAAAGAAAGACAACTTGAAAAATAAATGTAAACCTGTAAAAATCCAACCACCATTTACTTTGCAGCAAAACAACCATTACCGTGTTTTCTGGAAACACCATTTTCCTATGAGAGCACCTAAATCATAATATATTAATTTAAGGAAAATTAGACATAACCCAAATATTCCCTACAAACAAAAATCAAATAAAATCTAAATCAAGTTAACAAAATATAATCATAAATGAGATGGGTATGGAAATGATGACTAAATACCTCCCACATCCATGATGTTCTATCATTATTTATGTGTGCAAAGCTCCATAATTCACTTCAACATGTGCCTATAATTATAGCCTATAACGTGAAGACAACCAGTTGTCATCAACATGTGATCATGTATAAAGTTATAGCCTATAACGTGAAGATAAAATCCATGAAGTGATTCCAATGAGCGCGGGTTGAATCCAATACTCAGAACTTATGAGCACTCATGAGTGTTGTAGCCCTTTGTCTAACATCTTAGACCTCTACAAGCCAACCCATGACAGTCTTAATTCATATCTACTTCCAACATATGACCGACTGTGGATGGTTTGAATAACTTAGTCATTCCGGAAGAATAACCTAGTTTATTCTGGAAGTCAAAATATGCAAAATGAAACACAAGAATAATTGAATCTAATATGGTATCAAAACTTATGAACATAAATAAAACACATTTTATTTATCACCGTATGATTACACATTATTCATTGTATACTGTTTCGGTTATCAACTTTATTCTTGAATTTAAAACAATAGTTGTCCCATGCTCCAAGCATGTACACTATGTTTTCTAAACACTAGTCATGCCATACACCAAGTATGCATACTATGTGTGTCTATGATCTTTACTTTGTGAATTAGGTTAATTGAACATAACTCCAATCATCCTCTTTTCATAGTCCCAAATCCTTACTGCAAATGCAAGAATTCCTAATTCATGCTATTTACTGAAATCTGTTAGATTCTAAACTTATATGCATTGATCCTCTTGTAATGATTATGCACAAAGTCAGAAACACTTGACAACAACCATTACAGAGCATTCCAAAGAAGATCAGCTCCTTGAAAACATCCTTCTTGCATTAAGTTTCCTAATCTTACACAGATTGAATAATTTCTAACTTTGAAACATCTCCATATTCCATTTTGACTATCACTTCTGAACAAGAGTTGCCTCCTTACAGACTATGTCAATATGGTCCTTCCAGAATTATCACTATACTTCCAACTGTCCTTGAGCAACCAATCTTTGGTAAACCTTAGATTGTCCTTGACAATTGTTTAATCCTTTTAGTCATATCCAATTCTAGACCTTTTCCCTTCTTAATGCCCCAGTCATTTGGAAAATTATAGAAATGATGAATATAGCACATGTAATCGATCCTATATTCGAAGCATATGGGAAACGATTCATGATGTCTCACATAAAGACTAAACCAGTCTTTTGCTATAATATTTCCATTTCAATTTTCCAAGTTCTCATAATTCAGATTATGAAAAGGGATGCCGTAATCATAATCGAATTTTAGAACGCAAATAATGGACCCATATATAGAATTTTCTTATGTTGAGCCATTCCAACATGAAATTCATATATATATATATATATATATATATATATATATATATATATATATATATATATATATCCTTGACTAAATACGATTAAAACCTCAATCTAAGCTTTTAGATTTGAGATGAAGTATAATTTTCTCTCCCTTAATTATAGCAAAACAACTTTTTCCTAATTGAAACCTTTTCTTTTCTATAATTAACATAGCTAACTTGCAATACTTATCATAATTATCATGCTCCCACTAACATGATGATTATTAGCATAACACTTATGCTCCCACTAGCTTTGACATGTACTTAGAAATCAGCTGGACTTCTAGAAATCAATACATTATTGACTTTCTTACCAAAGTTCAAATTCCTAATACTAGATTGCTTTGATAACACTTTATCAATATCATACACCTTATCTTAGATAGCTCATAGGTGTGTCTAAACAATTTTAAGAACTATGAAAAGGGATGTCGTAATCATAGTCTCGATTGTTTAGACCTTTGCCACTTCTCACAAGTCCATGTTAGTGTATCGGTTAACCACACACGCTCCACTAACGACTTTGAGAATGCAAATATCACAATTGCTATCTAGCTAAAATCTACTTAGTGAAAGTGTTTCCTCACCATCATTTTCATGAATCGGAGAGAAACCTTATGACACTTAGATTTAATGGTGTACGTGTTCTTATCCATGTGAATTGTCAAAACCATAGTCACAAGAAAAGGTTAATGACAAATCCAAACTCATATGGACTGAACTCAATCTTAATTTCTTGCCACCTGGCAGCTCAAGGGCCTGCCATTGCTTCCAAGTTGTTGTGAAACCAATTGAGAACTCTAAGAACTCATATGCAAAGCCAACTTTAATTGGAATGGGCACAGAATATGTCAACACGATAGGTTATGAACCTCAAGTCGTGTGCTAGTGAAGAACTTCAAGTTTTATTCTTGATTAGTTATTGCGACTTTCAAGACCTTTAAGACTCCTACTGTCCTCTTGACATATAATAATTTCTTGTCAAATATTCAAGAGATAGTTTGGATTCTAATTAAGACAAACACTTCACACAATTGGCCTTAGTTGGTCTTTGTTTTATCCAAAACATCACAACTTACCATTTTCAAATGTACAAGAGTAGAAAACTTTTACTCTTACATTTGACAAGTGTTTTAAACCTTCTTTAAGACATGTCACTCAAGTTACATTCTTAGAGTATAACTCTAAGAATTGTTTTGGAACGATGTATGAATTATCTTCTTGATTTAACCACTTCAGCAATTCATAGCTCCTCTTCTTAGCTATCAGAATGCACTTAGAGGATTAATTGTGATAAGGTCTCTAAATCATTAAGATGATCATATAACATGATACTAAAGTACTCTCCCATCTTTTCATATTTGAGAAACTTTTATCCTTCTGCCTAATTTGATTATTCTTATTCACTCGGCCATACATTGGAACCTTTTCCAATGTCTCAGAATTACACTTAAGCTTGTAAGTATAACCATATTTACTGAACTTAAGTAAATCATGACGAATAGTCTTATCGATATTTTGTGGTGGACTTGACCAGTGCACAAGAATGTGTACTCGATCCCTTAGTCCTTTCCTTATTCACATAAGGAATTAGTCTTAATTTTCCAAGCTGAAAGTACTCATTCATCATACTATACAACTTGCATGATTCCAAGTTTCGGTCCAATTGAACCTTGGGTGATGAGAATCTTTCCTTATTTGGTAAATTTAGACACTACCACAAATGAAAGAATCAAATTCACTTTCCAATATTTCTATTAGTGGAATCTCATAAGCAACAACTTTTCACAAATGCCATTGTAAGGATACTTAGAATAAATAAAATCAAAACCTTTTTCTTTTATTTTAAAACTTTGCGGAAAAACTTATCCTTACAATCCATATGAAAACCTTGTTGTTATCTATTCCTAAGCAATATAAATATCATAACTCTTAAGTAATAGCCCAAAATTCTGATCACCGAACCATGCGATTGAAATCCATCTTCGCGATCAGAATCAACATGTACTTGAAAGAGTTAGACAATGGACTTTACCTGAAGTAGAGCCAAACTTATTGACTTTAACATCCTTAGGTAAATTTGGCAGCTTCGCAACCAATGCCCTTTCCTTTCGTAATTTAACATATGGACGCTTTGGTAATGGAACATGGGACTATCACAGACTTAGCCTTTCTCTTTACCATTTGGTCAACCGGGTTGACTATGATCGATCCCTTTCCATTGGGAAGAGAGAGCTTTACTTGATATCCAATGTCATTATTGTCAATGTCCACAGGTTTTAGGGAGTTGAACTTAGCAAATAGATAAGATCATTAAGGGTCTTGTCTTAGTCTATTTCATAGGATTCCCAAAAGATCTCACTATGTGACTTAGAAAGTAGTTGAGCCACCAACTTTCTCAAGACTTTGACACCCAACTCTCCCGGCTTGTCAATATGTGACTAATCTCCAAGATGTGATCACACATAGACCTTTGCTTGCCAATAGGGCTTGAGTGACCTTAAACTTTTCAGGAACTTGTGGGTTAGGGAGAATAATTGGAGGAGGTGAAAGAAGTATGATTTCCATGGGACATCATCTTCATTTAGGAAAGCTTGTTTCAAGAGATTTTGGAAGATCATAAATGTCTAAACCAGACATCTTTTTGGGAGATATTCAAGATAGTTGATTTAAAGTCCTTAATATAACACTCAATATGAAATATTAAGGCTAGGACCCAACACAATGCTTTTATAACTTGGAAGAGGGATGACGTAATCCAAGCTATAAAACATTTGAAGGTAGGTAAATGACGATTCACCAATTTCCACCATGAAAAACGAAATAAATTTATTAGGTTTTTTAATTGGATTTGAAACTCCTAGATCTTTTAAGATTCATTGAACTGTTCAATGGCATGTTTCAATCTCGAGTGTGCCCTTCAGGTTTTGTGACTGGGATGCCGAGGATCACAAAACAAGGTGTGAATAACCATGCAAATATACTTGGTACCCTTAAGTGTTTACCCCTCAATCGATGTGCCGGTTAACCACACACGCTCCATCGATACTATGATAAACATTAAGTTACCCTTTGCCTACCTTGTTAAATACGAGTTAGTGTGCCGGTTAACCACACACGATCCACTAACCGACTTAAACAAAGTTCAAAGTGTAATTTCACAACTTCATATTCAACAACAGCAAGAAGACGACTCTAGCCCGCTGAAAGCTTTGAACATTCGCTTTTCTCGGGTTCCTAGCCCAAAGGTTCTAGGGTTCGAGAGAGAAATTCCTACTATAAGGAAGGGAAGAACATGGATTAGCACCTTATTCATATTTTCCTAAGTAACTAAGATTGGGTATTTATAAAAGGTTTAGTTACTTAGTATTTATCATTAATACTTTTAATGAAGGGAGAATTATAATCCTTGTCCTACCTGTTCGGCTAACGACCCTCCACCAGTCAAGGAAGCGGTGGGTGAGAGTGGACACCCATTAAACTGCCATTTTATAGGCAGTAACCTTATACCCCCCTTATAGACTAGCTTCGTGAATGAGGCCTACTAACGGTAAGACTGACTTTACTCTTATACATATATATAAATATTATTAACTTATAATATTATAAAGTATAAGGGTTGAATTTTAACTTTTAAAATTCTAAGGGCTAACTTGGAATTAAAGTATTCATAAGTGAAAACTTTTCAAATTCCAAAACTTGAGGGCAAGTTTTGAAACTATTCAAAACTAATTGATTCCATAACTTATGTGTTTAAAGTAGTTTTAATTAAAAGACTCTTCAAGTTCCATAACTTGAGGAGAAGTTATGGAAGACTTTAAACTAATAAAAGAATGTAACTTTTCTTTATTTTGTAGCTTATGGAATTAATTAAGGTTACACATTTTTTTTTATTTAATGAAGAGACTCTTGAACCTCCATAACTTGAGGACAAGTTATGGAGTCATAAAACCATTTAATGAGGACAAGACTCTTCATTTTGTAACCTATTACAACTTTTATGAGTTTTAAGAAACTTAAATGTGACTTTTCAAGTAACTTGAGGACAAGTTACAAAAACACATTTTCGAAATCAACTCTTAGATTAAAATGGATTGAAAACATATTATCACATAATTTTCTATTAATCTAAGTCAACTCATAAGATCAAAATAACTCAAAAAAAATTTCGATTCCATAACTTATGGAGTTTAATGTTTGTTTAATGATGAAACTTTTCATGTTCCATAACTTAAGAACAAGTTATGGAATTCTTTAAAACATTAACACCAATTTTTGTAACTCCATAAAAAACTTTGAATCAATTTTTTTTAAACCTTTTGATATCCACAACTTATGGAGGTTTCAAAAAACTTTTTAGATCAAACTTTTAAAACTAATAAAATAATCATATCATTTTATCTTTTACTAAATTTGACCTAATTTAACTCATATAGCAAATGATTCAAATTTTACAAATAATTAGTTTTTCACAAAAACAAGTAATTGTCTTAAAATTTGACAAACGTCATTTTTTTCCAACTTTGAAAATAAAATATTTGCATCAATATAACAAAAAAAACAACCCATGGCTCTGATACCACTGTTGGGTTATTAGCATTCTAACACTCCTAAGTGTACATGCAACCCTAAATACCTTGGATCTATGTTTTCTCTATTATACACACAAATATGAATATCCAAGGTATTACCCTATCTAGCATAAAATCATTGATACTTGGATAATCAAATAGATAGAATACATACCTTTGTTTGATGTAGCTTGTCTTCATGAAGCTTAAGTGCCTAGTGCCCCAAGTGTGACACCTCAAATGGTTCACACAACATCATATGCTTTTGTAATAACCTTGAGAGAAATGTAGAACACTTGAAATCGTCTAGCCCTCACACTCACACATAGTGCACGATTTCTTGAGCCATGGGATTCTTTTATATGGTGGTTATTAGGGTTACACCATGTAACTCATGACTTTACCCTTTCCTTATGCTCCATGGAGTCTCCATGGGTCACCCATGGACTTAGTCCAACATAAGGAATCTTGGATTACAAGCCCACATATATAAGAATGAATGATTTACACAATCAACTCATATATTTAATTAGTCTTCTTTTGATCACTTAATTAATTCTTGATCAATACTAATTAAATAACCTTATTAATATATTAGAACTTATAATATATTAACAAATCGTAAGTGTTATTTCTCTCATTTTAGTCTATCCAAAAGCATGATGTCATGCAACCCAAATGGACCATGCCGAGTCGGGTCAAGTCTTACCAATTATAGTTATGGACTTAGACATTAATCCAACACCAACAACACCATCTTATTTCCACAATTTTCTGGTAATCAAGTCTTCAAGTTGGCTTATGGCTTCCTAGATCTCTTTATGACCATTTTATGAGGATTTTGGTCCATGAAGTTTGATCTAAGGGATTTAGACGTCCCAAGTAAAGATCCTTTCAGATCTGGAGTCCCTAAAGGTGGATAAGGCAGAAAGGTGCAAACTTTATTAGGACTGTTCACTATTTGGATAAAACTGATTTGTCCAATTGGACAATTTGGATCGGAATATTTTGTTTGGATATTTGGATCTTTGGATTGATTTTTAGCAAAGCTGAATTATTATTTTGGATTTCGGATTGGTTTTGGTTCATAAAATAAGAAACCGAATAGTCCAAAAAAACGGATTAATAATTATTTATTTATTTATTTATATTATATCTTTAATCTTTTATAAATTTACTAAGTTCTATTGTTAATAGCTAGATTAGAAAACGTCATCCAACATAATACCTTAATATGTATTTCTTATCAAAATATTTGTTGTCTGCGAAATACTAAACTACACAATATTTTTCTTAGTAGTTTTTTTATAAATTTTAATTCACAACTAAACTTTTTTAATTTAATTATAAAGTTGGCTAATATTCAAGTTATATAATATTTAAAATGTTTTGCTTCTTGAAAACCGAATGATAAGACCAATCCAACCGAATTGTAATTTGATTGGATCAGATCGGATTTGAATTTAGTTTGGATTATTCGGATCTATGTTTTGAAAACCGAAATTAATTTGGATTTACTTGATTGGATCGGATCGGATCGAACCGATTCATCCAAACGAACACCCCTAAACTTTATGCCACTGGAAACCCCCATGCAAGCTTTAACAGGTTTTTATGCTCTTTTGAGCCAAGAAGGCCATGTATGGATGAAAAGGCAGAGACTTTACGTGGTTAACTTATATCTAGACCCTAGATCTTCGTCCTCCTGCTTTGGTTTGGAGTAATAAGGATTTTAGATAAGGATTTGTGTCTTAAGGAGATAGGGTTTGAGTAAAACCCATTAAGAAGGATTAGGAATGGGTAAAGTTGGAAACTTTACACTTAAGAAGTCATTTCCAGCGTGTAGACGAAGTTTGGGGTTTAGATCTGAAGTGTAGGGGCTTAATTTGTTAAGATGGCCCAATCAGACTAAGGGACTCGGTGAGTCCAGGAAGGGACTCGACGAGTCGAAGAGAGTTGTCACGTTTCTGTTCATGCGAGAACTCAGCGAGTCTGAGGACTGACTCGACGAGTTGACTTGATAAATCGTGACCATGAGTAACTCGGGAACTCGGCAAGTCAGGGGCTGACTCGATGAGTGGAATTGTTGTTTCAAATTTCTGAGTTTTAGAACTCGGAAAGTTGATGGAGCAACTCGTCGAGTTGAGTCAACTCGGAGCATTGACTTTGACTTTGACTAGGGGTAAAATGGTTATTTTACCCTAAGAAGGATTATCAGTTATTGGCTAAGTGTCATGTTGTTACTAATAACTCGGGAGCCGAGGGAGCAGCAGCTCGGGGAATTGCCAGTTAGCAACTAGTGAAGTATCAGTAGGACTTCAGCAGTGCAAGGCGAGTCTCCTCACTGTGTGCATGGGTCTAAGGCCACAATGTCGGCCTACTTTGTTTATGTATAGTATGAAGACTCGGGGGTTAGCCCTAGGCATTTTATGTTATATGTTCCGGATCACGATCCGATGTCGGGCGAGGCCCGAGGAATTTTAGTATGCTAGAGGTCTTTGTGATTCTTGCATGTGTCGGTACGATAGGTTCCGGACCAGGGTTTGATGTCGGGGCAAGCCTGAAGTATGTTTATATGGTAGTATGTTCCGGACCAGGGTCTGATGTCGAGGCAAGCCCGAGGAAGATTTATATGTGCATGTTAGATTATACTCATTGTCTTTATGATACTTGTATGTGCCTGGTAGGGAGGTGAGTGTGGGAGAGTTCCCATATCTCATCATTAGCTGAGTATGGATGGGTATCCATATCTCAATATTAGCATAGTAGGGGCGAGGCCCATGATGGGAGAGAAGTGAGTGTGGACGGGGCTCGTATCTCACTATCAGCAGGAGTGTGCACGGGGTTCCATAACTCATCAGTAGCAGACCAGGGGCAGGGCCCAAATTAGGCGAGGCTTTAGATCAGGAGTACAATAGAGTATGTTTCTTTATGTATTAGCATGTTTACATCATTGTATGTGTATAGCGGGCGAGGCCTAAAGACAGGCGGGGCGTAAGAGAGACAGATATGTATAGTGAGCGGGGCTTGATGCCAGGCGAGGCCTGATGCCGGGTGCATCCTGATGTCAGAACAATTCCTATGTTAAGAAAGTCCTGATGCAGTGGGCAGAGACCCAGTATGTGATTATGTGTATGGTATGTGGTAGTTTGGGGAACTCACTAAGCTTCGTGCTTACAGTTTTCAGTTTTGGTTTTAGGTATTTCCAGTAATGGAGGGAAGAGCTCGAGTTGATTGCATCGCACACACCAAGAAGTTTAGCTTGCGATGTTTTACACTAATAAAATAAGCATGTTTTGAATTAATACTCTGTTTTGAGAAAAAATGATTGATATTTATCGTTTGTTTAAAGATTTAAAAATGAAAATTTTAGACCGTACTATTAGGATGTTTCATCCACGTACATGCTCATGTTCCCTTTCATCCTTTGTGTAAACATTACGGCCCCTCGAGTCTCTAACACTTGCCATGGCGACGTCCAACTACTCAGATCATTGAGTCGGACCATGAGTCTGCTTACTCTTCCCCAGTTGACTATCCGAACCAATCTCTTGCTCTTGGGTTACCCCGACCATCACATCATTTGTATGAACAGCCAAGGTCCGACCCTCGAACATGGCGACCAATCTATCAGTGACACGCCAAATGATGTCGGGTAACTCCTCGCGCACGTATCGTGAAACCTCTACGACAATCCAATCATGGGATCGATCCCCCTGAAAACATGGTGCATAACCCACCTCTGATCCCAAATGACAAGAACTCACAATAGGATCCTCCTTCCTTAAGGATTCTAGGGTTCCACGAGCTTTGGGCTCCAGATGAGCCCCCAACTGGCCCACTACATTCTCGGCCTGAAAAGCCCCGAGACGACCATCCAAGAGCTCCAAAATCCCTTCCTTGACTGAACCCAAGATCATGGGAGTCCATTCCAATATATCGCGGGTAATCTCTGACGAGATGAACTCCCACATGCGCTCATCGATCTGCTCAGCACCTGCACTTGAGCCTGATCTGAACCCAAACCTCCTTCCTGAGAGCTCATCACCATATTGAAAAGCAACATGCAAAAGATCAGAACATCCCAAGAATATGTTGGGTTTTGAGCACTATAACACTCTTATGGTGTACATGCAACCCTAAATGCTTTGGATCTATGTTTTCTCTAATTATACATGCATATTTTCAATTTTCTAAAGCATTAGCCTAACCAACATACAAATTGTCAAATGAGCAATACAACTAGTTAGATGACTTACCTTTTCCAAGGACTTGTAGTTCTTGACCTTTAAAAGCTTGAGCACCTCAAGTGTGATGCCTCTAATGGTTCACAAACACCAATATGATATATGAGACTTGAGAGAATAGGTTACTTAGTACAAAATCAACTTCACTCTCTTAGAATGAATAGGGTCATGATTTTGGCACTAGGGGGTTTATTTATAGTGTAGCAAATGCTAGGGTTACACGTTGTAAACCCTAATGCTCCATGACCTTCCACATTCTTATGCTCCATGGGTTTAACCTCCATAGACTATCCATGGATTATCTCATTGGTTTATCCTATCTAAATAATCATGGATCATTGGGCCACACTATAAAAATCATTGATTTACATAATCAATCCCCATATATTTAATTAGTCTCTTTTGACCACAAAATTAATTCCAAATTAATTCTTGATCAATACTAATTAAATAATATGATTTCATATTAATATATCATACTTGTAATATATTAATAAATCATAAATAACCTTATTCTCAAAAGTTCATCCTATCAAATTGTATTGGTGAAGGCAACCCAAAAGGACCATGCTACAATTGGTTCAAGTACATCCCAGTTATAGTTATGGGCTTAGACATTAAATCCAACAGAATCCTCATTCCCTGGGCTTCCTAGATTCTATGAAACTTAACCCGATTTGAGTATGGACCTTGTGCTTTCAGTAGTACAGGCCCAATACTACCTTCCACACCTATCCATACTTTCCTTAAGAATCATCCCAAATCCTCTAAGTCACCTTCTCAAACTGTTACTCCACATAATTGCTAAACAACACAACTAAACCCACTGAAGCATTTCCTAGGCTTTCCTAGGTTCCCGACCTCACCCTGCCATCAGCTGATGAAGAACTCCCAATAATGTCAGTTAACTATTTTATGAATACAATCACATGCAACAAAACTTATATAATCATTCGAGTAACAGACTCATCCCTACAACAGTTAGATTCAAATGAGAGTTGTGAAAAAGGGTCAAATCCATTACTCTGATATTATTCAACCTTTGTCACATGTGACTTAACATATTCACTTAGTAGCTAACTCACATCACGTAAGAGTTCCACAAAGCACAAAAGCAAGCAGCGTTCTTGCAGTAACATTCTAACCTATAGAATAACCAAGAACATCCAATCTCACATACCACAACTCATGCTAGGAACTTCCACTCTTGCTGCCGATTGCCTTACGCTTACACATTATACCAAATCTAGCATTCCATGCTTCATAGGCTACAAGGTATCACATATTAGGCCAATCTATCACAGAATGATCAGAACTAGCATGCAAGTCTATAAGCTCATACAATAGGCATACAAAGGCATCTATCCTAGCATTCTATCATGCAAACATTGAGCAGATCCTTAGCCCTAACTAGCATGTGATTCAAATATTCGTAACACAAATCATATCAGATAATATGTATGGGTATTTTGGGAGAAACTTACTTAAGCTCGACTGATTACATGCACCACACCCTTTGTTGTCTTAGAAACTCTTTTCTTAAAAATACTTTTCTTTTTGAAAACTTTAACAAATCCTCATTTTGAGTTCAGACACACCCGAGAGTATGTCCGAATCCCTCAAACTGAGGCTCTGATACCAACTTGTAACTTCCCAAAAATAAGACCCAAAAAAATTCATTTTTAATTAATAAAACAGTAAACCATATCATTATCATAAAACCAAAGCAATCAATTTTTATCAATACATCATCGTTATCAAAGTAAATCACAAAATGCGGAATCGAATGGTGTGTGCTCTACAATTATCAAAAACTCTTCCCTTTGAAACCAGAAGTACCTAAAACATAAACTGAAAGCCTTAAGCACAAAGTTTAGCGAGTTCCCCAAAATACAACATACCATAAATAAATAATTACATAATGGGCCCTGCCCAATGAGTGTATCGGGCCCCGCCCATACTCACATAACGGGCTTGTCCACTAAATATAATGGGCCCCTCCCACTAAGTATAATGGGCCCCGCCCACATACAAATCATATAAGCATAACAGGTAATAACATACACAATAACTGTTGAGTCTCACTCAGTAAGCATACTATCACATACACATACAAGAGTCACACAGACATCTAATATTCTAGCATAACAGATCATGGTCCGGCATTGGTGACTTCGACCGGCTAACAGTGAGGAAACTCACCTCATACTGCTGAAACCCACAGATAAATCTTTGGCTGCTGAAACCCAACCACCTGCGATGTCTCATGTTCAAGTTCGGCTGATCCATGATATGTCTCAAGCTCTTGTGATCCGTGTAAATGGTATAGCGGACCCCATAAAGGTAATGTATCCATATCTTGAGGGCGAACACTACGACCCCCAACTCCAAGTTATGCGTAGGGTATCTCGACTCATGTGGCTTCAGTTTCCGTGATGCGTAGGCTATCACTCATCCTCTCTGCATGAGGACCGCCCATAAACCTTTGATGGATGCGTCACAGAACACCACAAAATCCTCAACCCCCTCCGGGAGTGTCAAGACTGGTGCCTCACACAAACGCTGACGGAGGGTCTCAAACGCCCTCTTCTGCTCGGGGCCCCACCGGAAATCCACCCCTTTCCTTGTCAGACGAGTGAGGGTACTGCAATCTTGGAGAAATCTCGTATGAATCTCTAGTGAGGGAGATTTCGAGACCTCTCACTGCATAACTGCCTCGATTTTGATCGGTTCAACCAAAATCCCCTCCCGGTTAACGAGATGTCCGAGAAACTGGAACTCTCGCAACCAAAACTCACACTTTGAGAACTTGGCGTACAACCATTCCCGCCTCAGGACTCCCAGCAGCTCTCGCAGATGCTCCTCATGCTGATCTCGGGTCTTGGAATACACCAAGATATCATCTATAAATACTATGACCAAGCGGTCAAGCATCGGTCTGCAGACCCGATTCATCAGATCCATAAATACTGCTAGCGCGTTGGTGAGCCCAAACGGCATCACCACGAACTCATAATGTCCATAACGAGTTCGGAAAGCAGTCTTCTCCACGTCTTCCTCTCTGAACCGGACTTGATGATACCCAGATCTCAAATCTATCTTGGAAAACCAAGATGCGCCCTGCAACTGATCAAAGAGATCGTCTATCCTCGGGAGTGGGTAACGGTTCTTCACCGTTAGCTTGTTCAACTCCCAGTAATCAATGCACATCCGGTGCGAACCGTCCTTCTTCCGGACAAAAAGAATCGGTGCTCCCCATGGAGAACTGCTAGGTCGAATGAACTGCTGTCCCAACAGTTCCTGCAGCTGCGATGACAGTTCCTGCATCTCTGATGGCGCTAATCGGTACGACGCCTTAGCGATAAGGGCCGCACCTGGCCCCAGGTCGATCCTAAACTCGACCTGTCTCTCCGGAGGTATCCCTGGCAAGTGTTCTGGAAACACATCTGCAAATTCCCTAACCACTAGTACATTGGAAACCGAGGTCTGGTCCCTGATTCGCGTATCTACCACATACGCTAGATAACCCATACACCCATCGTGAATGTGCTGTCGAGCCCTGGCAGCTGAACAAAACACTGATCCTACTTTGGTTCCCTCACCATATATAACCAGCTCTCCCCCACTTGGGGTTCGAACCACCACTCGCTGGCCCTCACAATCAATCATAGCACCGAACCGGCTGAGCCAATCCATGCCCACAATCACGCACACCTCCCCCATGCAGATCGGAATCAAATCTATCGGAAAAGACTCCCCGAAAATCTCCAAGTCACATCCTCGATAAACTGAAGAAGCAGAAACCCCGTGTTCGTTGGCAATAGACAATCGCAACGGACACTCTAACTCACCCACTAGCGCACGGAACTCCCTACTAAAAGACTGAGACACGAAGGACCGACTCGCCCCCGAGTCAAGTAAGACCAAAGAAGGCAAAGAGTTCACCAAAAACGTACCTAATCACAGATACAATATATAAGCATACAACAGATAAGCATACAACAGATAAATAAAACGAGATGAGGATAGAAACATACCAGCAACCACATCTGGTGCTGCTCTGGCCTCCTCCGCTGTGAGTTGGAAAGCATGACCCTGAGCCTTCGGAGGCTCTGCCCTAACGGATCTCCCATCTGTGATCCTCAAAGTAGCCGGCGCTGCCGCCTGCACCGGCTTGGCGGCAAGTAGTGGACAGTTGGCCCTCATGTGACTAACCTGATCGTAGTGATAACATAGCCTCATACCCTTAGTTGGGGTAGCCTCGCGACAATCCTTCGCGTAATGCCCCTCCTTGCCACACTTGTGGCACCCACTACCAGCCCGACATACACCAGAATGACCCTTGCCACACTTCTCACACGTGCGGCCCTGCTGAACTTCGGTCCTAACATCGGTGGTTTTAGGCCGCTTCGGCGCCGACTGTGACAGTGTCGGGGCCGACCGCTGCTCCCATAGCTGCAACTCAATCTCTAACTCTCGCCGCCTGGCAGCCTCCTACAGCACCAGAAGAATATCACATCACTAGGTAGATACAAACTGTCGGATATCAGTCTTGAGCATACTCAGATAACGAGTCATTTGAGACCGCTCGAAAGCAAACTCTAGGCAGAACGCCCGCTCAGTGAACATACGGGTGATCTCTATCACCGACTCTCCATCTTGCCTCAAGCTCAGAAACTCCTGTGCCAAATGTTCTTGCTCAACCCTTGGAATGTAACGGGTGCGGAACATATCTCTGAACTACTCCCAAGTAACAACAGCTCTCTGATCATCAGTGTAAGATCCAGTTGTAAGTCTCCACCAGTCCTTGGCCCCGGACCTAAGCAGGTTCAGAGCACACCTAACCTTCTAGTCAGCGGGACATGAGCAGGTGAAGAAACACCCCTCCACATCTAAAATCCATCTCATAACCTTGATGGGATCCTGCGTCCCATCAAAAGTAGGGGGCTTCATGTTATCGAAGTCCCTGTACTGAAAACCCCTACCAATTCCTCCCCCTGCTGTAGATACAGTTGCGGCGGCTGTCTCTGCGAGGGCTGCGTAGCGCTCATCAAAATACTCCACCGTGGCGATCTTAATCGACCCGAACATTTTCAGCAACTCGGCCCGGAATAACGCAGCAACCTCATCATGCAGGATCGCTTGGATCTTGTCATCCATCTCATCTGGCCGATAGTCTCAGGTGCTGTCAGCTCCCCTTGTCCGTCCTCTCCTGATCCTGATCCAGATCCTGAACCGGATCCAGTCACAAAGCGCCTGGTCACCACCATTCTGAAACATAACACAAGGTGTTAGATAACTTTTACGAATAATGGGGATAAACCCCTGGCAAAATATTAGGGGTTGTAACTTCCTTGTGACGTGTATGGGTCCTGTGCTTTCAGTAGTACGGGCCCATACTACCTTCCACACCTATCCATCTTTGTCCCAAGTATCATCACAAAGCCCTAACGATACACATAATTATATCGAGCACTCAAGCCTCACCCCTAAAGGAAGGCTAAATGCCTCGAAGTCGGCGAACACCTCCCAAACAACCTATTCATCCACGAAACTTCCACCAACTTTGCAGCACTAGTTTATGCTAGCCATACATAATGTTGGACCCTATAGACTTTCGAATATTCAATCCTACCCTAAGCTCCTAATCAAACAAGAACAGAACATAAGACAAAATCAAACATTCTCAGGCTATAAGATCTTAGTTATGTATAACCGTGATGCCTACACTAGATAACTACAATAATGATGTCAATTTCATATAAGAGAAACCTTAGGCTAGCTGGCATCATGTAATCAGGCAATTCTATCATGCAATTCCTGAAGATCCCTGGCCTAATACTAGCATGTTGTTCTAACATATCACATAATCAAATAATTGTATGGTATTTTGGGGTCTACTTACTGGCTCCGGCTGATCGTACACTTCACATCCTCTTTTAGTTATTTTGAAAACCATTTAAAAACAATTTTGAAAATCTTACCTTGATTTGAGATTGGATTCACATGAATGTTCCTCCAATTCACTCAAACCAAGGCTCTGATACCAACTTGTAACATCCAAAATTTCAAACCAATTTAATCTTTTTAAAACATATCAAGTTCATCAAAACATTACAACTTGTTTTCAAAATATTGATTATCAGAGTTTTTCCTAGAAACATAAACACAATAGGAGGAGCTGCACGATCACGCCTTGGCCTTGCCTCAATCCCCTGAAGTACCTGAAACAATAAACTGAAACTGTAAGCCTGAAAGCTTAGTGAGTTACCCCCAAAATACCGATACACATACAGTCCACATAACAACATCAATATTAACATATGATATCAATCAAAATAGAACGACATGCACTGTGTCCAAAGCTTTACAAGCTGGACTACCCCTGGGCCCTCAGTACGATTTTGGAATGCCTGTCGGGCCCTCAGCTCATATCTGGAATGCTCTCGAGTCCTCAGTATGAGTCTGGAATGCCTACCGGGACCTCAGCTCATATCTGGAATACTCTCGGGTTTGTTGCCTACCGCACGGAGCAGTACAACCTCAACCCACCCCACATAACATGTCGACATGTAACAGATAAATGCACATACAAGTAATCAATTAGTACCACAGGCAGTCCTACAGGTCTACTCGACTAGCATATAAAATGGCATACATTACTGACTCAACTCAACATAGCAATAACTACTAGGATATCAAACCCAATGGGCTGGCCTTGGTGCCTTAGACCCCTTAGTATAGTGAGAACAACTCACCTCGCAACTTACGTCAGAAAACTAAAAGCTTCAACTCCCGGATCACCAACACGAACTTCACTACCTATAATTGCCATACAACCCTTTTTCATAAATTCCCAAATTATCAGAATACCCTTAGAAGTCATCTGGTCAACTCTTGGTCAAAGTCAACACCCACAGTCAAAGTCACAGTCCATGTTGACTCGACTCGTCGAGTGCAGTTCATCGACTCGTCGAGTCCCTTCTGGACTCGAGAAGTTATGAGATCCTTGATTGGCTCGTCGAGTCCTCCTTTAACTCGCCAAGCTCATACGTGTCCAAGAAATGGGGAACTTTAGTCGACTCGCCAAGTTTTTTAACGAATCATCGAGTTCAAGGCAAACTTCAACGGACTCGTCGAGTTGTTCATCAACTCGCCGAGTCTACGGCCAAATTCATCGGGCTCGCCGAGTTGTTCATCCAACTCGCCGAGTCCTCGCAAACCTCCATCCATGCAGATGCTTTTTAAGCCATGGCAAGGCTCCAGATTGCAGATCCAAGCCTCTAACGCATGTTTATCACGTAAAGTTGCAAACTTTGCGCACATGCAAGGTTCTAAAGGCTCTAAATGACAAATCTATGCTTTTAATGGAGTTTTACACCTTGGGAGAGTCTCATTCTTGCACAAACTAGAAACTTTATGTACTAAGATGCCTAAAGGAGCTCAGTTCTGAAGTTACAACTTCAGATCTGAGGTTGCAAAGAAGAGTAGCTTCTAAACACACTATGAAAACCCTAGAAGTTGCCCAAAAGAGTGAATGAGGTTAGGGTAACGATTTATACCTTCCAAAAGATGCTAACCACAATGGATCTTAGGTCCTTCAAGCTCCTTGTTTCTGAATGCTTGGTCTCCAAGCTCTTTTCTCTTCAAGAATTCCTCCTTTAAGTTTCAAATGCACAAGATGAGCTCACACATGCGATTTGGACTTTAGAGGGACAAGAGGCAGTGAATGGGAGGCTAGGGGGTGGCCAATGATCCTTTAAATAGGGTGAAATGCCCCGAAATTTAGGGTTTCATCTGCCAGCCCCTACTCGTCGAGTCCCTTTGTGGACTCGACGAGTAGATCACTAAATCCACGATCCCATCTTGCTGCTACTCGACGAGTAAGGCAACCTTAACTCGTCGAGTAGGACTTAAAACTAAAGAAATTCTTTATTTAAATATATACCTGAGAATCAGGGCGTTACAGCATCATACCAGATGGGTATACCCAACGTACTCCCTAGATCACCATCCTACCCTACTAAGCACTTAATCAATTAATCCCTTGCTCCAAATTCTCAGATCTGATTCTTATGGACGACTTATCACATAGAGTTGCCAACTTTTATGTGCATGCATGTCTTAATGGGACTTAAGAGCTCAAAAGAGCTTAATAAATGACTTAACACATGCATGAGACCAAAACCACCATAAAGTTTGCACCTTTATGCTCAAGAAACCCTCAATGTGCCCAAATCTACAAGAATAAGCTCAAAAACGTCCTAAGCTCACAATACCAACCAAAAAGGGACTAAAATGACCATAAACAAGCTAAAAAGTAGATCTATGAAATGGAATGACAAGCTTTGAGCTTTATACCTCAAAAGCCACTAAAAGAAGGTGCAAAAGTTGGATATTAAGAGTCTCTACCAAAGAATGAGTCTTCAAGTTTCGTCTTCTATCCACTTCAAGATGCACAACAACCACTAAAAGCTTCATAAGAGCTCAAAAGTAACATACAAAGGCTAAGGAACAAATTAGGGTTTTCTAGGGTATGGAGGCTCGTTAAACAAGGCAAAAAGAGGCTATATTATGGTTTATATAGGACACAAGCCCTTAAATTGGGGTTTCTACACTACTCATGTACGCTAAGCGTACTTTACGTACGCATAGCGTACGTGGATGAGCTCTGCGACCCATCTGCATTAGTACACCCAACGTACAAGGAGTACGCCCAACCTACTCCAACTTTCCTAAAGTTAGAAATTCAGCCCCCTACGGACTAATTTGCAAACAATACACCCCCAAAGGGTCTAAACCGAAATGCACAATAAACCAAGCGTTAAATTCAAACCTTTTTGGACCAAAGTGACAATTTTCGACCAGAAGGACCATCTGTGCAGTTTTGTCTTTAATACACACACACACATACACACACACACACACACACACACATATATATATATATATATATATATATTTAAAATTTAAATAAATTAATTAAAAGACTACCAAAAAGTACTCTCCGGATAACTCCAATCTCATACCTTTAACTTGGTCTTCATGATTAAAATTTTGGAAAAAGACTTAAAAAGGTAACGAAGTTCCAAAAATGTACAAAAAAGACAATTGTCTTTGTTTAGTACACAAAAGACCATTGAATCAGCTATTGTATGTAACCATCATGTTACCCAGTTTTCATAATGTTCAAAAAATACCATTGTTGTTTTTTAGTACAAAAAATATCATTAAAGTATACTATTTGTGCACAGAATACCAATGAAGTATACATTTGTTCAAATAAAATATTGTGGTAACCAGTACTTCAGGTAAATGGAGAAATGACTTAAAAACGTAACGGAGTTTCCAAAATGTTCAAAAATACCACACTTTTTGTTAACTTCGTTGTTGTCGGATTATGTAGAACACAGTCACCAGAGATCATGCACCGTCATACCATTTTACAACAGTTGTGCAATCTCTTTCATTCCCTCTATTGATCATTCTTGTGGTAACATGAGAAGTAAGTGGGTAATAACCTTAGTTAAACATTCTTGCTTCCCGATCGCATTACATGCCTTAAACCTAAAACATATATACGTTATATAGATACACATATTATACATCAAGGTTAGCCGTTCATTTGTGTTGCGATATAAGAGAGACACAAGGGAGAAACGAGTGTAGTTATGTCATGAGAATTCCTAAATATGGATGTAGAGAGTAGGAGTTGCGTTTAATTCTCCGGGACCAGTGAAAGATGAATGGCTAGGAACACTCAGCATCATGTGGTTGATTTGATGACAATTTGTAGTCAAAGTAGAGAGAAAAACATATGTGTTGGAGCGCTTGAACGCTTTGCATCATAATTGATGGATTCTTAGTTATGTGTTTTTCCTTGATTGTATTTAGATACAAACGATTGAGTAGGGGAATGAAAGAGAGTACACAACTGGTGTGAACTAGTATGACCGTGAATTATCTCCGATAACCGTGTTCTATATAATCCAGAAACAACGATGTTAACAAAAGTTGCTATTAAAAAAACAATGGTATTTTTTTGAATATTTTGGAAACTTCAATGGTATTTTTGTAATAAAATGTGTTCTTTGTTGGTATTATCTATACAAATTGTATATTTCAATAGTATTTTATATTTTTTGAATATGTTGGAATCTTCGTTACCTTTTTAAGTCAGTTTCCCGTTTACCTGAGGTAACCAGTTACCATACGATTTTATTTGAACATATATGTATTTCGTTGGTATTAAGTGTACAAAAATATATTTTAATGATATTTTATATACTAAAAAACAGATTTTTTTTTTTTTTTTTTATATATTTTTGAAACTTTCCTTACCTTTATAAATTATTTTCCTTTATAATTTCTCAAAGGCAAGCAGATAGGTTTTAGTCCCCGTAACAGGCCCGCAGGATCCGGGTCCGCTGAGGTCTATATCCTCTGTGAATGGGTGTTGGGCTGGGCTGGGCTGGGCTGGACAACCGAGGCTACACTTAATAATACCGTGATCGTATCACAATCCACATTCTACAATTCGAGAAACTTCCAGTGAGTATTCAACATCAACGCTGTGCTCAGCCCTCGTCGGCGACTCTTTTTCCCTCGCCCCGTACTCAGCGGCTGAAGCTACTCTTTCTGATTTCCGTTGCGTTGCTCCCTCTCATCCTTATCGCCGTCGCTTCTCAGCCTCAGGTAAGTCTAAAAACAAGATTCCCTTGTCTATTGTTATGAAATTTGTATCCTTTTTCAGTTTTTTGCTGTATTGTTATGAAATATGTATAAGCTATGATGTTAGTTTTTTTGTACGTTACTTTGGCTGAAGTGTTGTTGCTGCTCTTAACATCAATTTTGTAAAACGAGTTTAGTTTCTCCTGTTAGAGTTGAGGTATTCTTTCCTAAGTGGCTACACATGAGTCAGTAGTTAGATGACTCGAGGTTCATTGAACTTGCTTTTTGTTTGTAGTTAGATGACTCGAGGTTCATTGAACTTGCTTTTTGTTTGTTATCTGGGTTGGACTTTCATTACATGAGTCGTTTCTACCATTTGACCTAAATCCTATTACTCATTCCGCAGAATTAATAGCATATTTGCAACTCTTAGGAGTTTCAACCCTATGATTATCTCTCATACTCTTTACTAACTACTATTGATTGATTCCTTTGTAGTCATTTAGCAGAATCATTTTCGATGGAAGTCGATTCAGAATCAAATGGTAAAGCATCAAAGGAAGCTCCATCATCCATGGAGACAGAATCCGCAAGTTCATCTGGAATCCAAGTAAAAGCTCTAACCTAGTAACCCACCTTTAGTTTCAATCAATTTTATTCATTGTGTTTATTCAAATCTCTCTTATATGTTGGTGTTTTACTTCTTTCTACACATGTTTCCAGTCAACCGGTGAAGGAAAAGATGATATCTCCAAATCCATGGAGAACCTGCAAATAGACAAATCCTCTTCTGGGAGCTCACATTTCAAGAAGAAGCCAGTTATCATCATTGTTGTAGGAATGGCAGGTACTCTTTAAACATACAACTTTAAATCCATGGGTTGAAACTTTGCTAAAAAGGGAAATTAAATGTTACATTTCATAACCTACAGGAAGTGGGAAAACAACATTTCTTCATCGAACTGTTTGTCATACCCAAGCAACTAACACAAGGGGTTATGTACTGAATCTTGATCCTGCTGTTATGACTCTCCCTTTTGGCGCCAATATTGACATAAGAGACACTGTTCGTTACAAAGAAGTCATGAAGCAATTCAATCTTGGCCCCAATGGAGGAATATTGACTTCTCTCAACTTATTCGCCACAAAATTTGATGATGTAAGCATATTTACAACATCATTTCCAACTTTCTTGTTGTTTTTCAGATAATATCTATCTATCTTATAATGTTATGATTTGTTGAGGTTATACAAATGATTGAAAGGAGAGCAGATGAGCTTGATTATGTTCTTGTGGATACACCTGGTCAAATTGAGATCTTCACATGGTCAGCTTCTGGAGCGATTATTACAGAAGCATTTGCTTCAACTTTTCCAACTGTGATTGCATATGTTGTGGATACCCCTCGTGCAGAGAGCCCAAATACTTTCATGAGCAACATGCTTTATGCTTGTAGCATTCTTTATAAGACGAGATTACCCTTGGTTTTGGTGTTCAACAAAATCGATGTTGCCCACCATCAGTTTGCTGTTGAGGTAATGTGATTTTTTTTTTTTTTTTAAATGTAAGTTTATAAGATTTGAAATGTTTTATATATGTTTTGTTATTTGAGTAGTGGATGGAAGATTTTGAGGTGTTCCATGCTGCATTGGATTCTGATCACTCTTATCCATCAACTTTAACAAGAAGTCTTTCTCTTGCACTTGAGGAGTTTTATAAAAACTTAAAAGCTGTTGGAGTTTCAGCTGTAACTGGTGCTGGAATGGATGCCTTTTTCAAAGCTATTCAATCAAGTGCTGATGAATACATGGAAACTTACAAGTATTTTTTTTTCTCTCTCTCTCTTTCTCTCACATACACACACACACACACTGAAACCCTAACTTATATCATGGGATTGTGTAGAGCTGATCTTGACAAAAGGAAGGTGGAGAAGGAGAGATTGGAGGAGGAAAGGAGGAAAGAAAACATGGAGAAACTGAGGAAGGATATGGAGAAATCAGGGGGTGCAAAAGTTGTGTTGAGTACTGGTTTAAAAGGTGATACAAGCACAAAAATGGAGGAAGAAGATGATGAAGAAGATGAAGATGAAGAAATTGAAATGTTTAGTGATGAGGATGATGAGGATGGTGGGATAGATGATGATGATGAAGAGATTGCCAGTTTTAATCTCTGAATGTGATGATATAATCATTTTTATGAATGTAAATGAACCTAATTGTGACTCTGATAAAGTAACGATTTTGGGGTGGTTTTGTTGATGATGATGACTTTTGGGCTAAGTTTTGAAATCATATATGCATTTATATTCTATATTTATGTTATAACCCTTCAAACAAAATATCACATTCATTTATATCATTTTTCTCATTCTTCATAATTCAATTTGTTGGAAAGCAATTTCCCTTATAAATCAATAACAATGATACATGATTTATGACAGTTAAAAGATGAATTTAGCGTAAAGATAGTTTGGATAGTTGGATCATAAGGTATAGATGTTGGTTTTGATGATTACCACTATGCTTGATATTTAAGATTTATGCAACTAAATGTTTTTGTTGATTTGGGTTATAGAGTTTGGTCAAATGTGATTTAGGAATTTTTTGTGATGGAAATTTCAAGTCAGTGTACATTCTGTATCTATATCTTTTACTAGAAGTTTTCAATTGCAAACTTTTTGAAACAGACTGCATATCAATCATGAGTTATGATTTTATTATCTTTTATGAGCTTTCGAGGGTGTTTGGCTTAGCTTTTGTGGGGTAAAAGTTTTTTTTGTAAAAGGATTTTTTACAAAAGTGATTGGCTTAGCTTTTGTGGGCAAAAGTTTTGTTTGTAAAAGGATTTTTTACAAAAGTTGTTTTTTAAAATGTGTTTGGATTAGTTTTTGAAGGGAAAAAGTTAAAAGTTAAAGTGTTTGGGTTAACTTTTAGGAGAGAATAAGGAATCATATGTTGTGAATGAAGAATTGATTAGGATAGATGGAAGTATATTGGTAATTTAATATTTTTATTGTTGAAAAGTTGGGAAAAATCACATAATTGTAACTTTTCAAAAAGATTCAATTTACTCTATTGGAAAAGTTCTGTTCACTTAAACAAACATCTTTTTGATTTTTTCTAAAAAATAAAAGTAAAAATCATTTTAAAAGCTAAAACAAACACTCTCTTCGTATCTTCTTTTGTGTTCTTTTATGATTGTTGCATAACATGTGAAAGTTTCAACTTGGATCGGTGATAATGAAGAAGAAGAGTTTGTAGGTGTAAATGCCCAATCATGAAATGTTGAAAGACATAGTTACCCTTGCAGACCCTCCTCATCTGACTGCTGTAGTACCCCTAAAAGGGACTTGTTATTAATCCCACGACTATACAAAAGATAAGGATGCTATTATCATCTTGACATAACAAATAAGAAGCGGCATAAAAAAAAAAATCATAGGTCAAATCTTCAACATTGGTTCCATATAAAAAACGTGTTTTACTGTTCTAATCATAATAATCTATGTACTAGATATCTTTTATTACGACCAAAGTTATATATGGGAACTTAACACGTAAATGGCATGATTGTTACACAGCCACAAAAAACATGGAAATGAATCTAGAGGGAGGGAAAAAAGAAAGAAAGTAAAGAACTAAAGATACCACCCTTTTCTATTATCAAGAGATCTAACGCTTAAGATTCACCACAATAACACTTATATTATCTTTGCTTCCACGAGCCATTGCTAGTTCCGTTAAGAACATAGCTGGATTATTGGTCGTTCTCTTATGGTGTTCTTTCATCGATCTCCTTCGACAAGTCCATCCATCGAGACATTTTCTCACAACTTGACATGCCAAATCGTTAGATATGACATCCCATAATCCATCACTAGCCAAGATCATGAATTCATCTGCATCATCTCTTTTGTTCACAATAACTTCAGGTTTTGCAATTACATATGGTTTTAGTTGTCGATCACCTATTGATCTTGAAGTCGCAAGAACTCCAAGAACACGTAGCCCATTCCAATCGATCACTCTTCCTCCCGAAAGTTCGATTCTTTCTAACTCATCGGGTCTATTTGGCTGCATGCATGTCCAAACTTTTCATTAATATTTCAAGGTTAAAATTAAACGGTTTCTTTTACATGCAAAGATATAAGATTGTGTTAATAAATAATTACCTTATGGTCAACGGATAAGGGCACCGGGACACCACCTCTTGAAAGAACAGCCCTTGAATCACCACAATTGGCAACCACTATTTCTTTATCACCGACCACTGCAACAACGGCGGTGGAACCAATGGAATCGACAATGTCAGTTTCATTTACTTCCTCATCCATCTTAGCGAAGCTCTCCACCATCAAATTTTCCCAATTCATATCCTCTGTGTTTTTGTTTTCTATATCTATCTCTGTCGCCAACAACTTGTGTAACCGCTCACGACACGCATAAGCAACACGGGAACCACCGTGACCATCATAAACGCCATAAAAATCAAACTTCCTTGAGTTCTCATCAACAAACTTTTTTTCTATACTCACAGCATCCTCCATCTCTCTCCTGCGCCCAATCACTGAGGAATGACAAGGAAAATTGTCATTGTGTTCTTTCTTGGTGTTCTCAAACCGCCTTCTGTTGGATAAAGAGTCATCTGCATTTGACAAAAACTTCATCCTCCGGAGTTCTGTTCTCTTCCGGCGAGCAAATATTGCGTTTGATTTACTCGAATAACCGACAGCTTGTCTGCAATTGCTCGATGATGGATGTGAAGACACCGTGTGATCCATACTATTGATCATCATGTTCAAAAGAAAAACCAATTCACAAAGAAAGGTATTTTTTGGATTAATGATGGAAACAATCAACATATATAAGCAAAGATGGAGATACAAGACACAACAGTGACGCAAAAATGGTGAATTATTTTTGATTTCGGCGGTCAAGTATGGGAAACAACACCTCCTTGCCATGTTGTCATGGAGAAAGTACACGTAGGACTCACAGATAGCATGGGAAACAACACCTCCTTGCCATGGGGAAAGTACACGTAGGGTTTACAGATTCACTGTATCAGGTACGTGGAAGATTTAAGTTGGATTCTTATCAAATAAAAAAGATATATTGTATTGTGAGAGGTGAAATAATTGGTTGTTGGTGTAGTCCTAACAAGGGGGAATTTAATGGAAGAAAAGATAGTGTCCCGTGAAAGGTTATATGCTACTCATATAACAAACTTTTCTTTAATCATTAAATATAATTATGAGATAATATTTTTAAATTACGATTTAAAAAATATAAGTCTATTGAAATCTGTTTTTTCTAGTATAATTCACTATTTAATTAACTAGAAAACTTTAATGTTTACAAGTCTTTATTGTTTATGGATAAATAGATATCATGACCGATTTTCATTTGTGGATGTATACTCTCGATAAATAAAATGTAGAGTAATTTAGAGTTTTGGCCCTTGTGGTTGGCACTCTTTTACAATTTTAGTCTAAGTTTTGAAAATTTAGCACCAAGAGTACTTATGGTTTCAAAATTCATCACGTCTGGTCATCCGTCTACCGAAATCCGTTAACCACAAATAAAATAACCATTTTACCATTTAGTTTGGATATTTTGTTATACTATCTTTTTACATATATAGGTGATTAATTTTATATGATTTTCACAAATGTTTTTATTATAATAATTCAAAATAAATTACAATTTTTTATATCAATTTAAGAAAAAATTATTATTTCAAAATTAATAACAATAAAAGGTATTTTTTAATAACAATTTTTTTTTTGAACAACAATAACAAATATTATTGTATACTCTTATTCTTTATAAAACATGAATATTCACCTAGTTTTCAATAATTAAAGTAAAATTATTGGAGAGTAACACCGAAACTATACTTTACTCTAAAATATAATTAAGAAAACTCCTAATCAGAAAGCCATAATCTAACATTTTAAGTTTGTATAAGTGGGTCAAGTGGTGTGTTTGCCATTAAATTGTTTGTAATATCCTCAAAAACTTTTTATTTGTATCTTTATGTTATTTGCTCTGCCTAATTACTAATGATGATTAGTCAGATATGCATATATTAACGTATGTTTTTAATGGTTTTTTTCCCTATATATCCGTTTCGGTTTTTTTATATAAAAATTAGTTCAAATCTGGTGGTGGTGATAGTAATCTTCAATATATGCAATTTTATTGATTTCTCAAATAATAAGTAGATATCTTCTGCTCAGATCATCTCAAACAATATAACAGGTAAAAAAACTAATATATAACTATTTTATTTAAAAATTACAATAAATCAAAGTCTTATATGCCCGTCTATCAAAAATTCAAAATATGGATTCAGATTTAAAATATGCCAAATCCACCACCACGTATTTACTTCGTATTGTTGGAAAATAAAACTCTGGTATGTTGTGGAATACGAGGGTTTTGGGGGTCACGTGGCTATTTGATCGCATTTTCGTTTAAGATTTTGTTCGCCACTTGTTGTATCTTCCTGGTTTCCTGGAAATATACGCTCCTTACTTTGTTAAATGATGCCACTTGTTGTATTTCCCTGGTTGCCTGGAAATATAGGCTCCTTACTTTGATAAATGACGCAATGTATATACCACATTTAGGGGCGTCTGTTTTGGTAAACAAACTTTGTAACGTCATCCATTATAAACACTCTTAACGTGTGGATATCACATCATCATCAAATTCCCTACTATTAAGGTTATGCGATGTGCCGTTTACTGCATACTGCAATATATTGCGGTATGCGGTAAACACCGTACCGAGGGGGAAAAAAGAAGTGCCGTAAAGGTGGTGTGTCGTATGGATTTGTCACACGGAAAAAAAATGCATTATTCTTATGTTGTACGTCATGCATAAAAATGTGTATTGTGGTGGGTGTGGTAAGATGAAGTATGACATCCATGAGTTTTGTGGGATATGTAAAATGTGGTGAGTGTGGTATGATATCCACCAACCTAACCATGAGATACATACTGCTAAACACAATTCAATCTTATTTTTTAATTAAATTTAATTCAAAAATATTTTTAAAACATATATTTTTTCTTTAAATATTAGTTTTTCATTAAATTAAAAGACGATATTACATTAAATAAAAATTACATGAGTTAAAATAAAAAATAAAACTAACAATACATTAACTTAAACTAGTTTGTTAAACCTTATTTTTTTTTAAGCATTCCATTTAGGAAATCCTTAAGTTTTAGCCAAGCCTTGAAGTGTTTAAATGGTATGTGGTTTGTGTCTTCATATTAACGCATGACACAGCAAATGGCTCGCATTTGTATACGTTGTTTATAACAAAGTTATAAATTTCATCAAACTCACGGTATTTCACCCTCATATCGCGAAACTTCGAACATATTTGATCAAGACTATGACTTTGGCAACCCTTTAAATCATGAAAAATGTTTCTATTTTTTACCCAAAAATCACCAAGACATTCGAGTATTTGGCTCTTCTTAAACTCCACCATGCCAGTGTTAAGTTATACTCTTTCTTTTCTGACTAATTCATAATTTTGGGAGTCATTGGTTGTGAAAAATGTGTGTATAAAGAAAGAAAAGAATTGTTGTAACGACCCAATTTTCAAGGCCAAAAATTTCATTTTTGGATTAACGCATTTAACAAACATTTTACCAAAACATTGTTAATAAAACATCCATTACAAAATCATAATGTTGTATTTCAAACCATAACATCATAAGTATGGAAAATCAGAGTACAGTCCCAAAAACTTCTTGTGGAAACATGTGTGTGTGTGATGCGCTGCAACACCGCCAGCTCTTTCCCCTTCGACGAAGAGGTACCTGAAACCAAAATCAAAACTATAAGCACGAAGCTTAGTAAGTTCCTCCATCATACCACATACCATACAATATCGTCAGTATCTTTCAACCGGTAACCTTCATCGGTATCTTTCAACCGGTAGTCTTCATCGGTATCTTTCAACCGGTAACCATCCTCGGTATTTTTCAACCGATATTCGTCATCCGTATCTTTCAACCGGCAACTGGAGACTATTGCACCCCTACCACTAGCATACAATCAACAAGTATAAACATACAGTCAGGCATATCCGGGTACTGACCTACCCTTGGGTCCTAAGGACCACTGTTAACTAATCCCTACTATGCACATAACATATAATCCAAATAAATCACATAACCAGACCAAGATAACTATCACAAAGACCATTATCTTCTAAATACACCTTTTTGATGGGCCGGCATTGTGGCCTTAGACCCACCCCTACTGGAAGGTAACTCACCTCAATGTCGTACAGTGTCTGAACTATCCTCGACGCACAAGTCGACTCCCTACGACTCCTCGATCCCTACACAACAACCTTCAAGTCAACACACATTACATACAACCCTAAACAGGGTCAGTCCATGTTCAGTCAAATTCAACATGCAGTTGACCTGACTCGCCGAGTTAGCCTACCAACTCGTCAAGTCCATGCTTCTCTAATCCCACACAAAACCCCGGCTCCACCCGCTCCACTCGTCGAGTCTAGCAAAACTCGACGGGTTCTCCTTCAATCATAACATCGGGACCATATTCATCCGACTCGCCGAATTCCTTCTTGAACTCGTAGAGTTCATCTCCAACTTAAGAACTTGTCCAGTCTATGACTCGTCGAGTTGTATGAACAACTCATCGAGTCCATCTTCAAAGATTGGGAGATTGTTATGGACTCGCCGAGTCTGCTCATACCACTCGCTGAGTCCCATAGCTTCCAGGTCCTTTTTCGCATCTAAACCCACAAAGGACTTCCTTCCTAACACTTACCGGTTCACATAAAGGGCTTGGTGCATAATGGTCACCAACTCGTCGAGTGCCAAGAACAACTCACCGAGTCCAACCTTGACCAATTCCATACAGTCGATTTAAATGAGGTCTAACACACCAAAACCATAGATCTGGCCTCCTAATGTCCATTTTATACGTAAAGTTCCAAACTTGATGCACATGCATGGGGTTTTTAGCTCAAAAATCCATATAAAGTGTCCTACAATGTGCATGGGGATCTCATGGCCCTAAAGTTGGCACCTTTATGCCACGAGACCCCTCTTAAGACCCAAATATGAAGTCCAAACTCACTTAACACTTCCAAATCCGAAAATGGCTTGAAAAGCCCTAAATGCACCCAAGATCTACAATCTAAAGATGAACAACCAAATGGAAGACCAAAGCAGGAGCATTTTACCTTGATTAAGCTGAAGATGGAATGAGATTTTTGGATTCACAAGCCCCAAGTCGAATACTCAAGCTCCTCTTTTTCCTTCCAAGCTTCACAAGTCAAAAAAGCACCAAAATGGCCTTAACACACACACAATCGGCTAGGGTTTCGATATGCAACTCTAGGAGAGTGTTAGGGACAAGGGAGGCTAAGTTAAGGTGTTTATATAGGGTGCAAACCCTCATATTAGGGTTTTTGTCCAGACAGCACAGACTAATCGAGTCCGGTCTCTAACTCGCCGAGTCA
This sequence comes from Lactuca saligna, assembly GCF_052625555.1. NCBI lineage: Eukaryota > Viridiplantae > Streptophyta > Magnoliopsida > Asterales > Asteraceae > Lactuca > Lactuca saligna. Next base: position 62,196,262 of record NC_136425.1, read on the forward strand.
ATCACTTAACTCCCGTGTCCAATCCGCTTCTACTCGACGAGTTTGGCCACCAACTCGCCGAGTCCCAGGACAAAATGCAAAATACTTAATTTAAAAACACGTACCAGGAACCAGGTGTTACAAATCCCCCCCCCCCCCCCCCCCACTTATTTTAGACTTCGTACTCGAAGTCTACTGCTCGATCCTGAAACAGCTCGGGGTAATGTTCCATCATCTCGTCCACCGGATCCCAAGTCCACTCCGAGCCCTTTCGGTGCTGCCACTGCACCTTTACCAGCTCCACTCTCTTTCTCCTCAGATCCTTTGACTTCCTGTCAAGGATCGCTACTGGCCGCTCGATGTAGTTCAGGCTGTCATTAACCTGAATGTCCTCTAAAGGCACTACTGCTGAATCGTCCACCAAATATTTCTGCAACTGGGAAACGTGAAAGGTGTTGTGGACCCCGACCTGGAATTCCAAGTCGGATCAGCGCTTGTCGGCATAACTTTTCTGCCGACTCTAAGCAGTCTGAAGCCTACTCCGGACCTGTTGGGTACTCTCCGTAGTCTTGAGTACCACTTCGATACTCCCCATAACCCTCTGACCAACCTCACCCCAACATATCGGGGTCCTTCACTTCTTCCCGTACAACATCTCGAAGGGAGGACGGTCAATACTCGCGTGATAGCTGTTGTTGTACGAGAACTCAGCCAAAGGAAGGTAAGTATCCCAACTACCTCCGAAGTCTAAGACACACGCCCGCAACATATCCTCCAAGGTTCGGATGGTCCGCTCACTCTGTCCATCTGTGTGCAGGTGAAAAGCGGTGCTAAAATGCAGACAAGTTCATAGCTCGTCATGGAACTTCTTCCAGAACCTGGAAGTAAACCGTACATCTCTGTCTGAAATCACCGATATTGGCACCCTGTGTCGCGCCACCACCACCCTGATATAAATGTCGGCCAACTTTTCGGCCGAAATACTCTCCTGAATCGGGATAAAATGGGCGCTCTTGGTCAATCGATCGACGATGACCCAGATCGAATCCGCTCCCTGCGCGGTCTTGGGAAGCTTTGTGATAAAATCCATCGCGATGTCTTCCCATTTCCATAACGGAATGTCCAACGGCTGCATCTTGTTGTGAGGTCTCTGATGCTCGGCCTTGACCTTCCTACAGGTCAAGCACCGCTCTATGTACCATGCCACATCCCGCTTCATGCAGGACCACCAATAGTCCAGACGAAGATCCCTATACATCTTCGTCGCCCCGGGGTGAATGGAGAATCGAGATTTGTGCGCCTCCTCCATCAATACCTGGCACACACCCCCATGATACGGGACCCACACCCTACGGTGCAGAGTCAATAACCCCCGACTGTCATAGTCAAAGGAGGAAACATGACCCACAATCTGCTCGCTCTTATGATGTTCCTCCTTCATGGCCTCCTGTTGGGCCTCCCGAATCCGCTCCAACATCGGAGTCACCACTATCATCCTCAGACAGATATCCCTGATCGGCGCTGCCTTGCGGTTAAGCGCGTCGGCCACCACATTGGCCTTTCCCAGATGATAAAGGATCTCGCAATCGTAATCGTTTACCACATCAAGCCATCGATGCTGCCTTATATATCAGATTTGGCTGGTCCATGAGATACCTCAGGCTCTTATGGTCCGTATAAATCGTACAACGAACCCCATAGAGGTAATGACGCCAAATATTGAGGGTGAACACGACAGCCCCCAACTCCAAATCATGCGTCGGGTAATTCGCCTCGTGAGGCTTCAGCTGCCTCGACGCGTAGGTGATGACATGCCCTCTCTGCATCAGAACTGCACCCAAACCTGAAAATGTACAAACAAGTTATAACTTGCAAAATAATAATAATAATAATAATAATAATAATAATAATAATAATAATAATAATAATAATAATAATAATAATAAAACCAATTAATGATAATAAAAAAGACAATAAAAGATAAAGAAAAAGATATCAAATAATACTAATAAAAGGCGAAAAAATAACAAAATAAATCAAAATAAGGGAGTGTTTAATAAGTAACTAGTGGATGTTAATTACAATTACATATGTAAAAAATCAAAACATATTATGTATTTAAAAGTTACTACCATAAAAAAAATTAATTTAGTTCTTGTAGTTTTATATATTTTACTCATATGGTCTTAGAATAAATTATGGTACAAGTATAATATATCAAATGGATTATTATTATTATTATTATTATTATTATTATTATTATTATTATTATTATTAGACAAAACTTCAAAAATTGTCTTTGTGGTTTTCGAAAACATCAAGTTCAGTCCCTAAGTTCAAAAAACCTCATAGGTGGTCCCTGTGATTTCAAAACTTTTAACAAATGGTCATTTTCGCTAACTTCGTTAGTTTTTGACCGTTAAGTGAAGGGCATTTCTATCTTTTCACTATTACATGGACCATTTTTGAAGTTTTGCCCTTATTTAAAAAAAGAAAAAAAAATGATTATTTAATATAGAAAAGGTCTCTCTCTCTCTCTCTCTCTCTCTCTCTCTCTCTCTCTCTCTCTCTCTCTCTCTCTCTCTCTCTCTCAATTAGCATCATCTGAAAGTTCATTTTAAATTTTTCCATATGAAATTCTATCTTATTACAACCCAATAAATCAAAAAAATTCCATACAATGATAAAATAACCCAGATGAAGCTTCACCATTTGAAAGTTGAACAATTGAGCATATCAAATGTTTACAACAAAAAGAAGGAGAACACTTGATTATTATCATCTGTTTTGGATAAAAACAAACACAGAACCTACACCATCCCATATTCTTCAGCTCACTCTTACCACCAAAATCAAACCCCAAACTGATAATCAACATCGCACAACTACAACATCAAATTAGAGAGATTTTGGTTTTGGTGAGGTTAGAAAAAAAATGCTCAGATCACATCTCCTCATCTCCGACCCCCTATCACGTTCATCGTTTTTCTACATCACTATTCCCACCATCCATCCACCACATACCACACTTATTCTTCTACTCCATAACATCGAAGCTTCCACAATCACTGTGACATCCACCACCAGATCGTCTTCCTTATTATAATCTACTATTTTCCTTGTTCAAGTTCTATTCTATTCAAATTTTATTCTCATTCATACCCGAAACCCAAAATCAAAGGGGGAAAGGGGGTATTTTTGTATTATTTTACTCTAAACCAATAGAAATCACATATAGTTGCAGGGAAAAGAAAAGCATACATGTAGATCTTCAACTTGTTTACATACATCGAATTCAATCGTCTTGGATTCAACCAACCTTTGGATCTCGAAATCCATGAGGTTTTGGTCCTTAAAATCAGTTAACCTAGCTTAAAAACTTATCTTCTCTATCTTTAAAGCATCAATTCAATCACTCTTTATTTTTAAAAGCATCAATTTCACTTGTCCAACGGTTGATTCTAATCACAATGGTAATGAATCCGTTGATGATGAACCTGTGATGAATCGATATGTGGGGTGGGAGTCGAAACGTGCTCTCTGGTGGCAGAGGCTGGAGATGAGGTGACGATTCAATGGTTTTTGGAAGTTGTCCAACAATGGTGTTCTAGATTGGTTTAGGGCTTTTCTTCAAAAGAGTATTTTTTGTTTCTTTGTTACGATCAAATAAAGAGGAACCAAAGGAGGTGTGTTTTATGAGAGAGAGAGAGAGAGAGAGACTTTTTCTAGATTAAATAATATTTTTTTTTTTAAATAAGGGCAAAACTTCAAAAATGGTCCCTGTAATAGTGAAAAGATAGAAATGTCCTTCACTTAACGGTCAAAAGCTAACGGAGTTAGCGAAAATGACCATTTGTTAAAAGTTTTGAAACCACGGAGACCATCTTTGAGCTTTTTTGAACTTAAGAACTAAACTTGATATTTTCGGAAACCATATGCACCATTTTTGAAGTTTTGTCTTATTATTATATATTTGAACATTTATATCTTAATAAAATTATATATTATTATATTTATGTTAATATTTCAATAAACATTACATGTTCTTAATTATTGATGATGAAGTTGTCAAATTATCTTGTGAAATTGGATTTTAAAGACATCAAGGTAGATTTGTCACCTTCCATTCCTTCTCAGGCTAAATGCAAGACGTACATTGTACTATCATTTTTCATTATTACAACTTATACTCCCAAATCATCATGTTAAGGTTGTTTCTTGCATTTAGACCTTCTTTCTTTACCATGGCCATTTACCTTTGAGTTTATATGTAGCTTTTCTCGTATTTTTATTTAATTTTACATGATTCAATACACTATGTGACTATGATATTTGGGTTTGTTAAAAATGCATGATTTGTTAAGTAATCCATGGAAATTTAAAATTGTATTTTGAACAAAATCATAAATGTTTATTACCATGAAACGTGTGGATGAAGAGAAACATGTTTAATTTGTGTAAACATGGAATGGTGACCTTTTGTGAACATATCTCACTAATGAGATTATGCTTTCATAAAGATATTTGATTCAATAATTACAAACGAAGATGATTGAACTAAAAGAATAGATTCTTTCGTTTAGATTGATCTGAAACAGTAATAATCAATCATCTTTTCATGAAATTCACCATCACTTTGTATGAAGATTGCAAATACACTTTGGAAACACGAAATTGAAACAGTCCTTTAAGCTAAAAACAACTGACAACTTTGATTCCAATGATAGAAACCCTAGATCGCCATTGCTTTATTACTGAATATATCTTTCCGGTTACAATCAAGACAACTATGAAAACATTAAATCACATATATATAACAAGATCTGAAATCAACTGAATGAACCCTAACCTGTTTAGAAGGTGAAATTGGGGGACTTAGAAATCAGAGCAACGACCATTACGTTCCCAATCGCCGTAACGAGTAGGCTCGGGACCTCGGGGTCCACCGATCTCGCCGGTCTCTTTGTTCATGTCAGGTTCGTCACCGTCGTCTTCATCGTTTTCCTCTCCGTGATCTTGAAGTTTCTGGATCTGATCTTGTTCGTTAACAGCTTCGTGCTGATTGTTGGGCAAGTCTTGGTGGCTTTGAAGCTTTTCCGGAGAGCTGGAGAAGAACCGATTTGCAGGGTTAGATAGTTCCGATCGGACAGTGGAGAAAATCGCAGCGGGACGGGAGAGGTCTGGCGGTGGCGTGGAGAGTAGACGGCGCAAATTAGACATTGCCATTGTTTTTTTTTGTAAGGAACAGTGAATTGAAGAAAAAGAACCATATTATAATTGGTTTTGTTTTTAAAGAGGTGACGTGGTTTAAATGTTTGTGACATGGTTTTTGCTATGCCACGTCGTCGGCTTACAAATATGGAACGACAGAACGTGTCCTTGAGAATAAAGTTGCAGATCTGCTTTTGTTGGTATGCTCCATTTATTTAGGGCATTGATTTTTGATTTAGCCACTGAATAATTGGTGGAAGGACTAATATACCCTTAACCAATTTAATTGTAAAGAGAAATTAAAAATCATTTGTGTTATTAAATATGACACATATCTACATTTGATAGGGTAGGAAGATAAGTAGGAATAAAATGTAAAAGAATATTTAATTTCTCGATCGTAAAATACCATAAATAAAACTATAAAATGTAGCTTTCGGAAACATAAACAAAACACACCATCACTCTCGGAAGCCAAACGATGCTGGAAACCTATTACTCCAATAGTGCTTGATTTGCAATTAAAAATTCCATCATCCTTTTGAATCATCTGTAACTTTTTTGACTTCTCCGATGAGGCAAATTTTAAGCTAATTAGGATTTGGGATTTAATCGGGAAGGGACTACAATGTTCTCAATATTTGCAATTATAGTTTCTTGAGTTTTATATACTTCTCAGCATTTGCAACTATTGGGTTTTGTTGTACACTAAAGGAAAAGGTAAGTTTATATGGGATGAGGAATTTCCGATGTTATTCGAACTTGATTTTATTTATTTTTGAAATAGCAGCAAAAGTTATATTAAACAAAATACGCTAGCAGGGTGCTAGGCTTACAAGAAGCAAAAAAAAAAAAAACATGAAATTACAATTCATATTACAACACTTGATGGAGTAATTCAGAAATTGTTTTATGTCATGTTTTCTTTGTGTTTTGAATAATTCAAAGCCATGTGGGCTGTTGAGTCTGAGTCTTATGCTACTAGGGGTAGTTGCAGTCTTTTTAGCACTCTTTGAGTTTAAATAGTTTGTTTGTGTGTACATTGAGGTTATCACTTCTTCTTTCAAATCAGATAATAAAAGCTATAAGCTTTAAGCATTTTGTGCTCTGTTTTTTTTTGTTATTGTTTCATTGCCAAACACGGGTTGAAGGTTTGTGAAAAACCAACATTTGGTATCAGAGCATACCTGGTATATACCCAAGTATCAACCTCGAAAAGAAATGACATGCAACAATGGTAATGACGATAAAGATGGGCAAATCACCCCCTATCCGATGTGACAATAAGCAATTAGAGTGCATAGCCAATTAAGATGAGGGCCTTTATGCTGGCTCAAGGTGGTTGGGATGCTGTAGAACCCAGAACCTCCAGCACTCTTGTTGAAGCAAAGAAGGATAACATGGCGTTGGCTGCCATTTATCAGGGAATACCTGAAGATTTGCTCATGACATTGGCGGAGAAGAAGACTGCCAAAGAAGCTTGGGAAGCCCTCAAAATTATGTTTGTAGGGGCAGATAGAGTGAAGGTTGCCAGAATTCAGACACTCAAGGCTAAACTCGAAGCCATGAGCATGAAAGAGACGGAGAGTGTTGATGACTTCACCGGAAAAGTAATCAACACAGTTAGCACATTACATACGTTGGGAGACAGGGTAGAAGAATCTCAAGTGGTGAAGAAGTTACTTAGGGTTGTGTCGTCCAAATTCCTTCAGATTGCCTTGACACTCGAGCAATTTGGAGATTTGGAATCAATGTCCGTTGAAGAGGTGATCGGAAGACTCAAGGCGTATGAAGAACGCATGAAAAGTTCTGGTGAAAGTGACGATCAAAAACTCATGTTAACTCACAAAGAATGGTCTGATAGAAACAAAAAGAACTCAGAGGGTGACTCAAAGCAAAGATCAAATCGAGGTGGATTTGGTGGTTCTCGTGGTAGTCATGGTAGAGGTAGAGGAAGAAACGGAGGAGGTTGTGGTGGCCGTGGTGGCAGAGGCGGAACACATCACCACAAGGAAAGCAATCCCAGTGCATCGAGTAGTCATGATAAGAGTGACATTCAGTGCTATAATTTCCAAGGGTATGGGCATTATGCATCCGAATGTAAGAACCCACGAAAGGAATGAAGCCACGAGAATAACCTGGTCCAAGAGCATAACGATAATGAGCCTGCCCTGTTGCTGTCAACATGTGAAGATGAGTGCTTAGTATTTCTGAATGAAGAAAATCTCAGTCCCCAATTGAGAACCCATGGTAATCCAAAGAAGTCATCTTGTACATGGTACCTAGATACAGGTGCTAGTAACCATATGACTGGAGACAAAACCAAATTTAGAAGTTTGAATGAATCAATTCATGGTTTTGTGAAGTTTGGGAATGAATCGAAAGTGAGAATTGAAGGAAAGGGCTCTATAGTCTTTAAATGCAAGGATGGTGGGAGTCGAAAATTGAATGGTGTATACTACATACCTGATCTATGTAGCAACATCATCAGTCTGGGTCAATTATCAGAAGGAGGAGACGAGATCAAGATCAAGGACCTATTTTTATGGGTTCATGATTCAATTGGAAAGCTACTCGTGAAAGTTAGAAGATCAACAAATAGACTCTACAAAATAGAATTAAAAGAAAATATTGCAGTGTGTTTTGTTGCAGAAGTTGATGATCCAACTTGGTTATGGCACAAACGAATGGGGCACACAAACTTCACTTCAATGAAGCAGGTGAATGATAAGAAGCTGATCGAAGGAATGCTACAGATCAAAATTCCCTCGCAACCCTGTGAAGGTTGCTTGGTGGGAAAGCAGACAAGGAACTCATTTCCATCTCAAACAAACTTCAGGGCAAAGAAGAAGCTTGAATTGATGCATGGTGATTTATGTGGGCTAGTTACTCCTCCAACACCCTCTGGGAATAGATACTTCATGATGATTGTCGATGACTTCACCAGAGTAATGTCGGTGTACCTGGTGAAGACTAAGAATGAAGCTCTACACGTGTTTAAGAATTTTAAAAGCAAGGTAGAGACTGAAGAAGGGGGAAAAGTGAAGGTATTCAGGACCGATCGTGGTGGGGAATTTCTATCAAACGAATTCAAGAAGTATTGTGAAGAAACTGGGTTGGAAAGACATTATAAGTCTCCATATTCTCCACAGTAAAATGAAGTAGTAGAAAGACGTAATCAGACTGTATTGGAGATGGTGAGATGCAACTTGAAGACCATGTCAATGCCTGATGTTCTATGGGGTGAAGTTGTAGCACACTCTGTTTATATTCTAAACAGAGTTCAAACGAAGGCCTTGAAAGACTCGACCCCATATGAAATGTGGAGTGGGAGAAAACCACATATTGATCATCTTAGGGTATTTGGATGTGTGGCTCATATGAAAATCATGAAGGGGCACTTGAAGAAATTAGAAGATAGAAATATTCGCCTGGTTCGTTTTGGAATTGAAAAAGGATCGAAAGCATACAAGCTACTGGACCCAGATACAGGGAAAGTGTACGTAATTCGTGGTGTTGTATTTGAAGAAAAGCGTAGTTGGACGTGGGAGAAGAGTGTTAAGATCAAGGCGACACCAGGGGTAAGTTTCACTGTCGAAGGCTTTGATCTCGATGGTGATGTCTACAATGACGATGAAGAATGGGCTCCGGACACTCCAGACCAAGAAATTGGATCGGATCATTGTAACAGCCGGATTTTATCAGGTATCTTGTTAGTTGTATTTTGTTGTTTTGTGAGGGGGACTCGGCGAGTTGGAGCTCAGACTCGCCGAGTAGGGACGCAGATTGGACGCAGGATCGCGCCTGGACTCGACGAGTCCAGGATATGGACTCGGCGAGTCAGCGCTGTGTAATGAAACCCTAATTTCTCGGGTTTGAGACTTATTTAAAGGGCCTAATGGCCGTCATTTGTGCTCACCAGCCCCTTGAGTGAAACCCTAATCGAGTGTGAGCATTGGAGCTAAGTAGGAGGCCATTATTGACCTTGGAGGTGCCATTGTTGCAAGGAAAGGAGAAGAGCTAGCCAAGGGAGAGCAAGAAGGAGCCATTTCTGTGGGTTTGGAGTCTAGAGCATCACTTTTGTGGTAATAAATCCGAGTTACCTTCTTGTTGTTATTGCTTATCTAGATTTAGGGTTTGTTGAACCCTTTTATGGCAAGATTTGGTGCTCTTTTGGTCCCTTATGAGGTTGGAACCATAGATCTGGACCCTTAGAGGTCCAGAGTGTCCCTTTACCCAAGCTTTTTGGGGATCAATGGAGGCTTTGGATTGGAATCCTCATGCCTTGGGTCAAAAACGCCATTATTGAGTTATAGGGTGTGTTATGAGCACCAAGATAGGAGCTTTACGTGATGAATTAGTCGAGGGAGGCCAGATCTATAGTTTTTGGAAGCAGATCTGACCTTAGAAGCGAGTTGGAGTGGTTGCATGGCATGGACTCGCCGAGTCTGTTCATCCGACTCGGCGAGTAGCTTGAAGATTGCCTTGGGACTGCTCAGCGAGTGGTCCAATCGAGTCATGGGTAGACTCAATGAGTCAGGGTGAGTCGGAGAGGGATGACGAGTGGACTGAGTCAAACCTGGACTCGCCGAGTTGTCCTTGAGACTCGGCGAGTTGAGTCGGGGTGGCCCCGCGATTCATTCAGGTGAAACTCGTCGAGTAAAGGGGGGGGGGGATACTCGACGTGTAATAAGAGGATTTCAGAGGGTGGTGAAAACGTCTAGACTCGCCGAGTCGCCATGGTACTCGCCGAGTCCGGTCAGAGTTGACCATTGACCGTTGACCAGAGTTGACCTGTGTTGACTCCTTATAAATAGTCAACCTTAGAGGTACAAAGTGTTAATTAGAAGCATATAATGTTATAGGAGGATTAGAGCTCGGACGATCGAGCACGAGGGATTTCCAGGATTCGTGAGATACCGAGATACACGAGGTGAGTCTTCTCACTATACTATATTACCTTGAGTAGGTAACCTGAGTTATGTGATAGAGTATTGTATGCTATGTATGTTATGTGTTGTACTGCATTATTTCTATGTGATTTATGTAGTGCATGTTTATCAGAGCTAGAACCTGAGGGTTCACAAAGATTGGGTGCACGGACCCACAGAGTTATAGCCTCGAGTGGCTAATATGTGTTATATGTGGTATTTTGGGGAACTCACTAAGCCTTGTGCTTACAGTGTTTGATGTTATTGTTTCAGGTACTAGTGACGACCGCGGGAAATCGCCGGCTTGATCCGTACACACACACACTCGGAGTTTTACATTGTGATCTTGGGATTTTGTATTGACCTATTTTGGATAATTAATATGGTTGTTTGATGATTATTAATGAAATTATGTTTTATAAGAAAATTGAAAATTTTGTTCTGAAATTTACGGTGTTACAATCATGAGGTTGGATCATCCTCCATTTGGGGAAATAGTGAGCAGTCAATCAGGTCGGGTCATCCAAAAACAAGCCCACTTGGTAGTCCGATACTGTCAAATACCCCAAATACCCCGGTCACACCAAACTCTCCCATTACGATCGATTCATCGACAGAGTCAGCAAGCACCACCTCTAGTTCAATTGGGGGTGGTGCCCCAAAGCGCTTCAGACTACTTACAGATTTATACGAAAGCACGGATGAGATTCACATACCCCCATAAGAACTCATGCTGATACGAAACGATGAAGAACCCACATCGTATCTTGAGGCAAGTAGAAAAGGGAGTGGCGAGAAGCGATGGATGCAGAATTAGCGTCGATCGAGAAAAATAACACCTGGAGTTTGGTTGATCTTCCAAAGAATAGCAAGGCCATTGGATTGAAGTGGGTTTTCAAATTGAAGAGGGATCCAAGTGGGAAGACTATCAAGCACAAAGCCAAGATTATGGCAAAAGGGTACGTCCAAAAACATGGGATGGATTATGATGAGGTGTTTGCCCCAATAGCTAGAATTGATACAATACGTCTCATCCTAGCACTAGTAGGTTCAAACGGGTGGAAGGTTCACCATCTGGATGTCAAATCAGCATTCTTAAATGGAAACCTAGAAGAAGAGGTCTACGTTTTCCAACCAGAAGGTTGTCAGAAGAAGGGTCAAGCTCATAAGGTGTTCAAATTATCTAAAGCCCTTTATGGACTCAAACAAGCTCCTAGGGCTTGGAATGCTTGCCTTAATCGACACCTGAAGAGCATTAGCTTTACAAGATGTTCCCATGAGTACTCAGTCTACACCAAGAGGTATGATGGAAACACTTTGATTATAGGGGTGTATGTAGATGACCTGCTTGTGACAGGAAGTTGCTCTAAAAGTGTCCAAATGTTCAAAAAGGACATGAATACCAAGTTTGAAATGAGTGATTTGGGATTCTTTACTCATTACTTGGGAATTGAAGTGAACCAAAAAGGAGATGGGATTACCCTAAAACAGGAGTCATATGCCAAAAACTTGCTTATCAGTACAGGTATGTAAGATTGTAATCCCACAAAGAACCCTATGGAACACAAGCTCAAACTCCGGAAAGAAGATGAATCTGAATTGCTGAATCCCACATAGTATCGAAGCATAGTTGGTGGACTGAGGTATCTAACTCATATCAGGCTAGACATATCCTTTACTGTGGGAATTGTAAGTCGATTTATGGATAAGCCAACTGTGAATCACCTACAGGCAGTGAAGGATATCTTAAGATACATAAAGGGCACTTTGAATTTTTGATTGAAGTACTCAAAAGGGAAGGAATATGTCACTAAAAGGGCACAGGCAGTGATTTAGCAAATGATATCAATGATCGAAGAAGCACAGGAGGCATGGTATTCTACATGAATGAAAACTTGATCACATGGGCATCACAGAAGCAAAGGTGTGTGGCACTCTCTACTGTGAAGCAGAATTTATGGTTGCCACCATGGCAGCCTGTCAAGGAATTTGGCTTAGAAGACTGCTCAGTGAGATAACCGGACAGAAGTTGCTACCTGTTGAACTGAAGGTTGACAACAAATCCTCACTAGATTTAATGAAGAACCCAGTTTTCCATGGCAGAAGCAAGCACATAGATATCCGGATCCGAGAATGTGTTGAGAATGGGGACATTTCAGTCACACATGTCTGCAGCAAGGAACAGAAAGTTGATGTCCTAACCAAGTCATTGGGAAGATTGAAGTTTGAGGAGATGCGAAGTCTCCTTGGAGTACTGAAGATATGATTTCTGAATTAAGGAGGAAAATGATAGAGTAATTCAGAAATTGTTTTAAATTGTTTTATGTCATGTTTTCTTTGTGTTTTGAATAATTCAAAGCCATGTGGGCTGTTGAGTACTTATGCCACTTAGGGTAGTTGCAGTCTTTTTAGCACTCTTTGAGCTTAAATAGTTTGTTTGTGTGTACCTTGAGGTGATGGTTGAGGTTATCACCTGTTCTTTCAAATCAGAGAATAAAAGCTATAAGCTTTAAGCATTTTGTGCTCTGATTTCTTTTGTTACTGTTTCATTGTCAAACACAGGTTCTTTTGTTACTGTTTCATTGGTTCTTTTGTTACTGTTTCATTGCCAAACACAGGTTGCAGGTTTGTGAAAAAACAACACCATTTCCAGGTTTGTGAAAAAACAACACCATTTCCTCCAAGGTAATGGTGTTGATCTAGAGATGGGAGAGCTTTGGATTTGTGCAGCTAGCCAAATATAAGAGTCCAAGCTTCATTGAAAACAAAAGATGTATACTTAAACCAGTTTCAATGCTGATGCGTGTTTTCAGCTCCAAAGTCGTTTTGACCCCGTTTAAGTCAATTTGGCATCTCACATTTCAGTCCAGTGGAACCATAACGACTAGGTTAAGCTATTTGATGGACCAGAAAAGATCCCAAGTATTATAGGATCATAGGATCAGTCCATTTGCTCTTTCATCCATATATTCAATAATCTCTTTAGGAGCACTTTCAAGGGCGAGATAATACAATGATAGGCTACCAACATTTTATTTTAAAGCATAGTAGGCTCTTCCAGTTTACCAAAAACAATCGCATAACATGAAACGAAACAGACTCATCTGTACATTTATTTATTTTTTCAAAGTTCAAAAACAAGCAATCCACCAAAACCAAAAGGAAAAAGGCTATAAACAGCAGCTACCAAGTCACAGGAGAGGTGGAGGATAACAAGATACAAAACTAAGCTTCCACACTATAATTATCATTATAAATTTATAATCACCACCCACCCCCACCTTCCTCCCTGTGTCTATGTTCTAAACGCCTGTTGCTCCTCCCTCTTCTTCCCCTCCTCTATCTGCAACCTCCCATCTTCAATCTCCTCTTCCTTCATCACAAACTTATCCACCTGAGCCGCCGCCTGCCGCCCTTCCGATATCGCCCACACCACCAACGACTGCCCTCTCCTACAGTCACCAGCCGCAAACACACCTTCCACATTCGTAGCAAATCTCCCGTATTCCGCCTTCACGTTCGACCTCCCGTCTTTCTCCAACCCCAATTTATCCGCTATCGTCTGTCAACATTTTAATCAATACACATATCAATATAACATAAAAATAATTAATAATTAATGATTGTATGTAAATAGTAAATAGTAAATATACTAACCGATTCAGGACCAAGGAAGCCCATGGCTAACAAAACCAAATCAGCTTCAAGAATCTCTTCAGAACCTTCCACCTCCTTAAACTGAAACCTTCCACTTTCATCTTTCCCCCATTGAACTCTAACCAACTCCAACCCTTTCACTGCTCCATTTTCATCACTAATGAACCGTTTAGTCAACACCTCATACGATCGCGGGTCTTTCCCGAATTTTGTAGCAGCTTCCTGGTGTCCATAATCCACACGGAACACACGAGGCCACTGTGGCCACGGGTTGCCCGGGGCCCGGGTTCGCGGTGGCTCAGGAAGAAGCTCAAGGTTCACAATGCTGGTGCAACCATGGCGGATTGATGTCCCGATACAATCCGTACCAGTGTCACCTCCACCAATCACAACCACCTTCTTCCCCTTTGCAGAGATGTAGTTTCCATCTTCAAGATTGCTATCCAATAAGCTTTTAGTATTCGCATGTAGAAACTCCATTGCAAAATGCACACCCGAGAACTCGCGTCCAGGAACAGGGAGGTCCCTTGGCTTTGTGGCCCCCACTGCTAAAATAACCGCATCATTCTCTTCGCGAAGACGTTCGATTGAGTACACCGGATCGGTTCCTACATTCGCGTTCACCACAAAATTTACACCTTCTGTAGCCATCAGGTCAACCCGTCTTTGAACAACATCGATCTTGTCTGTCTTCATGTTGGGAACACCATACATCATCAGCCCACCGATCCGATCAGCCCGCTCCAACACGGTCACTGTATGACCCATTCTGTTTAGTTGATCAGCTGCAGCTAATCCAGAGGGCCCACTTCCAACAATAGCAACTTTTTTACTGTAAATAAATTAAAGTCAGATGGGAAACTGAAACATATGAAACTACCTACATATTACATATAATTACAAATACATACCCTGTTCTCTTGAGGGGGGGTCTGGGCACCATCCATCCTTCTTCAAAGGCTTTGTCTATGATTGAACACTCGATGCTTTTGATGGAGACCGGGTTTTCGATTATACCCAGCACACATGAACCTTCACATGGAGCGGGGCATACCCGGCCCGTGAACTCCGGGAAGTTATTTGTTTCAAGAAGTCGATCCAATGCCTCACGCCATCTGTTCTGATAAACCAACTCGTTGAATTCTGGGATTTTGTTCCCGAGAGGGCAACCCGTGTTTTCCTGTCGTTCATTATTTCACAAAAAGGTAAATTTACTAAACTACCCTCCCTAAGCTAAAGCTTGTACAATAAAACAAGACTGATAATTAAGTTTGTTACCTGATGGCAAAAAGGGGTACCACAATCCATGCACCTTGCAGATTGAGTTGTCAACAGCGGGCCCGGTTTCGACTCTTCCATAACTTCATTCCAATCATTCATCCGTACAGACGGGTCCCGGTAAGACACACCCTCGCGCTCATACGCAACAAACCCACGATGTTTGACCGCATCAGCAACTCGCGATGGCCGGATTGCCTGTTCGGCTTTTTCATCCTCCTTCACCTGAAAATCCAAATCAAACAAAATTACTATTTTACCCCTTGAACAAAATCTGTAGCATTATAAATAAATAAATAAAGATATGATTCTCACCTGATTAACAGTCTCAATCAACTGATTAACTGTCTCAGTCAATGACTTGGCTGCCAGCTTCTTAAGTTCCTCAAAAGCATCTTTCTCCTTCAACACATCTTCCTCACGAATGTCGGCTTCTTCAGCAGCCAAATCAGCAGCTTTTTTAGCGACCTCCGTTTCTTTCATGGTGGCCAAAATCCGCTTATAATCCCTCGGGAAAACCTTGATAAACTTAGGCAAAAGATGGTCAAAGTCAGCAAGTACTTCCTTCGCCAGCTGGCTGTTTGTGTGTCTCTGATGTTGCTGAATCATCATTTTCAAAGTCATGATATCCTCCTCATCTTCAACCTTATCAAGATCAACCAGCTCGGTATTACACCTTGACCGAAACTTCAAGTCAACATCAAGAACATACGCGATTCCACCGCTCATCCCTGCAGCAAAATTCCTCCCGGTTTTTCCCAATATCACAACCGTCCCACCTGTCATGTACTCACACCCATGATCACCAACACCTTCAACTACCGTTTTTGCCCCTGAGTTCCTCACACAGAATCTTTCAGCCGCCATTCCATTAAAATAAGCTTCGCCACTTGTCGCCCCGTATAAAGCCACATTCCCAATCACAATATTCTCTTTCGGATCAAACCCACTTCCCTTCGGGGGATAAACCACAATCTTCCCACCAGACAACCCTTTTCCAACATAATCATTACTATCACCTTCAAGCTCGAGCATAATCCCGGGACATAAAAAGGCTCCGATACTCTGCCCCGCACTTCCATGGAGCTTAATATGGATCGTATCAGCTGGAAGACCCGGTAAATGATACCTTTTAGTCACTTCATGACTAAGCATCGTCCCAACCGCACGATTCACGTTACAGATCGGTGACTCAATGTAAACGGGGAGTCCTTTTTCTAAAGCGGGTTTTGCGAGCGATATCAGCCGTTGATCGAGTGCCATGTCAAGACCATGATCTTGTTTTTGTACGCATGTCTGTGCAGCATCTGATCTGATGTCAGCAGCGGGTCGAAGTAGAAGTGAGAGGTCAATGTTCTTGAGCTTCTCGTTGCTTTTGGTCAACTCTTTATCGACTTCAAGCATGTCTGCACGTCCAACCATTTCATTGACAGTTCTAAATCCCATTTCTGACATGAGTTCACGCATTTCCTCTGCCAACATGAAGAAGAAGTTGATGACATGTTCGGGTTCTCCTGCGAACTTTTCACGGAGGACGGGATCCTGTGTGGCGATGCCTACGGGACATGTGTTTTTGTGACACTTTCGCATCATGATGCAGCCGAGTGTGATGAGGGGAGCTGTACTGAATCCGAATTCTTCAGCTCCTAAAAGAGCAGCAATGGCTACATCTCTTCCGGTTTTCAACTGGCCATCTGTTTGAAGCACGGTTCGACCACGGAGGTCGTTTGCAACTAGGGTTTGGTGGGTCTCGGCTAGACCGAGTTCCCATGGGAGTCCAGCACTCTTGATCCCGGTCCACCTGGACGCACCGGTCCCACCATCATGACCTGAAATCAAGACATGGTCCGCATGGCCTTTCACTACTCCACTTGCGATTACTCCTACACCTGCTTCGGATACTAGTTTCACAGACACTCGAGCAGAAGGATTCGCGTTCTTTAAATCGTGAATTAGTTGAGCGAGATCTTCGATTGAGTAGATGTCGTGGTGAGGTGGAGGGCTGATTAGACCAACGCCAGCTGTCGAGTTTCTAGTGGTGGCGATGTCTCCGATGACTTTGTGTCCTGGAAGCTCACCACCTTCACCTGGTTTTGCTCCCTGTGATATGGTGATTTCAAAATAAGTGATGCAGTCATTTGGTATGTGATAATCGATTTTTGTTTGTTTTATTTAATCTCACCAAATGCCAAATGGGGTAATGTAATCACTTAAAGATGCAAAGTCACCCATGAGGTGCTTTGCAGATTCGGCATCATCTGTTCATTAACATAAATTCATGAACAAGAGGGAGGAACTTATTGTTCCAACTAACAGGGAGAGGAGAGGAGACAGACAGAGACTCTAGGTTTACAAAATGATGAAGAAAGTTATTATACCTGTGCCATTTTTATCTGTATTTCATCAGCGTTTGTAAGGTAATAACTGTTGACCCCAAATCTTCCACTAGCAACTTGCTTGATTGCACTCCTTTTTGGGTTCATTGAACCATCTGGAAGTGGTTCCAAACGAGATGGATTCTCACCTCCCTCACCTAAAGAATTAATGTTGACAACAAATTTATAAGCTTTTTAAAGATACAACAAAAGGGTGATGAAGATCTTTCAATGTACCACATACCAGTGTTAGATTTGCCTCCAATTTTGTTCATGGCGATTGCAAGGGTGCTGTGTGCTTCAAGCGAGATAGAACCATAACTCATGGCTCCAGTACAGAATCTTTTCACAATTTCACTTGCAGGTTCAACTTCTTCTAAAGGTACCTTGACTTTTCCCTCTTTGAACTTCAAAAGTCCACGAAGATTGCAGGTTTTGTTTAACTCGTGTATACGTTTCGAATACTCTTTATAGGCTTCAACACTGTTGCCTCTAGCAGCTTCTTGTAACTTGGCAATAGCAAGAGGGTCATTCAAATGGACTTCACCACCTTTTCTCCAATGATAATCACCAGGGTTAGGTAAAGCAACAGCTTCAGCACTGTTGGGAGGGAACTGGCGTGATGGAAACCCTAAATCATGTAACTGAAGAGCATCACCAGCAAGTGCTTCAAATGTTGCTCCTTCAACTCTACTTGGAGTTCCAGCAAAGCATCTTTCCATTACTTCTGTTGATAACCCAACTGCTTCAAAGATTTGAGCACCTTTATATGAAGCCAAAGTTGATATACCCATTTTTGCAAGAACCTTCATCATTCCATAGTGGCTTGCTTTGTAGTACTTTTTGACTAATTCCTCTTTTGAATGGAAGTCACCGTTTGACTTTGGTGGAATCTTGCCATCAACTTGCATCCTCCAAATGGCTTCAACTGCTAAATAGGGACAGATGGCATCAACACCAAATCCAACTAAAGTACAAAAATGGTGTACTTCACGTGGCTCAGCTGATTCCACCATTAAAGCAACTCTGGTTCTCTCAAGCTTCTTCACTAAATGATGGTGGACAGCACCAACTGCCAATAGTGAGCTTACTGCTACTCGTTTTGATGAAAAGGCTGCATTTTTAAAGAACCCCACAAGTTAAATTAGCTAGGCACGTTCAAATCTTCAATCAACATGTGTGATTTAGATGATAAAAATAAAAATAGCTTAAAATGGCTTACCTCTGTCAGAGAGGACCAATGTGGTATAACCCTCTTTGATGGCATTGTGTGCCTGTGAACAGATTCTATCTAAGGTTTCCTCCAAACCCTTTTTGCCAAGTTCTTTAGGGTAGGTTATATCAAGAACCTTGCTTCTCCACCCTCTGAAATTCATCTTTTTAATGGATTCCATCTCTTCAATAGACAAGAGTGGTCCTTTTAGAGAAAGGCGATGGCATTGCTCTTCTGTTGTCTCTGTAAGATCACCTTCGGGCCCCACCATGCATTCCATGGAAGTTACAATTTTCTCCCTGATAGGATCGATAGGTGGGTTTGTTACTTGTGCAAACATTTGCTTGAAATACTCAAATGTTAGCTTCTCTCTGTCTGACATCACAGCCAATGGAGCATCATTTCCCATTGAACCAAGCGCCTCAACACCATCTTTTGCCATTGGAAGTAAAAGCATCTCCAAAGCTTCAATAGTGTAACTGCATAATTTTACTCAAATCAGATTTCTCAATTCACCACTAACAAAGAATCAAGAAGCATTAAAACCACATACCCGAAAGCCTTCAATGGAGCCAAAAGGCCACGAATACCCATGTTCTCATCATTGGGAGATGCCTAAAAGTTGAAATTTTAGAAAGTTGATATATTTTTTCACAAGACTGAAAAAATAAACAAAAAAAAGATTCTTACTTGTGAAACTCCAGCAATAGGGGGACATGCACGGGCGGATTTGTTAACAGATTCAACAATGTGCTTCAATTCTATCTTTTGTTGTTCAAGCCACTTTCCATATGGTCTTTGTAAAGAGTATTGTTTTTTCAAGGCTTCATCATCTACAACTGTATGTTTCTCAAAGTCCACAAGAAGCATCATTCCAGGGTTAAGTCTGCCTTTTCTAGAAACATCCTCAGGTGGAATATCAACAACTCCAACTTCACTTGCCATTACAACTCTTCCACTATGAGTAACATAAAATCGACCTGGACGTAGACCATTTCTGTCCAATGTAGCTCCAAGGTATCTCCCATCAGTAACTGCAAATAACATTTTATGTAAGCACAAAATTAAATGTCTCAACAAATAAAAAGTGAAATGAAGCTCAAAACTCATACATGAAACAAGAGCAGGTCCATCCCATGGCTCCATTAAAGCTGAGAAGTATTCATATAATGCCTTTCTTTTAGGATCCATATTCTTGTCATTCTGCCAGGCTTCTGGAATCATCATCATAACAGCTTCTGGAAGACTTCTACCAGCTCTCACCAAAAGCTCAAGAACACCATCAAAAGCACCTGAATCTGATGAGCTGGCATCTACAATGGGAAGAAGTTTCTTCATCTCATTCTTTGAAAGACCAAGCTCTTTGCATTTCAGAAGACCTTCACGTGCCTTCATCCTGAATAAAGAAAGATTAAAAGTAAACAACAATGGGGTGAAAACTGAAAACTAAAAGGCAATAAAAGATTGACAAATGATCAAACACATGGAGGGCATAAGCATACCAGTTAACATTCCCTCTAAGTGTGTTGATTTCACCATTGTGGCCAAGAACACGCATAGGCTGAGCTCGATCCCAGCTAGGAAAAGTGTTGGTTGAAAACCGAGAATGAATCTAGACAAAAGAATGCAAAACCCAATATTTTCAATGATTGGGATCCATGATATTTTTAAAATAAGGATTAGGTTTTGTATCGAAACATCATGTAAGCCCCTATGCAACCTCATGAAGTTTCATGATCAAGAACTGAGCACAACAATGCACCAAGTTTGTGTAAACATGATGAACTTCTTAATGAGGTTATTACCAACTCACCACTAATGAATCGAGCATCCAATCCAAAATCATAAGTTAACCACGCATCTCTCTCCCGTTAACCGGTTGATCCAATGCTGTTGTTAAGTATGAAGTCAGTGGACAAAAAATAAGTATATGGATAAATAATTACCAGGGCCATGTAGCTCGTAAACCTTTCATTCCCAAGATCTGCATAATAATACTCCTTCAACTGATTCGGTTTTAACTGACCTTTGTACACAATAGTTCTGCATATAAATCATTTCAATTTTAAAAACCCATATGATAAATAAATGATATCAAGATTCAAGAAAACCAAACCTTGATGATAAAGAACATATATAGAAGTCCCTGATCCCACCATGTTGTAGGTTCAATGCAGCCCGGATAGCTACCATTGAAACCCTCCTTAGTATGTACATCTGCAAATACCAATTAATCAAGAATCAAGAATCAAGATAAGCATCATTCGTGTATGTTGATTTAAACATTATGCTATTTATGATCATATATACCTGCTGCTCAAAATCAGCTTTTGACCTAGATGTGGGTGTGAGGAACACTTGTTCAATGACGGGTTCTGTTTGAATAGCAGACTTCCCCAATCCAGAATTATCTGTGGGAACAGTTCGCCAGCCAAGAACTGTGTGCCCGAGTGATTCAGCAACCTGCGAGTGTAATCGTCAAGTTGTAAACAAATTTTGCAAGATCAAGAAGCAACAAACGTGGTTGAGATGAAATCAAGCTCGGTTATGATACCTTTGTGAACACAATCTTGCTTTGCTCCCTTCTGGTATCGGAAGTAGGCAAGAAGAACATCCCCACTGCGTACTTCCCAGGTGGTGGTAGCTCAAACCCCTCATCTTTAGCAACCTGATGATGCAAATTTATCGATAAAATAAGACCTAATTGCTCATATTGCGAAATAAAAAAGTAAACTAGCTTCAATATGCAGATTATGCACTGATTACGATGTGTGTAGAAAGAGCTTTAAGTATATATACCTCCTTGTAGAAGTCATGTGGAAGACCGACGAGAATTCCGGCACCGTCGCCGGTGTTTGTTTCACATCCACAGGCACCTCTATGTGACATGCGAACCAACATCTCAATCGCATCAGTCACCTAAATCAGGTTATAAAAGTAATTCAGTTGTCAATTTGATTGAAAAACAAACATAAAACTACAAATTTGAAAACGCAAGCGAAAGTGATACATACCGTATTGCGGTTACTTTTGCCGGATAATTCAGCAACAAAACCGACCCCACATGCATCCTTATCAAAGGATGGATCATAAAGACCTAAGGGCTTCTCCGGCACTAGCGACAAAGCAGACCGAACCACCACCTTAAGCTTCGGGTCACGACCCGGACCATCCGATTTCCATTGATGGAGCGTCTCGGAAACCGACACCCGTTGCAGCCTAGTCCCATACAACTTCTTCCCTAACAGACTAGACTGTTTAACAACCGAGCCACGGCTCGTCCATGTGCGGCTCCGGCCAACCCCAATCCGGGCTAACCCGTTTAACGGACGGGAAGCGGAAGCGAAAGGTTTCGTTACGTCCGCGTCGGGTCGGGCCTGGACAGCATGATTCAAAGCCACCGACATTATCAGATACCAACAATTTTTATCAAAAACTCCCCCTGCTTCAGATCTTTCCAATAAACAGATTTGTGAAAGCGTTTATTATCAGATCTGGATAGCTATCGACTTAGTTTAAAGAAGGAATGGTTCAAATCAAGCGCCCACTTTCCTCCAATTGACAGGCCGATTTAGTTGGGGGGTTTTGTATATGGACTCGATACGCTGGGTATATGGATTCAAGATGAATCTTTAAAAGATAAAACGAACAAAACTGAACAACCGACGTAGCAGCCGACGGCTGCTGTTATGCACACCCCCGCAGACACGCACACAGACACACACACGAGAGAGAGAGAGAGAGAGAGAGAGAGAGAGAGAGAAAGAGGGTTCTGGTGGGTGGGGTTTTTCTCGGCCTCGACGAGGTGGGTAGTAGGTTGATTTTATAGAGGGAGGCAGGGGGTACCAGCTCATCTTCTCAACAAGGTGCCATTGTTGGGCGTGGGGCCCGCTTACCAATTTGCCACTTTTAGGGTAAACTTTCTACAGTTCCTCGAATTATAGAATCCAAAACATTTCCACAAATCAATTCTTTAATTTGATTGCGTTTTTCATGTGTTACCATACTTTTTCATAAAAGTCTTACGTAATAATCTAATTTGCGGTGGTAATTTAGGATTCTACAAAGTTAGATACTTAAATGTTATATATCATAGTTTAAAAAAACATATACCGAATATCCATGTCGATGTGATTTTAATTTAATTATATTTAAAAAATCAGCAATATGGAAATTCCAAATTTTTGTATAATATCCACTGCATTTTGCATAATTAATTGGTTGACCTTTATTTATTTGTCGATGTAAATCTAATTTTTGTATAATTAGTTCTTTACCATATTTATTTGTTGATGTAAATCTAATTATAATTAATTTTTTACCATATAAAATGGCATTGATGACATTAATAATATTTTTAATTTATTTTATATTTTTCTATAAGTAGTTTTAATTTTGAAGGAAAAGAAAATACCCTCCCCACCCAACCTTCAATAAAACCCTATTAGATTACAACGTTCACCCCCTCCTACTTATATTTCTCTCCAACTCCAAGGATTATTTGTCTAGAACAACCATCCTCAGTCGTCGGTCATCTTTCTAGACGTCACTATAACCTCGTCTTATTGATTACCATCTCCCTTCATGGCCAACGTTCATCTTTAGAAAAATCTTTATATACAAGATTCATTATACAATAATATCGATAGATAATATATGATCCTAAAGGTCATACTAACAACAACTTTATGCAAATATATTATTTATAAGAATTTGAATCTTGATAAATAAATACATATCTTGTAATTAATTGGAAATTATTTATTTCATAGAAATATTAATTTTTAATGTTAAGTATCATAATATATCATAAGGTATGCTTTATTATGTTATGTACATCTTTTTGGATCAAAATGAGTTTTTGTCTTCTATGGATTTATATGTTTTATAAAATTTAAAAAATAGAAGAGTTTTTATAGAAAAACTAGCTTATTCTTTTTATAAAATATTCAAGGATACTATAAAGGGAAAAAAGAATCCATGTTTGCATTTATTTAATCATAAAGTCATGTTCTCACACTTGTAGCCTTTTGTTGCTAGATGCATGGTCTATTAAAGCATCAAGACTCAATGGCTAAGGACTTGGATTGAGATGATAAAAATGTGTGCATGTATCTCTTCTTTTACTAGCTAAAAACCACGAAATTTGGTGTTTCTCATCTCCATTTTCTCTCTAGTTTTTGTCTCTTAAAGTGTTAAGAGCATAAAGATGAAGATGATACTTTAATACTTTCTTTTAAGGCAAACTAGTTTCTCTGTCTTAAGAGCTTAAGAGGTTCTTTTATTACAATAAGACTAGCATCTTATCAAGTTGATTTATTGTTGGTGGATATCTCTAAAGAACTTATACCTTGAGGTTTCATACCACACTTCATCAACTTCAATCTCCCATGAGAATCAAAGTCTTCAATGGTTGTAACACTTTTCTTTCCATGGTTGCTTTTATCTTTCTAAGTCTTGCAAAATATCTTTGGTGGGTTAAAATGGTTTTAGTTTAGTCAACAAATTTAAACTTTTGTTGCCATTTTTACCATTTATGAAACCGGATGTTTGTAGAAAACCCAACATCTTCATCACCTTACTTATCGCCTCATCGATTGTAACACCCACATATTCGGGTTAGTCAATTATGACTTTTTGATAGAAGATTATTTAGGATAAATGATCTTAATCAAAGATATAGTACATGTGACAAAGATTTTGTACATATAAAGAATGCTAAAATTCGACTTTGTATGAAGAAGTTATGCTTCTTCAAAGTTTTTGCATTAAACCGGCATGGCTTTGCGTATCAAATAAAGTGATTTTTTGATAAATTACTTTTTAGCCTTAGTGATCTAAAAGAAATTCGTAGTAATCGTTAAACCGAGAGTGTGCATACAAAGAAGGTTTAAATCTGACTTCGTGAGAGGAAGTTATGATTTTTCAAGGTTATGGTGTAACAATGTGCGCACATAAATCGAATTCTGGAATGGTATGTTATTAGACAAAACAATCTAAACAAGATTTGGAGATCTCATCAATAGGAGTCTGTCGATATAAAGAACATCGAGAACAGAGTTCGTATGTAGGAGTTATGATTTTTGCAGCGAATTCAGTAGCCTAAGCTTATAAAACTTTGATATAGTAAGCTTTAGTTGTTGGGATCTAAAGGAAAGTTGTAACATTCGAGCTTATATTGTAACATTCGAGCTTCGGTATGTTTCTTTTTTAACCCTTAATTCTTAATTCATTACATTTTGGTCCTTAGCTAGTATACGGGGCGCACTCTATGAGTACGCTTAGCGTGCTAGCTCTCCGAATGATCATGGGTTCATTGGGCGTACGCAAGGATTAGGCAAACCATAATTTTTAGGGTTTGTACCATATTTAAGCAACTTATCTTCCTCTTAGACATTCTATTAATTAGTCTCCAGCACCGAATGCCCTAATATTGAAACCCTAAGTGCTTTTGATGAGTTTAGAGCTTGAAAGTGTGTTTGCTGGTGTTTTGTGGTGAATAAAAAGAAGAGGAACACTTGGAGGTTGCTTGAGAGTAGCTTATGCTTGTAGATCCAGAGTTATCTTCACCTTATTAAGCCATTTTAGGTAAAAGGCTCTCGTCTTGATGATTTTATGTGGTAGATCCAACTTATGATGTTAATCATGCATTTTTGAGTCTTTTGAGCTAAAGATGAGTTTATAGTCTACTCTAAAAGCCATGTACATTAAATATTGGCTCCATTAAGGCCCCTTGTCCATAAGAATGCAAAATTTATGTAAGATATTTGTCCATGCAAGTGTTAAGAGTCTTATTAAGCTTCTTTTTAAGTGTTGGGCCCCAATAAGTCATACATGGGTGTAAAGTTGTCAACTTTACGTATTAAGTCGCCATTTAGAATCAGATCTGAAAGTTTAGCATGTTAGCTAAACCAATTAAGTACTTAATGGGTTGGGTTGGTAATTTGGGGAGTACGTTGGGCGTACCCAGTTGGTACATTGCGCGTCCTGGCCCCGAAAAGAGTATGCTAGCGTTCGAGCTAAGAACGTCCCGCGTACTCAGCAGATTGACCTTCGGTTTAACTTCATCGGCTTGTGTCATATTTTAGGATTTTAGGATTTGGGAATTGTTGGGTCATTGGACTTCTGACTTTGGGCCATGGATAGACTATGGACTTTCTCGGGTTTAGGTCTATGATGATTTTTGGCCCTAATTTGGAAGTTGGGCCTTGTAATGTCATTTGGGAAATTGGGCCTTTCGAGCAAATAGGTAGGCCTTGGTTTTGGGTCAGGTAAGAAAAATGGTAAAATGGTCTTTTACCCTGAAGATTGGTCAAGTAGCTTAGGTTCCTGATTATAGGTTGAGGTCCGATTATTAATTGGATATTATTTAATAAGGTTAACGTAGGGATTTTCCAGACCAGCAGACTGAGATTTTTATCTGAGAGATTCTACAATTTGAGGTGAGTTTCTTCACTATGTTTAGCAGGTCGAAGGCACCAATGTCGGCCCGTGGTTGTTATGTTTAGGATGCTAGTTGTCTGCGTGACTCTTGCATGTGTTATGTGTTTATATGATTATCAGGCGGGGACTAATGATTGTATTGTATTTTATTTATCTTTGCGATTTTTATGCATGTGTTTATACGTTATATGTATAACGATAGGGGCCTGATGATTAACAGATCTGTTTACCTAGTGGGGCTCGATGTCGGGCAAGACCTATTATATGTTTTTATATGTATGGTATGTGGTATATTGGGGAACTCACTAAGCTTTGTACTTACGGTTTTCAGTTTGTGTTTTAGGTACTTATGGTTCGAAGGGGAAGAGCTCGAAATGATTGCAGTGCACACACCACATCGTTTCGTCTTTTATATAACTATGATGTATCTGGATGTTATTTATACACTTTGATTCACCATGGTTTATATGACGTTGTTTTGGATATTGGTTTTATTAATTTAAAAATCAAAATTTTTAGTCTTAATTTTTGGGACGTTACAGGTTGGTATCAAAGCCTTAGTTTGAGGGATTCAGGCCTACTCCTGGTTGTGTCTGAACTCAAATTAAGGATTTGGTATATTTTACAAGAAAGAAAATGTTTTTATAAAAAAGGTTTTCTAATAAAAAAAGGTGTGGTGCATGCAATCGACCGAACTTAAGTAAATTTTCCCAAAATACACATACATGTTTATGTTATGCTTTGAATTATGAATTTGTGAATCGCATGCTATATTGTGGCTAAAGATTTGCTTAGGATTACAACATACAAAAACTCAACAACCGACGTAGCAGCCGGCAGTTGCTGCTATGCACACTCCCGCAGACACGCACACAGACACACACACAAGAGAGAGAGGGTTTCGGTGGTGGGGTTTTTCTCGACCTCGACGAGGTGGGTAGTAGGTTGATTTTATAGAGGAAGGCATGGGTACCAGCTCATCTTCTCAACAAGGTGCCATTGTTGGGTGGGGGCCCACTTACCAATTTGCCACTTTTAGGGTAAACTTTCTACAATGCTTGGAATGATAGAATCCAAAACATTTCTACAAATCAATTCTTTAACTAGGTTGCGCTTTTCATATGTTAGCATACTTTTGATAAAAGTCTTACGTAATAATCTAATTTGTTGCGGTGATTTAGGATTCTACAAAGTTGTATATCATAGTTAAAAAAAACATATATTGTTAAACAAATATCAATGTCGATGTGATTTTAATTTATTCATATTTATAAAATTAACAATTTTGAAATTTCAATTTTTTATATAATATCCAGACAAAAATTGCATTTTGCATAATTAGTTGGTTGATAACAACTATCAAAACATTTATGTATTTGTTGATGTAAATCTAATTTTTATATAGTAAATTCGTTACCATATAAAATGACATTAATGGCATTAACGGTATTTTTAAACTTTATGTATTTTAAAATGTAAATCTAATTTTTATACAATTAGTTCTTTACCATATAAAATGACATTAAATGTATTTTTAATTTATTTTATCTTATTTTTTAAGTAATTTTTATTTTACAAGAAAAGAAAATACCCTTCCCAACCCAACCTTCAATAAAACCCTATTAGATTACAATGTTCATCCCACTCTTTACTTTTGTCTCTCTCCAACTCAAATGATTTTCTGTCTAAAACAATCATCGTCGGTCATATTTCTAGACCATTATAGTCTTCTTTATTGATTATCATCTCCTTTTATGGTCGGCATTCATCTTCTGACGTATATGCTCAAGAGTAATTATAGAATGATATTAATAGATAATATATGATTCTAAAAAGTCACACTAACAAGAGTTTTATACAAATATATTATTTATAAGAATTTGATTCTTGATAAATAAATATATTTCTTATAATTAATCGAAAATTATTTATTTCATGGAAATATTAATTTTCAATGTTAAGTATCAAAATATATCATAAGGTATGATTTATTATACCATGTGCATCTTTTTGGACCAAAATGGGTTTTTGTTTTCTATGGATTTATATGTTTTATAAGTTTTAAAAATTAGAAGAGTTTTTATAGAAAAACTAGCTTCTTCTTTATATAAAATATTCGAGGTTGTAAAGGGAAAAAACACATTCTTGCATTTATTTAATCATAAAGTCATGTTCTTACACTTTTAGCCTTTTGTTGCTAGATGCATGGTGTATTAAAGCATCAAGGCTCAATGGATACAGACTTGGATTAAGATGATCAAAAGGTTTGCATTCATCTCTTCTTTTACCTAGCAAAAAAACACGAATTTTGGTGCTTCCCATCTCCATATTCTCTATAGTTTTTGTCTCTTAACGTGTTAAGAACATAAAGATGAAGATGATACTTGAATACTTTCTTTTAAGGCAAACTAGTTTTCTTTGTCTTAAGAGCTTAATATGTTCTTTTATTATAAGAAGAAGACTGGCATCTTATCAAGTTGATTTATTATTGATGGATATCTCTAGAGAATTTTTACCTTGAATTTTCATACCACACTTCATCAACTTTCAATCTCTCGTGAGAATCAAAGTCTTCAAAGGTTGTAACACTTTTCTTTCTCTGGTTGCTTTTATCTTTCTAAGCTTGAAACCTCTCCTTCTTCCTCGCAAGAGTGCACCAAAATGAAGAAATTAACTCTCTTTCTTTCGCTCTCTCTCTCTCTCCCCCCCCTCTCTCTCTCCCTCCCTCTCTCTCTAAGCTCTTTGGATCGATTAGGGTCTCTCAAGGGAAAGTGTGGCCGCAAATAGAGGCCATAAGAACCTTTAAATAGGCCACAAACTTGAGCAATTAGGGTTTCCCTCAGCAACGCTGACTCGGCGAGTCAGATACCAGACTCGTCGAGTCCATTCATTAAACACGTCACCAAGTCGCGATCATACTCGATAAGTTGAGGCACCAACTCGTCGAGTCCACCCTAAATCCTTAAAATAAATACTTAAATTAATATACCTGGAAAACCGGAAGTTACAATTCTCCCCCACTAGAATTAGACTTCGCCCTCGAAGTCTTGCTCCGCAAATAGCTCGGGATACTGCTCTCGCATCTCTGACTCCGACTCCCAAGTCACATCGGATCCCTTCCGATGTTGCCACTGCACCTGGACCAGGGGTACTTCCTTGCTCCTCAAAACTTTCACCTTCTGATCTATGATCGCGATCGGCCTCTCGATGTAATTCAGGCTCGCATCCACTTGAATTTCCTCTAGTGGTACCACTGTCGTATCGTCGGCCACACACTTCCACAACTGGGGCACGTGGAAGGTGTTATGAATCTGACTCAACTCTTTAGGTATCTCCAAACAATAAGCTACCCTCCCCACTCTGGCGATCACTCTGAAAGGACCGATGTATCGGGGTCCTATCTTTCCCCGTTTTCTGAACGGAATCACCCCTTTCCATGGGGAAACTTTCAGGAGTACAAAATCTCCGACTTGGAACTCGAGCTCAGATCGTCGCCTATCCGCATAACTCTTCTGGCGACTCTGGGTTGTCAGTAAACTCTGTCTGACCTGCTGAATCTGCTCAATCATCTTCAACACTATCTCAGTACTGCCCATAACTCTCTGCCCCACCTCTCCCCAACAGATGGGAGTGCGACACCTTCTCCCATACACGAGCTCAAAGGGAGGCATACCAATGCTCGAGTGATGGTTGTTGTTGTAAGAAAACTCAGCCAAGGGTAGGTGTGTGTCCCAACTCCCACTGAATTCCATAACACATGCTCGAAGCATGTCCTCGAGCGTTTGAATCATTCCATAAGCAGATACAACAGTTCAGATAGAGGTTGTTGACCACTCACAGTCGTCAGAAGAGTTATGCGGTCAGGCGCCGATCCAAGCTCGAGTTTCAGGTCGGCGCCTTCGTGCTCCTGTAGGTCTCTCCTTGGAAAGGAGTGATACGATTCAGGAAAAGGGGCAAGTTGGGGCCCCGATATATTGGTCATTTCAGGGTGATCGCAAGGGTAGGCAGGGTAGCCTACCGTTTGGAGCTACCTGCAGCGTTGGGTTAGATTCATGACACCTTCCACATGTCGTAGCTAAGAAAGTGTATAGCTGACGAGTCGGCAGTGGTACCATGAGAGGATATTCAAGTGGATGTGAGCCTGAACTATGTTGAGAGACCGGTTGCAATTAGAGATCGGAAGATCAAGGTTCTAAGGAACAAGGAAGTGCCTCTGGTGCAGGTCCAGTGGCAGCATCGGAAAGGGTCAGAGCTGACTTGGGAGCCGGAGCGCGAGATGCTTGAGCAACATCCAAAGTTGTTTGTAGAGTGACACTTCGAGGGCGAAGTCTAGTTCTAGTGGGGGATAATTGTAACATCCGGATTCCCAGGTATATTATTTTATTCATTTATTTTGGTATTTGTGGAGGGACTCGGCGAGTTGGTGCTTAAACTCGTCGAGTAGGGTCGCAGATTCTCATCTGGGATCATGACTAGACTCGGCGAGTCCATGCTGTTTAATGAAACCCTAATTTCCCAAGTTTAGGACCTATTTAAAGGCCCTTAGGGCCGTTATTTGCGGCTTCCAAACCCCAAAGAGAAACCCTAAAAGAGCTAGAGCGATTGTGGGAGGAAAGGAGCCATTTCTTGATCTTTGTAGTTGATTCTTGCAAGAAGGAGATGTTTCCAGCTTAGAGGAGACCAAGGAGGTGGTGCATCTGTGGGTTTCGAGCTAAAGAATTCATCTTTAAGGTACTATATCGCCTCTTTATCGACCCATAGTGGTCTAAAGAGCTTATCTCAGCTTGATTTATGTTGAGCTATAGAGGTGTTGAGCTTAGGATGTTATTTTTGGGGCTAAATCACCAAGTGAAACCTCCTAAACATCCCATAAGTGTCATTCGAGCTTTACGTGTTTATCAGGCTTGGGAAGGTCAGATCTATGGATCAAAGGAACAGATCTGACCTCATGAGGTCAATTGGGTTTGTGCATGGCATGAACTCACCGAGTCCAAGGGCAGACTCGGCGAGTAGGGTTAGGGTTTCCCGTAAATCACTTAGTGAGTAGGCTCGTCGAGTTAGGGGAATAACTCAGTGAGTCAGAGAGGGATTAGAGGACTGGAGTTCAAGGCAGAACTTGGTGAGTTGATCTTGAGACTCGGCGAGTTGAGTCGGGGCGGCCCCGCGATTCATGTCAGGTGTGACTCGTTGAGAAAGGGGAGGGACTCGACATGCCAAACGAGACTAGAGAGTTAGTGGATACATGTAGACTCGCCAAGTTGCCTAAGTGCACTCGACGAGTTTGGTCAAAGTTTGACCGTTAACTTTGGTTGACTTTTAGAGTTTGGTCAATAATGAGGGCCTTTGAGCCAAAAGAGGGCTAAAATGGTCTTTTACCCTTCTGAGGGTGCCAAGAGAAGGTTGAGTCTAGTCCTGAGAGTTATATTTATGAGAGTATTTACTTTATGTGATTAAGAGGAGGCTAGATCGTATTTCTACCGAGTGAGAGATTTACCGAGACATCTGAGGTGAGTCTTATCACTATACTTTACCTTAAGTGGTAATTAGAGTTATGTGACAGAGTTATTGTATGCTATTTATGTGTTGTGTTGCATTGCATTATTTCTATGTGATTTATGCCATGTGTATATCAGAGTATGTTAGAGTTAGAACCGGAAGGTTCACAGAGCTAGGACCAGAGGGTCCACAGAGTTATAGCCTCGAGTGGCTAGTATGTGTTGTGTATGGTATTTTGGAGAACTCACTAAGCTTTATGCTTATAGTGTTATGTGTTATGTGTTTCAGGTATCAGTGATGATCGCGAGAAAGCGTCGACATGATTCGTACAGACGCATTGGATTTTATGTATTTGATCTTGGGAAATGTTTTATGAAACGAAGATATGATACAATGAGATTTTGTTAATAAATGTTTGGAAAATGTGTTTTAAAATGCGAAAAATTGCCTTAAATTTTGCGGTGTTACAATATATATATATATATATATATATATATAATTAAATTCAACAACTGCTAGTAATAAAATGAGTTAATTTATTATGTGTAATAATAATAATAACACTTTAAAAAGTAATCTACTTTAAATACGTTTTTTTAACTAAATAATATGATAAATGTATAAGCTTATAAAATTTAGATGTAATTTGAAAAACAAAGTTAAGTGTAAATTACACAAATCAAATATGCTTCCAAATTAAGATCGACAACGGTTGGAATAAGGGTGGGTGGTTCGACGATCAACTATGTGATATGAAACATATGGGTGGTTTTTGTAGAGGTCGTGGTGGTTTTTGGTGAAGGTTCTATGATGTTCTAGTGAAGCAGGTAGCTGGAATAAGGGTGGCTCAAGTTTTGTGGAGGTAGTGTTCGATAATGGGTTTTCTGATATGATTAATGGTGTTTGAAGGTGGCTTCGGTGGTGAGTTTGACAGAAACATGTGATGAAAGGTGGTGGTTTTCTTAACTAGAGCATGTGATATTTAGTGTTTCCAGGTGATTTAGGTGGCGTGTGTTGGTCAACTAAGATGATGATGGGGTGTGAAGGTGACAGTGGTTGGTGTTCTCGGCTAGGATGATGGGTGTGGTTTATAGTGTTTTTGAGGTATGGTGTTTGAGGTGGAAGTCTAATTTCATGGTATATGGTGCTAGTATATGGTGATGTAAAGGTGATGGAAGATGGCTACGATGATGTACGATTTGTGATGGCTCTACTATGCAGTTCGAGGTGGAGAGGGTGATGATTCCGTCGGTTCTAGTATGAAACTTAGTGTAAGTCCTTATGTTCTTGTTTTTTCTTCTGGTACCACAATTGCTGCTACCTGAACCTGCAAAACATGAAACATCTCTACAACACCATACAACAATGTCTGGTTAGTTATATTCTATCTATTTTCATGTTCGTCTACTCTTTCCATATTTCATACTCTAATCTTTCTAGTTCTCTTCTATCTCACTCTTTACATCATAAACTCTTATTCTCATGTCATAGACGGCCAATCTCTCTCATCTCTTCAAATCTATCTCTTTATCTCTTCAATTTCTTCTCATGCCTTAGAAATATGTTCTCTCATTGTCGTACTCTATCCTTTACTATTCTTCTCCAATCACACATTGCTATTCTTACCAACAATCAATCTCTTCTATCTTTCTTAGCCTCTTCTCAGGCTCATCTCGTACTCTCCCTATACTATATCTTTGTGTCTACCTCTAGCTCTTCTCAACCTTTCTCTTAATCTTTCTATATCTCTATATACTCTATCTCATCTCTTTATCTTCTTACTTCATCTTATAGTTCTCATCTAGATCCCTCATGGATCCATTGACATTTTCTTTCTTCTCTTGAATCCATCATGGATTCCTTATTCTTAATCCTTCATTGTTTCTAATTTCTTAATAGAACTCTATTACATTGTTCCACTCGTGGAACCTTTTCTCTATCTTTTCTAACCATATACAACCTTTGATTTCCTTAGGAATCATCTATATACTTCCCCAGAAGATCATCTATCTATGTTACCAAAGGAACCGTCACCTCATTCCCAAAGGAAATCATATTCTTGTCCCTAAAGGAACCTATATCTCATTCTGGAGTAATCATAATCTTGTCCCCGAAGGAACCTCTATCCTATTCTCGAAAGAACCATAATCTTGTCCCTGAAGGAACAATTTTTCTTTATATCTTTATCTTTGTATGTGATTCATCACATAACACTTGTCTATAGATCTTCTACTAGACATCTAGTACTTAACTCATTAAGTACTTAATCTTTATCTATGTCTATTAATATATATATATATATATATATATATATATATATATATATATATATATATTCTACACAATACCATCAATTTTTAGACATAACTACATACACTTATGATTATACCATATATAACCATTCTCTATCACCATCAGAAATCTCGTAGGTATTTATAGATACCTTTTTTCATCATCTACTCATTTATGGTATTATAATACATATAAGCCCAATCTTTCTTTATCTTTTTTTAGGGTATTACTCATAACACCCTTGTTATTTATCTATACGTTTTTACATACTTTGGTTATACACACATGCTTAGATACATGATCATAAGTGTATAACCACAAGTACATAATCTTACATAGGATATAGTATATATAATCCTCTTCTTTCTTTCTCTTTGTCATACTGAGATACATGAATCTCCCATACAAACATGCATATATATATATATATATATATATATGTGTGTGTGTGTGTAAAGATATATAACAACATAGAGAAAGAGTGAGAGTTATAACTCACCTTATTAGTTGGTGAGGACTAACTACCCTTCTTGGCTCCTTTCTTCAATCGATGCATCTTGGCTCATCCTCTTGCTCAAGGCCAAATAATACAACATTTCAAGTTCCTTAAAACTTGTCTTAGCCTATTAAGAGCTTATCTACTTCTTAATGTTAAAATGATCACTTAACTGATCATAATTCTAACATTTCATTCTATATTTATAAATTTGATCCAACCAATGAATGAAGCATCCTATAATACTTAATTCATCATAATCTAACATCTAATGCATAAATTACACATAATCACTAGTTTAGGATTTCGAACCCTAACCTCACACATATAGACTTCACTATTGAAATCACACATAAAGCTTGTTCAAAGGCTCAAAGCTTTTAAACACTACTAATTCCATCAATTAACAAGCTTATTAAGGGTAATCATTCATATCTAATTTAATTTCGTATATCCTCATTAAACTCCTAAGAGCTTAAGGATGAAGGAGATCATTACCTCATAAGCTTTTGATGTTCATTCCTTGACTCTAGCACCTTGGACTACCACTTGACCGACCTTCATCCTGGAACTCGTTGGAGCTCCCTCCTTTAAGGAATGGGGATTGTTTTTGGTGAGAAAGGGTTTGATCAAGTGGCTTAATCTGTGTGAAACCGCACTGTGATAACCTGTTTACCGCACTGCAATGACCTTTTGACTCGAGGTCAAAGACAGTCACTTAGGCACCATGTTGTGGCGTGTTTCTTGCCACGATGTGTTATCTTCCTCAACAACATCCTACTTTGGCCACCACACCGTGGTACCTATACACCTTGCCGCATGGGCAAAGTCTATTGCATATCTCTTTTATAACAAAGAACAATGTATGCAACCCTTTCGTCACTCACGACATCGTGATGAGCTAATCACCACATCGCGGTGGCTGCTTGACGATGACTCATTTGGCTGATTCCATTCCAACTTTCGAATATATTTCTTCATTCTTCAAAACTTCAAAACTTCTTTGTTACTAACCTGTTTCGATGTTCCTTATATTCGTACAAATATGGGAACATACTCTACAACTCTGTTAATTCATATCTCAATGACTTAATGTAGTCTAAATCTGTTAAGTCATAAAGTTGGACCAAAAAACATAAAATTCCCATTTTACCCTTTTAACCAAAAATTCATCTTCACATGCATTCTTTCTCTTGAACTTACCCATCTAACCATTTCTAAGTGACTTAACTCTTCCTAGCCATTTTCATGAAGTCATAACTTCATATTCTCACCTATTTCTCATAATTGACCATTTTGCCATTTTGGTCAATATTTAACTAAAAGTCATCTTTCTCGAAGTTTTGGGTTCATACAATATATATTGTATAAGTGTTAATATCTAAAACGAACTAAATATGCTTAATCTAATTCATGAGCATATCTAATCTACTTTTATGATGTTTGACACTCAAACATGGTCACTGACTTTATCTTAGAGAATGGATCAACATGATTTTCATCTGATATGACTTTATTGACTATGATATATTCATACTCGAATCATTATCAAATATGATGGAACTTAACGAGTATATTCCATGTAACCTTATGTGACTTGGGATCCTTACACAAGGTGAATTCACCCTTACATTGATATCTTACATACTAACAAGATAACATCTTTTATCTTCCCAAGACACTTAGGAATCTTCTTGATTTAAATTTCTCGATTCGTTGTAGGTTGATCTGACCCAACTTTTCATGCTCATGGCATACAAGTTATCTGATCTAGTATATCTCATGGCATATATGATCGATCCCATATTAGAAGCATATGAGACTAGACTCATTTACTTTATTTCAGTAGTAGAAATAAGACATTAACATTACTCAATGTCATGCCATGATTTATTAAGAATAAACTCTTCTATATTTCTACATGTTGATTTTCCTCAAGACTTTACGTGCTTTGGATTAATCCAATGAATCACTAAAATCTATATCCATAGATCCTTACATTTTGTACGTGTGTTGCTTCTCCTATTTCTTTCATAGCGAAAT
Source organism: Lactuca saligna (assembly GCF_052625555.1). Taxonomy (NCBI): domain Eukaryota; kingdom Viridiplantae; phylum Streptophyta; class Magnoliopsida; order Asterales; family Asteraceae; genus Lactuca; species Lactuca saligna. Next base: position 62,232,676 of record NC_136425.1, read on the forward strand.
AATTCCCAAACAAAGATTTTCACTTTGTAAAATGAAAGATATCGTTTCCTTTAACTTGTACATAATCCATGTATAGTACAAGGGTCAACAGTGCTCCCACTAGCATTGACATATATATGGCTCATCCTCATTTCTTGAAATCCAAACTATTTGAACTATCTCATTGAAAAAAAATTCCAATTGCCCCCACTATCTTTGAAATATATATTTGGCTCATCTCCATTTCTCGAAATTCAAACTCTTGAATTGACTCATTGAAACAAAGATTCCAATTACAAGATGTTTGTTTCAGTTCATAAATGAACTTAATAAGCTTACATATCCTTCACAAGTTATATTGGTTTGAATATATGTTTGTTCCTATCTATTCTTGTGTATTCTTGAAGATCTACTTACACTTAACGGTTTTTAAAGCTAAGTGTTTGATCAACCAAGTTTCAATCATACATGGATGGAATCTCACTCTATATAGCCTTTTTTATCTTGTAGCCTTTAGGGCCTGTCATAGCTTCCAATAGCTGATATACTTTGATTGTTATCTACTAATGACTCATTTACCTCAGTGATATAATATCTATATGCCTAGGTGTATGATGTCATCTATCATATCTATAAAGAAAAGGTACGTCAATTTCCTAAATAGGTCTTTTCAACCTCAAATTGAATGTTAGGGCCAACTTTAGGTTCTTCGTTGGTTGACTCTTGAATCTTATCAAGATCAATACGAAGCCTACTAGCCCTTTTGCATATTAGCCCTTCTCTTGGAAGATTTCCATTTGAGCAACAAACACTTTGTTCTTAGAGGGTTGGTTAAACAACTACCCAAAATTCTTATCGGGATATCCAACGAGATAACACATCTCTATTCTAAGTTCTAGATTGTTGAGCACTTCACAACAAGCATAAGCCTCATAACCGTAGACTTCCATATATGATAGTGAGGAATGAACCCTATGTAATTGTTGGAATAGTGTCTAAGGTTGCAACTATATTAGGCAAGTATTTGACCCGATTGTGCATGGTCCTTTTGGGTTGCCTTCACCATAGCAACTTAGTAGGATGATTTTTTATGAGAGAATAGATATTATTAATATATTATGAGAATAAGATAAGGAATAATAATATAGTTATCTGATTAATATAAGTCATAGATTAATTAGTATTAATTTGGTGACTTAAAGAGATTAATTAAATAAGAGGGTATAAACTGTCAATTGTTTGATAGTTAAACTTTAGACTGTAAATCCTTATTGATAAAGGATTGGACGATTTCTAGGGCTAGGATAAGCCAAAATCGTCCAAAGGGTTATCAAGGAAAGGATATGGATTAACTTAAAGTCTAAGTTATCCAACTAGGGTTTAAGTTGTAACCCTTAAGGAGTCTACTAGTATAAATAGACCCTATGGCTGAGGGAATTCGACACATCATCTAAAGATGAGAAGCTCTGGCCAAATTCCTCCCCTCTCCTCTCTCTCAAATCATCCTCTTTGCTAGTTGGTGTTTGTAAGCCATTAGAGGAGTGACAATTGTGACTCTAAAGCTCCAAGAACAAGAAGATCAAATAAGTGTCTCAAGGTATGATTCTAACTCTGATTTTGTATTGTTCTTACACCTAATAAGTAATTAGAAGTCTTGGATTCGAAGCATGTTTAATAGAGAAACCTAGATCCAAGCATTAGGGTTTGTATGCGTACTTAGGAATGTTCTTATGTACAAAACCCATCAGTGGTATCAGAGCCTTGATTGGTTTCTATTAAATTGATGCTTGAATGTTTGATCTTAACTGAAAAATTCGATTTTTATGTTTCTGAGTCATGGACTCGGCGAGTCTGAGCGTCAGGATTAGCCAAAAACGGGATTTTTTTTTCATATTTATCTTATGGAAACTTACCTTAATCATATTAGATCAATCCTAATCCGATTTTATGATATATATGACTATATTTTTGATCTAATTGAAGATAATTATCAATTAATAAAATATTTGATTTCCTTATATGATAATTATTAATCAAATATGGATAATTATGTGATTTAGATTATTTGTTATTTGATCCTTTATGTTTTAAATGTTTAAAACTAGTCCTCAAGATTTGAAAGTTTAATTTAGACAATTTAAATTTCAAACCCTAGAATTTTACAAGTTTGAAATACAACCCTATACTAATATAATATTACAAGATTAATATCTATATATGTATGACTTAAATGCTAGTCTTACCGTTAGTAGGCCTCATTCACGAAGCCGGTCTATAAGGTGGGTATAAGGTTGTGGCCTATAAAATGGCGCTTAATGGGTGTACACTCACACCCACCGCTCGCTTGATTGGTGGAGGGTCGTTAGCCGAACGGGTAGGATAGGGCAACCTCATCCTCTCATTAAAAGTATAATAAGAAATACAAAGTAACTACATGTTTTCTTAAAATTTCCCAATCTTAGTTACTTTAGGAAAAGTGAATTGATGCAATCCCATGAAATTACACTTTGCAACTTGCTAAGAAGTTAGTGGAGCATGTGTGGTTTACCGGCACACTAATTGGTTCTAAGCGAAGGTGGCAAAGGGTGATTCATTGTTTATCATAGTTCGATGGAGCATGTGTGGTTTACCGGCACATCGAATAGGTGATCGTTACAATGAAGGCACCATGTGAATTTGCATGGTAATTCACACCCGCTTTGTGATCCTCGGTATCCCAGTTACAAACAAGAGGGGCATATCGAGATTTAAACATGCCATTGAAAAGTTTCAATGAATCTCATCCGAACCTAGGAATTCTCAATACATTTAGGACTTAAAGTTATGTTTTTTCATGGTGGAGAATTAGTGAATCGTTATTCACTTACCTTCAAATTGTTTGCATATTAGATTACGGCATCCCTTTTCTAATGTGTAAATATTGTTGTTGGATCCTAGCCCTAATTTTCTTATTGGGTGAATATTAGGGATTCATATTCTAATCTATCTTTGTCCTTTCTATTTATAGATGTCGAACGCCAACAATGCTGCTGCGAGTTCTTTCACTTTGATGAGCCTTTGTCAAAAGGTCACCTTTGATGGAACGAACTTTAGCGAATGGATAAGATACATTCGCATGATTGCTCTCTATGAGGATAAGGAGCATGTCCTCGATGAGAAGCTCGAGAAAATCAACCCCGAAATTGCTACTCCCGCCGAAATCACCGCTTTCGAAACTCACGAGCGTGATGCAACGAAAGTGCATTGCATCATGATTGCGACCATGAACTCCGAATTCCAAAAGTCCTACTAGGACATGCATCCGTACGAAATGCACCAAGACTTATTGGAGAGATACCATCAAAACGCGAGACAAGAGCGTTATGAGATACCATCGACCGCCTTCGCAAGTTAAATGTTGACTTTGGGGAAGACTTGGTGATCGACATGGTGCTTCACTTTTTGCCTCTGAGATACAATCAATTTAGGATGACCTATCACATGAACAAAGAAGAGGTAACCCTCAGCAAACTCCAAGGTCTCTTGAGAGTCGCTGAGAGCAACTTCAAGGACAAGTTTGTTGCACCAACTCCCAATCCGCCCGCTGCTCCTGTCTTGGCAATTGGACAAGGAAAGGGAAAGAAGAGGAAGGCTTCATCAAAGAACCATCGCAAGGTGAAAGCCCGAGATGGTGCCTCTTCTAGTGGGACCAAAGTTGATCCCGCTAAGCCCTACTCTAATCCGAAGGAGGCAGAATGCCACCACTCCCAAAAGATAGGACATTGGAAGAGAAGCTGCCCGGAATACCTGCAAGCCATCAAGAAAGGAAAGATCAAGCCATCTTTCGCAGGTATATATACAATAAAATCTAATGATTCCCACAATACTTCTTGGGTTCTTGATACAGGTTGTGGTTACCACATTTGTTCTAATGTGCAGGGACTAAGAAGAAGTAGAGACGTGGAGCATGGAAGAATAAATCTAATCATGGGGAACAGAAGATCGTCGCCTGTGACCAAGATTGGAGTGTATTCTTTAGTGCTTAGGAATAGTTTATCTTTAGATTTGAACAATTGTTGCTATTCGCCAGAAATGGCTAGAAACATCATTTATTTTCATGGTTTGCTTAGACAAGGTTTTAGATTTTCTTTTAATAATGAGAATGGTTCTATTTTAGCTTATCTAAATGGTGTCTTTTACTTTGAAGCTATACCATGTAATGGAATTTATGAAACTGTTATGATTGTTGATAACTTAGGAAATGATGTTTTATGCATGGATTCTTCCAATAGTATGGATAAGGTATCCTTATGGCATAGTCGTCTTGGACACGTCAACAAGAAACGCATAGCCCAACTCTAAAAGGATGGAGTGTTGGAGTCATTCGACCTTAGGGAAGATGACACGTGCGAGTCTTGTTTACTTGGAAAGATGACTAAATCACCCTTCGCTGGTACGTGCGAAAGGGGTGAGGGTCTATTGGACCTCATACATACCGATGTGTGTGGACCGTTTAGATCTACCACGAAGGATGGTAACCGCTTCTACGTGACTTTTACCGATGACTATAGTAGATATGGGTATATCTACTTAATCAAGCAAAAGTCAGAAACTTTTGAAAAGTTCAAAGAGTTCAAAAATGAAGTGGAGAATCAATTGGGCAGGAAGATCAAGATGCTTCGATCCGATCGAGGAGGAGAGTACCTAAGTCTTGAATTCCACGATTATCTTAAGGAGTGTGGAATAGTTTCACAATTGATGCCACCTAGGACACCACAATTGAATGGTGTGGCAGAAAGGCGTAATCGAACCTTGTTGGACATGGTTCGCTCTATGATGAGTCGTGCTTCGCTATCTATCTCTTTTTGGGGGTATGCCTTAGAGACTACCGCCCATATCCTTAACCGAGTCCCTACTAAGAAGGTTGCCAAAACACCTCATGAGATGTGGATGGGGAAAGCTCCTTCGTTAGCATATATCAAGGTTTGGGGTTGCGATGCTTTCGTAAGACGAGATACTCACGACAAGCTTGAACCTCGTAGTGAGCGATGTATTTTCATCGGCTACCCGCAGAAATCCTTTGGATATCTCTTCTATAGACCGAAGGACAATGTTGTCTTTGTTGCGAGGAGAGGAGTTTTCCGAGAGCGAGAACTCATAAGCCAAGGAGACAGTGGGAGGCAAATCGATCTTGAAGAGATTCAAGAATCGATAGATGAAGGAACCTCTACCGCTGGCGCTCAACCCGAGGAGGAAACTCCGGTTGAACCGATTAACATATCATTACCTGTTAGACGTTCCGAAAGAGTTAGGTTTCAACCCCAGTTGTATGGTTTTCATATTACTACCGAAGGGGACACGTATATTAGTGATAGTACACTAATAAACCTTGATGAACCTAATAGTTATAAGGAAGCCATGGCAGGCCCGGAGTCTGCGAAATGGATAGAGGCAATGGATAGCGAGATCCAATCCATGTATGATAACCAAGTTTAGAATTTGGTTGATAATGTGCCTGGACGTAAGACCGTTGGGTGCAAATGGATCTTCAAGAAGAAGACGGACGTGGATGGAAAGGTACACACATTTAAAGCATGATTGGTTGCGAAGGGCTTTACTCAAACTCCCGGAGTTGACTATGAAGAGACCTTCTCACCAGTTGCGAAGATAAAATCTATTAGAGTGATGCTAGCTATTGCCGCATTTTGTGATTATGAGATTTGGCAAATGGATGTCAAGACCGCCTTCCTTAACGGAAAGTTAGCTGAGGATGTTTACATGGCTCAGCCAGAGGGGTTTGTGGATCCGAAGCATCCGAATAGAGTGTGTAAGCGTGAGAAGTCCATTTATGGACTAAAGCAAGCGTCTCGCAGATGGAATCTTTGCTTAGATGAGAAAGTAAAAGAGTTTGGATTTGTACAAAGCGAAGATGAATCGTGTGTATATGTCAAAGCCAGTGGGAGTGTAGTAAGCTTCCTCGTTCTATATGTCGATGACATATTACTGTGACATCCCTAAAATCACGGCCAGAAAAGATCGATTTTTTGTTTATGCTTTATAAAAATTAGAGTACTTATTTTCATAAAAATGTTGCGGAATTTTTTCCCAAAAAAACATGATAAAAACGTTATTAAAACATTTTCGAAGAAGCGTATTTTATTCATTTCAAAACGTTTGGGATGTCATCGTTAATACAGAAACATAAGCATAAACATAACTTACATTTATTTACACTAGTGATCTACATCTCTTTAAATCTCTCAGTGTAAAGTGACTTCGTATCAACACCTGTGATATAAATAAACTGAGTGGGTCAGGTTGGGAAACCTGGTGAGTACATAGGGTTTTCAAACGACAATAATATAATTATTATGTTTAAACAATCAAGCAGTTAAACCCAATTACCCATCCCCATTATCTTCTTTACTCTTAAGGATCTACCCTAAGAATCAGCTATTTCTCGTTCGTTCATTCCTAAGGATTATCCTAAGGAATCGGCACGAAGTCCATCGTTACCAAAGCTTATAGATTACAACTGGTGAACACGTAGTCTAAAACATCTGGTAAACACTTAGTTCAAAAGTAACTAGTGAACACACTTAGTTCAAAATACCTAGTGAACACACTCAGTTCAAAGATACGTAGTGAACACACTCAGTTCAAAATACCTAATGAGCACCTAGTTCAAAAACACCTACAGGTTACAAGCTTACTAGCGTTCAACGGACCGTCTAGTATCACCCATGGTCATCATCTATACTCCACTAGATGACTGGATCACTGACAACATTGATGTCTCCCATCGTGTTATCACAAAACAACTATTTCATCTACCCATGTTTTACCCAACACATTTTGTAGATATAAAATACATATACAGTTTAAATCATTTAAAACATGTATAAAAATCTTTCACCCAGCATAGACAGCATATATTCAGACAATATGCACACACAACACATAATTTATATTAAAATACTTCATATCTATGTGTAAGATGAAAGGGACTACGCACTCACCTGAGAAGGTGGTGACTCGGTACTCGGACAACGCTTCGTTTACTTTAAAATAATTTCCTTTGATGGAACCTAGTATTATTACCACTAGATTTTAGTCTAATATTTACCGTGACTAATTATTAGTCTAATTATGATTATTATATAAGAGTTTAAACAATACTTTCCAACCACTATGTACAGACAGGGGCCAGACATAAAACACCGGAGGGCAGGACCATTTTGGCATATAGCACTTCTGCAATCCAACAACCCTATGCGACCCTTTAAACCAGATTCCCCGTACCGCGAGTAGTTAAAAAGATATTATAACGACACTTATATAAGTCATAATAATAGCTCAAATATTTATTATAAATTTATAATAACAATACTAATTCTAAATATAAACTATATTTAAAATAGGGTAAGCATAACTTACTTACAAGGGGATTTTAGCTAGGAGTCGGGCTCTGTAGGGGCAGAACTTCGTCGCTGAATCTTTCTAAGAAAGATTCGTGCAGCGCTTCAGCGCTCACCTTACTATACTAAAACTACAGAAAGAGAAGTCGAATCACGAGGGACCGAAATGTTCGGGGGATAAGGAGAGAAATACTCTTGAATCAAGAGAATGGTGCAAGAAAGATGAGAGCCCAAGCCTCTTATTTATAGTATTTGAATTTACAAAAACTACCCTCCATAATTACTTAATGACCTTATAGTTATATAAACAACTAAACACCCCTTTATAATGCTATTTTAAATAGATTTAACAATATTTGCACTAAACTAATGTCGAAAGAACTCAACATTAGTCTTATAATGACCGCATCGTCGATACCTTGCTAATGATATATACATATGTATATATATGTGTATGTATATATGATTTATACTTTATTTTAATACGTAAATATGCTATTATAATTTGTAACTCGTTCATACGAACTTCGTTTTTTATGTTCTTTATATCCACGCGTAGGTGGAGACGTACTCTACAACTTTCGTTTAGACTCTGTCGGCTAATTTTGACTTTATTTTTAAAGTTATATTTTTAGCAGACCGGGACAGGATTGGTCCGTTAATTCCTCATAACTTCTTCATCCGACGTCCGTTTTCGCCCATTTTTTTCTCTTTATGCTACTCTTAACGAGATCTTCGATTCTTGTTTAGGTCATGTCGGCTAAAAATCGCTTGATCTAATATTCGAATTTCGGGCTGTACACTGCTAATCCGAAACTTCGAAAAATCATAACTTCTTCATACGAAGTCAGATTTGGGCGTTCTTTTTATCGAAGTTCTTAGTTTAACATATTCTATGACTTTCGTTTAGAGCTCCAAGGCTAAATCTCGCTCTATCGTAAATTCACTATTTACGCCTCCCGGTATCGAGCCGGTTCCGTCACGAAACTTCGACGGGTCATAACTTCTTCGTTATAACTCGGATTTCGGCGTTCTTTATATGTATGGAAACCTAGTGACATATACTACAACTTGGTTCAAATTATTTATAAGCTTCTGTCGAAAATTCGTTTTCAACACTTATTGCCTCTAATTTGACTAGCCCGGATTTGCGGGCGTTACAATTACTCATAGGAAACTACGTCCCGACTCTGCACGAAGTTAAGTCCTGGCTCGGGAAGTGCTTCACTATGAAGGACCTCGGAGAGGCTTCCTATATTTTGGGAATAAGGATAGTAAGAGAAAGAAGTAAGAGACTAATAGGACTTAGTCAAAACACTTACTTAGAGAAGGTACTAAAACGTTTTAGTATGGAAAACTCGAAGAAGGGAGAATTACCAATACAAAGCAATGCCAAGTTGAGTAAGACTCAAAGTCCGAGTACCGAAGCCTCGATAGCTGAAATGAGCCGAGTTCCATACGCTTCCGCAGTAGGCTCAATCATGTACGCTATGACTTGTACTCGCCTTGATGTAGCCTTTGCTTTGAGCATGGTTAGTAGATATCAAGGGAATCCAGGCAGAGCCCATTGGGTTGCGGTGAAGAATATCCTTAAGCACCTTCAGAGGATGAAGGAATGGTTCTTAGTCCTTGGAGGGAGTGATGACTTGAAGGTGCGAGGGTATAGTGACGATAGTTTTCAGACTGACAGGGACAACTACCGTTCGCAGTCGGGCTGGGTCTTTACCCTGAATGGAGGAGCAGTAACTTGGAAAAGTTCCAAGCAGGAAACCGTAGCTGATTCAACGTGCGAATCAGAGTACATCGCAGCGAGCGAAGCATCGAAGGAGGCAACTGGCTAAAGAACTTCATTGGTGATCTTGGAGTTGTACCTGCCATAAAGGAGCCTATGGAGATTTTCTGTGATAATGAAGGTGCGGTTGCCTTGACCAAGGAACCGAGAGATCATGGTAGATCACGACATATCGACAGAAAATATCTCTTTATTAGACATCGTATAGAAGAAGGACAACTCGTAGTGAAGAGGATATCATCAGAAGATAACCCAGTAGATCCGCTTACGAAGGGACTGAGTAGGGTTAAGCACTTGCAGCATGCTAGGAGTATTGGGCTGAAGGATGATTTTAGCATAGATTAGATAGTATAAGAAACATGTAATAGATAAATGTAATTAACATTTGATGATTAAATAAAGGAGTTTTATTTATAAGTAATGTTACTGTCTTATGTTAATTGTTTAACTATTGTTTCACTTTGCATGTTTTGATTTCCAGAATAATTGAGTTTATTAAGAATAATCGAATTGTTCAAATTGTCCACAATCGTTCATATGTCGGAAGTAGATATGAATGAAGATTGTCATGAATAGGTGTGTAGAGTGTCTAAATGGTGTTAGACATAGCAAAAGATTGCTGCAACGTTCATGAGTGCTTATGAACTAGGTTTGAGCATTGGAACAAACCGGCGCTTGCTGGAACCACCTTATGGAATGTGATAGTAAATGGGTGATCGCAAGACGATAATATCATATAGTCTTAAAACCTAGATATATGGTTTGTTATTGGTTAATTGATTGTACATTGATAATGCGAAAACACATTGGTAACTCGATGTTATAAAACGCATTGTTGTGTGTAGTTGGTTAATGAATAAGTAAATGTATATAAGTCGAAGTTTATCTATAACTTTTATCCTTTGAAGGAAAAAGTGATATCTCGGCCGCTCGATGATTTGATTTGATTTATGTGCCGGGCCCGGTCAGAACTGAATTGATGTGTTCGATTAAGTTCTATGTCAAATAAATCGGAAATCAAGAAACCAAATGCTAGACTAACTATTCCATAGTATTGTCAACATGATATCTAACAGAGGACTATACGATCCCTTATCTAAAGGACAAGATTGATTAGATCAGAGTTTGACAGCATCTTTGAGAGCTATGATTGCAATTCGGAATGTACCTGCGCATATAGTTACTAGACTTATCCAAGTGGGAGACTGTTGGAATAGTGTCTAAGGCTGCAACTATATTAGGCAAGTATTTGACCCGATTGTGCATGGTCCTTTTGGGTTGCCTTCACCATAGCAACTTAGTAGGATGATTTATTTTGAGAGAATAGATATTATTAATATATTATGAGAATAATATAAGGAATAATAATATAGTTATTTGATTAATATAAGTCATAAATTAATTAGTATTAATTTGGTGACTTAAAGAGATTAATTAAATAAGAGGGTATAAACTGTCAATTGTTTGATAGTTAAACTTTAGACTGTAAATCCTTATTGATAAAGGATTGGACGATTTCTAGGGCTAGGATAAGCCAAAATCGTCCAAAGGGTTATTAAGGAAAAGGATATGGATTAACTTAAAGTCTAAGTTATCCAACTAGGGTTTAAGTTGTAACCCTTAAGGAGTCTACTAGTATAAATAGACCCTATGGCTGAGGGAATTCGACACATCATCTAAAGATGAGAAGCTCTGGCCAAATTCCTCCCCTCTCCTCTCTCTCAAATCATCCTCTTTGCTAGTTGGTGTTTTTAAGCCATTAGAGGAGTGACAATTGTGACTCTAAAGCTCCAAGAACAAGAAGATCAAACAAGTGTCTCAAGGTATGATTCTAACTCTGATTTTGTATTGTTCTTACACCTAATAAGTCATTAGAAGTCTTGGATTCAAAGCATGTTTAATAGAGAAACCTAGATCCAAGCATTAGGGTTTGTATGCGTACTTAGGAATGTTCTTATGTACAAAACCCATCAGTAATGCCTAACAATTTAACATAGAGTACACCCCAAATAAAGTTTTAGAATATTATACATAATCATTGGGGTTAATTATATTAAACAAGAGTGTATAAGTTGTTGTTGGATTAATGTCTAAGTCCATAACTATAATTGGTAAGACTTGACCCGACCCGACATGGTCTATTTGGGTTGCATGGCATCATGCATTTGGATAAACTATAATGAGAGAAATAACACTTAAGGTTTGTTAATATATTATAAATTCTAATATATTAATAAGATTATTTAATTATTTTTTATCAAGATTTAATCTAGGATTAATTAAGTGATCAAAAGAAGACTAATTAAATATATGGGTTGATTGTGTAAATCATCGATACTTGTATAGTGGGCTAATGCTTCATGGATTGTCAAGTTGGGCTAAAACCCATAAGATGCTCCATGTTATATTTGAACCCATGGATCCAAGGAAATGGAAAGTCATGATAATTTAGGTTTACCGTAATTGTCACTAACTATATAAGCATCTTATTGTTGACAAAATCGTGCACTAGAGATGATATGTGAAAGGGCTAGCCGATTTTTATGAAGTGTGGATTTCTCTCTAATCTATTCTAAGTGTATTTGGTGTTGTGTGAACCATTTGAGGTGTCACACTTGGGGCACTAGGCACTTAAGATTCATGAAGACATTCTACATCAAAGAGGTATGTAATTCTAACTTGATATATTCATATGAATCAATGTTATTATGCTAGTTAGGTTGAATACCTTGGAAAGTTCATATTTGCATGTATAATATAGAAAACATAGATACAAGGTATTTAGAGTTGCATGTACAATTAGGAGTGTTAGAATGCTCAAAACCCAACAGTGGTATCAAAGCCTAGGCTTGTTTTCAACTATACTTGATGCAAATTGCTGAAAAATGCTAAAAAATCGATTTTTTGGCTTTCTGGGCACTGCACTCGCCGACGCCAAGTCCACTGATGAAGTCACCGAGTCCAAGGCAAAATGCATCCTACTCGTCGAGTAGGTTGATACACTCGACGAGTAGGAGCCCCATACAACATATTTTCAAGTTTTTTTGGCTAGAAATGGACTAGAAAGATTACCCTAAGCTTTTTTTGAACTTATAAAGTTATTTTGATGTGGTAATGTTCATACTAATCCAACTTTAAAGATAATTGTCAATAGATTCATGTTTTGTATTAGTTGAAGTGTTATGCTTATTACATGAAAAAGTTTGATTCCAATTATCTTGTTCATATGAGTTTCTTAGATTAACAGAAAAGGTTTATTGATTATGTGTCTTTGATCCATTTTAATCTAAGAATTGATTCTAAAATGTGTTTTTGTAACTTGTCCTCACGTTACATGAAAGGTCACATTCAAGTTTCTTAAAACTCATAAAAGATGGCAATGGTTACAAAATGAAGAGTCTTGTTCTCATTAAATGGTTTTATGACTCCATAACTTGTCCTCAAGTTATGGAGGTTCAAGAGACACTTCATTAAGTAATAAAATGTGTAACCTTAATTAATTCCATAAGTTACAAAATAAAGAAAAGGTACATTCTTTTATTAGTTTAAAGTCTTCCATAACTTGTCCTCAAGTTATGGAACTTGAAGAGTCTTTTAGTTAAAACTACTTTAAACACATAAGTTATGAAGCTAATTAGTTTTGAATCGTTTCAAAACTTTCCCTCAAGTTTTGGAATTTGAAAAAGTTTTCACTTATGAATACTTTAATTCCAAGTTAACCCTTAGAATTTAAAAAGTTAAAATTCAACCCTTATACTTTATAATATTATAAGTTAATAATATTTATATATATGTATAAGAGTAAATTCAGTCTTACCGTTAGTAGGCTTCATTCACGAAACCAGTCTATAAAGGGGGTATAAGGTTACTGCCTATAAAATGGCAGTTTAATGGGTGTCCACTCTCACCCACCGTTTCCTTGACTGGTGGAGGGTCGTTAGCCGAACGGGTAGGACAAGGACTATAATTCTCCCTTCATTAAAAGTATTAATGATAGATACTAAGTAACTAAACCTTTTATAAATACCCAATCTTAGTTACTTAGGAAAATGTGAATAAGGTGCTAATCCATGAAATTACACTTTGCACTTTGTTTAAGTCGGTTAGTGGAGCGTGTGTGGTTAACCGGCACACTAACTCGTATTTAACAAGGTAGAAAAAGGGTAACTTAATGTTTATCATAGTATCGATGGAGCGTGTGTGGTTAACTGGCACATCGATTGAGGGGTAAACACTTAAGAGTACCAAGTAATTTGCATGGTTACTTCACACATTTTTTTGTGATCCTCGGCATCCCAGTCACAAAACCTGAAGGGCACACTCAAGATTGAAACATGCCATTGAAAAGTTCAATGAATCTCAAAAGAATCTAGGAGTTTAAAAACCAATTAAAACCTAATAATACATTTCGTTTATCTTGGTGGAAATTGGTGAATCGTCATTCACCTACCTTCAAATATTTTATAGCTTGGATTACGACATTCCTCTTCCAAGTTATAAAAGTTTTGTGTTGGGTCTTAGCCTTAATATTTCATATTGGGTGTTATATTAAGGACTTTAAATCAACTGTCTTGAATATCTCCCAAAAGATGTATGGTGTAGACATTTATGATCTTCCCAAATCTCTTGAAACAAGCTTTCCTAAATGAAGATGATGTCCCATGGAAATCATACTTCTTTCACCTCCTCCAATTATTCTCCCTAACCCACAAGTTCAAGGTCACTCAAGCCCTATTGGCAAGGAAAAATCTAAGTGTGATCACATCTTGGAGATGAAGTCACATATTGACAAGCTGGGAGAGTTGGGCGTCAAAGTATTGAGAAAGTTAGTGGCTCAACTACTTTCTAAGTCACATAGGTCCTTTGGGACTCCTATGAAACAGACTATGAAAAGACCCTTAAAGATCTTATCTATTTGCTAAGATCAACTTCCTAAAACTTTATCGACATTGACAATGAAGACACTGAAAATCCAGAAAAAGCATTCTCTTCCCAATGGAAAGGGATCGGCCATAGTCAACTCGGTTGACCAAATGGTAAAGAAAAAAGTTAAGTCTGTTGGGTTTTGAGCAATCTAACACTCCTAAGTGTACATGCAACCCTAAATACCTTGGATCTATGTTTTCTCTATTATACATGCAAATATCAACTTTCCAAGGTATTGTTCTATTCTAGCATACAAAACTTTGAATAACACAAGTTAGAATAACATACCTTTTGTTGGTACTTGTCTTCATGAAGCTTGAGTGCCTAGTGCCCCAAGTGTGACACCTCAAATGGTTCACACAACACCATAAGTACTTGGAATAACTTAGAGAGAAATTAGAACACTTCAAGAATCGGCTTGCCCTCCATGCATATCTAGTGGCCGATTTCTCACATCAATAAGATGCTTATATAGTTGTTACAATTAGGGTAAACCCTAATTGTCATGGCTTTCCATTTCCTTGGATCCATGGGTTCAAATACACCATGGAGCATCCAATGGGTTTGAGCCCAACTTGATAATCCATGGAGCATTAGCCCACTATATAAGTATGGATGATTTACACAATCAACCCATATATTTAATTAGTCTTCTTTTGATCACTTAATTAATTCTAAATCAATTATTGATGAATACTTATTAAATAATCTTATTAATATATTAGAACTTATAATATATTAATAAACCCTAAGTGTTATTTCTCTCATTTTAGTCTATCCAAGTGCATGATGCCATGCAACCCAAATGGATCAAGTCGGGAGAGGTCAAGTCTTACCAATTATAGTTATGGAATTAGACATTAATCCAACAAAGTCTGTGATAGTCCTGCATACCATTATCAAAGGGTCCATATGTTTATATTGCCAAAGGAAGGGGCATTAGTTGCGAAGCTACCAATTTTACCTAAGGATGTTAAAGTCAATAAGTTTGACTCTACTTCAGGTAAAGTCCACTATCTAACTCTGCTAAGTTTCTATTCTAAGATTCTTATTACATGATGTGACCGGGTCAAATGTTGGTGGTTAAGAATCAAAGGAAAAGTGTAGAAACTTAAAAGAAGTATATGCAGATTCTGATCACAAAGATGTGTTTCACTCGCATGGTTCGATGATCAGAATTTATGGGCTGTTACTTAAGAGTTATGATATATATATATATATATATATATATATATATATATATATATATGTATTGCTTAGGAATAGATAACAACAAGTTTTCATATGGATTGTAAGGATAAGTTTTTCTGCAAAGTTGTAAAATAAGAGGTAAATCTTTTGATTTTAGTTATTTTATGTATCCTTACAATGACGTTTGTGAAAAATTGTTGCTTATAAGATTCCACTGATATCAATATTGGAAAGTGAATTTGATTCTTTCATTTGTGGTAATGTCTAAATTTACCAAATAAGGAAAGATTGTAATGCCCGTAGATCCGGGCTAGTTAATTTAGAGACGTTAAGCGTCAAAAATGAATTTTTGGTAGAAGATTATTTAGAAGGAGTAATCTTAACTAAGTTATAGTATATGTTACAATGATTTCGTACAAATAGAGAACGCCGAAATCCGAGTTATAACAAAGAAGTTATGACCTGTCGAAGTTTCGCGATAGAACCGGCATGACACAACGCGATGTAATAGTGAATTTATGTTAGAGTGATATTTGGCCTTAGTGATCTAAATGAAAGTCATAGAATACGTTAAACCGAGAGTGTGCATAAAAAGAATGCACAAATCTGACTTCTTATGAGGAAGTTATGATTTTTCGAAGTTTCGGCTTAGCAGTAGACAACCCGAATACTCGATTTGAGATCGATCGGTTTTTAGCCAAAACAATCTAAATGAGAATCGAAGATCTCGTCAATGGTAGTGCAACGATAAAAAGACAGATAAAAACGGAGTTTAGATGAAGGAGTTATGAATTTTGAACGAAGTTTTCCCGTCCCGACCTACTAAAAATAATATATTAATAATATATTAAAATGAAAGTCAAAATTAGCTGATGAAGTCTAAATGAAAGTTGTAGATCTTGTTTTTATCTACGTGTGGATATAAAGAACGTCGAAAACAGAGTTCGTATGGGAAAGTTATGAATTTTTGAAGTTCGGGGCACGAACTTCCACCCCTGTCAGAGCTCACGAGGTGAGCATTAAATGGATCACGAGATGAGCAGATGATGGATTTCTTCTAGGGCAAGTGGCCATGATGAACGCAATGACGTATCGAGCTCACGAGGTGAATATTAGAAACTCACGAGGTGAGTTTAGCATTTTTTTTCCCTATAAATAGAATTCAAGGGGCAGCCGAGTTTGGTTGCTCATCTCTTACTCTCCCACTCCCGATACTCCCTCTAATCCCTATTTTAACCCCCGAAGCCCCAGTATCATTCCCAAGCCCCGAAGCAAGTCCCGAAGCCCGAAGATCCCGAGAAGTGAAATTCCTGAGCCGAAGCTCTGCCTGCGAGAAGCCGGTTTTTGTGAAAATCTTCCAGATCTACCGAAGAATACTACTTTTACAAGTCGTAGTGCTGTCTGAGCATCGTCTAATCAAGTGAGTGTATAATCACTTTCATCTTATACATAAATATAATGTATTTTATAAAATACGTGCTATGTGTATATCTATATATTGTTGTTTATATATGTGAGTGTGTAGTTACTTTCTTCTAACACCTAAATATAAAGTATTAGCTATGAAATACGTGATATGTGTTATATATTATTTGTCTATTTGAGATGGGCTTGGAATTGTTGTATTTATACGGGTGTTAAATGATTCAAACTATATATGTATTTTATATCTACAAAATATGTTGGGTAGAACATGGGTAGATGAAATAGTGGCAAGTATGGAGTTAGCGCCTATTGTATAAACCTTGGTGACTATGGAGTTAGCGCCTATTGTATAAACCCTGGTGACTATGGAGTTAGCGCCTATTTGATAAAACCTGGTGACTATGGAGTTAGTGCCTATTTGATAAACCTTGGTGATGATGTGACTTCGTGCTTGTTGAGTAAACCTTGGTGACTATGGAGTTAGCGCCTGATAACTATAGATTTACTACCTAATAGATAAACTTTGGCAGCAATGGACTTCATGCCAATACCTTAGGTAAATCCTTAGGAATGAATGAATGAATGATAATTGGTTCTTAGGGTAAACCTTAAGAAATAAAGGAGATAATGGGGATGGGTATTTGGGTTGATTGTTTGATGATTGAATATAATACATTATGTATATTTGTGGGTTGAAAACCCTATATGCTCACCAGGCTCCCAAGCCTAACCCACTCAGTTTTCTTTGCATTACAGGTAATGGCACAAGGGTATAAGTTGGTGGACTTGATGAGAGATTTTGGATTATAGATCAGTAGTTATTAATAACTGTTGTAAGGTCTATTTTATATTGTTTATGCTTTTGGTATGTATCGGAACATGACATCCTGAGATTTTGTTATTTAATGAAAATACATTTCTTTAAGAAATGCTTTGATAAATTTTATTTTGGGAACAAATTCCGCAACTGTTTTCTTTAAAAGATTACTCTGATTTTAAAAACAAAGCATAAACAAATCGGTCTTTTCTGGCCGTGAAATTGGGGATGTCACACCCCATATAATACTAGCAACTTAAGTTTAAATTATTATCACTAGATTAAATTATTAGATTATTATTTCAAACCTATTAAAATTTTTAAAATTTACCTAATTCTAGCAATTTACTTTTTCTTTACTTTTTCGACCCCCTACCCCACACTTATTACATATAATGACCTCATTGTATGCATAATATAAAGCAATAAAAAGGGAGTAAAAGGAACAAACTCCCCTGGGATAGCAGTGGCGAGATCGAACTCCAATTGTGGAAACTTTGTGCATCTTGAATACAAACTTCTTGAAATAGCAACTTGGATCTTGAACACACGAGATATGTATTGTACCGGAAAAATATGGAATCGAAACTTCAATCTTCAAAATATGTGGTGCAAAATCTCCAAAGCAGAAAGAATAATGTGGGAAAGCGCACGCCACATTACATGGTAGAGCAGACGAGCCATAATAATCTTCATAATAACTCCAAAAAGAATGGTGGTGACCCGTGTAGTAAATATGAATGAAAAGGCTTCAATTTTGTGAAAATTTAAGATTCACAACATGAGGGATAAGGTTCACGACATGAGGTCGCAAATATGTGCAATCTGGAAACCTTCGTAACCGAGTTCACGATGTGAGGGTAAAGGCCTCACGACGTGAATATGGGGCGACTAGAAAATGAATGTGCCTATTCTTCTTCCTTCAATGTTGCACTTCACCCCAATATCTCAATGGATTAAGACTCTTCTAAATGCAATATTTTTATGACTCTTATCTAACTCTATCCTCTCTCTCGACTCACCCCACACTTATTTTAAATTGTGGGTCTCAACTCTCGATTCTAGACTCTCAGCTAAACATAAACTCTTTTGTACCTCAAAATTTCTCTCCCGTGGCTCCTCGAGTACATCTGAAAACTAATAACCAAAGGAAGTAAAAAGTAACATAATAACTTAAATAATTTTACAATCTAACCAAATTTCAACACAAACTAAATCTAACTAAAAACTAGAAATAAATAAACAAAATGATCAATCGTCCTCGTCGTCCTCGTGTGCTCCACTCGTTCCAGCCCCATCTCCCCGCAGTATCCAAAGTTCTTCCCATGTTGGGATATACGGATAATGTGGCGGCATGGTGGGTGGTCGAATCACACCCATATGGGAATAAATACCCTCGACAAGTTGAGTATTATAAATAACACCCCTACGAATGTTGTCCAAATAAGTCCCCATCCGACTTTGGAATGGGTCAGTGGGCATTCCTCCTTCAAATCCATGAACTCTTCTCGTTTTTTCACATGCTCACACATTTCATCGGCGAGGTCTCATTTGTGGTTGTTGCTCGAGTTGCGCACTTTCTTATTCTCCACCATCATCATCGGAGTGCACGACTCCCCAATGTATCCCATAGTTCCTCACCACCCTCGTTGTCTCCAAATAACTTACGGAAAACTCATTCCCCTCCATGCAAGTCAAGGACCTCGTGATGTTGGTAATTATTACACCGTAGGACCCGGCCAAACGGGTGATGAAATGTCCTCCACAAATCGGGCTCCCAGGGCGGGAACTCACGACATACTTCACCATGTAGCGGGATAAAAAGTACGGGATGTTGCAACACACTCCTGGCTTTAAAATGGACCACAAAAAGAACAAATTCAACTTGGTAACTTTGTCCCCATGGCGCTTGTGGTGGAAGGAAAATGTGATGATTCGGTGGATAAGACGGTGAATAAGTGATTTGATGTTACTTTCCGGTGACACCCCGAAATTGAACACTCCAAAAGCAATGTTACTCCAAAACTGGATCCCTGATGCTCCACCCTCATAATCTCGGACAGCCTCTCGCAAAAACATAATAAACTTGGGAGTCATGGCCTCGGGGGCCTCATACAAACCCATTCTCCACGAAAACTCAACCAAGCTACACTCCCAGTATTCTCCACCTAAATGGAAAACCAAGGCTTGTAGATAAGTGAGATATTGGACATTCTCATGAAATGCCACAGTATAGAAAAATTCCACACATAGCTCCGTATAAACCCATTGCTGGATAGCAAAAATATTGTTCCAACCCTTGCATGTGAAAGAGTACTGATTCCCCATAAATAATTTAGTAAGAAATGGGGTTAATCGATCAATAATTCCAACCTCCCTCAGCCTTTGCCAATTCACAGTCGGGCCAATAGTGAACTCACAATTATGTAACCACCCCAGACGGTTGTTATAATGAGTAAGAACATCCCGTGACACATTCTTTGGGAAGACATAAAATGGGTGCAAGCTAGACAACCTAACTGGAATCTCTTGCCTAGGAGCCATTTCCTGCAAAATAAGAAACAACACAAACCAAAACAGAAAATATCCAACACATTAGAATTAAAAAGCATAAGTGTCACCATGCCCAAATTTCACGTCATGAATTCCATGGAACTCACTTTGTGAGTTCGATAATGCATATTAGAATCGGTCAATGCAGTGTGTAAATTGATCCAATAAAATGGTTGGGGCTTACTCCTATAACAATCCTAAGCATAATCCAGTTACATGCAATGGTTATAACATGAATTTTAGGGCAACATTTCAACAATTTACTAAACACAAACCCTAGCCCTATATTTAACAATTAAAGCAAAAATTCACAATTAAAATAAAGAAATCAATACCTTAGAGTGTAGATTGCGTAAGCTAAAATAAAATATTGAGTTTTATATGGCCAAATTCGGAATGGGGGGACCAGGAGAAACAGCCTCACTTTGTGGGAATGGAGAAGTAATTAGGTCAAAGTGGTTTCTGGTCCTTTATCTGTGGATTCCGTGGAATTCAACATTCACATCGTGAGTTTTTAATGACTCACATCGTGAGGCTTCTTGGGCTATGCAGTTGGGCCATCTAAATAATCATCAAGTGGATGTATATACGTATTGGGCTAATAGAAAATTGGTTCGTAAGTCCTCCTGGACTCACATCGTGAATTGTATTTGATCACATATCCACTTAATAAATCCAATTTTTTATTAACTAGAAAACTTAATTAATTATCACTTAATTCAAGGACCCTACACTTAATGTTTTTTTTTCCATTCATAAGATTACTTGGATGATAAGACGATTAATTTTCCTAAAAAAACTAGAATTTAAAAAACTAAAGGAAAAGAAAATTCAAACCGGGCTTGGGTTGCCTCCGTGCCTCCTTACGTTGAGCTGTCCGAAGAGTCCGACACCAACTGAATCTTTTGCTCCTTCGATCGCTTTTTGTAAGCTTGAACTCGTCGTTTATACGCCTTTTCAAATTCTCCTTTTTAGCTTTTACTTCATCTACATCGAGCTTTCATTTGGTCCCTTTAATTTCCAATTTTTCTTCATTCTTTTTAAGCTCCATCGGGACCTTCTTTTCTTCAGCAGCTGAATCTGTCTCCTTAGAAGTAACCTCGTCTTCATTGCTTGATAAATCGTCACTTTCCTTGCTTACCAAAGAAGTTGGATTTTTATAGGCAATTACCTCAACTAGAAATGGGACAGATGCTCTCGGGTTTTGTTCGTTTGACTTGCTGAACTGTTTTCATCTCTTCTTCCATCAACTTCTCTAATTCTTCAAGTTCATATACTTCATCAATGTTACAAACCTCATTTTGAATATCACTTCCCTTAAAACCGTTTTCTACTCCAAAATTTTCCTCTTCATCTCCAACTCTCAAGGTAAGCTTGGACTCACGAATATCAACCAAGGCACCAATAGTATTTAGTAAAGGGTGACCAAGAATAACCGGAACATCGGGATCTTCTTTCATATCTGAAACCACAAAGTCAAATGGAGAAACGAATTTCCCAAATTTCACTAGAATATCTTTAACAATGCCCCGGGGTTGTGTCACTGAACGGTTATCCATGCTAGCCTCAGAATCGGCTAAAGCATAAGTCTTCATATTATTCCTAAACTCACATGGAAGAGTGAGGCATCCAGGGTCTCCCATATTCTTAGGTAACTCTCCCAACACTACTTTCGAACTTTGCTCACTTAAAATAACCTTGGAATATTTCTTCAATTGTTGACGAGTGTCTATCAAATCTTGTAAGAACTTCGCGTATTCAGGAATATTTGATAACGATTCAATAAAAGGAGTATTTATAGTAATACCATTTACGTGCTTTCTAACTCCAAATAATCCCTTTCCAGTGGACTAAGATTAGATCGGTACGGGAACGGTAAAGGCGGACGATAAGCCGAAACAAATTTTGAATTTTTATGATCTGACCGATCCCACGTCGTGAGCATAGAGGGCTCATGTTGTGAGTTTGGTGTTTCAGAAAAAAATATTATTTTCGATTTTGGACTTCCTCAGTTTTGGTTTGGCTAGTTTTGGCTCCTCCTCTAATGCTTCTTAAGAACTCAGAAATGGCCTCGTCTTCAGTCTCGATCATCATGACATGGGATTGAGTTTGTTTTCTGGGAAATTGTGAGGATAATTGTTGTTCACCAAAGTTGTTAATTGACCAAGTTGGGCTTCGAGATTATAGATCGATGCTTGATGATTTCTTAATGAGGATTACTGATCAATCATCATTGCATGCTATTCTTTCATCATCTTCATGTGCTCCTTCAACATTGGATCAATATCATCATGCCTTTTCTTGGAAGCTTCCATAAATCGAGTCAACATATTTTCGAAGTCAACCTTCTTTTCGGCTGGTGGTTGCTCTTTTTTGTAGATGCCTCGGTCTGTTTGCTTATATTTTTCTTCTTTTTGCTTATTGTATTCATCATATGGCAGCCACTCATTCTTTGGTTTTCTCCAGTCTTCATCATATTTATCTCCACTAAAATAGCAAACTTGATCTTTTTTAAACCCATTATCATCTAAGTGGAAATCTTTGGTCAAGTGCGGACCATTACACCTTTCACATCCAAATCTTATAGCATGTATTGTCTGGTCAATTGTTGTCATTCTCCTGTCCATTGGATTAACCATGGCCAATACAACAACCATGTCTGCATAATTTCCACCCCCGCTTCCTTTAACTCCATCATTTCATGGATTGTGGTACTCACGAGAATGCTTAGCAAATTCTTCAACTAACTCCTTGACTTCCCCCAGATTTTTCATAGTTAGTGGTCCTTAAGAATCAAGGAGTTGCCTTGTCATGACATTAACACCATCATAAAATATTGACACTTCTTGTTGTATATTGAGGTCATTTTGAGGGCAATTTCTCAACAGTCCCTTATAGCGCTCCCATGCCTCATAAAGTGACTCACTTGGATTTTGCTCAAAATTTTCTATTGCCTTTTTGAGTTTAGCTATCTGTGAAGGGGGCAAAAATGGTCTAAAAATTGTTTGCCTATTTGAGCCCAAGTAGTGATTGCACCAGGTGGTAGTGCCTTTAGCCAATCTTTAGCGGCTCCTTTAAAAGTGACTGGTAGCATCCTCAACAAGACCGTCTCTCTAGGAACATTTGGGATATTGAAATAATCTGCTATGTCATTTACTTCATCCAAATGCTTGTAAGCATCCTTATGATCCTTTCCAGAAAATGGTACATCCCTAAGTGCAGCAAGGATGTGTCATTTCAGTTCGAATAGGGCAGTTACAGGAATTGCAAGTTGTATTAGGCCAGGACCAGCATCATCTCTAATTTACTTTTTGTAAGCTCCCATGGACATATCCGCAATATCCGACATCTCATTATCAGATTCCTGTTCGGATTCACTTCTATGTAATGTAAATTCGGGCTCGGATTCATACACGGACTCTCGTGGGTTAGATTTTTGATCAAAGCCTTCAACCTTGTTCTTGTCCTTTGAGGATGTACTAGATTCTCCCACTTTATTTCCTGACTTCTTTCCAAAGACTGATTTGAGATCTTTGAAGGATGATTTTTTTGGTGTTTGGTTCACTCCTGCGTTCTTATCCGTCTTCTTGTGAAGGGATAACTGTGGATCTTCAAGTGGTGGTACCAAAGGTGTGTTAGAGCATCTGTTCGTGAACTTCTGCAAAAAATAAGCAAAAATAAAACATAAAACAGAACTAAAACAGAAAAACAAAGAAAACTGGAAATTACTGGGTTCACGTCGTGAGCCTATAAAGCTCACGTCGTGAGTTCAACACTGGAAGAAAATAAACTAAACTGAAAAATAACTTTTTGCAAGTTTTTCCCCACAAAAGGGTTCGATTAATTTAAAGCAAATAAATCAACAATTAAATACGAAGTTCCCCGACAACGACGCCAAAAACTTGATGCGTTCAAATAGCTACATCTAATTCTAAATTTATAACCTAACTACTTAACTAACTAAAATGCACCTAGGCAGTGTACCTAGTCAAATTATAGAATAGTTTGGGTAAGTCAGGTGTCGATCACAGGGAACGCTTTTAACTAATTAATCTACCTATTATTAAATTAACCTGATTTCTATTAAAGGAAGGGGTTTTTATCTAAGTTTGCAAGTTTAGAATAACTCAATTCTTTAACACAAATTTAATCAATAATTAAAACACTTCTGTTAGTTCGAATCCACTTTCCTTCAATGGTTTATAAATTAGTCATGACAATTACTGTTGGTTACCAATTAAGATAGTATTAGCAATTCAGTTCTAAATTTACTAACATTGATTAATTCATGTAGATCTATGTATGGTCACACAATAGTTAACACATAATCAATTATTAAATAGAATTGGAGCCATGTATGGTCAGATAATAGTTAACACACAATTCAACATCAAAATTGACATCTGTGGGAGGATTCTCTTAAGAGAAACCTTGGTCGGTCCGGACACATCTCCTTCTGGTTTGTTGTGAGTCATAGTTTGATCATCCAAAATTAGATGTTGGTCGGGAACATCACTTTTAACTTTAACTTTTCAAGGAGCTCATCTAAAATGGGAGTTTTCTCAGGAGCATATACACTCGATTTCTTGACTGCATTAGCTGATGGATCATCCACGGGCTTAGAAAACACCATCAACAATTTTTGTAAGAGGAGGCTCATCTAAGATAGATGTCTTAGGCACATCTACACTCTTTAGCTTGAAGCCACTATCCAATGGATCATCCAAGGATTTGGGAACATGATTGGAGGTCTGAACTGTGAAGTTTTTATTTGTTTTGTCAAGAATGGAGCCAACTAATGGATTTTGATACAAAATATAATTTTGTTTTTCACAAAAACTGCAACGGAAGTCTTATAAAAAAATAACAATTTTTTTTTTTTTTTTTTTTTTTTTTTTTTTTTTTTTTTTTTTTTTTTTTTTTTTTAGTTTATGAAAAAACCAAACATTAAGGATCTATTTATAAAGGTTAGAATGAAATACAAATAACCAAAGAGTTTTTAGAATGACAACCTTTGAAGCCTTTGAACCCACTTGGTTTTAGAGTGTTGATGAAAATTGCAAAAAATCAAAGAACACAGTTTTCTCTATGTGTATGCACCATCAAGAGTAAGACACTTTGAATGCTAGTTCCTTCTTGTATTATTGAGTGTCTTAAGCCTTTTAGTTCTTAAGTCAAATAAGAACTAAAGGAGACAAATCAAGAGGACTTCTAATCTTGGAACAATCTTGAAAAGATGACAAGAAGAGGAAAAAGGATGAAGTTTCGGCCATGAAAGAAAGAATAGAAGAAACTAGTGAAAACTAGCCAAAACTTCATGCAAAACACTCTTTTATATACCCATGCAAAAGTGAAAACAACACCATATAATAATGTAAAGTATGTACTAGCTCTTAGGTTGACAAGGAACCTCCCATGCTTGTCCAAAATTTTTCCTACAAAGCTAAAGAAAGAGATAAAACTTATCTCTTAGCTACTTCATGCTACAAAAGAATTAGTTTAAATTTTATAAACTCAAAGTTTCTAAAATATAAACTGTCTTTAGGTAAAAGACAAAAAGGATTCAACTAGTCCAAAAAGTTATGCATGGCTTATTAATTCATACCATATGAAATAATAACAAGTTATACTCCGTTGTAACTATTATTTTCACAAAAAAAAATCCCTAATTAAAATACAAGAATTGATATTTTTTTATTAATAATCACATTAAAAATAAATATACAAAATGTGCCAACTTGATAAAGGTGTGACCCTATAGGATCATATATTATTAACAATATCACTTCATAATGATTCTTGAGCATATAGATTGAACAATCTCCCACTTGACAAAAAGATTCATTACAGGGTAACATAGATAGTCGTTGACGTCTACCAATGGACTACTATCCCTAACAACATATAAAGGGTGTCATGTCATCAACAGCCAATTCCAGGAGCTCTAAGCTATAATTGTTACTAAAGGTGTGGTATCAATTATTCATTTGTCTAAGACAACATGTTGAACATGAGATATGGAACGCGATCAATCTCATTTAGTGTTCAACTTTGAGTAAGGCCTTAGATGTGTAACTCTCAATGATTAAGAGGGAGATATCCCATCTTGACTATTTATGCCCAATGTATTCCATATCATACCCAACGATGGCCCTTATGACTGCCTTTTATGGAACATTGTTAAACCATGTCAAAGCACAATAATTCCTACACTTCAAGTCGAAACTCACCTTGATCCACGGGTACAGTAAGGTGAAACTCACCTTGATATGCGCGTAGATAACCACTGTAGCAATGAAGGACTCTACTAGCTTCAACTCACTTCTAATCACCTATAAGAAGATACTTGAGTTAATACCTGATCGCAGGTCATAAACACTTGCAATAGTGACCACCTCACATGAAATGTTGATTAGGGATTCACATAAAATGATGATTAGGGTTAAGTAAGAACACTTAACCCATTAAGGACTTAATCACCTAAGGCTAGTACTAATTAAAGTTGACATAGTCATTCTTGGGTGTAATAATAATAATCCAATCAATAGCCCAAATATGTGCCCGGTCATTGTTCAAAATAGAGCTCCACGATTCTAGGGTTTTCACATAAAATAATAACTAGGACTATTGTTCCACACTTAACCCCTTAAGGACTTAATCCATTAAGTCCAATATTGAATTAAGTTAATTATAGAGAATTATTAAGTATTATTTAAAGTTTAATTAACAGCTTTAACGCGGGTCCCGACCAACTCCAAAAACTTTGGATTCTTGACATTACGGTTTTCTAAACCCTAATTAGGGTTTCCAACTCCTAAGGTTAGATGATTATTTAATTAAATAAATATATCTTTAATAAATCGGGCACCACCCACTGCCACATTGGGCAGTGGTAGTCGACGGCGGTCTGCGGCAGGCTACCCGCACACAGCAGCGATCCGAGTGATAATTCCAAAAATCCAAACACATATACAAGAATACAAAATCTCGATACAGCCTCCAAGATAGTGCTAGACGGCGGCAAAAGGTAGCAGCTACCACCTCACGGTGGTGGTGGTGGTGGGTTTTCTTTGGTTTTCTGGCCAAACAATGTCCATACAACATCATACCAATAAAAATACACTCCCAAGTATTCAATGTAGATATGTATAAAAATGAAGAACATGAAGAACAATGAAAGAATAAACAAAGAGAATAATATGATAGACAAG
Organism: Lactuca saligna; assembly: GCF_052625555.1. NCBI lineage: Eukaryota > Viridiplantae > Streptophyta > Magnoliopsida > Asterales > Asteraceae > Lactuca > Lactuca saligna. Next base: position 62,259,967 of record NC_136425.1, read on the forward strand.
TTAGAAAACTTGTGGAGCAAGTTAGGTTTCAAGGAGCTAAATCCAACAAAGGCACGCCACACCTTAGAGGAGGCGTGCCACACCCTAGAGGAGGTGCATCGTGCCTATTTGATTCTCCATGTTTCTTTTTCGACTTTAGTTCTAAGGTTATGGTCATCAAACCTTAGCTTAGCGAATAAGGAAAAAAAATGACCATATAGAAACAAAAATAAAACTTTTAGACCCTAAAACCCTAAATAACAAATAAGATTTAACTCAAATCATTTTGGATCTAGCGATGCAAATAATCTTGAACTAAGGATCTGATACCACTAATAAGTTTAATGCATACTAACACAAGGTTATGAGCAGCGAAAACATATAACAATTACAATGTGTTCATGCAAACCATTTTTTGAGTTAGGTTCTTGGACGATCAACAAATATTAACGACCAAATAGTAATTCTAAAGGGTGTTTGGTTGTTCATCGAAAAATAACTTTTTAACTTATTAACTTCTTGAAAAATCAATAAGTTAAAGAAAATTGTATGGGTATAGAAAAATGCATTTAAAACAACTTTTTGTTTAGCCTTTTGAAAGTGAAATTTCAAAAAGTTACAATTCCAACTTCTTGAAACAACTTATGACTTATTAAGTTTACAAAGTAGATAAAAGACAAAAATAAATTAAAGACTTTTTAACTTATTGACTTTCGCAACTATAGAAGCTAATACAAATATATTTTTATTTTAAATTCATTTTCTCACTAGTGATTTTTAATTTCAAAATGAAGTCTCAAATACTCTCCTAATCACATTTTCTTTATTTTTTTGTGAATTTCAAGTATGTGGCTAAATACAAATTTTTAATAACAAAACTTGTGCATATATAAATTATTGTATAACTCAGTATAAATTACAGTAATATAAATAAGATGACTACACATTATATAAACAATTAAGTTCACCTACACAAATTTGTAACTTCCAAAGTCGTACATCCAACTTCGTGTATCAATACGAATATATACATGCAAAGGTGACAAGTCTCGAAACTACCTACAACACGACTTGAACCTGATACGAAGATAAACAAGTTTGAGTTAAAATTATACATGTTGTACTCAGGTTTGCAAATAAGTTTACGAGTTGATCATCACTCGTTTGTTTTATTAGATTAAAAAGACATATATATATATATATATATATATATATATATATATATATATATATATATATATAAAAAGAAGAGAGTTAAGAATAATTATAACTAAATGTATATTATTTATATTTTTTTATTGCGATCCATGAACCCGCATAATTAAATAGGTTATGTAGGTGGTATCTAGATTTGTTTATCAGCATTAGGGTTTAACAAAATGACACAAATATTTATATAAGTCGTGTTTGAGTTAAACATTTTGATTCGTCAATATGACAAACACAATCACCACCTCTATATTAGCGTACCTCAAAAAATAGAAAGTCATATGAAAAATGACACAAGTTGATAATTGAAAATCATCATCATGTCTAAACATGTTCAAACATAAACTTGGAAATAACATTTGCTCATACATACAAATACGTCATTTTAATCTAGTTATCTGTTTAGATCGTATAATTTGTTTTGTGTTAAATTTGACTCATATATATATATATATATATATATATATATATATATATATATATATATATATATATATATATATATATATATATATATATATATATATATATATATATATATATATATATATATATGAAAAGTACTTGATGAGATTAGAGTGTTCTCTGAAAATAGTTTCTATTATAACAAATATATAGATGAGTACTAATTTTAGATCAATGACTTTTAAAACTTTATTATATATTTTCTATATAAAAAGTGAAATATTAAATTTAAAACTAAAAGTAAAGTTACAGGGAATAATAATATGAACCTAGATTATTATTATTGCATGATTTTGATAATTGTAACAATTTTTGCATATTGTAAAGCATTTATATTTTATTTCTGCTTTAAAAAACTTATTCGGTGGAAGGGTTAGAGGCATACGAGATGTAATCAAGCACTCTACTAAAAGGTGAGACATAGATTCGATAACATGTATTTTTAGGAAAATTTGAACTCAATTTTATTTATAAATAAAGTATTTTTTTATTGCTTTATAGATAATAAAGTTAATCATCTTCAATACATTTTTTGTTACATCAAAAATATAATTATTAATAATATTACTCTTAATTTGAAATATAATTATTCAATTATATATATATATATATATATATATATATATATATATATATATATATATATATATATATATATATATATACTAAATACTAAGTTAATACCCATGGAAACCACAGATAAAAAAAAATATACTACAGTATTATACTTTTTGAAAACTGTTATTTATAATATTATACTTTAAATATGTTAAATCGACATCAATATGTTAAAACTCATGGGAACAAGGTTTAAAAAAATATATTATTGATAATTTAAAATGATAATTGAAAAATCAAAGATTTATAAAATATTTTGAATAAATAAGTTTATAATTTTCAAACTTATTTGATTGTGAGGTTTTGTTTAAAAACATTGTTAGTTTAACATTTTCTTCTTTTTCAAGTTTTCAAAATTAAAGATTCTCATGCTTAAGATTTTTTTCTTTAACAATTATTATACATGCTATAGTAAATGATTTAATAAAATAAAACTAACAATTATCATTAAAAAATAAACCAATTATAAAAACTTTAATGAAACAAAATCACATTTTCATCCATTATTTTTAAAATGAATTTATAAAATAACATCATAAAGAAAAACTAATATGATTTTGAAGACCTCATTATCAAGAGCAAAAATGAAAATTTATATTTTGATTAACCATGACAAATAGATAAAAATAATGTTTATAGTAAAACCAAACAAATGAATGAATTTAATATGAACCAATGTGTGATTTATTTTTAGCTTTTGTATTTGTTTTCTTCCCCTCCAAAATGTGAAATCCGAAAAGACATTTCTTTCTTCTGTTCTTAGCAACATGTAGTTCCGCACCCACAAGACAAAATCACACCACCGTTTTTCAATTGATGGTTGTTACAGATCATAACATATGTTCGTTTCCCTCTTCCCTCTTCTTGAGTCGGCACAAGTAAAAGAGTAAGGAAGTGTAACCGAGAAAATCCTATGTTCATTCCTTATTTTGGTTCATGGTGGCTTATTTTCCGCCACCGTGTGACAGGGGAGATCATCGACGGTGGTTTTGGTGTGGTGTTGGGTGTTAGGCAGCGGTCAATTGTTGTCGTGATGTCTGGTTGCGTGACAACTAAAAGTAGTGGATTTTGGTGAAGGCCGGTGATTAAGACATGCAAACATTACTTGAGGTAAAAAAAACATACTTATTTTCTTACAAATATGATTTTTAGAGATTCAAGCACTACACTCATCTCCATTGTACATGTCATCATCATCCCATTCTTCATTTATGTACCATATGATTGGATTTAAATACGGTTAAACAAATTAATATTTAGCTTGATTTGATAATATTGAATTACTAAAAACATAAATGAATTAGGGGTGTTTTGATGCAATATTTAAAATTGATTATAACAACTTTATGTTATATTTGAACTCCCAAAACTTCATATAGTACTATAGTAGTTTAAGTTCAAACATTTACATGGATCATTCATACATCATAAATTGATAGGACTTTTTTGGCCTATAATAACATATGTGCAAAATGTTAATGCTGCGAATTACTAAATTTATGTTCACTCAGAGCCTCAGAGTCTGGTTTCATATTTAATGAAAACACCACGAGGTTAGGCTTCTTTGACATTCAATCAACAACATTAGGTAATAATAGATTCATCCTTATATTTATTTCCTAATGTTCTATTAATTCTTTATCCTTATAACCATCAAATATATGGTGCTGGTGGAAGGTTACTTGGGATAGAGTATTATTTATAAATTCCTATTGTTATTATTATTTAATTTATTTTCCTTTGATTCAAAAGTAAGATGATATCATGGGTACATGTTGAAAGTATAATAGTTTGAAACATAATTTATACAAAAAAGTATGCTATAGAAATGATCTTTTAATAAATTGTTACATAAATGGTCCATATGGCAGATTTTATTACAAAAATGGTCCTTGTAGCGGTATATAGTTTCAAACTGGTCCATGTGGTAGATAAAACATGACATAAATGGTCCTTATTGGTAATATATAATTGGTATTTTAGTAAAAAAACAACTTTATTATAAACAAAGTTGCATGATTTTCTAAAGTTCATTGCCATTAAAAGTACATTTTCAAAAGTAGGATGATATTATGGGTATATTTTGAAAGTATAATTGTTTAAAACATTACAAAAAACTATGTTATGTGTCGGTAAAATCATGACAAAAAAAGATCCTTTAATAAAATGTTACATAAATGGTCCATGTGGCAGAAATTAATACAAAATGGTCCTTGTGGTAGTAAACAATTACAAAACTGGTCCCTGTGGTAGAAAACACATGACATGACTGGTCACTGTTGGTAATAAAATTGGTATTTTATTTAGAAAACTTTATTATAAATTAAATTGCATAATTTTCTATAGTTCATTGCCATTAAAGGTACATTTTCAAAAGTAGGATGATATTATGGGTATATTTGAAGTTATAATAGTTTGAAACATAAGTAATACAAAAAATTATGCTATGTGTCAAGAAAATTATGAAAAAACGATCCTTTAATAAAATGTTACATAAATGGTCATTATGGCATATTTTATTAGAAAAATGGTCCTTGTGGCAGTAAACAGTTACTAAACCGGTCTTGTAGCAGAAAAACATGACATAAATGGTCCTTGTTGGAAAAGATGATAATCAATATTAATTCTGTTAGTGTTATTTTAAAGAAATTTAATCATTTCCCTTATTTATTGCCATTGATGCCGTAGATAGTAAAAGATGATAATTAAACCGTAGATATTGTAGATCATTAGATAGAGATTATAGATTCAAAACTTATTTTATTCAAGAATTATAGTACATATATATGGTATAATTGAAATTTTTTGAAAGTTGACATTTGAAAAATGCAGAAAAATAAAGAACACGGTTATATTTCGAAATGAAGGGCAAAATTGGAATTTCAGTTAGAACATTTGAGCAGGAAATATAAAGGTGGAAGAGCTAATAGAATGCCACGTGGTGTTTTTCTATTGTTTTATTAGATATATATATATATATATATATATATATATATATATATATATATATATATATATATATATATATATATATATATATATATATATATATATATCATCTTCAATACATTTTATGTTACATCAAAAATATGATTATTAATAATATTACTCTTTGAAATATAATTATTCAATTATATTATAAGTAGAGTTATATATATATATATATATATATATATATATATATATATATATATATATATATATATATATATATATATATATATATATAGTTAAGTTATTTGAAGAACATAAAGATGTGCAAGAAGTCATTAACTCGTAATCTGTTCCTAATTTTTCAAAATGAACACCACTAAATATGGGATATTTTCAGAAAAGTCCCGATATTTTGAGCAAATTTTTAATAAAGTCCTAAAATTTATTTTTTGAATAAAAAAGTCCTGACTTTTTCACATTTGAATAGAAAAGCCCAAGAAACCGGCTAATTTATTCACTTTAGCCCTTTTTGACATGTTCAGTAGGTCATGGGATCAAATTGTTAATTTTTCGAAAATAACGGGACTTTTTTGCAGATTTCGTAAAAAATTTTATATAATGTATAAACATATTTTTTTACATATCTATATCAAATTTTACGTATTTGTGTATTTATTATGTTTTTATATGTACATATTTATGTATTTTAAATGTATAAGCGTATTTTTTTTTTTACTTATTTATATGTATTTTAAACAATTTTACATATTTTTTTTATGTATTTTTATGTGTAATTTTTTTATGTATTATGTATTTATATGTATTATATATTTTTTAAGCTTTTTATATAGATGTTTATGTATTTGAAATGTATAAACGTAATTTTTATGTATTTACATTTATTTTTTAGTATTTTACATATTTTTATGTATTACGTATTTATATATTCTTTTAAGTGTTTTATATAGATGTTTTTGTATATTTATGTATTTTAAATGTATAGACGTATTGTTTTACATATTTATATGTATTTTTTTAAAACTATTTTACATATTTTTTGTGTTTTTTATGTATTATGTATTTATATGTATTTTTGCACATTTATGTATTCTTTTAGTTTTCTTATAAAGATTTTTATGTATTTTTATGTATATTAAATATTTAATTGTATTATTTTTACGTGTTTATATATTTTTTACGTAAAAATAATAGACTTTAACATTTAATGAACATAACAATACATAAACATCTATATAAGAAAACTAAAAAAATACATAAATATGCAAAATTATATATAAATACATAATACATAAAAAACATATAAAAACACACAAAAAAATATATATGTAAAGTACTTAAAAAATACATATAAATACGTAAAACAATACGTTATACATTTAAAATACATAAATATACAAAAACATCTATATAAAAAACTTTAAAAAATATATATAAAGACATAATACATAAAAGATATGTAAAATACTTAAAAATAAATATAAATACGTAAAAAATACGTTTATACACTTAGAATACATAAACATCTATATAAAAAGCTTTAAAAAATACATAAATACGTAAACATATATAAAAATAAATATAAATACATAATATATAAAAAATAACACATAAAAATACATAAAAAATTTGTAAAATGGTTAAAAATACATATAAATAAGTAAAAAAAATACGTTTATACATTTAAAATACATAAAAATACGTAAATATATACTTATAAAAATATAAAAAATACAAAAATACGTAAAAATAGATATAGATATGTAAAAAATATGTTTATACATTATATAAAAATTTTGACTAAATCTGCAAAAAAATCCCTTTATTTTCGAAAAATTAACAATTTGGTCTCATAACCTGCTGAACAGGTAAAAAAGGACTAAAGTGAATAAATTAGCCGGTTTCTTGGATTTTCTATTCAAAATGTGAAAAATTCAGGACTTTTTTATTCAAAAAATAAAATTTAGGACTTTATTAAAAACTTGCCCAAAATATCGAACTTTTCTGGAGATATCCCAAATAAATATGTTTTATTTTTTTATTATTTTTTTGAAATTAGTTTTTTTTTTAATTTTTTAATTTTTTAATTTTTTTGTTATAAAATATGATCAAATAACAATATAAATTATAGAGTAAAGAAATACATGAGAGTAGAGATAACTTTTATTTCAATACCTGTGAAGAAATCATCAAACTTTACAATACATAATATTCACTATTTATATTAGACAAAGAAGATGAAAGGTGATGTATGATATGAATGCTCATTATAGTGGTACATAACTACACTCATAAAACTCATAATAATGTTTGCTATAATGGTCACTTCACTAATTATGGAGAGTAATGGGGGAATATGAAGAATCCAATAGTCATTCACTAAATAATAATTCATAACACTCCCCGTGAATGAGTATTGTATCATGCCTCGTTAAAACTTTAATCGGTAAAACATCATGGGAAAAACCCTTTATTAAGGAAAAAGAGTACACGATTGATAATAGATATTTGAAACAATCGCCTCGTTAAAAACCTTGCTAAGAAAACCCATCGGGAAAAACATAGCTAAGGAAAAGAGTACAATATGTTTCAAACTCCCCCTAATTAGCACATCACTTAATTTTCTTGAAGCACCGCATAGCAATGTTTCATACCATCTTGTCAAATTTCGATGTACGAAGTACTTTAGTAAACTAATCAGAAAAGTTGTTACTTGATTGAATTTTTTAGATGTTAATGCCACACTCTTTTTGAAGATCATGAGTGAAAAAAACTTTGGTGATATATGTTTGGTTTTGTTTCCTTTGATAAATCCTTCCTTAAATGAAGTTATACATGCTGTATTATCTTCATATAGTATGGTTGGAACATACTTGTTAGAAGTTAGGGATATCTCCAGAAAAGTCCCGATATTTTGGGTAAATTTTTAATAAAGTCCTAAATTTTATTTTTTGAATAAAAAAGTCCTGGATTTTTCACATTTTGAATAGAAAAGCCCAAGAAACCGGCTAATTTATTCACTTTAGTCCTTTTTGACCTGTTCAGCAAGTCATGGGACCAAATTGTTAATTTTTCGAAAATATAGGGATTTTTTGCAGATTTCGTCAATATTTTTGCGTATTTATGTATTTTTTTAGTTTTCTTATATAGATGTTTATGTATTTTTATGTATATTAAATGTTAAAGTGTATTATTTTTACGTAAAAATATATAAACACGTAAAAATAATACAATTAAACATTTAATATACATAAAAATACATAAACATCTATATAAGAAAACTAAAAGAATACATAAATATGCAAAAATACATATAAATACATAATACATAAAAAACACAAAAAATATGTAAAATAGTTTAAAAAAAACATATAAATACGTAAAACAATACGTCTATACATTTAATGTGACAACCGTCAAATTTCGGTCAAGACAAAGTCAACTAAAGTCATCAAGTCAAACCGTTTGACTCAATTTGCCCGTGAGTACTAAAATTTACACTATGAAACTTCTACATAACTCTCTATTCTAATGAGAAATCATAAAGCAAAAAGTGCGAACACCTAGATCTCCTTAACCTAAAACTGTGGTACGTGGCGAGCCAAACCGATAAAACAATGTTGCATACTCATCGGGAGTGTGTAAGATTCTTAAAAAAGGCTTAACAGGGTTTACGAACCGAGCATTGCGAAGCCGGACACTCACAAATGCCACACTCGAAACTTCTCTCAATCGTTTTCACTCTATCTCTCTCTATTTGAAATCTCTCTAAGTGTGTGAAACTCCTCCCAAAACTCTCTTTGAATGAGAAATTCCTCTAAGTATGTGAAATCTCTCTCAAATATCTCTTTGTATGAGAAATCTCTCCAAGAATGTGAAATCTCTCCCAAATCTCTCCAAGTATGTTAAATCTCTCTCAAATATCTCTCTGTATGAGAAATCTCTCCAAGAATGTCAAATCTCTCCCAAATCTCTCCAAGTATGTGAAACCTCTCTCAAATATCTCTTTGTATGAGGAATCTCTCCAAGAATGTCAAATCTCTCCCAAATCTCTCCAAGTATGAGAAATCTCTCCCAAATCTCCCTCAAATAGTTACCGTAACTTTTTAGAATCATTCGGGTCATTCCGACCCTTAACCGGGTCAAAAACGGCTTAAAACGGGGTAAAAACGAGAAAACGGGACCTTAGGAACCGAAACCCTTCTTAAGGAGGCGAAGCTCCTTAAGGCCGAGAGTACCCTGGACGAACCGAGCCTCTGTTGGCTGAACCCGGAGGACCGAGCCCCTATAGCTGAGACCGAGTCTCGGTCTCTGTCGCCGCCTCTGTTCGCTTCTCGCACTCTCTGTTCGCCTTCCACCTCTCTGCTCTCTCTTCCCTCCTCTCGGTCTCTGCTCCTTCTCTCCTCTCGGTCTCTGCTCTCTCTTCCCTCCTCTTGGTCTCTGCTCCTTCTCTCCTCTCTGTCTCTACCTGCCTCTCGGTCTCTGCTCTCTCTTCCCTCCTCTCGGTCTCTGCTCCTTCTCTCCTCTCTGCCTCTACCCGCTTCTCTGTTCTCTTCTTCCCTCTCGGTTCCTCTCCTCTCTCTTCTCCACTCTCGGTTCCTGCTCTCTACCTTCTCCCCTCTTGGTTTCCACCCTCCCTCCTCTCGGTTTCAGCATCAGAAGGCCGAACCTCGGCTAGATTTCGGAAATTTGTCACTTTTAGCCCCTTTTTGATATTTTTAACATTTTAAGCCCGTTTTTCATGATTTTAAAGCGGGATTTTCTCCAGAAATTATATTTTAACATAATAAACCCTAAATATTCATAATTTAAACATATTTTGATGAAAATCATTATCTAAATAACAAAAATCAAATGGGTGAATTATTAAAGGTGGAGTGTTGACTTTGCCTTATCCAATGTCACAAGCAACCACCCCACACCCACTCTATGACCATCCATACCTCCCCACCTTACCTAAGTCACATCAATGCCCCTTGCACTCATTTTCCACCCATTCCTACGTTTTTAGAGCTGGAACAAACATCCTCTCTCCTCATTTCTCTCATTTCCTCTCATTTCACTAAGTATCAAACACCACTTTTCTCTCAAACTTTTTCTCCACCAAACTCGAGATTCAAGGCTGATTATCAAGTGTTCTTCCACATTTGGTAAGCATAATCCATTCTCCTTATGATTATATCACTTATTTCCACTCAAATCATGGATATCTTACACAAACTCCATCATATTTGTGTTAGAGCTTCGAATCTTCAAGTGATTCTTCAAGTGTTCTTGGCTTGAACACTTCTCTTCTTCAACACTTATCTACTGAAATCACTCAAGGTGAGTTCATACCCCTACATTTTTATGTTTTCTCAAGTTTCCAGGGGGGGGGGGGGGGAATACAAGTTAAAACACTAAGAACATAACTAAAATTTTCTAACAGCCTTCATCAGAAAAGTTCAACTCCATTCACGGACTGTTTTGGGCATCTTAAACATTTTTGTTTTCAAAACTGTACAAGGTGCAAATAGTTCAAGTTCTTAGCTTTAAAATGGCTACTTGCACATCTCCATACGATTTTTCTACAATTTATGGTGATTTTTACAAAACTGCCTATCATTTCAAACAACAATCCGGACCAATCTGTGATTTTGGACTTATTCACCCAAGTTGGAGGTCGTTAAAGATCGTGATAAAAATTTTGAGTAAACTAGACACATTTTGTGAACTCTCAGAATTTACGGATCTAGTTTTCGACTTCGTATGATTTTTCTATGATTTTTCCAAAACAGGGCAGAATGACTAAAGTTAGCCAACAGCATGTAAATATCATAACACTTTGTATTATGTTGAGCAAAGTGTATAATCATAAGTTCTAATTATTAAATGTGTTTCCTTGTTAGTTTGTCATCATGAACTGAAACTAAGTAATTCATAATAAATATTAATCATTCATTTTAGAACACGTATATTAAACTATAAAGGTATAGTTTGACAAATTCATAACACTAATACATTTTCATAAAAGAGTTCATACATATTACATACATTTTAGATAAACTATAATAGGTATAGTTTATGATACATCACTCAACACACTCGTACAAAAAGGGTACATTCATACAAGAAAGATTTATATTCACACACATTTCACGTAAACTTGTTAACCTATAGTTTGATAAATTCATAACACTAATACATTTCCATAAAAGAGTTCATACATATTACATACATTTTAGATAAACTATAATAGGTATAGTTTATGATACATCACTCAACACACTCGTACAAAAAGGGTACATTCATACAAGAAAGATTTATATTCACACCCATTTCACGTAAACTTGTTATCCTATATTGTGAGACTCTCTCTCTCTCTCTCTCTCTCTCCGTGTACGTCCTAGTGCGGGATATAATTCCTGGTAGTTATAATCAGAATCTCCTTGAGGGAGAACGTGATACTTGTATATAGATCTATATTGGGTTTGACACCCCACACCTTGCTGCTAGCTACAGTTGGACCTGCAGGTCTACGGGTGACAAATGTCATTTCAGTTTTCGTGACGCCTGAGAACGTCGCGGCAGGTTCACATAGTCATAGTATGATTATAGCGACTCACATAGGATATAACAATCCATAAGTTTACGGGATTTTATTTTTAAAACCTAAATGAGTTTTATGTCGATTTAAAATCACTTTTTATCTCTATGAGTACAGATTTTACTGTACACTTTTGGTTTTGGTAGTTACGACTACACATCATTTGAAACCACATTTATACCTTTAAGTATGGTCAATACTTGTTATTACTCGGTCCTCTAATTTAGGACTACATATATATAATGTATTAATAAACATGAGAACATACAGAAATTTCATTTAGTTCAAACGCGTCAATGTCCATTTAAATACATAACATTTTCTATTAATAAGAAAGGTTACTTATACATTTTGGTCTTCAGTCATAAGACTACATTACACAGATTTTAAAGAAAATATCGGATTTTCTGGATACATATTCTAACGCTTTTACAACGAAAGCAATTTACTTTTCTAACGAAATCTCTTATGAACTCACCAACCTTTGTGTTGACACTTTTCAAAACTACTTGTATTCTCAGAAATTCAGTGAAAACAGGAAATCAACAACGTTTTGAGGATGAGACGATAAATCGTCAAACAGTTCATTTTGTATCATAATGTAATTGATGTGAATCATGTAAACATGTGCTTTGATGTAACGTTTTCAATTATATTTGTGTTGGTTGTATTTACTTTGAACACTATTATACTCATTGTTGTGATACTCTACATGAAGTTATCCACCCCCGGACGTTTTCGCCATCCTTGGTTTGGGGGTGTGACATTTAAAATACATAAATATACAAAAACATCTACATAAAACACTTAAAAGAATATATAAATACGTAATACATAAAAATATGTAAAATACTAAAAAAATAGATGTAAATACATAAAAAATATGTTTATACATTTAAAATACATAAACATCTATATAAAAAGCTTAAAAAATATATAATACATATAAATACATAATACATAAAAAATTACACATAAAAATACATAAAAAAAATATGTAAAATTATTTAAAATACATATAAATAAGTAAAAAAGATACGTTTATACATTTAAAATACATAAAAATACGTAAATATATACATATAAAAACATAATAAATACAAAAATACGTAAAATTTGATATAGATATGTAAAAAAATATGTTTATACATTATATAAAATTTTTGACGAAATCTGCAAAAAAGTCCTGTTATTTTCGAAAAATTAACAATTTGGTCCCATGACCTGCTGAACAGGTCAAAAAGTGCTAAAGTGAATAAATTAGCCGGTTTCTTAGGCTTTTCTATTCAAAATGTGAAAAAGTTACAATTTTTAAAAAAAAAAAGAAATTTTAGGACTTTATTAAAAATTTACCTATAATATCGGGACTTTTCTGGAGATATCCCCACCAAACATTATGTCTAAGCCATATTTAGGCTAAAAAAATTGATAATTTTTTTAATTGTACATATATGAATACTTTGTATATATTTTTTTTCAAAACTTTTCAAACCAACATAGCAACGAGACTCTGATGTCATCATTTAAAAAAATTGCAACTTGATTACATTATATATATATATATATATATATATATATATATATATATATATATATATATATATATATATATATATATATATATATATATATATCAATAATAATAAACAAGTTCGTCAAACCTTTCTTTTGAGCTTGGATCTCTCTTAGATGTTGGGTTTTAAACAGATTGGTGGTGTTGGTTTTGAAAAATATTTGTCAGATTAGAAGTTCTCGGGACATATTTCTGAGTTTTCAAAAGAATTTTCCCCTATCATCTCTCCTTCTCTCTCTCTCTCTCTCTCTCTCTATATATATATATATATATATATATATATATATATATATATATATATATATATATATATATATATATAGTGTTTTTATAGTGAGAATAGTGAAAATAACTATGGACCAATCATTTTTAATATCCCCATTTAATTAATTATAAATAAAAAATGTTAATATTATCATTTAACAATTATATCTAATTAAATCTGATTATGTTATCCCAACAATTAGGGTCGGTTTTTAGAAAATGTTAATATCAAATTCCAGTATATCTATTTTATATAACATTTTTATTACTTTAACAAATGAGAATTTGTCAAAGTTTTACATATTTTATGGAATAATGGTAATGGATTCCGAGTATTATATTAATAATTTGGAATTTGTTTATATTGAAGATGATTTGTTATTCATGGGGTATCGTGCTCATGTGGACTATGAGAAATTACAAACAATGTATGGAGATTCTTGTACATATTAAGAAACTCATGAAGTCATGATATTCAAGATTCATGTATAAATGAAGATGTAAATGAAGGTAAAGAATATAATGGTGATGAAGACCTTCAAGAACTATCAAATGATAAAGGTCCTACATTTAATGACGAAAGTATTCCATATGTTGATGTGAGTCAACCCCAATATCATGTTAATCATTTTTAACCTGGTATAATTTGTGATGTAGATGTTGAATCATGTGACAGTAATGCGTACATATATTCTCCTTCAGCTCTTATTTATTGTGTTCCAGAAGTTCCAGGTGAGAGTAGGTCCAATGTAAAATCATATTTGCCTTAAGTTGATCATGTTGAAGCAATATACCTTTACTATGTTGTATAAGCAAGTTTTGATGTACGGAAATACACATCAACTAAAGTTAATGACATTATGGTGTCGACATATCTAGTTTTTAATCCGAAAGGGGAAGCTAACACGTCATCATTCATTCGATCAAAGTAAGAAATGGGTAAAAAGATCTCATATGCATTGTAGGAATTGTACAGAAAATATAAATTTAAGCTTATGTATTATGAGAAACAGTATATGATTTATGAAGTTGAAGAGATGCATAATCACAAGTTATTCAGTAAACAACATATGCAATTTTCCAAATCCAAAAGGAAACTTGATCTATAAAATGTTCATTCATATCTAAGATGTCACACCAGAATGTTAGGTCGACCAAAGCACATAGGTTGTACTCAGAGCTTTAAACTTGTTATCATTTTAATGATGGTAACAAGGATGATTTTAAGAACTGTATGAGAGATTTGAATTATCATATAGGTGGTAATGATGCCCAATAATTGGTTAACAAGATGATGGAGAGAAAGAACAATATTTCAGACTTTTATTTTTTATAAAGATGAGAATAAGAGGTTGAATGCATTATTTTTGGCTAACGACACTTCCAAGTTGAATTATCATGAGTTTGGTGATATGTTATCTTTTGATGAAACCTTCCATACAAAGAGGTGTGTGTGTGTGTGTAAACTTAATAGTAGTTTAAATAGGCATCTTCATTGTTATTTAATAGGTATGATATGGTGTTTGTTCCAATTACTAAAATTAACAATCATAAAGGTATGTTGCTTTTGGTGTCAGACTTTTATCGCGTTAAGACACTAAATCATATTGGTTGTTGAAATTATTTTTTGAAATGTATAGAAAAAATGCCGTTATGTTATCACATGAAGATGTTGCCATGAGCAAAATGATTGAAGTAATTTTTCCATGTTCGACGCATAGGTTATGCATATGACATGTAACCTCTAATTTGTCAAACAAGGTAAAATGTTGAATGTTAATTGATTTAATTACTATACATTAGTGTTTATTTACAATCAACATATTCTTTTTAGGTGTTTGCAAGTACATATAATATTCCATATTTAAAAAGGAGATTCAATTTATTGGTTTGGAATTCAAGGATTGAAACTCATCAATTCAAGGAAGGCTAGAAATCATTTATAGATGATTATTGTCTTCATTGCAATAGATAGTTTAGAGATTTGTTCAACAAGAGACATCGATGGAATATATCTTATTTTAAAGATATTCCTATATTTGGTTTAACGAGAACTACTTCGCATTCAGAGAGTGGGAATTCTTCCTTTAAACCGACAGTGAATCCTGGTAGCAATTTGGTCATATTAATGACTGCGTTCGAATTATTAATGGAGAGACAAATAAACACTCAATGCAATCAATATTTAAATGATGTTGAAAAGTTTCCATTTAGAAAGATGAAGTTGAAGATTGAAGAAAAACTTATAAATATTTTGAGGGATAATGCACTGAAAGTGTAACATAGTTTAGATTGTGTACATAATTAATCATTTATGTCTATTTTTGTTTATATTTAATCATTTATGTTTTTTTGTATACATTTAGTCACTTGTGTTTTTTACTTTGTACACATATGACGATCAAACGTAATGGTCATATGTGTACAAAATAAAAAACATAAGTGACTGAAAAATACATAAATGACTAAATGTGTACAAAATAAACATAAATGAATAAATATGTACACAATCTAAACTATGTTACCCTTTTAGTGCATTATCCGTTCTTTTGAAAGGGAATGGTGAAGAAAGAATAACAAATTTTTAGATGCCTATGTATGATGTTTGAACATATTCACATTCTTTGTAGACATTTTTTTTTGTCTAATCAAGTGGTTGAATGTTAATGATATACTTCAAAATATCTAATTAGAAGATGTAGGGGTGTTGAACGGGTAATTTTTTCGGGTTTCGGGTAATTCGGGTATCGGGTCGGGTTTGGGTAATTCGGGTATTACCCGAAATATATAATATTTTTTTTTTGAATTTCACCTGAAAATAAATTTAATAAAATAAATACGTCGTGCTTTAATAGTCTTGTTTATATAAACAAACGAGACATAAACGAAGTTACTCAAGCTTTGAACATTAAGATTTTTTAGTCAATAATACATGAGATATCAAGTAATTTTTTAACAACTTAATCTAGTCTAATAAGATGTTAAAAAAATAAACACCTAAAGATCTTAATTTAAAAGTTTAAAATGATTAAGATAAATGTAGCCATAAGTTTTGTCATGTTTTGAAGTTTCGTCAAGATAATGAGTTTGTTAGTTGCAATAAAAACTATAATCTAGAAAATAGTTAAGTTTTAAAAAACGTGATGATATATAAAAATTACTTTTAATATTGTTAGTATCTTATTGATATAATAAATATATTTATGTTTTACAATAATGATAGTTAGTTTAAACGTGATCAAATAACTGTTATATAGTACAAGTTCTACAAAAAAAAAAATTTAAAATAATTTGGGTAATTCGGGTATACCCGAAACCCAAAAAATGTACCCTTTACCCGACCCGAAAAAATCGGGTAACACGATTACCCGGAATAATTTACCCGATACCCGATTTACCCGATACCCGAAAAAATCAGGCGGGTAATTCGGGTATCGGGTATTTTCGACAGGGCTAAGAAGATGAAATAAAGAAATTATACCAATATCCAAATTGAGATAAACGTGTCTTTATGGTGACATGGATGGTGATGTTGACAAGATTACGATCGATATTTTTTCTTATTCGGATCATTCTTTATCTTCACCTAATTTCCAAGCGGAGAAGCTTCTTGAATATGCTAATAGTATTAAATAGCTGGACGATTAATTTGTTGTCTCTTGTTCTATAAAGACAAAAAAAAATAAGTATGATGAATATGATTTTGTGATTGTTGTTTCAAAAGCCAATGTTGTCAATATCAACAATCCAAAAGTAATTCATAAAAAGGTTCTGGTAGACATACCAAAATGAAGATTTCCCAAGAAATTTCCATTGACAAAAAAGCGAATGATCCAAGACATTGTACTTATTGTGATCTGGTTGCATATCATGATATAATGAATTGCCATGTGAAAAAAAATGTTGGCAGTGGTTCTTCTATGAAAAAATAATGATTCAATATTGTTTAATTGTATTTGGTTTTTCTATAGATTTTTAATGATCTTTTAAATAATATCATCGTAATTAAATTTATTTATATGTTTTTTTACATGTAATCTATCCAATTAAACATTGAATTCTATAGCAAATTGGTAAATACTTTAGGTTTGTCATTATATACGTGCGTCAATTTTATACTTTATTATTAATATTATTTTTGTATTATATTCGATTTAGTGTCGACTATGTTGATTGTGTTGATATAAACATGTTTTATTTTGGTACTATTGAAGATATTTTCAATCTTTAGGTTACAATACTAGATGTTTCTTTTATCTTTGGAAAGCTAATGAGTTGCTTGATTATGGACTCATCCATTTACAAAAACCAAGTGCTTTCCCATCATTCTTCAACTCCACTTTCCCTTATCGTTTAACAGTCTTCAACATATTTATGTTGAAACTGTTCAACCAATTGTCATTATTTTTTTATCCAAGCAGCCTTACGAAGGATAACCCGAAGAATATTAAGAAGCTTATTTTTTTATTTTGTTAGGAAAATCCATCTACTACTTTGCAAGAGGAATGTGAGTACATTTTTAAAAGTATGGTGTTTGGATTTCTACTACAGTTTTGAAGCTAGGGTTTTCACTAGAAATAGACAATGTTAGATTTTTGATTCATCAAAGATTTAGAACTTTGTGAATATGTTGTTTTATATTTTTGAAATGATATGTTGGTATGTAAGATTGCATGTTTTGTTGCAATGACATTGTGGTTGCTGCAAAATGATGTTGTAGGAGGGGTGGTATGTGTGACATCCTTTTTCAAACATAAAGACCTAATGATCTGAAACAATTAAAACTTTTCTTTATGTTTATATTATTATTGATGCGAAAATTCCCAATTCATTTAAAATCGTTTGAGTACAAGTAGTTGTCTCAAATAAAACGCTAAGGATGTCAAAATTGATATAGAAACATAAGTTACAATATAAAGACCTAATGATCTAGAACTCTATTGCAGGTTGTCTCTTAATTACTCAACATCCTAATAAAGTTCCAATAGCTTAAGTCTTGATACCTATGATGCATATAAACTAAGTGGGTCAGGTTGGGAAACCTCTTGAGATACATAGGGATTTCAATCCCACAATATTGTTATGATAATATTCTTTATTATCATATCTGCAAAAACCAACTGTTACCATACAATATCCATATAGGCTTACAATCCTACATATATATTCCTATCAATCCTTACAAATTATCAGGGAGAAAATATTTCTCCTGATGAACAATTAAAAAGTTTGACTACTCAACTAGGGGCTTCATTGGCCAATGTAATCAGCTCACATCACCAATGTAATTCACAAGACTATTTAGAATGATCAAGTGTTGTCACCTACTCTTGGAGGTGACCAGACATACCGTTACAGTTGCTAGATCTTGACCCATCATTTCTGGCCATCCAAGGGGAATACTATAGCATACTCCCATATGGAGTAAACTTACATCGATACCTAAGAGTGTCACGGAATAAACTTTAATCTCTGTTCCAATCTTACACACATTCTCCTAATGAGACAACCTAAGATCAAACTTAATTGAATTAGCTATCTTCCATAAGTCTAAGTTTATCCCTAGACTAAATTATGATGCCTATAATCAACTTCTAATACCAACTCTATTCTTGTGTATGTGTGTGTGTGTGTTTATCTATATATCTATATATATATATATATATATATATATATATATATATATATATATATATATTCCATACTAAGTATTAGGCATTATTATTTGTTCTTCTTCTTCTCAACAATGCTACTTCTAATATTGTTATATATTATTATCTGTTTTCCTATCATAAAATAGATCCATATCCGGTTCACACATAGAATGGTGTGCGTGTGTGCGTATATATATATATATATATATATATATATATATATATATATATATATATATATATAAAATTCAGGAAATAAGCATATAATTCACATATGAATACTAGTATTCATATGTGAATTATATGCTTATTTCCTGAATTATATATATATATATATATATATATATATATATATATATATATATATATATATATATATATATATATAATTCAGGAAATAAGCATATAATTCACATATGAATACTAGAAAATATATAATACTTTAATAAATACTTGTATTAAATCATGTTCATGAAAGGAACTATACACTCACCGGATAAAAATGAGTGACTGACAAATTCGAAAACACTTCGCTTCGCACTTCCAAAGGGACCTAAAGGTATAAAGCACTAAGCCTTAGTCTAGATTCCTCAATAATTCCAATGGCTACACCTGTATCTATCAAGTAAGGAATAACCAGGTAGGATCGTATCGGAGATAGGGTCCGTTTGGTATACATACTATACTGTTTGGAAATCTCGTTTTAAATATCTTACTATATCCAGCCTAAAAATCACTCCCGTAAGTAGATCAGTTAGTATAATAACTTGCAATCACTAATAAATCTTTAATTATATGTTAATAATAACAAATATGACTATAATAAAAATTTACACTAAAATAAAGTAAGTGTAGCTTAACTTACAGAGTAATCTACTGAAAACCAGGAATTACGTGGGCATAAATCTGAACCCAGGAGCTTTTTTTTTATCGGATATCTGACATGCAGGGCTTCGCCGAAGGGGTTGGGAACTTAGGAATAAAGGGGCTATGGGTTAGAAAGAGTTCCAGAGAGATTGGAGTGAGAGTGTGAAGAAATTATCTGGCTTTTGAGGGTTTATATAGGCTTAAAAAGGGTGCTTTCCGAGCACCTTGCCCCCTACGCACCACACATCTGATCGGACATGATGACATGACGTTCATTTGTTGGTGCCACGTGTCGCAATTCTAGGTGGAGTGATAGTGCGCACGCTGCACTCTGTCGTTGCACACGGGTGCATGCGATGAATTTTAGGTTCTTCAAAAATCCATATCTTCTTCAAACTGTTGGATAAGGTGTCTAAGTCCATAACTATTTCTGGTATGTACTTGACCCGACCCGGCATGGTCCATTTGGGTTGCATGGCACCATGCAATTGGATAGACTAAATGAGAGAAATAACACTTGGAGATTATTAATATATTATAAGTTCTAATATATTAATAATATTATTTGATTAGTTTGATCAAGAATTAATTTAGAATTAATTAAGTGATCAAAAGATAACTAATTAAATATAAGGGTTGATTATGTAAATCATCCATATCTTGTATAGTGGGCTAAGAGGCTCCATGGATTATCAAGTTGGGTTCCACCCATAGGATGCTCCATGGGAGTTACAAACCCATGGGTCATGGAAATGAAGAGTCATGACACATTAGGGTTTACATGGTGTAACCCTAGATGTGTCAACACTATATAAGGATCTCATTCTCCACCAAAATCGACTACACACTAAGGAAACAAGAGGGCTTGGACGATTTCAAGAAGTGTGCATTCTCTCATAAGTTTTTCCAAGAGCATTCGGTGTTGTGTGAAGCATTTGAGGCATCACACTTGGGGTGCTAGGCTCATAATTAGAGAAACATAGATCCAAGGTAAGTTATTCTATCTATCATTCAAGTTAAAATTGTTCCCCATGTATGCTAGATAGGAATATAGCCTTGGAATTCAACTTTGCATGATAATTAGAGAAACATAGATCCAAGGTTATTAGGGTTGCATGTACACTTAGGAAGTGTTAGAATGCTCAAAACCCATCAGTGGTATCAGAGCCTAGGCTTGTTTGCTTCTTATTTGTGCTTAAAAGTTGAAAAAAGTCGAAAATCTTGCTGTCTACGAATGGACTCGTCGAGTTCACGTGTATCTTCAACCAACTCGGCGAGTAAGTTCATGCACTCAGCGAGTAGGGTCGACAGGTTGCTGAATTTCGACTTTAGTTGCTGGAAATGAATTAGAAACATTACCCTAAACTGTTTTGGTACTTGAAAACTTGTTTTAGATGGTGTAATGTCTTTGCTAATTCATTTACAACAACTAGTTATCAAAATTACAAAGTTTTAAGTGTAATTTTGATTTATGAATGTGTTCATATTCATGTTCTTGTTCTTATGATGTTTTAGATGATCATAGGAATTATTTGTAACCTATGTGGTAGATTAATTCTTGATCATAATGTGTTTTAATGGAGTCCATAACTTGTCCTCAAGTTATGGAAAACCAAGAGTCACACTTGAATTAAAACCATTAAAAGAACACAAGAGTTAGAAAATGAAGAGTTTTCATTTTATTACTCTATTAAACTCATAAGTTACAAGAAATGAAAAGTTTTGAAAGTTACAAAACTTGCCCTCAAGTTTTGGAACAAGTAAAGTTAAGTTAAAACTTTAGTTCCAACCCCTAGAATTTTAAAAGTTAAAATTCAACCCTTATACTTATATTATGATGATTTAATAATTATATATATATATATATATATATATATATATATATATATATATATATATATATATATATATATATATATATATATATATATATGTATGTATAAGAACAAAGTCGTCTTACCGCTAGTATGCCTCATTCACGAAGCCGGTCTATAAGGTGGGTATAAGGTTGTTGCCTATAAAATGGTGACTTAATGGGTGTCTACTCTCACCCACCGCTTGCTTGACTGGTGGAGGGTTGTTAGCCGAACGGGTAAGACAAGGACTTATAAATTCTCATTCAAAGTATGATGAATATTATAAAGTAACTAAATGTTTTATTAAATTCCCAATCCTAGTTACTTTAGGAAAAATGTGAATAAGGTGCTAATCCATGAAATTACACTTTACACTTTGTCTAAGTCGTTGGTGGAGTGTGTGTGGTTAACCGGCACACTAACTTGGACTTAACAAGGTAGGTAAAGGGTGACTTAAGGTTTATTATAGTATCGATGGAGCGTGTGTGGTTTACCGGCACATCGATTGAGTGATAAACTTTAAGGGTACCAAGTGATTTGCATGGTTACTTCACACCTCGTTTTGTGATCCTCGGTATCCCAGTCACAAAACTTGGAGGGCACGCTCGAGATTGAAACATGCCTTTGAAAAGTTCATTGAATCTCAAAGAATCTAGGAATTTCTAAGAACCAATCATAAAACCTAATATCTAATATTTCGGTTTTCGTGGTGGAAATTGGTGAATCGTCATTCACCTACCTTTCAAATATGTTATAGCTTGGATTACGGCATACCTCTTCTAAGTTATAATATATTGTGATTGGATCCTAGCCTTAATATTACATTTGGGTGTTTTATTAAGGACTATCTTAATATCTAAACTGATCTTGTCCTCTTCCTTCAGATGTCTTCAAACAATGCTGCTTTTGGCTCGAATCCTAATGGCTCCTTTACTCTTATGAGCTTGTGTGGGAAAGTCACCTTTGATGGATCCAACTTCAATGAGTGGATCAGAAACATCAAGATGATTACCCGCTACGAGGACAAAGAATATGTCCTCGACAAGGAGCTTAAGGAGATTGATGAGACCACTGCAACTCCTCAGGAGATCGCTGACTTTCAGGCACATGAAAGGGATGCTACGAAAGTAGCATGCATCATGATGGCCACAATGACAGCAGAACTCCAAAAGTCCTATGAGGATTTCTACCCTTATGAAATGCACCAAGATTTGATGGAAATATACCATCAAAGTGCACGACAAGAGAGGTACGAAATCATCTGCTCCATGATAACAACCATGATGAAGGACGGGGATTCCGTCACGAGCCACATGCAGAAAATGCAAAGGTATGTGGATCGATTGCTGAAGCTTAATGTGAACTTCCCTGAGGAGCTTGCAATAGATATAATTTTGCGCTCCTTACCATCGTGCTATGGTCAATTCCGCATGACATATCACATGAATAAGGAAGAAGTCACACTCAGCAAACTTCAGGGACTTCTCAAGACCGCAGAATCAGGTCTTAAGGGGAAGTCGGTTGTTAACACTCCTACTCCAAACTCCACTCCGGTTTTGGTAATCGGGAAAAGTCGAGGGAAGAAGAGAAATAGTTCTTCGAAGGGTACCAAGGTTAGGACCCTTGATGGCTCTTCTTCAAGTGGAACCAAGAAAGGTTTTGTCACTCCTTCTTCTGACCCAAAAGAGGCTGAATGCTTCTATTGCCATGAAAAATCACATTGGAAGCGAAACTGCCCAAAATACTAGCAAGATGTGAAGGATGGGAAAGTTAAACCCAACCATGCAGGTATTTACACTATCATTTCTAATAACTCACCCCATTCGAAATCTTGGTTCCTTGATACCGGTTGTGGTATTCACATTTGTTGTGACTTGCAGGGACTAGGAAGAAGTGAGAATGTGGAGCAAGGAAGAATAAACTTAATCATGGGGAATAGGAAAGTTACACCTGTCACCAAGATTGGAGTTTATACTTTATCGCTAAGTAGTGGGTTAAATTTAGATTTGAATAAATGTTGTTATTCGCCAGAAATGGCAAGAAATATTATTTCCTTTCATGCATTGTACAAACAAGGTTTCACCTTTTCATTTGATAATGAAGTTGGTTCGATTAATGCTTTCTTTAATAATGTTCTTTATTTTAAAGCATTACCTTGTGATGGTGTGTATGAAGCTGTATCTGTTGTAGATAACTCAGGAAATAATGTTTTGTGTATTGATTCTCCTAATAATAATAACTTGGATAAAGCATCATTATGGCATTGTCGTCTTGGACATATAAGCAAGAAACGCATAGGCCAACTCCAAAAGGATGGAGTCTTGGAGTTGTTTGACCTAAAGTCAGATGATAGTTGCGAATCATGCTTACTTGGAAAAATGACAAAGTCACCCTTCACAGGCTCGTGTGAAAGGGGTGAAGGTTTGTTGGACCTTATACACACGAATGTGTGTGGACCATTCAAACATGCCACAAGGGATGCTAATCGTTATTATATGACTTTTACTGATGATTACAGTAGATATGGATATGTCTACTTAATCAAGCATAAGTCAGAGACTTTCGAGAAGTTTAAGGAATTTAAACAGGAAGTCGAGAATCAATTGGGCAGGAACATTAAGATGCTTCGATCCGATCGAGGTGGTGAGTATCTTAGTTCAGAATTCCTCGACTATCTAAGGGAATGTGGGATTGTCTCACAATTGACACCTCCCAGGACACCGCAGTTGAATGGTGTGGCTGAGAGGCGTAATCGAACCTTGTTAGACATGGTTCGTTCCATGATGAGTCGAGCTTCACTACCAATCTCATTCTGGGGGTATGCCTTATAGACTGCCGCCCATATCCTTAATCTAGTCCCTACAAAGAAAGTTGCCAAAACTCCTCACGAGATGTGGACTGGTAAAGTACCTAAACTAGACCACATCAAGATTTGGGGTTGCGAGGCTTTCGTGAGACGTGAGACTCATGATAAGCTCGACCCTCGAAGCGAGAGGTGTATTTTCATCGGCTACTAATAGTGAAAGCGCTGTTGCCTTAGCAGAGGAACCAAGGGATCACGGGAGATCCAGACACATCGACAGAAAATACCATTTTATTAGACATCGAATAGAAGAAGGACTCCTCGTGGCAAAGAGGGTATCATCGGATGAGAACCCAACAGATCCCCTCACGAAGGGACTGACTCGGGTTTAGCATCTCCAGCATGCTCGGAGCATAGGGCTGAAGGATGATATTAGATTTAGTTGTTAGATAACCTCGAAATTTGTAAAGTGTAATTGACATTAGATGATGAATAAAAGGTGTTTTATTTATGAGTAAAGTGTTACCATCTCTTGTCAATCATTTACTATATTTCTTTTGCATGTTTTGATTCCAGAATAATTTTGTTTGGTATAACATATTATTCAAACCTCCACAGTCGGTCATATGTCGGAAGTAGGTATGAATCAAGACTGTCATGATTGGTTGTAGAGGTCTAAGGTGTTAGACAAGGCTACAACAATCATGAGTGCTCATAAGTTCTGAGCATTGGACTCAACCCACGCTCACTGGAATCACTTCATGGAATTCTATCTCGAGTGATCGTGAGACGGTAATATCATATAAGTCTTCAAACCTAGAGATATGATTTGTTACTTACAAGTTGGTTATGCATTGATTGTACGAAAACGCATTGGTAACTCGATGTTATAAATCGTGCTCTTGTGTGTAATTCAATGAGTGGTAGAACAAACATATGAGTCGAAGTTTATCTGTTCCTTCTTGGATTAGAAGCTGATATTTGGGCCCCTCGATGATTTTGTTTTGACCCATGTACCGGACCCGGTCAGAACTAAGTTGATGTGTTCAATTAAGTTCTTTGTCAAACAAATCGGAAATCGGGAAACAAACTGTTGGACAATAAGTAAGACATTGTTCCATGTATTTGTCCGACTGATATCTAGAACAGAGGATTATATGATCACTTATCTTAAATGGCGTACCATCATCTTCTCAGTTCCGAGAAACCTTGAAATGAGCTACGATTGCCGATCGGTTCCTGAAGTCATACTTGCAGTAATAGTTATTAGACTTATCGAAGTGGGAGACTGTTGGATAAGGTGTCTAAGTCCATAACTATTTCTGGTATGTACTTGACCCGACTCGGCATGGTCCATTTGGGTTGCATGGCACCATGCAATTGGATAGACTAAATGAGAGAAATAACACTTGGAGATTATTAATATATTATAAGTTCTAATATATTAATAATATTATTTGATTAGTTTGATCAAGAATTAATTTAGAATTAATTAAGTGATCAAAAGATAACTAATTAAATATAAGGGTTGATTATGTAAATCATCCATATCTTGTATAGTGGGCTAAGAGGCTCCATGGATTATCAAGTTGGGTTCCACCCATAGGATGCTCCATGGGAGTTACAAACCCATGGGTCATGGAAATGAAGAGTCATGACACATTAGGGTTTACATGGTGTAACCCTAGATGTGTCAACACTATATAAGGATCTCATTCTCCACCAAAATCGACTACACACTAAGGAAACAAGAGGGCTTGGCCGATTTCAAGAAGTGTGCATTCTCTCATAAGTTTTTCCAAGAGCATTTGGTGTTGTGTGAAGCATTTGAGGCATCACACTTGGGGTGCTAGGCTCATAAGGTTTCAAGGAACACAAGCAACAACAAGGTAAGTTATTCTATCTATCATTCAAGTTAAAATTGTTCCCCATGTATGCTAGATAGGAATATAGCCTTGGAATTCAACTTTGCATAATAATTAGACAAACATAGATCCAAGGTTATTAGGGTTGCATGTACACTTAGGAAGTGTTAGAATGTTCAAAACCCATCACAAACAAGCTCCGTTTTCGACAGTTTTATATCCACATGTATCTATCGACGAGATCTATAACTTTAATTTAGAATCCGTCGGCTAATTTTGTCTTTATTTTAAAGGTTATATTTTTAATTGGCTTAGACTCTTAAATTCTGATAAAAATACAAAACTCTCTCATCTGACGTCCGTTCTCGACTGTCTTTGTATTGTCGGGTTCCTATTAACGAGATCTTTCATTCTCATTTAGATTGTTTTGGATAACAATCAACCGATCTAAAAGTCAATATGAGTGTTGTACACTCTTGCACTAAAATTTTGAAAACTCATAACTTTATCTCATGAAGTTAGATTTGGGTGTTCTTTATATATACGCTTTCAAAGTTACGACTACTACGATTTTTTTAGATTACTCGGGCTAATAAGCAACATATCTCTCCTTCATTATTTATGATACACCGAAAAATCATGAAACTTCAGAAGTCTATAACTTTTGCATACGAAGTCGAATTTCAGTGTGCTTTATGTGTACGAGATTCATATCACAACTTCTACATTTTACGTTAAAGATTATTTGTCTTAAATAATATATTATTAAGATTTTCATTTCATCGCTTATCGATCAATCATTGAAATGACATTATAATAGATAGTCTACAATGCGCACGACTAATGATAATCCTAATCGAGGATTTATATTATAATTATTATTTATTATATCCTAAATGTCTAGCCGAAATTTGTGGGTGCTAAAATTATTTCCCCTTTAGGATGATTACGTCCCGAAATCATCAGCAAAACGACATTGCATAACAATTCCCAGGTCGTCTCTTAATCCTCAAGCAAGGAATTTATGTAGTACTTATTTCCACACAGTACTATCTTAGCTAATTATGTTTTGCTAAACACAAAATAATATTTTAGGTTGCTTCATGACAGCTTAATAGCTCGTCGACCTAATTTCATACCATTAACTCTATTATGGTTTATTTAAGTGCCTTAATCTCAACGAGTCCTTTACAAAACCATATCTCCTTATGCATAAAAAGGTCTACGAACCTAACTGTTCTATTCCACCTTTTGGGTTTCGACTTTTCCAGTCCATATTGTTTTCGCGTTATCACCAACATAAACATTTATAAGAAGATCTGACAAAAGACTTAAATCCATATATCTTAAGTTATTCTTGACAACGAGTCTACAAAAACATAATATATGGACTAATTCCTTATAGACTTAATACCTAGGAATATATATTTTATTTCTTGGTCGATTCTGACCTATGTTATATCGTGATCCTACACAACCATGAACACTTGATATTAAGATCTAAGGTGAGATCATTCCATTGACCTATAGGTGCATGTAAAGGTTTCAAGTTCCCCCATGATGTTCTTTCCTTACTTTCCAACTACGACATCGATTCAAACATGTATTGAAGGTAATAACTATTTTCCATAGCTTCTGGTGCTGCAACTCTTCTCGCTCTTGACGTATAATCCAAAATTGAGTTACCTTTCACATTAATAATTTTATTATAATAGTATAAGTGTGTTTTGTATATCATATGACACCAAAAATGTAATTAAAAAAATAAGATGAGTCTTGAATGGGCTCCATCTTATCAAAAGATGGCATCGGTACCTGTCTACTGATAACCTGAGAACACAAGTTATTTTGAAAAAATTTATCAGCATTAAAGTCGGCGAGTTCATAAGTATTTTAGTTTCATTGTTTGCATCAAAATGTTTATAACGGTTTTTGAAATATGAGTTTGTAAACGTTTGTAGTGAAAGTAAGTGAATGTTTGTAAGTCCTAGAAAATCCTATATTTTCTACTAAAAGTAGCCTCTACTAAGGCCCGACTGTTTTGTATGTTCGTTTCTTGTAAAAGTGTGTAATTTTCCCAAGTGTGACTATCATTAACAAAATATAGTTTATACATTACCGTATATGTGAAAAGATCACGAAGGGAATGCAATGGGAAAATGATATGGTACTGTAGTTTGTATGTGGGAACTACCTTAGTACTACTTATCTTAAAGCCAATGAATTATAAGATAAGGTGAGATTTGTAAGCATACTGATTGACGGCTGTAAAACACGACGATGGAAGACGTCGAAATAAATGTAACATTTGTCACCCCTTGGCTTGGTCAGCCGGGGACTGTAGCTAACAGTCGAGGTGCGGGATAGTCTGTCCCGTATAGATCTATACACACAATACCCACTCTCCCTCGAGGAGACTCTAGTTACTAACATGTCAATGGTGGAATCCGTATCATGTAGATGTAAATCTCATATTCTAATTGTTAAGTTGGTGTATGTTCCTTCTGTTTACTTGTAAATGTATATGTAATGTTTCTCATCATAGTATAGCTGCATAGTTTCTCATAATAGTATCGTTATATAGTTTCTCATCATAGTATAGTTGTATAGTTTCTCATAATAGTATCGTTGTATAGTTTCTCATCATAGTATAGTTGTATAGTTTCTAATAATAGTATGTATTGACTCATTAATGAACTGACTCTTTGTATGCTTCATGGAACTAGAAGTAATGAGTAGTATAACCCTAACTATACCTATTATAGTTACTAGTAAAATCGTTTGTATGACTGAATGTATTGAACTGAGATAAAAGTCTTTGTATCTAAACATATATAAACAATATATAACTAAGGATCCAACGACACTTGGATGAACAGTAGGGTACTCTAAGTCCACAACCAAACAAGGAACGGGAAATAAAGTGAGTTGGTAGTCCTAAGTCTTGCAATCCTTACATATATAACTATATACGTATTACACATGGTTTTAACAATATATAAGTTTGAAAGCTGAAATAGAAAAGGTTTGTTACATAAAAGTGAGTTTAGTAAAGAGTTTAACATGTAAAAGAGTTTTATAAGCAGTTTGAAGTCATTTGTTTAATAAAACAGTTTGAAAGTATAGTAATTCCATATGTTTGATAGTTATTAATCACATGTGATTCATATAATAACTATGATATTCAACATGTATCCCCGTCCCCCATAAAAGCATTTAAAATCATTTAAAAGGTTGATTAAGGGGTATGAACTCACCTGTAGTGAGTGGTTTGGATGGAAGTGTTAAATAAGGTGCTAGGTGTCAAGTGAAGACTTGAACACACACAATGATCCTATTTAACATATAAAGACATATATGTGTATCTAATTAGTGATTATAACCACAATTAAGCAAGTATAAGCACCCTAAAATGTGACAACACTTTGGTTTAAGTGTTAGAGGTTCATAGGGTTGCATCAAAGGGGTGTAAGGCATTGCTTTAGAGTTCACAGCCCAAGGACCAACTCCCATGGAGTTTTCAGCCTAGGGTTTACGGTTGTAAACCCATGGTACCTCCTACCATTTCGATGTTTAAGGTCTATAGCTCAAGTATGAAGGTTTCTAGTCCAATATCCAATCCCTAGGAAGTAATGGTGGCACATATGCAGCACTTAATGGTGTTTACAACCCAAGGAGATTGCCTTGGCTGTAAACCCATATGTTCTTGGGCATTATTGGTGGGTTTTCAGTGGTTTAACAAGTAATCTAAGCATATGACTAGTTAAGAGGAGTGTACCTACTTATAGGAAGATTGCAAGAGTGTTTATGGTCCAAGAACACTAGTGTGTGTTCTAGGTTTTTTGAAGAACACTTGAAGATCTATGAAAAAGAGAAGATTTCATGGATGAAATCATGTATAACTACTAGATGAAGTGTTATAACAACAAATCAAAAGAATAAACACTTACATTTTTAGAAGATTTGGATGAAGATATGATGATACTTGAGAGAGAATGTTGATGTTCTTGAACTTGGAAGTGAGAAATGAGGAAGGAAAGGAGTAAACTGATGCCTTAGACATGAGTTCACGGCCTAAGTGGAGTTTACGGCCCAAACTCCCGTTGTTTGGCCGTAGCCACCATGTTAAGTTGTTAATTGTTTTATTGTTACACGATAATAATAGAAAATATTTCCTTTTATTTGCTAAGGATCCAACGACACTCGGACAAACAGCTCTTCCACAACTCTTGTTCTAGCTTCTGGATTTCGCCCCGTGGGCAGTACTCCTCAATCATGAGGTCTTTCAGGGTTTCCCAACACATATCATTTGCCATTATGAGAGTTAGTGACTTGACATGGCTATTCCACCACATCAGGGCTTTCTCCTCGAAGGTGCAAGCAACAAACTTGACCTTGTTCCCTACTGGACAGGAGCAGATCTCGAAGATCGACTCCGTCTTTTCGAACCATTGAAGAGGGAAATGACTCCGCCAGTCCCTTTAAAGGACTTTGGCTTGCAGTTGGTGAAGTCCTTGTACGATCACTCTCTCGAGCGCACGGGGATTTCACCTCGAGCGCACTGGCACCAGTAGAATGATAGTGAGCCATGGTTGTTGCCACAGCCACAACTACTGCAGCATTAAGAGCTGTCGTATCGATTAGTGGAGGAGGTGGTGGTGGTGTTTGATTTTCCGGTCTACCTTTGGTAGGACGCAAGCGAGGAGGCATCTTTTACTGCAAGTTTATAGAGATGATGATGATAGTAAGAATCAATTGTAAAGTATGATGAGAGTGATTCGTAGACTAACACTCCATAGCTCAAAAATTAGAGTCAGTGTATGAGTTGAATAAAGATACATCAATAGAGTTTGAAGACACAAGATTATAGACTTTCCAATACGTTAGAAACTGTCAATATTACTGTTATTACTGATGTAAATGAGTTAGGGAAAAATGACCTAATAGTAGATCTTACATCAAACCATATGAGGGAAAAAACATTTGACAGTTTAGTAGACTAGATGGTGTTTTGAAAGACAGGAATAATTTCCAGACAAGTGCTTCATAGAGGAAAGATAAGAAAAGGCTATTCATTAATCAAAAGAAAAGATGAGCTAGACATCTTCTAATGGTGGCAGACATTCCTCTGGCAAACCCTAAGGTCTGCCAGTTGAGGCTCCACGTTGAGAAGGTGTCGTTCATAAACCCTCTGGCGAACCCGAAGTTCTATGACTTCAGCCTAAGTCTCAGCTAGTGCTTGTAGCAGGGCCTCGTGGTCCATTGCAGACCTCTCCCGAGCATGCTCTAGGTGGCTGGTGCAAATGGAATGCATTCTTGCATTTGCATCAACCTCCGTAATGTGATGGAGATCCGTCCTGCCCTGGATTTTGTTTCGGGAAACCCTTCGGACTAGGATTGGCAGGAATCTATCCGCTATTCCTCCTTCACTCGTGTCATAAAAGCTTCGATCTCCATTGAATGGCATGGGCTGATTTTGCTCTTCGCTCCATGTTTCTATGCATTCCACCCATACAGGCGTCAGGCCTTGAAAAGCCTGAAGAGGGTTAGGATTCGGGATTGTAGCCATATGGGTAGGTTGTTGACTTCTGGCTCAGAGTCAGAACCATCAGAGAAGCCTTCTTCATGATGATCATCCAAAGGAATTGGATGCTCATCTTTTGGCTCGTCTTCAAGCCATCCAACATTGCCTACGTTCGGGAGTACGGGTCACCGTGAAGATGGAATCCAGCCATGATATCTACGCGAGAAAAGGGGTGTAAGAATCTTATATAAATAGACATACTACTTAAGATAATTATAAAACGATCCTTACAAGTTACTTCAATACATGCATAGTGCATACCAGTTATATAAAATCAAAGCAGGATAGACCTTCGAATAAGCAACCCAAACTCTAAATCCACAACCAAACTACGAACAGGAAGTAAAGCAAAGATCACAAATTCTAAGTCTATGGTACCTTAATCTCATATAACCTTAGTGTATCCACTTAGCAACTATTGACCTACTAGTAAAGACCTTTTTAGGTCTCTGATAAGTAATCATATTAACACAAAATACTCCTATAGTATTTTAAGATTATGTTATGTTCTAATGTTATCATTGTAGTAGTGTTGGTAAGTTTTTAGACTTGTTGCAACACTATAACCATTCTTAGGCACACGCTAGTCACTCCTCGAAAAATATAGTTGATCAGGCTATATCCTCCCAGATTTGACTATATGTCTCTAAGCCTAATTGTGTTGTTCAATATTCGTAATACTTTTGTTATGTCCTAGTGACACTGATTTTAGTATGAATGTAGGTATGTATACTTAGTTAAATATTTTACTATTTAAAAGTATAAACTCTTGGTCAAAGTATTTTAATCCCGTTGTGTTTATAGTTTGTATATCTTTTATGGGTTGATATACTCAATTCATTATAAACAATGCTCTGATACCAATATGTCACACCCCAAAACCGGAAAGGCAGAAACGTTCAAGGGTGGAGGACGTCATGTATAGTATCACAACACATAATAATAGTAAACAGGAAAACAACATCATCCATTGCATTAATAATATAATTTAGTACAAGTGTGTTCTGTATATATCATATGACATCAAAAATGTAATTCAAAAAAATAAGATGAGCCTTGAATGCGTTTCATCTTCTCAAAAGTTGTCATAGGTACCTATCTACTGATTATCTGAGAATACAAGTTATTTTGAAAGAGTTTATCAACATTAAAGTTGGTGAGTTCATAAGTAATTTAGTGTCATTGTTTGCATCAAAATGTTTGTAGCAGTGTTTGAAATATTAGTTTGTAAACGTTTGTAGTAAAAGTAAGTCGATGTTTGTAAAGGTTTGTAACTCCTAGAAAATCTTATATTTTTTACTAAAAGTAGCCTTCTACCAAGGCCCGACTATTTTGTATGATCGTTTCTTGTAAAAGTGTGTAATT
This sequence comes from Lactuca saligna, assembly GCF_052625555.1. Taxonomy (NCBI): domain Eukaryota; kingdom Viridiplantae; phylum Streptophyta; class Magnoliopsida; order Asterales; family Asteraceae; genus Lactuca; species Lactuca saligna. The sequence goes on from NC_136425.1 coordinate 62,293,607, forward strand.
TTCCCAAGTGTGACTATCATTAACAAAATATAGTTTATACATTACCGTATATGTGAAAACATCACGAAGCGAATGCAATGGGAAAATGATATGGTACTGTAGTTTGTATGTGGGAGCTACCTTAGTACTACTTATCTTAAAGCCAATGAATTATAAGATAATGTGAGATTTGTAACCATACTAATTGATAGTTGTAAAACACCTGGGTGGAAGACGTCGAAATAAATATGACATTTGTCATCCCTTGGTTTGGTCGGCCGGGGACTGTAGCTAACAGTCGAGGTACGGGATAGTCTGTCCCGTATAGATCTATACACACAATACCCGCTCTCCCTCCAGGAGAGTTTGGTTACTAACATGACAATGGTGGAATCCGCATCATGTAGATGTAAATCTCATATTCTAATTGTTAAGTTGGTGTATGTTCCTTCTGTTTACTTGTAAATGTATATGTACTGTTTCTCATCATAGTATAGCTGTATAGTTTCTCATAATAGTATCGTTATATAGTTTCTCATCATAGTATAGTTGTATAGTTTCTCATAATAGTATCATTGTATAGTTTCTCATCGTAGTATAGTTGTATAGTTTCTAATAATAGTATGTGTTGACTCATGAATGAACTGACTCTTTGTATGCTTCATGGAACTAGAAGTAATGAGTAGTACAACCCTAACTATACCTATTATAGTTACTAGTAAAATCGTTTGTATGACTGAATGTATTGAACTGAGATAAAAGTCTTTGTATCTAAACATATATACACAATATATAACTAAGGATCCAACGACACTCGGACAAACAACAGGGTACTCTAAGTCCACAATCAAACAAGGAACATGAAATAAAGTGAGTTGGCAGTCCTAAGTTCTTCAATCCTTACTTATATAACTATATACATATTAGACATAGTTTTAACAATATATAAGTTTGAAAGCTGAAATAGAAAAGGTTTGTTACATAAAAGTGAGTTTAGTAAAGAGTTTAACATGTAAAGGAGTTTGATAAGCAGTTTGAAGTCATTTGCTTACTAAAACAGTTTGAAAGTATAGTAATTCCTTATGTTTGATAGTTATTAATCACATGTGATTGATATAATAACTATGATATTCAACTTGCATCCCCCATAAAAGCATTTAAAATCATTTAAAAGGTTGATTAAGGGGTATGAACTCACCTGTAGTGAGTGGTTTGGATGGAAGTGTTAGACAAGGTACTAGGTGTCAAGTGAAGACTTGAACACACACAATGATCCTATTTAACATATAAAGACATATATGTGTATCTAATTAGTGATTATAACCACAATTAAGCAAGTATAAGCACCCTAAAACGTGGAAAACACTTTGGTTTAAGTGTTAGAGGGTCATAGGGTTGCATCAAAGGGGTGTAAGGCATTGCTTTAGAGTTCGTGGCCCAAGGACCAACTCCCATGGAGTTTTCGGCCTAGGGTTTACGGTCGTAAACCTATGGTAGCTCCTACCATTTCGAAGTTTAAGGTCTATAGCTCAAGTATGAAGGCTTCTAGTCCAATATCCAATCCCTAGGAAGTAATGGTGGCACATATGCAGCACTTAATGGTGTTTACGGCCCAAGGAGATTGTCTTCGCCATAAACCCATATGTTCTTGGGCATTATTGGTGGGTTTTTAGCGGTTTAACAAGTAATCTAAGCATATTACTAGTTAAGAGGAGTGTACCTACTTATAGGAAGCTTGCAAGAGTGTTTATGGTCCAAGAACACTAGTGTGTGTTCTTGGTGTTTTGAAGAACACTTGAAGATCTATGAAAAAGAGAAGATTTCATGGATGAAATCATGTATAACTACTAGATGAAGTGTTATAACAACAAATCAAAAGAATAAACACTTACATTTTTATAAGATTTGGATGAAGATATGATGATACTTGAGAGAGAGTGTTGATATTCTTGAACTTGGAAGTGAGAAATGAGGAAGGAAAGGAGTAAACTCATGCCTTAAACATGAGTTCACAACCTAAGTGGAGTTTATGGCCCAAACTCCTGATGTTTTGCCGGAGCCACCATGTTAAGTTGTTAATTGTTTTATTGTTACACCTTAATAATAGAAAATACTTCCTTTTATTTGCTCGCTTGAAGAATAAAAATTAAAACACCCAAACGGACTCTAAACTGGCTAAAAATTAGCAGAAGTAGGTTTGACTTTGATTAAATGTAGGGTTTATTATAAGATAGAAATTTCGAGTTGTCACAATTCAACAATCTTCATTTTATCAAAACCTCTCCTTACCTGATTTTCCAAGAAGAGATTAAAAGCTATTGCATGAGGATTGTTGGAGGGATTGTAGAATGGAGCAACAAACAACTCTGTAAGATCCACCTTGGTGAGCGAAGAAAATTCATTATGATGTCTGTAGTACTCCACTGTTTTACCCTTTCTCTTGACCAACCGACACTTGAGTTTATCATGATAGCCCCACATACGAAATCTTGACCTATCTCCATACTTATGCTGGAATTTCTTCTTTTCAAGGTCGGTCACAGTCAGTTGAGGGTGATCGCCACAAATGTTCTGATTAGTATTTTTCATAAATAGAAGTCTTCCCCTTTTCTAAGAAGTAGCCGTTCTCCCTCCTCGCTTAATAGTGATTTGGGGAGGAGCTTGAACTGGTTCCGTCTCAAAGTGATCAACAACTGTTGTGGTTCTAACTGGCTGGTTATCGGTTTGTTCAAAAGATGGAGTGGTGACTTGGGCTTGAGTAATATTGGGCCTTTAGCTACTGATTGAAACTTATCTCCAAATTCAGCGATAAGTTTATTCTTCATATCAAAATAGCCGACTGAAAGAGCACCAAGGTTGACTTGGAGATCATAAATTTGTTTAGACTTTTGAGTATTTTCTTGCTGAAGTGCAAAAATTTGATAGGTTTTCATGGAAGTTTTAGCTTTAAATACCGAGAGACGAGCATCAAGATCCTCAATAAGAAGATCTTTTTCGATCATTTGTTGTTTGAGCACAGTAATCTCTTTCCTGTGCTCTGGATTTGATGAATCATCCCCCTTTAACTGCCTTCCTCTATAGATATACCTTTACCGCGAGAAGGAAGATCTGCTTCATTTTCAGCCAAGAACCTAGTAAGTCTTTCTGAGGAAATATCATGCTCAGACCTTTTAGGGGATACAAGCTCAGGAGATGAAGAGCTTCCAACTTCAAAAGTTTTTCTAGGTTGATCAAGATCAATTTTAGTAGTAGTTTTTGGAGTTGTGGTTGAGGTGGTCAGTACAGGTTGAATAGGTTGGACCAAATCCTGAATCAGTACCCCTGGCCTTGTATCTAATCTTCTTCTTTTAAACGAAGGCACAAAGATATGATTCTCTAGCGGATCACTCACAGACGCCACAGTTATAGGAATCTTAACATTCGGGTGAGGAAGCCCTGAAGTTGTATCCATAGGATTTGAAGAACCGACAGTCTGATTAAGCACTGGAAGCATTGTTTCTTGAACTTCATCACCAAAAATTTAAAGAATGTTTCCATATCTTCATGAGATGAGTACAAGCTGTCGACAAAACTCATATCCAGCTCATCATTATCATGAGTAGACAAATTACCCCCAAAAAGAGAGTCAACATCTTTAGAATCTTCATCATCATTTTCAGCATCCACACTTTTTCTATAATCACTCTGAACATGAACAGAGGTCAACTCATGTTCCTAGGCCACATTTGCTACCGGAGGAACCCTATTTTCATCATGATCTGAGACCGTGATCACATTATCATGAACAGTGATACGGTCAGATGACTCATGAGAAGCAGAGGCTTCACTGGATTCTACGAACATGCTAAATTTTACCAAAGGATACTTTCCTTCAAAGGTATATTTACCCTTGCGGTTCTGTTTGATCAATCCAATAAAATTTGGCCCAAGAGGCTTGATGTCTAACGTCTCACCATCTTTAGGAATCTCCGGAATTTGCTCGTTGATGATGATTTGAAGAAACCTCGGATACATTAGAAATTTATCTCTAGTCTTTCCCTTAATATTCACAACCAACTCATCCAGCATGAACTTTGAGAAGTTAAAATCAATTCCAGCGGCAAGGGCAGCAATAGCTCATGTATTTCTTAATGAAATCTCGTCAGCACCTGATATTCTCCCTGAAATACAACTCACAAAAACATGAGCTAAAAACCTCCAATAAGGCGGTAATAGCTTCTTCAAGGTAGGAGGAAATACGCATTCATAGCCCATTTTGCTCAGGAGCTCTTGAGTGTGTTCCATTTCTATTTCAGTAGGAAAACTTGATTGGTCGTCAATCTTCAGAACATCTCTGATAATCTGTTCTGTGACGATAATCTTCCATCCTTTTGCGATAGCTTCAAGGAATACAAAAGCATTTTCTCCTTTCTTAACTGTTGCAGATTTCCAGAATTCTTTAATTAGACCTTGATAGATTTCTGAATTTAAGATCGGGGCTGTAGCCAAGCAGTACTCCTTTAAGCCATGAATCATGGACTGAAAATCACTGGGGACAACACGAGGATCAGCCAATGGGATTGCCAGATTGTGACTTTCTGCAAATTTTAGTTCTGCCATTTTAGTCTACATGAACGGAATCAAGTGAGAAAACAATAATAATCCAGATATTTGTGCAACAAAGTGATGTTGATATTAAATTAAATTTTAAATCAAAATTTTGGTTTTTGGATGAAAAAGGAGTTCACGACCGTAAACCCTTCATGGGCCGTAAACACCGAAAGCACAATTTTTTGATTTCTGTTTCGATCAAAACTTGTTTTCTTGAAGAATTACTTCTGTGAGAGTCGGAATGCACATACCTATAGTCTCGAACAACCAATTTCAAGAATTATAAAAAAAAACTTTTACGATGAACAGTGATTTCGAGAGCAAATTGAAGTGTGTACGGCCGTAAAAAGAAAAACACATGCAGAAAGAGTTTATAGCCGTATACTTGGGTATTTATACCTGGACCATTGCTCATGGGCTGCTTTCTTCAATATTAAGTCCAATACGAAAAAAGTGTTTAAAAATAATACATTTTTGAGGATTAAAAGATAAAATAAAATAAAAATAAAAATAAAATAAAATAAAATCTAAGAATAAAAAAATAAAATTATTTTTTAATCTTTTAATTTTTAATTTTTAGCAAAATAAAAAAAATAAACAATGAATTAACACTAATTTCCTTTACCGAAACTGATAACATGTTGAAATTGGGATCAAAGTTCTTAGACAACCCGAATCCGTTTATCAGTACCTTCTTTTTCATGAATAGATCTAGTCGATCGTTAATATTGTGGTCCACTTAAAAACGAAAATTTTGTGACAAAATTAGGACATATTGCAAGTGACATGACATTGTGACTTTGCAGTTCTCACTAAATTACTAATGACCATTCATCTGACGATGACCATGGATATTGTTGTCCGTCTAAGTTAATCAGCGAGATCTATAGACAACCTATTTATTGATTGATTTTCATTGTATTAGAACATGTTTCCCGCTTCCTGATATACCTCAACAATCAAGAACTTCCAAGGCACTCCTTACTTTAGGTGAGCAGACAAATATTATGGGAGAAGAAAGATTTAGAGTACATATGTTGTACATCCAGGATGGATCTTCCGATCACACAGAGGATGAAACATATGTCTAACCAGATTCAGAGGGATTGAGAAGTAGAATGGTGCATATGCTGTGTACCAGGTCAAATTATCAGTCACTCAGAGGAGACAACATATGGCTAACAGATAGAAAGAATAACATAGAGAGATATGCATAGAAATAGAGTTGCAGATGTTGCAGTCCAGGTCGGATATTCCGATCATGCAGAGGAGACAACATATGTGTAACAGAAAGAAATCAAGAAAATAATCTTTTTCAAACCTATTTTCTCATAATTTTCATCGGCCGTCCCATCAAAATTGGAATTTCAGGACAGAGTCCATACATCGAGGAAAAGTTAAGCCACGATTCTAGATACAGATATTTAAATTTAATCCGTAGATTTCCATGTATATCTCCCTGCTCAACCTATCCAAGTGTCATATTGTCAGGCTAAGTGGATCTGTCTAAGTCAAGATCTGTCAAGTCGTTTGATCTCAATTTCATATATGCCTAGTCAAGTCCAAATTAAAACCGTCGTGCCTACCAGCTCATCGAACACAGAGCCTAGAAAATTCAACCTTGATACCTTACATAGATTTAGATTACCTGTTATCATAGAAATTATATCACTTCCCAACACAACATCAAAAAGCAAGGAAGACACACAATATTTTTGGTTTTTCAAGTTTTTTTGGAAAAAGTAAAACAAAAGAAAGTATTTTTTTAATTTTTGATAATTTTTAATTTTTTTGTTTTGGTTTTTTTTATTTCTCCCCCTAACTTTGTGCATGGGAGAGAATGAAAACTAAAGGCGCAAATTTAAAATGACCTAAAAAAAATTAGTCCTTAAAACGTATCATATTCAAAAATCCAACAAGCACATCAAATCGAGCTTTGTTAAAAGGTTTTGTGAGCAAATCCGCCACATTATTAGCAGTGGGAACTTGTTCCAAGCGGATGAGCGAGCGCTCATAACAATCTCGGATAAAATGCACTTTGATGTCAATGTGCTTGGTTTTTGTGTCTTGGACAAGATTTTTAGCAATTTGAATAGTAGCCTCCTTGTCACAAATGATAGGGGTTTCTAGAAAATTCAAATCGTAATCCAAGAGCTGATGTTGTATCAGATAACTCGAGAACAACAGGCTGAAGCAGCTACGTATTCCGCCTCTGTTGTTGAGGTTAAGACGGTATGTTGTTTCTTGCACTGCCAAGATACCGGTCTATCACCAAGAAATTGACATCCTCCAGAAGTTGATTTCTTGTTAAGCTCACAGCCTCCAAAATTACTGTTAGCAAAAGCATATAAATTAAATTCAGAATTTTTCGGATACCAAAGACCCAATTTTGGGGTGCCTTTGAGGTACCGGAAGATTCTTTTTACAGTAATAAGATGAGAAAGTTTTGGATTAGCCTGATATCGTGCGCATTAACAAACCGTAAACATGATGTATGACCTGCTTGCGGTTAAATACATCAGGGATCCGATCATTGATCTGTAGTCGGTCTGATCTACAAATTTGCCTTCAATATTTGGGGTCAGTAGTGGTCTCTCAGCCATTATCGTCAGTACATGTTTTGTGGCTCGAAACCCGAACTTCTCTAGCATATCTTCAACATACTTTACCTGATGTAGCAGGATCACGGTTGATTCTTGTTTGACCTGAAGCCCCAAAAACATGGCCATCTCCCCCAAGGAACTCATCTCAAACCTCTTCTTCATAACATTTTCGAACTCTTTACACAGTTTTGAACCCGTCGACCCGAAGATGATGTCATTGACATAGATTTGAACAAGAATTTGATCAGAACCAACATGCCTGATGAACAAGGTTTGATCCATTATCCCCCGCGAATAGCCATGCTCGAGCAAATGCTTTGTAAGAGTAGCATACCACGTCCTAGGAGCTTGGTGTAACCCATATAAAGCTTTGTCCAACTTGTTGATGTGATTCGGAAATTTTGAATTGAAAAACCCACGAGGTTGATCAACGTAGATCTCTTCTTTAATAACACCATACAAGAAGGCAGTCTTAACATCCTTCTGGTAAATAGTGAAGTTCTCTTAGGATGCATATGCAAGGAAGATGCGAATAGCTTCCAGGCGAGCTACCGGAGCAAAAACTTTGGTGTAGTCAAGACCCTCAATCTGACAAAATCCACAAACAACTAATCGGGCCTTATTTCGTACAATAACCCCTAAATCATCTTGCTTGTTGAGATATACCCAGCGCGTGTCGAGGGACTTCTTGCCCTTAGGTAATTCAACCAACTTCCAAACCCCTAGCTTCTCAAATTGATTTAATTCTTCATGCATAACATCCACCCAGCTGGGCCCATTCAAAGCCATTTGAATGTTCTTCGGCTCTATCTGAGATATGAAGCAGGAGTAGAGAAATGTATTAATATCTCCGCTCCGACTTTGCGTTCTAACACCATCACCCAACTGGCCAATGACATTTTCAATTGGATGATCTCGTTGAATTCTTGAAGGTAGGTCCTGGCTGATGTTATTGATCGAGACAGAAAGGTTGTGAATATTGACTAATCCATCATCTGCTGATTGATCGACATTAGAAGGTCTAGGATCGTGAGAGGAACTTGCCACGAACTCGTTAGCAATCAGATTGGGAAAATGAAGTTTCATAAACATTTGAGTATCAGTGGAAGCATCTCTGGACATAACCTCTCTTTCATCAGGAGTAAGGGGAGTAGAATCAGCATCTGGATTATTTTCTTTATTCAGTGAGTCAGACGAATTAGTAGGAACAGGAGAATCCACTGAAAGGGTCTTAGAGGACACCAGCGGTGGTTTGTAAATAACTTCTCCATCCTCATCTTCAATCACAGTCTTTGAGCAAGAGCATGAACCAGATAGATTATCCGAAAACACATTAACTGATTTGAATAGAGATGTATGATCAAACATCCTGTCTGGACCTACTCTAGCATCTGTCTCATTCTCTTCTAACCAGCGCACGTCAAAGGATTCCACAATTTTCTTTATCTTCTTGTTGTAGACACTATACGTAGTACGAGCAACATACCCCACGAAATAACAATCATTAGCTTTGGCATTGAATTTGGGGTTGGAATGCAGATGAAGAAGGGTGCAAGGACAACCAAATACACGGAAGTGACTAACGGATGGTTTGTGACCGTCAAGAATTTCATACGGTGTCTTCATCTGAGCTTTGTTGATTAGTACCTGATTTTGGACATAACATGCTGTATTAATCGCCTCAGCCCAAAAGAAAACTAGAAGTTTGGAGTCACATAACATGGTCCTTGCAACGTCTTTTAATGTTCGATTTCGCCGTTCAGCAACACCATTTTGTTGCGGTGTGTGAGCAGTGCTAAATTGACACACAATCCGTTTTTATGCACAGAAATGATCAAGTACTGCATTTTTGAACTCTGTCCCATTGTCATTCTTGAGTTCTTCCACCCATTGGTTGGTTTGGTTCTTTATCATTACAATAAAGTTCTTAATCAAATCAGTGACCCTAGCTTTGTTGGATAGAAAGAAAACCCACATGAATCGTGAGAAATCATCGATTACAACCAGAAAATAAGAATTTATGTCGATGTTGAGAACATTCACCGGTCCAAATAAGTCAATGTGCAACAATTGGAGCACCTAGCTGATTGAATTAACTTGTTTGGGTAGATGTGGCTTTTTATGATGATTTCCTTTAGCGCAAGCCACACATTTTTTAAATATGATGAAATCTTTGACAGGAAGTCCACGCACTATTTCATTCTTTGCAAGACGATTCAAGTTCTTTGCATTTGCATGTACAAGTCTACGATGCCACAACATAGCATTTTACTATGCAACCTTTGAAAAGAGGCAAGTGAGTTGTTCCGGAAGATTATTATTCATGTCAATAATTTACGCATTTCCATCTCATTTAGATTTGACAAGGATCCATTCATCAGGGATGATAATGTCTGGCTTTAGAATCAGACATTCTTTATCTGTGAAATGTGTTGAATAGCCCTTGTCACAGATCTACGACACACTTAATAAGTTGTGCTTTAATTTTGGTGCATAATTGACATTTTCGAAACTCAACACTCTATTAGATATAGTTCCTTTGTGAGTGATTTTTCCGCCTTCTCCTCCCGCAAAGGAAACATAACCCCCATTAAAGTTCTGAATGTTGTGCAGTTGGGAGATGTCTCCTGTCATGTGCCTGGAACAACCGTTGTTGACATACTAGGGTCTGGCGACATTCCTCCGTAGTTGTTCCTGCATAATGAGCAAGATTTATTTAGATTTGGGAACCCGGGTCATTACAGTCCTGGTCTATCCTTAATATTTATAGGTTTATCCTTTTGTAACTTTACATCAGATACATTACAGAGGAAGATGATCATTGGACGATTACAGATTTGGGCACCCATCTATAGTTAGGTCTTAAAATTTTTATAGGTGAATCAGAAATATTTTTCTTCTTCTTTGAGTGTTTAGATTTTCGGCTAGAGGTAGTCGAAGATCTAGACGCACCTGTAACCACTTTATAAACAACCTGTTTGTTCGGTTTAGGGTTTGCCCCTTTTTGTGAATTAACAATGTTCCAATGATCTTTACGAGAACGAGATCTCGAGGACTTTCTAGTTAAAGACCCTCCTTGAGACTTATTTTCTCTCCTCTTTGTTGAAAAATGCACAAACATTCGATTGGAACAATTTCGAGCTATATTACCGGCAGTACCATAATTAAAACAAATTTGATTATTTTCAGAGGATTTGGTACTGCCTGTAACATTTTTCATGCTCTTTTTGATCTTCCAATTATTTCCACAAGAACATGTGCATAATTCAGGTTGTGTGACAATGTGGATGAAGTAGAGGTGCTAGTGATAGATTTAGATTCAATAGAGTTCACAGAAATAACACCACAATCATCAGAAGTTTTAAACTTTGACACCACATTATCATCAATCAAAATATCAGTCTTAATATCTAAAATAGTTTCATCATCTTTTAAAAAAGGAACTCCAAATTTCGATACACAATTATTATCAGATTCAATTATTCCATTTCCATGCTTTACCTAGCTTACTGACGAATCTGCATCGAAAGTAGACACGTTAGTATCTAAATTCCTAACACTACAGTCTATTGCCTGCTCAGTAGTGGATTTACCATAAACCATAAAAGGTTCACGATCAATCTCAGCTTCAGTGAATGGGGAAGCAGTATAATTGTGATTGAAGGGGGGAGGGACACTCTCATAACCTAATCCTACATGTTTCTGGTCCTTCCATCTCATTTGGTGTTCAATTATAGATGGAACCTTTTCACTTGAGACATCGTACTTTTTAAAATGAAAATCAACATTTACAAAACATGTTTTCAATGTCTCAAGTTCAGTAGTCACCGTATCAAAGTCCATTTTAAGATATTTATAATGAACACACATGTCACTATAATCGGATTGCAAGTTCTTATAGTCACTTGTTTGGATTAGTTCCTCATATTTAAGTTCCTCAATTTCTCTTTGCATTAGCTCAACCTGTTCATGTAAAAACTATATAGTTTTTATGCACTTGGGAGAACAAGAAACTTCACTGACCTTAGGTTTTTCAGATTCTGGAGTATTCTGAACCATGAATGCAAACTAAAGGTTCATCATCTCCTCTTCAGGATCTATCTCAACTTCTCCTTGGACACAATCATTGATTTGAGCAAGATGCGCATTCTCGGGTTCTGAGATGTTTAGAGCTTGTATTTGATCATCCCAATCAAATGCTTGTGCCACCACAACAAGATTTGCATTTTGATTGCTGGTTGAAGCTCCCTTGTTGTTGCAGGCTGATACTATTGTTCTTTCAAGATTTTCTCTTCGGTCTGGCTTTGGGCAATCCTTGGCAAAATGACCACGTTCATGACAGTTGTAACAATGGAGCTTAGACTTGCTGAATCCCACTTTCTTCTCTGCATTCATATCCCGATTATTCTTGCCCATCTTCTTGGAGAATTGTTTAGCACGGACTACCGCCATAGCAATTTTCCAGGTGATATCCATTTCCTCCACATCTTCAGGATGAATTTGATCCAAATCAGCAAAAGACAACTGAGGTGGTAGTTCACCTGCCACAAAATCATTATAACAATATACAACCCAGTTGCGAGGGCCAAGTTCTCTTCATTTTCTTTGGGAACCTGAACTTGAACAAGAGCTGGAACATTCATCATTGAAGAAGGAGTTTGGAGGTATAGTTGTGGAGCAGCACACGAAGGTTGAGCAGCGAGGGATGACTGAGAGTGAGCATAAGATGATTGAGGAACAGTAAAGGGTGGCACTTGAGGATTGGAAAAGGATGAAAATGCATTGGTTGATTGAATCCCAAGATTTGTAGTATAGTAAGAGTTGATGTGATTGCTCTCTCTCTCTCTCTCTCTCTTTATTTGTCATCAAGATCATAGGCTTTAATGATGACCATAATTTCAGCCAAGCTAAGTTGATTGAGATCCTTAATTTTCTTGATGACTGCTACATTCATATCCCAAGTTTTTGGCAGAGAGTTGAGTAGCTTCTTGTTCACCTCAGACCTTGATACGAACACACCAGCTGAGATCATTTTCAGTGGTAAGAATGATGAAACGTTGAAGCTAAGCTTCCAGAGTTTCTCCCAAGATGTGATCAAACATGTTGAACTTTTGCCTCAATGAGTCTTGATGGCTTTGTTTCATATCCTCATTTCCCTCATACACCTTTATCAAGGCCTCCCACATAGCTTTAGCATATTTGTACTCTCAAAAACTCTTGGCAATCTCAGGAGAGAGAGCCATAGTAAGGGTAGCCAATGCATTTTCTAGTTGTTCAATTTTATCAAACTATTCATCCGTGTATTCTTCAATAGCTTTATCCACAATTGTTTTGTCCGGAAGTGTGGTGGTGATCCTGATGGGGACTTTTAAAATACATCTCCAAATTTTAAAGTCTTTCATCATGATGTATTTCTCCATACGATATTTCCATTCAAGAAATCCCTCAGCAGACAGTAGACGGGTTATATGAGTGGTAGTGCCCATGACAGAGTCAAGATCATGACGAGAGTTTTGCAAATCCATTTTTAATTTTTTTTGATTAATTAAATCAAATTGTGAAGTTTAAGGACTGATTATGGTTGGGAGTTTGCGGCCGGACACACAGATTACGGTCGGACACACGGTTAACAGTCGGACACAAGGTTTATGGCTGGACACTGGGTTTACGGCCGTACACTCGGTATACGGCTGGACACTTAATTTACAATTTAAGTAGTTCACGGCCAGCAAAGATACCGAAGACTTCCGAAATGCAAGATTTTCAACAAATTATACCCCCTTTCGCAATGGAAACGTATAATCATGCCTTGAGTGATTAGGAAATCGATTAACCAAAACCACGATTGAGGTTTGTTTTAACACTAGTTGGCTCTGATACAAATTGTAAGTCCCAAAACAGTGAATCCAATAGTTATCAAACAAACACCAATCAATCAAGTAAGAATGTAGTAGAAGAACAGAAATAATCCAAGCATGCACATGTTTTATTAATCAAATAAATGTCTGATACACCTTGGGAACTGTACACTCTATAGACTCTACTATTCGCCAACAACCCTGTTTACGTCCGTATACACACTTATGGCCGTAAACACCAACAAAAGTACTAGAAACTGACCAGAAACCTAACATGACTTATACAAATGATTGCCTATGATCCACTAAGTGTATTCCCCTTTTTAATTAGTATATTATTAATTCATCACATAAGGATTACATTAAAAGCCTTCCTAATTAATCATGCTCAATTTCTATTAATAATATTAGATGGAATATTACTTCCATACTTCAAATTATGTAAACATGAAACAAAGTATCACAAGTTAAGGCATTTTACATCTTTTATATAATCATGCTAATTTTATCACTTCATCATTAAGTCATATTATACCACTAGCATGCATTATCCCAACCAACATAGGCAGATATTACCAAAAATTATAGCATGCATATATCACATACAACGAACAAAAATTACTTAGATTTCACATCCAATTAAGATAGTTATCCCTTTTTATGAATGATAATGTGATCCTTAGATTTCTCATCCAATCAAGATAGTTCACCCCGCTAGTATGCTTCTCTATTTTAAGAACATAAATGAATGAGAAGTTCGAATAGTGGGTGGAGGAGGTAAGAGGGGAAGACCATTGACACTTGACATCTAAAAAGAAAGAGAGAAAGTTTAGTTAGATGATGTTAATCCTTAAATAATTACCTAATTTATTTTAAGGTTTGGATCCATATTTTTGATTTGTTTTATGAAGAGGGATACCATAATCGTATAACAATTGTTTTTAGGTAGGTAACACAATTTACCAATTTCAATCACTATAAAATTCCTATATATTTTGAGATGCATTAAAAATATTCAATGGCATGTTAATCTTGAATTTGCGCATCATCTATGTGTGTCTGGGATATCGAGGTCTCACAAATAAGATGATGAACCAACCATGCAAAAATGTGTGACCCTTCATTATGTCATGGTCGTTAATCATCACGCCGTTTAACCGCACACGCTCTACAAACAAACCACAACCACGAGTGCCACATCATCTTCTTCTTATGTCTCAAATTTATATGTCGGTTTGAGGAGAATAATAAGCTAATAAGATCAATAGATTCTAAACAGATAATTAATAATAATGAAGCAAAGAACATATGATTGGATCAAACGATGTCGAATGATTAATATTCAACACCTCAGAAGAGCTCAATTAAGAAATTCGACTTTAGAGATGTCATGGGTTACAATGCAACAATTAATGAAAAGCGTTCTACCTTTAAGGCTATACATGCATGCACTATATATAAGCTAACCCTAATAATAATCTACGGTTGGACAGACCCAAACCGGGTATACAATATAGACAAAAGCGTTAGGCCCAATGACACAAATCTCATAAACCCAACAATCTCCCCCTTTGTGTCAATTGAGGCGGGAGATCAGTTCGGTTAAGTGACAGTAGACTTCTTCACCGTCTTGAACACCTTCGGTATAATGGCCAATAGAATTTGACGAAAAGCAATATACCACCAAAGCATGTTTGACAAGTTCTTCTTGTTTGAAACACTATTGTGTTTACACCATTGAGTTATGTCAAGAACATGCTCCAAACAAGTTGTGGAGAACAGGTGCTTCTCGACAAGAGCGAAAAGGAATTTTTCACCTTCGCCTCTTGTGAACATGACATTATGATGTGTTGGATCGATCTTGCCCATATTCATTTTATTAAGATCAATCGACTTCCCAATGGGCTTCACTGTCGGCTTCTTCCTCAATACATTTGCAATCTCCTGATCCATTTTAGCAACTTCATGGATGTAGGAAGCCAACATTCTTTTGATATGATCGAGAATCAGTACATACTGCTCTTCATTGATTAGAAAATTTTTGAACAACAAAATCCAATCATGTGGGTTCAGGTTTGGAAGATCATCCAAAGAAATCACATGAACCGAGTTATCTGAACATTTGGTCATCCTGAATTGAACATTGAGAAACTTTTGAGCAACAGAGGGTTTCAATACCTTGACAAAAGTTATTTTTTGGGCACTCAATGTCAAGTATTGAGGTTGATCGAATTCAAGATAATAGTTCATAAGATCTTGATCAACCTGTGGGTGAGGAGAAGGAACTTTAACTGTTGAATCAAAACAATGAAACACGAATGTCGTGCAAGTAATAGGCATATCAAACTGAGAGTCCTTCGTATTAACACACTCAAATGATGCAACTGGTTCCAACCACTGAGTGCTAAGGGACTCAATCGCTTCTTTAAGCAATATTTCCCGAGTCCAAGGCGGAAAGAGAGCCTTTTTGCACATCAGCTCATCGTGTTCTTCTTTTTGCTTACATTCTTTCTCTTCTTCTTGTCTAGCTATCCAGATATTATTGTCGATTTCTTTATCCTTTTTCTTTCTTTTCAAGGAATCTGCAATCCTTTGATCTTCCTCATCACTCTCATCTAAAACACCCTTCAGTTTTTCCGGTCCACCAAAACCCGAAGCTGCATTAACCTTCGATTCTTTGGGTTGAGATTTGATAACAACTTTCGGTGGAATTAGAGGATCTTGAACACCTTATCCCCCTTGGTGTGGAGTGACAATCGGCTCCGTAACAACCTTCATCTGATTCAAGATTTCAATTCCTGGAAGGAGCTTTGCAGTTAAATGATTCCGGATGGTAAGAGTGAGAATTGGATCATGAGAATTGACAAGAGTACCCAGAATAGAGAGAACATCACCAGTACAACTCCTAAGTACAACACGCTCAGTTTTTAGTGAGTCAATTTCCTTCTTTGCTTGATCTAGTTGAACAGTTTGGACTTTAACATTGTAGTTTTGTGAGCTAGTTCATCCATTATCTTGTTTTCTGTAGAAAGATCATCCCGAAGCTTATCTAGGCGAGTATTGACACAAGTAAGAAGAGAAGTGTGATCTTCTTTGAATTCCGAGCAAATGGTGTCAAACTTTGCTTTCTCTTCTTGATGTGACTTTGAGAGTGAATCAACCGAAGCATTGACTTTGGCAGCAATGGAGTCTGCATGGCCTTTGAAGGAGTCTAAGAAAATCTTCGAATCATGAACAAGATCCACCACTTCGGTTGTTGCTTTCTTGTTGGAAGATGTGGAGGCATCCACAACCTTTATAGATTTGTCGATTGAGGTTGTATACTGCTGAAGAGTTGTGTCGAGAAAAGTCTTCAAAACCACATCAGAATAAGTTGTCGGGGAAGCAATTAATTTGTTAAGCTTATCATTAAGACTATTTAAATTGTGCCTTGTCACCGAAGCATCATCATCATCGTCACTTGGAAGCCGATAATGACTATACTAAGTAGAGTCAAAATCAAAGTTATCACCACCAAGAATAGGTTCAGAATCTGTTGAAGGAGATGGTGAAATAGGTTTAGTGGTAACAGGGGTTTCGGTGTCTCCGGCCGGTGCCCCCGTATCAGATACGTTGACATGAACTGGATTTTCGGTTGTAGTGGTTGTTGTAGCTTGAGAAAAGATTGGAGGTGGAAGCGGAGCAGTGGTAGCAGGTTGAGAAAAGATTGGTGGTGGTATTGGAGCAACAAAAATTGGTGTTGAAGTAGCATTCAGAGAAGAAGGAGGAGTAGGAACAGAAATTGGAGGTTGTACCTCAGGAGTTGGAGATCGTGGAGGTGTGTTTCCCCTTTGTAAGTCTTCAACATGAACCTCTTCTTCCTTATCTGAGTTAGTAGGCGAAGATGCATTCGGTTTTCTCGCCATTTTCTTGACCTTTTTCTTTTTCAGAGAGGAAGGAATTGCTTTGTCAGCTTTACACTTTTTGGTTGTCTCAACAGTAGATAATGGACCTTCGGTCTCTGTTTTCTTTGATTTCGGCTTCTGTCCCCTCTTAGCTGGTTTCTCAACAGCATCCAAAGCAAACTGCAACTCTGGAGTAAGTTGTCGTGGCCCTGAAGGAGTCAGCTTTCGATAATCGGCCATAACAGGGCTCACACTTGAAACACAACGGGACATTGTTTCTAGAATTGACCCATTGAACGCGAACTTGGTGGGATCAAAGACAATTATCTATGTCGTGTGAAAGGTGGCGATTGAAGACAGCATTGCATCCGCCATAACTGGAACTTGAAAATGCTTAATTTCCCTATAAGTCACTAGAATCTAGAAGCGTCTACATGAGATTTCTGAGTGTTTGGACAATGAGTTGAGACTCTGCACCAACTGAGACCATATCAAAGATCCATAGTCTAGATTAATACCATGAAAGAGACCATAAAGAATGGTCATGAAGCCTTTACTGGTACCATCTGATCCAGTGACTCGTTCAGCTACTCCCTTGAATATGAGTGTGAAAAGACCATTCCATTGCGGTGGTAAGCAGGACTTCTTGAACTTAGTCACCGTGATGAGGACATCGGTGTACCCCATGTCACAGAACATAGTGAAGAGCCAAGTAATCATGATGAAATTAGGTAAGATAATAGAAGCATCTGAAGCAAGCTTTAGTAGAGAACAGAATCGAGCTTTTTAGACAGATGTCCTGTGATTGAAGATTTCAAAGAAGATATGGTCCTTGCGTTTGTCATAAGAAGCTGAGGAATAGACCTGTGATAGTAGAGACATTGGAACAGACTTAACTTGAGTGAGTGCAACCACCAGTGGGGAATACTTCAGACACTCGACCACATGAAGCATGTAGGATTCATAGACAAAGGGGTTCAATTCGATAATCATATTCTAATTAGTTTTGATTGTCAGAAGTGATGAAGTAGCAGTTTGTTCTTGGACGGAAGAGGATTCTGCCATGGTTGTTGAAAGGAAGAAGATGAATAGTGGAGATCGCCTATTGTATTCTTGAGAGATTTGGAGGTGATGAGGAGGTACAGGATGTGCATGAAGCCCTTTTATACCGTTGCCAAGAGAGAGAAAGAATCGGATGTGATGATGATACGATCCCTGAAACGGCACCTGAAAAAGCATGATTTGATAGATGGGTTTCCCTAGATATACGTCACTAGGCGTGGTTTTAGGAACCATTTCAAATTCACGCGCCTATTCAAAGTCTTATCCTCTTAATCATGTTGAATCCTTATCCGGTGACCGTCTCTTCAATCTTGTCATGTGCTTCAACCTTTGTTCCATAATAAAGTGAACCACCATTTCTTTTAGAACCAAAAGCACAAATTTGAAAAAGTGCTATTAGGACCACAAAGAGTTTGGGAAATCATAAAGATCTCCATGATAGAGTGTGCCAAAGAAAAGAAATAAAGCAATATGTGTTTGGGATATAAGTGATGTCAATGAAGACATGAAACGAAGGATCCCGGGCGCAAATCTCGTCCTTCAAAGTCAAGAGAGACTTAGATGGGTGGTTTATCTTTATCCAAACTTTGAAAGGCATTTTATGTCAAATATAGGCTTTAATTGGTGGTTTATCTTTATCCAAACTTTGATACTTAAGAAAAGACCGAGAGTAGGACGAAGTACTTGTGAGACCAATGAGGTCTGTTGAACAAGTAGGTTTGATAAAATATGTAGTGACAGGTGATTGTGAGAAATCTCAAAAACAAAAACAAAACTGGATCTTATGGGAAGAAACGTCTTGGTTTTAGACAATTTCATAAAGACCACTAAAAAATAAAAGGAGATTTCTTCGAGGTAACAAGTAATAGCTTGAACATTTAAGCGTTCACCGTCAATTCACATAAGGTGTTGGATTTTGGATCTCACTTAGCATGCGGTGAACGTATCTAAGATCATCAACACATATATTATGTAACCATAAACCTCAGTGGTAATTGTTGAGAGTCTCAAGGGTTACGATTGTTGAGCGAAAGTAGATGGAGAATTGTGATAAGGAGGTTAAGGAACCGAAAGTACCTCTGCTATTTAAGAATGACAAAGCAGAAAACTCATAGCTCAATGTGAGAAGAGTAACGTAGCTCATGACTAGAGTGAATGTAGTAGCCTAATTGGGAAGAAACGTTGGGTGTCGATTGAATCATTAAGGCTTCACTCAGAGTTTTGGAGGCTTCGGTCGACATACAACAACATGCTTCTAGGGACACTTAACTAGTACATAGATAAAAAGGATATACCAGCCCTAGCTCCAAATGATGTAATAGCCGCGATCTTCAAACCTAAGGAAGAAAAGAAACAAAAACGAAATGAAACACAAAAAGAAAATATTTTTGAAGTTTTGGATTTTTCTGAAAAAAGAATAAAAACATAATATAAAATATTTTTGGAATTTTGAAATCTCTGAAAAATAATAAAAAACAGAAAATAAAATATTTTTGGAGTTTTGAAATTTTTGAAAAATAATAAAAACAGAAAATAAAGTGTTTTTGGAATTTTAAAATTAAGACAAAAATGAAAGAACAGCAAGTGAGAAGATATACATAAACATACAACCGAAACCGAACGTTGGAATAAATGAAGCCAAATGGACCGGGCGTTCGGTTCATTTCGGTCCCCGAAAATTTTGAAACCGAAATACACCGAGTGTTCGCTCTATTTTGCTTCTCCAATTTTAGTGAGATGAAAGAGGTTTCGGTACCAACTCAACTTCCATCATTCCTAAGCCTTGTAGAATTTTATTAAGGCTCGCTTCTAGTAAGGCCTTAGTGAAGATGTTAACCAGTTGGTCTGAGGACCGAACGAAGTGAACTTCAACATTACCATCTTCAACATGGTCCTTAATGAAATGATATCTCAATGAAATATGTTTAGTCTTGAATTGTTGCACTGGATTGTGACAAGTTCGAATCGCACTTTCAGAGTAACAGTAGATGGGAATCTTCTTCATGCTTAAGCCATAATCTCTAATTGGCTTTGTATCCATATGACTTGTGATGTACATGATGCTACAGTAATGTACTCAGCTTTGGTTGTGGAAAGAGACACACAAGTTTGTTTCTTTGACTGCCAGCTGACGAGTTTTGCATCAAGGAATTGGCACCCGCCAGTTGTGCTCTTTCGGTCTAGACCACTTCCACCAAGATTAGCGTTAGAGTAGGCTTGAACAAAGAATCCAGATTTAGCAGGATACCAGAGACCGAGAGACGAGGTTTGCTTCTAGTACCGGAAGATATTTTTCACTACAACCATATGAGGTTCTCTTGGATTCACTTGAAACCTTGCACAATAACAGACATAAAACATTGTGTCTGGTCTACTAGTCGTTAGATACATAAGAGACCCTATCATTTGATGATAGTGTGTCACATCAACAACCGATTTATCTAGAGATGGTGTTAACTTCGTGCCAAAATCCATTGGAACCTTCACTTTGGAATCTCCCGTCATGCCGAACTTCGCCAACAAAGTCTTTGTGTAAGCCTCCTGATTAATAAAGATGCCTTATGGTCCCTGTCTAATATTCAGTCCAAGGAAAAAGTTAATTGGACCCATTGCGCTCATTTCAAACTTAATCTCCATCAACTTCCTAAATAAAGCTGTCAAGCTAGGATTCGTAGAGCCGAAGATGATTTAATTGACATAAATTTGAACTATCATTAAGTGTTCGCCTTCTTT
The DNA here is from genome assembly GCF_052625555.1 of Lactuca saligna. Classification (NCBI taxonomy): domain Eukaryota; kingdom Viridiplantae; phylum Streptophyta; class Magnoliopsida; order Asterales; family Asteraceae; genus Lactuca; species Lactuca saligna. Next base: position 62,314,316 of record NC_136425.1, read on the forward strand.
CTTACGAAAGAAGGTTGGGCCAACCGAACCTTGTTTGAATTTCGACATTTTGAGAAAGCGTGTTAGAGTTTCATACCAGGCTCTTGGGGCTTACTTTAACCCATAGACTGCTTTATCCAGAATGTATCATTGATCAGAATATTTTTCGTTCACAAATCCAGGTGGTTGGTCTACGTATACCGTTTCTTCTAGTTCTCCATTCAACAAAGCACATTTTACATCCATTTGGAAAACTTTGATGTTTTTATGTGCAACATATGCCAGAAAGATTCTTACTGATTCCAACCTTGATACAGGAGCGAAGGTTACTTCATAATATATTCCTTCTTCCTGATAATATCCTTTTACTACCAGCCTTGGTTTGTTGCGAATAACATTACCCTCTTTATCTAAATCATTCCTGAAAACCCATTTTTAACCGACTATGGATGCATCCTTTGGTGTGGGAATCAGCCTCCATACACGATTTCGTTCAAACTCATGGAGTTCGTCTTGCATAGCTTACACCCAATCTGAGTGATCAAGAGCAGCATTTACCATCTTCGGTTCAACCTTAGAGACAAACGAATTAAACATGCAAAATTCTACTTGAGAGATTAAAGCAGTTTGCTTCGCTTTTAATTGAGAGCGAGTGAGAAATCCCTCAGATGATTCACCAATTATTTAAGTTTTAGGATGATCGTTTGTCCATTTTGTGAGAGGAGGGTAATTTGGATCGTAGGCCGGATCCAATTCAACATTAATTTCTTCTTCAAGTTCTGATTGATCGCCTTCGTCATTTGTATTTCCATTCTCCCCCTCAAATGGTGAAGCCTATCCCATGTCTTGTTTAGAATGCTCCCCCTCGGTTGGACTCTCATGGTTTGAGGTTTGTGATGGATTCTCCCCCTGGAAAGGCAATTTGGTTGATTTTGGTGCAGACGAACCCTCCCCCTAGAATATAGAGCTTTATGTTGGAGGGTCAGTTGAAGCTAGACTTTCGCTTGATTCGATAGGTACGCGTGTAGTCTAGTTCTCAACTTGAGGTTCGCTTTCCATGTCTTTTGCAGCTTTGTCGATAATCTTCTTCAAGTTGTCGATTTTATTATCTACTACTTTCGTTTGTAAGTAAATTGCCTTGTCTGGTTCATCACAGAGTAGCAGTACTCCTCAAATAGATTGGAAATAGGAACCCAGACTTGACCTGATTCTTGAAAGATTTCCTCTGTTGGACTTTCTCTTGTTCGAATCTTCTTCAAGTAATTATCGTCAAAAGTAACATATAGGTTTATTCAATCTTCTTTGAGCGTTTATTCAAAACCTTATATACCTTTGAATTAAGCGAGTAACCAAGAAAGATCCCTTCGCCGGACTTTACATCGAACTTGTTTTGGTTCTCTTTGGAGTTGAAAATGAAACATCTTGAGCTGAACACGTGGAAAAACTTCACATTAGGCTTGAGATTATTTAAAATCTCGTATGGTGTGATGGAGAATCGCTTATTGAGGAAGGATCGGTTGTGAGTGTAACAAGAAGCAGCAATTGCATCAACCCAGAAGTACAGTGGAAGATAAGTGAAGCTCAGCATGGTTCGGGATACTTCACATAATGAACGGTTTCTCCTTTCAATGATCTCATTTTGTTGTGGAGTATAGGGAGCAGAGAAATTGTGAGTAACTCCTTTTTCAGCCAGAAAGTCTTCAAAATCTTTGTTTTTGAACTCAAGCCCATTATCGCTTCTTATATTTCTTACTACCATTCCCAATTGCAACTCTATTTGTTTGACAAAAACTTTTAGCGGCTTCTGATTTCTGTTTAAGAAAGAAAACCCAGGTGAAGCGTGAAAAATCATCTACAATAACAAGTATAAACTTACTGCCACCGATGCTTTCAATAGCCGAAGGTCCACATAAGTCAATATGTAGAAGTTCAAGAGGTTCGATGATTTTTTTATTGATACGGGTATGATGAATCTTTCGAATTTGATTTCCCATTTTGCATGCTACGCACAAGTGTTCCTTATCAAACTTGAGAAGGGGAAGTCCTCGCACATGATCACCAAAAACCAGCTTGTTAATATCTTTGAAGTTCTGGTGTGAGAGCCTTCGGTGCCACAACCAACTTTCATTTGAGTTCGCCTTCATCAGTAGGCATATAGCTAGCTTTCCTCGTATTGGGTTGAGATTTAGAGGATACATCTCTCCTTTGCGTTTAGACTTCAACAAAACTTTCTTCATTTGCTTTTCGATTATCTCAGAACCCTCATCATCGAATGAAACCTTCAAGCCAATTCCCACAACTAGTTGAGAGACACTTATGAGATTGTGTTGCAATCCCTCCACGTAGGCTACTTTTCGTATTGGGAATTCACCGTTGGTGATCATCCCATATCCTTTGATCGTACTGTATGAGTTATTCCCATATTTAACACATCCACCATCCTTAAGTGGCTGAAACTCCCTTAACTCTTCCCTCCTTCCTGTCATGTGACGAGAGCAACCACTGTCGATATACCATTCGTCACTGATAACTTGCAAAAATTAAGCAGACTTAGGAACCCAAAGTTTTTTGGTTCCTCGTGAGTCTTTTAAAGAATAGGTAATTGCAATTGAAATATCAACCATATATGTTCTTTTTACTAAAGTGGTTTCATCTTTTATTTTGCGGGTATAGACTTTGATTTTATTTTTATCTCGTTTTGGTTGTTGTGATTCTGGTGATTTACTTTTAGTTGGAATTTTAGTGGCATTTTTCGTGTGAGTTCTAGGGTTAGTTGACATTTTCATAATGTGAGCTTCATTATTCGATTTAAGCTTACTCCTTCCTTTGATATCCTTCATCGTGCTCGGTTTTGATGGGAAATGATGAGGATGGGATTTAAGACCAAAACTTGACTTTCGGTTTTGAGCACTGGTAGAGTTAGGACTGAATCTACCTTTTAGGTTTCGGCCCTTCTGACTACATGACTGGCAGTGGTTGCAAGAAGGAGATTTGGCTCTTGATTTCTCATTTAGCTTGAGATTTGTCACCTTTTTATAGTGAACATAATTAGAGTTTTAGGACTGCCAAAACTGTTTTCTCTCGTTGAGATTCTTTTTGTATCTCTTGTTCCTCTGCCTTTTCTGTTGAGCGAGTTGATCTTGAGACTTGTGAATATTCGCTCTAGGTTTCTGTCTCTCTTCGTAAGCTTCACTTGTAGTTGAAGATACACTAAATGTTTTCACTGGTTCGTTTGGTATCTTTTTCGTACCGCTTGAGCTTGGTTTATCGAAACTTGAAGGATTATTGATGGGTTCAGCCATGTATCTTCCTTTGACCCTCCATGAGGTTTGCTCCTATAGACCAACCGTTTCATCTGCATTGTCAATTGGAGTAGACCAGAAGAAGTTTTCACAACCTTCAACATTATCTTTAATAACCATGGATACCAATTATGCAGTTTGTTTCTTAGTTACTTCTTCAACAACATACACTTGGTTCGACACTGTTTGCACCTTTTGATAAACAACAGACTTTTCTTTGAGGACCTTGGACTTGTCCTTGGATATGCGAGCGAACTCAACTGAATTTTCAGAAATCAGTGGTTTCGCTAACTCAGGTTCACTCTTAAGAAATTCTAAACAACCGACCTCGTCTTCTACTGAGATTTCGCTCATCTCACTGTCATAATCAAATTTAGAAGTGGTTTCTATATTCATTTTATGTTTAGAACTTATTTTGGCATTTGATGAGTCAAACTTTTGTATGGTATCGGTATTGATTTTTAATTTGTCATTTCCGTCCAGTAAATTCCTTAGCATGCATTTATGTTCTTTGAATTCAATAAAGGTCTCAATTTTGTCTAGTCCATATCTATAGGTTTCTGAAACCTCATCTGAAGACACAATTTATTAACATTCAGCAATGACTTTGTCTTCCTTAAATTCAAGGAAGGGCAAAATCATTTTATGAATCTTCCTACCAATCTCACAATCTAAATGCAACTGAGTAATGTTTGTGTATAGACGTTTAGCAATTAAACAAAAAAACATTCCTTTGTTTCAAAAACTTCAAATTGTCACGTTGCAAATAAATAAGTTCATCCTTAGCCCTAACTAACTCTGTTTCCTTCAGCTTTATCAACATCTTTCTCTACTCACTCTTGGAAGTCACCCTGCTGAGTTGATCAGTTAGGTTAGTATTCACTAGGCGTGTTTGCATTAGACTTCCATTTAAGTTAGAAAACTTGAATTTTAATTCGTTTAATTCTTTTTTATAGTTTGTAACTGGTATTTTATGTGATTCAAGGATGGATTGTACCTTCTTGATCAACTGATCGCAATCATTGATCCTTTCACTCACAGGCTTGGCAGCGAAGCATTTGTCTTCCATCGGCCTCGCATCATCATGCTCACCTTCGGTTGTATGTCCCCTCATCCTTGACACTCCAACTATCACCATCAAGCATCGTCCAGCTGACTCCGTAAGGTGTTCTTTCACCACGAATGCTCTTCCACGCGTAGGTCTACGTACCTCTTCATCTTCAGAGTCTATAGACCAAACCTCTACTCCACCGAACTCATCATCAACAACAATATCCTGCACAATCAAAGCATTCATAGGACTATTATATACTTTATTCTTCTTTATTTCCTCCAGCTTACGCATGTAGTAAGCTTTGTCATCTTCACCATACTTCTTCTCAGCCATTCTTCTTAGCATGCAATCCTTGGCAAAGTGGTTCTGGCCGTGACAGTAGTTGCAATCGTACCTAGAGTCTCCTGCAAGCTTGCTCTCTTTCTTATCATCGTCCTTTTGAGAAGTGTTCTTTGTTTCCTCTTTCGCTTTCTCTGAGTTGTATCTTCCTTGCCAGATTCAGTTCTTGTTGATTGGGAACTTTTTACGAGCAAACTTCTATGGGTTTGTAGCCATCATTACATATTCTTCACTAGTCAGATTGCATTCTAACATATCCGATTCGTCTTCTTCTTCTGCCACACTCTTGCCCTTAGAAAGAAGAGCCAAGGATCCCACACCCGAAACTACATTTGCTTCCTTTGACACCACATTTTCATTATATTTGAGAATTCCTACCATCTTTGCCATCAAATAACTTTTAAATTCCTCATGTGCCTTCACAGCTGAGATCACAACCATCCATTCGGGTCATAACCCATTCATGAATGTAACTTTTTGTTCGATCACTTCCCTTCCAATTCCATGCTTGATCATCTTGCTAAGAAAGTGGTTGAATCGATCAAATGCTTGAATGTGTTTCTTCTCAGGTTTTTGTTCGAAAGCACCGAACTCAGAGAGTAACAGATTTTGAATTGAGTGCTCTAGATCCACATCAGTAGAGTATAATTCTTTTAGCCTATCCCAAATTTCTTTTGCAGTGGTGCAAGGGCTTACTAGACGAAAGGTGGTAGCTTGCAAAGCAAATTTGATCACTCTCATGGCTTTAACGTTACATAGCACATTGTCTTTCTCATCTTGAGGGATCTTTTCTACATCTATCATGAGTTGATTGTACTCCTTTTGAGTCTTGACAGTTCTATTCATTCCAGAGTGAACAAATGGACCCAATGTTATCGCCTCCCAGATAAGAGAGCCATTATCTTTAGATCCAATGACATAGTCTTCGAAGTGGTGCATCCACACTTCATAATCTTGAGTATAAAGAATGGGAATCCTAGTAGTGGATCCAATGTTATTGGAGATGTTGATGGGATTGGATTGAGAGTCGTCGTGAGACATGATGAGCTTCTTCTAATATCTGCTAGAATCAGACTTGTAAAGATGAACTTAGGGTTTTATCAAACACAAGAGACATCGTCGACCAGAAGAAGACGGCTTCTATATATTCGATAAAAGTAGAAACCCTAAAGGATTCTTCAAATAGAAGAGATGCGTAATAATTACACAGCCTCCTGCTTTGATACCATCTGATGAGAATAATATGCTAATAAGATCGATAGATTCTAAATAGATAATTAATAATAATGAAGCAAAGAACGCAAGAATGGATCAAACGATGTCGAATGATTAATATTCAACACCTCAGAAGAGCTTGATTAAGAACTTTGACTTTAGAGATGTCAAGGGTTACAATGCAGCAATTAATTAAAAGCATTCTACCTTTAAGGCTATACATGCATGCACTATATATAAGCTAACCCTAATAATAATCCACGGTTGGACAGGCCCAAACCGGGTATACATTATAGACAAAAGCGTTAGGCCCAATGATGCAACTCTCATAAACCCAACATGGTTAACCACATATGTTCCATAAACAAACAATAAGGAATTATGTGTGTCTTTCATGGATTAACAACTATTCACATTTTCGTAAAATAATTAAGATGCAAATTTTGTTTTAATACTTTTATATGTTATATTATTAACGAGACACCGTCCTATCAAACCATTTCGGCTAATGACAATCCACCACACAAAGAAGCGGTGAGTGAAAAGGACATTCATTCAACGGTCATTTTATAGGTTGTTTCCTTATACCTCTCTTAAAGTATGGTTTCATGAATGAGGCCTACTCTTGATTCGATTAAGGATCATTAATTAAGCGCGTGAGGATACGTGTTGTGTGATTCTCATACATATAGTAATTATATTACATATATAAATATTTTGGCTTTACATACTATTTATAAACTATTATAGTTATATGTAAAACTTTTTAAGAATAAATGATTTAAACATATTATCTTTAATTAACTTTTAATTAATTAATTTTAAATCAATTGTCTATATTTTCAAATCACTTAAGCATAGTTATTCTCTTAGATTAATTATTCAATTTTAACATATTAAAAAAAATATGTAAAACTAAAGATAAACCGAAAATTCGAAATTGTAGACAAAATCCTGAAACCCTAAAAATCAGTCATGACGCAACGTGTCCTGTGATTAACATGTTTCTTTAGTTTTTCTCAGTTTTTCAAAGTAGTGCTCGTAACTAAAACTTAATGGCTCTAATACCGTTGTTGGGTTTCTATGCATCTAAACATGAATTGTAGGCAACAAAGGTATTTAATAATAACCCAAAGTATACATGCACCTTAGATCCAGGTTTTACTATTATGGAAACCTACTTTCCAAAATATGAATATAACTTAACAAGAGGGTAAAAGTACTACCTTTTCAAGTATAATCATATATACTTGTGATTCCTTGAAGATCCTGAACTCTTGGTTGCTCTTGGAAGGATCAAGCACCCAAAGTAGGAATGCATCTAAAGGCTTACACCTAAAAGACTAAAACCATAAAAAATCTAGGAGAAAGGAGTGAGGATATTGAGAATTGAATTCTCAACCTTAAAAGAAGTAGGATCGAGTTTTATGAAAACCAGAAGGGTCTTTATATAGCTAATGCAACTTATATATAAAGCTTATTTGAATCAATTATATAATTAGATTTAATCGTGATTCAAATCATTTCATTATCTAATACTTGATTCGATTTTGGAAGCTCCCACAAATGACAAAACCATCCCCTATATAGAGGATCCATAATGTTCTTTTTGCTAAACTATGGAACAATTAACATTCAATTACCATACTTTTAAAATAAATCCAAATTAATTCTAGGTCCGTTGCGCCACTACCCAGAGTAAATCCCAAAAACTTATAAATTCCAATTTATACTTAGGAGAATTCCTAGAAATCAGATATTACATAATTAATTTTTGGTCTTAATATTTGAGTATTTGTAAAAATAATCATTATTTCCGGACTAAGTTTTTCAAATATCAATAAATATGTAATGTAGTTTTTTCCTTATTTGCACTAAATACATGTTAGAAACCTTTTAACAAATTTCGAGAATGGGCATTTCAAAATGTTTACTACTACCAATTTTCCAACTAAATGTCATTTTTATGCTCTTGTATCATTTGTACTTTGTATTTGGTATTAATTTGTTTTTGTTAACTTTTAATAGAAAACAAACTACTTCTCAACATTTTAAAATGTTCATAAAAATTCAGACATATTGTTGAGGGTCTACAAAGTTAGTCATTATGAGCATTGTAAATCAATTCAAATGTTATGTGATTATATCATATTCAATCTATGAAATTCAAAGAATGAATCTACTACTGGTTATCAAACAAAGATGTATATAGTGATAATAGAAGTCTTAATAGACGTAAAAAGCCCACAAAAGTTTATTATGCAAAAAACCTCATTTTCATAAGTTTTTATTCAATCTAACCATTTCATATGGATTTTTATAAAAATTGTCTTATTAGTTCTGCTCCAAAAGTAGACATAAAGTTGGTGCTAAGTACACTGCTTTGTTCCTCGATTTGCGGATCGACTAGCCAATTCAAACTGATTTTTAAAACATTGGTGAATACCCAATATATAATAATGATTATTTGGAAAATGTTATTTTTAAAACATTTATGTGATAAGATTAAAACTTAATATGATGGATAGATTCAAACAGGTAAAGTAATCAAACATGAAGAATGGATATCAAAGTTGCGTTGAATGATTAGTATGCACTGCCTTAGAAGAGCTCAATTAAGAACTTCTACTGTAAAGGTAATGTAGGGTTACAAGGAGATCGATACAAATCACAGTGCATGCATGCACTATAAATACACTAACCCTAGCATAATAATGAAACCGGGTGGACAGGTCCAACTCATTACTAATGGACTATAATTAATATAGTATAAAATTTACACAACACTTTAAAGCCCAACAATCTCCCCCTTTGTGTCAATTAGAAAAGAAGATTCTTCATTGTTGTTGTCGCTTTTGAACTTTAAACAGCTTCGGCATAATACCTAATAGAGTCTTGTGAACCAGGACATACTAATGGATCATGTCGGAAAAACACGTCTTGTTTGCAGCGCTGTTCGCTTTATTGTGACCCACAAAATCCACAATGTATTCTAGATAGGAGGAGGAGTATAGATGTTTTTCTTTCAAATAGAAGCAGACTCTATGAAAGTTTGCATCTTGTTTTTCCTTTATCTGAAAAGCGACACTCCACTCCTTCCTTCGTATCCTCCCCAACTTCATCGTATCAACATCCTTCGGAGGCTCCGTGGGGAGAACTGTAGGTTTCTTATTAAGATCAATGGTAATTTCCACATCCATCTTACCAACCTCTTGGATGTAACAGACCAACATTTGTTTTAAGTGCAATGATAGGCTCAGATTTCTATGGATCCTTCAGCAATACAAGTAACAAAGAAATCCAATAGAATGGGTTGAGGCAAGGCAGATCTACGAGAGTAAGTTTGTGCATTGAACTTACTGCCCCACGACAACCTTGACATGATTATTAATAAAGCTCTCGGTTTCAATTGGTCCGAACACCTTTACAACCATGATCTTCTTTGAGTTCCATGTTTCGTATTGTGGCCTCATGTGCTTCAAATAAAACAATAAGAGAAACTGATCAACACCTTTATTAGCAGGAGAAAGGTTCGCTATCTTGTCAAAAATTCGAAACAGAAAATCCTTCGGCGTAATAGGCAGGTCAAGCTGCGAGTCTAGAGAGTTTTCCAACTCGAACGATCCAATAGGCTCTAGTCAGTAACTATTCGGATTATCGACTGCTTCATTCAAAATTCACTCAAGTGTCAATGGAGGAAAAATGGTTTTGTGAGCTTTTAAGGTTGCCTCTGCTTCATGAATAGCCTTCTCTTTCTCTTCAGCTTCTCTAGCCACTTGCAAGTTTTCATCAAGTTCAGCGTCTCAAGATTTACGCTTCGCCAACGCATCATTATCCTCCTCTTCTTGTTCATCATCATCATCTATCATCTTTTCTTTTCCTATTGAACTCGAAGATACATTAGCATTCGGATCATTAGACTTGGGCTTTTCTTCACGTTTACCAGCACCAAATTGTTGAGCTACACCAAAACTTCACATAGGTTCTCCCCCTTATTTTGGAATAGAATATTCCAAAACACTTACAATCCGGTTGAGCATTGAGAATATGGGATTTAATTTTTCTGCTAGATGCTAACGGAAAGAGACTATGAGGAGAGAGCCATGATTCTCGATCAAGCTATGCAAATATGCATTTATATCAACCACACAGCTTTTGATGACTGCCTTTTCAGATTTCAGCTCATCAATTTGTAGATTCGCATAAGTAAGCTTCATAGACATGAACTTGACCTTCTCTGTTTTTACTACAATCTCATCTATTATTTTGCTCTCCATTGCCAAATCGTCTTGTAGTTTCTCAATCGTAGAGGAGATGGACAATTGGAACTCTATATGATCAGTTTGCATGCCAGTACAAAGCTTCTCGAGAGCAACTTTCTCAGAGTGAAGCGTAGTGCCAAGATTGGTAATCACCCGATTCACTTTCGTAGTGTTGGTCTCAAAAGAAGTCTAGAAATTACCCATGAAGATTTGCGCATCAGAAATTAGTTTTCCGACTTTTTTAGTTGTATCCTTGCAGACATTCGACGAATACTGAACAACTTTATTGGCTTTTTCCAGGTTCGCAACATTCTCCTTCATCATTGTTTCGAGCAAGGAGTTGTGAATGGAAATATAATAGTCTGATATGGAGGAAGTCTTTTGATGATTCAAGTGAAGAATCTAGCTTTTCTTGAAGTATCTTGAACTATTGATGGGTCATCGGAGCATCATAATTACTGGAGTCTTGAACGTTGGATAGACTATAATGAAAGTCGGTTATCTTAATCATCATCAACACAATTTCTGAATCATCGGTTCGAAGTGGTGGAATAGGCGTGAAACCAACACCAAATGTAAAACCAGAAGCCCCTGCCCCCGTATGAGATACGTCGACATTGCTTGGTGGTGTACTTGTGGTTGTTGTTGGTAGTGTTGTTGAATTGGTGAAGAAAGGAGCTGATTGAGAAACTGAGACTAGTGGTTGCAAATCACCCAATGAAACATTCGGGCATGATGCGATGGAGATAGGAGTAGTCGTAGCAGTAGGAGAAGGTGGAGATAATCCTGGAAAAATTCATATGTTATCGGAATAGAAGTTCACATAGAAAAGGTTACCTGAGGATTCGTAGTGATTGGCTTCAAGACCATCGAATGTGAAGTTGCATACGTGTCTTCATGTTCTTGATGGCCTTGATCTGGAATGCGAATATCAAAGACAGTATTTCACTCTGAATCCTCCGCATCACTCAGAGTAGGAGTTCGTGGTTTACGAGCAACTCTCTTAATTTTCTTCTTTTTCAAGTTCTGAACTGGTTTGGAAGGTCCAACCTTTTGTTTTCGTTTGCGTCCTTTTTAGGCGTGTCTAGCTCTTCCAAAACTTTCTGCATTTAAGGGGTTAAAGAACGAAGACCTGATGCTGGAAGGCTGCAATAGGCAGCGATAATTTCATTGTTGGGTGGAACATTGTGAACCATTGCCTCTGGAATTGATCGGATAAATGCAAACTGCGAGCTATCAGAGATGATAACATTAGAAGTATCAAACATCAGAATTGTTGTAATCATCGATCCCTCAATCTCATGAACATGATGATGATTGATTGCTCTCTGAACAATAACATACCAAAAACGAGCACAATAGATCTCTGTGTGCCTTGTTACAGTTAAAGTGCTCTGAACTAGTTGAGTCCAAAGAATGAACCATAGTCCAAATTGATTCCAGAGTAAAGACCATAAAGAATCCTTAGGAAGAGCTTACTTACGATGTCTGACCCCATGGTCCTCTCAGAGAAACTCTTGAAAATAAGAGTAAATAATCCATTCCACATAGGAGGAAGATTGGGCTTCATAAACTTTGATAAAACATCAAGATGATCTTTATAACCCATTTGGTAGAACACATCCATAATGGAAGACGAGGAGATGGACTCAGGATCGATCAGATCTCTAACATCACAAAGCCCTAGCTGTCAGCTGAAACATGCCTTGGTGATGGTGGTTTTGACCGAATCAATCTCAATATTAATGATCAGTCCATTTTACTCATATCGAGCAAAAGAGTAAGCTTTAGATAGATAAGCCAATGGAACATTCTCTATCTTCGATAGGGCAATAAAAAATGGAGAGTATTTTAGGCACTCTATTAGTGGTTGGAGAAAAGCATTGTACTTGGATGGATCAAGATCCAAAATAAGATTTTGATTAGCCTTGATGCCTACGAGACTGGATGTTGCAGTTTCATCAGTTCTAGAAGGAGTTTTAGATGATGAAGCCATTGAAATCATCGAAGAAGAAAATTAACATTGCTTGAGAGAGAAAGGCATTTTCTTGTACCTGTAAGGAATTCTATGAAAATGATAATGTGAGAATGAATCGTCAAAGTCCTTTTATATGTCAGTGTAGGAGAGAGAAACACAACTGGAGACTGTTTAGTTTCCCTGAAAAAGCATCTATGAACGGCGTGATGCCAAGCGGCATAACTGAAAAAGCGTGATGTCAGGAAAATTTTGAATTTTGCATGCGCCATTATCACAATATTATCCCTTAAGATTCATCATATTGTATTTCTTAAAGACCGCCTTTTCTGATCTGCCCATTCGTATCTAAGTGCCATTGCTTGTTCTCCAAATCTGAAAGTAACCAATAGAACAACGAACCAGACTTTTTGAAAATCACAAGAATTTTCGTGCAAGATTGTGCCAAAGATAAAGAAATAAAGCAAAATTTATAAGGGGTTTTAGTGATGTCAGTAAAGACATGAAGCAAATGGATTATGGGTAACGATCACTTCCTTCGGAGTCAAGTGAGACTTGTAAGTGTCTGTATGGTGTCCCGTTGAATTACGTTCACCTGTTTGTTGAGAAACAGTGAAAAGCATCTCTTCATTAAGCCTTAAGGGTGGCTTCATCTTCTACCAAACTCTGAAACTTGACATAAGTCTGAACATTCGGATGAAGTACTTGTCTGATCGGTGTAGCGATAAGAACAAGTATCATTCGGAATTAATTTGAGTGACTGGAAAACTTATAGAAATCTCAAGAAAAATAAAAACTTGATCTTATGGGAAGAAATGTCTTAGGTCTAGCACATTTCATTAAGATCTCGCAAAATAAAAAGAGATTTTAATGTATGAACCACAAAAGTGGAGTTTCGTCAATTCCATGGTGATTAATCTAGAATATATAAATTGTTCACCGTCAATTTGTAAATATGTGTTGGATTTTGGTTTTCACCCAATTCGTGGTGATAACGAATTTAAAACAATATGCATCGATTTTGTCCTCTTTCATTTCAAGAAAGGGCAAAATCATTTTATGGATTTTCTTCCCTATTTCACAATCAATGTGCAACTAAGTGATACTAAAATAAAGACGTTTAGCAATTAAAAAAATATTTTGTTGTTTCAAAAGCCCTAAGTTGTCTCTTTGCGAATAAATTAAATCATCTCTAGATCTGTATAACTCCAACTCTAAATTCTCAATCCACATCCTCCTCACCTCACTTTTTGATGTTACCCTACTTATTTGATCAGTTAAGTTAGTATTACTTAAACGGGTTATCTTTAAACTATCACTTAAGCTAGAAACTATAAAGTTTAACTCTTATAATTCAGTTTCATACCGAGAGATGGGAATATTTAAAGATTTGAGAATAGATTTTACCCTGCTTATCATTTTCTCACACTCGCTGATCTGCTCTATGACTGGTTTCGCAGCAAAACAATTGTCCGAAGTACATCCCCTTTGCTCTGAAACATCATTGTTGACCATGAAGCATTTTTCCTCATAATCCGAAGTTCCAACCTTTACAACAAAGCAATTGAAATGTGTTGGTCAGCGAACCTCGTCATCCTCTAGTTGACCAGACTTAAACACTTCCAAATTCATCATCATTTTCCTACACAATCAAAGCAAGTTTAGCGTTATCAACATTCTTCCTCTTCTTGAGCTCGTCTATCTTTCAAAGATAGTAAGCTTCATGTTTTTCTTCTCTTTCATCCTTCTTCTCATTGAGCCTTTTCAGCATACACTCTTTTGCCAAATGATTCTTTCCATGATAATAATTATAGTCATATCCAGAATCTCCCACTAGCTTGCCATCTTTCTTCACCTCTTATTTTTTAGAGTTGTTGACACTCTCACCGTTTGTCTTCGGAGAGCTGTAACTTCCTTTCCAGTTTCTGTTTTTGTTGCGTCCAAAGTTCTTTTTAGCGAACTTCCTATGGTTTGACACCATTAGAGCATAATCCTCCTTTGAGAGTTCATAATCAAAGAGATCAGTCTTCGAACCATCTTCCTCTACAACATGCTTGCTCCTTGTAACTAGGGCTAAAGAACCCATCCCAAAAACAATCTTCGCTTCTTTTTTAACTTCATCCTCGTGAGACCTAAGAATTCATAGAAGCTTCACTAAAGAGTAGGTTTTAAACCGCTCATGCGCTTTAACCGATGAGATCAAAACTTTCCATTCTAGCTTCAAACCATTCATGAAAGTGACCTTTTGTTCAATAAGTTTGCATCCAACCTTGTATTTCACCATCTTGCTTAAAAGATGATTGTACCAATTGAATGTTTTGTCAAGTTTCTCCTTAGGCTTCTGGACAAAGGCTCTGAACTCAAAGAGAAGCAGTGTTTGAATGGAATGCTCGATATCAACATTACTTGAATAGAGTTCTTTTAGCCTGTCCCGAATCTCTTTTGTTGTTTCATAGGCACTCACGTGAAGAAAGGTGTCTAGAGGTAAAGCAAATCTGATTATCCTCATCTCCTTTACATTACTGATTAGCTTGTCTTTTTCGTCCTGTGGGATGTCTGCAACCTTAAGAAGAAGTTTGTTATAATCGGCTTGAGTTTTAATAACTCTTCTTGTACCAGTATGCGCAAACATCTTAACAATCATGGAATCCCTTATCAGAGAACCATTATCTTCAAGCCCTAGAACGTAATCCTCGAAGTGAAGCGCCCACACCTCATATCCATGCAAAAAAAGAATCAGGATTCTTGTTTTCGAACCAATACTATTAGATAGGTTGAATGAAAGAGTATGAGAATCTTATGAATGCATGATGTTGACTCAATAAAAAAACCTGTAATGAACCAAATATGTAAAACTGATATTGAGTTTAGGGTAGAATCAAGATCTAGATCTTGGGTTTTGAGCAATCTAACACTCCTAAGTGTACATGAAACCCAAAATACCTTGGATCTATTTTTTCTCTATTATACATGCAAATATCAACTTTCCAAGGTATTGTTCTATTCTAGCATACAAAACATTGAATAACACAAGTTAGAATAACATACCTTTTGTTGATGCTTGTCTTCATGAAGCTTGAGTGCCTAGTGCCCCAAGTGTGACACCTCAAATGGTTCACACAACACCATAAGCACTTGGAATAACTTAGAGAGAAATTAGAACACTTCAAGAATCAGCTTGCCCTCCATGCATCTCGTGGCCGATTTCTCACATCAATAAGATGCTTATATAGTTGTTACAATTAGGGTAAATCCTAATTTTCATGGCTTTCCATTTCCTTGGATCCATGGGTTCAAATACACCATGGAGCATCCAATGGGTTTGAGCCCAACTTGATAATCCATGGAGCATTAGCCCACTATATAAGTATGGATGATTTACACAATCAACCCATATATTTAATTAGTCTTCTTTTGATCACTTAATTAATTCTAAATCAATTATTGATCAATACTAATTAAATAATCTTATTAATATATTAGAACTTATAATATATTAATAAACCTTAAGTGTTATTTCTCTCATTTTAGTCTATCCAAGTGCATGATGCCATGCAACCGAAATGGACCATGCCGGGTCGGGTCAAGTCTTACCAATTATAGTTATGGACTTAGACATTAATCCAACAGTCTCCCACTTGGATAAGTCTAAAACTATTATTGCAAGTATGACTTTAGAACCCGACTAGCAATCGTAGCTCTCAAAAGCTTCTGTCGATCTCTGACCTTGTCGATGAACTCTGACCTCTGTCAATGACTTGTCCATTAGATAAGTGATCATATATTCCTCCATTCTAGATATCATATGGACTGAGACATGGATTATAATCATTCTCTCTGTCCATTTGTTGTTTCCCGATTTTTGATTTATGACGACTGACTAATAGAACAAATCAAATCAGTTTAGGCCCGGCCAAGCACTTACTTTTGTCATCACTAAATCATCGAGGGGCCCACATATATCGCTTTTATCCCGAAGGTAAAAGGAATGGATAAACTTCAACTCATATGCTTGTACTAACTATTTGTTGAATCATACACAAAGGCACGTTTTATAACATCGAGTTACCAATGCGTTTACATGCAATCAATGTATAACCAACTCATAGTCAACAACTCATATCTCTAGGTTTAAAAAATATAAGATATTATCGTCTCATGATTTACTCGTTATAAAATCCATGAAGTGAATCCAAATGAGTGTGGGTTGAATCCAATACTCAGCCCTTATGAGTACTCATGAATGTTGTAGCAACTATTGCATTGTCTAAAACAGTTTAGACAAATCATACAAGCCAAATTCACGACAGTCTTGATTCATATCTACTTCCAACATATGACCGACTGTGGATGGTTTGAATAACTTGGTCATTCGGGAGAATGACCTAGTTATTCTGGAAGTCAAAACATGCAAAGTGAAACACAAAATAATACTAGTCCTATATGGCCTCAACACTTTGAGCGTAAATAAAACACCTTTTATCTAAGCACCATATTGATCACTCATTATTCATGTTTCGATTAATCAACTTAATACTTGAATTGAAACATTAGTGATGCCATGCTCCAAGCATGCATACTATGTTTCTCTAAACAATAGCTATGCCATACTCCAAGTATGCACACTATGTTTACATATGGTCATCTCTTTGTGAAATGTATATCAATTGAACATGACTTCAATGATTCTCATTTCACAATCTCAATCCTTATTGTAAATGTAAGAATACCAAGTTCTTGTCATTTACCGTAATCTATGCAATGATCCTCTTGTAATGATATTCACACAAGTCACAAAGACTTGGCAACAAACATTACAAAGTATTCCAATGGAAAGCAATTCCATGGAGATGAAGTCTCAAATTCAAGGTACATTCCTTTGAACATTCTTCTTTGCATTAAGTTCTTTAATCTTACACAGATTCAAAGAATAACTTCCACCTATGGAAACGATTCCATATTCTTATCTTGACCATCACTTTTGAACAAGAGTTTCCTCTTTCCAAAATATGTCAATACGATCCTTACTCTATACTTCCAATTGTCCATGAGTAACCAAACTTTGGAAAACCCCAAATTTTTCTCGACAATTGCTTAATCATCTTAGTCATATCCAGTTCTAATCCCTTTTCCCTTCTTAATACCCTAAGCATTAGGAAAATTTAGAATGGATGAATATTATAACACATGCAATCGATCCTATATCCGAAGCATATGGGATACGATTCATGCTATAAAATTTTTATTTGCCATGTTCTCATAATTCGAACTATGAAGAGGGATGCCGTAATCATAATCGAATTTTGAGAAAGCAACATATATAGAAATTCCTTATGTTGAACCATTCCAACATAACATTCATAAATATTCTTGCCTAAAGTTGATTAAAATCTCAATCTAAGCTTGTAGAATTGGAATGAAGTATAAATTTCTCTCCCTTAATTATAGTAAAACAACTTTTCAAAGCGAGTTGAAACTTTTGTTTTCTATAATTAACATTGCTAACTTGCAACATAATCATCATGTTCCCACTAGCATAATGATTATTATCTAACTAGCATAACACTTTATGCTCCCACTAGCTTTGACATGTACCTAGAAATCAGTAAGATTTCAGATACTAGATTGCCTTGATAAGACTTTATCAAATCATACACCTGGAGTCTAACCCTTTCCTTAGATACCTCACATGTGAGTCAAAACCTTTACCATTCTCATTAGTTAGTGTGCCGGTTAACCACACACGCTCCACTAACGACATGAAAATGCAAACTTCACACTTGCTATCCACTTAAATCTACTTAGTGAAAGAGTTTCCTCACTATCATTTTCATGCATCGGAGAGAAACCTTATGACACTTAGATTTTGATGGTGTATGTGTTCCTATCCATGTGAATTTGACATAACCATAATCACACGGCAAGGTTAATGACAAATCCAAATTCATATGGACTGAACTTGTGCAGTCTTAATTTCTTGCCACCTGGTAGCACAAGGGCCTGCCATTGCTTCCAAGTTGTTATGCAACCAGTTGAGAACTCTCAGAACTCCAATGCAAAACCAACTTTAACTGGAATGGACACAGAATATGTCAGCACGATAGGTTACAAACCTCAAGTCGTGGTCTAGTGATTAACAAAACTCTTGATTAGTTCTTGAATCTATCTTAAGATCCTTTTAAGGCTCCCACTGACCTCTTTACATATAAGATTCTCTTTGTCAAGAACCATTCCTTGACAAAAATGAATATTCAAGAGTTAGTGCAGATTCTTATCAAGTTAAACACTTCTCACAACTGGTCTTAGTTGGTCTTTGTTTTATCCAAAACATCACAACTTACCAATTTCAAATGTACAAGAGTAAGAACACATTTTACTCTACATTTAACAAGTGTTTTAAACCTTTCTTAAGATTATGTCACTCAAGGCTTAATCTTGGAGTATGACTCTAAGATTTAATTTTGGAACGTAGTATAATTTATCTTTTGATCTAACCATTTCAACAATTCACGATTCCTCTCCTTAGTCAAACAAAATGAACTAAGGTGTCCTCAGAGGATCAATTGTGACATGGTTTCATAATCACTAAGATAATCATAAAACAAGATACCCAAGTACTCTCCCACCTCTTCAGATTAGAGAAACTTTTATCTTTCTGCCTTATTTGATTCTTCTTACTCATTATGTCTATCATTGAAACTTCTCCAATGATCCAGGACTATACTTAAACTTGTAAGTATAACCACATTTACTAAACTTTAGTAAATCATAATGAATAATCTTATCAACTTTGTGGTGGACCTGATCAGCGCACACCCAAGTGTATCCGATCCCTTTGTCCTTCACTTGATTCACATATACATATGAACAAGGAATTAGACTTAATTTTCCCAAATATATAAAAAAATTCTCATGATCATACAATACAAGTTGCATGATTCCAAGTTTCTATCCAACTGAAACTTGGGCGATGAGAATCTTTCCTTATTTGGTAAATTATGACACTTCCACTAATGAAAAAAATCAAATCCATTTACCCATATTGCTTATCAATGGAAACATCTAATCAACAATTTTTTCATAAATGCCATTGTAAGGATACTTAAAATAAATAAAATCAAAAACATTTTTCTTTTATTTTAAAACTTTGCGGAAAAATTTATCCTTACAATCCATATGGAAAACTTGTTGTTATCTATTCCTAAGCAATATATCATAACTCTTAAGTAACAAGTCAAAATTCTGATCACCGAACCATGCGATCAAAATCCATCTTCGCAATCAGAATCAACATATACTTCCTTTAAGTTTCTTCACCTTTTCTTTGATTCTTAAAACATCAGCATATGACCTCGTCTCATTATGCAATAAGAATCTCATAACAGAAACTTAATAGAGTTAGACAATGGACTTTATTTGCCAATAGGGATTGAGTGACTTAGAACTTATCAACTCTTAAAACTTGTGGGATAGGGAGATTTATTGGAGGAGGTGGATGAAGTGAAGTATGATTTCAAGTCCCACAAATGCCCAACAAAGGGATTGATCTTTCACCTTGATTGCCATTTGGGATATCATCTTCATTAGGAAGCTTGTTCCTAAAGATTTGGGAAGACCATAGCTGTCTAAACTAGACATCTATAATGGGAGAAATTCAAATTAGTTGATTTAAAGTCCTTAATATAACACCCAATGTGAAATATTAAGGCTAGGACCCAACAACCTATTTATAACTAGAAGAGGGATGCCGTAATCCAAATTATAAAATAGTTGAAGGTAGGTAAATGACGATTTACCAATTTCCACCATGAAAATGAAATATTTTATTATTAGGTTTTATTGGTTTTGTAACTCCTAGATCTTTTGAGATGCATTGAACTTTCAATGGAATCTTTGAATCTCAATTGTGCCCTCTCAAGTTTGTGACTGGGATGCCGAGGATCACAAACAGGGTGTGAATAACCATACAAATTGACTTGGTACCCTCAACAATATTACCTAATCTATGTGCCGGTTAACCACACACGCTCCACCGATCTATAATAAAGTCAAGTTACCATTTTCCACTCTTACTAGTCCATGTTAGTGTGTCGGTTAACCACACACGCTCCACTAATGACTTGGTAAGGTACAAAGTGTAATTTTATGGGCTAGCACCTTTTCACATTTTCCTAAGTAACTAAGATTGGGAATTTATAAGTGTTTAGTTAATTAGTATTTTTCATTATACTTTTAATGAAGGGAGAATTATAGTCCATTCCTACCCGTTCGGCTAACGACCCTCCACCAGTCAAGGAAGCGGTGGATGAGAGTGGACGCCCATTAAACTGCCATTTTATAGGCAGTAACCTTACACCCCCCCTTATAGACTGGCTTCGTGAATGAGGCCTACTAACGGTAAGATTTACTTCCTCTTATACATATCTATATTAAAATTATAATAATAGTATAAGGGTTGAATTTTAAACTTTTTTTTTTTTAAATTTCAATGTTCAATTTGGAATTAAAGTATACATGAAGAGTAACTTTTCAAATTCCAAAACTTGAGGGCAAGTTTTGAAACTATTTCAAGGCTCTTTAAATCATAACTTATAAGTTTACTGGTTCATTAAAATTAAGACTCTTCATTTTAATGTAACCCCTTATTCTTTAAAAACACTTTAAAGAAGTGTCTCTTCAACATCCATAACTTGAGGACAAGTTATGGAGTAATTAAACTATTTAATGAAAAAAAACTCTTATATTTTATGTAACCCACAAAACTTTTATGAGTTTTTAAGATTCATAAATATGACTTTTCACATAACTTGAAGACAAGTTACAAAAACATATTTTATGAAGTTCTTTTAGACTAATATGGATTGAAAACAACTAAAACATAATTTTTTCATTATCAATCTAAACTAAATCATAAATCAAGGAAACATAAAATTCTTGAAAATTCATAACTTGAGGACAAGTTATGAACTCCATACAATTTTCAACAAGATCATGAATTATATCACCAAACAATTTGCACACAATTCCTATGATCTAGCAAAACTCATAAGCATGAATATTCATAATCAACAATTTTCAAGAATAACATGAACACATATAAACTTGAAACTTTTGTTATAGCATTGAAATTGGTTTAACATAAAATATAAAAAATTTCAAGAACTTTTGTTATAGCATTTATAAGCCCAAAACAGTCAAAGGTAATGATTCTAGACCAATTCCAGCACCAAAACTTGAAAATATGCTGTCTGGGGGTCCAACTTGTCGAGTGCATGAACAAACTTGGCGAGTTGGATGCATTTTTCCTTGGACTCGTCGAGTCCCTTCATGGACTCGGCGAGTCTGCTGGGAATACAGCACCAAAAGTCGATTTTTAAGTAGTTTAAGCATGTACAACAAGAAAACAAGCCTAGGCTCTGATACCACTGTTGGGTTATGAGCAATCTAACACTCCTAAGTGTACATGCAACCCTAAATACCTTGGATCTATGTTTTCTCTATTATACATGCAAATATCAACTTTCCAAGATATTGTTGTATTCTAGCATACAAAACTTTGAATAACACAAGTTCGAATAACATACCTTTTGTTGATGCTTGTCTTCATGAAGCTTGAGTGCCTAGTGCCCCAAGTGTGACACCTCAAATGGTTCACACAACACCATAAGCACTTGGAATAACTTAGAGAGAAATTAGAACACTTCAAGAATCGGCTTGCCCTCCATGCATCTCGTGGCCGATTTCTCACATCAATAAGATGCTTATATAGTTGTTACAATTAGGGTAAACCCTAATTGTCATGGATTTCCATTTCCTTGGATCCATGGGTTCAAATACACCATGGAGCATCCAATGGGTTTGAGCCCAACTTGATAATCCATGGAGCATTAGCCCACTATATAAGTATGGATGATTTACACAATCAACCCATATATTTAATTAGTCTTCTTTTGACCACTTAATTAATTCTATATCAATTATTGATCAATACTAATTAAATAATCTTATTAATATATTAGACCTTATACTATATTAATAAACCCTAAGTGTTATTTCTCTCATTTTAGTCTATCCAAGTGCATGATGCCATGCAACCCAAATGGACCATACCGGGTCGGGTCAAGTCTTACCAATTATAGTTAAGGACTTAGACATTAATCCAACAGATCCAACATCAACAGTTGTTAAAAACGATGAAGACAACAAAGAATAGATCCAATAAAAGCAGAAACCCTAATAGATCTTAAATAGAAGATATGTGTATAGTTTACACAGTCTCCTGTTCTGATACCAACTGATAAGTGTAACATCCGGATTTCTAGGCATGTTAATTTGATTATTTCTTTTGAAGTCATGAGTAGGGACTCGACGAGTCGATGCCTAGACTCATCGAGTAGGATCGCGATCGGTTGACTGGATTAATGAAGGGACTCGACGAATCGATGGATTAACTCGACAAGTTCGCGCTGTTATGTGAAACCCTAAATATCAGGGACTGAGCCCTATTTAAGGATGCTTATGGCTGTCATTTGTGGACACTTCATCCCTGAGAAACCCTTGAGGGTAGAGAGATCGTTTGTGGAGGAAGAGGAAGGCTAATTCATCATTTACTGAGTGTTTTAGCAATAGAGAAGGAAGGAGGGCATACTAGGAGGATTGAGGAGCTTAGATATACTATCTTTTGGTCAGATGGAGCTGATAGAGGTATCAATCTGTGCTTAATCTCGTGTAATTGTTAATTACATTGAATCTAGGGTTTTCCCAACCCCCTTTATTTGCTTCTAATGATATATAAGTTGTCCCTTTGGGTGTTAGACTATGGATCTGGACCTTTAGAGGTCCAGAGAGCATTATCAATCATGCTTTATGTTATTCCATGGAGGAAATGAACCTAGAATGCCATTTTATAAACTATTTCATCAAAAAGAGTCATATGGACGTTGCATGAGCGTTAAGGTTTGGACTTTACGTGGTTATTGAGCTTGGGAAGGACATATCTATGGATTAGAGGAACAAATCTGACCTCAGAAGGTCATTTTTGTTTGAGCATGGAATGGACTCGCCGAGTCCATAAGTAGACTCGACGAGTCAGACCGGGTTGATCCGTGACTCATGTCAGTTGGTGACTAGCCGAGTTGGGTGAGTGACTCGATGAGTCAGATCGGATTTAAGGAATTGGAGTTCACGTCTGAACTCGCTGAGTCGGTGCATGACTCGACGAGTTAGGTCAAGAGTTGACCGTTGACCAAAGTTGACTTATGTTGATTTAAGAGTATTAGTCAAACTAAGTCAGGGAAGTAATAATTAGAGATGTATTTATGTTATAGGAGGAAGAGAGGTCGGAAGATTGAGCACGAGGGTTTATCTGACATCTTCAAGGTGAGTCTTCTCACTACGCCTTACCCGATGGGATAATTATGTGTGACCGGAATGTCTTATGTGTATGATGAATATGTGATGCATGTTGTATATTTGATATGTTATGATATGATTATGATGATGTGAACCGGAAGGTCAGGATGATATGGACCGGAAGGTCAACAAAGTTATGGGATGGAAATCCCCTGAGATAGTTGGATCGGAAGATCCTATAGAGTTATGGCCTGGAAAGGCGTATGTGTTGTATGTGGTATTTTGGAGAACTCACTAAGAATTTATGCTTACACTGTTTGTGTGTGTGTGTTTCAGGTACCAGTGATGATTGCTAGAAGGCGTCGGCATGATTCGTACACACTTATGAAGTTTATGTTATGAGATCTTGGGAAATGTTTTGATGTAATAACAGTGGACATCTCATGTTTTGTATTACTTATTGATCAAAAGTATGTTTTAAAAATGAAAAATTGTTTTGAAATTTCACGGTGTTACAAGTTGGTATCAGAGCCTTGGTTTGAGGGATTCGGATGTACCTTCGGGCGTATCTGAACTCAAACTGAGGATTTGAGAAAGTTTTTGATAAAAAGGAACAATTTTTCTAAAAAAGTAAAGAATTTGAGAAAAGCAGAAAGGAGCAGTGTGTACGATCAGCCAGCGCTCAAACGGTGATTTCCCAAAATACCCTTAAATTATGTATTATGAGATATGATATGATATGTTATGCATGATAGTAGGCTAGGTATTCATATTAGGACTAGAGTGTCCGGATTTGTGATGCCTTAGCCTAGAAGATTTCTGTTGTTATACGATGCTTCGAGAGTGAGTAAGTAGCTGTGAGTAGCTTATGAGAGGTCTACTGAAGGGTAGCCTATGTTTAGTAAGGTGTAGAGCACTTGTGAGTTGGGATCCTAGGAGGAGGACTTGGGATGAATATTGATGCGGTGTGAAAGGTAGTATAGGGCCCGTACTACTGGACACACCAGATTAATGGGAAGTCTAAGTAAGAATCCTTAGGGTACCAAGGAACAAGTAGTGTTGGGTGGTCGAGTGCGAGTATACTCAATCGAGTCTCTGGTATTTTTGTGTTGTGTTTCAGAGGCATCGTGGTTGGTACACCACACACCAGAGAGCAGCGGTGTTAGCGATGATGAGATTCGCCGTATGATTTGTGACGAGATGACCGCGGGGATCCGGAAGGCTAATCCGGAGGATTTAAGTAGTAGGATTGAGAAGATGGAACATGGTTTGAGTACCATGATGAGTGGTGGGTTAAGAGGTGATGTCATGGTTTGAATGCCATGATGTGAGATGGAATGAGAAGATGAAACATGGTTCGAGTACCGTGATTCGTAAGAGGTTAAGAGGAGATATCATCGTGCAGGTATCGTGATTCATAGCAAATCGAGAGGTGGCCACACAGTTTGAGTACCATGGCTTGTGGCAGTTAGTGTTTCTGGTTTACCAATTATTTCCATGGGGATTGTTTAGACTGAGATTAGTGGTGAATGAGTATTGGGCCGGAAGGCCATGAAGAGAAAGTTTTAGTGGAGCATCCATTGGAAAGGGAAATAGAATGAGTGCCAAGGAATTGTGGATGATGTGCCCTTTGGAGTTGTCGGACTCAGGGATGAGTAGGGATGGTGCATTATGGGAGAATGCGATCTGGGCTGGACCACCAGCCGATAGTAGAAAGGTCACTTTCTACGACCCGGGTAGTGTTGTTCCCGTTCCCTGTGGGAAATGTATGAGGTGATGAAATTTTGGTTTTTGATTTTGGGGGTAAAGATTTGTGGGATTGCACAGATGGTGATCTCCAATTAGAGGATATGGTAGTAGGTCTGTCGTGAGGTAAAGGTATAGCTTGAGTAGGTTGTCAGTGGGTACTGAGATGGTCAAGGACCAAGATGAACCCTAAGTGGGTATAGTAGGGCATGTGTTAGTTGCAGCGTCGAGCGATCAAGAGGAGTATATTACGGCGGTGGCCCTTATTGTCCTTGATGGATATCAAGAGTGGAAATATGGTTCCTGCTTTTTTGGTAAGTGACATGATGGAACGGCGATTGAGGAGTCGACGACGAGGAGTATGGTAGATCATTACTTCCTGACTAAGAGTCATGGTTAATACTGGATAGTGGGAGGTTTGGTGATGAAATGGTGTAAGAGTCTGATTGACTAGAGGAAGTTATGGTGGGAAGTTCTGAGGATTTCATCTAAGTTTTAGGTCATTTGGAGTTGCTCGATCTCTGTCGGGAGATCATCGAGCGTTGAGTAGCACCTTCCAAAGGGGGTGTAATGATTACTGGTGGAAAACAGTCGGTGTGATGATTTCTGGTGCGCCAATTGGGGATGGTTCGAACCCTAAGTGGGGAAGAACTGGGTATTTCGATGGGAGGATCAGAGATTTGATTGGGAATGGATAAAAATATGGATATAGAGTCTGGCGGGGCGTAATCATGGAGCTCAAAGTTGTTGGTGATGGAGACGAGGTGCAAAGCGAGATAATGTTTGAAGAGGATGAGTGCTTCCACGCTAAGTAGTTGTTGATCGAAGACCTTGGGGTGGACGGAAGTCCTTCAAAGTCACAATGGTGGACTCGAGATGGTTGGCTCGTAGGGTGAGGTAGTCGATTGAGCATTTGAGTGCAGAGATCAAAACCAAAGGTTGCGGGTATATGTGAAAAGTGTGATCTACACTCCAAGAAAAGCAAACATTTGGTCTGTCGGTTAGTTTCAGAGGCGGTATGAGTAACTTTGTGTAAGTAGTGATCAGCAGAGGGTGAAACTTCGAGTTTTCATAGTCGGCTTATGAGTCAATGTTGATGCCCTATGTTTATTTTGGAAAGTATATATTTCGAGGATGCAAGCGTTACAAGAGGAAGCTCGGTTGCTAGAGTCTAGTGAAGGAAGGCAGTATCTGGATATGATGTCGTGAGCGTGAGGTTAGTAAATGGGGGCAAGGCATTGTGAGATTTGGTGATGGTGTCCTGAGGTGTCTGAGTATGATGTCATTACGTTTGGATTATTTCAAGTTGTTAGAAGGAAATGGAAAGTGGGGATCTTTCGACCAATGGACATCAAGCGAGATTATTCGAGAATGAGGATTGCAGCAGGGATAGGTGTTTCGTTATAGTGGATGACATCAGAAATGGCAATACGTAACTTGAGTAGATGTTTATATTTATGCATGGTCGGTGCGCAGGGCACAAGTTATTGATCGCGGTATGGCGTCAATGCGAGGATGAGATTGTTAAGAGGTAAGAGAAAGTGCGGTAGACTGCGGGAAGCTACAGTTTCAGTGGTATGGTCAGTGGTTGATGTGATGCTACGGGAAGCCGTAGTACTCACTAGTCAAAGGTTGTTGTGATGCTACGGGAAGCCGTAGTGCTCACTGGTCAGAGGTTGTTGTGATGCTACGGGAAGCCATAGTACTCACTGGTCAGAGGTTGTTGTGATGCTACGGAAAGCCATAGTACTCAATGGTCAGAGGTTGTTGTGATGCTACGGGAAGCCATAGTACTCACTGGTAAGAGGTTGTTGTGATGCTACGGGAAGCCGTAGTACTAAGTGGTCAGTGGTTGTTGTGATGATACGGGAAGTCGTAGTACTCACGGGTCAGAGATTGTTGTGATGCTACGGGAAGCCGTAGTACTCACTGGTCAGATGTTGTTGTGATGCTATGGGAATCCGTAGTACTCACTGGTCAGAGGTTGTTGTGATGATACGGGAAGCCGTAGTACTCACTGGTCAGAGGTCGTTGTGTAGCTACGGGAAGCCATAGTACTCACTGGTCAGGGTTGTTGTGTTGCTACGGGAAGTCGTAGTATTCACTAGTCAGCAAGAAGTTGTCATGATAAGGTACTCTTTGATCAGAGCATGATGCAAAAGAGTCTTAGGCATGGGTGGCCTTAATTTATGAGTTTTTGGGAACCTGGTGGTTGGACTAGGGGCAAGATTGGGGTCTCCTCAATGATAAGGAGTCATTATGATCCGAGGAAGGTGTGGTTATCGCAATCTGAAGGAATGGGATGAATGAGGAACACATGAGTTGCAGGAAATGAGATCGGAGTTAAGTGCTTCATTGGGACAAGTGGTTCCAACTCTAGGTCGGACCAAACTCTCGAGTTTAAGTTTGGCTCTGGTTGTACGTGGGATAGGCAAGATGAGATTTTGGATTCTGAGGTGGGTTCCATAATGAGAAGTATTGTCTATCATCTGACATCTTAGACCTATGTGGGTTAGTACTCGGGTACACGAGGTACCACAATTTGCTTGAGCGATGAGTATCAGAAGGCAGAGGTCAGGGTCGAGTTGATCTCCAGTTAGGGAAGGTAGCATTCGCTTAGGGTTGAGCAAACTTCGTTACTTGGGTGTCACATGGGGCCGATATGGTGATAGTAAGAAGTAAACCATGAAGATGGTTGGGATAATGCAAGGGGTGACCCTAGAGGTCAACTGTCGGGTCAAGATCAGACCTGGTGCTCAGTGTTAAATAGGGATATGAGGGTTGCAGCTGAGGTTTATGATTTTAGATGGAGGAATTCTGAGCGGGCATGGTCCTCTTGTGTCAGAGGACATGATGTTGAAAGTTATTGATTCGGATGGATTCTGATAGGCGTTCAGTGGATAAGCCCTAGTTGGATGTAAAACCTTTCGTTCTTTGGGGCATGATTTGGACTGTTTTGCTACGTTGGTATGTGTGATTGGTAGCCGATTTCCGGATTTTGTCTTGAGAGAATCAGAGGAACAGTGAGTTATCAGGGTTTGATGTTCGAAGGGCGAATATCATGGTGATAGCTTGAGTGGTCGGTCTGGCGGCGGGCCAGGCCACAAGGATTTCTTGTTCGGGAAGGTTCGAAAGGGTTACTTTAGCGGCAGAGGAGCCGGTTCTGTTCCAAATTTGGAGTACCTGGGCAGATTCAGGTATGCAGGGAGAAAGATAACGTTTGATGGGATAGCCTCTCAGTGGTGCTTTATGAGTGTCTGATTTCTATCTATGTGGTTGAGGAGCGATTTCGAGGGTATACCCGAGTGGAAGTGGGAACGGATAACCATGGATTTCATAACCAAGCTGCCTAAGACATCGGGTGGGCTTGACACCATATGGGTAATCGTAGACAGATTGACCAAGTCTGCGCACTTCCTACCAATAAAGGAAACCGACAAGATGGAGAAGCTAACCAGGACATACATCAAGGAGATTGTGCGACTGCATGGTGTACCAATACCCATTATCTCTGACCGAGATAGTAGATTCACCTCGCGATTTTGGCAGTCGTTACAGAAATCACTGGGAACTAGGCTAGATATGAGTACGACTTACCATCCGCAAACCGACGGGCAGAGAGAGCGCACTATACAGACGTTAGAAGACATGTTGAGAGCCTGTGTGATAGAATTTGGTAAGGCATGGGATACTCATTTACCGCTTGTCGATTTTTCCTATAATAACAGCTATCACACTTGTCACACCCCAAAACCGGAACGGCGGAAACGTTCTGGGGTGGATGACGTCATGTCAAGTATCACAACACATGCAATATAGTAATCAAAGTACAACAAAACATTGCATTAATAGTAATAGTTTTACAACGTTTCATTACAACAATTTAAAGTAATACAAGTAATAGAATAAATACAGCGTGGTACTAGCTATCTTCATCAATAGCTCCGGGGATGTACCTGTCTAATGCTAACCTGAGAATACAAGTTATTTGAAAAGCGAGTATCAGCATTTTTACAAATGCTGGTGAGTTCATAAGTATTTAGTGTCATTTAGTCAAATAACTTTATAAAGCAGTAGTTTAAGTGTTTTCAGTGTATTAGTGTTCTTTTCAGAAAATCCTATATTTTCTTTAACAAAAGCAGCCTTCTACCAAGACTGGTCAGTGTAATATGGTAAAAGAAGTTTCCCTTAATTGCTATTAATATCAAAATACTGAATTTGATTATTAAAGAAAGCAAGAGGCATCAGGGAATAACATATGCCTCAGCAGTGAGGACTGCTGGCTAAGGCAAAAGATTCATAGACTCCAGGGGAGTATCGAACTAATGTCACGCCTGGTTCAGTCTAACAGATGGAGACACAGACCCCAGAAGGTACCAAATGAAAGGTACAGTTGGTAAGGTCTAAAACAGTGAACGCAGACCGAAGACGATACCAAATGAAAGGTACATCTTGCAAGGTCATAACAGTGAAGAGAGACCGCAGACGGTACCAAATGAAAGGTACATCTCGCAAGGTCAAAACAGTGAAGACAGACCGCAGATGATACCAAATGAAAGGTACATCTTGCAAGGTCATAACAGTGAAGACAGACCGCAGACGGTACCAAATGAAAGGTACATCTCGCAAAGTCAAAACAGTGAAGACAGACCGCAGACGATACCAAATGAAAGGTACATCTCGCAAGGTCAAAACAGAGACTTCAGACCGCAGACAGTATCACATGAAAGACACATCTAGCAAGGTCAAACAGTGTGACTCTGAAAAAGTGACATCAGCATACAGTGTAAATCACTGACGAAATACCGTTACCTTAAAGTCATGAATTATAAGGTAACCCAGGATACTCGTAACCATACTGACTAGAGTTCTAGACGCCCTACAAGCATCTATATAATGTGACATTTGTCACCCCTTGGCTTGGTAGGCCATGGACTGTAGCTAGCAGTCAGGGTGCGGGGTTGTCAATCCCGTATAGGCCTATACACACAATGTCCGCTCTCCCTACAGGAGACTCTGGTTACCAACTAGATGACGGAGAAGGCCGCGTCCTGAATATGCATCCCAAATAGAGGATAGTGTGTTACTAGGAGGGAGTGGGTTTCTAATGTAAGTTTAGACTAGAGGTAGAGACTCTTAACAGAACTGACTGGAGTACTTCCTGTATGTCCATACTCATATACATAGTGTATAACTAATGAAACAAATGACTTTCGGAAGGCCACCCGATCCCACCAGACCACATCTCAACGAAGAAAAGGAAATAGGGTGGATGAACCTTCCTAAGTCTTTCAATCGTTACTTATATGTATCTATATAAGCACAGACGTACATCTAACTACGACTGAGTGTGTAATAATTGAAGACATATCATCGTGGTGTGAATTCATGCAGTGTGGAATAACAGAATCGTAAATTATAAGTGTATTAAGTATAAGTGATTCTTGTGAAGCAGGAGTGTCTAACGAGTGAAGTAGGAGCGGTCGCAAGTGAAGTAGAAGTGTCGAACAAGTATAAGCGTATCACGAAGTAGAGGCGACAATAAGTGAAGCAAAAGCGTATCAAGTATAAGTGAAGTAGAGTCGTTATCAAGTATAAGTGAAGAAGAATCGTATCACTAAGTAAGAGCGTGAATAAGTATAAGCGTCATCAGGTATACGCGACTATAAGTATAAGTGAAAGCGTTACCGAGTCAGAATATAAGATGAGTATAAGCGAAGCAGCAGTGTTTAACAAGTAAAAATATACGTCTAACGGGGAAATCTTTAATGAAAAGCCTTTATGTACAGAGAAAATCACAATTGTATTCTTTTGTAAAAAATGTTTAAAAACCTTAGAGAATCTTTCATAAACCAATTTAGAATGAATTTGGATAAATCAGTATAAGTAAAAGTTATGTAACAAGTAAAGGTCATTATAGTGTCCCACTCGGTAAAACAGTGTAAAGTGGTAAAATCTTGTGCATGCGGGTTATCAATCACATGCGATTGACATGATAACTGGTATGTTTAACTTGTATTCCCCCCTATAAAACATTTAAAAACATTAAAAGGTTCATTCAGGGGTATGAACTCACATGGTGTAAGTAGGTCCAACTGGAGTGCTGTTTGGGCGTTCGGTGCCACCTAAGGACTCGAACACACTCAATGACCTATTTAACATATGATACCATATGTTCACATACAATTAGTATATTTAATACTAATCAAACAAATATACACGCTCAAAGGAGCGGAAAACACTTTGGCTAAGTGTTTGGGTGTCCCGGGTAGCGTTTAAGGGTGCTAAGGGTCTCCTATCAGTTGTGGAACTTTGCTAAACTCAAATATCAAGTGTGTGAATGGGTTTAAAGCATTAACATGGACCATTTTGTAGTTTACGGCCTAACTCAAGGGAGTTTACGGCCGTAAACTCCCAAGGTCATATTCTTGGGTGTTTAATGCTTCTAGCTTGTTCATGGGATTTTTCTAAGTACTTTTCATAAAAGGCATGAGTGGATTTGAGGCTTCTAAGGGCATTATATTGGATTTTATGGCCTAGGAACACTCCCATGGGAGTTTACGGCCGTAAACTCTCATACCTTGTATTTTGTGAAGTCTTAAGCCCTAACTACCTTCCTAGCAATTTATAATGAAGTGTGATGCTATTTTGAGGGATTAAAACTACCATTTGAGTCAGTTTTGGGGAGTTTACGGCCTAGATATATGCTTGGGCCGTAAACTCCAAGTCAAGCCTTATTTCATTGTGTTTAATCCTTTAAATCCTTCCTAGTATTTTATGGTAAATGTCTAAGGTCATTTGGAGGACAAAAACGAACATTTTGGCTTAGTTTGGGGAGTTTACGGCCATAGCATGTGCTTGGGCCGTAAACTCATTTTTGTCCTTCATTTTGATGTGTTTAAGTGATCTAAACCCAAAATACCAAGTCCCTAAATTATGTATGGAGTCTATGGGTGGTTTGGGAGTGTTTTTTTAGGACATTTACACAAGGTTTAGAGGTGTTTACGGCCTAAGCATGTGCTTGGGCCGTAAACTCTCTTTTGTACCACAAAATGATTGTTTTAAATGTGCAAACACTCCTAGTCTAATTCTTCTATTTATTTCCAAGCCATTAGGGACAACTTTGGGTCATTTTGGCCTTGTTTTGGGTGTTTACGGCCTAAGGAGATGCTTAGGCCGTAAACTCCTTTTCCATAGCTTCTAAGTCCGATTTTTGGGCTATAAACATGATTCAATATGTTTAGAATAAGCTAGGGTAAGCGGACTTACAATTTGGAAGCGTTTGGTTGCGGATTCGGGGCTAAAACGAGTCTAGAGAGAGAGTATAGAGAGAGTGTGTAAAAAGTCTCCAATGGACTCCACTCACCCTTACATAGGGTTTTGAGTCGGGACACAGTGGAATTCTACCCGATACTGCCGTTAAACGGGGCTTTTGGTCGCACCCGATTTAGTGGTCGTAATAATAAACTAATATTTCCAAGTAAATGGAAATAAGTGTTATGTATTTTTATTTTCTTTTATCACGACTTAACGGCATATAAACATACACAATTGAAATGTTTATTAAATTTGATGGCTTCTCATTAACGGAACTTTTGAACAGTGGGATATTCCGTTAATGGTGACGGGAAATGTAACGGAACAACTTGGGTTGTCACAGCACTAGCATTGGAGTCGCTCCATTCGAAGCTCTCTACAATCGCAAGTGTAGATCACCTCTGTGTTGGGCCGAAGCGGGGGATACTCAGCTAGCTAGGGGGCAAGTCCCTGATAGCACCCTTACCGGGCCTGAAATCATAAGGGAGACCACAGAAAAAATTGTTCAAATTCGGGAAAGACTGAAGGCGTCTCGTGATTGACAAAAGAGTTACGCAGACAAGCGACGCAAACCCTTGGAATTCCAAGTTGGAGATCGGGTACTACTAAAAGTTTCCCCTTGGAAAGGAATGATACGCTTCGGTAAGCGTGGGAAACTAAACCCGAGGTACATCGGACCATTTGAAATCCTTGCCAGGATTGGTCCTGTGGCGTACAAACTCCGATTACCACAAGAACTTAGTAACGTACACCCTACCTTCCACGTATCAAACTTGAAAAAGTGCCTAGCGGATGAGACATTTGTAATACCTCTCGATGAAATCGAAGTTAACGAAAATCTCCACTGCGTGGAGGAACCAGTCGAAATCATGGATCGAGAGATCAAGAGAACAAAACAGAGTCGTATTCCCATTGTAAAGGTCCACTGGAACGCTAAACGGGGACCTGAGTTCACCTGGGAACGTGAAGATCAAATGAAACAAAAATACCCACATCTTTTTCCTACCTCATGAAGTCCCAGTCAAAACGTAAATTTTGGGACGAAATTCCCTCTAACGGGGGGATGATGTGACAATAGTCAAATTCGGGTCAAGTCAAAGTCAAACAAAGTCAATAAGTCAAACCGGACGACTCAATTAGCTCTTGCATATTAGGGTTTACGTTGTGTATTCACTAAACAATCCACTATTTTAATGAGAAAGCATCATTTGAAAATCCATGTGATTGAATTTTTCCTAAGTCTTAAATGCGGTAAACAATGAACCAAAGCGATAAAACACTAATGCACACTCATCGGGAGTGTGTTAGACATTAAAACATGGCTTAATGGGGCTTCCGGGCCTTGCATTGCAAAGCCGGGCACTCAAAAAGGTCACAAACGAAACCTCTCTCAATCGTTTTCACTCTATCTCTTTCTATTTGAAATCTCTCCCAAATCTCTCTCAATGGTTCCCATAACTTTTTGAAGTCATTCGGGTCATTCCGACCCTTAACCGGGTCAAAAATCGCTTAAAATGGAGTTAGAACGGGTAAAATACCCTAAAAGACCCGAAACCCTTTATATGGGGCCGAAGCCACTTAGGGCCGAGAGTCCTCTTAGGGACCGAAACAAAGAGGACCGAACACAGCTGCTGAACCAAAAGCCCTCTCGGAATCGAAACCCCCCTCTCAGGACCGAACCTTGCAGACCCGAACCCTCCCTTTGGGCCTGAACCTCGCACAAGGCCCGAACCCGAAGTCTCGGTCCATTTCGCCTCTCGGTTCATTTCGCTTCATTTCGCTCCTGTTGCTTTCGGACCGAACTGACCTTCGCTTCTTGTTGTTTCACTTCATTTCGCCTCTCGCCCAGCCTCAGGAGGACCGAACCTCTGGCCAGGACCGAGAGGTCTCGCTGGAAGTTCATTTCTTTCTGGTTTTCAACTACGACTTCATTTTAGCTTCGTTTTTCATCGTTTTTAAGGCGAGATTTTCACCCAAAACTTTATTTTAACATATAAGGCCCCTTAATTAATGATTAATCACGTTTTTGGGGATAAAACCTTATCCAAGAAGAGTGGGTGAAGTACAAAGGTTGGGTGTTGACTTTTCTTTGTATTATGACACAAGCAACCACCATACCCACTCCATGACTAACCCGTACTCCTCCCCACCATACCATGTCACTTCCTTGTCCTTTTTACCTCACTTACAAGTCATTACCACATTTTTAGAATTGGATATTCATCATCTCTCCTCATTTTCTTTCACTTTCTCTCATTTCACCAAAAATACAACACAACTTCTCTCTCAAACTTTTTTTTCTCTATTTCAAGACTCCAAGGCTGATCTTCAAGCTTTATTCTTCTCTTGGTAAGTATAATTCATCCTCCTTGTGATTATTGCACTTCATTCTACACAAATCATTGATTGCTTACACAAACTCCATCACTTTGATGTTAGATTCTCGAAAATCTTCAAGGCATCTTCAAGTGTTCTTGAGTTGATCACTTCCATTTTTCAACAATCATCTACTGAAATCACATAAGGTTAGTTCATACCCCTACATTTTCATATTTTCTTATGTTTTAAGTGGGAGAATACAAGTTAAATTATCAAGAACACAACTAAATATTTCTAACAGCTTACATCAGAAAAGTTGGACTCCATTCACGGACTGTTTTGGTCAACTAAAACATTTTTGTTTTCAAAACTGTACAAGGTGAAAGTAGTTCAAGTTCTTAGCTTTAAAATTGATACTTGCACATCTCCATACGATTTTTCTACAATTTATGGTGATGTTTCAAAACTGCCTATCATTTCAAGGACCAAACCGGACCAGTCTGTGTTTATGGACGTTTTCACTTAAGTTGGAGATCACTAAAAATCATGCAAAATTTTATGAACAAACTAGATTCATTAAAAAAAAAACTCCCAGAATTTACGGATTCTGATTTGGATCTTTTATGAAGTTTTTATAAATTTTCTAATAACAGTGATCGAAGTTGTTCCCAACAGAAAAATGCTAACATATTATTATCACCTTGTATCATGTTGAGCAAGATGTATATCCTTATGTGAATGTATGTTATTACAAAAGAATGATATTTTATCTTGGTATATGAACATGCATCAGTTAATAAATGGATTTTGATATAGATATACTTATGAAATATAAAGGATAGCACGATTGTTATAATCAAAGTACATCCATTTTACTCAAACAATTGAACGAACTACGTTGAATATAGATTACGTACGTTACCATTACTACCCTTGTTTTTGATAAACTATAATATGTATGGTTTATGATACACTACATACCACACTCATACAAAGATTGTACATTTATACAATAAGAGATTTTCATTACATTACACGTAAATTTGTTAAAGACTTTGTGAGACATTCGCTTCACACTTACCATTTAGTCCTGTATTGTAACCAGAGTCTCCTGGAGAGAAAGCGTGATAGTTGTGTATAGATCTATATTAGGTTTGACAAACCCACACCTTAACTGCATGCAATAGTTAGACCGGCAGGTCTGGGGTGTCAAATGTCATAAACATTTCTGATGCATGAAGAACGTCGTTTCAGGCCAACTAGGTCATAGCATGGTTATAATGAACTCACATAAAGTATTAACAAACATAAGAATTTACGGGAATTTCATTTAATTCAAACTTGTTTATGTCGATTTAAACACATATCATTCTCTATTAGTAAGAGAGGTTACTTATACATTTTGGTCTTTGGTTATAAGACTACATTACACAAATTATAAGGAAAATATCGGATTTTTCTGAAACAAACGTGACATTTACAAGAGAAAGACTTTTATCAAGTTTGAAAACAAAAGCTTATGAACTCACCAACCTTTGTGTTGACACTTTTTTGAACAACTTGTATTCTCAGGAAATCACTAAACAGGTACCAATGTGCATTTTGAGGATGGGACGTTAAGGCATCAACATTTCATGTTTTGTTAACATATTGTAATTGATTTGGAAACATGTAACTCATACAATGATGTAACTCTTTCAATTATATATATGTTGGTTGTGTTTGCTTAAATTACTATTGCAATTGTGGTTATGATACTATACATGAAATCCTCTACCCCCGGACGTTTCCGCCATCCTAGGTTTGGGGGTGTGACAATATGGACATTTCCTGAGTGTCAAGGTTCGGACTTTACGTGGTTATTGAGCTTGGGATGGATAGATCTATGGATTAGAGGAATAAATCTGACCTCAAAAGGTCATTTTTGTTTAAGTATGGAATGGACTCGTCGAGTCCACAAGTAGACTCGACGAGTTGGACTGGGTTGATCCGTGACTCATGTCAGTTGGTGACCAACCGAGTTGGGTGAGTGACTCGGTGAGTTAGATCGGATTTAAGGAATTGGGGTTCACGTCTGAACTCGCCAAGTTGGTGCATAACTCGACGAGTTGGGTCAAGAGTTGACCGTTGACCAACGTTGACTAGAGTTGACTTATGTTGATTTAAGAGTATTAGTCAAACTAAGTCAGGGAAGTAATAATTAGAGATGTATTTATGTTATAGGAGGAAGCGAGGTACGAAGATTGAGCACGAGTGTTTATCTGACATCTTCAAGGTGAGTCTTCTCACTACGCCTTACCCGATGGGATAATTATGTGTGACCGGAATGTCTTATGTGTATGATGAATATGTGATGCATGTTGTATATGTGATATGTTATGATATGATTATGATGATGTGGACCAGAAGTTCAGGATGATAAGGACCGGAAGGTCAACAGAGTTATGGGATGGAAATCTGTCACACCCCAAAACCACGAATGGCGGAAACGTTCAAGGGTGAGGGACGTCATGTACAGTATCACAACAGTGTAAAATAGTAAACAAGCAACAACATCATCCATTGCATTATAAGTAAAGTTTTAATACATATGTGTTCTTTCATTGTAATAAGACACCAAAAATATAATCAAAATATAAAACGAGACTTGTCTGCTCCGTCTTCTCAAAACCTGGCCACCGTACCCGTCTACTGATGACTTGAGAATACAAGTTATTTTGAAAGAGAGTATCAACTTTAAAGCTGGTGAATTCATAAGTATTTAAGTGTCATTGTCTTGCTTACTAAAAGTTGTTTTAAGAGTCATGTAAACGTTTAAAAGAAAATGTTGATGTAAGTATGAAAAGCCCTAGAAAATCCCTTATTTTGTATCAGTGTGAGATGTAGTCTTCTACCAAGACCCGAATGTTTTGTTATGATAATGTAGTCTTCTACCAAGACCCGAATGTTTTGTAAGTAAAATGATAGATTTTCCTTCTATTGATTAGTACTAAAGTACTTAGTCTAACTCATCGTGTATGTGAAAGTATCACAAAATAAAGTAAATAGGAAAATGTACTACTGTAAGTGTTGTCACTGGGTACTAGGACTAACACATCGCGTTAAGCGAAAAGTATAACCTTATGAACAATCGAAGATTGTCCACTTATCCTCTGTAGCAGCAGCAGGTGGGTGGAGGGGTTAGCCCCGGTTATCGATATTCCTAATATAAATAGTAACCTTAGACCTCCGTAGATGGTCATCGACCACTGGTGCTAATCAGTGGGGTTCGGAATGGTAAGTCCCGCCGAGATATCCCATTGAACCGGGATAGGAAAGATAATTTACACAAAAAGTACTAATAAATCATCCTCGTAGTTCTAAGTACAAGTATCCAAGTAAGTAACTATAGGATAATGCACCTATGTAATAGTGTTCATGTATGGTATTCATGTAAGTGTGTTCATGTATCAGGTAAGCATATGTATATGTACTCATGTATCAGGTAATGTACTGGTATAGACTCATGAATGAACTGACTCTTGTGTGATTCCTTGTAATAGGAATAATGTTTGATAACTTCAAATTATCCCTATGATAATTTACTGAAATGTAATTGGTTGATCAAGTAGGTTTATACACTCTTACTACTCAAGGGTGTGGGAATATAAATGAAAGATGTAAACTATAACATCAGTACATATATACAATATAAGTGTACATGCATATTTAGTTCAAGAATGTAAAATGGTTTTGTAAGACATCCAAGGGTTTTTGAACAAACAATAAAGTGACTTGGTGTCATTTTGATAAACATTTCAAAAGTAATACATTTGATAACAAAGTATTTTAAAGATAGAAAACCATTTCATGCATCACATTTTGTAGTATGTGAAATCTGTTGAATGAAAACACAGTTATAAAATACATATAGATGATTTAATAACATGTTGTTTTCTACTTGTATCCCCCCCCCCCCATTAAAGCATTTAAAATCATTTAAAACATTGATTAGGCGTATGAACTCACCTGTAGATGGTAGTTTAGATGAACTGGATGGTGTAGGATTGTTAGGTGTCAAGTGAGGACTTGTACACAAACTACGATCCTAATGAACATATAATCACACATATATGCACTCAATTAGTCTTAAATTACTAATTGATAATTTTAAGACATCCTAGAACATAATAAACACTTTATATAAGTTTTTTAAGCCCTAAGGATTGCATCTAAGCCATTGTAGGACAAGGCACTTGTGTTTAGGGTTCCAAGGGACCCCATATATGTGTTTACTCTTCAAATACCAATACACATGGAGTTTACAGTTGTAAACTCTTGATTTTACGGCCGTAAACTCCCAACCATGGGGGTATTGTGTGTTTTGAAGTTCCAAATGATTCCTAGAATTATTCCAACCTGGTGGTTAAATTCATGGAAGGGTTTAACACCTAGAAACACTCCTTTGAGGAGTTTACGGCCCTAAGGCCATTTCCCTTAGAGTTTGTAGCTGTAAACTCTTAAGGATGAGTGTTTTTGATGTTTTCAAGTCTCATGCACAAGTGGTATAGGTTCTAGGCTTTTATTCCAAGAATATGAAGACCCTTGACACACTTTGGTGCCCCTTTAATGAGTTTACGGCCCATGAACCATGTCATGGCCGTAAACTCACTTTGCAAGGTGATTCTTATGTGTTTAAGGCCCTTGATTTATTGGGAGCAAGTCTAGGTGAAAGTCTAAGGCCTTAGGTGCCTTAAAAGCACCATTTTGAGCATGATTATGAAGTTTACGGCCTAAGATATTCTTGGGTCGTGAACTCCCAAACTTGGGTGGTTCTTGCTTGATTTCATGTCCCTAACACACTCCTATACAAGTCCAAGGCAGTAGTCTATCACGGGGGACAGTCTAGGCTTCGTTTCTGGAGTTTATCGCCCAAGAACACCTTGGGGAGTAAGCTCCTAAATCTAGTGATTTAGCCTTCTAAATCATGTTATAAACACATATAAAGCTTTCTAACACTACTAGAAAGAGTTACTCACGTTTTGGTATAAAAACCCGAAGATCCGTGAGAGAGAAAATGGCTTTTTCTCTAGTTGGAAATGCGAATAATGAATGAATTTGGTTCAGAATTCTATTTATAGTCCTGAGATATTTTTGGTAGAAAATATTTTTATTCTTGAAATGACCTCTAATATAATAGAGTGATGGAATAATAGAGTTGCACTAAACCCTAGTGCATCCACTCTCCTGATATCTCTTGAAGTGTAAACCCTGAATTACTCAAACTTATACGAAAAAGTCTGAAAATTAACTGTGACTGCTATATCTTCTATTGAAGTGATATAGTTTGTACATAATGGACATTTCGGGTTGTCACAAAATCCCCTGAGACACTTGGATTGGAAGATCCTATAGAGTTATGGCATGGAAAGGCGTATGTGTTGTATGTGGTATTTTGGGGAACTCACTAAGCATTTTATGCTTACAGTGTTTGTGTATGTGTTTTAGGTACCAGTGATGATTGCGGGAAGGTGCCGACATGATTCGTACACACTTATGAAGTTTATGTTATGAGATCTTGGGAAATGTTTTGATGTAATAACAATGGACATCTCATGTTTTGTATTACTTATTAATTAAAAGTATGTTTTACAAATGAAAAATTATTTTGAAATTTCACGGTGTTACAATGAGATTAAAACTTAATATGATCGATTGATTCAAATAGGTAAAGTAATCAAACACGAAAAATAGAGATTAAAGTTATGTTGAATGATTATATGCACTGCCTTAGAGAGCTCGATTAAGAACTGCTACTGTAAAGGCAATGTAGGGTTATAAGGAGATCAATACAAATCATGGTGCATGCATGTAATATAAATACCCTAACCCTAGCACAATAATAAAACCGGGTGGATAGGCCCAACCCATTACTAATGGACTATAATTAACATAATACAAAATTGATACAACACTTTATAGCCCAACATTATGTGATGAAGTTGTTGAGATTCTTTAAATAACGTTAGTCAGGTAATGAGGTTCTATTGGAAGTAATAGGCGAAGCTTGTGAGAATAATGTTCCTCAATGAATTGTTTGAGTCTTAATGTGAGGGGTATAGGTGAAACCCACAAAGTCACATGGGTGAGAGGATTGAAGAACCAACATCGTATCTCATATCTTGGCCTTCAGGAAACACAACTACGGGATTCAGACGACATACATGTGGCGGAATGTTGGGGAACAACAACAGGGATTGATTATGTTGCAATTCATGCTACAGAGAGGTCTGGAGGTATACTCAACATATGGGATAAAAATTTGTATAGGGTAGAACATGTAATAAAGTCTAGACATTTTCTTATCACCATTGCAGATTGGAACATATTACAATACAAGGTAATTTTTGCCAACATATATGGGCCCCAATCACCGAATAAGAAATGAGAAGTTTAGGACAACATTTGAAATCCGAGATGGATGGGATATGGATTGTCTTTGGTGACTTCAAAACACTAAAAGACCCCGAGGAAACATATAACTCGCACTTTAGGCCATCCACTGTCTTCTGTTTCAATCGATACATCGAAGAATCGGGACTCCAAGACATTAGCATAGGTGGGCACAAATACACCTACTTCTATCAGACATAATTAAAATTAAGTAAACTGGACAGATTTCTACTGTGCCCTAGCTTTATTAGTCAATTCCCCAATACATTTGTCACCGCCCTCCACGTAAGATATCCGATCATTGCCCAGTTCTCCTACTTTCCACTACTCCAGACTTTGGGAAGACCCATTTCATACTTTTTAACTCATGGATGATGCGGGATGACTTCGAATTGGTCGTATCCAATTATTGGTCATCTTGCGTTGTGTTTGGTGCTCCTGACAATTTCTTTCTGCTAAACTAAAATATCTAAAAAATGAAATTAAAAGATGGCGAGCCTCTGACTTCCCCAATGAGGTGGTAGAGTAGAAGAGATTGAAACGAAGGATACATGCATTGTACTTAGAAGTTGAATCACGTGGACTGAATACGAATGAACTCGGTGAAAGGTGTGCTGGGCTCAAAAAAATTGCGGAGATGGAAAGAATGACATTGGTTGACCTCAAACAAAAGGTACGGATCAAGTGGGTGGTTGATGGGGATGAGAACATATGGTTTTTTCACGGGCATGTGAATAACAATCGTCAAAAGAATTAAATACACATGATCATCATAAATGGCGAATGGGTCACAAACGCTCAAACCATAAAACAAGAGACTTTTAACTTTTACCACAATAAGTTCAGGGAGAAATGGCCTATTAGGCCGAAGCTCATCAGCTCCAAATTTCGGACTCTTGACCCCAATACCAGTAATGAACTGGAAGCACCATTCTCACTCAATAAAAAAAAAAGAGGTATGGGCAAGTGGAAGTGAGAAGGTGCCTGGACCGGATGGTTTTAATTTCAAATTCATTAAAAAGTATTGGAATTTACTGCAGTCGGATATTTATGCATTTGCTAAACACTTTGAGCGACATGGGAGATTTAGCTCCGAGTGTAACTCATCATTTATCACGTTGGTCCCGAAATTAAAGGATCCACTCATTCTCGGGGACTTATCAGTCTTATAGGGTGTATGTACAAAATAATTTTAAAAACACTCGCGAACTGCTTAAAATCGGTGATTGGACTTACTATTGACGAGGTGTAAACGATGTTTGTTGAAGGAAGGAATATACTAGATGGGCCTTTGATCGTTAACGAGTTATGTTCTTGGGCAAAGAAGACAAAAAACCAAAGCCTACTCTTCAAGGTCGACTTTCAGAAGGCCTATAACTCAATCAATTGGGGTTATCTCGAGTCCATCCTAAGACAAATGGGTTATGGTGACACGTGACAAAGGTGGATCATG
Organism: Lactuca saligna; assembly: GCF_052625555.1. Lineage (NCBI taxonomy): Eukaryota > Viridiplantae > Streptophyta > Magnoliopsida > Asterales > Asteraceae > Lactuca > Lactuca saligna. The sequence continues at coordinate 62,357,061 of NC_136425.1, forward strand.
GGATGTCTCACATCGGCTAGAGCCTCTGTGCTAATTAACGGGTCACCCACCGATGAATTTGCTATGGAAAGGGCGGTTAGACAGGGGGGATCCACTCTCCCCTTTCCTGTTCATAATTGCAATGGAAGGATTGAATGTGGCTACGAAAGAGGCTTATGTAAAAGGGCTATTCAAAGGTATAAGGATACCTAACGATGACACTCTAATATCCCACTTATTTTACGCGGATGATGCCCTATTCGTAGGAGAATGGTGTAAAGATAATGTAAAGAATCTATCTAGAATTCTTCGATACTTCCATGTATCCTCCAGCCTCAAAGTAAACCTTCGGAAATCACGTGTGTTCGGTGTTGGGGCGAATTGCCAAGAGGTTGAAAGATGGGCAACCTCGCTAGAATGTGAACCGACATTGCTCCCGTTTAATTACCTTGGAGTGTCGGTGGGTTGGAGTATGAACTTTAATTTTTTTTTGGAAACCGGTGATTGAAAGGTTCCAGTCCAAATTATCACTATGAAAGGTGAAATCCGTATCCTTGAGTGGGAGACTAACTCTACTAATGGTTGTGTTGGGGAACCTTCCCACATTTTGTTTTTTTTTTTTTTTACTGCCCCAATTGGGGTAATTAGGTATCTAGAAAGTATCCGAAGAAGGTTTCTGTGGGGAAGGGGAGAATACAAGAGAAAAGTTTATTGGGTATCATAGGAAAAAATTATAGCTCCCAAGGAGATGGGAGGCCTCGGGTGGGTAACACCATACTTTTCTGGCAGGATTGATGGGTTGGATCGAAGGCTCTCAAGGCAATGTTCCCTGATTTATATAGAATCGAAAGAAAGAAGAGATGTTTGCTTATGGATAGGGTGAATGTCGGCGAACCATCTTGGGAATGGATCTCACATCCATTTTTCGTATCCCAATGTGCAAAACTAATGGGCATATCAGCTCTAATTGATACCTTCCAGTTAATCACACGTGATGACAGTTGATCTGTGGTATCTCTTCTTATGGTGTCTTCCATGTTAGTAGCCTGCACAGATTGATTGACTGGCCTCAATCTCCGATGATTAATGGGAAGGTTGATTGGATTAGAGAACTTCCTAGTATAGCTACATGTTTTGTTTGGCGAGCAAAGCAAGGCCGTATCCCATCTCTAACCGCTTTATCCAGGAGAGGGCTTAATGCAGGATCCACAATATGTGGTTACTGCTCTGTGGCTGAAGAAGGTTCAGATCACATCCTCATATCCTGCCCGTTTGCAAAAGATGTTTGAATTAGATTTTCAGGTGGTGCAGTACCCCTAGGCATCAATTCAAAACAGTTGGCGAGGTGATAGAGTTAGCAAACTCATGGGGGAACTATCGCATTAGGAGGAACAACTTTATCAATATTTCTTATGGGACATAGTGCTGAATATGGAAAATAAGGTGTGGCAGAGCTTTCAAAAACAACCATATCCCACTAACCAAAGTAGTAGAGATCATTAAGTCAGAGGTTTTTACTTGGGTCAGGTGGTACAGGAGGTTAAAATGTTCATTTAAATGGGTTGAGTGGGTTAATTGTCAATTTTTTTGCTTGTAAAAGTTAAATTTGTTCCTGTGTTCTTTTTTATGCTATGTCCGTCTAGCTTTTTGTTAGGCGGGTAGCAGATTCTTCCTTAATATATATTTGCCAGTTAAAAAAAAAAAAAAACTTTTTACGATAAATAAGTTTCAATCATTTTAGATAGTTAAAAGAAAATTCAATCACTATTAAATTAATTTTTTAAATTTAAAACGAAGTAAATGAAAAAATAAATATAAATCAAAATATTTAAATTCGAACACATTCATTTCCAGATGAGGAGTTATTTAATGTAAAATCATTTATGGTGCCACATCGGCCAATGCGGCATAGGACAACCGCCTCACGTTTCACGGGGGGCCCACCTACCAATTCGCGGTGAAAAGTTATTGTTAGCTTTAGACTACCCGACCTTACAGCCTAGCCTATACTCATGTTTCATGTTTTTCATTTCATTTCATTTTCTATAAATACTGTTCTTTTTTACTTACAAATCCTTTTTTTCCTTTTCTTTTTTTAAAACAAGGAATAATATATATAAATAACGAAATAAGAATTTACTTTTGGGATTATTTACATTTAGGATATATAAGGCGTGTTTGTTAAAAATAAGTGTTAATCGGAAGCGGCTAGCAGGTAGTTGGTAGCGGGTAGCAGGTAGCGTATAGCGGGTAGCTAGTAACGGAAGCTGTAACTTTTATTTGTTATATGAGTATTTGACAAAAATAGTTGTAACTTTTGAAATATATAAAATTACATAAAAGAACAATCGATTAAAAATAAATAAATATATAAATATATTTTATGGGTAATTATGGAAAATGATTTCAAAAACTCAGTACGTTTTGTTAAACGCTACATGAAATAGTTTTTTGAATTGGAGCATTTTGTTTAAACTAAAAGTCAACCGCTCGTACTATCAAACGAATTTTTTGTTTAAACTATAACGTTTTGTCAAAAGCTAAAAGTTAGAAGCTTCCAAACGTTTCCAAAAGCTCCATACCAAACACACACACACACACACACACACATATATATATATATATATATATATATATATATATATATATATATATATATATATATATATATATATATATATATAATGTTAGGTTTATGCGAGAGACCCTAATTTTATAAAACCGTGAGACGCAATTATAACCACTTATTTTGTAGATAAAAAATCCTTTTTAAAATACAAAATAATTGAAAATTTTTGAAAATTTTTTTCAAATGTTATTTTCGTTATTTACGTTTTCCAAAAAAAATTAAAAAATACCAAAATAAATAAATATAAAAAAAATATCGGTTTTTTACATATTCTAGTAGAATATTAGAATATTTACATATCTGACAAATTTAGTATAATATTTTAACATTCTAGAAATCATATTAGAATATTTACACTGTAAAATTCTGTTAGAATATTTCACATATTTTCTAAAAAAAAATGGTAATTTTTTTAGTTAAAAAAAGTGACGAAAATAATAATTAAAAAACAATTTTCAGATTTTTTCTTTTATTTTGTATTTTAAAATTATTTTTAGAGTGCGTCTTACGGTCTTACAAAATTAGTATGGGCATTTTAGTTTGGAAACTCTAATTAGCTAGTCTATATATTATGTGTTTCCCTTTCATTGTATTTGTATTTCTCTTTGATAATAATACGAAACCCTAGCCATTATATGTCTTTCACTTGTTAGTTTATATGATATCAGAGCTCAGTTGATCATCTTAACTTTCATTTTGGGGGCGAGTTGTAGTAGGCACGACACTATTCATTGAAGTTATTGTTCATCAAATCACTATTCATCGAAGTTAATGTTCATCGAAATCAGTATTCTTCGAAATCACTATTCATCAAAGTTCGATTTGATTTTTTCGTTTCAATGACTACGAGGGTGTCATTTCGTCTGTCGGTTTTGTTGATTTTGAGATCTTGATTGTTGTTGTTGCTATTCATATTTGGTGTTGTTTTGGTTATTCTCGTTTGAATGATATTAGAATATGGCACTGAGAGATGATTCTTTTCAGTCTATTAGTATCCAACTCGATGGCAAGAACTATGCCTATTGGAGTTATGTTATAAAGAATTTCTTGCAAGGCAAGACTACGTGGGGGATTATTACAGGTGACAGGAAGAAACCAACAGACGAGAAGGCTGCTAATTATGCAACCTTACTGGATTCATGGGAGACTGATAACTCCAAGATCATTACTTGGATTAATAATTCTATTATCCAGTCTATTGATACTCAGTTGGCGAAGTATGACACAACAAAAGAGGTTTGGGATCACTTGGCTAGGCTGTATACTCAATTTAACTTTGCAAAGTAGTATCAGTTAGAGTTTGATATTCGAGCCCTCCAACAGAACAATCGTAGTGTTCTGGAATTTTATGCAGCTATGTCGGATTTGTGGACAGTTAGCTCTTACAGAACCTGATGTGTTGAAGGCTTTTAAGCCTTATATTGATAGAAGGGAAGATCATTGTTTGGTTCAGTTCTTGATGGCATTACGTTCAGATATTAAAGGTATGCATGGATCAATCTTGCATTGCACACGTCTTCCCACTCTTGATTCAGTTGTTAACTAGTTGATTGCTGAAGAAACTCGTATCAAGTCCCATGCTGACAAAGCTCCTAAGACAGCCACTCATGTTGTCTTTTTCTCTTCCACAACTAGCTCAGTCTTCAAACCAAAATCATCCCATATTTGCATTTGATGAGTGTGTTTTATGTATGAAGAAGAACCATTGGAAGGCAAATTGTCCTTTGCTGACAAGTAAGGGAAATCAGCATCAACAACAAGCAAGATCACCAACACAGTCTCAGTCATCACAAAAGAACAGTTCTTCTGGATAATCATGTCCCTCATTTCCATCTATTAGGCCACCATAGTATACTGATGCTACACCTTCAGTTGAGAACAAAACATATTTCACACCACCATCATCCTGGGATCCTGTAACACCCGTAGATTCGGGCTAGTCAATTTGGAGACAATAAGCATTAAAAATTACTTTTTTATAGAATATTATTTAGAATAAATAATCTTAACTAAGTTATAGTATATTTCACAAGGGATCCGTACATATAAGAATGCTGAAATATGATTTATAACGAAGAAGTTATGACCCGTCGAAGTTTTATGGCTAAACCGACACGACACCGCGTAACTTAAAAAAGTGAATTTTTGATAAATTAATTTTTAGTTTTATAATCTAAAAGAAAGTCTTAGTATATGTTAAACCGATAACGTGCATAAAAAGAACTTCCAAATCTGACTTCGTATGAGGAAGTTATGATTTTTCTAAGATTTAGTATAACAGTGCACAACGCAGAAATCGAATTTCAGATCGAGCGATTTTTATCCGACACAACCTAAATAAGAATTTAATATCTTTATAATAGGATATCAACGATAAAAAGACAGTCGAAAACGGAGTCCATATGTAGAAGTTAGGAATTTTACACGCTCGTTAACAATGTAATATTCTCATACTGTTAAATTTAAAATCGGTTGAGAACTAGCCGACGAAGTCTAAACAAAAGTTGTAGATTATGTCTCCACCTACGCGTGGATATAAAGAACATCGAAAATGGAGCTTGTATGCGATAGTTATGGGGTTTAAAAGTTGGTGGGGTGCTGTTGCGAAAGGGGTGATGTAGCTGAATCTGGGTCATTGCTTTCTCCCAAAGTCTTGCCACCAGATACTGACATGTGGCATCAAATTGAGCCATATTTCACCCTATAAATAAAACCCCTTCCACTCTCATTTCTTCACACCTACACCTTTCTTTTTTCTCTCTAAACCTCCCAAACCCCACTAAATCCCTACGAAACTCCCCTAGCGCTAGAAGAAAGCTCCGGAGCGCCCAATGGCTCTGAGAAAAGAGCTTTTCGGCTCACAAGCTCTACTCCAGCGGAGCCTGGTTTTTAGCAAAACCTTTTGTAAGTGAGATAAGCCTACCCTACTTTAAATATATCTTATATTTTAATATAATATCGTTATTATAAACCTATAAATAAGATTTATCAGTGATTCAAAGTTGTTATACTGATTGATCTAATTATGGGGATTATGTCTACACTGTGATTTAGTGAGGTGTTTAAAGTGGGATATCCAGACAGTATGCTTCGTATACCAAACAGACTCTACCTGGTTGTTCCTTACTTGATACATCATGAAGTAGATTCTGAGTTAATGACGAATATAGACTAATAATTAGTCGCAATAAATATTAGACCAAAATCTAGTGGTAATAATACTAGGATTTGTCAAAGGAAATCATATTGTTAAGAAGTGAAGCGCTGCTCGAATTTCGAGTCGTCACTTTAACAAGTAAGTGCATAGTCCCTTTCATTAACATGATTTTAATACAAGTATTGATTGAAGTATTAAATATATGTTTATGTGTGAAATATTTGATGTTTCCTAAAATACGTGTTAAAGAGCATACTTGATAATATATGATGATTTAGGATAAAGAGTAAACCTAAATTAATTATGAGGAATATTGGATTGTATCTTCCTATGAGCACGTGTGAGATATACACGGAGAATAGAAATTTAAGTTATGTCATTGATCTGAGAGCATGGATTAGACATAGTCATTCGTCCCTAGTCCGAGAGTATGGATTGGGCAAAGTCATTTTTCATTAATTTGATGCATGTATTAAGGCGTAGTTAGTTGTCCTTAGTCCGAGAGTATGGATAGGACATAGTTATTTGTCCTTAATCCGAGAGTATGAATATAGACATAGACAATTGTCCCTAGCCCAAGAGTATGGAATGGGCACAATGATTGATCTGAGAACATGGATTAGATCTGGGAGTATGGATTAAGTAAAGAGATAAAATTTAAGGTCCGAGAGTTTGGATAGTGTCATTGTAAGGATTGACGGGGTGGGGTAAGAGCTTTTTATACATGGCGAAATTATATACTTGTGAGTTCTAAAATATATATGATAGAACATTGTAGGACTAAAATCCCTATGTACTCACCAGGTTTCCCAACCTGACCCACTCAGTTTATTTGTATCACAAGTGTCGATACGAAGTTAGATTACACTGAGAGATTAAAGGAGATGTAAATCACTAGTGTAAAAGAATGTAAGGTCTGTTTATGCTTATGTTTCTGTATTGACAATGACATCCCAATGTTTTAAAATGAATAAAATACATTTCTTCGGAAACGCTTTGATAACGTATTTATCATGTTTTTCTGGCAATAAATTCCGCAACATATTTCTTTAAAAGATACTATGGATTTCAAAATAAAGCATAAACAAATCGGTTTTTTCTGGCCGTGAAAACAGGGATATCACAGTTGGTATTAGAGCATTTGTTTAAGCGAACTAGGAATAAAGATTTATTTCTTGACTTAAACTTAAAATTTTAAGCGATGATCATGAGGAGTGTGTTTAGTATATTTTGGGAAGTACACCTGAATAGACACGAGCACTAGCTCATTATCTGTTCAGATTTCTTGACTTAAACTTAAAATTTTAAGCGATGATCTTTGGTCTACTGCCGACCAGATCTGGAAACATTATCTGTTCAGATTTCTAAATGTTTAATTACGATATTAGAACTGACATGTAATTTTTCGATGTAATAAGGAGGAATATGTGTCTAAACCTTCCTCTGTCTATATTCTTATTTCGATACACCAAACGAATGCTTTGGTGCGCAAAACATCATGGTGAAGACTCGTAGTGAATTGAGTAAATGGAGGGAATGAGAAGGCTTACGATACTGAAGGGTACCTATCGGAAGATATCGTAAGAGTGATATTTTGCCTTTAGAATGTGTCTAATAAGTAATACGTCTAGTACGGGAGAAGTACACTTTTGGTTATCAGAAAAAAAATATTTTTGGTATAATCCATGAAGTTATCCAATCGTCTGACATTTCCATCACCAACCGAATTGAAGCAGAATTGATGATTGAAGATATACATGGATGAAGTCCTAGTAGAGTCTAGGGAAAATTATATGATTTTTTGACACATTTGTGTGTGTTAATATTGTTTTTATGATAATGACTTGGAGAATTGCGAGACAAAACTTGGGACGAGTATGAGAAGGTGTGAAGGTAGTAGAAGCCTATAGTACCGGATGCACATGACTTACATTTGGATCAGGGAAAGTCACAAGGTTACTAAGGCGCTAGTAATTGATTCTGTTTTGTTCATGTATGTCGTTACCATCGTTTCGGTAATAACTTAAAAGATGTTTATTATTCCGACCCTAGTGGTCATACCATGGCGAGTCCAACTAAGATGAGTATGTTACATGATTCAGAGAACCAAGATCGATGTAACATCTGACTTAAGACAAAAGATTTATGTGAAAGATAATTGAAACGATCAATAGAAGTATCACGAATAACCATTAAAGTAAGAAGCTTGTAGCTAGAAGTGCTACATGCTAGAATGTGATTATATCGCATGAGAATATGAAGGAAGGTATATTTCTATCTGGAATTTGACTCTAAAAGACTTGAGTCTAAGGGTTGCATCATACGATGAGAGGTCATTAGAACATGACCCATCGGTCTATTTTGGTAATTAAAGAAATTAAGTTTGTAAGAAGAAGAAGGAATCTCCAATAACGATCGATATTGTGACATAAAGGTCATGATTAAGAGTCAAACATGAGATAGAGAGTGGGTGTAAGATCGAGCACCACTTGCAGTAATGAGGACTAAGAGTTAGATACTCATTTGAAGGAACATAGAACTTACGGTTATTACCTAGGATGAAGAGATAACGTATGGAGTCATTATACAACCCTGTTTCGTTGATGATTCCGGGACGTAAAAGGGGGAGATAATTGTAACGCCCGCAGATTCGGGCTGGTCAATTTGGAGACAACAAGCGTCAAAATCGACTTTTTGATAGAAGATTATTTAGAATAAATAATATTAAATAAGTTATGTTATATGTCACAAGGGTTCCGTACATATAAAGAACGCTGAAATCCAAGTTATAACGAAAAATGTTATGATCGATCGAGGTTTTACGGCTAAACCGGCACGGCATTGTGTAACATAAAAAGTGAATTTTTTATAAATTACTTTTTATCCTTAGCAATCTAAAATAAAGTCGTAGTATATGTTAAACCAAGAACGTGCATAAAAAGAACGTCCAAATCTTACTTCGTATGAAGAAGTTATGATTTTTCTAAGATTTAGCACAGTAGTGCACAGCCCGGAATTCGAATTTCAGATCGAGTGATTTTTAGCCGACACAACCTAAATGAGAATTGAATATCTGATTAATAGGAGCTCAACGATAAAAAGACAGTCAAAAACGAAGTCCGTGTGTAAAAGTTATGAATTTTACACGATCGTTAACAATGTAACATTCTCATATTGTTAAATTTAAAATAAGAATTAGCCGACAGAGTCTAAACGAACATTGTAGATTATGTCTCCACCTACACGTGGATATAAAGAACTTCGAAAACAATGCTCGTAGGGTGCTGCTACGAAGGGGTGACGTGGCTGAATCTGGGCCATTGCTTTCTCCCCAAGTCTTGCCTCCAGATGGTGACATGTGGCACCAAGTTGAGCCATATTTTAGCCTATAAATAGAACCCCTTCCACCCTCATTTCTTCACACATCCACATTTCTCTTTCTCTCTCTAACTTCACTCTAAACCTCCCAACACCCCCTAGCGCTAGAAGAAAGCTCCGGAGGGGCCGACGGCTCCGAGAAAAATAACTTTTTAGCTCAGAAGCTCTACTCCAGCGGAGCACGGTTCTTAGCAAAACCCGATGTAAGTGAGACACGCCTGCCATACTTTAAATATAGCTTATATTTAAATATAATATCGTTATTATGAACCTATAAATAAGATTTATCATTGATTCAAAGTCGTTATACTGATTGATCTACTTACGAGGATGATGTCTAGTTTGTGATTTAGTGACGTGTTTAAAGTAAGATTTCCAAACAGTATACTTTGTATACTAAACAGACCCTACCTCCGATACGTTCCTACCTGGTTGTTCCTTACTTGATAGATCATGAAGTAGACTCTGAGTTAATGAAGAATATAGACTAATAATTAGTCGCAATAAATATTAGACTAAAATCTAGAGGTAATAATACTAGGTTTCGTCGAAGGAAATCATATTGTTAAGAAGCGAAGCGCTGCTCGAATTTCGAGTCGTCACTTTAACAAGTAAGTGCATAGTCCCTTTCATTAACATGATTTTAATACAAGTATTGATTGAAGTATTAAATATATGTTTATGTGTGAAATATTTGATGTTTACTAAAATACGTGTTAAAGAGCATACTTGATAATATATGATGATTTAGGATAAAGAGTAAACCTAAATTAATTATGAGGAATATTGGATTGTATCTTCCTATGAGCACGTGTGAGATATACACAAAGAATAGAAATTTAAGTTATGTCATTGATCTGAGAGCATGGATTAGACATATTCATTCGTCCCTAGTCCGAGAGTATGGATTGGGCAAAGTCATTTTTCATTAATTTGGGAGCATGTATTAAGGCGTAGTTTGTTGTCATTAGTCCGAGAGTATGGATAGGACATAGTTATTTGTCATTAATCCGAGAGTATGAATATAGACATAGACAATTGTCCCTAGCCCAAGAGTATGGAATGGGCATAGTTATTGATCCGAGAACATGGATTAGATCTGGGAGTATGGATTAAGTAAAGAGATAAAATTTAAGGTCCGAGAGTTTGGATAGTATCGTTGTAAGGATTGAGAGGTGGGGTAAGAGATTTTTTATACATGGTGAAATTATATACTTGTGAGTTCTAAAATATATATGATATAACATTATGGGATTGAAATCCCTATGTACTCACCAGGTTTCCCAACCTGACCCACTCAATTTATTTGTATCACAAGTGTCGATACGAAGTTAGATTACACTGAGAGATTAAAGGAGATGTAAATCACTAGTGTAAAAGAATGTAAGGTCTGTTTATGCTTATGTTTCTGTATTGACAATGACATCCCAATGTTTTAAAATGAATAAAATACATTTCTTCGGAAACTCTTTCATAACATATTTATCATGTTTTTCTGGGAACAAATTCTGCACTGTATTTCTTTTAAAGATACTATGGTTTTCAAAATAAGCATAAACAAATCGGTTTTTTCTGGCTGTGAAAACGGGGATATCACAGTTGGTATTAGAGCATTTTTTTAAGCGAACTAGGAATAAAGATTTATTTCTAGACTTAGACTTAAAATTTTAAGCGATGATCATGAGGAGTGTGTTTAGTATATTTTGGGAAGTACACCTGAATAGACACGAGCACTAGCTCATTTAGGGAAGATGCCTAAATTGCTTTTATGTGCTGAATAATTTGCGATGCTTTATGATGCTATCGTTTGATCGGATCTTTGGTCTGTTGCCGACCAGATCTGGAAACTTTATCTATTTAGATTTGTAAATGTTTAATTATGGTATTAGAACTGACATGTAATTTTTCGATGTAATAAGGAGGAATATGTGTCTAAACCTTCCTCTATCTATATTCTTATCTCGATACACCAAACGAATGCTTTGATGCGCAAAACATCATGGTGAAGACTCGTAGTGAATTGAGTAAATGGAGGGAATGAGAAGGCTTACGATACTGAAGGGTACCTATCGGATTATATCGTAAGGGTGATATCTTGCCTTTAGAATGTGTCTAATAAATAATACGTCTAGTACGGGAGAAGTACACTTCCGGTTATCAGAAAGAAATATTTTTGGTATAATCCATGAAGTTATCCAATCGTCTGACATTTCCATCACCAACCGAGTTGAAGCAGAATTGATGATTGAAGATACACATAAATGAAGTCCTAGTAGCGTCTAGGGAAAATTATATGATTTTTTTGACACATTTGTGTGTGTTAATATTGTTTTTGTGATAATGACTTGGAGAACTGTGAGACAATACTTGGGACGCGTATGAGAAGGTGTGAAGGTAGTAGAGGCCTATACTACCGGATGCACATGACTCACATTTGGATCAGGGAAACTCACAAGGTTACTAAGGCGCTAGTAATTGATTCTGTTTTGTTCATGTATGTCGTTACCATCGTTTCGGTAATAACTTAAAAGATGTTTATTATTCCGACCCTAGTGGTCATACCATGGCGAGTCCAACTAAGATGAGTATGTTACATGGTTCAGAGAACCAAGATCGATGTAACATCTGGCTTAAGACAAAAGATTTATGTGAAATATAATTGAAACGATCAATAGAAGTATCACGAATAACCATTAAAGTAAGAAGCTTGTAGCTAGAAGTGCTAAATGCTAGAATGTGATTATATCGCATGAGAATATGAAGGAAGGTATATTTCTATCTAGAATTTGACTCTAAAAGACCTGAGTCTAAGGGTTGCATCATACAATGAGAGGTCATTAGAACGTGACCCATCGGTCTATTTTGGTAATTAAAGAAATTAAGTTTGTAAGAAGAAGAAGGAATCTCCAATAACGATCGATATTGTGACATAAAGGTCATGATTAAGAGTCAAACATGAGATAGAGAGTGGGTGTAAGATTGAGCACCGCTTGCAGTAATGAGGACTAAGAGTTAGATACTCATTCGAAGGAACATAGAACTTACGATTATTACCTAGGATGAAGAGATAACGTATGGAGTCATTATACAACCCTGTTTCGTTGATGATTCTGGGACGTAAAAGGGGGAGATAATTGTAACGCCCGCAGATTCGAGCTGGTCAATTTGGAGACAACAAGCGTCAAAATCGACTTTTTGATAGAAGATTATTTAGAATAAATAATATTAAATAAGTTATGTTATATGTCACAAGGGTTCCGTACATATAAAGAACGCTGAAATCCAAGTTATAACGAAGAAGTTATGATCGATCGAAGTTTTACGGCTAAACCGACACGACACCGTGTAATGTAAAAAGTGAATTTTTGATAAATTAAATTTTAGCCTTATCAATCTAGAATAAAGTCGTAGTATACGTTAAACCAAGAACGTGCATAAAAAGAATGTCCAAATCTGACTTCGTATGAGGAAGTTATGATTTTTCTAAGATTTTGCACAACAATGCACAGCTCGGAATTCGAATTTCAGATTGAGTGATTTTTAGCCGACACAACCTAAATGAGAATTGAATATCTTATTAATAGGAGCTCAACGATAAAAAGACAGTCGAAAACGGAGTCCGTGTGTAGAAGTTATGAATTTTACACGATCGTTAACAATGTAATATTCTCATATTGTTAAATTTAAAATTGGTCGAGAATTAGCTGACAAAGTTTAAACGAACATCGTAGATTATGTCTCCACCTACACGTAGATATAAAGAACGTCGAAACAAAGCTCGTATGTGAAAGTTACAGGGTTTAGAAGTCGGTAGGGTGCTGCTGCAAAGGGGGTGACATGGCTGAATCTGGGTCATTGCTTTCTCCCCAAGTCTTGCCTCCAGATGGTGACATGTGGCACCAAGTTGAGCCATATTTTAGCCTATAAATAGAACCCCTTCCACCCTCATTTCTCCACACATCCACCTTCTCTTTCTCTCTCTAACTTCTCTCTAAACCTCCCAAAACCCCCTAGCGCTAGAAGAAAGCTCCGGAGGGGCCGACGGCTCCGAGAAAAAGAAATTTTTAGCTCAGAAGCTCTACTCCAGCGGAGCACGGTTCTTAGCAAAACCCGATGTAAGTGAGACACGCCTGCCATACTTTAAATATAACTTATATTTAAATATAATATCGTTATTATGAACCTATAAATAAGATTTATCAGTGATTCAAAGTCATTATACTGATTGATCTACTTACGAGGATGATGTCTAGTTTGTGATTTAGTGACGTGTTTAAAGTAAGATTTCCAAACAGTATACTTTGTATACTAAACAGACCCTACCTCCGATACGTTCCTACCTGGTTGTTCCTTACTTGATAGATCATGAAGTAGACTCTGAGTTAATGACGAATATAGACTAATAATTAGTCGCAATAAATATTAGACTAAAATCTAGAGGTAATAATACTAGGTTTCGTCGAAGGAAATCATATTGTTAAGAAGCGAAGCGCTGCTCGAATTTCGAGTCGTCACTTTAACAAGTAAGTGCATAGTCCCTTTCATTAACATGATTTTAATACAAGTATTGATTGAAGTATTAAATATATGTTTATGTGTGAAATATTTGATGTTTACTAAAATACGTGTTAAAGAGCATACTTGATAATATATGATGATTTAGGATAAAGAGTAAACCTAAATTAATTATGAGGAATATTGGATTGTATCTTCCTATGAGCACGTGTGAGATATACACGGAAAATAGAAATTTAAGTTATGTCATTGATCTGAGAGCATGGATTAGACATATTCATTCGTCCCTAGTCCGAGAGTATGGATTGGGCAAAGTCATTTTTCATTAATTTGGGAGCATGTATTAAGGCGTAGTTAGTTGTCCTTAGTCCGAGAGTATGGATAGGACATAGTTATTTGTCATTAATCCGAGAGTATGAATATAGACATAGACAATTGTCCCTAGCCCAAGAGTATGGAATGGGCACAGTTATTGATCCGAGAACATGGATTAGATCTGGGAGTATGGATTAAGTAAAGAGATAAAATTTAAGGTCCGAGAGTTTGGATAGTATCGTTGTAAGGATTGAGGGGGTGGGGTAAGAGTTGTTTATACATGGTGAAATTGTATATTTGTGAGTTCTAATATATATATATATATATATATGATATAATATAATGGGATTTAAATCCCTATGTACTCACCAAGTTTCCCAACCTAACCCACTCAGTTTATTTGTATCACTAGTGTTGATACGAAGCTACATTATAGTGAGAGATTAAAGGAGATGTAAATCACTAGTGTAAAAGAATGTAAGGTCTATTCATGCTTATGTTTCTGTATTAACAATGACATCCCAATGTTATAAAATGAATAAAATACATTTCTTCGGAAATGCTTTGATAACGTATTTATCATGTTTTTCTGGGAACAAATTCCGCAACATATTTCTTTAAAAGATACTCTGATTTTCAAAATAAGGCATAAACAAATCGGTCTTTTCTAGCCATAAAATAGGGGATGTCACAGATCCACAGATTGTTCAGAAGTCCAAAAAGTTGTTAGATACCAATCCAACTTCCATGTAAGCTTCCATGTCTCATTCAGGTCTTTCTTCATCCAACACGTTAGGTATTCCTTCATCCTTGTGGATATTGGATTCTGGTGTATCTCATCACATTGTCACCATAATTATGATCTTTTTCTTCATTATCTTCTCGTACACCTATCTCTGTTATGTCTGCTAGTGCTACACCCATGTCAGTAGAGGGTGTTGGCTTTGTTGTCACTTCTTATGTATCTTTAATAGATGTGTATTACATTCCCACACTTTCTTTGAATCTTGCATCCTTCAGTCAGTTGTGTAAATCAGGTTGTTGGGTGTTCTTTGCTGATTCATTATGCAGTGTACATGTCATTTGGTCTCGGAGGGTGATTGGGATAGGTCGTAGACTTGGGGAGTTATATGTTTTGGAGCAGCTACATATTGCTGATGTTGATGCATCTAGTGTCGATTTGTTGTCTTGTCGTTTAAACCCTTCGTCGTTTGTTTTTTATCTTTGGCATTCTCGTTTGGGACATGTGTCAGCATTTTGTTTTTGGTTTCCACTGTTGTGTTAGGCTCTTTTAAATTTGATGATATTTCTGATTGTTGTGGTTGTAAACTGGGAAAATTTTCTACTTTACCGTTTAATAAAAGTGTCACTAGTTATGCTGCTCCCTTTGATATCGTGCATTCTGATGTATGGGTTCCCTCTCTGATCACCCCTAAATTGGGAGCTAACTATTATGTTTCATTCATTGATGATTACATTCATTATACAAGGGTTTATTTTATGAAGCGCATGTCTGACTTTTTCACCATATATAGTGAATTCAGAGCTCTTGTCAAGACTCAATATTCCAGCTGTCATAAAATGTTTTTGGTGTGATTTGGAGGAGAATTTACCTCCAATGATTTTAAAAAATTATTGGCATATGATGGCATTATACATCGATCATCTTCTACAGACACTCCTTAGCATAATGGTGTTGTAGAAAGAAAACATCAACATCTCCTAGAAACTGCCAGATCCTTACTACTTTTTGCTCAAGTTCCCAATATGTTTTGGGAAAAAGTTTTTCATACCGCCACTTATGTTATTAACTGCATTCCTACTGCATATACTTCGGGGAAGTATCCTTATGAAATGTTGTTTGGACAACTTCCATATTATTCTTCATTACGAGTGTTTGGGTGTACATGTTTTGTCTTGCAGCCTCATGTAGAGAGATATAAGTTGTCTTCAAAATCAGCTCTTTATGTTTTTTTGGGATATGGTATTGGTCAGAAAGCTTATCAGTGCTATGATCCTTCAAATCAGAAACTGTATGTCTGTCGCAATGTCACTTTTTTGAGCAATTCTGTTCTATAGCATTCCTGTTCAGTCACATGATGCAACCCGATAAGAGCTTCGTACTATTGATTCGTTTAGTCACATGTTTAGCATTGACATTGATGATCCACCACATGTCATTGATCCACTACTTGCTGATGATCTACCACCTGTCGATGATCATTTGTCTGCAGATCATCAAGACCCCCTCCATCAAGGCCTTATCGTAATAAGAAGTCCACAAAGCTTCTTGACTTTGTATATTCCTCTTACTCACCGGTGTTTTCCTCCTTTATTGCTAATGTACATCGTCCATCTAAGCCAACATCCTATAAAGAGTCCTTTTATGATCCCCTTTGACAGGCCACTATGGCTGAGGAACTTACGACTCTTTATTAGACTCATACATGGGATATGATTCTGCTTCCTCCCGGAAAACATACGATTGGTTGTCATTGGGTATATAAAATCAAAACAAAGTCTGATGGATCCGTTGAGCGTTATAAAGCCAGACTTGTTGGGAAAGGGTACACACAAAAGTATGGTATAGATTATTAGGAGAGGTTTGCTCCTGTTGCAAAAATGACAACTGTTCGCACCTTGATTGCAGTTTCCTCCATTCGCCAATGGAGGATTTATCAGATGGATGTCAAGAATGCTTTCTTGAATGGTGATCTTCATGAGAAAGTATACATGTCTCCTCCCCCTAGGGTTGCTCACCAACCAGGTGAAGTTTGTCGACTTCGGAAGGCACTATATGGCCTCAAACAAGCCCCTCGTGCTTGGTTTGAGAAATTTTCTATGATAATTACTTCACTTGGTTTTCAACCAAGTAACCATGATTCGACTCTATTTATTCGATGTACAAATGCAGGTCAAATTATTCTTTCCTTATATGTCGATGATATGATTATTACTAGTGATGATCATGATGGTATAGAGTCTTTAAAGCGTGATTTGGCTCACCGTTTTGCTATGAAAGACTTGGTTTTGCTACGTTATTTCTTGGGGAATGAAGTTGCTCAATCTCCAAAGGGTTATCTTTTATCTCAAAAGAAGTATATTTTCGATTTGTTTGAACGTGTACGAGTCACAGATAATCAAATAGTTGATACACCTATAAAGAGTAATGCAAAGTACTCTCCAACTGATGGTGTCCTATTATCAGATCTAAGCCTTTATCGTACCATTGTTGGGATTTTGGTTTACCTGGCTGTCACTAGACCAGATATTGCTCATGCAGTTCGTGTGGTTAGTTAGTTTGTCACTGTGCCAACTACTGTTCATTGGGGAGTTGTTCTTTGTATTTTGAGATATTTACGTGGTACTCAGTTCCGCACTCTTATGTTTCTATCTACATCCTCTCTTGAGTTGCATGCCTATAGCAATGCAAATTGGGATAGTGATATTTATGATTATAAGTCCACTACTGGGTATTGTGTTTTTCTTAGAGATTCATTGGTATCACAGAAAAGCAAGAAACAAGATGTTATTTCTTGATCTTCTACAGAATCTGAGTATGGAACCATGGCTATCGCTACTTGTGAGATTGTTTGGTTCAGATGGCTTCTTGAAGATATGGGCATTCACAATTCTCATCCTACCCCTTTGTATTATGACAACGAGAGTGCGATAATGATTCCCAAGAATTCAGTGTTTCATGAGCGCATAAAGCACATTGAGATTGACTGTCATTTTACACGTCCTCATCTCTAGAAGGGCACTATCTCCCTTCCTTATGTACCTTCCTCTCCGCAGATTGTTGATATTCTTACGAAGCCGTTGACTGCTCATCGGTTCCATTTTTTGTCTGACAAACTCTCAATACTTATTGATGTTACATTGTTAGTTTGAGGGGGGATGTTAGCCTAATAAAATTTTGAGCTTTTATCTTGTATTGAGTTTTATGATTGAGTCTTTTAGCTAGAAAACCCTAATTAGCTAGTCTATATATTATGTCTTTCCCTTTTATCGTATTTGTCTTCTCTTTGATAATAATACGAAACCCTAGTCGTTATATGTCTTTCACTTGTTAGTTTACATTTCCATGGTTGAATCCTTGCAAAAGACAATGGTGAAATCAAAACCAGATCACTAAAGGAATCAGTTTCCTAATATGAAGACTCAATCCATTTCTAGAGATGATTTTCAAATTCAATATCGATGTATGCTTTTGGTCCCAAGTTCTTGAGCCTCCTCGATTCTTTTATCTCCATCTCCATTCACATTTTTTTTTATCTTGACAATGTTCCATTCCCAAGATGACACCTTTTAATTACGTTCAACGAAAATTCTAGTCCTTTGATATCGAAACCCAACCCTCCCCATTGTATAAAAGAGGTTATAAGCTTCGACCAATAGTAGATAAGACATCGAATAACACTCCTGTTTTTTTTATTTATTTATTTATTATTATTATTATTATTATTATTATTATTATTATTATTATTATTAATTAACTTATGATATTTTTTGTGTGTTGGCATCTAGAAAAATATATTTTAGGTATTTGATATAGTTTCCTAACATTTTTCTATGTTAATGTTTTCTTAAAAGCAATGGAATTATAGGGATGTTGTGAGTCATAATGAAAGTAAGGTTGTTATAAATCAAGATGAAGGTGATGTTGATCTAAACATTTCTTAGTGTTTGGGATGTTTTGGAGCAAAACCAGTGTAACTTATTGTCTTGTCTCAGTACAATGACAATTACAACAATATTTAAACCCCACAGTGAATGAGGTTAATAGAAAGATAGATGTAGGCACTCATGCCTCCATGTTCCATCTAAGGGGTAAATATATTAAGTTGTGGAGACTAATTCACTGTTTTAACCTATAGCTGCTAGTTCTTATATTATATTCGCCTTAAATTTTCGACACATGCCAGTTTTCGTTAGAGAGTTTCTGGGTTTGGCCTTATTGGTAGTTACATGTCAAACAACTATTATTTGTATTTCATGAATCCGTGTAACGTAATCACTGAAGCCTTTCATCAGTAAACAATAAAACATCTATCATATTTGATTGTTGATGTAGTTGATCATCCTGATCATGTTAACCATGTAACTATTGTGTTCTTAATTCCATTTACATTTATTACTCTGTTTGAGAAATCGTTGAGTCATTTATTGAAATGCTTAAAACCTAACAAAAAAATACTAATTTCATGGAAGACATCCGATATATAAATTGTAGGCTTGTAAAGGTGCATATAATATTAAATCATAAAATATTAACAATAAAACTCAAAGAAGAAAAGAGAAGGGTGAAAAATAAGGAAAACCAATAAGCACTAAATGTTGTATGAAAGACACAATCATACAACAAAGAAACTATGACATATATAATTATACTACCATGATTATAAGTCTTAACACCCTTCTATATGAGACCACGTCCTAAAAAAATCAATTCTCTAATGTCTAATATCATGTTATCTTATCACTTTCTTAACCATAGCCACCAGGTGTGTCCTTTAGGTATTTCCATATCATGACAATCTTCATCCCCTCAATTTTTTGGTGATCAATGTTGCTTCCAACAAATTAACAATTTTTGCATTCATGTCTTGTGTACAATCATGTGCAACAAAAATACTTTAAATGTTAAAAAGATGGTTATCTACCATACTATCACCCTACCAAAAGTTGTCATTTATTTACCAGATAATATATAGTCTTCTTCAACATCCTTGTCTCTATCAACCGCAACGCAGAGACACATATTTAGACATGGTCAAAAGATAAGAAATCCAAGCCATGTGGTCCATCAAACATAGTTAGGTCGTCCATCCTTCTCGGCAAGGGTGTCTATGAATTTTGTTTTGACGTTTATTTATTGTTCAAGACATTTTGCATTATCTTTAATGCATAACTCAATAATAAACGAGAAATTAATCTTGTCAAATAATGTAAATCATGATATTCTTCTATTTTTTCTATATAAGTTTGTTGAATATCTAACTAAAGGTCTTATGTTTTTTTATAGAATCACATCTGAATCAAATATTACATTTATTCTAGAACATTTTTGTAATTAAAAAAAAAAAAAAAAACAGAATTAGTTATTGTACAATGTATCAATACAATAGAACAATACAAATTCTTAAATTAAGGCGTTCTTAATATTACTATTTTGAGAAAGACCACATATCATTTAGTTATAAGCTTAATGGTGTTAACTCTCGATAGCCAATATGATCATATTATATATCAAAAACAAAATTTACTCACAATTTGATTAAATATACATTTTTATTTAACTCGAAGCATGGTATGTCTTATTTTTATGGTGTGATTAGTTAATTTCGAAAATCATAATGAAATCAATGTGAATGAATATTATTATTGTAATTTATGAAAGTAAAAAAAAAATAATAATAAATAAATAAATTCAAATAGAGACTAGACCTTACATTTCGTAGAGGAAATACAATTATGTCAAAATGCATTGACTCAACCCACTAGGAAGGTAGGCGCGTTCACTTGACTTCCTTTGTAATAACTTTCACTTGCTTTCTTTCACAGTCCATCGCTCCGATGTCTACTAGACAAGGGTGGTCCCAAGGTTTTTGAACTCTTTTTGCAAACTATATAGTCGCCTTCAAATGGACACTTGTGGTAAATTTTAAAAAGACAACCTTTGTACCACAAAAAAGAAAAGATGGGAACTTGTGGGTTACACAAAAACAAAAATTATACTACTTATTTTAAAATTGATATATTGTTTTGAAACTTGACCCACAAATTATAAGAAAATGATTCAAAAATATAATATAAATACTAAACATGTCTAAATATTACATTTTGATTCTAGACGCCAAATAACAATTAAGTAATAAAGAGATTTTAATCTAATGGTATTTGGTATTATCTTTTTTCTTTAATGTTGAGGGTTCAAGTCCTGCTCTGAACATAAGTGGATTTAATAAGTAGTTTAGGAGTAGATTAAATTTGTTGTTTAAAAATAAATAAATAAATAAAATAACAATTAAGTAAATATTGTTTTGAGTTTTCAATTCCTTAAATTTGCAAAGATTGTCCAAAATGTACATCTAGTAAATCTCAAACATGTAATCTCGTAATTAATTAAATTTTACACTGTAAAGAAAACAAATTTATAAAGTTTTTTTTTTTTTTTTTTTTTTTTTTTTTTTTTTATTTTATTTTTTATCATTTATCATATTCTCATTCAATTTATCAAATGTTATTTTATGGTTATTTTGAATTAGTTTATTCCACATATCATTTTATGATTTTTTTTTCTATTTTATTAAATTCTACATAATATTTTAATGTAATAATTATAATAAATGGATATAAAATTCATTGATGAACTTACCTTTTAATTTTAAAATTCCTAAAATTAAAGTACATTAGTTTTTTTTATTTATTTAAATTATTTGTTTAAATTTAAAAGATAAAAAACATTTTCATTATACTAATTCATTATTTTTCTTATTTTCTTATAAATTCAAAGTTTTCAAATATTTTGATTTTTACATTTTTTTTAAAAATTAATCCATATGATACATGAGTTTTACAACTAGTTTTTAATAATATAAAAATATAATTTTGTTATTGCAATTCATTAAGAAAAATGCACATCATTGTTAATTAGAATATATGGGATCATCACTATATCGTAGATCGTTTATGTGTTTCATTTCATGCTATGTGTTTCATTTCATGCTTTTATCTTTTTATGGATATAGTTAGATACGTGTCACATTCTTTCGTTTTCCATGACTCATTATATTCTTGAGAAATTTTGCTTTCTCACGTTTATTTATGGTTAACAAACCATAATCTCATACAATGTAGAATTCACAACAAATGATGACAATAAAGAAATTCTTACTCAAAAACTGAAAAAACATTGCATAAAAATTACAAAGCCACGTGATTGATGGAATCAAGACGTAAAGAAATGTACTAAAACAATACATTATAAGCATTTCGTTTATTGTGTGACGGAAAAAGTCGTCATAATCTGAAAGGAAATATTTACTAGGTATTTCAAAACTAGCCAAATAGCCACATATTTGTCACGGATTACTAATCCGGGATTAGTGATACAGTTCCCACGGAATTGTTTTAGTAACGGATTTTCCATGGAAGTGTTTTAGCAACGGATTCCCCACAAATATTTAGTTAAAGATATTGAAGTCAAAATGAAAAGGTAATATTTTATGTACGCATGCAATGAATAAATTACACAACTAAGACAAAATGAATAGGAATAATATTGTATGTTCTTGATATCTCTCGTATTTCTATATGTTCACTAAATAAATCACACAACTATTTATAAGAATTAGAAATGAATTCTAAACCACCTCAAAAACTACAACTTTTCTAACATAACTCTTATTTTAACTATAACATTATCCTTAATTGATATATCTCTTATAAATAAGGTCATTCAAATAAATATGGTTTAAGATATATCATTTTTTTACCATATTCATTTGAATCTCTTAAACTCTTCAGGTTTAAGATATGAAATTTTCTTAAACCATATTCATTTAAAATTCCTAAACTCTTTACTTTATGTTGCTTAAATAATCATTTAATTGAATATTTTTGCCTCTATAAAAACACTTGATCCTCTCCTCATTTCATTTTCATTATCTAGAGTCCATGAAAATGAAGAAGTTGCAAATAGGTTTGCTTTCTTCTTTCCATATTTTTTCCCTTATATATATTCTTAAAATTCAATAACAAGTTTGTTGTATACAAGAGTCAATACAAAAGTTTATGATATTTAGTGATAATGAAGAATTGACTCAATGTTTTATATTTAGAGCCAAAAGAAAAGTGTTTTCAAGTTTGATGTGTTTATGTCTTGAAATTGGGTTTGCGAAAGAAAAAAGAAGATATAAACAATGATAATTTTTAAATGAAAATTGTACATTTCGAACTAAAAGAAAATTGTTGTGAATTTTAATGTTTTTTAAATGTATTTAAACAAGAATTGTATTTTGATGAGTTTTCTTCACATTCATGAAATAAGTAAAGAAGAAATTATGCATGTTAATATTTTTGAATTGTGTTTTCGAAAGAAAAAAAAGAGATTATGAATTAGTTTTTGATGGGTTTTGTTCACATTTATGAAAATATAAATGTCTCAATTCATTTGTTTTATGACACATTTTTTTAGTGTGCATAGGTATGGTGATTCTACGATGTTATGTTGTTTTTTTGTCACTAATATGACTTTTATTTAATGCCATACTTCTTTTAATTCTTATATTTTTAAGTGTTGCGATTTAAAAATTCTTCATATCACAACATTCAACTTCCAAATTTTTTAATATAAAATGGTTTGGAAGAATCTATATTTCGATGATTGTGCTATTGTAAAAAAATATACATAAATGTGATTAATTTTATTGGTTATATATATTGGGGTTGAAAGTTATCAACTACTAATTGTAAACATATGATAATTATTATTTCTAAAATTGTAGGGTCTTAAGTTTGTATATAATCCATCTCCAAACAACTTTTTGTAATTTAATATATAAATGCGAATATTTTTATTAGGTAGTTATGATATTGGAGTATTAAATATATAACTATGTATTATATATTTTATTAATATGTTTGTAGAGCAAAGATAACATACACTCTCATATAAATAAATACATACAAAATAATAGATACACAAATTATAGTTTTTAAAAATTGGTATGAAGGCCTTTGTTATAATATTTGATCTAATATTTGATCTGATTGCATTATTCATTGATTTACTAAACACAATATACATATTTTAATCATATTTAATTAATTCTGATAAATATGAATTAAATATCATTAATAAAATAAACATAAACTATAATAGTTTACTTCTAAATAACATTTAATTGGAAGTTGAAAAGTTGGAATATTAAAATGGAACTTTATTGCAATTAATAATTTCTCATTACATCAATTTGGTTATATATATATATATATATATATATATATATATATATATATATATATATATATATATATATATATATATATATATATATATATATATATATAATATAAAAACATATAAAAATTCTATGAATATTGTTTTTTTTAACTATCCTCCCTATTATTTTAATGACATAATCCTTTTAATTCTTATATTTTTAAGAGTTGCACTTTGAACATTTTTCGCATCATAACGCAACTTCATTTTTTTTTTTATTACAAAACGGTTTTTGGAAGAATCTATATTTCGATGATTGCGTCATAATTTAATACACATAAATATAATTAATTTTATTGATTGTATTATATATTTAGCATATTTTACAAAGTAACCTCATTTATTTTTGATTTTAGAATTATTTGATGTGATTTTAATTGACCTAAAAATTCCTTTTATATATATATATATATATATATATATATATATATATATATATATATATATATATATATATATATATATATATATATATATATATATTATAGGTTCATGTTCATTTGAGACCATTCTAATTTTGTGAGACCGTGAGACCAAATCTAAAAATAATTTTAAAATGCAAAATAAATGGAAAAATCCAAAAATTCTTTTTTTAAATATTATTTTCGGAACTTGAATTAACTAAAAAAAATATAAAAAAATATAAAAAATAAAAAAAATATAAAAAAAAATAAAAAAAATTCCGTTTTTTTTTTTTTGAAAAATACGTGAAATATTCTAAATAGAATATTACACTGACATATTCTAAAAAATAATTTTAAAATGCAAAATAAATGGAAAAATCTAAAAATTCTTTTTTTAAATATTATTTTCGGAACTTGAATTAACTAAAAAAAATAAAAAAAAATTCTGTTTTTTTTTTTTGAAAAATACGTAAAATATTCTAAATAGATAATTACACTGTACATATTCTAAAAATAATTTTAAAATGCAAAATAAATGGAAAAATCAAAAAATTCTTTTTTTAAATATTATTTTCGGAACATGAGTTAACTAAAAAATAAATAAATAAATAAAAATAAAATTAAAAAAATAAAAAAATGTGTCTCACGGTCTCACAAAATATAGGTGGTCTCAAATGAACCTAACCCTATATATATATATATATATATATATATATATATATATATATATATATATATATATATATATATATATATATATATATATATATATATATATATATATATATATGAAATTTTATTTTTTAAATATAATATATTAGATTAATAAAAATATATAATAAAATATAATTAAAATGATTAAAATAATATAGTTATGAGATAAGGGATTATATCTAATGCGTAATATATATAAACGGTTGAAATATTAAGTGGTCAATAAATCCTAACAAAATATATTATCTCCATTATTAAGTGTTTAATAGAATTTTAATAGTTCATAAAAACTTCCATTAAAGATGATCTAATTTATGAAAATGATGCTTTTTTTTTATTTTACTTAATATTTATCAAAAAAATTATGAGCCATTTTCTATAAATGTTTTAAAATAAGGTTTTTTATTGATTAACCATACCAATAGTTAAAAATAATACTCAACCATTTAATAATTTTTTAATTAATTTATCATAACAATAGTGAAAAGTAACACTAAATCAAAATTTGTATTTAATTTTATTAATGTGTAAAGTGAGTGTAGAGGTCATTACGAAATTTTGATTGCAATATAAATTTATCTTATCATATTGTTTAAAAAACTTATAGTTGTATATATCAACATAATGTAAGAATTATTATTTTGTAATTAATATAAATGTAACATCCCGATGATGAGATATTTTCAATTTTAACCCTATGTATGAAATAATATTACATTTTGACCATTGGGCATGAGAAAGTTTGCACGAATGGCCTATAGTGGCAATTTAGTGATTTTGGCCAAAGGCCTAGTACGTTGGGCGCACTAGGGTGGGCCTTAGTACGCTAAACGTACACCACGTACACAAGGCGTACATGAAGAAAAATTAAACCCTAATTTTTAGGGTTTGGTCCATATATAAACATGATTCTCACCTCATTTCTCATTCCCTCATCAGCCTCCATCTGAGAAAACATTCCTTTAGCAAACCCTAAGTGAGAAGAGTGCATTTTGAGCTTATTTGTGTGTTTTGGTGGTGTTCTTGAAGAAGGAGAAGAAGTTGGTAGAAGGACTTTGAAGCTTGGAAGCAACTTAGATATAGGATGCTCTCCTTGCTAACAAGCTCCAAAAGGTAAAAAGTTTATAACTGGATCATCATATCTTTTGGATCTAGCAATTACTTCATTTAGGGCATTTTTGCTCCCAAATATGGTGATTCTTGAGCATGGAGTGTTCTTAACCAAATAAGTCATCCTTTCAGACCTAGTGAGGTGTCTTGAGTCATAAAATCGAGGTCTTGATGCCTAGCTCTTCCCCGTGCATGCTCTAGGATGGTCTTTAGGTGTTAAGAAGATAAGTTGATTGGTATTAAGCACTTAAAGGGCATGCAAATTCATAAAGTTGGAAAATTTATGACTCTCCATGATATTTTAACCTTGGATCTACAATTAGATGTGATAAGTCGAAGTAATAAGCTCTTAATAGGTTAAGAAGGAAGTTGATACATACATTAGGCGTACCAAATGGTACGTTGCGTGTACGTAGATTTAGCCTTGACATCTTGGACCATGAGTACACCCTACGTACCTCCGGAGTACGCCCCGCATACGAGCCTTGAGTTGACTTGTTGATTTTGAAAAGATTTGACTAATGCCATTTTGGGAAAAATGTTAGTAATTTAATTGGAAATGTTCTGATATTTAGGAGTCGGTTACCGGAGCAGGGATTTATTCAGGATACATTCAGACTGTGAGGTGTGTTTTCTTTACTGTACCCATGGGTCGAAGGCACCAATGCCGACCTACTAGATTTTTATTTATTTATTCTGGTTAGGATAGTGATATGATAGTTGTGGACGTTCAGTAGAATCGTATGATTATCTATGTTTTCTGGTTCTATGTTTATGTTTATTTGTGCATATGTCGACATGTTGTTTTGGGTTGAGGCGGTCCTGCTTTGTATTGTAGGCCAAGAGACCTAGGGACGACCGAATAGGCTGTAGACCTTGTGAGGTGGTCCAGTCTGGCTGGCAGCTCGTGGAGCGGTCCGGATAGACTGTAGGCCCTACAAGGTGGTCCAATCATGCCGTAGGCTTGTAGAGAAGTCTAGATAGGTAGTGGGATCTGCGAGGCGGTCCAGTCAGGCTAGCTGCTCATATTTTATGCTCAATTTTTATGTGGTGTGTGGTACTTTTGGGGAACTCACTAATCTTTGGCTTATAGTTTCAGTTTATGGTTTCAGTTACTTCTGAGGATTGTAGGAAGGCAAAGGTGTGATCATACAAAACTTTTTGTTTTATATATCTGGGTCTTGGGGAAAACTTTGATTTGAAATAATGCTTTTGAAATAAAGACTATTTTTGTAAACAATGTTGATGAATGGTTGATTTTAAAATTATAAATTTATTGTGATTTTTGAGTGTTACAAGTTGGTATCAAAGCCTTAGTTTGAGAGAACTAGATGAAAATTCGTGTGAATCCAGACTCAAACTAAGGAACTGTAAAAGTGTTTAAACTGATTTTCAAAAAAATATATTTTGAAAAGTAAACAAGGATGGATGCGATGTGTACGGTCAGCTGGAGCAAGAAAGTATACGCCAAATTACCCACACTATTATTTGCTATTATGTTTATGATAGAACAACATGCTCTTGATAGGCTAAGGATCTTCGGGAATTGCATGATAGAATTGTCTGATAATTAATGTCTACTAGCCTAAGGTTTCTTCCTTGTATGAAATTGACATCATTACTATAGTTTCTTAGTGTATGCATCATAATTGTACATAACTGAGATTCTATAGTTGGAGAATGTTTGGTTTAGCCTTATTTCCTATGCTCTTATCTGATGAAGGGATTAGGGTTGAATAGGTATTCGACTGCTTATAGGATCCAATGTTATGTATGATTAGCCTACACAAGTGTTGCATGGTTGGTGGAAGTTTCATGGAGTGGTTATGTGAGAGCAGCCGACCAGTTGAGAAATGTTTAGCCTTCCTCTAGAAAGTGAGGATAGGATATATGCATATTCTAGTATGTGTTGTAAGGGTTATTGTGATGATCTTCTAAGACAAATACCGGTAGGTGTGGAAGGTAGTATGGGACTGTACTACTGGAAGCACAAGACCTGCACGTATAGTGGGGAAGTCACAACCCCTTGGGTTTTGTTATTTGAAATAGCTCCTATGGTTCAAAATGTGATTCATTTGATATTTTTTCTGTTTTATTTTCAGTATGGTGGTCACGAGGAGATTCGAGATAGGAGCTGGTTCGAGTGGTCATGATAGGCTAGGGTTAACTAAGGACTAGGTTAGGGAGATGATTCATGCTGAGGCTGTTGCTTTTTACCGGGGATAGATACCAGAGCTGTTTGGGTCTATCAAGACCGCCATGATGGAGTTCTTTGATTATCGATACACTTCACTTTATGAGGGTGTTGTTGCTGCTGCAACTACCACATCCATTTCTACTATGGGGATTGGCAAGGGGAGAGCTTTCTAATACCGGGACTTCGATAATAGGAAGCCCCCGACGTTTGATGGGGTTTAGGATCCGATTATTACTATGAGGTGGCTATTAGATATTGATGGATGTTTCCATACTTGCTCCTACCCAACTGACCAGAAGGTCAAGTGCGGTCTGAACCTTCTTTGGCTGGAGTGAAGGATTAGTGGAGATTGGTCACTAGCTCTTACACTCTAGGGTAGAGGGCTGCTATTTTCTGGGAGCAATTCTCTGAGATGTTCCGTAAGAGATATGTTCTACTAGTTAAGAGGGAGAGACTTGCCTAGGAGTATTTGGATCAGAGGCAGGTGAAAGACCCCAACTTTCTTATTTCTAAAAGGCCCAAACTTTCATACTTCACAATATTGTTACTCCAAAATATGGTACATGCATATTTATAAATAATACTTTACATTGATAGTGTGATTACAAAAGACTGGATACAAACCGACTAAGTTTTAGTATATTACAAAGTGTTATATTTATTACATAACTACACAGGATATTATAGTTTTATACATACGTAAACCCAAGTACAAAAGTAATAGTATAAACTATTCTAAATCTTCCAACAATATATGACTATACTGAATTCTCATTACCTGCAAATTTTAAACACTGAAAGGGGTAAGCGGTGACGCTTAGTGAGTTCAGTAATAGATACAATATAACGTTATGCCATATATATACTTCAATATGGCAGAAGCAAAGGGAACAAGGAACAACAAAGGCATATATGAATCATGCGACAAGCTTTCAATATCAACCAATGATTTGATTCAAAGATATATAATCATTAAAATATAACAATTTCAATACTTGATATATATCAATAAAACTTTGGCCCAAATGGCACATAAGACATACACTTTCTTATTTAAACAGTTTAGTAGATTTCAGACTTTCAACCTTATGTAACCTTGTGCCAATGCCATAGGGGTAGAAGTCATTCTCTTGTGATACATGCTCTACACGGCCAGAGGCTACATACCAATACCACTGTGAATCTAAGTGCTTTCACTGACCACATGGCCAAATGTACAACTTTACTATCAAAATAGCATTAATAATAACACGAGATGATAACACGGAAAAGCACATAGCATATACAACACATAACATACAATTGTTCCTATATATTGAACTCACCATGAAATAACCGAGGATTAATTTGGGCAGCACTTCGACTCTAAATATGACAGTCTGTGACGAAATCGGGGATTTTAGTTGAAAACCGGCCTTACTCGGGTAGAGTTTCAGCTAGAAAATATGATTTTCTCGGGAACTTCGGAGCATCCAGACTTGCTTCAGGTGTCGGGGATGATACCGGGACTTCGAGGGGGGGGGGGGAGTAGGCTAAAAGAGAGTATAAAGTAAGAGAGGAATGAAAAGTATCAACCATTTCCGGAGGGCTTCGCTTTCTATTTATAGGCTGAATTTCGAGGTTCACGACATGAATTCATGCTTGTTCACGTCGTGAGTTTGATCCTAGTCATCCCCTAGGCTTGTAATGTGTCTTCTAGGATCGAAAGGTGTCATTTAAGTAGTTCACGTCATGAATTTCTACGATTCACGTCGTGAATGCCGTCAGGTCTCGATGTTTGTGATATGAACTTCAAAAATCCATATCTTTCACATAAGAGCTCCGTTTTTGTCGTTCTTTATATCCACGCTTAGGTGAAATTATGCTCTACAAATTTCGTTTAGGCTCCGTTGGCTAATTTTGAATTTAATTTTAATATTATATTATTTTAACGGGTCGAGACAGGAAAAGTCCATTAAAATTTTATAACTTCTTCATCCCACGTTCGTTTTCGTCTGCCTTTTTACCGTTGTACTACTATTAACGAGACATTTGATTATCATTTAGGTTGTGTTGGCTAAAAATCACTCGATCTTTATTTCGACTTTTTAGTTGTCTACTGCTATACCGAAACTTAGAAAAATCATAACTTCATCATACGAAGTTAGATTTAGACGTTCTTTTTATGAAAGTTTTCGGTTTAACGAATACTATGAATTTCATTTAGATCATAACGGCTAAAAAGTAGTTTACTGAAAACTCACTTTTTACGTCATACGACATCGTGCGTGTTCTGTCGTGGATCTTGGATTGGTCATTACCTATTCGTTATAACTCGGTTTTCAATGAGGTTTTCGCCTAAATGTTTCTAACAAAATTATCTACAACTTTGAATAATAAAATTTTAGTTATTTTAAATTTTATATTTTCGTTAAATTTCAATATTTAACTTTTGATTGGAATCTCATAAGACTTCCAATACCTTCTGAGTGATTCTAAAGATAGTTTTATTTCAATTCTAGTAAAAACTATCTTGTTAGAACTCAATACTCAATATCACATAATATTTCATAATATTATTCACTTTTAAAATTACATAACACGATAACTGAACGTGTATGTTACAAATGCCTTCTCCTTTTGAGAAATCCGTCCCCGAAATTACAATGATTTAAACAAATGGGGATATTTCGTTCTTATCTCATTCTTATTTTCCCAATTATACTGCCAAATCTTCTGGCAATTCCAAGCGGTATGCTTGCTTACCAATTCTCTGGATAATTTTGAAAGGTCCAACAAATCTGAAACTCAACTTTCCTTTCATCCCAAATCAGATAAGGGGTTTACTTGGGGATACCTTTAGCATTACAAAATCACCCACCTAAAATTCTATGGGTCATCTCCTCCTTTCTGCATAGGACCTCTGTGGATCCTAGGCCGATTTCATTCTTTCTTGTACAATTTGAATCTTGTCAGTGTTGTGTTGAATCATTTTAGGGCCACTAAGGACGTTCAATCCTACATCACACCAACATAATGGAGTATGACATTTACACCCATACAGTGCTTCATATACCTTCAATATATATTTTCTATTGTTTGGATTGTTCTCCTCTTCTGACCATCTGTCTGGGGATGATAAGTTTTGCTAAGAGCAACACGAGATCCCAATTCATGTTGCATACTCGCCCAAAAATGAGAAGTGAAGTGAGCATTATGATCGGAAATAATCTTTAGTGATATAAATGTATTGCATCAGTTTTATCCAAGTATACTTGTGCGTATTTCTCTATTCGATCTGTTTCATGTATGGCCAGAAAAATGTGCACTCTTAGTCACTCAGTCGACTATTACCCAAATGCGATCATTCTGTATAGCAGTCTTTGGTAATTGGAGCAGCACTAGACATAAAACCATTTCAGAATTTTATTTGCATATCAGGGGTAATCCAGGCATATCATCAGGGAAAATATCAGGATATTTATTATCATTAGTAATGTCATTTACAGTTTTCTTCTCCTCTTTTGAGATATCAACTCTATAGACTAGATAAGTAGAATACCCTTTCGATTTAAATTTACGAATTTTAGGAAAAAGATTCTCTTTAACATTTTTAGGTCTTTGTTCACTGTAGACATAAATAGGATCATCCCCTTTGATAGGGATGTGTACCATCTGTTCGTAATATAGGAGTTCTGCGTGATTCTTTAACAACCAATTTATGCTGAGAATAATTTCAAACTTGGGCAAGAAGATAGGAATTAGATTAGCAGGAAAACTATAACCTTCAATTTCTATGAAAAAATCTACGTGAAATGGTTGTGCGAGAGCATAGCAAGCAATTTGGAAAGAATGCGCAAATTCATGAGGCACAAAAGAATCTAAGGCATCAGAATACTAGAGTTTATCACTACCCAATGCCTCACTTAAATCATTCTTATGGTTTGTATCGATATACTTACAATAAATCAGTTCATATATTGAACTTCCAATAGTTTAAGTCTAAATACCAATCCATGGAATTTAGTTCACTTAAACTACTGCTCTGATACCATTAATTTGAAAGACCCTAACTTTCGTATTTCTGAAAGGCCCAAACTTTCATACTTCACGATATTGTTACTCCAAAACATGCTACATGCATATTTATAAATAATATTTTACATTGATAGTGTGATTACAAAATACTGGATACAAACCGACTAAGTTTTAGTATATTACAAAGTGTTATATTTATTACATAACTACCCAGGATATTATAGTTTTATACATACGTAAACCTAAGTACAAAAGTAATAGTATAAACTATTCTAAATCTTCCAACAGTATTTGACTATACTGGATTCTCATTACCTGAAATTGTTAAACACTGAGAGGGGTAAGAGGTGACGCTTAGTGAGTTCAATAATAGATACAATATAACGTTATGCCATATATATATACTTTAATGTGGCAGAAGAAAAGGGATCAAGGAACAACAAAGGCATATGTGACTCATGCGACAAGCTTTCCATATCGATCAATGATTTGATTCAAAGATATAGAATCATTAAGACATAAAAATTTCAATACTTGATATACATCAATAACACCTTGGCCCAAATGGCACATAAGACATACACTTTCTGATTTAAACATTTTGGTAGATTTCAGGCTTTCAACCCTATCTAACCTTCTGCCAATGCCATAGGGGTAGAAGTCATTCTCTTGCGAAACATGCTCTACACGCCCAGAGGCTACATACAAATACCACTGTGAAGCTGAGTCCTTTCACTGATCACATGGCCAAAGGAACACCTTTGCTATCAAAATAGTGGAAATAATAACACGGAAAAGCACATAGCATATACAACACATGACATACACTTGTTACTGTATATTGAACTCACCGTGAAATAACTGGGGATTAATTTGGGCAACACTTCAACTCTAAATATAACTTTTTATCACAAAACTGGGGATTTTAGTTGAAAACCGGTGTTACTTGGGCAGAGTTTCGGCAAGAAAATATGATTTTCTCGGGAACTTCGGAGCGCCGGGACTTGCTTCGGGTGTCGGGAATGATATCAGGACTTTGGGGGGGGGGGTCAAAAGTAGGTTAAAGAGAGTGTAAAGTGAGAGAGGAATGAAAAGTATCAACCATTTCAAGAGGGCTTTGCTTTCTATTTATAGGATGAATTTCGAGGTTCACGACGTGAATTCATGCTTGTTCATGTTGTGAGTTTGATCCCGGTCATCCCCTAGGCTTTCCGTGTGTCTTCTAGGCTCGAAAGGTGTTGTTTAAGTAGTTCACGTCATGAATTTGTATGATTCACGTCGTGAATGTAGTCAGGTCTCGATGTTTGTGCTCCGATCTTCAAAAATCCGTATCTTTCGCATACGAGCTTTGTTTTTGACGTTCTTTATATCCACACATAGGTGAAATTATTCTCTAAAACTTTCCTTTAGACTCTGTCGGCTAATTGTGAATTTATTTTTAATTTTATAGTATTTTAACGGGCCAAGACAAGAAAAGTCCGTCATTTTGTGTTGTTTTGCCCTGAGTTTGCTGCTTCTGAACAAGCTCAGGTGACCCGGTACTTGATTATGCTCAATACGGACATCCTCCATTTTGTGTCTACTCAGCTCTATAGTACACTTGTGGAGTTGCAGGAGGGAACTTCAGACTAGTGAGCGGATGCAGGCTCCGATGCAGTCGCAGCCTGCGGTGAAGCGGTTTAAGGCCACTAATATGAGATCAGGGAATCAGAAGGGTCGCACTAATGGCATGTGTAGAAAGGTTCATGTGGGTGCTTTTCGATCTTCATTTGAGTGCCACAAATGTGGCAAGGAGGGGCTTTATGCCAAGGATTGTCGCCAGCAGTTCCCAATATCGACCACCGGGATCTGTTACCATTGTGAGTAGGTTGGCTATATCAAGGCCGACTGTCCTTTTATCACTGCGGGATTGTTTTAGGCTCCAGCGCTAGCTACTTTGAGGATCCCTAATAGGGGTGAGGGTAGGGCGGAGCCCTCGAGGGCTGAAGGTCACGCTTTTCAGCTCATGACAGAGGAGGCCAGGGTGCCACCAGATGTCGTTACTGTTATGTTTCTATTTATCATTATGTTGATTATTTTATGGTATGCTCATGTTATGTTTCTCATAGGTACATTCTAAGTGAATTCTTTGCTTGCTCTTATGTTATTCGACTCCGGCGCGAGTCGGTCCTTTGTGCCTCGGTCTTTCAGTATGGATTTTAATATGACTCTTAGCGAGTTGGAATGTCCGTTGTGGGTTTCTATCGCCAACAAACATGGGGTTTCTGCATCTAGGGTGTATCAGGGTTGTGTCTTGGAGATTTTCGGGGTGCCCTATCCGATTGATTTAATTCCTATCTCCATGGGGATGCATGCGTGATAATAGGGATGGATTGGTTGAGTAGGTTTGGTACTATGATAGACTACGAGGGTCAGTGAGTGATGTTTCGAAGCCTGAGTGAGGGAGATCTGGTCATCTACAGAGAGGGTACTAGGGTTGGAAAAGGGTTTTGTTCGGCATACAGGGCTCGCCAGTACATCCAACATGGTTGTATGAGTTATCTTGGCTATGTGGTTGATACTCGGGTTCGGGAGTAGGTTTCAGTTTTAGATGTGCCAGTTGTTAGGGAGTTTGCTGATGTGTTTCCGGAGGAGTTACCCGATGTGCCTCCCGAGAGTCAGGTTGAGTTCGGGATTAACCTAGTGCCAGGTGTGACTTCGATTTCCAAGGCATAGTACCGTTTGGCAATGCCTGAGATGCATGAGTTGTCCTCTCAGCTTCAGGAGTTGTTAGGCAAGTAGTTCATCAGACAGAGCAGTTCTCCGTGGGGAGCAACAATTTTATTCATCAAAAAAAAAATATGGTTTACACCCGATGTGCATTGATTATCAGGAGTTGAATAAGTTGACGATGAAGAACCGTTATCGCCTCTCGCTGATCGATAACCTCTTTGATCAGTTGCAGGGTGCATCTTGGTTCTCCATGATCGATCTGAGGTCGAGGTATAATCAGATGAGGGTGAGAGAGGAGGATTTGGTGAAGACAACATTTCAGACTCTTTATGGGAATTACAAGTTCGTGGTGATGCCATTTTGGCTCATCAATGCATCTACGATGTTTATAGACTTGATGAATCGGATATGCAGGTTATTGCTCGATCGATTAGTTATTGTTTTTATTGATGATATCTTAGTGTATTCCAAGACTAGAGAGCAACATGAGGAGCACCTTCAAGAACTTTCATAGTTTTGGTTACAAGAGGTCTAGTTCCTGGGGCATCTCATTAACTAGAACAGGATTTTGGTCGATCCGGCCAAGATTGAGGTTGTGATTCCGAATTCTCCCTTAGAGATTAGGAGTTTCTAGGGTTTGGAGGGATATTACCGGATATTTATCCATGATTTCTCCATGATTGCTAAAACATCCATAAAAACATGACCCAAAAATTCCATTTTTAATTTAAGTAAAAAACAATATTCAA
Organism: Lactuca saligna; assembly: GCF_052625555.1. Classification (NCBI taxonomy): domain Eukaryota; kingdom Viridiplantae; phylum Streptophyta; class Magnoliopsida; order Asterales; family Asteraceae; genus Lactuca; species Lactuca saligna. Next base: position 62,392,946 of record NC_136425.1, read on the forward strand.
AAACATTGTTCATACAAGCTAATAGAATAAGTATGTCAAACATCATAAAAATCAGAGTATGTCCCATAAACAGAATCCATATGGTGTGTTCGATGTAGTCATCCCGAGCTCTTCCCCTTGGAACCGGAAGTACCTAAAACAAAAATAAAAACCGTAAGCACAAAGCTTAGTGAGTTCCCCAAAATACTACATACCATACATATTGATAAAAATATAATGGGCCCCACCCATACATACTAATAAAAATATAATGGGCCCCGACAGGCATCGGACCCTGTCCGACATCAGGCCCCGCTCAGAAAGAGATCGGTCCCCACCTAACATACATATAACATATATGAATTAATCACATACACATGCAATAATTACAAAGATACATAACATACAAGTGGTCATCGGGCCCTAGCTTGGTAAGCATATAAACACATAACACATCCAAGAGTCACGCAGACAGCTAGCATACTAACATAGAATAAACATGGGCCAACATTGGTGCCTTCGACCCGATAAACCTAGTGAGGAAGCTCACCTCGAAAAGCTGAATGAAACGAATGATCCCTGACTATTGGTACTACAGCTTCCCGAGCTATCAATTGCCAAAATAAAACCAAGTAACATTTGAGGTCTACATCATAACCAAAAACCCCTACTTGGGGTAAAAAGACCAATTTACCCCTACCCTAGCTTGGTCTAAGAATGAAGCCCATAACCACAATCCAGTGGGCCCAGAAGTGAACTGATCTGTCAAAGCCCAAAATATGGTCATATTTCTAATTGGGCCCACTCCCTTCACATGAGCCTTAGCCCAAGGCCCAATAATGTTCCTAGCCCAAAACTCCGAAAATCAGATGGCCAGCTAAACCCTAAACTTCTAAGCCCAAAACGAGGTCCAAACATGAGGCCCAACATTGAAATGCCATCAGACTAAGTACGCCCAGTGTACTCTACTGGTACGTTAAGCGTACTGGCTGGAAGGCTTGTATGCTACACGTACAGGCTTGTATGCCAATGTACTCTTCCAATTCAGCCACCTTTTATATTTAGCTCCTAACCCATTAATACTTTTTTCTAGAATGAAGACCTGAGCTCCTTAAGATGAAATATCACGTAAAGTTGTTTACTTTACGTCCGTGCATGACCATATGAAGCTCTAAATCTCAACAAGGACTTAATAAAGGGCTTAATGAATGCATGAGAACCCTAAACTCCATAAAGTTGGCACCTTTATGCCAAAGGAGCCCATAAGGACCTTAGATCCAAAATAATAAGCGTTTGGGACATCCTAATCCCATCATCCATCCAAACCATGGCTAAAAACATAAAAATTTAACCCAACAAGAGATCTAAGCATCTAGCAATCAAGATGGGAACTTGATACCTCAAAAGCTTGGCAAACAAGGTGGTGATTTTGGATCCAATACCTCCTATTTAGGCTAAGTAACTTCTAGCTTCTTCAACTCCTTCAAAATTCACAAAAAAGAACACCAACAGCTCTCCAAAGGCTTACACACTCAAAAATGGATGCTAACACTCGATTTTAGGGTTTCTAGACAGTAGAGGCTGATAAGGAGGATAACACTTGGGACTTAATGACATCATATAGGGCTTGGACCCTAAAAATTAGGGTTTTGGGTCTGAGCACGTACGATGTGCATACATCCTTCTATACAACACGTACGTGCATGCCTCCACGATCCACTTAGACTAACTACGCCCAACGTACACTAGGATTACACCTAGCGTACGGCCTCAACTAAGCCCGCACGTTGAAGGCCCAAATCACCAAGCCCAAAGCAACATAGATGATTTAAAAAATTAAATAAATAAATAAATAAATAAATAAATAAATAAATAAATAAATAGTACCTTAGAGCCATCAGGTGTTACAATTCTCCCCAACTTGGATCAGAATTCGTCCTCGAAGTCCGTTGACCCGAACAAATCTGGATAGTGCTCCCTCATCTCCTACTCAGGCTCCCAAGTCCACTTTGATCCCTTACGGTGCTTCCACTACACCTTCACCAGCTTGACTACCTTGTTTCTAAAGGTCTTCGTTCTTCGATCCAAAATTTTCACCGACCTCGCAATATAATTCAGACGATCATCCAAATGAATATCCTCCAATGGTACCATTGCAGAATAATCCACTAGACACCTCCATAGCTGAGATACATAAAATGTGCTATGAATCTGACTGAGCTTGGTTGGAAGATCAAGACAATATGCAACCCGGTCCATCCGAGGCAAAACCCTAAAGGGACCAATATACCTGGGGCCCAGGTTGCCCCACTTCCTGAATTGGATGACACCTTTCCAAGGTGACACCTTCAAGAGAACCATATATCCCAAATGGAACTCCAAGTCTGGACAATTTTTGTCAGTATAACTCTTCTTCTTGCTCTGAGCTGTTCGAAGCCTGCTCCAAACCTGCTGAATCAGCTCAGTGTTCTTGAGTATCACCCCAGTACTCCCCATGACTCACTGACCGACCTCACCCCAAAAAATCGGGGTCCTGCATTTCCTCACGTAGAGTATCTCAAAAGGAGGTCAATCAATGCTAGCATGATAACTGTTGTTATACAAAAATTCCGCTAACAGAAGATATGCACCCCAACTCCCACCAAAATCCAACACGCATGCACACAGCATGTCCTCAAGAGTCTGAATAGTCCGCTCACTCTGGCCATCGGTCTGTCGATGAAATGATATACTAAAATGGAGACGATTTCCCATCTCGTCATGAAACCGCTTCCAAAATCTAGAATTAAAACGAACAACCATGTCCGAAACCACTGATACTGGCACCCCATGATGTGTCACCACCTCCCGAACATAAATCTCGGCTAACTTCTCTGCAGAAATATTATCCTGGATTGGAATGAAATGCGCGCTCTTGGTCAAACGATTCTCGATGACTTAGATAAAATCCACTCTGCGCATAGCCTTGGGAAGCTTCGTGATAAAATCCATAGTGATGTCTTCCCATTTCCATACGGGAATCTCCAACGGCTGCATCCTTCCGTGAGGTCGCTAATTCTCGGCCTTGAATTTCCTTCAAGTCAAGAACCGCTCCACGTACCATGCCATATCCCGCTTCATGCAAGGCCATCCATAATCAGGACGAAGAACCCTATACATCTTCGTTGCCCCAGGATGAATGGAGAATCTCGACTTGTGAGCCTCCTCCATCAAAACTTGGCACACATCACCCCAATACAGAACCTCGACTCTATGATACAGAGTCAACAATCCGCGACTATCACAATTAAAGGAAGCCACCTAACCTACAATACACTCGCTCGTTCGGTGCTCTTCTTTCATAGCCTCAACCTGTGCCTCACGAATCTGTTGCATAAATGGAGTAATCACAATCATCCTCAAACATAGGTCTCTGATCGAAGCCGACACCGCCTTGTAGCTGAGAGCATCGAACACCATAGTTTCCTTCCTCGGGTTTTAAAGGACCTCACAATCATAATCCTTTAGCACATGCAACCATCAACACTGCCACATATTTAGATTTGGCTAATCCATCAAGTACCTTAGGCTCTTGTGATTCGTGTAGATGTTACACCCGACTCCATAAATGTAATTCCGCCAAATATTGAGGGCGAAAACCACAATCCCCAACTCCAAATCATGCATCGGATAATTCGCCTCATGAGGCTACAACTGCCTTGAAGCATATGCTATAACACGACCCCTTTACATCAACACTACCCCAAAAATGGAGTTCGAAGCATCACAGTAGACCACAAAACCATCAACACCCTCCGACAAGGTCAAAATCAGCACCTCACACAATCGTTGTCTAAGAGTCTCAAAAGTTGCCTACTGCTTAGGTCCCCAACAAAAATTCACCGACTTCTTGGTCAGTCAGGTCAACGTAACATTGATCTTGGAGAAATCTTCAATGAATCTCTGATAATAACCAACCAAACGAAGAATGCTCAGAATCTCATATGGAGACCTCAGAACCTCCCACTACATCATGGCCTCGACCTTGCATTGATCGAACAAAATAGCCTTCTGGTTAACAAGGTTCCCCAGAAACTGCACCTCGTGCAACCAGAACTTTCACTTCGAGAACTTTGCGAAAAGTATCTCCCTCCTCAAAGTCTCCAACACCTCACTCAAGTACTGCTCATTCTGCTCTTGAGTCTTGGAATAAACTGATATATCATCGATGAATACTATCACCCTAAAGTTGGTCGAAAAGATCATCAATTCTTGGGAAGGGATAACGTTTCTTCACTGTTGCCTTATTCAACTCCCGATATTCAATACAAATACGATGACCCGTCCTTCTTCTCTACAAACAAAATTAGGGCTCCCCAAAGCGAACTGCTCGGTTTAATAAATGCTTTGTCTAATAGCTCCTGCAGCAGTGTAGACAACTCCCGCATTTCGGAAGGATCCAACTGATATGGTGCTTTGGCTATCGGAGTCTCACTTGGAACCAAATCAATCTGGAACTCCACCTGCGTCTTCGGAGGTACCCCTAGAAAATCTTCTGGGAACACATCCGAATAATCTTGCACTGATAGGTGCATTTTATGCACCTATTTTGCATGTTTATTTCCGTCCTTTCATAGCATTCTACTTCATAATTCTTGCATTTAGTTAATTATTTGGGCAATAGAATATTTCATTAAGAATGTTTGGTACTTCTGTCACAACTAGAAATTTTGTGCCTTGTAATCACAACACTCAAGTAAAATTTTGAATAAAAAACTTAAGAGCATGTAAGATGCTTACTTCATGGCAACAAAAATTTCAATCGAGTACACCATACAAGCATTACAAATAGTCAACAAGTAATTGGAAACCCTAGAAGTTCTTGTTTAGGTCCATTTTGGACTAGGACTTCCTTATTGGACCCAATGGGCCAATAAGCTTCCAATTTGACTATCTTGGGCTTAGAACCTTTAAATGGGCTCTAATTGGACCCACTTTCATTATTTCAACATTTTGGGCCATATTGGGCCTAGAATGAAATAGATTAAATATTATGAACTATTATGGACCATAATTAACCTAATCTAGCCTAATAAAGCATAAAAATCACACTTATATTTTATAGGGCTAAAAATCACCCAACCTAACTCTAATATGGGCTTAGGGGCATTAAAGCCCAATAATCTCCTTTTTCTTTCCAAATCTCGGCCCAAGCCCAAACCCAAGGAGTGAAGAGTTGACTTGAGAATTTGCCACCTCATTTATGCATCACATACCTCCATGCATGGACCGACATGCATCTAGGATTGTCATCTCAACTCTCTCTCTCTCTCTCTCTCTCTCTCTCTCTCTTCTCTTCATCTTGTTCTCGGCTGAGAGCTCACACACACACACACACTTCAATCACTTTTTGCTTATCAAACACTCTCAAGGAACACCCTCACCCCTCTTCACCAAATTTTCGAGACTTAATGGCATTTTAAGGAGATTTTTCACAAGAATCATCATCTAAGGTAAGTTTATACTTAAATCTATGATCTAGGTTCCTTGATTTATCAAACATCTCTTCTTAACTCATAATAAATCATGATCTTGCATCCTAGAATCACCTCAAATTTGAGATCTTCATCAAAGTGCTGCTAGGACCGAAAATCATCTCATTTTCTTCCATCTCTTCTCCAAAACCGAAACCACACCCAAAGGTGAGCTTCATACCCCCTATCTTTCGGTTTTATAAATTTTGTGGGGGGGGGGGAGGGAATACAAGCAAATGTGTAGATCTATGTGTATATGTATGCTTTGTGTGATTTCTATGTTTATATTTGTGTTTTTATGTGATTGTGATGTTGGATCTAGTCAAAAAGTCCTTAAAACCGAGATTTGCATCAAGTTATTTGATACTAGTATAAATTATATTACTACATACAAATCATTTCTAGAAAAATAACCAAGTTGGTTAATATGAACTTCTTTGGGCTAAAAACCCATTTTTGGATTCAAAATGTCAAAAATATAAAATATAAGGGCCCAAAATGATAAAATAGAAATTCTGATGGTTGAAGTGAGTCAAAACAGTTTCAATAATGTATTTTCTGGAAATACACTCTTTTGAAGGACTAAAATGTAAAATTTTAAGCATAATGGGCCAAAAATGATTTTTTCGGCCCAATAAAGCCCATATGTGAGATTTTCAAATTTGAAGGGCTGAAACTGTATTTTTCTGTAAAATAGGGGAGTACTAGTGCTCCAAGTCCATTTCAAGGGTTAAAAACACTTTTCATATTTAAAAAGGACCAAAGATGCAAAATTTTTCTATTTTGGGCCAAAAGTGTAAAAGTTGCGAAAAATGAGGATTCAACAGAGAAAACTTCATTTTGAGGGACTAAAACTGTTTTCAAATAAATATGAGCTGAAAAATACCATTTTCAACAAGTTTTGATATTAAAATGTCAAGAAAAATGGTCTAAGGACTAAATTGGAAATTCTTTTATTTAAAGGGTTAAAAGTGTAAACTCATAAGAGAAAGGGGCTGCAAACAGAAAAACTCCAAAGTTTAAACAATAAATCCGTTGAGATAAAATACTGGTACCGCGACTACCGACAAAACCTAATACACCATCAACACCAAAAATCGTTACTAAACGAATTGATTCGGTCTCGAATCAATAACGAATCCGAAACTACTAACACGACGATATTCAATACACACGCGGAAATTTCGGGAAGTCAATACATACGTGGGAATACGCAGACGTCGATACACCATCTGTGGGCCCAAAAGTGTCAAATCTTGCTTGTTGGGCCTAGCTAGCCCAATGACCTGATCTTTAGGCCCGAAGAAACTTACTTACATGATTGTTGGGTCTTACATGACCTAACTCCGTGTAAAAGGACTTTCAATGGCTTTTAGGCTATTGGGCCCCAAGGGTCCTTTGGTACGGCTAGTAAAGTCGAGAATTCACAAAAATGTGGGTCGGGCCAAAGGCCCTTCGCATTCACTATAGCCTTGAACGACTTATGGAATTATTGAGGTCTTCGTGCCCTCTTTTCTCCTCGGTTGTGGGGCTACGAGAAGTCAGGGTGGTTGGATTAAGTGAATAGTATGGACGACGCCTAAGGGATTGTTATTATGGTTGTAAACTAGTCGTTTCTATTAACGCGTGTTTATAACAATTCACAATACACATTTAATTTAACGTCACCTGGAATCATTGACTTCACATGTCGTAACGATACAACACCACGCAAAAAGTGTAATTCAAAGTATTAGGAAAACATCGGGTTTTCCTAGGGTTTTTCAATACATACAACTACGAGATGCATACCAAGTACAACAAATTCTTTTTACATTTATAGAAACAAACAACCATACTTATGGATCTTCACACTTTTTATACGATACTCTTTTCAGAAAATATCGGATTTTCTGGTGGTTTTCAAAACAATACAAAACGTTTTATTTCAAACATTACTTATGAACTCACCAACATTTCATATGTTGACGTTTTTCAAAATGCTTGTATTCTCAGGTAACAGGTAAATCGAAGGGGAAAAGGTATTCAGTGATGTCATGTTGTTTGTTTAACTAGTATCGAACAAACTATTTTTGGGAATGTAATGTTTTGAAAGAATATACTAAATGTAAACACTACCAGTTGTACTATTTCAATGCATGGTGATGAATGATGTTATGTTTCATGTATATTCACTGTGATGGTATTCAATTGAGTCACAACAGCCCTCAGATGTTTCCGCCGTCTGGTTCGGGGGTGTGATAGGTTGGTATCAGAGCTTTGTTTATAGTGAACTAGCATATCTAACCACACATTGATATGCAACTATAAACCAAAAGAGGGACTAACATAACTCTGAACAATACAAGTAAACACACAATAAAAACACCCTTGCTTGCATTAGGAATAAGAACATAACGTTGAACCAAACAAGATAATGCTAGTATCCCGGTTAATTCAGGACTGTTTTAGCGATATCAAGAAGTGAATGTAGCCTGATCAACTACATTCCCTCCAAGGTATAATTAACACATGTTCTGATGAGATCGCGATAGCTAGGGAACCTAAAAACAAACCCCTATATCACCAAAAGAGGAAAACGCCTGCATAGTCTATACAATAGTTGTAGCATCCTAGGAATAATGTTAGCATACTTACACACTCTCGCAGACAGCATGGCTGGTTTTCATCACCCCGGAGATCCTTATTTCCCTAATCAGGGGAATAACGGATGGTTAGACGAGGAGCCTAAGGAAGAGCCTGAGGAAGAGCCTGGGGAAGACCCCGAAGAGGAATCTGACGGGGAACCGGAGGCAGGAGTCGAGGGCGAGCCTGCCGAACCAGAAGAAGATGAAGGAAGCTTCGAGGAGGAACCCGATGATAGTGAAGGGGGTGATTCGGACACGGAGTCCGAAGTCATCAACCCCTTTACCCGATCAGGGTGCCTGCTTACCGGGTGGGCCCCACTGGTCCTACAACTCCCTGGGGTATTGATCTTTGGAGATGGAGCAAACAGCAGGGACAGGGACCCCCGTACGGCATGTCACGCGAGTTCTTTGACCTGAGGGACGGAGGACCGGCTGATCGAGCCCTTCCAGTCATGGTGAGACGATTACGGAACACTGGCGACCTTGCTCAGGGCACTGCTGATCAGGTACGCCAGTTGTGGACTAGGGTCGAGCGTGCGGAACAGGAGACACGTGACGTCCTTCGAGAGTTCCACATGAGGCAGGTGAGGTGGGAGTCTCGACTCCAGGATGTAGAACGACAGGTGGCTTGTCTTCAGGGAGCATCCACATCCTCAGCACCACCCCCGGACACAGCTCATCACGGTTAGGGATAGGCTTATCTTACTAGGTCATTAGGAACTATGCTATGTACTTCGACTCTATGTTTAAGTGACTACATTACTCATAGAGCCGTTATGCTGTCAAACTAGTGTCACTCATGTATGCTCTTACGAGCAAAATTTTCATGTATCAAATGCGGATAATATTAATGAACTTTTGCGTGTTTAGTATGACATTACAAATTGCTATGTGTTAAGAATCTATGATTGTATGCTAAATGGTAGAAGTGTTTAAGTTCGTACCACGCACTTAGTCAGTAGGATCACAACCTCACGGAAACCACGTACACTCAACATCTTTCTGTTTCATGACAGAAAGATGCCTCGCCGACCTACTCGCGGAAACCCTGGACCAACCCCACCCGAAGCTGACTCCACTGCATTCCAGGCAGCTGTATCTACTGCGGTCACCGCAGCTATAGCACAAATTCACCAAGTGAACAACGGTGGAGGCAACGGGCAAGGGGCCGGAAGTTCGAACAACGGAATGAATCAAGGACCCACCAAAACATGTACCTACAAGGACTTCACAAACGCCAAACCACGAACTTTTAACGGCACTGGAGGGGTCATCACTCTGAAGCGATGGATCGAGAAGGTGGAATCGGTATTCGAGATATGCGATTGTCCCGAGGGAATGAAGGTGAACTTCGCATCCTGCACTTTTGTTGATCAAGCGCTCACTTGGTAGAACGGACATGTGGAAGCCATGACACTCCCGGTAGCCAACTCCATGCCATGGGCGGAAATGAAAGAAATGTTGATGGCCGAATACTGCCCACGAGGTGAAATTCAGAAAATGGAGCAAGAGTTGTGGAACCTCACTGTGCAGAATGCGAATATCGATGCCTACATATCGAGATTTAGTGAACTATATATGTTATGCCCAGGTATGATCACCTCGGAAGGAAAGAAGATTGTGCGATTCATCTGGGGACTAACCTCACCGATCCAGGGAAATGTGATAGCTGCAAACCCCGAAACCTTCTACAGTGCTAAAAGATTGGCCAAGAAGCTGTATGACCACAACAACAAGAAGGGTGAGAAACCAGCGAAGACTGAGGCCAAGAAGGAAAGTGAGGGCAAGAAAGGGAAGAACAACAAAAGGACGGGGCGCCAAGATATAAAGTAACAAAAGACCCAAAGAATATATAGATCACATATGATTGCAGTATACTAGGTACACTAACAAGATATATGATAAATATATTATTCTAGAACCGCAGTGAGGAATTGCTTCAAGAGTTTTACTTTGAAAAGAAAAGAACCAATTCCTTCGAACTTGGAGACTAGATGTGGTCTGTGGTACCTATCAATTCAATAAGAATTGTTGGTCTGGATTCATCATTCCTAGCATTTCCAGAAAGCTATTTAGATTTGTAGCATCTAGTGCCTTGGTAAAAACATCTGCTATTTCCTCGTGAGTGGAAACAAAAATTAGTTCAATGTTACCTTTGAGGATGTGATCCTTGATGTAGTGGTACCATAGTTCAATGTGATTCCTCTTCGAGTGGTGAATCGGATTATGAGAAATCGCTATAGCACTCTCTGAATTACAGTAAATTGGTACTCGCAACATTTTGTATCCGTAATCCATGAGTTGAGTTTTCATCCATAGAACTTGGTAACATCAACTGGCCACGACCACGTACTCAGCTTCTGTGGTAGACAACGAGACACAATTCTGCTTCCTTGAGGACCAACTGACTAGTCTTTCTCCTGTAAATTAACATCCACCTGAAGTACTTTTTCGATCTAATCTACATCCAGCATGATCCGAATCCGTGAAAGCTTCAAGGATGAAGTCATTTCCTATGGGGTACTAGAGGCCTAACACTTTACTTCCCTTTAGGTATCTAAAGATTTGCTTGACTACGGTCAAGTGAGATACTTTCGGATCTGCTGGGTACCTAGCACATAAGCCTATTGCAAAGACAATATCCGGTCTACCTGCAGTGCGGTACATCAATGACATAATCATTCCACGATATGTTTTGTGGTCTATTGATTCTCCAGTAGGATTAGGTGAAATCTTGTATCCGAAGGCCATCGGGACCTTGGCTGAGGAACTATTGTCCATTGAGAATTTACCCAACAACTCAAAGTTATATTTCTCTTGATGAATGAATATCCTTTGAGGGAATTGTCTCACTTGAATTCCTAGAAAGAAATTAAACTCTCTATTCATGCTCATTTGGAATTTACTTGTCATGAGCTTAGAAAAACCATTCACCATATCCTGATTTGTAGAACCAAAAATGATATCATCCACAAATATTTGGACGAGCATCAAGTGATTACCATATTCCCTTCTAAACAATGTGGGATCAATCACATATTTTTTGTATCTAGACGTCACAAGAAACTCAGAAAGAGTCTTATACTATGCCCTTAAAGCTTGTTTAAGATTGTATCCGACTTTTTCTAGCTTCTACAATGATTTGGAAATTCTTGACTTTTGAAGCCTGGTGGTTGTTGCAAGTAAACTTCTTCTTTCAGTTCACCGTTCAAAAAGGCACTTTTACATCCATTTGGTGTACTTTGATATTCTTGTGTGTCGCATACACTAAGAAGATGTGTATTGCTTCCATTCTAGCTACGGGGGCATAGGTTTCATCATAATAAACACCTTCAAGTTGGTTATACCCCTTAGCCACTAGCCTTGCTTTGTTTCTTACTATTGCACCAGACTCATCAAGCTTGTTTTGGTAAACCCATCTAGTACCAACGATTGTATGGCCTTTTGGTTTTGATACTAGTTTCCATACTTTGTTTCTTTCAAACTCAGCTTACTCCTCTTCATTGTGATGATCCAGTCGGGTTCCATGGGGGCTTTGTTAATGATTCAAGGCTCGACTAAGGACATGAAAGCTGCATATTGGCAATGGTCCGTTAAATCACTAAAGGATTGAGTTTGTATTCCTGCGGATGGGTTTCCAATGATTTGACCTGGTGGGTGATTCTTTGTCCAAATACGAAGACGAGGTTGTTGGAGATCAACGATTATGGTAGGGGGAATATCTTCAACGTCAGATGACTCTGTGGAAGGAGAATGTAGTTCCCCCTCAACGTGGGAGCAACCTGCAAAAGTATCTTGGACTGTAGGAATTCGAGCATCAGCAGTTAATAGAGGTTCCCCCTGAATTGAGAATGAGAGTTCCCCGTTTATTGATGAATGAGTGATAACCCTTGGATCTGTTTCTGTGTTGATGTTCTCAACATCTTTATCCTCCAATTCTGAGGAAACATTTGATTGTATTGTGACTCTATGGGTAGATATCGAAGATGCATCTTCTATTACCGAAACCTTGATGGTTTTCAATGTAACAGGAGTTGAACATTCCCCCTCAACAGGCAATGTGGAAGTATTGAGTGACACTTCTTCAGATAAGGTTGGACTACTACGTCAGTATGATGTTGTTATGCTATCGGAGACACCTGGATTTCAGAGAGATGAGTTGTCTCTACGGGGTCAAAAAGATTATCATAGTTAATTTCAACTATGTTTAGGGGACCTGAAGAGACATGGATATCACTTTCTAGGATAGCTTTTGTTTCACTTGATGGAATAGTGTTGTAGACATAAGAGTCGTCAAATTTGACATCAAAGCTTTCGATTATCAGTCATGTACGTATGATGAGAACCTTATAGGCCACTTTATTGGTTGAGTAGCCAAGAAAAATGGCTTCATCTGATTTCAGTGAAAATTTGTTAAGGTGAACCTTGTTGTTGATCACAAAACCTCTACATCCAAAGATGTAGAAGAATCTGACATTGGGTTTGCAGTTGTTAAGACCCTCATATGTGGAAGAATCTGACATTGGGTTTGCAGTTGTTGATCACAAAACATCTACATGAAAATGATGCTTCAGTTTTGAACAAAGCATGCAGTTGCAACTGCTTCGGCCCAGAAGTATAGAGGAAGGTTGAAAAAATTTAACATTGATCTAGCTGCTTCAACCAATGTACGATTTATTCGCTCTACTACTCCATTTTGTTACAGTTTGTAATGAGCGGAAAAGTTGTGACTGATGCTCTTTGAAACCAAGAAACCATTCAAGAGATGATTAGTAAATTCGGTTCCATTTTCACTTCTTATTCATCTTATTGGTAACTTGATTTGGAGCTCAATTTCTTTTATAAAGTTGATCATGATCTACGGTGTGTCTGATTTGAGTCTTAGGAAGAAGACTCAAGTGAAACATGTGGAGTCTTTAACTATAACCAGAACGTATTTTTTGTGATGAATACTGGCTACAGTAGATGGACCACAGAGATCAATATGAAGTAGCTCAAATGGTTCAACAATTGAAGAATCAATAACCAGTGGATGGCTTCCCTTTATTTTCTTTCCACGCTCACAAGTTGGGCAAAGTGTATATTTGTTGAATTTTAGAAATGGGAGACCACAAACCATTTCTTCAGTGACTAGGTTATTGATATACCGGAAGTTCAGATGAGCTAGCCTGTGGTGTCATAGCCAGCTAACTTCGGATACTGTTTTTCATAGAAAACATAAATGCGGTTTGCCAATGATCAGTGAGACATCCAAAGGATACATTGTCCCTTCGGATTTAGATTTGATCAAGAAAGTGTTTTTATGATTTGTCATTATGTATCATTATTCCTTATCAAATTCGACCCGATGACCCGCTTTACATAGTTGGCCCACACTGAACAAGTTGTGCTTGAGGCCTTCTACGTAAGCAGCCTTTTGAATTGAGAAGTTTCCTGTGGTCAAAACACAATAACCCCTGATGATTTCGTTTGCATTGTTCCCGAACGTGACATGTCCACCATTACAAACATGCGTGAAGTCGCGAAGGTATTCTAACCTTCCGGTCATGTGTAAGGAGCATGCACTATCAATTAACCACTCATCTTCATATTCCTTCTTGCACATTGCTTGAAAATTAAACGGTTAGTTTGGGCACCCAAACAAGTTTGAAGCTAAGAGTTATATGAGAAACTTTCTTACTATATGCATGAAGGTGAGTTGCAGGAACAATTTTTCTGTCAGTTTTTAGACCTAGTCTTGGGTGTTTGGCAACTTTTTGAATGTTACAAGGTTGGATTGGACATGACTTTTTGAGAAGATAAAATCCAAAGGAAAGATTTTTCTTGTTTGGAAACGATCCGGAGCCTATAGTTTAAGTTTTGTGTCCGGTCTGTGAGTGATTTTTGGCTACAGTACCCTTGGATTTTGAAAATTTTTTTGCATGTTAATTTCTCATAGGTTTTGACCTGACAGCTGACTGAGGTGATTTTGAAGGTTTGGGAGTAGGTAAAATACCTTTCCACTTTGGATCAGTTAAGGAATTTTTCAAAAGAATACTTTTGAAAAGACGTGACTTTCTTTTGGGATTTTGTAGCAGTGTTTAAAAACACTTTTATTACTGTACATTCATTTTTGTCTAATCCTTTGACTACCATGAATTTTGAAAGATTTTTGGCAGCGGTGGGTTTTTCTAAATTCTTTTGATTTGAAACCTTGGCATGTTTGAAATTGCTGTTGCATTCAGTATCCCGCTTTTTGCCTCAGGACCTGAGTTCCTCTTTGAAAGCTACCTTTGCTTGAGGTCCTTCCATAATAATTTCTTTATCTACATCAGAAGAAGACTGAGAATCGGGACAAGTTTTGCCAATAATGGGTATTTGATCACTTGGATAACCATAGGATTTAGGAAGAATTTCCTCGATGAAACAATTGTTACTCGGTTCATGAAGTCAACCAAAGTGGCATCTTATGTCTTCAAGAGACGCTTTATCATTAACTGGGTAATGAAATTCACAATCCTATGGGACATATGGTCGATCAGCATTAAATCGGGGAGTTGAGTCCTCATTTATTGAGTACGCATTGGACCGTCCCCAATTATAGGTGTTGTCCACAGTTCCATTGTTAATTATGTTTTTAAATGCTTTGGATTCATTAAAAAGCTTTTCTATTAATTGATTCAAATGTACAATTTCTTTCTGGGCTGAATCCCATTGATTTAAAGAAATATCTAACTGAGTTTCATTCAACATCCTAGCATCTTTTTCTAACAAAATATCATTTTATAGCATATCAACCTTAAGTCTCTTATCCTCAAGTCTTCCTCTCACGTTATATAGCTCTTGGGACACTATCCTCTTTTCATATAATGCTTTATTGTAGTCTGAAAGGACGGAAACACATGTGTCATGAAGTCTTTCTAAGTATGGTTCACAATCATGCATGTTGAAATTATTAGAATGGATTGTGATTTTCACCTATTCGACAATGCTGAAGGTGCCATCTTTGGCCATGTAGCAGTAGTTTCTTTTCAGCTTTGTCGATCCATCCTCTTCAGCAGCTGCAACCATGCATATCTTTCGTTTTCCTTTGATGTTGTCAAACTCTTCATCCTCATCTCCGGATGACCACACTTGATGATCTCTTTTTACATGAACAACATATGCCCTTTCCTTTTCTTTTTCTTCCGTTTCTTGGGCCATTCTAAATGCCTTGTCCTTAACCACATTTTATTTGCAATATTTAGCAAAGTGATTCTCTTTATGACATTTGTGACAGATAATGACTTCATTTTTCTCTTGAGTTGAGGTACCGGAGTCTGATGTTTTTTTGGACGGCGGTCCCTCATTGGAATGATGTGCATTTTGTGGTTGCAGTAGATGATGTGGGTTTCAAGGATATCATGAGTGGTTTGACTGCGGATTGAAATTATGGTTAAATGGTGGTTTTGTGAACTGCTGATTTTTACGAAAGGAGGTTGGTGATGATCGGTTCAATTGTTAGCTAACAAAACCAATGGCCTTTTGGAGTTCTTCTTCATCATCTATTTCAGTATCAGCTTCATATGACTGCGGTGGGTTATCATATGATAGTGGATAATATGATTCAGTAGGATATGAGTACTCATAGGTTTTCACTTATGCGGTTTGAGCTATCAGAGCAAGTGGACCACCGAGATCAGCAAAGTCTTTCAGCATCGTTGATTCTTGTGCCTGAAGTTCTTCGTACAGTTTGAATAAAGACAAAGTATGAATCTTTCTATCTCCTTGCAAAATCATCTTTGCAGTGGACCAATGTCTTCCCAAACCATTAAGAAACTTTATATTTGTTTCATGGTTTCTTTGAACTGTACCAGCATTTGATAACTTCGTGATGATGGGATTGAACCGTTTGAATGAGTAATTAAGACTTTCACTAGGAAGAGCTTTGAAATTGTTAAACTCATTGAGAATATTGGTGAGTTTCTTATCCTGAGCTTGTTCAGACCTTTGATAGATATTTTTCAGCACATCCCAAATCTCCTTAGCAAATTTACAATTGATGATGATGTCAAAGTTGTCTGGAGCTACACCACAAGAGATTTCAAAGTAGGCTATAGCATCATTTTCCATTTCGTCAAGGTCATCTTTGGTTGGTCGATTCATTGCATTCGGACCTCCACATAGCCTTGCTTGAGTACCATTTGCTTGAACTGGAGTAAGAATAGGGACATAGGGTCCTTCTTCCACGGATCTCCACATATCTCTTCCGAGCCTCTTAAGATACATTTCCATTCTTTGTGACCAATGGTGGTATTCATTTGCAACAAGTATTGGTGCTCTGTTCGAGCCTTAAACACTGTTCGAAACGTTTAATGATAAAGCTTGTGCCATATTTCCTTTGTTTTTTTTGTGTTTTTTAAGAATGAGCTTTAGTGGTATAGAAGGCTTTTCAAAATTAGAGTTTTGTTTAAAAAGCAACCACTTTGGCTCTGATACCAATTGTTGAGAAAAAACTTTGAGAAACACTTGAACAAATGTTAGTACAAAATAATAATTATGGAATCAATTAATCTCAAAGGATAATGAATGCTCAACAATAATAAGTTAGATTTCTTAGATAGTTAGTTGCGGAATTATAAAGTGCTAAAAAGTAAAGGAAATGTAAATGACAAGAAGTTATATCAAGTATACACCAAAATGATTCATAATGAGGTTTGCAATCAAACTCAAGTTAGTATGTGTGATCATTTTAAAGTGAAGAGGATCTTCGAAGATAAAAGGTAAGATAGAGATATGAGAAAATGATCTTAGTATTTCAGTGTGAAAGTTCAGAAAGATCGTTAAGAGATATGGTAAGAAGAAGTGATAAAGAGATGTAACGATACATGAAGAAGGAGATTCTATTTATAGAGCTCCATAAAGTTACATCTTGAATAAACTATAATAAACTACCGACTTTATGTGACCATACAAGGTTCACTGGACAATGTAATGGTAACACTCTAAGTCAATTGATGTAACCAATCAAGTCTTCATTGCGGTAGCGATAGTTGTGATTCAAAAAAAATATCTTCAATTGTGGTTGACAAACATCTGTTGTGGTGGCAAAACTGATTGCGGTAGACAGAATTGAGATTGCGAATAAGTTTAGAGAGTCACTTTATGTAACAACAACTCTCTTGAGTGAAGCAATGATGAATGGATGATTTGTTACAAGTTGCTAGCATTAAATTTCATATAAAAGAAGAATTAATCATAGAGATTTCGGATTCCCTTATAATATAGGGTTTGTGAAACCCAAAAATCCCTTTATTGGAAAAACAAGATTTTGAATGCAATATGTGATTTTATAAACTAATCTTGATTTAACACTCGAAATTCACTATAACTTCAAAAGTAAATCAAACTTCCGGTTCAAGAAGAATTAAACCATAACAATGATAGAAATGAAGATAATAAGTGAATGTATACCTTCTAGAGTCTTTAATGATGAAATGGAGTTATAGTCTTCAAGCTACTTATTCAAAGTCACAACAATTCCTCTTCATACTCTTCACATCGCAATGAGAGGATTTTTACCTCTCAAATTATCTCTCTCTCTCTCTCTCTCTCTCTCTCTCTGAATGAAAATATATCATTTTCTTCCTTTCATATATATATATATATATATATATATATATATATATATATATATATATATATATATATATATATATATATATATATATATATATATATATATTCTTAAGAAAGTTCCTCTTATTTCCATATGTCTAAATTTCGACACCACTTATCTCATTCTATAAATAAACTCTCAAAGTTTATACTCAAGCTGAATTTTAAAATAAAATGAACAATTTAGACCCTTGATTAAGCAAGTCTAGTCATGGAAAGTTTTTCATTATTTACTCAATAATAAATAAATTAGTATAATCACTACTAGATTTTTATTGATTATAGTTAGTTTTTTTTTTTGTAACAAAATTGAGGTTGTTACTTATGGTATCTTGTTGATGTGACCGTCATTGGAGACTCAAAGGAGGTAGCTAGAGTAATGAACATCATTCGAGTGAGCGATCATGTAGTAGGGTTTGCATATATTTTACTAAAACCAAACTACTTTAGCCTTCCTGTAATGGTAGGGAACTTCATTCTTCTTTTTTCCAAAGTAGACAATATGCAACCAATAACGAAGGTGTTGACATAGATAAGGGTTTTATTACTTAGTTTTCCATAAAGAGAGTAAATAAAGTTTTAGAGTTAATACACTTTATTAGATAGTCAGGTAACCCCCCCTAAAGTGACCATTTTTCTCTTCGATCCTGTATGTGTATTGCTAAATGTTTCTTTAGCATAGGGACAAGACAACCTATATAAATGGAAGAGGAAACATTGTGATTAACAAAGGGTTATGAGTGTCGATTGAATTCCTGGTGGTTTATGGAGGTTCTTTCTTTGGAGACCTCTAATAGAAAATCTCTTCTCTCTATCCATTGGGATTTGTTGCCTTGGATTTTATGTGGTGTTGTCCTCTTATGATTTTATGGCCTCTAGGACCTAATATTAGGTATTACAAGACCACATGTTATTAGATAATGACATATCTATTATAAATTTATAATTATGTTCACGCATTGGCTTGTCTCTTGATATAATTCTAAAATTTTCATTTTAGTGGTTTTAGTAACAATGTCAAACCCTCTACATCCCAATGTGCATTGTTAAGTTCACTATTTTTCGGGACATGAAAGTGATCATCAACATGATACTTAGATATAAAGCCGTTTTTGACTGTGTACGAGCATCACATGCTCATGATTTTCTTCTGGTGATCTATATAGATGGTATATGTCAACATATGTCATAAGTGGAGTATCATAATATCCCTAAATATCAACTAACGATTCAATTTCCAATTGAAGACATATTCTTAATTTGTCGCAAGGCATGTTTGGACTATTTTAGGACTCATGAAGTACATCATAAAGAGTCTCGAGTTTTGAATACCGACACAATATGATTAGGGACTTTCATTTTATGTGTTTAAGAGCATAAGGGTTTCCACTAAGATGAAACACTCATGAATTTAATGACTTACTCATTGGAAAGTAGATCAATGCTTACACCAACATACATTTTGCTTTTTGGATGGATATGATCATAGGAAGGAACTATGCATGTCTGGATCTAACATGAGTTTCCATTTTTTCGGGATTGAGAAATTAGGGTTTCACTATAGGACATGTTGCAATAAAGTTTCTCTCATGGAAAGTGAAAATATGAATGGATAATCAATGTGTTTATACCAATCAAGTTTGATACCTTAGAAGTTAAGGATGCAACTTATCGTCTTGTTGACTTTTATCTCGATGTAATTATTTCACATTAATGATTTGATATGGTATGATCTATGTCAATTAAACTTATTCGTTAACCTTCCATTAGTGTCAATCCACAAAGAGGTCCTTAGGACAAATAAAATACCAGGCTTGAAACCTGTTTGAGGCCAGTTGGGAAGGCCACACCGACCGTGCACACTAGCACCACCACCACATTTCTCTCTCTTTGTGATGCTTACCATGACTTGCAATGATCTAATGACATTAAATACGTACATATCCAAGGAGTTAAGTGATACTATTCAACATTTTATCTATAAATATAACCATTTTACTAAAATATTTTTCACATCCTTTTTTTTCTTTCTCTATTATACAAACCACAATACATTCACATAAAAATTCTTATTCCCTACCATAGTATAGTTTTAGTTGTTGGATTAGGTGTATAATCCAATAACTAAATTAGGATATACTTGAATTAAAAGCAGATTCCTCTTGGGTTTCCCTCAAACTAGTAATTGATAGAATAATGTTTGTGAGAAAGAGGTTGATTTATTGGTTTATTATAAGATTAATAAATTGTAATAAATGATTATTACTATATTATGAGTTTAATATATTGATTAGAAGTAGTATTATTTGATTAATAGTTTATCAGAAATTTATTGGAATTAATTTTGGGATTAATTGGATTAATTAAAAGTATACAGATTAAAGGTGACAGTATTCAAAAGTTGAGCATTGAAGAATTCTAGAACCTTCCCATAAGGGGGACGGTTTTGTAGGAGGTTTCTAGGGCTTCTTGGAAGCCTTAGGAAGCCTTAGGGAGCAAGAAAAGGGATAATGGTTATCCAACGAAGCCTACCTTATCCTAGACTCCTTACGCACCTATATAAACCCTTCATGGGGTTCATATTTTCGGCACTCCTTCTCTACAATTCGTAGAGCCAAAATTCCTTCTCTTCTCCTTTCTCCTCTCAACTCTTTTATTCTAGGGTTTGGGTACAAACCATTAGAGGCACAAGATTTCTGGTGCTTGCATGTTGAAGCTTGTTCAAGAAGGAATTGTTGATTATTTACTACAATAATCAAAAGGTATGTAAACCTTAAAACCTTTAATGAATTGCAAAAATGGTAGATCATTCCTACGATTCATAATGTCCAACTGTTTGTTGCAAATAAATATTGAAAACATAGATCCAATAGGTTGCATGTGAATTTAGGGTTAACTTTTTTCTGCTACATATTTTTTGTAACCTATAAAACCTATAAGTGTTATCAAAGACATTGTTTTCAATTGATCTTGCACAAAGTTGAGTAGATAAAAAATAGGTTTTATAGAAACTATACCCTAATGAGGCATTTTACGTAAATTGATAGGGTTCTTGAAACAATAGCCTCCACCCTTAGGTTTTTGAAAAATGCTAGGGTTCTTGAAACCCTAACCTCTTTAGACTTTTCTGAAAATAGGGAGTCCTTTTAGGGTTTATCTAGTTTCCTCGATTGTTATTTTACAAGCCTAAGAATTAGAATAATTAAAACCTAATAAACTCAAACCCTATTTTCAAAAATTAGGGTGGTTTTTGGATTAGTATTAAATTGGTATTATTTTATTAAATGATTAATATTAAATAATTATTTAATACAAAAATGATTTAATTAATTGTTTAACTAAAAGATCAAAATAAATTATAACTGGTTAATATTAATTAATTAAATAGATTAATTTAAATAATTAATACTTGAACCTAATATATTAAAAGGTTTAAAATACACCCTATATATATTATTAAAAGTTAACTATTATATGTATAAGAAAATTCAGTCAAATCAATAGTAGGTCTCATTCATGAAACCATGATATAAAGAGGATATAAGGAAACGACTTATAAAATAATCGTTGAATGGGTGTCCACTCTCACCCATCGCTCTCATGTGTGGTGGAAGGTCATTACACGAACATGTTTGATAGGATATAATCTTATTAATAAATATAATGATATAAAGTAACAGAACTATTTTAAAAAATCTCAGTCTATTTACTTTAGGAAAAATATGAAATGGTATACTAATCCATGAAAATGTCCTTCATACTTTAATAAGTCGTTAGTGGATCGCATGTGGTTAATAGACACTCTAATAGGGACTTTAAAGAGAAATGTTGGGCATCTCAAAACTTATCATTTTTAATGGACCACGTGTGGTTAATAGCCACATTAATTGGAAATGATAAATGATATCGAGGGTGTCAAGCATGTTTGCATGGTTATTCATATCTTGTTTGTGATCCTTGGCATCCCATCCACAAATAAAAGAGCATAATCTGAGATTAAACATGCCATTTATAAGATATAATGAATCTTAAAAAAGATCTACGAGCTTCATAGTTTGAAATTGGTGAATTGTGTTTAGATACCTTTATAAATTCGCAATAATATTACGAAATCCCTTTTCTTAGTTGTGAATTGTTATATTGGATCCTAGCCTTGAATATTAATCATGGGTTAAAATATTAAGGAATTATCTCAACTAACTAAAACTACTTCCTTCATATAGATGTCAGGATTCCACAACGTTGCTTCTGCTTCAAACCTCCTTTATGCTTTATTACCACACATTACTGATGAGCAACCATCACTTTTATACATCCTTATGAGACTTGAAAGACACGATATCATCAAATCTTTAATAAATGATAAGTACTAAGAAGGAACCTTAGTGTGTGCTTATGTCGAGAAGGTGAAGACAAATATTAACATGCTAGTCAATATGGGTGGAGTGTTTCCAGTGGAACTTGCAATATATGATTCTAATTTCACTTCTAGAATGTTATAAGACTGTCATAAATAGATTATAGATTGTTGTAAATAGATTATAGATTGTCAATGGAGATTATACATTGCAATGGTTGCTACAATATTCATGAGTACTTAGAAAAATGGAGATTTTGAGTATTGGATAAACCCATGCTCTTGGAATTACTTCATGGATTATATCACGAGTAAATTCTAAGATAATAATATCTTATATTTTTAAAATGGAGATATATGAGTTGTAATTTACAAGTCAGTTGTGCATTGGTGTTACGTAAACGCATCAGTAACATGATATTATAAAACATAGTGTCATGCATGATTTGTTGAGTAAATGATACAGGCATATGAGTCAACATTTATTCGTTCTTTTTGTCCTAATAGGAAAAGTGATATCTTTGGGCCCTTTAGTGATTTGGTGTTAACACTATAGTGTTGGGCCCAACCATGACTAAATTGATGTGTTCAATTAGTAAGTCTTATGAGGTCATCACAAATCGGGAAATCGGGAAACATAATTTTGGAGAAGAGATTGATTCTAATCCATGTCTCATGTCCATACGGTATCTTATAGAACGAAGGAATATATTATAACTTATCTTAAGCACTGGAGTCGCTTTCTAAAGCACCCATTTGTTGATTGATTTATAAGTTATACTTGCACTTGTAATTATATAGTTATCCAAGTTGGAGACTGTTGGATTAGGCGTCTAAGCCAATAACTAAATTTTTATATGCTTGAATTAAAAGCAGAGTCCATTTAGGTTTCCCTCAAAACTAGTAATTGACAGAATAACTTTTTGGAGAAAGAGGTTGATTTATTGTTTTATTATAATATGAATAAATAATAATAAATGATTTATTAATATATTATGAGATTAACATATTCATTAGAAATAGCATTATTTAATTAATAATTAATCAAAAATTAATTTGAATTAATTAAAAGTATTGGGACTAAAGTGATAATGTTCAAAAGTTGAGCATTAAAGAATTCTAGAACCTTCCCATAAGGGAATGGTTCTAGAGGAGGTTTCTAGGGCTTCTTGGAAGCCTTAGGAAGCCTCGGGGACCAAGAAAACGGATAAGGGTTATCCAAGTAAACCTACATTATCCTAGACTCCTTACTCACCTATATAAACTGTAACACCCATAGATTCGGGCTAGTCAATTAAGAAATAATAAGCATTAAAAATGATTTGTTTTATATAGAAGATTATCAAGGATAAATAATATTAACCAAATTAATAGTTAAGGTTAACAATTGTAACCTATTTTACGTAATAAAGAATAATTATTTGAATATTATATGTTCCATGATTATTATAATATAATAACATAGGAAATGAAGGGCCATGAAATGGTTTGGGCTAGGCTTTGTGTGTGAATTGTTTTGATTATGTCTCTGTATCTTAATTTATGATGTTTATGGTGTTTAGGGCGTTTACGGCCGTAAACGTGTTTACGGCTGTAAACACGTTTACGGCAGTAAACCCTGTTTGCGGTCCAGTTTAATATAAATACTGTCAGTGTTAGACTTTTTGGGGTTGGTTGTCACTCTGTTTACGGTCTCTATTGAGTTGTACCTGACGATTTTGATATTCAATCGAGTGCAAGCTCTTTTGGTTTATCTTATTGTGTTATTTTAATCATATGTTTGTTTGATTACTAGTTTTAGATCCGTATTTGGACCTAACAATTGGTATCAGAGCAGTAAACTGGTATCAAACACATCTGATCGAGATTTTGGACGTTCATGGAATTTACTGTTGACCGTAAACTCCATTCGAGAAACCGTAATCAGTTAAAACACCATCACCGTAAACATTTTCGAAGAACAGTAAACTATAAATACTCAAACACCGTAAATTGATTAGACCGTAAACTCCAAAACAGCAAACACTCACCGTAAACTCCATTTACGGCCGCAAACATAGTTTACGGCCGCAAACTCTTGTCTTGTCATACAAACCGTAAACTCTTTTGGAATTGTTAAAACACTTTAATTTTAAAATGGATTATCAAGCTCACTTTCATGAACTTGATACTGTTATGGGAACTACTACTCGCATTCCGAGGTTGATGTCTGCTGAAGGATTTCCCGAAAGGAAATACAGAATTGAGAAGTACATCAAGATGAAAGATTTCAAAATCTGGAGAAGCATACTTAGAGGTCTAGTTAGGGTGACCATGACTGTTGGAGGTCAGTTGATTGACAAGGCCATTGAAGACTACACTGATGAAGAATTTGAACTGGTCGAAGAACAGGAAAGAGCTTTAGCTACATTAACCATGGCACTATCACCTGAGATTGCTCAAGGCTATCGCGAATACACTTCAGCCAAGGATCTTTGGGAAGCTCTTATTGAGGTCTATGAAGGAAATTAAGATATGAAAGAAAGTAGGCAGGACATGCTAAGACAAAAGTTTAACATGTTCAACTACATTCCAGGAGAAACTCTTGAGGCTCAACTGCAAAGATTCACTGCTCTCACAACTGACATGAACATTTCTTGGATTTTCTTAACCAAGTCAGAAATCAACAAGAAACTGCTGAATGCACTTCCTCGATCATGGGATATGAATGTGGCTGTGATTAAGAAAACCAAGGATTTGAATCGTCTCACTCTTGCAGAAATCATGGTTGTCATCAAAGCCTGTGACATTGATGACAAACAGAGAAAAATCAATCATATGAATTCATATTCTACTGCAAATCTTGGTACTACATCTAACAATGCTACTCTGTCATCCTTCATGACCCACTCAAGTCACGCTTTCTCAAATCAACAACCTTAAAGTCAAACCCTCAATGCCACAACATTGATTCCACCACATCAAGTTCCAAGTGTATCAGTTCAACAAGCTGTACCGGTTTCCAATGTGTCAACCAAAGCCTCATCTTCCAACACCAAAGAATCCGATGAAAATCTGGCTCTAGTCATTGGTCTAGTCAACTGTTATAATGCCTTTGTAGCTGGAGATCTTCCACCACAACTATCTTTTGTTGATCTGGACCAGATACATCCTGAAGACGTGGAGGAAATGGACATCAATTGGCAAATTGCTATGGCTGTGTTCAGAGCCAAACAATTCGCCAAGAAAACAGGGAAAAACAACTGGGCTATGAATGCTGACAAAAAGGTGGGTTTCAACAAAAGCATGTTGAGATGTTTCAACTGTCACGAGCCGGGTCACTTTGCTCGCGATTGTCCAAAACCAGATCGTAGAGTCAACAACAACCGACAGGTGGTTGCAATGGGAAATAACCGTGTGGGAGCTACAACTAATGGAGAGACAACTATGGTTACTCAATCATTTGATTGGGAGGATCAGATTCAAGCTTTAAACATCTCAGGGCCAGAGAATGCTCACTTGGTTTAAATTGATGATGTTGCTTCAAAGAACAACGATGCTGATCCAGAAGCTGAAATGATGGAGTTGCAGCTTGCCCTGATGGTTTCTACCTCCTCCGAATCCAAGAAAAATGAGGTAATCCTACCTTCTTGTTCTTTTGCTTGCAAGGAATATGTTACACTTCTTCGAAATGAAGTTCAAACCTTACGTAGGCAAGTAGAAGATCTTAAATATGAGGGTTATCAACTTAGGAAGGGACATAAACCACTCAAAGCTCAACTAGAGGCCAAAATAAAAGACTTTAGAAAAATACAAACAGAATTCAGTAAAAAATGTGAAATTTATGATTATACTAAGAGACAACTAGATAGTGTGACCAAAGAACTTGATGAATTGAAAATTAAAACTGGAAAAAATAATGTTAGTTTCAAAAATTACTCTGCTTCCAGTAAAACAGTTGAATCTTTATGCGAAACACAATTGAAATTCAAAGAAAATGAAAGTAAAGTCCTAGGGTATGATTGTGTTCCACCACCTTTTAATCATAATTACACATCATTCCCTTTGACACAAAACGAAACTGACAGGGAGTCACATCTTCGATATGGAAAACCAGCCAGTTTTGTTTCAAGAGGTTTTATTAACATTGAAAGTACTAATGTTTCTACTTCCTCTGCAGATCCACTCTTAGATCAGGCCAAGTGTGAAGCTGGAGAATCTGTTTCTGTTATTAATTCTAATTTCTCTAGTGTGAACAAATCTGAGTGTGTTAAGATTGAAAAAGTTCCTTGTGTTAGCACATTGTCTGATACTGTTGAATTTAACTTTTTTGATATGTTTGATGAATTGTTTGGTAATTCTGATGATTGTGAATTTCATGAAGAATCATCAACTCCACAAATCAAAACGACTGAGACACCTTCACTTATCTCACAGTCTTCCTCTCATGCATATTCTCCTGAGAAAAGTAAGAGTGCCTGTAAAGAAAATAAACTTGAAAAATGCAATATCAATTCAAACAATAAACATATTTTCTTTAATTGTGGTGTTGGTGGACATATCGCTCGGAATTGTCAAAACAGGATGTTTATGCATTATTTGTCATTAAGAAGTGAAAATGAGTCTCGAGGAAGGTCTTTAACTAGAAAATCCTCAAGGTCTCATTCTCAAAATAATAATGGGAAAGGAGATAAAAACAAAACAAGGGCTAATTTACACAAGAATAAGAATGTTGTCAAAAATAATAAGCATTTTCAAAAATCGACCAAGGCTGCTTCAAAATCGGTTTCTTCAAAAGGTAGCACTGGATCCTCTAACATCACTGGTAGAAAATCCAAATGCTCATACCAAATTGTTAAGAAACCCATTTCAAAGCCTGCTGACTTTTTGACAAAACCTAATTTTCAATGGAAGCCCAAATCTCTTTCCAGTTCATCCCTGATGTTTTCTGAAGAAAATACAAATAAAGATCAGAATTTGAAAAAGATTAAAAGGGATTCAAACAAACCATGTAGGAAACCCAGGTTTGTGATGACCTGGGTTCCTAAATCTAAATAATTCCGATCATTTTGCAGGGGTAGTTGCGGAGGAATATCGTCCGTCCATGGTACGTCGATAGCGGCTGCTCTCGGCATATGACTGGAGACATCTCCCAGTTGAGCGAAATTCAAACTTTTAATGGGGGTTATGTTTCCTTTGCGGGCGGAGATGGTGGAAAAATCACACAGTGCGGAACTGTTTCAAATGGAGTGTTGAGCTTCGAAAATGTCAACTATGCACCTGAGTTAAAGCACAGTTTGTTGAGTGTCTCTCAGATATGTGACAAAGGCTATTCAACCCATTTTACTGATAAGAAGTGTTTGATTCTCAAGCCTGGCATCGTCATTCCAGAAGAATGGATTCTAGTTAAATCGAAACGGGACAGAAATGCATACAACATTGACATGAATAGTAACCTACCTGATCAAGTCACTTGTCTATTCTCAAAGGTTTCCGAACACAATGATATGCTATGACATCGAAGACTTGGTCATGCTAATGCGAAAAACCTGAATCTTCTTGCGAAAAACAAAATGGTCCGAGGCCTTCCTGTCAGAGACTTTATTACTTTTGAAAAATGTGTTTCATGTGCTCAAGGAAAACATCATAGGAAACCACATCTGCCCAAGCAAATCAACTCAATTAGTCATGTTCTCAAATTATTGCATATGGACTTGTTTGGTCCGGTCAACGTCCTGAGCATCAACAGAAGCTTATACTGTCTTGTTGTGATTGATGACTACTCTAGATTTACTTGGGTCTTCTTCTTATCCAACAAGGTAGGGGTTGCTGATCTGATAAAGAAGTTTGTTGTGATGATTGAAAAACAAACCAGTAATCAAGTGAAGGCGCTTCGAACTGATAACGGAACTGAATTCAAGAATGCTACTCTTGATCAATTTTGCACAGAAAAGGGGATTGTGCGGCAATATAGCTCAGCTCACACACCACAACAAAATGGTGTTGCTAAAAGAAGGAATAGAACATTGAAAGATGCTGCGAGGACAATGCTTTGTTATTCCAAACTTCCTGTCTTCTTTTGGGCCGAGGCGATCAACACTGCTTTCTACGTGCAAAATCGTGTCTTAATCAACAAAGCTCAGATGAAGACACCATACGGAATTCTTTATGGACACAAACCATCTGTAGGCCATTTCCATGTATTTGGACGCCCTTGCACCCTTCTCACTTAGATTCCAACCTTAAATTTAATGCCAAAGCTGATGACTGTTACTTTGTGGGATATGTTGCGCGCACTGCATACAGGGTTTACAACAAAAGAACAAAGTAGATTGTTGAATCTTTTGATGTGCGATGGTGGGAGGAGAATGAAACTGATGCTAGAGTGGGTCCTGATTGGTTGTTTGATTACACATCATTATTCAGATCTCTCAGCGTGTTCTCAAATAATTCAAGTGGATCTTCCTCTGGTCTGAAGAATGTTCCTGTAATTGAAGACGAAGATGAAGAAGTTGTCTACAGACCCCAAACGGTTGAAAGGAAATCCTCTACATCACTTGAGGGGGAGTCTTCTGTTCACTTTGAGGGGGAGTTTCTGAACAACCAATTAGTCCTGTGTCTAAAATTCCACCGGAAACTCCTAATGCTGATGCTACACCTCTAACACCCATTGAGAGAGAGTTCATGACTACAGATGCTTCCGCTGACAATCCAACATTTATGGAACTCCTCTTTCCTGAAGTAATAGCAAACGAGTTTGTAGCAGAGTCTTCTAATCGGACTCAATCAACAGATGATGGAGGTTTCAATATTCACACTCTTCCTGTTTCTATCAATGAGATCAGCCAAGATATACCCTCCCGGATTCAACGCGATCATCCGATCGAAAATGTCATTGCCGGCTGGATGATGGAGTCAAGACTAGGAGTCAGAGTGGGGATGTGAATGAATGTCTTTACTCTTGCTTTATCTCTCAAATAGAACCCAAAAACATTGAATTGGCTCTAAATGATCCCAGCTGGGTAGTCGCAATGCGTGAAGAGCTAAATCAGTTTAAAAAGCTTGGGGTTTGGAAACTGGTTGAGTTACCGAAGGGTAAACGGTCTCTCGATACACGTTGGGTATATCAGAATAAGCAAGATGATTCTGGTATAATTGTTCGTAATAAGGCACGATTAGTGGTCCGAGGGTTCCGTCAGATCGAGGGTCTTGATTATACTGAGGCGTATGCTCCTGTGGCTCATCTAGAGGCTATTCGAATTTTCCTCGCGTATGCCTATTACAAGAATTTCACAGTCTACCAGATGGATGTCAAGACTGCCTTCTTGTACGGCAAGGTCAAGGAATAAATTTATGTTGATCAACCCACGTGGTTTGTTGACTCAAAGCTTCCTAATCATGTCTACAACTTGGACAAGGCATTGTATGGGTTACATCAAGCTCCTCGAGCGTGGTATGCAACTCTAACGAAGCACTTGCTTGAACATGGCTACTCTCGCAGTACCATTGATCAAACTTTATTCATTAATCATATGGGTGATGATCAAATACTGGTTCAAATCTATGTTGACGACATCATCTTCGGGTCCACATGTCCAAAGCTGTGCAAATAGTTTGAAAGCGTGATGAAGAAGAAATTTGAGATGAGTTCACTAGGTGAAATGACAATGTTTCTGGGGCTTCAAGTTAATCAGAATTCAACTGGAAGCTGCATCAAGCAAAGTATGTTGACGATATTCTTGAGAAGTTTGGATTTTCATATGCGAAGCCTGCTTCAACTCCCATGGCTGAAAGACCCCTGCTGACTCCAGATACTGATGGTGAATCTGTAGATCAAACACATTACAGATCGATGATTGGTTCCTTGATGTATCTCACTGCAAGTCGTCCTGACATCATGTTTGCAGTGTGTCAATGCGCTCGCTATCAGGCTAATCCTAAACTTTCACATCTTATTGCTGTCAAAAGGATTTTTTGGTATATCAAAGGCAGTCCTCGACTGGGTCTTTGGTATCCGAAAAACCCTAAATTTGATTTATATGCTTTCACTGACAGTAATTATGGAGGCTGCGAGCTTGACAGGAAATCAACATCAGGAGGGTGTCAGTTCCTTGGTGATAGACTGGTATCGTGGCATTGCAAGAAACAACATACAATATCTACTTCTAAAGCAGAAGCGGAATATGTTGATGCATCGGCGTGTTGCTCTCAAGTTATCTAGATTCAACATTAGCTGTTGGATTATGGTTTGAATTATCTAGAAACCCCAATTCATTGTGATAATGAGGCAGCTATTCAAATAACTAAAAATCCAGTCCAACATTCCAAGACCAAGCACATTGACATCAAAATTCATTTCATCAGAGATTGTTATGAGCGCTCGCTCATTCGGCTAGAACAGGTCCCCACTGCTAATAATGTGGCAGATCTATTCACCAAGCCGTTTAACAAAGCTCGATTCGATGTGCTTGTGGAATTTTTGAAAATGATTCGTTTTGAGGATTAATTTTTTGTTTTAGGATAGTTTAAATTTGCGCATTGTATTTTTGTTTCTTTCCTATGCACAAATTTAGGGGGAGAAATAAAGCCAAAACAAAAACAAAAATCCAAAAACTTTAGAAAAACAGAAAATCCAAAAACATAAAAAATTCAGAAAAATACAAAAATATGATCTGTGTTTGAGGGTACTTGTTTGGGAAGTTATATGATAAAGTGATAACAGGCAACCTGAGTCTGCGTAACGTACCCGAAGTTGGAGGGTCTATGCTCTGGTTTGATGCGTCGGTAGGCATGAAAATTTTCAAAATGGACTTGACTAGGCGGAGTTGAACTTAGGAAATTTATAGACTTGACAAATCTTGACCTAGTTAGATCCGTTCAGCCTGAAAATACGACGCTCGGATAGGTTGAGCAGGGAGATATATATGCGAATCTACTCGTCACATTAATTGAACCCGTACTTGGAACCGTGGTTTAACTTTTCCTCGATGTGCGGATTTTGTCCTTAATTCCGGTTGGATGGAGCGACTGGTAAATTCCGATAAATTAGGTCTGTAGAAAATTGTTTTCTTTCTTTCTATCTGTTAGTCATATGTTGTCTCCTTTGCGTGACCTCAAATCCGACCTGGTACACAACATATGCAACTCTATTTCTCTGCAAGTTATATATGTGTGAAATGCTTCTTATCTGTTAGCCATATGCTGTCTCCTCTGCGTGACTTCTAATCCGACCTCGTACACAGCATATGCAACCTTCTACTTCTGAACCCCTCTGAAGTAATAAGTAATAGAATTTTGAATCTATCCTCTCTCTGAATGGTTGTCTGCTCACCCGGTGTAAGGAGTACTATGGAAGTTCTTGATGGCTGGGGCATATCAGGAAGCAGGAAACACATTCCAGTACACTTAAAATTGAACACATACAGATTGTCTATAGATCTCGCTGCTCAATTTAGGTGGACAACAATATCCATGGTCATCGTCAGATGAATGGTCCTTGAGATATAGTATCTAAGGAATTAGGATCAGATATAAATTTTATGATCTTAAGTTCACCTGTCTTGTAACAAATAGTATGTCCTAAATAAGTCACAATTTTTCGTGTGTAAATGGACAACAATACCGGCGATCGACCAGACAAAGATGTGAATATGGAAGGTACTGATAAGTGGATAAAGATTGTCTAAAACCTATGATCCCAACACGTTTTTATTTACTCGTATTATTTTGTTAGATTTTTATTTTATTTTATTTTATTTTATTGAAGTCAAATAGTATTTTTTTTCTTTAAATTTTATTTTTATCGTTATTTTTTATTTTTATTTTTATCTCATTTTTATTTTAAATCCTCAAAAGGTTTTATTTTTAAAAAAAATTCCGAATGAATTTGGATTTGAGTAAAACCCGTGTTTGCGGCAGCTGAAAAGTCAAAGGCATATATATATTGTTCTTTACTGCAGTAAACTACTGCCCTTTCACTGTACCGTAAACTGATTCACTGGGAGTAAACTCTTAGACCGTAAACTCAGAGAGTAAACGCATACACCGTAAACCTGTAAGGAGTAAATCCTTAGACCGTAAACCCATAGACCGTAAACTCATAAGAGTAAACTCATAGGCAGTAAACTCGATTATGAACATGATACCGTAAACTTGGTTTTTGGACTTACGACCGTAAACTCGGTTTACGGTCCCTTCATCAACTTTAACCATAAACCATGTTTACGATTCATTGACCTAATTTGAGAATAATCTCTGTAAATTGTCCATTGACTATTCACTGATTTCTTTTACTTGGTTTATTTAATACAGGAAAAATGGCATATCTCAAAACTGCCGAGATGCACAACATTGCAATTGTTTTGGATGATCCACCAGCAGCTCACAGAGATTTCATGTCTATGATGTATCATCTCCGCGAGTGCTGCCTAGCCTATGCAATTTCTGTGAATCCAGTCATTTATGAAAGTCGCATTCAAGAGTTCTGGAAAACTGCCAAATTGACTGAAAAGAATAAGGAAATGATTATTGAGGCAACTGTGCAAAACTGCAAGGTCAGAATCTCAGAGCAATACATCAGAAGCACTTTGATGATCCTTGATGAGTCAGACTATCCAACCGAGGCTGCAGCTGAAGAAGTATCCCGGATTCTTGAGAGAATGGGATACGAGGGATCTTATCCCCCCACTGTGAAGAAGCTCCTACCTCCTTACTGGCGGTTCTTGGCTCACGTGTTCATTAGCTGTGTGTCAGGAAGGAGATCAGGAGCTGATGAAATTTCTATCAGGAACACTGGAGCCTTTGTCTCTCTTGCAGCTGGAAACAAATACAATTTTTCAAAGTATATCTTTGATGAATTTCTTGTGAACATCGGGGCACTGACTCGGGGATATAGAGATGCCTTCCTGATGTATCCTCGATTTATTCAGACTTTTATTGATGATCAGTTTCCTGATATGGTTAAACCAGGTGATAAGCTGGACACAAAGTCCTTGGTTCCTCATACCATTGGGCTTATTAAACAGAACCGGAAGGGCAAAGTAGTGTTTCAAGGTCTACATCCCTTGGTGAAATTTGGTGCCTTTGCTGAAATCAATGAGTCTTCTGATTTTCTAGAATCTTCTGAGAAGATTGCATCTGAGCCAACCTCTTCTGGAAAAGTGACCTCTGAATTTATAATCAATGTTTCAGATCATGAGGACAATGAGACTCCAGCAACTGAAACTCAAGTAAATGTTGAACAGGATCTACAGAATGTTCAGGCTCCAGATGATCAAAATGAAGAGTCAAGAAAAGATGACAAAACAGAAAGGAATGTTGATTTCACTGGATTTGATTAAGATGATTTCCCGATTAATTTTGATAACAATGACACGTTGTCTGATGTAGACCTTGACAAACTGCTTGACAATGTTGATGATGTAGTTCCTGTAACTACTGAGGCAAGGGAAGAAGAAGACGTTTCCGTATCTGCTCCTTTATCTTCCAATCCAGAGGCAGAAATAGCAACTCCTATGGTGACAGTGTCAGGGATTCCTCCCCTTGACACTGGATTACCTACATCATCGCCAATGGAAAGAGATCTCTCCACCACCCATGCAACCTCTCCTCCAAAACATCGAAGATTTGTTCTGAGATTCGCATCCAGAAGCTCTACAACACAAAGTGCTACAGCTCCCCCAACAATCACACCTGCCCTAGTTTCAACTGAACCTATAAGTGAAGGTCCCAACACAGTATTTGTTGCTCGTGGTTCTTCAAGTCATGCAATTCTTTCTCCCCCAAGAGTAAGCAAAGAAGATGCCTCAGTCAGACTAGCTCATCTGTTGGCTGAGGAACAATTCTCGACACCACCTTCCCGTGGCAAGGGAATTCACATTGGAGATGAAAGTCAAAGTGATTTTTCTCCTTCATTCCAAAGCCAGATTGATGCTATCAAACAAAAGAACATTGAACTAGACGATAGGAACATAGAGCTGGTAATCAAAGTCGTTGATCTTCAATCAGAGAACACCAAGCTCAGCATCCAATAATCTGAACTTAAAGAAGAAAATGATTTGAAAACAAAGCAAATCTCTAATCTTCAAACTCAATATGGAAGTTTAGCTGAAAATTTTCTTGAATTGCAAAAGAAACTTGAGGACAGATTTGGTGATGATTTCAAATCAACTGTTGATGCATCTCACATCGATTCCCCAGCTCCAGGTTCTCCAATAATTGACACCACCACAGATGATGCTCCCATAGCTGATGTTGCTGTGTCTTCTCAACCAATCCGATCTTCCATCATTGTTGATCGCTTTGATGTGGATCCTGAACTGGCATCACGGTGGCAAAGGCCAAAGGTACCAAAAGAAAGAAATCTGCTGCTCCTGAGTCAACTGAGAAAAGTAAATGGTTGTTTAAAAGAAATGTAGATTTCAAGTCTCCATGGGATAGACCTCATGTCACGTTCACTGACCTAAGCACTCAAACCTTCAGAGATGTTTATGGTGATCAGTCAGGGATCGTGTCATGGGGTTTTCACGATATTCAGAAGATGTTCATTGTGAGAAGGAAGAGCGGAAACAAAGAACTATACAAGGATGCTCATGACTTCAACTCTTTCACTAAGGTTGACCTCATTGAGCTATCCAAAGCTCCCTTTTCAAATCCTTCAGGAAATCCAACTTCCAGCCAATTCAAATCATTTCTGGAAGATCAAGTGGCCAAAGGCTTTCCTTCAATGAAGACTGTTGAATCCTTCGTTGAAGTGCATAAACGTGTTTTTGATCCAGCCACAAGTGAACCCATTTGTGCAGTGATGTGGCCTGCCACCGCTCAAGTCAAACACATTCCGGTCCCTCAAAACTATCCTGAAGGAACTCTAAATTCGATGCTTTATTGGGTGTATGATGATTCATCAGATGCTGTTGTTATCAAGCTGAAAGAAGATTGTATTTGCTTGTATGACAAGAGGGACCTTCTTCAGTTCGGTGAAAGGGATATTCATCAGCTCTCAACACATCAAATTGTCGTTGCTGATGATCTTTTTGAGCCTGCGGCAAAAGAATACACAAAGATGGTGGCCACTATTATCGATAAGAGAATATGGAACGGAGCGATGGGGAGATGTGATGTGATGATGGTTGACAAGGATTGATCCCAAGCCTGCTCCAAACCAAGGGGGAGATTGAAGGGCCATGAAATGGTTTGGGCTAGGCTTTGTGTGTGAATTGTTTTGATTATGTGCCTGTATCTTAATTTATGATGTTTATGGTTTTTAGGGCATTTACGGCCGTAAACGTGTTTACGGCCGTAAACACGTTTACGCAGTAAACCCTGTTTGCGGTCCAGTTTAGTATAAATAGTGTCAATGTTAGACTTTTGGGGTTGGTTGTCACTCTGTTTACGGTCTCTGTTGAGTTGTACCTGACGATTTTGATATTCAATCGTGTGCAAGCTCTTTTGGTTTATCTTATTGTGTTATTTTAATCATATGTTTGTTTGATTACTAGTTTTAGATCCGTATTTGGACCTAACAGGAAAAATCAGTCGAATTGTCCCTTAAATTGTGCAAATAAATGAGCCAAAACATATATATATATATATATATATATATATATATATATATATATATATATATATATATATATATATATATATATATATATATATATATATATAGGAAGTATACTTCGGCTTGATCCCGAAAATATAAATTTCGTCGAAATCTGAATCCGTATGAATTAGACATGGTTTTTATAAGATATAAAAATCAGTTGCGCACAACGAATGTATGATGTAAAAAGCTACGAAGAGAATAGTTGGCTTTTAGTTAATGCGACTAAAATTAAAATCGTAGTACTCCTTAAAATGAATTTTTTGATAAAAACAATACCAAAAAACAACGTCCGTACGAGAGAGTTATGATTTTAGCAAAATTATTTAATTTTATAAAAATATGGACAAAAATATAAATTCAAAATTAGCCGACGGAGTCTAAACAAAAGTTGTAGATCTCGTCGATAGCTACGCGTGGATATAAAGAACGTCAAAAATAGATTTCATATGAACGATTTATAATTTTTAATGGTACATTTACGTATTAAAATAAAGTTTAAATCATATATACGTCCACATATATATATATATATATATATATATATATATATATATATATATATATATATATATATATATATACGTATGTACATATCATTAGAAAGGTGTCGATGATGCGGTCGTTATAAGACTAGTGTTAAGTACTTTCGACGTTAGTTTAGTACAAATGTCAATAGATCTATTTAAAATAGTATTATAAAGGGATGTTTAGTCATTTAAGTAAATATAGATGGTGGTTTTTGAAAATTCAATTACTATAAATAAGAGCCTCTAGGCTCTCATATTTCTTGCACCATTATCTTGATTCAAGAGTCTTTCTCTTCTTATCCCCTGAGCATTTCGGTCCCTCGTAATTCGAATTCTCTTTCTGTAGTTTTTTATATAGTAAGGTGAGAGCTGAAGCGCTGCAAAATCCTTCTTAGAAAGATTCAGCAACGAAGTTCTGCCACTGCTAAGCCCGGCTCCTAGCTAAGTAAGTTATGCTACCATACTTTAAATCTAGATTATAATATCTTTATTATGAACCTATAAATAAAATTTATCAATGATTCATAGTCGTTATAATGATTGATCTACTTACGGGGATGATGTCTAGGCTATGATTTAGTGAGTTGTTTAAAGTGTGATTTCCAAACAGTATACTTCGTATACCACACAGACCCTACCTCCGATATGATCCTACCTGGTTGTTCCTTTCTTGATAGATCATGAAGTAGAATTTGAGTTAATGAGGAATCTAGACTTATACTTAGTCGCAATAAAGATTAAACTAAAATTTAGTGGTAATAATACTAGGTTTCGTCAAAAGAAATCATATTGTTAAGAAGCGAAGCGCTACTTGAATTTCGAGTCATCACTATAACAAGTGAGTGCATAGTTACTTTCATATTTCACATAGATATGAAGTATTTAATATAAATTACATGTTGTGAGTGCATAGTCCCTTTCATGAACATGATTTTAATACAAGTATTGATTGAAGTATTAAATATAGGTTTATGTACGAGTTATCTGATGTTGCCTAAAATACATGTTAAAGAACATACATGATTATATATGATGATTTAGGATAAAGAGTAAACCTAAATTAATTATGAGGAATATTGGGTGTCTCTTCTTATGAGTACGAGTGAGATATACATAGAGAATAGAACTTTAAAATATATCATTGATCCGGGAGCATGGATTAGACATAGTCATTGTCCCTAGTCTGAGAGTATGGATTGGACATAGACAATTGTCATTAATCTGGGAGTATGGATTAAGACATAGTCAGTTGTCATTAGTCCAAGAGTATGGATAAGACATAGTTATTTGACATTAATCTAGGAGTATGGATTTAGACGTTCGTCCCTAGTCCGAGAGTATGGAATGGGCACCGTTATTGATCCGAGAGCATGGATTAGATCCGGAGTATGCATTCAGTACATAGACAAATTTTAAGGTTCGAGAGTATGGATAGTGTCGTTGTGAAGATCGACAGGGTGGGGTAAGAGTTACTTATATATTTATGGTGAAATTGTATATTTTGTGGGTTCTCAATATATATATATATATATATATATATATATATATATATATATATATATATATATATATATATATATATATATATATATATGATAGAACATTGTGGGATTGAAACTTCTATGTACTCACCAAGTTTCCCAACCTGACCGACTCAGTTTATTTGTATCACAAGTGTCGATACGAAGCTAGATTACACTAAGAGACTAAATAGATGTAGATCACTAGTGTAAATGAATGTAAGGTCTGATTATGCTTATGTTTCTACATTGACGATGACATTCGGATGTTTTAAAAGGAATAAAATACATTTCTTTGAAAATGCATAGATAATATATTTATCATGTTTTTCTGGGAACAAATTCTGCCACATATTTCTTTAAAATATACTCTGATTTTCAAAATAAAGCATCAACAAATCGGACTTTTCTAGCCGTGAAAATGGGGATGTCACATAAACCGCTCATGGGGTTCGTATTTTCGGCACTCCTTCTCGAAGAGCCTTATAGCCAAAATTCCTTCCCCTCTCATCTCTTCTCTCAAGTCTTCTATTGCTAGGGTTTAGGCACAAACCATTAGAGGCACGAGATTTATGGTGCTTTTTTTCTAAATCTTGTTCAAGAAGGAATTGTCGGTTATTTACAATAATAATAATAAAAAAAGTATGTAGACCCTAAAACCTTTTATGAATTTTGAAAATAGTTGAGTATTCCTAGGGTTCTTGATGTTCAATTGTTTGTTGCAAATCCATAGTGAAAACTTAGATCCAATATGTTTCTAGTGAACATAGGGTTAAGCTTTTTCCGCCACATATTTTTTTAACCTAGAAAACTGCTTTAGCTTGTTCTTGGATTTCAGTTTCCGAATACCTCTTCGATAGAAGAGAAACATTTTGGAAATCTATTCAAAACAACTTCCATAACAAAATGTGAAAGGCGTTTATCGACATCTCGATAGGATTTTGTCAAAATGGTATGATATGAGGTTAAAAATAACTAAATTCAAGGGCATTTCCAACGATCTCAAACACATGAAAAATAGGAGTAAACACTTTGAGGTCATCAATGTGGTGCTGAAACAATACTAAGAATTCCAACTTAACTATAAACATTTTTCTCATATTAGTGATTGGTATGAGTTACCTACTTCTCCAAAATCGTTTCCGTGGGCACGTGCAGATGTTGAAGATTAAAATTAAATTTTGTACCAAGTAATTTTCATTTTTATTTAAAAATTAAAGACTTCAAAATTTGCTAGAGAGGGATGAACCCTTATTCTACATTTCAGAGAATGGTGATAACCTTCTAAGTTGGTACAAGATCAAGGACTCTTGAAGCATTATTCATGGTACAATCCAAGAACTGTTATGTTAAGCATAATTCGATCAACAAGTATCAAATAAAATGATAATTTGTTTCTATTTCCAACAATACTTATTGTGGAAGTATTTTGGGTGGAGGCATATCATGAAACCCTTTCATAACTCTTTATATGATCAATATGGTTTTGACTAAGATGTTTACCATTCCCACTAGATCTGGGTATCTTATTCTTTTGACTAGTTGATTCGCAACTTCGTTTTATGAAAACTCTGAATACCTAGAAGCTTCCAGTCTTAATGTTTATTCAGATAAACATTCTCACATGAAGTCAGTTTTACTATATATTGTGGTTTCTCTAAATAGTCAACTAGTGTAAACTAATTCAAACAAATATTCACATTACTAAGTAATGTATTAATCATCTATCTTGATAAACATGATTTCCATTTACCATAAGACTTGGAATCTAATGATATCCAAGATATGATCCAACTAAATACTTGGTAATGCATTTCATGTTTACATATTCAAGACAACGATTCCAAAAATACATTTTATCCAAAATTTTGGACATATTTGAATTAGTACATATTGTGGATCGTCCAAACGAACTATTAGTCAAAACTAATTCCAATAGAAATCCAAGCTATCATATAGTTTTTTATCATATGTCTCAACAAATAGGACTTATATTTATCATAATACTTATAAGAAAATGAATTCTAAAGTCTTATCCAACTAGAGCTTTGGCAATGTAATTCTTATTTTCAAGAATATGATTCCACAATATTACATATCCTTCAAATATTTGAATCAACATTTTGAACTATTGCTAACATACCAGATTCATAGATTTCATGACTTTTCTTTTAAATTCAAAACTTATGAAATATTTATGAACCATAATAGTCTCATGAAATTTGAATAAACATTTTTTGAATCATAATACCATATACTAAATATTTTGGAGAATGAGATGTCATTTGATCCTATGAATAGTAGGAAGAGCCCAATATTCATGATCAAATCTACTTCATCTTGTTTTATTCCTCTTACTTCCATTTAGTCAATGCAAATTCTTGGTAATGTCAATACTTTATCTTTTGCTCCTATAGATTGAATCATGCGCTAGTACTCCATGATCATATTATCTTTCACACATTTTAGTCTTAACCATAACACATATTTTGTTTTATTGCTTTCAAAGTCCTTTTTTTTATTTTGTAAACGATAGTTTATCAGAACATGTATCAAAATATGCTTTCCTAGGTATATCACCACTACTTGCATGGGCAACTAACTTTCTTCTTTTTGACACTTCTATTCATGATAGTGAATATGGGGGTATTTAAAGTTGCAGTTTCTATGATTGGCCCATGTTAGTCCCAAAGGGTGTCAACATGCTATTCAACTCCTTAATGGATATTTCCAAGATGTTCATATCCAAATCAAGGTCAACTGATTATATGTACATGTTAGCTAGATAATAAACATATTCGACTCCTAATTAAATGAAATTCCGTTTCACTTCAATATGTTTATTTGATAACTATTCTTAATAGTTTCAAAATGCAGTAGTTAGAAGAACCTTAGAAATAGCTTTAATTAATACATGATCTTTATATTTGTAAATGAGAACTATTCCCAAAATACGAAGTTGAATTAGATTGATCTTCCATGTAGTTAATCCTTTTCAGAGTTCTACTAGCAATAGATTTTTGTGGATTATCTTATATATATCATTAATTAATAATTCCATTATGGTTTGTTTTATTAATTCTTTAAATAATATTTTTAACCCTAATTTATTATTTACAAAAGCAAGGATCCATATCTGGCTTTCCGATATGTATAGAGATGCCATCAACACACCACGCAGTTTTTTAGGTAGGCAATACATTTTCCAGTTTCAATCTCCATGAAACTCGTAGATCTTTTAAGATCCATTAAAACTATTTAAAGGCATGTTTATCTTGGATTTCACATCCTTTATTTATGCCTAGGATACCTAGGTCTCAAAAATAATATGGTGAACCAACCATGCAAAAATGTCTGACCCCTTGATTATGTTATGGTTCTCTAATTAATGTGTCGGTTAACCACACACTCTCCATAAATTAAAAATAAGGAATAATGTACATTTTTCATGGGTTAGAAACTATTCAAATTTTCCTTAAATAACTAATACGAGATTTTTTTTTCTTTAGTACTTTATATGTTATACTTTTAACGAGACATCATCCTATCAAACTTGTTCAGCTAACAAAAATCAACCACACAAAGAAGCAGTGAGTGAAAAGCACACTCATTCAATGGTCATTTTATATGCTATTTCCTGACAATGTATAATTAACACATGTGAGGACACATGTTGTATTATTCTTATACATATAGTAATCATATTACATATATAAATCTTTTTGTTTTATATGTACTATATATAAATTATTATACTTATATGTAAGGTGTATTTTAAGCAATTTAAAAGTACATGACTTAAACATATTATCTTTAATTAACTTTAAATTAATTTTAAATCAATTATCTATAATTTCAAATTACTTAGGCATTATCATTCTAATTTAATTATTCATATTTAACAAATTAAACAATATTTAAATCGAAAGATAAACCCTAAAATTTGAAATTATAGATTAAAACTTGAAACCCCAAAATATGCGAAGGGTGCGCCGCTTCTTGATATTATCAAGTTTCTTTCGATTTTATCAGTTTTTTCAAGTAGTTCTCATAACTAAAGCCTAACGGCTCTGATACCACTTTTGGATTTTCTATACATCTATACACGAATTTTAGGCAACTGAAGGAATTAATAATAACCCTAAGTATACATGCACCCTAGATCTAATTTTTACTATTATGACAACCTAATTTCAAATCTACAAGACTAGTGATATAAAGATGAATAAAATTGTGAACCTTTAAAGTAAAATCGTATTTAAATTTATTCCCTTAAAGATATTGAAGTCTTGGTTGCTTCTAGAAGGATTTTGCAACCAAAACAGGAATGCCTCTAAAGGCTCACAGCCAAAAGTCTAAAATCCTTGAAAATAAAGGAGAGAGGATGTGAGAACTAGATTCTCACTCTTGCAAAGGTCAGGATCGTATTTATGAAGGCCAGATGGGTCTTTATATAGTTGAGGAAACTTGCAAATAAATCTGATTTGAATCAACTAAATAATCATATTTAATCCTAATTCAAATCCTTTCCTTATCTATTACCATGAACGATTGTAGAAGCTCCCAGGTCCTCTCTAAAATCGTCCACCCTCTTAGGGTTTCCATAATGTTCCTCTTTCTCAACTATTAAACTACTAATATTCAGTCCTTATATTTTTTTTAAAAAAAATAGTCCTGATTAATTCTAATTAAATCCAATTAATTCAAAATTAATTTTAACAAGTTCTAATTATTTATCAAGCTATGATAAATTAACAAACTGATTATCTCACTCTCTTAAATCCTCTTCTAACTATTTTATCTCTTGAGGGCAACCTTGAAATGACTTTGTTATTATTCCCAAAGTTATGCCAATTAGTTATGAGATTGGACATCTATTTCCAACAGAAGACTCTTCTAGTTCAACAAGGATGTGTAGCAACATTGGAAGGAGAATCAAAACTATTGATAGACATGGCGGCTAAAAAGAAGGTGGATTTTCTAGCAAGAGCGCATAGAATTAATATGTTGATTTTTACATACAAAGTACTGAGAGAGGTCATAGATCAATGCTAATAGGATTTGGGAGAAATTTTGTGACAAGTATCAAAATAATTCTATGATGAGTAGGCTGTATCAGAAGCAACATTTGTATGTACTTTGGATATCTGAAAGTTCCCAAATGAAGAATCATCTGGATAACTTTAATAGAATCATCTTGGATTTACAAGGTGTGAATGTAAAGATTTAAGATGAAGATCAAGCACTTATCCTCTTATATTCACTAACGAATTCTTATAAGAATTTCATTGCTACCATGTTATATGGTATGACAACGATTGTTGTGAATGATGTGAAGGGTTCTTTGATGTCCAAGGAACTAGAAAGAAAATTTTCCAATTCATGTTCGTTCACGTGCGTAGGAAGAACATCAAATAGATGTGGAGGTAGTAGATAGAATTCAAGTTCCAAATATAAAGCTAATATTAGATGTTATAACTGCAAGAAAAATGGCATTTCAAAAGAGATTATCCAAAACTGAATATATGGAATCATGGGGTTGAATCAAACAACAATAACATAGTAGTTGTGAATCAAGGAAGTCCTGATGAAAGGGATGATGGTGAAGTTTTGACTATATGTACAACTAGTTCTGTTGATGCTTGGATCGTGGACTCAGGAGCATCTTATCACATGAGTTAGAATCATGACTAGTTAGACACTTTTAAATAATGAAATAGAACAATGAAGATGGATGATGATGGGATGCGTAGTATCAAGGGAAGTGGAACAGTGCAAATCAAGATGCATGATGGTATGGTCATGAAATTGGATTGATGGTCTGTCTTGGATCTTCGAAAGAACCTAATCTCTCATGGCAATTTGGCAAAGGGTGGACTGAATTATTTTGGAATCGGTGACTGGGTAAGATTCTCCAAGGGTTCTCTTTTGGTTATGAAGGAAAGATGAATCATGGGATCTATTTCTTGAAAGATTGCATAGTGAGAGGAATAGTGATTATATGCTAATCCTTGGATTAGTATGATGATAAACAAAGTTATGACATCACAGAATGAGGAACATGAGTGATGAGGGTATGATAAAGTGTAAAAAAGGGATATTTAGTGGAGATGTAACTACACAATTTAAACTTGGTGAAGCTTATGTTCAAGAGATGAAATGCAGGGTGAAGTTTAGTTCGGTTCAACAATCAAGAATGGAGATCCTC
Source organism: Lactuca saligna (assembly GCF_052625555.1). Lineage (NCBI taxonomy): Eukaryota > Viridiplantae > Streptophyta > Magnoliopsida > Asterales > Asteraceae > Lactuca > Lactuca saligna. Next base: position 62,436,895 of record NC_136425.1, read on the forward strand.
GAGTCTGTTGATTTAGATTTATGGGTCCTTCTCCAGTGAAGTCTCATGGTGGATGTTAATACTTTGTGTCTTTTATCGGTGACTAATTAAAGAAGGTTTGGGTGTACTTTCCGAAGATAAAAGATAAAAATGAAATGCTTATGCGATTTAAGGAGTGGAAGTCTATGGTTGAAAATCATATCGGGAACCAACTCAAGTCACTCTGAATAGAAAATGGGTTAGAGTTTTGTAAGGCTTTTTTGACAACTTCTGCAAAACAGAAAGTATATTGAGTCATCACACTATACAACAAACACCACAACAAATCATATTGACAAAACAAATGAATCAAACACTGATGGATCATGCTAAGTACATGAGACTGTTTACTAATTTATCGGAGCAATTTTAGGCGGAAGAAGCTACTCTGCTTGCTATTTGGTGAATAGATCTCCATCAACTACAATTGATTGTAAGACTCCACAAGAGGTTTGATCGGGGAAACATTCTAATTATTATCATTTATGAATGTTTGGATTCCATGTTTACGCTCGTATGAATGATGATAAACTGGAGTAGAGGGAAATGAAGTGACTTCTAAGGAATGTTTTTAGAGGAAAGTTTATCGTTTATGGTGTACAGAAGATGGAAAGACTCAAAATTTAATTATTAGTAAATATGTGACCTTCGCATCTGCTATGTGTAACTAGAGCGGACAGGGTATAGATGTTGTAGGGGATTATCAAGGTGCTAGCCATAAGGTAGAGTTTGAAACACAAACCCCACATAGAGTTGTGATAAATGAGGAATACCAAGGTAGCATAAAATATCATAGATGTGAGGAATCCCGTGTACAACCCAAAAAAGAAGTGTCTGGTGATGATGATGCTATAAGAAAGATAACTTGAAGAAGCTTCTGAAGTACGACCTTGTAGTGAATGATTTAGGAGTTGAAAATAAGTTATCAGAAATGGAGATGCATTGAGAACTTATTGCACTCGTTCTATTGTGATTAGTCCAAACATGTTGGTACTTCTTTGGTGGTTCTATTTAATTGGGGGAAAGCTCATTAGGAAGTGGTCAAGTGGATCTTGACAATTGAAGGGAGCGTTTAATGTTTTTTTGGTGTATGGTGCTTGTACACAATATACACAATTGGTCGGATCTTTAGGCTCGGACCATGGAGGCAATCTTATGATAAGAAGATCATTAGCATTTGGTCTCGTTTAAAGTCTTTTTTTGAAGGTATAGAAACCTATCATGTTTTATGACAGGTTTAGCATTCAAAAGTATGATACCAAGGAGAATCCAAAATACATGTTGACATGGTCATTGCCCACAGATAAGTTCAAGATTTTCTTATACTTGGTTGATCTTCGTAGGTGTTAAGTCCCTACGTGGAATGTTAGCAGGAAGAGATAGAAATTTCTTGGTTTTTGGAAGCGTCAAAGGATACTTAAGTTAAGGTGGAGATTGCTAATGTGAGTTGATAAATTCGAGCATTCTTAAGGAGCATTTAATTTCAATGGAGCATTTGGAATTCAAGGGAGCACCTAAGAAGGAAATAGAGCACCTGGTAAAGTAATAGAGTATCTAAGAAAGAAATGGGGCATCTAAGAAATGAAAGGGGTATCTAAGAAATAAATGGAGGACCTAAAAAGGGAATGGAGCATCATTGATGGTCCATAATGCAAGGATGCACCATTTATAGAGATGGTGTGCCATTTATAAGTAGATATGCTACTTGAGAAGTAGATCTGCCAGTTGGGAAGCATATACATCACTTTGGAATTTTGATGTGCCACACTTGCAGAGGATGCACCACTCTTATACAAGATATGTCATGCACCATCTTGGTGCAAGGCTACACCACATGTATTCTTGATGTGTCATGATATCCCTTGATGTATCTCTTATGATTTATGGTACACTAGGATGCTCAACATAAATCACCTAAATGGCATGATGCACCACTTTAGTGGAGAGTACGCCATCGTGATGGAGATTCTCTATCATGATGAACCATGATCATTCCTGATGAGCCATATTGGATCAGTACGCTCCATCATGTGTGTTGCAAATGTTGATGCAATGTATCTCGATGATGAAGGTTCTAGAAGCGACTACATGGAAAATTGTGATTGATTGACACCTTTAATGGGCCTAAGGATTAATAGGCTTGTCCCATAAGGGTTTTGGTTATGATCCCTAGTTGATAAATAGGTATGTATGCTAGTCCTTTGTTGGTATCTTGAATTCTTGTGGGTAGGTGAATCTCTCTTGAATTTTATTCATAACCTATATTTAAGAACTCGTGAATAAAGAATGCTCCCTTTGTTGGTATCTCGAATTCTTGTGAGTAGGGTGTTGCTTTCGTTGCCACCCACCACATGTGGGTGTTGGGTCTGCTTTCCAAGCAAAAAAATACATGCGTGTGCTGGTTATTGTGTGTGACCTTATTTGGCCGAAAATTGTGAGAAACGCCACCACCACCACCGTGAGGTGGTGGTTGCCACCATCTGTCGCCGCTGACCACCACAAGGTGGTTGTGTGTGTGTTTATTTCGCTTTTTGGTGTATTTATTTTGAGTTGTAAAATGTAATTCGAAAATGGAATAATAAAAGAAATTGAAAACCACCACCTTAGGGTGGTAGCTACCGCCTCCTGCCACCATCGGCCGGCGTGTTGGGTGGCGGTGTGCTTTGATGGTGTTTTGACTCGTTTGGATGTTTGGACAAAAGGACTAATAAAGCCTAATGGGCCCAATGAAGCTTAATGGACCTAAAAGCCCAAACAAATGACTAATGGGCCTAGTGAAACCTTAATGGGCCTAATGAACCTTAATTGATCAAAAGACATATCAATTGGGCCTATTAGGCTAAGATGGGGTTGGAAATCCTAATTAGGGTTTAGAAAACACTAATATTGGATTTATGGGCTTGGACTTATCGAGACCCACTTATAGGCCATTGGACTGGAATTGTGTAATTAAGCCCAATCACACCATATGACTTGTTTAGAAGAATGATGTACCTAATGGATTAAGTCCTTAATAGGTTAAGTGAGAAACACTTAACCCTAATCGTTATTTTATGGGAAAACCCTAATTTCACTTGGGTTTATTGTTGGGCCTTTTATTGGGCCTTGATGATTGGATTATTAATGGGCCATCCAAGATCAAGCAAATGGATTAGAATAATTAATGGGTTTCGAGGTAAGGCCCATCTGAGGAGTTGGGCCCAATTTGGAAAATTGGGCCATAGTTTGGGCCTTTGTGATTATTTGATATTGGGCCATTAGAATGTTGACTGTTAGACTGGACTAAATGGTTGGGCCTTATGGTAAGACCTTATAAACCTTTCGGCCCAATTTCCATGTGTCGGGCTTTGACTCATAGTTGACTTTTGGGCCTTTGGATTAGGCCTTGGGTTGAGTAAAACTAAGTTAGGGGTTAAGTAGTGTTTACCCCCAAGTATGTATTTATGGTTATGTGTTGGAACCCAATTATTAATTATGGGATGTTTTGGTATTGACAGTTCGAGATTCTGTCATCCAGCAGCTGGGGGTTATGTCTTCATGACTTCAGCAGTGTGAGGTCAGTTACCTTCCAGATGAAGTGGGTCTAAGGCACCAAGGTCGGCCCACTAGTAGCTGTCTATAGTTGAGATTATTTTCTTTGTGATAATTGTCTGGTTTTCTACTACCTGGTATGTTTATGTGCTAGCATTAATGTTATATGTGATAGTGGTAATAAGAGGGGCCCCAAGCTCGGTTGTTAGGACCGAAGGGTAGGTCGGGCACCCCAGATATGCCTGACTATATTATTATGTTATGATATGTGTGGCAGTAGTAGTAGGGGTGAAATAATCTCCGTGACCGGGTGAGACAGACCGGTGGGTAGGTAGGCACCCAGAATGGCATGACACGGTTAGGTCAGCACCCCATAATGGCTTGACATGGGTAGGTCGGGCACCCCAGAATTGTTGTGCAGTATGTATGCTATGTGATTGTATGGTATGTGGTATGATGGGGGGAACTCACTAAGCTTCGTGCTTACAATTTTTCAGTTTTGGTTTCAGGTACTTCATTTTCAAAGGAAAGGAGTTGGCTCGATCGCAGCGCATCACACTATGGTTTTCCGCACATGAGATCTTTGGGATTACACTATGATATTGTTTATGATAACATGTTTTGGTTCTTTCTACTTTGGTTCTGACATGACTTGATATCATGTATGCTTTCTTATACTTTTGGTTTTATAATAACCTATTTAAAAATGAAGTTTTTGGCCTTGAATTTTAGGATGTTACAAGTTGGTATCAGAGCGTTGGTTTGAGGGATTCGGGCACACTCTCGAGTGTGTCTGAACTCAAACTAAGGACTTGGTATGAAAATTTACAAAAGTAAAACCCTTTTATATAAAGAAGTTTGAAAATAGTAAAGAACTTTAAAAAGAACAAGGTGTGTCTTACGTGCAATCAGCCGAGGTCAAGTAAGTTTTCCCCATGATACCCATACATGTTATGTTATGATATGATATGATTATGAGAATTGCATGTTAGATTAGGTCAGAGGTTCTTGGATGGATGCCCTATATGCCTATTGTATGTGCTTTTAGACTTGCATGCTAGTACTGATTAGTCAATAATAGGATAGCCTGTTTAGGTTATGCATGGTTGTAGGAGCCTTTGAATTTCATGTACAGATCCCTGAGTAGAGGATAGAAAGGTTTGATTAGAATATGATGGTTAGATTTTCCATTGTCTAAATTCTACTTGCTTTGTGATTTGTAGGACTCTTAGTAATATGAGCTAGCTATATTCATGAGGTAGCTAGTTGACATTACTGGGAACCTTTCAGCAGCTGAGGGCTGGGTGAGTTCGGGAACCTAGGAAAGCCTTGGATATGTTTCAATGGGTTATTAGTGAGGCTAAGTAAGACTTGGGTGTACCAGTTTGAGGAAGTGGCTTGGAGGATTCCGGAGGATTGCTGAGGAAAGTATGGATAGGTATGGAAGGTAGTATTGGGACCATACTACTGAAAGCATAGGATCCGTACTCGAATCGGTGAGAGTCTTAGATAATCTAAGAAGCTTCAAGGAGGAGTTTGTGACCCGGTTTGCGGGACAGAGGGTGTTCCAGTTGTTGTAGCTTATCCATTGGCAAGCGAGCTAGCGAGCGTGACAGGGTGTCAGACCCTGAAGGATATGATTTCCAAGAAGTTGCAGATGCGATCTCGATTTGGAGCACTTTGAGAATATGGGTTCATGCTAGGTGCATAGTAAAGGGTCCCATGAAGAGACCCATGATTCCTGATCATCAGTTGAAGGCACAACATGGTCGGAGTTAGTGTAGCACGTATGGGAAAGTGCCCAAGGGAGTTTGTCGTTCTAAGGGTTTAGGATGCGACAGGTGTAGCAGGGTTGGTCATGTCAGCGAAAGGTGATAAGGATTCTTGTGTATATTCGGGTCCTTGGAATGTTAGTTCGGTGTGGTGTTAAGCACCCAAGAACGAAACTCGGATTTGGGTTCCAGCTCAGGAGCAGGGTCTGAACCAGTCGAAGCGCGATCGTACAAGTTCATCTCATCGGGGATAACTTGCAGAGTTATGGAAAGGGACATTAGTGGTCTTTTGTTCAGCCAAGGAGGGGATTTGGGACCTTTTGACCGTTGTCTTGGGGCCTTTCAGGCCAGAATCGTCACGGGACATTTAGGGGTTCCTTTAAAACCGAAGGTCTTTGGATTCTTAGAATCCTTCGGGAAGGAATATCCTATAGTTGGTTCCAGTTATCAAGATAAGGATTTTGTTAGATGTTCGCGGTTATGTCATCTTTTGCCACTTCAAGTGGATATTGGGAATCTGTACCGCTTTAGAATTTTGAGTGAGTTTGGACAAGTCAGATATTAGGTCGGTTTCTGCTACGATCTGGGTTATCAATGATTGTCATATGCCAATATGCATGCCCGGAGTCCTTGATGAACCTACAGAGGGGTGTATCTTGCGGAGTGGATTCCACATGTACCATTCTCATACCGGATCTTTGTCGGGGTCTTTGATGGAGTATTATTCAAAGAATATTGGGTCACGAGTAGAGCGATAGTTCTCTAGTGAAGTCACGGTTCAGTGGTTCTATCATTCTTTGGGTATGGTCGTTAGCTGTCTATGGAAGAACTTTGGAGTTTAAGGCACCACCGTTTCTAGGGAAGAACCGATAGCATGAAGATGGTAATATCAGTTGCGGCTGTTAGATGCATAAGTGGTTAGTCATTGGATGTTCAAGAGAATTGTATTTTTGTATGGGCTGTGTTCAGTTAGAGTTCAGTGGTACTGCAAGTATGGAAGTGGGAACGAGGATTTGTCAGCCAGAGTGAAGATTAAGGCCTCTAGTGTCAGCACGGGAGGTGGATTGAGGTGTCAAACTGGACTAGATTTGAAGAGTACTCATCAACATTTCTGAGTATGGGCGATCTTAAGGTGTAACCAGCGATTAATCGCTAGCATTGGTAAGCACAGGTTGTCATCAGTAGGATACTAGAAAGCGAAAGGATTGGGAATCCTTTAATTCTAGCGTGCCATGAAGACTTAGTTGAATCTAAGTAGGGGAGAGGCTTTTTGTAAAGTCCTCCAAATGTGAGTTATGGTTGCGCGGGGTGCAATCTCTTGGGCACCTTGTCAACCAGAATGGTATTCTAGTCAATCCGGCCAAGATAGAGGTCGTGATGCAGTGAAGATTCTGAGGTCTCCATCTAAGATTCGGAGTTTCCTGGGTCTAGTAGGTTATTACCGCAGATTTATACGACACTTCTCTGAGATTACGGTTCCTTTTACCCGACTGAGCAAGAAGTCGGTGGACTTTTGCAGGGGGCCTGAGCAGCAGGCAGCCTTCGACACCTTCAGACACCGGTTGTGCGAGACACCGATTCTCACCTTGCTAGAGGGTGTAGATGATTTCGTGGTATACTGTGATGCTTTGATCACGGGCGTGGGTACGGTACCGATACAGTGGGGCCATGTGATAGCAGGTTTCGGGAACTAGGTTAGAGTCCTGGTTAGGACTCAATTTTAGTGGTGTGTTAGGTCTAGTGCGTGTTCGACACAGTTTGGAAGCTGTTGTACGGTTACGGGGGTAGCCATAGCATTCGCTAGTGGTCCGTTAGTAGGGAAAGTGTTGTAAGACTACGGGGGTAGTCGTAGCATTCACTAGTGGTCACTTAGTATGGAAAGTGTTGTAAGACTACAGGGGTATTCGTAGCATTAACTAGTGGTCAGTTAACACGGAAAGTGTTGTAAGTCTACGTGTGTAGTCGTAGCATTCACTAGCAGTCAGATAGTATTAGATTGTTGTAAGTCTGCGGGTGTAGCAATAGCATTCACTAGCAGTCAGATAGTGTTAGAGTGTTGTAAGTCTGCAGGTGTATTCGTAGCATTCACTAGCAACCAGATAGTGATAGAGTGTAGTCATTCTGCGGGTGTATCCGTAGCATTCACTAGGTTGGTAGATAGCATGAGTGCGTTGTTAGGACGCGGAAGGAACAGTGGTACCCACCAGTTCGGGTGCAACAGTGAGGATATCGAATTCTACAGATTAGATTTCAGGATTACCCAAATAGATTAGATCTGGTTAAGCCAGCGATACGATAGTTGGAACGTCACTACAGTTATGAGATTAGGGAAGCAATGGATTTCTTAGGTTCATGTATGATATAAGTCTACTGTTGTTCATGGAGCCATCACTTTTAGCCTTGGGTTTGGTGATGTAAGGATTCGACGAATGGAACCGATCGGTTAGATCAGAACGTTTTTAGAGTCACGGTGACATGATAACTAGTTGCAACTAGTTCCAGAGAAGGATTTCGTTCAGAAGTCATGTGAGGCGACTAAGTGGGAGTCCTTTGGCTCCGCAGCTGGGCCGGAATTTGATATTTCAGATGATTGGTGAGAAAATTGAGATCAGGTAGGTCTTGTTAGATTTTGGAAAGAAGCCATGTGGCAACATACTGCTTCGGGCAGTTTCAGCACTTGAACAGTATTAGTATTTGTATTTTGGGTTGCAAATACGGACATAATATTAGATTGTTTGGGTCATGCTAAGTGACCAGTATGGATAATTGGGTTTGTGACCCTGTTTTCCAGTGGGAACCTTGAGTTATCAGAATTTGAGTAGTCAGTTAAGAGGAAAGTGGACTGGATTCAATGGTAATGATCCAATATGAGTGGTCTATCAGGGAATCAGATTATCTCAAGACAGTCGATTTCAGACGGAGTAGATGTGATCTTGTTGCGAGGAATTCGTTCACCTGTGGATTTTAGGGCCTTGCGAAGATTGGTCACGGCTACACTGGGAAGGCTAGGGTATGCCCAGGATGGTGACCATGTTAATAGAGTGGTTTAGCGTGTAAGAAGTGATAAGGAATCATTTCGAGGATAAAATCTAATTTAAGTGGGGGAGAGTTATAACACCCTGTTTGTTAAATAAATAAACAAACAAATTTAATGAATTTATAATAGCCCTAAAATTAATAATTATATAGCAAGGTGTTGATTTCGATGAGTTATCTGGCATAATTTAGAAGTTGGGGGTTAATAGAGGGAGATCTGGGTTGGCTTTGCAAGTAATTATGAAGGCAATGATTAAATGGTAACTTTGGGACTTCTTTTGAGAGAAATTATTGAAGCAGGAGTGTAATTGGTAAATATTGTACCTAAATTGCAATGGATTTTAATGTTGAGGGAGGTTTAGTAATTTATGGGTTGAATTTGAAAAGGGTTTCAGGAATCAGGGTATATTTGGTAAATTATTGGGACTTATTATGAAAGGAAATTATGGGATCAAGGGCTAAAGGGTAAATATGGATTAAATTTGAAAGAAAATGGAGAAGTAGGGGCCAATCCCGTCATTATGGGATGAAGTTGTGTGAACGGGTATATAACCCGTTGACTTATCCGCAAACCTAACCCTAAACGTCATTATCTAGCCGCCACCCTATCCATCTTCTACTTCAGGCCGCTGCTATCTGGTCGGGTTCGATCACCACCACTTCACCCTCTGCCAACGAAGATGAGAAGCCCCAGACGTGATGTTGTAGTCGGGAAAGATGCGACGAGCAAGGCTATGAGGATTACTGCTCGCCGACTGTCTTTCATAGCGGAGCTCGACCGGCATGTGGAGCTCTCATCTTCCACCTCTTGCGTCGCCGATACATGATGCTCCAGCCACATCATAGAGCCTTAGCCTTCTTCCTCTGTTCACGACTCTCTAGAGCCACGACTATCACATTACTCGGCAAGAGCGCTCACCGCTACTGTTTCATTGCCAGCCGACCACCGGAACCACCGCTATGATGAGCGTCGCTGCTGTTATTTCCTTTGAATACAAGTGTCGTCGGTTCGTTGGGTTTTCTGTCACTGGAGCGGGACTTCTTGACTGAGAACCAATCAAGTCACCGCCACCACCACGAGGTGGTGCCTGCCATCCCAAACTCATGGTTGTCATCGCGAAATGTTGAATGTCATCGTCGCTGTCATTGCCGCTGCTGCCGCTAGGGTGTTGTTGTCGTTGCCACCCACCACAGGTGGGTGTTGGGTCCACTTTCCAAGCAAAAAACACATGTGTGTGTGTTCCAGTTATTGTGTGTGACCTTATTTGGTCAGAAATTGCGAGAAAGGCCACCACCACCGTGAGGTGGTGGCTGCCACCATCTGCCGCCGTCGGCCATCACAAGGTGGATGTGTGTGTGTGTGTTTATTTCCCTTTTTTTGTGTTTATTTTGAGTTGTAAAAGGTAATACGAAAATGGAATAATAAAAGAAATTAAAAACCACCACCTTAGGGTGGTGGCTGCCGCCTCCTACCGCCACCGGCCGCCATGTCGAGTAGCGATGTGCTTTGATGGTGTTTTGACTCGTTTGGATGTTTGGACAAAGGGACTAATAAACCCTAATGGTCCCAATGAAGCTTAATGGACCTAAAAGCCCAAACAGATGACTAATGGGCCTATGAAACCTTAATGGGCCTAATGAACCTTAATTGATCAAAAGAGATATCAATTGGGCCTATTAGGCTAAAATAGGGTTGGAAACCCTAATTAGGATTTAGAAAACCCTAATATTACATTTATGGGCTTGGACTTATCGGGACCCACTTATGGGTCATCGGAATGGAATTGTGTGATTAAGCCCGATCACACCATATGACTTGTTTAGAAGAATGATGGGCTTAATGGATTAAGTCCTTAATGGGTTAAGTGAGAAACACTTAAAACTAATCGTCATTTTATGTGAAAACCCTAATTTCACTTGGGTTTATTGTTGAACCTTTTATTGGGCCTTGATGATTGGATTATTAATGGGCCATCCAAGATCAAGCAAATGGATTAGAATAATTAATGGGTTTCGAGATAAGGCCCATCTAAGGAGTTGGGACCAATTTGGAAAATTGGGCCATAGATAGGCCATAGTTTGGGCCTTTGTGATTATATGATATTCAACCTTTAGAATGTTGAATGTTTGACTGGACTAAATGGTTGGGACTTTAATACCTTCTAAATGTTTAGGCCTAATTTGGAAAATTGGGTAATGTGTCGGGCTTTAACTCATAGTTGACTTTTGGGCCTTTGGATTGGGCCTTAGGCTTGAGTAAAGCTAAGTTAGGGGTCAATTAGTGTTTACCCCCAAGTATGTATTTATGGTTATGTGTTGGAACCCAATTATGAATTGGGTGATGTTTTGATATTGACAGTTCGGGATTCTGTCATCTAGCATCTGGGGTTTATGTCTTCGGGACTTCAGCAGTGTGAGGTAAGTTACCTTCCAGTAGAAGTGGGTCTAAGGCACCAAGTCCGGCCCACTAGTAGTTTTCTATAGTTGAGATGATTGTCTTTGTGATAATTGTCTAGTTTGATACTACCTAGTATGTTTATGTGTTAGCATGACATGTTATATGTGATAGTGGTAGTAGGAGGGGAATAGTCCCCAAGTTCGGTTGTTAGGACCAAAGGGTAGGTCGGGCACCCCAGATATGCCTGACAATATTATTATGTTATGATATGTGTGGTAGTAGTAGTAGGAGGTGAAATAGTCCACGTGACTGGGTGAGACAGACTGATGGGTAGGCAGGCACCCCATAATGGCCTAACACGGGTAGGTCAGCACCCCATAATGGATTGACATAGGTAGGTCGGGCACCCCAAAATTGCTCGGCAGTATGTATGCTATGTGGTATGATGGGGGAACTCACTAAGCTTCGTGCTTACAATTTTCATTTTTGGTTTGAGGTACTTCGTTTTCAAAGGAAAATGAGTTGGCTCGATCGCAACGCATCACACTATGGTTTTCCGCACATGAGATCTTTCGGATTACACTCTAATATTGTTTATGATAGCATGTTTTGGTTTTTTCTACTTTAGTTTTGACATGACATGATAGTATAGATGCTTTCTTATACTTTAGGTTTTATAATAACCTATTTAAAAATATAATTTTTGGCCTTGAATTTTGGGATGTTACAATTTGTAGACATCAACCCTAAGGTCAGTCGAAGTTCAAGTGTTCTTTCCATTCTTGAAATTGGGTTTGATTAAAGCGAAGATTGTTGCTCACTTTTGGTGGGTTCTTGGTGGAGTTGGCTTGGATTCTTTCCTCTTAATTATCCCTTGATTTCATCTCATAATTCAAGAAGGTATGAACTATGACATCCCCATTTTCAAGGCCAGAAAAGACCAATTGTGTTTATAATTTATTTCAAAATCAGAGTAACCTTTTAATAAAAGAGGTGCGGGATTTGTCCCAAAAGAATAATATGATAATAATTTATCAAAATCAGTTCCTTAGAAATGTATTTCATAAAAAGACTCGGGATGTCATGTTCGATAAAGTACATAAGTATAAACAATACGATATAAGCCTTACTACATTATTTCATATCTACAAGCCTATATCTGTAATCTCTCATCCCAACACATCACAACTATGCTCGAGCGCCACTACCTGTAATACATAAAACTGAGTGGGTCAGGCTTAGGAGCCTGGTGAGCACATAGGGTTTTCATTCCACAATAAATAAGTTTATTGATTTCATCAACCAACAATAACCCGATTACCCGTTCCCGTTATCCTCACATTACGTCCCTAAACACTTATCATAAGGGACCTATCCTAAGGATCATCATCGGGATGGACACTACTGCTAAGGGGGTTCCTTAGCAATAAATGTCCTAAAGGCAATCATGTGGGGGATGGAGTACACCGATGAACACATCGTTCACAACACCTACAGGTTGCGAGCCTGCCAACGTTCCACTGGATTGTCTAGAAGAGTCTGTGGTCGTCATCTATACTCCGCTAGATGATTGGATCAACAACAATAACATCGAGACCTCTCATCATTTTATCACGCATCGTCTAATAGATCTACCCATGTTTTACCCCAACATTTTTGTAGATATAAAATACATATACAATTTAAATCATATAAAACTTGTATAAAATCGTTCATCCAACATAAATAGCAAATATAAAAATAATATACAGACATAGCACGTAGTTTATATAAAATACTTCATATCTAAGTGTAAGATGAAAGGGACCATGCACTCACTTGAAAAGGTGGTGATTCCGAACTCAGACAGCGCTTCGCTTCTTAAAAATAATTTCCTTCGACGAAACCTAGTATTATTACCACTAGAGTTTAGTCCATTATTCGCCAAGACTAATTAATAGTCTAGCTATTATTACTATTATATAAGCGTTAAAAAAATACTTATATAACTCATAATAATAGCCCAAGTATTTATTATAAGTTCCTAATAAAGTTACTATAATTAAATAAAAGCTATATTTAAAAAAAATAGCATAGGCGTAGCTCACTTACAGCGGTTTTTATAGAAAACTATGTTTTGCTTGGAGTAGCGTTCCCAAGCCAAAAATCTCTTCTTCTCGGAGCATTCGAGCACTCTGGGGCTTCCGCCTTGTGCTAGGGAGGTTCCCTAGGCTTTTCGGGGGATTTCGGGGCTAGAGAGAGGTTCTAGAGAGAGAGTAAAGAGAAGAAAGAATGGGAAAGGTGTGAAGAAAATAAGGGTGGGAGAGGTGGTATTTATAGGGTGAAATGTGGCTGAACTTGGTGCCACAAGTCACCATCTAGTGGCAAGCCTTGGGGAGAAAGCAATGGCCAAGATTGTGTCATGTCACCTATTTTCGCACAGTACACTTCCGACTTCTAAAATCCGTAGCTTTCACATATGAGCTCCGTTTCTGACGTTCTTTATATCCACGCATAGGTAAAAATAAGATCTAAAACTATCATTTTGACTCCATCGGCTAATTCTCGACCAATCTCAAATTTAACAGTAGGAGGCGTTTAGACTGTTAAATGACCGCGAAGAATTCATAACTCCTTCATACGGACTCCGTTTTCGTCTGTCTTTTTACTGTTGAGTTACTATTAATGAGATCTTCAACTCTTATTTATTTTGCGTAAACCAAAAACCGCTCGAACTAAAATTCGAGTTTCGGGTCGTGCACTGGTAAGCCGAATCTTAGAAAAATCATAACTTCCACATATGAAGTCAGATTTGGGCGTTCTTTTTATGGATGTTCTCGGTATAACATATACTACAACTTTGTTTTAGATCACTAAAGCTAAAAAGTCATCCATCGTAAATTCACTATTTACACCTCCCGGTGTCGTGTCGGTTTTGCCGTAAAACTTCGACGGGCCATAACCTCTTCGTTATAACTTAGATTTCGGCGTTCTTTATATTCCCAGAATCCTTGTTTCGACCACTACAACTTTATGTAAAGATATTGGGCTTATCTTACACTTTAATTTTGACACTTATTTTTATCCTTTATTAATTATATTTTTATAATTAAGTAATAAGCACACAAATACACATAATTCACATAGAATTCAAATATTTCATCTTTATTACTTCAAAAAGATTTACGATAGTTGACGTAGACTATTACATTATCTAAAAATGCTTAGCCCCGTAACTCAGGCGTTACATGAACCACTTTCTCACCTCCTATTTCTTCTTTCAAATCATTAGAAGTCATGTAGGTGTTAGCTATGATTTGTATGTGGAGTTTGGTGATGTTATATTGTATTTATTTCATCACCAACATCCTAATCAATCTAGACTTTTTAATATTGATTACAGCGGTTAAAATCACCCAAAGTGGGATTGGAATGGATTTCGAATGGTGAAAACGATTTTTCCCAATATCAATGTAACTGAAAGATGTAAGGCGCATAGGAGCGTGGCGTCCTTATATGGCCGTGGAAAGCCTCCTGGGTAGTTATATCCCGTTTTTCTATTTTGTATTGTTTTCTCATCGGGATGTTATGTTATGGTCTAAATCGCCTGATTCAGTTGTTTGGGTGTTGATTTCCTTTGTTCATCATCCACTACACTTACACTATAGGTGAGTTAATATTTGTTTCAAATCTAGTACATAGTTGGGAATCCGCATGTCTTGGAAGGAATCAGTTGATTTAAACTTGATTAATTAGGTATTATATCCTTGTTTGTGTGTGATATATATGTTGAAAATGTGATGCTCTATTCTGGTAGAAATTATTTAGGATGTTGTCCATGCTAGATTATCTTCGTGATGACTTGACTTGGGATGTTAGGTCCATGCTAGTGTGAGGAATATGTTTTGAATGTGCTATATGATTATTTATGCATGTTATGTTTCTGGATATATTGTTCTTTATGGTGTAGGAAATTTACATTCCGGTGATGTAATATGCTTTCATATGGTGCTGCTAGAATATAGATGATTACATAGTGATGTATAGTGTTGTATAGTGATGTAACATCCTTTAAAATGGTGTGTGTTTTGTTATCTATGATTAAGTGGTGAAGAATAGTAATGTAATATTCCTTAAAACCTTATATAATAATTAAGCATGATTACATACTGATGAAAACTGAAGAATGTTGTATGACCCTTATGAGAAAATTAATAATAGTTATTTAATACGAGGAATACACTTAGTGGGTCAAGAGTAGTAACCCAAAGTTAGGTGCGTACTCTATACAGATATAGCGACAGATTAATAGGTTAAAAGAGTACCTATAAGAAAAGGGCTTAAGCCAAGGTGTAGTCGAATGGTTTTTTCTAGACAACCATTTAGATACATGATCTCTCAAAGAGGCATTGGGGTGATGCTAGCGTGGTGTGGACATCAGATCAAACATCATGTTTGAGTGGGGGTAAAGACATAACAAAATCCCAAGCGTACCACTCTCGAACGACAACGCATTGTACTGGTAAATACAATGTCAGAGTATAACATAATAGTGCTCGATCTCCCGAGCTATAGTCCTCCTATAACATAATACATCTCTAATTAACACTTTCCCAACTAAGGTTGACTATCCCTTAACAAGTCAACATAGGTCAACACTGGTCAATGGTCAACGGTCAACTTTGACCGGACTCGGCGAGTGCACTATAGCGACTCGGTGAGTATAAGCGTATACACTGATTCTCCTGGGATCCTCTCTTGAAACGTCGAGTATTCTCCTAACTCGACGAGTTCCACCTGGCATGAGTTGTGGGGCCACCACGACTCAACTCGCCGAGTCTCAAGAACAATTCGGCGAGTCCCAGCTTGACTCAGTCCACCTGTCAACCCACTCTGACTCTCCCTGACTCACTGAGTCAAACCCTCAACTCGGCAAGACCACTCGCTGTGTGGTGCTGGGCAATATTCATGCTACTCGCCGAGTCTGTTCTTCGGACTCAGCGAGTCCATGCTATGCAATGACTCAAACTCGCTCCTGAGGTCAGATCCGATCCACTAACTCATAAATCCAGTCCTTCCAAGCTTATTTAGCACATAAAGTCACTATCATGATGTACATACAGCATCTATATGACCATATATGATGATTTAGTCCCAAATACCACAACTCAAGGTCATAATCTCCATTGCTCTTCATAAAGCTTGATGAGTGAGGCTCTCTGGACCTCTATGGATCCAGATCCAAACCCTCAACATTAGAAAGGGACTAATTGGCATCAAATCAACCCAACAAAGGCCATAAGAAACCCTAAATCCAAATATACTTCATAAAACAGAAGATGAGCTGAAATAATACCTCAAGTTCGAAGATCTGAGCTTCAAATCCACAGTATAGCAATCTCCTATGCTTCCTCTTGGTTATGACCTCCTTCTCCTTGCTAAATAACACCACAAAGGTCAAGAATGGCTTCCTTTCTTTCTCAAAACGCTCAAGCACTCTAGGGTTTCTCTCTATGGATTGGTGAGCACAAATAACGGCCATAAGGCCCTTTAAATAGGTCTCAAACCCCGAGAATTAGGGTTTCATTACATAGTGTGGAATCGCCGAGTCCACTCTTGGACTCGCCGAGTCCAGACGCGAACCCGTGCCCAATACCGCGATCCTACTCGGCGAGTTTGACCTCCAACTCGTCGAGTCCACTCACAATTTCCAAAAATAAGCCAATAATAAATACCTGGAAATTTCAGGCTGTTACAATTCTCCCCCACTAGAACTAGACTTTGCCCTCGAAGTCTCACTCTGCAAATAACTACGGATGCTGCTCTCTCATCTCACGCTCCGGTTCCCACGTCATCTCGGACCCCTTCCGATGCAGCCACTGAACCAAAACCAAAGGTACCTCCTTGTTCCTTAGAACTTTGATTTTCCGATCTCTGATGGCCATTGCTCTCTCAGCATAATTCAGGCTCGCATCCACCTGTATATCCTCTAATGGAACCACTGCCGACTCATCGGCTATACACTTCCGCAATTGCGACACGTGGAAAGTGTCGCGAATCTGCCCCAATTCTGCTGGTAAATCCAAACGATAGGCTACCCTGCCTACCCTCACGACTACCCGAAATGGTCCGATATATCAGGGCCCCAACTTGCCCCTCTTCCTGAATCGGATCACTCCCTTCCAGGGAGAGACCTTCAGGAGCACAAAATCGCCGACCTGGAACTCAAGTTCGGACCGGCGTATGTCCATATAATTCTTCTGTCGACTCTGAGCAGTCAGTAACCTCTGTCTGACCTGCTGGATCTGCTCTGTCGTCTGAAGCACTATCTCAGTGTTGCCCATAACGCGCTGCCCGACTTCTCCCCAGCAAATGGGGGTCCGACACCTCTTCCCGTACAATAGCTCAAAGGTGGCATACCGATGCTCGAATGATGGCTGTTTTTGTAAGAAAACTCGGCCAAAGGAAAATAAGTATCCCAACTTCCTGCGAAATCCAATACACATGCTCGGAGCACATCCCGGTCTGAGACAATCGAGATCAGCACCCCATGCCGAGATACCACTTCCCTCACATGTATCTCTGCTAACTTCTCTGCGGAAGAACTCTCGCTGATAGCAAGGAAGTGAGCGCTCTTCGTCAACCTATCCATAATCACCCAAATTGCATCAACTCCCCGAGCAGTCCTTGGCAATTTGGTGATGAAATACATGGTGATCTGTTCCCAGTTCCATTCGGGAACCTCCAACGGCTGCAACTTACCATGCGGTCTCTGATGTTCGGCCTTAACCTTACGGCAGGTTAAGCACCTCTCAACGAACCACGTAACATCTCTCTTCATACAGGGCCACCAATACTCACTCCTCAAATCCAAATACATCTTAGTGGCCCCAGGATGGATCGAGAATTTCGACCAATGAGCCTCTTCAATCAAAATGGCATGCATACCTCCCACGAACGGTACCCAAATACGTCCCTGAAAAGTCATAAGCCCCCGACTATCAATAACGAACTCCGATACCGATCCAACAACTTGCTCTCTCTTCTGGTTTTCCGACCTCACTGCCTCAGCCTGTGCTCCTCGAATGGTGTCCAACACCGGAGTCATCATGGTCAATCGCAAACATACATCTCGCACGGGGCGCTCTCCGCCCGGCGACTCAGGGCGTCGGCCACCACATTAGCCTTGCCCGGATGGTACAGAATCTCACAATCGTAATCCTTAACCACATCCAACCACCTCCTCTGCCGCATATTTAGGTTGGGCTGATCCATCAAATACTTCAGACTCTTATGGTCCGTGTATATCGTACACCGAACCTCATACAACTAATGACGCCAAATCTTGAGGGCGAACACCACTGCCCCCAACTCTAGGTCATGGGTGGGATACCTCGTCTCATGAGGCTTCAACTGCCTCGATGCATACGCTATTACATGCCCTCTCTGCATCAGCATCGCTCCCAACCCCAAAATCGATGCATCACAGTATACAACAAAGTCCTCCATTCCCTCCGGGAGGGCTAACACCGGGGCCTCGCATAACCTTTGGCGAAGTGTCTCAAAGTAGGCCTGCTGCTCGGGGCCCCATGAAAAAGCGACACCCTTACGGGTCAACCTAGTGAGTGGCACTGCGATCTTAGAGAAGTCCCTGATAAATCTCCGATAATAACCGGCCAGCCCTAGAAAACTCCTGATCTCGGAGGGTGACCTCGGCACCTCCCAACTCATCACTGCCTCCACTTTGGCCGGATCGACCAATATCCCATCCTGGTTAACAAGATGTCCTAAGAACTGGACCTCTCGCAACCAGAAATCACACTTGGAGAATTTGGCATAAAGCCTATCCGATCTCAGAACTCCGAGGATCTCCCTCAAATTCTCCTCATGCTGCTCTCTAGATCTCGAATATACCAAAATGTCATCAATAAATACGATCACCGACCGATCCAACATCGGCCTGCACACCCGGTTCATGAGATCCATGAACACTGTCGGAGCATTTGTGAGTCCGAAAGGCATCACCACAAACTCATAATGCCCATAACGCGTCCTAAACATTGTCTTCTGGATGTCCTAATCTCGCACCCTCACTTGATGGTATCCAGAACTCAAATCAATCTTGGAGAACCAAGATGCTCCCTGCAACTGGTCGAACAAATCGTCGATCCTCGGCAACGGGTAACGGTTCTTGACCGTCAGCTTGTTCAACTCCCGGTAATCAATGCACATCCGGTGTGAACCATCCTTCTTCTTTACAAACAGAATAGGCGCTCCCCACGGCGAGCTGCTCGGCCAAATAAACCCTTTCCCCAGCAGCTCCTGAAGCTACGAGGATAACTCTTGCATCTCTAGAGGTGCAAGACGATAAGGCACCTTAGTGATAGGCGCGGCCCCCGGGACCAAATCAATACCGAACTCTACTTGCCTCACGGGAGGCACACCCGGCAACTCCTCTGGAAAGACATCCGGGAACTCTCGCACTATAGGAACCTCCTCCACTGACCTAGGCCTCGTGGAATCAACCCGCATATCCGACACGTATGCCACAAAACCCTTACAGCCCTGCTGTAGACATTGTCTCACCCTAGCGGCCGAACAAAACGCTGATCCAGAACAGTTACCCTCGTCGTACACTGTAAGAACTCCCCCACTAGGGTCTCGTATGGTCACTAGTTGTCGCTCGCAGTTGATAACCGCACCGAACCTGCTCAACCAGTCCATGCCCACAATGACACAAACATCCCCCATGGAAATAGGAACCAAATCAATCGGGAACTCAATGCCGAAAATCTCGAGTACGCACCCACGGATCACCTCCGTGGCATATATTGCCTTCTTGTCAGCTATGGAAACTCTCAGAGGCCGACTTAGCGCCTCGCAACTAACACTGATGCGCTGACTAAAAGCTAAAGCTACAAAAGACCGAGTCGCGCCCGAGTAAAATAATACCAAGGCAGGTATAGAATTCACAAGAAAAGTACCTACGCATAACATAATATAAGCATAATATTTCAACATTACAATAAATACACGAAAGAATACATACCGGCCACGACATCGGGCGCTGCGCGGACCTCCTCCGCGGTCAACTGAAACACTCTCCCACATGACCTCGGCGCCTCGGCCTTCACTGGCAGACTCCCGGTAGCTCTGATGGCGGAAGGGGCAGATCCTTGAAGTGCTCCTTGAGCTGATCCCCGCAACTGCGGACACTCCGCCTTTCGGTGTCCGGTCTGGTTGCAGTGAAAACATACTGCAAACCCCTTCGGGTAGTCCTTGGCCATATGCCCCTCCTTGCCACATTTGTAGCAAGATCCATCTCTACACGCTCCATCATGACCTTTGCCGCACTTTCCACAAGTGCGGCCCTTCTGGCTCCCTGATTTAGGATCAGCGGGCTTGGCCCGCTTGGCTGCCAGCTGGAATTGTGCCGGTCGCCGATCCCTCCCCTGAGACTCAGCCTCCTCCCTAGCCTGAGTCTCCAGCTCGATCTCCCTCTTCTAGGCATTTGCCTGAAGCTCAGCAAATGTCCGGTATGAGGATTTCGCCACAAACTCCCGAATGTCTCGCCTCAAGATACTCAAATATCGGCTCATACGTGCCTGCTCAGTGGACACATGCTTAGGGCAGAACATCGCCCTCTCGTGAAACATCCTGGTAATCACCGTAAAGGACTCAATGCCCTGCTTGAGGGTTAGAAACTCCTGGGCCAAACGATCCCTCTCCACCTGGGGAACGTACTCATCTCGGAACATGGCAGTGAACCTCTCCCAGGTCACTGCCGCAAGCTCAGCAGGCGAAAAGTGTGCTGTCACAAACTTCCACCAGTCCTTCGCTCCCAAGCGAAACTGGTTCAGCGCGAACCGTACCCTCAAATGCTCAGGAGATGAACAAGTGAAGAAACACCCCTCTATGTCAGAAATCCATCTCATAGCCACCACCGGGTCCTGGGTCCCATCAAACTCTGGTGGTTTCGTGTTGCTGAACTCCCGGAACAGCAACGCGTCACCACCCTGCGGCCTAGCAGCAGCAACAGCTGCGGTGGCCGCCGGAACAGCAGCCTCAGAAAGAGCAGCGTAACGCTCGTCGAAAGTCTCAATCAGCGCGATCTTAATAGACCCGAACATCTCTGGTATCTCTGCCCTGATGACCGCAACCACCTCCTCATGAATGATCTGTCGGATCTCCTCATCACTAGCCCCGACACCCTCCGGCATATGACGTGTCCTCACTATGATCAACCTCTGAAATACATAATATGATAAATTAGAATCCGCTCGAGCATACTCACACTCGACAACTCATCCCTCCTTGATCCTTGGCATTTCGAAGATTCTTACTCGGACCGTACACCGCCCCGGTGCTTTCAGTAGTACGGGCCCAATACTACTGTCCACACTGTTTCAGTATACACCCCAAATCCTCCTCTTCGAATCCCAATTTCCAAGTACTCTATCACTTTCTAACAAATCTCTCATAAGCTCCTCACTGCTACCTATTCTCTCTCAAACATCTCATAGCAGCTCACCTCTCTCTAGGCTAAGGCATCACAAATCAGGGCACTCTAGTCCTAATAGGAATACCTAGCCTACTTTAGCAACAGAATACATCATAACAATCTCATAAGCATACAATATAAAGGTATTTTGGGAAATCACCGTTCGGGCGCTGACTGATCGTACACATGTTTCTCCTCTGAATTTCTCTATAAATCTTTTACTTTTAGAAAATTTTGTTTTTCTTTTTGAAAATATTTTCCAAATCCTCAGTTTGAGTTCAAATACTCCCGAAGGTGTACCCGAATCCCTCAAACCGAGACTTTGATACCAAATTGTAACACCATAAATTTCAAAACAAAATTTTCAAATTTTTATAAAACATAATTCATTTAATATTCAAAAAACAACCATATTTAATCATTCAATCCAAGTAATACAAAATCCCAAGATCTCAAAATCATAAACCCCATGCGTGTGTACTGATCAAGTCGGCGCCTTCCCGCGGTCGTCACTAGTACCTGAAACAAATAACATCAAACACTGTAAGCACAAAGCTTAGTGAGTTCTCCAAAATACCAGATATAACACATAGTAGCCACTTGAGGCTATAACTCTGTGGGTCCATGCACCCAAACTCTGTGAACCCTCACGTTATAACTCTGTGAACCTTCCGGTTCTAACTCTGTAAACATGCACAGCATAAATCACATAGAAATAATGCAGTACAACACACAACATACATAGCATACAAATACTCTGTCACATAACTCTGGTTACCTACTCAAGGTAAAGTATAGTGAGAACACTCACCTCGCGTATCTCGGAAATTCGCAAATCCCTGAAATCACTAGTGCTCGATCTCCCGAGCTATAATCCTCCTATAACATAATACATCTCTAATTAACACTTTCCGAACTAAGGTTGACTATCCCTTAACAAGTCAACATAGGTCAACACTGGTCAATGGTCAACGGTCAACTTTGACCGGACTCGGCGAGTGCACTATAGCGACTCGGTGAGTATAAGTGTATACACTGATTCCCCTGGGATCCTCTCTTGACACGTCGAGTATTCTCCTAACTCGACGAGTTCCATCTGGCATGAGTTGTGGGGTCACCGCGACTCAACTCGCCGAGTCTCAAGAACAACTCGGCGAGTCCCAGCTTGACTCAGTCCACCTGTCAACCCACTCTGACTCTCCCTGACTCACTGAGTCAAACCCTTAACTCGACAAGACCACTCGCTGTGTGGTGCTGGGCAATATTCATGCTACTCGCCGAGTCTGTTCTTCGGACTCGGCGAGTCCATGCCATGCAATGACTCAAACTCGCTCCTAAGGTCAGATCCGATCCACTAACTCATAGATCCAGTCCTTCCAAGCTTATTTAGCACGTAAAGTCACTATCTTGATGTACATACAACATCTATATGACCATATATGATGATTTAGTCCCAAATACCACAACTCAAGGTCATAATCTCCATTGCTCTTCATAAAGCTTGATGAGTGAGGCTCTTTGGACCTCTATGGATCCAGATCCAAAGCATCAAAATTAGAAAGGGACTAATTGGCATCAAATCAACCCAACAAAGGCCACAAGAAACCCTAAATCCAAATATACTTCATAAAACAGAAGATGAGCTGAAATAATACCTCAAGTTCGAAGATCTGAGCTTCAAATCCACAGTATAGCAATCTTTTATGCTTCCTCTTGGTTATGACCTCCTTCTCCTTGCTAAATAACACCACAAAGGTCAAGAATAGCTTCCTTTCTCTCTCAAAACGCTCAAGCACTCTAGGGTTTCTCTTTATGGATTGGTGAGCACAAATGACGGCCATAAGGCCCTTTAAATAGGTCTCAAACCCCAGGAATTAGGGTTTCATTACACAACGTGGACTCACCGAGTCCACTCTTGGACTCGTCAAGTCCAGACGCGAACCTGTGCCTAATACCGCGATCCTACTCGGCGAGTTTGAGCTCCAACTCGCCGAGTCCACTCACAATTTCCAAAAACAAGCCAATAATAAATACCTGGAAATTCCGGGCTATTACAATTTTATTCGTTCATCTGTATGGGATATGTATGTTTTCTGCTTCACTATACTTATGATTGGCTCATTAAATTATTGCCGACACGTGGTCTTGTGTTTTTCCATGTTATGCCTTGCGATGCAACAGGTTGTATATGAGTGAGGTTTGTGAGGTAGGGAACGTCTTCTGGGTAGATATGTTTTGTTATGTTGATACCACTTGGACATGTTTTGTTGGTTATCACTGTGTTTTGAATTAACATAGTCAAATGGTTTTTGGTTTGGATGGTTTTTGATTTACGACATAACGTTGGTGGTTGTTTTGAAAATGTTAGCATAAGGTCTTCTGCTGCTACTTTCGTTAAACAATGTTTTAAAAAAGTAAAGAAACAAAAGTTGATGAGAATCATGACGGTACACTTCAACTTTATTTGTTCTTCACCGATGAACATGATGAGCACTAAGGGTTCAGAGACACCCACCCCAATCGTTGAAATGTTTCGCTGACTTTGAAGAACACATTCAAGATGACAAGAACAATCACCACCATCTATCTTCCACCAAGAACAAATCCACAATCAAATATCTAGGTTTTTTTTTAAGATAGTGAGCTTTTGTTTAGCCCCTTTCTTGAAACCCAAACTTGATCATCGATCATCATTAAAATTAAGAATGAAGATAGATTGCATAAACGATTTCAAAACTCGTAAACAAGAATTCATTACAAAAATCAGAAACAAGAATCGAAGTATTAGTAAAATCAAATAACTACGAAAAAAACCCAGAAATTGTGAACTAAAATTAAATCATTTGTAGAAACGATTATAATACCAGAAACAATAACCGATTACAAAACCTAAAATCAATCTTTTAGGATTCGGACTTGGATACCTTTTATGAGTGCTTGGAGAGCGCAATTTGGATCGATTTCTATCACGATGAAGTGAGTTTTACGATGTCTTTGTTTCCGGTGGTGGTGACGAAGTCGGAATCGTTGACATTAATGGTAGAGGAGAATAAGTTGTTTTATATTGCATTCAGTAGACCCTTTGACGATGATAGTGTTGTTCTTTGGCATCTTGAACTCAATTTGTGGACCTTCTTTAATGATTGACAATTGTTCTTGGCATCTGAACTCTATCTGTAGACCCCCGTCCGCTTTTAATGTCACATGGAGCATTGGTACATTAATACAAACTCAATCTTCTATAAATTTACATATATAAAAACATAGAAAAAAAAACCACATGTATCAAGACTTAATTATTATTTTATTTTATTTTTAAAAAAGTCATCTAAGGTGACGTGACATATCTATCTCCACGTCACCAAGGCCAAATAAGCGAGCTGACTTAAAAACCGGTTAATATTGGTTCCAAGCCCCTATTTAACAAGTAAAGTACAGCTTTAATAACCTATTATGCACAAAAATAATTTTAATGATCAACTTGGAACAAAACAAATATTTTATTGTGCTACATTGATATTTTCCATACTATTTAAAAAACAATGTTAGAAACTTAAACTAAAAAATGTTATTTTTTTATAATAGTTATAAATACTTAAATAAATAATAATATATTTAATTTGTAATTTTTATGGGAGTTAACATCACTTCTTCCTAGGTTGAAGGGAGTGATGTCACCGAAACCGCATTCTTTTCACTGTCACATGTACACCACATCATTTTTTATCACATAAGTGTGGTTTCTTGCCACATCCAAGGAGTGGTGCCACACTACTTTTTTTTATTATTTTATAATTTAATCAAATAAAACTTCATTTTTAATAAAAATTAAATATTACATTGCATTACTTGGGTTTATTTTTTTATTGGATAAAATCTTTATTTTTTTTAAAAGATAATATTTCATTAATTCAAAAGAGAAATATCATACATTGCTTAACTTAAAAAAAAAAAAAAAAAAAAAAAAAAAAAAAAAAAAAAACCTAAAAATTTAGTAAAGCAAATTAGAAACATAAAACTACAACTTAATTAAAATAAAAAATAAAAAAAATAAAACTCACACCAAACAATTAAAACCTTAAATAAAAAAATAAAATAAAATAAAAAAACCTAGACGTTAGCCACGTTTTGTGTAACATTTTTTCACTTCCTCATTCATCGCCAAAATAACTTGTAGTTCGTCCCCGGTCATATTCAACATGTCCAATGCTAGTATTCTCATGTCGCTTTCCCTTTGTTTCTGAAACTCTCTTTCAGAAGCAATTTGCAAAACCTTGTCAATTCTATCTTTTATACACTTCATGTTAGCCCACATTTCTTTCAACTCATATAAATCTGACGCTCTGCATTTGCCTTTGCTTTTTTGCTTTGTCTCTTCCCATTGGTCGAGAAGGTGTTGAAACTGGAACAGGTTCATCTTCGTTCAGATCGAACTGAACACGAGCATTTGATAGTGTTGTTCTTTGGCATCTTGAACTCAATTTGTAGACCTTTAATGATTGACAATTGTTCTTGGCATACAAATACTCTGTCACATAACTCTGGTTACCTACTCAAGGTAAAGTATAGTGAGAACACTCACCTCACGATCTCGGAAATTCGCAAATCCCTGAAATCACTAGTGCTCGATCTCCCGAGCTATAGTCCTCCTATAACATAATACATCTCTAATTAACACTTTCCCAACTAAGGTTGACTATCCCTTAACAAGTCAACATAGGTCAACACTGGTCAATGGTCAACGGTCAACTTTGACCGGACTCGGCGAGTGCACTATAGCGACTCGGTGAGTATAAGCGTATACACTGATTCTCCTGGGTTCCTCTCTTGAAACGTCGAGTATTCTCCTAACTCGACGAGTTCCACTTGGCATGAGTTGTGGGGCCACCACGACTCAACTCGCCGAGTCTCAAGAACAATTCGGCGAGTCCCAGCTTGACTCAGTCCACCTGTCAACCCACTCTGACTCTCCCTGACTCACTGAGTCAAACCCTCAACTCGGCAAGACCACTCGCTGTGTGGTGCTGGGCAATATTCATGCTACTCGCCGAGTCTGTTCTTCGGACTCGGCGAGTCCATGCTATGCAATGACTCAAACTCGCTCCTGAGGTCAGATCCGATCCACTAACTCATAAATCCAGTCCTTCCAAGCTTATTTAGCACATAAAGTCACTATCTTGATGTACATACAGCATCTATATGACCATATATGATGATTTAGTCCCAAATACCACAACTCAAGGTCATAATCTCCATTGCTCTTCATAAAGCTTGATGAGTGAGGCTCTCTGGACCTCTATGGATCCAGATCCAAAGCCTCAACATTAGAAAGGGACTAATTGGCATCAAATCAACCCAACAAAGGCCATAAGAAACCCTAAATCCAAATATACTTCATAAAACAGAAGATGAGCTGAAATAATACCTCAAGTTCGAAGATCTGAGCTTCAAATCCACAGTATAGCAATCTCCTATGCTTCCTCTTGGTTATGACCTCCTTCTCCTTGCTAAATAACACCACAAAGGTCAAGAATGGCTTCCTTTCTCTCTCAAAACGCTCAAGCACTCTAGGGTTTCTCTCTATGGATTGGTGAGCACAAATAACGACCATAAGGCCCTTTAAATAGGTCTCAAACCCCGAGAATTAGGGTTTCATTACATAGTGTGGAATCGCCGAGTCCACTCTTGGACTCGCCGAGTCCAGACGCGAACTACCGCGAACCTACTCGGCGAGTTTGAGCTCCAACTCGTCGAGTCCACTCACAATTTCCAAAAATAAGCCAATAATAAATACCTGGAAATTTCGGGCTGTTACAATTCTCCCCCACTAGAACTAGACTTTTCCCTCGAAGTCTCACTCTTCAAATAACTACGGATGTTGCTCTCTCATCTCACGCTCCGGTTCCCACGTCATCTCGGACCCCTTCCGATGCAGCCACTGAACCAAAACCAAAGGTACCTCCTTGTTCCTCAGAACTTTGATTTTCCGATCTCTGATGGCCATTGCTCTCTCAGCATAATTCAGGCTCGCATCCACCTGTATATCCTCTAATGGAACCACTACCGACTCATCGGCTATACACTTCCGCAATTGCGACACGTGGAAAGTGTCGTGAATCTGCCCCAATTCTGCTGGTAAATCCAAACGATAGGCTACCCTGCCTACCCTCGCGACTACCCGAAATGGTCCGATATATCAGGGCCCCAACTTGCCCCTCTTCCTGAATCTGATCACTCCCTTCCAGGGAGAGACCTTCAGGAGCACAAAATCGCCGACCTGGAACTCAAGTTCGGACCGGCGTATGTCCATATAATTCTTCTGTCGACTCTGAGCAGTCAGTAACCTCTGTCTGACCTGCTGGATCTGCTCTGTCGTCTGAAGCACTATCTCAGTGTTGCCCATAACGTGCTGCCCGACTTCTCCCCAGCAAATGGGGGTCCGACACCTCTTCCCGTACAATAGCTCAAAGGTGGCATACCGATGCTCGAATGATGGCTGTTTTTGTAAGAAAACTCGGCCAAAGGAAAATAAGTATCCCAACTTCCCGCGAAATCCAATACACATGCTCGGAGCATGTCCTCGAGTGTCTGAATCGTCCGCTCACTCTGTCCGTCTGTCTGGGGGTGATATGCTGTACTAAAATGCAGACTAGTACCCAACTCCTCATGAAACTTCTTCCAGAATCTGGAAGTGAAACGCACATCCCGGTCTGAGACAATCGAGATCAGCACCCCATGCCAAGATACCACTTCCCTCACATGTATCTCTGCTAACTTCTCTGCGGAAGAACTCTCGCTGATAGCAAGGAAGTGAGCGCTCTTCGTCAACCTGTCCATAATCACCCAAATTGCATCAACTCCCCGAGCAGTCCTTGGTAATTTGGTGATGAAATCCATGGTGATCTGTTCCCAGTTCCATTCGGGAACCTCCAACGGCTGCAACTTACCATGCGGTCTCTGATGTTCGGCCTTAACCTTACGGCAGGTTAAGCACCTCTCAACGAACCACGTAACATCTCTCTTCATACAGGGCCACCAATACTCACTCCTCAAATCCAAATACATCTTAGTGGCCCCAGGATGGATCGAGAATTTCGACCAATGAGCCTCTTCAATCAAAATGGCACGCATACCTCCCACGAACGGTACGCAAATACGTCCCTGAAAAGTCATAAGCCCCCGACCATCAATAACGAACTCCGATACCGATCCAACAACTTGCTCTCTCTTCTGGTTTTCCGACCTCACTGCCTCAGCCTGTGCTCCTCGAATGGTGTCCAACACCGGAGTCATCATGGTCAATCGCAAACATACATCTCGCACGGGGCGCTCTCCGCCCGGCGACTCAGGGCGTCGGCCACCACATTAGCCTTGCCCGGATGGTACAGAATCTCACAATCGTAATCCTTAACCACATCCAACCACCTCCTCTGCCGCATATTTAGGTTGGGCTGATCCATCAAATACTTCAGACTCTTATGGTCCGTGTATATCGTACACCGAACCTCATACAACTAATGACGCCAAATCTTGAGGGCGAACACCACTGCCCCCAACTCTAGGTCATGGGTGGGATACCTCGTCTCATGAGGCTTCAACTGCCTCGATGCATACGCTATTACATGCCCTCTCTGCATCAGCATCGCTCCCAACCCCAAAATCGATGCATCACAGTATACAACAAAGTCCTCCATTCCCTCCGGGAGGGCTAACACCGGGGCCTCGCATAACCTTTGGCGAAGTGTCTCAAAGTAGGCCTGCTGCTCGGGGCCCCATGAAAAAGCGACACCCTTACGGGTCAACCTAGTGAGTGGCACTGCGATCTTAGAGAAGTCCCTGATAAATCTCCGATAATAACCGGCCAGCCCTAGAAAACTCCTGATCTCGGAGGGTGACCTCGGCACCTCCCAACTCATCACTGCCTCCACTTTGGCCGGATCGACCAATATCCCATCCTGGTTAACAAGATGTCCTAAGAACTGGACCTCTCGCAACCAGAAATCACACTTGGAGAATTTGGCATAAAGCCTATCCGATCTCAGAACTCCGAGGATCTCCCTCAAATTCTCCTCATGCTGCTCTCTAGATCTCGAATATACCAAAATGTCATCAATAAATACGATCACCGACCGATCCAACATCGGCCTGCACACCCGGTTCATGAGATCCATGAACACTGTCGGAGCATTTGTGAGTCCGAAAGGCATCACCACAAACTCATAATGCCCATAACGCGTCCTAAACGTTGTCTTCTGGACGTCCTAATCTCGCACCCTCACCTGATGGTATCCAGAACTCAAATCAATCTTGGAGAACCAAGATGCTCCCTGCAACTGGTCGAACAAATCGTCGATCCTCGGCAACGGGTAACGGTTCTTGACCGTCAGCTTGTTCAACTCCCGGTAATCAATGCACATCCGGTGTGAACCATCCTTCTTCTTTACAAACAGAATAGGCGCTCCCCACGGCGAGCTGCTCGGCCAAATAAACCCTTTCCCCAGCAGCTCCTGAAGCTACGAGGATAACTCTTGCATCTCTAGAGGTGCAAGACGATAAGGCACCTTAGTGATAGGCGCGGCCCCCGGGACCAAATCAATACCGAACTCTACTTGCCTCACGGGAGGCACACCCGGCAACTCCTCTGGAAAGACATCCGGGAACTCTCGCACTATAGGAACCTCCTCCACTGACCTAGGCCTCGTGGAATCAACCCGCATATCCGACACGTATGCCACAAAACCCTTACAGCCCTGCTGTAGACATTGTCTCACCCTAGCGGCCGAACAAAACGCTGATCCAGAACAGTTACCCTCGTCGTACACTGTAAGAACTCCCCCACTAGGGTCTCGTATGGTCACTAGTTGTCGCTCGCAGTTGATAACCGCACCGAACCTGCTCAACCAGTCCATGCCCACAATGACACAAACATCCCCCATGGAAATAGGAACCAAATCAATCGGGAACTCAATGCCGAAAATCTCGAGTACGCACCCACGGATCACCTCCGTGGCATATATTGCCTTCTTGTCAGCTATGGAAACTCTCAGAGGCCGACTTAGCGCCTCGCAACTAACACTGATGCGCTGACTAAAAGCTAAAGCTACAAAAGACCGAGTCGCGCCCGAGTAAAATAATACCAAGGCAGGTATAGAATTCACAAGAAAAGTACCTACGCATAACATAATATAAGCATAATATTTCAACATTACAATAAATACACGAAAGAATACATACCGGCCACGACATCGGGCGCTGCGCGGACCTCCTCCGCGGTCAACTGAAACACTCTCCCACATGACCTCGGCGCCTCGGCCTTCACTGGCAGACTCCCGGTAGCTCTGATGGCGGAAGGGGCAGATCCTTGAAGTGCTCCTTGAGCTGATCCCCGCAACTGCGGACACTCCGCCTTTCGGTGTCCGGTCTGGTTGCAGTGAAAACATACTGCAAACCCCTTCGGGTAGTCCTTGGCCATATGCCCCTCCTTGCCACATTTGTAGCAAGATCCATCTCTACACGCTCCATCATGACCTTTGCCGCACTTTCCACAAGTGCGGCCCTTCTGGCTCCCTGATTTAGGATCAGCGGGCTTGGCCCGCTTGGCTGCCAGCTGGAATTGTGCCGGTCGCCGATCCCTCCCCTGAGACTCAGCCTCCTCCCTAGCCTGAGTCTCCAGCTCGATCTCCCTCTTCTAGGCATTTGCCTGAAGCTCAGCAAATGTCCGGTATGAGGATTTCGCCACAAACTCCTGAATGTCTCGCCTCAAGATACTCAAATATCGGCTCATACGTGCCTGCTCAGTGGACACATGCTTAGGGCAGAACATCGCCCTCTCGTGAAACATCCTGGTAATCACCGTAAAGGACTCAATGCCCTGCTTGAGGGTTAGAAACTCCTGGGCCAAACGATCCCTCTCCACCTGGGGAACGTACTCATCTCGGAACATGGCAGTGAACCTCTCCCAGGTCACTGCCGCAAGCTCAGCAGGCGAAAAGTGTGCTGTCACAAACTTCCACCAGTCCTTCGCTCCCAAGCGAAACTGGTTCAGCGCGAACCGTACCCTCAAATGCTCAGGAGATGAACAAGTGAAGAAACACCCCTCTATGTCAGAAATCCATCTCATAGCCACCACCGGGTCCTGGGTCCCATCAAACTCTGGTGGTTTCGTGTTGCTGAACTCCCGGAACAGCAACGCGTCACCACCCTGCGGCCTAGCAGCAGCAACAGCTGCGGTGGCCGCCGGAACAGCAGCCTCAGAAAGAGCAGCGTAACGCTCGTCGAAAGTCTCAATCAGCGCGATCTTAATAGACCCGAACATCTCTGGTATCTCTGCCCTGATGACCGCAACCACCTCCTCATGAATGATCTGTCGGATCTCCTCATCACTAGCCCCGACACCCTCCGGCATATGACGTGTCCTCACTATGATCAACCTCTGAAATACATAATATGATAAATTAGAATCCGCTCGAGCATACTCACACTCGACAACTCATCCCTCCTTGATCCTTGGCATTTCGAAGATTCTTACTCGGACCGTACACCGCCCCGGTGCTTTCAGTAGTACGGGCCCAATACTACTGTCCACACCGTTTCAGTATACACCCCAAATCCTCCTCTTTGAATCCCAATTTCCAAGTACTCTATCACTTTCTAACAAATCTCTCATAAGCTCCTCACTGCTACCTATTCTCTCTCAAACATCTCATAGCAGCTCACCTCTCCCTAGGCTAAGGCATCACAAATCAGGGCACTCTAGTCCTAATAGGAATACCTAGCCTACTTTAGCAACAGAATACATCATAACAATCTCATAAGCATACAATATAAAGGTATTTTGGGAAATCACCGTTCGGGCGCTGACTGATCGTACACATGTTTCTCCTCTGAATTTCTCTAGAAATCTTTTACTTTTAGAAAATTTTGTTTTTCTTTTTGAAAATATTTTCCAAATCCTCAGTTTGAGTTCAAATACTCCCGAAGGTGTACCCGAATCCCTCAAACCAAGACTCTGATACCAAATTGTAACACCATAAATTTCAAAACAAAATTTTCAAATTTTTATAAAACATAATTCATTTAATATTCAAAAAACAACCATATTTAATCATTCAATCCAAGTAATACAAAATCCCAAGATCTCAAAATCATAAACCCCATGCGTGTGTACTGATCAAGTCGGCGCCTTCCCGCGGTCGTCACTAGTACCTGAAACAAATAACATCAAACACTGTAAGCACAAAGCTTAGTGAGTTCCCCAAAATACCAGATATAACACATAGTAGCCACTTGAGGCTATAACTCTGTGGGTCCATGCACCCAAACTCTGTGAACCCTCACGTTATAACTCTGTGAACCTTCCGGTTCTAACTCTGTAAACATGCACATCATAAATCACATAGAAATAATGCAGTACAACACACAACATACATAGCATACAAATACTCTGTCACATAACTCTGGTTACCTACTCAAGGTAAAGTATAGTGAGAACACTCACCTCGCGTATCTCGGAAATTCGCAAATCCCTGAAATCACTAGTGCTCGATCTCCCGAGCTATAGTCCTCCTATAACATAATACATCTCTAATTAACACTTTCCCAACTAAGGTTGACTATCCCTTAACAAGTCAACATAGGTCAACACTGGTCAATGGTCAACGGTCAACTTTGACCGGACTCGGCGAGTGCACTATAGCGACTCGGCGAGTATAAGCGTATACACTGATTCCCCTGGGATCCTCTCTTGACACATCGAGTATTCTCCTAACTCGACGAGTTCCATCTGGCATGAGTTGTGGGGTCACCGCGACTCAACTCGCCGAGTCTCAAGAACAACTCGGCGAGTCCCAGCTTGACTCAGTCCACCTGTCAACCCACTCTGACTCTCCCTGACTCACTGAGTCAAACCCTTAACTCGACAAGACCACTCGCTGTGTGGTGCTGGGCAATATTCATGCTACTCGCCGAGTCTGTTCTTCGGACTCGGTGAGTCCATGCCATGCAATGACTCAAACTCGCTCCTAAGGTCAGATCCGATCCACTAACTCATAGATCCAGTCCTTCCAAGCTTATTTAGCACGTAAAGTCACTATCTTGATGTACATACAACATCTATATGACCATATATGATGATTTAGTCCCAAATACCACAACTCAAGGTCATAATCTCCATTGCTCTTCATAAAGCTTGATGAGTGAGGCTCTTTGGACCTCTATGGATCCAGATCCAAAGCATCAAAATTAGAAAGGGACTAATTGGCATCAAATCAACCCAACAAAGGCCACAAGAAACCCTAAATCCAAATATACTTCATAAAATAGAAGATGAGCTGAAATAATACCTCAAGTTCGAAGATCTGAGCTTCAAATCCACAGTATAGCAATCTTTTATGCTTCCTCTTGGTTATGACCTCCTTCTCCTTGCTAAATAACACCACAAAGGTCAAGAATAGCTTCCTTTCTCTCTCAAAACGCTCAAGCACTCTAGGGTTTCTCTTTATGGATTGGTGAGCACAAATGACGGCCATAAGGCCCTTTAAATAGGTCTCAAACCCCAGGAATTAGGGTTTCATTACACAACGTGGACTCACCGAGTCCACTCTTGGACTCGTCGAGTCCAGACGCGAACCCGTGCCTAATACCACGATCCTACTCGGCGAGTTTGAGCTCCAACTCGCCGAGTCCACTCACAATTTCCAAAAATAAGCCAATAATAAATACCTGGAAATTCCGGGCTGTTACAATTTGATTCGTTGATCTGTATGGGATATGTATGTTTTCTGCTTCACTATACTTATGATTGGCTCATTAAATTATTGCCGACACGTGGTCTTGTGTTTTTCCATGTTATGCCTTGCGATGCAACAGGTTGTATATGAGTGAGGTTTGTGAGGTAAGGAACGTCTTCTGGGTAGATATGTTTTGTTATGTTGATACCACTTGGACATGTTTTGTTGGTTATCACTGTGTTTTGAATTAACATAGTCAAATGGTTTTTGGTTTGGATGGTTTTTGATTTACGACATAACGTTGGTGGTTGTTTTGAAAATGTTAGCATAAAGTCTTCTGCTGCTACTTTCGTTAAACAATGTTTTAAAAAAGTAAAGAAACAAAAGTTGATGAGAATCATGACGGTACACTTCAACTTTATTTGTTCTTCACCGATGAACATGATGAGCACTAAGGGTTCAGAGACACACACCCCAATCGTTGAAATGTTTCGCTGACTTTAAAGAACACATTCAAGATGACAAGAACAATCACCACCATCTATCTTCCACCAAGAACAAATCCACAATCAAATATCTAGGTTTTTTTTTAAGATAGTGAGCTTTTGTTTTGCCCCTTTCTTGAAACCCAAACTTGATCATCGATCATCATTAAAATTAAGAATGAAGATAGATTGCATAAACGATTTCAAAACTCGTAAATAAGAATTGATTACAAAAATCAGAAACAAGAATCGAAGTATTAGTAAAATCAAATAACTATGAAAAAACCCAGAAATTGTGAACTAAAATCAAAACATTTGTAGAAACGATTATAATACCAGAAACAATAACCGATTACAAAACCTAAAATCAATCTTTTAGGATTCGGACTTGGATACCTTTTATGAGTGCTTGGAGAGCGCAATTTGGATCGATTTCTATCACGATGAAGTGAGTTTTACGATGTCTTTGTTTCCAGTGGTGGTGACGAAGTTGGAATCGTTGACATTAATGGTAGAGGAGAATAAGTTGTTTTATATTGCATTCAGTAGACCCTTTGACGATGATAGTGTTGTTCTTTGGCATCTTGAACTCAATTTGTGGACCTTCTTTAATGATTGACAATTGTTCTTGGCATCTGAACTCTATCTGTAGACCCCCGTCCGCTTTTAATGTCACATGGAGCATTGGTACATTAATACAAACTCAATCTTCTATAAATTTACATATATAAAAACATAGAAAAAAAACCACATGTATCAAGACTTAATTATTATTTTATTTTATTTTTAAAAAAGTCATCTAAGGTGACGTGACATATCTATCTCCACGTCACCAAGGCCAAATAAGCGAGCTGACTTAAAAACCGGTTAATATTGGTTCCAAGCCCCTATTTAACAAGTAAAGTACAGCTTTAATAACCTATTATGCACAAAAATAATTTTAATGATCAACTTGGAACAAAACAAATATTTTATTGTGCTACATTGATATTTTCCATACTATTTAAAAAACAATGTTAGAAACTTAAACTAAAAAATGTTATTTTTTTATAATAGTTATAAATACTTAATTAAATAATAATATATTTAATTTGTAATTTTTATGGGAGTTAACATCACTTCTTCCAAGGTTGGAGGGAGTGATGTCACCGAAACCGCATTCTTTTCACTGTCACATGTACACCACATCATTTTTTAGCACATAAGTGTGGTTTCTTGCCACATCCAAGGAGTGGTGCCACACTATTTTTTTTTATTATTATTTTATAATTTAATCAAATAAAACTTCATTTTTAATAAAAATTAAATATTACATTGCATTACTTGGGTTTATTTTTTTATTGGATAAAATCTTTATTTTTTTTAAAAGATAATATTTCATTAATTCAAAAGAGAAATATCATACATTGCTTAACTTAAAAAAAAAAAACCTAAAAATTTAGTAAAGCAAATTAGAAACATAAAACTACAACTTAATTAAAATAAAAAATAAAAAAAATAAAACTCACACCAAACAATTAAAAACTTAAATAAAAAAATAAAATAAAATAAAAAAACCTAGACGTTAGCCACGTTTTGTGTAACATTTTTTCACTTCCTCATTCATCGCCAAAATAACTTGTAGTTCGTCCCCGGTCATATTCAACATGTCCAATGCTAGTATTCTCATGTCGCTTTCCCTTTGTTTCAGAAACTCTCTTTCAGAAGCAATTTGCAAAACCTTGTCAATTCTATCTTTTATACACTTCATGTTAGCTCCCATTTCTTTCAACTCATATAAATCTGACGCTCTGCATTTGTCTTTGCTTTTTTGCTTTGTCTCTTCCCATTGGTCGAGAAGGTGTTGAAACTGGAAGAGGTTCATCTTCGTTCAGATCGAACTGAACACGAGCATTTGATAGTGTTGTTCTTTGGCATCTTGAACTCAATTTGTAGACCTTTAATGATTCACAATTGTTCTTGGCATCTGAACTCTATCTGTAGACCCCCGTCCGCTTTTAATGTCACATGGAGCATTGGTACATTAGTACAAACTCAATCTTCTATAAATTTACATATATAAAAACATAGAAAAAAAAACCACATGTATCAAGACTTAATTATTATTTTATTTTATTTTTAAAAAAGTCATCTAGGGGTGACGTGACATATCTATCTCCACGTCATCAAGACCAAATAAGCGAGCTGACTTAAAAACCGGTTAATATTGGTTCCAAGCCCCTATTTAACAAGTAAAGTACAGCTTTAATAACCTATTATGCACAAAAATAACTTGGAACAAAACAAATATTTTATTGTGCTACATTGATATTTTCCATACTATTTAAAAAACAATGTTAGAAACTTAAACTAAAAAATGTTATTTTTTTATAATAATTATAAATACTTAAATAAATAATAATATATTTAATTTGTAATTTTTATGGGACTTAACATCACTTCTTCCAAGGTTGGAGAGAGTGATGTCACCGAAATCGCATTCCCTTCACTGCCACATGTACACCACATCATTTTTTACCACATAAGTGTGGTTTCTTGCCACATCCAAGGAGTGGTGCCACACTATTTTTTTTTATTTTATAATTTAGTCATATAAAACTTCATTTTTAATAAAAATAAAATATTACATTGCATTACTTGGGTTTATTTTTTTATTGGATAAAATATTTATTTTTTTTAAAAGATAATATTTCATTAATTCAAAAGAGAAATACCATACATTGCTTAACTTTAAAAAAAAATAAAAAAAAAATAAAAAAAAATAAAAAAAAAACCTAAAAATTTAGTAAAGCAAATTAGAAACATAAAACTACAACTTAATTAAAAAAAATAATAAAATAAAACCCACACCAAACAATTAAAACCTTAAAATAAAATAAAATAAAATAAAAAAAAATAAAAAAAATAAAATAAAATAAAATAAAAACCTAGAAGTTAGCCACGTTTTGTGTAACATTTTTTCACTTCCTCATTCATCTCCAAAATAACTTGTAGTTCGTCCCCGGTGATTTTCGACATGTCCAACGCTAGTATTCTCATGTCGCTTTCCCTTTGTTTCTGAAACTCTCTTTCAGAAGCAATTTGCAAAACATTATCAATTCTATCTTTTATACACTTCATGTTAGCCCCTATTTCTTTCAACTCATCTGAATCCGACGCTCTGCATTTGTCTTTGCTTTTTTGCTTTGTCTCTTCCCATTGGTCGAGAAGGTGTTGAAACTAGAACAGGTTCATCTTCGTTCAGATCGAACTGAACACGAGCATATGATGTAGTATGGTCGAATTCAGATGTTCTGCTGCGTTTTGAACCATTGTCGATATGCTCGTGTAATGTTTTGTTGTTTTGCCATTTCTTGTTACCTTTCACGAAATTCCAAACTTCAAGAAACTTGAAAACTTTCAGGTTTTCTTTTTGATACACTTTCAGCGCTTTCTTCAAAATCATATCATCGCTTTCTCCATGTTTCATTGACGTTTCATGTTGGTATACAAATCATTAAACAACATTATTTCCTTGTTCATCTTCCCCATTTTTTAGTACACTTGATGTTTTGAAAGGTATTCTCCACGGTTCATTCCTTTATGGAACTTATGTAAAACGTAAGTCCAAAATGATCATGCTTTTGGTCTTTTCCAATCTTCGCATCTTCTGAAATATCGATCCAAGATCGTGCCAACACTAACACTTCTAGGGGTTCCCAACATTTAGCCTCTTTCTTATCTTTTCTTTTAGTTGCTGCTCGAGTGAGCTGAGTTTCTTTAACGAATTTCGGTTTGGAATCAGAAATGCGCGTTTGTGGTTGTGTTTGTTGAACAAACTCGCGTTGAGACGAAAAATCAAATGGATTAAAATCAGGATCGGGTTGTGGTAGTGTTTATTGTAGTGGTTGCATTGTTCATTGTGGAAAATACGGAAGCATATCGCCATGGTGGTAATACGAAGTTGAAAAAATGGGTTGATCAAATGAAGGTATTGTGGTTGCGGTGTTTCTAGCGGGTGTGTTTTCTTTGGTAGGTCTTCTGGAAGAAGACATTTAAAAAAAAATGAGGAAGAGATAATAAAAAGATAAGAAATTATTGTGAATTTTTTTAAAGGAATGGTAGATGCGGCCATAACTCGCCACACTACGGCCAAAAACTACAGGAAACCGCACATAAGAGGCGATGTGCATGGTCCAGCTGGAAACCCGCGGTTTGGGACCGGGTCCCACTCCGCACAGTCTAAAAGTTACCTTAAGGCTAAAGGTTATGCACCCCTCCCCATATTCAACGTACTTATCATATTAGTTTTACTTTTTTTTTTTTTCAATATTTCCCATACTCCAATATATGGAAACTCAGTTTTTTCATGTGAACCTAATCAACTTTTAATTTAAAAATAAATACAAAATAATTACAATCATATAAAACTTATTCACAAAATACTAAAAACATACAAAATTAATTAAAAAACAAATACAATTATTTTGGTACAACTTTTGATACATGACGTAAAACGAATCATAAGTTGAAATCCATACAAAGTTGCACCACAATCGGAGGATTTATCTTCATTCTTTTTCCTCCGTTCCACAATGATATCCTCCACCCACATGAATATTTAATATAATCATGTGTAATTTCATAAGACTATACAGTATGGAAACCTTTTCACGCGTAGGTATCCCACATGGATCCTATGTGGAAGGGTTTTCCACTAATGAATACCAATCTAATGTACAGTGAATGTGTTATGGAGTGGTGGCTACCATGGAAGATCACCAAAAGCATTGTGTCTATCTTTCTCTTCTTTTTCTCCCCCCTCTCTTCTTTATTGGTTTCACTAGTTCTTCACTAGTGAACACCATCCCCAAAGTATAGTGGGTTGATTGTAAAAGGGCTATGAAATTTTTTTCTAGCGTATATATGTTGTAAGAATATCGGATAGCTTTAGCATAACCCAGTAGAATATCTATTTCAAAAATGAGGAGATCATATGTAAAAAATTATTTCAATTCAATTTGTATTTAGTAAATATATTTTGAAATCAATATTTATTATTTTTTTATAAGTTCATGATAAATTAAAAAAAAAAAAAAAAAAGAATCAATAATAACCCTGTTTACTTTATATTAACCATATTTTTTATTTGTAAGGCTATACGGTTTCATAAGATGCTTACCGACGTTAAGCTTAGTTGGCAAGTTCTACCAACGGTAACACGGTCCCCCACCTTTTTTTGCCTGTGGTATCAAACCGCGGTATAGTTCCATCGGTGGTAAACTTGAGTTTTGTTCCCATTCTTGCTATGATTGGTCCATTGGAAACTTAATTTTTTTTTTTTTTTAATTTCATAGGTAAAAAGTTTACCACTCTTATTAAAGATTGTTAAGAAAGAGAAATGTTTACATGATACTATGTGACATACCTTTTCATATATAAAAATTTTGCAACATTCTTTAGCCTAATAAACTTATAGTAATATAAACATTTTTTTTAAATACAATTAAATGAAACTGTTTTTTATTTAATTATGAAGGCAATTGGATAAAGTATAAATAGGGGGCGGCAGAGACAGTTTTATGCGGCCAACAGTTTATTTATTAAAGTATTGTTTTACGTCGTTTTAGTGTACGAAACGAGGCGTGGCGTAATCGCATAGCTTTTTTAATCCACATTAATCATTTTTTTTGTCGCATATAATAATTTATTATCCTTATCAAACTATCGAAAGGACAAAAATATCATAAAATATTGATATAATTTTATAAGTATATCAATATAATATTATCCATATAACTCCAATAAAATTAATCAAAACATATAATAAAAATATTATGGCAAAAATATGACACACAAATACACTACGATCATAATAACTACTAGTGGCGATGGACCTCACAACTAAAATGAATGTCGCCGCTAATACTTTTTGCAGCGACCTGTCACCGCTAAAGGGTTACCTTTGTTGGCTTGTGGCTAAAGTTCCAATTGTTGCCGATAATGTTGATCATGCCACTAATGTTGTGTCGCCACTAAAATACTGTTTGTCGCCACTAATTATACTTTTCTTTTTATTAGTTTTTTGAAAACGTTCCTTTCATATACAAAGCAGACATTATAAAATTATAAAAATTATTATAAAAATATAAAAACATTATAAAAACATATTACCAAAACCACATACATACATATATAATACATATACAAAAACACATACATACATGATACACATACTGATACACAAATACATACATAATGCACTTTCTCAAAATCTTCTCTGGAATCTTTCAAAATCATTATCTCCAGAATTTTCAAAGAAAACATTACTTTGGAATTTCAAAATCTTTCTACGAAATTTTAAATCATGATCCAGATCTTACCAAATATTCTCCGAAAAACTTTTTCAAAATTCACTTCGCATTTTTTTTTTCTTAAGGGATATTCCGGACCTGCTTTTCAAGATCACTTTGTTCTGGATTCCACTTCTTAATCATCCGGAAGTCCAAAGGTTTTTATGATGAAACGTTTTCAAACGGTTACTTTTCAAGATGCTTATCTTGTCACCCTAGAAATTCGCACCACGTTTGCATGCTCACAAAAGCAAACATCCCATCGTCGTTTGACAATTTCTATTCCTCACGCCGTTTAATAGAAACCTTTCGTTATCATTAGTCAACTTATTCCCAAAACGGCAACATATTAAATGCAACCCATTTTCAAATCCGAATCCTCTTCATTACCATTTCTGAACCGACCGATTTCAATCACCTATATAAACCTCACTAAGCCCTCATCTACCCTTTACGCGCTCAAACTCTCTAAAACCTCCAAATTTCTTCTGTGTTCCTATGTTCTTCAAGCAATCATCCTTCCGCAGCAATGACGTCTAATTCTTCTCCTCTAAAGTTTGTTTAAACAACCCAAACTGCTCCTACACCCAATAAATCTGCTGCCAAGAAGAAATCTTCTAAAGAATCATAATCTTCATGCTTATCTGAACCATTCCTAAGAGACACAACACAACTTTTCTCCATAAACCCCATGGATTTCGATGAACCCATTAGAGTGATGATCGAGTTCATTGCTCATCATCTAATCTCCATTCCACTCACCAAAATCCCAGAACCACCTCTTCCACTCAATCTTCTGCACACAACGTTCATAAGAATTAAGATTGACAATGGAGTTCTCAAAACCAAAATCATCGATGACAGAATTGTGCCCATTCACAAATCCACATTTCTCAAGGCTATAGGTGTCAAAGAAAACCCCAAAGGTTTTAAGGTTTAGGAAGCAGCCAACGAAGAATTTCAACAATTTCTGAATCACATTGGGTATAATCAAGATTACAAAGCCAAGGAGTTCAAGAAGCCAGCTGTTTCCGGTCTTTGGACCGTGCTAATGCACTTCAGAGGGTTGTCCGGAAAGCATGGTGCTATGGACACCTTGAGCAAGGATTGGTTACATGTGGTGTACAACATCTATTCAGGACGCAACAACGCAGTTGATCTTCCGGAAGTACTGTAGGAGGATTTCGGAAAGTTCGCCATCAAACGCAAGAGCAATGAAATCTCAAGCCCTAGGTTTTGGGTTCTGACGATCCAAGAGCTTTACAAAGAAATATTTGAACCAATCCCAGTGTCTACCATTCCGAAAGAGGTATATGTTTCTTTCAAAGCTGTTAAACATTATCGCATTCTAGACCAATCATCTTTTAGACCTGTCAGGCGTTTACCGGAACACATGTTAGCCATACTACCTTCCTGATCCATTCATTTAAAACACTATTTAGAGACTTTAGTTGTGTTTGACCCAACACAACCTGCCCTTGTCTTCATTGAGCCTATTCTAGAAGAGGCCCCTCCTACTGCGTCCGAAGGCAAAGTAAAAAAGTCTTCCAAAAGGAAGACTTCTCTCTCTAAGCCAAAGCTTAAAAAGAAAACCAAAGTCAGTTCTTCATCTCAAAAGGAAGGAGCTCATGAAATTCAGGCTGACTCTAGCTACCCGATCAGCCATCTTGCCCACTCGTTTAAGGTACCCTCGATGTTTCAAAACCACTTGCACACACTCACAGGGATTCTGCTAATAAACCACCCACACCTTCCCAACAAGGTGATGTTGGTGTTGAACAAAGTTCCTTGCCCCTGTAACGCACCTATGTATCCGATTTGATTTCCCAATTTCTTCAACACAAGTAAGGTCAGGAACCCCTGTTTCGGACCCCAAGCATTCCGGAGGTGGAGTTGTCCTTCCTACTTAGGATGCCCCAACTGGTCTGATACCCGGTAAGGGTACATGACGACCAGGTTCTAATGATCCCCTTTTGGAATATTTTGTTAACAGGGCACATTCGAGGCATCCAGAACTTACAAGATCCCAAGTTGAAGCTACACTCATCTCAATGCAAAATAGAGCCATTTAGAGCAACCAGCCATTTGTTGCTCCAACTGACGATGAAACCGATCAGGAGTTTGCTTCCGGAGAAACTCTAGCAAATCCTCACAATAATTTCATTCAGACAGATCCGGACGAAGAGCTTCCTGAAAAAGTAATGTTCAATGAAGACGGTAAAACTATTGTTGACACTCATATTCTACCTATTCTTTGATTTCAATCCAAGCCATCCTCATCGAAATCAGCTTTCAATTTCGGATCATCCTCATATACTCATGCCAATGAAACTAAATCCACTCAGAAACCTCAAGATGATGTTGCTACCAACAAGCCTGGTCCTTCAGTCAACCTGGAACCTCACAAAAACAAGCCTCAGCATTCCAACTCAGACACCAGATCTTCTGCAGGAGACTACATTGATCCGTTTGCTCTTATTGACATCCAAACCAATGTATCAAACACCATGAAGAGGGTATATACCCTTGAAGCTTTCGTAGCCGGGCTTAACTCCAAGATTGATGAGAAAGTCTCCAGACTGGATTCAAAGCTAGATGCCATCCTTCACTAATTGTCCGAAGCCAACAAGTCCATACCCACCGTTGCTGAATGTGAAGCTCAACTCGATCAGCTTATCTCTCCCATGCTCAAACATACCATCGGAGAAGTTGAACAAAAATATGATACTTCTTTCGATCACTACCTGGATACAATCTGGAATAACGTAAAATTTTGAACAATTTTTCACTTTTGAAAAACCATGAAATATAGTTTGCATTCATAAATAAAAACATTGTATCAACATTGTATCAATACAAAACCCCAAGATCAAAATGTTTAAACTCCAATGTGCATGTGTACGAGTCATACCGGCGCCTTCCTGCGATCATCGCTAGTACCTGAAACACATCACACATAACACTGTAAGCATAAATGCTTAGTGAGTCCTCCAAAATACCACATATATCACATACGCCTTTCCAGGCCATAGGACCTTCCAATCTAAGTGTCTCAGGGGATTTCCATCCCAGACTCGGTTGACCTTCAGGTCCGTATCATCTTGACCTTCCGGCCCACATCATGCTCATATCACATAACATATCACATATAACTT
This sequence comes from Lactuca saligna, assembly GCF_052625555.1. NCBI lineage: Eukaryota > Viridiplantae > Streptophyta > Magnoliopsida > Asterales > Asteraceae > Lactuca > Lactuca saligna. The sequence goes on from NC_136425.1 coordinate 62,480,830, forward strand.
ACATCACATATACATCACACACATAAGACCCTTCGGTCACATATAATTACCCCATCGGGTAAGGGATAGTGAGAAGACTCACCTCAGACGTCTCATAAATCTCTGACTCGGTAGAAGTATTGCCTAGCCTCCGCCTATTCACAAAAAGTAAATGCCCTCATAAACATAACACTCGAGGCTAGAATCGACCCTCTATTGCCATCCTTAGAAGGGTAAAAGACTATTTTACCCCCCTCTTGTTGACCAAACCCTAAAAGTCAACAAAAGTCAACGGTCAACCTTGACCCAACTCGCCGAGTGCACTCCGGTGACTCAACGAGTACACACATGCCCACTAACTCAGTGTCCGGCTTGGTACGTCGAGTCCTATCCTATGCTCGACGATTCACACCTCGTATGAATCGCGGGGCTACCCCGACTCAACCCGCCGAGTCTCAAGAACAACTCGGCAAGTATCGCCTTGGACTCTAGTCTTTTAACCCCCTTCTGTTCACTGAGTTATCCCCCAACTCGGCAAGTCTACTCATTGAGTGAACTGCGTGGACCTTAACCCTACTCGTCGAGTTCATGCCATGCACAGACTCTATTGACCTCCTGTGGTCAGATCTGTGCCCCTAATCCATAGATCTGGCTTTCCCAAGCATAAATGTCACGTAAAGTCTGAATCTTGATGCCTATAACTCAACCAATAGGCATCAAATGGTGATTTTGTCTTAAATACCTTAACCCAAGGTCATGACCTCCATTGTTCTTCATAAAGCTTGAAGAAAAAGGCTCTCTGGACCTCTATGGGTCCAGGTACAAAGCCTCATCTCCAGAAGGGATTATTTGGACCTCAAATCAACTTAGTCAAGGGTACAAGAAACCCTAAAACCACATATCCTTCCCAAAATAGAAGAAGAGTCGAAATAATACCTCAAATGAATGATCTTAGCTTTTGTCCTTAGAATAGCAACCTCCTTCGCTTTCCCTTGGCTAGAACCTCCTTCTTCTTACTAAATGACACCACAAAGATCAACAATGGTCAATCCTTGCTTCTCACGATTTGAGACTCTCTCCGGGGGGTTAGTAGTTACAATGGACGACCATAAGGGCCTTTAAATATGTCCCAACCCTTGGAAATTAGGTCTTCACTAAACAGCGTGGACTCGCCGAGTCCACGAATGGACTCGTCGAGTCCAGACATGAACTAGAGTGAACATCCGCGTCCCTACTCGGTGAGTCTTGGCTCTAACTCGTCAAGTTCCTCCACAAACTCCAAAAATTAAGTGAATAGATAATATACCTGGGAATCCTGATGTTACAATTATCCCCCACTAGAATCATACTTCGCCCTCGAATTCTTACTTTGAAAACAACTCCGGATGCTGCTCACGCATCTCACGCTCCGGCTCCCAAGTAAGCTTTGACCCTTTCCGATGTTGCCACTGGACCTGCACCACAGGCACTTCCTTGTTCCTCAGGACCTTGATCTTTCGATCCCGAATCGCCACTGGTTTCTCAATGTAGTTCAGGCCCACATCCACCTGAATATCCTCCAATGGCACCACCTCCGACTCGTCGGCTATACACTTTCTCAGCTGCGACACATGAAAAGTATCATGAATCTGGTCCAACTCCACAGGTAACTCCAAACAATACACTACCCTTCCCACCCTCGCGATCACTCTGAATGGCCCAATATACCGGGTCCCCAGCTTGCCCCTCTTCGTGAATCGGATCACTCCTTTCCAAGGAGATACCTTCAGGAGCACGAAATCACCAACCTGAAACTCAACCTCAGATCGTCGCCTATCCGCATAACTCGTCTGGAAACTCTGAGCGGTTAGCAACCTCTGTCGGACCTGATGAATCTGCTCAGTTGTCTGAAGCACTATTTCTGTACTTCCCATCACACACTGCCCTACTTCTCCCTAGCAAATGGGGGTCCGACACCTCCTCACATACAACAGCTCAAAGGGTGGCATACCAATGCTCGAATGATGGTTGTTGTAGGAAAACTCCACTAAGGGCAAATACATGTCCCAACTCCCACCAAAATCTAGCACACATGCTCGAAGCATGTCCTCGAGCGTCTGAATCATCCACTCACTCTGCCCGTCAGTCTGCAGGTGGTATGCGATACTAAAATGCAACCTCGTACCCAACTCCTCATGGAATTTCTTCCAAAATCTGGAAGTGAAACGCACATCTCGATCTGAGACAATCGAGATTGGCACTCCATGTCGTGGTACCACCTCTCTCATGTACAATTCTGCCAGCCTTTCAGCAGAAGAGCTCACACTGATGGCAAGGAAGTGAGCGCTCTTCATCAACCTGTCCATAATCACCAAAATTGCATCGACACTCCTAGCAGTCCTCGGAAACTTGGTGATAAAATCCATCGTGATCTGTTCCCACTTCCACTCGGGAACCTCCAATGGCTAAAACTTGCCATGTGGACATTGGTGCTCAGCCTTAACCTTGCGATAGGTTAGGCACCTCTCAACGAACCACACGACGTCCCTCTTCATATAAGGCCACCAATATTCCTTCTTCAGATCCAACTACATCTTAGTGGCACCGGGATGGATTGAGAACTTCGTTCTATGCACCTCCTCCATCAAAACGGTACGCGTTCTGCCCACAAACGGTAACCAAATCCATCCCTGAAAAGTCATAAGACCTCGGTTATCGGTAATGAACTCCGATACTTGACCGATAATTCACTCCCTCTTCTGGTTTTCCGGTCTCATGGCCTCGGCCTGGGCTCCTCGGATGGCGTCCAACACCGGAGTCATCACTGTCTATCTCATACAAACGTCTTGCATCGGAACGCTCTCCACCCTACGACTCAGGGCATCGGCTACCACGTTAGCCTTACCCGGGTGATACAGGATCTCGAAATCATAATCCTTTACCACATCTAGCCATCTCCTCTGACGCATATTCAGGTTGGGCTAATCCATCAAGTACTTCAGGCTCTTATGATCCGTGTAAATGGTACATTGGACTCCATACAGATAGTGACGCCAAATCTTGAGGGCGAACACTACTGCCCCCAACTCCAAATCTTGGGTAGGATACCTCTCCTCATGAGGCTTCAACCGCCTTGATGCATACGCTATCACATGCCCCCTCTGCATAAGCACTGCTCCCAACCCTGATATCGACGCGTCACAATATACCATAAAATCCTCCATTCCCTCCGGAAGGGCTAACACCGGGGCTTCGCATAGCCTCTGGCGAAGTGTCTCGAAGGAGGCCTGCTGCTCTGGACCCCAAGCAAAAACTACACCCTTCCGGGTCAATTTAGTGAGCGGCATGGTGATCTTGGAGAAATCCCTGATAAACCTCCGATAATAGCCTGCCACTCCTAGGAAACTCCTGATCTCTGTTGGTGACCTCGGCACCTCCCAACTCATCACTACCTCAATCTTGGCCGGGTCGACCAATATCCCTTTCTGGTTAACGAGATATCCCAGGAACTGGACTTCTCGCAACCAGAAATCACACTTGGAGAATTTGGCATAAAGCGTCTCCGATCTCAAAACCCCGAGGACCTCCCTCAAATGCTCCTCATGCTGCTCTCTAGATCTAAAATACACCAAAATGTCGTCGATGAATACGATCACCAAGCGATCCAACATCGGTCTGCACACCCTGTTCATTAGATCCATGAACACTGCTGGTGCGTTGGTGAGCCCGAAAGGCATCACCATGAACTCGTAATGCCCGTAGCGAGTCCTGAACGTTATATTCTGGATATCCTCATCCCGCACCCTTACCTGATGATATCCAGACCTCAGATCGATCTTGGAGAACCAAGATGCTCCCTGCAACTGATCAAACAAATAGTCAATCCTCGGCAACGGATAACGGTTCTTGACCGTCAACTTGTTCAACTCCCGGTAATCTACGTACATCCGGTGTGAACCATCCTTTTTCTTGACGAAAAGGATAGGCGCTCCCCATGGCGAACTGCTCGGCCAAATAAATCGCTTCCCCAGTAGCTCCTGAAGTTGCGAGGACAACTCTTGCATCTCGGGAGGTGCAAGGCAATAGGGCACCTTAGCAATAGGCGTAGCCCCCGGGATCAGATCGATACTAAACTCCACCTGCCTCGCGGGAGGCACACCCGACAACTCCTCCGGAAATACATCCGGGAACTCACACACTATCGGGACCTCTTCCACTAACCTCAATCTCTCTGAATCAACCCTCGCATCCATCACATACGCTATAAATCCCTTGCATCCCTGATGGAGACTCTGTCTCGCCCTGGCAGCTGAACAAAACGCCGACCCCGAACGTGTACCCTCGCCGTACACTATAAGAACTCCCCCACTAGGGTCTCGCATGGTCACCAACTGTCGCTCGCAGTCGATGATCGCTCCAAATCTGCTCAACCAGTCCATGCCCACGATGACACAGACATCCCCCATCGCAATGGGAATCAAATCGATCGGAAACTCAACCCCGAAAATCTCAAGCACGCAGCCTCGAATCACCTCTGTGGCATAGACTGATCTCTCATCCGCTATGGAAACTCTTAGAAGTCGACTCAACGCCTCTCTACTCATACTGATGTGTCGACTAAATGCCAGTGATACAAAATATCGACTCGCACCCGAGTCAAATAACACTAGAGCAGGTATAAAATTCACAAGAAAATTACCTACGCATAACATAATATAAGCACAATATCTCAATCATAAATGAATACATAATAGAATACATACCAGCCACGACGTCAGGTGCTGCACGGACCTCCTCCGTTGTCAGCTGAAATGCTTTCCCTCGCGCCTTTGGCGCCTCGGATTTCATTGACTGACTCTCACTAGCTCTTGCAACAGTATGGGCAGATCCCTGAGGTGCTCCCTGTGTCGTCCCTCGCAACTGTGGACATTCCGCCTTCCGGTGCCCGGTTTGGTTGCAGTGAAAACAGACCATGAATCCCTTGGGGCAATCCTTGGCGATATGCCCCTCCTTGCCACACTTATAGCAAGCACCAACCCTACAAACCCCGTCATGACCCTTGCCTCACTTTCCGTAAGTGCGGCCCTTCTGACCCTAGTCCTCGAATTGGCGGGCTTGGCCCGCTTGGTTTCCGGTTGAGACTGTACCGGCCGCCGATCCATCCTCTGAGACTCGGCCTCCTCCTTGGTGTACATCATTCCTATGGTGTACATGCAACCCTAATGGCTTTGGATCTAGGTTTTTCTAATTTGAACATACAACTACGAATACCAAAGCAATAACCCTATTACTAGCATACATAGATCGAAAATCACATATGATTAGGGTTAGAATCTTTACATCTCTTGTTATGTAGCAATAACAAGTTTAATCCTTTTTTATCTTGACTTCTGAAAGCGTAGTCCCCCAAGTTTTGCACCCTTAATGGAGTCAGAAACACCCAATGCAACAAGATGACTTAGGAGAGAAGAAGTTTGGCTAGGGTTTCTTTCTTGGATGCTTAGGTCGAAAATCCTTAGTCATGGGGTCTATTTATACTTATGGCTGCTAGGGTTTTAGGTGGAAACCCTAATGTGACTGTTTAGGCCTTAAGCAGCCAATGAAATCCTTCCTTAGAGCCCATGGACAAAATCTTATGGACTTCCCCATAAGTTTCGTCCACTCCACTCTACGGAGTCCATCAGCCTAATTATGCAACTATCAATGATTTGCATAACAGTCCCCCAATTATTTAATAAGTCTCTTTTGATCACTAAATTAATTCCAAATTAATTTCTGATCAATACTAATTAATTAATATGATTTCCAAATAATAGATTAATCTTGTAATATATTAATAAAACCATTTTGATTACCAAATTACTATTCATATAATAAATCCTACTCTCTCTCCTTTTGCCATCTTATCAAGTTGCATGAGCGAAGGCAACCCAAAAGGACCATGCTCATAATCAAATCAAGTGCATACCAAAAAAAGTTATGGGCTTAGACACCTAATCCAACGTAAAGATGGGTAGATTAAAGATGAGAGATGAAAGATGATATAGATGTTGAGAGGTGAATTAATGAGAAGCCTTGACTTTAAAGCTGATCCGGTCATCTAACAAAGTATAGATGAAAAACACGGACGATTCTAGACAGTCCAGTGGAATGCTAGCAGGCTCGCAACCTGTAGCTGTTTTTGAACTACGTGTTCACCAAATGTACTCTAAAAAGCCTGTCAGCTATTGACTTAGTGCCTTATAAATAAACATTGACAACTATGGGCTTAATGACTAATAGATAACATTGGCAGTTGTGCCTAATAGATAACATCGGAAGTTATGGACTTAGTGCCTTTTAGATAAACACTGGAAGCGATGGACTTCGTGCCTATTCCTTCGGACAATCTGTATGAATGAATTAATGAAGAATATATGATTCTTAGGGAAGATCCTAAAGAATAAAGCAGATAATGGGGATGAGAAATTGGGTTAATTGTTGATGATTAATAATAATTATGATATTTTAGGGTGAAAAGCCTATGTACTCATCTGGGTTCCTATCCCGACCCACTCATTTTATTATATCATAGGTGGCTATATGAATGATACGTTTTTCTGAGAGATTCAAGGAGTATTAGGCCACTAGTTTAATTACTATAAAGCTTGTAATATTTTGTTATGCTTATGTTTCTGTATTGACGATGACATCCCAATGTTTTAATATAAATAATATACATTTCTTCGGAAATGCTTTGATAATATCATTATCATGTTTTCTGGGAAAAAATTTCACAATATTGTTCTTCGAAAAGGATACTCTAGTTTTTAAATAATCATAAACAAATCGGTCTTTTCTGGCCGTGAAAATGGAGATGCCACATGGGTCTTTATGGATTTTTTTGGGCTTATATGTATCATTTTCTCTTCACCTGAAGAAAAATATGATACGCTTCTAAGTTTTCCAATTCCTTTCAGAGGTTAGGAATAACTATTCCCAATATGATGGTAGAAACATCTTCATCATCACAATGAGCTTCCACCAGGCATGTAAAGCTCTAAGGAGAGAGAAAGAGGAAAAGTGTCAAACACTCTTACTAAGTATTTAAATGTACATTACATCATCTAGTGAGCTAGTATGGGTCCAAAATTTTGTGCATGGCCTTTTAATCATACTATATGATTATATAACTAGTCATTGTCTCTAGATTTATTATTTTCATAAAATAATTACCCAATTAAATACAAGTGTTGATAATATTTATTAGTAATCAAAAATAAATAATCAATAAGTGACAACTAAATATAAGGTGTGACCCTACAAGAATATATGTCATTAGCAAAGATGTAACATACCAAAAATAACGACCAAGAATTTCATTTTTAAATCATTAAATAAACCATAGTTATTAAAATCATCTTATCAAAACAGAATCCATAGTATCTTAAAATATCATAATCGGTATATCCACATCAAAAAACATGTCAAATATATTAGAGTAACATCCCAGGCTAAACATCATGGTGTGTGCAATGCAGTCATCCCAAGCTTTTCCCTTTGCAACTGAAAGTACCTAAAACCAAAATTGAAAACTGTAAGCATGAAGCTTAGTGAGTCTCCCCAAACTACCACATACCATACATATAACATGAAGCTAAGAGATACGGACCCTGCCTACACTCAAAAGAGATACGGGCCTAGCCCACACTCGGATAATGGGCCCTACCCTAAGAAGTACGGCCCCCGCCCATGCTTAGTGAGATACGGGCCTAGCCCACACTCAACTATCTAGGAGATACGGTCCCTACCCATACTTGGCTATCTAGGAGATATGGGCCCTGCCCACACTCGACTAACAGTGAGATTCGGGCCTCACCTACACTCAGCTAACTAAGAACACATACAAGTATCACACAGACAACAAGTATAACCAAATCTACCAATCCGTTCCATATACATACTCAAATAATGATAAGATACGGGCCCTGCCCAGACTTAGCTACTAATAAGCACACATAGCATACACGGTTCGACATTGGTTCCTTCGAACCATTCAATCCAGGAGGAAACTCACCTCAAATGTCGGATGATAGCTGAAACGTCTCTATCCGGAATCAACTCTACTCACTCCCTGAACCAAAGCAACCCCTTAGATACCATTTCATCCTCATAACCCTTTAGGGTCAACTATGATCAAAGTCAAGTCTAGGTCATAGTCAAAGTTAATCCAAGTTGACTTAACTCGTCTAGTTTACTCCCCAACCCGTCGGCTTCCCATAAATCACAGAATCATGAAATTGCGATCCAACTCGTCAAGTTTTTCTCCAACTCGTCGAGTTCCTCCATCTTAAAAAAATCGGGACTTCCCCAGTACAACTCATTGAGTTCCCTTGTGGACTCATCGAGTTCCTTCTTTTTCAAAAGAAATGGGAACATTCAAACCAACTCGTCGAGTTCCCTTATGGACTTGTCGAGTTCTTCAGTCTATCATCCCTTCTTATTGCATTAAGCCCTTATTCTTCAAATCCAAGTCTCATATTCCATATCCAGACTGGAAATTCCTCTAGAAAGGTAAAGGTAGACCATCAAAACAAAAAAGGTAGACAATGAGATCATAGATCTGGATTCTAGGGACTAAAGGATCATGTAAAGTCTTAAACTTTATCCACATGCATGGCTATAAAAGCTTTAAAAGACCGAAATGATGGTCTAAAGATTGCATGGGACTTCCATGGCCATAAAGTTGGCACCTTTATGCCATGAAAACCCCTTAAGGCCCTAGATTTGAAGTGTTCTCCACTTGGCACGTCCAAATCCCAAGAATCATATCACTTGGACCAAAATAAGCAAGGAACTTCAAATGGAGATCTAAATGACCACAAAGCAAGGTTTAAGCTTTATACCAGCAAAATGTCGTGGATGAAACAAGGGTTTTGGATCTATAAAATCATTGTATCCTCAGGCTTCTCCTTCTACCAATGGATTCAAAACACACACTAAAACACTTGAAATAGCTCACAAACACTCATAATAGCATTAGGGTTTTGAGATTTTGGGTTTGGGACTTGGAGGCTAGAAATGAGGCCAACATTAAAGATTTAAGGTGCTTAAATAGGGTGCAAACCCCGAAAGTTGAGGTTTCATCCTTGCCGGCGTACTGTTTGAGTTGAAGCCTCCCAACTCACCGAGTAGGTTACTTAAATTACATGGCCCTTATGATCTCTACTCGATGAGTTTGGGGCTTCGAACTCGTCGAGTTGCTCTATAAAATGGAATAAATTTAAGTTAAATACGTACCAAAATATCATTCTATAATGACTTTTGGGCATATTGATATTTTAATATGTACCAAAAAAAAGTGCAAGTGACCAAATGTAGAACTGACGTTCTTATACAAACAAAAAAATTCAATAAAACAATCAATTAAGTAGAACAAGTTGTGAAGTTATATGATTTATGTAGAAAAAAAATTAATCAACTCATCAGTAAAGTAGCATAATTTGAAAAGTTATGGAAGTTATACGACATATTAAACCATATTGATTTGGTTGATTTCATCGATAAGAGTTAGCAAGGTTGATAGAATCGTTCGAGAAGAGGTATCTATTGACCTCAATACTGACAGTATTGAGGGCTCCATGCCTCCATAGCTCTATTGTGTCTGGTACCAGAGAGTTTGACCCCGATACAACATCTTTTACCTGAGAATTCCTCAAAGATTCATTTTATTGCCTAATTGTACATTGTGATTTTATATTTGTACCAAATTGTGTTGATATGAGGGTTTCATTTCCATGCGATAATGATTGGAAGGTTTAGAAGTAAGATGAGATGGAAAAATGATTTAATGCTTATATGACATGAGAGGGGGTGGGAGGTTTCTAGGTCCATTCTATATTTAATAATATTTAAATATTAAAAGAAAAATAATAAAAAAATAAATAAATATATATAAAGGGTAAAACAACATCTCCAATTTTGATAAGGACCAATTCCACAACTAAACTAGACGAACGTGACATCTCGAGGGACCTATCCTAAAGGATCTTTGTAAACAATGAGTAGACGATACTCCTTTGTGGCATCTATTAGCAATAAGTGTTAATGAGGCAACCATGTGGCGGATGAACTAGATAGAATGAACATATAATTCATTAACATCTACATGTAATGAGTCTGCCAGTGTTCCACAAAACTTTCTAGAATAGTCAGTGGTCATCCTCTATATTCCTCTACATAACTGGGAACAACAGTACGAGTACTATGTTCACAACCTCTCGTTATTATTTCACACACCCCTTCACTATCGAGTACAATTTAAATATGATAAATAAATATACAATTATATCATATTTTTGTATCTAGCGTATATATCAAGAACACAAATAATAGGCACATATAACATTTAATTATCGAAATAGTTTATTAGGGAAGCAGTTCGTCTAACACCTTAGCTTTTTCTTTCAAAATACCTGGATATGGATATCACTAAGACTTAGGCTTTGATTCATTGTTTCATAATTTTCACAACTATTAATAAAGATAGTTTATCAATGATACCAATGAATACTGATCTATAGCTGATAAGGAATAACCAGGAAAGATCATTTCGTAGTTAGGGTCCATTTGGTATACATAGTATTCTATTTGGAAATCCTATTTTAAACACGTCACTAAATCTAGCCTAGACATTACTCCCATAAGTAGATCAATCAGTATTATGACATGAAATCACTGATAAATCTTATTTATAGATTCATAATCATGACTATGAATATAAATATAAGTTACACTTGAACTAAAATAAGTGTAACTTAAATTACAGAGTTTCCTGATGGAAAGTTCGCAAACTGAACTCCGAACGGAACACTTCTATTTGTTGGAATCACTGACGCTTCAGATCCCCGTTAAATACTTCCAAAAATCTAGGGAAAATTGGATTCTAGGGGGGATTGCTAAGAGAGATTGAGATATGGGTATGAGAGCAAATGAGCAGCAAACGCTGCTATTTATATCCGTTTTGGGAGGCATATCACACCTTATACACATGATGATCACGCCCTACTACAACGTCGATGTTCAGGTACTTCTAAATTCATCCCTATAATTTAAGGACAAAGTCTAGTTCATGTACGGGAGAATTGTAACATCCCAATGTTCAGCTACTTCTTAATTCATCCGTATAATTCTATTTCATGTCACTGGTCAAGTGGTAGCACCCTTGGGTATAATTGACGTTTGGACATGCCGTATTGGAGGCACCAACACAACGTGTCCAGATATGAGAAGGCGTGAGTTTTATTTTGGGCAATACAATGTGTTTCCTTTTGTAACATAGCGTGTTGATGGCTGGAATGAAACCTTAAGCTTCCAGGTTTTTCTCCCTATTTAATGTAATGTGAAGGCTAGGGTTTGTTCACCCTCAACCCCCATCATCCCCTCGATCCCTAAAAGAAACGCTAATCATTTTTTCTCCCATTTGTGAAGCCATTTTGGTGTTTTGAGGTTAAAAGAAGGAAGAATGTGGAAGAAGGAAGCAAAGATTCAACAAGCAAGCCCTATTCTTCAGTTTGGCACCTCCTGGACCTTTGTAAGTGTCTAAGACCCGAATTTTATCGTTTAAAGTTGTTAGATCCTGAGTTTTATCCCCTTTTCTCCTTGTTCTTATATGTTGCAATGGATGGATCTCATAAAGTTTGCAACTTTATGAATCTCCAGGTCAAGGTGACCTAGCAGTGTCTTGGATCTGGTCTATAACCGAGTTTTGATGCCATGCATGAGATTAGGTCATAAATCCTCATTTTGACCTAATATGGGTTCAAGACATGCATTGGATATGTATGTCTAAAAAGCACCAACCTTTGGGATGGTTTAGGTGTTAGAATCACTTTTGGAAAGGATGGACTTCAGATCTTAAGGATTAAGAGGATTTTGGTTAAGCCCTTGCATTATTAAGCTTGTGATTTGGGTTTTTGGACCTTTTTGGTAGTCCTAATAGATAAAGTTGGAAACTTTACTCTTAATAATCACATTTTGGTCTAGATCTGAGCTTTGGAGCTCTTGAAGTAAAAAAGGCAGCTGAATGTATTAAGCTGTTGGAACTCAGGCGAACACAACATGTTCGCTCAAGTTTTCCATTCTATTTGGATGCTCGCGGAAGACGACATGGCCAAGGGGTACACAGCTTGTTGGGTCAACATGGAGTATTGACCTTGAAGGTTGACTTTGACCAAGTTGGACGTTGAGGGTATTTAGGGATCTTGATGAAATTGGTCACTTTGTAGAAGCAGGTATCGGTTAGAAAACTGAGATTTCAGAGTCGGACCTCATCAATTATGTTTAGTCTACGAGGTGAGTTTTCTTCATTGTACTTACGAGTCGAAGGCACCAATGCCGATCCTTTGGATTGTTATCATGGTTTATCGTATGATAATGTGTTGTAGTGATCTGTTAGATCTAAATCCTGGTAGATATGATGATGCTATACTTACTGGTCTTTAAGATCTGTATGTTGTTTACTGACTGGTTATTTGCATGGTTGTTATATATATATATATATATATATATATATATATATATATATATATATATATAAGTGTGTGTGTGTGTGGGTGTGTCGACACGGTGTATGTGTGGTTGGATTGAGGCGGTACTGCTTTGTGCTGAAGGCCAATAAACACAGGGCATCCCGTATAGACTGAAGGCCAGTAGGGTGTACTAGTCAGGCCGAAGGCCTGGAGAACGTTCTAGATAGGCTGAAGGCGTGGTGTGGCGTACCAGTCATGTTGAAGGTTCTTTGAGCGTACCATGTAGAATGCAGGTTGGTGGGACGTTTCGATCAGACTGAAGGCTGTGTATGCATGCTCTTTGTTGTTATTATTATGACATTGTGATATGTTGGTAATTTGGGGGAGCTCACTAAGCTGTAAGCTTACAGTTTTAGGTTTTATTTCAGGTACCTTGAAGGATCGCAGGAAGGTGAAGGCGTGATCGTACTCCTTCTCGTGTTTTATTTTATGATTTTGGGAAAAAAAAACTATGATATTGAACATGTTTTGAAAATTATTTTGTAAACAAAGATGGTTTATGGGTTGGTCTTAAAAGTTTAAGTTTTTCAAAAATTTTATGGATGTTACAAGTTGGTATCAGAGACTTTGTTTGAGTGACTTGGATGAACACTAGTTTGAATCTAGTCTCAAATTAAGCGCGATAGGTTTGGGTAACTTTGTTTGATTTCTTCTTCCTTAAGATGACTAATAAGGAACTTGTTACATGGATTCTCCATTTGGGTGTTGGAGAGAAACAAAGATGAAAGGTTGGAAGAAGATGTTGCAAAAGTCTTGTTGTGAAGAGAATAAGTCCCGAAGGATAAGTCAACTTGCAATGCAAGCAGGATGTGGCAACAAAGGAAGCGAGCAACAGAAGAACTGATATCCGATTGGAAGAAGGACACGGTGCATAAGGGGGCATTTTCGATCGGTTTAAAAATTAAGCCACAAGTCGATGAACATTAACCGACTAAAGTTGGAACCGTTCATAAGCATGTGGACTTTTAGTGTAATATATAATGTGAAATTTACACATAAACATAAAGGAGTTTATTTGCGGTAAAAAAGGATATAAAAAATATTGTATATAATGCATTATTACATAAGAAAATTAAATAATATATAAATTGAAAAGTGTGGATGTGGGTGGGAAAAAGACCCGACGGCCAAAAGTAGGAATTGTCGGCTTCTCAAAATAATCCCGAGAAGCCATCTCCTTCAACGGGAGTCAACAATGCATGTGATAATTGGCTTAAGCTGGCTCTATGTCAGTTTCAAAAGTTGTTTCACTATAAACTATGTATGGCCATCACCCCATTATTTGTTCGCCATGTTATTTTTTCAATATCTTCCATTTTATAGATGTGTGCACATCCCATCATATTAAATTTATTATGTTTTAATATAAATGTTATTTACCAAATAAATAGAAATAGAAATATAAGATGAATTAAAATTAAAAATATTCCGTTCATTCATAATATAAAAATTGTAAATACTAACTGTTTTTTCATAGCTGTTGTCATTAGAAGGTCCAGTGGCGGAGCTTGCTTCAATCCTTGCTTTGGGTGGCTGAAAATATAATTTGTATAAAAAATGATGAACACGGGTTCACAGTCAAAATTTTATATTTTTGGATCTAAAATGTAATAAATTAAAGTATAGAGCCTATTTCCGCTAAAAAATGGGGGCCTATCCCTATATTAAATCCGCCCATGAGAATATCGTCCTCATCCAAAACCCGTCTTCATTTTAATGATTATTAAATCTAGTATTTTTGTTTGCACAACTACCTTTTGCTTTTTGATAGCTAGTTGTTCGTCTATTTTCTCAATTTAGTGTTGCCAGTTATTCCTCGAAAAGTTATTCAAAGCACATAATCCATTTTTTTTTCACTTTATCCCTTCTAATTAGGTGTCAATGTACTTCCAGCTTAGGCTCATTGTTAAGGTCGATATGACAAAGCACGTATGACATTTGTGTGTAATGTTTGGATTCAAATATCTTTGAGAGTTTAGACCCACCTTTTTTAATTCGACATAGGTAAAACCCCGACATACTTTGGGCAATTTTGTAGATTATCCAAACCTTGGTGGTGGGTATATATCTTCCCACAACTTTCAATTCGATATTGCTCGAACATCATTTCCAGAATATCCATGCCCTTGACACCACTTTTTTAAGCCACTGTAAATATCGGTGAACTTGCTAATCTTTTGTTTGAAGTCATGTAATTTACAAGCTTGTTCAACACTCTAGTATTCCCATGCTTGAATTGTGGAATTAGGCCAAGATACGTTTCTAGAGAGCACAGACACACTGTGAGTTTCTGATAATATTATCCTAAAAAAATTGACACATACACAAAATTATGCAACTTCCTCCTTTGAAGTCCAAACTTGTGTTTCAGCATATTTAAAAGCTCTTACTCTACATTTTTTTGGTTCAAGTTATGTTTCGAGCATTGATTCGACTAACGGTTTGGGATGGGAATAATACATAGGGTGTAGGGCTTGGGAAGGGTGCATTTGGGATGAATAACCTAAAATTGAGAGGGTGCATTGAGTCAGTCTATAAAAGCTAAGTTGATCAAAGGGCTTCTAGCTTAGCGGTATCAGGTGTTGTTCTTTGTCTCTGAGGTCGAGGGTTAAATCTCGTATGAGACATATGTGAATTTATGAATAGTTTAGTATTAGATTATATATATATATATATATATATATATATATATATATATATATATATATATATATATATATATATATATATATATATCAAGGTTGTAAAAATCGCTCGATGGTAGCTCGGCGGTCGACTGGGGTCAAACGACTAATCGGTTTGGCGGGGATTAATCGGAGGGTTAATCGAGGACCATAAATTACTAATAAAACTACTTTAAAAGTTAATATATCCTAAGAAAAAATAGTATTTGAAAATTATGAAATATTTGGTATATTATTTGAAAATTTGAATATTCAAAAATTTAAAAATTTGAAGTTTTGTAAATTTTGGTGTGATATTTGAAATTTTGAATTTTTTGAAATCTTCCCGCCAAGGACCGCCGAGGGCCGCCAAGGACCACCGAGGACCGCCTAGCCCGAGTTTGACCGATATTGACCAATTTCCGCCAAACACCCCTAATCGTAATCAGTTGCAGACCGCCTAGCGCCTAGACGCCGCTTAGTCGGCCGCCTAGGCCGATATTTACAACACTGATATATATATATATATATATATATGAGCTTGGGGAATATATGGTTGTTATGTACCTACGCTTATATATAAAACCCTTCAAACTATGTAGTTTTGATCTATATATACCAAACTAATCATGATATCTCCCTAACTATTATTCCTTAATCACGTGACTTGCTACATTTCCAATCAAATTTATGTTTTTTTTAATTGTGTCTAAGAACTTAAAACATTAAAAGCCATGACCATTTAATCAACTCTACTAAATTTTAAATGAAAACCAATAGAATAAAAGATAAAAGAAGAACGTGCAATAACTCAATCAAGGTTTTAACAAATTATTGGATATTGATTTTTAATTGATGGACAAAATGTTTGAGTTATATTCATTAAAAAAAATTGGTTTTATTTATTTATTTATTTATATTTTTTTTTTATTTTTTACTTTCCGTAGAAACTTCAATGAATTTTTGGCATATATATATATATATATATATATATATATATATATATATATATATATATATATATATATATATATATATATATATATATATGATATTTTCATTCTATAATTTAACCTAATTCAATGATATTGAATTAAAATAAAATTAAGAGAAAATGAAATTAAATTTATTTTGATTGAAATTAAGTCATTTAAAAGATTTTATACCTAAGCTTAAATACATAACAACCATATATTCACTTTTATATATATATATATATATATATATATATATATATATATATATATATATATATATATATATATATATATATATAAAGTTGCAGTAAAAGGAAGAGTTTCTTATTGTAGTAATAAGATAGTCATGGGTTGTTTAGCGTGAAAGGATTATTGAATCATGGAGTGCTTGAAGTTGTGAAGAGATTTATGTTCGACCTGGGGTTTTGAAGTTTAGATCCTTCATAAGAAGGTGGTAAAGCTTAAGAGAAATATTTTCAAAGGATGAATATATATATATATATATATATATATATATATATATATATATATATGTGTGTGTGTGTGTGTGTTGGAGCATGCATATGCTCTACAAATTATGATGATAGTTAGGTTATTTTGTTCTTTTTAGTGTATTGTTTGGTCTCTTTGTTTGTCTCTCTTTCTTTCTCTCTCTCTCTCTCTCTCTCTCTCTCTATATATATATATATATATATATATATATATATATATATATAGAGAGAGAGAGAGAGATACTCATGTATTTTGTAAGTAAGAGTGCACAAAATATAGTTCCTAGTGAGAGAGAGTGTGGTGGGATCTCTCCCACCAAGGGAGAGTTATTTCTTCCAATCCATGTTCTTCATGTAATATTTTATTTCTCTTTTTCAATTAAATCATAAAATTACTCATCTCTTTTTTGTTCTTCATATGTTTATTATCGTTAAATCTCATGATGGTCATATTATTCCGCATCAAACTGATCGTCAAAATGGGCTACAACAATTGATATCAGGGCCGTACCTTGAAGGTTCAAGCGACTATTTCAAGGGAGCGACTCCCTATCGGTTCTTATCTTGATGATTTGTTCGGTTTTTGAAATAATTTTCGATTTCAAAACGAATGTTCTTTTGATGAGTTTTATTTGTTGAATGTTGATTCAAGCTTTCAAGAATAAAAAGTTGTTGTTTGTTCATTTTTTTTGCTGGAAAATCCGGGTCTGCAAAGTGTTTTTGTTGTTGTTGAAGAAGAAGAATAAAAAGGGAGAGAAATATTTTTGTTTTCTAAAATATTTGAAGAATTTGCTTCAGGCATTTTATTTATGCTCAGGAAATAGTCATAAAATCTTGGACTTTTTATTGAAGAAAGTGGAGATGTTCTCTTTGAAGATTTTGTTCCACCAAGCTTTTCTTTATTTATCATAAAAATGTATAATGTTCTGCCTTTTAACTCAAAAGTTGTTGGTGAATCTTTATGATAGAGTATTTTGACGTATTAAAGGTGTTTGCAAAAGGCACCTGGCATCTTTACTCCTTTTAGAAAGAGTACGCCATTTTAATTTCCCTCCTAAACAAAAACCATGTGAATTTGACCCATCTTGTCACCTTTTGTCCCTATAAATCCCTTGCACACTCAACCTTTTGCCTTTGACCTATGCCTTATCCCCTCACTTTATGCCTTTCTCTTTCATACTTTATGCCATATTTTATCCTTCCTAACACTCCACCTTATCCCCACATGCTTTAGGAAAGATTCCCTTTGATAAACCGGAAGATATGGCCTCTTCGGTATCATTTTTCATGAAAAATGGTATTTTTCATCGCCAGCATACTCCTCCTCGGTTCCTAGAACCGAAGACCTAAAACTGACAAAACAACTCGATATCGAGGTTTGCTGAGCAGCCTCTGCGGTTCACCAAAGACCTCCTTACCCGAAGTCCCTTTTATCCGAGATACCGCAGACCTGGTACTGAAGACGTGTTCTTTATGTGTTCCTTCAGCATACCACAGACTTTCTTCGCTTCTTCGCCTCCTCCCTCAAACTCCAACTGCAGACGACCCTTTCGCCTCTTCGCTTCACTCTTCAACTCCTACCGCAGACCAACCCGCAACCCCCGCCTCTTCGCATACCGCAGACTACACTCAAACCTAACTGCAACCTAACCTCTTAACCTCTACCACATACCTTCATCTTCGGTACTCCACCTTACTTTTCCACTGTATACCTTCTCATACCACATACTACCTCTTCTCCCCAGTACCCCTCCTTGGTACTACCCCCTTCCTCTTCAGCCTTCCTCCTCCTTCCTCCTTCCCTCTCATATCACCTCCCCCCCCCCCCCCCCCCCTTTTTTTTTTCGAAAATTAGCCCCTCTCAGCCATATTTTTTTTTAATTAACACCAATTTTTTTCAGCCATTTTTTTTATTTAGCGAATTTTTTGATGAAAGCCAACAAATACCTTAGCCTTTTATTGTTTTATTAAAACCAATTTATATCTTTATTTTTTTTTTATTAAAACAAATTATTTTTTTAACACCAATTTTTGTCACAACCCAACCTATGACAGTCACATTGGATTACTTCTTGCTGATTATATTGGAAGAATTATATTCTTTCCATGAGGATTACTCCATACCGCATTCGAACATCATATTTTTCTTCACGAGGATTGTACCGAATTTGCGTCTGATCAACAAAATTGTTTCGCAACCTTCGCTTTACAAGATTTTTATGACTTGTCGCTTTTGATCTTTGGTTGACGAACCATGTATCATGAGCATGTGAACTTTATTTTTTTGAAGACCACTTCAGAAACCTCAGTTTGGTTACATCAATATTTTTCAGCACAACAAATATTTTTCATGCAGAGTTATTATTTGCTACTTTGGTATTTGTTCGAACAGTTTTTCAGCGACATGTTCAACCAGCTACATATGAACGGAGAGTATTTATTGTACTCTCATTCTCGTGTTTTATCGAGACCCCTCATACATCTAGGGAGAACATGCAAAGCTCTTGGTATCCGACACTCTCCATCTAGATAATGTTTTTATTTTTGATATTCGGTCATCGGATATCAAAAATAGGGAGAAAATATTATGTTATCATTCGGATATGTTTTTATGATTGATTGAGTTTGGATTTTTGAAGACTTATGAAGACAATGATTTATTTAGTGATGCGATGTGGCACTGTTTTTGGTTATCATGATCATTTTCTTTGAGTTTCTTTTGAGCAATCTGATATTGATAAACTTTCGGTGGTCGATTGATAGTTAGTAAATTGGTAAAGAATACATGAACTAGGATGCTCTATTTATAGGGTCCCAAAAGTTACATAAAAGAGTAAAACCACATAAAGTGACTGACTACAGTGACCACGAATGGTACACCGGGTATTAGAAAGAAAAAAAGCAACGTCAGTAAAAGTAACTTAAACAATCTTCATGCATAGTTCAACTCTACGATTCATCTTCAACTCTACGGATCATAACATGACAAAAGTAGTCTCTGATAGGATCTTCTCTACGGTAGGATCAATGCAAAAGGTCTTCGATTGATTTTCGCTAAATAGGGTCACTTTTTGTTTCAACAATTTCTCTCAAAGTGACCTCTCAACTATTTTCTTCATTTATTCATTTTAAGGAACTTGATGATGATCCACCAAAACTTTCTAACTTTGAAAAGCCACTGGATCCTTCTTGTAATCTCGAACTTGACCTTATCGATTGTGTGCTTTGATCTTTGTATCGAGGACAGGGTGACATCCAGTTGCTTCTTTGTTAGACGATGGATTGCGGTTACCGGAATGAAGAACTTTGAACCATCTTGTGTCTTCTTGTACACGATCCCTAGCTCGGGGTAGCATGTAGCACCAAGGGTCATTTCTTGGAATCCTTTAGTGATGGTTGGCACATGCTTGAATGGAGGAAATCAAACTTTTTGGCAAGAACAGGATGTATTTCAACATTAATTTTTCCAAAATCACAAAACAAGGCCTTCAAGAATTCACAAGCCCTTTCGAAGGCAATTTTCATATTCGAGTATTTATCTGCCTTTAGCTGAAACACTCGAGCTATCCAGAAGATCTCTTCAGGATTCATGCACACAAAATCATCTTGACTTCTAATGTACTCACTTCCTCTCCGGGACAGGGTGTATTGGAAAATTTCACTTTTCATGAATTTTCTAACTTTGTAGTTTTTCACCCCATCTGGTCTATCGTTGGACCAGATGTTCTCAAACTTTCCACCATGCTTTGCATGGAAGAGGTTCAAGTGTTCAAACTCCATGGGGAGTATTTATTTTACTCTCACTCTCATGAAAAAATTAATTTTCATGAATTTAGTGATGTGATGTGGCACTGACTTTTGGTCATCATGATCAAATTTTTGGTATTACTAAATGTTTACCGGATCAAGATTATTTATTATTCAAACTCTATCACAGGATGTTTTATATTTTTAGTAGGTTATTCTGTTGAAGAATTTTGGGTGTATTATGATTCGAGAACTAGAGATGTTTTTCAAACTTCTTGAAGCCGAAGTGTTTTTTGATTGAATCTTCTACTTGATCATTGGGGTTATGACTAGTTTGAAGATTTTGATCTTATTTTCTACCTCGAGAGTAGTGACCTTGAAGCCGAAGACCTGTACTGATTATATATATATGGCCGACATCAACAGACCCTTCAGAGTTTTAGAGACATTTCAATATTTGGTTCTCGTTATGTTTCATTTTTATTATCACACTTTCTAGTCGGTTAATATGTGTTTAAGCCTTTTATCACTTATTTTTATCCCTCATCATTTGCGAGCATTTAGGGAGAGAATGTTGGCGCATGGAAATGCTCTGCAAATTATGAGTGATAGTTAGGTTATTGTATTCCCTTTATTGTATTGTTTGGTTTCTATCTCCATATAAATAGAGCGATAGAGATGGTCATGTATTTGTAAGTAAGAGTGCACTAAATGTAGTTCACAGTAAGAGAGAGTGTGGTGGGATCTCTCCCACCAAGGGAGAGTTATCTCTCCCAA
Source organism: Lactuca saligna (assembly GCF_052625555.1). Lineage (NCBI taxonomy): Eukaryota > Viridiplantae > Streptophyta > Magnoliopsida > Asterales > Asteraceae > Lactuca > Lactuca saligna. Next base: position 62,502,012 of record NC_136425.1, read on the forward strand.
TCCATGTTCTTCATGTAATTTTTTATTTCTCTCTTTCTAGCAAATCATGAAATTACTCATCTATTTTATGCTCTTCATATTTTTATGACCGTTAAATCTCAAGATGTTCCTGTTATTCTGCATCAAACCTATCGTCAAACTGGGCTACAACAATATATATATATATATATATATATATATATATATATATATATATATATATATATATATATATAGAGAGAGAGAGAGAGAGAAGTTCCATTGAGATTATAAAAAAATAAAGATCTTGAGATTCAACCTCAACTAGGGCTATCAAATCGGGCAATTGTGCTATGTTTTTGTCTGACACGACACGTCAAGACATTTTTGTGTAACACGAACATGACACGACATGACGTTGTGTTTTTCAGTAACACAAAAACGAATTAATTAAAACACAACAACACAACACAACACAACACGACAAAGATAAAATTACATACCCATTAGTTTATTTAATTCATACTTAATCATATATAATATGACAAAAATGAAAAAAACACTACAAAAACATGCTCAATCGTGTCGATTTGTGAACACGAACACGTCACGACACAACATCATGTTTTTTAAACTTGACACGACCACGACACGAATATAAATTGGAATTATGATTTCATTCCAATTTCATTCCGAGTCGTGTATTTTGATCGTGTCGTGTCAGTTGACACCCCTCACCTCAACCACATATTTCTCATTTGCTGGTCTAAACCTCCGGCGTACCGACATGAGTATAATCATAAATGATTATGCAGCACCACATGTTCCTTTTCCTCCACCGCCTTCCCATCGCCGTAACCACCACCACCACCACCACCACCTAGCCACCAACCGAACACACTATTGCCACCTCTGTCAACTATATCACCACCCATCTGCCACCACCACCTCCTCTTCTACCAACCGCCATAATCATATATGATTAAGAACTTTCAGAATAAACATATATGTATAAACACGTATAATCATATATGATTATACTTCTCCACCATTTAATCATTTAAGATTAGGCGTACACTGTTGATGTCGGTACACTGGAGCGTTAGAGTGGGGAACGAGAAATATGTGCCTGATGTTGAATCTCAAGATCTCTATTTTCTTTAGAATCTCAAGTAAACCATCCTCCCCCCCCCCCCACACACACATATATATATATATATATATATGTATGTATATATTGTTGTGATATTTACTCGAGGCTTAACGATGTCTCGTGGTGGTTCCAACTGGGTTGAGCCGTATAATCACAACAATGAAGAAGTAACGTTAGTCGATGTCAGAGAGGTGGTCCCGAGACAAAGCTTTGATGGTCTATTTAGTATGAGTGTCTATGTGGGAATATGGTGATTAGGGTTTTCGTAAGATGAAAACGATCCCTTTCCCTGCAGGAAAATGATCCCTTTTATACATGTCTTCTTCTGAGCATTATCCCAACTGTATCCTTTGTCTTGTTAGGGCCAACAGGACGTGGATGGGTTGTATTGGTGGATTATGCACCACTAGTGGTCATTTGCTATTGGTGCATAGGAGACAGAGGACATCGCTCTGAGCATTAACAAGGTCATCCTAAAGATAGAAATTATGTTATATTTAACGTATTCCTAGAGGGATACGTTAACAAGTCCCTTAGGATCGTAGATGTATGTGTTAGCATAACGTAGGTATGTCGTTCTATCCTTGTTCAAGAAACACGTTCGGTGGAGATGGTCTGGACCCGCAATGCCGTGAACAAAATCATGGGCTTCGAACTGGCTTGTCGAGCCCTTGGCATTCTTCCTCAGTTCTAAGTGTTCAAGGCTTAATTCAAATCCTCCACATAGTCTGGTATTCGTACATTCTCTCAGAGGCAAAACATCAACATATTTATCATCAACAAGAAGGCGCCTAAGAAGAACTGGGAGGACAAGTGGTTTCGGGTCAGTAGTAACGTGGTTGGTTCTGGTTATCCCCGAGTGACCACCTTCTCTGACCGGGCGCCATTACTGTGGGGTGTCAGTCTGACCGTGGCACTGGCGTTGAAGAATATTTTCATCATTAGTGAGGATTGGGAGGATTTCATCTTGGCAGTAGCGAGAATGAGTGTCACGTGGCAGGCGTGTGGGATGATGCCCTAGTTCTACGTGGAGAAGGATGAAAAGTGCTCTTCCCCCCCCCCCCCCCCCCCACTTTTTTTTTTTTTTTTTTTTTTTTTTATACTTTTTTGGACGACAAAAACAGGTTGCTAATTTATTTGTTGTTTGTGTTCGCAGGTATCGAAAGGGTGTTATCCCTTGAGACGATTCTACGGGCCAAGAACAAGGGCGATGTAACATCTCAAAAATACGACCCAAAAGTTTTTGTTTAAATAGTAATAAAAATCATATACTGTTATTCATATCATAAAGACCAGGTGTCAAATATCTCAACTCATAATAAAATGTCGTGAAACAACTATATCAAATCAAAACAAACTCCCATGATAAAGACTGAAGTTGTGGTGTGTGCGATGCCATCATCCCGAGCTCTTCCCCTTACTTGCGGAAGTACGTGAAACCAAAACTAAAACTGTAAGCAAAAAGCTTAGTGAGCTCCCCCAAACTACCACATACCATACAATAATATATAAACACGTACTGGGCCTTGCCCACTGCATCGGGCCGAAGCTCGAAAACTGCATCGGACCGTAGTCCGGAACTGATTGGGAACTTGTCCCCTGCATCAGACCGATGTACGGAACTAGCTGCATCAGACCGAAGTCCGGAACTGATTGCATCGGACCAAAGTCCATAACTAACTGATCATAGCATAGCATAAACACATATCAACTAGCGTAACACACATGATCATAAACTCATTTACTGCATACTACGTTAGGCCGTAGCCCATAACACATAACACATAAATCCTGTCTGAGCCACGAAGGCATCAAACACACTAACAACTGCATCAGACCGAAGTCCGGAAACTACTACTAACTAAACGGGCCGGCATTGTGGGCTTAGACCCGTTCCTACTGGAAGTAAACTCACCTCGTAGCCTAGCTGCTGAAAGGACTGCTCCGGAATCTGTCTGCTGCGTCTCCGGTTTCACCCTGGCTACAATATCCATGAGCACCATCAATCAAATACTGATAATAATAATACTGAGGGTAAAATGACTCTCCTACCGCTGGTCCAAGTCAACCTAACTATCAAAGTCAACATTCAGTTGACCTGACTCATCGAGTTCGGCCGCCAACTCGTCGATTCCTTACTCTTACTTCCTTGATTCCACTCGCTACTACTCATCGAGTTTTGGTGCAAACTCGACGAGTTCCTCTTCGCTACTAACACTCTGACAATCTGCATCCGACTCGCCGAGTTGTATGAACAACTTGTCGAGTTCTCCTTCCTCAGATGATTATTCTAGCTGTGACTCGCCGGGTTGTATGAACAACTCGTTGAGTCTGTTGTTGAAGTATGAAGATGGCCTTGGACTCGCTGAGTCAGGCCATTGACTCGCCGAGTTCTCCCACGAATGATTCTAACCCTCTAGCTCACCGAGTCCACTTCTCACTCACTGGTTCCACTCGACATAACTCGAAAAAGGAAACACAGGGGACTCGCGACTCAACTCGCCGAGTCAGAAGAACGACTCGCCGAGTCGTATGCATGCAAATACTATACACTCGATCCTGCTTGAAACTAATCCATGCCATTAATAGATCTGGGTTCCTGGGACTTGATTTACACGTAAAGTTCCCAACTTTACATGTAAATAACATCAAATGAAGGTTTTAAGGTTAAAAGCACACTATAATAGTAGATCTAGAGCTTTCATGCAAAATGGATACATAAAGGTGCTAGATCTAAGCTCCTGGAAATCAAATCTAGCTAGATCTGAAGGTTAATCAACTCCATGAGTCCTCTATGCTACTACTAAGCTAAGAAATGGTTCAAGAATGGCTTCACAAAGGAGATTTAAGCATAGAAACAGAAAAAGGGCCAAGATATACCTTACTTTCTTCTAAAATTCCTCAAGGATCTAGGATCTCCTTCTTCTCCTCTTGATCTACCTTCCTTTATCTCTCAAAATCTTCAAAGAACACACCAAAATCACACAAAATGCAAAAGGACTCTAGGGTTTTGAGAATGAAGCTTTGAGGGGTGATGGGGGCTGACTTGAGGCCCCCAAAAGTTGTTTATATAGGGTGCAAACCCTTGAAATTAGGGTTTCATCCAGACTGGCGGACTAGCCGAGTCCGGGATATGGACTCGCCGAGTCGCCAACTTAAGCGTGCTCGAAATCGCGACCCAACTCGACTAGTCCGGCTACTGACTCGTCGAGTTCCCCTTAACACTTGAAGAAATATAACAATAAATAACAGTATAAATATCATACAAGAATTGGGGTGTTACAGGCGATCTCTAGTACCATGAGGTACCTTTGGTGGAGATCCTTCCTCCACTCGTTAGCGCTGATCGGGTGCTGAGACTTATCGCTCCTTTTGCTATTAGGGGCGAGGGATCCATCAGTCAGGCTTACCCTGGCACACCCGTTGGTGATGTTTCCCATAACTATCCTCCGCGTCAAGCCTCTGAAGATGAGACATCGAAGGAGGAGTTGATCAGCGGTAGCCGTGTAACCACTAAGAGGTGGATAACTTGGATGGACTCCCCTTTTGGTGAGGATGTTGGTCTGAATACCATATATAGGAACCTTCAAATGAAGTATTCCATTGACTTTTTTCTAGGGGGGTCCAACACAATGATCAACATCCTTGATGATGACACTTCTCACCAGTCGGAAGGGATGGACAAATAGGCAATAGAACCACCTCAGGAACCTAAGAAAGAAGTTGAGAATGTCGCCGGTATTGGTGGTAACAAGTTTGGGAAGAAGCGAAAGGTTGACCGCCAAACTCCTCCTAGATCTACTTCGTCTTCGATGCGAGACATCACTGTTTTAGGAGCTCCCCTACACCACTGGAGGCTCCCGATGTTTATATCCCGAACTAGACTCTCACTCATGGGTCCTTACTCACGCAGCATACAATTATGTATGAGTGTCGTCATGCATTCACTCTGGCTACAATAAAAGCACTGTAGCTCCTCTCTAAATCCCATATAGCTACCAACCTTTAGTACTCGCATACCAGGTTTCCCCCTACTTGGTGGTTGCGGCTTGGCGCCTACGTCATGTGAGCTTAGACTTGGTAGAATTGGCTACCGCCAAAGTTGAGCGCAACGAATTGAGGGAGAAGGTACTGGGCCTCGAGGAGGAGAAGTGAAAATTTGAAGAACACTATGACTTGTTAGATGAGGAGAAGGCTTCGGTTGAGGACCAAGTGACAAGCTTAGACAGAGAGGTGGATCGTCTATTTTGGCAAGTAGAGACATTGGAGGCGGAGAAGGAAACATTGGAGGGTCAAGTAAAGCAGCAGCACGAGCAGTTGGTGACTGAGTGGTCGAGGAGGAAGATCTTAGAAGAGGACATGGCTTGACTTATACAAAAGGGGTTGTACGTGTGCTATCGGGTTATTGAGAGCCCTGAGTTCTCGTTGGGGGTTCAATGGATGAAAGCGGCGTGTATAGTTGCCGGTGTGGAGGGTGGTAAGTAGGAAGTGCAAGAGCAAGTTCCTGCTGACAAATTTGATCTAGGAGAGGCAAGTGCAATAGTGGAGCACACACAATCAATGCATGCGTCCGTGAAGTCCTTTATGAGGATAAATTTTGCTCAGTATCTCCATTTGGTGAGCTGGATTTGGCAGGGTTCCGTTGAAAGAGTTGTGATTCCAACCTCGAGAAGAACCCATTGGAAAGTATCTCTGCAAACTGTAAATCTTGTGTTCCAGATTGCTGAATCTTAATTTTATCAAGGATCAAAGATGACATTTTGTAGGAAACTCTATGTCATGACGTGTTGCAAGGATTCCCATGACGTGGAAATGATTAGATGGATCATGTATCTTAGTGGACCGCCAAAACATGGCCAAGGATTGTCATGGCATGGCTGCTCTTCTGGCCTAAGCCCATTATTCTTGTAGGGCTTGCTTCGTATTTAAATCCCTCTAATCCATTTCTAAGGTTCATTACCATCCCCCAACACCCTTATACCTCAGAGAAACCCTAGCTCTCATTCCTTTGGTGATTTTCGCCCTTTTTGGAGCATTATTGGCTTGGAAAAGAAGAGAAGGAGGAGAAGAAGGTGCTCCATTGGTGGAACTTGCTAGGAACCAACATCATCAACATTTCACATAGCCTCTGGACCTTTGTAAATGAAAAAGGCTCAAAATTTATGGCTTAAAGTGGTTAGATCTAAGATATTTTCCCATGTTCTTCATGTCTGAGCATGTTTGGAAGGAAGGAACTCATAAAGTTGGCAACTTCATGACTCTCCTGAGCCCCATGAGCGACATATGTTGTGGATCTCGACTTTGGTTGGAGTTCTTAGCATTGCATGAGTTTTTGGGGATTTTTAGATTATTATGACCTAAAATAGACTCTAGACATGTTTTGGATATGCATGTCTATAAAATTTCCATCTTTATGATAGATCTAGTATTATAAACCCTTATGGAGTAGTTGAGCTAAGGACCTTTTCAGATGAAGGGCTTAATGGTTAAGACATTGTGGTATTTATAAACATCTCTTTTATACAAAACTACCTTTTATATAAATAAACTCTAACTAGTTTATTAAGATATCAATATATAACTTATAAATAATTATACTTTATGATATATTTCATAAGTTGTATTTCTCCAATAAATATTATTTCTATAAATAATAAATTCCTAATTAAAAAGAATATTATTTCCATGAAATAATTAATAATTTTCCAATTCCAAATTTCCAAATTTGCAGCAACTGCAAAGCTCAAACGATATGTTTTTTGTTTCTTGGCTTTCTGATTCCACTAGTCTCCACCTCTAATTTATATTGCACTCTCGCTCTACTTTTTATTGTTAACTAATATTAAACAACTAAGTATTTTTATAGTCCTAATTTCTTAATCTGACGGGATCTTATTTTATGTTCTGATTGATGTCGTTGATTAACGAATGTAGCACAGTAACAAACATATTCTAAATAACCGAATAATGCTACGAGAGTCCCGTGATTCATTTAGCTATGTAAGATTATATATTGTGTTGTCATTTTTTATTGTCTTTCTAACATTTATTTAGTTATCGTAATATAAACAAAATTTTCATATATATATATATATATATATATATATATATATATATATATATATATATATATATATATATATATATATTTATTGAGGACAATTTTTATTTTTCACATAGGCCCTTAAAATCAATGGGACACCCCTGATAATCTGTAAAGTATTTTGGGGTCTATCCGCGAGCTTTGGCTGATCGTACACTTGCACCCTCCTTTATTATTTTGAAAACATTTCAAAAATAGTGATTATTACAAAATGTTTTTTTTTAAATAGTATAATATCAGAATATCCCATAATTAAATCATAAAATCATGAAATATGAGGAGTTGTACGACCACACCTTCGCCTTCCCACGATCATCATAAGTACCTGAAACAATAATCGATAAATGTATGCTCGAAGGCTTAGTAAGTTACCTCCAAAATACCAACGCCATAAAACACATCAATAACATCTAAGCAAACAACATGCATAATGAGCCTTCAGCCTAACTGGATCGCCTTGTAGGCCTTCAGCCTATCTGGACCGCTCTCTGATCCTTTGGCACGTCTGGACCACATCTCAGGGCCTACAGCCTATCCGGACCGCTCATCGGGCTTTCGTCCTGACTGAACCCCCTTGCAGGGCCTTCAGTTTATCCGAACTCCCCTAGGTATGTTGGCCTTCAGCACAAAGCAGGACCCCTCAATCCAACCCCCAATCAAACAAACTTGTGCACATAAATATCATACTCTAGCATATATAACAGTCAAACCGATCTAACAGATCACTAATCATAGCAACATCCTATAACCAGTATATAGAGCTAACCGGTCACTAGCATAACTTCATCTTATATACCAGGATACCGACCTGACCAGGTCAGTAAGTATATCACCATCCTAATTACCAATATGTAAATCAATAAACATATCATGCAATAAATCGGATACAAATCCGAAATGGGACGACATTGGTACCTTCGACCCTGTTAGTATAGTGAGGACAACTCACCTCACAAGTAGCTCGAAGTGATAAAGTCAAACTCCACTAAATGCAGCTCCAAGTCCAACACCTACACCCACCAATGACCCTTTTCCATAAATTCCCAAATTACCAAAATGTCTCCCAGAAGTTAAACTTGGTCAAGCCTTGGTCATAGTCAATGTCAACGGTCAAGACTGACAGTCCATGTTGACCCAACTTGTCTGTAACAGCTCAAATTTTCAAATAAAATTTTCATTTAAAATAAAACATCATTATTCGACAAAAGAATTTATTCCAAGTTTATTGCAAAAATATAAATAACGAATCCCCCAAGATCTTCAACAATGGCAGTGTGTACGTGTCACGCCGGCGCCTTCCCACGGTCATCACTAGTACCTGAAAAACATAAACACAACTGGTAAGCATAAATGCTTAGTGAGTTCCCCAGTATACGACTTACCCACATACGCCTTCCGGCCCGGACCTTTCGGTCCACATAACATTGCCTTCCGGCCCGTAACATAATCGCCTTCCGGCCCATAACATATCGCCTTCCGGCCCGTATTAAATTGCCTTCCGGCCCATAATAGTATAAAACATAACACATATAACATATCACACATAACACATAAGTCATACATCATACCGTTCTTTCTATCACATAAAGTCTCGCCTTCCGGCCCGTATAAGCATACATCACATATAAGCATACATCACATATAAAGCATCTACCTCTCTAGACATAGCATAAATATAACACATACGACCTTCCGGTCACGCAGTCAAACCCTTCCGGGTGAAGTATAGTGAGAAGACTCACCTCGTAGTATGCAAGCTATAAACCCTTCGAGCTACTTGCACTCGATCCGCTAATCTGCAGGCTCCCTATAATACCACATACCTTTATTAATGATCTTATCAAACAAGACAACTGACCCTACTAAATTACATACAGGTCAACGGTCAACTTGACCGGACTCGTCGAGTGCAAAGGCAACTCGGCGAGTCTAGACACCCCGACTCCACTCGCCGAGTCTAAAGAACGACTCGACGAGTCCCAGTAAGTCTTCAAGCTACTCGCCGAGTCTGAAGAACAACTCGGCGAGTCCTAGTGAATCTTCAAGCTACTCGCCGAGTCTGATCATTGGACTCGGCGAGTCCTCGCCATGCAGTCAATCAACTGCCTCCTGTAATTCGCATGATTCCGTAATATATAAATATGGGGCTTCCTAGACCTTTACACATTCTATTACTGGGATTTAAACACTTATAACAACACTATAATCTATCAAATCCTTAAATGGGTTTCCTAAACCCTAGATTCGTGTACAACACCAAAACTACAGAAATGATCCGAGGATTACCTGGAAAACGTGTTCCCTGTGTCCCCAACCTTCAGAGCTCGACCCCTTGATCCTCCTTTGATCACCACCTTGCCTCTCCTTGCCTAACAACCTCTTCAAGCTTCCACTAGCCTTCACCCTTGTTCCAGATGCCCACAGACTTTTTGGTTATCTTCAATCGGCCAAAAGACAAGACATGACGGCCCTAAAGGCATTATATACGATCCAAAATCAAAACGGCTAGGGTTTCAGCTGAACAGCGTCGACTCGCCGAGTCCCTAATGGACTCGTCGAGTCCAGTCGCGAATCTGTGACTAAGACCGTGGTCCTACTCGACGAGTCAGGCATCAACTCGCCGAGTCCCCCCCTAAATATTCCCCAAGATAATTTAAAGTAATACCTGAAATTCCGGGCTGTTACAACTCTCCCCCACTAGAACTAGACTTCGCCCTCGAAGTCTCATTCTGCGAATAACTCGGGATATTGCTCCCGCATTTCACTCTCCGGCTCCCAAGTCATCTCCGATCCCTTCCGATGTTGCCACTGAACCAACACCAGAGGTATCTCCTTGTTCCGTAGAACCTTGATCTTCCGATCCCTGATAGCTACTGGTCTCTCGGCGTAATTCAGGCTCGCATCCACCTGAATATCTTCTAACGGAACCACTGCCACTTCATCGGCTATACACTTCCTCAACTGTGATACGTGAAAGGTATTGTGAATCTGACTCAGCTCCGCTGGCAACTCCAACCGATACGCTACCCGACCTACCCTTGCAATTACACGAAATGGTCCTATGAACCGAGGCCCCAATTTGCCCCTCTTTCTGAACCGAATCACTCCTTTCCAAGGAGAAACCTTTAGGAGAACGAAGTCGCCAACCTGGAATTTGAGCTCGGACCGGCGTCTGTCCGCGTAACTCTTCTGTCGGCTCTGGGCGGTCAATAACCTCTACCTCACCTGTTGAATCTGTTCGGTCGTTTGAAGTACGATCTCTGTACTGCCCATCACTCTCTGTCCCACTTCTCCCCAGCAAATGGGAGTCCGACACCTCCTACCATACAACAACTCAAAAGGTGGCATACCAATGCTCGAATGATGGCTGTTGTTGTAGGAAAACTCAGCCAACGGCAGATGCGCATCCCAGCTACCCCCGAAGTCTAACACACACGCTCTAAGCATGTCTTCCAATGTTTGAATCGTCCGCTCGCTCTGACCGTCGGTCTGGGGATGGTATGCGGTACTAAAATGCAGTTTAGTACCCAACTCCTCATGAAATTTCTTCCAGAACCTGGAAGTGAAACGTACGTCGCGATCTGAAACAATCGAAATCGGTACCCCATGCCGAGACACTATCTCTCTCACGTATAACTCTGCCAACTTCTCTGCTGATGAACTTTCGCTAATGGCAAGGAAGTGTGCACTCTTTGTTAGCCTATCCACAATCACCCAAATCGCATCGACTCCCCTGGCAGTTCTCGGCAATTTAGTGATGAAACCCATCGTGATCTGTTCCCACTTCCACTCAGGAATCTCCAAGGGTTGCAACTTACCGTGCGGTCTCTGGTGCTCGGCCTTAACCCTACGGCAGGTCAAACACCTCTCAACGAACCAGGCGACGTCTCTCTTCATGCAAGGCCACCAGTACTCCTTTCTCAAATCCAAATACATTTTCGTAGCACCGGGATGGATCGAGAATTTCGATCTGTGTGCCTCCTCCATCAAAGTAACACGCGTACCGCCCACGAATGGTACCCAGATCCGACCCTGAAACGTCAGAAGTCTCCATCCATCCATAACGAACTCTGAAATCAACCCGACGACCCGCTCCTGTTTCTGCATCCCAGATTTCACAACCTCGGCCTGTGCCCCACGAATAGCATCTAATACCGGAGTCATCACCGTCAATCTCAAACATACGTCCCGCAATGGAGTGCTCTCCGTCCTACGACTCAATGCGTCGGCTACCACATTAGCCTTGCCTGGGTGGTACAGGATCTCACAGTCATAATCCTTAACCACATCTAACCATCTCCTCTGACGCATATTTAGGTTGGGTTGATCCATCAAATACTTTAAACTCTTATGGTCCGTGTATATGGTACAACGAACCCCGTACAGGTAGTGACGCCAAATTTTGAGGGCGAACACTACCGCCCCCAACTCTAAGTCATGCGTGGGATACCTCGCCTCGTGAGGCTTCAGCTGCCTCGATGCATAGGCTATCACATGGCCCCTCTGCATCAACACTGCACCCAGTCCTGAAATCGATGCGTCGCAATATACGACAAAGTCCTCCATCCCCTCCGGGAGAGCTAATACTGGTGCTTCGCACAGTCTCCGACGAAGTGTCTCGAAGGAAGTCTGTTGCTCGGGTCCCCATGAGAATGTAACACCCTTTCGGGTCAATTTGGTAAGTGGCACCGCGATCTTGGAGAAGTCCCTAATGAACCTTCGATAGTACCCCGCCAACCCAAGGAAACTCCTGATCTCCGAAGGTGACTTCGGTGCCTCCCAACTCATCACCGCTTCCACCTTGGCCGGATCGACCAATATCCCTGCCTGATTTACAACGTGCCCCAGAAATTGAACTTCCCGTAACCAGAAGTCACATTTGGAGAATTTTGCATATAGCTTCTCCGACCTCAGTACCTCAAGGACCTCCCTCAAATGTCCCTCATGCTGCTCCCTAGACCGCGAATACACCAGAATGTCGTCGATGAATACAATCACAGACTGATCCAGCATCGGCCTGCATACCCTGTTCATGAGATCCATAAACACTGTTGGGGCATTGGTGAGCCCAAAAGGCATCACCACGAACTCGTAATGCCCATACCGCGTCCTAAAGGCTGTCTTCTGGACGTCCTCATCCCGCACTCTTACCTGATGGTACCCTGATCTCAAATCAATCTTGGAAAACCAAGATGCCCCTTGCAACTGATCGAATAGATCATCGATCCTCGGTAATGGATAGCGGTTCTTGACTGTCACCTTGTTCAGCTCCCGGTAATCGATACACATCCGGTGTGAACCACCCTTCTTCTTGACGAACAGAATCGGTGCTCCCCACGGCGAGCTACTCGGCCGAATAAATCCCTTCCCCAACAACTCTTGAAGTTGCGAGGACAATTCTTGCATCTCTGGAGGTGCAAGACGATAAGGCACCTTCGCAATAGGCGCAGCCCCTGGAACTAGATCGATACCAAACTCCACTTGCCTCGCAGGAGGTATTCCTGGCAAATCCTCGGGAAAAACATCTGGAAACTCGCGCACCACTGGAACCTCCTTCAATGTCTTCGGTCTCTCGGAACTCTCCCGCGTATCCATCACATACGCCACAAAACCGTTACATCCCTGCTGTATACATTGCCTTGCCCTAGCGGCCGAACAAAAAGCTGATCCCGAACGGGTACCCTCACCGTATACCGTAAGAACTCCCCCACTAGGGTCTCGTATAGTCACCAGCTGACGCTCGCAGTCGATGACAGCGCTGAATCGGCTCAACCAGTCCATGCCCACGATGACACAGACGTCCCCCATCGCAATAGGAACTAGGTCAATCGGGAACGCGACCCCGAAGATCTCTAGCACACATCCCCGAAGAACCTCCGTAGCACAAACCAACCTCTCGGCCGCAATAGAAACACTCAAAGGCCGACTTAACGGCTCACGACTAATGTCGATATGCTGACTAAAGGCTAACGATACAAACGATCTACTCGCACCCGAATCAAATAACACTAGAGCAGGCATAGAGTTCACAAGAAAAGTACCTACACATACATTAACATAAGCATAACATTTCAACCTTTAAGTAATTACGTGAATGATAACATACCTGCCACAACGTCGGGTGCAGCGCGGACCTCCTCTGCAGTCAGCTGAAAGGCTCTCCCGCGAGCCCTCGGGGCCTCGACCTTCGCCGGTCGGGTCTCAGTAGTCCTGGTAGTAGGTGTAGCTCCCTGACGAAGCTGCGGACACTCGGCCTTCCGATGGCCTGTCTGGTTGCAGTGAAAGCAAAACATAAACCCCTTAGGGCAATCCCTGGCAATATGTCCCTCCTTGCCACACTTGTAGCAACCACCAGCTCGACACACCCCCTCGTGACTCCTGCCGCACTTCACGCAAGTGCGACCCTTCGGACCTCCCATCCTCGAATCAGCGAACTTAGTCCGCTTGGCTGCCGGCTGAGACTGAGCCGGCCGCCGATCCACCTGCCGAGACTCAGCCTCCTCCCTCGCCTGAGTCTCCAACTCGATCTCGCGCTTCCTGGCGTTCGCCTGAAGCTCAGTGAAAGTACGATAGGTGGAGTTTGACACAAACTCCCGGATCTCCCTCTTCAAAACGCCCAAATACCGGCTCATCCGCGACTGCTCTGTAGATACCAGCTCAGGGCAGAACATTGCCCTCTCATGAAACTTCCGTGTGATCACTGCCACGGAATCAGTACCCTGCTTAAGGGTCAAGAACTCCTGAATCAATCGCTCCCTCTCCACCGGGGGAACGTACTCGTCCCTGAACATCTCCGTAAACCTCTCCCATGTCACCGCTGAAATCTCTGCCTGAGTGAAGTTCGCCGTCACGAACTTCCACCAATCCTTCGCTCCCAGACAGAGTTGGTTCAAGGCGAACCGTACCCTCAGGTGCTCCGGGCATGAGCAAGTATAGAAGCACCCCTCAATGTCGGCGATCCACCTCATAGCCGCAATCGGATCCTGCGTCCCATCAAATTCAGGGGGTTTCGTGTTGCTGAATTCCTTGAATAGCAATGAATCACCCCCTTGCGGCCTAGCAGCAGCCACAGCTGCGGTAGCGGCAGCGACTGCAGCTTCAGTAAGTGCGGCGTACCGCTCCTCAAACTCCTCCATTAGAGTGGTCTTAATAGACCCAAACATCTCCGGGATCTCAGCCCGAACCGCCGCAGCTACCTCTTCCTGAATAATCTGACGAATCTCCTCGTCACTCGCACCGCTCGAACTCGCCCCATTGCGTGTGATGACCATGATGTCTCTGAAATATAACATAAAATCATCAGAGACTCCACCAAGTACAATTGTACTCGATACGCGCCCTACTCAGTCTCCGATTTCCAGGGATTCTTACTTGGGTCTTCCACCGATCCAGTGTCTTCGGTAGTACGGGCCCAATACTACCGACCACACCGCATCAGTATTCGTCCCAAATCTTCCTCCCCAAATCCCGAATAATGAGTACTCTACCTCTAGTATGCACTATCTACTTGCACGCTACCAAATATCTCATATAAACAATCTCCCTAGACTAAGGCATCACAAAACAGGCAATTCTAGTCCTATCATGTATACCTAGTCTTCTAGCATGCATAACAATTCATAATTCAGTGCATAACATAACATTGTAAGGTATTCTGGGGATCTTTACCGTTCGGGCGCTGGCTGATCGTACACACTGCTCCATTCTTGTTTTACCGCCTTACCATTTATGAAATGTTGTGTCCTTATTATTTTAAAAAGGTTTTTCCTCAAATCCCCGGTCTGAGTTCAGTTGCACCCGAAAGTACACCCGAATCCCTCAAACCAAGGCTCTGATACCAATTGTAACAGCTCAAATTTTCAAATAAAATTTTCATTTAAAATAAAACATCATTATTCGACAAAAGAATTTATTCCAAGTTTATTGCAAAAATATAAATAATGAATCCCCCAAGATCTTCAACAATGGCAGTGTGTACGTGTCACGCCGGCGCCTTCCCACGGTCATCACTAGTACCTGAAAAACATAAACACAACTGGTAAGCATAAATGCTTAGTGAGTTCCCAAGTATACGACTTACCCACATACGCCTTCCGGCCCGGACCTTTCGGTCCACATAACATTGCCTTCCGGCCCGTAACATAATCGCCTTCCGGCCCATAACATATCGCCTTCCGGCCCGTATTAAATTGCCTTCCGGCCCATAGTATTTTGCCTTCCGGCCCATAATAGTATAAAACATAACACATATAACATATCACACATAACACATAAGTCATACATCATACCGTTCTTTCTATCACATAAAGTCTCGCCTTCCGGCCCGTATAAGCATACATCACATATAAGCATACATCACATATAAAGCATCTACCTCTCTAGACATAGCATAAATATAACACATACGACCTTCCGGTCACGCAGTCAAACCCTTTCGGGTGAAGTATAGTGAGAAGACTCACCTCGTAGTATGCAAGCTATAAACCCTTCGAGCTACTTGCACTCGATCCGCTAATCTGCAGGCTCCCTATAATACCACATACCTTTATTAATGATCTTATCAAACAAGACAACTGACCCTACTAAATTACATACAGGTCAACGGTCAACTTGACCGGACTCGTTGAGTGCAAAGGCAACTCGGCGAGTCTAGACACCCCGACTCTACTCGCCGAGTCTAAAGAACGACTCGACGAGTCCCAGTAAGTCTTCAAGCTACTCGCCGAGTCTGAAGAACAACTCGGCGAGTCCTAGTGAATCTTCAAGCTACTCGCCGAGTCTGATCATTGGACTCGGCGAGTCCTCACCATGCAGTCAATCAACTGCCTCCTGTAATTCGCATGATTCCGTAATATATAAATATGGGGCTTCCTGGACCTTTACACATTCTATTACTGGGATTTAAACACTTATAACAACACTATAATCTATCAAATCCTTAAATGGGTTTCCTAAACCCTAGATTCGTGTACAACACCAAAACTACAGAAATGATCCGAGGATTACCTGGAAAACGTGTTCCCTGTGTCCCCAACCTTCAGAGCTCGACCCCTTGATCCTCCTTTGATCACCACCTTGCCTCTCCTTGCCTAACAACCTCTTCAAGCTTCCACTAGCCTTCACCCTTGTTCCAGATGCCCACAGACTTTTTGGTTATCTTCAATCGGCCAAAAGACGACACATGACGGCCCTAAAGGCATTATATACGATCCAGAATCAAAACAGCTAGGGTTTCAGCTGAACAGCGTCGACTCGCCGAGTCCCTAATGGACTCGTCGAGTCCAGTCGCGAATCTGTGACTAAGACCGTGGTCCTACTCGGCGAGTTAGGCATCAACTCGCCGAGTCCCCCCCTAAATATTCCCCAAGATAATTTAAAGTAATACCTGAAATTCCGGGCTGTTACATTGTCGAGTGCTGCTCACTAACTCTTCGAGTCCTTCTAGAACTCGAGAAGTTGTGAAAACCCTAATTGGCTCATCGAGTCCTCTTACTAACTCGTTGAGTTAGCTTATCTGACTCGTCGAGTTCATGAAGTCCATTTCTTTTCCAGATGATTTTAAGCTACTCCAAAGCTCTAATTGGTTGATCTAGCCTCCTAGGGCCTAGTTACCACGTAAAGTTGCAAACTTTACATGCATGCAAGGCTTTAAGAGTCAAAAATAGGATAAAGAAGAAGTTTAAGGCAAGGGGAAAACCATAGCTTTACAAAGACTAGAACTTTATAACAATAAGGGGCTAAACGAGTCCAGATCTGAAGTTTCAACCTCAAATCTTTCCCCAAATCCCAAAATACTACAACATTACACTAGAAAGGGTTATAAACCCATGCATGAAGAGATCTAGCTAAGCGAGAGTCAAGGTAATGACTTATTACCTTTAAAGTGATGCTAAGATGGTGTAGAATTCGGATCCATAATTTCTCCTTGCTCCCAACTCCTTGGGATTCAAGCTTTTCTCACTAAAGTCCACCTTCCAAGCTTAATAACACACAAATATGGAGAGTAAATACGATTTAGGGTTTTTGAGCTCAAGGGGGGCTGTAAGGGAGGCTAAGGGAGGCTAATGATCCTTTAAATAGGGTTCAAAACCCTGGAAATTAGGGTTTTATCTAGGGATGTCAACGGGACCAAACGGGAGCGAAAATAGCTGCCCCCGAAATCAGTTTTTGCCCCCGCCCCCGGCTCCCCCATTTATAAAGCCCCCGGTCCCGTCCCCGGTTACCTCCATCGCCCCCGTTCCCCCGGTTTATAGGCTTAAAATTCGTTTTTTTTTGCTAAACAACTACTTTGGTTTAGGCTAAAAAGCTTATTTTTAATAACTTTAAAAGTTTAAAACATAATATTTTAGAAACTAAAAAATTAAAAATCCAACATTACAAAACGACAATTCCAACAATCTTTAAAATATAAAAAATGAAAAATCCAGTATTACAAATATAAAATACTTACATATCCAAAAATCTATGATTAATTTACTACCTCTTCAATATCCATTAATTGGAGACGGGAAAGTGAAACCTAACAAAAACCTAAAATTAGAAAATATATTTTGTATATATATTTTATATTAAATATATATATTTTTAATATTGGTACAACCGAGGCCCCCACGGGAGTACGGGACGGAAATACCAACTCCCGACACCGGTCCCGAAAATAAGCGGCGTTTAATTTTGCCCCTGCTCCCGCTCCCGCTCCTGGTATTTTTACAAATTTAGTCACATACGGGATCGGGGTCCCACGGGGGTTTTTGACATCCCTAGTTTCATCCTCCATATCCAACTCGTCGAGTTGCATCCTTCAACTTGTCGAGTTGGTCATTTAAGACACGCGACCAAGTTCGTTCCTACTCGACGAGTCAGGGCATGCAACTCTTCGACTAGACCTTTCAAAATGAATATAAGGCTGTAAAGTTTATACCTGAGAGTCGGGGTGTTACATTAAAGGAAAGGTTATGAGACTTTAAAGCCTTTGTTCATGTCATGGGAAAAGGTAATGGTCCTTTGAGTTAGATTGACATGTGTTACGGAAAGGTTATGAGCCATTAAAGCTTACAGTTGCATCCTTGCATCGATTTCACTCAAGTGATGTGGACGATCAGTCCTTGTTATCACTTGGTAAATGTGCACAACCTATTATTGAAATGATATCAAGCTTGAATAATAATAAACATCTGAGCTGTTTTTTAAGGTAGTCAACCTCCATCTTTCTGTTTATAATGTTTTGGAAATATCAACACTGTTTAACGAGGACAAAAGTACTTTGACACTACAATGGGGCTAAAACTAGAGCTAATTTTTGGTGTGTGATTATCCACATGGAGATAGATCACATTGCCCTCGCCCTTGGCGTACCTTATTTCTCCTTCTCTCCATGCTCTAGGAGTAAAAGTGATGCAAACTATATGCATTCCATGTTTAAGGGATGGGTCTCCTGTCTTGTGCTTCCAAGACATAAGCTTCGTTCTGGTGTGTCTCCACTATCTTGTATGGGCCTACCCAGGTGAAAATTAGCTTTCCCTAGGGTTGGGCATGATTTTATTCATTTTTTATTCAATACCCATTCTCCTACTTTGAAGTTCTTCACTCGCACATGCTGATTGTAGTAATTCTTGGTGCGAGCTTTGTAGGCAGCTTGGCAGTGTTGAGCAACTTCGCGTTTCTCTTCAGGCATGTATGAATCTTGACGTTGTCCAGATTCATTGGTGTTTATGTCAAATTCCTTCAATCGTAGTGACCCGACCAAGATTTTAGGTGGGAGCATCGCCTCTCTTTCGTATGTTAGGCAAAAGGGTGTTTCCTTGGTATTGGATCTCGAGCTCGTGCGATATGACTAGAGCACTATGGGCCATTCTTCAACCTAGGATCCCTTAGACATCATCAGGTGTTTCTTAAGTCCATTGATGATAGTCTCGTTTAACACCTCTGTTTGGCCGTTCGCTTGGGAATGTACCTCTGAGGTCAACCGACGATGGATTTGCTTTTCTTCACACCATTCCTTGAAGGGAGTTCCTTCAAACTGAGTGTCTGATATGTATATATTTATGTGGAATCCCCATTTTTACGGAAAAAATGACCAATTTCGTTTATGCTTTTATACTAAAATTAGAGTAAGCATTCGAATTTTTTTTTTTTTGCGGAATTTGTTCCCAAAAGATAAATATGATAAAGATTTATCAAAGCATTTCTGAAGAAATGTATTTCATTATATTAAAACCTTGGGATGTCATGTTCAATAAAGATCAAAAGCATAAACAATACAATATAGGTCTTACAACATTTATTTACATCTACTGGCCTATAATAAAAAAAAAATCCCTCGTTAAGTCATCCAACTATGCTCTTGTTCCACTACATGTAATACAAAAAGTTGAGTGGGTCAGGCTTGGGAGCCTGGTGAGCACATAGGGTTTTCAATCCACAATATTTTTTTTTTTTTATTAATTTCATCAACCAACAATAACTCTAATTACCCATTCCCGTTATTCTCACTTTACGTCCATAAACACCTATCATAAGGTACCTAGCCTAAGGATCATCATCGGGATGGGAACTACTATTAAGGGGATTCCTCAGCGATATATGTCCGTAAGGCAACCATGAGGGGGATGAAGTACACCGGTGAACACATCATTCACAAAAACCTACAAGTTGCGAGCTTCATAGCGTTCCACTGGAGTATCTACAAAAGTCTGTGGTTGTCATCTATACTCCGCTAGATGACTCGAACATTGTCAACTTCGAGGCCTCTCATCATTCTATTTCGTCACACATCAACTATTTCATCTACCCATGTTTTACCTAACATATTTGTAGAGAAAAATACACATATAATTTAAATAATATAAACATGTATAAAACATTCATTCAACATATATCTCAAATAAACAAACAATATATTCACATAACACATAATTTATATAAAATACTTCATATCTATGTATAAGATGAAAATAACTATACACTCACTTGATAAGATGGTGATTAAACAAAACTTTGTTCCTTAAAACAATCTTTTTAGATGAAACCTGGAGGTTTGCTCAAAAACCAGGCTCTGTGCGGGCAGAGTTTCGACTCTAAAAAATCTTTTTCTCGGAGACTTCGTGCTCTTCGGGGCTTTCTTCTAGTGCTAGGAAGGTTCCCTAGGCTTCGGGGGGGGGGGGGGGGTGGGGGTGGGGGTGGGGGGGGTGTAGTGTAGCTTAAGAGAGAGTATAGGGTGAAAGGATGAAAACTTTTGTAAAACAATTCGGGCAGCCTCACACCCCTTTTCTAGGTTGCCAAAGCCTCTCGTTATGCTGGGGGTAACTTTTGTACGCGGTCTGTATGCTGAGCGTACTTTCGTACACTGCGGATGAGAAAGGGGTATTTTGGACGTGTCAAGTATGTGTCAACCATGTGGAGAAGTATATCGTGGCCACTACTGGACAAAGAAAATATAATACCATTGGGCGTACGAATCTCGTACGCTGGGTGTACCTCGGCACACCTAGCATACCCCTTCGTACGCTGGGCGTTCCTTTGGATAAGCTTCGAAGTGTGTGCCTCAAACTTCAAAATTTCATAACATTTGTATACGAGCTCCGTTTTCGACATTCTTTATGTCCACATGTAGGTAAGACCAGGATCTACAACTTTTGTTTAGACTCCGTCGGCTAATTTTTACTTTATTCTTAAAGTTGTATTTTAAACAGGCCGGGATAAGAAAAGTCCGTTAAAAATTCATAACTTCTTTATCCGACTTCCTTTTTTGTCTGTCTTTTTACCATTGAACTACTATCGACGAGATCTTTGATTCTTGTTTAAGTTGTGTCGGCTAAAAATCGCTCGATCTATAATTCGAATTCCGGGCTGCACATTACTATTCCAAATTGTAGAAAATCCATAACTTCCTCATACGAAGTTAGATTTGGACGTTCTTTTCATGCATGCTCTCGGTTTAACGTATACTATGATTTCCATTTATAAGGCTAAAAAGAAATTTGTCACAAACTCACTTTTTACGTCAAATAGCGTCGTTTGTGTTCTGTCGCCAAACTTCGACACGTCATAACTTCTTCGTTATAACTCGGATTTCGGCTTCCTTTATATCTATGGAATCCATGTTACAACCACTACACCTTTCTTCACATATATCAGGTTTATATAACATTTTATTTTTGACGCTAATTCTTATACTTAATTTATTATATCATCATAATTAAGTATAAAACATATAAATTTACATAATACTCAAATAATTCATTTTTATTATTTCAAAACGAGTTACAAAGGTTGACCTAGACTATTACATCATCATTAATGTTTAGCCCAGAAATACGGGCGTTACAATTCTCTCCCCTTAGGATGATTCCGTCCCCGAAATCATGCATCAGCAAACAAATGTGGATAGCGACTCATCATGCCACTCTCCGTTTCCCAGGTGAGATTTGGCCCATTCGTATGTTTCCATCGCACAAGCACTAAATCGACCATCTTGCGTCGCAAATAACACACATGGAAAGTGTTATACATACAATGTAGTTCTTCTGGTAGTTCTAGCTTGTAAGCTTGGTTCCCAATCATCTGAAGAACTTTAAATGGTCCATTAAACCTTAGACTCAAATTTCCCCTTTTACCAAATCTTATAAGTCCATTCCATGACGAGACTTTAAGTAAAACCGAATCTCCAAATTTGAATGTCATCGGTTGTCTTTTCTTATCAGCATAGCTCTTTTGACAACCCTGATTGCCTAATCACTTTCAACTTTTCGGCAGTTTGATGGACTATCTCGGGTTCCATAAACTGCATTTCTCCAGCTTCAAGCCAACATTACGGAGTTCGACACTTTTGACCATAGAATTCGTTATAAGGTGCCATCTTGATGCTCGAGTGGAAACTATTATTGTAGTAAAATTCGAACAAAGGTAAATATTCATCCCATTTACATTGGCATTCCAGGGTACATGCTTATAGTATATCCTCCAATGTTTGAATCGTTCGTTTGCTCTGATCATCGGTTTGCAGATGGTAGGCTGTACTTAGACATAGCTTCACACCCAATTCCTCTTGTAGACTTCTCCAAAACCTTGATGTGAAACGAGTATCAAGATCTGATACAATCGTTAAAGGAACATCGTGAAACCTTATTATCTCCTTCACGTAAGCATTTGCAAGTTTATCCATAGACCATTTTTCATTAGCTGCTATGAAATGTGCACTTTTAGTAAACCGATCAACAATCACCAAAATCATAAATTCTTCGTTATAACTTGGATTCCGGCGTTCTTTATATCTTTGGAATCCTTGTTACAACAACTACAACTACAATTTTCTTCATAAATATCAGGTTTATCTAACATTTTATTTTTGATGCTTATTTTTATCCTTAAATTATTATATCATCGTAATTAAGTATAAAGCACATAAATTTACATAATATTCAAATAATTCATTTTTATTACTTCAAAAGAAGTTACAAAGGTTGACCTAGACTATTACATCATCATTAATGCTTAGCCCAAAAACACAGGCATTACAATTTAGTCTTATATTTTGTCTAATATCTTAATACTTTTTGGCTATTTTGTCTCATTTAATGAACAAAAGGTACTTAATTATGTTTTAATAATACTTTCAACCTAAAAGATATGCTCAAGTTAAAAAGAAAGCGGGACTACTAATCGAAAGCTCGGAAATTAAAGCTAGAAGAAATTAAGCAAAAAAAGTGAAGAACTCTGCGAGTTGGTCCTCAACACGACAAGTTGATGAGAATATTCGCGAACCATTAGGTGCCTTACCGTACAAGCCGTAGATGGGTTTATGTGATAGACTTGTCGAGTCGGTCAAAGGGACTCGACGAGTTGCCCCTATTTTCAAAAAACTATATAAAGGACATTATTGCTCGAAACAAAGAGGTTTTTTTGGATTCTTTTGGCTACTAATTGGCAAATAGAAGGATTCTTTGAGCTCTAAATTTTGAATATCAACCCTAGATCAATTTGGAAGAGATCAAAAGGCAACACACATTTTCATTTCTTAGTCTTTTGCATATACTATGTTTTTATCATTAGATTTCATTTTTGAGATGTTAACTGCTTTAGATATGAGCTAAAAACTCATTACTTTTGTTTAGATTAGATAAACTTAGGAATATGGTTTGATTTTATGGTTTGGATTAACTGGATTTGATAAATTGTTTTGTTAAACTTGTTAAATACCCTGATGTGTTGACTAGAGAATACCCTTCTTTTTATTACTTGTTTTTAGTTTGATAATTCTAGTTGTTAGTTTAATTCTTACCGTTCTGTGTGTTCGGTACCCTACTTTCTTGAACTATATTTTTAATCGATAGGTACACTACCTTTCGTGTGTTTAATTTGTGTTAAAATAGTATGATTAAAATTAGTGCATTTCACACACATCAAGTTTTTGGAGCCGTTGCGGGGGAACGGTTCTAATGGTTATTTTAATTGCTAGTACTATCAACCCTTTGTGTGAAATTTATTTCATACAAAGTTACTAGTTTTTCTGTTTTAGATTTAGATTGTTAGCTTTTTAGTTTTAGCAGTGAACTCGTCAAGTCCAGTCGATGAGACTCGACGACTCCATCGCGTTTATCATTTTTGTTTTTTAATTTGTTTTGTTCTTTTTACAGATGTCTTTCTGTTTTCTTTCAGGTATTATATGACCCGTGGATCAAATACACCTTTGGTCCCGCCACTTGAAGACCCGGAATCAGCTCTTAGGAAGAACCAGGATAAAACCATTGAAGAGGTTAATCCGCCAAATATGTCACCTTTCATGGAGATAAAATCGGTCTTTGGAAAGAAGATAGGAAAGAACATGGGTGAGTATAGCAGTCAAACGAGCGAAGGGAGCAAGGTAGAAAGTTCTAAACAGAATCCCAATCCAAAAGAGACCAAGTACGAAACAAAATCCGAAGAAGGAAGCGACCCCGATAACACCATGGCTGACATCGCAGACATAAGCATGGGTGAATACATGAAAAGGATGTGTGATGATACCAGGCCAAGACTCGTGCAACCCGCGATTCCAATAACTGCCAACTTTTGAATTGAAAGGCCACATACTCGCCCAACTCAAGGATATCCCATTCTACGGGAAAGATCACGAAGACGCATACAAGCACATCGACGAGGTCAAAGACATAGCCGACTACTTTAATATCCCTAATATACCTCATGAGACTATTTTCTTCGTATGCTACTGGTTACATTTAAGGGAGCTGCGAAAGATTGGCTAAAATCACTCCCTCCATGATCAATCACCACATGGCTCAATTGTGTGAAGAGTTCATTGATCAATTTTGACCCCCCTCAAAAATAGAAAAATTGAAAAAAGCCGTTGCAAACATTAAAAACAAGTAAGAGAGTCGCTTTATGAGGAATGGGAAAGGTACAAGGGCTTATTAAGGAATTGCCCCTACAATGATTTTAACATTCAACAAGAGGTCTCCATTTTCTATGATGGAGTGAATATGACAACTAGGCAACTCCTTGACTCCCAAGGACGACTCATGAAGAAACCTCCCGGTGTTATGAAGGAGCTAATTGAAGAATTCTTTAAGGATTCTAGAGAAGATCATAACCCAAGGAATGACTCAACTCGAGGGGCAATGAACTCAGTTTCCGATAATATGGAGGCAGTGATGGCGAAATTGGATAGTTTGGACCTAAGAATAATAAAGATGGATCTATCCATCCATGCCATCCAGGTGGGATGTGAAAATTGTAGCAGACCCCACCTTACTAAGGATTCATATCTAGATGAGCATGGAACCGGAAAGTACAAGTGTGTTACTCAAGTGGCGATAGATATCATGAATATTGGAAAAACCCAAAAAAAGAGTGGCTCTCATACGATGAGTACAAGAAAGCAAAGGAGGAGAAATATAGGATGAAGACAAGAGGGTTTTATCAAAAGGAGGAACCGGTACAAGAGAAGAAATTAGACATTGAAGGTATGCTCACAAGATTAGCAACCGAATCTGAAAAAAGACACAACGAAACCGATGCTGCAATAAGAGAACAACAAGCAATGATGAAGAACATGCATTGATAAGAAATCAGTAAGCCTCTATCCTTAACATTGAAAAACAGCTAGGCCAACTTGCACTACAAATTATTCAATGGGCATCGGGTGAACTTCCAAGTAATAACAAGAAAAATTCGATAGGCGCTCATATCAACATCTTGGCGACTAGAAGTGGAAAGATAATTACCCCTCTGACACCTATCATAAATGAGGATCCAAAAGAGGCACAGGAGGAACAAAAAAAAGAACCGAAATCACAAGCAGTTGAACTGACTCGTCGAGTCGTGGAGAAGGACTTGACGAGTTCCCCGTCTGAATAAAAACTTAACCCTCCTTCAAAAGTAGAATAAAGATTATAAAAAGTTTCTGGAACACATCAAGGCCCTCCAAATCAACATTTCTTTCATAGAAGTGGTTGCACAAAAGCCTAAGTAGATAAATATCTTAAAAGAGCTACTCACAAATCGAAAGAAGTTGGAAGAGGTGTCCAAGGTGGTGCTTAATGAAAATTGTTCAGCCGCAATGTTGAACAAATTGCCAAAGAAGATGGGTGACCTAGGTAGTTTAACTTTGCCATGCCAATTCAGGAACTTAACTAATAGTTATGCGTTGGTGGATTTGGGGGAGAGTGTTAATATTATGCCATACGCTTCTTTAAGAAGTTGAAGCTTTCGGAGTCAAGACTGATTCGTATGGTGATTCATCTATCAAACAAAATGGTAACATTTCCAAGGCGGGTATGTAAGGATTTATAGTTAAAGTTGATAAATATGTAGTCCCCGCGGATTTCATAGTGCTAGACATGGAAGACAACCACCCAGTTCCAATCATTCTTGGAAGACCTTTCCTAAACACCTCAAGAGCCATAGTGGACATAAGAGAATTCAAAGTTACCCTTCGAGTAGGAGACGATTCAGTCACTTTTGGAGTTGATAAAGCCATGAAACATTCTAAATATAGTGATGACACGACCTTTTCGTTAGAGGTCTTGGAAGAGCTAATGGATGAATGGAAAGAAGAAAAGTCAAGTGAATTCACTTATACCCTTGAAGATGACTTTGATGCTGAAAGAGACTTGAAGGAGATTGAAAGAATGCTTAAAGAAAGTGAATACAAAGAAATCATAAAAAGTTCCAAAAAATCAACTCGCCGAGTTGAACACACCAACTCGACGAGCCCACTTGAAAATTCGCGACCAGACATAAAAATTGGGCACAACTCGACGAGTTTGGTATTTGGAGTCGATGAGTTCAGTGTTCAAATCTCAGATTTATAGCTGAAAACTTTGCCAACACATCTAGAATATGCCTTTTTGAAAGAGGGTAATCAAAAATCTGTAATTGTATCTTTTGACCTCACCAATTCTGAAAAGAGGAGTTAGTCCAAGTTTTGAAGAAAAGGAAAAATGACATCGCATGGAAAATTACCGATATTAAGGAAATAAGCCCTTCTTACTGCTCTCACAACATCAATCTTGAAGAAGGAACATAGCCTGTAATGAAACATCAAAAGCGGTTGAACCTGAACATGCAAGAGGTGGTCGAGAAGGAGGTTGTCAAGATCCTAGATGCCGAGATTATATATTCAAATCCTGATAGTCCATGGGTTAGTCCCGTCCAAGTAGTGCCAAATAAAGGAGGAATGACCGTCGTAGCGAATGAAAAGAACGAGCTCATACCGACACGAACGGTAACCGGTTGGCGGGTGCGCATCGATTATCGAAAGCTAAACGATCCCACTTATATATACCACTTCCCTCTCCCTTTTATTGATCAAATGCTTGAGAGATTATCGTGCCATAGCTATTATTGTTTTTTATATGGGTTTTCAGGTTATTTTCAAATACCTATTGAGCTAATTGATCAAGAGAAGATAGCCTTCACTTGCCCAAGTGGAACATTTTCCTATCGACGCATGCCTTTTGGGTTATGCAATGCACCAACAACCTATCAACGATGCATGATGGCGATATTCCACGACATGGTGGAAGAATTCATGGATGATTTTTCTATTTTTTGCTATTCTTTTCATGATTGTCTTATTAACCTTGATTTGATGCTTGCTAGGTGTGAGAAGACTAATTTAGTTCTTAATTGGGAAAAGTGTCATTTCATGGTAAACGAGGGCATTCTGTTAGGCCATAAAGTTTCCAAAGTGGGGATTGAGGTGGATCGGGCGAAAATTGATACTATTGCTAAATTACCCCCACTAACTAATGTGAAGGGCGTTAGGAGTTTTCTAATTCACGCGGGTTTTTTCTGCCGCTTTATTAGAGATCTCAACTACTTTTGAAATAAGCACCTTTTAATTTTTTAAAGAATGTTTAGTCTCTTTTGAAAATTTCAAATAAAAATTAACTATCGCCCCGAATTGGAACTTACCATTTGAGATAATGTGCGATGTAAGCGACTATGCTTTAGGAGTTGTACCTGGCCAAAGGGTTGACAAGAACTTTCAACCCATTTACTATGCAAGCAAGACCCTAAATTTAACCCAAGAAAACTACACCACAACTGAAAAAGAGTTATTAGTCATGGTGTATGCCATTGATAAATTTTTTCTAAAAATACTGCTTTTACTGACCACTTTGCTATTAAGTTTTTGTTTGCCAATCAGGATGCAAAGCCAAGGTTGATCCGATGGGTGCTGTTACTTTAAGAATTCGACATCGAGATCAAAGACAAGAAAGGGATGGAAAATGTAGTTGTCAACCATATTTCTAGATTAGAAAATCCATCAAGGGATGAGATGGTTGACATGAGCATTAAAGATAGCTTCCCGGAAGAATACTTGATGGTAATAATGGAGGAAGAACCGTGGTATGTCGATATTGCAAACTTTCTGGCTGGAGATTTTCTTCCAAAAGGGCTCACTCACCAGTAGAAAAAGAAGCTCTTTTCAGAAATCAAATATTATTTCTGCGATGAGCCTTATCTTTTTAGGAGTTGTTCAAATGGGATCATAAGAATATGCATCTTTGGCAAGGAAATCCGATACATACTAGAGCATTGCCACAATGGACCAGTAGGAGGACATCATGGGGTACAATTCACTACTAAGAAAGTGTTTGATGTGGGGTTCTACTGGCCTACTATCTTCAATGATTCTACCACTTATATGAGGGAATGTGATAGTTGCCCAAGTATGGGCAATATTTTGGCAAGGAATGAAATGTTTCAAAGGAATATTCAAGTTTGTGAAATATTTGATGTGTGGAGTGTGGATTTCATGGGACCATTTCCTTCATCCAAAGGTAATAAATACATACTTGTGGCAGTGGATTGTGTGTCAAAATGGGTAGAAGCTCAAGCATTGCCAACTAATGATGCAAGGGTTGTGGTGAAGTTCCTAAAAAAATATTTTCTAGATTTGGAGTACCTAAGGAGTTAATTAGTGATAAAGGAACCCACTTTGCTAATGACCAATTAGCAAAAGTGTTACAAAAATATGGTATACGTCATAGATTTTAAACAACTTACCATCCACAAACAAATGGGAAAACCGAGGTCACAAATAGGGCACTCAAAAGAATATTGGAAAGGTCGTTGGGTAGTAATAGAAAATATTGGCCGGAGAAATGGGATGACGCACCTTGTAAATTTAGGAACGCATTAGAAACACCCATTGGAACCATACCCTATAGATTGGTTTATGGTAAAAAATGCCATTTACGTGTGGAGCTTGAACATATAGCCTATTGGGCTTTAAAAAGATGCATTTTTGTGTCAAATGGGTTGTGTGCCAATCGACTTTTGCAAATCAATGCTTTGGAAGAATTGAGGAACGAGTCGTACACTAACTCTTTGATATACAAAAACAAGACAAAAAGATGGCATGATGCAAGATTGAAGGGTAACAAGGAATTTGAAGCTAACCAAAAAGTTCTTTTATACAATTCAAGACTAAAGCTCTTTCTGGGAAAATTGTGCTCTCGTTAGTCCGAGTTTTTTATAATCAAGCATGTGTATCCATATGGGCTAATTGAGTTGTGGAGCAAAGATGGTTCAAGATTTAAAGTGAATGGGTATAGGGTCAAGAAATATGAAGAGGGCGTACTAACTGAAGAGCTACTTGACGAAGGAATGGACTTTGAGAAAGTCGCTACAATGTAGAGCGGTAAGGAGTCCACCTAAAGACTCCTAAAAAAGAAGCGCTTATGGGAGGTAACCCACTGTTTGAGTTTGCTTTCTTTTTACCCTTTTCTTTTCGTTTTGATTTTTATTTTCATTTTCTTTATTTTGTGTGTTGTAAGGATTTTTAGTCTAAATCTTCTTTTGAAGTTAAAATGTTTGCTTGAGGACAAGCAAAGTTTGAGTGTGGGGTGTGGTGAAATTTATTTTTTAAGAGAACTTTTTTTTTCGAACAGAGGATACAACTTGTCGAGTCTAGTCGACCTGACTCGACGAGTCCATCTGGAAACACGTGATATTTCGTGACATACGTCTCTACTCGACGAGTCGGTGACACCAAACTCGATGAATAGGTTTTATTAAATAAAATAAATAAATAATTTTTAAACTCTGTAAATTAGGGTTTTTAGCCTAAAAAGTAAAACACCCTTTTACACAGTCATCACCCTCCCCCATTCGACCAAGCGATTCTCTCAAGCACAGATTTCCAATTTGCTCAAAAGGTAACATTTTTCGTGCATAATCTTGTTAAAATTTTGATCTTGTGTTTGATTTACAGGAAATGTTCAGAAGCAGGGTCAGAGCTCAAGAAGAGACTAAGGGGACTTCCATTGGTTCAACTTTCCAGAAATTGGATCCAAGGCTAATTTGACTAGATGGAAAAAGAGACTTGAAACACTTAAGAAAAAGGAATTCTATGTACCAATGAACTAAATTGAACATGGATTGAGCAAGTGGGTTTAGCGGACTCTTTGAACCCATTCTTAACTAAATTCTTTATACAAGATGGAGTTCAAATCATGTGTGACAAATGGAAGAGATTATTCTAGAGACAAGAACCAGTGTACATGGAGCTTTGTTTAGAGTTATTTTCCATTGTGACATACCGCGAGGGAGACGACTTTTATGACCCGAACGCCTTGAGCTTTTGTCTTGGTGGTGAATACCGGGAATGTAACATGGCAGAATTAGGATGGAGGATGGGTCTATGACCAATCTTTGGTCATGAAGAAGGTATTTAGTACATTCTTGGATAGTAGCTATAGAGTCTTTCCGGATGGGACAAAATTGGGAAATTGGTGGAACACGATAGCAAACAACGACTACATACCTTCCATGAAACAAGAAGGGAGTATTAGGTCCCCGATTCACCGTTTGATTCACCGCCTCATTGTTAGCACAATTAACATGAGGAAAGATAACGACAAGGTGCCAAGCCTTGATGTATTCTATTTATGGTGCATAATCATGTCGAACACCTTTTGCAATATTCCTTACAGTTTGGCAAGGTATTTGGGTGAAGGGGTGGAGAAGTAGAGAATAACTTCTAAAATTAATGGCGGTATGTTTGTGACCAAGTTGACAAGGTCATATGGCATTCTTGAGAGGGGAGTCGCGAGTGTTCTAACCATGATACACATACGTCCATTCAATGTTATTCTTTTTAGGAGGGCAAAAATTGTGGAGGATTATGGTGGCGGTAGCTTTGCCATTCCGGAAGATGATGAAGTAGTAGCACCCGAACAACCGGGAAGGAGGGTGAGGCCAAGGCAAGATCATGCACATGAAGACCTATCGGTAATTCCGGTGGATGATGAGTTGCTAATGGAATAGTATAGTGTAGAATCGAGGAAATACCAAGATGATATTGAACGGAGCATGTACTACAACAACATGACACTCGCCCACATGATGAGCCATTTGCACATACCAAGGATGGATGGCCCCAAGTATCTATATCTTAGGAGTTGTGATGAAAGGTCGAGTTCAATGAGAAGTGAAGCAGGAGGTAGCGGACTTGGATGAGATGAGGAAGAGGATGAAGAATGATTATCCTTTTGGTTTTATTTTTATTTTGTGTGGTTGTTTGAGACAATTTTGTATTTTGTTTGGTTTGTTTATATTTTCCTTGTTGGTTGGCTGATGTTTTTAAACTTTTGATTATGTAGGATTGTTTTTATTTGTTTTTTGTTTATTATGTGTTGTTTGTTTTTGATCTTTCCAGTTTAGAGGTTAGGAAATAAGTGCAAGAATAGAGAGTAAACAATAACCAAGAGAAGCCGAGTTTAAGCAAGAGAAATAGGAGTTTTGAGTCCGTGTATGAGTCCGATCATGAAAGGAGATAAATAATGTTTATTTAGTGAAGAAAAATGAGGGGAAGTGTTACTTTGATATTACCCAAATGCCCCAAAAATTGACCTAAATGCAGAAGAATTTTTTTTATCCATACATCGCTAACTCGTCAAGTACATATATACAACTCGACGAGTTTAAGAGGAAAAACACGTCTTTTCTGCTATTATAAAGATAACTCGCCGAGTTTCGACATGAACTCAACGAGTTGCTCATTCTCTTAGTTTTCAAGCTGATGATTTGATTCCATTTGATGCGGTATTGGTTATATTCTTTGAAGATTATTTTCCGATCATATTCGAGAATTTTTTTTTTCCTTTATATTTGGAGCTAAACACATGAGATTTTGAGGCTGGAAGTGTGGATGAGTTGTTCCCATGCTTAAAGTCAATTGAAGTTGGAGCTTTAAAAGAAGAAGATCAACCTTGCCATTACTATCCCAGAAGAGTTTGTTCCAATTCCCTCTTTACTTTATTGTTCTTTATCATGCATAATATGCAATGGGGACATTACATAAATTAAGTGTGGGATAGAGGGTTGGTTATATTAGTTAATTTAGAATTTTAGTCATTTTTTTTAAAAAGTTTGCATTAAAAATTACTAGGACATTAATTTAGAAAATTTTGGTAAAAGCATTTAGGACTCCATGCTAGTATTATGTTTCATGATTCTATGAGGACCTAAATTTTTTGTTGAACCAACATATGTTATAATGCATCTGTGACCCCTTTTATTTTAATGAAATCATGGAACAAAAACACAACCTTGCTTAGTTTTAAGGACACAACATGTTTAGCATCATGTACCAGAAATGTATCCAGGAAAGCTTAAGTAGTCATTGGACATATAGACTAATGCCTTTAACCAATAAAGAATGAAGTTAAATCCCCTTGCGTAAGCATATGTTTTTTTCTCTTGGTTTTTTGTTTGAGTGAAAGAAAAAGTGAGAAAAAAAGAAGAAAAAAAATGAAAAAAATAGAAAGAAAAAAAAAAGAGTGATGAAATGTTTGAAAGGAGGACTCTAAAAAGCTTTGAAGACAAAGAAGAAATATCAAGAAGAAATCTACAAATTACTGAAGATACAAAGTATCAAGCACTTCTATTGTACATTTTTCTTTTTAAGGTTATTTTATTATATGTATGCTTGGGGGTTTAACCAAAAATGACTTGAGGTTAAGAAAGTTTTCTGTGGATGGATTCAGAGAGATGCATAAAATGAGCGTTGTTCAAAAGAAGTGGGCGAGTGTTTATGTGGATTGTAAGTATTTAGGATTAGCGGGTTCCTTAGGAAAAATGTAGACACAAATGCATGTGTTGCGGTCTTGGCATAATGGATGAGTTTGATTAGGATTGTCTTATGTGGTATTAGTGTGCTAAAATTCAGTTTTGCTTGGGGGCAAGCAAAAGTCAAGTGTGGGGTATTTTGATATGTCTATATTTAGTCATATATTCTATATAATATCTTAATACTTTTTGGCTATTTTGTCTCAATTATTGAAAAAAAGGTACTTAATTATGCTTGAATTATATTTTCAGCCTAAAAGATATGCTCGAGCTAAAAAGGAAGCGGAACTACTAATCGGAAGCTCAAAAATTAAAGCTAGACGAAATTAAGCAAAAAAGGTGAAGAACTCGGCGAGTTGGTCCTCAACTCGACGAGTTGATGAGAAGATTCGCGAACCATTAGGTGCCTTACCGTACAAGCCATACACGGGTTTTAAGTGATGGACTCGTTGAGTCGGTCACAGGGACTCGACGAGTTGCCCATGTTTTCAGAAAACTATATAAAGGACATTTTTCCCTGAAACAAAGCGGTTTTTCTAGATTCTTTTGGTGACTAATTGGCAAATAGAAGGATTCTTTGAGCTCTGAATTTTGAAGATCAACTCTAGAGATCAATTTGGAAAAGATCGAAAGGCAACACACATTCTCTTTTCTTA
The DNA here is from genome assembly GCF_052625555.1 of Lactuca saligna. NCBI lineage: Eukaryota > Viridiplantae > Streptophyta > Magnoliopsida > Asterales > Asteraceae > Lactuca > Lactuca saligna. The sequence continues at coordinate 62,535,463 of NC_136425.1, forward strand.
ATCTTTTGCATACACTATGTGTTTATCATTAGATTTCATTTTTGAGATGTTAACTGCTACATATATGAGCTAAAAACTCATTACTTCGGTTTAGATTAGATACACTTAGGAATATGATTTGATTTTATGGTTTGTATTAACTGGATTTGGTGAATTGTTTTGTTAAGCTTGTTAAAGACCCTTATGTATTGACAATAACTATTTTTTGTTAATTATCAAGTCTATTAAGTTACATGAACATCCTCTTAATTGCTTGTTTTATATGATTTTTGTGAAAACAGTATTATATGCCTAGTATTAGTGAATAAGAACCTAGGATTAACTAGACAATAGGTAAGTTAATGTGTGAGCTTTTGTGATGAACAACAATACAAGATGTTGATTGAATTGATAAATTTAATTAGCTAATATTACAAGTCTTACTTAACCTAAATTAAATGCTAGGAAACTTGTTAGTTTAATCAATTGGTCACTGTTTGAATTAATTAGTTTGCTAAGGATTAGTAATAGTGAACATGAATCTAATCACATTTTAAATCGGTAGCCAATGAAAGTTTAATACATTGCACTTGACATAAAATCAGCCATAGGAATAAGTGAGTCAAATCAAAACATAAGTCTCTTTTGTTATTGCGTCTAGTTACCTTTTATTTCCTTTAGTTGTTAATTGCTTTTCTTTGAGTGTTAGTTAATTGCTTAAGTTGTAGTCTTTTAAAATTAGAGAAAACCCTTCTTTTTATTACTTGTTTTAAGTTATATAACTCTAGTATTTAGTTTAACTATTACCGTTCTTTGTGATTGATACCCTCCGTGCTTGAACTATATTGCTAATCTATAGGTACACTTCCTTTCGTGTGTTTAATTTGTGTTAAAATAGTATGATTAAAACTAGTTCATTTCACACACAGTGTCATTATCTCTAATTAGGACCTTGGGGCTGCCACAACATGTGAGGATATTTTTTCAAATGAATTTTATCATATGTATTCTCGTGATGGTGGTCAGCGGCTCGGCCTCGATCCACTTGGTGAATGTAACGCCCACAAATTCGAGCTAGTCAACTTAGAGATAATAAGCGTCAAAAATTGACTTTTTGATATAAGATTATTTAGAGCAATTAGACTTAACCGAGTTATAGTATACGTCACAAGGATTCCATACATATAAAGAATGCTGAAATCCGAGTTAAAACGAAGAAGTTATGACCCGTCGAAGTTTTGCGACAAAACCAACACGATATTGTTTGTCGTAAAAAGTGAGTTCGCGATAAAATACCTTTTTGCCTTAGCGATCTAAATGAGAGTCGTAGTATACGTTAAACCGAACGTACATAAAAATAACGTCCAAATCTAACTTCGTTTCTGTATGTTATGATTTTTCTAAGATTTGACATAGCAGTGTGTAGCCTGAAATTCGAATTTAGATCGATCGATTTTTAGCTGACACAATCTAAACGAGAATTGAAGATCTCATTAATATGAACTCAGTGATATACAGACAGACGAAAATGGATGTCGGATGACAAAGTTATGAAATTTTAACCGACTTTATGTGTTTAAGCTTGTTAAAATATAACTTTAAAAAATAAAATAAAATTTTGCCAATGGATTCTAAACGAAAGTTGTATATTATTTCGCCTCCTATGCGTGGATATAAAGAACATAAAAAATGGAGCTCGTATGGGAAATTTACGGAATTTAGAAGTTAAGTATAGGCTATGCGAGGACTGAAATGTGGCTAAATCTTATCCTTCGCTTTCTCCCCACAGCCTTACATGTGATGGTGACACCTGCCCCATTGTACGCACAGTGTAGGCTTCGGATGCCCCACGTAGTGAGTATGCCCAACATACTAAGATGTACACCGTGCGTATGCGCAGCCTCCCAGCCTATAAATAGAATTGTTTTTCTTCATTTCTCTCCACGCCTTTCCCATTATTTATTTCTCAAACATCCTTCTTAACCCTTCCCATTCCCTAGCACTTACCAAGTGTTAGAGGCGAGTCCTGGAGCACTAAAAGGCTACAAAAATAAGAGATTTCAGCTCAGAAGTTCTGCCCTCCCAGTGCCTGGTTCTTCGCTCAACCCCCTTGTAAGTGAGTTATGCTTACCCTACTTTAAGTATAACATATATTTAAGTTCATTATCTTTATTATGAACCTATAAGCAATATATGTGCTAAGTATAAATTATAAAAAGTGTTATTATAATACCTTTTTACTACTCTCGGTAAAGGGGATCTAATTTGAAGGGCCGCATAGGGTTGTTGGATTTCAAAACAGCTTAAATGCGAAAATCGTCTTGCCCTCAGGCATTTCATATCTGGTCCTTGTCTATACACAATAGTTGAAACGTATTGTTTAACACTTATAAAACAATATAGCTCGTAGATCTTCAATAAGAATTATCCAATAATCAAAATCAACATATATAAATTAGGTTCGTCTTCACCAAACAGAAGTAAAAGGGTCTTAGCCTCTCATTGTAGCAGAAAAACACATAAAATCCATGTAAAATAAACTAGACATAGGTAATGATTAGCAAACTAACTAGATCAATGTAGAAATATTCTAAATCTTATTCAATCCTTGAGCTTCACTTGATTCTCAATCTTATTCTAAGTTTCCGAGGGTTTCTAGTGGTAATTTTGCTTAGAAAACATATTACCTCCTCTACATTCGACCCAATGTTCGGGTTTTTATAATTTCCTTATATCGGTACACCAAGTCATGGTTGAACACCACAACATTGTGGTCCTCTTGTGTATCCCTTGTTCTCCAAGTCAGCTCATTAGTCGAGAATATTCCCATCACCATGATATGGTCATCAGTTTCCAAGTCTTCTTTTGCCTTCTTCTTGTCATAACTTCCGATTTCCTGCTTCTAGCTCCTTGTTTGTTTACTTTTCATCCCAAGCAAGTCTTCGTTGCTACAAAACATATTTTAAACATAATGAATATCTTTTTTCCAAAAATAAACACAATTGTAGCTAAAAGTATTAGAAGTATGCATTAAATACATAGTTAAATATACACATATCAAAATATCTCACACTTGGATTTGCTTGCCCTCAAGCAAAACTGATTTTATTATTAACATATCAAGAATTTAACTATCAATATCGCACAAGAAAATCTATTTTAAGTCTCTCCAATACTCCAAGATCGCAATCCATGTATTTGTGTCTAAATTTTCCTAAAAACTTCCCCAATCCTAAATACTCACAATTTTCGTAAACACTTCCCCGTTTCTTTTGAAGAACACTCATTTTATGCATCCCTCCGAATATATCCTTAGAAATATTTCTTAACCTCAAGATAATTTTTGGTTAAGCCCCGGACATACATATGGAAAAATAACCTAGAAATAAAAATATTACAATAAATATAACTTGGCAATTAGCGTTATTCTTGAGTCTTCGATTTTTGAGCTTTCTTGATGATATTCCTTGATCTTCATAGCTTTATAGACTCTTATTCTCAAACTTTTGCAAATTTTTTCTTCTTTTCTATTTTTTTTTTCTTTTCTCACTTTTTTCACTTAAAAATCCTAAAAGCATATGCTTAAGCAAGGGAACTTAACATCAACCCTTATTGGTTAGAGATATTAGTCTAAGGTGCGATGACTACAAAAGCTCTACCGTATATATTTCTAGTACACGATGGTAAACATATTGTGGCTCTCAAACTAAGCAAGGTTGTATTTTTGTTCCATAATTTCACTAGGATAGGGAAGCCACAAATACACTATAACATATATTGGCTCAAATAAACATTGAAACTCGCATCGGATCGTCCCACACAATGCTAGCAACCTGGATCTTAACATAACAGTTTTTAAATAGATTATCTTTTAGATTATTACTTCAAATCATTCTGATAATTTTTTTAAATCCTAGTCATACTCAACCCACTACCCGACACTTAACTGATGCAATGTACCCATTGCTTATTTAAACAATTAAAGAACATACAATTAAGAAGGAAGAATTGGAATAGACTCCCCTTGGGTAGTAGTGGCGAGATCGAAATTTGAAACTTCTGTGGTAAAGCTTGGACTTCTCGTATAATGGTTGGAAACATTACTTCTAGGCTCTTCTTTTGATAATGCCAATGTACCGGACTGAAATTAAACAAAGAACCATTCTTCAAAAAGTGTGTTGATCCTTTGCCACGACGTGGTAGATTAACGCCACGTCGTGGTGTTAACCAATTAGTCATGATTGTTGTCAAATATAAGATCGCCACGGCGTGGGCTAGTGATGTCATGTCATGGTGTCACGTCAGATTTTATCGTGCTAATATCGAATGCCACAACGTGTTGTTGATGGCCACATCATGGTGTCTTCTCAGAAGACTTTTAACAACCCAAATAACTCATCTAGACTTCTTAATGACTTAGGATCATTCCTGACCTATCTTTCTATAAAATCTTCAAAATTCTATTCATCAAGTGAGTTACCTACACTTATTAAATGTATTAATTATAATAAATATAATAATAAATGCATATCAATTTAATTAATGCAACTTTCCTTTTAATTTTTTAGTTTCTAAACTTAATCCAATTATTTTATTTGTCTATTTATTTAAGTTATTTGTTTAACATAAAAAAGAAATGAAAGAAAGTTAAAAATAAGAAATTGAACATTACATTGTAATAATTTAATATTTTTTTTCCTCATAAATTCAAACTTCTTAAATTTGTAGATCTTCATATTTTTTTAGTAAACCCATGTAATACACGAGTCTTACACGAGATTCATAAAAAATAGAGATATTGAGACTCAACATCGTCCACATTTTTCTCGTTTGTCGCTCTAACACTCCAGCGTACCGGTATCAGCAAGGTATGTCTAATCATAAATGATTATATAGCAGAGAGGTATAATCATATATGATTATATATGTTTATACATGTATGCCTAATCATAAATGGTCATATATATATATATATATATATATATATATATATATATATATATATATATATATATATATATATATATATATATATATATATATATATATAATGGTTGATGGAACAAGAGGTGGTGGTGGCAAAGGTGGCGGTGACATAGGTAATAGTGTTGGGGTCGGCTGATAGTAGAGATGGTAATAGTGGTTGTGGCGGCGGTGGTTGTTATAGTGGGGAAGGTGGCGGTTGTGAAAGGAACAAGTGGCACTACATAATCATTTATGATTATAACTGACCCGTCGCGCGTGAAACATCGGAGGGTTAGAGTGTCACATGTGAATTACGTGGATGAGGTTGAATCTCTCTCTCTCTCTCTCTCTCTCTCTATATATATATATATATATATATATATATATATATATATATATATATATATATATATATATATATATATATATATATATATAGAGAGAGAGAGAGAGAGAGAGAGTTAGGTTCAAATGTTTCTAGCAACTATTGTGTGTATGTATACATCAATACGAATTTGGGAAAAAATAATTAATTAAATAAATCATTTATAGGTATTATAGTAATATTTGCATAGTTAATTATGGTAGATAATTAATATTCCTGATATCACGCAACAAGCAAAGATAAATTTAGAACATTAGCCTAAGTTGAACTCACCGTCGTTTCTGATTCACCGCTTCCGCTTCTTTTTCTACGATCGTTCATCAAGATTCAAAATTTATTACCAGATAATTATCATTCTCGAATCTATTATTAAGCTTTTCCCAAAATAAAATTCAAACCCACATAATAAATGGCAGACTTAGAAGAATCAATTAGTGGTGTTCAAGATAGAAACTGCAAACGAACTTGCCTCCACCGTCATTTCTTTATCTTCCTTTGTCGACGATAAGAATCACAACCATTCAACTACAACGTGCGACATGCCTGGGCAATTGATTTTGTTTACTCTTTCTTTTTTATTTTATGGACCTTGAGCACATCTGCGTTGTTTTTTTGGACATCGAGTACGGGTGGAATTATCCCAATCTGGAACTGTATGGGAACTACAAGTACCCTTCATCCCTATTTTAATCTTTTATTTCTGTTATAATCTAATGAGATTCCGTACATTTTGATGTGATTTTAGAGCTTTATAAAGAATAACCTTAGTTATGTTTGATAAGAGTTAGTATATGGAATTACTAAGTAATTTTATGTGATTGGGTTTTTTTCAGGGAGGAACTAACTGACCAAAGCATAAATGGCGGCAGCATCGGTTATTGTAGTGGATGCAGAGTATTTGAAGGAGTTAGAAAAGGCTCGTCGAGATCTTCATGCCCTCATCTCCAACAAAAAATGTGCTCTAATTATGCTTCGATTAGCGTACGAGATTTCTTATATTTTCTATGCATATGAATTCATGAATCATGATCAGATTGATGAGCTGTATAGCTATTAGATTAAGAACTTAATTAATGTTATGGTACCTAGGTATTATTTGTGACCTATTAATTGATCGGTATTACTAGAATCATTATTCTATCTTTGCTGATCAATTACTTACATGCTTCTTAAATTTGTTTCTTAAATCTTCTTGAGATCGACATTTCTTTCACATTATGTCATGTAAATTAGTTCGGTCATTTGTTACTTAATCTGTCAATTTAATATGGATTATAGATGTTTGAGCATACTATAGCATTGATGTTGTGCAAAAAAAGTAAATGTATTCTCGAATAATGATAATCTAGTTGTCTCTTACACAAAAATGGTGAAATGAATTAGCGATTTTGTCATTTCAGTAAATTTAATTGTATTATTGCCAGAAGATATGACTTATGATTAAGCCTAAAGCATAACATTGATGTTAAATTTTAATGATATGATGTTCTAATCCTCATGATGATCTATAACTGAGGGTTTTTTTGGGGAATACAAATGGCATTATGCAGGGACTTGTGATGCTAAAACAAAGACAAGAGGCCCAAACGGATCAATCAGGATCAAACATTGGTCTAAAAATTGCTATTGACCTCTGTGGTAAGTTTCTATGCATTTATGTAAAAAACATTAATATATTTTTTATTCATTTTGAGAACAGTATTGATGTATGTGACATTAATAACAGAAGAAGTGAAGGCCAAACACCCGAGAGTTACATATGCTGATCTCAATCAGGTGATTAATCAATTGTTTAAATACAAACCACAAACCATCTCTTTCAAAACATGTTGGATATTTTCAATTTAAGTTCATCCTTTTAATCTCCAAAATTATGATGAAATGTTGTTTTTCCAACACAATGTATACGGTAACTGAATCTTGAATTCCAATTCTATTGGAATGGAATCATGATTTCCAATTCTGTTGGAATGGAATATGGATATTTTCTCAATGATTTATGCATGTTCTACAATTATTGGTTATTGGTTGGTTGTTGGTTTTGGTGCAATTCAAAAGTACGCATATTTTTCCAAATGAATTTAGTTTTTTATTTTTCATTTGTTAATGCATTAGTGGATTCTAAACTACAATTGGATTATTTCATGAGTAATTGATTCTTCTAGTTCTCCCTTTTCTTTTTGAAAATTTCACTTTTTGTTTAACTTGTAAACAATATGTTTGGTTTTGGGGATTAGTTTTTTTTTTTTTTTTTTACTTGTTTTTTTCTAGTCATTCTAAACAAATAATAATAATGAATTTTTCATAATCATACCCAACTTCTTGAATAAATTTTCAAAACTACCATTTTTTAAGAGTGATTGATTTCTTTAGTTCATGATTTTGCTATTTATGATATTGATTAAGGCGATAATTGTTTGATTACAAGTGAAAAACATTATTTATTCTCGATTTCAATGTCCTTATTTGTCAATGTATTCTGATAGAATACTAATGTTCCAGAAAAGTCAATACATAATATAATGTATTATGTAAGAATATATCACGCTTGAATAAATGTCCTTATTACGCTCTCATTCTTCATTAATTTTAAATATCCATCATTGAAGTTGATTTTGTAATTTAAAATCTGACTTAAGTAATGATAGATTGCTCTTGATTTTCCATTTGTTCTTGATACTTGATTGTTCTAAAATTATCGTTGATGAAAAGGGTTAAGCTGACATTCTGTCAGAATTTGCATAAAAAAGGTTAACCTTGGGATTTTTTTCATATCAAAATACAAACACATCTTCATTCTATTAGAATATAAATATTATATAAAACATGTGCTACTAGTAATTCTAACAGAATATATCTATACATGCTTTAGAATGTTTATGCATATAGAAGAAAAGACTATGATTTAAGTGCATTATATAATGTATTCTGTTAGAATTTATTTATATAAATGCATTCTGTTAGAATGTATTTGAAAATGTTTGTTAACAACAAATATATTTGTTTAACTAGTAATACTAATAAGTAATGCATCTTATTATTTCAGAATTGCATGGAGAATGAATTCAATATTGATCATACAAGAGAAATGTTTGAAATCGAGTTCAACCACAAGTATATATGTGAAGATCAAGTGGATTATATGGACCGCTGAAGAAGATCAAGTGTATTTGCTCAATAATTGTATATTCAAGAATGATATTTTTTTAAGAATTTAATTCATTTTTTATAATATTATGTTAGAATATATATAACTATATTAAAATGTATAAGGATATTAGTATGTAAGAATATGTATGAATTTGTATTTAATTTTAGTTGTATATTAAGAATAAAATCATAGACCCAAGTTGGATGTATATGAATAATATCTTATTCTTAAATCAGGTCAATTATTAAATTTAAATGCATTCAAAATGTATTTTGCAAGGATAAATCGAAAATATATTTACTATTTTATGGTTGACATTCTGTCATTCTGACAAAATAAAATCGGATTTTTAAATTTGAATTAATTAAAAATATTTCGATTTTTAAAAATAAAGGATTTAATTATCCCTTAAAATCCAAAAATTTCCTTTTTTAATATAGATAAATTGACCAAAATACCCTTATGCTGAAAATTATGTGATTATATGATGCATGTTAGCCTATTGTAATATCACAGACTTTCAGATAATGACATTTGATTCTATTCCATTCGATGGTCCAGATCATGCATTCTGACACATAATAATTAGTAAAAATGAAATAACCTAAGATATATATATATATATATATATATATATATATATATATATATATATATATATATATATATATATATATATATATATATATATATATATATATATATATATAGAGAGAGAGAGAGAGAGAGAGAGAATTTAGTCATTCTATTCAAAAGATTTCTAAATGCCATGCATTTATTTCATGAGACTGAATATATAATTCTCATCAACTTCATGCATTGGGTAGCACAAAAAGAATTTATTTTTTAACTAAACGATGTATGTGATCTTCCTTTATAATATTATCGGGACACGTACAACATAAAATTTTGATTAAAAATTTTGAATGATTTTTTATATTGTAAAGGTATATTATTTATGTCAATTTATGTAATTAATAAGGGTAGTAGGTATCATTGCCAGATGAGGGCTTGAGATCGACCATGGGAATAGAGGAAGTGTTTTGGGGAGAGAAGGTTACCGGAAGAGTGTCTAGAGAAGAGAATGGATCAAAGAAAAAAAAGCGGAGAAGCCGGGATAGATGGGAAAGAAGGGAGGTGGCAGAAGCAGGAACACAAAGCTGTTTAGGAAAGGACTCAAGAAGCCCGAGAAGCAGGAGCTTCGACAATAGTAATCTGCACCCTAATATATTTTTTAACCATGTTTTAATACTCAAAATGGTGAGAACTTTTTTTTTTTTTTTTTTTTTTTTTTGTTGTTGTCAAAGTTCCAATTTATTTTATTAAGATTACGATGATTTTTTATTTTTTTATGTAACGTGCATAACCTTTTCAAGTAGTATATCAAGAGTTTTAGTTTCAATAATATTAGTACGACCTTTTTTAACCTTTAGTTTACAAGTTTATTCATTAGATTGCCGTGAAAGACAAAAAAAAACCGATCATAATCAAATTGATTTAAAAGTCCTAGTTGTATTGGCCTTAGTAATGTGCATGTTACTACAAGTCAACCATGAGATTCTTCCAAGTTGTGTTGCCGCATATTTTAGTCATTTCCTTTTAAAATAATGTCTGTATATGATTTGTCTTTTTAACCAGGGTAAATCATAAAGACTAAATTGCAAGAATGGTCCATCTGTTATATCGAAAAATTTTGTTTGGTCCAAAAATGTTTGGACTTGCACCACAGGTCTAAACTTTTTATTTTGTTACGGGTTCGGTCCAATATGTTTTGCATATTTTAAAAATGATGAAATTACCCCTTGGTATTTTCGTTTTCTTTTATTTATATTAGAATAACTAAAAAAGAATAAATATGTATAATCATCCTCTTATCCTCTGCTACTACACTTCTTGCTGGTTCATATTTCATCCGTTCGGTAAACATCACCACCACCACCACCACCAACGGTCATCATCTCCCCACATTTAGCTTGCCGCCTCAACATCTATCCGACCAAGCTTCAACAACGACAATTTTTGGATTTCGAATGGTGTTTTTTTTTGTTCGATGGCTCATCATCTCCCCCCCCCCCCCTTTTAGCTCACCGCCTCCACTTCCATCGGACCACCACCGTGTGCATATATGCAAATAGTAACACCATCGTCGTTGGAGAAGTAGAAAGAAGACGTCACTCCTAACCTTAACCCTAACCCTAGCATCATCGAAGTTGACAGAGGCAGTGAGGTATTGAAACCCTAACCCTAGCTTTGCCACCATCCTCCTTACGGATCTGCAACACCCACACAATGCTTTCGTTGCCGGAATCGAAAATGCTAACAATCAACCGTTGTCGCCATTCCGACGAACACTAGGGTTTGCAAAGGCTTGGAGTTGATTGGATAAATGCATGTCGAAGACCTCTATCAGGTAACAATAACTCTACTCGATCTATGTATCATCACAATTAGAGATGGAACAAGAAGAAGAATAAAAAGGGTTTTGGCAGCATGATGGTTGCAAAGAAGAAGTCATCTGAGAAGTGTTACGACGATGTTATCGGCTCTGACGAGATGTTTGCTTCCGGTGAAAGGGTGGCGTTCCAACTGAGAAGTTGTTTGAGAAGTGTTTGATTTCTTTTGTAAGAGAAATAGAGGGAGGCAGAAGAAAAAACAAGGGGGGGGGGGGTTGTGGTGTATCAATTTTCTTTTTTTCTTTTCTATATTTTTGTATCGAAATGAAATTGAATAACCAGGAGTAATTTCATCATTTTAAAAACAGCCAAAACAAATTGGACCAAATTTGCAACAAAATGATAAGTTTGAACTGGTGGTGCAAATCTAAACATTTTTGAACTAAAATGACAATTTTCGACATACCACATGGACCATTCTTACAATTTTATCAATCATAAATGTGTTTATTAGAACTCCTTATTGTAGTTAAATTTACGTTAGGCAATAAATTTAGAAAAAAATTGCAATTTTTTTCCGTTTCTCAAAAATTGTAACTTTGGTAAAATATTTTAGAGTTGCACCGCTAGTCCAAAATATGTGTTTCGTTGCGGTTTTGGTCCATTTAATAATTGAATGTATTTGAAATGATATTTTTTTCCTTTCTATTTGTTTTTCATTTTTTATTTACTTTACTATTTATTTAATTAAAATAAAAATATAAACCCCACCTCACCCACATCCCTCTTCCTAAACTCTCTCTCTCTCTCTCTACACACACACACACAAACACCTCAAGTGAATGCTTTAGATCTTGAAGCACTTCAACTGGAGAAGATAAATTTGAGATGGTGGTGATCCGACGAGAGGGGTGAGAGCAGGGGTGAGGTGAACGAAGAGATGGTGATGATTCAGATGGCTCTGGTGAAGTAAATGGAGAGGTGGGTTGCTTCAAAAAATGGTGATAGTAGCCTCCATTCTTCTCATTTATTTAGATTCGCCAGAAGCCTTAGTCCATGGAAGCTCCAGACGGTTCACCATGAATAGCTCCAGATCTCCGACATCACCAGACCGCCGTCGATCTCCTTCCAGATCCGTCCACGCTCCATGATCTCCGACTAACATATTTGTTGCTTTAGCCCTAGTGTCGTCTCCCTTCTCCGGTGGTGGTATTATTGGGTTTTCTATGTATCAATACACTCTATCAATGTAGTGGAAACAATCAATTTTTACCTAAGTGTACATGCACCCTAGGATCTAGGTTTTATTAGTTATAGCAATCTGCTTTCGAATTCAAGTAAAGAGGAGTAAGAGCACTCATATCTTTATATTTAGACCATATAAACGACATGTATTACAAAGGATGAAGGACCCAAAGGAGAATCCCTCTAATTTAGTCAGACCTGTGACTCTAAGAAGTGCATCAAGGATAAACCTATAGAAAGGATAAGTTGAAAATACATAACCCTTACTTTTTGTCCATGGAGAGAAAGATGAGAGAGGGGCGTATGAAATTTAGAGTTAGGATTCCCCTTGGGTTTGATCCCAAGCCTCCTATTTATAGGCTCTAGATAAAATTCTCAAGTCAGTCAGATTCCTAAGGATAATCCTTATCCTTTTCAAAAACCTGCCTTATCTCAAATTCCTAAGGAATTTTTGTTCCTATCTCTCTTCCAAGAGGTTTCTAGAATATTTCAATTAATCTCCATGAATTAATTAATATTCAAGCCTTTTAATTAAGTAAAACAATTTAATTAATTACCAGAATAATTTATAACTAATTTATTAATTCATAATAAATTAACAACTTATTTTTTTCTCCATTTCCTTATTACTAATTGTGTCATGATGTAACACACCAAAAAAAAAATTCAAACTTGAAAATGCAATGGTTATAAAACCATTTCGGGGATTAACCAGTATTTAACAAAAACTCGATCCCGCACAAAACATTACAATTAAAACAATGGGTCTTACCGTTAAACATCATACAAACCATAGCAAAGTAAATACAAATTAGATCAATAACACTAATAAGGAAATTGACAAGCTGCACTCCATTCACTATCACTTAACTTTTAACTTTCATCTATCATCTTTTCTCCTTTAGTGTAACCTGGTATACATGACATTAAAAAGAGATGCGTAAGACAATAGTGTCCCGTGAGTTACGTAGCTTTTACACCACAAAACATTTCAAAGCATTTACATGAAAATCATTTCATACATATAGTATCATATCATATTATCAATGTCTAAGTCAAGTGCCAATGTGAAAATAATAAAATCAATACACTAAGGTATCGTTCGTGAAAGGGTTTTGAGCATTCTAACACTCCTATGGTGTACATGCACCCCTATAAACTTTGGATCTATGTTTTCTCTATTATACATGCAAATATTCAATATTCCAAGGTTTCATCCTAACTTGCATAATATGAAGTATATATAATACAACAAGCTAGTATAATGACATACCTTTTGATGGAGCTTGAAGTCTTGAACCTTTAAGAGCTTAGTGCCCCAAGTGTTGCACCTCAAATGTTTCTGTAACACTCACAATTTAAGCCAAATTTAAATTTTCAAAAACACGTCGAATTCATCAAAACATTACAACTTTGTTTTCAAAATACATTTATATCAGAGTTTTTCCCAGAAACATAACACAATAGATCATGCCTTCGCCTTGCCGCGATCCCCTGAGGTACCTGAAACAATAAACTGAAACTGTAAGCCCGAGAGCTTAGTGAGTTACCCCCAAAATACCGATACTACAGTCCACATAGCAATATCAACATTTGCATATCATATCAATCAAAACAGAACAACATGCACTGGGTCCACAGCTTTACAAGTTGGACTACCCCTGGGCCCTCAATATGAGTCTGGAATGCCGACCGGGCCCTCAGCTCGTATTTGGAATGCCATCGAACCCTCAGTACGAGTCTGGAATGCCTACCGGGCCCTCAGCTCGTATCTGGAATGCTCTCGGGTTTGTTGGCTACCGCACGGAGCAGTACAACCTCAACCCACCCTACATAACATGTCGACATGTAACAGATAAATGTACATACATGTAATCAATCAGTATCACAGGCAGTCCTACAGATCTACCCGACTAGCACATCAACTGGCATTCATTACTAACTCAAACTCAACATAACAATAACTACTAGGATATCAAATCCAATGGGTCGGCCTTGGTGCCTTAGACCCCTTAGTATAGTGAGGATAACTCACCTCGCAACTGTCGTCGGTAATAAGAAGGCTCAACTCCCGGGTCCAACACGAACTTCAGCACCTAAAAGTACCACACGACCTTTTTCATAACTCTCCCAATCCCAGAAACCCACAAAATTCAATTGGTCAACCCCTTGGTCCAAGTCAAAGTCCACAGTCAGAGTCAACAGTCCATGGTGACTCGACTCGCCGAGTGCAGGTCTCCGACTCGCCGAGTCTTCCTGAGTTCGAGAAGTCGTGGAATCCTCGACTTTCTCGTCGAGGTCTCCTTTTAACTCATCGAGTTCATATATGGCCAAGATTTTGGGAGAAACCCTACCCAACTCGCCGAGTTTTCTAACACTCGCCGAGTTCAAGGCAATCTTTAACGAACTCGCCGAGTTGTTCATCCAACTCATCGAGTTTATGGCCATCATCAACAAATTCGCCGAGTCCATGCAGATCTAAATCCATGCAGATGCTCTTTAAGCCATGGCAAGTCCCCAAATTACATATCCAAGCTCCTAAGGCACGTTTATTACGTAAAGTTGCAATCTTTACGTACATGCAAGGCTCTAAAGGCCCAAAATGATCAATCTAAGCTCTTTAATGGAGTTTTACACCTTGGGAGGGTTTCAACCTTGCACAATCTGGGAACTTTATGGATCTAGAGGTCAAGGGAAGTACAAATCTGAAGTTATACCTCCAAATCTTAGCTTAAGCATGGAGAGTCCTTCATCATACCCATCCAAGGGAGGTTCAAAGTAAAAAGAGCTTAAGGAGTAGCCTATTACCTTCCAGAGAGTGATGTCTGATGCAATCCCTTAGCTTTGCCGAGTTCCTGGCCTTGCTTTTCCTTTCTTCTTCAAATGCTTCCTTCCAAAGTTACTCCTTCAAGCTTGGACACCAAAGAACACACACACATACACATACACGTTTCAGGGTTTGATAGGGACAAGAGGCATAAGGGGAGGCTGGTGGAGGCAAATGATCCTTTAAATAGGGTGTAAAACCCTAGAATTTAGGGTTTCATCTTCCAGCTCCTACTCGCCGAGTCCTTGGTGGACTCGTCGAGTAGGTCACTAAACACGCGATCCATTCCCATTGCTACTCGGCGAGTAGGGCAACCAACTCGCCGAGTAGGTTATAAGAGAAACTATTCTTTAATTAAATTTATACCTAGAATCGGGACGTTACAGTTTCACACAACATTAAAAACAATTGGAATAACTTGAGAAGAAGAATACTTAATTTCACTCTTTTGAGATCGGATTTGCCCTTTTGTGTACTATACACTAGTTCCCATTTCATGAACTAGAGACCTCTTTATATTGTGTGGAGGATTAGGGTTACATTAATGTAAACCCTAATACCCATGAGCTTTCATTTCCATAGGATCCATGGGTTAAATACTCCATGGACTATCTATGAAAGCTTAGCCCAACTTAAATGAACTTAGCCTATCCTATATATACATAAGAATCCATATTTAATTAGTTCCTTTTTGATCACTAAATTAATTCTAAATTAATTCTTGATCAATACTAATTAAATAATATGATTCCATATTAACACATTATAAATTATAATATATTAATATAAATCATAAGTATCCTTTTTTTCCTCATTTTGTCTATCCAATTGTTCCGATGCCATTCAAACCAAATGGACCATGCCAAATCGGTTCAAGTACATGCCAATTATATTCATGGACTTAGAAACTAATCCAACAGTCTCCCACTTGGATAAGTCTAAAACTATTATTGCGTATGACTCCAAAACCCGACTAGCAATCATAGCTCTTTAAGCCGTTGTCGAACTCTGACCTAGTTAATGACTTGTTCATTAGATAAGGGATCATATATTCCTCCATTATAGATATAATATGGATTGAGAAATGGATTATAATCATTCTCTTTGTCCATTTGTTGTTTCCTAATTTCCGATTTATGAAAACTGACTAATTGAACAAATCAAATCAGTCCAGGCTTGGCCAAGCACTTAGGGGTGTCATCACTAAATCATCGAAGGCCCACATATATCGCTTTTATCCCTCCATGGGTAAAAGGAATGGATAAACTTTGACTCATATGCTTATCCTATTACTTGTCGAATCATACACAAAGGCACGTTTTATAACATCGAGTTACCAATGCATTTTTTCGTACAATCAATGTATAACCAACTCATAGTCAACAAATCATATCTCTAGGTTTGAAGAATATAAGATATTATCGTCTCTTGATTCACTCGTGATAAAATCCATGAAGTGATTCAAATGAGCATGGGTTGAATCCAATACTCGAATCTCATTCCAGGAGCACTCATGAACACTGCAGCCACTTTGTCACAGAGAAACTACAGACCCTTCATGACAGTCTTGCCTTAATACCTACTTCCAAAGTATGATCGATTGTGGATAGTTTAAATAACCTAGTTATTCAAGAATTCAAAACATGCAAAGTGAAACACAAGAATAATAGAATCCAATATGGTCTCAAAGCTTACTAATATATATAAAATACCTTTTATTTATAACCATATTGATTACACATTATTCAATAATCAGCTTAATAGTTTAATTAAAACAATAGTCATGCCATGCTCCAAGCATGCACAGTATGTTTGTCCAAACAATAGTTATGCCATACACCAAGTATGCACACTATGTTTGTCTATGATCCTTACTTTGTGGAATAGATCAACTGAACATAATTCCAATGATCCTCATTTCATAATCCAAATCCTTATAGTAAATGTAAGAATTCCAAATTCCTGCCATTTTCCAAAATTTGTTAGATTCTAAACTTATATGCATTGATCCTCTTGGAATGACTATTCACAAAGTCATAAAGACTTGTCAACAAACATTATAGAGTATTCCAATGGAGATCAATTCCATGGATACAAAGTCTCAAATTCAAAGTACATTCCTGTGATCATCCTTCTTGGATTAAGTTTTCTAATCCTACATAGATTTAACGAATAGATTCCTCTTATAGAAACATTTCCACATTCCCATTTTAACTATCACTTTTGAACAAGAGTTACCTCTTTTCAAAAAATGTCAATATGGCCGTTTCAAAATTAACACTATTGTTCCAATTGTCCATGAGCAACCAATCTTTGATAAACCTCAGATTGTCCTCGACAATTGCATAATCATTTTAGTTATATCCAGTTCTAGTCCTTTTGCCTCTTAATGCCCTAGGCATTTGGAAAATTTAGAACGGAAGAATATTATAGCACATGTAATCGATCCTATACCCGAAGCATATGGGACACAATTCATGATGTCTCACACAAATACATGATCCTACACTAGTCTTTTGCTACAATATTTTTTTATTTGCCATGTTTTCCTAATTCGACTATGAAGAGGGATGTTGTAATCATAATCGAATTTTGAGAACACAACATATATAGAATTTCCTTATGTTGAACCATTCCAACATAAAATTCATATATATATATATATATATATATATATATATATATATATATATATATATATATATATATATATATATATCCTTGACTAACGATGATTTAAACCTCAATCTAAGCTTTTAGAATTGAAATTAAGTATAATTTTCTCTCCCTTAATTATAGCAAAACAACTTTTCAAACACTGCAAAGCACAGTTTGCAAATTGAAACTTTTGTTTTCTATAATTAGCATTGCTAACTCATAACAGCTAACATAATAATCATGCTCCCACTAGCATGATAATTATTAGCATAACACTTATGCTCCTACTAACTTTGACATGTATCCAGAAATCAGTTGGGCTTCTAGAAATCAATACTTTATTGATTTTCTTACCAAAGTTCAGATTTTTGATACGAGATGCTTTGATAAAACTTTATCAAAAATCATGCACATTTTCTTAGATAACTCACATTTGTGTCTAAACAATTTGTACAACTATAAAAATTGATGCCATAAATATAGTCTCAATTGTTTAGATCTTTGCCATTTCTCACAAGTTATTGTTAGTGTGCCGGTTAACCACACACGATCCAATAACGACTTTGAGGATGCAAATATCACAATTGCTATCTAATTAAAATCTACTTAGTGAAAGCATTTCCTCACCGTCATTTTCATGAGTCGAAGAGAAACCTTATGACACTAAGATTTCTATGGTGTATATGTTCCTATACATGTGAATTTGTCATAATCATAATCACAAGACAAGATTAATGACAAATCCAAACTCATATGGACTGAACTTGTGCTATCTTAACTTCTTGCCACTTGGTAGCACAAGGGCCTACCATTGCTTCCAAGTAGTTATGCAAACAATTGTGAGCTTGTAGAACTTAGATACATTGCCAAGTTTAACTGGAATGGGCACATAAATAAGAATATATCAACATGATAGGTTACAAATCTCAAGTCGTGTGCTAGTGATAACCAACAAGTTTTATTCTTGATTAGTTATTGAAACTTTTTCAAGATCTTTAAGACTCCCACTGACCTCTTGACATATAAGATTCTCTCACCATGAACTCTTCCTTGACATAGCAAATATTCAAGAGTTAGTGCGGATTCTTATCAAGACAAACGCTTCATACAATTGGCCTTTTGTGCTTTCGATGTATAGGTATTTTGTGCTTTGAAAATTTTAATAGAAGTGTTCTTGGTGAGTTTATGGCTAAGAGTGTACGTACAACCATAAACATGTTTACGGCCAAGTCAGTTCAGAGCAAATCGGGTGTCAAAACATCTTTCAATCACGTTTTTGGTAAAAGGAACTTGGCTTCATCACTAAATTTGGTGTTTATGTATCAAAAGGAGATCAATTCTGCTTAAAAATCAAGTTTTCATCAATTTCTGTGTATTTATGTTCAGGAGTTCTCGGCTAAAAACCCCTGTTTACGGCCGTAGTCTGAAGAAAACTTCAATAGCCGTAAACTCAGTTCACAACCGTAAGTTGAGTATCTTCAACTACTGTAACCAGTACATATTCAAAAACCGCAAACTCACTAACCGTAAATCCGACCGTAAACTCTGATTTACGGCCGTAATCCATTGACCGCAAAATAAACTCTTTTTACGGCCGTAATCCCTTGACCGCAAACTATTATTCGACTTTTTTTGTTTTTAATTCAATATTAAAAAAAATGGATTCTCAAAGTCAAGCACATCATCATGAACTGGATTCATTTATGGGAACAACCATGCGTATTCCACGATTACTGTCAGCAGATGGGTTTCCGGAATGGAAATACCGAATTGAAAAATACATCAAGATGAAAGACTTCAAGGTTTGGCGTAGCATCATCAAAGGACCAATTAAAATTACTACCAATATTGCAGGTGGACAACAAATTGACAAAGCAATTGAAAATTATGTTGATGAGGATTTTGAAAAAGTTGAAGAATAGGAAAGGGCTCTAGCCACTCTGACGATGGCTTTATCTCCCGCTATAGCTCAAGGTTTCAGAGAATATATTTCATCCAAATCACTGTGGGAAGCTTTGATTGAGGTCTACAAGGGAAATGAAGACATGAAAGAAAGTTGTCAAGATATGTTAAGACAAAAATTCAACATGTTCAACTATATCCATGGAGAAACCCTGGAAGCCCAACTGCAACGATTTACCACACTTACTATTGAAATGACCATAGCTGGGATCTTCCTGTCCAAATCTGAGACAAACAAAAAGCTTCTGAATTTACTTCCAAAATTGTGGAATATGAACGTAGCTGTCATCAAGAAGACAAAAGATCTAAATCGTCTCATTCTTGCTGAGACAATGGCGATTATCAAAGCCTGTGATCTTGATGATAATCAGCGAGAGATTAATCATGTGAATTCCTACTCGATTGTAAATCTTGGGATTTCTTCAAACAATGATGTTTCATCACTCATCTCTTCTCAAGGCTACGCATTTGATGTTCAACAACCTCAAAATCAAACTTTTGTTGCTCCATCAGCTACACCATTTACTGCTGTGTCATCTATGCCTCACTCACTAAGTTAGTCTTTTGTTGCTCCGCAAGCTGTTTCCTCCTCCAATACCCCAGTTGTGTCTTCTTCTTCTAATTCCAAAGAAAGTGATGAAAATCTTGCTCTTACCACTGGACTTGTCAACTGTTATAATGCCTTTGTAGCTGGAGAGCTCCCACCTCAACTCTCATTTGCTGACCTGGATCAAATTCATCGAGAAGATGTGGATAAGATGGATATTACATGGCAGATAGTTATGGCAGTGTTCAGTGCGAAGCAATTTGCAAAGAAGATGGGAAAGAACAACTAGGGAATGAATGCCGACAAGAAGGTGGGGTCTAACAAAGGAAAGTTGCTTTGCTACAATTGTCACGAGCCATGTCATTTTGCTCGTGAGTGCCTAAAACCAGATACAAGGATGAACAATGATAGAACGATGGTTACTGTGGGAAATAGTCATGGAGGTGCGACTGTTAACAAGGAGATTGAAATGGTTGCTCAGTCCTTTGACTGGGAGGACTGATATAGGTTTATTTAGTCATAGAAATCATTCATTATCTTATTAATTATTGTTGATTTTATAGCATTTTATGGACAAAAGGTATTTAATTAGCTTAATATTTCAATTTCAGCAATAAAAAACATGCTTTGGTGAAAAAGGAAGAGGATTGAGTGATTGGGAGCTTAGAGATTTAAGGTTAAAGAAAGAAGCTGAAAAAAGAAGGAACTCGACGAGTTTTTAGCACAAACTCGATGAGGTGGTTACAATATTCTTAATTTAAGGATGCCTTGCCGTACACGCTGTATAAGCGAATTATTGAAGAAACTCGTCGAGTTATTCTAAAAAACTCGACGAGTTGGATCGATTTTTGGTAACTATATATAGATAACTTGTAGGCCCGAAAACCTAACTTTTGCTAGAGGCTAGCTGCGACTTTTGAAGATCAGAAGGGTTCTTGGAGCTGTTGTTTTCGAGATTTCAACACAAGAGACAATTTCAAAGAGAATCAAAGGCAAACAATCATTCTTCTTTTATTAATCTTTGCTTTGAACTATGTTTGAATCATTAGGTTTTGAAAGTAGATAATTACTTGCTGTAGATATGAGCTAAAAGCTTTTTACTTCTGTTTGGATGAGATAATCTTATGAACATGGTTTGATTGAGTGGTTGAATTGATATTACTTTGGGTATTCATCTTGTCAAGCTTATTTAAGATCCTTATGTATTGATGATAAATGTTTTTAGTTAATAAATAAGTGATTGAGTTGCATGAATATCTTCTTGATTACTTGATTCATATAGTTTTTATGAATATAAGATTGTATGCCTAGGAATAGTGAATATGAAACTAGGGTTAACTAGAAAATATGTAAATCAATGTGTGAGCATGTGTGATGAAGAACCATACATGAGTTGATTGAATTGAACAAATTTGATTAACTATTGTTATAATTCTTGCTTGATACGAACTGAACACTAGGAAACTTGTTAATTTAATCACTTGGTCACTGTTTGAATTAACTTGTCTACTAAAGGATTGGTAATAATGAACATGAACCCAATCACATTAGGAATCGGTAACCATTAATGTATTAATTTATTGCACTTGCCACGAAATCAACCATAGGAATAAGTGAATCGAATCTAAACAGAAGTCTCTTTATCATTGAATCTAGTTGTCCTTTCTTGTTCTTCTTAGTCGTTAATTGTCTTTGTTTGAGTTCTAAAGTGCTTGTTTAAGTTTCTAGTCTTGCAAAATTAGAGAAAACCCCCCTCTTTTGTTAATTGTTTTATTTAGATAATATTACTATTAATTTTAGCTGTTACCGTTCCCTGTGTTCGATACCCTACTTGCTTGAACTAAACTACTATCGATAGGTACACTGCCTGCGTGTGTTTGATTTAATTTGAGTTTGTTAGGATTAAAACTAGTTCGTTTTACACACATCAAGTTTTTGGCACCGTTTCCGGGGAATGGTTCTAATAGTTATCTTAATTGCTAGTATTATCGATCGTTTGTGTTAGATCTTTCTTGCGTAAAGTTACCTGTTTTTAGTTTTTAATTTTCTTGATTTTCTGTGTTTTTGCATTAAACTCGTCGAGTTTCTTCTCAGAACTCGACGAGTTTATTCTATTTTCAGTTTCATTAGTTCTTCATTTTTGTTTGTTTTACGCTTGCTTTTCTGTTTTGTTTCAGATTTTTATGACCTGAGGCTCTAGTTCTACACTAGTGCCACCCGTGGAAGATCCGGAGTGGATTATTCGCCAAAAAAAGGGGAAAAGCAATTGAAGAACCTAAATATCTCAACAAAATCCACAACAAGAAGGTAGAAGGTTACAAGTCCGACACATCCACGTTTGGTGAAGAAAGCAATTTCGAGCAAGAAGACAACATGGCCGACATCACCAACATACCAATGGGAGACTACAAGAAGCGCATAAAAGATGGTATCGGGCTAGGACTTGTGCAACCAGCAATCCCAACTACCACCAACTTTGAGATGAAGGGTCATATACTCGCACAACTAAAAGATATTCCATTCTATGGAAAGGAGCACAAAGATGCTTATAAGCATACTGAAGAAGTTATATACATTGCTGACTATTTCCACATGCCAAATGTACCTCACAATACCATTTTGCTTCGGATGTTACTGGTTACATTCAAAGGAGCCGCGAAGGATAGGTTAAAATCTTTACCCCCGGATCCATTACAGCATGGCAAAAGATGCGCGAAGAGTTTATTGACCAATTTTGTCCACCTTCCAAGATTTCAAAATTGCAGAAATCAATTGCTAACTTTGAGCAATTACCGGGATAATCACTCTATGAGGCGTAGAGGGATACAAGGGGTTGATAAGAAATTGCCTTAAAAATGACTTAAACGTGCAACAAGAGGTTTCCATCTTTTATGATGGTGTGAACGTCACAACTAGGCAATTAATAGATTCCCAAGGACCCCTCACAAAGAAAGCACCAGCCGTCATTAAAACATTGGTAGAAGAATTCTCCAAACATTCAAGAGAGTACTATAATCCAAGGAACGATACAACTAGTGGCGTGGTTAACTCAGTTTCCGATGACATGGCGACAATGATGGCCAAACTAGAAAGTATGGATTGAAGGATGAGAAAAATGGACCAATGCATCCATGCCATTAGGGTGGGTTGTGACAATTGTAGCGGTCCCCATCTTACTAAGGATTGCGATCTTGATGAGAACGGCAATCGGAAGGCACAGGTTTGTTATTCAAGTGACGATAGATTTGATGATGATTGGAGAAAGCCCAAGAAGGAGTGTCTCCCCTACGACGAGTACAAGAAGGCAAAGGAGGAAAAGTATAAGCCAAAGGCACGTGGGTTTTGTCAAAAAGAAGAACCAGTGCAAGAGAAGAAGATGAATCTTGAAGCTATGTTAACCCGATTTGTTAGTGCTTCCGAAAAAAGGAATGACGAGTCCAATGCGGCCATTAGAGATCAACAAAAGATGATGAAGAAGCACCAAGCAATGATGATAGATCAACAATCTCTGCTCCGGAATCAGCAAGCTTCAATATTGAATATTAAAAAACAGCTCGGGAAACTTGCCAAACAATTCAATGAAAGAACACCGGGCGGGAAGATAGTCACACCCCTCACTCTAATCCCAAGTACAAATCTAAAGGAGGTACAAGAAAAAGATCAAGAAAACCCGGAATCGCAACCAGTAGAAAAAATTCGTCGAGTTCCAGACAAAAACTCGATGAGTTCTGTACCTGATGAGAAAAATAAGTCAAAAGCTGAGCCATATAAGCCACCATTACCATTCTCAGGTCGATGTCGACAAGAGAAGCAGAATGAAGACTACCAATAGTTCCTGGAGCACATAAAGGCCTTGCAAATCAACATCCCTTACATCGAAGCAGTCGCGCAAATGCCAAAATATGCCAAGTTCCTAAAATAACTTTTCACAAATAGAAAGAAGATGGAGGAAGCATACAAGGTGGTCCTAAATGAGAACTGTTTAGCCGTAATGTTAAACAAACTGCCAAAGAAAATGGGTGATCCGGGTAGCCTAACCATTCCTTGCCAATTCAGGAATTTAGCCACTAGCTATGCAGTGGCCGATTCGGGGGAAAGTGTGAACCTCATGCCATACTTTTTCTTTAAGAAGCTAAACCTTTCATAACCGAGATCAATCCGAAAGGTGATCCACTTAGCGAACAAGACGGTGACATTCCCGAGAGGTATATGTGAAGATTTATCGGTAAAAGCCGATAAGTTTGTCTTCCTGGCAGATTTCAATGTGCTAGATATGGAGGAGGACCATCAAGTGCCAATAATCCTCGGCAGACCATTTTTGAATACCGCGGGTGCCATAGTTGACATACGAGACTCAAAACTTACCCTTCGGGTGGGAGAAGATTTAGTTATTTTTGGAATGGTTCAAGCCATGAAACACTCGAAGTTTAGTGATGATACTGCTTTTTTGGTGGATGTCTTGGAAGAATTATTAGAAGAATGGAGAGAAGACGAAACAAGTGAGCACATTTTGGCTCCAGAAGATGATTTTGATGCTGAGAGAGATTTGAAGGAGTTAGAAAGACTTCTCAAAGAATCAGAATACAAAGAACTAATAAAATCTGTTCAATAGAAACTCGACGAGTTAATAGCAATAACTCGACGAGTTGCTACGAAAAATCTCGATCTGGGGAAAATTTTGATCTAAACTCGATGAGTTTTCTTCCAGAACATGACATGTTTAGTGCTCAGAGCACACAAATGGAGCTAAAAACTTTACCAGAACACTTAGAATATGCATTTCTCGAGGAGGGTGAGTAGAAGCCTATGATCATTGCATCGGATCTTACCCAAATCGAGAAAGATCAATTAGTCAAGTTTTTGAAGAAAAGGAAGAATGGCATTGCATGGAAAATCACCGATATAAATGGGATAATCCTTTCTTATTGATCTCATAAAATAAATCTTGAAGAAGGAGCAACGCCAGTGGTGTAACATCAAAGGCGATTGAACCTAAATATGCAAGAGGTGGTTAAGAAGGAGGTGGTAAAGCTCTTTGATGCGGGGATCAATTATTCAATTTATGATAGTCCATGGGTGAGTCCCGTTCAAATAGTACTAAAGAAAGGAGGGATGACAATCGTGGCGAACGAAAAGAATGAGCTTATTCCTACACGAACAGTAACCGGCTGGCGAGTATGCATCGATTATCGAAAGCTAAACGATTTTACTTGCAAAGACCATTTCCCTTTACCCTTTATTGAGCAAATGCTTAACAGATTATCGGGTCATTTCTATTATTTTTTTAGATGGGCTTTCAGGCTATTTCCAAATACCAATCGACCCGAATGATCGAGAGAAAACCACTTTCACCTGCCCTACTAGAACATTTGCATACCGACGCATGCCTTTTGGGTTATGCAATGCGCCTGCTACTTTGCAACGATGCATGAAGGCAATATTTCACGATATGGTGAAGAAGTTTATGGAAGTATTCATGGATGATTTTTCGTGTTTGGTTCTTCTTTTGATAATTGTCTTACTAACCTTGACTTAATGCTTGATAGGTGTGAAAAGACCAATTTAGTTTTGAATTGGGAAAAATGCCACTTCATGGTTAAAGAAGGAATTGTGTTAGGTCATAAAGTGTCCAAGGCGGGGATTGAGGTGGATCGAGCGAAAATTGACACCGTTGCTAAATTACCACCACCAACCAATGTGAAGGTCGTTAGGAGTTTTTTAGGTCATGCGGGTTTTTACCGTCGTTTTATAAAAGACTTTTCTAAAATAACTCGACCTTTAACTCAACTACTTTTAAAAGATGCACATTTTCATTTCTCAAAAGAATGTTTAAATGCTTCTGAAATATTGAAGAAAAAATTAACTAACGCCCCGATCATTATCGTCCCGAATTGGAATTTACCGTTTGAAATAATGTGCGATGCAAGTAATTTTGCCTTGGGTGTTGTGCTTGGTCAAAGAGTTGATAAACATTTTCAACAAATTTATTATGCTAGCAAGACCTTGAACCCAACCCAAGAAAACTACACCACAACTGAAAAAGAATTATTGGCCGTGGTCTATGCTTTTGATAAATTTCGTCCTTATCTTATATTGTCTAAAACCACTGTTTTTACTGACCATTCTGCAATTAAATTTTTGTTTGCTAAGCAGGATGCGAAACCAAGGTTGATCCGATGGGTGTTATTGCTTCAAGAATTTGACATCGAGATCAAGGACAAGAAAGGAATGGAGAATGTAGCTGCCGACCATCTTTCAACATCGAAGAATCCAGAAAGGGATGAGTCTGACAACAAGGATATCGGGGATAGTTTTCCAAAAGAATATTTGATGGTGATCATGGAAGAAGAACCATGGTATGCAGACACTGCAAACTTTTTAGCTGGGGACTTTCTTCCAAAAGGGCTAACTCATCAGCAAAAAAAGAAAATCATTTCAGAAATTAAATATTATTTCTGGGATGAGCCATATCTTTTTAGGAGTTGTGCAGATGGAATCATCAGAAGATGTGTGTTTGGCAAGGATATCCGCGACATTCTAGAGCATTACCACAATGGGCCTGTAGGAGGACATCATGAAGTTCAATACACTGTTAAGAAGGTGTTTGATGCAGGATTCTATTGGCCCACAATTTTCAAGGATGCTGCTACCTATGTGAGAGAGTGTGATGCGTGCCAGAGATCATGAAATATTTTTGCAAGGAATAAAATGCCTCAAAGAAGCATCCAAGTGTGTGAAGTTTTTGTTATGTGGGGTATAGCTTTCATGAGGCCATTCCCATCATCAAAACGGCACAAATAGATACTTGTGGTGGTGGACTATGTATCGAAGTGGGCCGAGGTGCAAGTGCTACCAACAAATGACGCAAGGGTGGTGGTGAAATTTTTGAAGAAATTATTTTCTAGGTTTGGAGTGCCAAGGGAGTTGATAAGCGATCGGGGGACCCATTTTTCCAATGAGCAACTAGCAAAGGTATTGCAAAGATAGGGTGTACACCATAGCTTTTCAACACCCTATCATCCGCAAACGAATGGGCAAACCGAGATAATGAATAGAGCCCTCAAAAGAATTTTGGAAAGGTCGGTAGGCAGTAATAGGAAAGATAGGACTGCATTCAAGGCACCTATCGGAACCATGCTTTATAGATTGGTTTATGGAAAAAATTGTCATCTACCAGTAGAGTTGGAGCACAAAGCCTATTGGACTTTAAAAACTTGTAATTTTTCCCCCAATGAGTTGCGTACCCATCGACTCTTGCAAATGAATGCCTTGGAGGAATTAAGAAACAAATCTTACACTAACTAGTGGATTTATAAGGATAGGACAAAAAATGGCATGATGCGAGATTCAAGGGCAATAAGGAGTTTGCAGAAGGGAAAAAAGCACTTTTATATAATTCAAGACTCAAACTTTTTCAAGGAAAATTACGCACTCGTTGGACTGGACCCTTCACAATTAAGCATGTTTTTCCATATGGGGTAGTTGAATTGTGGAATAAAGATGGGATAAGTTTTAAGGTAAATGGGCATAGGATTAAGTGATATGAGGAGGGCAGGCCCAAGGAAGCAGAAATTGAAGAAAGGCTCGATTTGGAGGCAACCGCTACAACGTAGGGTGGAAAGGAGTCCAACTAAAGACTCTTAAAAAAGAAGCGCTTGCGGGAGGCAACCCGACAATTGAGTTTGTTTTCTTTTTCTTTTTCCTTTTAGTCATTTATTTTTTTTCGTGTTTTCAGTCTTTATCTTCAAATTTTACTTAAATGATTGCTAGGAGGTTTATCAAAGTTCAGTGTGGGTTGTTGTGTTGTTTTCAAAAGAAATCAAATTTTGTTTTTATATAGAGAGCAAAACTCATCGAGTTCCAAGAAAAAACTCGACGAGTCCATCTTAAAAATCGCGCAATTTCAATCAAACCCGTGAAACTCGACGAGTTTGACTAAAACTTGATGAGTTTGACTAAAACTCGACGAGTTTCTATTTATTACCGAAAAAAATAATTTATTTAATGTTTTTACTGGAAATAGGGTTGGGGATCGAATCATAATTTTTTTTTCAGACCTGCTTCAGAATTCGACGAGTTATGTATGAACTCGATGAGTTCATGACCCTAAGATGTAGATTTTTTTTTTAACATTCTCTATGTTTGTTTGGTTTTCTATGATTTTTAGTTTTATAGAATCATGTCAAGAAATAGGGGCAAAAGTTCTCAAGGAATTGAAAGGGGTTTTCCTTGGCTTGATTTTCCACAAATTGGTTCAAAATCCACACTATTAGCATGGAAAAGGAAATTGGAGAAACTGAAAAAGAGGGAGTTTTACTTGCTAAATGAACTAGATTGGTCTTGTCTAGAGTAATGGGGGTTGGTTGGAGAGATGAACCCTTATCTCACTAAGGTTTTCATCTAAGATGGAGTTAGAATTACATGTGATGCATGGAGGAGACTTTTTCGATTGCAAGAGCCGGTATACCAAAAATTATGTTGGGAGTTTTATTCTACTATCAAATTTCGTGGGGGTTAAGACTATTTTGATACACATGCTCTTACTTTTACGCTTGGGGTGAGTTTAAGGAATGTAGTATGGGGGAACTAGCATGGCGAATGGGTTTGTATGAACGGAATGTGGCAATGACGGAAGCTTTTGGGTTTTTATGGAAGCATGTCACAAGGATTTTCCAAATAGTGAGGATGCAGCGAGGTGGTGGAACACAATTGCCAATGGAGTTTATTTTCCCCCTAAATAACCGTCTGCTCACCTGAAATAAGGAGTATTCTGGAAGTCCTTGATTGTTGGAGTATACCAGGAAGTGGGAAACGTGTTCTAATACAACTAAAACATGTTTAGATTGTCTGTAGATCTTGCTACTTGATTTACGTGGACTACAATATTCCTGGTCGTCGTCAGCTGAATGGTCTTTTAGGAAAAATATCTAAGTTCACAGGATTAAGTTTCTTGTCACAAATAGTTTGTCCTAAATTTTATCACAAATCTTTGGTGTTTAAGTGGAGCACAATATCAACGATCGACCAGACATAGACATGAAGGTAGAGGTACCGATAAGCGGACTAAGGCTGTCTAACAACTTTGATTCCTAAATCACAGAGATAGTTTTAGTGTTAGTTGAGGTGAAACAAATTTTGTTTCATTTAGTTTATTTTAATTTTAATTTTAATTTGATTTATTCTTATTTTTATTTTCTATTTTCTAATTTTCTAACCTTTTAGTTTTGAAAATGACTTTTAATTCTTTATTTTATTTTAGTTTTATTTTTTTATTTTTATTTTTTTTTAATATATCCTCAAAATGTTTTATTTTTAATTTTTTTTCTTTTGGAGTATTGGACTTCGTTTTATACAGGGTGGATTGCAGCCAAACTTTTCAACAGGGTATATATTTGAGCTTACAGCCGAAATCAACTCCTCCCTTCATTTTCTGAATTGTCGGGCGTAAACTCTAAGATTCTCTCTTACCCTCGAAATTTTTTTTTGTCTTTTCGAAAAATTGATCTGTTGAATCCAAAGGTATGCAAATTCCGATCACAGCCATGCCATTCTCGCTTCAAATCGTCAAATATTAAGGGTTTAATAGAAGATTATTTATTGTCGGCGTTTACGGCCTGGTGGTAAACGACAGGAGATTACAGCCAGGAGCTTACGGTCGTAAACTCTGTTTACGACCATGAGTTTATGACTGCAAACTCCTGTTGACCGTAAACTATTTTTGGTCAATCAAATTTTGACTTTCTCATTTAAGGGCTTATCTAAAATGATTATTGATATTAACATAAACTTAATTTGATTAAATATTTTGTTTTTCTCACTTGGCCTGTTCTTGTGCAGACTGAAATAGCAGAATTGAAATTTGGTGACAGCCACAATCTGGGAATCATTCTTGGTGAACCTCCTGTTGCCCATGGAGAGTTCAAGTCAATGATCCATGGGTTAAAGGAATGATGCTTGTCTACTGCTCTTACCGTGAGTCATGTGGTTTATCAAGGAATCATCAAAGAGTTTTGGAAATCTACCAAGTAGAAGAAAGGAGATGATAAATATGTGTCTGTTGAAGATGATGTGAAAGGGTGCAAAGTTATCATAACAGAACAATTTATCAGAGATTTCTTACAAATTGATGATCAATCATCTTACCCTACTGAAATAGCCCTTGATGAAGCTCAAGAAATTCTTGACAAGATGGGATATGAAGGTGTTTTCCTCCCACAATGAAGAAACTTCTGCCACCGTACTGGAGATTCCTGGCTCACATCTTTGTGAATTTCATATCCAGCAGACGAATTGGTGCTGATGAGACGTCTTTGAGTAACACAGGAGCCATTACCGCTCTTGCTACTGGAATCAACTTTAACTTCTCAAAGTTCATCCTAGAAAAATTTGTTGTGAACATCAACGCAAAGACTAGAGACACATTCTTGATGTATCCCAGGTTTATTCAGGTGTTCATTGATGTATAATTTCCTGAAATAGTCAAAGATGGTGATGCTCTGGATATGAAGTCTCTAAGCCCACATACTGTTGGGTTGATCAAACAAAATCGCAAAGGAAAAGTCATTTTTCAAGGAAAGTTTCCCCTGGTGAAATTTGGAAAGTTTGTTGAGTTGAATGAGCCATATGAATGTCACAGATCTTCTGACAAAGTATCTTTAGAACATGCATCTTCAGAACAGGTGTCTTCAGAAGATGATGTCATTACAGTTTCCGATCACGAAGATGATGAAGCTGCACCTACTGCCTTTGTAGCTGAAGAGCATGACCTTCACTCTATACAGGTTTAGAGTAATTTCAACAAAGAAATTGATTCTATTAAAGATTTGGATCTTACAGGCTTTGACGAGGATGATATTTCCTTGTGCCTTGGAGGAAATGAAAATATATTGTCAAACGAGGATCTTGACACTTTCTTTGACACTATCAATGATGTTGCTCATCCAGCAACGGAGATAAGGGAGCCAAAAGATGTTCTTGAGAATATGCCTCCTTCTCCAAAACAAACGGGTGAAGCTTCAACTGCAATGGAGACATCTTCGGAGATTCCTACCTCTAAGAATGTTTTTCCTACTATTGAGCCATCAGTGAGTGAACCTTTGACAACTCAGACCTCCTCGCCCGTATTGAAGACAAGAAGACTTGATCCCAGACCGGGTGTATTTGTGCCTGAACTATCTCAAGGCTTGTCAACTCCACCATTTACTACTTCTTTTGCTACTTTTCCTATTCCATCCAATGTTGGACCAAGCTTAGTTTTTGAAGCTGGTGGTTCCTCAGCTCCTTCAGGATCATCTCCTCTTAGGCCCCATCATGATATTGCCTCTGAGAGGCTTGCTCTTCATTTGTCCCACGAACAAAGTTCAGTGCCTTCCTCCCAAGATAAGGGAATTTTTATTGAGGAATGCCACTCAAAAGAGGATGATCCACTATAACTGACCTTCAAAAGGAAATCAACGTGTTGAATCAAAAGAATATTTAACTGGATATCTGGATGGCTGATCTTGAAGCTGAAAAGGTCAAACTTGAAATTCAGGTTCCCGATCTTAACGCGGATAAAACTCTAAAAACTCATCAAATTTTAGATCTGCAAACCCATATGGGGGCCTTGACTGCAAGTTACTTTGATCTTAAGAAGAAACTGGCAAAAGAATTTGACGACAAATTCAAGTCTTTAGCTCTCAATGTCCATGCTATCTAGTCTGATCATCAAGTTCAAGAATCCCCTGTTGACCCACCCATTCAAAGAAGAACTACGATTGTCAATCGCTTCGACAAGAAACCTGCTCAAGCACCAAATGTTGTTGCACTCAAGCGTGCCAAGCTAGCAGCTTCTGACAAGAAATGGCAACTTCTTTTCAAAAGAACCTCTGATCAGAATGCTCCTAGAAATCAACCCAAAATCACTGTCACTGGCCTTAAAAGGATGTGATTTGGACACAAGTATGGTGATAGGACAGGAATTGTCTCATGGGGCTATCAAGATGGGCTATACATCTGGTTAGTGAGAAGAAAAAGCAAAAATGTGGAGTACTACAAATACTTCCATGATTTCAGTTCCTAGAATAGGGTTGATCTTTCAGAACTAGCAAGTGCTCCTTTTGCAAATCCTTTTGGAGATCCAAAGGCAACTAATTTCAAGCTAGTCTTGGAGGATCAAGTAAAGAAGGGATTCCCTTGTATGAAGACTGCTGAGTCTTTTATTAAGAGCTTCCCTAAGGTACTAGATCCCAAGACAAATTAGCCTTTT
The DNA here is from genome assembly GCF_052625555.1 of Lactuca saligna. Lineage (NCBI taxonomy): Eukaryota > Viridiplantae > Streptophyta > Magnoliopsida > Asterales > Asteraceae > Lactuca > Lactuca saligna. The sequence continues at coordinate 62,567,822 of NC_136425.1, forward strand.
CAGACGGTTATGTGGCCACCAACCAATCAGGTCAGACAGATTCCGGTGCTACAGAACTTTACTGATGGATCTCTCGCTATAATGCAATATTGGGTCTATGATGAAACAACTACGTCTGCTGTCATAAAATTACAAGATGTTTGCTTTCTCTTTTACAACAAAAGAGACCTGCTTCAATTTGGCAAGCGGGATATTCATCAGTTGGCCCGACATCAGATTAAGGTAGATGAAGATATTTTCGAGCCTGCTGCAAAAGAGTACACAACAATGGTTGTTGAGATTATTGCAAAAGGGATGTGGCAAGGGGAAATGGAAGGGTTTGATGTAAATATAATTGAAAAGGACTAAGTTACAGCTAGCCCCAAACCAAGGGGGTATTGAAGGGCCCATGTTATGGTTTGGGCTAGGCTTATGGATGTATATGTCTTTTTGTGCTTTGAATATTGTGTTCTTAGTGATTTTACGGGCAAGAGTATGTGTACAGCCGTAAACAGGTTTACGGCCGTAAACCTGTTTACAACCATGTCAGTTTATGGTCATGTCCTCTTGTCTATATAAAGGTTCAGTCTGTGTCTGTTAGCAGTTGTTGATCATTGTGTTTACGGTCAGAACATTTCCCAAGTTGTACCAGACGTTTTTGAGATATAAACATGTGCAAGCTTGTTTTTTTTTCTTCTTTTACTACAATTCTTACTTTGTTGATTGATTGATTGCTTGATCACTGGTTAAGATCCATTTCCAGGACCTTACAGTTGGTCTCTGTTTTATCCAAAACACCACAACTTACCAATTTCACATGTACAAGAGTAGAACACATTTTACTCTTAGATTTGACAAGTGTTATAAACCTTCTTTAAGCTATGTCTCTCAAGTTACAATCTTGGAGTATGACTCTAAGAATTGTTTTGGGACGACGTATGACTCATCTTCTTGATTTAACCACTTCAACAATTCCTGACTCCTCCTCTTATCCATAAGAATGCACTAAGATCTTCTTAGAGGATGAATTATGATATGGTTTCTCAATTACTAAGATAATCATAAAACACGATACTAAAGTACTCTCCCATCTTTTCAGATTTGAGAAACGTTTATTTTTCTGCCTAATCTGATTCTTCTCATTCGTTCAACCATACAGTAAAACTTTTCAAATGTTTCAGAATTACACTTAAACTTGTAAGTGTAACCGTATTTACTAACTTTTAGTGAATCATGGCGAATAGCCTTATCAATCTTTGTGGTGGACCTGACCAGCGCACAAGCAAGTGCACCCAATCCCTTTGTCCTTCACTTGATTGACATATACATGTGAACAAGGAATTAGTCTTAATTTTCCAAAGATGAAAATTCTCATCCATCATACAATACAACTTGCATGATTTCAAGTTTCGGTCCAATTAAAACTTGGGTGATGAGAATCTTTCCTTATTTGGTAAATTATGACACTACGACAAACGAAAGAATCAAATCCATTATCCAATATTGCTATCAATGGAATCATATAAACAACAAATTTTCACAAATGCCATTGTAAGGAAATTTAAATTAAACAATATCAAAACTTTTCTTTTATTTTAACGCCTGCGGAAAAACCTATCCTTACAATGAAAATGCATATGAGAAATAGGTTGTTATCTATTCCTAAGAAATATATCATAACTGTTAAGCAGTAGCTTAAAATTTTGATCGTCGACCATACAATTGAAATCCACTTTCTCGATCAGAATCAACTTACTCTTCTTTTAAGCTTCCTATCCTTTCTTTGATTCTACAAAACATCAAAATGAGACTTAGTCACATCATGTATTAAGAATCTTAAAATAGAATTAGATAGTGGACTTACCTGAAGAAGAGTCAAACTTTTTAACTTGACCATCCTTATGATCTTTCAGCTAAATAGGGTAGGTTCGCAACCAATTCCCCTTCTTTTGGCAAAGAAACATACAAACTCTTTGGGAATGGTACACGAGACTATCTCACATTTAGCCTTTCTCTTTACCATCTGGTCAACCGAGTTGACTATGGCCGATCCCTTTCCATTGGGAAGAGAAAACTTTTCTGGATTTCCAATGTAACCATTGTCATTGTCCATCGAAGTTTAAGAAGTCGATCTTCCAATCAAATTTGCTTTATAGGTGCTCCAAATCATTGTTGATTCAGCAGCATCAAGCAAATATGTAAGATCATTAAGGGTCGTGTCATAGTCTTTTACATAGTAGTCCTTAAAAAACTAACTATGTAACTTAGAAAGTGATTGAAGAACCTAGTCAACCACCAACTTCCTCAAAACTTTGACACCCAACTCTCCCGGCTTGTCAATATGTGACTTCATCTCCAAGATGTGAGCACACATAGACTTTGCTTGCTAATAGGGCTTGAGTGACCTTGAACTATTCAAGAACTTGTGGGTTAGAAAGAATAATTGGAGGAGATGGAAGAAGAGAAGTATGATATCCTTGATCCAATCGTGGGATATCATCATCATTAGGAAAGCTTGTTCCAAGAGATTTGGGAAGATCATAAATGTCTGAACCAAACATCAACAAGAGATTTGGGAAGATCATAAATCCTTAATATAACACCCAATATGAAATATTAAGGCTAGGACCCAACACAATATTTTATAGCTTGAAAGAGGGATGTCGTAATCGAATCTACAAAATATTTGAAGGTAGGAGAATGACGATTCACTAATTTCCACCATGAAAACGAAATAAATTATTAGGTTTTAATTTGATTTGAAATTCCTAGATCTTTTGAGATTCAATGAACTTTTCAATGGCATGTTCAAATCTCGATTGTGCCCTCTCAAGTTTGTGACTAGGATGCCGAGGATCACAAACAAGGTGTGAATAACCATGCAAATTAACTTGGAACTGTTTATTTTATCACCTAATCGTTGTGCCGGTCAACCACACGCACTCCACCAATCTATGATAAACCTTAAGCCACCCTTTGCCAACCTTGTTAAATCCAAGTTAGTGTCCCGGTTAACCACACACGCTCCACTAAAAACTTAAGCAAGGTGCAAAGTGTAATTTCATGGGTTAGCACCAAATTCACATTTTCCTAAGTAACTAAGATTAGGAATTTATAAGTGTTTAGTTACTTAGTATATATCATCATACTTTTAATGAAGGGAGAATTATAGTCTTGTCCTACCCGTTCGGCTAACGGACCTATGCCAGTCAAAGAAGCATTGGGTGAGCGTGGACATCCATTAAACTGCCATTTTATAGGCAGCAACCTTATACCCCCCGTAGAGACGGACTTCGTGAATGAGGCCTACTAACGGTTAGACCGACTTTGTTCTTATATATATATATATATATATATATATATATATATATATATATATTACTATTAACTATTAATATTATAATAGTATAATGGTTGAATTTTAAAATTTAAAATTCTAACGGTTTAACTTGGAATTAAAGTATTCATGAGGAGAAACTTTACAAATTCCAAAACTTGAGGGCAAGTTTTGAACAATTCAGAAAACTTTTCAATTCCATAACTTATGAGTTTAAAGTAGTTTTAATGGAAAAACTCTTCAAGTTCCATAACTTGAGGACAGGTTATGGAAGACTTCAAAACATTTAAAAATGAGACTTTTCATTTTTATAACTTATGAAAATATTATGAGTTTTAAAAATCGTAAATGTGACTTTTCATATAACTCGAGGACAAGTTAAAAAAACACATATTATGAACAACATTTAGATAAATTTGGATCGAAAGCAGATTATCACATAATTTTCTATTAATCTAAACTAACTCATATGAACAATATAATTCAAATCAAATAATTTTCATGAAATTATCCTAACCATTAAACTAATACAAAACATGAATCTATTGACAACTATCATTGAAATTGGATTAGCATGAACATTACCACATCAATAACAGGTTTACAAGTTCAAAAACAGCTTCGGGTAATGTTCCTAGTCCAATTCCAGCTAAAATACTCGAATATATGTTGTCAGGGGGTCCAACTCGTTGAGTGCATGAACCAAATTGACGAGTTGGATGAATTTACACATGGACTTGTCGAGTCCCTCAATGGACTCATTGGGTCCCCTGTCTTGAAAGCAAAAAAAAATTGATTTTTCTAGCTTTTTTCAGCAAATTGCATCAAGTATAATTGAAAAAAAGCCTAGGCTCTGATACCACTGAAGGGTTTTGAGCATTATAACACTCCTATGGTGTACATGCAACATTATAAACCTTGGATCTATGTTTTATTTATTATACATGAAAATATTCAATATTCCAAGGATTCATCCTAACTAGCATAATATGAAGTATATACAATACAACAATATAGTAGAATGACATACCTTTTGATGGAGCTTGAAGTCTTGAACCTTTAAGAGCTTAGTGCCCCAAGTGTTGCACCTCCAACGGTTCACACAACATTAAAAAAAATTGGAATAACTTGAGAAGAAGAATACTTAAGTTCTCTCTTTTGAAATCAGATTTGCCCTCTTATGTACTATACACCAGTGCCCATTTCATGAACTAGAGACCTCTTTATATAGTTTGGAGGACTAGGTTTACATTCATGTAAACCCTAATACCCATGACCTTTCATTTCCATAGGATCCATGGGTTATACACTCTATGGACTATCCATGAAAGCTTAGCCCAACCTAAATGAACTTGGCGCATCCTATATGTACATTAGAATCTATATTTAAGTAGTTCCTATTTGATCACTAAATTAATTCTTGATCAATATTAATTAAACAATATGATTCCATATTAATATATTAGAACTTATAATATATTAATATAAATCATAAGTATCCTTTTGTTTTCTTATTTTTTCTATCCAATTGATTTGATGCCATGCAACGCAAATGGACCATGCCAAATCGGTTCAAGCAGATACCAATTATAGTTATGGACTTAGACACTAATCCAACAATTTGATCTCTTTACAAGTCAAGAGTTAAGGTGAAATGAAAAAAAGTAGTTCACCAATGTATCATTTGATCCCTTTCCAAGTCAAGTGCCTAGGTGAAAAGTACAAAATCAGTCCACCAAGGTATCATTTGATCCCTCTCCAAGTCAAGTGCCAATGTGAAAAGAACAAATCACTCTATCAAGGTATCATTCTATATCATAATATCTACTTCGTGAAGGGAAAGTATCATCCAAGTAGATTCCTATAGTGCCTCTAATGAGGTATCGTGGTTCATATAGTTTTCATTGTGCCTTTTTACTTTCTTTCCAGTTTTCACATTCCAAAATTATCATTACCTATGTCATCATTTTTTAATAACATAGATTACTAGGAATATATAATTTGAAAAGACATATTTCACATATTAAAACATTCGTTCTTCTAAGACATTCTTTGATTTCAAAATGTTCTTTCTTTCAAGGCATTCTTTAAAAACATTCTTTTCAAAAGTATTTAATAGTTTCATTTCAAAACGTTTCACATATCAAAGAATTGGTAGTTCATTTTCATAAATTCATTTTTCCATATACCACAAGGTGCTAAAATGCCAACACATACTCACCTCAATCACAAGAAGATTTGGTAGTCCTCTTCTATCTCCTTTTCCATAAAGAAAAACTCTCAAACACGTCCTATGTAACATGTATAAAAATCGATAAAGTGTTTTGGCCACAACGCGATCAAGTGTATTGGTTGTGGGAGGTTGGAAACCAACATCCTAGTCATTGAATTCCACCAAATGTGACATTAGGATAGGATTATTGGATTGAGATTAGAACCATGATCAAAACTACTCAAGGGAGGTTATGTCACAACTAGCATTTGTGGGCTACGAAATTTTGTCTACGTGTAATCCACTCTTGTTGTATCTTGTAACTCCAAGTTTGACGTTATACATATTAATCATTTAAAAACAACTATTTGAATCAAAACTCACTCATGAATCCCTAAACCTAAATCAATATACTACATTCACTCTACTTGGGTTGTAACCATAACTTCCCGGTTCAAACCTATTATTGGCCCATGTATCATTTATTGGGCCTAATGGGCCAATAAACTCTCAATTGAATTATTTTGGGCTAAGAATCCTCATTTAGGGCCTAAATGGACCCACATTCATTAAACAATAACATTTTGGGCCATAAAAATTTTTATGGGCCTTATTGTACCTAAAATGTCTCACAATCCTTCATGGACCTTATTGGGCCGTAAACAACTTCCTTGAACTTCAATAGGCCGAAAAACCCATTTCCTTTTTTTTGTATTGCGCTGTAAACACACATATGGGCCCAATGGGCCGAAAACTTACTTGATGGGCGATACATTTACAGTTGTTGTTCCATTCTAACCCAACATTCAAATTTCTTTTCCCTCCCATCTCTAATTCTCAGTTTTATAATAAAAAGGAAAAGAAACATTGATTATTTGAATTAATGACACCTCAATATTACATAATGTATATCCATTCACAAAACACAACATTTATCTATGCAATCTCATGTTTCCATGCTACATGTTGTCTCACCTGTCTCTTCTTTTTCCCTTCGCTCGAAGCCACCCTAACCAACCTTACTTCACTCATTTTTCAAACATAAAAAATCCTCTATAACTCTCAAGAAACCTCTCATTTTCCTCCAAGAAAAATCGTGGGTTCTTGTGTGTGAGACCAAGGATAATCCATAAAAATCCATTCATTTTAATAAGCTACTTCCACTCAAGAAGATTAACTTCATGTTTATGTAAAACTTATTACTCTTAATCACTCCATTTTATGATTCTTGCTTCTTAAAGCTTCTTAGAACTCGAAAATCTCTTCAAGGAAGCTTGCTAGGACTGAAACCTCCTCAAATCTTCTTCAAAAAGCGAATCGATCAACCCAAAGTGAGTTTATACTCCTTATTTTCGATTCTTACTATGTTTTAGGGGAGGATACAAGTTGTTTTGTGTTAAATCTATGTGGTTATGCATGTTTATGTGTGTTTTCCATCTTATATGTTGTGACTATGTGTTAAAACCACATAAATTCGAAAGATCTTCTATAACTTGGTGATATTTGCAAACCAAATCATTACATGCAACTTACTATGAAGATGGAAAGTTTAAAACATGTTATGACACACTAGAAACAATATAAACCCATTTTAGGGGCCATTTTTGACAAATAAACAAAAAGGTGAAGCCTTTAGGTCATTCACGGTCTTACAAGGACCTAGGGAGTCATTTTATATGAAGATGGGTCTTAAGGACATTTATGGTTTTACAAGGACCAAAAGTGTTAATTTTCACAAACCGGGCTTAAAAATTTGGATCTTCACAGTTTCATGGGATTAATTTGTAAACTTTTGACTTTTGTGGACTAAATTGACATTTTAAACAAATTTGAGCCAAAAATATAAATTTTCAATTGAATAGGCTGAAAATGAAAATTTTATTAAACTTGGGCTAAAAAAGTTAATGATCATTTTTAACAAAAATGTGCCATAATTGTTAATTTTCGGTTTTATGGACCAAAAATGCCTATTTACAAAAAATAGGCCTTTTATGTCATTTCGGTAAACAATTGAGCTTAAATGATCAACGTAATAACAAATGGAACAAATACGTCATTTACACTTTTAATTGGGCCGGAATATACCTTACATGCTTGTTAGGCCTTACTGGGCCATTGGCATGTTTAAGTGGGCCTGGAATACAAACTACATATCTATTGGGCCTTTGTGGTCCAATTACATGCTTATTGGGCCTAGAATATACATTACATGTTATTTAGGCCTTTGTGGCCCATTTACATGCTTGTGGGTCCTAGTAGACTTAAAACATACACGGAACATTATTCACTACGTTACATAGTGTAATATAATATTCACGTAAATTCAGTTAAGGCTCTTGTGAGACATTCCATTCATTCGTACCTATCTAGTGTACAACCGTAAGCTTGTAGTTATAATCAGAGTCTCCTGGAGGGAGAATGAGAGTTTGTGTATAGATCTATGCGAGGTTTACTCCCCCACACTTGAGTTGTTCGCAACAGTTAGACTAGGCCAGTCTAGGATGACAAACCTTACCTTAAACAAGTCGGAGCCTGAAAAACGTCATGACAGGCGGATCACTCCTTATCAAGTATGGTTATAATGACTCACATAGAGATTAACTCCACTCTAAAAATTTACGGAATATATATAGAGTTTTGACTACACGAAATCATACATATACACACTGGTATCTGGTCTTAGGACTTTAAGACCACACCACTTTTACAATAAGAAAATATTGGATTTTCTTTGAAAAGCATACAATTATACAATACCCTCTAATTACAAAAAAAAATATAGGATTTTCTGGACTACTCTTTTTACACGTTTTCAAAACAGAAACATACATGCAAAACACAAGATTTGATACTAAACTTTCAAACCATTTTACAGAAAATATCGGATTTTCTGGTGTTTGCTAAATGATACAAAAGTTTTCATTCAAACATGCTTATGAACTCACCAACATTATATATGTTGACGTTTTCGAAATAACTTATATTCTCAGGAAATTGTTAAGCAGGTGGACATCAGGAACATGTGGAATTTGTTGCATTTTTTTTTTGCTATCATAATCCTTATATTTTTGGGATGTAACATTTGTAAACAATTAAAATGATGCAAACTCAGTATTGTTGTATTATTGTGCGTGTGAGGATGATACTTGCCTTGTTTCTATTATATTCACTATGATGATATTACAAGATGAAGTCACCCAACCCCCGAACGTTTCCGTTGTTTCTCCGGTTGGGGTGTGGCAGATTCGTATCAGAGCAATATTTATAGTGAACTGGCATATCTAATCATACAAGATATGTAACTATAAATACATTGTGACTAAAATACTCTGAAAAAAATAAAATCCATACCTATGTGTGCATTTTAGAGTACTGTCACAACAAGAAATAGTAAAAGTCTTTGGAGGATTTAAACATTACGGTTAAACTCGTGCAGTTATGTGTTCTTATTGGGGATAAATAGAGCCTGATCAACTATATTTATTCGAAATGCGACCAACATGTGTTCGGGAGTGGTTGTGGTGGTCAATGAATCAAAAACTTACCATCTAATTATCCAAAATATATTAAGGAACCAAACCTAAACAATTAAAATATTGTTGGAGTATTTCGCGCGTATTGTTCCCGTTCATCTCTCACGCCTTCTTTCTCATGCAGACTCCATGGATGAATTTCAACAAGGAGATCCCTACTATCAGGCCTTGGTGGCCGACGGTTGGATAGAAGAAGTAGGAGTGGAAGAATATCACAAAACGGACTATGAGGCAGGAGAATCCGATAAGGAGGAAGATGAGGAAGAAGGTATTAGAGAAATCCTTATTGGACCCCATAATTCGGAAGCAATACTAGCTCAGCATGTAATTCAGGAATACACCACCGACCGACTACGCCTCTTGGAGGAGGAGGTAGCCACTCTTAGGCAGCAACTCTTTGTGGCTGAAGCTAGAGCCGTACAAGTATAATAGATAAATGAAGAGATCACTCTGGAGATGAGTGATTTAGCTGACCTTGTGGCATGATATTTTAGCATCTGAGCACCACCACCAGATGCATCCACCCATGATTAGGATCAGCTCCACCCCCACCACTATTTGTTACGATTCTCTTTGATGTACTAAGATGGTTATTACTAGTAAAACAATTATGTGTTTATCGTGATGTTGTTTTCTGCTATGTGTTCTATTTTTCCTTATTCCATGTTATTATATAAATTCACTTATATGCACAACCGAGCCACCGAAACCCCTAGACACTCAAGGATATCAAAACCAAAATAATATATGGTTAGAATTAGCATTCATGCAAATCTACTACTACTTATCACCATAAATACATCTTAGGGATGCAGGTTGAAACAATTAGAATCATACAACCAAACATGAAATGACTGTCATTACTTACGAGCTTACTTATCATCATGCAGCAGAAAAATGTCTTCCCATAGAAATAACCAGCACACCAGTGAGACACCATTCCTATATATAGATACCGCTACATTCCAAGTTGCTATAATAGCTGTTGTAACCGTTGTCATGGCGCAACTCAATGTAAACAACACCAACAAAGATGGAAACAATATCGACAACTCCTGCCATAGTAACATCCATGGAAACCAACGAGTGATAACTTAACAAGGCACTCCAAACGCCAAACTTAAGAGTAGGAAGCGAGAGTTTGGGAGTAAGATAAAGGGAGCAGAACTGTTGATACCGATACAATGAAGGAAGGGGATAACAAGAAAAACAAGGACAGCAAATGAAGGGACTGTAGCAGTCTACGCTACTTCTGCTCAAGTTGCGCCAACACCAACTACTCCCGCCTCAACTACACAAACCACTACCAGACAATACTTAGGAACTTTACCAAAATGTAACAAATGCAGCTACCACCACCATGGCGAGCGTAGAGAAATGAATTGTACCAACTGCAACCGCAAGGGGCACAATACCCGGTACTGTAGATCTCCACCCCAACAAAACCAACAGCCAAACAACAACAACAACGTCGGGGCCAACCATACTTGTTATGGATGTGGATGAACTGGTCATTTTAGGTGGAATAGCCCTAAAGCCAACAACCAAGGGGCAGGAGGATCAGGCAGTGTCCTGACCTTGGGCCAAGGATAGGCAGTTCAACACCTAACGGTTGTCACTGGTACGTTCCTCCTTAACAACACTTACTCATGCATTATATTTGACAGTGGAACCGATAAGAGTTTTGTGAGTAATAAATTCAGACACTTACTAAAACAACAACCCTAGAAGCTAAGTGAAGCCTTCAAGGTGGAGATGGCTAATGGGAAACTGAAACAACCAAATACGTTTACATAGGGTGCATATTAATAATAAACAACTATTCATTTCAAATAGATTTGATGCCAGTAAATATTAGGAGTTTGATGCGATAATCGGCATGGATTGGTTAAGCCCCCACCATGGTGATATTATGTTCCACGAGAAGGACGTTCTCCATCACCTCCCCAACCACGAAACCCTAATAATCAATGGTGATAAACCTAGAGCCAATCTTTGTCTTATCTCGTGCATCAAGGCACAAAAATGTATGCACAAGAAAATTTATACCTTCCTCACTCACGTGGTGGATAAGGCAAAATAGGGAATAAACCTCGAAGATATTCCAGTGGCATGTGACTTTCCGGATGTGTTTCTTGAAGACCTTCCGGGAATACCCCCAGAGGGACAGGTTGGTTTTCGAATCAATCTAATACCAGGAGCCACATTAATTGCCAAATCACCCTACAGGTTACCTCCCGCCGAAATGTATGAGTTATCCAGTCAATTAAGAAAACTTCTGAACAAAGGGTTCATCAGGCCAAGCTTCTCACCCTGGGGAGCACCGACCTTGTTTATCAAGAAGAAGGATAGATCCTTCAGAATGTGCATCGAATATCGGGAGTTGAACAAACTCACTATTAAAAACCGATACCTACTTCCATTAATTGATGATCTATTTGACCAGCTTCAAGGAGCTAGTTATTTATCGAAAATAGATCTAAGATCCGATTATCATTAACTCCGAGTCCGGGAAGAGGATATTAAAAAAACTGCTTTTTGAACCCAATACGGCCATTACGAATTTGTTGTTAGGCCCTTCGGTCTGACAAATTCCCCCACAACATTTATGGACCTCATGAATCGAGTCTTCCGCCCATTCCATAATAATTTCATAATCGTCTTCATTGATGATATACACATATACTCTCCAAGTAAGTAGGAGTACGACCAGCATCTATGCCAGATCTTGGAAACTCTAAGAGCCGAGAAGCTATATGCAAAACTCTCCAAATGTGAGTTCTGGATTCTTAGTGTAAATTTCTTGGGTCATGTAGTCAGTAAGGAGGGAATTCATATGGATCCTTCCAAAATCAAGTCTATTGAAGGTTGGACGATTCTCAAGACAACAAAAGAAATCCGGAACTTCTTGGGTCTTGCGGGCTACTACCGAAGGTTTATTCATAATTTCTCCAAGATAGCCAAGCCCCTCGCCACTCTAACACAAATGGCGTACCCTTCAACTGGACGGACAAACAAGAAGTTGCTTTCCAAACCTTGAAGTGAGCCCTTTGTAGTGCCTCGGTGCTTTCTTTGTCGAAAGGAACAGAAGACTTCATGGTGTATTGTGACGCCTCAAACCAAGGGCTAGATTATGTGCTGATGCAACTCGGAAAAGTGATGGCATATGCATGTAGAAAATTAAAGACCCACAAGGTAAATTACCCTACCCATGATCTCGATCTGGGAGCAGTAGCCTTCGCCCTAATGATTTCAAGGCACTACCTCTATGGTACAAAGTGCACCATCTTCACGGAACACAAAAGCCTCCAGCACATTCTAAATCAAAAAGGAGCTGAACATGAGGCAGTGAAGGTGGGCTGAGGTGCTAAAAGTTAAGAATGCGAGATCAAGTACCACCCAGACAAGGCTAAAGTGGTAGTCGATGCCTAGAATAGGAAAGAATACTCAGGTTGCTGGGTGAAAACATTATCGATACCATCCACTCTCATCTAACTACACAAATCAGGGAGGCTCAATTAGAGGCATTAAAGCCGGGAAATACCGCTAATGAAACACTGCACATGATAGACAAGAATCTGAATGTCAAGGGGGACAGAGCCTACTACTTCATGGAACGTATCTGCATCCCAAAATGTGAAGGATCATTGATGTAGTCATGAACGAATCGCATGAAACACGATACTCTGTCCATCCAGGTTCCGATAAGATGTATATGGACATTAAACAACATTATTGGTGGCCCAACATGAAAGAAGAAATTGCCACTTATGTGGGAAAGTGTCTCACTTGTGCCAAGGTTAAAGTGGAATATCAAAATCCCTCATGATTGTTACAATATCCAGTAATACTCGAGGGGAAATAGCAAAGGATCACCATGGATTTTATAACCAAATTACCTAAGACAACAGACGAATTGGACACTATCTGGGTGATTGTCAATAGGCTGACAAATTCCTTCCATTTCCTACCAATAAGGGACACATACAAAATGGAGAGGCAAACACGAATCTCTATACAAAAATTGTGAGAATCCATGGAGTGCCGATATCTATTATATCGGATCGAGATTGTAGATTTACTTCATGATTTTGGCAGTCGCTCCAGAAGGCAATAGGAACACAACTAGACATTAGCACTACTTACCACCCTCAAACCGACAGCCAAACCGAGCGAACCATTCAAATGCTTGAAGATATGATCTGAGCCTGTGTGATTGATTTTGGTAGGGTGTGGGATACCCACTTTCCCTTAATTGAGTTCTCGTACAATAACAGCTATCACACGAGCATTAAGGTAGCTACTTTTGAGGCTTTGTATGGTCGCAAATGTACATCGCCTATTTGTTGGGTTAAGGTGGGAGACACCCAGCTGACAAGAGGACAAATGTCACCCTCCCAAACTGAAATGGCGAAAACATTCGGGGTGGAGGACGTCATGTATAGTATCATAACAGTGCACAATAGTAAAATAAACAACAACATCCATTGCGTTAATAAAATAGTTAATACATGTGTTTTCTTTGTATAGCAGTATGACACCAAAAATGTAAAGCAAAATAAAATATGAGTCTGAACATGCTCCGCCTTCTAAAAAATCTGAGCCTGAGTACATGTCTCCTGGTTTCCTGAGAATACAAGTTATTTTGAATGAGAGTAACAACATTTAAGTTGGTGAGTGCATAAGTATTTTAGTTTCAAGTGTTTGAATTTGTTTCATGAAAATGTTTGTATTTGTTTAGTAAAAATGTTTGCATCTGACTAGTGAAAATGTGTGTATCTTTCCCAGAAAATCCTATATTTTCTGCATTTAAATGAAAAGTAGTCTTTTACCAAGACTCATATGTTTGTATGACCTGTTTTCTTGAAAGTAGTGTAAAATGTATGTTTGTACTTGAAATAGTTTAAATGTATGTTTTCCATATTTGTAAAACTATCTTTACTCGAAAATAGTATTCATTTCTCATGTGAGAATATCACTGTATGAATGTAATGGAAAAATTAAGATTTACAGTAGTTATTGTATAAAACACACTACTAATGCATTAACTACCTTGAAAACCAACTGGTTAACTAATGTTAAATGCGATAAGGTTGTAACCATGCTCGATAGACTAGTATAAAACACGACATTCTTCAGGCATCGAAAATGGTATGATATTTGTCACCCATAGACCTGCAGGTCCCACTGTAGCTAGCAGCAAGGTGTAGGATGGTTAATCTCGTATAGATCTATACACAAACTCACGCTCTCCCTCCAGGAGACTCTTGTTATAAAACGTGATATAGAAAGTGTATTACTATGCCATGAAATAGTATCTCACATTTTAGTTATCTTGCTCTTTGTATAGTATGTAAGTTCCTTCTTGTTCTTGAAAATGAATAGTATGTTTTGTAAATAAATAGCAATAGTATGTATGTATTGACTCATATATTGTTACTCTGTTCTAGTAATAGTATGTAGTGATCCTCTAAACTATACATATTATAGTTTACGACTATTTTTGGTTGAACTGCTACTGATTTATAGAAAAGACTCAATTGTCCAACATATGCAACTCAGTTGAGTATATTCCTTGAAACAAATGAGGTTTAATATTCAGGCATATATTTAGCAAGTATAACTATGATTTAGCCGACAGTCGGACTAGTGATCCTATCCTAAGCCCACAACCAAACAAGGAACATGAGTTACAGTATTTAGCAATAGTCCTAAGTCCGTTATACCATACTTATACATAAATATGTACACGAATATGATTTTGATATAAATAGAAATCTAACAATAGTTTTCAAAGAGTTTTAAAGTGATTTTTAACAACATTTGAGCATAAGAAACCCTTTTGTTTGTTTTTTTCCACATGTAAATGACTAACACAAATATATTGTCTTCTACTTGTATTACCCCCTAAAAGCATATAAAAGAGTAAATTGTAGGGGATGAACTCACGTTTGGGAGTGATTTGACAAAGGGTTCGATATAGGTTTATTGATTTTACAAGCTAGCTCCCGGGACAAAACAACTCCTAAATAGCAATTTAAGCAATATATAGGAATGAAATTAGTGAATATAATCTCTCAGGCTTTAAGGAAACACCTTAGGGTGTAAGAATGACTTACAAAAGAAGTTTTAGAACCGAAATCAAGAGGCTACTGGATGTTTACGGCGTGCCTTCGGTGTTCACGGCCACAGAGAGTTTTCGGCCTCTGAAGATCAAGTGTTTTCAACCGTAAATTCAGGAATGAAGAGTGTTTAATTGTGAAGAGAAGAACACTAGATGTTCTTAATATGGTCAGGAGGTGGATTGGATGATCTTCGGATGATATATGAGACGAAAACTTGGTTTTCGATTGGAGACATTGAAAGAAAAGGGATTGAGTTTTCAGTCAGAAGAGTAGAAGTGATAAGATTTCCTGTCAAACATATATATATATATATATATATATATATATATATATATATATATATATATATATATATATATATATATATATATATATATATATATATATAAGGGAGAGTTTTTGGTCCGAAGGAGTTCACGACCCGAAATGGTTTATGGCCCGAAGGAGTTCACGGCCGAGAACCAGGGACAATTACCGCCCGAAGGCTCGTTTTCGGTCCGAGGGTTTAGTGCCCGACGAAGGTTTGCGGTTCTTGGGTGAAGGCTCCTCGGTTCCAAATGTTTTCCCTCCAAAACATACAACACTCAAGGATACTAGGTTTATACACCTATAACTCATTAATATAACTCTATTTAAGATAAATAAAGATTAAGTTTGACCTTTATTAGATAAGTGTGACTTTAGTTAAACAAGTTTGAATTTTACAAGATAGAAATTACAGGTTGTCACAAGAAACATCAAATAACACTCTTATAGGACCCACGATAATTCAGGAAACGACAGAGAAAATAATTCATATCAAGGCACGACTCCAAGCATCGCGAGACCGACAAAAGAGCTATGTTGATAAAAGATGAAAGCCTATGGAATTTCAAGTAGGAGATCGGGTGCAATTGAAGGTCTCTCCCAAGAAGGGGATGATCCGTTTTCGGAAGCGCGGAAAACTTAATCCGCGATACATCAGGTCATTCGAGATTCTTGCCCGGATTGGTCCGGTGGCTTATAGGTTGCAGCTACCTGCAAATCTCAACAACGTACACCCCGTGTTCCACATGTTGAATCTAAAAAAGTGCTTAACAAATGAAACCCTCGTTGTCCCCTAGATGAGATCGAGGTAAAAGAGAATCTCCTATACATCGAAAAGCCGGTTGAGATAATAGATAGATAAGTGAAGCGTACAAAACAAAGCCGCATTTCGATGTGAAGGTTCGATGCAATGCTAAGAGTGGGCCGGAATTCAGATGGGAACACGAAGAACAAACGAAGAAAAAGTACCCTCAACTTTTCTCTCGTTCCTAAGAACAACTTTCAAAAGAATTTCAGGATGAAATTCTCTCTAACAGAGGGATGATGTCACAGCTAACATTTTTGGGCTAGGAAATTCAGTCTACATGTAATCAACTCTTGTTGTATCTTGTAACTCCAAGTTAGACGTTATAGATATTACTCATTCAAAAACAACTATTTGAATCAAAACTCACTCATGAAGCCCTAAACCTAATTTAATATACTACATTCACGCGACTTGGGTTGTAACCCTAACTTCTCGATTCAAACCTATTATTGGGTCATGAATCATTTATTAGGCGTAATGGGCTGATAAACTCTCAATTGAATTATTTTTGGCTAAGAATCCTCATTTGGGGCCTAAATGGACCCACCTTGATTATACTATAACATTTTGGGCCATAAGACTTTTTATGGGCCTTATTAGACCTAAAATGTCTCACATTGCTTCATGGGCCTTATTGGGCCAAAAACAACTTCCAATCAAAATGAATGGGCCGAAAAACCCATTTTCTTTTATTTTATTGTGTCATAAACACACATGTGGGCCTAATGGGCCAAAACTTACTTATTGGGCCATACATTTACGGTTGTTGTTCCATTCTAACCCAACATTCAACATTCTTTTCCCACCCATCCATAATTCTTGGTTTTATACAAAAAAGGAAAAGAAACAAGGATTATTTGAATTAGTGACACCTCAATATTACATAATGTATATCCACGCAAAAAACAGAACATTTATCTATGCAATCTCATGTTTCCATGCTACATGTTGTCTTACCTCTCTCTTCTTCTTACCTTCGGCCGAGAGCACCCTAACCAGCCTTACTTCACTCATTTTTCAAAAACAAAAAATCCTCTCTAACTCTCAAGAAACCTATCATTTTCCTCCAAGAAAAATCTTGGGTGCTTGTTTGTGAGACTAAGGATAATCCATAAAAATTCATTCATTTTAGTAAGCTACTTCCACTCAAGAGGACCGAAACCTCCTCAAATCTTCTTCAAAAAAACAAATCCATCAACCCAAAGTGAGTTTATAACCCCTATTTTCGGTTCTTACTATGTTTTAGGGGAGGATACAAGTTGTTTTGTGTTAGATCTATGTGGTTATGCATATTTATGTTATATGTTGTGACTATGTGTTGAAACCACATAAATTCGAAAGATCTTCTATAACTTGGTGATATTTGCAAACCAAATCATTACATACAACTTACTATGAAGATGGAAAGTTTAAAACATGTTATGACAAACTAGAAACAATATAAACCCATTTTAGGGGCCATTTTTGACAAATAAACAAAAACGTGAAGCCTTTAGGGCATTCACGGTTTTACAAGGACCAAAGGAGTCATTTTATATAACGATGGGTCTTGAGGATATTTATGGTTTTACAAGGGCCGAAATTGTTACTTTTCACAAAATGGGCTTAAAATTTTAGGCCATCACAGTTTCATGGTATTAATTTGTAAACTTTTAACTTTTGTGGACTAAATTAACATTCTAAACAAATTTGAGCCAAAAATGTAAATTTTCGGTTAAATGGGCTGAAAATGAAAATTTTATTAAAATTGGGCTAAAAATGTTAATTTTTTGTGCATTTGGGTCGAAAATGACAAATTTTATAAAATTGGGCCGAAATTGACAATTGTAACATAAGTGGGCTAAAAATATCATTTTATTTTGAAGCAAACCCTTAAATGTAAACTTTGGTCTTAAGGGACCTAAAGCGTCATTTTTACCAAAAGCATGCCTTAATTGTAAATTTTCGGTTTTATGGACCAAAAATTTATTTTTACAAAAAGAGGGCCTTTTATGTCATTTTGGTAAACAGTTGAGCTTAAATGATCAACGTAATAGCAAACGGAACAAATACGTCATTTACACTTTTAATTGGGCCGGAATATGTCTTACATGCTTGTTGGGCCCTATTGGCCCCTTTGCATGTGTAAGTGGGCCTAGAATACACACTAGATGTCTATTGGGCATTTATGGTCCAATTACATGCTTATTCAGCCTGGAATATACATTACATGTTATTTGGGCCTTTGTGGCCCATTTACATGCTTGTTGGCCCAATAGACTTAAAACATACACGGAACATTATTCACTACGTTACATAGTGTAATATAATATTCACGTAAATTCAGCTAAGGCTCTTGTGAGACATTCCATTCATTCGTACCTATCTAGTGTACAACCGTAAGCTTGTAGTTATAATCAGAGTCTCCTGGAGGGAGAATGAGAGTTTGTGTATAGATCTATACGAGGTTTACTCCCCCACACTTGAGTTGTTCACAACAGTTAGACTAGGCCAGTCTAGGATGACAAACCTTACCTTAAACAAGTCGGAGCCTGAAAAACGTCATGACAGGCGGATCACTTCTTATCAAGTATGGTTATAACGACTCACATAGAGATTAACTCCACTCTAAAAATTTACGGAATATATATAGAGTTTTTACTATACGAAATCATACATATACACACTGGTATCCGGTCTTAGGACTTTAAGACCACACCACTTTTACAATCAGAAATTTTCGGATTTTCAATGAAAAGCATACAATTATACAATACCCTCTAATTACAACAAAAAAATATAGGATTTTATGGACTACTCTTTTTACACGTTTTCAAAACAGAAACATACATGCTAAACACAAGATTTGATACTTAACTTTCAAACCATTTTATAGAAAATATCGGATTTTCCGGTGTTTGCTAAATGATACAAAAGTTTTCATTCAAACATGCTTATGAACTCACCAACATTATATATGTTGACGTTTTCAAAATAACTTGTATTCTTAGAAATCGTTAAGCAAGTGGGCATCAGGAACATGTGGAATTTGTTGCTATCATAAACCTTATATGTTTGGGATGTAACATTTGTAAACAAGTACAATGATGCAAATTTAGTATTGTTGTATTATTGTGTGTGTGTGTGTGATGATGATGATGATACCTACCTTGTTTCTATTATATTCACTATGATGATATTACAAGATGAAGTCACCCAACCCTCGGGCGTTTCCGCAGTTTCTTCGGTTCGGGGGTGTGACAAATTTGTATCAGAGAAATGTTTATGGTGAACTGGCATATCTAATCATAGAATATATGCAACTATAAATACAGTGGGACTAAAATACTCTGAACAAATTAAAATCCATACCTATGTGTGCATTTTAGGGTATTGTCACAACAAGAAATAGTAAAAGTCTTTGGAGGATTTGAACTTCGCGGTTAAACCCGGGCAGCTATGTGGTCGTATTGTGGATAAATAGAGCCTGATCAACTATATTTATTCAAAATACGACCAACATGTGTTCAGGAGTGGTCGTGGTGGTCAATGAATCAAAAACATACCATCTAATTATCAAATGTATTAAGGAACCAAACCTAGACAATCAAAATATTGTAGGAGTATTCTGTGCGTATCCTTCCTGTTCATCTCTCATTCCTCCTTTTCCATGCGAACTCCATGGATGAATTTCAGCTAGGAGATCCCTACTATCAGGCCTTAGTGGCATACGTATGGATAGAAGAAGTAGGACCAGAAGAAGATCACGAAATGGAATATGTGGCGGGAGAATCCGATAAGCAGTCAAATGAGGAAGAAGGCATTTGAGAAATCCCTATGGGACCCCATCCTTCAGATGAAATACCAGCTCAGCACACAATCCAGGAAGACTCCACCGACCGAGTACGCCTCTTGGAGGAGATGGTAGCCACCCCTAAGCAGCAAGTCTTTGTGGCTGAAGCTAGAGGCGTACACGCATAACAGAAAAATTAAGAGATCACTCGAGAGATGAGTTATATCGTTGACCTAGTGGCACAATATTTTGGCATCTGAGCACCACCACCTAATGCATCCACCCCCGATTAGGATCGGCTCCACCCCCCCCCCCCCACCACCACTACTATTTGTTATGATTCTATTTCATGTACTAAGATGATTATTAGTAGTAAAACAATTATGTGTTTATCGTGAAGTTGTTATCTGCTACGTGTTCCATTTTTCCTTATTTCATGTTATTATATAAATTCAATTATATGCACAATCAAGCCACCGAAACCGCTAGATACTCAAGGATCTCGAAACCAAAATAATTTATGGATAGACTTAGCATTCCTGCAAGATCTACAACTACTTATCACCAGAAATACATCTTAAAGGATGTAGGTTGAAACAATGAGAATCATACAACAAAATGCAAAATGACCATCGTTACTTACAGGGATGCTTATCATCATGCAGCAGAAAAATGTCATCCCACAGCAATAACCAGCACACTAGTGAGACACGAATCCTACAGATAGATTCCGCTACATTCCAAGTCGCTGTAATAGTTGTTGTAACCGCTGTCATGGCGCAACCCAACATAAACAACACCAACATAGATGGAAACAGTATCGATAACTCCCGCGGTAGTAACAACCATAGAAACCAACGAGTGATAACTTAACGAGGCACTCCAAACCCCAAACTTAAGAGCAGGAAGCGAGAGTTTGGGAGTAAGAGAAAGGGACCAAAACTACTGATACTGAGACCGAGAAGGAAGGGGATAACAAGAAAAACAAGGAAAACAAACGAAAGGGAGGACAGAACTAGGGATCCTCCAAAAAGCAACAAACCATAGCAGTCCACGCTGCTACCACATAAGTTGTGCCAGTACCAATTGCTCCAGTGTCAACTACGCAAACCATTACCAGGCAATACGCAGGAACTTTACCAAAATATACCAAATGCAACTACCACCACGGCGAGTGCAGCGAAATGAAGTTTATCAACTGAAATCGCAAGGGGCACACTGCCCAGTACTGCAGATCTCAACCCCAATAGAACCAACAACCATACTTGTTATGGATGTCGAGGAACTACAACAATAACACCGGGGCCATCCACAATTGTTATGGATGTCGAGGAATAGGCCATTTTAGGGGAATTCCCCCATAATCCCGAATTATAACAATAAATAAACATCCAATTAACATTTGAATTACAATCCTTGACTAATGAACCAAACTTAGGGTAAATGACCACTTTACCCTATTCATAATTGGGTCCAAGAACTATACCCAATTCATAATCCAGAAGCCCAAAATTATACAAAGCCAATTATTGGCCCAATTTTCCAAATTAGGCCCAAACTCCTTATTAGTCCTTATCTTAAGGTTCAACTCTTCACTTAGCCCAGAACACTCATACTCAGGTAGACCAATATGGGTCCAAGAATTCAAGCCCAAAAGGTGGCCTAACACCCGAAACCCAAAATTCAAATTCCAATAGAAGACGTACGTGGGGTACAGTCCTTCGGTATGTAGTGTGTATACCAGTCCTTGCATTGAACCACAGTAGGATGGCTGACTAAGTACGGGGGTGTACTTCTCTTTACCCGGGACGTACCCTCGCAGAGTCCAAAATCTCAATAAGTGCTTAATGGCATAAGCACTTAAGCCCAAACTTCAAATCCATGTTCCAAATGCACCTTAGAGTAATAAAATCTCCAACTTTATGACTTTAGGCATCCAAAATGTCCTTAATACATGGTCTTAATCCATAAAGACCTTCCATAAGAAGCATTGAGCCAAACTAGCTAAAGCAACCTCATTTTTTTTAGCTTAGAACCCATCCTAGGGCCTGAAAGGACAACCCAAAACGACCAACACAAAGCATGCACAAAAATGGGACTTTTAGGGACAAAAGAACATAATAAAGCCACCAAGATGAGATCTAAGCAAACCAAGCATAAAGGTTGCAACTTTTTACCTTTTGGAGCTTCGCAAAAAGATGATGATCCTAGATCTAGAAGCTTGCTTTCCTTCCTAGACTCCTTGATGCACTTCCTTCTCCTTTAAGCACAAAAATATCACACTTTAAGCTCAAAACACTCATCTATGGGACTAGGATTTGCTAAGAACGAATCAAGGATTTGGAGGCTGAAAGGGTGAGGCTAAATGATCCATAAAGATGTTTAAATACTCCAAAAACCCTAAAAATTAGGGTTTCACTAGGACATTCGTACGCCCGACGTACATATGTGAACGCCCTGTGTACTAGGGTGCGCCCTAGTATGCTTAACATACTCACATGTACGCCCAGCCTAGTACTCCTGCTCTCGAAATTACCATTTTGCCACTAGAGCTTCTTAGGACAACATCTTTATAATCCAAGGACCCAAAAGGAAATATTCAAATACAAAAGAAGGATTTGAAAAATACCTAAAAACACAGGATGTTACAACTCGATCTAGACTTCATCCTCGAAGTCTGCTACAACAAAAATTAAATCTAGTTAATTCTCTCCCATCTCAACCTCTAGCTCCCTGGTCCACTCGGAGCCCCTCCGATGCTGCCATTGTACCTTTACCAAAGGTACTTCCTTGTTGTGAAAAACCTTCACCTTTCTCGCTAAAATATCTATGGGCCTCTCAACATAGTTCAGACGCTCATCACCTAAATATCATCCAATTACACAACTTCATCCTCATGCAATACACACTTTCGTAGCTGCGAAACATGGAAAGTGTTATGGATCTGACTGAGCTTCTCAAGAAGATCCAATTTGTAGGTGACCTAGCAAACCTTGGCAATAATCCAGAATGGTCTAATATATCGGGGACCCAATTTCCCCCTCTTCCTGAAGAGAATCACACCTTTCCAAGGTGAGACCTTCAGTAACACCATGTCACCGACCAGAAACTCCAACTCGGATCGGCACCAGTCGGTATAGCTCTTCTACTAACTCTAAGTAGTCTGCAATCTCTGCTTGATCTACTAAATCTTCTCCAGAGTCTGAAGGATCACCTCGGTCTGCCCCATGAACCTATGACCAACCTCGCCCCAACAGACTGGGGTACTACACCTTCATCCATACAAGAGCTCAAAAGGCGGACCACCAATGCTAGAGTGAAAATTTTTGTTTTATAAGAACTTTGCAAGAGATAGGTAGGAGTCCCAGCTCCCACCAATCTCAGTGCCACAGGGTCGCAACATATACTTAAGAGTTTGTATCGTCCGCTCACTCTGGTCATCGGTCTGCGGATGATAAGTTATGTTGAAGTGAAACCTCGTGCCCAGTTCCTCATGGAACTTTTGCCAAAAACGGGAGGTGGACCGAATATCATGGTCAAAAACAATGGAGACCAGAACTCCATGGCGAGCAATGATCTCGCGAATATACACATCGGCCAACTTCTCAGCTGAAGAACTCTCCCGAATCATCAAGAAATGGGCACTCTTGGTCAATTGATCCACGATGACCCAAATAACATCAAAAACCTTTGTCGTCTTCTGCAACTTGGTGATGAATTCCAATGAAATCTGCTCCCATTTCCACATGGGAACCTCTAGAGGCTGCAGCTTGCCATGCAGCCTCTCATGTTTGACCTTGACCATCCTACAAGTCAAGCACCTCTCCACGAACTAGACGATCTCTGTCTTCATGCACGACCACCAATAGCTTAATCTTAGATCCCGATACATCTAGGTGGCCACCAGATGGACAAAAAAATGAGACTTATGAGCCTCCTCCAACACAATCTTTTTTAACACACTACATATAGGAACCCATACCTGACCACAACGGGTCAACAAACCATGACTATCTGGAACAAATCTGGTGATGTCGCCCCTGATCCTCTCAATCTTCCAATTCTCTTCCCAAACGCCCTCAGACTAAGCTTCCCTAATCAATCCCATAAGCAGAGAATCCACATATATCCTAATACATGATACCCCAACAGAAGGTCCAGCCGACTTATGGCTCAAGGCATCTGCCACCACATTTGCTTTACCCGGATGGTAAAGGATCTCGTAATCATAATCCTTGACTACCCCTAGCCACCTGTGCTGCCTCATGTTCAGGTTCGACTGATCCATAATGTGCCTTAAGCACTTTTGATCCCTGTATATAGTACAACCGACCCCATAAAGATAATGCCTCCAAATCTTGAGGGCAAAAACCACTATCGCTAACTCCAGGTCATGTGTCGAATAACCTCGTCTCGTGCGGCTTCAAATGTTGCGAAATCATAAGCTATCATCTGTCCTATTTGCATGAGGACCTCCCCTAAACCAATTATGGAAGCATCACATAATACCACGAAATCCTTTATCCCCTCTGGTAGGGTCAACACCAGGGCCTCACATAATCTCTGCCGAAGGGTCTCGAATGTTGATTGCTGCCCAAGGCCCTGTCGGAAATCCACCCCCTGATACATTGAAGAAGCAGATGCACTGTGATCGTTGGTGATAGAAGCTCTCAAAGGACACTCCAACTCCCCTAAGGGTATAGAAAACTCCCTACTAAATGACTGAGAAAAAAAGGTCTGACTCCCAACCGAGTCAAACAACACTAAAGCAGGAAAGGAGTTCACTAGGAATGTACTAGTCACAACATCTGAAGCTGCTCTGGCCTCCTCGGCAGTGATCTAAAAAGCGTGACATCAAGCCGTCGAGGGCTCCTCCTTCCCCTGGCACCGATCTGTGATCCTCAAGGTAGCTGGCACGGGGGCCTGTGTCATCTTGGCAGCTAGAAATGGATAGTTGAACTTGATATGGACAACATGATCACAATGATAGAAAACCTAGTATTGTAAACTGGGGCTAACTGGCAACAATCCCTCGTATAGTGCCTCTCCCTGCCACACTTGTTGCATACCCCTCTTCATTGACAAGCTCCATCATGAACCTTTCTGCACTTCCCACAAGTGCGGCCTCGCTGACCCCCAGACCTAGAATCAGCGGCCTTGAACTGCTTTGGCACTGAGTGCTACTATTTCGGGGCTGGTCTTTGTTCCCTCAACTAAAGCTCTATCTAAAGCTCATGCCACCTAGCGATCTCCTGCAACTCCAACAAAGAATCAAACTGTTAGGTGGAAATAAACGGTCTGATATTCATCTTGAGCATGCTCAAATAACAGGTTATCTGAGCCTACTCTGAAGCAAACTCAAGGAAAAACGTGGTCCTCTCAGTAAATGCTCGGGTGATCTCCGTGACCGACTCTGATCCCAGCCTCAGGTCCAAAAAAATCATGGGCCAACCTCTCACGCTCAACCTGCGACACATATCGAGTACGAAGCATCTCCATGAACAGATCCCAAGACACCGCAGCCCTCTACTCAGTAGAATGTGATCCCGTAACAAGTCTCAACCAGTCCTTCGCTCCGGACCTCAAGAGGCTCAGAGCGCACCTAACCTTCTTGTCAGCTGGGCAAGAGAAGGTGAAAAATCATCGCACAACATTAGATAGTCACCTTGGCTATGATCGGATCCTAAACTCCATCGAAGGCCGGGGGCTTCATATTATCAAAGTCCCAATACTAAAAAACCCGACCCTATCCAACACCTGCAGCTGTCACGGCTACGGAGGCAGTAGCAGTTGCAATCTCAGCAATGGTTGCGTATCTATCATCAAAGAAGTCCATCATTACGGTATTAATAGACCCAAATAACTTCGGTATTTGATCCCGAACGATCGCCACAACCTCCCCATGGAGAATATCGCTAATCCTGGAATCCAACTCATCAGCTCCAATTGGTCTCCCAACTCCTAATCCCGACCCGGATCCAGTCTCAAATCGCCTCATAGTAACCATATTGAAAAACACTAGGGAGATATCTGATAACACATATAACCAAAATGGGGAACCAACTCCCAACAAAGCCCTAGGGGATGTGACTTCCTTGCTACACGTACGGGTCCTATGCTTTCCGTGGTACGGGCCCATTCTACCTTTCACACCTACCAATAGTTGTCTCATAGGATCACCACAATAACCCTAACAATAAACTTCCCTTTAACATACTCAGGCACTCTACCCTCACTTACTAGATGAAGGCCACACATATCGACTGGCCAGGTGACCCCACATAACTCATCTTACACTAACTGCCACACGACCCTCCATTGGTGTCAGATAATTATTGCATGAATACTATCACATACTACATGACTTAAACAATCTTAGGCTAAAGGTTTCAATCCCACAACGGTTGGAATCAAACAAGAGCTACGCAATAGAACCAATTCCGTTACTCCAAGTACATTTAACCCATGCAATATGCAACTAAGTGTATTCATGGAACAACTAGTTGACAAACAAAAGAGTCATACAATAATCAATAGGGTACTCTACAGGAGAGAAGGCATCAAATATCAGACAATTCTAATATACGATTCCTGAGGATCCCTACCTTGTTACTGGCATGTTGTTCTAATCATATCAAAACATAATCAAATAACTTGTGTAGTAATTTGGGGTCACTTCCTGGCTCCGGCTGATAGTACACCTTGCATCCTCCTCTATTATTTTGAAAACCGTTTGAAAATTTCTTTTAAAATTATTTTTCCTTAGTTTGAGACTTGATTCACACAAGTGTTCCTCTAATTCACTCAAACCAAGGCTTAAAAACCAACTTGTAACATTCATAAATTTTCATAAAAATTTAATATTTTTAAAACCAATCAAAAATCATAATTGTTTACATAATATTTTTCAAAACATATTTATCATCAGAGTTTTCCCAAAATCCCAAAACATAACATAATGAGGTGCACGATCATGCCTTTGCCTTTCCATGATCCTCTAAAGTAGCTAAAACATAATCCAAATTGTAATCCCAAAGCTATGTGAGTTTCCCCTAAAGTACCAACACAACATAATACCAGAATAATACAATAAACAACATGCATACAGAGCCTTCAGTCGGACTGGAATGCCCCACCAACCTACAGTCTATCTGGTACACTCACAGATCCTTCATCATGACTGATACACCACTTTGTGCCTTCCGCCTATCTGGAACGTTCTTGCAGCCTTCAACCTAACTAGTATGCCCCACTGGCCTTTAGTCTTTCTGGGATGCCCTAGTATGTTGGCCTTGCGGACAAAGCAGGCCCGCCTCAACCCAACCACTCATACCCGTGTCGATATATATACATATATATATATATATATATATATATATATATATATATATATATATATATATATATATATATATATAACAAATAATCATGCAATTAACTAGCCAATAACAAATAGACAGATCTTATAGATTACTAAGCATAGCATCATCCTATCTACGACGATATAGATCTTAAGAATCATTATAATACTTAATCATGCATTAAATAGAATAACCATCCAAATGGCCGGCCTTGGTGCTTTCTACCCAAAAGTACAATGAGGAACACTCACCTCACACTGATGAATCGCACAGAAAATTGCTGGCTGCTAGCCCACTAAAATCCCAAACCATCACAACAAATGAACTTCTGATTAACAATTAAATTACCATCCTTGACTAGTGAACCAGCCTTAGGGTACATGGTCACTTTACCCTATCTATAATTGGGTCCAAGAACCAGACCCAATACTTGATCCAAGAACCCCAAAATTATACAAGGCTCATTATTGGCCTAATTTTCCTAATTGACCCCAGACTCCTTATTGGGCCTTATCCTATGGTACAACTCTTCACTTGGCCTAAAACACTCATACTTGGGTAGACCAATATGGGCCCAAGCATTCAAGCCCAAAAGGTAACCCAACACCCGAAGCCCAAAATCTGAAATCCAACAGAAGGCATAAGCGAGGCATACTCCTTCGGTACATAGGGCGTACACCGAGCCTCACTTTGACCAAAAATGAGGTGGCTATCCGAGTATGTAGGGCAAACTACCCCTTACACGGGGCGTACCCTCACGGAGTCTAAAATATCAATAAGTGCTTAATTGCTTAAGCACTTAAGCCAAGACTTCAAGTCCATGGTCCAAATGCACCTTAGAGTCAGAAAGTCTCCAACTTTATGACTTTAGACATCCAAAAGTCCTTAATAAATGGTGTTAATCCATTAAGACCTTCCATAAGAAGTATGGAGTGAAACTAGCTAAAGGGACCTCATTTTTATAGCTTAAACCCATCTTAGGGTCTGAAAGGACATCCCAAAACGACCAACATAAAATGCACAAAAATGGGACTTTTTAGGACAAAAGAACATCATAAAGCCACCAATATGAGATCTAAGCAAAATAAGCATAAAGGTAGAAACTTTTTACCTTCTAGAGATTCCTAAGAAGATGATGATCTTAGATCTGCAAGCTTGCTTTCCTTCCTAGACTCCTTGATGCACTTCCTTCTCCTTTAAGCACACAAATAACATACTTTAAGCTCAAAACAATCACTTATGGGACTAGGGTTTTCTATGAACGACTCAAGGACTTGGAAGTTGAAAGGTTAAGGCTAAATGATCCATAAAGATGTTTAAATACTCCTCAAACCCAAAAAATTAGGGTTTCATCCAGACATTAGTACGGCCAACATACATATGTGTCGGCCTAGCATACTATAATGCACCCTATCACGCTTATCGGTACTCATATGTGCGCCCAGTGTACTACTCCTTCTCCCAAAATTACCTTTTTATCACTTGGGCTTCTTAGGACTACATCTTTGTAATTCAAGGGCCCAAAATGAAATATTTAAAACCAAAAATAAGGATTTGAAAATACCTGAAAACCTAAGATGTTACATATGTCCAATATCTATGTATAATCCACCAACCTATTGACAATCTTACTTCCTATATTCACTCACAAGAGTACGACCGACTATTGAGTTTTGAATAAATTAATACTCATTAAGTGGGTTCAAAACATGCAAAAGGAGAACATAATGACAAACTAATTGAAATGATTGATATCCATCATATATTAAGATCTCCTACTTAATAATCGCCACATAAAATTAAGACTTATATTGCTTAAGTTATCAATTTTAAAACAAACTATTCCAAGTGTGCTCAAGTCAAATCATTTGCAAATCAAATGCCTAATGACCAAGTCTTGCTGTCAAACTTGTTTAGTTAGCGAGTGGATCGACAATATTTTTTTCGACTTGAAACTATGGACTATGATGTCTTCACATCAGAAAAATAATCAAATGTGATAATATTTACTGAGTATGCGCCATGTAAACTTGCGTGACTTTCAGATCCACACTCGAGGTAACGTCACCTTAACAGTCACAAGAACCTTCAAAAGGACCATCAATGATTGTACTTCAACAATGATGTCACTAATGAATATCTTTTAATCATATATATATATTCCTTTTCATTTTGACCGGTTGCAAAATATTTTAATTTTAATCTTAAATCCATTATGGTGTAGTACTAGGTACTCTTCTAAGCTAATACATCACCATTTAGAAAAGTATGATTCCAACTGCAAACAAAACCGTCTTTCTTAATGTGGAACTTAGCATCACTGTAACCTTTACATTGAACTCTTCCATACTAAAGTCATATCCTTTGTCCTCCAATTAAACTAAGGAATTTACTTGATTTTGATTCATTGATTCTTGTTAAATTGTTCTGATCCAACCTATCATGCTTAAGGCATACGAGTCATCATATCTAGTTTTTTTCTTGACATAAATGATCGATCCTATAAACAGAAGCATGCGGGACAAGACTCGTTTCTTCTAGCTCAATAATAGAACTCAGACATTAGCATGCTCAGTGCCATGCCATACGTAATGAAATATTTCAAGTTTTTTCAAGATTTCATGTACTTTGGCTTAACTTAATGGATTACCCAAATCCAACTCCATATCATTACATTAAGCGCATGTGCTGCTTCTCCTATGTGTCTCAAGGTTAAATAATTTCTCAAACAATGCTAAGCTTTTACACTTGCTATTTTATAACATTGTTTCCAATGAATTGTATATTATCCAAATACATTACAGGGGTGACAACAGTAATCATACTGGCATTGACATATTTATGGCTCATCTTCATTTCTCAAAATCCATACTCCTTGAACTTTCTCAAAGATCCCAATTGCTCCCACTAGCTCCAACATACCTAATGGTGCATCTTCGTTTCTTGGAATTAAAACTCCTTGAATTTTGTTATTAAAAGAAATATTTAATCTTTCGAGATGCTTTTTACAATTCATAAATGAATTTCATAAGCATACACATTCTTCCAAACCTATCTTGGTTTGACTATGTGTCATTTCCCATCCATGTTTTTTTATCTTCTTGAAGATCTGCTAACACTTATGATTTTAAGGTCAAGTGCTTTATCAACCAAGTTTCAAACATACATGGATTGATTTTTGTGCTCCATGTCATCGATTCATCTTGCAGGCTTTCGGACATGTCATATCTTTCGATAGTTTGCATACTCTGACTATTATCTACTAGTGACTCATATTCCTTAGTAATATAGATTCTATATAACTAGGTCTATGACGTCCTCTATCAAGTCTATTAGGAAGAGTTGGATGTATGTCAGTTTCCTTAATATCTCTTTTAAACTCGAGTTAAAAGCTAGGACTAACTTTAGGTTCTTTGTTGGTTGAATCATGAAACTTGTCGAGATCAATATGGCTCCCACTAGATCTTTTGGATATCAACTCCCTCTCTTGGAAAACCGCCCCTTCAGCGAAAAATATTTTTTTCTCAAAAGATCTATAAAACAATTACCCAAAAGTCTTGTTGGGATGTCCAACGAGATAACACATCCCTATGCTAAGTACAAGATTGTCGAGCACTTCACGAGGAACGTAAGCCTCATAATCATAGACTTTCATATGTGCTTGTGAAGGATGAACCCTTATTCCATATTTTAGAGTGTGCCTCAGAAACCTTCTTAGTTGGTATAAGACTAAGGAATTTTGTAGCATTATTCATGATACAATCCATGAACTGTTTTGTTAAGCATAATGCGACTTATCAAGTATCAAATCAAACAATGATTTGTTTCTCTTTCCAATTGCACTCCTTGTGGCAGTGTTCCAGAATAAGATAGCTTATGAAACCTTTTAATAATTACTTAGATGATTTAGATGTTTTTGACTAAGATTCTCACTATCCCTATTGGATAAGATTATCTTATCCTTTTGCCCAGTTGATTCTCAACTTTCTTTTGTGAGAGATCTAACCACCTAAAAGGTTCCAAACTCTATGCTTATTCAGATAAACATGTTCACACGAAGTTGGTCTTACTATGTATTGGTGGTTTATCTTAATAATGCGTTAGTGTGAACTAATTCCAATAGATGTATACATCACTTAGTGATGAAAATCTCATCTATATTGGTAAACAAGAATTGCATTTATTATAAGACTTGTTGTCAAATGATATCCAATATCCGATCAAAATGCATTTTTGTTTATATGTTCAAGACAGCAACTCCACACATACATTTTATCTAAAATTCCGGATGTATTTGAATTAGTACGTATTGTGGATAATCTGAATTGACCATTTGTTAAAACTAATTACAACATATATTCATACTATCACCTAGTGCTTTTATCACCCGTCTTGACAAACAAGACTCACATTTATCATTAGACTTGTGGTCAAATGAATTCCAGAATCCTATCCAACTAGATCTTAGGAAATGCAATTCTCATTTTCAAAAAGATCATTCTAAAATATTAGATATCATTCAAATATTGGAATCAACTTTTGAACTATACTAGTTAAAAAAAATCTTTTTAACACATTAAAATGTTGTAAATAAGCGATTATATCTTATGATATTCTGTATAAACAATTCTGAATCACAAGACCATAGACGAAACTTTATGGAAAATGAGATGTCTTTTGATCTTATGAATAGTAGCAAGGGCACGGTATTCATGGTTAAATTTCCTTCTCCATGTTTTGATCTTCTTACTCTCTTTTGGTTACTGCACATTCTTGCAAATGTCAATACTTTATCCTTAGTAAAATACTCAAGGATTAGAGGTAATGATCCAATGATATTATAAATTTTCATATCTAGTTGTAGACTAAACATTCACAAGAAAGAGTTGTTATTTGATCCTGTGGATAATAGCATGGCTCGTAATACATGATCAATTTATCTTCTCCATGTTTCAGTCTTATTCATCAGACATATTGGGCACTTATGCTTTATTGATCCTTCTCTAGTTATGGAAATTAATAGTTTATCAAAACAAGTCTATAAATAAGCCTTTTTATTATCCTTGGCGTTTGTGTTTAGATTATGAATATCACCACTAATCGCCATTTATACATGGGCAGCTGACTTTCTTCTTCTTGACACTTCTATTCATGATAATGAATACGAGAGTTTTTAAAGTTGGAGTTCCTATGATAAACCATGTTAATCCCAAAGGGTCTCAACATGCCATTCTACTCCTTTATGGACATTTCCAAGCTGTTCATATCAGAATCAAAGTAAACTCATTATATGTACATGTCAGCTAGTTGACTATGGAAACAACAGTCCACTCCTAGCTTAATGAAATTCCATTTCACTTCAATAGTACACTTGATAACTATTTGGAATGCAGTTGTTAAAGGAATCTCAAGAAGAGCTTTATCTAAGGCATGATCTTTATATTCGTAAATGAGAACTATTCCCAAATTACGAATTTGGACTTGATTGATCATTCTATCGACTAATCCTTTTGAGAGGTCGTATAACAATGGATGTTAGTGGATTAGCTTATAGACATCAGTATATCAATTCCATTCTTGTTTGTTTTATTAACGCTTAAAATAACTTTAACCCATATAATTATTTACTAGGTGAGGATCCACATTTGGCTTTGTGATGTGTAAAGAGATGTCGTAAACATACCACAAAGTTATTTAGGTAGGCAAAGCTCTTTGTCAGTTTCAATCTCCATGTACCTCCTAGATCTTTCGAGATTCATTTACATTCAATGTCATGTTTATCTCAGATTGTGCTCATCTTGATTCAATTAAGGGGGTGTCATAAGTCATTGAATGGATGGTGAATCAACAATGCAAAATGGCAAGACCCTTGATATAAAATTATCCTCACATTGTCGTGTCGGTTAACCACATACACTCCATTAATAGAATAATTTCATGACTAACACATCACATTAGCTTATATTTTCATAATGATGTGTCGCTTAACCACACACGCTCCATCATCAAAATATAAACTATATGTGTGTCTAATTTCATGGGTTACACATGATTCGCATTTGTAATATAAAAAGGATTTGTTCTAATACTTAAGTTAATACCTTTAACTTTCACACAATTATTCTATCAACCCCTTTCGGTAACTCTAATATCAAAATGCAAAAAGGCAGTAAGGGTGGTAAGCCTAAGGGCTTTTAAAAACTGACCTCATTTGGAATTGAAGAGACCTGCTTAAACCTCTCTCATAGCTTCAGATTGAATGAACCTAGTCATGGTTTGAAGATAACATTTCTACTAAAATTGTTTGTATTTTTATTTTACATATAGTAATCATATTATATATATATATATATATATATATATATATATATATATATATATATATATATATATATATATATATATATAAATTTAAACCTATTAAATTTATATTCCTTTCTTTTTTAAACATCCTAATTTAATTATCTCATTAAAATATTCAAATATTTAATATTCAAATTTAAATAGTAATTTAAATAAAACTCACAATCAATTAATTAAATATTCATATTTAAATTCTTATTTAAACAATATTTAGAATTAATCTTAAATTGAATATTCACATTTAAATAATTTAAATAATATTTAGATTTATTCATTTAAATATTCAGATTTGAATTTCAAGTTTAAACAATATTCATACTTAATTAATTAAATATTCATATTCGTATCTTATTAAATAATATTCCAAATTTATCCCAGATTTGAATATTCAGATTTAAATAACCAAAATAATATTTTAATCAAGAGGTTTATCCCCATAATTCAAAAAATTGACAAAATCTAAAAATGATTTTCAATTTTTTTAAGTAACTAAAACCTAAAGTCTCACATACCACGGTTGGGTTTTCTATGCATCAATACACTCTATCAAGGTAGCGAAAACAATCAAAATTTACATAAATGCACATGCACCCTAGGATCTTGGTTTTACTAATTATAGCAACCTAATTTCTGACTCAAATACAGAGAATTAAGAAAACTATCTCTTGATCTTTAAACCATGGGAACGACATGTATTGCAAATGATGAAGGACCCAAAGGAGACTCCATATAATGTAGTCAGATCCAAGACACCAATAAGCACATCAATGATAACTCTAGAGAAAGGATAAGTCAAAAATCAATAACCCTTAGAGAAGGGTTATATTTCCATCCACAAAGAAAGAGAAGAGAGGATTAAAGGAAATTGAGAGTTAGGAAGCCTTTGGGTTTGATCCCAAGCCTCTTATTTATAGGCCCCAACCAAAATCCTTAAGCCAATCAGATTCCTATGGATAATCCTTATCCTTTTCAAAAACCTGCCATATCTCAAATTGCTTAGGAATTTTTGTACCTACCTCTCTTCCAAGAGGCTTTTAGAATATCCTAATTAATATATAGTTATTAATTAATATTCAAGCTTTTTAATTAATTTAAAATATTTTATTAATTACCAAAATAATTTCTAATTAATTTATTAATACATAATAAATTAACAACTTATTTTTCTCAATCTCCTTATTGCTAATTGTGTCCTAGGGCATACCCAAAAGGATCCTGTTAATATTTAGAAATATTACAAATAGTTAATGACCTTGAACTCTATTTCCAACAAGTAGTAGCAGTCATATCTTATAATGGTGGGGACGATGACGACGATGGAACCATCTCGTTGCCGGAAACCATAATCCTGAAAACTGCTGGTGGGGATATTTCAAATGAAAAACTGGAGGAGAAGAGGTTTTCGAAGAAAGAGAGAGGGGGAAAAGGTTGGGGATAGGTGGTATTCTATTTTACATTTTTCTTTAATTATTTTGGATCAAAACTACAACAAAATTCTAATTATTTTGAGCACTGGTGCAACTATAAAACGTTTTGGACCAAAGTAGCACTTTTTGAGTAACCACAATTTACAATTTTGTTACAATTTTCTAGCAAAATATTATGTATAAAAATTATAATCAATGATGATTCGCAACAATACTATATTTTATTACTCAGTATTTATATTATAATAAAATACTAAACTGTATTTTATATCCAAATAAAGTAATATCATTATAATTTTGAAAGTAAAATCTAAAAAAAAAATTAAATAAATAAATAAATATAAATAAAAATAAAAAAATCTTAAAGCATCTTTAAGGTGCTACTATACTTATCCCCAACTCGTATAAATTGTCAAATCATGGGGGTACATAATCGTTATTCCACTCACTGGGGGATACACTAAACATTTTGGGGGGTACGTATAGAATTTTCCAAACTTGATATCCAATCTCATTTTCAATTAATTAAACTGACATGCCATAATATCTTATGTTACATCAATTAAATATGAATATTTAAATCTTTTCTTTATAAATAGGTCTCAAATACCGAATTACTTTCTTCGATCTATATTATATAAGTTTTGATCATTGTAAACAAATTTGTCAAGTAATTATCATCAAAGTAATACTTCATGGTAGAAATAAATAAGATCATAACATTTTACAAAATTATGTTGGGGTATCATACTCCATGATTTTTTAATTTTTTTTTTAATTTTAGTTGTAAATTACTAGAGAAAACATACATAAATTACAATTTTGTCATTCTAAAAAAGTAACTTTAAAAACCCTAGAAGCGTGAGCCGCCACTAACTTCTGCATTGACCATTGAAATAGGATGTCCAATCATCGGAGCTTTAGAGCACCGATGAGGTGGGGATCACGAGGGTACAATTAATATATTGTTGATTTGACAAGTGTTTATGGCTGCAACATGTTTCGATTGGTGTTGGTAATTTTTGTTGTCTACATGTGCAGATCTTTCAAACCTACTTCATATGTTACCTATTGGTAGTAGAATTTTGGAACAAAGAAGAAGAGAAATGTTCATGATTATAATGAGAAAGGAGTTGTAGGTGGTAGCTGAAAACGTAAATATACAATGAGAATACATGGGAATTTAGATGATTGTTTTTCAACTTTATTTTATATAACAATTTTTTCTGCCTCATATGGAAACACAAGAGTTAAGGGAACTATGTGATGAATATGGGATAATTTCTAATGTATGTGTTGCGAGGAAATTGTCAAAAATTGATAAACGTTTAACTTTTGTTATATTCTGGTGTGTTTGAGATGATTTTGAACTTGCAAAGAACCTTTGTGATACAAATGGGGAAACATCATATTTTTGTTAGTGTTAAAAGACATGAGAGTAATGATAAAAACAACAATCCAAAAAAGAGACCAGACATTGAAGTTGGAACAACAAAATATTAAACATAACGGGGAAAGTTAGTGTAAAGAACATTAAAAAAAAAAAAATTATGGAAACATTGTTTTGGGGATGGGTGGACTTGGCTCATTTTCAGAGGCATGATAATGGTGGAAAGAGGAATACACTAAACAATTAATATATGTTGGTTGTAATATATTTAACTTGTGTAATGTTAGGGGAGGTTAGAGATGTGCACATCATTTCTATTTTCTATAATTTATGCAGGGATAAATGTTTTTTATAACTTGGGCATTGTTTGTTTTTAAAAAGGTAAAGTGTATGTAGTCTATAGACAATATCTGTAGGGAAAGATGTGGACCAAACATCTGCAATCTGCAAGAAGAAGACAATTTGATTTTTAAACTCTCCAAACTACTAAAATAATCTGATTTTTTAAAACTTAAAATAGTTTTTCTTTCTCAATAGTTATCTATAATTTATAAAAAAAACAAACTAATTTGAAAATTCAGAACAACATTTATGCATAAATAGAACCAATCAATTGATTCCAACTAATTAAAAAAAATGTTATGTATGGGAAAATTCGTGGAATCATCTATGATGGATTGTTGATTATAAAAATTGGTACTGAGTGGGTTGAATAAGATTATATAGTTGTATGATTAATGAAATTAATAATATCAAGCAATTTGAATCGATATGGCATCACAAGGATTTTGATTTTTCTAAACTTATTTGATGTTAATATTTTTCTTAAAATAATGTACTTTTATGAATTTTGTCAATTTATTTACATGTTTTTATATTTTGAATAAATGTTCGTCAAAAGTTTTAAAAACGCAAAGGCTTGAAGATTTTAAAGATTAAATTAGCTTGAATTGGTTTAATCTTATTTTTTTAATTTGTGAATTGTTGTGTAGTAATATCATTTTCTATTTTGGATTTTAGATAATCTTTTTAATATTAAATTGGTTTAAGCCTAATTAAATCATTAGTTTGGATATATATGTGAAAGTTTAATGACTTTAAACTAATATTTAAAAATTTGAAGGATATGAATCAAAGTTTTGTCTATTTATTTTACCAAGAAGTCATCTATAGCCTTGAAAATAGGTGAGACCATGTCTGCATCAAAAAGAGGACGTACGACCTATTTAGGTATACATCTTTTAAAAAACAAACAATCTACGAGAGGAAAGTTTGCACACTGTCTGCATGATGCAGATAAAAGAGGACATGAAACTCTTTTTAAAAAACAAATAACACCTTATATATAAACTATGTGGGTAGAATATGGACACTGTTAAATTTCAAAACAAGAAGCGCTTACATGAAATTCAAACAACATGAGGACGTCAAAGTTATTTTTAAGTCCTTTTCACCTTCAAGAAAAATTATTAGTGTTAGTGATTGAATGGCATGGGTGGAAATAAAGGTCTTACCTTTGTGTTCTTGATCTTCTAATGTGCTAAAAAATGGCAAGTAAAAGGGGAATTGTGATCATTGTAAACGACTATTAAAATGAAAGCATCAACACTTGTATGGTGTACATTAAGACTGATTCATCTTTAATCATTTCGGAAAACATCAATGTTATGTTTGATGGTTTAGGATATGAATTCCAATTAAAGGAAATATGCACATAGGTTTCCTCCATTCTTAAGAACTCAAGTGGTGAATATGAAGGAAGGAAAGTTCCTCTAAAGATTATGAATCAAGTTCTACTGAAGATGTTGATATGAGTGAAGAATTGCGAAGTGTGTAAGCGGTTTTTGAAAAGGGTCCTAATTTTTTCCATATGGATCAACAATAAGAGCAAGATGAGAAGGATGTGAAATTTAAGAAAAATTCAACTCCAAAACAGGAGGATTCAACTCCTATCTTGAACCAATAAATTAGCAATAAGCATCTGAACATAAAGGGAATCAATCGATGGTTTGCAAAAGAAATAACATGGGTTATGGAGTTGTTGGGTTTTGAGCAATCTAACACTTCCTAAGTGTGCATGAAACCCTAATAAACCTTGGATCTATGTTTGTCTAAATACATGCAAAATAATAAATTTTCCAAGGTTTATAACCTATCTAACATGGCATGGGGAACATTTCAACATAAAAGAGTTAGAAGAGATTACATACCTTTTGATGAGTTTGGTTCTAAGGAGTTTGAGGGCCAAGCACCAATAGTGTGAATGCCTCAAATGGAATCACAAAACACCACAAACTCTTGGAAAACTTTGAGAGAGAATACACACTCTTGTATTTTTGGCCACACACATGCACACACACACTAGTTCACTAGTTTCCTCTTAGCCTCCATTTCATGCTCCATAAGCATGCTTATATAGTGTGCATGGTTAGGGTGAAACCCTAATAACCCATGTCTTTTCCTTTCCAAGGATCCATGGGTTAAAAGCTCCATGGATAACCCATGGATTTCCATATAAGCCTAGCCCATTAACAAATGAATATTAGCCCACACTATATAAAACAAATAGCCCATAATCTAATTAGTCTTCCTTTTAATCTCTAAATTAATTCATAATTAATTTAAGACTAAAACTAATTAAATTACATAACTTCATATTAATATATTATAACTTATAATATATTAATAAACATATGTGTATAACTCTCATAAAATTATCCATAATAGTTTGGATGAGATGCAACCCAAATGGTCCATGCCGGTCGGGTCAAGTATATACCAAATAAGTTATGGACTTAGACACCTTATCCAACAGACTCCCACTTGGATAAGTCTAATAACTGTATTTGCCTATAACTTCAGGAACCAACCAGCAATCGTAGCTCTCGAAAACTCCCTCGAACTATGAAGACTCTGTTGAACTATGAAGCGCCATTTTAGATAAGTGATCACATAATCCTCTGTTCTCATGATATCAGCCGGAAAAACACATGGAACTATGTCTTGCTTATTGTCTAGCAGTTGTTTCTCAATTTTCCGATTTGTTTGACGAAGAACTTCACTGAACACATCGGTTTAGTTCTGACCGGGCCCGATACATGGGTCAACACAAAATCATCGAGGGGCCCAGATATCGCTTCTATTTCTAGAAGGAACAGATAAACTTCGACTGATATGCTTGTTCTACTACTTATTGAATTGTACACAAAGGCACGTTTTACAACATCAAGTTACTGATGCGTTTACGTGCAATCAATGCACAACCAACTCATAGGAAACAACTCATATCTCTAGGTTTAAAGATTTATATGATGTTATCGTCTCACGATCACTCGAGATAAATTCCATGAAGTGATACAAGTGAGCGTGGGTTTATACCAATACTCATAACTTATGAGTACTCATGAATGTTGCAGCAACCATTGCCATTTCTAAACACCTTTTAGCCATCTACAAACCCAATTCATGAAAATCTTGATTCATACCTACTTCCGACTTATGATCGATTGTGGAGGTTTGAATAAATTAATTATTCTGGAAATCAAAACATGCAAAACTGAAACAATAGTAAATAATTGACAATGATAGTAACACTTTACTCATAAATAAATCACAAATTTTATTCATCATCAAACGTCGATTACATTTTACAAGTTTCAGGAAAACTATCTAATCTGTAAAACCAATATCGTCCCTCAGCCCGATGCGTCTCACATGCTGAAAATGCTTAACCCTCGTCAGTCCCTTCGTAAGGGGATCTGCAGGATTCTCATCCGACGATATCCTCCTTGCCACGAGGAGGCCTTCTTCAATCTTGTGTCTTATGAAGTGATATTTTCTGTCAATGTGTCGGGATCTGCCATGATCTCTTGGTTCCTTGGCTAAGGCAACCGCACTATTGTTTTCACAAAAAATCTCCATAGGTTCCTTAATAGCTGGTACAACTCCAAGGTCTCCGATGAAGTTCTTTAGCCATATCGCCTCCTTTGCTGCTTCACTCGCTGCTATATACTCTGATTCACAAGTCGAATCAGCCACCGTCTCCTGCTTAGAACTCTTCCAAAAGATTGCCCCTCCATTTAAGGTAAAGATCCAGCCTGACTGAGAGCGGAAATTATCCCTAGCAGTCTGAAAACCAGCATCACTATACCCTAATACTCTCAAGTCATCACTCCCACCAAGGGTAAGGACCCAGTCCTTAGTCCTCCGCAGGTACTTGAGAATGTTCTTTACCGCGGTCCAATGAGCCTTGCCAGGGTTCCCCTGATACCTGCTGACCATGCTCAAAGCAAATGCCACATCAGGGCGGGTACAAGCCATAGCATACATGATCGAGCCAATAGCGGAAGCATACGGTAATTGGCTCATCTCAGCTATCTCTGTCTCTGTACTCAGACTCTGAGTCTTACTCAGTTTGGTATTGCTTTGGATCGGTAAATCTCCTTTCTTGGAATTCTCCATGTTGAACCTTTTCAACACCTTATCCAAGTAGGTACTCTGACTAAGTCCAATTAGTCTTCTACTCCTTTCTCTTAATATCCTTATCCCTAGGATATAGGCAGCCTCCCCTAGGTCCTTCATAGCAAAGCACTTCCCAAGCCAGGACTTAACCTCCTGCAAGGTTGGGATGTCATTTCCTATAAGTAGTATGTCATCCACATACAGTACCAAGAAGCTAACTATACTCCCACTAGCTCTGACATACACGCAAAACTCATCTTCGCTTCTCGAGAAGCCAAACTCTTTTACCTTCTCATCAAAACAAAGATTCCAGCTACGAGATGCTTGTTTTAATCCATAAATGGATTTCTTAAGCTTGCATACTTTATTGGGGTACTCTGCACTGACAAAACCCTCTGGCTGATTCATGTATACATCCTCAGCCAACTTTCCGTTAAGGAAAGCGGTTTTGACATCCATTTCCCATATTTCATAATCATGAAATGCTGCAATGGCTAGCATAACCCTAATAGACTTGATCTTTGCTACCGGCGAGAAGGTTTCATCATAATCAATACCTTGAGTTTGAGTAAAACCCTTCACAACCAGTCGAGCCTTATAAGTATGCACTTTTCCTTCCATGTCTGTCTTCTTCTTGAAGATCCATTTGCACCCGACTGTTTTACGGCCTGGTACATGGTCAACCAAGTTCCAAACTTGATTGTCATACATGGATTGTATCTCACTGTCCATAGCCTCCTTCCACTTAGCAGACTCTGGGCCTGCCATGGCTTCCTTAACACTGCTAGGTTCATCCAAATTTACCAATGTACTATCACTGATAAACGTATCACCTTCCGTACTAA
This sequence comes from Lactuca saligna, assembly GCF_052625555.1. NCBI lineage: Eukaryota > Viridiplantae > Streptophyta > Magnoliopsida > Asterales > Asteraceae > Lactuca > Lactuca saligna. Next base: position 62,609,741 of record NC_136425.1, read on the forward strand.
TATGAAAGCCATAATAAAACGAAGGTGTGTTTCTAACCCGTGTGGAACGCCTCGGAGGTACAGACTCGTCAGTTGGATCAACAGGAGTTTCCTCCTCAGGTTGACTGCTAGTGTCTGAGGTTCCTTCACCAATTGATTCTTGAATTTCTTCAAGATCAATCTGCCTCCCACTGTCTCCTTGGCTTATAAATTCTCTCTCGTGAAAGATCCCTCTTCGTGCTACAAAGACCACATTCTCACTGGGTCTGTAGTAGAGGTAACCGAAGGATTTCTGTGGGTAGCCGATGAAAATACACCTTTCACTTCAGGGTTCAAGCTTATCATGAGTTTCATGCCTCACGAAAGCTTCGCAACCCCAAATTTTGATGTGGTCCAAATTGGGAACCTTCCCAGTCCACATCTCATGAGGTGTTTTGGTAACCTTCTTTGTAGGGACTAGATTAAGGATATGGGCGGCAGTCTCTAAGGCATACCCCCAAAAAGAGATTGGTAACGAAACTCGACTCATCATAGAGCGAACCATGTCCAACAAAGTTCGATTACGCCTCTCAGCCACACCATTCAGCTGTGGTGTCCTGGGAGGAGTCAATTGTGAGACAATCCCACACTCCTTAAGATAGTCAAGGAACTCGGTACTAAGATACTCACCACCTCGATCGGATCGAAGCATCTTAATGTTCCTGCCCAATTGATTTTCTACTTCCTGTTTGAATTCCTTAAACCTTTCAAAGGTTTCTGACTTATGTTTGATTAAGTAGACATACCCATATCTACTAAAATCATCAATAAAAGTCACATAATACCGATTAGCATCCCTTGTGGCGGTTTTGAAAGGTCCACATACATTAGTATGTATTAGGTCCAACAAACCTTCACCCCTCTCACAAGTTCCAGTGAAGGTTGATTTTGTCATCTTTCCAAGTAGACAAGATTCACAACTATCATCCGATTTAAGGTCAAATGATTCCAAGACTCCACTCTTTTGGAGTTGGCCTATACGTTTCTTGTTTACATGTCCAAGACGACAATGCCACAATGATGCTTTATCTGGGCTAGTAGAAGAATCAATATACAACACATTATTTCCTAAGTTGTCTACAATCGACACAGTTTCATTCACACCATCACAAGGTAACGCTTTAAAATAAAACATATTATTATAGAAAGCATTAATACCACCACATTCATTATCAAACGAAAAGGTAAAACCTTGTTTGTACAAAGCATGAAAAGAAATAATATTCCTCGCCATTTCAGACGAGTACACACATTTATTCAAATCTAATTTTAACCCATTATTAAGCAACAAAGTATAAACTCCAATCTTGGAAACAGGTGAAACCTTCCTATTCCCCATGATTAAGTTTATCTTCCCATGCTCCACATCCTCACTTTTTCTTAGGCCATGCAAATCAGAACATATGTGAATACCACATCCTGTATCAAGCACCCAAGAGTTAGAATATGTTGAGTAATTAGACAATATAGTGTAAATACCTGCATGGGTGGGTTTCACTTTCCCATCCTTTAGATCCTGCAAGTACTTAGGGCAGTTTTGCTTCCAGTGTGCCTTTTCATGGCAATAAAAGCATTCAGCATCCTTGGGAATGGCAGAAGGAGTGACAGAACCGCTCTTGGTCTTCGATGAGGAGCCTTCAAGAGACTTTCCCTTGGTACCCTTCGAAGGGTGCTTCCTCTTTTTCCCTTTGCCTTGCCCGATAGCTAAAATAGGGGTAGATGTTGGAGTATGAGTAGTAGAGGTAACAACCGCCTTACCCTTAAGACCGGATTCCGCGGTCTTCAAGAGTCCTTGAAGCTTGCTGAGGGTAACTTCCTCTTTGTTCATATGATATGTCATTCGAAAATGATCATAACAAGAAGGCAAGGAGTGCAAAATGATGTCAATTGCCAACTCCTCAGGGATGTTAACATTCAGCTTCAGCAAACGGTCCACATACCTTTGCATCTTTTGCATGTGGCCCTTGACGGATTCACCATCCTTCATGCGGGTAGTTATTATGGAGGAGATTATTTCGTACCGCTCCTGACGAGCACTCTGATGGTACCTTTCCATCAGGTCTTGGTGCATCTCAAAAGGGTAGAAATCTTCATACGACTTTTGGAGCTCGGCTGTCATCGTGGCCATCATGATACATGCCACCTTAGTAGCATCTCTCTCATGAGTCCTGAATTCAGCGATCTCCTCAGGAGTAGCAGTAGACTCATCAAGTTCTTTTAACTCCTTATCGAGGACATATTCTTTGTCCTCGTAACGAGTAACCATCCTGATGTTCCTAATCCAATCCATGAAGTTGGAACCATCAAAGATGACCCTCCCACAAAGATTCATGAGAGAGAAAGAACCAATTGGGTTAGAGCCCGAAGCATTAGTATTGGAAGACATCTGAAAGAAGAGAGTTTAGATTAGATATATAGAATCCTTAATAAGACACCCAAATGTAATATTAAGGCTAGGATCCAATCACAATATATTACACTTAGAAGAGGGATGCCGTAATCTAAGTAATAATATATTTGAAAGGTAGGTGAATGATGATTCACCAATTTCCACCACGAAAACGAAATGATTTATTAGTTTTAATTGGATTTGAAATTCCTAGATTCTTTTTAGATTCATTGAACTTTTCAATGGCATGTTTCAATCTCGATTGTGCCCTTCAAGTTTTGTGACTGGGATGCCGAGGATCACAAAACAAGGTGTGAATAACCATGCTAATTCACTTGGTACCCTTAATATTATCACCTAATCAATGTGCCGGTTAACCACACACGCTCCATTGATCTATGACAAACTTTAAGTCACCCTTCGTGATCCTTACTAGTCCTAGTTAGTGTGCCGGTTAACCACACACGCTCCACCAACAACTTGGTAAGGCACAAAGTGTGATTCCATGGACTAGCACCATGTTCACATTTTTCCTAAAATAACTAAAATTGGGAATTAAAAGAGTTTAGTTACTTTATAATATTCATTATACTTTTAATGAGGATTTAAAGTCATTGTTCTACCCGTTCGGCTAACGACCCTCCACCGATCAAGCAAGCAGTGGGTGAGAGTATACACCCATTAAGTCGCCATTTTATAGGCAACAACATTATACCCACCTTATAGACCGGCTTCATGAATGAGGCCTACTAACGGTAAAACGACTTATTCTTATACATATATATAATAACTAACCATTAATGTTATAAATAGTATAAGGGTTGAATTTTAACTATTAAAACTCTAAGGGTTGGAATTAAATTTTATTAAAGTGTGTGAAACTTTACAAATTCCAAAACTTGAGGGCAAGTTTTGTAACTTTGCAAAACTCTTCATTTCATAACTTATGAATTAAAGGTTCATAAAAATGAAGACTCTTCATTTTCATGTAACTTATGTGTTTTAAGTGTGTGTTAAATAAAAGTGACCTTTGGTAATCCATAACTTGAGGACAAATTATGGACTCCATTAAAACACATAAATGATCAAGAATTAATTCTAAACAATTCAGCAAATAATTCCTATCATTTTCTAAATTCATAAGAACATGAACATGATCATCAAAAATTCAAGAATAATATGAACACATAAAATCATGGAATTTTGATATATGCTATTGTAAATGGATTAGAACAACCATTACACCATCTAAAATAAGTTTTATAACACCAAAACAGTTTAGGGTAATGCTTCTAGTCCATTTCCAGCAGCAAAAGTCGAAAAACTGCACTCTTTCGATCCTACTCGTCGAGTGCATGAACTTACTCGACGAGTAGGTTGAAGTTTGCCTTGGACTCGTCGAGTCCCCCCCATGGACTCGGCGAGTCCATCATGCAGACAGCAACGATTTCGACTTTTTTCACTATTTTGCATCAAGTATCAAACAAGCAAGCCTAGGCTCTGATACCACTGTTAGGTTTTGAGCAATCTAACACTTCCTAAGTGTGCATGCAACCCTAATAAACCTTGGATCTATGTTTGTCTAAATAAATGCAAAATAATAAATTTTCCAAGGTTTATAACCTATCTAACATGGCATGGGGAACATTTCAACATAAAAGAGTTAGAAGAGATTACATACCTTTTGATGAGTTTGGTTCTAAGGAGTTTGAGGGTCAAGCACCAATAGTGTGAATGCCTCAAATGGAATCACAAAACACCACAAACTCTTGGAAAACTTTGAGAGAGAATACACACTCTTGTATTTTCGGCCATACACATGCACACACACACACTAGTTCACTAGTTTCCTCTTAGCCTCCATAAGCATGCTTATATAGTGTGCATGGTTAGGGTGAAACCCTAATAACCCATGTCTTTTCCTTTCCAAGGATCCATGGGTTAAAATCTCCATGGATCACCCATGGACTTCCATATAAGCCTAGCCCATTAACAAATGAGTATTAGCCCACACTATATAAAACAAATAGCCCATAATCTAATTAGTCTTCCTTTTAATCTCTAAATTAATTCATAATTAATTTAAGACTAAAACTAATTAAATTACATAACTTCATATTAATATATTATAACTTATAATATATTAATAAACATATGTGTATAACTCTCATAAAATTATCCATAATAGTTTGGATGAGATGCAACCCAAATGGACCATGCCGGTCGGGTCAAGTATATACCAAATAAGTTATGGACTTAGACACCTTATCCAACAGGAGTTTGATACAGTTCCTGTTGAAGTGGTTTTCAAGGATGAAATTCCTTTAGAAATGGTGCTCATTGATACAACCCTTGTTGAGGAGGTTTACATAGATGGAAGTTATATCCAAGTTGAGTCAAACATGTTTTGTTGGCATCTAGGATTTAGTGGTGTGCATTTTAGCAGCCTCATTGTATCCAACAACCTAATGCTATCGAAAGTGGTATATTTGAGTAAAAAACAACATGACATGTTAGAAACTTCCTTTTCTTCCTGAATAAGAAATGGAGGTATTCTAATCATATCCATGAAAAATATGATTGTTCAGTTATTAGTGAAATGATATGTTGTATTGAAATTAGTAAAGCATTTGGTATCAAATGAATGGTTGTAAAGAAGACTTACAAGATTATATTAGTATAATGGGTGCGAATGATGTTGATAAATGAATATTATGTCATTGAATACTTGTTCAATATGGAATAAAAAATATATGGTGGACTAATAAAGTTTGTTTAAAGAATGATGTTTATTTTATTGGGATACAAGATTTTTTTTACTCAAGTGGATTTTCTGAAAGTTAAGAGAGATTGACTTTTCTTGTAGTTCTTATTGTGGTGATTTTGATGGTATTATCTACATATAGGATCCTGTAGTTTTTGTAAGGGATGCTATTTCTACTGATCGTATGCTTATAGTTCATGGAATATGGTAATAGGGGACCCTACCTACAGTATATCAGATAGAACATATCAAGCATGACAGGGCAACTAATATTGTATAGCGATTATACGAGGTATATAAAAAGCTAAGGGGCCTAATTAAAAGCAAATAACAACATGACCAAATCAAAGCCTGCAAAACTAGTGCAAGGACAAAAAGTAAGATTATTATATAAAATGCTCCTATCAACTATGGAACAATTCCTAATCATAAAATATTAGCAATAGTACAAGCATGCCTTACCTCAAACATATTTGCTAGGCTATAAAAAGGAGCAGAATTCTACTAAAGCAAGGTAATATATATATATATATATATATATATATATATATATATATATATATATATATATATATATATATAAATAACTTTAACCTAACAACAAATCATTTACTAGGAATTTACTTAAAGCGACATTTGTTTCATTCTTGCTGATTCTAGGGTCATTTGGAATACTCTTGCCTTTGGCTTTGGCGGCACATTCTGTTTTGCAACTCTTTTCTTCTTCAGCAATCTTTCTATAAATTTGATGCTTCTCCACACTCGAAACATGTATTATGGTTAGTTGTGCATTTGCTAGCATAGTGACCCGTCTTGCCACACCAATAGCAGATCACATCTTCTACGCATTGTCCAACATGATTTACCTTCCACGTTTTCACACCACTTCAATTGACTGCTACCCACATACTTCTTTTTGTATGGGTTAGAATTTGAGAATCTACTCTTCTTATGGAGCCTCAAAGATCCTTCACCCTTTCTTTTCTCACTAAATTCAACCTTGTCAGTAGCTCTTCTCTTGCTCATGACTTCAACAGATTTGGCAACCCAGATAGTTGCCTCAAGAGTAGGTACCTGACTTACTGGAACAAAATACTACCATGGTAGTCCCTTCACATACTTATCAAATTCTGTTAGCTCATCGAGTACAAGGTGTAAGGTGAACTCCATCTTGTCTGTGAAGGAATTCACATACTCATCACTGGACATGTTGACCTTCTTCATTGGAAATAATTGGTTCTCGAGCTATATCATGTTTTGGGTTGAGTAGAACTTACATTTAAAGTGTATCAAGAACTTTGCCTATGTCAGCTGTAGTGGCTCCTTAGGGCTTATGGTCTTCCCCAACGTATCCCACAAGAAAACAGCCCCACCCCTAAACTGACGCACATTATAAGTGGTTTATGTTTAGCCCGTGCAACAACATGTTATGAATGCTAGCTCCATATCAGAGATCCAACCAATAACTCCAATTAGATCTTCTTTCCTAGTAAAAGTTCTATGGTTTGAGAGTCACAAAGCCATTATACGTGCATCTGTTCCTATAAATCCTATCATTTGGATTTTTTTCTTAACCACTTGTGGTCTAGCTTGATCAACAGTCTTTCTATATGTTCCTTATTTGGGTTGACCTGCATTTAACATCGGTTCATCAATCGGTGTAGTGACTTATATCATATTCCCTTGGAGTAGTTGTTGGGTCTCCTCCATTGCTCAACTAGCATTGCCCATATCATATATTGAACTCCTGTCAATATGATCAGTTCAACATCTGGCATGACTTCTGGTGCACGTTCAATCGCATGAGGTTCAGGCAGTCAATTATCTTACCATTTCCCAATCCGCTACGAGTTCTCACCATGACGTTTTGTACACCAAATCAGTCGTTCAGTGTACTAAGGCGCAATTTTATTGGATAAGGGAGGTTTTATTTATTTTTAGACGTACACACCTCCTTATCATTTTGAAAAGTTATATGCCAGTTCTAATACATTAATTATACGTTTAGAATCCGGAACACATAAAGTTTCCAACTCAAGGTCGACAATAAACCTTAGATTCTTTCAAAAAATAGCAATCTAGGTAAGCAACATAGGGCATGCTATAATATAAATCATTTAGAACATAGTAGCAATTAAGGCACATATACTAAAGTATTCTAGTGCTTGTGTCAGTTCAGGTATACTACCAAAAATAAAATGGATACACACCTCACCATCATCGCTTACAATTCTAAGTTTAAGTCTATAATTTCTCAAAACTCCTAGTTCGCTTAAACTAATGCTTTGATACCGACTGTGACATCCCCAATTTTATGGGCCGAAAAAAGACTTTTTATGTATGCGTATTTTACTTATTTTAAACAGAGTATACTTTATAAATGCGGAATTTGTCCCATAATAATAAAAGCATTTCCAAAGAAACATTTTTCACTGATTATTAAAAACTTTGGGATGTCATAAATGATATAAAAAACATAAGCAAAAACGTAGTCATTACAGGTCTTACAACAACTTATTGTACTAATGGTCTAAACTCATCGAATCTTTCAGCGGATTCAAACATCATTATCCCTGTATCTTCGTATCGCTACCTATGATACAAAGAAAATAAGTGGGTCAGACTGGGGATTCTGGTGAGTTCATAGGGTTTTCAAACCACACTAATTAAGTCTTTTATTATATTTTTCACATCAAACAATTAACCAGGTTACCAGTTCTCATTATTCTCACTCTCTGATCCTAAAATGATGATCTAGATGGACACATCCTAAAGGATCACAGTACGAGAAGAATAAAAAATACTACTTCAGGGAATCCATAGCAATATATGTCAATAACGCAACCATGATGGGGATAGAGTACCCGAATGAACGTTCTTTCATTTTCCCTGAAAATCATGATCATTAACACCTACAGATGTCGAGCTTGCTAGTGTTCCACAAGTCTGTCTAGAATAGTCAGTAGTCATCAACCATACTCTATTAGATTACTAGTCCCAATATAAAAATAGTACAATGCATGACCTCTCACAATAATTTTATTTTCCCAAAACCCTTCACTACCCAATATAGTTTGAATATGAAAAAATAAATGTACCAGTAAAATCATATCATATTATTGCAACTAGCACAGTCATTAAGAACATAGATAATAGGACCATATAGCATTTAATTATCTAAATATTTCATATCTATGTGTAAGATGAAAGTGATTACGCACTCACTCGTTAAAAGTAGATAACTGGTGATTTGGGTATGCTTCGCCTAACACCTTAGTTTTTCCTTTTGAAAGACCTAGGTATAAATATCACTAAGTAAGATCATATTGACGATAGTCTAGAATCCTCAATAATCCAAATCAATATTGACCTATAGCTGATAAGGAACAACCATCTAAGATCATATTGGAGGTAGTGTCTGTTTGTTATACAGAGTATACTGTTTGGAAATCCCATTTTAAACACCTCACTAAATCTAGCATAGATATCATTCTCTTAAGAAGATCAATCGGTATTTTGACTTGGAATTACTGATAACTCTTATTTATAAACTCATAACAATGACTATGAATATAAATATAAGTTACACTTGAAGCTAAATAAGTGAATCTTAACTTACATAAATTTCTAGCGAGAAGTCGGAAATTGCAATGGTAAAACTCCGGACCGAAAAATTCTATTTGTTGGACTCCTAGATACTTCAGAGCCTCGCTAAAATATTCCAAGAAACCAAAAAGGTTTGGACCCAAGAAAGACGGATGTCTAAGTGAGAAAAAAGACTTGAAAGTGTTAGAAGGCACGTCGCACACCTCCCCAAAGGCATGGTGTACCTTTAGTCTACGTTTCCCCATCAGTCCTTCGCCACTTGTCCAAAATTTGGTTGGCCACGCCCACCTTCTATAACATGACGCACGCCACACCTACCTACCTGTGCTCTGCGCTTTTCGAAAAACTTCTAAAATCATATCTTCCTCATATGAGCTCTATTTTTTATGTTCTTTATATCCACGCATAGCTACGAAGACTACTACAACTTTCATTTAGACTTCGTAGTCTAATTTTCACTTAATTTTTAATTTATATTTTTAGAGGGCTTAGATGGTTAAACTCGATATAAAAGTCATAACTCTTCCAAACGACATTCGTTCTCGACAGTCTTTATATCGACAGATTCCTATTCACAAGATCTTCAATTCTTATTTAGATTGTTTTGCCTAATAATCGACTGATTTAAATTACTAAAAATTCGAATAATCATAATTTCCTCATACGAAGTTAGATTTTCACGTTCTCTATATGCATGCTCTCACTTTTATGATTTCTACGACTTTGGTTTAGATTATTTGTTCTAAATAATATTTTATTATCGATGTTTTTTCTAACCCTATTTATTAATTAAAAAACGTTTTTATTCAAGCATTATATACAGATAACACACACACACACACACACACACACATATATATATATATATATATAAACACAAATCATTCTCTTTTATTGATTCATAAAAGATTAAAATTGTTGACCGACATAAATACATATTTTTATGAATTATGTCTAGTGAGACGTGGGCGTTACATGGATGTTTTCCCAAACAAGTCTTCTGTTGTATTAGAGGGACATAATTTATATCATCAACCTATTATCTTGAAGAATGATAAGTACGACTATGGGTCGACCGTTCAAAGCTTTTGACTCTTGGATGAAGATTGAGAGTTTCAATGAGATTATAAAAGACAGTTGGCCAATTACAAACCAATGAGTTGAGGGGGATAAAAGTATTTTGTTTAAGATCAAGTTGAAAGTCTAATAAAAAAAAAAGGTATGGTATACATACTACAAAAAATATTATAAGACATTATCGTATCGTTTCCTTGTTAATCATTGTATGTATCTTTAGTATTTATATTTCCCTTCATTATAAGGATTACCATATGTATTGTATATATACTCACGTTCTAATGAATAAGAGGGTAGTCAAGATTGCAATCCATATTTACTTTGTTTTTTATGGTATCATAGCAACCCTAATTCTCTTCCCCGTCCCCCCCCCCCCCTCCACGGCTCTTCTTCTTCTGCCTACTTTTCTTTTCTTCTCCTAAGATGACTGGTGAATCTTCCAACCCACCTAGAACACCTTTTCATCTTTTTTTTTGCTGTTAATAACATCAATAACTTGATCCCTATTCTTCTTGATTGAATTGATGGCCAGTATGTCTCATGGATGGAGCTCTTTAATATTCATGATTGTGCTTATAGTGTACTCGACCACATCAACCCCAAGTCAACTCATCCTGCTGATATTAATGAAGAGATTCTGTCTCGTCTAGATGTGGTTTTCAAACAGTGGATCTACACAACATTCTCCGTATATTGTATACAAACCATCATGAAACCCGGTGCTACCACTCAAGAACTTCGGAATCATCTTGAAGTGTTTATCCAAGACAATAAATCTAATAGATGTATCTATCTGGAGGAGTAGTTCAACATTACTCGTCTTGATTCCTTCTTGAATATCAGTGATTACTGCTCTCATCTCAAAAACTAGGATGATCAACTTGCCAATGTAGGTAACCCTATTATTGAGAATAAGATGGTTCTTTAACTAATTTTCAGTCTGACAAAAGGTGATTATGATATTCTTGCTACCCTCATTCAATAAATTGATCAGTTACCAAGTTTTAATAAGTTTTGTTCTTAGATTCTTTTTTAAGAAGCACGCAGAAAGAAGAAAGCCTCTCACACCCTGCAAGCACTGGTTACTCAAAAATCGATTGTTCCCATTTCCATTAGCATTCCTCAATCTTCTAAAAAACATAGCAATAGCCACACTTTTCGTGATAGTGGCAGAGGTAAATACTAAGGAGGTGATAAGGATGGTCGTGGTAGTCAAGGAGGAAGAGGACGAGAGAGTGGAAGTTTCAACAAGTATGGGTCTGCTCCTAATACTTGGCAAACCCTATAGCAATACCCATCTCCTTGGACTCTACCACCTTGTCCATATCTAACAGCTAATCAAGGATCTAAAATAGGTCCTCTTAGCCCTGCTACACATCACAAGACCCGACAACAACAACCCAATAGTCCACCTACCAACTACTCTACTAATCATAATACTCCTATGACCACGATACAACTCGAAGTTGTGTTTCACACCACGAAACTATATCCTTTAGAAAATTCGCGGTATATGGATATTGATTCTACTTCGCAACTCACAAATAATTCAGGTAACCTTTCTCGTAAGTTTTCTTTAACAAACCCACATTCAAATATTATTGGTAATAACACATATATTCCTAGTCTTGGTAAAGGCTCTATCACTCTATCTTTTTCAAACCAATCCAACTCTCTCCAAAATGTTTATCATGTTCCAAAAATTATCAAAAAGTTAGTTTCTATACAAGAGTTTTATCATCATAATCTTGTCTCTGTCAAATTTGAATCGTTCGGTTATTCTTTAAAGGATCTTATCATGAAGAAGATCTTAACGAGGCACAAAAGTATCGGTGATTTATATTCATTTACTTCCTCAAACACAAAATCCTCCTATGTTGCTCTTTCGGGTGTCTCTCCTTCAACTTAAGATAATCGTCTTGGTCATCTGGGGATTTCAGTTTTTAATTTGCTTAAGCCTGACATTTCAATTTTCAGTTATACATTTAATCATTCATATAAAGCATATGCTTTAAAAAAATATTTTCATATATCTTTTACTTCATCTCAAACTATTACTTTTTCTCCTTTTGATATTATACACATTGATTTATGGAACTCTCCTATTGCATCCAAACTTGGTCATAAATATTACCTTGTCTTACTTGATGATTTTTCTCTCTTTATTTGGACTTACTAACACTACAAGAAAAAAGGCCTTTTACGATGCGCAAAATACGATGCTCATTGATCTATGTTACGCAAAGGAGAGTGACATTAGAAAAATGTCATCTCTTCAAAAAATTTAAGGATAGAAGACACGCATTATTGCACGCCCTTCAATTAGTGTCTAAAAAAAACACGGAGGGCACCTATAATAAAATGCGCGTCGTTTAAGGATGTCGCTTTATAATTTTTAATGGAACGCGCGTTCCATCCTTTAACAGTAGGGGGAAATGAAATTCTGAAAAAATTAAAAATCCCGCCTTCCTTTTTTTTCTCAATCAAGAAACCCTAACCTTTCTCTCTATTCACGAGCCAGTAATCAGCAAAGAAGATCAACAACAAACACCAACTGGTTCGATTTCTCCCTAAAACTGGTACAACTTCTCCTAAATCCGACTTCACTTCACACTCTGAGTTTGTTCTCTCCCTAATCGATGCATCCACATTCTCGTCTCTCCCCCTCCACCGGGTTTTCTCTCATCTCTCTCCTCCATAGATGAATATTTTTCTTTCTCCTTTGTTCGTGCTTCCTTATTGCAGGTGGTCTCAGTGGTGTTTGATAGTTGGAAACGAAAGCAACAGTGAGTATACAACAGGCCTTCCATTCCAAAAAAAAACTTTGCACGTAATAGAGAAGGTTAATTCCACGTAAGGGATGGAGCCAGAAGATGTGGGTGATAAAAACGCAATCATTGGAGCCAGAAGATATCACTCCTCCACCAGATGAAGATTGTCGAAGAGATGAAGGGGGGACCAATTTCTATAAAGCAGTGCTCTATATGTTCCTTTTTATGGTAATTCTACGATCCCTTTACAATTTATTCTATTTTCGTTTTTTATTTTATATATGTTCATGTTAATTTCTAAACATGAATCACTTCACCTTCTTAAATCTTGTGTTTTTTTCATGAAAATCATCCCCCAGTTTATAAAATTATATGCCTAATTGTTGAGATATGCATTTGTTTTAGGTTGAGGGTGAGGGTAGGGCACCTAATTCTCCTTAGAATACAAATACAAAAGCAATATGCCATTGTTGGAATGGAGATGGATTTCAGCAACATGAACTGTTTGACTTTGATTCTTGCTAAATGGAAAATAATAATAGATGAACAGGGGAAGTGGCGACCTAAATACCAAGTGTCATCAGAGAATTGCTATTACGTAGGGGCAGATTTTAGTTTGCATCTTGTTCACCAAGGCAAAAGAAAAAAGAGAAATAGGAAGTGTAGAAGAAAAAAAGATGAACATGGGAATGAACCAAAAAACAGAGGAATAATGTTTACTTCTTGCCAAAGGTAAAACTACTTATTAAAAACATGATTTTGAATGAAATTACAATGTAATGCAAGTCCTATTTTATACTAAACACAAATGAAACGTAGTCTAATTCAAATACCACATAAAAAATGCAACTTTACTAAAAAATTCCTAAAATACCCCTGGGCTAAAATTATCCCAATTTCTCTAGGTTATCCAACAGGTATTGCAGAAAAGTGGGGTTATTCTTGATTCTCCAGAGGAGCAAAAGAAGAAGGTTTAGTGATATAGCTATAATATTGTGATTTGTGAACAAACTTGAAACTATTAAAACCCTTATACATTGGAAACCCTTCTGTTGAGGATGAGCATTTAGACACATATGAACTTTCAATACTAATTTATAAGTTTCCTCTTTCCTGTGTTTATACTTTATAGTTGGATTTCAAATTTTTGTTTCTTTATGCTATAGAAAGTTTTAGATATTTAAATACTATATGGTAGTCTATGTTGAGGTTTGAATAAGATTCTACTTATTATTCATCATACATCTTAATGCGTGTATTTACTTGAAACAGGTTGTTGTGGAAAGAATTAAAAACAATGTCATAGGTGACAAGATTGATCCAAAAGCTGTACTAAATTTGGATCCTGGTCTTGGTGTTTTGGATGCATTTTTTGCCAGTTTGTCAATGATTCTTGTCAGTGAGGTATGTTCTTTCCCTATCTTTTTTTATAGGCACACATAAGTTTCCACAAATGTTTATTTCTCAAAATTACATTACCCAATATTCCATTTATTGCTTCCATCTAGATTGGAGATGAAACTTTTATTATAGCAGCTCTTATGGCAATGCATCATCCAAAGTCAATTGTTCTATCAGGTGCACTCAGTGCTCTGTTTGTAATGACTGTAAGTTTGCTACTTTTCTTTTTTACCCTTTTCATATTTTAGTGAACATAAATGAAAAACATATATTTTAGTTTGCTTCTAAGTTTAGTTTGGTTTTATTTGGTATGTAGATACATTCTACAGAGCTTGGTAGGATTGTTCCAAATCTAATATCAAGGAAACACACAAACAGTGTTGCTACAGGTATGTATTGAGTATATATATATATATATATATATATATATATATATATATATATATATATATATATATATATTAAAATTCAATTTAAAATATGAGGATTGTGAGACATCTAAATTGTTTTTTTCTACAATGCAGTTCTTTATGCCTTCTTTGGGCTGTGTTTGCTCTATATTGCTTGGAGATCAGATTCAAAAGCATCTCAAAAAAAGGAGATGGAGCAAGTATGTTTTCTTTTTCCCCATTAAGGGTTATAGTTTTTATATAAATTTAGGCTTTACCTCATTATTAAATACCCAAAAAACAATCCAAAAATCTGATTCTATTACAAAATATATGCAGGTAGAAGAGAAATTAGAGTCTGGACAAGTCAAAACAGCTGCACGCAGAAATTAGAGTCTGGACAAGGCAAAATGTTGTAGAGGTTTGATCCAATTTTTTGCAAATCAACAAAGGTGCATTTTGTCTCGTTGACTAGTCAAAAGATAGTATATGTTATGGATGTTAATAAGTTGGGTAATGTAGTAACTTGAATATTTGAAAATGCAGGGATCTTTTACTATCTTTTGAGAAGGAAACAGGGAAAAAACCACTGGGGATCATATTCTATAGGTATATATATAAATATAATTTCAAGTGGTACAATTAAAGAAAAAAAAACTAAATCTTCATTTCGTTTTTTATTTGCAGGGATGGTGTAAGTGATGGGCAACTAATGAGCCGAAAGCAACTTCTTTAGTACAAGAGTGGGGACACTGTTCTCTATAATAATGCGGTTAAATTGTATACATTTTGTTTATATCCAGGTGTTTCCAAGGCGAGAAACATTTCCAGATTTGGACTGTGTTGACTCGGTGAGTTCAGTGGAACAACTCATTATACTTTGAAAGACCTTAACGACCAGGGACTAAAGGTATCTTTTCCTTGATTTTTAGGCTTATTCTAACCTTAATTAGTTAAGCCCTTTAGGAGGTTATTATTAATGTATCTGCATCCATGGTAATGAATCGACACTTGCAATCGAAGTTTTAGGTTAAGCTTCTTATAATTCTTGTATGGTGTCATTGGGTTATTTTCTTTTTTGATGGTGGGATGTCAAAATAAACGGTTCTTATATAGACTACAGAGCGAGAGCTATGTTATTCTTGTCTCTTCAACTACATTTAACTAAATAAACACAATTATCTTATTAAATTTAACTCAAAACCCATAGGGCATTGGTCTTGTAAACACTGAAATCACTCAAAACTCAAAACAGTATATACCAAGAAACAAATATTCAGTAGATTTCTGATATAATGACTTGTGTTGATGCAGTTTTTGCTTAAATATTCAAACATGGTGCAATACAATTTCAAGAAAATCACAAGGGTACCCACTGGAAAAGACTTTGCAGACATAGTCCTCAGTAGAACCCAAAGAGAAACCCCAACAGTTGTCCACAAAGGCTATGCAATCAACTGAATTAGAGGTTTTTATATGAGAAAAGTGAAGTTCACACAAACAAACTTTGGTGTTTGCAATTATTGATCCACAGTAAGTCCATGGACTGACTGTTATGCTTATAATGTGTTTTTGGATTGTCCTATACAATGTTTTTTTGTTTCTGTGTATTTTGTGCATCAGGTAAAGTTGGTGGAAGAAAAGAATATGAAGCCACTTGATTCAAATCTTGCAGCATTATCAGCAAGATGCAGTAAAGACTTGGAGTTGAATTTGGCTAAGTCTTTCTTGAGTGAGATGGGACAATGTACAACTTCTTATCCATATAACAGCTGTTTGGAGCATTAGTCTTAAAGAATTATGAAAGGCAAGATGCAACTTTATTTAGTTGGAATTTGATGTAGAGAGTAGATTAGATGCAAATTTAGATATTGTAAAAAATAGAATTGTATGACATTAAATTTTATGCAATGGATTGTATTTTTTGTATATGATATTTTATTTCTATTATGAATTGTATGACATCAAATTTAGATATTGTAAATATTTTTTTTAGAAAATTTAAAATTATGATACGCAAAAATGTGTGTCATCTTCATTTATGACATGGCCTTTCTTGATAGGGGCTTCCTTGATACGCATTGCGTGTTATAAACATGCGCGTCGTAAGGTTACGACATGCAAATGCGTGTCGTCTTCCTTTATGACAGGGCCTTCCTTGATACGCATTGCGTGTCATAACCGCGCGTCGTAAATGCGCGTCATAAATGCGCGTCGTCTCTCTTTACGACAGGGCCTTCCTTGACACGCATTTGCGCGTCGTCTGAGCGTTTTACGACGCACAATGAGCGTCGTAAAAGGCCTTTTTTCTTGTAGTGTAATTACATATAAAATCCCAAGTCTTCCATATTTATCTTGTATTTCAAACACAATTCCATCTTAACATCAAAAACCTACAATGTGATAATGAAAGAGAATTTAACAATTCTATGTTTCCTTAACTTTTCATCAAAACCGGTACAAAATTATGTTTTACTTGTCCATACACATCTCAAAATGGAAAATATGAACGAATTATATGTACCATTAATAATATGATTCGTACTAACCTTCTTCATGCAACTCTTCAGCCCACTTTTCGATATTATGGTCTCTCTTTTTCTACATACCTTCTTAACATTCTACCATCGACTACCATTCAAAACAAAACTACTACTAAAATTCTCTACCTAAGAAAACCCATTTACTCTCATCTAAGAGCCATCGAATGTCTTTGTTATCCCAAGATACCTTCCACTACTACTCAAGAATTAGCTCCAAGATCCATACCCTTTATCTTTCTTGGTTTCCCACCTAACCACCGTGGTTACCTGTGTCACACTATCTCCACCAACCAAACTATTATCGCTCGGCATGTTACTGTAACACCGGGTTCCTGGTACATATTTAAATTAAAGTAATGTTGTAATTTACTCTGGGACTTGGCGAGTTGGAAGCCCAACTCGTCGATTATACTCGACTTTATGCGGGGGTTTTAGTGATCTACTCGACGAGTCGGGAGACAGACTCGACGAGTAGGAGTTTTCTTGACAAAACGCTAATGTTTAGGGTTTGCATCCTATTTAGACACTTTATCTCATCCCAAACCAGCCTCCATCACCCTCCCAACTCAGAGAAACCCTAGATTCGAACCTTAAACTCGTATTGAGTGTTCTTGCGCCTTTTTGATGCTTTTTGTGTGTGTTTGAAGTTAGAGAAGAAGAAGAAATCTTGGAAGTTCAAGTAAAAGCAAGGAATCCAGAAGTTTTACTCCATTCTCAGCTCATTCAAGGTAAATTGTTGGAACATTGACCATCTATCTCTTAGATTTTGATTTGGGGCTATTTCTACCCTTTTTATGAGTTTAGAGAAGATAAATCGGATTTTGTGAGTGTGCTTTGAGTTACACTTTGGATCTGGAGCAATTGGGGGTCCTCATCGCATAAAGGTGCCAACTTTGTTGCGATAAGCACCCCATGAATCTTGTAGACCTCATTTTATGGCTTTTTGAGCCAAAGGCCCCATGGATGTGCATCAAGTTTGTAGCTTTACGTATAAAATGGGCCCTAGGAGGCCAGATCTATGGTTTTGATGTGTTAAGACCCATTATAATATACTGTATACTGTTGGACAATGAAGGACTCGACGACTCGTTCTTAGGACTCGGAGAGTCGGGGTGCATTTTCCACCAAATCCTATCTGTGTATGGACCAGATGTTAAGATCAAAGGTTCCCCAATTATTTAGGTTCACTAAGGACCTGAAAATCATAGGAATCAGGGAGTGCATGAACAGACTCGCCAAGTTCAAGGCAATGTCCTTGCCACATGAAGACGGACTCGGCGAGTTCAAGGACGAACTCTGCAAGTCGGTTGAAGATAGTATGATGTGTTGTTGAAGGATAAATCATCGAGCTCTTGCTAGACTCGACGAGTAGGGATGAGATTATAGCATTTGGAGGATATGGGGACTCCACGAGGTGGCGGGCCGACTTGGCGAGTCGAGTCAACCAGATGTTGACTTTGACAAAAACTTGACTTTGACTTTGACTTGGATTTGGGTGACTCTTATAACGGTTATGAATATAAATTGATTACTTAGAAAAGTTGTCGTGTAGGTATCGAGGAGTCGGGGAGAATCAATTTTCACACCGAGGATAGTGCAGACACTACATGATGTTGAGGTGAGTTACCTTCCAGTAGAAGTGGGTCTAAGGCACCAAGGCCGACCCACTAGTAGTTGATTATAGTTGAGATGATTTTGTGTGTGTGATAATTGTCTAGTTTGCTATTACTTGATTGTCACACCCCAAAACCAGAACGGCGGAAACGTTCGAGGGTGGAGGACGTCATGTTTAGTATCACAAGACATGCATCATAGTAATTAAAGTAATAAACAACCATTTCAAAAGAAAGAAAGTGTTTACAAAGTATGTGGTTCACATAGCATAGACTACAAAGTAAATAATTGAAAAGACATGAAGCTATTATGCTCCATATTCTGAATCCCAGTGCGCGTACCTGTCTACTGGTTTCCTGAGAATACAGTAGATCAACATTTAAGCTGGTGAGTTCATATGATTTTAGTGATGTAATGTAAGTTGTAAGAAAGTTGTAGTAAGTTGTAAGTTCTGTTTAGAAAAGTTCGCTTATTCCTCCAGAAAATCCTATATTTCCTACTTTGATGAAAGATAAGTAAAAATGACTCTACAATCCTTTCTATGAGTACTAAGTGGATGCAAGTTATATAAAACCCAGAGAAAAAAAAACAATTGATTGTGTGTATCTTCCCTAAGCCCATAACCAAACAAGGAACAGGAAATGAGGCGGAAGGAACACCTCCTATTGTTTGTTAGATCATCGTTGTATATAACCCTAGCGTATTCACTTGGTACTCGCAGAGTTAACTGTAATAGTTGCTCTATATTTGATGGAAACATTCCTTAAGGAAAACCCTTATTTCTTTTAGTTACAATGGTAACCACACTAGTTCCTTCTATAATCACTTAGTTTATACAATCTATATATAATCTAATATCGAACAAATAGTTAATTGTGAGGATCTGCCCTAACCCCACAACCAAACAAAGAATAGGAAGTAAGGCGGAAAGCACACATCCAACTGCCTATCGAATATTAATTACATATAACTTTGATGTAGAAACTAAGGTATTATGGAATTAACCACTAAAGGTCCTTTAAGTATATTGGTTTAATAAAATGGATTAAACCCATTATACTGATAAGCTTCTAGTTTAGTCTACTTCGTGTTCTTTTTGGAAAGTATGTTCGTGTACTAGAAACGATGTATTTGAATTAGTCTACTATGACTTGACCTATACCTGGTACTCCTTATGATTACTTGGTGTATACGGAATATATATAACTAAGATCGGATAGATATCACACTGGGTGCATCTTCCTTAAGCCCACAACCAAACAACAAACATGAAGTAAGATGAAAAGCACACGCCCTACTATCTCCTAGACCCGATTAATATATATCCTTGATGTATACACTAAAGAATCATAAAGTTAGCATTATAGGTCCCTTTCTACTTAATGTTCATTTTACGAATAAGTTATGTATTTTATTTATTACTGTCGGGTACTTTACAAAGATACTTTGCATAAATAATTTCGATTCAGTATATTGCTATCACCTCGTGCCTGCTAACTCTGGTACGTGAAATCGTAATGGTGTTAACGCAAACCCGGAAAGATATATTAGTATGTTTTATCACCTCATGCCTGCTAACCCTGGTACGTGAAATCGTACTGGTGTTAACGCAAACTCGGAAAGATATATTAGTATGTTTTATCACCGCGTGCCTGCAAACCCTGGTATGGTAAATTGTACTGGTGTTGGCTCAAACTCAGAAACATATATTAGTGTGTTTTATCACCTCGTGCCTGCTAACCCTGGTACGTGAAATGGTACTGGTGTTAATGCAAACCCGAAAAGATATATTAACATCTTAATTTGTTACAAACAATGAATTAAGGATACGATGTCTTCCTAGAGTAATAGGAACATCGTATAAGTGTGTAATTCTTGAATTGTTCGTCTATTATTGTTATAGTGTGTTCCTCGCTGTACTTGTTATAGTATGCTCTTCTCTGTACTTGTTATAGTATGCTCTTCTCTGTACTTGTTATAGTATGAACTGAACCCCTAAACTATACCTATTATAGTTTACTAGTTTGTTTAATCGAACTGATACTAACTTGAAGAAAAGACTCATTTTATCTACTAAGTTATCATTGTGCTTTAAAAACAGAGTTTCGTAAACTATAAAGTAACATAACTTAAAAAGAGTTTTTGAAATTTTTTGATCACTTATAAAAACATAACCAACCTTTAAAATTTTTTGATCACTTATAAAAACATAAACAACACTAATTTCTTTTACCAAAATTGATAATATATTGAGTTTGGGATCAAAGTTGTTAGATAGTCTGAATCCATTTATCAGTACCTTCTTCTTCATGAATAGATATGGTCGATCACTGATATTGTGGTCCACTTAAACAAGAAAATTTTGTGCCAAGATTAGGACATACTGTAAGTAATTGGACATTTTGACTTTGCAATTCTAACCAAATTCCTAATGACCATTCATCTGATGATGACCAGGGATATTGTTGTCCACCTAAGTTAAGCAGCCAGATCTACAGACAACCTATTTATTGATTGATTTTAGTTGTATTAGAACATGTTTCCAACTTCCAGATATACCCCAACAATCAAGAACTTCCGAGGCACTCCTTACTTCAGGTGAGCAGACAATTATTATGAGAGAAGACAGATTTAGAGTGCATATGATGTACACCTAGGTCGGATCTTCCGATCACGCAGAGAGTGAAACATGTGTATAACTAGAGTCAGAAGGGTTGAGAAGTAGAATGGTGCATATGCTGTGTACCAGGTCAGATTATCAGTCACGCAGAGGAGACAACATATGGCTAACAGATAGAAAGAATAGCATAGAGAGAGATATGCATAGAGACAGAGTTGCATATGTTGCAATCCAGGTCGGATCTTCCGATCACGTAGAGGAGGCAACATATGAAGAACATAAAGAAAGCAAGAAAATAACCTTCTGCAGACTTCTTTTATCGGAGTTTCCCCGACCGTCCCGTCAATATTGGAATTAAGGACATAGTCCATACATCGAGGAAAAGTTAAGTCACGATTCTAGATACTGATTGTTTAATTTAATCCACAGATTCCCATGTATATCTCTCTGCTTAACCTATCCAAGCGTCATATTGTCAGGCTAAATTGATATCTCTAGGTCAAGATTTGTCAAGTCATTTGATTCCATAAGTTTATTTGTGCCTAGTCAATTACAAATTAAAACTTTCGTGCCTACCAGCGCATCAAACACAGAGCCTAGACAATTTAATTGTGATACCTTACACAGATTCAGATTACCTGCTATCACAAAGATTATATCACTTCCCAACACAACATTAAAAAGCAAGGAAGACACACAATATTTTTGGGTTTTTCAAGTTTTTCTGGAAAAAAATATAAAACAGCAAAAATATTTTTGGATTTTTGATAATTTTTTAATTTTTTTTGTGTTTTTTTTTTCTTGTTTATATCTCCTCCTAAATTTGTGCATGGGAGAGAATGAAAACTAAATGCGCAAATTTAAAATGACCTAAAAACAAAAATTAGTCCTCAAAACAGATCATTTTCAAAAATCCAACAAGCACATCGAATCTAGCTTTGTTAAAAGGTTTTATGAACAAATTCGCCATATTATTAGCAGTGGGAACTTGTTCCAACCGGATGACCGAGCAAGCATAACAATCTATGATAAAATGCACTTTGATGTCGATGTGCTTGGTTTTTGAGTGTTGGATAGGATTTTTAGCAATTTGAATTGCAGCCTCATTATTACAAAAGATAAGGGTTTCTAGAAAATTCAAATTGTAATCCAGGAGCAGATGTTGTATCCAGATAACTTGAGAGCAACAAGCTGAAGCGGCTACATATTCTACCTCTGCTATTGAGGTGGAGATGGTATGTTGTTTCGTGAACTGCCATAACACCAGTCTATCATGGAGAAATTAACATCCTCTAGACATTGACTTCATGTCAAGCTCACAGCCTCCATAATTACTGTCAGCAAAAGTATATAAATCAAATTCAAAAAATTTCGGATACCAAAGACCCAATTTTGGGCTGCCTTTGAGGTATCGAAAGATTCTTTTGACAGCAATAAGATGAGAAAGTTTTGCATTAGCCTGATATCGTGCTCATTGACAAACCGCAAACATGATGTCTCGCCTGCTTGCGGTTAAATACATCATTGATCTGTAGTCAGTCTGATCTACGGATTCGCCTTTAATATCTAGAGTCAGCAGTGATCTCTCAGCCATTATAAGTCCCAAAACAATGAATCCAACAGTAATCAAAAAAACACGAATCGATTAAATAAGAATGTAGTAGAGAACATAATCAATCCAAGCATGCAAAAATTTTATATATCGAATAAATTTCTGATACACCTTGGGGACGTAAACTATAAAGACTCTCTGATTCGCCAACAACCTGACACGAATCTGACACACCCTATATATAAGGGTAGGTTGGCCGTAAACCTGTTTACAGCCGTACACACGATACTGACTGTAAACTCAACAAAAATAGCTAACAATACGACCAAGAACCTAACAAGACTCATACAAATGATTGCCTAGCCCAAACCACAAAATAATGACCTTTTAACACCCAATTAATAATTGGGTTCCAACATAAAAATCATAAGTCCATGCTTGGGGTAAAAGATTGCTTTACCCCTATCTTAGCTTGATTCAACTCAAGGCCCAATCCACAGACCCAAAAGTTAAACTATGAATCAAAGCCCAACATATGGCCCAATTTTCCAAATTGGGCCCAATCTTTACATGGTCTTATTCTAAGGCTCAACCATTTAGTCCATTCCAACATTTGGCATTTCTAATGGCCCAATATATCATACTCATGAAGGTCTAATTATGCCCCACCTATGGCCCACTTTTCCAAATTGAGCCTAAACCCTCATATGGGCCTTACCCTAAAGCCCATTTAATTATTCTAGTCCATATGATTGTTCTTGGATGGCCCATTAATGGCCCACACACCAAAGCCCAATAGAAAGTCCCAACACAAAGCCCAAGTAAAATTAGGGTTTTCACATAAAATGACGATTAAGGTTAAGTGTTTCTCACTTAACCCATTAAGGACTTAATCCATTAAGTCCATCACTCTACTAGATAAGTCATATGGTGTGATTGGGTGTAATTCACAATTCCATTCCAATGGCCCAAATGTGGGTCCCGGTCAGTCCAAGCCCATGAAAACCAATAAGCCCAATAACTAGGGCTTTTGATCAATTCGGATTCATTAGGCCCATTAGGGTTTCACTAGTCGGCAACCACCCACTACCACCTCGGGTAGTGGTGGTCAACGGTGACTTACGGTGGCGGTTAGGGTTCTAGTCCAATCGAGTCCAAGCACTCCAAAGCAATCCAAACACAAACTAAGCACACCGCCACCCAACTTGGTGATTGGTGGCGGCAGCCAGCACCCTACGGTGGTGGTTTTTAGTTTCTTTTCATTATTCTGCTTTCTAATTACATTTTACAAAGCTTTGATCCCAAAAATAAACACACACTAAAAGATAAACACACACACACAACCACCTTGTAGTGGCTGGCGGTGGCAGCCACCATGGTTTGCTTCCATGGTGGTTTCTTTCCATGGTTTCTTGCCAAAAAGCACACCCTCGCTTGTTCAGCAACACTAAAACACACAAACTCCTGAGATGAACACGAAAAACACACCCATCGAAATTCTTGTGGTAGTAGGCAGTGGTTGCGCGAGATGGCGGTATTGGCTTCACAGTGGCACAGTTGCATGGCAGCAACAACAATGACGAACCCAACAGCATCAAACTCAACCGGTTACAGCAGAGAAAGGATATGGAGGCCTTGAACGATAGCAACTGTAACAGGAACAAGAGACCCATTAATGGTCCTCATCGTTATCGGGAAGAGAAACAGCGATAGCGTCATGGATGGCGGTGGCTGCTGGAGGGTCACGGTGGTTCACGACAGTAACTAACCCTCCGACCGTTAAGCTCTCTTTTCGACTTAGAAAGCATGGAATCCAGTGTGTGGCTTCAGCGGTGACTAGGAGGCTATGGTGGCTGGAAGGAAACGGGAGGCATAAGGGGGGGGGGGGGGGTGACGGCTGCTAACTCATTTAGGGTTAGGGTTACGAAGGGTGACGCTTATATACCTGATGCACTTAACTAGTTTCCATAATGCCAAGATCAGTCCTCCTTTTCTCTTTTTCTTTCAAACCAAGGCCATAATTTACTCTTTCTACCCTAACCTCGTATATCCCCTTTAAATGCAAATCGAAATTTACCTAACAGTCCTTCCCTCTACAAATTATTTCAAATTGAAGTCCATATGTTACCAAATAGCCCCTCCTCTATAAAACCTTTTCAACTTAGGTCCAAATGATACCAAACACCCTCTGTCTTCTAAAAATCTTTACAAAATAAATCCAAAACTTACACTTTTAACCCCCAACTTCTAAAACTGTGACAGTTAACTCCTTGAGACCAATCCTTGATATATAATTATTGATTTTAGGGCTACTATACGTTCATTAATTAATTTATTTATTTATTTATTTAATAAACGGGGTGTTACAGTTGCCTGTCATTCAGGGCATACACTAAGTTGTTTGCAGTTTGATTAAATAATCTCAAAGTGGTTGATCTGGCCTTGTTGCACAACTCTCGTCTGAGTCTAACCGTTGCAGTGGTAGGTCTCCTAGTCGAAGGATTATCTAAGCCTACTAACAAGTGTAGTGAGCTGCAGGGCTATTTGGTCAGTGAATTTGTTCCTAACGTCATGGACGCTGGTGGCTGCTAGAGGATCACGGTGGTTCACGACAACAACTAACCCTCCAACCGTTGAGCTCTCTTTTCGATGTAGAAAGAATGGACTCCAGCGTGTGGCTTCAGCGGTGGCTAGGAGGTTGCGGCGACTGGAAGGAAATGGGAGGCATAAGGGGGGTGACGGTTGCTAACTCATTTAGGTTTAGGGTTACGAAGGGTGATGCTTATATACTCGATGCACTTAACTAGTATCCATAATGCCAAGATCAGTCCTCCCTTTCTCTCTTTCTTTCAAACCAAGTCCATAATTTACTCTTTCTACCCTAACCTCGTAAATCCCCTTAAATCCAAATTGAAATTTACCTAACAGTCCTTCCCTCTACAAATTATTTCAAATTGAAGTCCATATTTTACCAAATAGCCCCTCCTCTATAAAACCTTTTCAACTTAGGTCAAAATGATACCAAACACCCCCTATCTTCTAAAAATCTTTACAAAATAAATCCCAAAACTTACACTTTTAACCCCCAACTTGAGACCAATCCTTGATATACAATTATTGATTTTAGGAATACTATACATTCATTAATTTATTTATTTATTTATTTATTTATTTAATAAAGGGGGTGTTACAGTTGCTTGTCATTTAGCTTGAGTTCGGTGTGGGGGTCTGTCAGGGAGACAGACCATCTCGAGATTTCAGGTCTCAGATTGAGTAAATGGAAATATGCTGCAAGGAATTCATTTCATCTTTGGGTTTTAGAACCTTGCGGGGGTGGTCTTAGTTTCCTTGGAAAGGCTGGTTGTGCTTGTAGTTGTAGCCGTGTTGCTTAAGTTATTTGGCTTGTCAAGATTGGTAAGGAATGATTTCGAGGACGAAATCTAATTTAAGTGGGAGAGAGTTATAACATTCTATTTAAATTAGTTAAAATAAATAATAAACCCGAGGCCCCAAGATGTAAATTTATAATTTATGTTATTTTATAATGGCCCTAAAACCAATAATACTTAGCGGAGAGTGGTTTTGGGGAGCCAAATGATATATTTAAGACTTTCGGGGGTCAAAGTGTAATTTCAGGATGTATTTTGTAAAGATTTTTAGAAGTTAGGGTGGGTTTGGTAAGTATTCGCCTTTATTTGAAAGAGATTTCATAAGGCAAGGGCTAAATTGTAAATTTTGGAGTTGGTTTGCAAAGATGTTTATGGGGAGGGACCATTTCTACCATTATGTCAATATGTTTATGGTGTCGGGTATATATAAACCTTACGAAACCCTAACCCTAGGAAGGATAACAGTCGCCACCCTCTCCACTAGGCCTGGCAATCATGTCGTGTTCGGGTTAGCGTGTCGCGGGTTGGCGGGTTAGCGTGTCAAAATATATCAACCCAAACACAACCCATTTAAATATACAGGTCACGGGTTGGCGGGTCACGGGTTGGCAGGTTTGGAACATAAACCCATATATGACCCACCAACCCATTTATTTAAACGGGTTCATAAGTTGGCGGGTTCGTGGGTTAGATTTGGGTTCATGGTTCCGAATTTTACATATTTAAGTCTTAAACATCCAAATGAAAATTAAAAACATTCATAGAAACATGTTACAAACTTAGCCTTATAGGTTACGACTTATGACATTAGACCATTCACCACGAGTCATAATGTCAAAACAGTCAAATGGTCTATGAATAAATGGTATATTTTTGTAATACTTATTAAATATTAATACTTGATACATAAATACATTTAAAAATAAAATAATTTTTTTTATCAAGAATATAAACGGGTTGGCGGGTCAGCCCGTTTATTTTTTAAGAAACCCATATATGACCCGTTTAATAAATGGGTTGGCGGGTTGGCATGTTAGTGGGTTGGCGGGTTGAAAAACTCAACCCAAACACATTTATTTCGTGTCGTGTCACGGGTCGTGTCGCGTTTCGTGTCGAGAATTGCCAGCCCTACTCTCCACCCTCCTCCTCCCTTTCGACGTCGCACCACCCACTTCCCTTTTGTTCTCCGGCAGACGAAGTGTCGAACAACCGCCGCTGAAAACGTGAGCCACCACCGCCATGTGAGGCCTCATCCACCACCTGCAGCTATGCCATCGGAACACCACCAGCCCTGCTGCTCCGGTAAATTCGCGAACGTCCAGAGAAACCCCACTAAGAACGAAGATGGAGCAGTGATCGACGAACATGAGTTGTGTGCAATCGGAATGCTCACGGGAGGCTATCTTTCACCTCCTTCATCCATTTTAGCTGTTTGGGGTCATAACCGTTGTTGGCCCCCATGTCTATGGCGTTCCAACGATGTCTGCCACCTTGTAGGTGCTTGAATGCATGCGTGTTGGCCTTTATGGGCTGTTTACAGAGCTAACAGTGGAGTATGTATGTTATTTGGGGCAGGGAAGCAAGATAACCCGCCACCACCACCACCGTGAGGTGGTAGCTGTCATATCCAACCACCATATGCCGCCACGAGTTGTTGATTGAGTGCATAAACCAGTGTTTTTGTGTTCCAGGCATGTATATGTGTGTGGTTGCTGACCTAAAAACACAAGGAAAAACCACCATGGCTGCCATAGTGGCTGCCGCCGACCGCTTCTGTTTTCCGTCGCCACCAGTCACCGTGGAAGGTGGTTGTGTGTGTGTTTTCCTATGTGTTTAGGTGTGTGTTGATGTATTGTGTTGTATATGGTTTGTTTGGCCGAAAATTTGCAAGAACAGTCACCACCACCACCGTGAGGTAGTGGCTGCCTCCATATGCCACCGTTGGCCACCACTAGGGTGATTGTGTATGTGTGTGTGTTATTTCAGTTTTTTCTTTGTAATACTGTATTTGGTGCTAGAATAATGAAACGAACTCATAACCACCACCGTGAGGTGGTGGCTGCTGCCACCAGCCACCGTGTTGGGTGGCGGTAAGCTTGCTTGTGTTTGGATTTGTTTGGTATGCTTGGACAGAATGGTCCCAATGAAACCCTAATGGGCCCAATGAAGCCCTAATTGACCTAAAAGCCCAACCATGTGACTAAATGGATTTTACTAGGTTGCAAACCCTAATAAGGGTTTGGAAAACCCAAATGTCATGAAACCCTAATTTTGGAGATTGATCAGGACCCGTATTGGAATTAATTAATAAACTTAAAATATTAGTTAACAATCATTAGCAAATTAACCTAAGGCAATATTGGACTTAATGGATTAAGTCCTTAATGGGTTAAGTAGATGATCCATAACTAGGCCTTAGGGTAAGGCCCATGTGAGGGTTTGGGCCCAATTTGAAAAATTGGGCCATAGATGGGCCATAACTAGGCCTTGAGGATTATGAGAGGTTGGACCATTGAAATTCCAAATGTTTAGACTGTACTAAAGGTTTGGGCCTTAAGATAAGCCCTAGTAGAGGCTTGTGCCCAATTTGGAAAATTGGGCCATGTGTTGGGCTTTGGTCCATAGTTTGACTTTTAGGCTTTTGGATTGGGCCTTGGACTAAATAAAGCTAAGTTAGGGGTAAAGTGGTCTTTTTACTCCAAGTATGGACCTATGGTTACGTATTTAAATCTAATTATTAATCGGGTGTAGTTTTGATGTTGACAATTTGGGAACCTGTCAACCAGCAGCTAGAGTTTTATCCGCGAGACTTCAGCAGTGTTAGGTGAGTCTCCTCACTATACCTAAGACCTGTTAACCAAGCAGACCGATCTAAGAAAGAGAAAAGATTAGGCACATCAAGGCCCCACCAACGATAAATCTGAATATGGACCTCCGAGGCAAGCCTACATGAGAAAAATAAATTACTAGAATTCTCTGAAGCAGACTCACACACCGGGCACAACAAGAAGGAACATGCAACCCACACTTTTCAAAGTTAACATGTGTGTGAAATTTATCCAAAGACAACCTCCAAGAAAGCACATTCACCTATAATGGAACCATTTTACATCACGTAGTATGAGTGTAAGACGCAGGTAACAACACATCATCCAAAAACAACACACTGAAGAAAACATCGCTTTCTTCTTTCACACATAAAGAACCACATTCACACAAGAAATTATAATAGAACCTTATTAATTTATGCTTTTACAAATACTTTGATGTGATAGAAAAGCTAAGAGAAATTACCTTCAAAGCTGAACAACAAGAGTAAGATTAACGAAAGCATCGACAATTAGTGGTCGTATTTACCAACCGTCGCCTGCACAAAACGCTAGCAATGATCGAAGTAGTGGTCCTTACAGAGGGAGGAACGGTAACAGTTGGGGAGCAAGAATGATGGCAACGTTCAGCCCCTTCGCAACAGGCGTCTCTAATCTCTTCTCATTCAACGTCGATGATGATAAGAATCGGAAAACCGGAGCAAAGCCCAATCGTACTTTGTGGAAGAAACATTAAGCATAGCACATGGAGGCAATCGATTAGAGGGAAATAGTGGTGGAGGGATCAAATAGGATCGTCCGCAAAAAAAAAAAAAAAAAAAAAAAAAAAAAAAAAAAAAAAAAAAAACTATAAGGCGACGAACAGTATCGGCTGAGCCGGGTACTATTCATAAGTCCTTCTCAAAATTAATAGTATATATAATGTGTTGGAAATTATAGAGGAAATATTGCAAATTGGAAAAGTTTCCTCTATCCCACATTGGTGGTGGAAGAAACATTTAGTGGGTTTATAAGGTTTTTCTCTTGATAGGCCTTCAAAGTCTATTAGTGGATCAAAGAATTAGGGCAAGCCCAGACACGTGCGCCTCGCCTAGCCTAGCACTAGCTGACGCTGCGTGTGCACGACATAGCGCGATTTAGGCGCACTTGGCATGACGCATCGGTTGCTAGGAGCTGATGCGCTTTTATTTTTAACAAGTTTGGGTCAAGTTGGTTTGACCGGTCTGGTCAAACAATTGACTACCGTTAACTTCGTAAATAAGGTGATAGAATGTTCTAGAAGGCTCGGAAACGGCTTGTGTGGAGAGCATGTCGTCGCCCTAGGGTTTCTAAGGGGACGTCCTATGAGGGCCATTTTCTTTCTTCTAGGGTTTCAACACCTATAAATACAGCTCCCTAGACACCGTATTACACACACGAAAATCCAAGGCTCTCGAAGTATTCTTAGCGATTTCTTAATATTCATTTTGTATTTATCGTTTTCCATTGTTGTTGGAAACTCGGTAAATCTGCATTAAATTATGGGGTTTTACTTTGTTGCTTACAGCCGATAGAAGTGAAGTAAAAACATTTAAATACGGGAGTCCGATCCATGTAGTTCTAAGATCAAGATCAGCCATCAACAGATCGGTTTCCAATAACAGGACACTCTCCTATCTTTTTTATAATCAGATTCAATCGAGAAATATTGATTTGGTTTCTGGATGAAACTTATTAATCATATTAATAATAATTAGATATATTATTCATAACTAATCGACATATAATTCTCAATATTATTTGTTAGATTGCAGTAAGAATATGACATTTTATATTGAAGTAAAATATATTATAAATTTTATTAATTTCAAATTAAATGCTAAAAGTTATAACATACAAAATGGAACATTATATTGTTTAGTGGTGTTGGTCTGTTTATCGTCCAAATAATTATTAATAATTACGTCGACGAAATATGCTGAGTGTTCATTAGATTTTGTGTTCAGAGTACAGTGTTCAGACCGTTAATATGAATTTTATTCTAACATTTAGTTTCTTAAAAACATACATTAAGTCAAAGATGCAAATTGAATAATTTAAAGGAAAAAGGCAGTTGGCCGTTGGCTTGACTGAAGAGTCTACTGTCCCAAATCAGTATGCAGGGTCACTTAATTTATTATATTAAATTTTAATACTTTTAATTAAATAATACAATTGTGATGATAAAACAGTTATTTCTGTTAGTTGATTTTTTTTATACAATATAAGTCTGCTTTATAGAATGTCCTAACATTGCTCCTTGTCAACTTATAGCAGTTATATAGATGGTGTTTTTTTTAAGGAAAAGAGAATAATGAGTTTATATTTCCAGCATAGTAGGTTGTATTTCAATTTTACACTTGTATCATAAGTTATTAAATTTAAAAAAAAAATTATGAGTGATCAATAAATTTAAATTTTATTAAGAATATGATCTAATTTTTCTTTTTTGCAACTTTTTTAGGATTTTTTTATAACTTTTTATAAGCTTTTTTTTTTTATGGGAGAATTTCATATATGCCCCTCTTAAATTTCAAAATATCATATTTGCCCAGTTTAATTTCTCAATATCATATTTACCCTTCATAAACCTTCAAAATATCATATTTGCCCAAATCTTTTTTTATAATGTTTTTAATATTTTATAATCATTCTTTATACCTTAGAATTATTATAATAATTAAAAATATTAATCATATTATCCTTACATATATGATAATGGAATGTGAACTTCTAAATTGTTGAAATGTCGCACTCTTGACAAACAAAAAAATTCATCTTCAACCCTCTATATAGAATATATATTTTGATTGTCTAGTTTTTGTTGTTGTTAATTATTATCATGTTATAGATAGAGGTTATTTTAGATATTATCATTGATATTTTGATGTTAAAATGTACATATACGATATTTAAGAAAGATATATATGATATTTTGATATTTAAAAAGGACATATATGATATTTTGAAATTTAATGAAGGGTAAATATGATATTTAGAAATTTTATAAAGGGTAAATATGATATTTAGAAATGAAGTTGGGTAAATATGAATATTTTGATGTTTAGAAAGGGCATATATGAAATTCTCCCTTCTTTTATTTTATTTTTCAAAATTTACAAGGATTTTTATTAGCTTTTTACAATTTTTATAAAATTCTTTATATTTGTTGCAGTTTTTTATACTTATTTATAAAAAAGTTATAAGCTTGTTTTAACAATTTTTAATATAGCGTTTTGAACTTATTTTTATATAGTTTTTGACATTTTTTATACTTTCATACATCTTTCTTTAAATGGAAGTATATCTAAACATTGTAAAAAGTACAAAAAATTGTAAAAAAAATATATAAAAAGATTTTAAAATTTTGTAAAAAAAATATTAGAAAAGATTGTAAAAAAATCAAAAAAAAAAGTATTCAGTTTTGTTATACTAGTTTTTCTTTTATATATATATATATATATATATATATATATATATATATATATATATATATATATATATATATATATATATATATATATATATATATATACTTGTTTAAGAAGGGTTATAGAAAAGTATTAAAAATATATTTACAAAGGGAAGGTTGTAAAAAAAAGTTTGTAAAAGAATCTAATCCTTTGTGAATTGGTAAAAAAAAAATGAACCATATTAAAACTGATAATTTAACTTTCAAAATCTTTTGATTTTGAAATATAATTTGTTTATTCATATATTATAGTTTTATTATACTATAAGAAGTGGTCATGGCATTGCTTGACATTCTCACCATACAACATCCCAAATGGTGGCATGTTATCTTCTTCATCATGAACCATGTATAAATGCCGATGAAAGAGAGTGTGTGTGTGTATGTCATTTATTTCTTTTTCTTTTTTTGTAGTTTTTTTTACCAATTTGACTCACCTCCTGAAAATAGCATGTCATGCATGTTGTGTGACAAATTTGACGTGATGGTGATTAGAGTGCAAATGAGTCAAGCTACTTATGAGCTATTCGAAATCGACTCGTTAAAAGCTCGACTCGATATCGATTTTAATCGAACATGAGCTTAATATTAGGCTCGTTTATTAAACGAGCTTGAGCTCGAGACTGTGTCATCAAACTCAATTAGGCTTGCGAGCCTAAATGAGCATGTATATAATATAATTTATTATTTTTATATATTAAATAAAAATATATTTGAGGAATTAGGGATTTAGGGTATGTAACATCCTAAAATTTAAGATAAGGTTCTTAAATTAATTAAGATAAATAAAGGAGGATTTACATAATTAAATCATTTAAATGATAATCATATCATTAGTTGATATGAAGCTTGCAAAGTTAAAGGCTGAGATGTTAACATTTCAAAGTTAAGGGACCTAAAGTGTCAATTTGGAAAAGTATGTTTGACCAAGGGTTGACTCACTAAGGTTAAATGGATGAGGAATGTTAAGAATGGGATCGTCAATGACTTATTATGTCAACCTTTTAAGCAAATGTGAAAACGAATGAAGAAATGATAAATTTGGCAAAAGATGTAAACTAGAAGGACCAAATATGACAAATCTGAAAATAAGAATGCTTCCTATTCATTTCAT
This sequence comes from Lactuca saligna, assembly GCF_052625555.1. Classification (NCBI taxonomy): domain Eukaryota; kingdom Viridiplantae; phylum Streptophyta; class Magnoliopsida; order Asterales; family Asteraceae; genus Lactuca; species Lactuca saligna. Next base: position 62,643,306 of record NC_136425.1, read on the forward strand.
CAAAATAAGAGCGATGGGAAAATAAGAGGAGGTTCGATGGTGATTCAAGCTCAATAGAAACCCTAGGGGTTGATCTCAATCCTTCATGGTTTGTTTGTTGCAAGTTGTGAAGAAATCAAGTGGTTCAAAGTATAATTTATTCTCCTTTTCACATGGAATTCGGATTTGTGAAGTGGGCTTGTAACACCCATAAAATCATGCCAAATTAAAACTTTTTCAACACACTTAAAAACCATTTAACCATTACATAATTTTTTTTTCAAAATAATAATCATCAGAGTATCCCAGTTTCCAATCATAAAACATAGCAGTATGAGGAGCGGTACATTCATGCCTTCACCTTCCCTCGATCACCAGAAGTACCTAAAATAACAAAGTGAAACTGTAATCCCGAAAGCTTAGTGAGCTACCCCCAAAATACCACCCTTACATATCCATAATCATATCATATCAACAAATACAGGACAACATGCATAATGAGCCTTCAGCCTGACTGGACCTCCGAGTCAACCCTTAGTCAAAGTCAAAGTCAACTGGCATGGTCAACAGTCCGTGTTGACCTCAACTCATCGAGTACCCTCAGCTACTCGCCGAGTTCCATGCATAACTCACCAACTTGCCGAGTCACTAGAGTGATTCATCGAGTTCCTAAGGTTTGCAGCCATAATCTCCATGGCCGACTCGTCGAGTTTCCTTAGCAACTCACCAAGTTCATATATGTCCAAAAGTTGGGAAAACCCCATCCGAGTCGCCGAGTCACTCATCTGACTCGTCAAGCCCATGACAATCTTCATTGGACTCGCCGAGTCCCTTCAGATCCAGCTTCCCAAGGCATGCTTATCACGTAAATTTGCAAACTTTTCGTGCATGCAAAGCTCTAAAGCCTTAAAATGACAAAACTAAGCTTGCAAAGAAGTCTTACACTTGAAGGGAGGTTCATACTTGCCAAAGATGGCAACTTTATGGACTTAGAGACCAGAAAGAGTTCAGGTATGAAATTGAAACATCAGATCTTAGCTCAAACACAAGAAAAGCTTTCTAAAAACCATCCAAATGAGATCTAGGAAGAAATGAGCCAAGGTAACAGCTTAATACCTTCAAAAAGGGTGCCCATTGAAGTAGATCTTTGATTCCTCACGAGTTCCTTGCTTCTAATCACTTGTTTTCCCCAAGCTTTTCTCACCAAAATCCTTCTTCAAAGATTAACACACCAAGAAAGCACACATACACACGAATTTAGGGTTTGGAATGACAAGAGGCTATAGAGGGGAGGCTGGGGAGGCCAATGATCCTTTAAATAGGGTGCAAAACCCCGGAAATTAGGGTTTCATCCTCCAGCTCCTACTTGTCGAGTAGGTCACTTAAACACGTGGACTAACCCGCTGCTACTCGACGAGTCGAGCAACCAACTTGTCGACTAGACCTTGAAATCAAAAAGATCTTATAACAAAAGAAATCGATACCTGGGAATCGGGGCGTTACAGGGTTTGACCCCAATGTCGAATTTAGCTTCTTATAAGGGTTATGGTTTTGGTTTCTAACCTCCCTTGAGTTGTTTTGATGATCCCAATCTCAATACAATCACCTCATTGATGGATTTGAGGATTTGAGTGAAAACCCTCATTGACCCTAGAAATCCAAATTGAGGATTTTTTGTTTATTTGTTAAATTTGAATAGATCCTATGACCTAGATGTTGTTTGTTGACAATGGATCTGATTGGAATAATCAAACACATCAATGATGGTAGAATCATGTATAAGCTATGATTGAAATGGATTTGGGGACAATATGATGAAACCAATGGGATCCTTTGTAGTTGAGCAATTGTTGAGCAAATGAAGTTCATAACCATGAATGGATGTTATTACAACGATTTGGATGAAAAATAATAAGTGTTGATTGATTATTAGATGAATCCATGGAGTTTGTTGTTAAAAGGGAATTTTGGGAAATGTATAGATTACTACATAAAGATTGACATCTAAGAAGTGAATGACATTCATGAATATGAACTGACACTATAGAGATGATATTGGAACACAAACATGAAGGGATGCTAGTAAGGTTCTAGCTCTAGTGATTGTTTTGGCCCAAAGGGCAATTTGGGAAACATGGAATGGAATTGATGATTCCATAGTTAGATTAAGTACTTACAATGAGATTAATGGTGGTTTTTGTACTTGACAATACCCAATGATGTATTATATTATTTTAGAATAAGTCATATTGGTTAAAGAGTGTTTTTGAGTAACTTGAGCTCTTAACCCTTTCATTTGAATGCTTGTAAGCATTATGAACTTAGCATTTTGATTAAGGACTTAATGAATTAAGTTGAATATTTTGACATGATAAAATCTCCTCTAGTAGTGCTTAGAAATATTTAAAAGTGTTATAAATTGTTACCTAAATTACCAAAACCACCCAAGAAAGTTTAGGACTCAAAAAATAAGTTTTTTGGGGTCTTTGGGTTGCTATGGGACGTGACCCACGTGGTCAGGCATGCGGCCCGTACACAGACATCAGAGTTCCCAGCTAGATCGAAAATCTAAACTTTAGTATTTTTCTCATAACTTTTGCATACACTCTCAGATTTACGTGCGGTTTTTGCCTACTTTCATAGTTCTTCATAAGGAATTAGTTGAAGCAATAAAATTTAGTAATGGAATCTTTGAGGGGTATTTTGGTCATTTTGATTGACCTTTCCTTACTTGTTATATAGGTGGTGTTTGAGAGTGTTTCTCAAAGGAAATGAACTAGAAGCGAGCTAGTTAGCCTTCGTGTGATTGAGGTGAGTACGTGTTGGCCTTTTTCACACTTTGGGGTACATGGAAACATGAATTTTTCATAATGATATGTAATTCTTTGATATACGAAATGTTTTGAAATAAAAGTGTTAAATGTTTTTGAAAAGAATGTTTTGAAAGTAAAGAATGTTTTGAAAGTAAAGAACGTTTTGGAAGAACAAATGTTTTGATAAGGTATTTGAAATGAGTATTTTGATACCGACATTTGAAATATGCAAATCATGGAAAGTAATGACAAGAAATGGAAAATAATGAAATGAATGGAATGTAATGAAATGAATTGGAAAATAATGAAATGAAAATTGTCTGGGCCGTGATACCTAATAAGAGGCACTAGAAGAATCTATCGGGGTGGTGTCTCCCCTTCGCGAGATAGATGTCCTAATGGAAATGATGTATTGGTAGATTGATTTGTTTTTTCCACCTTAGTCTAGACTTAGGAGTGGTTTCTTTATTGGACGTAGACCCTAAGTATAAAAACGAAAACAGTTTAATACCAGAATTAGCCTTTAATGAAAGAAGGAACCAAATGTGAAAATAAATGTTTCTTGAAATATGTTATGACTAATGAAATATTTTGATATGGAACGAATTGTGGGAAATCTCTATTTGAAATATGTTTTGCAATGATGAACTATTTTTAATGAAGATGTGATAAATGTTTTGGGTTACAAACCCGCAAGGGTCGCGAGATATTTTTATCTTACGTATCTCTTTTTAATGTCATGTATTCCCAGGGGTGGCTCAACCAGTTTTGTGGCCCTAAGCAAACCAAAATTTTGGGGCCCTTTGGCCTTTAATATACATAATGTTATAAACCATCATCCTTTATCCGGCTTGAGACCGATAATAATCAGGGACGGTCCATTGGTTTTCTATAGAAATGTTGCTAACTAAAGATAAGTTGTAATCGTTATAATTTTATTAAATCTAAACAAATGTTGCTAATTAAAATTTTGTTCTAGTTGATTTTATTTTGTTTATGTTATTAAACAGCCCCATATACAAATGATATTAAGTAAAGTGACAACAAAGCTATAATACATCTGAAGATAGTTAACTAAACTCCCCACACACAATATATTAAGAACATGTTGAAACGATTATAGTGAACCTCCATCTGAAGTAAACAGCAACCAAACAAACCAGATAAAGACAAACTCAAAATAGCACTAAGTTGTCCAAATCTTGCAACACATATATCAGAAAAACATCAATACCCCGGCCATCCAAATCTCTTAAAATACAACGACAAAAGAACAACTCCTAAAACAGCTGCAAACAGTGGCCAAAATAGCATTGAAATTAGAAGTTTGCATAGATAAGAAACAAAATTGAAGTAAAAACCAGAAAATAATGAATAAACCATTGAAAATACTTTGTGACAGCACCGAGCTTCAGCTTCTAATTATTGTTTAAGGCCTACCTACAATGTAATAGTAAGAAAACAATATTAAATCTCCATATCTAAATATCTAATACCCGACAGGAAATAAAAACCATTTGTACAAAAGAACAGAGCATTCGTAGTCACACCCAAACTAAAACCTTTAACTATGCTTAAGAAAGAATAAAAAAAGACACAACCCAAATCAACAATAAGAGCAAAAGAACTATGAAACCCTAAAAGCACACATACCAAACACAAGCTTTCAAATACACCCATTATTTATCAATTTCATATTTCTTTCCAAAATCTCGACTCGTATTTAACGATTTCAGAAATTATACATAAATAGTTTCTTAATTTCCATTAGTGTGATGTGTTTCCGTCTCCTTATTTTCGTATCATGTCGTCCAAAGAAAATTCAATTATGCAAGAAATTTCAATCAATGGGAAAAACTTACATGGGGTCGATTAGGAGTATTAATGGACAATTTATTGAACCACCCAATGAAACTTCAGCTAGATAACAAAGCCCTTTAAATTTCAGGAGAATAGAACTAGCAATTAGATGGAATGATTCAAAAATTAAATCACAAATACACAACTAGATTTTCAGAAAGAATGAAATAAGGAGGAGCGAAGAGAGTTATGGTTGTTGTTAAGACTGGTACCGAGAATTCTTATTTGAATCATCTTTTCCAAAATTGTATGTCCATCTCCTTAGCCGCCTCGTTTTCTTCATCTTCAATTACCAAGCATGATGATGGTTGGTGCTTAGACCATCCATATCAATGAAATACCACTCATCTTTCAAACGCGTCACATCAGCTTTGATAGTTACTTTTACATCAGTGCAATGTCACTCATCTTTCAAAAATGGTCCCACTACCACATATACAATTACTTTATGTTTTTTAACATATATCTTATATATTAGATATTAATAATTACTCAATAGAAAATAAACATAAATTTATATATTTATAACTAAAATAAAAATTTTAAATATAAATAACAAAATAATAATAAATATTGAATTTAGTTTACGTTATTAAATATTAAAATATTAAGATGTTAAAAAAATATGAATTGCAAAATGAATATTACAGTATTAATCTTCGTTTTCTTCGTCTCCAAATCGGTTCCAAATCTTTTCAACCAAATTTGTTTGCGGTTGATGATTTACGGATCTATTACATATTTACGAATGACTATGAAAATACATGTCATGTGCTTATATATATTTTAAATAAACAATAATATTTGTTAATCAAATAATAGTTAACTTTAAAACTAAAATTAACATATTAAACATATCAGAGAAGACGAAAGGAAAACGTAAATTAGGAAAATCAAATAACTAAAACTTCCAATATAATAATAGGTTATTATAATAAAATGGTGATTAAATAAATTATATATTAAAATAAATAACATTGTTTAATATTAAATTGTAATTGCAAGCCTTTTAATAGTAGATCGGAGGGTGTGGGAGGGATGTTTCCCTCACTTTTTGTGAGCTACATCACCTTTTCCCTCACTTTTCTTTCCCTCAACTAAAACCCAAGAAATGGGCGGGAAGCTCCCCTCACTATTTTTTTATATTTTTTTTAAATATATTTCATACATATATTATACTCATTTTGTAGAGAATTAAAAACCATGAATTTTAATATATTTTTAGTAGATATATAATTTTTTAAATATTAAAAATGTTTTTAAAAAAAAAAAGTTGTCCAACAGAATGAGGAGAGAGAGTGTGGCACCCCCTCCCCCACCCCTTTCTCGCGGGAAAGCTCCCCTCAGCCACGGTGTGGTGTTCCAAAGTGAGGGAAGGTCTCCCGCTCCACTTCGTCTGGCCTTAGAAAGGTGTTGGTCTACATGGCTTGTAAATTGGAATATGTGGCATTACAAGTTGTTTTGAAAGCCTTTGATGTGGGTGGTCTTAGAAGAACGAGAAGAATCGAGATTTGCTGAGAGATCTTGGGTTAAATGGGGCCCTTTCGAATAAGGGGCCCTAAACCCTAGTTTAGTTATACATAAGGTAAGGTCGGCCCTGTGTATCCTATGTTGTAATTAAGGAGAAAATTGATAGATGGAAGTTAGAAGATTAAGAGATAGAGAATGGAGTGAACTTGTATGTTTCTTTTTAATGTTATTGATGTCATTCTTATTTGCTTGTTATAGCTTGTATGATGCTTAATGATAACGTCTAATGTTTTATTCATAAATGTTTTCATATGATCGGCTTTTGTTAAATGTCGGTTAATACCCGTAATGATTTGTTTTAACCATAGCATTTTAAAGTTCGAAAAAGTTTGAAAAAAAATTAGGGTGTTACAGGTACCAGAAAACGAGCTTCTTGACGAGCTCGAACCAAACTTAAACTTATTTAGACTTATCAGACAAAACACGAGACAAGCTCAAGCTCGAGTCAAGCTTGTACAATTCTTCACGAGCATAAGTCAATCTACATATAAAGCTCTGAGTCGAGCTCAAGCTCGGTTCGACTCGTTTGCATCCCTAATATGATGATGTGGCGTTGTAGCATGTCATGCACCATACCTCAAGTCTTATGAATACTTGAAATAACCATAGGGGCATTTGATTTGTTGTATTTTTTGGGATTTTACAATAATTTAAATTTAATTCGTACACATTCACGCGTTTCTTTAAAATATATATATATATAGAGAGAGAATTAAATTCCAACGAAATCCAACAAAATACATTGATCAAATGTGTCTATAAAACCTTCCTAGAACCAATGAATTTTAAGTCCTAACTTATTATGATAAAAAAAAAGTAAAACAAGATAAGTAAATAGAAAATAATTTAATAATTGTATTACCAAAAATTAAAAGAAAATAATAAATATATCATTTAATCCATATTATAATAATAATAAAGAGAAAAAAACATAAAAAAAATAAAATTGATATGAAATGAAAAAAAAAATCAAATATTTTTTTATCTTTTGTTCATATATTTTTTCTATTTTTAGATCAAGACAACGGTAAAGATCAATAAAGAGAGAATTGACAAAAGTGTATTTTAAATGTTATTATTTTATATAAATAAAATGATAAATAGAAATAAAAGACAAAAATAATATTTATTTAAAAAAAATAATAATAACGTTTATTTAAATTTAAAAAAAAAAAAAAAAAAATCGAAGATTCAATCATAATGGTGTCTCATGGAATCTTCAATTTGGATTGTTAGACTTCTTATTTTTTATTGTTTGTGAAATTTTTAATTAACTCAAGTTGGTCTAGTTGTGTTGGCAATGTAATTTGATTGGCTTCTATTCATTAATTCTTTAATTCTTGTAGCTTGCAACTTGTTTAAGCTTAACAGCAACATGAATAATAGATATCGAAAGAAACAATGAAGCTTAACTTGTGTTGTTTAATTTTAACTTGTGTTGTTTAATTTTGGTTTTATTTTTTTACTAGGTGTAAGGGTAATATATTATATGGGTTAATATATATATATATATATATATATATATATATATATATATATATATATATATATATATATATATATATATATATATATATATATATATATATATATATATATATATATATATATATATAAATCTAAATATTTAAGAACTTTAGATTTATAAGAAAATAAGGAAAATAATGAATTATTAAAATTGATTTTTTTTATCTTTTTAATTTAAATAAATAAATAAAATAAATTAATGAGCTTGAGTTTGAAATTTTTAAAATAAGAAGGTAAGTCCATTAATAAATTTGATATTCATTTATTATTAAATTTATTGTAATTATTACACTTCAATATTATATAAAATTTATTAAAATAGAAAAAAGCACATTAAACGACATGTAGAAAATAAATTAAATCAATATAACTACAAGACATTTAACAAATTGAATGAGAGTGTGATATATAGCAAAAAAAACATTCATTTATTAAAGTGAATATGATTAAATCCTGTTAGTCTTTGATGCTTCTTTTTTTTTTTTTTTTCTTTTTTCCCTTGGTATTAAAAATAATGAATTTGCCTCTTGTTATCTTTGTTTTATAAAGCCGGTAATTAATATATAAAAACTTGATTTAGCATGTTTAATATTTGTATTCTACTCGAAACACAAACATCTTATTATTCTTTTTCTTATGTTATCAGATAAACTAAAAGTACAAAATATATTTTTAAAATAGTTAAAGTTTTTTTAATAATAGGGTTGGTGTGGAAGAAGATGATGATGGGAAAGACAAAAAGTCTAAGATTTATTTGAATTTGTATAAGAAAATGATAAGATAAAGCAAAAATATTATTTTACAAAGGTCTAATGGTTTTTTATTAATACCTTTTACGATGGACCAATACTGAAATAAAAAATAATTCATTGGAATGTTATTTTTTTCGTTCAACAACTTTAACGAATAAGATGAATCATTCAAGGTCTCTTAACCATTTAGGCCTTTAGCCATTCGATGTTGAATCATTTATTTTCACCAAATAGTCCCTAAAATAAAATCGGAATTTATCGGACGTACATATTCATGTTTACCATTTGACAATTATTTGTAACTTACTTAAGTTTAAATGCTTGTAATTCAAACTATTGAATTATGTTTTTGAATAATAGTTGATTACTTATAAAATATTTTATTAAATTAATATAACAAAAATTAACAGTTAATATGGTTTTAAATTCTTTTGAGAAAAACATGGTAGTTGGTGAACATGTAGAAAATCTCAAATGGTCAAATAAAGGGTGGTAGGTGTGGGTTTAGAAAGTAGTCACCAACCACAACGATTATTCAAATAAATTATTTAATGATTAATAATGATTACCTGGTACTTTAATTATGATTGGTCAAAATCTAAATTACATAAATTAAAAGAAAATAGATTTAAAATTTAGTCCACAAAATCAATTTGGATTCTGTAATCCTATACTAATAACACAGAGTTATTTTATCACGAGTTATTATATTAAACCTTTTAATTAATGTGATGTTACTTGTGAATGTATTAATTATTTATTTTAAATTTGGTAGACCTACTAATTAATGTGATGATACTTATCAATCTATTTATTCTTCATTTTAAATTTTAAATTTTATATTATTGTTTTTATTATTCAAAAATAAAAAATATCAAATATATATTGAAAATTAATTTCACATATTTATTTGAATCAACGATTATAATTTTACATAACTAATAAAAGTATCTTTTAATTAATAATTTATTAAGATAATTTATTAATAATTTTTAAGTATTTATATGAAAGTTTAATTAATTATATAATCGTGGTTTCTACGGGTTATAAACTAGTACATTAACAAACTAATAGGTCTATGATCCGGTGTATATTCACATTTTAATTATTTAATCTTAGGTAGATAATTTGTAAGATAATTTTTGAATTTTAATATCGTTTCGTATTGTTTTTAGTTAAAACAATACCACAATAGTCGGATTTTATTTTGAATTATTGTTTATACAATCATCGTTAGGACTACGTGGCTAAAATTTTGATATTCATAGGTATAAAAGGTTTTTCAAATGTTTAATATTTTTTGGGGTATTTATATCAAATATGTGACATCCTTATATTTTTAGAGTTAAAACTTTTTCTTTACGCTTTAAGTTAGGAAAATCCTAGCTTAATTGAAACTATTTGAGATAACATAAGTTATTTCATTATATTAAAATACCATGGATGTCATCATTAATATCCAAACATAGGTTACAATATAAATACTAAAAGGTATCGAAATACTATTACAGTCACATCTCTTATTTCACTTGGCATCCTAATTAGTTTCCAGCAGTCGTAGTTCTGTTGCATGTGATGTATATATTCAATTACGTTGTTTTTTATGATGGAAATTGGTAAATCGTCATTTACCTACCTTCAAATATTTTACAATTGGATTACGTCATCCCTCTTCCGAATTATAAAATATTGTGTTGGGTCCTAGCCTTAATATATTCATTTTGGGTGTTATATTAAGGATTTAAATCAACTAACTTGAATTTCTCCCAAATAGATGTCTAGTTCTGACAACTATGGTCTTCCTTATTCTTTTGGAAAAAGCTTTCCTAATGAAGATGATATCCTACATGGCGATCAAGGTGAAAGATTAATCCCTTTGTCGTGCATTAGTGAGACTGGAAATCATACTTCACTTCCTCCACCTCCTCCAATTATTCTCTCTAACCCACATGTTCAAAGACTTGAAAATTTCAAGGTTGTGACAACCCGGAATTTCATTCATGAAAAGTTAATCAAATCAATCAAGTGTCAGACATGTTTCTGTTATCTTTTAGTCCTGTTAAGGGTTTGTTTAAGAGTTTTTGAGCCTAGTGTAATGTATGAATGGATGCTAGGATGAGTTAGCTTGTGTTCAGGAGGATTAATTCAAACCAGAAAACCACTCAAAAGGTGTTCACGGATGCAAACTAGGTGCACGACCGTTCATATATATATATATATATATATATATATATATATATATATATATATATATATATATATATATATATATATATATATATATATATATATATATATATATATATAATGCTCATTTTCTTCTCATTTCTCCTCCTCCCAACCGTGAACACTCCCATTCTCTCTCAACTAGCTTCAACCGTGAACCCTCCCAAGCTCCAAAACCGTAAGTGTTTCAACCTTAAACTTGTTATACTTGAAAGATTACTAGATCCTAGCCTTGATTCTTCATGATTCATCACCACCTTCATGAACTTGAAGGGATCACAGCCGTGAACCCTTTATAGATTCATTGGGTCGTGAACACCTCATGAGGCCGTGAACCTCATGAGGTTGTGAACTCTATAGGGCCGCAAACCCATCTTTGGGTCGCCGTGAACCTCCTTCAAACATCCATTTGTAAACTTAACACTTCATTTAGGGTGTTTCCGATAATCTTAGGTAGTTTCTTATACTAATTAGGAGTTATAATCACTAATTGAATACACATATATGTGATTATAAGCCTTACAGGATCCAACTGTTCTTCGGAACTTCAATTGTGAACTCAAGCATCCTATATATATCTTACTTTCTAGATCACCCACAATCAGGTGAGTTCATACCCCTGCAATCAACCTTTTGACTGTTTTAAATGCTTTTAGGGGGGGGGGGGGGTACAAGTTGAACACAATTGAAATTGTGTTAGTATAAACATTTATATTCTTGCTTATCATCTTGTTTTAAACCGTATTTAAACACATTCTCAAACTACTTTTACAACATTGTTAAACTTCATTTTAAAACCATTTTCAAACTGATTTTAAACTCTTTTCAAACTCCTTTACTTTCAAAACCATATTCATTTATGTATTAGGTATAAGTATGCTTTAATGGACTTAGGACTATTGTTAATAACATCAACTCATGTTCCTTATTTGGTTGTAGGCCTAGAGTATGGTACACTAGTCCGACTGTCGATTGACTCATAGTTATACATGCTAAATACGTATAAGAATATTAAATCTTACCTTTAAAGTTATACTTAACTCAGTTGTTCAAGCTGAGCAATTGAGTCTTTTCTACAAATCAGATACAAAACAAACATACTAGTAAACTATAATAGGTATAGTTTAGAGAACATATTCATATACATATACAAGAACAAGAAAGAACATATACATATACATATACAAGAACAGGAAAGCACATATACATATACATATAAAAGAACAGGAAAGAACATATACATTTACAAATAGGAACATATTCATTTATAAAGGGAACATTTACACTATAACTAGAACCAGATAACAATAATGTGAGATACTATTTCATGGCACAACAATACACTTGTTGTGTCACGTTCTTGTAACCAAAGTCTCCTGGATGGAGAACGTGAGTTTGTGTATAGATCTATACGAGATTCACCATCCCACACCTCGCTTCTATCTATAGTGGGATCTACAGGTCCATGGGTGAACAAATGTCATACCTTTTCGACGCCTGAAAAACGTCGTGTACTTATACTAGGTCGATCAAGCGTGGTTACAACTCTATCATATTTTCATCTAATATAACCAACCCGGTTATAAGATGGTAAACTAATATTTGAGTATCATCCATTAGTACAAACATTTTATTTACATTGATATAAAAGAACAAACAAAAACGATATGGTCTTCGTAAGAGACTACATTTTCATTACAAGCAAGAAATATAGGATTTTCTGGGAAAATAAACAAACCTTTTTATAAGACAATCATAAACCGTTTTATAAAGTAAATAAAACAATAATGACACTAAACTGCTTATGAACTCACCAGCTTAAATGCTGATCTTCTCTTTCAAAATAACTTGTATCCTCATGTCACCAGTAAACAGGTACAGATGGCCAGGTTTTGCGAAGAAGAAGCTTATTCAAGACTCGTCTCATTCTTTTGATAATACATTCATTTTTGGTGTCATTTAAACTTTACAAAGAACAGACTTGTATTAACTATATTATTTAATGCAATGGATGTTGTTGCTTCATTTACTATATTGCATTGTTATGATACTGTACATGACGTCCTCCACCCCAGAAGGTTTCTGCCGTTCTGATCTTGGGGTATGACAAATTGGTATTAGAGCAGTGTTTATAGTGAACTTAGTATATCAACCCATAAAAGATATACAACTATAAATACATTGGGATTAAAAACACTCTGACCAAGAGTTATACTTTTTAAAAATATATATACAAGTATTTTTACTAAAGGTATACATACATGCATTCATACTAAAACCATTATCTTACTAGAACAGAATAAAATTATTGCGATTGTTGAATAGCACAAGTAGTCTTGGGGATATATGATCAGTTCTGGGAATGACATAGCCTGATCAACTATGTCAGTCCGAGAAGTGATTAGCATATTCCCAAGAATGGTTGTAATGTTGCAGCAAGTCTAAAAACCTACCAACTACCCATAAAGAATCATTGAGAACATAAAACAAACTTAAAATACTATAGAAGTATTTTGTATTACTGTTAACTTATGTAAACACTAAAGACTCTTATTAGTAGGTCTATAAGTATGGAGTGCATACGCCAAAGTTATATATAATTAAAGATTATATAGACTTAGAATATATGACTATCGCTTTACTTCATGTTCCTTGTTTGGTTGTGGACTTAGAGTTGGGTCAATTATTCGAAGGTCTATCTTATCTCAGAAATTATATATAGCTGGTATGGACTACTTAGTTATAGAAATAACTAATGAGGATCACTCCCCTATAATATATTTAGATTAAGACGTCTATTAACTATCTCTTTTATCCCTTTTCTCGCATAGATTCCATGGTTGGTTTCCATCTTCCGGGAGACCCGTATTTTCCCAACTAGGGAGATGGTGGATGGCTAGATGATGAACCAGAGGAAAACCCTGAGATCCCCCTAGATGATGATTTCACTGAACAATTCCCTGAAGAGGCCGACTCAGACCCTGAAGTCGAGAACTTACCTCAAGTGGCCCCAATAACGAATCCTAACCCCCAACTTGAATTCCAAGGTCCAACGCCTATGTGGGTTGGGAGTTTGAATAGGTGGAGCCACGAGCAAGGTCACCCCCTACGGTACAACGGGGATCACCGCTTCTACAATCTAAATGATGGAGGCTCTGCAGACAGAGCTCTTCTAATCATAGTGTTCCGAGTGGCCCGCAATGTCAAGCTAAATGTGGCAGCCATTCAACGAACTATGGAGCTTGAGGAAGATTCAGATGCCAACATTAACCACATTCGCAATCTCGAGGTTCCTTATGCGAGGGCTATGAGAGACAATGAAGATTTGCAGTAAGAGCAAGCTACAACCCGAGCTGATGTCATAGAGCTCTGAGCCCGTCAGGCTGTGTATGAAAGACACCTGCTTGATGTGAAGCGTCAGCTGACTAACATAAGGTTCCGTCCGAGGGGTGCCCACCGCCACTAAAAGGTGCTCTATCGCCCTTTTCTTTTGGATTAAGGAATGGCCTTCGTAGGTGTTCTAAGTAGCACTCTTTTATGTAAATATTCCTGTCTAGAAAGTACTATTCCACTAAATATATATGCTGTCAAGTGTTCCCTCTGTTGGTATGGTTGTAAGACCTACTCCAAGGTCGAATTTTCAGAACTCTATGTAACTCCTATACCAACTATTATGACAGATATTGTTTCCACTAGTGATCATCTCTATCAAACTCTATTCTAGCTCAATATTCCTCTTGGTAACCCAAATAAAGTCTTATCATCATTTTATCTTTATATCTAAAAGATGTCGCCTCACAAGCGTCCAAACAAAAACTCCCCAGTAAATTAAAATCCTCCACCACAGTTCGATGCAGTGATGTTTCAAGCTGTCGTGACTACGGCTGTAACCGCAGCCATGACATAGATAAATTCTGTGGCGCCAATGGAGCTGGAACAGGTACCAACTCTAACCACTGTGATAGCCAAACGCGTACACGAGAGTATACCTACAAGGACTTCACCAACTGCAACCCAGGACCTTTAATGTGACTGGGGGAGTCATTGCCTTGTCACAATGGATTGAGAATACGGAGTCGGTCTTTGAGATTTGCTCCGGTCCGGAGGTTAACAAAGTAAAGTTTGTCGCCTGCACCTTCTCTGATAGAGCCCTGACGTGGTGGAATGGTCATGTCAAGTCCCTCACCTTAGTAGGGGCTAACGAAATGGGTTGGGATACACTGAAGGACCTTATGAGAGCAGAGTACTACCCGAGGGGCGAAGTCCAGAAACTCGAGCAAGAACTATATAGCCCTAAGATGAAAGGTTCCGATATAGTGGCCTATATGGCAAGATTCAGTGATTTGGTGGCCCTATACCCAGGCATGGTCCCCATTGAAAGCAAGAAAATCGAGAGATTTATATGGGGGTTGGTACCTCCATTTCAGGGAAACGTTTTGGCATCAAACCCCGCTACATTCGATAGTGCCAAGCGGTTGGCACAACGACTGGTGGACCATGGAGTCCCACCATAAGTAACCACAACTACCACTACTATCCTAGAACCAACCAAAACAAGTAATAACAAGAGGAAGATCTGTAATAGGAAGAAGAGCCAAGCAGCACAACCCTCTGCCAAGAAAAAACAGGTTGTGACTATTCATGCTGCAACAACTCCTGCAACCCCTGCGCCAGCGAAACAATATGCAGGAAGCTTACCCCAGTGCAACAAGTTCAATTTCCATCACAACGGCCCCTGCCGGGAAATGCACTGTGTTAACTGTGATAGGAAGAGGCACACAACCCATTTCTACAGGGCACCAGTTAGGCGAATCACCCAGGTCCCTGGCATAGGAGCGAGCCAGACATGCTACGGGTGTGGTGAAATCAGGCACTTCAAAAGAGATTGCCCTAAAGCCAAGAATGATGGCGGAACAGGAAGACTGCTTGCTATCGGTCACGAGGAAGTAGTAGCAGACCCCACCGTAGTCACGGGTACTAAAAGACCCCAACTTTCGTATTTATGAAAGATCCAAACTTTCATACTATTTCAAAAGATGTCTGAAGTTACTTCCTTAAAACATGCTACATGCATATTTATAAAATAATATTTTATATTGATAAAGTGATTACAAAGGATTGGATACAAACCGACTAAGTTTTATTACATTTCATGTCTACCCAGGAATCTACTATTCACATACATACATGAACATTAAAAATACAGAGAAATACTATTAACTATTCTAAATATTTCAGTAGTATAAAGCTATATTGGAATACTTATCACCTGCAATTGTTAAATATTGAGAGGAATAAGCGATAACGCTTAGTGAATTCAATAGATAGATACAATATAATCTTATGCCTTACATATACCAATATGACAGAAGCAGAAGGGAACAAGAAGACATATGTGAAATTATGTGACAAGCGTTCATATCAATCAAAGACTTTATTCAAAGATATACTTTTCAATGAGACAAAATGATTTCAATACTTGATATGCATCAATAAAGCTTTGGCCCAATTGTCACAGAAGACATATAATTTCTGATTAACATTTTGGTAGATTTCAGGCTTATAGCCCTATCTAACCATTTGCCAATACCATAGAATAGAGTTCATTCTCTTACGGAGTCATGCTCTACATGGTCAGAGGCTACATATCATTCCTATCAAACCTTATGCCAATGCCATATAATAGAAGTCATTCTCTTACGGAGACATGCTCTACATGGCCAGAGGCTACGTACCAGTACTAATGTGAATCTAAGTCCTTTCACTGATCACATGGTCAAAGGTATTATAATTGCTATAAACATAGCGAATAAAATAACACGGGAGAATAACTCAGAATAATAATACTGAGAAGCACATAGCACATATAACACATAACATACAATTGTTCCTATATACTGAACTCACCTTAAGTTAACCGAGGGTTAAAATAGTAATTTGGACAGCATTTCGGCTTTAAATATGACTTTCTATGTTGAAAACCGGGAGCTTAATTGAAAACCGGGCTCTGCGAAGGTAGGGCTTCAAAACCGAAAAAATAAAATTTTCGGGCTTCTCGGGGGTCTCGGGACGTGTTTCGGGTGCTAAAGTTGATACCAAGGCTTCGGAAAAAGTCAAAATAGTGAAAATATGGAAAAAGGGGCCAAAAATGGAAATTTTCCAATTCTAGCCGGGAGGGTTCGCACCCTCCTATTTATAGGGGTGAGGTTCGGATTATGTGGTTGAGAAGCGACGACGTGGCTGTTGGAGCTAAGGCCGCGAAGCGAGAGGAGGGGAGAAGACGTGGCACCTGCGAGCTTCAGACCAATCAGGCGAGGCCACGTCTCGGTGACGCGGCTTAAGCGAAGCTCGGACGTGGCACCGGGTGCGAAGCGGGTAGGCGAGACGTGTCTCGCGTCGGACTGGCCACCGATGCGAGACGTGTCCCCTTATTGCTGGACCTCGGCCTCGGCGAATCTGCTTGCAACACTTGCTGAGTTTGGATTCGGCCACGTCTCCGGTGACGCTGCTGCTTCGTGCGAAGGAGACGTGGCCGGTACTGTTTATGCGAGTTTTCTCGGTTTACGGGCCCCGAACTTCTAAAATCCATAACTTTTGCATACGAGCTCTGTTTTTGACGTTATTTATATGCACGGGTAGCTAAAATTATGCTCTACAACTTTCGTTTAGATTTCATTGGCTAATTTTGACTTTAATTTTAATATTATTATTTTTAACAGACCGGGACAGGAAAATCCGTTAAAAATTCATAACTTTTTCATCCGACATCCGTTTTCGTCAGACTTTTTACCGTTGTACTACATATGACGAGACCTTCGATTCTCGTTTAGGATGTATCGGTAAAATATCGCTCGATCTAAAATTCGAGTTTTTAGCTATCTACTGCTAAGTTGAAACTTTGAAAAATCATAACTTCCTCATACGAAGTCAGATTTTGGCGTTCTTTTTATCGAATTTCTCGGTTTAACGAATACTACGAATTTCATTTAGATTTTTAAGGCTAAAAAGTAGTTTATCAAAAACTCACATTTTTACGTCATTCGGCGCCGTGCCGGTTTTGTCGCGGATCTTCGGTTGGTCATAACTTCTTCGTTATAACTCGGATTTTGACGAGGTTTTCGTCTACAAGTTTCTAACGAGATGATTTACAACATCAAATAATAAAATTTTACTTATTTCAAATTTTATATTTTCGCTAAATTTCACTATTTGGCTATTAATTGGAATCTCATAAGACTTCCAATATTTTATGAGTGATTCTAAACATAGTTTTACTTCATTTCTAGTAAAAACTATCTGTTAGAACTCAACACTCAATTGTATTCACTTTTAATAATAACAATACACAATTTCAGAACGTGTATGTTACTGGTACGTTCCTCCCCAATAACTCATATGCATGCATTCTATTCGATAGTGGAGTGGAGGGGAGTTTCGTGAACCAAGAATTTAAACACTTACTTAATCAAACACCGCAAGCACTAAAATAAATGTTCATCGTTGAGATGGCTAATGGGAAAACTGAGACTTCTAGCGAAATCTTCATAGGATGTACACTCTCTCTAGATAACCATTCGTTTCTAATCGACCGCATGTCTGTACCAATTAAAAGTTTCAATGTCATTGTTGGCATGGACTGGTTAAGTCTCCATCATGCTAACATTCTGTGCTTTGAGAAAGTCGTTCGTCTAAATCTACCATCTAGCGAAACCCTAGTTATCTATGGCGACAAACCAGGCACGAGCCTTCGTATCATCTCAATTATGCAAACCCAGAAGTACTTATGAAAGGAAAGTCACACATTGCTTACTCATATAGTCGACATGAGTCAAAAGACGAAAGACATAAAGGACATCCCAGAAGTACGCAACTTTCCCGACATATTTCCAGAAGTACTACTAGGATTACCACCACAATGTCAAGTCGAGTTCAGAATCAACTTAGTTCCAAGGGATACCCCATTAGCCAAATCGCTATATCGTTTAGCACCAGTTGAGATGTAGGAACTATCCGGTCAACTGAACGAACTGCTCAGCAAGGCCTTTATTAGACTAAGCTTTTCACCCTGGGGAGCACCAATTTTGTCCGTGAAGAAGAAAGACGAATTTGTCTGTATGTGCATCGACTACCATGAACTTAACAAGTTAACCCTTAAGAAGCGCTATCCTCTTCCACGCATCGACGACTTGTTCAACCAACTCCAAGGAGAGAGCTACTTTTCAAAAATCGATCTAAGATCCGGGTACCATCAGCTGCGATTTTTAGAAGAATATGTTCCCAAAACAGCCTTCCAAACTCGCTATAGCCACTACGAGTTCGTAGTGATGCATTTCGGATTAACAAACGTGCCCGCAGTGTTCATGGATTTAATGAACCGAGTCTGCCGTTCTTACCTAGATAAGTTCTTGATAGTGTTCATCGATGATATACTTATCTAGTCACGCAGTAAAGAGGAACATAGTCAACATCTACGACAAGTCTTACAAACACTGTGAACAGAGAAACTTTATGCAAAGTTCTCTGAGTGCGAATTTTGGATACGAAGAGTCGAATTTTTGGGTCACGTGGTTAGTAAAGAAGGCATTCACGTGGACCCTTCCAAAATTAAAGCCACTGAGAACTGGTCATCCCCAACGATGCGTACAAAAATTTGTCAATTTCTAGTTCATGTTGGTTACTACCGCAGATTTATTCAGAACTTTTCTAGAATTGCGACACCACTTACTACATTGACCCAGAAAGGTGTGGCCTTTGATTGGGAAGATAAAGAAGAGAAGGCATTTCAAACTCTAAAATGAGCCTTATGTAGCGCACCGATACTATCCCTCCCAAAAGGGATAGAAGACTTCGTAGTTTATTGCGATGCATTCAACCAAGGGCTTGGTTGTGTTCTTATGCAACGAGGAAAGGTCATCGCCTATGCCTCAAGATAGCTGAAGACACATGAAGTCAACTACACCACACATGATCTTGAGTTAGGTGCAGTGGTTTTTGCCCTAAAGATCTGGAGACACTACTTGTATGGTACAAAGAGCAATATCTTTATAGACCACAAAAGCCTTCAACATATATTCGACCAGAAGGAGCTCAACATGAGACAACGACGATGGGTCGAGCTACTCAATTACTGCAAATGCGAAAAATTTTATCATTTCGGTAAAGCCAACATAGTAGTTGACGCCCTAAGTTGAAAAGAATACTCTGGTCGTAGAGTCAATTCATTGACTATGACTGTCCATTCACATATGTCCACGTAAATTAAGGAGGCTCAACTTGAAGCTTTGAGACCTGAAAATGTGGTGGGTGAATCCCAGAACTGGACACCGAAGCACGGTGGTTTCAGAGACTTGGTCATGACCGAAGCACACAACACTCGATATTTCGTTCACACAGGTTCAGATAAGATGTATTTCAACCTTAAAAAGTTATATTGGTGGCCTAACACGAAAGCATAGATTGCTACCTTTGTGAGTAAGTGTCTTACTTGCGCCAAGGTTAAGATCGAATACCAAAATCCCTCAGGTCTACTACAACAACCAGAAATACCGTAATGGAAGTGGGAGTGGATCACAATGGACTTCATAACCAAGCTGCCCAAGACGACGGGTGGTCTCGATACCATATGGGTGATCGTAGACAAATTAACTAAGTTCGCACACTTCCTACCGATCAAAGAGACAAACAAGATGGAGAAGCTAACAAGGACTAACATAAGAGAAATTGTACGACTGCATGGTGTTCCCATATCCATTATTTATGATAGAGATAGTAGATTCACATCAATATTCTGGCAGTCACTACAAACTTCTCTAGGAACTAGACTGGACATGAGCACAACCTATCATCCGCAAACCGATGGACAAAGTGAGAGGACTATCCAAACTTTGGAAGATATGTTATGAGCCTATGTGATAGACTTTGGGAAGATATGGGATGCTCATTTACCCATTATCGAGTTCTCCTACAATGACAGTTATCACACAAGCATAAAGGCTACTCCATTTGAGGCCCTCTATGACCGGAAGTGCAGATCCCCTCTATGTTGGGCTGAAGTAGATGATACAAAATTAGAAAAGGACGAGTTCCTAATAGCACTCTCACAGGTCCAAAAATCATTCAGTAAACGACAGAGAAGATCATTTAGATTCATGAACAATTGAAAGCCTCTAGAGACCAACAGAAAAGCTACGCAGTCAAGAGAAGGAAACCTTTGGAATTCCAGGTCTGTGACCGTGTTCTATTGAAGGTCTCACCCCGGAAGGGCTTGATATGCTTCGAAAAGCGTGGAAAGCTAAACCCAAGATACATAAGGCCTTTTGAGATTCTCGCTAGAATCAACCCTGTAGCTTACAAACTGAAACTACCTCAAGAACTTAGTAACATAAACCCTACCTTCCACCTGTTGAACTTGAAAAAGTGCCTATCCGATGAGACTCTTGTAATCCCACTCGATGAGATCGATATCAACGACAGCCTCAACTTTGTGGAAGAGCTAGTAGAGATCATGGACCGAGAGGTCAAGCAAGCGAAGAAAAGTTGTATCCCGATAGTGAAGGTTCGCTGGAATGCCAAGTGAGGACTTGAAATGACTTGGGAGCGCAAGGACAAAATAAAACCGAAATATCATCATCTTTTCCTTTAATTATATATATTGACTAAAACTCAAATTTCGGGACGAAATTCCCTTCAACAAGGGGATGATGTGACAACCCGAAATTTTATTCATAAAAAGTTAATCAAATCAATCAAGTGTCAGACTTGTTTCTATTATCTTTTAGTCCTATTAAGGGTCTGTTTGGGAGTTTCTGAGCCTGGTGTAATGTCTGAATGCATGCTAGGATGAGTTAGCTTTAATATGAACCAGAAAACCACTCACAAGGTGTTCGAGACCGTAAACTAGGTTCACGGCCGTGAACCACTTCCTATGTGTATATATATATATATATATATATATATATATATATATATATATATATATATATATATATATATAATGCTCATTTTCTTCTCATTTCTCCTCCCAACCGTGAACACTCCCATTTTCTCTCAACTAGCTTCAACCGTGAACCCTCCCAAGCTCCAAAAACGTAAGTGTTTCAACCATAAACTTGTTATACTTGAAAGATTACTAGATCCTAGCCTTAATTCTTCATGATTCATCACCACCTTCATGAACTTGAAGGGGTCACAGCAGTGAACCCTTCATAAGGGCCGTGAACCCTTCATACATTCATTGGGCCGTGAACACCTCATGAGGTCGTGAACGTCATGAGGCCGTGAACTCTATAGGGCCGCAAACCCATCCTTGGGTGGTCGTGAACCTCCTTCAAACATCTAATTGTGAACTTAACACTTCATTTAGGGTGTTTCCCATAATCTTAGGTAGCTTCCTATGCTAATTAGGAGTTATATACACTAATTGAATACACATATATGAGATTATATGCCTTATAGGATCCAACTGTGCTTCGAAACTTCAATTGTGAACTCAAGCATCCTATATCTATCTTACTTTCCAGATCACTCACAATCAGGTGAGTTCATACCTCTACAATCAACCTTTTATTGGTTTTAAATGCTTTTAGGGGGGGGGGGGGGGGGTACAAGTTGAACACAATTGAAATTGTGTTAAACCGTTTTTCAACACGTTCTCAAACTACTTTTACAACATTGTTAGACTTCATTTTAAAACCCTTTTCAAACTGATTTTAAACTCTTTTCAAACTCCTTTACTTTCAAAACCATATTCATTTATGTATTAGTGTATAAGTATGCTTTAATGGACTTAGGACTATTGTTAATAACATTGACTCATGTTCCTTATTTGGTTGTTGGCTTAGGGTAGGATACACTAGTCCGACTGTTGATTAACTCATAGTTATACATGTTAAATACGTATAAGAATATTAAATCTTACCTTTAAAGTTATACTTAACTCAGTTGTTCAAGTTGAGCAACTGAGTCTTTTCTATAAATCAGATACAAAGCAAACATACTAGTAAACTGTAATAGGTATAGTTTAGAGAACATATTCATATACATATACAAGAAATGGAAAGAACATATACATATAGATATACATATACAAGAACTAGAAAGCACATATACATATACATTTAGAAGAACAGGAAAGAACATATACATTTACAAATAGGAACATATTCGTTCATCAAGGGAACATTTACACTATAACTAGAACCAGATAACAATAATGTGAGATACTATTTCATGGCACAGCAATACACTTGTTGTGTCACGTTCTTGTAACCAAAGTCTCCTGGAGGGAGAGCGTGAGTTTGTGTATGGATATATACGAGATCGACCATCCCACACCTTGCTGCTAGCTACAGTGGGATCTACAGGTCCATGGGTGAACAAATGTCATAACTTTTCGACGCCTGAAAAACGTCATGTACTTATACTAGGTCGATCAAGCATGGTTACAACTCTATCACATTTTCATCTAATATAACCAACCTGGTTATAAGATGGTAAGCTAATATTTGAGTATCATTCATTAGTACAAACATTTTATTTACATTGCTACAAAAGAACAAAAAAAATGATACGGTCTTGGTAAGAGACTACATTTTCATTACAAGCAGAAAATATAGGATTTTCTGGGAAAACAAACAAACCTTTTTATAATACAATCATAAACCGTTTTCTAAAGTAAATACAACAATAATGACACTAAACTTCTTATGAACTCACCAGCCTAAATGCTGATCTTCTCTTTCAAAATAACTTGTATCCTCAAGTCAACAGTAGATAGGTACAGATGGCCAAGTTTTGCGAAGACAGAGCTTATTCAAGACTCATCTCATTCTTTTGATAATACATTCATTTTCGGTGTCATTTAAACTTTACAAAGAACACACTTGTATTAACTATACTATTTAATGCAATGGATGTTGTTGCTTGATTTACTATATTGCATTGTTATGATATTATACATGACGTCCTCCACCCCATAACGTTTCTGCCATTCCGATTTTGGGGTGTGACAAAGGTCATTCAATCCCTATTGGCAAGTAAGCACAAAGATGGAAATTATGTATGTGCTTACATCTTGGAGATGAAGTTACATATTGACAAGTTGGGAAATTTGGGTGTCAAAGTCGCGAGGAAGTTGATTGTTTGTAACGACGTAAATTTTCAACCAATTTTTCATTTTTAAAACACGGTAAAATACATATTATAAAACTTTAAGTTTCAGTGTCAAAACATGGTTTAAAATAGTTTTTCACAACTCTAGGATCCACAATAAACAAAACAACAGCTTAGGGTGTGTGTTTACAATCAAGTCGGTGCCTCCTACGATCATCGGAGGTACCTAAAACACATAACACATAACATGATAAGCACGAAGCTTAGTAAGTTCCCCAAACTACCACATACATATAATTAGCCACTCGAGGCTATAGCTCTGTAAGACCCTCCAATCAATGTGTCTTAATGGGACCCTCCAGTCCCACAGCTCGTTGGAACCTCCGGTACGGTCTGGTTGGGACCCTCTAATCCAATGGTTCATTGGACCCTCTGGTTCGGTCTGGTTGAGAACCCTCCGGTCTCATAGTCCGTTGGACCCTCTGGTCCGGTTTACGTAACACATAATATAGCATACAATACATATCATATAGACATGCATAACTCAAGCAAGCACATAAGACCCTCTGGTCACACATAATTACCACTCTCAGTAAAGCATAGTGAGAAGACTCACCTCGAAAGAACTCGGAATAATCTCGAACTCGAATCACTGGTCTAGCCTTCGCCTAACACATACAATGATTATCTCTAATTAATAACGGCTCTCACAAGGCTAGAAAAACCCTCCCATGCACTCATAGAAGGGTAAAAGACCATTTTACCCCTCCATGGGCTTAATAGACCACGTGTTGACCAAACCCTAAAAGTCAACCGAAATTCAATGGTAGGGAGTACGCTATGCGTACCAACTCTCTATGTTGGGCATACTCAGCTGCCATGCAGGCATCAGGGATGCTCGACCCCTATGTTGCGCGTACTGGGATTACGCATGGTGCACATCCCAGTTTCACTTTCCTTACATTTTTGGTCTTAATCAGTTAAGACAAAGGCTCATATCCCAGATCTAGACTCCTTAATGTCTCTTAATCCATAAAGTCAATCACTTTAAGACTTTGCATGGCTGATTAGGTCACAAACACTCAAAAAACCCATCCCCTTTCCTTATGAAGCTCATAACTCATGCATGGCTCACTCCTAACGTCCAAGATTGGATTTTTATGACTCTACTTCACAAAATACACTGAAAAAGGGTAGATCAAGGTCTTTGGAGCTCATCATCTCATAAAGTCTCCATCTTTTGAGACCAAAACCCTAAAATACACCATATGAATGAACCAAATTAGAGAATGAGAAAGCTTGAAGCTTTATACCTGTTTGTGAAGTTTTCCACATAGCTAAGCTCAAATCCCAACTCCTTGGGGATCTCACTCCTTCTTCTCCAAGCTCCTTCTCTTCTTCAAGAACACAAAATCACACTCACAAGCTCCCAAATCAACTATCTAGCTATAGGGACGAAGATTTAGGGTTAGGAGGGTTTGGTGTCTGGGAATGGCGCCAGGAATGAGGTCATCATGTCCTTTAAATAGGGAGTTCACTCACAATTAGGTTTTCATTCTAGGCCTAGTACGCCCAGTGTACTAGGTGGCCTCCGCATCACATGCACGCATTCGAGTACACTGAGCATAGACTCTAGTACGCCCCGCGTATTCGTTTACCACCTTTTCTCTAACAAGGGCCAAAATGTACAAGAGCTCAAAAGATCAAGGATTATAAGATATACGTGGACTTGGGATGTTACTATTCTCCCCCAATAAAATTAGACTTCGCCCTCGAAGTCATGCTCCGTAAATAATTCAGGATGATGCTCCCGCATCTCTGACTCCAGCTCCCAAGTCAGCACGGTCCCTCTCTGATGTTGCCACTGGACCTGAACCAGAGGCACTTCCTTGTTTCTCAGAACCTTAACCTTTCGATCCAAAATTGCGATCGGCCTCTCGAAGTAATTTAGGCTCGCATCCACCTGAATGTCCTCTAGTGGTACTATAGTGGTCTCATCAGCTACACACTTCCTCAATTGGGATACGTGGTAGGTATTATGGATCTGACTCAATTTTATAGGTAGCTCCAACTGGTATGCTACCCTACCCACTCTGGCGGTCACTCTGAAAGGACGGATGTATCGGGGTCCCATCTTACCCCTCTTCCTGAATCAGATCACCCCTTTCCATGGGGATACCTTCAGGAGCACAAAATCTTCGACCTGAAATTCTAGCTCGGATCGTCGCTTATCCGCATAACTCTTATGACAAATCTGAGTCGTCAATAACCTCTGTCTGACCTGCTGAATCTGCTCGTTCATCTTTAGCACTATCTCTGTGCTGCCCATCACTCTCTAACCCACCTCTCCCCAGCAAATAGGATTCTGACACCTATTTCTATACAGATTCTCAAACGAAGGCATACCAATACTCGAATGATGGTTGTTGTTGTAAGAAAACTCAGCTATAGGTCGGTAGGTACCACTTCCTCCGAAGTCCATGACACAAGGCTCATATTCCAGATCTGGACTCCCTAATGTCTCTTAATCTATAAAGTTAGTCACTTTAAGACTTTGCATGGCTGATTAGGTCATAAACACTCAAAAACCCATCCCATTTCTTTATGATGCTCATAACTCATGCATGGCTCACTCCTAACGTCCAAGATTGGATTTTTATGACTCTACTTCACAAAATACACTAAAAAAGGGTAGATCAAGGTCTCTGGAGCTCATCATCTCATAATTCTCCTTCTTTTGGGACCAAAACCCTAAAATACTGATGGGTTTTATACAAACAATCCTATGTGTGCATGCAACCCTAGAGTTGGATCTATGTTTTCACTATTAGTTATACAACTTTATGAACACAAAAAGAAACCTGGCATGCTAGTGCTATTTTTGAAATTCATATATAAAAATAAAATACATACCTTTTGTTGTTATATAGCAATAACAACTAGTTCCTCGAATTTCCTTAGCTCTTGAAAGCAAGTACCACAAGTGTAGTACCTCTAATGGCTCACAAACACACTAGGTGAAAGGATGAATATGGGAGAGAGGAGAGAAGGGTATCTTATCCTATATTTCGTCCCTTTTAGGGTTTCCCAAGGCTTGGACTAAATCTTAGTGCCTTAGGGTGCTATTTATACTTAAGTCTAACTAGGGTTTCAAGGTGTAAACCCTAATCCCTTAGCTTAGGGCCTAAGCAAGTCCATGGACTCCTTTCCTTAAGCCCTTGGATGAAAAATCCTAGATCCTTCTAGGATTTTCTTTCAAGCCTTAATAAAGGTGATCCAATGGCCCAAAGCCTCAACTATTGAATAATTACAAAATAGCCCCTACATTTTCAGTAAGTTTCTTTAATCCTAAAATTTAAATTAATTTCTGATTAAATACTAATTAATAATATGATTCCAAATTAATATATTATTCATATAATATATTAATAAATCATATCTATACCCTAATTTATTATTCTTAACAATAAACCAGCCTCTCTCCTCAACAATCATCCTATCTAGTCACTAGTGTGAAGGCAACCCAAAAAGACCATGCACAATCGGGTCAAGTACATACCAAAATAGTTATGGACTTAGACACTAATCCAACAAATGCACCATATGAATGAACCAAATCAAAGAATGAGAAAGCTTGAAGCTTTATACCTTTTTGTGAAGCTTTCCACATAGCTAAGCTCAAATCCCAACTCCCGGGGATCTCACTCCTTCTTCTCCAAGCTCCTTCTCTTCTTCAAGAACACAAAATCACACTCACAAGCTCCCAAATGCACAATCTAGC
Organism: Lactuca saligna; assembly: GCF_052625555.1. Classification (NCBI taxonomy): domain Eukaryota; kingdom Viridiplantae; phylum Streptophyta; class Magnoliopsida; order Asterales; family Asteraceae; genus Lactuca; species Lactuca saligna. Next base: position 62,670,884 of record NC_136425.1, read on the forward strand.
TATAAGGATGAAAATTTAGGGTTAGGAGGGTTTGGTGTCTGGGAATGGGGGGCCAAGAATGACCTCATCATGTCCTTTAAATAGGGAGTTCACTCACAATTAGGTTTTCATTCTGGGCCTAGTACGCCCAGCGTACTAGGTGGCCTCCGCGTCACATGCACGCATTCGAGTACGCTGAGCGTACACTCTAGTACGCCCCGCGTACTCGTTTACCACCTTTTCTATAATAAGGTCCAAAATGTACAAGAACTCAAAATATCAAGGATTATAAGATATACCTGGACTTAGGATGTTACTATTCTCCCCACTAAAATTAGACTACACCCTCAAATTCATGCTCCGTAAATAATTCAGGATGTTGCTCCCGCATCTCTAACTCTGGCTCCCAAGTCCGCTCGGTCCCTCTTTAATGTTGCCGTTGGACCTGAACCAGAGGCACTTCCTTGTTTCTTAGAACCTTAACCTTTCGATCCAAAATTGTGATCGGCCTCTCGAAGTAATTCACGCTCGCATCCACCTGAATGTCCTCTAGTGGTACTATAGTTGTCTCATCGGCTACACACTTCCTTAATTGGGATACGTGGAAGGTGTTATGGATCTGACTCAATTCTGTAGGTAGCTCCAACTGGTATGCTACCCTACCCACTCTGGCGGTCACTCTGAAAGGACCGATGTATCGGGGTCCCATCTTACCCCTCTTCCTGAATCGGATCACCCCTTTCCATGGGGATACCTTCAGGAGCACAAAATCTTCGACCTCAAATTCTAGCTCGGATCATCGCCTATCCGCATAACTCTTCTGACGAATCTAAGTCGTCAATAACCTCTGTCTGACCTGCTGAATCTGCTCATTCATCTTTAGCACTTTCTCTATGCCACCAATCACTCTCTGACCCACCTCTCCCCAGCAAACAGGATTCCGACACCTCTTTCCATACGGAAGCTCAAACGAAGGCATACCACTACTCGAATGATGGCTATTGTTTGATGAAAACTCAGCCAGAGGTCGGTAGGTAGCACATCCTTCGAAGCCCATGACACAAGGATTATATCCCAGATCTGGACTCCCTAATGTCTCTAAATCCATAAAGTCAGTCACTTTAAGACTTTGCATGGCTGATTAGGTCACAAACACTAAAAAAAACCCATCCCCTTTCCTTATGAAGCTCATAACTCATGCATTGCTCTCTCCTAACGTCCAAGATTGGATTTTTATGACTCTACTTCACAAAATATACTGAAAAAGGGTATATCCAGGTCTCCGGAGCTCATCATCTCATAAAGTCTCCATCTTTTGGGACCAAAACCCTAAAATACATCATATTAATGAACCAAATCAGAGAATGAGAAAGCTTGAAGCTTTATACCTTTTGTGAAGCTTTCCACATAGCTAAGCTCAAATCCCAACTCCTGGGGATCTCACTCCTTCTTCTCCAAGCTCCTTCTCTTCTTCAAGAACACAAAATCACACTCACAAGCTCCTAAATACACTATCTAGCTATAAGGACGAAGATTTAGGGTTAGGAGGGTTTGGTGTCTGGGAATGGGGGCCAAGAATGAGGTCATCATGTCCTTTAAATAGGGAGTTCACTCAAAATTAGGTTTTCATTCTGGGCCTAGTACGCCCAGTATACTATGTGGCCTCCGCGTCACATGCACGCATTCGATTACGCTGAGCGTACACTCTAGTACGCCCCTCGTACTCGTTTACCACCTTTTCTCTAATAATGGCCAAAATGTACAAGAGCTCAAAAGATCAAGGATTATAAGATATACCTAGACTTGGGATGTTACTATTCTCCCCCACTAAAATTAGACTTCGCCCTTGATGTTATGCTCCGTAAATAATTCAGGATGCTACTCCCGCATCTCTGACTCCGACTCCCAAGTCAGCTCGGTTCATCTCTGGTGTTGCCACTGGACCTGAACCAGAGGCACTTCCTTGTTTCTCATAACCTTAACCTTTCGATCCAAAATTGTGATCGGCCTCTTGAAGTAATTCAGGCTCGCATCCACCTGAATGTCCTCTAGTGGTACTATAGTTGTCTCATCGGCTACACACTTCCTCAATTGGGATATGTGGAAGGTGTTATGGATTTGACTCAATTATGTAGGTAGCTCCAACTTGTATGTTACCCTACCCACTCTGGCGGTCACTTTGAAAGGACTGATGTATCGGGGTCCCATCTTAACCCTCTTCCTGAATTGAATCACCCCTTTCCATGGGGATACCTTCAGGAGCCCAAAATCTTCGACCTGAAATTCTAGCTCGGATCGTCGCCTATCCACATAAATCTTCTGACAAATCTGATTCGTCAATAACCTCTATCTGACCTTTTGAATCTACTCGTTCAACTTCAGCACTATCTCTGTGTCGCACATCACTCTCTTACCCACCTCTCCCCAACAAATAGGATTCCGACACCTCTTTCCATACAGAAGCTGAAACGAAGGCATACCAATACTCGAATGATGGCTGTTGTTGTAAGAAAACTAGCCAAAGGTAGGTAGGTATCACTTCCTCCGAAGTCCATGACACAAGCATGCAGCATATCCTCGAGCGTCTGGATCGTCCGCTCACTCTGCCCTTCCGTCTGTGGGTGATACGTAGTGCTGAAATGAAAGAGAGTGCCTAACTCCTCATGAAATTTCTTCCAAAACCTGGAAGTGAAACGCACATCACGATCCGGCAGTATTGAGATCGGCACTCCATGCCGAGCTACCACCCCTCTCACATAGACCTCAGCCAATCTCTCTGCAGAAGAGGTCTCACTAATTTCAAGGAAGTGAGCACTCTTCGTCAGTCGGTCAACAATCACCCAAATTGTGTCAGCCTGACGTGCCGTCCTTGTTAATTTGGTGATAAAATCCATGGTAATCTGCTCCCAGTTCCACTGAGGAATCCCTTGAGGCTGAAACGGACCATTAGGTCGTTGGTGCTCTACCTTGACCCTACGGCAGGTAAAGAACCTCTAAAAAATTTTGAACTTAAGAGAAAGTGCAGTTCTAGGATTGTCTCATGGGCCGATACGAAAGAAACCATTTGTTTCTACTGCTAATTAGAGGGACATTATAAAGTCATATTGTTTGACTCTACTTCAGGTAAGTCCACTGTCTAACTCTATTAAGTTCCTAATTGGAGATTCTTAATACATGATGTAATGTAATTACATTTTGATGTTTCATAGAATCGAAGAAAAGAAAGGAAGCCGAAAGGAAGAGTAAGTTGATTCTGATTGCGAAGAGATGGATTTCAACCGCATTACTCGATGATCAGAATTTTGAGCTGTTGCTTAAGAGTTATGATAGATTGCTTAGGAATAGATAACAACATAGTTTTCATTTGTATTTGCATTGTAAGGAAAAGTTTTTCCGCAGTGTTATAAATAAAAGAATTTTTTTTATTTTATTTCATTCTAGGTTTCCTTACAATGGCATTTGTGAAAATTATTTTTTATATGTTTCCACTGATAGCAACATTGGAAAATGGATTTGATTCTTTCGTTTGTGGTATTCTCAAAATTTACCAAATAAGGAAAGATTCTCATCACCCAAGTTTCAGTTGGATAGAAACCTGGAGTCATGCAACTTGTATTATGTGATGAATGAGAACCTTCATCTTTAGGAAATTAAGACTAATTCCTTGTTCACATGTATATGTGAGTCAAGTAAAGGACTAGGGGATCGGGTACACTTGGTTATGCGTCGGTCAGGTCCACCACAAAGAATGATAAGACTATACGTCATGATTTACTAAAGTTAGTAAACATCATTATACTTACAAGATTAAGTGTAATTTTGAATCATTGGAAAATTTCAATGTGTAGCAAAACGAATAAGAAGAATCAAATTAAGCAGAAAGAAAAAAGTTTCTCCAATCTGAAAAGAAGGGAGAGTAATTTAGTATCATGTTATATGATCATCTTAATGATTATGAGAAACCATATCACAATTGATCATCTAATGACATCTTAGTGCATTTCCATGGCTAAGAACATGAATCGTGAATTGTTGAAATGGTTAAATCAAAAAGGTGAATCATACTTCATTCAAAATCGAGTCTTAGAGTCATTCTCCAAGATCGAGCCTTGAGTGACATAATCTTAAGAAAGGTTTATAACACATATCAAATGTAGAATAAAATTTTTTCTACTCTTGTACATTTGAAATTGGTAAGTTGTGATGTTTTGGATAAAACAAATACCAACTAAGACCAATTGTGTGAAGTGTTTTTTTCTTGATAAGAAACCACACTAACTCTTGAATATTTGTTTATGTTATATGTCGAGAGGTCAGTGGGAGTCTTAAAGATCTTGAAAAGCTTCATGAACTAATCAAGAATAAACCTATTGTTAATCACTAGCCCACGACTTAAGGTTTTTAACCTATCGTGTTGACATATTCTTGTTTCTATGTCCATTCCAGTTAAAGTCAAATATGCATGTGAGTTTTATGAGTGCTCAATTGTTTGCATAACAACTTGGAAGCAATGGTAGACCCTTGAGCTTCCAGGTGACAAGAAATTAAGATTGAACAAGTTCAGTCCATATGATTTTGGGTTTGTCGCTAAACTTGTCTTGTGATTGTGGTTATGAAAAATTCACATGGATAGGAACACATACACCATAAAATCTAAGTGTCATAAGGTTTCTCTCCAATTCATGAAATTGATTGTGAGGAAACACTTTCACTAAGTAGATTTTAAGGAGATAGCATTTGTGATATTTGCATTCTCAAATTCGATTATGATTACAGCATCCCACTTCATAGTTCGAATTGTAAGAAATGACAAAAGGTCTAAAACAGTCGGGACTTATTACTATAAGTTTTGAATTTGTTTCGGCACGCATGTGAGCTATCTAAGAAAATGTGTATGAGTTTGAGAAGCCTAGATAAAGTCTTATTGAAGCATCTAGTGTCAGAAATCTAAACTCTGGTAAGAAAGTCGATAAGTATTGATTTCTAGAAGTCCAGCTGATTTCTGGATACATGTCAAAGCTAGTGGGAGCATAAGTGTTATGCAAGTAATATAATAATTATTATGATTGTGGGAGCATAATTATTATGGTAAGTGTTGCAAGTTAGCAATGTTAATTATAGAAAACAAAAGTTCCAAATCGCAAAGTTGCAAGACTTGAAAAGTTGTTCTACAATAATTAAGGGAGAGGAATTCGTACTCCATTTCAATTCTAAAAGCTTATATTGAGATTTTAATCAAGTTTAGTCAAAGATATATATGAATGTTATGTTGAAAAGATTCGACATAAGGAAATTCTATATATGGAAATATTATAGCAAGAGTCTGGTAAAGTATCATGTCTTTATGTAAGACATTATGGATCGTGTCCCATATGCTTCGGGTATAGGTCGATTAAATATGCTATAATATTTATGTGCTCTGAATTTTCCAAATGCCTAGGGCATTAAGAGGGAAAATGTACCAGAACTGGATATGACTAAAATGGTTAAGATATTATCGAGGACAATCTGAGGTTTACCAAAGATTGGATGCTTATGGACAGTTGGAAGTATAGTGTAAATTTTGGAAGGACCATGTTGGCATACTCTGAGAAGAATTAAATCTTATTCAGAAGTGATAGTCAACATGGGAATATGGAAATGTTTCCATAACTTGAAGTTATTCTTTAAATGTGTGTAAGATTAGAAAACTTAATGCAAGAAGGATGTTCAAAGGAATGTACTTTGAATGTGAGACTCCGTTTCCATTGAATTTCTCTCCATTGGAATACTTTGTAATGTCTGTTGCCAAGTCTCTGTGACTTTTGTGCATAGTCATTACAAGAGGATCATTTCATATAAGTTTAGAATCTAGCATATTACATTAAATGGCAAGAATTTGGTATTCTTACATTTACGGTAAGAATTTTGAATTGTGAAATGAGTTTCATTTAAGATGTGTTCAATTAATCTATTTCACAAAGATATGACCATATGCAAGCATAGTGTGCATGCTTGGAGCATGGGATAACTATTGTTTTAATTCAAGTATTAAGTTGATTAATCGAAAAATTATACAATGAATAATGTGTAATCAATATGGTGATTAAATAAAAGGTGTTTTATTTATATTCATAAGTTTTGAGACCATATTAGATTAAATTATTCTTGTGTTTCACTTTTCATGTTTTGACTTCCCGAATAACTAGGTTATTCAAACCATCCACAGTCGATCATACTTTGGAAGTAGGTATTGAAGCTAGATTGTCATGAATGGGTATGTAGATTGTCTAAAGGCGTTTAGACATAGCACAAGTTTGCTACAACATTCATGAGTGATCATAAGGTCTGAGTATTGGATTACACGCTCATCTGAATCACTTCATGGATTTTATCGTGGGTGATTGATGAGACGATAATATCTTATATTCTTGAAAGCAAGACATGTGAGTTGTAATTTACAAGCCGGTTGCACATTAACATATATAAACGCACCAGTAACTTGGTGTTATAAAACATATTGTTGTGTGTGATTTGATGAGTAAGTACAAGCAAGCATTTGAGTCTAAGCTTATCCATTCCTTTTACCCTTAGAGGGAGAAAAGTGATATTTGTGGGCCCCTCGATGATTTAGTGATGACAAACCTAAGTGCTTGGCCAAGCCTGGACTGATTTGATTTGTTCAATTAGTTGGTCGTCATAAATCGGAAATCGGGAAACAACAGATAGATAGAGAGAATGATTATAATACATGTTTCAATCCATATGATATTTTATAGAATGGAGGAATATATGATCCCTTATCTAATGGACACGTCATTGACTAGGTCAGAGTTCGACAACATCTTTTAAGAGCTACGATTGCTAGTCGGGTTTTAATTCGTACTTGCAATAATAGTTATTAGACTTATCCAAGTAGGAGACTATTGGATTTGGTGTCTAAGCCCATAACTATAATTGGTATGTATTTGACCCAAGAGTAGCATGGTCCATTTGGGTTGCCTTCACCAGAGCAATTTGATAGGATGGATTTTTGAGAAGAGGTTATTTATGATTTATTAATATATTATAAGTTCTAATATATTAATATGAAATGATATTATTTCATTAGTATTGATCAAGAATTAATTTAGTGATCAAAAGAGACTAATTAAATTAACGAGGACTGATTATGTAAATCAATGATATATATATATATATATATATATATATATATATATATATATATGTGTGTGTGTGTGTGTGTGTGTGTAGTTTGGGCTATTGATCCATTATGGGCTAAGTTTATGTAAGTATTCATGAAGAGTTAGCCCACATGAAATATGGATCATAACCCAAGTGTATGGATTAGGGTTTACCCATGACTCTTGGATTCCTACACTATATATATATGACACTCATTTGGCCTAAAATTGGTTGAACTTGTATTCTTAGAGAAGCATATCCGAATTTTAGTGCTCCATATTCTCTCTCAAAAGTCCTCCATTTTTTCATGGTGTTTGTGAACCATTTGAGACATCGCATTTGGGGTACTAAGTTCTTAAAGGCCAAAACTACAAGCTACAACAAAGAGGTAATTCTATAACTCAATTCTATGTTTTTTGTGTCAATTGTATGCTAGTTGTAGGCTTCATGCTTTGGAAACAATATTACATATATAATTAGAGAAAACATAGATCCAAAGCATTTAGGGTTGTATGTGCACCATAGAGGCCATTTTATGCATATTTTAGGATAGTCTTATTAGCATATTTTAGGATAGTCTTATTAGTAGGAATTATAATTCCTTCATTTTTGGATGGAATTTATTTTCCTTGTCTAGAAGGAAAGTTGTACTCTGATAGAGGCCATTTTATGCATATTTTAGGATAGTCTTATTAGCATTTAGCATCATAATTTGCATATTTGCATGCCATTAGTTTAAATAATGTTCAACTCATGTATTTCACTAGAATTCTTGTACTTCTAGTGTTTTTATGTCGTTTTTAGATAATAAGAGTGGAGCAATACTTTAGGAGCAGCTTTAGATGCGTTTAATGGAGCATTGTAGATAATTGGAGCTTGGAACTTTTGAAATATTGTGTGGAATGCCTTGAAGTTGTTTTGGTCATGAAAAATTTGATCGAAATGATCCTAGGAAGATAGATTGCTACATTCTAAAGCCTAAAGGATGTTGTTGGCACCTTTGATCCCTTATCAGTATTTTGACCATATCTCATGACTCTTAACTTCGATTGAAGAGATTCAAAATGTTCCAGAAAGTAAACAAAATTTCAAACGACTTTCATGTTTTTGAAAAAGAAGAAAAACACATATATTCAATCGAATTTTCCCATAATTTCGATCGAATTTTCACTTTGCAATTTCAGAAAGTCCCAAAAATCAAATAACGCAAATTTCAATCAAAGACTTAAAAAATCCGATCATGTTTCTAAAAAATCTATTGAATTTTTGGGTTTCTTGATCCCGAATACTCTGGATCATATTTGTAGGATGCCTCTCTGATTAGTTTGAAGGTTGGACAATTGCTGAAGCTCCAAACGACGAAAAGGACGATTTTTGAGGCGATTTCTCTCTAATTTTAGCGATTTCTGAAGATCTAAAGACTATGGATCGTGTATCCTATCCCACCCCAAAATCGAGAATGCTGAAAACGTTCTGGGACGGAGGACGTCATGTAATGTATCACAACAATGTAAAGCAGTAAACAAGAAACAACATCTTCCATTGAATTAATTGTATAATTTTAAATACATGTGTGTTCTTTCATAGCATAAAACAACATGATGAATAATCAAAATAAAGACGATTCTTGACTACTCCGTCTTCACAAAACCTAGTCGTAGTACCTGCCTATTTGTGACCTAAGAATACAAGTTATTTTGAAAGCGAGTATCAGCAATAAAGCTGGTGAATTCATAAGTATTAATGTGTCCTTGATCTGTAAACTGTAAAGTAAAGACTTGTAAACATTTGGATAAAAGTTTGTATATGTCACACCCCAAAACCAAGAATGGCGGAAATGTTCCGGGGCGGAGGACGTCATGTAAAGTATCACAACACAGTAATGTAAATAAGCAAACAACATCATCCATTGCATTAAATATAAAATTTTAATACAAGCGTGTTCCGTACAGTTTTAGACACCAAAAATATAATGTAAATCAAAATAGTATGATGAGTCTTGAATGCGCTCCATCTTCTCAAAAGCTAGCATCGGTACCTGTCTACTGATGACCTGAGAATACAAGTTATTTTGAAAGAGTTTATCAGCATTAAGCTGGTGAATTCATAAGTATTTTAGTGTCGAGGTTTATTATCAAAACGTTTGAACCTGTCGCAAGTATGAGTTTTAAATGTATGTAAGTGTTTGTAAAAGTTTGAATCTCTCAGAAAAACCTATATTTTCTGTTAAAGTAGCCCTCTACCAAGGCTTAACTGTTTTGTATGCTCGTTTGATGTAAAAGTGTGTAATTTCCCAAGTGTAACTATCATTTAACAAAATATAGTTTGTACATTAAAGTTTAAGTGAGGTTATCACCAAAATGTAATGGGTAAATTATTGTAGTACGGTAGTTTTGTTTTATATGAACTACTGCTGTACTAACTACCTTAAACCGGGTTTATATTAAGATATCGTGTGATAAATTGCACCATACTATCGACTGGTAACATCGACAATGTATAGTCGAAAAATAAGGTATGACGTTTGGCACCCGCAGACCTGTCGGTCCCACTGTAGCTAGCAGCAAGGTGTAGGATAGTCAATCCAGTATGATCTATACGCAAACTCACGCTCTCCCTCCAAGAGACTCTGGCTACAACTCGGGTCATGACAATTAAGACATGCTCCCATACAGTGGATCACAATTGTTATCGTATTCGTGTATATGCAATATAATGTTACTTATTCTAGTATCGTTGTATATGTTCTCTTAGTAATAAGTATTGACTCCTGAATGAACTGACTCGTTGATCCAGAAATTGTAGTAGTATGATCCCATGTTACCCCGATGGTAACTTACTAACGAGGTGCTGATAAGTATGAATATGGAAGTACTTTTATGTCAATACATGTATATATGATATATAACTAATATTGAAACGACCCTCGGATGGTCACCCGAAATTCCACCAGACCACATCCAAATCGAGGAAAAGGAAATAGGACAGGTGGCATTCCTAAGCCCTTTAAACATTATTTATACAGCTATACATATATGGGCATGCAAATTTATAGGTAGTAAAACAAAGTTTACAATAAAGCATTTGATAAGTAAAAGAGTTTGTAAAACATTTTGAAGTAAAACAGTTTGAACAGTGATAAAATCATTGGTTTCCTAGTTATTAATCACATGTGATTAATGCAATCACATGTGATCGAAGCAATAACTATAAGTGTTTACGTGTATCCCCCCCCCCCCCTCCAAGAGACTCTGGCTACAACTCGGGTCATGACAATTAAGACATGCTCCCATACAGTGGATCACAATTGTTATCGGATTCGTGTATATGCAATATAATGTTACTTATTCTAGTATCGTTGTATATGTTCTCTTAGTAATAAGTATTGACTCCTGAATGAACTGACTCGTTGATCTAGAAATTGTAGTAGTATGATCCCGTGTTACCCCGATGGTAACTTACTAACGAGGTGCTGATAAGTATGAATATGGAAGTACTTTTATGTCAATACATGTATATATGATATATAACTAATATTGAAACGACCCTCGGATGGTCACCCGAAATTCCACCAGACCACATCCAAATCGAGGAAAAGGAAATAGGACAAGTGGCTTTCCTAAGCCCTTTAAACATTATTTATACAGCTATACATATATGGGCATGCAAATTTATAGGTAGTAAAACAAAGTTTACAATAAAGCATTTGATAAGTAAAAGAGTTTGTAAAACATTTTGAAGTAAAACAGTTTGAACAGTGATAAAATCATTGGTTTCCTAGTTATTAATCACATGTGATTAATGCAATCACATGTGATCGAAGCAATAACTATAAGTGTTTACGTGTATTCCGCCCCCCCCCCCCCCCCCGTAAAGTATTTAAAACATTTAAAAGCATTTCAAAGGTTGAATAAAGGGGTATGAACTCACTTGGAAGTTTGAAGATAGCGAGATCGAAAACCGGGCAAAGTTTCGTCTCGGGAAACGGATTTTTCTCGGGATTCTCGGGAATCTCGGGAGTAAAATCGACCATCGGGACTTGAGAAAAAAGACCAAAGCTTCGGGTTTGAACGGGCACGGAAATCGAGGCAAGATCGTGAGAGAAAGAGAGAAAATGAACAAATTTTTCGGAAAGGCTCGCATCCCTTTTATAGGGGTGCTGAACCGCCTCCGAACGCGGGGCGTACGGGCGTACGCAGCGCGTACCCGTACGTCATCGCTTACGTATTTCGGATGGAGCGGGTCGGATGGGACGGCGGGTCGGGTAGCTTCGCATAGGGTGACGTGGACGATCCGAGGCCGTGCCCTCGAGTACGCGGGGCGTACGAGGGTACGCGGCGCGTACCTCGGCCCTAGGCTGACTCCTCTTCGGATAATACCGAATTTTTAATAAAAATTATATATAAATTATTTATCAAACTTCAAAAATTCATATCTCCTTCATACGAACTCCGTTTTCGACGTTCTTTATATCCCCGCGAAGGTGAGACTACGATCTACAACTTTCGTTTAGATTCCATTGGAAAATTCCGAAATTATTTTGATTATTTATTTATTAAAATGACGTGATTAAGGAATCTCTTTAAAAATTCATAACTTCTTTATCTGACGTCGGTTTTTGCCAGACTTTTTACCGTTGAAATACCATTGTCGAGACCTTCGATTCTCGTTTAGGTCATTCCGGTCAAATGTCGCTCGATCTCCGTTTCGAGTTTTTAGCTGTCTGTTGCTAAGCTGAACTTGTAAAAATCATAACTTCAATATACGAAGTCGGATTTGGGCGTTCTTTTTACGTACGATCATGGTTTAATGAGATTTAAACATAGAAGAATTTAAATAGAAACTTTTTGGACATTTTATTATCAAAGTTAATTTTATTAACTCAAAAATGTTTACAATACTTGACCTATTAGGCCATTACAAAGAGTTGAAATATCGGGTTGTCACATCATCCCCCCGTTAGAGGGAATTTCGTCCCGAAATTCAAAGTAAGAGAACACTCGTGGATTAGGGAAATAGATGTGGGTACTTGTGTTGCATCTGATCTTCGCGTTCCCGTGTGAATTCAGGTCCCCGCTTAGCGTTCCAGCGAACCTTCACGATGGGTATGCGACTTTGTTTTGTTTGCTTGACCTCTCGGTCCATGATTTCTACTGGTTCTTCCACAAAATTGAGGCTCTCGTTGATCTCGATCTCGTCGAGTGGGATTACGAGAGTCTCGTCGGATAGACACTTTTTCAAGTTAGATACGTGGAATGTAGAATGTACGTTACGAAGTGTACCTGGTAAATCGAGTTTGTAAGCTACGGGGCCGACTCTTGCAAGAATTTCGAAAGGCCCTATGTACCTCGGATTAAGCTTCCCACGCTTGTCGAAGCGTATCAAGCCCTTCCAGGGTGAGACTTTGAGAAGGACTTGGTCTCCCACCTGAAATTCCAAAGGTTTCCTTCGTTTATCTGCGTAGCTCTTCTGTCGGTCTCTAGAGGCTTTCAATCGTTCATGGATCTGAACGATCTTCTCTGTCGTTTCCCGGATGATTTCCGTACCGGTAAGAGTAATGTCGGAAGCTTGCCCCCTTGCTAGTTGGGTATCACCCACCTCAGCCCAGCACAGAGGGGATCTGCACTTTCGGCCGTAGAGGGCTTCAAATGGAGCAGTCTTGATGCTCGTGTGATAACTTTTATTATAGGAAAACTCGACAAGGGGTAAATGAGTATCCCATGCCTTCCCAAAGTCAATCACGCAGGCTCGCAACATATCTTCCAGTGTTTGGATGGTCCTCTCACTCTGTCCGTCGGTCTGAGGATGGTAGGCTGTGCTCATGTCTAGCCTTGTTCCTAGGGAATGTTGTAGTGATTGCCAAAATCTTGAGGTAAACCTACTATCTCTATCGGAGATAATGGACATAGGTACACCATGTAGCCGTACGATTTCCCTAATGTATGTTCTCGTAAGTTTCTCCATCTTGTCGGTTTCTTTGATAGGTAGGAAGTGTGCAGACTTGGTCAATCTATCGACGATGACCCATATGGTATCAAGTCCACCCGTTGTCTTGGGCAACTTGGTTATGAAATCCATAGTGATCCGCTCCCACTTCCATTCTGGGATCTCTGGTTGTTGCAATAAACCGGAGGGCTTCTGGTACTCGACCTTAACCTTTGCGCAAGTAAGGCATTTACTCACGAAGGTAGCAATCTCTGCTTTCATATTAGGCCACCAGTATAGCTTTTTAAGATCCAGATACATCTTATCTGAACCTGGGTGGACGGAATACCGAGTGTTGTGCGCCTCGGTCATGACCAAGTCTCGGAAACCACCGTGTTTCGGTGTCCAGATCCGATCCATGAAATATAAGGCTCCGTCACCCTTGGCTTCTAAATTCTTGTCCATTCCTCTGAGGGATTCACTCGTCACATTTTCAGGTTTCATGGCTTCAAGTTGGGCCATCTGAATTTGATTAGACAAGTGTGAATGGATGGTTATTGATAATGACTTGATTTTTCGACCAGAATATTCCTTCCGACTTAGGGCGTCTGCTACTACGTTGGCTTTACCCGGATGATAACGAATATCGCATTCGTAATCACTGAGTAGCTCGACCCACCGTCGTTGTCTCATGTTGAGCTCCTTTTGATCGAAAATGTGTTGTAAACTCTTGTGGTCGGTAAAGATAGTGCTCTTCGTTCCATACAAGTAATGTCTCCAGATCTTCAGAGCAAACACCACTGCTCCTAGTTCAAGATCGTGGGTCGTGTAGTTAACCTCGTGTGTCTTCAACTGCCTCGAGGCGTAGGCGATGACCTTACCTCACTGCATTAGGACACATCCGAGCCCTTGATTCGATGCATCGCAATAGACTACGAAGTCTTCTATTCCTTCGGGAAGGGATAGTATTGGTGCGGTGCACAAGGCTCGTTTGAGCGTTTGGAACGCTCTTTCTTGTTTCTCTTCCCAGTCAAAGGCCACACCTTTCTGGGTTAGGGTCGTAAGAGGTTTCGCTATTCGGGAGAAGTTCTGAATGAATCTGCGGTAGTAGCCAGCAAGACCTAGAAATTGACGAATTTCTGTCGGCGTCTTAGGTGCTGACTAGTTCTCAATGGCTTTAATTTTGGATGGGTCCACGTGGATTCCCTCTTCGCTTACCACGTGTCCTAAGAATTCGACTCTCCGGATCCAAAATTCACATTTCTTGAACTTCGCATAAAGCTTCTCTTTTCGTAATGTCTCTAGAACTTGTCGCAGGTGATCGCCATGCTCTTTCTTACTTCGGGAGTAGATCAGGATGTCGTCAATGAAAACGATGACGAACTGATCCAAATAAGGTCGGCATACTCTATTCATCAGATCCATGAAGACTGTGGGCGCATTGGTCAATCCGAATGGCATCACCACGAACTCGTAATGTCCGTAACGAGTTCGGAAGGCTATCTTCGGCACATCCTCCTCCAGCACTCGTAACTGGTGATATCCGGATCTCAGATCAATCTTAGAAAAATATTTCGCCCCTTGCTGTTGGTCGAATAGATCATCTATGCGAGGCAGAGGGTAACGATTCTTGACCGTTAGTTTGTTGAGTTCTCTGTAGTCAATACACATACGGAATGATCCGTCTTTCTTCTTAACGAACAAGACCAGTGCTCCCCAAGGTGAGAAACTTGGTCTTATAAAGCCCTTGCTGAGCAGTTCGTTAAGTTGACCAGAGAGTTCCTGCATCTCAGCTGGTGCTAAGCGGTAGGGCGACTTGGCTACTGGGGTAGCTCCTAGGACTAAGTCGATTCTGAACTCGACCTATCGTTGCGGAGGTAACCCGGGTAGTTCTTCTGGGAAGATGTCGGGGAAGTCGCTCACTGCAGGGATGTTCTTTAGTCCTTTCGTTTCGAGGCTCGTGTCGACGACGTGAGCAAGGAATGCATGGTATTCCTTACGCAGATACTTCTGTGCTTGAATACTTGATATGATGTGAAGACTTGCACCGGGTTTGTCGTCGTAGACTATAAGAGTTTCGTTAGACGGAAGGTTTAAACGGACTGCTTTCTCGTAGCACATGATGTCGGCGCGGTGAAGGCTTAACCAATCCATGCCAACGATAACGTCGAAACTCTTTATTGTGACTGGCATGAGGTCGATTGGGAATGAATGGTTATCTAGAGTTAGGGTACAACCTAAATATATGCTACTCGTACTTTCAGTTTTTCCATTAGCCATTTCTACTGTGAATAGTTCTTTGAGTGCGTGTGGTGGTTGATTAAGCATGCGAGTAAATTTATGGTTTACGAAGCTTCGCTCCGCTCCACTATCGAATAGAATGCATGCATAGGAGTCATCGAGGAGGAACGTACCAGTCACCACTGTCGGGTCAGCAACTGCCTCCCCGTGGCCTATCGCTAGTACCCTCCCTGCTCCGCCAGCATTTTTCGCCTTGGGGCAGTCCCTCTTATAGTGGTCTGCTTCGCCACATCCATAGCAGGTCGGGCTCGCGCCAGAGCCGGGGACTTGGGCGATCGGTCTCGCCGGAGATTTACAGAAACGGACTGTGTGTCCTCTCCTGTGGCAGTTAGAGCACTGCATTTCATGGCAGGGGCCATTGTGGTGGTAGTTGCATTTGTTGCACTTGGGCGAACTTCCAGCATACACACCCACCGGAGTAGTAGTAGCAGCAGCAGGGGTTATTACGGTATGTATTGCCACAATTTGCTGCTTTTTGGCAGCCTGTTGCTTCTTCTTTTCATCCAAGAATTTCCGCTTAGTATCAGCGGGTTTGGAGAGTTCCGGGATGGCTAGGGTAGTTGTGGTTGCAGGGGTTTTGACTCCATGGTCAATGAGTCGTTGTGCCAACCGTTTGGCACTGTCGAAGGTAGCGGGGTTTGATGCTAGAACATTCCCCTGATACGGAGGCACAAGCCCCCATATGTACCTTTCGATCTTTTTCCCTTCAGTTGGAACCATATTAGGGCAGAGGGCCACCATTTCGCTGAATTTGGCGGTGTAAGTGACAATGTTGGTGCCCTTCATGGTCAGGCTCCAAAGCTCCTGCTCTAGTTTCTGGATCTCACCCCTCGGGCAGTATTCCTCAATCATGAAGTCTTTCATCGTTTCCCAGCCTATGTCGTTGGCTACGACGAGAGTTAGAGATTTAACGTGGCCGTTCCACCACGTCAGGGCCTTTCCTTCAAAGGTGCATGCGGCGTATTTCACTTTGCTCGCAGCAGGGCATGAACAAATTTCGAAGACCGCTTCAGTCTTCTCGAACCATTGCAAGAGAGCAATGACTCCGCCGGTCCCATGAAAGGACTTCGGCTTGCAGTTGGTGAAATCCTTGTAAGAGCACTCTCTCGAGCGCACAGGGGTTTCAACCAGGATTGATTCCACAGGGGTTCCACCTCTGCTGGCATCAGAAGAGTGATACTGAGCCATGGCAGTTGCCACTGCTGCAGCTACGGCAGCATTTAGGGCTGCAGTATCGATGACCGGAGGCGGAGGAGGTGGTGGTGCAGGATTATTCCTGGGAGATTTGCGAGGAGGCATCTTTCAGCTATAAGTTTATAAAGGTAAGAAAAATGGTAAGAAACATTTTGTAAGCAACGTGAGAGTGATACATGGACTAACTAACCATAGCCCAACAGTTGAATGAGTGTTTGAAATCACAACAAGAAATATTAGTAGGAAAACACAAGTGTATAGATTTTTCCCACAATTTAGATAGATTTCAATAATACTGGTATTACTGATGTAATAAGTTCAAGGAAAAATCGACCTAACAGTAGGTCTTACATCATACCATATAGAAAAGTTTGACAGTTCTTAGATTCCTAATTAGAGTACTGAAAGTTAGGAATATTTTACAGACAAGTGCTACTTAGAGCATAGATGTTAAAGGCAAATCCTTAACCCAAAAGATAATTATGTACTAGGCATCATCTAACGGCGACGAATATTCCTCGGGAGAACCCTAAGGTCTCTCATTTGACGGACCACCTCTTGAAGGTGTTGCTCATGAGCACTTTGGCGAGCTCGGAGTTCCATGACTTCAGCTTGAGAGGCAACCAGATGTTGCTGTAGGGTTCCATTGGTTCTCCGGGTCCGTTCCATGTCTTCTTCAAGACGGCGGATGCGGACTGTGTTGACACCTGAGTTGGCATCAATCTCCATGACCCGGTCGATGGCTGCTCTACCTTGCTCAACATTACGAGCTATCCTGCCGATAATGACAGGTAGGGCTCGGTCAGCAGAGCCACCATTGCTGACGTTGTAAAAGCTTCGGTCCCCAAAGTATGGTAAGGGTTGACCCTGTTCATCACTCCAACGATTTAAGTTGTTCGCCCATAAGGGATTAGGACTTGGAAAAGCTGGTCAAGGGTTGTTGTTCGGGGGTTGACCTACGAGCGGTAGGTTGTTGACTTCAGGCTCAGAGTCTGATCCATCTGAGAAGCCTTCAGCTTGATGATCATCCAACGGAATTTGGTGTTCATCGTCAGACTCTACTTCGAGCCTTCCTATGTTGCCTTCATTTGGAAAGTACGAGTCGTCGTGATGGAATCCAGCCATTTAAATCTACGCGAGAAGAGAGGTATAAAGATATAGTATGAATGTAGTTAATAGCACAAAATACACCTATAGTATTTTAAGTTTAAGTTCCACTAATCTTTTTGTGGCATTGTTGGTAAGTTTTTAGACTTGTTAACACATCACAACTATTCTAGGGCATATGCTAATCACTCCTCGGACCAGCATAGTTGATCAGGCTATGCCATTCCCAGGACTGACCATACATCCCCTAGCTTACCTGTGATATTTAACAATCGTAATACTCTTGTTCTTGTCGTTGTGACACTGGTTTTAGTATGAATGCAGACTAGTATACTTAATTAACTATTTTAGTATTTAAAGTATAGACTCTTGGTCAGAGTGTTTTAATCCCAAATGGGTTTATAGTTTAGTATATCTTTTATGGGTTGATATACTTGCTTCACTATAAACAATGCTCTGATACCAATCTGTCACACCCCAAAACCAAGAATGGCGGAAATGTTCCAGGGCGGAGGACGTCATGTAAAGTATCACAACACAGTAATGTAAATAAGCAAACAACATCATCCATTGCATTAAATATAAAATTTTAATACAAGCGTGTTCCGTACAGTTTTAGACACCAAAAATATAATGTAAATCAAAATAGTATGATGAGTCTTGAATGCGCTCCATCTTCTCAAAAGCTAGCATCGGTACCTGTCTACTGATGACCTGAGAATACAAGTTATTTTGAAAGAGTTTATCAGCATTAAGCTGGTGAATTCATAAGTATTTTAGTGTCAAGGTTTATTATCAAAACGTTTGAACCTGTCGCAAGTATGAGTTGTAAATGTATGTAAGTGTTTGTAAAAGTTTGAATCTCTCAGAAAAACCTATATTTTCTGTTAAAGTATCCCTCTACCAAGGCTTAACTGTTTTGTATGCTCGTTTGATGTAAAAGTGTGTAATTTCCCAAGTGTAACTATCATTTAACAAAATATAGTTTGTACATTAAAGTTTAAGTGAGGTTATCACCAAAATGTAATGGGTAAATTATTGTAGTACGGTAGTTTTGTTTTATATGAACTACTGCTGTACTAACTACCTTAAACCGGGTTTATATTAAGATATCGTGTGATAAATTGCACCATACTATCGACTGGTAACATCGACAACGTATAGTCGAAAAATAAGGTATGACGTTTGGCACCCGCAGACCTGTCGGTCCCACTGTAGCTAGCAGCAAGGTGTAGGATAGTCAATCCAGTATGATCTATACGCAAACTCACGCTCTCCCTCCAAGAGACTCTGGCTACAACTCGGGTCATGACAATTAAGACATGCTCCCATACAGTGGATCACAATTGTTATCGTATTCGTGTATATGTAATATAATGTTACTTATTCTAGTATCGTTGTATATGTTCTCTTAGTAATAAGTATTGACTCCTGAATGAACTGACTCGTTGATCTATAAATTGTAGTAGTATGATCCCGTGTTACCCCGATGGTAACTTACTAACGAGGTGCTGATAAGTATGAATATGGAAGTACTTTTATGTCAATACATGTATATATGATATATAACTAATATTGAAACGACCCTCGGATGGTCACCCAAAATTCCACCAGACCACATTCAAATCGAGGAAAAGGAAATAGGACAGGTGGCTTTCCTAAGCCCTTTAAACATTATTTATACAGCTATACATATATGGGCATGCAAATTTATAGGTAGTAAAACAAAGTTTACAATAAAGCATTTGATAAGTAAAAGAGTTTGTAAAACATTTTGAAGTAAAACAGTTTGAACAGTGATAAAATCATTGGTTTCCTAGTTATTAATCACATGTGATCGAAGCAATAACTATAAGTGTTTAACGTGTATTCCCCAACCCCCCCCCCCCCCCGTAAAGTATTTAAAACATTTAAAAGCATTTCAAAGGTTGAATAAAGGGGTATGAACTCACTTGGAAGTTTGAAGATAGCGAGATCAAAAACCGGGCAGAGTTTCGTCTCGGGAAACGGATTTTTCTCGGGATTCTCGGGAATCTCGGGAGTAAAATCGACCCTCGGGACTTGAGCAAAAAGACCAGAGCTTCGGGTTTGAACGGGCATGGAAATCGAGGCAAGATCGTGAGAGAAAGAGAGACAATGAACAAATTTTTCGGAAAGGCTCGCATCCCTTTTATAGGGGTGCTGAACCGCCTCCGAACGCGGGGCGTACGGGCGTACGCAGCGCGTACCCGTACGTCATCGCTTACGTATTTCGGATGGAGCGGGTCGGATGGGACGGCGGGTCGGGTAGCTTCGCATAGGGCGACGTGGACGATCCGAGGCCGTGCCCTCGAGTACGCGGCGCGTACCTCGGCCCTAGGCTGACTCCTCTTCGGATAATACCGAATTTTTAATAAAAATTATATATAAATTATTTATCAAACTTCAAAAATTCATATCTCCTTCATACAAACTCCGTTTTCGACGTTCTTTATATCCCCGTGAAGGTGAGACTACGATCTACAACTTTCGTTTAGATTCCGTTGGCAAATTCCGAAATTATTTTTATTATTTATTTATTAAAATGACGTGATTAAGGAATCTCTTTAAAAATTCATAACTTCTTTATCTGACGTCGGTTTTTGCCAGACTTTTTACCGTTGAAATACCATTGTCGAGACCTTCGATTCTCGTTTAGGTCATTCCGGCCAAATGTCGCTCGATCTCCGTTTCGAGTTTTTAGCTGTCTGTTGCTAAGCTAAACTTGGAAAAATCATAACTTCAATATACGAAGTCGGATTTGGGCGTTCTTTTTACGTACGATCATGGTTTAATGAGATTTAAACATAGAAGAATTTAAATAGAAACTTTTTGGACATTTTATTATCAAAGTTAATTTTATTAACTCAAAAATGTTTACAATACTTGACCTATTAGGCCATTACAAAGAGTTGAAATATCGGGTTGTCACAGTATAAGTGTGAAAATGTTTGTAAGTAATTGTAAACATTTGAAAACCCTAGAAAATCCTATATTTCCTACTAATATAAAAGTAGTCTTCTACCAAGACTCGACTGTTTTGAAAGTAGTCTTCTACCAAGACCCGACTGTTTTGTAAGAAAGCATCACCATATATGTGACGGTTTTTCCCTGTTTAACTATTATTATAAAAGTTATAGTCTACGTCATCGATTATGTGTATGAGTCACAATATAAAGGTAATAAGGAAAAATAGTTTATCTATATCAAATATATCCTACCTCGTCGTTCATGTGAATGTGTCACAAAGTAAAGGAAGGAAAATAATATAATAACTAAAAATGTATCCTTTTGCATTAGGATATTCACGGCATGGAAACTCGCCGAACAGTACAACCGTAGACACCCGTCGATGATCATTTTCCCTACTGTAGCTAACAGCCTTGGGGGTGGAATGGTAAGTCTCAAAACGTTTGTAACAGATTTTGTGTAATAGTATCTATTAAACGTATTAATGTAAATGTGTTCATGTAAGCTTGTCAATGTAAACGTACTCATGTATGGGTATCTATGTAAACGTACTCATGTAAGCGTATCTTTGTAAACGTACTCATGTAAGCGTATCTATGTAAACGTATTCATGTAAGTGTATTCATGTAAGCGTATTCAGGTAAGTGTATCTATGTAAACGTATTCCTGTTACATGTAATGTATTAGTATAGACTCATGAATGAACTAACTGTTGTGTGATTCCTTGTACTTGGAATGGTAAGTAATATCTCGTAACTATACCTATTATAGTTACTAGTAATGTACGTGTATAACCGAAAGTATGCCTTTGCTACTCAAAGGTACTGAACTGACTGGAGGAACTTTTATGTCTATATATGTATACATGATATATAACTAATATTTAGACGATATTCGGACGAGTAACCGATGCCCTAAAGCCACATCCCAACGAAGAAAAGGAAATAAAGCGAGCTAGCTGTCCTAAGTCTAGGCATGCATTTGACAATATAAAAGCATAAAAGAATTTTGTAAAACCTTTGAAAAGTTTAATACTAAGAAACGATGTCTTGATGTCAGTTTATAAAACGATTGAAATTATTTGGTTTAATTAGACAGTTTAAGTATAAGGAAAACCTTTGTTTGAAACACATTTGTAACATGGTTTGAAAGGAAACAACAGTATGTAAGACAGTTTGATAAAGAGTTTTAAACATGTAAAAATGTTTAAGAAAGTCATTTGAAGAAATCTATTTGGTAAAAGCAGTTAACGTATAGTAAATCCATTTGCATGCTAGTTATTAATCACATGTGATTGATATAACAATTAGCATGAGTCAACTTGTATCCCCCCCCCCCCATAAATAATTTATAAACATTTAAAAACATTTAAAAGGTTAGTTAAGGGGTATGAACTCACCTGCAGTGAGTGAATCGAATGGAAGTGTCGGACACGTGTTCGGTGTCAAGTGAAGACTTAAACACACACAATGATCCTAATAACATATGAAGACATATGTATGTATGTATATATATGTGTATATATATATATATATATATATATATATATATATAATTAGTGATTATAACACTAATTAAACATGTATATACATCCTAATGTGAGGAAAACACTTTGGTCAAAGTGTTAGGAGGCTATTAGGTTGCAACCAAGGAGTGCAAGGCCTTATACGGGAGTTTATGATCAACAGACCATGTTTGTTGGAGTTTATGACCCAGGGTAGTTTACTCCTAGCTGTAAACTCTCAATTGGGTCACCAAATGAGGCTCAAAGCTATAATGACTCAAGTGGTTAAGTGTTCCAAGGCTTAAACAAGAGGTTGGGTGGGTTTAAGGTCCAAGAATGGCCTTGCATGGTGTGTATGACCTGGGGACCACTTCCCCATGATTTTACGGCCGTAAACTCATGGTATGAAATTGAAGTCCTTAGTTCAATGGTGTAAGGTTCTATGCTAATATACAAGGCTTACTAAGGTGTTAAGGTGTCATTTGCACCCTTAAAAGGGGTTTACGGCCCAAGAACATGTCTTGGCCATCAACTCCTTGAATCCTGTGATTCCTTATGTTTTCTAAGCCCTAAACATGATAAATCTAGTGTAAAATGAGTTAGAACAAGAGTACTTACGATCTAGGAGCTTGAATGGTCGATTTTGATCAAAAACACTAGTGTGTGTTCTTGGTGTTCTTGGTGAAACTTGAAGATCTACAAAATGGAATGATTTCATAGATGAGATCATGTAAGATTACTAGTTCATGTAAGATATCAACTAGTTAAGACAATAAGCTTACAAGATTTGAAGATCGGGGACGAAGATCGGGATGATACTTGAGAGGATTTCAGCTAAAGGGAAGGAAGTAATGAAGAAATGACCAACATATCATCTTATAAGCAAGAGTTTATGGCCATGAACTCCCATGTGTTGGATGTGAACTCCTTCCATGGGTGTTTAAGGTCATTTCTTTAAGCTATAACTTCAGTCGATAAACCCCGACACTTATTCCTTAAGTGTACAAGGCTTAGAACGCTCAAATAAACTCCTAATTGTGCAAAAAGATAACTGCAATGAGTTTGAATTTTAATGAAGTTTTTGACTGAACTGGATGGAAATTTTCGAGTTGTCACATATCCCAATTAGTTTAGTAAGATTCAGTAGTTTAATTATTCAGTTTACTAGTTTTTATAAGATTTTATCCATGTTTGGCTAAACACTAGTTTTCAGTTCTACATAGACTAGTACTTCTCATTTGCCAGCTATCAGATTTGGTTTTCATTGTGTGCTTATATCTAGCTGTTTTAGTTGTGAACTTAATGAATGTTTGATTTTTAATTCTTCTTAGTCTGATCACCTAGCTAGGGTTTAATCATTCCATTAAGTTAATAGTTTTCGTAATTGTTCTTGTCAACTGTTAATAAGTAACAAGTATCAGATTGGTTCCGTGATTGGGATTTAACTCTGATATAAACTGAAATTTCATATCTTTAAACTCCCGAGCTTGTGAGAAGTATTGGGTGTTGCTGGGAATTTTACATAGATCTTAATGCAACTTTTCTGATACTAATTAAGAGCTTGTTTAATTAGACAATAAAAACTTAGGGTTAACTAAATAGTTTGTTTTGGTTAATTTAACTAGTTAAAAGAGATTATACTAGAATTTGTTATATTTTATCAGTACCAGCTTGGATAAAATGCATTTTGAATAACCAGATCTAGGCTGATTGCATGACTAGGAAAACCGCAGCATAACTAAATTTGTTTTAATTACTTATTTCATTTAGTTAATTTCAATACAACTTTTAGTTTAGTTTTTAATCAAACCCCCCCCCCCACCCCCCACCCCACCCCTTTTATTATTTTCAATTAAATAACTAGTATGGGAGTTACACAAAGAGGCATTGATCATTAGGGTGTGTCCCGGAGGATTCGACTTTGCGCCCTATGTTATCCTTTAGTGCAACCACACAGTGAAAATATTATTTGTTTAAATCGTGAGCGACAACGGTTTAACAAATTGGTGCCGTTTTCGAGGCAACTGTGCTTCTAATAGATTGTATGCCAAGAACTTTTCGTACAGGTGTGCCTCTAGTCTTTTATCCAGAAACTGAGAAGACTGCAAGGAAACTGAATAAAGAAGCAGCAAAACGAAAAAAAATCAGCTGGTTGTTTGGTTCATAATTGTAACATCCCAATTTTCAAGTCCAAAAATTTCGTTTTTAATTAAGTAATTTATAAAATCTTTTACTGAAAACATTGTCAATATCATATCAATCCATAAACCATCATGAACATGTATCAAAATCATACGTCGAACAGTAATAAAAAATCATAGTACAATCCCAAAAAAAACTCAATGCAGAAATCATGTGTGTGTGATGCGCTGCTACACTGCTGTCTCCTTCCCCTTGGATGAAGAGATACCTGAAACCAAAATTGAAACTGTAAGCACAAAGCTTAGTGAGCTCCCCCATCCTACCACATACTATATAGTCATACATGATGTCGGTCAATTCCGGGGTACCCGACCTACCCATGTCAAGCCATTCTGGGGTGCTGACTACCCGTATCAAGCCATTATGGGGTGCTGACTACCTGTGTCAGGCCATTCTGCGGTGCTTGCCTACCCTCTGGTGTATCTCACCCGATCACGGGGACCATTTCACCCACTACTACTATCACATAATAACATATCATAAACATGTTGTCAGACATATCTGGGGTGTCCGACCTACCCTTTAGTCCCCTCCTACCACCACTATCACATAGAAAATAACATACAGGAACATAGATTATATCAAGTAATAGCAAACCAGACAATTATCACAGAGACAATCATCTCAACTGTAATCAACTACTAGTGGGTCGGCCTTGGTGCCTTAGACCCATTTCTACTGGAAGGTAACTCACCTTGTAAACTGCGTGTCGAACCTTGCCCACTTGGGCTGCAACCCTCAAAGGAACGATGTATCTGGGGCCCAACTTTCCCTACTTCCTGAATTAAATGATGCCTTTCCAAGGAAACACTTTCAGGAGTACCATATCCCCGACCTGGAACTCTAGGTCCGATCGACGCTTGTCGGCATAACGTTTTTTCCGACTCTAAGCAGTCTGAAGCCTGCTCTGAACCTACTGGATCCTCTCTTTAATCTTGAGTACCACTGCGGTACTCCCCATGATCCTTGAATCAACCTCACCCCAACATGTTGGGGTCCTACACTTCCTCCCATACAACATTTCGAAAGGAGGACAGTCAATACTCGCATGATATCTATTAGTATAGGAGAACTCAGCCAAAGGAAGGTAAGTCTCCCAAATACCTCCAAAGTCTAAAACACATGCCCGCATCATGTCCTCTAGAGTCTGGATGGTCCGCTCACTCTGACCATCCGTCTGCGGTTGAAAAGCAATGCTGAAGTGCAGACGAGTACCCAACTCGTCGTGAAACTTCTTCCAGAATCTAGAAGTAAACCGCACATCTCGATCCGAAATCACTGGGACTGGCACTCCGTGCTAAGCTACTACCTCTCGAATGTAGATATCGGCTAACTTCTCGGCCGAGATGCTCTCCTGGATCGGTATGAAATGGGTAATCTTGGTCAATCGATCCACGATGAGCCAAATCGAATCCACTCCCCGTGCAATCCTGGGAAGCATTGTAATGAAGTCCATAGTAATATCTTCCCATTTCCACATGGGAATGTACAATGGCTGCGTCTTATCGTGAAGCCTCTAGTGCTCGACCTTGACCTTTCTGCAGGTCAAGCACTTCTCGACGTACCAGGCGACGTCGCGCTTCATGCAGGGCCACCAGTAGTTGGTTCAAAGATCTCTGTACATCTTCGTCGCCCTGGGAATGATAGAAAACCTGGATTTGTGCGCCTCCTCCATCAATACCTGCCGCACACCTCCATGATATGGGACCCACACTCTACGGTGAAGAGTCAAAAATCCACGGCTGTCATAGTTGAAATAGAAGACCTGACCCACAATACGCTCATTCTTGCGATGTTCCTCTTTCATGGCCTCCTGCTGGGACTCCCAAATCCGTTCCAACAGTGGAGTCACAATCATCATCCTCATACAGATATCCCTGATCAGCGCTGCCTTGCGGCTAAGCACGTCGGCCACGACATTGGCCTTCCCCGGGTGGTAGAGGATCTCGCAATAATAATCCTTTACCACATCAAGCCACCGATGTTGCCTCATATTCAAATTTGGCTGATCTATGAGATACCTCAGGCTCTTGTGGTGCTTGTAAATGGTACAACGAACCCCATATAGGTAATGACACCAAATATTGAGGGCAAAAACAATAGCCCCCAGCTCCAAATCATGCGTCGGATAGTTCGACTCGTGAGGCTTCAAGTACCTCGAAGCGTAAGCGATAACATAGCCTCTCTGCATCAATACCGCACCCAAACCCGAGATGGACGCATCACAATACACTACAAAATCCTCCATGCCCTCCGACAGGACTAAGATTGGCGTCTCACACAATCTCTGTCTCAACGTCTCAAATGCAGCCTGCTACTCTAGCCCCCAGTGAAAGACCATGGCTTTCCTCGCCAGTCGGGTCAGGGGCACGGCTATCTTGGAGAAGTCCTGAATGAATCTCCGATAATAGCCTGTCAGCCCTAGAAAGCTCCGATTCTCATATAGAGACCTCGGAACCTCCCACCTCATCACGGCCTCTACCTTGGCCGGGTCAACCGAAATCCCGTTCTAGTTGACAAGGTGTCCAAGAAACTACACCTAGTGCAACTAGAACTCGTACTTGGAGAACTTAGCATACAAGCTCTCCCTCCTCAAAGTATCCAAAACCTCCTGCAAGTGCTCCTCATGCTGCTCCTACATCTTGGAATAAACCAAGATGTCGTCAATGAAAACAATAACAGACCAATCCAACATCGGCCTACACATGCGGTTCATGAGATCAATAAATGCGGCAGGAGCATTGGTGAGCCCAAAAGGCATGACCACGAACTCATAGTGACCATATCGCGTCCGAAAAGCAATCTTCTACACAACCTCCTCACTGACCCTCATCTGATGAAACCTAAATGCAAATCAATATTAGAGAACCAAGATGCTCCTTGAAGTTGGTCAAAGAGATCATCAATCCTCAGGAGTGGGTAACGGTTCTTTACCGTTACCTTATTCAGCTCCCGGTAATCTATACACATCTGATGCGAACTGTCCTTCTTAACAAATAAAATCAGGGCTCCCCAGGGTGAGCTGTTCGGCCTAATGAATCCCTTGTCTAACAGCTCATGTAGCTATTTAGACAACTCATGCATCTCAGAAGGAGCCAATCAATATGGTTCCTTGGCTATCGGAGTCGCACCAGGGACTAGGTCGATCCTGAACTCTACCTGCCTCTCCGGAGGTATCCCAGGCAACTCCTCTAGTTATACATCCACAAACACTCCTACCACTAGCACATCAATCACAGTCGCCTTACCCACCTCCCAGGTATCCAAGACATAAATGACATACCCTACGCACCCCTGCTGGAGATGGCACCTAGCCCTCGCTCCTGAACATAAATTTGGTCCCTACTGTGGTCTCTCGCCTTGAATTACCAGCTCTCCCACACTTGGGGTCCTGATCCACACCAACTGCTGCATGCAGTCGATCACCACCCCCATTGGGGCTTAGCCAATCCATGCCTATAATAACCTTGTTCCCCCGCAAAGGTATGGGAACCAAGTCTACCATGTAGTGCTCCTTGAATAATCTCAAAACACAATCCCTGAAAACCTCTGGTGCTTGCACTGAATGGTCATCCGCAATCTCAACCTCTAGAGGGCAATATAATATGCCTAAGGACTCAGGAAACCTCTTGCTAAGTGCAAGAGACACAAATTATCGGGTAGCACCCGAATCAAACAACACCTAAATTGGAATACCGTTCACATGGAACGATCCTAAATAGACCACATAACATAACATATCAAAATCACATCAACCTAATATAAAAGTTTAGAGAGAAGAAATCATACTCGTCACCACATCGGGTGCGGCGCGTGCCTCCTCGGCTGTCAACTAAAATGCTCAACTCCGCACCACTGGAGCCTCTGTCTTGACTTTCCGGCCATCTGCAACTCGTGTTGTCGCTGGAGTCGGTGCCACCACCGGCGCTGCTGATGATCCTATTGACAACCTAGGGCAGTTGGGCTTTTTATGGCCCCTCTGATTGCGATGGAAGTAAATCAGGTATGATGTCTAAACTGTGGGGGCGGAGGAAGTACAATCCCTGCCAAAGTGCCCTGTCTTGCCGCACTTGTAGCAGCCTGACTGTAACATCCGAATTCTCAGGTATATTATTTTATTCATTTATTTTGAAGTTTGTGGAGGGATGATGTGCGTAAACTCACTTAGTTTTAATCCTACTTTTAGTTGTAAAATAAACACACAAAGGCAGTGTACCTATCAATTGTGGAATAGTTTAAGCAAGTAGGGTATCGAACACAGGGAACGGCAAATTAAAAATAAAAACTAATTCTATCTAAATTAATTAATAACTAGAGGGTTTTCTCTAGTTTTACAAGACTAGAAACTTACTAACCATTAGTTAATCTAAAAACAAGAAAAACAAAGAATTAACTAGATTCAATAATACGAAGGAACTTCTGTTTAGTTCAACTCAATTGATCTTATGGTTGATTTCAATGTAATAGTGCAATGGATTAATTCTTTTGTTGGTTACCGATTCAAATGATTAGGTTCGCATTCACTACACTAATCCTTTGCAAATAAACTAACTTAAACAGTGATCAGTTGTCTAATTCAATTTAGTTCACTAGATTAATTATTCGGATTACTTTAGACTCACAATAGTTAATCAATTTGGTTTTAATTAACTTCTTGTTGATGGTCATCACACAAGCTTGCACATAAATTTACTTAATTTTCTTATTAATCCTAGTTTCATGTTCATTAGTCCTAGACATATAGCAAAGTAGTCACAAGATATATGAGGTTTATAATCAAACGATGTTCATGCTATTTAATTATCTTCCTATTAACAGAAAATTAATTATCATTCACACACAAGGTTCTTTAGCAAGCTAAAATAACAAATAAATCACCAACAATGAATTAATCCTACCAATAATCAAACCATAGTCTCAATTTTGTATCCCCAAACAGAAGTTTAAGAGTTTTAGCTAATGATTGAAGTAAATAACAGCACAAAACGAATTCTAATTGTCTAACCATAGTGGAAAACAAAAGATTAAGTATAATGATGGAATTTGCCTCAAATCTCCTTCGGGATTGAATTGTAGCTTCTATCTTCGTCTTCTAGGGTTTCTCTAGCCTCTGAATCGCAGCTAATTACTCCAGAATTATCCCAGAAGTTTTTTTCCTCAATCTGAGAAGTTATCTATATATTTGCGTATCGACTTGTCGAGTCAAGTGGCGACTCGTCGAGTCCGTCTCACAATATCCGTATGCGATAAGCATCTGCGTTCCCGAGTCATTATCCTCACTTGGACTCGCCGAGTAGTCGATCCTACTCGCCGAGTAGGTGCTATTTTTGGTGTTTTTCTTCTTTATCCAATTCCCGAGCTCCTAACCGCTTCTCCTGCTTACTTTTGCTTCTGAGCTTCATTTTTGGACTGAAAATACAATTCAAACACTTTTAAGTACCTTTTGTCCATAAAATGCAATAATTTAGCTAATAAATGAATACAAAACTATACTTAATACAAACTAAATATGCACATATCAAAATACCCCACACTTGACTTTTGCTTGCCCCCAAGCAAAACTGAATTTTAAGACATTAGAATTATGTATGACAACTCCAATCTAACCCAGCCATTATGCCAAGCCCGCAACGCATGCATTTGTGTCTAAAATTTTCCTAAGGACCCCCCATACTCCAAATACTCACAATCCTCATAAACATTCGCCCACTCATCCCGAACTATGCTCATTTTATGCAACCCTCCGAATCGATCCTCAGAAAACCTCTTTACCCTCAAGGTATTTTTAATTGAGCAACCCAAGCATACATAATCTAGAATTACAACTTTTCGATACCACTATGGAGCTCTTTTTAATTCTTCACTTCCTTGGTAATTTGATCTTTGATCTCTTTGAATTCACCACCTTGTATTGATTGATTTTTGGTATCTTCAACTTTTTGGGTTTCTTGGAATTTTGATCTTTAGATCTTCACTTTATTTGCTCCAAAATTCTTACAACTTTTCTAATAATTTTCTCTCTTTTTTTTACATGTATTCCTCACTTTTTTCACTCAAATCCCTACATGCTTAAGCAGGGGCGCTCAATCTCAACCTTTATTGGCTAATGATAAAAATCTTCCTGGATACATTTCAGGTTTAGGCTGCTAAACGTATTGCATCCCTCAGGCTGAGCAAGGTCGTGTTTTTGTCTCATGATTTCACTGGAATAAGGAAGCCACAAATGCACTAGAACGTATATAGGCTCAACTAAACATTTGGGTTTTCATGCAATTATCAACATAATTCTAACATGGAATCCTAATTTTATTTTACCAAAATTTTCTAAATTAAATCCCTAAGTCATATTTTTGGTATGCAACAATTTTTAAAATTAGCCTAAATTAAGATTCTAAATTTTCTAATATGTGACTAACCCCCTACCCCACACTTATTTTATGTAATGCCCTCATTGCATATTATGAAAAAATAAAAATGCAAATATAGAGAGAATTGGAACAAACTCCCCCCAGGGTAGCAGTTGATAGGTTGACACTCTTCTTTCAAGCTCCAACTTCAATTGACTTTAGCCATGAAAACAACGCATCCATGACTTGGGCATCAAAATCTCATGTGGCAGCTCCAAATATTCAGGTAAACTCTTCAAGAATCGATATGGAAGAATAAGTGGTCAAGTGGTAGACTTAGCCGCATCAAATCAGCAGTCCTTTGGTATAAAAATGATCGACTCGTCGAGTCATATATGAGACTCGTCGAATAACAGCGCGGCCATCTCAGAATGTGCGAAAATACAAGGCGACTTGTCGAGTCAGTTAAGTGCACTCGACGAGTAGGCCACTGGACGAAAAAACAGTATATTTTGCAATTGTATCAGCCTCTAATAACTCTTCTAACTCCTCCTCACTTCTAGACTCAATTGCTCATATCCCTAGGGACCGGACTCGACACTTTGACTTTAACGCTTCACTTCCTTGACTCTCTTTCACTCGTTATAACACCTGTTCTCTATGACTTTAAACCTTTCCTATGCAAGCATTCCTAATCCAATCCTGAAAAATAACTAATGCAAACCATCATTAAGCAAAATAAATAAAGTCTTAACAACTTCATACACACCAAATAAAAATAAAAATAAAAATAGAAAATAAAAGTTGTTTGATGAAAACACAAATAAATTAATCTTCCTACTCATCATCATCCGCGGCTGCTCCACTCCCACCTGCACCACTTCTTCTTGCACTAATCACCTCATCCCATGATGGAATAAATGGATAATTGTCACCATCAATATGTGGGATGTTGAAGTGGTCGAATAATTGGATGTGGGATTGATTGCTGAAGTTGATCCCATGCGCCATTTGATCCTGTAGCCGCCTCATCTCCACATTGTACCAATCCATTGGTACTTCTTCATTTTCAACCGGAATCACCGACGGCTCTTCCTCCACATCCCGTTCCCGTCTCGATCGAACCCTCCTTCCCGGTGCTTCGGGACCAACAACGGGGTCATCATGCGGGATAGCATAATGACCACCACCATAGTCTTCAATGATTCTTGCTCGCCGGAAAAGAATTGGATTGAATGGAGGTGTAGGAATCATCGTCATAAAATTCCATGCACCACGGTTCATCAACCCATATGAGTTGGCTAGCCGGGTGACAAACATACCACCATTAATACGGGAAGTTTTGCGATCCTTGACCGCACCCTCCGCTAGATACGAAGCCAAACACCAAGGAATGTTGCAGAAAATACCGGGTGTAATAATGCTCCATAGATAGAAGACATCAAGGTTAGAATCCTTGTCATCATCCTTTCTTTGATTAATGGTGGATGAAATGAGACGATGTATAAGGCGGTGGGTAGGTGATCTAATGCTCCCTTCTTGTGCCGACTTTGGAATATAAACCTTGTTTCCAATTGTGTTCCACCAACCCGTGCTAGTTACTCCGTCGGGAAACACCATGTGGGTTTGCTCCAAGAAGGCCCGAAAGATAGGTGTTGAGACCAAGGGCTGGTCATATATCCCCAATCGACAAGCAAGGTCGATCACCGAACAGTGATGAAGTTCACCCCCAAGGCAAAAACTAAAACTTGCTGGGTGATAAAAATCCGTTCCCCCCGTGAAAGACACCGTGGAGAAAAACTCTAAGCATAGTTCCAAGTACACCGGCTCTTGAATTCGAAAGACCCGGCTCCACCCGTCACAAATCATTGTCTCGCCTCCATCGGTAAACTCCTTCAAAAGATAAGGAGCTAACTCCTCTTCATACCGAACACTTTGTAACCACTCCCAATCTATCTTGTTAGGCACGTACACCTCTTTTTTTCGTATGTCAGCCAGCTTCTTCTTCCACTTCCGCAATGTCAAAGCGGACTCGATTCGTGGGAAGTTTAACCAAGGAAAATCTTCTTGGTTTGCACTTGAACTCTGTCTCCTGCTAAACATACTTCTGCAAAAAAAAAAAAAAAATCCAGAAACATAGATTATACTTAAAAACAGTCATGCACAGGTTTCCACGACTCGACTCGTCGAGTCCATGCCTGACTCGGCGAGTCGCATGAACTGCACGAGTCAGTCGGCGAGTTTACTAAAATTAGGCCATGAAACCTGCAAATCACTTCAAGGGTTTTGTCTAGGCTCATATCTATAAGGTATTTGGCACGAATAAGCAGGTAAAACATCATAATCCATGAAAAATCAAAACCCTAGATTCTACTATTTTTCCAAAATCGGGTTTTTCTTGCAATGTCCATCATGGATGCTCTTAAAATCATACTTTTAACAGAAAAGAAGAAGAAATTTGTTACCTTTCTTTGATGAAACTTGAAAATTGTTAAAGAGCAATGGAGAGAAAGATGAAAACTTGAAAGAGAAGGGAGTAAGAGGCGCACGGCGAGTTGTGTGGTGTGGTTTCAAAAAAAACGAATCTTTTAGGGTTAACCAGTTGTAAAAGTAAGTGTTATTATTATTTTTTTCTGTAAATAATACCGACTCATCGAGTCGGGGTCAGACTCGGCGACTCTGGTCGCGATGCATGTTATTTTCTGAAATCTATACGGACTCGTCGAGTCGTGGTTAGACTCGGCGAGTCTCTTGCAAAAATCCAAAATTGTTAACACTTTTTGTAATTTCTTCATAAAAGAAAACTTTTTTTCACCCCACACTTAGTCCATACGCACTCTCAAGCAGACATATCCGATGAATTGGAAGATTACAATTCTAAGAACGAAAGAAAAAAAATGAAAACAAAAGAAAAGGTAAAAGAAAGCAAACTCTAAATAATGGGTTGCCTCCCGCGAAGCGCTTCTTTTTAAGGAGTTGTTAGCTGGACTCCTTCCCGTCTACGTCTCGTTATCTTCTAGCATCGGGAATTCGCACCTTATCTTTTGTGGTTTGTACTTTGTCTTGTAAGCGTGAACCTTCTTTTTATAAGCCCTTTTTAATTCCTTTTTCTTCTTTATTACAGCATCATCCTCCGCTGCTTGGGCTTCTTTTCTCCTCTTTTTCTTCTTCACCCCATTCTTTTTCTCCATCTCTTTCACCTCCTTTTCAGTAAACTTAACTACTCATATTCCGTGAAAGTTCGTGCTCTAGGTTTGGTATTGAATGGTTGATCAGCCTCCACTCTCCTATCCGTTGCCTTCTCTTCTTTTTCTACGTTTAACCCATCTACAAGCGAAATTGCATCAAGGATTGATATATGGGCATGTTGGACCTTTGTATCCGTCTCACCTTCTACTGTTTGTT
Organism: Lactuca saligna; assembly: GCF_052625555.1. Classification (NCBI taxonomy): domain Eukaryota; kingdom Viridiplantae; phylum Streptophyta; class Magnoliopsida; order Asterales; family Asteraceae; genus Lactuca; species Lactuca saligna. Next base: position 62,705,000 of record NC_136425.1, read on the forward strand.
CTGCTAAAGAATCATCAAAAATATCATCACCCTGAAGATGCAGAGAATTGGCAACAAGCAGATTGAAGTTGTCCGATTTGTTGTCAGATTCGACTGGACTCGTCGAGTCCAATAGAGTGACTCGGCAAGTCGGGTCGTATTCCATCTTTTCTTGAGTGTTTTCTGAATCGGATCCTTCCAGTAGCTTCTCTAACTCCTCCAAGTCCCCTTGAACAACTCCATCCTCTCTAGAATGTTGCAGAAACTTGCTTGGGTCTTATTTTTGCAAAAGTTCAAGTTCTTTTTGTAGTATCTCATCATCTAAATCGATAAATGAGATCTCTTCTCTCCCTTTCACTTCTTTCTTGACTTCTGGTATAGCTTTGAATACCGCTGACTTGTCTCCTACCCTTAATGTAAGTGTAGACTCACATACATCAATTAAAGCACACGCGGTGTTTAAAAATGGCCTCCCCAAAATAATTAGAACTTCGGGGTCTTCTTCCATATCTAGCACCACAAAGTCTACTGGGAAGATGAACTTGTCAACTTTAATGAGAAGATCCTCGCAAACTCCTTTTGGATGAATTGTCGTCTTGTCAGCCAAATGGATCTTCATGTTTATCGGTCTTGGCTCTGGTAAGTTCAGTTTCTTGAAGAAAGAAAGAGGCATCAGGTTGATGCTTGCACCGGAATCGGTCAACGCTTGAGTAACAAATGTGTTTCCAAATTGACATGGAATTTTGATACTCCCCGGATCGCCCTTCTTTTCGGGTAACTCACTCAGCATTATTTCTGCGACTTCAGCCAAGTCTTTCCTAGCAACAAAGAGACCTTTTAGTAAGTTGAAGTACTTGGGTGTTGTAAGCATCGTCTCTACAAATGGCACATTGACTTAGAGGTCTTTAACATGCTTCATAAAGGATTTATAAGCTTCCACTTTTTCCACGGGCATGGCTTTGATTGGGAATGACAGAGGGGGATTGTATGGCTTTAAGTGAATGGGAGTTCTGTCTTGTACGCATGGACTCGTCGAGTCCATTTAAGGGACTCGGCGAGTCGGATCGGGTTTACCTGGAATCGAATTTTCTGTCTTCTCTATTTTGCTATTAGGGACCCTTTGTGCCTGTGTGAAATTTTTTTCACAGCTGGAAGTTACCATACTCACATTTTCCATTCTTGGATTATTCTCAGTGTTACTCGGAAGTTGGCCCAGTCTTCTTTCATTCACTTGATGTGCAAGCTGTCCCAGTTGTTTCTCAATGTTGAGAATGGATGTCTGCTGATTCCTCAACATATTTCTAGTCTCTTGCATTGCTACATCGTGATCATTGTGTCTTTTTCGGATGCGGTTATGAATCTAGTGAGCATTTCTTCTAAATTGGCCTTCTTTTCCATCACCGGCTCTTCCTTTTGATAGAATCCCCTCTCCTTCTGCTTGTATTTCTCCTCCTTAGCCTTTTTATATTCTTCGTATGGGAGCCATTCCTTCTTCGGTTTCCTCCAATCTTCGTCGTATCTATCGCCACTAGAGTAAAATACTTGAGCCTTTTTATTTCCGTTTTCGTCTCGATCACAATCCTTGGTGAGGTGGGGTCCGCTACAATTTTCACATCCAACTCGAATAGCATGGATGGTTTGATCCATTTTTGTCATCCTTCTATCTAGACTATCGAGCTTAGCTATTACCGATGCCATGCTATCATTCACCGAGTTCACTTCTCCCCGACTTACTTCATTTCTCGGATTGTCGTATTCTCTAGAATGCTTAGAGAATTCCTCAATTAACTCCTTGATTTCCAAAGGCGGTTTTCTGGTGAGCGGGCCTTGTGAATCGAGCAGTTGCCTTGTGGTGACATTGACTCCATCATAAAAAATGGAGACCTCTTTTTGGCTATTAAGGTCATGATGTGGGCAATTCCTTAGCAAACCTTTGTATCTTTCCCAAGCTTCATAAAGAGATTCACCGGGTTGTTGCTCGAAGTTGGCGATGGCTTTCTTCAACTTAGCTATCTTGGAAAGCGGGCAAAAATGGTCTATGAATTCCTCTTTCATCTTGGCCCATGTTGTGACCGATCTGGGAGGAAGTGACTTGAGCCAATACTTCGCAGCACCTTTGAACGTGACTGGGAGCATGCGAAGTAGCTGGGTCTCGCGAGGCACATTTGGTACATTGAAGTAGTCAGCCACATCATTTACTTCATCCAGGTGCTTGTAGGCGTCTTCGTGATCTTTCCCGTAAAAAGGAATCTCCTTGAGTTGAGCGAGAATATGGCCCTTTAGCTCGAAAGTAACGGTTGCGGGAATTACGGGTTGCACAAGTCCCGAGCCGGTGTCATCACGCATCCTCTTCTTCCATTCCCCCATGGGGATTTCATCGATATTACCCATAGCGGTAGCTAAATCATCTTCAAACTCGGATGTGTGCTCGTATGTGGGTTCGTCTTCTTCCTCGGTCTCGTACTCGGTGTTTTTTTGAATTGGGTCTTCGATTGTCAACGAGGCACTGGATGCTCCTGATTTGTTGCTCCTTTTCTTGCTGAAAACGGACTTGAGGTTTTTGAGTGGTGAGTTCTTTGAAGAAGCGGATTCTCCAACGGTTTTGCCTTTGCTTCTTCTTAGTGCGGTTTCCGGATCTTCAAGAGGGGGGACCAGAGGTGTATCAGATCCTCGAGTCATGAAACAACTGCAAACAAAACAGAAAACGCGTAAAAAGAACAAAAATATATAATAAAATTAAAGCTGATTTAGCGTCGTAGTCGCCGAGTCTGCACGAATGCACTCGGCGAATCCAAGGTAAAATCAGGTTTTTTATTATTATTATTATACTACCTACTAAATTAAACATAAATTAACTTTGTGTACGATAAATCTCACACAAAGGATCGATTGAATTAGATTTTTAATGCTAATTTTAGAACCGTTCCCCGGTAACGGCGCCAAAAAACTTGATGTGCGTAAACTCACTTAGTTTTAATCATACTTTTAGTTGTAAAATAAACACACAAAGGCAGTGTACCTATCAATTGTGGAATAGTTTAAGCAAGTAGGGTATCGAACACAGGGAACGGCAAATTAAAAATAAAAACTAATTCTATCTAAATTAATTAATAAGTAGAGGGTTTTCTCTAGTTTTACAAGACTAGAAACTTACTAACTATTACTTAATCTAAAAACTAGAAAAACAAAGAATTAACTAGATTCAATAATACGAAGGAACTTCTGTTTAGTTCAACTCAATTGATCCTATGGTTGATTTCAAGGTAATAGTGCAATGGATTAATTCTTTTGTTGGTTACCGATTCAAATGATTAGGTTCGCGCTCACTACACTAATCCTTAGCAAATAAACTAACTTAAACAGTGATCAGTTGTCTAATTCTATTTAGTTCACTAGATTAATTATTCGGATTACTTTAGACTCACAATAGTTAATCAATTTGGTTTTAATTAACTTCTTGTTGATGGTCATCACACAAGCTTGCACATAAATTTACTTAATTTTCTTATTAATCCTAGTTTCATGTTCATTAGTCCTAGACATATAGAAAAGTAGTCACAAGATATATGAGGTTGATAATCAAACGATGTTCATGCTATTTAATTATCTTCCTATTAACATAAAATTAATTATCATTCACACACAAGGTTCTTTAGCAAGCTAAAATAACAAATAAATCACCAACATTGAATTAATCCTACCAATAATCAAACCATAGTCTCAATTTTGTATCCCCAAACAGAAGTTTAAGAGTTTTAGCTCATGATTGAAGTAAATAATAGCACAAAAACGAATTCTAATTGTCTAATCATAGTGGAAAACAAAAGATTAAGTATAATGATGGAATTTGCCTCAAATCTCCTTCGGGATTGAATTTTAGCTTCTATCTTCGTCTTCTAGGGTTTCTCTAGCCTCTGAATCACAGGTAATTACTCCAGAATTATCCCAGAAGTTTTTTTCCTCGATCTGAGAATTTATCTATATATTTGCGTATCGACTCGTCGAGTCAGGTGGCAACTCGTCGAGTCCGTCTCACAATATCCGTATGCGAAAAGCATCTGGGTTCCCGAGTCATTATGCTCACTTGGACTCGCCGATAAGTCGATCCTACTCGCCGAGTAGGTGCTATTTTTGGTGTTTTTCTTCTTTATCCAATTCCCGAGCTCCTAACCGCTTCTCCTGCTTACTTTTGCTTCCGAGCTTCATTTTTGGACTGAAAATACAATTCAAACACTTTTAAGTACCTTTTGTCCATGAAATGCAATAATTTAGCTAATAAATGAATAAAAATCTATACTTAATACAAACTAAATATGCACATATCAAGGGACTCGGCAAGTTCGTGCTTAGACTCGCCGAGTAGGGTCGCAGATTCTCATTCGGGTTCATGACGGGACTCGGTGAGTCCATGAGTGGACTCGGCGAGTCCCCGCTGTTTAATGAAACCCTAAATTCCCGGGTTTGGGACCTATTTAAATGCCCTTAGGGTCGTCATTTGCGGCTACCAAACCCCAGAGAGAAACCCTAAGAGATCTAGAGCGATTGTGAGGAAGGAAAGGCCACTTTTGATCATTTTGTTGGTGTGATTGCAAGAAGGAGGTGACCAAGGAAAGAGGAGGCTGAAGGAGGAGCAGTTCTGGTGATTTCAGAGTTTAGAGACCTCATCTTGAGGTATTTATTCGGACCTTCTTCAGATTTGGTGTTGATTCTTAGAGTTAGGGTTTTTCTAACCCCTTTAGAGAATAGATATGTGGAGAAATTGGTCCCTTCTCGAGTTTATGCTTTGGATCTGGACTCAAAGAGGTCCAGAGACCTTAACCCTTGGAGCTTTATGGGTTATTTTGGGAGCCATGAACTTAGGATGTTATTTTTGGGGCTAAATCACCAAGTGGAACCTTTTAGACGTCCCATGAGTGTCAAGATTCGAGCATTACGTGTTTATCAGGCTTGGGAGGGTCAGATGTAAGGACCAAAGGAACAGATTTGACCTCAGGAGGTCAATTGAGTTTGTGCATGGCATGAACTCGCTGAGTCCAAGGGCAGACTCGGCGAGTAGGGTTAGGGTTTCCCGTAAATCACTCAGTGAGTAGACCCGCCGAAGTTGGGGGAATAACTCAGTGAGTCAGAGAGGGATTAGAGGACTGGAGTTCAAGGCGGAACTCGCCGATTTGTTCTTAAGAATCGGCGAGTTGAGTCAAGTTACCCCCGCGATTCATGCCAGGTGTGACTCGTCGGTTGAGCAAGGGGAGGGACTCAACATGCCAAGCGAGACTAGGGAGTTAATGGATACGTGTAGACTTGCCGAGTTGCCAAAGTACACTCGACGAGTCGGGTCAAAGTTTGACCGTTGACTTTGGTTGACTTTTAGGGTTTGGTCAACAATGAGGGCCTTTGAGCCAAAGGAGGGGTAAAATGGTCTTTTACCATTCTAAGGGTGCCAAGAGAAGGTTGAATCTAGTCCTGAGAGTTATATTTATGAGAGTATTACTTTATGTGATTAGGTGGAGGCTAGATCATATTCCAAGCGAGTCAGAGAATTACCGAGACATCTGAGGTGAGTCTTCTCACTATACTTTACCTTGAGTGGTAATTAGAGTCATGTGATAGAGTTATTGTATGTTATTTACGTGATGTGTTGCACTGCATTATTTCTATGTGATTTATGCCATGTGTATATCAGAGTATATCAGAGTTAGAACCGAAAGGTTCACAAAGTTAGGACCAGAGGGTCCATAGAGTTAGGGCCCAAGGGCCCACAGAGTTATAGCCTCGAGTGGCTAGAATGTGTTATGTGTGGTATTTTGGGGAACTCACTAAGCTTTATGCTTACAGTGTTATGTGTTATGTGTTTCAGGTACCAGTGATGATCGCGGGAAGGCGCCGACATGATTCGTACACACGCAATGGATTTATGTATTTTGATCTTGGGAAACAATTTTGTGAAACAAAGTTATGATACAATGGGATTTTGTTAATAAATGTGTTTGGAAAATGTGTTTTAAAAGGCAAAATTTTGTTTTAAATTTTACAATGTTACAATTTGGTATCAGAGCCTTAGTTTGAGGGATTCGGATGCATCTTCGGGCGTATCTGAACTCAAACTGAGGATTTGAGGATAATTTTGATAATAAAGTAAAATTTTAAAGAGTAAAAAGAGTTTTGAGACAAACAGAGCAGAGTCATGTGTACGATCAGCCTGAGCCCGAACAGTGATTTCCCAAAAATACCCTTACAATAAGTGTTAAAAGATACGTTATGTTATACTATATGATGAATTATGTTATGCATGCTAGAGTAGACTAGGTATTCCTATTAGACTAGAGTGGCCTGATATATGATGCCTTAGTCTAGGGGTTTTGCTACTGGAAATGCTTGAGAGTGTTTAGATAGCAGCAAGGAGCTTATGAGAGATCTACTAGTGAGTAGCACATTATTAGAGAGAATAGGATACTTAGGATTTGGGACTCTGGGAGGAGGACTTGGATTGAATGCTGAGTCGGTGTGGTCGGTAGTATTGGGCCCGTAATACCAAAGGCACCGGGTCAGTACGCAACCCAAGTAAGAATCCTTAGGGTACTAGAGATCAAGTAGGGTTGGGATATTGAGTGTGTGTACATCCGAGAAAATTACTGATATCTTATGTTGTATTTCAGAGAGGCATCAAGGTAGGGACACGCCACAGACCAGTGACCAGTGGAGCGGGTGTGAGCGACGAGGAGCTCCGCCAGATGATTTATGATGAGGTGGCTGCTTCCATCTGCGATGAGATTCCAGAGATGTTCGGGTCTATCAAGACCACCCTGATAGAGACATTTGACAAGAGATACACTGCTCTTTCTGATGCTGCAGTTGTTGTGGCCACACCGCAGGGTGGTGATGTGTTGCTGTTCCGGGAGTTCAGCAACACAAAACCACCAGATTTTGATGGGACCCAGGACCCAATTGAAGCGATGAGGTGGATATCAGACATAGAGGGATGTTTCTTCACTTGCTCATCTCCTGAGCATTTGAGAGTCCAGTTCGGGCTGAACCAGCTTCGCTTGGGAGCGAAGGATTGGTGGAAGTTTGTGACGGCGCATTATTCGCCTGCTAAGCTTGCTGCAGTGACTTGGGAGAGGTTCACTGCTATGTTTCGAGATGAGTACATTCCCCAGGTGGAGAGGAATCATTTGGCCCAGGAGTTTCTGACCCTCAAGAAGGGTACTAATTCTATCACAGTGATTATAAGGAAGTTCCATGAGCGGGCGATGTTTTGCCCAGAGCACGTGTCCTCCGAGCAGGCACATATGAGCCGCTATCTGAGTATTTTGAGGAGGGATATATGGGAGTTCGTGGCTAACTCGAAGTACTGGACATTTGCTGAGCTTCAGTAAAATGCCCGGAAGAAAGAGATAGAGCTGGAGACCCAGGCTAGGGAGGAGGCTGAGTCTCAGGGGAGGGATCGGCGACCGGTACAGTCTCAGTTGGCAGCCAAGCGGGCCATGCCCGTTCATTCGAGATTTGGGAGTCAGAAGGGCCGCACTTTTGGCAAGTGCGGCAAGAGCCACGATGGGGTGTGCAGAGCGGGGTCTTGCTACAAATGTGGCAAGGATGGGCGTATGGCCAAGGATTGCCCCAAGGGGTTTGCAGTATGCTTTCACCACAACCAGAACGGACACCGCAAGGCAGAGTGTCCACAGTTACGAGGGACAGCCCAGGGAGCACCTTAGGGATTTGCCCCTGCTGCTATCAGAGCTACTGAGAGTCGGCCAGTGCAGGCCGAGGTACCGAAGGCACAAGGGAGAGCTTTCCAGTTAACTGCAGAGGAGGTCCGCGCAGCGCCCAATGTCGTGGTCGGTATGTATTCTTTCATATATTTACTTTTATGTTGAGATATTGTGCTTATATTATGATATGCGTAGGTACTTTTCTTGTGAATTTTGTACCTGCCTTGGTGTTATTTGACTCAGGTGCGAGTCGGTCTTTTGTATCTTTGGCTTTTAGTCAGCACATCAGTATTACTCGAGAGGCGTTGAGTCGACCTCTGAGAGTTTCCATAGCTGACGAGAGATCGGTGTATGCCACCGAGGTGATCTGAGGGTGTGTACTCGAGATTTTCGGCGTTGAGTTTCCGATTGATCTAGTTCCTATTGCGATGGGAGATATCTGTGTCATCATGGGCATGGACTGGTTGAGAAAATTGGAGCGGTTATCGACTGTGAGAGACAGCTGGTGACCATACGAGACCCTAGTAGGGGAGTTCTTACAATGTAAGGTGAGGGTATGCGTTCTGGGTCGGCATTTTGTTCAGCCGCTAGAGCGAGGCAGAGTCTACAGCAGGGCTGTAAGGGATTTGTAGCGTATGTGATGGATACGAGGGTTGATTCAGAGAGACCGAGGTCAGTAGATGAGTTTCCGATAGTGCGTGAGTTCCCAGATGTATTTCTGGAAGAGTTACCAGGTGTGCCTCCCGAGAGGCAAGTTGAGTTCAGCATCGATTTGGTTCCGGGGGCTGCGCATATCGCTAAGGCGCCTTATCGCCTTGCGCCTCCAGAGATGCAGGAGTTATCCTCGCAGCTTCAAGAGCTGCTGGGGAAGGGGTTTATTCGGCCGAGCAGTTCGCCATGGGGAGATCCTATCCTTTTTGTTAAGAAAAAGGATGGCTCACACCGGATGTGCATTGATTACAGGGAATTGAACAAGCTGACGGTAAAGAACCGATACCCGCTGCTGAGGATCGACGATTTGTTCGATCAGTTATAGGGAGCATCTTGGTTCTCCAAGATCGATTTGAGGTCGGGATATCATCAGGTGAGGGTGCGAGATGAGGACATCCAGAAGACAGCGTTCAGGACTCGTTATGGGCATTACGAGTTCGTAGTTATGCCTTTTAAGCTCACCAATGCACTGACGGTGTTCATGGATCTCATGAACAGAGTGTGTAGGCCGATGTTGGATCGCTGGTGATTGTGTTCATTAACGACATATTGGTGTATTCAAGATCCAGAGAGCAGCATGAGGAACATTTGAGAGAGATCCTCGGAGTTTTGAGATCGGAGAGGCTTTACGCCAAATTCTCCAAGTGTGATTTCTGGTTACGAGAGGTCCAGTTCATAGGGCATCTCGTTAACCAGAAAGGGATATTGGTCGATCCGGCCATGATTGAGGCGTTGATGAGTTGGGAGGTGCCGAGGTCACCTACAAAGATCAGGAGTTTCCTAGGATTGGCAGGCTATTATCGGATATTTATCATGGATTTCTCCAAAATCGCCTTGCCACTCACCAAGTTGACCCGGAAGGGTTTTGCTTTATCATGGGGCCCAGAGCAGCAGGCCTCCTTCGAGACACTTCACCAAAGGCTATGTGAAGCCCCGGTGTTAGCCCTTCCAGAGGGAATGGAGGACTTCATCGTATATTGTGACACATCGATATCAGGGTTGGGAGCGGTGCTTATGCAGAGGGGGCACGTGATAGCATACACATCGAGGCAGCTGAAGCCTTATGAGATGAGGTATCCCATCCACGATCTAGAGTTGGGAGCAGTAGTGTTCGCCCTCAAGATCTGGTGTCACTATTTGTATGGGGTCCGGTGTACCATATACACGGATCACAAGAGCCTGAAGTACTTGATGGATCAGCCCAACTTGAATATGAGGCAGAGGAGATGGTTGGACGTGGTAAAGGATTATGATTGCGAGATCTTGTACCACCCGGGTAAGGCTAACATGGTAGCCGATGCCCTGAGTTGTAGGGCGGAAAGCGCCCCGATGCGGGATGTTTGCATGAGATTGACAGTGATGACTCCGGTGTTGGACACCATTCGAGGGGCCCAGGATGAGGCTGTGAGACCAGAAAACCAGAAGAGGGAGCGAGTTATCGGGCAGGTATCGGAGTTCGTTACCGATAGCCGGAGGCTTATGACACTTCAGGGTCGGATTTGGGTACCGTTTGTGGGCGGGACACGTACCATTTTGATGGAAGAGGCACATCGATCGAAGTTCTCGATCCATCCCGGGGCCACTAAGATGTATTTAGACCTGAAGAAGGAGTATTGGTGGCCCTGTATGAAGAGGGACGTCGCGTGGTTTGTTGAGAGGTGCCTAACATGTCGTAGGGTTAAGGCCGAGCACCAGAGACCGCATGGTAAGTTGCAGCTGTTAGAGGTTCCCGAGTGGAAGTGGAAGCAGATTATTATGGATTTTATCACTAAATTGTCGAGGACTGCAAGGGGCATCGATGCAATTTGGGTGATTGTAGATAGGTTGACGAAGAGCGCTCACTTCCTTGCTATTAGCGAGAGCCCTTCTACGGAGAGGCTGGCAAAGTTGTACGTGAGAGAGGTGGTATCGCGGCATGGAGTACCGATCTCGATTGTCTCAGATCAAGATGTGCGATTCACTTCCAGATTCTGGAAGAAATTTCATGAGGAGTTGGGTACGAGGCTGCATTTTAGTACCGCATATCACCCACAGACTGACGGGCAGAGCAAGCGGACAATTCAGACGCTCGAGGACATGATCCGAGCATGCGTGTTGGATTTCGGCGGGAGTTAGGACACGTATTTGCCCTTAGTAGAGTTTTCCTACAACAACAGCCATCATTCGAGCATTGGTATGCCACCCTTTGAGCTGTTGTACGGGAGGAGGTGTCGGACCCCATTTTCTAGGGAGAGGTAGGGCAACGTGTGATCGGTAGTATAGAGATCGTGCTTCAGATCACTAAGCAGATACAACAGGTCAGACAAAGGTTGTTGCCCGCTCAGAGTCATCAGAAGAGTTATGCGGACAGGCGTCGGTCCGAGCTCGAGTTTCAGGTCGGCGACTTCGTGCTCCTGAAGGTCTCTCCTTGGAAAGGAGTGATCCGATTCAAGAAGTGGGGAAAGTTAGGGCCTCGATATATTGGACCTTTAAGGGTGATCGCGAGAGTAGGCAAGGTAGCCTACCATTTGGAGCTACCTGCAAAGTTGGGTCAGATTCATGACACTTTCCACGTGTTGCAGTTGAGAAAGTGTATAGCCGACGAGTCGGCAGTGGTACCATTAGAGGATATTCAGGTGGATGTGAGCCAGAACTATGTTGAGAGACCGGTGTCAATTAGAGATCAGAAGATCAAGGTTCTGAGGAACAAGGAAGTGCCTCTGGTGCAGGTCCAGTGGCAGCATAGGAAAGGGTCAGAGCTAACTTGGGAGCCAGAGCGCGAGATGCGTGAGCAGCATCCAAAGTTGTTTGCAGAGTGAGACTTTGAGGGAGAAGTATGATTCTAGTGGGGGGAATTGTAACATACGGATTCCCAGGTATATTATTTTATTCATTTATTTTGGAGTTTGTGGAGGGACTCAGCGAGTTGGTGCTTAGACTCGCCGAATAGGGTCACGGATTCTCATACGGGTTCATGACTGGACTTGGCGAGTCCATGAGTGGACTCGGCGAGTCCATGCTGTTTAATGAAACCCTAATTTCCCAGGTTTGGGACCTATTTAAAGGCCCTTATGGCCGTCATTTGCGGCTACTAAACCCCAGAGAGAAACCCTAAGAGATCTAGAGCGATTGTGAGGAAGGAGAGGCCACTTTTGATCATTTTGTTAGTGTAATTGCAAGAAGGAGGTGACCAAAGCAAGAGGAGGCTGAAGGAGGATCGGTTCTGGTGATTTCAGAGTTCAGAGACTTCATCTTGAGGTATTTATTCGGACCTTCTTTAGATTTGGTGTTGATTCTTAGAGTTAGGGTTTTTCTAACCCCTATAGAGAATGGATATGTGGGGCAATTGGTCCCTTCTCGAGTTTATGCTTTGGATCTGGACTCAAAGAGGTCCAGAGACCTTAACCCTTGGAGCTTTATGGGTTATTTTGGGAGCCATGAACTTAGGATGTTATTTTTGGGGCTAAATCACCAAGTGGAACCTTTTAGACATCCCATGAGTATCAAGATTCGAGCTTTACGTGTTTATCAGGCTTGGGAAGGTCAGATCTATAGACCAAAGGAACAGATCTGACCTCAGGATGTCAATTGAATTGGTGCATGGCATGAACTCTCCGAGTCCAAGGGCAGACTCGGCGAGTAGGGTTACGATTTCCCGTAAATCACTTAGCGAGTAGACCCACCGAGTTTGGGGAATAACTCAGTGAGTCATAGAGGGATTAGAGGACTGGAGTGCAAGGCGGAACTCGCCGAGTTGTTCTTGAGAATCGGCGAGTTGAGTCAGGGTAGCCCCGCGATTCATGCCAGGTGTGACTCGTCGAGCAAGGGGAGGAACTCGACATGCCAAGAGAGACTAGGGAGTTAGTGGACACGTGTAGATTCACCGAGTTGCCCAAGTGCACTCGACGAGTCAGGTCAAAGTTTGACCGTTGACTTTGGTTGACTTTTAGGGTTTGGTCAACAATGAGGGCCTTTGAGCCAAATGAGGGGTAAAATGGTATTTTACCCTTCTGAGTGTGCCAAGAGAAGTTTGAGTCTAGGCCTGAGAGTTATATTTATAAGTGTATTACTTTATGTGATTAGGTGGAGGCTAGATCGTATTCTACTGAGTCAGAGATTTACCGAGACATCTGAGGTGAGTCTTCTCACTATAATTTACCTTGAGTGGTAATTAGAGTCATGCGACAGAGTTACTGTATGCTATTTATGTGATGTGTTGCACTGCATTATTTCTATGTGATTTATGCCATGTGTATATCAGAATATATCAGAGTTAGAACCGGAAGGTTCACAGAGTTAGGACCAGAGGGTCCATAGAGTTAGGGCCCAAGGGCCCACAGAGTTCTAGCCTCGAGTGGCTAGTATGTGTTATGTGTGGTATTTTGGGAAACTCACTAAGCTTTATGCTTACAGTGTTATGTGTTATGTGTTTCAGGTACCAGTGATGATCGCGGGAAGGCGTCTGCATGATTCGTACACACGCATGGGATTTATGCATTTTGATCTTGGGAAACAATTTTGTGAAACAAAGTTATGATACAATGGGATTTTGTTAATAAATGTGTTTGGAAAATGTAACATCCTGAGTCCAGGAGTGCAAGTTCAGGGTTCAAAGTGTAAAATTGAAGGGCAACTTTGCGAGTCCATGGGTGGACTCAGCGAGTAGGGTCGCGACTCAGGTCACGTGTTAAGTGGCTAACTCGGCGAGTCCAAAGCTAGACTCGGCGAGTAGGTGATGTGCAAAGAAAACCCTAATTTCGGGGAATGAGCCCTATATAAAGGACATTAAACCCTCTCCCCAGCCTCCTTACCTTCCCTTGAAGTCCAGAAAACCCTAGAAGCGTGATTATGAAGCATTTTAGTGCTTTTGAGCCTTGGAGAAGTGATTTGGAGGAAAATCTTGGAGAGTTAGGAGGCTTGGAGCAAAGGGCTTTGCTTAGATTCAGATTTCCTTGCTGTTGGGGCTCCCTTTTAAGGTATTATCTCATTTTGTGGGCTGCTATTCATTTAGATTCATCATTTTTTGGTTGTATGGTAAGTTTGGATTGTGGTATTTAGAGTTTGAAGGGTAGATCTGAGGTTGCCACCTCAAATCTGGAATGGAGAAGGTCTAGGGTGCATTAAAGTCCCTGTTATTGAATGATTGGTGAAGCCATCTTGTCCCAAACCCTAGCCCTATAGTGTAAAATGCCTAGATCTCTTTGGATTCACGTAAAGTTTGCCACTTTACGTGATGGAAGGGTTGTAGAAGGGTAGATCTACATTTTGGATCAATTGCATGGCCTGAAAGACTTCTGTATGGGTTAAGAACAAGTGGTACTCGGCGAGTTGCTTGAAGGCGGGTAGGAACTCAACGAGTTTGAAGAACAACTCGGCGAGTTGGTTGATGATATCCTTGGACTCGGCGAGTCTATTCTTGAGGTCTTAGCCTTTCCTGGTTAAGCTAAGAATCGGTGATTCAAGGGATGACTCAGTGAGTTGGAAGGGGGTCCTTTTCAGTGTTGTGGGACTCGGCGAGTCAGCGAGCTGACTCGGCGAGTAGGGTCAGCCAGAAGGTTAACTTTGACCAAGAGTTGACCAGTTGAATTCTAAGGGAATTTTGGTAATTGTTGGCTTTTGTTTTGAGTTCAGTGTTGGTGCTAGCCAGTGGTGGAGATCGTGTCAGTGGTCGGAGCATCTCGATCTTATCTTTCCAGTCAGCAGTTGTGAGGTGAGTTATCCTCACTATATCAACAGGGTCTAAGGCACCAAGGTCGGCCCTTTATCGAATTGTAATCCGGGTATTGTTGTTATGTTGGTGTTTTACTATGTTTGCATCCTGGTAGTTAGGATGGTATTCGTTAGAGACCTAGTTAAGGTCGGTATCCTGGTATATAGGATGATGCTATGCTAGTGACCGGTTAGGTCGGTATCCTGCTTAGAGTATGTTGTGTTACTTGATCTGCTAGATCGGTTTGATTGAATATGAATTGTTATATGATTGTATGTTTATGTGCACATGGTTGTTTGACTGGGGTTGGGTTGAGGTGGGACCTACTTTTTGCAGTAGGCCAACATACCCACCGCGAACCGGTTATTCCGAAGGCCCAGCGAGCGGTCCAGATAGGCTGTAGGCCCCACGAGGGTGGACCAAACGTGCTGAGGCTCGGAGAGTGGACCAGGCCGACTGAAGGCCCGGTGTGGGCGGACCAGTCATACTATAGACTCAGAGAGTGGACCAGGTGGATTGAAGGCCCGGTGCGGGCGGACCAACCACTTTGCAGACTCGATGTATATGGCTAGATGCGGAGCGTAGACTAGGTGGACTCTTGGCCGGTGCGGCGGACCAGTCACACAGTAGACCCGATATGCATGGCTGTTCTGTGATTCGATATGATATAGTATGTTATGTGTGTGGTATATGTGGTTGGTATTTTGGGGGTATCTCACTAAGCTTTCGGGCTTACAGTTGTGGTTTAATGTTTTTTAGGTTCTTCAGGAGACTGTGGCAAGGCAAAGGCGTGATCGTACCGCTCCTCGTGTTTGTGTTTTATGATGTGGATCTGGGAATACTCTGATAACAAATGTATTGAAAACCTTTTTGTAATAACATTCTTAAAATGGGTTGTTTTTGAAAAGTTAAAAATTTGTTGAAATTTTCAGTCGTTACAGAAAATGTGTTTTAAATTTTACGGTGTTACACTGACGATCCCGCTCTACAAGCTCCCTCATGCGGCCTACCGCATTTCCTATAGCGGCTCTGGCTCGGCTAGCCCTTCGACCTAATGTCGGATCCCTTGGGTTTCTTCCCTAAAACCCCCGTAACATGCTCAGTCTCTTCCTTCCTCTTCTTGAGGTGCTCCAAACCAATCTCCCTCTCCCATGCCCTGACAATCATGGAATCCAGGGTCGGGCAAGCTGAATAGCTGACATGCTCCCGGATATCAGCCCTCAACATATCATGGTAGTGGGTCTTCCGCATCTCCTCATCCCCCGTATACTGAGGTACCAATAAGGCCCTCTCTCTGAACTTGGCAGAGATCTTTGTCACTGTCTCGGTGGTCTGTCTCATGTCAAGAAACTCCCTAGCTAGCTGCTGAAGCTCCACAGGTGGCACAAACTCAGCCCTGAACCTGGTCACGAAACTTCACCAAGTCATAGCCTCGATGGCTAGGGCTCCCAGTGATTCACCGACTGAATCCCACCAATCCTTAGCTCTATCCCTCAAACACCCTGCCGCAAAGCGGACCTTCGACCCCTCTGGGCAGAAGCTCATCAACTGCGCAGACTCAATGTCTATGATCCATCTCCTGGCAGCAACGGGGTCATTCACCCCATGAAACTCCAGCGCACCACTCCCCCGGAAGTCCTTAAAGGACAGTGTACGCGTACTCGACTGGCTAGACGCCAAATCACTCCTGAATATCCGGAGGCAATCCTCCATCAACGTAATAATCCCCTCCTTGATCGACCCGAAAATGACCGGGGTTGCCTCAAGGATACCTCTCGTGATCTCAGACGCGATGAACTCGTGCATCCCGTCATCAACATGCTCTGATCCCGCACCCGATCCTGATCTTGATCCTGACCCAGATCCTGAACCTCCTGCTCCATGTCGCGTAATCACCAAACTGAAAACAAACACAATGATTTCAAGGTCATACATACTCTCGAGAGATCACACACACTCTCCAAGTTTCCTGGCTCTATCTAAACGTTCCTTGATTCGAGTACGAATCCTATGCTTCCAGTAGTACGGGTCCATACTACCTTCCACATCTATCCGTACTTTCCTCAAGAGCTTCCTTGAATACACCAAGTCCCTTTATACTAATACAACTTTCCAACTAATCTTATCCTAGGCTTGTCCTAGGGCATTCTCCGACCTACTCTCCGCCATCAGCTACACAAGGAGTCCCTACCATATTTCCCTAACTAGCTTGCAAATAATGTTACATATTCGCTTACTGGTTAGTTAAAGTTAGCCAGAACCCATATACCACAAAGCAAGCTGCATTAGTGGATTGAGTGACCAAATCAAGCATAACCAAATTAGTCTTTCATATTTTGTTGACTAACAGCCCTAGCATACAGCTCAATAAGCTCATACAACAGGAATATAAGGCATCCTTCCTAGATCCTTAGTTCTATTCTAGCATGCAGTTCTCGGAATCATATAAAAGGCATACAAGGCATCTTCCTAGATCCTTATCCCTAATCTATCATGTAGTTCTCATAATCATATCATATAACATAAGGTATCAAGTATGTGTATTTTGGGGAAAACTTACTTGAGCTCGGACGGTCGCACGCATCACACACCTCGTTCTTTCTCAAAAAAAATTAACTCAGATTTTAGAAAACTATTTGTAACATCGCGAAATATCAAGAGTAGACTTGAAGGGCTAATAGTGTAAATCTTGAAGGGCAACTCGGCGAGTCCATGGATGGACTCGGTGAGTAGGGTCGCGACTTTGGTCGCGTGTCAAGTGGCCTACTCGGCGAGTCCAAAGATGGACTCGGCGAGTAGGTGCTGAGTGGAGAAAACCCTAATTCTCGAGGTTGAGCTCTATATAAAGAACTTAACATCCATTCCCCTAGCCTCTTTACTCATCCTCAAGTCCAGAAACCCTTAAGATTCGTGTCTGAGTGGATCAAAGTGCATTTGGGAGCTTGAAGAGTATTTTTTGAAGGAATCTTGGGAGTTTGGAGGCTTGGAGCAAGGGGCTTTGCTTGGATTCGAGTTTCATTGCAGTTGGGGCGTTCTTTTGAGGTAATATCTCGTTCTTGGGATGTTACTCATATGGATTCATCATTTTGGGGTTTATGGGGAGCTTATCTTGGTATGTTTTGGAGTTTGGAGGTTAGATCTGAGGAATGGGGAAGGTCTAGAGTGCATTAAAGTCTCTATGTTTGAGTGCTTAGTGAAGCCATCATGTCCCAAACCCTAGCTCTAAAGTGTATAAGGCCTAGATCTCTTTGGATTCACGTAAATTTTGCCACTTTATGTGATGGATGGGTTGTAGGAGGCTAGATCTATGTTTTGGACCAATTGCATGGCCTGGAATGCTTCTGTATGGATTCAGACCGGTGGTACTCGGCGAGTCACAAGGGTGGACTCGACGAGTTGCTTGAAGATGAGCTGGAACTCGACGAGTTGGATGAACAACTCGGCGAGTAGGTTGAAGATAGCCTTAGACTGGCGAGTCTGTTCTTGGACTCGGCGAGTCTTGTCGAAGAGTCCCAATATTTTTCGGGTTGAGTCGAGAATCGGTGAGTCAAGGGATGACTCGGTGAGTTGGGTATGAGTGGACTCGGAGTTGTTGGACTCGGCGAGTCTCGGGGTGACTCGGCGAGTTAGGTCGCGGATTAAGGGAAGTTCTGAGCTTGGGGACTCGGCGAGTCATCGGTTGACTCGGCGAGTAGAGTCAGTCAGGGGTTAACTTTGACCTTGTCCAAGGGTTGACCAGTTGTCTTCCAGGGGTATTTTGGTAATTAAGGGTATTTATTGAGTTGAGTGTTTTGGTGTTCAGTGGAGGAGTTTGTGTCGGAGTTTGGAGCAGCGGGATCTTATCCTTTCAGCCGGCAGTTTCGAGGTGAGTTATCCTCACTATATCAACAGGGTCTAAGGCACCAAGACCAGCCCTTTTATCGGATTGAGATCCGGGTATCTATTGTTATGTTATTGCTTTGATATGTTTGCATCCTGGTAGTTAGGATGGTATTCGTTAGAGACTTGGTTAAGGTCGGTATCCTGGTACGTAGCGTGAGGTTATGTTAGTGACCGGTTAGGTCGATATCCTGTTAGGGTATGTTGTGTTATGTGATCTGCTAGATCGGTTTGCCTGAATATGAATTGTTATGTGATTGTATGTTTATGTGCACATGGTTGTTTGGACTGGAGTTGGGTTGAGGCGGGTCCTGCTTCGTGCTGTAGGCCAAGATACCCAGGGCGGAACGGTTATTCTGAAGGCCCAGCGAGCGGTCCGGATAGGCTGTAGGCCCCACGAGGGCGGACCAGACGTGCCGAGGCTCGGAGAGTGGACCAGGCCGACTGAAGGCCCGATGCGGGCGGACCAGTCATACTGTAGACTCAGAGAGTGGACCAGGTGAGTTGAAGGCCCAGTGCGGGCAGACCAACCACACTGCAGACTCGAGGGACATGATTGGACACGGAGGGTGGACCAGGTGGACTGAAGGCCCGACAAGGCGGACCAGTCCCACAGTAGACCCGATATGCATGGTTGTTCTGTGATTCGTTATGAGATAGCATGATATGTGTATGGTATATGTGGTTGGTATTTTGGGGGTATCTCACTAAGCTTTCGGGCTTACAGTTGTGGTTTAATGTTTTTCAGGTTCTTCAGGAGACTGTGGCAAGGCAAAGGCGTGATCGTACCGCTCCTCATGATTTTGTCGTAATGTGATTCTGGGAATACTCTAGATGATTTGTATTGAAAACCTTTTTGTAATAATTTAATGAAATCGGGTTGTTTTTGAAAAATTTAAATTGGTTGGATTTTTCGGTCGTTACAAGTTGGTATCAGAGCCTTGGTTTGAGTGAATTGGAGGAACACTCGTGTGACTCTAGTCTCAAATCGAGGAGGGTTTTCGAAAGAGAATTTAAAATGGTTTTCAAAAAAAAAAGTAGAGGAGGACGCGGTGGTATGATCAGCCAGAGCCAGTAAGTAACCCCAAAATACCATACATGATATTTGTTTTATTGAGCTTTGATAGAACAGCATGCTAGAGTTAGGCTAGGGATCTTCAGGATTTCATGATGTGTTGCCTGATTTATGATGCCTGCTAGCCTAAGGTTTCCTTGTGAGAGATTTCTAGTGTTCCTCTAGTAGTGAGGATAGAACGTTGTTATGTGTGTTTTCTCTAGGGTGTTGTGGTAGTACTTCATACAAATATGGGTAGGTGTGGAAGGTAGTATGGGTCTGTACTACTGAAAGCACAGGACCCATACGCGTATCAGGGAAACCATGGCCTCTGGGGTTGGGTTGAGAGTTGGTTCCCAGGATAATGGGAAGTGTCTGAGATTTTGGTGGTTTATTTTCAGTATGGAGATTTCAGGGCATGCTAGGAGTGGATCCGGGTCAGGATCAGGAGAGGGAGTTTCGGTCGGGTCTGTATCGCTCGAGGTTGTCGGTCAGATGAGTACGTGCGAGTTGGATGCGAGGATTCGTGAGATCCTGCATATGAGGTTGTTGCATTGTTCCGGGCCGAGCTACCAGAACTGTTTGGGTCGATCAAGACCGTCATGGTGGAGTATTTTGATGAGCGCTATGCGGCTCTCACGGAGACGGCTGCCGCGGCAGCTACAGCGGCTGTAGCAGCGGCAGGGGGAGGAGCTAGTAGAGGTTTTCAGTATTAGGACTTCGATAATATGAAGCCTTCCACCTTTGATGGAGTTCAGGATCCGATCATTGCTATGAGATGGTTATCAGACGTGGAGGGGTGTTTCTTCACGTGTTCATCCCTGCTGATCAGAGGGTGAGGTGCGCTCTGAACCTGTTAAGGCTCGGGGCAAAGGATTGGTGGAGATTGACCACGGGGTCATACTCGGATGCGCAGAGGGCTGCGATTTCATGGGATCAGTTCAGAGAGATGTTCAGCACTCGTTATGTTCCGAAGGTCGAGAAGGAGAGGTTGGCTCAGGAGTTCCTTGAGCTGAAGCAGGATTCGGAGTTGGTGACGGAAATCACCAGGATGTTTACTGAGAGGGCGATGTTTTGCCCTGAGTTCGCTTCGGAGCAGGCTCAGATGTCCCGATATCTGAGTATGCTAAAGAGAGACATCAGACAGTTTGTGTCCATGCAGAGGTGTGAGACCTTGTTGGAGTTGCAGGAGGCCGCCAAGCGGCGTGAGTTAGAGATTGAGTTGCAGTTGCGTGAGCTGAGGCAAGCTCCGGTTCAGTCGCAGCCGGCGACGATACGGTCTAAGACCGTTGATTCCAGGATGGGAGATCAGGGCAGCCACGTTTGTGGAAAGTGTGGGAGGGGTCAATCCGGAATTTGTCGGTCCGGTGGTACATGCCGCAAGTGCGGAAAGGAGGGGCACTATGCGAGGGATTGTCGGAAGTCAGTGCCAGTTCGGGATTTGAGGATATGTTATCATTATCACCAGGTTGGACACTTGAGGGTCAACTGTCCACAGCTTGCTGCAGGACCGGTGCAGGCTCCAGCACCGGCCACGTTGAGGATCACAGGTGGAGGTCAGGGTGGAGCGGAGCCCCCAAGGGCTTAGGGTTGTGCTTTTCAGCTTGCAGCGGAGGAGGTTAGAGCAGTGTCGGATGCAGCTGCGGGTATGTTTCTTTCTTGTTATCTTGTTTATTATGATTATTGTGGAGTATCGTTTATCTGCTAGTCTTGTTGGGTGGTTTTCGTTTTGGTATCCGTTGTTCCTTGAGGATTTGGCATGGGTATGGGTTAGTATTTCGGGTTTTCGCTGGTTATCTTTTGTGAGGATTATTGGTGGATACGGCATTGGTTTGAATTTCGGGTAGCATCTGCAGTCTGAGGAATAGATATTTGAAGATTGGGTTCCTTTCGAGCGGGATGATCGATGTGGAAATGTGTTTTTGCGAAGGTTGCTAGTGTTAGTGGGAATCAGTCTGAGTGTAAGTGTTGGGTTTTGTGCAAGGTTATCTTGGGAGGTCGGTGATAGCGATCGGTGGTTGGTAGTCAGTGCCCTAAGTGGGGGAGAATTGGAGAATTCTCCGGAGGATCGACGAGTATGAAAGGTTGTTACTTGCATGGGATTCAGTAGTGTCTCGGTCAGCCAATGGCATTGGTTGGTATGAGTAAATGACAGGCATGCGGGGCGGGATACAGACCAAGAGCTTGATTGTGCAGGGCCTGGGATCAGGCCGGGATCGAGTATGTATGATGGAGATAGAGTTTGGAACCCCTAGGGGGCTAGAACAGTATGCGTGGGAGGATTTCCCGGAGAGGTAACTCGGAATGTTGATTGCTAGTTGAGCGGTCCGGATAGACTGAAGGCCAATGGGCGTACCAGTCAGGGTGAAGGCTCGGTGAACGGTCCAGCTAGACTGAAGGCCCTGGAGGGCGGTCCAGGTCTACTGAAGGTTATGAGAGTGGTCCAGTTTGACTGAAGGCCTGGTAAGGCGGTCCAGTCATGCTGAAGACTTTGCATGTGTCGTTAGATCGGTGCGAGGTAATGGATTGAGTATGTCGCGATATGGTAGCGTTGCAAGGTCTGGCCCCGGATATTGATCACAATCAATGGAGGTAGTGCATGGACTTGAGAGTCTTCTCGGGTGGATTTAGAGTATGTATGGTGCATGGGAGAGCGGTTACGCTATAAAGAGGTGGTGTAGCGTTGGGTGAGCACCGTGGCTCTTATCGTGGTGGCGAGGCGTTCAAGTGGTTTTCCGTGGTAAGGAAAGAGGGAGGAATGTAATTCCAAAGGGGAGTGCAAATTCACGGAAGTGCAAGCGGCAGCGTAGAGTTATGATCGGAGTGGTCCAACGGTGGTCATTGAGAAGTGTGTGCGACGGCGGTATGGGATAACATCATGAGGGGATGTCTGCTGAGGTCGCAGAAGGAAATTCCGAGGTTGTAAAGTCAAGAGGCTCGTAAGGGATGCAGCTATGGAGTTTTGGATTCCCAGCTTGTTTTCGGTGAAGGAATTGTGTAGCAGTGGTTCATCCTGAGGGATGTTTTGAAGGTCGTCAGTGTGATGGGTTTTCCTAACCCGAGGGTGCTAGAGCTAGTTCAGCATGTTCATGCAATTGCAAGAAGAGAACTCATGGGAGTTGCTCTGAAGAATGTGTCTTTCTGTCAGCATGGAATGGATAGAGTTGGACTCGGATCGGGAATCGGGTGGTGATTTGGAGCAGTGTTGCATCATGAGTGGTACTCGGTTGTTATGTGTGGTTATCAGACGGTAAGGCCGGTTCTCGGTTTGAGACGGTGGTCAGGACACCGCAAGGGAAGAAAAAGTGAGTTCGAGTTTCGATGGGCTTACCTTGAGGGACCTGGTCCGGTTAAGGCCAGGTGGCGTGTTGGGGGAGTATTTTTGGAGATGAGTTGTCGTAGGCTTCGAGGACGAAGCCTAATTTAAGTGGGGGGGGGGGGAATTGTAACATCCTGAAATATCAAGAGTAGAGTTGAAGGGATAATAGTGTAAATCTTGAAGGGCAACTCGGCGAGTCCATGGATGGACTCGGCGAGTAGGGTCGCGTCTTTGGTCGCGTGTCAAGTGGCCTACTCGGTGAGTTCAAAGATGAACTCGGCGAGTAGGTACTGAGTGGAGAAAACCCTAATTCTCGGGGTTGAGCTCTATATAAAGAACTTAACATCCATTCCCCTAGCCTCTTTACTCATCCTCAAGTCCAGAAACCCTTAAGATTCGTATGTGAGTGGATCAAAGTGCATTTGGGAGCTTGAAGAGTATTTGTTGAAGGAATCTTGGGAGTTTGGAGGCTTGGAGCAAGGGGCTTTGCTTGGATTCGAGTTTCATTGCAGTTGGGGCGTTCTTTTGAGGTAATATCTCGTTCTTGAGTTGTTACTCATATGGATTCATCATTTTGGGGTTTATGGGGAGCTTATCTTGGTATGTTTTGGAGTTTGGAGGTTAGATCTGAGGCTGCTACCTCAGATCTGGAATGGGGAAGGTCTAGAGTGCATTAAAGTCCCTGTGTTTGAGTGCTTAGTGAAGCCATCATGTCCCAAACCCTAGCTCTAAAGTGTATAAGGCCTAGATCTCTTTGGATTCACGTAAAGTTTGCCACTTTATGTGATGGATGGGTTGTAGGAGGCTAGATCTATGTTTTGGACCAATTGCATGGCCTGGAATGCTTCTGTATGGATTCAGACCGGTGGTACTCGGCGAGTCACAAGGGTGGACCCGATGAGTTGCTTGAAGATGAGCTAGAACTCGACGAGTTGGATGAACAACTCGACGAGTAGGTTGAAGATAGCCTTAGACTGGCGAGTCTGTTCTTGGACTCGGCGAGTCTTGTCAAAGAGTCCCAATATTTTTCGGGTTGAGTCGAGAATCGGTGAGTCAAGGGATGACTCGGTGAGTAGGGTACGAGTGGACTCGGAGTTGTTGGACTCGGCGAGTCTCGGGGTGACTCGGCGAGTTAGGTCGCGGATTAAGGGAAGTTCTGAGCTTGGGGACTCGGCGAGTCATCGGTTGACTCGGCGAGTAGAGTCAGTCAGGGGTTAACTTTGACCTTGTCCAAGGGTTGACCAGTTGTCTTCCAGGGGTATTTTGGTAATTAAGGGTATTTATTGAGTTGAGTGTTTTGGTGTTCAGTGTAGGAGTTTGTGTCGGAGTTTGGAGCAGCGGGATCTTATCCTTTCAGCCGGCAGTTTCGAGGTGAGTTATACTCACTATATCAACAGGGCCTAAGGCACCAAGACCGGCCCTTTTATCGGATTGAGATCCGGGTATCTATTGTTATGTTATTGCTTTGATATGTTTGCATCCTGGTAGTTAGGATGGTATTCGTTAGAGACTTGGTTAAGGTCGGTATCCTGGTACGTAGCGTGAGGTTATGCTAGTGACCGGTTAGGTCGATATCCTGTTAGGGTATGTTGTGTTATGTGATCTGCTAGATCGGTTTGCCTGAATATGAATTGTTATGTGATTGTATGTTTATGTGCACATGGTTGTTTGGACTGGAGTTGGGTTGAGGTGGGTCCTGCTTCGTGCTGTAGGCCAAGATACCCAGGGCGGACCGGTTATTCTGAAGGCCCAGCGAGCGGTCCGGATAGGCTGTAGGCCCCACGAGGGCGGACCAGACGTGCCGAGGCTCGGAGAGTGGACCAGGCCAACTGAAGGCCCGATGCGGGCGGACCAGTCATACTGTAGACTCAGAGAGTGGACCAGGTGAGTTGAAGGCCCAGTGCGGGCGGACCAACCACACTGCAGACTCGAGGGACATGATTGGACACGGAGGGTGAACCAGGTGGACTGAAGGCCCAACAAGCCGGACCAGTCCCACAGTAGACCCGATATGCATGGCGGTTCTGTGATTCGTTATGAGATAGCATGATAGGTGTATGGTATATGTGGTTGGTATTTTGGGGGTATCTCACTAAGCTTTCGGGCTTACAGTTGTGGTTTAATGTTTTTCAGGTTCTTCAGGAGACTGTGGCAAGGCAAATGCGTGATCATACCGCTCCTCATGATTTTGTAGTAATGTGATTCTGGGAATACTCTAGATGATTTGTATTGAAAACCTTTTTGTAATAATTTAATGAAATCGGGTTGTTTTTGAAAAATTTAAATTGGTTGGATTTTTCGGTCGTTACACTATTTTCTTGTGAAAATCCTTCAAGCCCTCGATTTGAGTCCAGGCACCCTCGAAAGTGTGTCTGAATCCCTCAAACCAAGGCTCTGATACCAACTTGTAACATCCCAATTTTCGAGTCCAAAAATTTTGTTTTTAATTAAGTAATTTATAAAATCGTTTACTGAAAACATTGTCAATATCATATCAATCTATAAACCATCATGAACATGTCTCAATATTAAACATTGAACAGTAATAAAAATCAGAGTACAATCCCAGAAAACTCAATGCGGAAATCATGTGTGTGTGATGCGCTGCTACACTGCTGTCTCCTTCCCCTTGGATGAAGAGATACCTGAAACCAAAATTGAAACTGTAAGCACAAAGCTTAGTGAGCTCCCCCATCCTACCACATACTATACAATCATACATGCTGCCGAGCAATTCTGCGGTGCCCGACCTACCCATGTCAAGCCATTCTAGGGTGCTGACTACCCGTGTCAAGCCATTCTGGGGTGTTGACTACCTATGTCAGGCCATTCTGCGGTGCCTGCCTACCCTCTGGTCTATCTCACCCGATCACGGGGACCATTTCACCCACTACTACTATCACATAATAATATATCTTAAACATGTTGTCAGACATATCTGGGGTGTCCGACCTACCCTTCGGTCCTAACAACCGATCGGGGGACTAATCCCCTCCTACCACCACTATCACATAGAAAATAACATACAGGAACATAGATTATATCAAGTAATAGCAAACCAGACAATTATCACAGAGACGATCATCTCAACTGTAATCAACTACTAGTGGGTCGGCCTTGGTGCCTTAGACCCACTTCTACTAGAAGGTAACTCACCTTGTAAACTGCATGTTGAACCTTGCGGAGGAAATCTCTAATAACTGCTCTGATGACTCCCGGATATCAGAGACGCATAACACTCAATCAGAGTCTATAACACTACTCAGGGTAAAATTACTGTTTTACCCTTCGGTTCAATTGGGACATACTTAAGTCCCGATTCTAGCTTATCAAGCCCAGCTCTCTTACGGCCCATTAAGGATTCCCTAAGGGCCCACTCATTGTCCAATTTCTGAATTAGACCTTATTTTCCCCAAATGTGCCCAAAAAATTCCCAAGTCCAATATAATAATTCTCAAGGGCCCAATCTTGGCCCAAAAAGGCCTAATACTCCAATTCCGCATTCCTAAGTCCAAAATGATACTTCACGGTGGGCCATGGGGCCCAAAAGTCCAGGCCCATCCTCTTAGGTCCGAAAAGCCAAATTTTCCCAATTTGCATGCATACACACGGCGTACTCGACACGTACACCCAGCGTATGCTGGCCTTGACCAAGACGGGGAGTTTGACCCAGTATGTGCGGCGTACCAGGGAGTACGCCTAGCGTACTGGCCATATTCTTTGGGACTTCATTGATGACTTGATCCGTTAAGTCTTTACGTCCAAAATGCAGATCCAGGTCCTTTTAGACCTCCTAAACCATAAAGTCATGAACTTTATGCGCTTTCATGCAAGTTTGGGGTCAAAACATGATTTTGGTCCTTTTAACAAACTTTAAGACCCACAAACACTTGCATGGTTGTGGCTTAACCACTGAGGTTTGATTTTTATGACTCTTAGTGCCCCTAAGAGCCCAAAAGGATAGCTATTATGGTCTGAAATCATTATGATGCAAGAATCCTCAACAATGGAGTCCAAAAGTAACTAACACTCCCCATAAAGAAATCTAAGAATATAATGGCCAAGGTTGGAACATACCTCAAATAAGTCAGAAATGATGCTAATCTTCAAGATCTACAAGCTCCTGCTAGATCCTTGCTCCTTCTTCAAGTTCCTTCCTCTTCCAAAGCACCAAAACTACACCAAAAACTCTCAAATAGCTCCCAAATCACAAGAACACACAAATGTAGGCTAGGGTTTTCGTAGAGGATGTATGAGGGTGAAGGGAGGCTGAACAACAGGGTAATGTTCTTTATATAAGGAGTAAACCCTAAATTTTAGGGTTTAAAGAGCTGCACACGTACGCTGGGTGTAATCCTGGTACGTTGGGCGTATGTGCTTGGCCTCCACGCTTCCTTTCCACAAGTATGTTGGGCGTACATGGCAATGTATGCCCCATGTACGCAGCTTCCTCATCCCACTAGCAAGGCCTAAAGGTCAAATCCCAAACCAAACTACACCCCATTTAAATTAGGATGAATAATAATAATTCCTGGAAAATCCCGGATGCTACAATAATCATCCTCCCTACCACCTGAAATTACCACACCACAAGGCAGTCCCTTGTGAAGCAAACTAGAAATTATTGTCTCGTCCTTCCCAAAAGTACCCCCAGTCTTCTCCTTCTAACATCCCCTTTACAAGATACTCGCCAACACCCTCTGAAATTTCAGAGACACCAGAACCTTCAGAATCTAAGTCCCCAAAATCAGCCATGAGTGTAGACGAAGCAGAGAAAGCTCTTAGAGAATGGGCAACACAAGAAATTAATCAACAGCCTCTCTGCATCACTTTAGAAGCCCAACAACCTCAAGGAATTTCATGTAGTTTGCTCCGGAATGAAGCCGCGTGCCATTAATGAAGACCAGATAAAGCTAAGGGCATTCCTCTTCTCACTTCAAGGCCCAGTGAGAGAATGGATGTACGAGCTTCCATCTGGATCGATCACCACGTGGACAGAACTCGCAAAATTATTTTTAGAAAAATATGTTCCGGAAATGCAAGTTTTGAGTCTTCGTAGAGAAATACTTGGTATCAACCAAGGAAGAAGAAATGCTCTACATACATTTTAGGATGGATTTAAAAAGTTGTTGGTTAGTTGCCCCCAATATGGAATCAGTGATTACCAACTCTACAACTGCTTCTGCGAAGGTCTGACACCCATGGAGCGATAGTTGTTAAATGCTTCAAGTGGTGGATCCATAGGTGATATGACACTAACTGAAATCCAGGAACTGATAGAAAAGTTTACGATCGAGTCAAAACATTTTGGGATCGAAGATGAGTGGTGTAACATCCCATAAATCATGATAAGATTTTTCATTTTTCAATTAAGGTAAAATCAATGTTTCTAGTCAAAACCCAAATCAAAAACCAAGTATCAAATACAAATATCCCAAAATCAATCTATCATAAAATCTCCCAATCATATCACTGAAGGATGTGTACAATCACGCCTTTGCCTTACCTCTATCATCAGAAGTACATAAAACATAACACATAAACCATAACTCAAATCTTACTAAGTTCCCTTAAAATACCACCACACAAACATTTAACAACATGCATACTAGGTCCACAACCATCGGGATGGATTACCCCTGAGCCCACAGCATGAGTCTGGCTTGCCTTTCTGGCCCACTGCTCATGTCTGGATTGCTCCCCAGCCCACAACATAAGTCTATATTACCCTTTTTTGGCCCTCAACTTATGTTTGGTTTTCTCTCGGGTTTGTTAGCTTCCGTACAAAGTAGTATTACCTCAACCCAACTGTATTATGTCGACATATGCAACATATACAAACATATAATCGCAACTGATAATCATATAGATCTTAACATATCACTACAACATAGCAACATCATAAACTAGGATTTATAATCTAATGGGCCTACATTGGTGCCTTCGACCCACAAGTAGAGTGAGGAAACTCACCTCACAGTATGAAATGTAGTTGAACAAATCACAGCTCCAACTACTGACTCTACAGGTCACCTATACAACAAACATTGATCTAATCTCAAACTACTGCTCAAAATACCCAAAATACTTCTAAGCCAAACTTAGTCAAAATCCTGGTCAAAGTCCATGTCAAAGTGTCAAAGATCCCACTTAAGTTGAGTATGACATGCATACTCTCCTATACCCCCAACATAGAGGGTGCCTTTCATTTTACGGGCTCCAAACCTGGTATGCGTAGCGTACCAACGTTGAATCCAAAACTCAACATTAAATCCTTATTGCATAAAGCCAATCAATTTCGAGAACAATTTGAGTTTGCTACCAAATTCAATCTTCATCAACAATCCTTAAGAAGAATTAAACTGAGATGACGAAGAGCAGAATAAAGGCATAAAATGACGTCTAATTTGGATTTGAGCTTGATCAAAATAATCAATGAACATTAATGGATTGCTTTGATTTGGACTCAAAAATATAAATCAACAAAATGGGCTAGAACATCGAATCATCTAACAGAAGATGTGATTAGACTCAAGTTTGGATATGATGAACAGTAAAAAATGAATTTGGGCTAAAAATCGGATCGGAACTTATGTTTTGGGCTTCTATTGAAAAATCACAATTAGATTGAAACAAATTTGATCCAATGAGTAAAATGCGATCAAAAAAATTCAAGAACGCAAGCACGAATCAAAGAGATTTAGATAGATCATCGAGAGACTCACCATAAACGTTCCAACTGTGTTGAATGTAGCCAAATCGAGAACCGTTCCTTCAAAAACCGCTTTGATCTTCGAAGAACCTCTATGATACCAATTGATGTGAATTATGAGCATTTGATTTGGCATGTGGAATTAAAGAACACATAGAACATGATGATTTGGGTGCTAAAGGTGTATTCGATCATAGTAAATGAGTACAAAAAAGGTACTAGATCTAGAACTCCATAAATACCTCACTCACGAATCACTATGAACTACATCTCTCAAGCACTCCTCTACATGTGGTATGGAACCCACCTTATGTAGAGGTGCTTACATGTCTCTCTTTCTATCTCTCATGCCACAAGGCTACTCTACCACATGCAAGTGGGTATACATGAGTCAAACCATCTACAAAGCCATACATGCATAACTTTGCACTGTAACAAACACCAAACTTCATATCCAGGTTGAAAGGATGCGTTAATGGACAAAGTCATTGGCTTTATCCATTTTCATGCATACAAGAGGGTATAAACTCAAACTCTTGGTCCAAAAGTCATCCAAAGCTCCAAAACTCTTGCATGGCTTAATGAGAGTGTCCAAACTCTCATTTTTATGAATTCATGAGCTCAAAAATATAGAAAACTACATTTCAAGGACCTGGAGTAGCTCATACTCCACTAGACCAAAACTATGGTACCAAAAATATACACAAACTCTAGACTAGAAAGATCTAAGCAAATAACTCATCAAGTTCCAAGCTTTATACCTTCAAATGATGCTTGAGGGTGAGATACTTCTGGATCAAGGTTGTCTTGAGCTTCCAAGATGATTCCACTTCCTTATCCTTCCTTCAAGAACACCAAAAATACACTCTCAAACTCAAAAAGGCTCACACAAAGGATTAGGGTTTACAAGGGACGAGTTGGGAGATGGAGGTTGATGAGCAAAAAGTTCTTGAGGAGATAAGGATGTGTAAATAGGGCTCAAATCCTAAAATTAAGGTATGCTCATTTGTTATGTCCGCCCAATATACTTGTCACTACACCCAGTGTACTCACATGAAGGCGTGACTTCATTAAACGAGCTATGGGACCAATTTGCAACAAATTTCATTATAAGGGTTGACATGGAAAATACATGGTGTTTGGGTGTTACAATTATCCCCCATTTGAATCAAACTTTGTCCTCAAAGTCTGGTGTTGCGAATAACTCAAGGTAGTGTTATCTCATATCAGCATTGGGTTCCCAAGTGCATTTAGAACCCTTCCGATGTCACACCCCCGACTACTAGTGGAAAAGTCAAGGTGAGCGACATAAATCAGTAATCACAGTTATTCAACATACATTGAATAGTACAAATATAATCTTCTACTATTACCGAAATAGAAATTATATTGACAATGACTATTGCTAAATCGTGACACACGCGTAACCATTCGGCGTTTACAAATGTATAATATAAATTACGAAGAGTCTTCTGAGCGAACACTTCCGACCTGCTAAATAAAGTGATAATGCATGCATTAAGATACGTCAACAAAATTATAATATAATTGAGTTACAAAAAATATATTTGGACTCATTTATAAATACCATTTGTTCAAATCTAAAAGTACAAAATTTAGAAAAATACACATAAGTAAATCAGACTTATATCAAATTTGTACAGTTCTCATTACCTCCCCACCAATTACCAGTATCATCAGGAATAACAACTAACTTGGATTCTTGAATACCACAAAACAAAATCGTATTTTCCTTACTTAGCCTCTTCAACCACTAAAATTTATAGGTCACGCACAAGCCCCTTAGACCATCCACATCAGTGCAATGTCACTAATCTTTCAATTGTGACACATCGGTTTTGTAATAACTACTCGCATCAGTGCAATAAAACTTATCTTTCAAAAGTTGTCCCCACTGCCACATCAACTATTACTTTATAATATATATATATATATATATATATATATATATATATATATATATATATATATATATATATATATATATTCATGGGTAGTATCTAAATTTTATTTGCAAGGATTTGCAATAAGTGATGTGGATAGTCTTATGTTTAAAGACATCAGATTCATGGGATGTTTTTTTACATCACCTCTGTTAAAGTCATCTCAAATCGCTAAGTTATCTCTATCCAATTGAAATCCCTCCTGATTTTTAATCGCCACTGGTTGACTCAGCTCATTAGAAGAGGAAAAACTTTGTTTGTATTTAATTACCTTTGAAAACCTCTCTCATTATAGGTGGAACAAACTAAAAATAACTTAACTCGATATTAATGGATCGGATTAAAAATTTTAGTTTGTTTAATTAAATAGATCCAAAGACATGATATATATATATATATATATATATATATATATATATATATATATATATATATATATATATATATATATATATATATATCATTTAAGACCATGCTAATTCTGTGAGACCGTAAGACCAAATCGAAAAATAATTTTAAAATTTAAAATAAAAGGAAAATTCCAAAAATTCTTTTTGTAATTATTATTTTCTGAACTTTAATTACCTAAAAAAATAAAAATAAATAAAAAATTACTGTTTTTCTGAAAAAAAAAAAACGTGAAATATTCTAATAAAATATTACACTGTAAATATTCTAATGTGATTTTTAGAATGTTAGAATATTCTACTAGATTTGTCAGATATGTAGAATATTCTAATATTCTACTAGAATATGTAAAAAATGTATTTTTTTTATTTTATTCTTTTTGGCTTTTTTTTTGGAAATATAAATTCCAAAAATAATATTTGAAAAAAAATAAAATAAAATTTTAATTATTTTTCATTTTAAAAATATATTTTTTATCTATTAAATGAGTGGGTAGGATTGCGTTTCAGTGTCTCACAAAATTAGGTTGTCTCACATGAACCTATATATATATATATATAATTTCAACTTTTTGAGTATTTGTGAAAATAATCACCATTCCCGAAATGGTTATTTTGGATTTTTGTGATAGATAATTATTTTTTTCTTTTCATTTGCATCAAACACTTTTTTAAAACTCTCTACTCATTTTCAAAATTCAAAATAGTTATCTACCCTAATAAAGGAAAATGTTATTGCCACTTGTCATTCTTTCATTTATTTGATCACATGTCATTTTATCATAATTTTGAAATATATTTATTTTTCACTTGTCAATTACTTTATTATTCATTTCTACTATATCATTAATTTAGTTTCTATAAATTAAACCTACTATAATAACTATTAATTTCAAATTTCAAATTTCAAATTTGAAATTTCAATTTTAATTTCAAATAAATTTACACTTTAAACATTTGTATTTAACAATTTTTTATAATAAAGCGTTTAGTACACGGGTCTAACAATTAAACACATAATTTTAATTAATTTATTTTTTGCAAGTTTTTTTTTCATAATTTTCACTTATTTCATATTTCAAATTCAAATAAACTTTTCATATAATCGCTCCTATTTAACATTATGTTTTAATTAACCCGTATAATATACGGGTTTCACAACTAGTTTGGAAATATGTAATATCACCTATTTTTCAACGAAAACCCTCATTTTACGTCGTATCATATTTGCTTCCTACGTTTTCTATTTTATTATTTATTTATTTTTTGTGTGTGTTTGTGTGTGTTAGATTTCATTAAAAATAAGCATTTTCTTAAAATTTTGAATTTGTTTATCGAATATTGAAAATGTTTTGAAATTTCTTTGAATACAATATTTTTTGTCTGAATATGTGCTTTTAATGTGACATAAATTCTGAATATGTTCGTAATAACTAGGGTTGAACATGATACGGTACCAATTTATTTTTAGTCAAACCGTGTACCGTATCAACTCTATTTGGTATAAATTTTTTGCTACCGGTACCGTACCAAGAAAATTGGCACTAACTTGTTTGGCTACCAACAAGTTTGGTTGGTACAGATTGGTAACGGTACATTACCAAATTCTATATATTTTTCAATTGTAATAGTTAAAAATCCGTAATGACAACATGAAGCAACTTTCTTGTCTAGTAATATAAATTAGTAAAATAACTATATTAGTTACTAAAGAATTTTATTAACTTTTTAGTTTTTTAGTTTTTTAGTTTAATATGGTAATAACTATTGAGTAAGTGTAATGACTAAACTGTAAAGGAAAATATGATTTTGTTTATATATATATATATATATATATATATATATATATATATATATATATATATATATATATATATATATATATATATATATATATATATAGGTTCAGGTTCATTTGAGACCATTCTAATTTTGTGAGACCGTGAGACCAAATCTAAAAATGATTTTAAAATGCAAAATAAATGGAAAAATCCAAAAATTCTTTTTTTAAATATTATTTTCGGAATTTGAATTAACTAAAAAAAATATAAAAAAAATAAAAAAAATAAAAATAAATTCCGTTTTTTTTTTTTTTTTGAAAAATACGTGAAATATTGTAAATAGAATATTACACTGACATATTCTAAAAAATAATTTTAAAATGCAAAATAAATGGAAAAATCTAAAAATTCTTTTTTTAAATATTATTTTCGGAACTTGAATTAACTAAAAAAAATTAAAAAAAAAAAATTTTTAAATCTGTTTTTTTTTTTTTGAAAAATACGTGAAATATTCTAAATAGAATATTACACTGTACATATTCTAAAAATAATTTTAAAATGCAAAATAAATGGAAAAATCAAAAAATTCTTTTTTTAAATATTATTTTCGGAACATGAATTAACTAAAAAAAATAAAAATAAATAAAAAAATGTGTCTCACGGTCTCACAAACTATAGGTGGTCTCAAATGAACCTAACCCTATATATATATATATATATATATATATATATATATATATATATATATATATGAATTAGTTGGTACGGTAATACCGTGATATTTAAAATTTAATATTGTTACCATACCAAGTTTACTAAATTGGTATGGTACTACCAACCAATCATATTGGCTACCGAACATATTGGTAACCAACTATCTTGGTTTGGTTGGTAGTATGTTAATTGGTTCTCAATTGTACATATTTGACAGGCGTAATAGCCCTAGTAATAACTATGAAATATCTTCGTTTCAAACATGATGTCATATGACTCATTTGTAAAACTAAAAAGGTTTGATTATTTTATTATATTCTGCATTTTAGACAGTTATTTTTGTGAATATCATGATTCGAACCCGCCATCCTTTAAATATAATATTGTTTTTATTTTGTATTTATTTTATTAACATTTAGTTATCTTATAATAAATAAGTGAACTTAACCTTGAACAGCTCCCTACTTACTTTTTATTTTGTAAACTTAATCGACTAATTTGATTTCTTGTCTCCCACACGAACTCAAAAACCACTTTAAATTACACGTTTCTAATTTGTTTTTTGAACAACTAATTTGTATTTATAGTTGTATTTATTTCAAACTTTAAACAAAATTTTATGGAAACCTCCAATATATGGTTTTGTGCGTGTTTGGATCCGAGGTAGTAGAGTGCTTCAAAATTTTATTTCCTACTAACCAACTTAATCATATATTAAAATTTTATTTTATTCTCTCATATGCGTAAAGAGCCTAGTTTTATATTTTACTAACACATTATTGTCTACAGTTAAAAGTTATTTTATTTCAGATCATATAAAATATGTAAATATTATTATTTTGTATAGTTTGTATATTTTACTTATAATCCACCTTCCATTCTCAAACTATGATTCACCTTCACTTCTCTTATAATTTCTAATAAAAAATGTTTCACCACAACACCTATATATTTCTATCAAAACATTTAATAACTCTTTGCATTTCATGGGTCTGGAATATCTAAAGCATTCGAATCAACCATTTCTCATTCAATATAAATTCCTGAAAAAAAAAAATCATCAAAAAATATAATCATTTTGCCATCCTTAATACTTTGTATGAAAGACCAGACTATAGCATCTAACACTTGTATAAATAAATACCATTACAATTTCCATGGCAAGAAGTAGGGATGCGATTTAGAACCAGAAAACAGGATCGGAACCGGAACCGGGTTAGAACCGGAATATATACAACCGGTTCCGGGTTTAAAAATTGACTTTATCCGGATTCCAGGTAATCCGGGTTTGGGTCCATCAGATCCGGGTAAACCGGGTCTAAAAACTGGAATCGGTGTTTGGAACCGGAACCCGTTTTTATTGAAACGTTTCACCTATTTGTTTGGAACCGGAACCGGAACCGGTTTTTGTGAAATGAATCATCTTATGATTTACAGTCCTCCTAAGTCGGGATATCAAAACTAAAAAATCTCAACTTTTCACTTATTTGTTTTTGTAATTTGTATTATGTGAAAATGTGAACACATGCATATCTCATTCGTTTAAATTCGGATTGACATGCGGTTTTTTTCAGAGTGTATTTTAGAGTTTGTACATGATTTGAGACTATAATTTTCTTAATTTTGGTTTCATATTCAATGAGTTACAGTCCCCTAAAGTCGGTATATCAATTTGAAAATTTTCAAAGTTCAACCCACTAAGTAGTAAGTAATTACCAAAAAATTCCAATTTTTCCGGGTTTTCCGGTTCTAAACCCACTTTATCCGGTTCCAACCTACCCACTTTGATGTTTCCGAGTTTTCCGGTTCTAGACCCACTTTACCCAAAACCGTATTCGGAACCGAACCGATATCGGTTCCTATATACCGGTCCAGTTTCCAATTCTATAAAATCCCGTTAACCGGTTCTGGGTTTTCCAGGTCCGAGTCCATCTGGTCCGGGTTTGGACCCACTTTCATCCCTAGCAGGAAGTGATGCAGGCCCGACCCAATGGAGTGGGCAAGCTGGGCGACCACCCCGGGCCTCACCATAGTTTGGGGCCACAAAATAATTTTTGTGACATATTTTTAATGTATATATATACAACCTCTATAAAAATATCATTAAATGTGCCTTTGGCTGAGTTGGTTAAGTGGTGTTTCATTCTACCGTGCAATCTGAGTTCGATTCCCATTATAATCATTTTTAAATTATCATATAAAAGTCTAGGGATTTTCTTTTAAAGATGAGTCAGGCCCATGTCAGACTCTTAACAATGTCAATAGATCTCCCATTAAATTATAAGATATCAAATTTTCTTTTCTTTATATATATATATATATATATATATATATATATATATATATATATATATATATATATATATATATATATATATATATATATATATATATAATACTAAGTTTCTATTTAACATTTTGTTATATCAACTCTTCCTTTCAAACAATAAATCTACCTATTTGGTTTCAAAATATCAAGTATGTTTTTTATTTGCTTTTTTAAACAAATCTAATTTAAAAAAGATATACAATACCAATAAGTTTTAATTTAACATTTTTTAACTTTAAATCAAACAAAGTGATATATTAGTTTAATATACAACATAAACGCATCCTTATTATTGTAGTTGTCAATGAACACTACTATCTATTTTAATTTATAATATTCTTAATCAATTAAATTTATGTATGAAAGAACGTCGTTGGGATAATCAGGTTCGGTTATGATTTTGGGTTTCTATATAAATAAAGATCACGTTGAACCTAAATGAACAGTCACTCTGAACAAAAAACCAAACAAATTGTTTTTCAAAATGGTTTGGATGTTCAGTTTTTTTGTTTAGGTTTTTCATTGGTTATTTTGCACATCTTAACAATTATATTTTTTTTAATATTTAACTCACACCCTTTAAACACAATAAATTTTTTTAGTAATATATATATATATATATATATATATATATATATATATATATATATATATATATATAATTCTAGTTTAATAATAGGTGCTCGTGTACTAGTCTCAACATACACCATTGTATTTTGATATGCAATTAGGGCCTCGTTTTTTACTTTTGCCCCGGACCTCAAATTAGCTTGGATTGGCCATGAAGTGATGGTAAGACTACGATTTAGCCCATAGCATTTACTTATGGTTGAAATAGATATGTTATGTTATGTATTGCATGTGGTATTTTGGGGGACGCACTAAGGTTTATGTTTACAATTTATGTTTAAATGTTTCAGGTACTTCTGGTTCCAAAGGTAAGGGTTCGGTCTAATCGTACTGCATACCCAGAGACTTATTCCGCACTATCTATTTGATACACTTTGATATTTTTGAAAATTATATATATATATATATATATATATATATATATATATATATATATATATATATATATATATTGGTTGGTTTTAATTAAATAGTTGTATTTCATACACTTTGATATTTTTGAAAATTATATATATATATATATATATATATATATATATATATATATATATATGTAACACCGTAAATTTCAAGACAAATTTTTCATTTAAAATAATCATTTTACTCTTAGAAACACTTGTTTAAAATCTTATTCATAGTCGATTTACAAAACATAACTCCATTTTCACTTGCATAGAAAACCAGGATCCTCCAAAATATGACTCTTTCTCTGGTGTGTACAATCAAGCCGGTGCCGTCCCGTGATACTGAAAGAAACCTGAAAAACATCAAACAAAACACTGTAAGCACGAAGCTTAGTGAGTTCCCCAAAATACCACACATAACACATATTAGCCACTCGAGGCTATAACTCTGTGGGTCCGTGCACCCAAACTCTGTGAACCCTCAGGTTCTAACTCTGGGAACCTTCCGGTTCCAACTCTATAAACATGCACAGCATAAATCACATAGAAATAATGCAGTACAACACATCACGTACATATAGCATACAAATACTCTAATCACATAACTCTGGTTACCTACTCAAGGTAAAGTATAGTGAGAAGACTCACCTGGCAAGCAGGAAGCACATATCCCCACACTTGAATCTCGAACTCGCCACCGCCTAACACGTAAGGCAAATACTCTCATGAATATAACTCTCGAGACTAGAATAAATCCTCTCATAACACCCTCTTATGGTTAAAAGACTATTTTACCTCTCTCTTGGCCCAAAGGCCACATCGCTGACCAAACCCTAAAAGTCAACGGCCAACCCTTGGTCGAAATCAAAGTCCTCAGTCTAAGTCAACCCCTGACTGACCCTACTCGCTGAGTCAACCCTGTGACTCGTCGAGTTCCCATAATCAGAACTTCATTCAATCTGCGACCTAACTCGCCGAGTCACCCCGAGACTCGCCGAGTCCAACAACTTTGAGTCCACTCGCACTTGACTCACCGAGTCATCCCTCGACTCACCGATTCTCGGCTCAACCAGAGAATATTTGGGACTCTTCGACAAGACTCGTCGAGTCCAAGGCTATCTTCAACCTACTCGCCGAGTTGTTCTTCCAACTCGTCGAGTTCCAGGCCATCTTCAAGCAACTCGTCGAGTCGACCCATGTGACTCGCCGAGTACCACCGTTCTGAATCCATTCAGAAGCACTCCAGGCCATGCAATTAATCCAAAACATAGATCTAGCCTCCTACAACCCATCCATCACGTAAAGTGGCAAACTTTACATGAATCCAAAGAGATCTAAGCCGTTTGCACATTGGGGCTAGGGTTTGGGACATGTAAGCTTCACTAAACACTCCAACACAGGGACTTTCATGCTCTCTGATTCTTCTCCCTTCCAGATCTGAGGTAGCAACCTCAGATCTAACCTCTAGACTTCCCATTTCATCCATAGACAATTTCTCACAAACCCCAAAATGAAGAAACAACATAACAACAGGTCAATAACGAGATATTACCTCTAAGTGATGCCCCAACTGCAATGAAATTCGAATCCAAGCAAATCCCCTTGCTCCAAGCCTTCAATCTTCCCAAAATTCCTTCAACCATTACTTCTCCAAGCTCCAATCCACTCAACAATGGTGCTTCTCCGTGATTTAGGGTTTTCTGGGGCTCAAGGGGTGATAAAGAGGCTGGGAGGAAAACATAGTGATCTTTATATAAGGCTCAACCCCGAGAATTAGGGTTTTCTCCACTCAGCGCCTACTCGTCGAGTCCATTATACTGACTCGCCGAGTTGGCCACTTAACACGCGACCAGGTCGCGACTCTACTCGCCGAGTCCGCACATGGACTCGCTGAGTCACTCTTTCCCAATTTACTCTTTTAGCCCTTCAACTCTACTCTTGATATTTCGGGATGTTACAATATATATATATATATATATATATATATATATATATATATATATATATATATATATATATATATAGTCAAGATCAAATCAGAAGAAAATTTTTGGTAGGAAGGTAAGAAGTTTTTTTTCTACATATTTTTTTCGCGAACAAACAAAATGAATTATTAGATGATTCATTTGTAAGATGATTCACAAGAAAAAAATCTCAAAAAAAACATCTCGATGATTCATTTATACAATGATTTTGTTATTATTCACTAAAATTATCATAAAAATGAATTTTTTCTTAATTTACTTAAAAATGAATCATAAAGATGTTTTTTTGAGAATTTTTTTCTTATGAATCATCTTACAAATGAATCATCTAATGATTCATTTATTTTGTTCGTCAAAAAAATATGTAGAAAAAAACTTCTTACCTTCCTACCAAAAAAATTTCTTACCGGATATATATATATATATATATATATATATATATATATATATATATATATATATATATTGGTTGGTTTTAATTAAATAGTTGTATGGTTTGGTAATTTAAAATCAAAAAAAATTATTTAAGATTTTTGGGACGCTACACAACTCAACCTTTCAGATAAATAGGTTGTCACTGAGTTCATATATTTATGTATTTCTCAAATCAGCCTATTAAATAAGTGAGTTAAACTTGGTTTAACCTATTTCAAATTTTTTTTAAAAAGTAAATAAATTAACTAAAGATTACATCATTTAAATTAGTTACCAATTTAAATAAAAATTTAAAGTATGACATCACACGATCACAATTCACAAATAAAAACAAATGTTCAAATAACATTAAAATATATTTAATTTTAAAGTGATTTTGAGAAATGATTAGTGTTGTCAACACTAAGAAAAAAGATAGGATTTATGATTGCATTTTTTTAAAAATAAATAATAATACAACATTAAAATTTATAAATTAATTTTTAGATTAATATATCATAATATTTAAATAATTATTAAATTAAATATATATTAAAATTAAATGGGTTAATTAGTTAAAAATAAGTTTATAATTTTTATCTAAACCAAAATTAAATGTGTTAAACATGTTGACCCATATAACTTAAATGAATTGAAAATCTCTACCAGCATTAATTTTGGGTTGGGTTAATGGGTTATGTTGATTTTTGTCGGTTCGAATTGAGTTGGGTCAATATATTTTTACCCGTTAACTTGAATCCAACCGAATCGTCAGACTTACGCTAATTTTTTTTTCTTTTTTTTTTTAATGGTTTTGTGTGTGTTTGTAGCCCAAGTCACGTGAGTATACTATTGGGGTTATATGATATTTTTCATTTTCATTTACAAGGGTCAGTCCACCACACGTCCACACCTATATATTTCTATCAAAACATTTACATAACTCTTTTTGCATTTCATGGGGTCTGAATTCTTAAAGATCTTAAAGCATTCAAATCAATCATTTCTCATTCAATATATAAGATTCCTGAAAATTTCATCAAAAAATCTCAATCCTTTTGGTATCCTGGAATACTTAGACACAATACCAAAACTTGCAATAATAAATGAAATCCAACACAATAATTATTCAAAAAAACCACAATATATTCAATGACATGTGACTCCACGACGACACACGTTAATAAACAAAATGAATATAATAATGATCATGAATGAAATATTTTCTTGAAAACTCTTTTACCTAAATCTCAGTGTCAAAAAGACGAATTGTCACTTTTGAAACAACTGCTCGAGCAAAAGGTATGTAGCTTAAACTATACCTGAAAAATATTTTATACCACTTACATTATCAATTTTTTTTAATAAAAAAAAAAGGAGTAAAGAGATCGAATAAAGATGACAAACTTACCAGATGAGTGCACATATCTCACATAGTATGGCAAGGATAGTTAACAACTTACTATGAATCTGCGAATGAATAAAATAATGTCAAATCATAAAAAGTCAAAAATATCAATAAATGGATTCAAGTTATTTATTTTGTTACCCCAAGAGCACAAATGAGAGCTAGAACAACGAATCCAATGTAAATAGATGTTGCATAAATACGAACTGGATCAAACATCATTTGTAATTGTCGTGTAGCTCCCATGAGAAAAACTGTGCTGTTAAATGGTAAAAAGAAAAAAGATTAGACAAATTAAATAGATTAAAAGTGCAATTTTTTTTAATAATATAAAAGGAGAATTATATATATATATAAATAAAAGAAAACATACCTTCCAATAGCCAACAAGTTACCAAAGGTAAACAATACAGCAAACTTAATCGGTATGGCAAACACAATTGTCGACTGCAAAATTACCATTTAGATTTTAGATAGATGATGTTAAATTATGAATAATCATGGGCTTTTTATTCATGCCATCATCAATTTAAGTACTTAATGAAAATTTAGTAACATATATGTCAATCAAGATTCAAGCTTGATGCTTGGTGTTAACTTTCATCATGCCAAACACTTGAAGGATTATGATTTAGTATACTTAAGCATAACCCCAATCCCAATTTTACTTGAGATCAAGAACATCTTTCAAACGCAATCGATAATACGCATTTTCAAGAAAATTAGGGTTTCCATCATAGAAGCCAAACCCATACTTGATTTTTTTTGTTTTTTGTTGGTATCGAATGATCAAAGTAACTAAATAAAACTCAACAGTATCACATTAAAAATTCCTTTCGAAAAAAGCCATATAGTGGGAATGAGATCGTATACAGAAGAGTGTAAATCGAAGTACCAGTAACATACAAAGGAGTCCAGCTAAACAACACGCACCGAAGCCGTATAATCTCTGTGTCGAACAAGAAAACAGTGACGTTGTATAAGCTTTTAGGGTTCATCACAGATGATCGTGATTTATGGGAAATTTGCGAAATATTGGGGGAATTGGATAGAGTAATACCTGTGTGGGAGATAAAGAACAGAGACCTTCGGCTTCTTCCAACAGATTGTCTTGTGAGTCGTCATATTCTTCTTCCGCGAACAGAGATTGTGCCTGCTTCCACATTTTTCAGACCTGGATCATTTCATTAATGGCTGCTTTACTCCTAAAACAACTTTCCCAACTGTAATTAGAGGGCGTAATCGTAACTTTTGAAATATGAGGGGGTTGTATGTATATTACTGAATTACAAAAAGAGCAAACTATAGTTTCGGTCCTTGTGGTTTATATCCATCTACAATTTTGATCCAACTTTTGATATGAATAGCCCATATGGTATCCAAAGAATGCACGCACCATGCATCGTTAAATCTAACTATTTGGCTATTAAATATTTTAAAATGCCCATACCAAATCAGTAAAAACATAAAATGAAAGAACTGGTCGTGTAAAAACTCCAAACTCAAACCTAAGAACCCTAAAAGGTCGTCCCTACTATCATTTGAACCTGACGTCTTCATCACTGAAGCCACCACCACTTTCACCTCCATTATCGTTTCCCTCACCGTCGTCACATCCACGACCCAAAGGTTTGGTAGGGTTAGTTAAGTCTTGCTGGTTCGGTGGCCATTTATGTTAGGTTGCGAGTGTTGTTATTGGTTAGCGGATCGGAGGTAAGCCCGAGTGTTATTCGTAGTTAGCGGATCGGGGGTAAGCCCAAGTGTTTTTATTGTTAGCGGATCAGGGGTAAGCTCGAGTATTGTTATTGGTTAGTGGATTGGGACTAAGCCTAAGTGTTGTTATTGGTTAGGGGATCGGGGTTAAGCCTGAGTGTTGTTAGTGGTTAGCAAATCGGGGGTAAGCCCGAGTGTTGTCAGTGGATAGCAGAGTTGTTCGAGCTGAGTGAATACTTGGTCTAGTTTAGTATGTGATCGATTGTTTTTTTTAGTTTTGTCGGCATGTTTATGTAGGGTTAGCAATGACGACAGTCGGCCGTGGGTTTCATGCTTTATCTTTCTTATAGGGTGGTATCTAGCCGGGAAGATCTCGATTTGATCAAATCTATAAATTTTTGGTCAATATAGTTGATTTGGAGGTTAGTTAGCCTCATCTGCTAGGCTTTTCTAGAATTTTCGTTGGTGCGCCGGTATGCAAGGTTGTCGGCTATAGCATGGGTGGTGGTTTCTTTCTTTGGCTTTTCAATGGGCGGTCCAAGGTCAGGAGGTCTTGGTTGGGTCAGGTCTGCAATTATTGGGTAGTATGGGTGACAATTGGGATGGCTCGGTTTACCTGGAGGTTGTCTAAGACTTCGGAATCTTCAGGTTATGAATAAGGAAGTGGGTCCTTCTCGTCATGGTTTAAGGAGGTCTGCAATTATTGGGTAGTATGGGTGACAATTGGGATGGCTCGGTTTACCTGGAGGTTGTCTAAGACTTCGGAATCTTCAGGTTATGAATAAGGAAGTGGGTCCTTCTCGTCATGGTTTAAGGAGGTTGTGTGAAGATGTTTTCATTAGATTGCATGGTTTCACAAAATTTAAGGTTGGCAAAATTGTCGGGAGATGATCGACTGTTTAAAAGATGTTACAATAGAGGTGATTCAGAACTTGGAGTCTCTGCTTGGATTGGCTTGTGAGCCTGGGATGGAACCATTGTTGGCTATGGTTGCAAATGTTGGCATTCAAGTGATCTCAACCCGCATTGAGGAGTAGAGTTTGGAGAATCCACAAGGAATTTGAAGAGTGTGCGGAAGTGGAAGCGAGAACTGATTTCAAGGACAAAATTGAATTTAAGTGGAGGGCAATTGTAACACTGAGTTTCCAAATCGAATCAGTTTAGGGTATCAAGGAGTCAAATGCATGGTTTTAGGGTAAAATCGGGTGTCATGACGTGACAGGTTAAAATTGAAATGTGTATCCAAGGGGGCTTGTCACAACATGACAATAGAATGGTCACGTCGGGAGAGTGGTTGCAGCCCAAGCCCACGAATTTTAGGGTTCTCTTCATATTTAAGGATCTTATCTCATGACCTAGGGTATTCTCTTCGGCCTCCACTCATTTTAAATGAAACCCTAACCCTATTTATGAGTTCTTGAG
Source organism: Lactuca saligna (assembly GCF_052625555.1). Lineage (NCBI taxonomy): Eukaryota > Viridiplantae > Streptophyta > Magnoliopsida > Asterales > Asteraceae > Lactuca > Lactuca saligna. The sequence continues at coordinate 62,749,220 of NC_136425.1, forward strand.
CTTTTGGTGGTGACTTGGTGACCATTGAATTTTGACCAGTTTGACCCTAAGCCAATCTTGAAGGGTTTTGGACTGATAAATAAGAATCTACCATGTTTTGGTGCTAGTAAGTTCGTGGGATCTATCAGTGCATAAAGGGGGCGTGTCGTGGTGTTTTTGGGTTCTCCAATTTAAGTGAGTTTCCTCACTGTACCTGTGGGTCGAAGACACCAATGTCGTGTTGGATTAGTGTCTAAGTCCATAACTATTTTGGTATGTACTTGACCCGATGGTGCATGGTCCTTTTGGGTTGCCTTCACCAAAGCAACTTGATTGGAGAAATGAATAAAGAGAGAGAGGATAATATGATTTATTAATATGTTATAAGAATAATATATTAAAGGAGAAATCATATTTGTTTAATTAATATTGGTTAATAATTAATTAAGAATTAGTTTTGTGATCAAATGTAATTAATTAAACTAGAGGGGCTGATTTGTAATTATGTGATAGTTACAAAATAAGGTAAGGATTATCTTATATATATGGTGAACGAATTTGAGGTGTAAATCCCTTAGAATTCGAGTATGATAAGGATTCAAGGATTATCTTATTGGTTGCTTAATGGATAATCAACTAGATAAGGATAATGACTGAAACCCTATCTCTACACCTATATAAACACCCCTAGGGCCATGAATTCGTGTATCCCTTCCCAAGAGGTCCTAGATACGAATTCTAACCTCTCACTTTTCTCTTTATACCTTCTCCATTTGCTTATGGTGTTTGTGAGCCATTAGAGGAGTGACACTTGTGACTCTATGCATTCCAAAGTCAATACAAGGAGGAATTGGGATTGTTATTGCTACATAACAATCAAGGTAACACTATAAACTTATTCTCATGTTAATATGATTATATGTATGCTAGAATTAGGGTTTATAGTCTTGGATTCAAAGCATGTACAATAGAGAAACCTAGATCCAAGCATTAGGGTTTGTATGAGCACATAGGATGTCTTATGACCAAAACCCATCAGTGGTATCAGAGCCTTGATTGGTTTCTATTGTATTGATGCATATTTGATCATAATAAGCACTGAAAATCGATTTTTTTTTGAGTTTTGAAGGTTTGACTCGCCGAGTCACTTGGTGAACTCGCCGAGTCAGCTGGACTCGCCGAGTCACTTGGTGAACTCGCCGAGTCAGCTGGACTCGACGAGTCCAAGCCCAGACTCGACGAGTCAAAGTGTCTGACAGCTCGTTTTCGCGATTTTCTTCCTGTTTTGGTTTTGGATAATTACCATAAACTCGTTTTTGTGATAAAATCCGAATTTTTTCATTATTATGTGATTATCCTTACCTAAATAAAAGATAATTGTCAAAATTTAGATAATCACTTGTTTTATTAGATAAAGTTTGATTATTTGTAATTTAGATTTGAATTATCTTGTGAAATAGTTTCAATTTATCCCTTCAGGTTTTATAGTTTAAATTTGAACCCCAAAAGTTTTTTTGTTTTGAAATTTAAATAGTTAAAACCTTAATGTTTGAAATGTTTCAAAACTTGCCCTCAAGTTTTGGAATTTAAAAGTTGATTAAAAGGTTTAATTAGAAATGTTAAATTCTAAAACTCTAGTAATGTTTTGAAAAGTTCAAATCACACCCTTATGGTTTTATTAATTAATTAAGGAGTATAATTAAAAGAGGTTTAATAAATCCATAAAAGTTTAGGTTAACCATTTAATTGAATTAAAAGTATAATTCTTAAAGTTAACCATATAGTATTTTAAAAGTATAAAATACACTCTATACTATATATAACATTAAAAGTCTAACATTATATATATGTATGAGTAAAAGTTAGTCTTACCGTTAGTAGGCCTCATTCACGAAACTGGTCTATAAGGGGTGTTTAAGGAAATTGCCTATAAAATGGCGATTGAATGGGTATCCACTCTTACCCACCGCACTCTTGACTAGTGGAGGGTCGTTAGCCGAACGGGTAAGATAGGACGAAACCTTCCATTATAAGTATAATGAAATACAAAGTAACTAAATGTTTTTCAAATTCCCAATCTTAGTTACTTAGGCAAAAGTGAATTGATGCAATTCCATGAAATTACACTTTGTGCCCTTGCGAAGACGTTAGTGGAGCGTGTGTGGTTTACCGGCACACTAAATGGTTCTAAGCAAAGGTAGCAAAGAGTGACTCAATGTTTGTCATAGTTCAGTGGAGCGTGTGTGGTTTACCGGCACATCGAATAGGTGATTGTAACATGTGAGGGCACCATGTAGTTTGCATGGTTATTCACACCCGCTTTGTGATCCTCGGCATCCCAGTCACAAACAAGAGGGGCATATCGAGATTTAAACATGCCATTGAAATGTTCAATGAATCTCAAAGGATCTAGGAGTTTTCATAGATTTAAAACTTAAATTTCTTTTTCGTTTCTCATGGTGAAAACTAGTGAATCGTCATTCACTTACCTTCAAATGTTCTGCGATTTGGGTTACGGCATCCCTCTCCCGAGTTTTAGGATATTGTGTTGGGTCCTAGCCTTGGAATTTCATTTGGGTGATTTACCAAGGACTCAATCAATCAACTAACTTGAATTCGTTTTTCTCCCGATGTCAAAGTTCGACAACTATGGTCTTCTCAAATCCCGTGGAACAAGCATTCCACATGAAGATGATATTCCACGATTCGATCGAGGAACAAGAAATCATGCTTCACTTCCTCCTCCTCCTCCAATTATTCTCCCTAACCCACAAGATTGTAAAATTGAAAAGTTCAATATCACTCAAGCCCTTTTGGCAAGTAAACAAAAGAAGGAAAGTCGGTGTGTGCACACGTCCTAGGGATGAAGTCGCACATTGATAGACTAAGAATGATAGGATCCATTGTCGGTGAAGAGATGGCTGTTGATTGGGTTCTTCAATCACTTCCTAACTCATATAGTGAGTTCGTAAGAGAGTACTATATGATGAACCGTGACGTGACCCTTATAGATCTCACCTATATGCTTATTGCTGCTGAATCAGCAATGGTTTGGCGCAATAGAAAAGCAAAGTTGATTGGTGAATCTGCCTTCGAGACCTCTGTGGATATAGACAATGGCAATGAAAGACATGCAATGATCGAAAAGTTTGATCACAAGAGAAAGGCGATGTCTGAAGTAGTTCCATGTGTTGTTCCAAAAAGAGTCAATTTGCTTTTATTGCCAAGAGAAGGGGCATTGGAGACGAAGCTGCCCTATTTACCTAAGAGATCTAAGAGATGGGAGAGTCGAAACATATGGCTCTAATTTAGGTAAAATCCATTGACTAACTCTTTTAAGCTTCATTCTAGGTTCTGAATACATAATGTGATAAGATTACAATTGATGTTTAGAAGGATCAAAGAAAAGAAAAGAAGCTTAAGGGAAGAAGTGAGCAGAATCTAACCGTGAAGGAATGGATTTCGATTGCGTTTCTCGAAGATTAGATTCTTGAGCTACTACTTAGAGTTAGAATTAGATTGCTAAGAAAGATATATTTGCATAAGTTTTTCAATGAGTTGCATTGTGAAGGACAAATTTTTCCGCAATAAAATAAATTTTGATTTTAAATTTTATTTATTTATCCTTACAATGGCGTGTATGAAAAATTGATGTTAAAATTATTAGCAATAATGGATTTGTTTCTTATTGTGTTATGGAAAGTCAAGAATTTACCAAATAGGGAGAGTTTCTCATCGCCCAAGTTTCAATTGGACAGAAACTTGGAATCATGCAACTTGGTTGCATGATGAATGAGAAATTTCATATTTGATAATTAGACTAATTCGTTGACAAAGTGTCAAGTGAAGGACTAGGAGATCGAGTACACAAAGTTGTGTGTTGATCAAGTTCACCATAAGAGTAACAAAGATATTCGTCATCATTTACTAAAGGTTTAGTAAATATGATTATACTTACAAGATTAAGTGTAATTTTGAATTGATTAAAGGGTTTAGATCAATAGCAAAACGAATAAGAAGAATCAAATAGGCAGAAAGATAAGAGTTTCTCCATTCTAAGAAGAAGGGAGAGTGACTTTTATGCTTGATGATAGGTCTTAATGATTAAGAACCATATCTCAATTGATCCTCTAAGTGAGTCTTGGTACAATTGTATGTCCAAGAAGAGGAATCAAAGATTGATGAAATGGTCAAATCAAGAAGACAATCATACTTTGTTCCAATAACAAGTCTTAAAGTTAAGATTGTGACAATGAGTAAAAAGTATTAAAGGTTTATAACATTCATCAAATGTGGAAAGTTGTGATGTCTTGGATAAGACAAAGACCAACTATGACCAATTTATGAAGTGTTTTGATACAAGCTACACTAACTCTTGAAAATTTGTTTGTCAAGAAATGTTTATTGACAAAAGAATCTTATATGTCAAGGAGTCAGTGGGAGTCTTAATGGTCTCGAAAAGTTTCAAGAACAAATCAAATAAACCTTATCGATCATCACTAGCACACGAGTTGAGGTTTACAACCTATCGTAAAGACATTATTTTGTTTCTGTGCCAATCCAATCGAGTTAATTATGCATGTGTGTCCTATGAGTTCTCATTTGAATGCGTAAAAGGCAAAGACCTTGATCAATGAAAGGTACATTGATAGGAAAAAGGTAAGATGCTTAACTACTTGGAAAACGTGGTGGGCAGCTGTGCTATCATGAGGCAAGAAATCAAGATTAAGAAAGTTCGATCCATATGAGTTTGAACTTGTTGTAAACTTTGGTTTTAACAAATTCACATGGATAGAAACAAATACACCGCTTTAAATCTAAGTGTCATAAGATTTCCTCCTTCATGAAAATGATTGTGAGAAAATGCTTTCACTAAGAAAGATTTTAAAAGATAGTGATTGTAAAATTGCATTCTCGAATTCGATCATGGTTACGGCATCCCTTTCCATAATTTGAATTGTGAGGTTTGGCAATTAGTCTTAATTGTTAAGACACACATATGAACTATCTAAGGCAAAAGTGTATAAGTTCAAGAAGCCTTGATAAAGATTATCAAAGCACTAAGTATTAGAAACATGAACTTAAGAAATTCAATAAGTATTGTTTTTCTGAAAGTTAAGATGTTTATGAATACATGTCGAAGCTAGTGGGAGCATAAGTGTTATGTTTTATAATAATCATCATGATAGTGGGAGCATAAATGTTATGATTGTATGATTATTAAGGCATGTATTGCATAGTTGGCAATATTAATTATAGAAAACAAGAGTCATACTTTGCAAAGTTGTAAGAGTTGAAAGGTTGTTTTGCTGTAATTAAGGGAGAGAATATTATGCTTCATTTCAAATCTAAAGGATTAGGTTGTGGAATGTTAATAAATTTAGTCAAAGGTACATAGTGTGTTCTTAAAATATACGATTGTGATTACGGCATTCCTCTTCGCAATTCGAGTTTTGAGAACATAGCAAATAAAACATTATGCGTCGTGTCCCATACGCTTCGGGTATAGGATCGATTGCGAATGCTTTAATGTTTGACCATTCTAAAATTTTCCAAATGTATAGTGCATTTAGAGGGAAAAGGGACTAGAATTGGTTTTGACTAAAATAATTAAACAACTATCAAAGGACAATCCAAAGTTCGACGAGGATTGGTCGCTTGCGAGTAGTTGGAAGTATAGTATTGGAAATTATGGAAGTGTTTCCATATTGGATGGACGATATCGACATCATTACGAATAGATAAGATTCTATTAAGAATGAGTTGTCATATAGAAAATATGGAAGTGTGTCCATGTTGGGAAGTAAAATCTATGTCTAGATTAGAAACTTTATGCGAAAGGATGTTCAAAGGAATGTACTTTGAGTGAGAGACATCATATCTAAGGAATTGTCCTGTAACAATCTCCGATAGAGGAATTTGTAATATCATTGGCAATAGTCTTTGAGACTTTGGTGCAGTGACATTACAAAAGGATCGTTGCATAAAGTGTTAGAATCTAGTATATTCTATAAGTAACAAGATTTTGACATTCTTACACTTAAGAAAATGGATTTGGTGTTGTAAAATGAGAATGATTGGAAATGTGTTCAATTTGTCTATTTCGCAAAAGTAAGAACCATAGGTAAACATTGTGTGCATGCTAGGAGCATGGGACAAGTGTTGGAATTCAAATGCGAAGTTGATTACTCGAAACAACAAATAATGAGTAATCGATATGGTGATAAATAAAACGTGTTTTGTTTATACTCAAAGGTTTGAGGCCATATGGGATTAGTATTATTCTTGTGTTTCACCTTGCATGTTTTGACTTCCAGAATAATTGAGTTTATTAAGAATAATCGAATTATTCAAACGGGCTACAGTCGTTCATATGTTGGAAGTAGATATGAATGAAGACTGTCGTGAATTGGTGTGTGGATTGTCTAGAAGAGTATTAGACATAAGCAAATGTTTGCTGCAACGTTCATGAGTGCTTATGAATATGATTTGAGCATTGGATTAAACCCACACTCACTTGGATCACTCCATGAATTGTATTACGAGTGATTAGTGAGACGATAACATCTTATATTCTTGAAACCGAGATGTGTGAGTTGTATCTTGCTGATCGGTTGCACATTGATAATATGTAAACGCACCAGTAACTTGGTGTTATAAAACATATTGTTGTGTGTAATTCGGTGAGTGAGTGCAAGCGAGCATTGTATCAAAGTTTGTCCGTTCCTTTTATCCAAGGTAGGATAAAAGCAATATCTTTGGGCCCCTCGATGGTTTAGTGATGACATACGTAAATGCTCGGCCGGGCTAGGGCTAATTTGATTTGTTCAATTAGTCTGTCGTCATAAATCAGAAATCGAGATATAGTACAAAGAGAATGATTTGAAATCATATCTCATACGATATCTAGAATGGAGGAATATATGATCCCTTATCTAAGGACACGCGTATCTGATATGATCAGAGTTGACAGCGGCTTTGGAAAGCTACGATTGCAGATCGGGATCTGAAGTCATATGCAGAATAGTTGTTAGACTTATCCAAGTGGGAGACTGTTGGATTAGTGTCTAAGTCCATAACTATTTTGGTATGTACTTGACCCGATGGTGCATGGTCCTTTTGGGTTGCCTTCACCAAAGCAACTTGATTGGAGAAATGAATAAAGAGAGAGAGGATAATATGATTTATTAATATGTTATAAGAATAATATATTAAAGGAGAAATCATATTTGTTTAATTAATATTGGTCAATAATTAATTAAGAATTAGTTTTGTGATCAAATGTAATTAATTAAACTAGAGGGGCTGATTTGTAATTATGTGATAGTTACAAAATAAGGTAAGGATTATCTTATATATATGGTGAACGAATTTGAGGTGTAAATCCCTTAGAATTCGAGTATGATAAGGATTCAAGGATTATCTTATTGGTTGCTTAATGGATAATCAACTAGATAAGGATAATGACTGAAACCCTATCTCTACACCTATATAAACACCCCTAGGGCCATGAATTCGTGTATCCCTTCCCAAGAGGTCCTAGATACGAATTCTAACCTCTCACTTTTCTCTTTATACCTTCTCCATTTGCTTATGGTGTTTGTGAGCCATTAGAGGAGTGACACTTGTGACTCTATGCATTCCAAAGTCAATACAAGGAGGAATTGGGATTGTTATTGCTACATAACAATCAAGGTAACACTATAAACTTATTCTCATGTTAATATGATTATATGTATGCTAGAATTAGGGTTTATAGTCTTGGATTCAAAGCATGTACAATAGAGAAACCTAGATCCAAGCATTAGGGTTTGTATGAGCACATAGGATGTCTTATGACCAAAACCCATCATGTCGGCCCACTAGATTTGATTATGTATCCTTGTGTATAGGATGTTGTTGATATATATATATATATATATATATATATATATATATATATATATATATGTTTTGGTCAAAAATCGATTAAGTAGAATCCAACCAAATTATATAAGGGGATGTGATGTTCGTAGTAAATCAAGTATGAAATGATGATCAGAGTGACACTAGTGAGTTACAAGGAAATACCTTGATCATTGATAGGATCTCTAGCATAAAACATTGGGATGTGATAATTATCACCTGCCTTGATGTTTTATTTGATATCAAAAGTTGATTTACTACCTTGATGTTTTATTTGATATCAAAGTCAATTTACAGATATGAATATGTAAATATGAGTACAAGTATCATAGATAAGCTAAATGTATATGTAGTGTGCTAGTTACATGTGTTATTTATAGTTTAATGCTAATAACAAAAAGTCCGATAATTTTGGGATCTTCCAAAATCAGCATATGAGCTTTATTTGACTTGGTATTTTGGGTATTTTGCCTAGTTGAGATGACTCTCCATTGAGAATGGGTCATGTGTGGACTCGTTCTGCACATGTGATAAAAATAAATAGAATATGGTCGTTACAAATGTTAGAAATATTAGTGGTAATAGTCAGGATCTTGGGATATATTTAAGGATCCCGAGGCTTTAGAAGTATTTGAGGATCCATAATATGATTCAAGGATCTTGCCCCTAACAATTGCCGCTAAATTATACTTGTGAAATATCGAGGTTAGTTTTCCCGTATTTAAAGGTATAATTTAAAAATAATAAATGAAAGATATAAAAATTTTGAATTTTAAATCCTAACGGATAGAATTTATCTGTTCCATAACCATCATTACCCGGTCAAATCAACTTTTCTCTCCTCTGTTACTAAAATAAATAGAGGTGATTGGTTCGAGTTGTTCTTCTTCACTCTCTTTAGCTTTCATCCAGGGTTTATCAGTCATCTCGGAAGGTATACTTCTCAAATTTTCTCCTTGATTTTCTTTTCTTTGACCATGAGCAAGAAAATGACTCTATCTCTGTAACGACCCAATTTTTACGTCCGAAAATTTCATTTTAAAATATTACTTTAGAAAACATTAATAAATGAAAACATTGTTTGATCACACCATAACACATCGCAACCATGTTCTAAAAGGTCAAACCATACATCCCATTAAAATATCAGAGTACAATCCCAGTAAATCTCGTAAATGCGGAAACCGAAGAGTGTGTGTATGACGTGCCGCTACCGCGCCGGCTCCTTCCCCTTCGGTGCAGAGGTACCTGAAAACAAAACTGTAAACGTAAGCACAAAGCTTAGTGAGTTCCCCCAACGTACCACATACCATACAAACACATAACATACGTACTGCCAGGCTATTCTGGGGTGCCTGACTACCCGGTACGGCCATTCTGGGGCGCCGACCTACCCATACGGCCATTCTGGGGTGCCGTCTTACCCGTGTCAAGCCATTCTGGGGTGCTGACTACCCATGTCAAGCCATTTTGGGGTGCTGACTACCCATCGGTCCTAACAACTGATCCTCGGGGACTGATCCCCTCCTGCTACCTCTATCGCATAACATAACAGACCAACATACAAGCATACCATCACATATAATCAGATAATTCTGGGGTGTCTGACTACCCAGCGGTCCTAACAACCGAACTCTACTACTATTGCATATAACGTATCATGATAGCATGTAACATAACAGGTAATAGCAAACCTAGATGATATCACAAAGACAATCATCTATCATACGTCTCCTAGTGGTGGGCCGGCATTGTGGCCTTAGACCCACCGCTACTGGAAGGTAACTCACCTCAAAGTAGCTGCTGAACTGATCGGGAACTAACCGACTGTTGCTGCTCCGGGAGTCCTCCGGCTGCAATTCCCACAACATACTCAATCAAACACTGCTAACTGTCCTTTAGGTAAAATGACCATTTTACCCCCGGTCTAGCTCTAAGCCAATGCTAGAGTCAACTTTCAGTTGACCCGACTCGCCGAGTGGATCTCCACTCGCCGAGTCCCTAGCAAACTATTGTCCTGGGTCCCTGGTTCTACTCGTCGAGTTGGGCTATGACTCGACGAGTTCATCTTCTAACTGTCATTCAACTCCTTCATCCTACTCGCCGAGTTGTATGAACAACTCGTCGAGTTCATCTTCATCCGAAGAACACTTTATGCTAAGACTCGCCGAGTTGTATGAACAACTCGCCGAGTCTGTTCTTGATCTATGAAGATTGCCTTGGACTCGCCGAGTCAGGGCATTGACTCGCCGAGTCCTAACATGGGTGAGTTCAGCTCCCAACTCACCGAGTCACCCCCTGTGACTCACGGCTCAACTCGATACATCATGAAGGGACCAAATCGGTGACTCGCGACCAGACTCGCCGAGTCGCCAATACGACTCGCCGAGTCGCCGCCATGCATCCACCAAATACACCGATTTACTCGATTTCAGTCCATGCCATTCATATATCTGGACTTCTAGGACACAAATCACACGTAAAGTTTCCAACTTTACGTGTGGATATTCACTAATGTGGATTTTAAGGTGCAAAATGCCTCAAAAGGGTAGATCTAGGATGAACAAGCCACATGGGGCCATAAAGCTAACAGATCTGAGCTCCTGGAGCTCAATCTTGCCTAGATCTAAAGGTTAATCCACTTATTACGAACCATTAAGCACAAACAAGCTTGAAGAATTGCTCAAGAGTGTCCCAAATGAAATCCTAAGCATAGAAACAGGGGAAAAACGAGATATACCTCAAGGAAAATGTTGAAATGACACAAAGATGGCTGATCTCCTTCTCCTCTTCTTGATCTACTCCTTTTTCTCCTCAAAACCTTCAAGAACACACCAAGAACACTTCAATCTCTCAAGGAAACAACGGAAAACGATGTTGGGGGAGTTTTGGGGGTGAATGGGGACGAGTTGGGGCGGAATGAGGGTTTAAATAGGGTGCAAACCCTTGAAACTTAGGGTTTCATCCAGCAGCGGTGACTCGCCGAGTCCAGGATATGGACTCGCCGAGTCGCCCACTTAAACGTGTCCTGAGTCTCGTCCCTACTCGGCGAGTCGGACCTTATGACTCGCCGAGTCCAAGGCTAAAATAGGGCAATGCTCAAATAAAATTCACATACCGGAAACCAGGTGCTACAAATCTCCCCCACTTATTTTAGACTTCGTCCTCGAAGTCTGCTGCCCGGTCCTGAAACAGCTCGGGGTAATGCTCCATCATCTCGTCCATCGGTTCCCAAGTCCATTCCGAACCCTTGCGGTGCTGCCATTGCACCTTTACTAGTTCTACCCTCTTGTTTCTCAACGTCTTGGTCTTTCTGTCAAGTATTGCGACTGGGCGCTCAATGTAATTCAAGCTGTCATCAACCTGAATATCCTCCAATGGTACTACTGCTGAATCGTCCACTAGGCACTTCCGCAGCTGCGAAACATGGAAGGTGCTGTGGATCTGACTGAGCTCGGCTGGCAGATCTAGCCTATACGTCACCTTGCCCACCCGGGCTACCACCCTGAACGGCCCGATGAATCTTGGGCCCAACTTGCCCCGCTTCCTGAATCGAATGACACCTTTCCAAGGTGAGACTTTCAGGAGGACCATATCCCCGACTTGGAACTCCAAGTCGGATCGACGTCTATCGGCGTAGCTTTTCTGCCGACTCTGTGCAGTCTGAAGTCTGCTCCGAACCTGCTGGATCTTCTCGGTCGTCTCTAGCACCACCTCGGTGCTTCCCATGACTCTCTGGCCAACCTCCCCCCAACATATCGGGGTTCTGCACTTCCGCCCATACAACATCTCGAACGGGGGTCGGTCAATACTCGCGTGATAGCTGTTGTTGTAGGAGAACTCAGCCAAAGGAAGATAGGTATCCCAGCTACCACCGAAATCCAGTACACACGCCCGCAACATGTCCTCCAAAGTCTGGATGGTCCGCTCACTCTGACCATCTGTCTGCAGGTGAAAGGCGGTGCTGAAATGTAGACGAGTGCCCAACTCGTCATGAAATTTCTTCCAGAATCTGGAAGTAAAACGCACATCCCTGTCCGAGATTACCGATACTGGCACCACATGCCGTGCCACAATCTCCCTGATATAGATGTCGGCCAATTTTTTGGCCGATATGCTCTCCTGAATCGGAATAAAGTGAGCACTCTTGGTCAATCTATCCACGATGACTCAAATCGAATCCACTCCCCGTGCGGTCCTGGGAAGCTTTGTGATAAAATCCATCGTGATATCTTCCCATTTCCACAGTGGAATGTCCAACGGCTGCATCTTGCCATGAGGTCTCTGATGTTCGGCCTTGACCTTCCTGCAGGTCAAACACCGCTCGACGTACCATGCCACATCCCGCTTCATGCAAGGCCACCAATAATCCGGACGAAGATCCCTATACATCTTCGTCGCCCCGGGATGAATAGAAAATCGGGACTTGTGCGCCTCCTCCATCAAAATCTGACGCACGCCACCGTGATACGGCACCCACACCCTACGGTGTAATGTCAAAAGTCCTCTGCCATCATAATCAAAGGAGGAAACCTGACCCACCACACGCTCGCTCTTCCGATGCTCCTCCTTGATAGCCTCCTGTTGAGCCTCCCGAATCTGCTCCAACAGGGGAGTCACCACAGTCATCCTCAAACAAACTTCCCTGATCGGCACCGTCTTGCAGCTAAGCGCATCGGCCACCACATTGGCCTTCCCCGGGTGGTAAAGGATCTCGCAATCATAATCCTTCACCACGTCCAACCACCGTCGCTGCCTCATATTCAGATTCGGCTGGTCCATGAGGTACCTCAAACTCTTGTGGTCCGTGTAGATGGTACACCGAACCCCGTAGAGGTAATGTCGCCAAATCTTGAGGGCAAAGACCACCGCCCCCAACTCCAAATCGTGCGTCGGGTAATTTGCCTCGTGAGGCTTGAGCTGCCGTGAAGCGTAGGCAATGACATGCCCTCTCTGCATCAGAACTGCGCCCAACCCCGAAATGGATGCATCGCAGTAAACCACAAAATCCTCAACGCCATCAGGCAGGGCTAGGATAGGCGCCTCACACAATTTCTGTCTCAGCATCTCAAACGCAGCCTGCTGCTCGGGTCCCCACCGAAAGACCACGGCTTTCTTCGCCAGTCGTGTCAGGGGTACGGCTATCTTGGAGAAATCTTGGATAAATCTCCGATAGTAGCCCGCCAATCCCAGGAAGCTCCGAATCTCGGATGGAGACTTCGGGACCTCCCATCTCATCACGGCCTCGACCTTGGCCGGATCAACCAAAATCCCGTTCTGGTTGACGAGGTGTCCAAGAAATTGCACCTCGCGCAACCAAAACTCACACTTGGAGAACTTGGCATACAAGCTCTCCCTCCTCAGGGTCTCCAATACCTCCCTCAGATGCTCCTCGTGTTCCTCCCGAGTCTTGGAATAGACCAAGATATCATCGATAAAGACTATCACAGACCGATCCAGCATCGGTCTACACACGCGGTTCATGAGGTCCATGAACGCGGCAGGAGCATTGGTGAGCCCAAACGGCATCACCACGAACTCATAATGACCATAGCGCGTCCGAAACGCAGTCTTCTGCATATCCTCCTCCCTAACCCTCATCTGATGATACCCCGAACGCAAGTCAATCTTGGAGAACCAAGATGCTCCCTGAAGCTGGTCAAATAGGTCGTCAATCCTCGGAAGCGGGTATCAGTTCTTCACCGTTACCTTGTTCAGCTCCCGATAATCTATACACATCCGATGCGACCCGTCCTTCTTTCTTACAAACAGAATCGGGGCTCCCCAGGGTGAACTGCTCGGCCGAATAAATCCCTTGTCCAGCAGCTCCTGCAGCTGCGTAGACAACTCCTGCATCTCGGGAGGAGCCAACCGATATGGTGCTTTGGCTATCGGAGCCGCACCGGGAATGAGGTCAATCCTGAACTCCACCTGTCACTCCGGAGGTATCCCAGGTAGTTCCTTCGGGAAAACATCAGCAAAATCTCGAACCACCGGGACCTCGCTCACGGTCGCCTTACCCGCCTCCCGGGTATCCATCACATACGCGACATAACCCGCGCATCCCTGCTGAAGGTAGCGCCTAGCCCTCACTGCTGAACATACAGTGGGTCCACACTGCGGCCGCTCTCCATGAATCACTAACTCTCCCCCGCTTGGGGTCCTGACTCGCACTAGCTGATGTGCGCAATCTATCACTGCCCCATTAGGGCTCAACCAATCCATACCAATAATCACCTTGTTCCCACGCAATGGAATGGGAACCAAGTCTACCAGGTAACGCTCCTCAAACAGTCGCAGAACACAATCTCGAAACACCATCGATGCTCGCACCGATCGATCGTCAGCAATCTCTACCTCTAACGGGCAATCTAACTCGCCTGAAGTCTCATGAAATCTCTTGCTAAGAGCAAGAGAAACGAACGATCGGGATGCACCCGAGTCGAACAATACCTGAACCGGGATGCCGTTCACATGGAACGATCCTAATACATATGTATACACACGGAGCACATATCAATATCATAACAACGTAAAATAAAAGATAGAAGGAAGGAATCATACCCGTCACCACATCGGGCGCGGCGCGTGCCTCCTCGGCAGTCAACTGAAATGCCCGACTCCTCACCACTGGAGCCTCTGCCTTGCCCTGACGGCCATCCGTGATCCGCAGGGTCGCTGGAGCTGGCGCCTTCACTGGCGCTGAAACTGTCAACATGGGGCAATTGGCCTTCTTGTGGCCCCTCTGGTTGCAGTGGAAACACAGCAACTCCGATGTCTGAATAACTGTCGCAGGAGCAGTGCAATCCCTGCTGATATGCCCAAACTTGCCGCACTTGTAGCAGCCTGACGATCCCATCCTGCACGCCCCCTCGTGTGGCCTGCCGCACCTCCTGCAACGGCTCGGTCCCGACTGGCCTTTCGGCCTCCCATCTGATCCCTTGGGCTTCTTCCCCGAAGCCCCTGCTGCCTGACCGTCCTCAAGTTTCCGTTTCCGGATGTGCTCCAAATCTATCTCTCTCTCCCTAGCCCTGGCAATCATGGAGTCCAGGGTAGGGCAAGTCGAAAAGCTAACATGCTCCCGAATGTCAGCTCGTAGCATATCATGGTAACCAGTCCTCCTCATATCCTCGTCACCTGCATACTGGGGCACCAATAAAGCCCTCTCCCGAAACTTGGCGGTGATCTCCGCCACGGTCTCTGTCGTCTGCCTCATGTCTAGAAACTCCCTGGCCAGCTGCTGAAGCTCGACCGCTGGTGCAAACTCTGCCCTGAACCTAGCCACAAAGTCCGACCAGGTCATTGCCTCGATAACCGGGGCTCCCAACGAGTCACCCACTGACTCCCACTAATCCCGGGCTCGGTCCCGTAAACACCCTGCTGCGTACCTCACCTTCGACCCCTCGGGGCAGAAGCTGGTCAACTGGGCGGACTCAATATCCGCAATCCACCGCCTGGCGACAATGGGGTCCTTCACCCCATGGAAATCCGGCGCACCACTGCCCCTGAAGTCCTTGAAGGACAGTGTGTGAGATCCCGACTGGCTAGAGGCCAAGTCGCTCCTGAATGCCCGTAGGCGATCCTCCATCAACTCCATGATCCCTTCCTTGATCGACCCAAAGATGATGGGGGTCGACTTAAGGATGCCCCTAGTGATCTCCGACGTGATGAACTCACGTAGCCTCTCATCAATCGGCTCGGTGCCTGATCCCGAACCTGACCCGCCATCTGTCGGTCTCGGTCGAAGTACCACCATTCTGCAAAACATCATAATAATCATTAGTGGTACTGCTACTTTCTGAGGGATCTCAACTACTTACAGGTTCCTTGGTCTCGTCTTGGCCTTCCTCGGCTCGGGTATGGATCCTCTGCTTTCAGTAGTACGGGCACATACTACCTTCCACATCTATCCGTACCTTCTCCGAGGAATTCCTCGACTCCACCAGCTCCCCTTTACTACTGCTACTCTCTGTTATTCTCATCCTAGGCTTGCCCTAGGGAAACTCAAGTTCAACACGGCTGGTCCTCAGCTGCTGTAGGTCTCCTCATAATGCCAGTTAGCCACCACCTAAACACCATCACATGTGATGAGGATTAGATAATCCTTCAAGTAAAAGATCCGTCCCTACAACGGTTGGACTCAAACAAGAGTTGCGCAATAGGGCCAGTTCCAATACTTTGGGATTATTCAACCCTGATTACATGTGGTGTGACGTGTTTACCTAGTGGCTAACTCCCATTACTCAGAATCCCACCAAGCACGAAGCAAGCAACATTCGGATAAGGGAAAAAAAACAGACTCAAGCCAAAACTATTCTTATAACAAGAAACGACACTTAACATAGGATGCTAAGCTCATACTATCAGGCATAACCTAAACAGGCTATCCTACTGCTGTCTACTCAATTCTAGCATGCAATATTCATAAAGTTGTAACACATAAGCAGGCACATAAGGCATCACTCCTAGATCCTTAGCCTATTCTAGCATGCAGTTCTACGTAAGCTGATAAACATAACATAAACTTGTATGGGTACTATGGGGAATACTTACTTGAGCTCGGCCGGTCGCGCACGTCACACACTTTGCTCTTTCTTATGACTCTTTTCCGGGTTTTAAAGAACAATTTCTTTTGGAAAATCTTTCAATCCCTCGATTTGAGTCCAAACACTCCCGAAGGCGTGTCCGAATCCCTCAAACCAGGGCTCTGATACCAACTTGTAACGACCCAATTTTTACGTCCGAAAATTTCATTTTAAAATATTACTTTAGAAAACATTAATAAATGAAAACATTGTTTGATCACACCATAACACATCGCAACCATGTTCTAAAAGGTCAAACCATACATCCCATTAAAATATCAGAGTACAATCCCAGTAAATCTCGTAAATGCGGAAACCGAAGAGTGTGTGTATGACGTGCCGCTACCGCGCCGGCTCCTTCCCCTTCGGTGCAGAGGTACCTGAAAACAAAACTGTAAGGTATTGTGGCCTTAGACCCACCGCTACTGGAAGGTAACTCACCTCAAAGTAGCTGCTGAACTGATCGGGAACTAACCGACTGTTGCTGCTCCGGGAGTCCTCCGGCTGCAATTCCCACAACATACTCAATCAAACACTGCTAACTGTCCTTTAGGTAAAATGACCATTTTACCCCCGGTCTAGCTCTAAGCCAATGCTAGAGTCAACTTTCAGTTGACCCGACTCGCCGAGTGGATCTCCACTCGCCGAGTCCCTAGCAAACTATTGTCCTGGGTCCCTGGTTCTACTCGTCGAGTTGGGCTATGACTCGACGAGTTCATCTTCTAACTGTCATTCAACTCCTTCATCCTACTCGCCGAGTTGTATGAACAACTCGTCGAGTTCATCTTCATCCGAAGAACACTTTATGCTAAGACTCGCCGAGTTGTATGAACAACTCGCCGAGTCTGTTCTTGATCTATGAAGATTGCCTTGGACTCGCCGAGTCCTAACATGGGTGAGTTCAGCTCCCAACTCACCGAGTCACCCCCTATGACTCACGACTCAACTCGATACATCATGAAGGGACCAAATCGGTGACTCGCGACCAGACTCGCCGAGTCGCCGCCATGCATCCACCAAATACACCGATTTACTCGATTTCAGTCCATGTCATTCATAGATCTGGACTTCTAGGACACAAATCACACGTAAAGTTTCCAACTTTACGTGTGGATATTCACTAATGTGGATTTTAGGGTGCAAAATGCCTCAAAAGGGTAGATTTAGGATGAACAAGCCACATGGGGCCATAAAGCTAACAGATCTGAGCTCCTGGAGCTCAATCTTGCCTAGATCTAAAGGTTAATCCACTTATTACGAAACATTAAGCACAAACAAGCTTGAAGAATTGCTCAAGAGTGTCCCAAATGAAATCCTAAGCATAGAAACAGGGGAAAAACGAGATATACCTCAAGGAAAATGTTGAAATGACACAAAGATGGCTGATCTCCTTCTCCTCTTCTTGATCTACTCCTCTTTCTCCTCAAAACCTTCAAGAACACACCAAGAACACTTCAATCTCTCAAGGAAACAAGGGAAAACGATGTTGGGGGAGTTCTAGGGGTGAATGGGGACGAGTTGGGGCGGAATGAGGGTTTAAATAGGGTGCAAACCCTTGAAACTTAGGGTTTCATCCAGCAGCGGTGACTCGCCGAGTCCAGGATATGGACTCGCCGAGTCGCCCACTTAAACGTGTCCTGAGTCTCGTCCCTACTCGGCGAGTCGGACCTTATGACTCGCCGAGTCCAAGGCTAAAATAGGGCAATGCTCAAATAAAATTCACATACCGGAAACCAGGTGCTACAATCTCGCAAGAACATTCTCGCTCCTTCTAAGAATGCTTTTTTTATCAAAAGATATTGTCTTATGACGAAATATGTTCTTTTGATGATGATGATATCGAGTTGTTGAAATCTTTCGGAGCTTTTCCAAATGATGTTGTTTTCAAACATTTTAACACAAAGTATCAACATGATTTTGTTTCTTCTTCTTGGGTCTACTTCCTTAAATACCCATTTTCGAAAGGGAAGAGCTCAGGGTGATCGCATCGCATACACCAGGTTGTTCAACATTTTTGTTGACTTGATGTATTTGGATGATTATTGACATACTCTGATTTCACTATGGTTTTACATGAAATGTTTGGCCGATGGTCTTTTAATTAAATAAAAATGACAATTTTAGCTCTAATTTTTGGGATGTTACAACCATTACCTGAACTCCTACGATTGTGATATGTTATGGTGCAGGCGCATGCTCAATCATACGAGGCTCAGGCTATTGGTTTCCATTAACATCTCCAAGTCCGCTACGAGTTCTCACCATGACGCTCTAGTGTTCATTGTATCGAGAGGCGAGTTATTATGATAAAGAAGGTTTTAGTTATGTTTAGACACATAATCCTCGTTATCACTCCGAAAAACTTATATGTCAGTTCTAATATCGTAACCAAATGTTTAGAAGCTTGAACATATAAAATTTATTTATCCAAATTACGGTCAACAATAGACCGTTATTTAAGCAATATCATTTTGGCAACCTAAGACATGTTGTAATAGAAATCATTTAGCACATAACAACAAATAGGCATGTTATCCTAAAGCAAGCTAGTGCTAGTGTCAATTCAGGTATACTAGCTAAATAAAAAATATACTCATCTCACAACCATTTCTTAGCATTCTAAGTTTAAGTCTAGAATTCCTCAAAATTCATAGTTCACTTAAACTAATACTCTAATACCAAATGTGACATCCCTAATTTCTCGGTCAGAAAAGATTGTTTTATTTATGCTTATTTTAAAAAATAGTTTATTTATAAATGCAAAATTTGGCCCATAAAATATATTTACAAAGAAATGTTTTTCATTGATTTATTAAAACTTTGGATGTCATAATTGATACAAGAAACCTAAGCATAAATGTAGTCATTACCGGCCTTACATCATCTAATGGCCTACATTTCCTTTAATCTCTCATCATATCCAAATATCAAATACCTACGTATCGATACCTGTGATACAAAGAAACTAAGTGGGTCAGGTTGGGAAACTTGGTGAGTACATAGGATTTTCAACCTACAATTATATAAATAAAATGTTTAATTATCAAACAATTAACCTGATTATCATCTCCATTTTCTTAGTTATTCGTCCCTAAGGATCTATCATAAGGGTCGTGATAGTCATCATTGCTGACAGTATTGTTTCAGGGATTTCTCTGCAATACATTTCAGTAGGTTTCTTTCTATATTCATTCTAAAGGATCTATCCTAAGGATCATCTTAATCATCATTATTGATAGTACTATTTCATGGATTTCTCCGCAATACATGTCAGTAGAAAGTAGAGTACATCAAAAGGACACAAAGTCATCACCTACATGTTATAAACTGCAAATGTTCCATGGGAATGTCTTGAATAGTCTAGTGGTCATCACCTATACTATGTTAGATGACTGCATCGTTATTACACTAGTATCATTCCTACATCATTAGTATATAGTACCATTTCTACATCGTTAGTACACTAATACTATTAAATTTGTGACATGCTATTGTTAGTTTCATCATTCATCGTGCTATGGCATCTTATCAGTTCAATATCTCATCATACTATGGCATCTTAACTCTCAACATACTATGGCGTCTTATCATTCTAATCTCTCATTATCCTTCATTACCTAATGTATTATATTCATGAAAATACATATACGGCATAGGTCATATAAATTTTATCTTTATAATATTTCTTCTAACACATAACATCTTTGCACATGAGCACATATATCATTTAATTATCTAAATACTTCATATCTAGGTGTAATATGAAAATAACTATACACTTGCTTGTTAAAAGTGGGTAACTGAGAAGTCAGGCAACGCTTCGCGTCAATACTTAGTTTTTCCTTTGGTGTAACCTAGGTTCGTATCACTAAGTTTTAGTCTCATATTTCTGGTGACTAATGATAGTCTAGATTTATGAAATCCCCAATTTTCAAGGTCCGAAAAGACCTTTTTATTTATGCATGTTTTAAATCAGAGTGATCTTTATAAATGCGGAAGTGGTCCCATAAAAAGTATTTTCGAAGAAAATGTTTTTCATTGATTATTCAACTTGGGATGTCATAACTAGTACAAAACATAATCATAAACATTATTGGCCTTACATTAACTTATTCTACTAAAGGCCTAAACTCCTCGACTCAATCGATTGTGTCGTCATACTGTTTCTTGTGATACAAAGAAACTGAGAGGTTTAGGTTGGGAAACCCCATGAGCACATAAGGTTTCCAACCCATAATATTGTAATTATATATTTTTCACAATAAACAAATAATCCCAATTACCTATTCCCATTACCCTTACTCTCTAATCCCTAATGATAGTCTCAAGAGACCTACCCTAAAGGTTCTTAATGAGTATACAATATTGCTTTGGGGAATCCATATCAATACATGTAAACAAGGCAACCCTAAGGGGTATATCGTACCCGAATGAACAAGTTTCATTTTTCCCTAAAAAGTATGACCATTAACACCTATAGTTGGAAAACCTGCTAATGTTCCACTATACTACCTATAATAGTCAGTGGTTGTCATATATACTTTGTTAGATGACTGGTCTCGGTAATACAACGTGTGACCTTTCACCATTATTTTATTTTCCCAAAAACCCTTTATTACCCAACCCATTATTTTATCTTTCCCAAAACCCTTCACTACCCAATGATTATGTGATACAATAATTTATATAAATAAAATCATGTCATATTATAGCATAAATATCAAGTACATAAATAGTAAGCACATATAACATTTAATATATACTTCATATATATGTGTAAGCTTAAAGTAATTATGTACTCACCTGATAAAGTGGATGATTGGTGATTTCGGCATAGCTTCGCCTAACACCTCGACTTTTCCCCTTGATGTAACCTATGTATTATTATTACTAAGTCTTGGTCTGTTATTCCTTATGAAAAATTATAGTCTATAGTCCTCAACAATCCCAATGTCTACATCGAGATCTATCAAGTAAGAAATCATATCGGAGGTAGGGTCGTTTGGTATACGGAGTATACTATTTGGAAATCCCACTTTAAACACCTCACTAAATCCAGTCTAAAGATCACTCCCATAAGTAGATCAATCAGTATAATGACCTTTGAATCGCTGATAAATCTTAATTATTGGTTCATAATGACAACTATGATTATAATTATAAGTTACACTTAAAGCAGAGTAAGTGTAGCTCAACTTACATAGTATTCTGATGAAAACCAGGAATTACGTGGGCAAAACTCTGACCTAGAATCTTCTAATCGCTGACTAGCAGGCACCTCAAGGCCTCGCTAAAGTAACCAGGAACTAAGGAGTAAAAGACTAGAGATACGAGAGAAATTACAGAGAGGATCTAAAGGAATGGGGTTAGAAATGAGGCTAGAAAATTGGAGAATATATAGGCCCAAAATGTGAATTCGCGTCGCGTAGGTGGTCGTAGCATGCTACGCAAATGGTCGACAGGGTGACGTGGCCTGATCTTAGTTTGACACGTGGCATAATCTTATATATATGGTTAATTTATGGCTATAGCTAAAAACCTTCTAAGTGTTATTACATCTGTGGTTAATTTATGGCTAGGGGAAGAGGCCATTCGAGTTTGGCAAAATTTTATTGCCTCTGCTCCTCTCACGTTGCTCTTAAAACCTAAAAAGGGAATACAACCTATTGCAACAGGTACTATATGGAGATATTTGGTTTCCAATTTGGCTATGAAAGGTGTTGATAAAGAAATGGCCAAGTATCTCAATGATTTTTGGTTTGGGGTTGGAGTGTCGGGTGGCGCTGAGGCCGTATTACATAGTGCCAATAGGGTGTTTAGTAAGCATCACGATGATGGATCTCTCTCCATGATTACCATGGACTTCTCTAATGCCTTTAACCTTGTCAATAGATCCACATTACTTTAAGAGGTCAGCTTGAGGTGTCCTTCTATATCCTTGTGGGTAGAATTCCTATATGGTCAAGTAGCAAGGTTGTATCTAGGCAACACATATATTTGGTCCACTATTGGGGTTCAACAAGGAGACCCCTTAGGGCCACTTCTCTTTGCCCTTATGTTGCACCCACTCTTGCATAATATTAGAGACGATTACAAGCTTCTTCTCCATGCATGGTACCTTGATGATGGCAAACTTATTGGAGATTCAGAGGAGGTGGCCAAAGCATTGGACATCATTATGGTGAGTGGCCCAAAATTTGGGCATTCAGCTGAATATCAAGAAAACCAAGCTCTTTTGGCCCTCGTGTGATGGTAGGAAGCTACGTGAGGGGGTATTCCTGGCTGGCATCGGGAGGCCGCCTTTGGGGGTGAAACTTCTTGGGGGAGCTGTTAGTAGAGATTCTAGTTTCATTAGCAGCTTAGCCATAAAGAGAGCCAAAAACACTGTGAAATTGTTGCGCCTTCTCCCACAATTGTCTGACCCCCAATGTGAGCTCCATTTGATTCGGTATTATATGGGTATTGCTAAGCTTTTCTTTTGGCTGAGGACGTACCAACCCTTTCACATGGAGGAGGCGGAAATATTCTTTGACAATGGGTTGCGCGGGGCGATTGAAGACATTGTGGTTTATGGCGGCCCTTTCTTTGGCGACATACAGCGGCGAGTTGTTTCCATACCCATTAGGTTTGAAGTTTTAGGTTTATACTCGACGGTAGAGGCTACATCATATGCTTTTCTTGCCTCGAGGGCCCAATCTTAGGTATTGCAAGTCCACATCTTACGGGATAGCGACATATATGGTATGGATTCTGATTTATGATTGTGCATTGGCTTTTCTTCGTAACAAGCTTCCGGATTTTAACCTTAACAGTTTTACTACTAAGGACACCCCCACCTAAAACCCAGAATACACCGGCGAGTGCCCTTTTTCGTAAAATTTTCCAATATATGGAAGTGAATCTCGACATGACGGCTCAACAGAAAGCGGTTTTCCAGTGCTTACGTGCACCACATGCTCAAGATTTTCTTTTAGCTATCCCTATAGATGGGTTTGGCCAACATATGTCTCATGTGGAGTATCGTACTATCCTCAAATATCGACTCATGATTCCAATATTCCCAGTTGGCAAGATATGTCTAGTGTATCGCAAGGCATGTTTGGACTATTTTGGAGAGCATGCAGTTCACGGTAAATGAAGTGAATTAACAGCATTGGTTTAGCATGCGAAATTAAAGAACACACAAAGAACACGGTGATTTTGGTGTTTAAAAGATGCATTCGATTATGAGAGGTGTTTAGAAAAAAGGATCCGGATTAAATCTACATAATTAACATACACTAACACTCTCAATGTTACATCTCTCAAGCACACTTCTACAAGTGGTATGAACCCACCTTATATAGAGGTGTTTACATCTCTCTCTCTCTCTCTATCTATCTATCTATCTATCTATCTATCTATCTATCTCTCATGTCATAATGCTACTTTACCACATGCAAGTGGGTCTACAAAAGTCAAATCATTTACAAAGTTATACATGGATAACTTGTACCCAACATTCTCCCCCTAAAAGTTAAGAATGAATGACCTGCTTCAAATCTTCCAAACTCCAGCGACTTCACGAATTGAGCCTCAAATGTGACATATGTAGAGATGAACATCAAATCTTCAATTCTTCCATGACTGTTCAATTTGGGTTCTAGAATGTGAGACCATACAAACCGAGCATTAAAAGGTAATTAAGAGTTTCTCATTCTCCAAATAATTACCCAAAATTTGAGCATTTATGCACACTCCAAAAATCTTTAATAAGTCTAAAGCCATCATGAACCGAAATCATTTTCGAATCTTCAATCAGATCATTTCATAAACTTCAAATACTCGAGGCCACTACGGTCTTCAAGGTCAAATAATATGAAAAATTCAACTTTCAAATTTCCATATCTAAATTTCTCCCCCTTTTATAATCGAAAAATGATTATAAAACCAAAAAGGGAATAAGAAAGCGGTTAATTCGGAAATTTTCTATCTAAAACTCCCCCTTAACACATGGCATAAACATTTTGCTTCAATCTAGAAAGTCCAAAAAATCTTCAATTTTCAGCTTCGTTCACAGACCACATTTGACAAAATTTCACAAATTTGGGTAGAAATTGTCAATTTTAAAATTCTATAGTGACCCGGTGCACCCAAAACAACCAAAAATACGAAACACTCCCCCATTTTCGAAATGGGGTAAAAAGCGTCAATTCGCATTAACTGCAGTAGCCTGTTTTGAAAATTATCTCATTTCTCAGAATTTTCAACCCAATGTCGAAGTTGGGTAAATTCTGCCATTTCGTACAAACTTCAGGATTCGAAATGAAACTTCTTCATAATTCTTCAAAATGTCGAAATTATACCTCAATGTCGAATATTGGTATAAACTGTAAATTTCGACAAAAGTACAAGGGATTGAAATTAAATATAGTTTCTTTTCTCCCAATTTGTCGACATCAGGTCCTTATTTTGAGATGGGTGTAAAATGTCAAGTATTTGAAACTTTAAGGACTAACTTTGAAACATTTATGTTTCTTCTCCAATTCGTTACCTAGTGACTATCGACGCTTGATAACAACCTTCGACTATCTACTTCCCATCCACTCGCACCAAAAGCCTTCGAAAACATAGTGTCTACTCTTCCTAAATGAATTCAAAACCTTTGAAATCAGACCCAAAGTCATCGACATTAACAATCATCCAATTCACAATTCCGATCCCACAAATCTCGTTTAGTGATGTCTAGTATCGAGTAGGCATCCCAAAACCTTCGATATCAAAACCTTGATCAAACCATCGACATAACCAATCCTCAAATCAAAATCATCAGACTCCTAACTCCAAGCCTTTGACTACTGAAATCAAGACTAACGTTAAACCAATCCTTCAATTTCCAATAAATGACCCACTTTCGAAGTCTATTCAGCCTTCCTAATCTGGTTCTTTATTCTCATCCTCACATGTTGTAGCGCCCGGTTCATGGCATGTAATTTAAATATAAATTCTTGCACTTTTACTCTGGGAATCGATGAGTTGGAGGCCCCAACTCATCGAGTCAAGGCAAGACTTGGACGCGGGTAAAAGGATCTACTCACCAAGTCAGAAGCCCCGACTCAACGAGTAGACCTATCTATATGAAACTCTAAATTTGAGGGTTTGCACCATATTTAAACAACTTATAGGGTCTCCACTCCAACCTCCACCACCCTCAGACTCTCCTCACGAAACCCTAACTAATTATTGAGTGTTCTTGAGCTTTTTTGCCATTTGTATGTGTCTTTGAAAGCTTGAGAAGAAAGAGGAGGCTTGGGAGATCAAGAAAAACAAGTACATCCATAGGTTTTGGCACATTTCCAGCTCAACTGAGGTATAAAGTTGAAACCTTGACTATTCATTTCTTAGACCTCTATTTAGGGCTAGTTTCTACCTTTTCTAAGTCATAGTGAAGCCATTTTCGGGATTGTGTGCTTCTTTGGGGTTATGCATGCAGATCTTGAACCTTTAAGGGTTCCCATGGCATAAAGGTGCCAACTTTATGGCCATGGGAGTTCCATGCACCATGTAGACTTCATTTAAGTCCTTATGAGCTAGTTAACCCATGCATGCATGCAAAGTTTGTAACTTTACGTGCTATATCAATCCTACGAGGTCAGATGTAGGTTCTGGAAGCATCAAGACCAATTGAAATCAACAATATGGACATGGACTTTGGGGGACTCGATGAGTCGTTCATGGGACCCCGCGAGTAGGGTTATCGTTGCCCAACCTTGTCTGTTTCTGATCGATCTAGTTGAGTCTAGAAGAGGACTCAACAAGATAGACGTGAATATGGACTTGAAGATCGAAGAACTCGATGAGTTCAAATATGAACTCGACGAGTTCAAGTCAATGTCCCAATTGTATGAAGAACTTGACGAGTTCATGGAGAACTCAGTGAGTCCAGGACTAAACGTGCCAACTTGCATGAAGCAGGACTCAACGGGTTCAAGGATGAACTCGGCAAGTCGGTTGTAGAAGGTCCTGATTTTGTATGAAGGAGAACACGGCGAGTTCTTGAAAGACTCGACGAGTAGGGTCGAAGCTTTTAGCATTCTAAGGATTATAGAATTCAGCGAGCTGGTGGATCAACTCAGCGAGTTGAGTCAACCAGATGTTAACCTTGACCAAAAGTTGACTTCGACCTGAGTTGACCCTTGAAAAGGGTTAAGAGTATGAAATGGTAATTAAGGAAGATTGTTATGTGTAGGAGTTGAGAGGAGTTGATCCGACATCGAGGACAATTCAGACACTTCACGACATTGAGGTGAGTTACCTTCCGGTAGAAGTGAGTCTAAGGCACCAAGGCCGACCCACTAGTAAGAGTTACATTAGAGATAATTGTCTTTGTGATAATTATGTGGTGTGTTGTTATTTGTTATGATTATATGCTAGCATGGTATGATGTTATGTGATAGTAAGTAGTAGGGGAATAGTCCACATGTTACGGTCATAAGGACCAAAGGGTAAGATGGCACCCCAGAATTGCCAGACAGGGTAGGTCGGCACCCCAGAATTACCAGACAGGGTAGGTCAGGCACCCCATAATTGCTCGACAATATGTTTGTTATGTGGTATGTGGTATGATGGGGAACTCACTAAGTTTCGTGCTTACAATTTTCATTTTTGTTTCAGGTACCTCTTCAGTGAAGGGGAAAGAGTTGGCGCGGTAGCTGCGCATCACACGCACACAAGATTTTCGCACTATGACATTCTTAGGATTGTACTATGATATTATTACTATTTTCATGATATGGTTTTGAGACATGTGATTGTGGTATTGATGAAATGATATGGCTTGATGATGTTTTCTTATAAACGTTTTCTAAATTGTTATATCGAAAATGAAAATTTTGGTCTTGAAAATTAAGATTTTACACATGTTTGACATCAAAACAATGAAACCCAACTCCATAATTGTTCCTGTGGACCACGAACCAAGATCTTTGTTCTCAAAAGTCAAAATTACTAACCATCTATCGAATTTCAGTGTGACCCAAAAAACGAAATCAAGTTATTCACATATTGAAATGGCAGTTAGTACATCGAACAATTCCATCATCATTTCGAAATCAACTCTGTTCAACTACAGAACTTCATTAGTCAAATATGTGACCCCAAGAACTCGTTCGATTTCGATTCACATGTCAAAATTATCAATCACATCTCGACATTCAAAAACTGATTTTGAAATCAATCAACCCAAGCATCGATCATTCAACATCCAAGAACATGAATATTGACTTTTTGGTTTGACTTTCTTATTGAATCGGAATCACAAATCGAATCAGGAATCATGCTTCCATCTATAAACTCCAATCAGTAAACTCCAAACGGTTCAAGCTTTCAACATACAAAATCAATACCAGAACAAGAATATTTAGATTGACTCAATACAAATCTGTAAACTCCAATCGATTAGATTAATTGAATCATTTACTCAAAATTAGATTTGAGATTCAAGAATGTAAAATCATATGAAGATTCTAAATAAAACGATCAACTAAAGTATTTCAAATCACGAGATCAAGATTTAAATGGAATCGATAGAAACAAAGACTGATTCAACTTGTTTTGAAGCAACTAGACGTCGTAGCAAGCCAATTTTGAAATACAATAATTTCTGTCAATAACTAATCAAGAAATCGGATTTGAAAAGTCAATGATATATTGAATGAAAGTAAATGGATCAAATAAAATGGATTGGGCTCAATTTATTTGATCAATGAATAATAACATCATGACCAAATGATATTCGTGAACAGTTATTGGATTTTAAATGAACACGATTGTTTATGGGCCAAATTTTGGTTCAAATGAATACTTGCAAATTTGAGAATTGAATCAATCAAGAGAATAGGATCAGATCGGATTTGATCTTAAAAAAATTATTAGATCTGTAACATCCAAAAATATGACCCAAATTTTTTTGTTTTAATAATAATAAAAATCATATACTGAATGTCATATCATAAAACCATACGTCAAATATCTCAAATCATAATAAAATGTCGTGAAACAACTGTATCAAATCAAACTATGAATCAAAACAAACTCCCAGGACAAAGATAGAAGCTGTGGTGTGTGCGATGCCATCATCCTGAGCTATTCCCTTTACTTGCGGAAGTACCTGAAACCAAAACTGAAATTGTACGTACGAAGCTTAGTGAGCTCCCCCAATCCACCACATACCATACAATACATATAAATCACATACTGGGCCTTGCCCACTATATCGGACCGAAGTCCGGAACTGACTGGGACCTTGTCCCCTGCATTAGACCGGTGTCCGGAACTAGCTGCATCGGACCGAAGTCCGGAACTGACTGCGTCGGACCGAAGCCCAGAACTAACTGATTTCTCTACCATAAATAAGATAAGAAATGGATAAAATGGTCTAAATGTGATTCAACAAAGGAGAATCAATCATAGCAACAGAGGGAATCCGGTTTTTACCTCAATAACTATGCAATAGATGCAAGATCTTGGAGCTTCTTCTACTCCCTTGGATCTAGCTACCTTCTTCTCTTCAAAACTTCAAGATTCACACAAGAAATGCTCAAAATGCTCAAGGAAAGGTTAGGGTTTGCTAAATGATGCTTTGAGGGTGAAGGGGATGAGGTTGGGGCTCATAACATGGCTTAAATAGGGTGCAAAACCCTGGGATTTAGGGTTTCATTCAGACTGATGGACTCGCCGAGTCGCCAACTTAAACGTGCTCGAAATCTCGTCTCTACTCGACGAGTTGGGCTACTGACTCGTCGAGTCACTCTTGAAACTTTAATAAATAATAATATTAAATAACATACCAGAATCGGGACGTTACAGGATCATAACAAATGAGTTTGAAAAAAAATTGATCTAATGAGACAAAATGATCAAAAATTCAAGAACACAACGCACAAATCAAAGAGATTTAAAGATATCATAGAGAGACTCATCATAAATGTTCCAATTGTGTTAAATGTAGCCAAACCGAGAACCGTTTCTTCAAACAATCATGTTGATCTTCGAAGACCCGCTCTGATACTAATTGAAGTGAATTAAGAGCATTGGTTTAGTATGCAAAATTAAAGAACACACAAAGAACACAATGATTTGGGTGTTTAAGAGATGCATTCGATTATGAAAGGTGTTTACAAAAAAGGATCTAAATCTAAATCTACATAATCAACACACACTAACACTCTGAATGTTACATCTTTCAAGCACACATCTACAAGTGGTATGAACCCACCTTACATAGAGGTGTTTACATTTCTCTCTCTTTCTCTCTCTCTCTCTCTCTCTCTCTCTCTCTCTCTTATGTCACAATGCTACTTTACATGCAAGTGGATCTACAAAAGTCAAACCATTTACAAAGTCATACATTGATAACTTTGTACCCAACAGTAAAGAACTCTCGGGGTTCAAATACAATTACGATGTGGTTAGGGATATTTTGTTTGGCATATTTAAGTGTGTCGGGGTTTCCGCCAAGAAAGAGGCACCTGTGAATTTCTTGACTGACCCGACAGAAGGAAGATCAACCCTCAAACCGACTGACATTTTGATTTTTGGATGGATCGGAGGGAAATACACATGTGTGGACCTTACAAGGGTATCCTCTCTCGTGGTCTTGAAGGCTGGGGGTTTCACGACGGGACATGCTGCTTTAAAAGCTAATACAGGCAAAGTCACCAAACATGAAAAATCGTGCATGAAAAATCAACACGTGTTCATACCATTTGCATTTGATATGGTTGGTTTTCTCGCGTCGGATGCGGTAGAGCTTCTTAATAGACTACAACGGATTATGCATAACAATGTTATATCTCATAGATCTATTAATGTAGTTTTTAAAAGAATTAACTTTATCATACAAAAAGGGTTAACAGTACAACTTGTTGTCCATTTGTCATCTCAATTGTTGTACGGGGACAATTAAATATCTTAGGGGTGATATTGTTGGAGATATAATAATTCATTATTAGTGACATGTTTAAAACACATGCATTTTTGTGGACAATTGGATATGTTATATTTTATTTATATTTATTTAATCTCAACGCCTCATTATCCATTGAACAATCAAACGGTTGTTTTATTTAACGGTTTCTAGAATATTGGGAGAAAAAAAAATAAAATATGAGGTCAAATACGCTGAAAACTCATAGTACGAGGGTGTTTTGTGTAAATTTATCCATACACGAGGGGAGCAAAATGAAAATAACAATCAATAATACTCGATTCCAAGTCTGTTCGATTTGTTCCCTTCTTCTAAAACCCTCGTGGTCTCGAGAACCCTAGATTGAATCACACAGTGGATAGAGAGCGGGAAGATGTCGTCCACGCTGTTAGAGCTGACTAGAGCAGCTCACGAGGAAACTGAGAAATTGGAGAGACTGATAGTGAAGGATCTACAGAATGTACCGGCCTCGAACAAGGATCGCCTCTCCCAAAGCCACCGTGTGCGCCATATGATCGACCAAATCACCTCCACTACTCACAAACTTGTAAGATTTCTTGTTCTTTCTACTTATTTTGTCGTGACAGTATGTAATACTCGCTTGGTTTGATTTTTTTTTTTTTTGGCATTCAAAAGGGGTATGCTTGTGTAAGCTGTATGTTTTTTGAAACTGAGCAGAATTAATTTTAATTTAGTGAAAATGTTCACCTAAAGAATCTAATACTGTAGGTATTCAGTTTGCAATAGTTTTTAGTTCATCTGATAAGTATTAGCTTGGCGTAATTCGTAAAAGTCATAGGATACTTCTGTTTATTTCATATTTCTTTTGAAACACGGAGTAAGACTTTTGACTTGTTTTGATTACATTACTGGTTGTATGATTGTAGATTGAAATATATGAAGACAAAGACAATGCTAGGAAGGATGAAATCGCAGCCCTTGGTGGACAAACTGCATCTGGGACTAATGTTTTTAGTGCATTTTATGACCGATTGAAAGAGGTCAGTGTTACAGCTTATTTCCTGTAGTTTCTAGCATCTTTATTTATAAGTAGGATCTCAATAAGCTCTTAAAGGAGATAGATGTGGGATAAATTAGTTTGGTCTACATATCCTTAAAGAAATAGTTTCTTATACAGATTCGGGAGTATCACAGACGCCATCCATCAGCACGTGTCATTGACACCACTGATGAGTATGAGGAATTACTTCAAGAGGAACCACAACTTGAGTTCAGTGGAGAGGTTAGTCACTCTCTATGTTTCTTTTAGCATCTAAATATACATACTTTGCATATCATCTTATAAATAAATTGAGGTATTCTTACATTGCACTCTCATTATTATTGGCACATTCAGTTTGTTGCAAAATCTTTTGCTTTGTTTTCTCTTATTAATGAGACTCATTCTTTGCAGGAAGCCTATGGACGCTACCTAGATATGCATGAGTTGTACAATGACTACATCAATTCCAAGTTTGGAAAGCAACTTGATTATTCTTCATACCTTGAAGTGTTTTCACAACCACATACAATCCCCCGGAAACTGAAAATGACAAGGTAATATATAATCACTGTTTATCTGTGTTTATATGCACAATAAAAAAATGTTCTTTAGGCCTGATTTTATTTTGTTTCTTCAGGCAGTATAGAGAGTATTTGAGCAAAATGATGGAATATCTAGTGTATTTCTTTGAGCGTACAGAGCCCCTGCAAGATCTTGATAGATTATTCTCAAAGGTTCTCACTTTTTACCTCAAATGTATTAATTAGATACATTACAAATTTACAAATCTTCAAACGATTAGTTGCTAATCACTGGATTTGAATCTCAGGTTTCAGCAGAGTTTGAAGAGCAATGGGCAAATGGGAAAGTAGATGGATGGAAGAATGAAGGTCAAGAAAATGGACATGTTTCTGATGAACATACTTCAATTGATCTTGACTACTATAGTACAGTTGAAGAGCTTGTTGAACTTGGTCCTGAAAAATTAAAGGAGGTAAAAACAACATATTACACAATTTATTTAGTAACTTTTCACCATATATTTATAAAAAGTTACTTAATTTACCATCTTCTTGTTCTTTAGGCATTAGCTGCACTTGGATTAAAGACAGGAGGCACTGTTCAACAACGTGCAGAAAGACTTTTCCTCACAAAGGTATTATTATTGATCACTTTATATGTTGTTATCTTTTGAAAAATGCAAGAAATGAAATTATTAGTTAAAAGGGTGTGTTCTTAGATTAGAATTTATTTCCATTTACATTGAGACCTTACTTGCAGGTTTTGGGGCATATGTAACCTCACTGTGAGTAGTGTTATTATTATTATTATTTCATGGAACTTATATTTTGTCAATTGTTAAATAGAATCTTACATTTTAATCATGCAGAATACGCCTCTTGAAAAGCTTGATAAGAAGCATTTTGCAAAAGGTTCAAAACAGAATGGTGGTGTTGCTGTTTCAAATCAAGAAGATGATTCAAAAAACATTGCCCTAATGGAAGCCAAGATAGAGAAGCTATGCGAGATTTTGTCAGAGGTACACTAAATCATTCTTTTTATTTATTAATTTTTTTTTTTTATTGTTAGAATGTTCCTAACTTTTTTTTTACCTTTTCAGACAATCATGCGAACAAAAGAGAATGTTGAGAAGAAACAGGCTTTGACATATGAGGAAATGGAAGCTGAAAGAGAGGATGTAAGAAAAAGTTTTTATATAATCATTATGATTATTATTATTAATTAATAATTATTATTTATAGGAGGAAGTACCTGATATTGAGAGTGATGATGAGGATCAACAAATATATAATCCTTTAAAGTTGCCAATGGGTTGGGATGGAAAGCCTATACCATACTGGCTCTATAAGCTTCATGGGCTTGGACAGGTAATATTTCTTCTAATCATGAATGGAATGGAATTGAATGACAAAGGAATGGAATGGAATGACTGATTACTTTTATAGGAATTCAAATGTGAGATATGTGGAAACTATAGCTATTGGGGAAGAAGAGCATACGAGAGGCATTTCAAGGAATTTAGACATCAATATGGCATGCGTCGCCTTGGTATTCCAAATACCAAAAACTTCAATGAAATCACATCAATCGAGGTACTAGGAATTATTTTCATTTTCTTTTTTTTTTATACTAAAAAAGTAGAAAAATGTAGTTTAAGTTTTGGTTTATTACACATACAATACAGGAAGCACAAATACTATGGGAGAGGATAAAAGAGAAGCAAGGGGTGAACAAATGGAGACCAGAGCTTGAGGAGGAATATGAAGACAGAGAGGGGAATATTTACAATAAAAAGACATACACTGATCTTCAACGTCAAGGCTTGATTTGATATAGAGAAAGCAAGTAAGTGTTTGAAAGAATCTTTTATAGTTTTTGGAAAATGATTTTTTATATTTTGTTGTGTTCTTATTTGCAGTTCCAGTGATTTTGTGAGGGTGTGATGTGAAATTTGTATTAATGAAGGGGCATAAAGGAAACAGATTTTGATCGGAATTTTCTGAATGATGTTATGTATGACTATGAGTTGACTTGTTTTTTTTGATACTTTGTAGTCAAATTCTAGTTTTTAGATATTTATACATACAAGTAAACCAGCCTCTTCTCAATCTATTTGATAATTTTCATGCATTAGAATACTAATTGAGTTTATTGAATGTGGAGAGACTCCATTTACAAGTTCATGATAACATTACAACAAATATCACGATAAAAATATGATTATAAATTTAAAGAACTAGGAATACATAACATCCAAACTTACAAAACATAAAATTACGTATTTTGCACCAACCATTTGTACATTTTAACAAAAACCGAATATATATATATATATATATATATATATATATATATAATCATATATTTTGACATAAAGTTAACTATCTCCCCTTTTCCATACGTGTTAAGACTAAAACAACATAAAGAATCACCATAAACAAGCTTTCCATGAGACAAAAAGAACACCAAAATCGTGTTTAAACTATGATGACATAATTGAGGTAGGTAACCTATCAATTCATCCTTCCAAATC
Source organism: Lactuca saligna (assembly GCF_052625555.1). NCBI lineage: Eukaryota > Viridiplantae > Streptophyta > Magnoliopsida > Asterales > Asteraceae > Lactuca > Lactuca saligna. Next base: position 62,783,713 of record NC_136425.1, read on the forward strand.
CCCCTTACACCTACTCTTCTCTTCTATATATCTAAACATTTTTTATTACCTTTTTCCCAAACCAAAAAAAAAAAAAAAAAAATTACAAGTTAGCCTAATGAGCCCAATTCTATACTCTTTTATCCGGTATCACTATCATCCTAATTCATAAACTTCCTGCAATTTGGCGCATTACATAAACACGGAACTTTGCATTCATCACTTTCATCTGGATCAAACAAGTAATCATACCTACAAACACAACCAAAAAACTTTCAAATTTTCTTACAATTTTAGTTTAAATAGCAAATAACTTTGAAATTTAATTACAAAAAAAAAAAAACTCACGTTAGTTCATCTCCTGTTGTCACATTAGTTCTTGCAATAAGCACAATTCGGCTTTCATCACCACCCACACTCATAATCCTCGCGTAGCAATTTGGCATACACTATTCAAAGTTGAAACAGTTTCAATAAATAGCAACCATGTTTCAGTTTTAGTCCTTATTTGAGATTCTTATAACATTTTTGGTCCATTGAAGGGACCAAAAATGTAATTTACTCTTTACTTGTTTTTTATTGTGAAAATGTTAAAACATTTAAGGGACTTACGGAATGGTTTATTAGGCGTGCTACGTTTCCTTTATCTGTCGCGTCCACCACCACTTCTTCACTGATTTTGAATAGCTGAAGAAACAAGATTTTCAATTTTTCAGTGAAAATTACTAAAATACCCTTTTCGTGTATTATACGAGAAAAGAGTAAAAAAGAAACCCACGTAGCAGTCTTTGCCTTCTCTTCTATACGATGCTTCCCTTAAATCCGCCACACTCCGTCTCACTTGTTCGCCACGATACTCGAGCACCTGCATACATATATTTCACAAAAAGTGAGTGAAATGACTAAAATACCCTTGATAACTAGAAAATTCTTAATTTTTTTTTTTTTTAAAACCATTTCTCCTTCCATGATGTTTCGACGTGCAAAGAGACCCCATCCATGTATCCCCGATCTACCAAAGCAAACACGATCATTTTCTGTTCTCTGAATTTCCAAAAAAAAAAAAAAGATCCAAAATTTTAGAAAATTTGTAAATAAATAAAGTTTTGTTTAAAAAAAATGCAAAAAGTTTGCCTGTAAATGACGTAATCTTTCTCTAAAAGTAGAAAAGCTTCGAGGTTCTTGCATTTCCTGTTAGAAAAAATATATCCATCCGATGAGTTATTAAAAGCTAAAACAAGATTTATTATTATTTTTTTTTTGAAAAAAAAAAGGATAAAATATTAATTATTATTACTCTGAGGCTGTTTAACCGTTGTATTGTAGTTAAAGAATGATGACATGGTCTTGTAACGCGGTGGACAATTAGCCCCTCTGACTTCTAACAAACACAAATTTCGAAACAATTAAGGGTATGAATGAACATATGGCTAAACCTCAAGGTTAATAATGAAAAATGTGGATAAATTATACTAGACTACCTTATTGTCTGATCTAATGTGCACTCTGCATCTAGCTGCTGAAAATGGTTGAGCCTCATTGGAAATTTCAGAAATTGAAGCTTTTTCAGGTTGTAATTGTAATCTTCTAGAAGAAATCAATCTTGAACCATTCTTGTTGTTGTTTAATAGTAAACTTTTTGCCGAAATTACCCCTCCCGGTGTCTGTATTATTAAAACCGTATCTGGATTTGGTGCCCTAAAGAAAATACCAAGATTCAGAACCCAAAAAAAAAAAAAAAAAGATTAAAAATTTAAAAATTAAAAAAATCCCAAATGGTTATACCTGTGATAAGCACAATAAGACACCATTCTTGTAATCTGCTTCCCATTCTTTTCAAGAGAATGCAACTGTGGAAATAAAAAATTAAAAATCCCATTTTTGTAACTTTTTTTTTTTTTTTGAAAAAAGATTGATGGATTTTGACAAAAGTAGCCTCACCTCCATTCGATAGCCAGCTCTTGATGCACATGTGGCATGGTAATAAGTGGAACATTTTGAACATTGTGTACATGATCCATGAATTTGCTTACAAACAACACATATCTGACACAAAAAGAAAGAAAAAAAAACACAAGATTTTTATAAAATGTCTATATTTTTTTTTATATATAGTAAAGAGTAAAAAAGATAGTGAATACCTTTACAAAAGAATTTGATGGAATACTTAAAATCCCAAGTGCAGGTTCCATTTTTTCATCACTTGCAAAACAAACTTCAGGTCGAAACCATGCACATGTTACATGGACCCACAGTGGGTCCACATCAGTAGGCTTCAAAGCACCTCCTGAAAAAAAAAAAAGATATTTTATTTTTTGAATTTAATAATTTATTCATAAAAAAAAAGATTTATTAAAGTTGATACCTTTCACAGGACAAAGGCAGCATTCGCGTTCGATATCAGGTGTCTCACATGATCTGCATACCCATGATGTGAAATCTTGAACATTTCTTGCACCATAACATTCTTGATGCACAGCTATTTGACACCTGTCATGTTTAGATTTAGATTTAGATTTAGATTTCTAATGGGACCCACAAATGTTTAAAAAAAGAAAGATAGGATCTTGACCTGATGCATATAATGATTTTATTGTAGTCCCAATCTTCAATCCAACGACACACAGCACAACGTTCGGTTGTCCACTTGGCATTTACAGGTTCGTATTTTTCTATTAAAAAAAAATTGTTAACTTTATTTCCAATTTCTAAAAACCAGGACATATATGTATTTATGTATTATATATATATACCTTGTAGAAAACTAAGCAGTTTCTGTTTTCGGGCTTTTAAAGAAGGGCGTTTTAGGGAATTCACCGAAACAACAGTACGAGCATGATACTCGGCTACTTGAAGCATCTGAAAGATAACATTTTTTGGGTGATTAAATCAAAATCTTGAAACATTTAATGAAAAAATGTAGGAATTTAGAAAATGTACCCATTGTTCAAGTGGCAACAAGGAGTCCTTCACTTTAATGCTAGTTTTCCAATTTTTCACTTTTGACCCTGTGTGTCTCTCCCATTCACTAAGTGCTAGTTTTTCTGTCCCACAAGATCCACACTTGCACACAACCCTTTAACAAAAAATATAAAATTTATTCCATTTCAGAAAAAAAGATATATATATATATATATATATATGTTTCCCTTAATGGTTGACACATATAGAAAAAAAAAAAAAACAATCTTTAAGCTTAAAACTTATGAATCATTCGTTTTCTTGACTATAGTCAAACATGAGTTACTCAAAATGCTTACAAATGCAAGCTTGGAAAATACACTCCTTCAACCCCTGTGCAAACAACAGTGACTTTATCAGGAAGCACCATTTCCTCTTGCTTTTTATTACATCTGGAAGCCAAAATACATTGTTATTTAGAAATAATGAACTGTTGATAACATATCCAATGAGAATTTATATCAAGATTCAAGAGTTACCTGTGTTTAGGTTGATAAGTTTCTGAATCTGATAACTCAAAATTGAACTTAGCTTTGCAATCTGGGCAATAGTAATCAGTTGCCACAAGATCCTACAAAATGTTTTGACTTTGTAAGACTTTATAAAGAAAAGGGACCAAAAGAAAATCAAGATTGATGATAACCTTAAAATGATGACCGGATATTTTGTCACATTCTGCATGTACCCAAACTTTACAACCATCACATCGTACCTTAAATTAATCAAAATTGTCACCAAATTTAGTTCTTGATTGATAAATGAAGGAGCTTTTTGTAAAAAAGATTTTAAATTTCCTCACCCAACTAACAGTATCCGCACGATTCCATATCTTTTTGCATATCCCACAATAATGTTTCAATTTTGTCAACTAAAATAAAGAAAAGCATTTCATCAAACACTTGGTAGACAAGACAATCATAATAACCAAGAAAGTGAATGAAATGAAACCACAAACCTTAGCACACGTATTACAAAGCAAACGGTTATTAGGAGATGTGTCGTTCATTTTTCTTAACATTCTAAGAGATATGGTGGACCCACATCCTTCACATGATTGTGAGTGACGTCTATTAGATACTTCCTGCAAAAAAAAAACATTTTTATTGTTACACAGATATCACAGGATACTGAGAGACTGATGTCAACGAGACAAAAACTTAAACTTGCCTGTTTTTGAGAGATACGTTGATGTTCAAGATTTTGAACTCCTCTAGGGATAGAATCAAGATAATCTAAGTTACCAGCTGCTGCATTAATTTCAACCATTAACATTTCTGTAAATCCATGTTCTGCTAAAAAAGCTTCTTCTATAGCAGAACGAAGAACACTTGGCTCGTTATCATTCAAGTCAGTTTGACCTTGAAACCTGTCGACATTTTCTACAAAAGAATATATCATTCCACTTTTAATCCACGCATAATCCCTTTGTGTGCCATTTCCAGAATACCCAAAAAACATGACGCAATAAGCACCATCAACACGAAATCCAAGAACTTGTTGAGGCGCATGCAATACAGGATCAAGAACAATGGCTGGCCAAGCTGGATAATGCTTCCCTGATTTTGCCCACACGATGTCACCAGGAGAGAATTCATCGGGTGCTTTGATGTTTGTGTCATTATCGTCGTCGTCATGTTGTGAATTTAATCCGGAATACTTTGTCATCTCGAAGCTCTTGTATTCTTCATCTTCGAATTCTTCAAACTTTGGTAGAGATTTGCGACATTTGTAGCTAACTTTATCCCCGACATGTTTCTTGGTTTGAATTTGATCTCGGGGTTTTGGGATTTTGAGAGTGGATTTGTCTTTAATAGGAGTGAATTCATGGTCGAAGTGGGAATCTTGATTGACATCGAGTTTTGTTTTTTCTTTCTTCCAGTTATCGAGAATTGAATCGTTGAAACGAGATGGGAGTACCTGAACACGACCTCGGGAAGTTCTTACCAACGGCGGTCGTGGTTTAGACGGTCGTACTGTATCATTGTTGATAGCATTACTGTTATCTTCCAACTCCGTTTTTGGTGCAATTGGTTTCGAGTCAACGATCACCACTGCGCCGGTGTCGCTGCAGAAGCTAGGGATAACGCCGGCGGCGAAGTGAAATCCCAATTCACTCAACGTAATGATCCCGGCGGCAACCTCTCCGAGCAGATGCAGAGGGTAATAACCATGGCCATGGCTGCCGTTTTTAGTCTTTCGTTTCTTTCGAGATTTCCCCGACCATTCGTCGTCATCTCCGCCTCCGCCCGACTCACTAACTCGACAACGCTTCAAACTCGGCATTGCCGATTTCAACTTCCGCTTGATTATCATTCCTCTAATACTCCCAACACCCACAAATCCACTCTTTCCGAAACCCTAACCACCAAGAACCTCAATTCACAAAACCTAATCGTCTAATTGAAGAAACCCAACACTTCCCTGAAAGAAATATCCAAATGGGTGTTCCAATAATCAATCGAAACAACAGAGTACCCGACAAAAACAAGAGATTTGGGAGGGAAATTTGATGAATTGATAGAAATTTCAAGGTTGTGAATTAGGGGATCTCTCTCTTTCTCTCTGTTCCACGAAGCCACTGATAAAATAAGTCGATATGAGTTGTTTTAATTAACATTACCACTGCACATTACATACAATCTCTATTTCGTGAAACAAACGTTAAAAAAAGAAACCCAAACCAAACTTCATGTCATGTGGAGAGAAGATTATAAAATAGGGAAGAAAGATTTATTTAACTGTAAATATTTTCGTTTCTTTTTGGACATATAGATACAATGTCATGTATCTATAGATACATGGACTGCTTCAGAGGAGAGAGAAAGTGAGTTTTATGTTAGCTTACTTACGCCTAATTGGGTCTCCAAACAAAGCCCACTTCCAACTTCTTTCAGATAATCTTCTCTTCTTCTTCTTCTTCATTCATCGAATGAAATGTGTGCACTTTCTTTCAAGAATCTATCACAAAGCTGTTATTTCCTGTTAGTTCTAGATAAAGACAACAAAAAAGGGGATGAAATTTGAATACATATATGTTATGGATTGTTTAGGACTTCAATTATTTTGTTTATAAAGATTTCAACTTTGGCAATTGGGCACATAGTCCCGCCAAATCTTGTTACAGTGATCTTTCTTTTTTAATTTACAAAGATGTAACTTTTTTTATTGGGTTTTCAAAACGAAAACCAATTTTTTTTTTTATGATGGGCAAGTTCGGGATTTCAAAAAGTTTAGATTTAGTATTTGTATAAAAATGTCGTCTTTATGGTTTTTTGTGGACGATAAATGGTTATACAATGATTTGTTGCTGTCAAAGACCAATCTTCATGAGCTTTTTTGGACCTTTTTTCCGGTGGGGAAACAGCCATCGAAGTTCGCCGAAGTTATGAAACATCTGTTCGAAAAATGGGGTAGATTGAAAAAGGAGACACCCAAAAGCCAAAATGAGATTTACATGTATGGAAGTCTTGTCGTGTTTCTATGAGCTTGGAATGAGAGGCTGTTCGTTTCGATATGCAAAAGAGTAAAGGGTCTGCTTTTTCTTTGATGGGATTAGTTATAAAAAGGAATATTCACGATATATTATTGTAAACCTATATTACATAATAATCATTTTTTTAGACTAAACTATAAATTCGGTCTATGTAGTTTGCAAAAAAAGGGATAATGACTTGAAAGGGTAACGAATTTTCGATTTTGTTCACATTTAGTCACAAAACTTTTTTTGTTATCTATTTGTCATTAAACTATTGAAACTGTTCACATTTTATCCTTATGATCGGTTGTTACCGGTCATAAGGGTAAAATGTGAACAGTTTCAATAGTTTAGTAGCAAATAGATAACGAAAAAAAGTTTAGTGACTAAATGTGAACAAAATCGAAAGTTCATTGCCCTCTAAAAAGTTCAATGGCTAAATATGAACAAACCTCCTATTGTATTATGCTTTAGCAAATTATTTATTTTTGTTTAATTGTAGCAACATTTGTTGATGAAGAAATCTATGAAATAAAAAAACAAAATGTAACATCCAGATTTCCAGGTATCATAATTTAAGTATTTTTCTTTTGAGTTAAGAAGAGAGACTCGACGAGTTGACGCCTCAACTCGTCGAGTAAGGTCGCGACTGATGACTCAGATTAATGAATGAACTCGACTAGTCGGCGAGGCGACTCGACGAGTCCGCGCTGTTGGCAGAAACCCTAAATTTGGGCCCGAGCCATATTTAAAGGCACTTATGGCCTTCAATTGCGACTACCTTTCCCATAAGTGAGAACCCTAGCGAGCTTGAGTGTGTAGAGTGAGAGGAAGAGCTATCTTGAGCTTTTTTGTGTGATTTTGCAAGAAAGGAGAAGAACTCCAGCAAGAGGGACCATGGAAGGTTATTGTTCTGAGTTATTCAAGCAAGGAGCTTCATTCAGAGGTACAAAAATGAACCCTTTTCATTCCCTATTGTGTAAATTCCAGTTTGGGGTTAGGGATTGAATCACTTCATATTTGGGGTTTTGAATGCCTCAAACCCCTCTTGCAAGTTTGTGTTATAGATCTGGACCCTTCTAGGTCCAGAGAGCCGAGAATATGAAGCTTTAGTGGAGTAAACCTTGGGGTTTGAAGTTAGGAATATGTACCCTTCTAGGTCCAGAGAGTTGAGAATATGAAGCTTTAGTAGAGTAAACCTTGGGGTTTGAAGTTAGGAAGCATTTATGGGATTTTTATGGTATATATAGTTACTTTCGTCTTACACATAGATATGAAGTATTTTATATAAATTACGTGTTATGTGTGCATATTATTTGAATACTTGCTATCTATGCTGGATGAACAATTTTATACATGTTTTAAAAGATTTAAACGGTATATTTATTTTATATCTACAAATATGTTGCAGATGAAACATGGGTAGATGAAATAGTTGGTGTGATGAAATAAAATGATGAGAGATAGGTGATGATAGAAAGATGATGATAATTAGGTAAATAGATGATGATGAATAGGTGATGTAGGATGAAATAAGATATCATAACCTTAACCGGTAATGTGGCGATGTAGTCATCTCCCAGAGTATAGATGGTGACCACAAACTATTCTAGACAACCCAGTGGAAACACCAGCAGACCCATAACTTGTAGGTGATGAATTACGAGTTCATGCGGTGTTGTAACTACATATTCATGCGATGATACTCTAACCCTTACTATGAATTACGAGTTCAAACGATATTGTAACTACGTATTCATGGGATGTCGCAAATTCTGTATGCCAAACCAATGGTCATAATTCACATCAGTGAGAATGGTTCATTTTTTTGTAAAACTAAAATCATATTGGAAATTTTGATTTTTTATTTTGGAAAATGTCAAACCATTGGTTTTTTATTTGAGTTTCGTTTTTTTAAAAAAAAAATATATTTTCAGTTTTTTTTTTTTTTTTTTTTTTTTTTTTTTTTTTTTTTTTTTTTTAATTTTATAGATTTCTTTATCAACAAATATTGCTACAATTAAACAAAAATAAATAATTTGCTAAAACATAATACAAGAGGAAGTTTGTTCACATTTAGTCATTGAACTTTTTAGAGGGAAACAAACTTTCGATTTGTTCATATTTAGTCACTAAACTTTTTTTCGTTATCTATTTGCCACTAAACTATTGAACTGTTCACATTTTACCCTTATGACCGGTAACAGCTGGTCTTAAGGGTAAAATGTGAACAGTTTCAATAGTTCAATGACAAATAGATAACGAAAAAAAGTTTAGTGACTAAATGTGAAAAAAGTTGAAAGTTCGTTACCCTTTCAAATCATTATACCGCAAAAAAAATATAGATAAGATTCAAAAAGTTTTCAATTTGCACCATCAGTCTAAAATGAGAACTTGTTTGTAGTCTTGGTTCCTAAAAAATTTAAAAAGGGTGTTGTACCCTTTTAATTTCATTTTTATATTTTTTAATGTTTATTTAAACATTCTTTATATTAAAAATAAAATAAAAAAACTACCTCCCCCAATTTTACTAGGTTAATACCATATCATCTTTGTCTTGTCTCCTCCTCTTTCTAGAGTCACCTTCGGCAATACCTAATCTTTGTCGTTCCCCACGTCTCTACCGACAACAGCAATCGAGGCTACCGGCCACTCTCACCTACGATATCCCTTGATCACCTCACTCTCTCTCTCTCTCTCTCTCTCTCTCTCTCTCTCTCTCGTCACATGCTCCACCTTGAAATCATCGACATAACAAAGATGATGAAATCATCACCAGCTGCTCCTAATCAAAGCTGCTAAAGCTCTTTTACTTTCTTCTCTTAGAGGTGTGTGGTCTTCAAAGTCAAAAAAAAGAAACCGCAAGATTAGAGACGAGAAAACTAAGAAGAATAGATGTAAGCACCAATATGTGGGATGATAATGTGGTGGCGCATGGTGGTGAGATTCAGTGTTGAAGCACAATAGATCTCTTTTCAAAATACGACCTGGGCGGTACTCGACGGATTTTTCCTTATTTATTAGCGACTTGGTGCTTGAAAAAATGGTACATAGTGACATGAATATTGATTTTTCTTTTTTGGGTCTTTGAATCACCTAAGTCTTTTTCACGAGACAATTTGTCATCAATTAGAACATGGTTTTGTGAATAGGTTTTGCTGGATTTGTGTTATTTGAGAGTTTTGTTTGGTTTAGGTTCAACAATCCAATCATAGTTTTTTGTAACATGTTTGCTTAAATGATTGAAATTATTGTTTTTTTGCTAGTTTTCTCCATGCTTTTATACTTATTGTTCCCTAAACACAAATATTTGATTTTGTTCTTTCTGTGTTTAAATCACTTATGTATGTGTGTTTGTAAATCTCGTTTTTTCTGTTTAATTATGTTCAATTTGTATGTATTTGGGTGTGTATATGTGTTTGCGTCAAGAAGTGAGAAGGATTATACTGGGTGGGGCGGAGCTATGGCTGACAAATTTGGTGGTGGTGTTTGTAGGGATACAATGTAGGGTCGTGCAAGGAGAGATACATGGTGGAGGGATTTTTATTTTATTTTAATTTAAAAAATACTTAGACAAATCTTTAAAAAAATATTAGAAAGAAACTAAAAGGGAAAAATAGTCATTTCAAGTTTTGGAGGGACCAAAACCACATAAAAAAAAATCCAATTTTAGACCAATGATACAAGTTGAAAAGATTTTGAACCTTATCCATACTTTTTTGCTAACCACATGACAAAATTTGCAATTTACTCTATTTTTCAATAAAATTTAAATATTACACAATAATTATAATAATAATCATATTTTTAAGAAAACCTAAATAACCATCTTCTTTGAAAATCTAAAATTTTCTTACCTCCTTTTCTCACACAAACATATCAAAGAAAATGTTTTTTCAAAGTTTTCAACCATTCATAAAACTTGCAAACTATTAATATAATCGAAAACTGTCTTTTCAGAATTTATTATGATTTTTCCAACTACAAAGTAGCCTTCAATTTTGAATATGACAAAAGTTTCCTTATTTTCAGTCTATTTAAGGGTATTATTTTTTTGATATTCTGATGCACACTCCAAATTCCACTTTAAATACCGACTTATCGGTATATAATAAAATAGTTGTTTGCATTTTTTGATTGCGTTATCATTAAATCAACAGATGCAATCAATTAATACAACATGAGAGAATTTCATAACAAAGACACATAACATGTGGTATGGAAGAAGGGTCTCACGCGTGGGGGAAACGTTGTCACTTGTAACAAGTGGCCGATCTAGGATAAAAATCTACCAAGGTCCACCCTATAACTAACAATATTGTATCATTGAGGGAAGAGATTTTACAATTGTTCCCAAAAAAATTATAAAAGCATATGGAGTTTTTGATTTTTTTTCAAAAGTAATGAGAAGTCTAATGTGTAACATCTATAAAATTCAAGCCAATTTAAAACCTTTTCAAACATTCAAAAACCAAATTTATTACAAAAATGTTTTCAAAATAGCTTCATATCAGAATATCCTAGAAACAGAGTCATAAAAATGCAAGGAGGTGCACGATCACACCTTCACCTTCCCGCGATCGTCCGAAGTACCTAAAACAAAATCCAAAACTGTAAGCCCGAAGCTTAGTGAGTTTCCCCCAAAATACCAACGCCATATACACCATAACCATATAATAACAAACAACATGCATATAAAGTCTACAATATGACTGGACCGCCCTCACAGGGCCTTTAGTCTGTCTGGCCCACTCTCAGAACCTTCAACATGTCTAGTCCGCCTCACCTGGCCTTCAACCTGTCTGGACCGTTCTCTAGGCCTTCGGCCTGAGTGGTATGCCCCTAGGGCTTGCAGTCAATCCGGGCCACCCTGGGTATGTTGGCCTACAACACAAAGCAGGTTTGCCTCAACCCAACCCCACATACACAATCAACACATAATATCATAAGCTAGTATATACTACAGTCAGACTGATCTAACAGATCATTAATCATAGCATTATCCTATATACTAGGATACCGACCTAACAAGTCACTAACATAGCATCATCCTATATACCAGGATACCGATATGACATGTCAATAAGCATATCAACATGTAATAAACTCGGATACAAATCCGAAAAGGGTCGGTATTGGTACCTTCGACCCTATTAGTATAGTGATGACAACTCACCTCACAATGTCGATCAGAACTGAAATGTCAAACTCCCGAAATACGATTCCAAACACCAACATGTACGACCACCAATGATTCACTTCCATAAATAATTAAATACCCAATTTACCAAAATACCCTTAGAAGTCAAACTGGTCAACTTTTGGTCAAAGTTAAAGGTCAAGGTCAACAATCCATATTGACCTGACTCGTCGAGTGCAACTTACTGACTCATCGAGTTCCTTCAGAACTTAAGGAATCGTGAAAATCCCAGTTGACTCGTTGAGTTTCCAGGCAACTCGTCGAGTCCATGTAGTGTCCAATATGTCGGGAAAATACTCAAAATGGGGTTCGATTGCTTAGGGCTCTCTTCTGGACGTGAAAAGGTGGTAAGGAGGTTGGAAGGAAGGACTTAAGGTCCTTTAAATTGGGTGCAAACCCTAAAAGTTAGGGTTTTCATGCACAACCTCTACTCGTCGAGTTGAGGTCCACTAACTCGTCGAGTGGATTCCATAAACCACGTGGCCATAACCGTCTCTACACGACGAGTTGGGGCAACCAACTCGTCGAGTGGGTTTAAAAATGAATATTAAACTTTAAAATTTATACATGGGAGTCGGGGTGTTACATAATGGTAAAAAGTAAAATAGGGTAAATATATGTTCATTCCTAGTATAAGTTAAATAAGAGAAATAGAGAAAAAAATCTAAAATTTTTAAAGGAGATACCAAGATTTAAGCAAGTGGCGATTTCTCTACAATAAAAAGAGTAAATATTTTTTTTGTCAAAAATATAAGATGATATCCACTTCCTAATGTGTTATGTATTAACTGAATCACAAACTACAGTAACTTAGTACTAATATCAGAGTTGTCCTAAAAGCACGATTATGTTTTTAACTATGATTTGACAATCTCGATCCTTGAATATTTATGAATTTGTATTTACTTTTTGGTTCAATGACGACAACTCAGGTGAAAGTATGTTGGAGACTAATCCTTTATGCGAGTTGTCATCGTCCAAATAATAGCTACTTATTCTTACACTTATGAGGAATTTGTTAATAAAACAATATAAATTCTTTATAAGGAAATCATTGTAAAAATATATACATTTGTATTAATTTGGGATATGTACGTATTGCTTTCAATAATTTTTTTTATGTTTTTTTGTGAGTTATTATTTCTAATAGTTGACATTCATTTTGTATAATTTAATGGATTGGCTACTAAATAACACACATGTTACATATAACCACTGTATACTACTAAAATTGATAATATCATAATCTTATTTATAATAAAAAAGGTTCATGTATAATACATTATGCCTCCAAAATCTATATTGTTAGTCCAAAAAACCTAGAAATGAATTTTTATATCTCGATCAATGATCACTCATGTGAAAGATTAGTATCCGACGCACTTTCACACGAGTGATTATCAAAACAAGAATGAATAAACATTGATGACTTTTTTTTGGAACATCTCTAGGTTCATCGATAAAGGACTTGTTATTTAGTTGATGAATAACAAGATGACTTATCATTCAACTAATGAATACCATATCCTTTTGGCTAATGTCCTACCAATAACTAGGTTATGCAAAGAATGCAAATCAACTGCTCATCGACGACTTCAACTCTCGTTATCGGTTCTAGTCCTGTTCGAAAAAGGCATCATACAACAAACATGAATGCCTAAATGATTGTCTTCATTTATCTTGGTTTGATGGTCACTCTGACACAAAAAAGCATATGAATTTTATATAAACAAAATATTAATAAAAGGCAACATCTTGATTTTGGTACATGTTCTTCATTTTGCAAACATGTTCATGACTTATGAGCATGTTTTTGTCAATAACTTTTGAGCATGTTCATGATTTGTGAACATTAAGATGTTCATGATTTCAAACATATTCATGAATTTTGGACATGAAAAAAAAGTTTATTTATTTATTTATATACAACTAAAAGCACATTAGATAAGAGAATGTCCCACTTACATTTGTGCGAAAAGATAAAATAAAAAGAGTTTCCATAAATATTTATAAGTTTTAAAAATGTTGTTCACGACATATATAGAAAAATTTATAACTGTAACATCTTGATTTTCAAGTATTTACCTTTTAACCTCTTAGTATGAGAACTGATTGCATTTTAGCCCTTAGTGGCATTTTTGTAATTTTTGGAAGTGGGGTGAGTAAGCTAGGCCTACATTTTGTACGCTGGCATACATGGTCAGGGTGCTAACCCTAATTTTTAGGGTTTGGACCCTATTTAAGCATCCTTAAGTCCCAATTCCTCTATCTTTCATTAGCCTCCAACCCCAACTTCGATCCTTGCAAACCTTAATTCATTTTTGAGCATTCTTGAGCCATTTGTGGGTATTTTGGTGTTTATAGAGGAAAAGGAAGGAAGAGAGAACAACTTAGAAGCTTGGAACAACCTTGGATCAGGAAATTTTGCACCCTCTTACATCTCTGAAAGGTAGCAGGTAAAGCTGATATTCGGAGCAAAGACCTATTCGACTATTTGTTCAGACTGAAAGGTGAGTTTTCCTCACTATACTTATGGGTCGAAGGTACCAATGTAGACCCATTGGATTAGATATCATGGTTTGTTGTATGTTGTTATGTTGTAGTGATATGTTAGATATGTATCCTGGTATATAGGATGTTGCTATACGATAATGATCTGTAGATCTATATGGCTACATATATCTGCTAGGTATTGATTATTATGGTGTATGTTAATATGATATGGTATGTTGGGTTGAGGCAGTCCTGCTTAGTGTTGAAGGCCAAGACATCCAGGGCGGCCCGGATAGACTGAAGGCCTACGAGGCTGTCTAATCAGGCCGAATTCCCGGAGAGTGGTCCAGATAGGCTAAAGGCTTGGTGAGGCGGTCCAGACATGCTGAAGGCTCTGAGAGCGGTCCAAATAGTTTGTAGGCCTACAAGGCGGTCCAATCATGATGAAGGCTCATGTATGCATGATATCATTTTTATGGTGTGTGGTGATACCTTGGGGGAAATCACTAAGCTTCGTGCTTACAGTTGGTGTTATGGTTTCAGGTTCTTCAGATGATAGGGGCATGGCGAATGCGTGATCGTGCACATCCTTCAAATTTATGTTAATTGGATGTTGGGATACTCTGATTTTTGGGATGTTACAAGTTGGTATCAAAGCCCTGGTTTGAGTGAATTGGATGAACATTCGTATGAATCCATACTCAAACTATGGATCTGTAAAAGTTTTCAAATAGTTTCAAAATGGATTTCAAATTTTCTTTATAAAATAACCAAGGAATGATGCGATGTATGCGATCAGCCGGAGTAAGAGAGTATACCCCAAGGCCCAAGTTATCCACACTATTATTTGCTCATGATGATTATGATAGAATGACATGATCTGTAGATCTATATGGCTACATATATCTGCTAGGTATTGATTATTATGGTGTATGTTAATATGATATGGTATGTTGGGTTGAGGCAGTCCTGCTTAGTGTTGAAGGCCAAGACATCCAGGGCGGCCCGGATAGACTGAAGGCCTACGAGGCTGTCTAATCAGGCCGAATTCCCGGAGAGTGGTCCAGATAGGCTAAAGGCTTGGTGAGGCGGTCCAGACATGCTGAAGGCTCTGAGAGCGGTCCAAATAGTTTGTAGGCCTACAAGGCGGTCCAATCATGATGAAGGCTCATGTATGCATGATATCATTTTTATGGTGTGTGGTGATACCTTGGGGGAAATCACTAAGCTTCGTGCTTACAGTTGATGTTATGGTTTCAGGTTCTTCAGATGATAGGGGCATGGCGAATGCGTGATCGTGCACATCCTTCAAATTTATGTTAATTGGATGTTGGGATACTCTGATTTTTGGGATGTTACAAGTTGGTATCAAAGCCCTGGTTTGAGTGAATTGGATGAACATTCGTATGAATCCATACTCAAACTATGGATCTGTAAAAGTTTTCAAATAGTTTCAAAATGGATTTCAAATTTTCTTTATAAAATAACCAAGGAATGATGCGATGTATGCGATCAGCCGGAGTAAGAGAGTATACCCCAAGGCCCAAGTTATCCACACTATTATTTGCTCATGATGATTATGATAGAATGACATGCTATTAATAAGCTAAGCTTTCTTGCATGTTCTTTGTTTGGTTGTGGCTCTAGAGTAGGATCACCTGTTCGGGTTTCTATCTCACCTTTAAGTATATACGGTTATACATTCTTTGGATAGTTGGTATTTAGTATGTTGCTACGAGGTAGTGATCTGTTAGATCTGTATCGTGGTATATAGGATGTTGCTATGGTCTAGTGATCTATTAGATCTATATCCTAGTATATAGGATGTTGTTATACGGTAGTAATATGTAGATCTATATATCTACATGTACTTACTAGTTATCATCTGTTGGATTAGGTGTTTAAGCCCATAACTATAATTGGTATGTACTTGACCCGATAGTAGCATGGTCCTTTTGGGTTGCCTTCACCATAGCAACGAGACAAAATGAGTTTTGGAGTTAGAGGTTATTTAATGATCTAATAATATATTAATTGAGAAATCATATTATTTAATTAGTATTAATCAAAAATTAATTTGGAATTAATTTTGGGATTAAAAGAGACCGACTAAAAGTAAGGGGATTGATATTGCAGATCACTGATAGCTGCAATATTGGGCTGCTAGACTTCCTTGTGAAGGGTTGGACGAAATCTATAGGAGGCCCTATAGAAATCGTCCAAGGCCTTATAGAAAAGAGGTTCATGGACTGCTTAGAACCTAAGTCAAGAATTAGGGTTTTCACCTAGAAACCCTAGCAACCACAAGTATTTAAAGGCCCCTTGACCTCTCAATTTTGGGGACTGTTTCCAAGGGAATCCCGAGTCGAAATTCTGCTCTCCTTCTCCTCATTCTTTGCTTGTGGTGTTTGTGACCCCATTAGAGGTGTAATGTTTTGGGCACTAAGCTCTTGAAGGTCAAGATTAAGGAAAGGATTGCTTGTTACTACTAGTTAACAAGAAAGGTATTCTTCTAACCCTAGTTTAATTGTTGAATCCGAAAATTGTATGCTAGATTAGGGTTCTTGCTTTGGAAAATTAATTTGCATGTATAATTGAGAAAAACCTAAATCCAAAGCAAATAGGGTTGCATGTGCACCATAGGAATGTTGCAATGCTCAAAACCCATTAGTGGTATCCGAGATTAGGGTGTTTTTCTATTATATTTGATGTCATTGTGTTTTGCTAAAGTTGGAACAAAATTAATTTTGGCTCACTGACTGCTGAACTCAACGAGTCCTAAGATGGACTCGACGATTTGGACCAACCCGACGAGTCCAAGCCCTGACTCGATGAGTTGGTTCGTCTGTTGGTGGATTTTTCGGATTTCAGCTCAAAATTAGATAAGGATCATTACCTTAAATTGTTTTAACTGTTTAAATTCGAATTTTCTAATATGGTAATGAATATCCTCATCTAATTAAAAGATAATGTTCAAATTTTAAGATAATGTTCAAAATTATGTGATTAGTTTGATAATTTAAAATTTGATCTGGAAGTTTTGAAAAGTTTCAAAAATTTCCCTCAAGTTTTGGAATTTAAAATTTGATTAAAAAGTTTTTAATTTGGAAATATTAAATTCTAAAACCCTAGTGTTTTAAAAATTTAAAATACAAACCTTATACTATTATAATATTAAATTATTAATATATATATGTATGTATGTATGTATGTATGTATGTATGTATGTATGTATGTATAAGATGAGCCAGTCTTACCATTAGTAGGCCTCATTCACGAAGCCGATCTATAAAGGGGTATAAGGAAACTACCTATAAAATGGCGGTTGAATGGGTGTCCACTCTCACTCACCGCTTCCTTGATTGGCCGAGGTTCGTTAGCTGAACGGGTAGTCTAGGACATTAACTCCTCATTAATAAGTATAATGAAAGATTATAAAGTAACTAAATGTTTTTATAAATATCTAATCTTAGTTACTTTAGGAAAATGTGAAAATGATGTTATTCCATGAAAAGCACACTTTGCACCTTGCCAAATCGTTAGTGGAGCGTGTGCGGTTAACCGACACACTAACTTGGACTAACAAGTGTGGCAAAGGGTAGCTCGAGAATTATCATAGATTAATGGAGCATGTGTGGTTAACTAGCACATTAATTAGGTGGTAAATGACATCGAGAGTTCCAAGCTAATTTGCATGGTTATTCACACCTTGTTTGTGATCCTGGGTATCCCAGTCACAAACTTGAAGGGCATAATCGAGATTAAACATGCCATTAAAAAGTTCAATGAATCTCAAAAGAATCTAGGAATTTCATTTCATTTAAAACCTAATTCTTCAAGTTTCGTTTTTTGTGGTGGAATTAGTAAATCATCATTTACCTCCCTTCAAATAATTTGCAATTGGACTACGAGATCCCTCTTATGAATTGTGAATTATTGTGTTGGGTCATATCCTTAATATTTCATTTGGGTGTTATATTAAGGATTCTTTATCTAATATAAACTTTGTCATTTTTCTTTTTCAAATGTCTGGCTCAAACAAAGCTTCTGCTGGAACTCCAACTCCTCAAGCTCTTTCTATCTCATGAACATTTGTGCGAGGATCACCTTCGAAGGATCCAACTTCAATGATTAGATTTGCAACATTTGAATGGCCTTGCATTACGAAGAGAAGAAATGCGTTCTCGACAAGCATAAATGAGATCGCTGAAACTAAATCTACTCATGAACAGATAGCTGAGTATAGGGCTCACAAAAAGGACATGAAAAAGGTATCGTGTATAATGGTAGCCAATATGACTCCTGAGCTAAAATGGTTCTACAAGGACTACTGGCCTTACGAGATGTGCCAAGATTTGATGGAAAAGTACCATCAAAGTGCGCACCAAGAAAGCTACGATATTTTTGATGGGTTTTGGTCATAAGACATCCTATGTGCTCATACAAACCCTAATGCTTGGATCTAGGTTTCTCTATTGTACATGCTTTGAATCCAAGACTATAAACCCTAATTCTAGCATACAAGTAATCATATTAATATGTAATTAGGTTTAAGAACATACCTTGATTGTTATGTAGCAATAACAATCCCAAATCTCCTTGTATTGACTTTGGAAGGCTTAGAGTCACAAGTGTCACTCCTCTAATGGCTCACAAACACCATAAGCAAGTGGAGAAGGTATAAGGAGAGAAGTGAGAGGTTAGAATTCGTATCTAGGACCTCTTGGGAAGGGATACACGAATTCATGGCCCTAGGGGTGTTTATATAGGTGTAGAGATAGGGTTTCAGTCATTATCCTTATCTAGTTGATTATCCATTAAGCAACCAATAAGATAATCCTTGAATCCTTATCATACTCGAATTATAAGAGATTTACACCTCAAATTCGTTCACCATATATATAAGATAATCCTTACCTTATTTTGTAACTATCACATAATTACAAATCAGCCCCTCTAGTTTAATTAATTACATTTGATCACAAAACTAATTCTTAATTAATTATTGACCAATATTAATTAAACAAATATGATTTCTCCTTTAATATATTATTCTTATAACATATTAATAAATCATATTATCCTCTCTCTCTTTATTCATTTCTCCAATCAAGTTGCTTTGGTGAAGGCAACCCAAAAGGACCATGCACCATCGGGTCAAGTACATACCAAAATAGTTATGGACTTAGACACTAATCCAACAGTCTCCCACTTGGATAAGTCTAACAACTATTCTGCGTATGACTTCAGATCCTGATCTGCAATCGTAGCTTTCCAAAGCCGCTGTCAACTCTGATCATATCAGATACGCGTGTCCTTAGATGAGGGATCATATATTCCTCCATTCTAGATATCGTCTGAGATATGATTTCTAATCATTCTCTTTGTACTACTTCTCGATTTCCGATTTATGACAACAGACTAATTGAACAAATCAAATTAGCCCTAGCCCGGCCGAGCATTTACGTATGTCATCACTAAACCATCGAGGGGCCCAAAGATATCGCTTTTATCCTACTTTGGATAAAAGGAACGGATAAACTTTGATACAATGCTCGCTTGCACTCACTCACCGAATTACACACAACAATATGTTTTATAACACCAAGTTACTAGTGCGTTTGCATATTATCAATGTGCAACCGATTCGCAAGATACAACTCACACATCTCGGTTTCAAGAATATAAGATGTTATCGTCTCACCAATCACTCGTAATACAATTCATGGAGTGATCCAAGTGAGCGTGGGTTTAATCCAATGCTCAAATCATATTCATAAGCACTCATGAACGTTGCAGCAAACATTTGCTTATGTCTAATACTCTTCTAGACAATCCACACACCAATTCACGACAATCTTCATTCATATCTACTTCCAACATATGAACGACTGTGGCCCGTTCGAATAATTCGATTATTCTTAATAAACTCAATTATTCTGGAAGTCAAAACATGCAAGGTGAAACACAAGAATAATACTAATCCCATATGGCCTCAAACCTTTGAGTATAAACAAAACACGTTTTATTTATCACCATATCGATTACTCATTATTTGTCGTTTCGGGTAATCAACTTCGCATTTTAATTCCAACACTTGTCCCATGCTCCTAGTATGCACACAATGTTTACCTATGGTTCTTTCTTTTGCAAAATAGACAAATTGAACACATTTCCAATCATTCTCATTTTACAACACCAAATCCATTTTCTTAAGTGTAAGAATGTCAAATTCTTGTTACTTATAGAATACACTAGATTCTAACACTTTATGCAACGATCCTTTTGTAATGTCACTGCACCAAAGTCTCAAAGACTATTGCCAATGATATTACAAATTCCTCTATCGGAGATTGCTACAAGACAATTCCTTAGATATGATGTCTCTCACTCAAAGTACATTCCTTTGAACATCCTTTCGCATAAAGTTTCTAATCTAGACATAGATTTTACTTCCCAACATGGACATACTTCCATATTTTCTATATGACAACTCATTCTTAATAGAATCTTATCTATTCGTAATGATGTCGATATCGTCCATCCAATATGGAAACACTTCCATAATTTCCAATACTATACTTCCAACTACTCGCAAGCGACCAATCCTCGTCGAACTTTGGATTGTCCTTTGATAGTTGTTTAATTATTTTAGTCAAAACCAATTCTAGTCCCTTTTCCCTCTAAATGCACTATACATTTGGAAAATTTTAGAATGGTCAAACATTAAAGCATTCGCAATTGATCCTATACCCGAAGCGTATGGGACACGACGCATAATGTTTTATTTGCTATGTTCTCAAAATTCGAATTGCGAAGAGGAATGCCGTAATCACAATCGAAATTTTAAGAACACACTATGTACCTTTGACTAAATTTATCAACATTTCGCAATCTAATCCTTTAGATTTGAAATGAAGCATAATATTCTCTCCCTTAATTATAGCAAAAACAACCTTTCAACTCTTACAACTTTGCAAAGTATGACTCTTGTTTTCTATAATTAATATTGCCAACTATGCAATACGTGCCTTAATAATCATACAATCATAACATTTATGCTCCCACTATCATGATGATTATTATAAAACATAACACTTATGCTCCCACTAGCTTCGACATGTATTCATAAACATCTTAACTTCCAGAAAAACAATACTTATTGAATTTCTTAAGTTCATGTTTCTAATACTTAGTGCTTTGATAATCTTTTATCAAGGCTTCTTGAACTTATACACTTTTGCCTTAGATAGTTCATATGTGTGTCTTAACAATTAAGACTAATTGCCAAACCTCACAATTCAAATTATGGAAAGGGATGCCGTAACCATGATCGAATTTGAGAATGCCGTTTTACAATCACTATCTTTTAAAATCTTTCTTAGTGAAAGCATTTTCTCACAATCATTTTCATGAAGGAGGAAATCTTATGACACTTAGATTTAAACGGTGTATGTGTTCCTATCCATGCGAATTTGTTAAAAACCAAAGTTTACGACAAATTCAAACTCATATGGATCGAACTTTCTTAATCTTGATTTCTTGCCTTATGGTAGCACAGCTGCCCACCACGTCTTCCAAGTAGTTAAGTAGCTCACCTTTTCCTATCAATGTACTTTCCATTGATCAAGGTCCTTTCCTTTTATGCATTCAAATGAGAACTCATAGGACTCACATGCATAATTAACTCGATTGGATTGGCACAGAAACAAAATAATGTCTTTACGATAGGTTGTAAACCTCAACTCGTGTACTAGTGATGATCGATAAGGTTTATTTGATTTGTTCTTGAAACTTTTCGAGACCATTAAGACTCCCACTAACTCCTTGACATATAAGATTCTTTTGTCAATAAACATTTCTTGACAAACAAATTTTTCAAGAGTTAGTGTAGCTTGTATCAAAACACTTCATAAATTGGTCATAGTTGGTCTTTGTCTTATCCAAGACATCACAACTTTCCACATTTGATGAATGTTATAAACCTTTAATACTTTTTACTCATTGTCACAATCTTAACTTTAAGACTTGTTATTGGAACAAAGTATGATTGTCTTCTTGATTTGACCATTTCATCAATCTTTGATTCCTCTTCTTGGACATACAATTGTACCAAGACTCACTTAGAGGATCAATTGAGATATGGTTCTTAATCATTAAGACCTATCATAAAGCATAAAAGCCACTCTCTCTTCTTCTTAGAATGGAGAAACTCTTATCTTTCTGCCTACATGATTCTTCTTATTTGTTCTACTATTGATCTAAACCCTTTAATCAATTTAGAATTACACTTAATCTTGTAAGTATAATCATATTTACTAAGCCTTTTAGTAAATCATGACGAATATCTTTGTTATTCTTATGGTGAACTTGATCAACACACAACTTTGTGTACTCGATCTCCTAGTCCTTCACTTGACACATTGTCAATGAATTTGTCTAATTTCCAAATATGGAATTTCTCATTCATCATGCAACCAAGTTGCGTGATTCCAAATTTCTGTCCAATTGAAACTTGGGCGATGAGAAACTCTCCCTATTTGGTAAATTCTTGACTTTCCATCACATAATAAGAAACAAATCCATTATTGCTAATAATTTTAACATCAATTTTTCATACACGCCATTGTAAGGATAAATAAAATTTAAAATCAAAATTTATTTTATTGCGGAAAAATTTGTCCTTCACAATGCAACTCTTTGAAAAACTTATGCGAATACATCCTTCTTAGCAATCTAATTCTAACTCTAAGTAGTAGCTCAAGAATCTAATCTTCGAGAAACGCAATCGAAATCCATTCCTTCATGGTTAGATTCTGCTCACTTCTTCCCTTAAGCTTCTTTTCTTTTCTTTGATCCTTCTAAACATCAATTGTAATCTTATCACATTATGTATTCAGAACCTAGAATGAAGCTTAAAAGAGTTAGTTAATGGATTTTACCTAAATTAGAGCCATACGTTTCGACTCTCCCATCTCTTAGATCTCTTAGGTAAATAGGACAGCTTCGTCTCCAATGCCCCTTCTCTTGGCAATAAAAGCAAATTGACTCCTTTTGGAACAACACATGGAACTACTTCAGACATCGCCTTTCTCTTATGATCAAACTTTTCGATCATTGCATGTCTTTCATTGCCATTGTCTATATCCACAGAGGTGTCGAAGGCAGATTCACCAATCAACTTTGCTTTTCTATTGCGCCAAACCATTGCTGATTCAGCAGCAATAAGCATATAGGTGAGATCTATAAGGGTCACGTCGCGGTTCATCATATAGTACTCTCTTACGAACTCACTATATGAGTTAGGAAGTGATTGAAGAACCCAATCAACAGCCATCTCTTCACCGACAATGGATCCTATCATTCTTAGTCTATCAATGTGCGACTTCATCCCTAGGATGTGTGCACACACCGACTTTCCTTCTTTATGTTTACTTGCCAAAAGGGCTTGAGTGATATTGAACTTTTCAATTTTACAATCTTGTGGGTTAGGGAGAATAATTGGAGGAGGAGGAGGAAGTGAAGCATGATTTCTTGTTCCTCGATTGAATCGTGGAATATCATCTTCATGTGGAATGCTTGTTCCACGGGATTTGAGAAGACCATAGTTGTCGAACTTTGACATCGGGAGAAAAACGAATTCAAGTTAGTTGATTGATTGAGTCCTTGGTAAATCACCCAAATGAAATTCCAAGGCTAGGACCCAACACAGTATCCTACAACTCGGGAGAGGGATGCCGTAACCCAAATGCAAAACATTTGAAGGTAAGTGAATGACGATTCACTAATTTCCACCATGAAAAATGAAAAAGAAATTTAAGTTTTAAATCTATGAAAACTCCTAGATCCTTTGAGATTCATTGAACATTTCAATGGCATGTTTAAATCTCGATATGCCCCTCTAGTTTGTGACTGGGATGCCGAGGATCACAAAGCGGGTGTGAATAACCATGCAAACTACATGGTGCCCTCACATGTTACAATCACCTATTCGATGTGCCGGTAAACCACACACGCTCCACCGAACTATGACAAACATTGAGTCACCCTTTGCTACCTTTGCTTAGAACCATTTAATGTGCCGGTAAACCACACACGCTCCATTAACGTCTTCGCAAGGGCACAAAGTGTAATTTCATGGAATTGCATCAATTCACTTTTGCCTAAGTAACTAAGATTGGGAATTTGCGAAACATTTAGTTACTCTGTATTATACTTATAATGGAAGGTTTCGTCCTATCCTACCCGTTCGGCTAACGACCCTCCACTAGTCAAGAGTGCGGTGGGTAAGAGTGGATACCCATTCAATCGCCATTTTATAGGCAATTTCCTTAAACACCCCTTATAGACCAGCTTCGTGAATGAGGCCTACTAACGGTAAGACTGACTTTTACTCATACATATATATATAATGTCAGACTTTTAATCTTATATATAGTATAGGGTGTATTTTATACTTTTAAAATACTATGTGGTTAACTTTAATAATTACACTTTTAATTCAATTAAATTGTTAACCTAAACTTTTATGGATTTATTAAACCTCTTTTAATTATACTCCTTAATTAATTAATAAAACCATAAAGGGGTGATTTGAACTTTTCAAAACATTACTAGAGTTTTAGAATTTAACATTTCTAATTAACCTTTTAATCAACCTTTAAATTCCAAAACTTGAGGGCAAGTTTTGAAACATTTCAAAACATTAGGGTTTTAACTATTTAAATTTCAAAACAACAAAACTTTTGGGGTTCAAATTTAAACTATAAAACCTAAAGGGATAAATTGAAACTATTTCACAAGATAATTCAAATCTAAATTACAAATAATCAAACTTTATCTAATAAAACAAGTGATTATCTAAATTTTGACAATTATCTTCTATTTTGGTAAGGATAATCACATAATAATGAAAAAATTCGGATTTTATCACAAAAGCAAGTTTATGGTAATTATCCAAAACCAAAACAGGAAGAAAATCGCGAATCTGAGCTGTCAGACCCTTTGACTCGTCGAGTCTGGACCTGGACTCGTCGAGTACAGCTGATATGTGCATATTTAGTGTGTATTAAGTGTAGTTTATTATTCATATATTAGCTAAATTGTTGCATATTATGGACAAAAGGTACTTAAAAGTGTTAAATTGTGTTTTTCAGTCCAAAGATGAAGCTCGGAAGCGAAAGGAAGCAAGAGAAGCGGTTAAGAGCTCAAGAGTGGAAAGAAGAAAGAAAACAACCAAAATAAGGCTTCTACTCGTCGAGTTATCTCTTGACTCGACGAGTCCGGTCGCGGATTCAGAAAGATAAGCATTCGGAAGTCAAGACAGTTATCAGGTTACGACTAATGTGAGAGGGACTCGACGAGTCGCCATATGACTCGACGAGTCGGTATGCATATATAAAGATAACTCTTTAATGCAGAAAGTGGAGAATTCTGGGAAGTTTCAGAGGTGTTAAGCTGCGAATAAGAAGCCAGAAGAACCCTAGAAGTCGACCAAAGAAGCTAGAATCCAATTCCGGGAGTAATTGAGGCATAATTTCATCATTCTACTTAATTCTTTTGTTTTGTCAATATGATTAAGCAACTTGAACTTATTTGTTTGCTGTTATTCACCTTAGTTATGAACTAATTTCTTTATACTTCTGTTTGGGGATACAAAGTTGACAATATGGTTTGATTGATTGGTAGGATTAATTCTAAGTTGGTGATTAATTGTTATTTTAGCTTGGTAAAGAACCTTGTGTATGAATGATAATTTATTTTCTGTTAATAGGAAGATAGTTAATTAGCATGAACATCTATTAATTATCAACCTCATATGATAAGTGACCACTAAATCATATGTCTAGGATTAATGAATATGAAACTAGGATTAATAAGTAAATTGAGTAAATTCATGTGCAAGCTTGTAAGATGACTATTGAACAAGAGGTTAATTAAGAATAACAATTCAATTAGCTATTGCAAGTCTAACTTAACCCGAATAATTAATCTAGTAAATATAATTAAGTTAAGCAATTGGCCACTGTTTGAATTAGTTTATTTGCTAAGGATTAGGGTAGTGAACACAACTTAATCACTTGAATCGGTAACCAACGAAAGAATTAATCCATTGCACTATTACCTTAAAAGCAACCATAAAGTTAACCGAGTTGAACTAAACAGAAGTTTCTTTCCCATTATTGAATCTAGTTAATTTGTTCTTTTCTAGCCTTGCATTAGTTTTGTTTAATAAGTTTCTAGTCTTGTAAAACTAGAGAAAAACCCTTATTTGCTAAAGTAATTTAGATAGAATTAGTTTTTAATTCAATTTGCCGTTCCCTGTGTTCGATACTCTGCTTATTTAGCTATACCACAATTGATATGTTCACTGCCTTTTGTGTGTTATTTGATAATTAAAGTAGGATTAAAACTAAGTGAGTTTTACACACATCAAGTTTTTGGCGCCGTTGCCGGGGAACGGTTCTAAAATTAGCATTAAATTCTAATTCAATCGACCCTTTGTGTAAGATTCATCTTACGCAAAGTTAATTTCTGTTCAATTTTTGTTTAAGTTTTTTAAAAAAAAAAAAAAAAAAAAGGTTCACTGATTTTCACGTGAACTCGCCGAGTGCATTCGCCCCGACTCGGCGAGTCTGACGCTGAATCAGATTGAATTTTTGTTCTTTTTACGCGTTCTGTTTTGTTTTAAGTTGCAGTTAGTTAATGAACCGAGGATCTTCTACACCTCTAATTCCTCCTCTTGAAGATCCGGAAACCGCATTAAGAAGAAACAAGGGCAAAACCGTTGGAGAAAACACTTCTTCAAAGAACTCACCACTCAAAAACTTCAAATCCGTGTTTGGCAAGAAGAGGAGCAGCAAAGCAGGAGCATCCAGTGCGTCGTTGTCAACCGAAGATCCGATCCCGAAAGACACCGAATACGAGACCGAAGAAGAAAGCGAGCACACATCCGATATTGAAGAAGACTTAGCCACCGCAATGGCTAATATTGACGAGATCCCCATGGGGGAGTGGAAGAAAAGGATGCGTGATGACACCGGCCCGGGACTTGTGCAACCCGCAATCCCCGCTACCGCTACGTTCGAACTAAAGGGTCATATTCTCGCTCAACTCAAGGAGATACCATTTCACGGGAGAGATCATGAAGACGCCTATAAGCACTTAGATGAAGTAAATGACGTGGCGGATTACTTCAATGTACCTAATGTGCCCCGCGAGGTCCAGCTACTACGCATGCTTCCTGTCACGTTCAAAGGAGCTGCAAAGGATTGGTTGAAGTCACTCCCTCCCGGATCAGTTACTACATGGGCGAAAATGAAAGAAGAGTTCATAGATCACTTCTGCCCGCCTTCCAAAATAGCCAAGCTAAAGAAAGCCATTGCCAACTTCGAGCAACAACCCAGCGAATCCCTATATGAAGCCTGGGAAAGATACAAGAGCCTACTTCGAAATTGCCCCCACCACGATCTCAATAGCCAACAAGAGGTCTCTATCTTTTATGATGGAGTGAATGTCACCACGAGGCAACTACTCGATTCACAAGGCCCACTCACTCGAAAGACACCTCGAGAAATAAAGGAGTTAATTGAAGAATTCTCTAGGCACTCTAGAGAATACCACAACCCGAGGAATGAAGTGAGTCGCGGAGCAGTAAATTCGGTAAACGATGGTATGGCGGCGGTGATAGCGAAACTCGATAGCCTAGACCGAAGAATGACGAAAATGGATTAAACGATCCATGCCATTAGAGTTGGATGTGAACATTGTGGCGGTCCTCATCTTACTAAGGAATGTGATCGAGATGAGAATGGAAATAAGAAAGCTCAAGTATGCTACTCCAGCGGTGATAGATATGATGAAGACTGGAGGAAACCGAAGAAGGAGTGGCTCCCATACGAAGAGTACAGGAAGGCGAAGGAAGAAAAATATAAGCAGAAGGAGAGGGGTTATTATCAAAAGGAAGAACCGGTGACGGACAAGAAGACGAACTTAGAAGACATACTTACAAAATTCATAAGCGCGTCCGAGAAAAGGCATAATGATCATGATGTAGCAATGCAGGAAACCAGAAACATGTTGAAGAATCAGCAAGCCTCTATTCTCAACATAGAGAAACAGCTGGGCCAACTTGCACATCAAGTAAACGAAAGAAGACCGGGCCAACTTCCGAGCGACACCCAACCCAATCCAAGGAACGAGAACGTGAGCGTTATAACCTCCAGCGGTGAAGAAGAATTGGCAGAAACACTAAGGGTTTCCAAAGGGAAGGCAGAAAAGGAAGAAGAACCAGAACGAGAAGAACTCGATCCGACTCGCCGAGTCACCAAAATGGACTCGACGAGTCCAGTCGGGAAGGATAAAAAAGCAAGTTTTCTGAAGACATACAACCCTCCTTTGCCATACCCATCCAGAGCCATTCCTTCAGAAAAAGTTCAAGCCTATAGAACCTTCATGGAGCATGTTAAAGCCTTACAAGTCAATATGCCATTCGTGGACACAATGCTCCAAACTCCCAAATACTTTAACTTGCTTAAGGGTTTGTTTGCTGCCAGGAAAGATCTTGCTGAAGTCGCGGAGATATTGATGAGTGAGCTACCTGAGAAGAAGGGTGATCCGGGTAATATAGTAATCCCGTGCCAATTTGGCAATGATGTTTCCACACGAGCTTTGGCTGATTCAGGGGCAAGCATTAATTTGATGCCCTATTCATTCTTTAAGAAGCTAAATTTACCAGCGCCAAAGCCGGTAAATATGAGAATCCATTTGGCAAATAAAACAATTATTCATCCACAAGGCATATGTGAAAATCTCCTTATCAAAGTAGACAAGTTTATCTTCCCAGTAGACTTCGTGGTGGTGGAGATGAAAGAAGACCCCGAAATACCAATTATTTTGGGCAGAACATTCTTAAACACCGCATGTTCCCTAATTGACATATCCGAGTCTACTTTGACATTAAGAGTGGGTGATGAGTCGGTGATGTTTAAAGCTAATCCAGAGATCAAGCAAGAAGAAGAAAAGCGAGAAGAAATCTCATTTATCCAATTAGATGATGAGGTATTGCAAAAAGAGCTTGATATTTTATTAAAAGAAGACCCAAGTAAGTTCACGTTACACTCAGAAGAAGTTTCAGATGCTGACAAAGACTTGGAGGAGCTAGAAAAGCTACTGGAAGGAGCCGACTCAGACAACGATCCAGAATTGATGAAACCCGACCCGACTCGCCGAGTCGACATAATGGACTCGACGAGTCCAGTCGATTTGGAGAAAAACTTAACTCAAGCTGATTTCTTTGTTGATAGTTCTTCACATACCTTGGATTCAGTTACTGTGAGTGATTCTTTGGAAGAACGATCTGCAGAAAAAGTAAAAGGAATGGAGGTCCAACACGCCAACGTGGCATGCCTTGATATGATGCCATTTGGAAAAGGGTCGAGCACAAAAAAGAATGAAGCCATAAATGGAAGCGGAGCGGAAGCTGATCCCCAATTCACCACTAAACCTAGAGCACGGACCAATATGAAGTATGAAGTTATCAAATTTAAAGAAAAGGAGGTTCAAAAATTGGTGAAAAAGCATGGGTTGAAAAAGAAGAAGAGGAAAAGAGAGGCCCAACCAGCTGAGGATGATACAGCGAAAAAGAGAAGAGACGAATTGAAAAGGGCTTACAAGAAAAAGATTCACGCCTACAAGACTAAGTATAAACCGCAAAAAGTACGGCGCACATTCCCGATGCTTGAAGGCGACAAAACGTAAATGGGAAGGAGTCTAGCTAATGACTCCTCAAAAAGAAGCGCTTGGCGGGAGGCAACCCGTCGTTAGAGTTTGCTTTCTTTTACTCTTTAGTTTTTTTTATTTATTGTTTTTGTTTTGTGTTTTAATGTTTTTTTTGTGTTTTTGTGTTTAAACAATTTGCATTTTTATTTTGTTTTATTTTTGGTGTGTATGCTTTAAGTTATTATTTTGTTTAATAGTTGTTTGCTTTAAGTATTTTCAGGATTGCATTTTGATTGCTTAGGATGAGGTAAAGCATGGTTGTTTTTACGTGTGAGAGCGAGTCAAGGAAGCGAGTTTTTAATGTCAAAGTGTCAAGTCCGGTCTTAGGAGTGTGAGCGATTGAGTCTGCATGTGAGGAAGCGTTAATGAAGTTGTTATGGACTCAAACAGTTGCGACATACCTAGATTTTTCATTCAGGTGCCAACTCGTCGAGTGCACTAAGTTGACTCGACGAGTCGCTTTGTATTTCCAGATATTTTCAGAATGCGCGCTGCTACTCGGCGAGTCCATCAACAGACTCGACGAGTCGATCATTTTATTATCCGAATGACTGTTGATTTGGTGCTACTACTTATACCACTTGCATCCTTCTACTTCCATATCCATTCTTGAAGATCTTATGCCGATTTTCGCATGTTTAGAGCGACCCACACGATACATGGATGAGATTGTTCCCATGTATGAAGTTTATTGAAGATGGAGCTTACATGAGAGTGATCAACCTATCCGCTGCTATCCTAGGGGAGTTTGTTCCGATTCCCTCTTTATTTTTATGTTTCTATGCATAGTATGCAATGAGGGCATTGCATCACATAAGTGTGGGGTAGGGGGTTGGTTACATAATAGTCAATTTTCAAAAATTTTGCATACCAAAAGGATTATTTAGGATCTAATTTAGGAAATTTTGATAAGAAAATAGGATTTCATGTTAGAATTGTGTTAATAATTGCATGACAACCCAAATGTTTAGTTGAGCCTATATACGTTCTAGTGCATTTGTGGCTTCCTTATTTCAGTGAAATCATGAGACAAAAACACGACCTTGCTCAGCCTGAGGGATGCAATATGTTTAGCAGCCTAAACCTGAAATGTATCCAGGAAGATTTTTATCGTTAACCAATAAAGGTTGAAGTTGAGCGCCCCTGCTTAAGCATGTAGGGTTTTGAGTGAAAAAAAAAGTAAGTTACATGTTAAAAAGAGAGAGAGAATTACAAAAAAAGTTTGAAGAATTTTTGGAGCATCAAAGTTAAAGTAAAGATTTGAAGATTGAAAATTCTGAAGAAATCCAAAAAGTTGAAGATACCAAAAATCAAACAACAAAGGTGGTGAATTCAAAGATATTCAAGATCAAATTATCAAGCAAGTGAAGAATTCCAAAGAGCTTCAAAGTGGTATCGAAAAGTTGTAATTCTAGATTATGTATGCTTGGGTTGCTCAACCAAAAATACCTTGAGGGTAAAGAGGTTTTCTGAGGATGGATTCGGAGGGTTGCATAAAATGAGCATAGTTCGGGGTGAGTGGGCGAATGTTTATGAGGATTGTGAGTATTTGAAGTATGGGGGGTTTTTAGGAATTTTAGACACAAATGCATGCGTTACGGTCTTGGCATAATGGCTGGGTTGGATTGGAGTTATTATATGTGATTCTAATGTGTTAAAATTCAGTTTTGCTTGAGGGCAAGCAAAAGACAAGTGTGGGGTATTTTGATATGTGCATATTTAGTGTGTATTAAGTGTAGTTTATTATTCATATATTAGCTAAATTGTTGCATATTATGGACAAAAGGTACTTAAAAGTGTTAAATTGTGTTTTTCAGTCCAAAGATGAAGCTCGGAAGCGAAAGGAAGCAAGAGAAGCGGTTAAGAGCTCAAGAGTGGAAAGAAGAAAGAAAACAACCAAAATAAGGCTTCTACTCGTCGAGTTATCTCTTGACTCGACGAGTCCGGTCGCGGATTCAGAAAGATAAGCATTCGGAAGTCAAGACAGTTATCAGGTTACGACTAATGTGAGAGGGACTCGACGAGTCGCCATATGACTCGACGAGTCGGTATGCATATATAAAGATAACTCTTTAATGCGGAAAGTGGAGAATTCTGGGAAGTTTCAGAGGTGTTAAGCTGCGAATAAGAAGCCAGAAGAACCCTAGAAGTCGACCAAAGAAGCTAGAATCCAATTCCGGGAGTAATTGAGGCATAATTTCATCATTCTACTTAATTCTTTTGTTTTGTCAATATGATTAAGCAACTTGAACTTATTTGTTTGCTGTTATTCACCTTAGTTATGAACTAATTTCTTTATACTTCTGTTTGGGGATACAAAGTTGACAATATGGTTTGATTGATTGGTAGGATTAATTCTAAGTTGGTGATTAATTGTTATTTTAGCTTGCTAAAGAACCTTGTGTATGAATGATAATTTATTTTCTGTTAATAGGAAGATAGTTAATTAGCATGAACATCTATTAATTATCAACCTCATATGATAAGTGACCACTAAATCATATGTCTAGGATTAGTGAATATGAAACTAGGATTAATAAGTAAATTGAGTAAATTCATGTGCAAGCTTGTAAGATGACTATTGAACAAGAGGTTAATTAAGAATAACAATTCAATTAGCTATTGCAAGTCTAACTTAACCCGAATAATTAATCTAGTAAATATAATTAAGTTAAGCAATTGGCCACTGTTTGAATTAGTTTATTTGCTAAGGATTAGGGTAGTGAACACAACTTAATCACTTGAATCGGTAACCAACGAAAGAATTAATCCATTGCACTATTACCTTAAAAGCAACCATAAAGTTAACCGAGTTGAACTAAACAGAAGTTTCTTTCCCATTATTGAATCTAGTTAATTTGTTCTTTTCTAGCCTTGCATTAGTTTTGTTTAATAAGTTTCTAGTCTTCTAAAACTAGAGAAAAACCCTTATTTGCTAAAGTAATTTAGATAGAATTAGTTTTTAATTCAATTTGCCGTTCCCTGTGTTCGATACTCTGCTTATTTAGCTATACCACAATTGATAGGTTCACTGCCTTTTGTGTGTTATTTGATAATTAAAGTAGGATTAAAACTAAGTGAGTTTTACACACATCAACAGCTGACTCGGCGAGTTCACCAAGTGACTCGGCGAGTCAAACATTCAGAAACTCAAAAAATCGATTTTCAGTGCTTATTTCGATCAAATATGCATCAATACAATTGAAACCAATCTAGGCTATGATACCACTGATGGGTTTTGGTCATAAGACATCCTATGTGCTCATACAAACCCTAATGCTTGGATCTAGGTTTCTCTATTGTACATGCTTTGAATCCAAGACTATAAACCCTAATTCTAGCATACAAGTAATCATATTAATATGTAATTAGGTTTAAGAACATACCTTGATTGTTATGTAGCAATAACAATCCCAAATCTCCTTGTATTGACTTTGGAAGGCTTAGAGTCACAAGTGTCACTCCTCTAATGGCTCACAAACACCATAAGCAAGTGGAGAAGGTATAAGGAGAGAAGTGAGAGGTTAGAATTCGTATATAGGACCTCTTGGGAAGGGATACACGAATTCATGGCCCTAGGGGTGTTTATATAGGTGTAGAGATAGGGTTTCAGTCATTATCCTTATCTAGTTGATTATCCATTAAGCAACCAATAAGATAATCCTTGAATCCTTATCATACTCGAATTCTAAGAGATTTACACCTCAAATTCGTTCACCATATATATAAGATAATCCTTACCTTATTTTGTAACTATCACATAATTACAAATCAGCCCCTCTAGTTTAATTAATTACATTTGATCACAAAACTAATTCTTAATTAATTATTGACCAATATTAATTAAACAAATATGATTTCTCCTTTAATATATTATTCTTATAACATATTAATAAATCATATTATCCTCTCTCTCTTTATTCATTTCTCCAATCAAGTTGCTTTGGTGAAGGCAACCCAAAAGGACCATGCACCATCGGGTCAAGTACATACCAAAATAGTTATGGACTTAGACACTAATCCAACAATTTTTGCCTCGTTAATAAAACCCAAGATGAAAGATGGAGAGTCCATCACGACCCACTTGCAAAGAATGCAAATGTATGTGGATCGTTTTCTGAAGTTGAACGTCAACTTTGACGAAGTGCTGGAGATTGATATAATCCTCCACTCTTTGCCTCCTTATTATGACCAGTTCAAGATGACTTATCATATGAACAAGGAGGAAGTCACTTTAAGCAAACTTCAAGGTTTGTTAAGAACTGTTGAAAGTGGACTTAAAGGCAAAGCTATCAAGTCCACCCTTGGTTCAGCTGCCCCGACCCTTGGTCTAGGACATGGAAAAGGGAAGAAGAGGAAAGCTTCCTCCAAGAACCACAAGGGAAAGTCCCACGATGGATCTGCTTCAAATGGATCCAAAGGTAAAGCTGGTTCTGCCACTCCCTCATCCAATCCCAAAGAAGAAATATGCTTCTACTATCACGACAAGGGGCATTAGAAACAAAGCTGCCCTAAATACTTGCAATAATCAAGGATGGGAAAATAAAGCCCACCTTCGTAGGTATTTATATGTAACATCCCCAATTTCATAGCTAGACTATATCAATTTGTTTATGCTTTATTCGAAAATCAAAGTACCCTTTTAAAGAAAAGTATTGCGGAATTTGTTCCCAAAAGATAAATACAATAAAAAAATTATAAAAGCATATCCAAAGAAATGTATTTCATTATATTAAAACATCAGGATGTCATGTTCGATACAGATCAAAAGCATAAACAGAACAACATATGCCTTACAACATTTATTTATATCTACTGGACTTTAATCCATAATCCCTCGTCAAGTCATCCAATTATGCTCATGTGCCACTACCTGTAATACAAGAAACTGAGTGGGCCAGGCCTGGGAGCCAGGTGAACACATAGAGTTTTCAACCCACAATAAATAAGTTTATTAATTTCATCAAACCCAACAAAACCGATTACCCATTTCCATTATCCTCACTTTACGTCCCTAAAGCATCTAATATAAGGGACCTATCCTGAGGATTTTCATCGGGGAGGACACTACTGCAAAGGGAGTTCCTCAACAATAATTTTCCGTAAGGAAACCATGAGGGGGATGGAGTACAATGGTGAACACATCGTTCAAAAACATCTGCAGGTTATGAGCCTGCTAGCGTTACACTAGACCATCAAATAGTCTGTGGTCGTCATCTATACTCCGCTAGATGACTGAATCATTGTCAACATCGAGGCCTTTCATCATTTTATCACACATCATCTATTTCATCTACCCATGTTTTACCCCAACATTTTTGTAGATATAAAATACATATACAATTTAAATCGTTTAAAACTTGTGTAAAAATGCTCATCCAGCATAGATATCAAGTAAACTGATAATATGCACACATAGCACGTAATTAATACAAATACTTCATATCTATGTGTAAGATGAAAGTGACTATGCACTCACTTGTTAAAGTGATGATTCCAAACTTGGGCAGTGCTTTGCTTCTACGATTCTATTTTCCTTCGACGAAACCTAGCATTATTATCGCTAAGTTTTAGTCTAATCTTTATTGTGAATAATTATTAGTCTAGATTCCTAATTAACTCAAAGTCTACTTCATGATCTATTAAGTAAGGAACAACCAGGTAGGATCATATCGGAGGTAGAGTCCGTTTGGTATACGAAGTATACTGTTTGGAAATTCCATTTTAAACACCTCACCAAATCACAGCCTAAACATCATTCCTATAAGTAGATCAATCAGTATAACGACTTTAAATCATTGATAAATCATATTGATAGGTTCATACTAACGATATTATATTTAAACATAAGTTATATTTAAAGTAGGGAAGGCGTATCTAACTTACAATGCATTTTCCTAATAACCGGGCTCTCCTGGAGCAGATCTTCTGATCCGAAAAGCTCTTTTTCTCGGAGCCGTTGAGCGCTCCAGAGCTTTCTTCTAGCGCTAGGGGAGTTTCCTAAGGCTTTAGGGGAGGGGGGGGGGGATTGGGACGTTTAAAGATAAGTTAGAGAGTGAAAGAGAAAGGTAGAGGTGTGAAGAAATAGGGGTGGAATGGGTTCAATTTATAGGCTGAAAAATGGCTCAACTTGGTGCCACATGTCACCATCTGGTGGCAAGACTTGAGGAGAAAGCAATGACCAGATTCAGCCACATCACCCCCTTTGCAGCAGCACCCTGCCAACTTTTAAACCCAGTAACTTTCGCATACAAACTCCGTTTTCGACGTTCTTTATATCCACGCGTAGGTGGAGACGTCATCTATGACTTTCATTTAGACTCGGTCAACTAATTCTCGGACGATATTAAAGTAATCAGTATGAAGATATTACATTGTTAACGACCGTGTAAAATTCATAACTTCTACATACGGACTCCGTTTTTCGACTGTCTCTTTATTGTTGAGCTCCTATTAATGAGATATTCAATTCTTATTTAGTTTGTGTCAGCTAAAAATCTCTCGATCTGAAATTCGAATTCCGGGCTGTATACTGCTTTGCAAAATCTTAGAAAAATGATAACTTCCTCATACGAAGTCAGATTTTGACGTTCTTTTTATGTACCCTCTCAGTTTAATGTATACTAAAACTTTCATTTAGATATATAAGGCCAAAAAGTAGTTTATCAAGAAAACACTTTTTACGATTCCCGGTACCATGTCGGTTTTGCCGTAAAACTTTGACATATCAAAACTTCTTCGTTATAACTCGGATTTCGGTGTTTTTTATTTTTTCAGAATCCCTGCCACGACCACTACCACTTTCTTCATAGATATTGGGTTTATCTACACTTTTATTTTTGACTCTTATTTTCACTCTTAATTTATTATATTTTATAAATAAGTATAATGCACATAAAATCACACAATTCACATAATATTCAAGTAATTCCTCTTTATTACT
This sequence comes from Lactuca saligna, assembly GCF_052625555.1. Taxonomy (NCBI): domain Eukaryota; kingdom Viridiplantae; phylum Streptophyta; class Magnoliopsida; order Asterales; family Asteraceae; genus Lactuca; species Lactuca saligna. The sequence continues at coordinate 62,820,544 of NC_136425.1, forward strand.
TCAAAGTGGGTTACAATGGTTGACCCTAACTATTACATCATCACATTAATGCTTAGCCTAGAAACACAGGCGTTACAATTCTCTCCCCCTTAGGATGATTCTGTCCCGAAATCATGCATCAGGAAGCAGATGTGGATAGTGACTCATCATGTGACTCTCTATTTCCCAGGTGAGGTTTGACCCATTCGTATGTTCCCATCGCACAAGCACTAAGTCGACCATCTTCCATCGTAAATTCTTTGTCTTACGGTCAACAATTGCCTTAGGATCTTCGATTAGCCTTTTATTTTCATCCATCCTTAACTCTGAAATTAGAATTATGTCGGGAACTTCTCCCCTGAACTTTCTCAAATAACACACATGAAAAGTGTTATGAATACCATCTAGTTATTCTGGTAATTCAAGATTGTAAGCTAGGTTCCCAATCCTCTAAAGAAATTTGAGTGGTCCAATAAACCTTGGACTCAACTTTCCTCTTTTTCTGAATCTTATAAGTCCCTTCCACGGTGAGAATTTAAGCAAAACCGAATCTCCGACTTCGAATGTCAACGATTGTCTTTTCTTGTCAGCATAGCTCTTTTGACGATCCTGAGTTGCTAACATCCTTTCCCTAATCACCTTTAGCTTTTTAGCAGTCTGATGGACTATTTCTGGTCCCTTAAACTGCTTTTCTCTAGCTTAAAGCCAACAAGGCGGCGTACGACACTTCTATCCGTACAAAGCTTGATAAGGCTCCATCTTGATGCTTGAGTGGAAACTATTATTGTAGGAAAACTCTACCTGAGGTAAGTGTTCATCCCAGTTACCTTGGAACTCTAGGGTACATGCTCTTAGCATATCTTCAAGTGTTTGAATCGTTCTTTCGCTCTGACTATCAGTCTGTGCATGGTAAGTTGTACTTAAACACAACATCGCACCCAATTCCTCTTGTAGACTCCTCCAAAACCTTGACGTGAAACGACTATCACGATCTAATACAATCGTTAAAGGAACACCATGAAGTGTTACTACTTCCTTCATGTAAGAATTTGCAAGCTTATCCATAAACCATCTCTCATTGGCTGCTATGAAGTGTGCACTCTATGTGAAATTATCCACGACTACCCAAATCATGTCATGTCCGTTCTTTATCCTGGGTAGTTTAGTCACAAAATCCATGGTGATGTCTTCCCATTTGCCCATAGGTACAGGTAAATGTTCTAAAATCCCATATGGTTTCTGATATTGTGCCTTAACTCTTGCACATGTTACACACTCGGCGACATACTTTGCAACATCGAGCTTCATTGTCAGCCGCTAGTAGTAGGGTTTTAGACCCCTATATATTTTAGTGCTATCGGGATGAATCGAGTACATGGTCTTGTGAGCTTCTTCCATCATAATATCTCTTACTCCTCCCATCTTAGGTACCCAAATCCTATCTTGGAATACCTTTAATCCTTGATTGTTTGTACCGAACACTAGCATTTTGCCCAAACGTTCTTCCTTTCGGTCATTTTCCTCTAAAGCTTCTTCTTGAGCTTTCTTAATGCTTTCCACAATCGTTGAGACAACTTCAATTCTCAACGCTCTTGGCCTTTTCCTTTCAAGGTTTACCTTTCGACTTAGAGCATCAACGACAACATTTGCTTTACCAGGGTGGCAAAGTATTTCACAGTCGTAATCCTTGAGTAACTCTAACCAGCGTTGTTACCTCACATTTAATTCCTTATGATTAAAGAGATACTGAAGACTCTTATGATCAGTGAAAAGTTTTCACTTCGTGCCATAAAGATAATTCCTCCATATCTTTAGGGCGAATACGACTGTTGCCAACTCCAAATCATAAGTGTGGTCGTTCTTTTCGTGCTCTTTCAATTGTCGAGATTCATATGCTATCACCTTTTCCCTTTGGTTTACAACACAACCTAACCGAAATCCAGATGCATCGATATTAATTGTGAAGTCTTCAAATCCGTCGGGTAAGGAAAGAATTGGAGCTTCACACAACTTTTTCTTTAGCTTCCCGAATGCTTCTTCGTGCTTCTCACTCCAAGTATAAGTAGCTCCTTTATGGGTCGCTGTCAATGGAGTATCTATTGAATAAAATCCTTGGATAAACCTTTGATAATATCCAACTAATCCCAGAAAGCTTCGAATATCCATGGGACTTTTCGTTCGTTCGCACTTCATCACAACTTCGATCTTTACTGGGTCAACCATTATTCTATCCTGGTTAACCACATGACCTAAGAATTACACTTCTCGAATCCAAAAATCACATTTGGAGAACTTTGCATATAGCTTCTCCTTCTTCAATACTTCTAACACCTCTCGTAGATGCTTGCCATGCTCTTCCTGGCTCTTTGAGTAAATCAGAATGTCATCTATGAACACTATCACAGATTTATCGAGGAATGGTTTACAAACCCTGTTCATCAAATTCATGAATGTTGCTGGAGCATTTGTTAGTCCAAATGACATAACCAAAAACTCATAGTGTCTGTATCTCGTTCTGAATGCGGTTTTCTCAATATCTTGCTCTCTCACCTTCAGCTGATGATATCCTGACCTAAGATCGATCTTTGAGAAATAGATCGAACCTTGCAGCTGATCGAATAGGTCATCAATCCTCGGCAATGGATACCTGTTCTTCATCGTTTCCTTGTTCAGCTCTCGGTAGTCTATGCACATTCTCATGCTTCTGTCATTCTTCTTCACGAGTAACACTGGAGCTCCCTAGGTTGATGAACTAGGTCGAATGAAACCATTGTCCAACAACTCATGAAGTTGCGTTATAAGCTCCTCCATCTCCATTGGTGCTAATCGATATGATGCTTTTGCTATTGGTGTTGATCCTGACAATAAGTCTATTCCAAACTCCACTTGTCTATCATGGGGTAATTCAAGAAGATCTTCGGGAAAGACTTTTTTGGATAGTCACACATCACTGACATTCTTTGCAGCTCTTTCTTTTTCTTTCTTTGCATCAATCACGAATGCCAAGTATGATGTGCATCCTTTGGATAAACATTTTCTGGCCTTCATCAGGGAAATAATTCCAGAGTTTACTCTGCGTTTGTCCCGGTATGCCATAAATGACTCCTTTCCAGGGGGGTTTACTCTTACTATCTTATTTTTGCATAGTATTTCGGCATCATTGGTGCTAAGCCAATCCATTCCCAAAATGATGTCGAAACCATTCAACTCTATGGGCAACAGCTCCCCGTGGAATTTGTTTCTGTTCAAGTCGATGTTGATGTTCTTAATGCGGTCACTAACATGTATGAATTTGCAATTGGCAACTTCTACAGCTAGAGCATTATCAAGTTTATCTACAGGAAATGCTAGTCTTTCACAAAATTTATGTGATATAAAGGAGTAGTTTGCTCCCGAATCAAATAGTATATTGGCAGACAATCCATTTACAAGAAAGGCACCTTAAGCGACATCCGCTACATCCTTCACAGCTTCCAGTGTCATTTGGAGGGCCCTCTCCTTCGGCTTCGGTGGAATATTGGGCTTTCCACCTCCTTCTTCTTTGGGCACTCCCTCGAGATGTGGCCATCCTCATTACACCGATAACAGACTTTCTTGCTGAGGGTGCATTCATTGGAATAGTGCCCAGGCTTTCCACATTTAAAACAAGTGACCACCCCGTCACATTTCCCATGGTGCTTCTTCTTGCATTTGTCGTACCACTTGGCTTCACCCCTAAAAATTTCTTTGTAGTAGACTTTAAGAGCTTGCTTTTCTTGTTGAATTTATACGATTTATCAAATTTCCTTTTCTCACCAACCTCTGCTCTATCCAGAACCTTCTCTCTTATTTGGGTCTCAACATTCACAGCAACGCAAATGGCCACTTTCAAAGTGGTTGCTTGCTTGACCATCAGACCAAAGTCTGTTGGTAATTCGTGGGCAAACTTGTTAACCTGGAGAGTTCAGTTGGAACTAGGTACGGAACAAGCTTCATATTCTCCGTAAAACTCGCAACATATTCTGTGACACTCATTCTTCCTTTCTTCAAATTTTGGAACTCATTGTTGATTTCCAAAAGATCCTGCTCAAAGCAGTATTGCATCTTCAATTGCACCGGGAAATCTTCCCAAGACATCTTGCTAGCTTCTACCTTGGGCATCAAATCAGCTAGTAGCTTCCACCAACTTAGTACTCTAGATTTTAGTAGGGAAACCGCAAGAGCGGTCTTCTGCCTGTTGCTACATTCACAACTCTCAAACATTGTCTCCATCTTGGAGATCCAGTCCATAACTTCCACCGGTATTGGGCTTTTAAAAAGACACAGTGGTTTGGATGCCATGAAATCCTTGTATTTGCATCCACATCCATCGTTTACTCCATCTTGGATATTCCTTCTAACCATTGGCTGTTCAGTTTGACCAAAGGTCCTACTGTAGTTTTCTTCTTCTGATTGCCCATCATTCAATTCGGCTGTTCAACTGGCATCGTAGGTTCGTCCTTATTTTGTAGCAGTTTCATCTTGTCTCCACCATTTAACGATCACCCATCATCTGGATCATCACTTGCACCCCGACCATCTTCACTGGCTAAGGTGTAGCTGCTACAACAAGTACTTGCTCAATCACTTGGGGTTAAGGGTAAAGATTCCTATTTACATTCGCGTTTTTTATTCCACTTTGGGTCCTTGCCATTTTGATCTATATACCAAAGTAGGTGAATTTAGATCTTTATTTAGACGTTTAAATCATCCTTATCATTCTAAAACATTACATGTTAGTTCTAATATCGTAGTCGTATGTTTAGAATCCTGAACACATAAGGTTTCCAGATTCGGTCGACAATAGACCATAGATCCGAACAAATACTAGCATATAAGGCATCTTTATAGCTATAACATAAATAATTTAGCTTTATTCTAAGTTTAAGTCTAGAAATCCTACAAATTCCTAGTTCGCTTAAACTAATTCTCTGATACCAACTGTGACATCCCCAATTTCACGGCTAGAAAAGACTGATTTGTTTATGCTTTATTCGAAAACCAGTGCAGCACCTGGTTCTTGGTACGTATTCTTTGTAATTAACTCTTTAAATATTTGCATTTTTGGCCTTGGACTCGGCGAGTTGAAGGACCAACTCGCCGAGTAGAAACGGGATAAGACACGGGACTTAAGTGATGGACTCGGCAAGTAGGTACTGTTCGGACAAAAATCCTAATTCGAGGGTTTGCACCCTACTTAAGCAATGTTATGACGACCATATTGTCAATTATGCTCCACAAAACACTTCTCATTGAAACCATAGTCGTTTGTGCTTTGTTGAGGCCATTCTTGGTGTTATTGTGTGGTTGTTAAGCTTGGAAGGAAGGAAGGAGCTTGGAACTTGAGTTGGGACTAGTAGATCCAGAGAATTTACTTCATTTTCAGCAGCTTCAAGGTATAATGCCCTTGTCTTGACTCATCTATGTGTTTATTCATCTTTAACTTGGGATCTCTTTGGATTTCTAAGTTATATTTCGGATTTGGAAGTTTTGAGTGGGTTTTGACTTCAGATCTGGAACTTAAGAGGGGTCTCATGGCATAAAGGTGCCAACTTTAGGGCCATGAGAGACCCATGCACATTATAGGACACTTTACATGGATTTTTTTAGCTAAAAACCCCATGCACGTGCATCAAGTTGGTAACTTTACATATAAAGTGAACATTAGGAGGCCAGATCTATGGTTTTGGTGTGTTAGATCTCATTTAAATCGACTGCATGGAATTGGTCAAGATTGGACTCGACGAGTCCGTTCTTGGGACTCGGCGAGTCCAAGGCATAAAGTCCCATATTTGTTAAGGGTCTAAAGAACTTAGCTGGGTGTTAGAAGGACTGTAGAAGGTTAGAAAGGGTGACCCAATGTTCTGGACTAAGCCATTGTTCTAAATATTCATGGGACTCGGCGAGTGCATGAGCAGACGCGGTGAGTCCAAGGCAATCTTCTTGTGGATGAAGATGAACTCGACGAGTTGTTCATACAACTAGGCGAGTCAAGGACATGACATGTTTATCAGTTGAAGATGAAATCGACGAGTTGTTCATACAACTCAGCGAGTCGGATGAAGATTCAGTCGAGGTCCATTTAGATGGAAAACTCGTCGAGTCATCGCCTTACTCGACGAGTAGAGGCGAGTGTAAGAAAAAAATGGAAGAATAGGGACTCAGCGAGTTGGCGAGCCAACTTGGCGAGTTAGGTCAACTGGTAGTTGACTTTGACCTTGACTTGGTCGGGGGTAAAATGGTCATTTTACCCTAAGGGCAGTTAGTAGTGTTTGATGGACTGTTTTGTGGGAATTACAGTCGGAGGATTTCCGGAGCAGCAACAACAAATAGACAGTTCCTACGCAGATCAACAACTACTTCAAGGTAAGTTACCTTCCAGTAGCAGTGGGTTTACGACTGCAATGCCAGCCCATTAGTAGGAGTTGTATGATTAGATGATTGTCTATGTGATATTCATCTAGGTTTGCTACTACCTGATATATTTACGTGCTAGTATGATATGATGCTATGTGCTAGTGATAGTAGGGGAGATGGTCCTCAGTATCCGGTCGAGAGGACCGAAGGAGAGACCAGCACCCAGATATGCTAGTCAGTATCTAGTTGAGAGGACCGAAGGGGAGACCAGCACCCAAATATGCTAGTCAGCATCTGGTCTAGATGACCGAAGGGGTAGGTCGGGTAACCATATATGCCTGACAATATATGTATGTTATGTGGTACGATGGGGGATCTCACTAAGCTTCGTGCTTACAGTTTTCAGTTTTGGTTTCAGGTACCTCTTCATCAAAGGGGAAGGAGCTGGCACAGTAGCGACACATCATACACACACACATTGTTTACTGCTTTACGAACTTGTTCTGGGATTTGTACTCTGATATTTGGTTGTTTTCATATTTTGGTTTCAGACACGATGTATGATATGAAATGGCTTGATCAGACAAGGTTTTATTTACAAATGTTTTCAAAGTATTGATTTAAAAACGAAATTTTTGGACGTGAAATTTGGGTTGTTACAACCAGAGTACCCTTTTTAAAGAAAAGTATTGTGGAATTTGTTCCCAAAAGATAAATATGATAAAAAAATTATCAAAGCATTTTCAAAGAAATGTATTGCATTATATTAAAACCTCGGGATGTCATGTTCGGTACAGATAAAAAGCATAAATACAACAACATAGGCCTTACAAAATTTATTTATATATACTAGCCTATAATCCATAATCCCTCGTCAAGTCATCAACTATGCTCTTGTGCCACTACCTATAATACAAGAAACTGAGTGGGGCAGGATTGGGAGCCAGGTGAGCACATAGGTTTTCAACTCACAATAAATAAGTTTATTCATTTCATCAAACCCAACAAACCCGATTGCCCATTCCCATTATCGTCACTTTATGTCCCTAAATCATCTAATCTAAGGGACCTAGCCTAAGGATTTTCATTGGGGTGAACACTACTGCAAAGGGGGTTCCTCAGCAATAATTGTCCGTAAGGCAACCATGAGGGGGATGGAGTACACCGGTGAACACATCATTTACAAACACCTACATGTTGCAAGCCTGCTAGCGTTCCACTAGACCATCTAGAATAGTCCGTGGTCGTCATCTATACTCCGCTAGATGACTGAATTATTGTCAACATCGAGACCTCTCATCATTTTATCACACATCATCTATTTCATCTACCCATGTTTTACCCCAATATTTTTGTAGATATAAAATATATATACAATTTAAATCATTTAAAACTTGTATAAAAATGTTCATCCAACATAGATATCAAGTAAACTGATAATATGCACACATAGCACGTAATTAATATAAAACACTTCATATCTATGTGTAAGATGAAAGTGACTATGCACTCACTTGTTAAAGTGATAATTCCAAACTCGGGGAGTGCTTTGCTTTTAACGATTCTATTTTCCTTCGACGAAACCTAGCATTATTATCGCTAAGTTTTAGTCTAATCTTTATTGTGACTAATTATTAGTCTAGATTCCTCATTAACTCAAAGTCTACTTCATGATCTATTAAGTAAGGAACAACCAGGTAGGATCATATCGGAGGTAGGGTCCAGTTGGTATACGAAGTATACTGTTTGGAAATTCCACTTTAAACACCTCATCAACTCACAGCCTAGACATCATTCCTGTAAGTAGATCAATCAGTATAACGACTTTAAATCATTGACAAATCTTATTCATAGGTTCATAGTAACGATATTATATTTAAACATAAGCTATATTTAAAGTAGGGAAGTTGTATCTCACTTACATAGGGTTTTGCTAAAAACCGGGCTCTGTTGGAGCAGAGCTTCTAAGCCGGAAAGCTCTTTTTCTAGGAGCTGTCGGGCGCTTCGAAGCTTTCTTCTAGCGCTAGCAGAGTTTCCTAGGGCTTTAGGGGCTGGGGGGGGGGGGTTGGGAGGTTCAGAGATAAGTTAGAGAGAGAAAGAGAAATGTAGAGATGTGAAGAAATAAGGGTGGAAGGGGTTCTATTTATAGGCTGAAATATGGCTCAACTTGGTACCACATGTCACCATCTAGTTGCAAGACTTGGGGAGAAAGCAATGGCCCATATTCAGCCACGTCACCCCCTTTGCAGCAGCACCCTTCCGACTTTTAAACCCAATAATTTTCGCATACGAGCTCCGTTTTTGACGTTCTTTATATCCACGCATAGGTGGAGACATAATCTATGACTTTCGTTTAGACTCTGTCGGCTAATTCTCGATCGATTTTAAATTAAAAAGCATGAGAATATTACATTGTTAACGAATGTGTAAAATTCATAACTTCTACATATGGACTCCGTTTTTGACTGTCTTTTTATCGTTGAGCTGCTATTAATGAGATATTTAATTCTCATTTAGATTGTGTCGGTTTAACTTATACTACAACTTTCTTTCAGAATTTGATGTTCTTTCTATGCAAGCTCTCATTTTAACGTATACTACAACTTTCTTTTAGATATTTAAGGCCAAAAAGTAGTTTATCGAAAATTCACTTTTTACGACTCCGTGTGTCGTGCTGGTTTTGTTATAAAACTTCGACATGTCATAACTTCTTCGTTATAACTCGGATTTCGGCGTTGTTTATATTTCTGGAATCCTTGTCACGACCACTAGCACTTTCTTCACAGATATTGGGTTTATCTACACTTTTATTTTTGATGCTTATTTTCACTCTTAATTTATTATATTTTATAAATAAGTATAATGCACATAAAATCACATAATTCACATAATATTCAAGTAATTACTCTTTATTAATTCAAAGTGGGTTACAATGGTTGACCCTAATTATTACATCATCATATTAATGCCTAGCCTAGAAACATGGGCGTTACATTATATTATTAAATCTAAAAGCTCATCACATCCTAGTTCTTAGGTCCTTGATACAGAATATGGTTTTCAGATTTTTTCTAATTTGCAGGGGCTAAGAAGAAGTAGCGATGTGGAGCATGGGAAAATGAACATGATAATGGGAAATAGGAAATCATCGCATGTCACCAAGATCAACATTTACTCTTTAGTGCATCGTAGTCGGTTAGGATTGGAGTTGAATGATTGTTGCTACTCGTCAGAGATGATGAGGAATATTATTTCTTTTCATGGTTAGTACATACAAGGTTTTAGATTTTCATTTAACAATGAAATTGGTTATATTAATGCTTTCTGTAATGGTATTTTTTTATTTTAAAGCATTTCCTTGTAATGGTGTATATGAAACTGTGATGGTTGTAGATAACTTAGGAAATAATGTGTTGCATATCGATTCGTCTAATGGTTTAGACAAGGCATGCTTCTGGCATTGTCATCTTGGACATGTCAACAAGAAGCGTATAGCCTAACTCCAAAAGGATGGAGTCTTGGAGTCATTTGACCTAAAGCTAGATGACACGTGCAAATATTTTTTGCTTGGAAAGATGACTAAATCACCTTTCATTGGTACTTGTGAAAGAGATGAGGGATTGTTGGATCTCATACACACATATGTGTGTGGGCCCTTCAGATCCACCACAAGGGATGCTAACCGATTTTATGTGACTTTTATTGACGATTATAGCAGATATGGATATATCTACTTAATCAAGCACAAGTCGGCAACCTTTGAAAAGTTCAAAGAGTTTAAGCAAGAAGTGGATAATCAATTGGGCAGGAAGATAAATATGCTCAGATCCGATAGGGGTGGTGAGTATCTTAGTATCGAGTTCCACAAATATCTTAAGGAATGTGGAATTGTTTCACAATTGAGGCCGCCTAGAACATCGCAACTCAATGGTGTGGCTGAGAGGCACAATCGAACCTTGTTGGACATGGTTTGTTCGATGATGAGTCGAGATTCATTACCTATCTCATTATGGGGGTACGCATTATAAACTGCCACCCATATCGTTAATATAGTCCTAACTAAGAAGGTTGTCAAAACACCTCACTAGATGTGGACGGGGAAGGTTCCCTTGTCGGTATATATCAAGGTTTGGGTTTGTGAAGCTTTCGTAAGACAAGAGACTCACGACAAGCTTGAACCTCGTAGTGAGTGATGTATTTTCATCAGCTACCCACACAAATCTTTTGGATATCTTGTCTACAGACCTAGTGACAATGTGGTCTTCGTAGCAAGGAGAGGGGTTTTCCGTGAAAGAGAACTCGTATGCCAAGAGGACAATTGGAGGCAAATTGATATTGATGAGCTTCAAGAGTCAAGTGATAAAGGAACCTCTAACACCAGCGCTCAACCTGAGGAAGAGATTCATGTTGCACCAATTGACGAGTCCTTACCTCTAAGACATTCCTCTCGAGTTAGGATGACACCGGAGATTTATGGTTTTCATATTACTACAGAATGGGATACGTTTATCAGTGATAGTACACTGGTAAATTTGGATGAGCTTACTAACTACAAGGAAGCCATGGCATAACCCGAGTATGCAAAGTAGAAAGAGGCAACGGGCATCAAGATCCAGTCCATGTATGTCAATCAAGTTTGGAACTTAGTTGACAATGTACTAGGTCGAAAGATAGTTGGGTGTAAGAGGATCTTCAAGAAGAAGACTGACATGGATGGTAAGGTGAATATGTTCAAGGCATGACTGGTTACGTAGGGCTTTACTCAAACCCCGGGGGTTGACTATGATGAGACCTTCTAACCAGTAGTCAAGATAAAGTCTATTAGGGTTATGTTGGTAATCGCTGCATTTCACGATTATAAAATTTGGCAGATGGATGTCAAAACCGATTTCCTTAATGGGAAGCTGGCTGAAGATGTTTACATGTGTCAGCCAGAAGATTTTACAGATGCTAAATATCCCAATAGAGTATGCAAGCTTGAGAAATCCATTTATGGATTAAAGCAAGCGTCTCGCAGATGGAATCTTTGCTTCAAAGAGAAAGTCAAAGAGTTTGGTTTCTATAGAAGTTAGGATGACTCCTTTGTGTATGTTAAAGCTAGTGGGAGTATAGTTAGCATTCTAGTTTTGTATGTTGATGACATACTACTCATAGGAAATGACATACCGACCTTGCAGGAGATTAAGTCCTGGCTTCAGAAGTGTTCCGCTATAAAGGATCTAGGGGAAGCTACTTATATTCTGGGGATTAGGATCTTGAGAAATAGGGGTAGAAGACTAATAAGACTTAGTCAAAGTACTGACTTGGATAAGGTGTTGAAATGTTTTAGCATGGAGAATTCCAAGAAAGGGGAACTGCCAATCTAGAGTAATACCAAGCTGAGTAAGACTCGGAGTCCGAGTACCAATGCCGAGATAGTGGAAATTAGTTGAGTGCCATATGCTTCCGGCTCGATCATGTACGCTATGACATGTACTCACCCTGATTTAGCTTTTGCATTAAGCATGGTTAGGCGATAACAAGGGAATCTGGGTAGAGCTCACTAGACAACAGTGAAGAACATTCTTAAGTACCTACAAAGGAGTAAGGGCTGGGTCCTTATAGTAGGTGGGAGTGATGACTTAAGAGTGACAAGGTATAGTGACACCATCATTCATACCGACAGAGATAACTTCCACACTCAGTCGGGCTGGGTATTTACCCTAAATAGAGGAGCAGTTACTTGAAAAAGTTCCAAGCAGGAAACCGTGGATGATTCAATGTGTGAATCATAGTACATAGCAGCGAGCAAAGCATCGAAGGAGGTGATATGGTTGAAGAACTTCATTGGAGACTTTGGAGTTATACTAGCCATAAAGGAGCCCATGGATATTTTCTGTGATAACGAAGGAGCGATTGCCTTAACTAAGGAACCAAGGGATCATGGTAGATCCCGACATATTGACATAAAATACCACTTCATCAGACATTGGGTATAAGAAGGACTCCTCGTGGTTAAGAGGGTATCGTTAGAAGAGAATCCTGTAGATCCCCTCACAAAGGGTCAGAGTAGGGTTAAGCACGTTCAACATGCGAGGCGCATTGGTCTGAGGGACAATATTAGTTTTAGTGATTAGATAGATGTTTAGAAATTTTTAATAGATAAATGTTTGACATTTGATGATTAAGTAATGGAGATTTATTTATGATTAAAGTTTACTATCTTGTGACAATTGTTTATTATGGTTTCATTTTTGCATGTTTTACTTCTAGAATAATTAGATTCTTCAAATTATCCACAATCGATCATACTTTGGAAGTAAGTTACGAGATTAGATTGTCATGAATTGGTTTGTAGATTGTCTAAGTGCTTAGACATAGCAAATGTTTCCTGCAACGTTCGTGAGTACTCTTGAAATAAGATTTGAGTATTGGATTAAACCAACGCTCATGTGAATCACTTCATGGAATTTATCATGAGTGATTGTGAGACGATAATATAGTATAATCTTTAAACCGAGATATATAAGTTGTTGTTTACAAGTTGGTTGTGCATTAATAATACGTAAACGCATCAATAACTTGATCCTTGATTGTTTATATGTCGACATATGGTCATAGTGGGTTGAGGCGGTCCTGATTTGTATTGTAGGCCAAGATACCCAACGCGGCCCGGCTGTAAGCTGAAGGCATGGAGGCTCGGGAGGAGCGATTGTGTTGAGGCGGTAGGCTAACAAACCCTGGGTATTCCAACCTAATGGTTGATTGGACCCGATGCATGTTTGTATGTTTATCAAATGGAGTATTTTGGGAGAAAATCACTAAGCTTTGTGCTTACCCAATTTTTTTATTGTTTCAAGTATCATCAATTATCATGGGAAGGTGAAGGCATGACTGTACACATTCATCAGCAACAATAAAGATTCCACATTTTAATATTACTCTGATTTCCAATAAATGTATTTGGAATAAGTTTTCTTCATAATGGATTTATAATTGGGAAGCTTTACTAAAATAAATGAAAATTTTTGTTTGTGAAAATGGGACGTCACACTCACTTAGAAAGTTTAGAAAATGCTAGACAGTCAGCGGGGGGGGGGGGGGGGGGTGACTCAATGTTCTCAGTAGATGTTCTCACTGATGATAAACTTAGAGAGATTTAGTCACATACAACAACATTCTTCTAGGGACGATGATTTGTCAAAAGCTGCATACCAACCTTAGAATTGCCACCGCTAAAGTCATTAAAAATGGTACAAGACAAAAAAAAAAGAATAAAACAAAAAAAGTAAAATAGTGTAAACAGCGAAATATGTGCAGCTTTTTCAAAAACGAGATAATGACCCATTCCATCAAATCTTTTGAATTGAATGGTTAGAAATAAATTATCAATATATCTACCCCTTGGATTTTGTCTATAAAGGAGATCACAAGTAAATATAAACTCATTAGTACACAATACATCGCGCTATAAATCAAGAGCGATGAAGCAATTTATCATTAAAGCTTGCAGATGGTTTCCAAGCTTCATATTCATCATGAGCAAGAGAAGAATAGAAAACATTCTTTTTAACCAACGAGTTAACTGACAGAAATCCATAAAACCATCATGTTTGCAAGATCAACATGCGGGCATTCTTGGTTGTATCAGATTATGAGTCACTAGATGAAAACAAGACTTACTGCATTGCTGGTTGTTCCTTGCATCCATAATAGTGAGTGGAGGAAAATGGAGCATTCACAAGAATAAGAGGACACAATGCCACTCTATCTCTCAATACTAAGAGAATTGATATCTTTTAGGATGACTCCAATTCTCATAACCTCAAAAGAAGGAAGATGCGGATATATCTTAAATAGGACTGAAAGATAGATAAAAGACAGAGGAGAATACTTGTAAATACTTGAAATCGGACTTAAAAAACTATGTAAAAATCTATACAAAAATAATAAAAGAAAATTTTGTTTTTGTGTTTTTCAAAAATCAAGCCAAGGCAATGTTAAATCAAAATAGTTAGAAAAAAAATTAAGTCATTGAAAGCTTGCCAAGATCTGAATCAATTTTTCTAAAGTCTTCTCGTCCAATGCCTTTATGAAAATGTATTCTAACTAATCAATGGATGGAATGTAGAACAAATCCACTGTTCCCTTCTGAACTATGTCCCTGATGAAATGATGACGAATGTTAATATGCTTGGTCTTGGAATGCTGCACTGGAAACTGTATCATCTGAATGACACTGGTGTTGTCACAACAAATAGGAATCTTTGAGAAGTTTAGAACATAATCTAAGACCTGATCATGAATCCATAGGATCTGAGTACAACACCTTCCAGCGGTTACATATTTAGCTTCGACAATAAAGCAAGCCACTGATGTTTCCTTTTTGCTGGACCAACTTACCAGTGTATTTCCAAGCTTTTGAGCTCCTCCTGAAGTGCTTTTGTGATCAATTCCATATCCATCATGAACTCAAAATCATGAGGATACCATAACCCAAAATTAGGTGTATGTTTTAAGTAGCAAAATATCCTTTTCACAGCAAGAAGATGAGATTCCTTAGGATTGGATTGATAACGAGAACAATAGGGTAGCAAACATAATATCAAGGCAACTGGTAGTAAGATAAAGTAGAGATCCTATCATTTTTCAAAACAGGTTGCATTTACATCAATGCCACTTGGATCAACGCCAATAAACGCTGATGAGGACATCAAAGTTTTTACCAGCTTGCAATCAGAGAAACCATACTTCTTCAGCATATCTGCAATATATTTAGCTTGAAAAACAAAAATTCCATCAGTTAGATGTTTAACCTGCAATCCTAAAAAAAAAATTTGTTCACCCATCATGCTCATCTCGAACTTCCTTGCCATGATCTCAACGATGATATCATCAACACACACTTAAGCTAGAATGACGTGAGATCCTGAATGTTTGATGAACAAGGTATTGTTAATATTTCCTTGATTTTATCCACTTGTAAGAAGATAGCTTGCTAATGTGTCATACCAGGCTCTAAAGTGCTTGCTTTAAACTATATACAACTTTATCAAGACGATACACGTGATTTGGAAACTCTTCACTTTCAAACCCTGTCGGTTATTTTAGAAATACTTATTCTTGAAGATATCCATGTAAGAAGGCAGTGTTGACATCTATTTGATAGATTTTGAAGTTCTTAAAAGAAGCAAAGGTTAGAAACAGGTGAATTGCTTTAAGTCTAGCATCAGGAGCAAATGTTTCATCATAGTGTAACCCTTCTAGCTGACAAAAGCCTTGAGCCACAAGTCTAGGTTTGTTTCTTATAAAAATACCATCTTCATCCATTTTGTTCCTGAAAACCCAATGAGTGCCAATGATAATATTTCCTTGAGGCTTGGGAACAAGAGTCCACACACGATGACGTTTAAATTCATTCAACTCATCTTGCATAGACTTGATCCAGTCAGCTTCTTTCAATATATCAATGGCATTCTTTGGCTTAAACATTGAGAAGAAGTTTACAAACATGCAAAAATTGTTGTTGAGTCTGCTACAAGTGAGAATTCTAGACTTAACATCTCTAATGATTTAGGATTTAGGATGATCTCGAAGAGTTCTTGGATTATAACTTTCATTTATATTACTTTGAGCAAAGTCTTCCTGATTGGATGGTTCAGCTTCTTCAAGGATGACATGCTAATCTTCAGAGATAGGTTGTGAGATGATGAATTGATCAACACTGGGAATGAAAGTTCAACGTTATTTGGCAAAAATTTAGGAATAGGGTATGAAGGAATGTAAGTAAGTTCATTTAAAAATGATGAAGGATGATTAAATCGATCATGAATGAATGAGTCTTTATCGAAGGTGACATGAGCTGTTTCCTCAACAGTTTCTTCAACAGTTTGCCTTGATGATGTGAAAAATATCATATCACACAATTTCTTTTACTACAACAACGAATTCTTGCAGTAATGAACACATATTAGTAGGATGGTTCGTCTTCAAGCATATTCCACATTGTTTTTTTGTAGCTGCTTTTTCCTTTGTTAGCAAGAGAACAACTTCTGTTAATTCAGATATTTGAGCTTCCAGATGATGTGAGCTGACTTCTTTGACACCTCGTGGTTGATCAGTATACCATTCATCTTCATGACATGAATGTTTTGACTTAATAGACGACTTCTCGATTAGGTCCCTAATTTCTGTTGGTGTCAAGTCGATTAGAGATCCGACGCTTGATGCATTTATCAGACATCGCTCCATGGGTGTCAGGCCTTCACATAAGTAGCTGTACAACTGATAATCGCTTATCCCATGTTGTGGGCTTCGAACCAACAACTTTTTGAATCTCTCCTAATATGTATGTAATGCTTCTCGTCTTCCTTGTTTGATATTACAGATCTCGCGACAAAGGCTTGAAACTCGCATTTCTAGAAAATATTTTTCTAAAAATAATTTTGCAAGTTCAGTCCATGTGGTTATCGGCCTGGATGTGAGCTCATACATCCATTATATCACTGAGTCTTAAAGTGAGAAGGGGAATGACCTTAGCTTTATCTGTTCTTCAGTAATGACATGTGACTTCATTCCGGAACAAACCACATGAAATTCCTTGAGGAATTTATGTTGGTCTTTGTTTTCTAGGCCTCTGAACATAGGGAGAATGTGTATCAGGCCAAATTTTAACTTGAAGTTCTAGGCTTCTGGAAAAGTGATGCAAAGAGTTTGCTGATTAACCTCTTGTGTTGCCCATTCTCTAAGAGTTTTCTTTACTTCTTCTCCACTCATGGCTTATTTTGGGGAGTTGGTTTCTAAAGATTTTAGTATTTCTGAAAATTTAGAGGGTGTTGGTGAATATTTTTTAATTGGGCTTTGGGAAGATGAGGATGATGGTACTTTTGGGAATGATGAAAAACTGGGGTCTGGTTTGTTCCACAAGCGACTGCCTTGTGGTGTGGTGATTACTAGAGGTAAGGAAGATGACGAACCAAAGAAATCAACTTATTGTTTTTGCTTTCCTGCTTCTTTCTTCAGTTTTCTTGTAGTCTTTTCAATTTCTGGATCACAAACTAGAGGTGTACTTGTACGAAAAGTTCTTGGTATACAAACTATTAGAAGCTCCGTGTCCCCGACAACAGCGCCAATTTGTTAAACCGCTATCGCGTACGATTTAAGCAAATAAAAATTTCACTGCTTGAATGCACTAATAGGGGAGCATATGGAAGCATGGTCGAATCCTTAGGAATATAACCTGATGGTCAATGCCTCTTTGCGTAAGGTAAATACTAGTCACAACATAAAATATAAAAAAAGGGTTTCTTGATTTAAAACTAAAAATAAAAATTATAGTGAAATTAACTAAATGAAATCATTAATAAAAACAAATTCAGCTCTGCTGCGACTTTCCTAATCATGTAATTAGTTCAGATCTGGTTATTCAAAATGTGTTCTATCTAAGTTGGTACTGAGAAAAACTAACAAGATCTAAATGATTTGGTTATTACCGTCCATGCCTATTGTTAAGAACATCGTGCCTAAGTATTTCCCTTTAAGATGTGCTTCATCAATGATAATAATAGGATACAGACATGTTTGAAACACTCAAAACTACATAATAATTATTAATAGACTAGTCATTAAATCGAACAAACATGTAAAAACAATTAAAATAACTCATTATATAAGAAATATTATTGCACAACCGATAACCACAAAAATTATTTAGAGTTTTCATAACTTGTCTTTATATGTCTGTGTATTCTTCTTCTCCAAATTGTAACAATATAAATGAAGTCTTGTAAAGCTTTCTTTAGGGGTCCTTCTTAACATACTTAAAACATACATTTTAGCACTCCATGCTTACAATTATGACATATGTACACTAAGTTCGTTGTATCCGTTTCCCCCGTCACATATTACATGTATTATCTACTAATATGCCCTTCAAGAAGTGACCCAATAACTTTTTGTTGGCTTGTCGATGATGGGAAGGAGGTGTACATTTAAGCAAGTGTGTCTATTCGATAGTTTAACCACTTGAAATATATCGGTATCTTTATCTTTTATAGCCCATAAACGCCATTTACAAATTTCCACAAAGCAAAAAGCTTCAAATATATCGGTATCTCTATCGAATAGACACACTTGCTTAAATGTACACCTCCTTCCCATCATCGACAAGCCAACAAAAAGTTATTGGGTCTTTAACCTTAAATTAAGCTTAAGCTCATCTTTTTCTTTTGAAGAGTTGATACTTCTTCACATAAGAAGTATAAATGTGGGTTGTGCTACCTTTACATTTTTGTTGAGCTAATTTGCACAATGGTAAAGGTGCAGACATCCCTTAATGAGTGGTTTGTGTTTCTTCAAAATCAGAAAAGTAATAAGGAAACTTTTCCTGTTGGGGATTCCGGGGTTTTAGGGGCTTAGTTTCCTTATCTTCAGGTTTAGTTTCATCCCCATCAAATTCAGTGAAACTCTTCAAATGTTTGCTCTCCATGTGGAATTATATTACGATCATCAACCAACAACATTAGTTTTGCTTCATCATCTGCAGATTCATCAACATTAAATGCCAGAGAAGCATCATCAACAACCTTACCTTTATACCTAAAATCACCTCATCTATAGGACCATTATAAGAAGGAACATGATTTATTGCATATATCTCTCGATACACTGCCATTTCCCTCAAGTAGAAACTGGTACTCGAAAAAAATCCGTATACATACTCATTATTTTAGAATACGAAAACTATCAAAAAACACTTGCTTCTAGACGAATTAGGGAACAAAGACATAAATATACTACATGTGGCTTGTGGATGAACAAAGAATACCCAAATATCCTTATTTTAACTCTTTGAAACAATAATCTCAAATTGACGTATGTTCCGTAGTACAGTCTAAAATCCTACCAACCACCACCAACTCCGAATGAACATAAATACTCCAGAATACATAGTTCGAAATACACTTTGTCAGTCCGAAGCATACAATTATCATATTCCAGACCCGATAACTCCCAACCACCCCAACTCCGAAATGAATTTAACTACTATGGAATACGATATTCCGGAGTAAGTGATCATTTTACAAAATTTATAAAATAATTGTTATTGTTATCAAATTGTTAATTTATATGGGTTAGATTATTTAAATTTTCTTTTCTTAAAGTTCGAAAAATTAATTATGTAATAATATGAAAATTCCTAATATAATATTTTTGTGAACTCTAATTTTAAACATTCAATAAACAAAATCCTAACCCAACCCAAATTTTAAACAAAGATAGAAAAGATAAATATCGCGCTCCAAGGCTCCAATCATGTCATCTAATGATACCTAAACACTGTTCTTTCTGCTGGCTCTAATATGTTACTAGTATAATTTTAAGTGGTTAAATCATAATTTTATCAACAAATATGGAGCAACATAATTATGGATATGGGCCAGCCCAGAAGCCCAAACTAAGCAAGTCGATCATAATATTTAATTTCCAACTTATTAAAAAAAATCTCAAACATTCCACATAAAACTTTCATGTTTTACCTTACAACAACATAACTCGGATCCCAAAAACACTATCTTTTAAACATACTCTCACAGTTTCACTCCATATAGTTCTTGACATGATCTATTACAAATAACATTTCCATATATTCAACACAAAATTGGATAAAATGACATCAAAAACAAAAAAAACCAACGAAAAACAGCACAATCAACATCCGTGATCAACAAAGATCATTAACCTACAAGATTCCAATTTGTTCCAAATGCCAAAATTTGAAGTTTAACAATCTCTGATTACTTTCTACAGAATTCCATTTCTTCTGTCTTGGCAAACCTTCCTTTAATCCGTGGCTGGCCATCCGCTAACGCTTTCCTGGAAGCATACTAATAAGAAATAAAGTAATAATTTTAGCGACACGATGGTTTTTCCCATAATTTTTACATAACAACATAAGGTAATAACTCACCACACAAGGATATAATATAAGAATTGTGGGACCCTTATAAGCAAGCAATTGTTGGCTATCAATAATTTTCACCATGATCTTAAATAGATTCGGGTGTCTTGCTTTCAAAAGTATATATTTTATTCAATTAGTGTACGCTAATGCCATTTTATGAGTAATAAAATATTTTCACCATTGTTTTTTAGTGACATTAGAAGTTAAGCAACTGAGCTTTTATCGACACAAAATTTGGTGTTTTGTGCAAAAAAAATTTGGTTTCTTATCTATTTAATATACTTTAAAAAAAATGATAATATCTAGAAATCAACTACTCCATTATATATTTTACCCATTTTTGACATTAACCTTCCGCTAATGAAAACTGTAAAAAACAATAACCTTAATTTTTCGGCCAAAATTCCTCTTTGTCTTCTTATCCCTGTATCTTGAAAGCTTCTGCATGCGAGTTTCTTGAACTTGATCACTCGTAACCTGTGGCTGCAACCCAAAAACAAGAGCTCAGATTAATCGCATGCAAACACAATGAAGAAATCAAAGTAAAAATTAAACCAAACCTTTATGTATCCTTCACTGGAAACCATTCGCATACCATGAAAATTATTCAAGTCCATTTCAGTAAAATTCATGGAAATCTGCCTCATTTGATCCCCATCCACCGAGATCAAACTGTCAGCGCTCATACTTTTTGTGAATGTTCCAAAAGGATACGAAAATTCTTTCGTAGTGATGCTATCATCTGTTCTGAAATCTGGAAACTCTGAGGAAGATGATGTTTCTTTTGCCAAGATATCTTTATATTCTTCAAAAAGATTGCTCATGAAGTTCTCATCTTCAAGTGATTCAAGATATGTAAACTTGTTTTCTGGAAAAATGATGTCTTCTCCACACAGGGTTATCAATGGTTGTTCTATTATCGGTTCAGGTGCTTTGAAAAGATCTTCTTTGAACCCAAAGTCATAATCGGATACACTAGAGATCTAAAACAAGAAAACAAAACATACTATAAATAGAATCAAATTTTATTGAAGAGAAATTAAATTGATTCCTACTTTTTATACCTACAAATGTTCCTACCCAATAAAATTATGACAAGTGTCATCTTTCCATATTTTTTAAACTAAATCATTAAGATTATATTAGGAATATATCAAATACAATTAAATTGAATGGTGATTTGTTATAATTTTAGTGGATAGGAATAATTGTAGGAATAAAAGGTAGGACGCAATTTAATTTCTCTTTATTGAATTTTTTCCATTTTTGTTAGATTAACTAAGTACAAATTTATTTAAAGCAAGTGTTTTCAGTTTATGAGAGTTTTTATTCTAGCAAATGTTACCATACTTTTTAGTCACTTAAAACATTTCCTAAGAAACAAAATTAACAATGAAAATAGAATAAAATTGCTTTTTCATTAATAAAATAGTTAAGACGATATACATGTGGATAATGGTGGAATTACTACAAACAACATAAATATTTATCACTATAATACACATCAACAATTAGCCAGATGTTTGATCGTTCCTCCATGGATTCTAGGGTTTGAGAAGTTTGATTAAGAAATTTAAGATAAAATAAAATAATTTAATCAGTCTCATTCACATTTTGGCTTTTAATCGTTTCAATAATGACACCATAACGGAAGGTGATAGTGATATCATTAAAAATGATCAAAATTCCGTACAAAGAAAAGCCAATATCAAAGAATTAATTAAAAAAAAAGAAGGCAAACTAGATAATATATTATATTTGAATTAATGACCTCTTATTTATCATAGTTATTTATATTATATTTGAATTAATGACCTCTTATTTATCATAGTTATTTCACCAAATGCGAGCATTAACTAACTTAATGAATTTAACTTCTAACAACTAATTAACCTCAAAAAAGAAAAAAAAAAGAACGTCGTACAAAAAATTAGTGATCAAATCAACTTCTAGTTAAAAGTAAGAAAACTCATAATAAAAAACTAAATTAAAACTAGAGGCAAATTTTAAAAAAAGTTTTGAGTGATTAAAGCTTGACAAAGACATAAAAATGAATTACCTAAACGACAAGAAACTTTATAGAACTTGATTACTATTTAAGAGTTGCCACTTAATTTGAAACAAAATTAGCTAATATCTCTTTTACATCTTAACAATAAACAAACCTAATTTATCTTTTACATCTTAACAAAGATAATGGTTTTAACCAAGAAAGCAACAAAGAAAGTCAACATTTGTTAAGTGACTCAACCTTAAAGATTAAATTGCTAACTTAAGACCGAAAAATCACTCGTAATATAAAAACCAAGTATTGCAAACAATAATTTCCAAAAAGTCAAACGACTGATAGTATCACCAATAAAGATAGCTTCAAACAAGAAAACCAGTGAAAATGGAATTACCAAACACGAATTAGACGTCTGTGAGTGACAGAAATCATTAAAGTGCTGATCATCAGCTGAGAAATTATCAAAATAATGGAACATTGAGCCACTCTATGCATACACTTCTCTTTTACCAAAAAGTCAAAACCTCTTCTTTTTCTTCAGCGATCTGAAGAAAAAAGATCACACCACCTGATTGTTAATGGAGAAGAAGCCAAAAGGCAAGAAAGATACCTAAAGAATATATAGTAAAATGTACTTCACTTCACAACACAATTATAGAGTAAGAGAGGAGAAAAAGATGGACAGAGAGACTGTGAGTGTATTATTATTCTCTGGATTCTTGGTAACTTCTTCTTCTTTAATTTATATAGGAATGAACTACAAAAAGACACCACTTTTTGGCCAACTCTAATTTCGTTTCTTTTTTTCACGAGATTAATAATGTTTATATTGATTTATGTAACACACTGGGGGCAAAGTGGGCAGCTGCATAAAACCGATTTTTTTTTTATTATATATTTTTATTTAAAAAAAATTATAATAAAGATAAGGGTTATTTTTTTCTTGTTTGTTGTGAACCTTTGAGAATATTTAATTTTTGAGAACCGACCATAAACACATTAATTTATTTATGGGCCGATAACATATAATGACCAACAAAGAAATTCAATGTAGGGATATTCACCAAGATAACCATATTTGTTAATTACTTCTAATATTTTAACATTTTTTTTTTTGAGAAATAGCGATTTTTTTTTTCAAGTTTGTAATTAGGTTACTTGCGAAAGATGTTATGACACTACTAGAAAATCTGATTATACCTACGGCACAATCCGTAGGTATAGGTTGATACCTACGAATTTGTGACGGAAAATGGGTCGTAGCATAAACTGTAACATCTGGTACGTTTTTTCTTTGGGACTCGACGAGTTGGAGGATCAACTCGTTGAGTAGGGACGTGGCTGCAGACATTTTAAGTGACCGACTCGACGAGTCGGGAGACTGACTCGGCGAGTAGGTGCTGGATAAGTGAAATCCTAAATCTAAGGGTTTGCACCCTATATAAACAACTTAACTCAGCCTCCCTGTCCCTAACACTCTCTTGAAAGCTTTATATCGAACCCTAGCTGTTTGTGTGTGAGTTAAGGTCATTTTTGGTGTTCTTGTGTGGATTGTTAAGCTTGGAAGGAAGAAAGGAGCTTGGAAATCGAGTTGGGGCTTGTAGATCCAGAGATCTTACTTCATTTTCAACAGCTTCAAGGTATAATGCCCCTGTCTTGACTCATCTATGTGTTTTTTCATCTTTAACTTGGGATATCTATGGATTTCTAAGTCATTTTTTCGGATTTGGAAGTGTTAAGTGGGTTTTGACTTCAGATCTGGGCCTTAAAAGGGGTCTCATGGCATAAAGGTGCCAACTTTAGGGCCATGAGAGTCCCATACACATTGCAGGACACTTTATATGGATTTTTGAGCTAAAAACCCCATGCATGTGCATCAAGTTAGGAACTTTACGTATAAAATGGACATTAGGAGGCCAGATATATGGTTTTGTTGTGTTAGACCCCATTTAAATTGACTGTATGGAATTGGTCAAGGTTGGACTCGGCGAGTTGTTCTTGGCACTCGACGAGTCGGTGACCATTGTGCACCAAACCCTTTATGTGAATGGGTAAGTGTTAGGAAGGAAGTCCCTTGTGGATTTAGACGCGAAAAAGGACCTAGAAGCCATGGGTCTCGGCGAGTGGTATGAGCAGACTTGGTGAGTCCATAGCCATCTCCCAATCTTTGAAGATGGACTCGATGAGTTGTTCATACAACTCAGCGAGTCATAGACTGGACAAGTTCCTAAGTTGGAGATGAACTTGACGAGTTCAAGAAGGAACTCGGCGAGTCGGATGAAGATGGTCCCAATGTTATGATTGAAGGAGAACCCGTCGAGTTTTTACTAGACTCGACGAGTGGAGCCGGGGTTTTATGTGGGATTAGAGAAGCATGGACTCGACGAGTTGCTAGACTTGACCAATGTTGACTTTGACTGAACTTGGACTGACCTTGTTTAAGGTTGTATGTGATGTGTATTGACTTGAAGGTTGTCGTGTAGGGATCGATGATTCGTAGGGAGTCAACTTGTGCGCAAAGGATAGTTCAGACACTGCACGATATTGAGGTGAGTTACCTTCCAGTAGGGGTGGGTCTAAGGCCACAATACCGACCCACCAAAAAGGGGTATTTAGAAGATAATGGTCTTTGTGATAATTATCTTGGTCTGGTTATGTGTTGGTTATGAGGTTTATCTGGGTAGTATGTTATGTGTATGGTAGGGATTAGTTTCCCTGACAGTGGTCCTTAGGACCCAAGGGTAGGTTAGTACCTCAATATGCTTGACTGTATGCTTATATATATTGATTGTACGCTAGTATTAGGGGGTGAAATAGTCCCCAATTACCGGTTGAAAGATACCGATGTTGGTTATCAGTTGAAAGATACCGACGATATTGTATGGTATGTGGTATGATGGGGGAACTCACTAAGCTTTGTGCTTATAGTTTTGGTTTTGGTTTTGGTTTCAGGTACCTCTTCGTCGAAGGGGAAGTAGCCGGCGGTGTAGCAGCGCATCACACACACACACATGTTTCCACAAGAAGTTTTTGGGACTGTACTATGATTTTCAATACTTATGATGTTATGGTTTGATATACAACATTATGATTTTGTAATGAATGTTTTATTGACAATGTTTTGGTAAAATGTTTGTTAAATGCATTAATTCAAAAATGAAATTTTTGGCCTTAAAAATTGAGTCGTTACAAGTTGGTATCAGAGCCCTGATTTGAGGGATTCGGGCACACCCTCGGGGGTGTCTGGACTCAAACCGAGGGACTAAAAGATCTTTCAAGGAAAAATGGTTTTCTAAAGTCTAAACTGAGGAATTTTAAGAAAGACGAAGTGTGTGATGCGTGCGACCGGTCGGGCTCATGTAAGTTTTCCCCAAGATACCCATACTTGTTATGTTATGTTATATGGTTTTGATTCAGAGAACTGCATGCTAGAATAAAACTAAGGATCTAGGAGGATGCCTTGTTTGTCTGATATATGATTCTGAGAATTGCATGCTAGTTAGGGCTAAGGACCTAGGAAGGATGCCTTATGTGCCTATTGTATGAGATGTATTCTAGGACTGTTTAGTCAGCAGTAGGATGGCCTGTGTAGGTTATGCCTGGTTCGGTTACTCGAGGCATGAACGCTGCTTGCTTTGTGCTATGGGGGTTCTAACCAGCTTCAACTAATTAAGGAACGGATATGTAACAATATTTGCAAACTAGTTAGGGGAGGTGGTGGGGACTCCTAGTGCAGCTGATGGTGGAGAGTAGGTTGGAGAGTACCCTAGGGAAGCCTAGGATGAGGTCATTGGAAAGGGTATCAGTAAAAGGGATTTGGTGAAGTCGAAGCAATTCTTGAGGAAAGTACGGATATATGTGGAAGGTAGTATGGGCCCGTACTACTGAAAGTAGAGGATCCGTACTCGAACCAAGGAGGGCCTAGATGGAATCGGGAAACTTGGAAAGTGTGTGACCCCCAGAAAGTATATGTGACCCTAATATTCGTATGATTATTGTTTCAGAATGGTGGTCACGCGACATGGAGCAAGAGGTTCAGGATCCGGGTCAGGATCAGGCTCGGGGACAGGATCCGAGCATGTGGATGATGGGTTACGCGAGTTCATTGCGTCCGAGATCACGAGGGGTATCCTTGATGCGACGCCAGTTATCTTTGGGTCAATCAAGGAGGGGATCATTGAGCAGATGGAGGATCGCCTCAGGGCGTTATGAAGTGACATGGTGACCAGCCAGTCAGGACCATGCACACTGTCCTTTAAGGACTTTAGAGGGAGTGGTGCGCCAGATTTCCATGGGGCGAAGAACCCCATTGCTGCCAGATGATGGATTGCGGACATTGAGTCTGCACAGCTGACCAGCTTCTGCCCCGAGGGGTCGAAGGTACGATTTGCAGTAGGGTATTTGAGGGACTAGGCTAGGGACTTGTGGGTGTCGGTTGGTGACTCTCTGGGAGCCTCGACTGTTAAGGCTATAACATGGTCGGATTTTGTGACCCGGTTCAGAGTAGAGTTTGCGCTAGATGTAGAGCTTCAGTAGCTGGCCAGGGAATTCTTGGATATGAGACAGACTACAGAGACTGTGGCGGAGATCATTGCCAAGTTTTGGGAGAGGGCTTTATTGATGCCCCTGTATGCGGGTGATGAGGACATGAAGAGGACCCGCTACCATGACATGCTATGAGCTGACATCCGAGAGCATGTCAGCTTTTCAGCTTGCCCTACCCTGGATTCCATGATTGCCAGGGCTAGGGAGAGGGAGATTGATCTGGAGCACATCTAGAAGAGGAAGGCAGAGGAGGGGCAGACAGCGGGGGCTTCGAGGAAGAAGCCCAAGGGATCCGATGGTAGGCTGAAAGGCCAGTCAGGGCGGGACCGCTGTGGGAAATGCGGTCAGTCACACGAGGGAGCTTGTCGCACTGGGCCGGGTTCAAGCTGCTATAAGTGCAACAAGGTTGGGCATTTTGGCAGGGATTGTACTGCCCCTACTCTGGTGATACAGATGTCAGACCTGATTTGCTTTCATTGAAATCAGAAAGGCCATAAAAAGGCCAATTGCCCTAGATTGGCAGCAGCAGCGGTGCCGACAGTGGAGCCGAGTCCAGCGACAGGACGGGTTGTGGATGGCCGGAAGGTCAAGATGGAGGCTCCAGTGGTTCGGAGCCGAGCATTTCAGCTGATAGCCGAGGAGGCACGCGCTACACCCGATGTGGTGATGGGATCGTTCCATGTGAATAGAATCCTGGTTCAGGTGTTGTTTGATTCGGGTGCCACCCGATCGTTTTTCTCTGTTGCGCTTAGCAAGAAGTTTCCGGAGTCTTCGAGCATGTTGGATTGCCCTCTAGAGGTCGAGATTGTGGACGACCGCTCAGTACGAGCATCGAAGGTCTATCGGGATTGTGTTTTGAGGCTGTTTGAGGAGCGTTGCCTGGTAGACCTGGTTCCTATTCCGTTGAGGGGGAACAAGGTGATTATAGGCATGGATTGGTTGAGCCCCAATGGGGCAGTGATAGATTGCGCACATCAGTTGGTTTGGATCAGAACCCTAAGTAGGGGAGAGTTGGTAGTTTAGGGCGAGAGGCCACAGTAAGGACCAACGGTATGTTCAGCAGCGAGAGCTAGGCGTTACCTTCAGTAGGGTTGCGTAGGATATGTCGCCTATGTTATGGACACATGGGAGGCGGGTAAGGCGACGGTGGGTGATGTGCCCGTGGTGCACGAGTTTATGGACGTATTCCTCGAGGAGTTTCCTAGGATACCTTCGGAGAGGCAGGTGGAATTCAGGATCGACCTAGTCCCTGATGCGGCTCCGATAACCAAGGCACCGTATCGGCTGGCTCCTCCTAGGATGCAGGAGTTGTCTATACAGCTGCAGGAGCTGTTAGAAAAAGGATTCATTAGACCGAGTAGCTCTCCCTAGGGAGCCCCGATTCTGTTTGTGAAGAAGGAGGGTCACATCGGATGTGTATAGATTATTGGGAGCTGAACAAGGTAACGGTGAAGAACCGTTAAACACTCCCAAGGATTGATGACCTCTTTGACCTGCTTCAGGGAGCATCTTGATTTTCCAAGATTGATCAGCGTTTAGGATACCATCAGATGAGGGTTAGAGAGGAGGATGTGCAGAAGACTGCGTTTCGGACGTGCTATGGCCACTACGAGTTTATAGTGATTCCCTTCGGGCTCACCAATGCTCTTGCCGCATTCATGGACCTCATGAACCGCGTGTGTAGACCGATGTTATACTGGTATGTGATAGTGTTTATTAATGAAATCTTGGTTTACTCCAAGACACACGAGGAGCACGAGGAGCATCTACGAGAGGTTCTGGAGAGTTTTAAGAGGGAGAACTGGTATGCTAAGTTCTCCAAGTGTGAGTTCTGGTTGTGCGAGGTGCAGTTTCTTGGGCACCTCGTCAACCAGGACGGGATTTCAGTAGACCCAGCCAAAGTGGAGGCCGTGATGAGATGGGAAGTTCCGAAGTCTCCATCTGAGATTGAGAGTTTCCTAGGATTAGCCGGCTACTATCGGATATTCATCTAGGATTTCTCCAAGATAGCCATACCCCTGACCAGGCTAACAATGAAAGCCGTGGTATTTCGTTGGGGGCCTCAATAGCAGGCTGCATTCGAGAATCTGAGACAGAGATTGTGCGAGGCCCCAATCTTAGCCCTGCCATAGGGCATGGAGGATTTTGTTGTATAGTGCGATGCGTCCATCTCAGGTTTGGGCACAGTTCTGATGTAGAGAGGGCATGTCATCGCCTACGCATCGAGGCAGCTGAAGCCTCACGAGGCGAACTACCCGACTCATGATTTGGAGTTGGGGGCTGTTGTATTCTCCCTCAAGATTTGGTGTCATTACCTGTATGAGGTTCGTTGTACCATCTACACAGACCATAAGAGTTTGAGGTACCTTATGGATCAGTCGAATCTAAACATGAAGCAGCGTCGGTAGATGGATGTGGTAAAGGACTACGATTGCGAGATCCCTTACCACCCGAGGAAGGCCAATGTTGTGGCTGATGCGCTTAGGCGCAAGGCAGCACCGATCAAGGATATCTGTATGAGTATGACGGTGGTGACTCCGCTGTTGGAGCGGATTCAGGAGGCCCAGCAGGAGGCAATGAAGGAGGAACATCGGAAGAGAAAGCGGATTGTGGGTCAGGTTTCCTCCTTTGATTATGACAACCGGGGGTTGTTGACTCTACACCGTAGGGTGTGGGTCCCGTATCATGGGGGTGTGCACCAGGTATCGATTCTCCATTCACCCTGGGGCAACAAAGATGTATAGGGATCTTCGTCTGGACTATTGGTGGCCCTCCATGAAGTGGGATGTGGCATGGTACGTAGAGCGGTGCTTGACCTGCAGGAAGGTCAAGACCGAGCATCAAAGACCTCACAGCAAGGTGCAGCCGTTGGATATTCCGCTGTGGAAAAGGGAAGACATCACATTGGTTTTATCATAAAGCTTCCCAGGACCGCGCGAGGAGTGGATTCGATTTGGGTCATCGTCGATTGATTGACCAAGAGCACCAATTTTATCCCAATTCAGGAGAGTATTTTGGCCGAAAATTTAGCCGACATTTATATTAGGGAGGTGGTGGCATGGCACGGGGTGCCAATATCGGTGATTTTAGACAGATACGTTCGGTTTACTTCCAGGTTCTGGAAGAATTTCCATGACGATCTGGGAACTCGTCTGCATTTTAGCACCGCTTTTCACCCGCAAACAGATGGACATAGTGAGTGGACCATCCAGACTTTGGAGGATATGTTGCGGGCGTGTGTCTTAGACTTTGGAGGTAGTTGGGATGCTTACCTTCCTTTGAATGAGTTTTTGTACAACAACAGCTATCATGCGAGTATTGACCATCCTCCCTTCGATATGTTGTACGGGAGGAAGCGCAGGACCCCGATATGTTGGGGTGGGGTTGGTCAGAGGGTTATGGGGACTACCGAAGTGGTACTCAAGACTACGGAGATGATCCAACAGGTCCAGAGTGTCACACCCCAAAAACCAAAGGCGGAAACGTCTTCGGGGTTGACTACCACGTTGTGTATCAAATCCAATGTACATAGTATTCACAGTAAACAAACATTACATTACATATATATGAAAGTTTACATGTGTTTCAAAAGTAAAGTTATACAAATATACATATGCATCATATTAACAAAAGTTGAGACGAGTCTTCTACGCACTCCGTCTTCGCCAAAAGAGATCACCGGGTACCTGTCTAACTTGGACCTGAGAATACAAGCGGTTTGAAAATCAGCATAAAGCTGGTGAGTTCATAAGCGGTTTTGTTTTGTGAAAATGTATCGGTTTCCTTTAGTTTCCGAAAAGATTTGTTATCCAAGAAAATCCCATATTTTCTTATGTGAAGTTGGTTAAGTTATCGTTTGTTACCAATTCGAATATGTATTGTATTTACCCCAGGAAAATCCCATATTTTCCTAAGTGTAAGATCAATAGTATATCACAAATTATAGTTTAGTACACAAAACTATATAATGAAAATCTTGGGATCACTATCCCGAAAGACATATAAGTTAGTTTGAGATAATTGAAAGTACGGTTCAAGATCATGGGACTATCATCCCGAACTAACACGAGATAAGTTAATGTATGTATGTAAATATAGATTTGAAACCATGGGATCTCTATCCCGAATAAGATACAAATTTTAGAACTCATGGGATCACTATCCCGTATAAGATATAGATTTAGAAAACCTTGGGATCACTATCCCGTATATAGATTTAGAAAACCATGGGATCACTATCCCGTATAAGTTATCGATATGGAACCTTGGGATTACTATCCCGTATAAGATATAGTTAAAGATCATGGGGAAAGACATCCCGTACAGATAGTAGACATAAAACCATGGGATCACTATCCCGAACTAGATGCCAAATAGTTTAGTTAATACCATGGGATCACTATCCCGAAAGAGATATAAGAATAAACCATGGGATCACTATCCCGTATAGGACATAGATATAGAATAGTTTGATAATACCATGGGATCACTATCCCGAAAGAGACATAGAAACAATACCATGGGATTACAATCCCGAAAGAGACATAGAATATAGATACAAAACCATGGGATCACTATCCCGAACGAAATAAGGATCCTGAACCCAAACTGTGAATAAGCTGGTATTAATACATATTGTGAGTCGGGTAACCATACTGATACGACAACGTGACCTCCTTGACGTTTGTCAGATGTCGAATGATATCCAGAAATTTGTCACCCTAGGCGTGCCCGCCTAACTGTAGCTAGCAGTTAAGGTGTGGGATTGTCAGTCCCGAATAGATCTATTCACAAATTCCGCGCTCTCCCTCCAGGAGACTCTGGTTACACTTCCGGAGAGGATTTACTGATCATCCATAAAGGGTAGTGACTATCTCACAAGCTAGTACTAAACTATTCACAGGGTTCTTATAAGATATTGACATATAGAAAGTTATGAAACATAGTACAGTAAAGTATAGATACATACATGAAATCATCGGATAACATATTCAAATGATACGGAGATAAACTGAACAGACATAGTTTATCTAATAATTTAGTATAGATATCAGTATACGATAGAAAGAACAGTAAAGACCCCCAAATTATTCCCATAATAATTTGATTAGTTTGATTGTTTCTTAACTAAAATCCATTTAGTTGAAATCGAGTAGTCATTCCTTATGCTCAGCATAATACATAAGGAGTAAAAGAGTTTATAGATTTGTCAAACATTTTTTGAAACACATCAATGTTGTGATTGGAAAACAGTTATAGTTTGCTTGTATTCCCCCCCTGAAAACATTGAAAACAGTGAAAAAGCCGTAGGGGTATGAACTCACCGAACGAGGTACGAGACGGTTTGGATGCTAAGAGTTGAGCCGGGACTTGTAAACGCACGAGGTTCCTAATTATGAAGTAAAGATACACATTTGTATCTAATTAGGAATTAGATTGATTGTCGGATAGGGACAATTGCTTCAGGTCGCGATAACACTCCGATACAAGTGTTTGGTGGGACCCGGGTGGCGTTTAGGGACATGAATGGCACAAGGGACTTGGGAAATGAGTTGGGACATCAAAGGAACACCCCCCTTAAGGGAGTTTACGGCCAAAACACCCTTCCCCATGAGTTTACGGCCGTAAACTCATGATGGGTGTTTTATGGTGCCTTTTGGACTTCCAACACTTAGGGAATGATTTCTAGACTTGGTTTAAGGACTTGGAATGATTCAAAACATCAATTTGACCCCCTTTAAGGGAGTTTACGGCCTAGCATGGCTCCAAGGCCGTAAACCCTTATTTGTCCAAGAAAATGATGTTTAATGATGCTAGAACAAATCACATGTGATTGGTAAAATTAATCCAAGGCCTAACATGAGTTTGCATGTGATTTTTGAGGTGTTTGTGGAGTTTACGGCCAATGAAACCCCCTTCATGGCCGTAAACTCTAGTGTGTGATGCTACAAGGTGTTTCAAGGTCTAGAACATGCATGAATGGACTTCTAAAATTCATCTAAGGGCCTTAGGGGTGTGTAGTTTGCATTCTAACACCAAAAATTTTGGAGTTTACGGCCCAAGAACATGTCTTGGCCGTAAACCCTTAGAAACCCCATAATTGTTGTGTTTTTGGCCCTCAAAGTATTTTTGGTTGGTCCCTTGATTTATTCCAAGGCTTTTGGTGGTGTTGGATGGCTTTCTAACACCTTAGAATGAGATTTATGCCAAGTTTAGTGGAGTTTACAGCCCAAGAACTCTCCTTGGCCGTAAAATCATCTAAGTCCTTCAAAATTAATGTTACAAGTGTCCAAATGCAAGAATCAAAGTCCCATAATTCATATCTAAGCTATAGGGGTGATTTGGAAGGGTTTAAGGGCATAAAAACCCTCATTATATGAGTTTACGGCCCAAGAATATTCCTTGGCCGTAAACTCCTCTAAACATCACAAAATGCAAGTTTTTCATGTTTAGATTACATATATTAAAGTCTCATAGCCATATCCAAGGTCCAAACTAGTCAAGGAAGGGTTTAAAGGCTCAAAACCCACCATCTTGGGTGTTCACGGCCTAAGCACCTTCTTAGGCCGTAAACTCATGCATTTTGCCCAATTTCATGTTTAAGTGTCAAATTTGGAAGCTAAACATGCTATAGATTAAGGCTAGGAAGGTACCTTAAGGATTTGAAGCCTTAAAATTGAGTTTTGGACACTAAATCTTTGGATTTTGGAGAGAGGTTAGAGAGAGAGTAGTGAGAGAAGGAAAAAGCTTCAAATGAAAGATGAAACTCATTTATATAGTCCCTAAAATTTGCACGCGGTGGAATTCTACCCGATACCGACGCTAACCGCGACTTTTGGTCGCACCCGATTGAGTTTCCGTCACCCGACGGGAACATTTTTAAAACTTATGAAATAATTGTTTTTGGGCAACTAACATAAGTTCCTGAGTGATTTAGACACTCATTAGGATAAAATAAACGTATAATTTATACAAATAAATTTCAAAGAGAAATCGGAACGAATTCGATAACGGCGACTTTCCGGGTAGAACGGTTCTTGGCGACGAACAAATTTCGGGTTGTTACACAGAGCAGGCTTCAGATTGCTCAGAGTCGGCAGAAAAGTTATGCCGACAAGCATCGATCAGACTTGGAATTCCAGGTCGGGGATATGGTTCTCCTGAAGGTGTCACCTTGGAAGGGTGTCATCCGATTCAGGAAACGGGGTAAGCTGGGGCCCAGGTATATCAAACCTTTCAGGGTTATAGCCCGGTGGGCAAGGTTGCGTATAGGCTGGATCTGCCAGCCGAACTCAGTCAGATTCATAACACTTTTCACATCTCCCAGTTACGAAAATATTTGGTGGACGAATCAGAGATGGTACCCTTGGAGGATATTCAGGTTGACGACAGCCTGAATTACATCGAGAGACAGGTGACGATTCTTGACAATAAGTAAAAGGATCTGCAGAACAAGAGGGTGGATCTGGTAAAGGTTCAGTGGCAGCATCGAAGGGGCTCGGAATGGACCTGGGAGCCGGAGGACGAGATGAGGGAGCATTACCCAGAGCTTTTTCAAGATCGAGTGGCAGACTTCGAGGACGAAGTCTAAAATAAGTGGAGGAGATTTGTAACACCTGATATGTTTTTTCTCTAGGACTCGACGAGTTGGAGGATCAACTCACCGAGTAGGGATGTGGCTGCAGACATTTTAAGTGACTGACTTGATGAGTCGGGAGACTAACTCGGCGAGTAGTTTCTTGATAAGTGAAACCCTAAATCTGAGGGTTTTCACCCTATATAAACAACTTAACTCAGCCTCCCCTGTCCCTAACACTCTCTTGAAAGATTTATATCGAACCCTAGCTGTTTGTGTGTGAGTTAAGGCCATTTTTGGTGTTCTTGTGTGGATTGTTAAGCTTGGAAGGAAGAAAGGAGCTTGGAAATCGAGTTGGGGCTTGTAGATCCAGAGATCTTACTTCATTTTCAATAGCTACAAGGTATAATGCCCCTGTCTTGACTCATCTATGTGTTTGTTGATCTTTAACTTGGGATATCTATGGATTTCTAAGTCATTTTTTCGGATTTGGAAGTGTTGAGTGGGTTTTAACTTCAGATCTGGCCCTTAAGAGGGGTCTCATGGCATAAAGGTGCCAACTTTAGGGCCATGAGAGCCCCATGCACATTGTAGGACACTTTATATGGATTTTTGAGCTAAAAACCCCATGCATGTGCATTAAGTTAGGATCTTTACGTATAAAATGGACATTAGGAGGATAGATATATGGTTTTGGTGTGTTAGACCTCATTTAAATCGACTATATGGAATTAGTCAAGGTTGGACTCGGCGAGTTGTTCTTAGCACTCGACGAGTCGGTGACCATTGTGCACCAAAGCCTTTCTGTGAATGGGTAAGTGTTAGGAAGGAAGTCCCTTGTGGGTTTAGATGCGAAAAGGGACCTGGAAGCCATGGGACTCGGCGAGTTGTTTGAGCAAACTCGGCGAGTCCATAGCTATCTCCCAATCTTTGAAGATAGACTCGACGAGTTGTTCATACAACTCGGCGAGTCATAGACTGGACAAGTTCTTAAGTTGGAGATGAACTCGACGAGTTCAAGAAGGAACTCGGCGAGTCGGATGAAGATGGTCCCGATGTTATAATTGAAGGAGAACCCATCGCGTTTTTTCTAGACTCGATGAGTGGAGCTAGGGTTTTGTGTGGGATTAGAGAAGCATGGACTCGATGAGTTGGTAGGCCAACTCGGCGAGTCAGGTCAACTGAATCTTGACTTTAACTGCACTTGGACTGACCCTGTTTAGGGTTTATGTGATGTGTGTTGACTTAAAGGCTATCGTATAGGGATCAAGGAGTCGTAGGGAGTCGACTTGTGCACCGAGGATAGTTCAGACACTACACAATATTGAGGTGAGTTACCTTCCGGTAGGGGTGGGTCTAAGGCCACAATTGCCGGCCCACCGAAAAGGGGTATTTAGAAGATAATGGTCTTTGTGATAATTATCTTTGTCTGGTTATGTGTTGGTTGTGAGGTTTATCTGGGTAGTATGTTATGTGTATGGTAGGGATTAGTTTCCTTGATAGTGGTCCTTAGGACCCAAGGGTAGGTCAGTACCTGGATATGCCTGACTGTATGCTTATATCTGTTGATTGTATGCTAGTAGTAGGGGTTGAAATAGTCCCTAGTTGCCAGTTGAAAGATATCGATGTTGGTTACCGGTTGTAAGATACCGATGAAGGTTAACGGTTGAAAGATAATGATGATGGTTACCGGTTGAAAGATACCGACGATATTGTATGGTATGTGGTATGATGGGGGAACTCATTAAGCTTTGTGCTTACAGTTTTGGTTTTGGTTTTAGGTACCTGTTCGTCAAAGGGGAAGGAGCTGGCGGTGTAGCAGCACATCACACACACATGTTTCCGCAAGAAGTTTTTGGGACTGTACTCTGATTTTCAATACTTATAATGTTATGGTTTGAAATACAACATTATGATTTTGTAATGAATGTTTTATTGACAATGTTTTGGTAAAATGTTTGTTAAATGCGTTAATTCAAAATTGAAAATTTTGGCCTTGAAAATTGGGTCGTTACATAAATGCTCCTGGGTAATTGTTTCTGATGGAATAGCTACAAAATACCGATGAAATTATCCGTTGGTAAATTACCGACGAAATAGCTACGGATTTCGTACGGATTACCGACGGGTCCCACTTTGACTAACATTGACTTTATCACCTACGGATTTCCGACGGCCCACATAACCAACGGATTTCCCGTAGGTATTCTGTCACTAAATGTCTTTAAAAAACACCGTTTTAAAAAAAATCAGTTAATTATGGCCAAAATGAAGTAAAAATTCATTATATTAAACTACAAATGTCAAATACATTACTAAATGTTTACAATATTACTAAAAACAACATTTTCCAAAAAATAAACATTACAATAAACATCATCTATACATTTAAAGTGTCAATTACATTACTAAGTGTTTAAAACATAAAAACTAAGAATCACTTGGTGGTTAATGAATTCTCACATAAAAGCGGCCAATTGTTTTTCAAGTTTGTGTTTGTCTTCGTTGCATTTCTACTTGTAATACCTTTGAACTCATGCCTGGAATTCCCACAACTGGAAAATGATAAGACAAACATATATAATTACTAAATGTACTTTATTTTTAAACCACGATAGCAACATACTTTACTTTTAGATAATAATAACAATGTGTGTTACTTTTAATCCATTATAGGATAATAAAAATCAAAACAGATTGCCCACATTGGTAAAAAAGAGAAAGTATGTTGTTATTTCCTGTAGCTTACTAAAAATAAATAACTTTCAATTAAAAGTACAATGCTATTTCTTACATTTTACAAGTATATTGTTTATAAAATATAGAAAATAACATTATACAAGCATGTGGTATAAAAACAAAAAGATAAGCAAGAAAAAGAAAAAACGAAGAACAGGCACCAAAAACATAAGAAAACGATTGGAGAAAGAAAATTGAATTCTTTAATCCGTGCAATTTGATTACATAAAACTTGAGCGGACAAACAAAAAGATGAACTTAGAATCATAAAAATAAAAGGAGCAAATTTATATATGGGGAAACATCCAAATGGTGAAAAAATTGAGTAATCATATTTATACCGTTAAATACATCAATTAACTTCTATTTTTTGTTTATTACAACATTATACTTTCATTTCTTCATCTTCCAACATTGTTTTATGTAAAACTTACCTTGTTGGATAGATTTCCAAAGTATAATGCTAGTGATGGATAAGCAAAATTGTCAATGTATGCACAAAAAACATAAACAAGCTTGGTTATCATAGAAATGAACTCATAAACAACTAAATTGTATTATTATTATTATTATTATTATTATTATTATTATTATTATTATTATTATTGTTTCGTATTTTCTTATTTAGAAAATGACTTTTTTCTTCATATTTATATCAAAACATATGTATATATAGGCCTGCATATGAATGTTTATATATGTGTATGCTATATGTATGTATGTATATAGTGCTATATACATACAACTGTATACACCATCAATATGTGTACTTGTATGTGTATGTGTGTATGAATATGTATGTGTATACGTATGTGAATGTCACTGTATATTTTAATTAGTGTACATGTGTACGTGAATATTTGTATGTGTACATATATATATATATATATATATATATATATGAATGTGTATGTATATAAATAGGTATTAGAATGTTAAACCATGAAATGAATAATTGATCCCAAAGGTGCACATGACTTTATGAACGATACTAATAACTATAAGTTGGTGAAAGTATGGATAATCACGTATAATAGAGGTGTGAAAAAAAATGAAGCACAAAAAATGACATTTGGTGCCCGAACAATTGAATATGAATGTATATGTGTATGTATGTGTGTATGTATGTATATATGTAAGTCAATGATGTATGTATATGAGAATATGTTTGGTAATATGTAATTGCATGTGTATGTGTATGCATATGTATATATGTGTATGTGATAAACACATAAATCTAATGATTACTATAGATAATAAAAGAAGATAACAAAATTCTGCCACATTCGAGAAGGCAACTCTCCAGGACATACACTTGATAATCAAAAACTCAACAACCAAAATATAATTGTTGTTTCTAATTAATAAACAGTCTCCTATATGCAGGAGATAATTGTTCCTGTTTTTTCTTTATTTAGTTGCTAACTTGTGTGAGTGGGTCAAAAGCTAGGCCCAACAACATCCTTAGAAACTCCAATGATCCTTTTTGGGCTTGATTATCCTTCTTCTTGTGCCAACAAGAATACACCTTTAGTGGTGTCGTAACATAACTCCCCCCCTCGGAAAAACGACTTGTCCTCGAGTCGAAATAATGGGAACTAAGAAGTGAGTAAATTATATGTCTCCCATGTAGCTTCTTTGACAGGTCGATGTTTCCATGAAACTAGGAGTTCCAAAATAAGTTGACTGGCTTCAGTGACCTAACGGTGATCCACGACTTTATCAGGTTCAAGATCAAATAGCTAATCATGAGTGATAGGAAGAGGTGTCGCAGAACCAGATGATGAGCAACCTCTGGCTGATTTAAGCATTGAAACATGGAAGATGGGGTGAATGTGAGAAGTACGAGGAAGCTCAAGTTCATAGGCAACTGGTCCAATTTTATGCATGACTCGATAAGGTGAAAAGAACTGGGGAGAATGTTTCCCGTACCGTCGTTTCGCCAAGCTTTGATGTCAATACGGTTGGACCTTTGTAAGTCCTACAACTCTTGGGTCGGGTAACATGCATATGACCCATACAGTTAGCAACTTTATGAATCATTGAGGCCATTTAATTAGCATATGACTCAGATTTGAGGATTGGTGGTGGTTTGGACTCCAAGCAAGAGTTTTGCCCTCATTTTCCTTTATTTTGACCTAGGATGGGTATAGGACATGCATTGAGCGTGGTTGAGTTGCATGGATGTATGTGTATGTATATACATATGTGTGTATGTGTATGTGTGAATGTATTAATGTATGTGTATGTGTGAATGTATTTGTATGTGTATATGTGTATATGTGTGAATGTGTGAATATGTGTATGTATGTATATATGTATGTATCTGTCTATGGGTATGTGTGAATGTATATGTATGTATGTATGTGTATGTGAATGTTGTATTTGTGTATGTGTTTATGTGTGAATGTATGTTCAAGGAGTAACGGTGCGAAAGGAGTAATAAATCGAAAGGTGTACACGACTATACACACATAGATATTAGGTATAACTTGGTGAAAGTACTGATAATCATGTATAATAGAGGTGCGAAAAAAATGAAGCAAATAAATGTCGTTCAGTGCCCTAAATGTCGAAAATAATGAACATCCGTAGGTAATCTGTGACATCCCCAAATTCACGGTTATTTTAAAATTTTTATTTATGCTTATTTAAAAATCAGAGTATCCATTTTAAAGAATAATATTGCAGAATTTGTTCTCATAAAACATAATAAAGATATTATCAAAGCCTTTCCGAAGAAATGTATTTTGTTTAATATTAAAACATTAGGATGATTCTGTCATCGTCAATACAAAAACATAAGTATAAACAAACCTTACATTCATTTACACTAATGATTTACATCTCCTTTAATCTCTTAGTGTAATGTATCTTCGTATCGACACCTATGATATATATATATATATATATATATATATATATATATATATATATATATATATATATATATATATATATATATATATATAACTGAGTGGGTCAGGTTGGGAAACCTGGTGAGTACATAGGGTTTTCAAACCAAAATAACATAATTATTATGTTTAATCATCAAATAATTAACCCAACTTCCCATCCCCATTATCTTCTATATTCTTAAGGATCTACCTTAAGAAATTTTCTATTCTCCATTCATTCATTCCTAAGGATTGTCCTAAGGAATAGGCATGAAGTCCATTGCTGCTAGGGTTTACCTAACATACACTAAGTCCATAGATGCTGATGTTATCTATTAGACACGAAGTCCATAGCTGCCAGTATTCATCTATTGGGCACTAAATCCATAGTTTCCAACGTTCATTTGTAAGACACTATGTCCATAGCTTCCAGGGTTTTTAGAGTACATTTGGTGAACACGTTATTCACAAACATATGTTGCGAGCTTGCTAGCGTTCCACTGAATTGTCTAGAATAGTCCATGGTTGTTATTTATACTTTGCTAGATGACTGGATCATTGTTTAAGTTAAGGCTTCTCATCATCTATTTCATCTTTCATCTCTCATCATCCATATCATATTTCATCTATCCATCTTTACCCAATATATTTATAGGTATAAAAGTACATATTCCGTTTAAATCACGTAAGACATGTATAAATTGTTCATCTAGCATATATATATATATATATATATATATATATGTATATATATATATATATATATATATATATATATATATATATATATATATATATATCAGGAACATAGATAATAAGTGCGTATAGCATGTATTAATATTATATACTTCATATCTATGTGTAAGATGAAAGTAACTATGCACTCACTTGTTAAAGTGATGATTCAAAATTCAGGCAACGCTTCACTTCTAGCAACTGTCTTTTCTCTGATGTAACCTAGTGTCATTATTACTATGTATTAGTTTATTATTTATTGCGACTAATTATTGGTCGAGATTCATCATTAACTCAAAGTCTACTTCATGATCTATCAAGTAAGGAACAACCTGGTAGGATCATATCGAAGGTAGGGTCCGTTTGGTATACGAAGCATACTGTTTGGAAATCCCACTTTAAACACCCACTAAATAACAGCCTAGACATCATCCCCGTAAGTAGATCAATCAGTATAACGACTTGGAATCACAGATAAATCTTGTTTATAGGTTCATAATAACGATAATGAACTTAAGCATAAGTTATACTTAAATTAGGGTAAGCATAACTCACTTACGAGGGTTTTAGCGAGGAACC
Source organism: Lactuca saligna (assembly GCF_052625555.1). Lineage (NCBI taxonomy): Eukaryota > Viridiplantae > Streptophyta > Magnoliopsida > Asterales > Asteraceae > Lactuca > Lactuca saligna. The sequence continues at coordinate 62,861,919 of NC_136425.1, forward strand.
GGGCTGTGGCGCAGACATAACTTCTGAGCCAAAAGCTCTTCTTCTTAGGGCTTTCTGGCACTTCGGGACTTGCTACTAACACCTAGGAGGTGCTAGGGAAATGCTTAGAGGGTGTGGGGAGGTTTGAGTGAAACTTCCCAAAAATACGGTCCAAAAACTTCGTTTTTAATTCATTATTAAAACCATAAATATCATCATCAAGTAAACATCATAAACCATGTATCTCAAAAATATCATAATAACTGTCAAAGTATCAAATATCATATCAAATATCATAGTGAAATATCCCAAACTAGAAAACTGTAGTGTGTGCCATGTGATCATCCCGAGCCCTTCCTTTTGCTAGCAGAAGTACCTGAAATCAAAATAGAAAACTGTAAGCACGAAGCTTTTTGAGCTCCCCGAAACTTTGGGAAATGCCAGAACTACCACATACCATACACATAACATATAACATATAACATAAACTTTGGGACTCTGCCCAGCTACATCGGGACGAACCCGACATCAGACTCCTCGCCGACATCAGATCATATCTGGCATCAGGCCTCACCCGACATCGGGTTTTCCCCGACTTATACACAACATATCATATATCATAAGCATATAACATAAACATATAAGATACATTGGGCTTTCCCCAGTATCGAACCGAAGCCCGGTACACATAACACATAACATATAAGTAACACACACCGGGCTTGCCCCGACATCGGACCGAAGCCTGGAACACATCACACATAACATGAAAGAACCATAAAGACATCAAGCATACATAAACACTTCTCGGGACCACCCCAGCATCGGACCGAAGTCCGGAAACACATAATCCTCATCGGGCTAACCCCGATCGGACTGAAACCTGGTATACACTAACATACATAAACGGGCCAGCATTGGTGCCTTCGGCCCGTTCCTACTAGAAGAAAACTCACCTATCAAGATGACTGCTAAAAACTTGTGTGATGGTACCTCTGATGGCTGCTTCAACGACTCCCCGACTATTATGACCACAATAAACACTTAGTAAAAAACTGTGAATCCTTCTAAGGGTAAAATGACTATTTTACCCCTTGATCTAATTTGGACCATGGCCTAGGCCCAATCCCTTCTAGTATTTCCAAAATCACTAATGGCCTAATTTTCTAAATTGGGACCAACTCCTCAAATGGGCTTTTCCCCAAGCCCAAACGTGTCCTTGGTCCATTAAATGACTCCTGGTGGCCCATTTCAGCCCAACATCTACTAATCCTAAAGATTGGCCCGAACCGAGGCTCAATGTCTTAAAGCCTAAAATTAGAGAGTACGCTGAGTGTACTATTCTATACGCTACATGTATAGCTTGCATGGCTTGTACGCTGTGCGTACTGACATGTACACCCTACGTAGTACTTTGTTAAGCCATTTTATTCAAAACCTCTTAACCCCTTAATATACTAAGTCCAAATTACAGATCTGGGTCCAATAATCCATCTTAACTCATAAAGTCGATCACTTGGTGGCTTGCAACCCACCAAGTGAGATCAACTTGGAAAAATAGAAACTAACTTCATGGAAATGGTTAAATATCATGCATGGGTACAAATAGGACTTAAAGATTGAAACTCTACTACTTATGGGACACTTTTAGCTCTAAGGGTGGCAACCTTAAGCCTAAATACGAAGTTGCATCATAAAAATCCATTCTTTGGACCTAAAATGCTCCAAAGATCCATAAACATAGATCTAAGATTTTATGAGGAAAATTGGAAGCTTTATACCTCATTTGAGTGCCAAAAGGTGATGTAATCTCAGATCCTTGAGCTAGAGATACTCAAGTTCTTCTTCTCCAACTTCTCTTCTCTTCTTCCAAGATCTACTAAGGAGGCCAGTATTTCTGTTATAATGATGTATTTATAGGGATTAAACCCTAAAAATTAGGGTTTTGGAATATGCTCACGTACACTGCGCGCATGTGCATGTGTCCCCCACATCCAATACATCTTTACACCCCGCATACACCAAGGCTACAACCAACGTACGACTTATGGGCGGCCCAAGTCCTCGGCCCACTTGATAAGGTCCACTCCATTAGTCCTTCTATATACACTTACCCCAACAAATAAATTAAGAATTATTTTATAGTTATTACCTCAAATGATGGTTGTTACAATTCACCCCCACTTGAATCAGACTTCATCCTCGAAGTGCACTGCATCCGGGAACAACTCTGGGTAGTGCTCCCTCATCTCCTCCTCGGGCTCCCAGGTCCACTCCAAGCCCTTGCGGTGCTACCACTGCACCTTCACTAGCTTAACCCTCTTGTTCCTTAGCTCTTTCGTCTTCGTGTTGAGGATAGCTATTGGTTTCTCGATGTAGTTCAGGCTTTCATCAACCTGAATATCCTCTAAAGGCACAATCGCCGACTTATCCACTAAGCACTTCCACATCTAAAAAACATGGAAAGTGTTGTGGATCTGATTGAGCTTTGTTGGGAGATGCAATCGATATGATACCTTGCCCACCCAAGCTATAACCCTGAAAGGACCGATATACCTAGGGCCCAACTTTCCCCGCTTTCGAAACCGAATGACACCTTTCCAAGGTGACACCTTTAGGAGGACCATGTCGCCCACCTAAAACTTCAAGACTGAACGTCGATTGTCGGAATAGCTCTTCTGTCGACTCTGAGCAGTCTGGAGCTTGCTCCGGACCTACTGGATCCTCTCTATGGTCTTGAGTACTACATTAGTACTCCCCATGACCCTCTGGCTGACCTGAACCCAATAGATTGGGGTCCTACACTTCCTCCCGTAGAGCATCATTGATGATATCTTGGTGACCAGGGAGCACCTTCGAGAGCTTCTAGGGGTTTTGAGGCGAGAATAGCTATATGACAAGTTCTCTAAGTGTGAGTTTTGGTTACAAGAGGTCTATTTCTTGGGGCATCTACATGGGATTTTGGTCAATCCGGCCAAGATTTATGCCATGATGCAGTGGGAGGTTCGGAAGTATCCTTTAGAAATCAAGAGTTTCTTGGGTTTGACAGGGTACCATCGAAGATTTATTCAATACTTATTCAAAATTGCGGTACCCCTCACTCATATTGATAGGACTAAAAAAGTCTTTAAGATCGATTAGATTCTTAACATGCAAACCAAGAACGTAAATTAAACAAGAACACAAGATGAATCAAACTGATGTCGAATGATTAAAAGACGCAACCTCAGAAGAACTCTATAAAGAATTGCTACTATAGAGGCGTGTTAGGGTTACAATGGAAAATATTAAATGAATAGTTACCATCTAAGGTGCATGTATGCACTATATATATACTATAACCCTAATAATAAATACGGGTGGACAAGCCCAAGCCATGTACATAATGGATATATACAAAAGGCCCAAAGCTGCAATCCAATTATTCCCAACAATCTCCCCCTTTGCGTCATTTAGGGCGAGAGAGCTTCACTGTTGTGTCTTCTTGATGGTCTTGAAGAGTTTGGGAAACACAGCAAGCAAATTCCTGTGAAACAGGATGTACCAGCGAATCATGTCATTAAAGTGCCTCTTTACAGCATCATCATTTAGGTTGCACTTATTGATAATTTCCAAGACATGGTCCAGACAATACATAGAGAACAAATGCATGTCAGGTAGAGCAAAAAGACATTTCTGAAAGGTTCCAACAACTTTGGTCCTTTTCTGAAACATCACAGTGAAATGAGCCATATCAATTTTTCCCAAAGTAATTCGCTCATGTCGCTGGCTTTGCCGATTGGATTAAATGTAGGATTTTTCCTCATAACCTTAGCTATCTCAATGTTGAGTTTTGCCTCTTCATAAATATACGAAACCAACATTCTCTTCAGATGGGCAATGATAGGTTTGTATTTCTATTCTTCGATCAACAAAAGATTGAGCAACACGATCCAGTGATGAGGGTTAATGTTCAGCAGATCGGCAAGAGAAAATTCATGTAGAGAATTTTCCAAACCCCTCGTCACCTTGAACTTAACGTTCACAAAACCACCAACCGGAATGGGTCCGATGAATTTGATTGTTGTGATCTTCTAGGCACTCCAGGTTAAATATTAAGGTTTAGCAAAGGTAAGATAAAAATCAACAAGGGCTCTGTCTACTTTGGTATTTAGAGAGGAAACATCAACTATTTTATAAAAGTAATGGAACAAGAAGGCTCTTCTTGTAATTGGCATATCAAACTGAGAGTCCTTCTTATTAACCGGATCAAAAGAAGCAACTCGTTCCAACCAGTGTACACTTGGTGGATCAACAACTTTGTGCATCATTGTCTCCAACGTCCACAGAGGAAACATCAGTTTTCTGCATTCCAATGTCTCGTGAGCTTCTTTTTCTTTTCGCTATTTCGCTTTAGCTTCCCCCGCTATGCGAGCATTTTCATTTAGTTCATGATCATGAGCCTTTATTTTTAATTGTTGTTTCCTAGAATCATCATCTTCTTTAGAATTGCCCATCGGTTTCTTCCCTTTATCAACCTTTGTTTTCTCCCCTGCTTTATCTGTTTTATCTCCCCTTGTTCTGGAAGGACAGGGACCTCTGGAAAACCCTCTATCATGTTTAACAGAGCAATTAGGGTGAAGCTTGTCATCTAGATGCCGTATGATGGTGATTGTCGGGATTGGGTCATAAGCTTCGAGGAGGTTGGATAACAGCGAGTTAACATCACTGACACAACTTTTGATATCAGTTCGCTCAGATTTGAGTTTGTTTATCTCCTACTGTGCGTGCTTGAGCTTAAATAATTGAGTCTTCAATTGAGTGGTACGAAGTGCAAGTTCATCCATAATTTTTCTTTCAGCTACTCAGTCTTCTTGAAATTTAGAAAGGCTTGAAGAGATAAACTTTTGAAACACAAAGTTGTAAGCATAAATATCAGCCTGAAGCTATGCAATGGACTCTCGTTCTTTTCGTAGCGAAGGGTTGAGATTGACGATGACATCATTCGCGTTAGTAGCTTTGTTTGCAGCAACTGTATTGATTTCCGTAATAAACGCTTTTGTGTCAGAGATTAGTTTATCGGCTTTTTTGGTCGCTTGAAGACATGATTGACTAGAATTTTCAACTACTTTGTTGGATTTGTCAAGATTAGCAGCATATTCCTTAACAAGGGTGTCAAGCATACCCTTTATAGCAGCTTTAGAGTAAGCTTTGCTGGAAGAAATAGTGGTAGAAGCAAGGATATAATCCAGTTTCGTGTCCAGGGCCTTCAAATCCTTCTAAGTAATGGGAGCATCTTTACCACTATCTTCTTGAATAGAAAAAGGATTGTAATGAAATGTGTCAAAATTAAAGCCTTCGCCCCCAAGAATATCTTCGGAATCATGGTGTTGAGAAGAAACTGGAGGTGTAGTGGATGTGATAAAACCTGATGTCTTTGCCCCCGCATCAGATGCATTGACATTAACATAAGGTCCGACTGTGGAGGTGGTAGTAGTGGATTTAGAGAAAATTGGGTTTTGCATTTGAGTAGGAGTGGGTGGTTGAGTGGAAGCTGGAGGTGGACAGGGAGCGATAGTAATAGGAACTGTAGTATGAGTAGGAAAAGGAGGTGGAGAGGGAACTTTAGTTTCAAGATTTACCTCTTGGTTTGGTGAAGGTGGAGGCGAATGACCATGGAGGGATGTATTTGAATGAAAATCCTCACTTTCGTTTTTTATCAACAGGCTCCACATCAGAAGGAAGAAAATCACTATCGGTTGGTGAATGGGGTTGCACCACCATCTTTTTGAGTTTTTGCTTCTTTGGAGCGGAGGAATCAGCGGCAGTACCCTTTCGCTTCTTAATTATAATGGCTTGAGAAGATGGGCCTTCCTTTCCCTGTTTCACTTTATCTCCCTTCTTACCTCCTTTCTTTTGAATATCAGCTTCGTCCAGTGTCTTTTGCATCTCAGGAGTAATCACCCTTGGACCCAATCCACATCGATACATTGACTCAGGAATTGATCCGATGAAGGAAAATTTGGAATTTTCTGGAATGATGATCTTCGTTATGTGGAAAGTGGTGATTGAAACCATCAAAAAATCCGCCATGACAGGAACATTGAGCTTCTGAATTGATATTTGCACCACTATGGTCCAAAAATGACCGCAAGAAATCTCGCTATGTCGAGAAGAAGAAAGCAGACTCTGTATAAATTGAACCCATAACACAGATCCATAGTCAAGATTAATCTCATGGTAGAGGCCATAAAGGATTGCCATGAACAATTTGGTGGCACAGTCAGACCCAACAAACCTCACAGAAAAGGGTTTGAAGAGAAGTGTGAACAATCCATTCCATTGAGGTGGAAGAGAGGATTTCTTAAACTTGGTGATGTATGTAAGAAGATCAGTATACCCTATATTGTAGAACATCTCGAAGATTTGAGCAGTGGAGATAGATTCTGGGTTTACCATTGAATCAACATAGGTTAGCCCTAGAAGAGAGCATAACCTAGCCTTTGTAATCGATGTTTTCTTGTCGTAGATCTCAAACACAATCTTCTCCTCCTCCTTTAGGTATATAGCAGATGAATAAGCTTTAGACAGAAGCGTCATCGGAACTAGCTCTACCTTGGTTAGGATAGTGACCAATGGTGAGTACTTGAGACATTCAACAATTGGCAGCATGTAGGAGTCGTATTTGAATGGTGCTAAGTCCAAGATCAGATTTTGATTTGGCTTGATCGTAAGAAAAGAATATTGAGCGGTTTGATCTTGAACGGAGGAAGAATCGACAATTGTTGCAGGTTTTTGAAGAAGATGAACATATGAACAATAAGAGAGTAATCACCTTTGAGTGCTGGAGAGGTTTCGTAAGTGGTAAATAAAAATAGGACTGCATTGAAAACCTTTATACGATTACCAAGGAGAGAGAAAATAGTGATGAAGATTGCATGACCATCTCTGAAACGGCGCCTGAAAAAGTGCAAGTGACAACTGTTCCTCCGAAAATTTGTCACACGACGTGATGATAGGGACGTTTCAAATTTCACATGCCTTTTTGGTTTGAATTCTTATCTGCAAAGTGTGTCGTGTCAGCATTAACTTGCTCCCAACGTTTCAATTTCCAATCTTCACAATAGGTCACCATAAACCCTTTCTCTTGAATAATACTTGTTGAAGTAAACATCAATATATCTGCGAAACTAAAAATGCCATAAGTGCCACGAGCAAGACTTTTGGAGAATCAAGAGATTTTTGTGCAAGCGTTTTCCAATGGAAAAGACATCAAACAAGTTATATCTGAGGGAGTTAAGTGATGTCATTAGAGACACAAAACTGTGGATCCTGGGCACGAATCGCTTCCTTCAAAGTCAAGAGAGTCTAATAAGTGCTTGTGTGGTTTCCCATTGAAGTACGATCAATTGTTTGTTAAGAAACATTGAAAGGCATCTTTATATTTCGACTTTAAGGGTGGATTTTGCTTCAACCAAACTATGAAACTTAACCTAAGTTCGAAAGGTGGGTGAAGAACTTGTGTGGCCAGTGTAGCCTTAAACATCAAGTAGGTTGGAAGATGTAGCAGTAACTAAGATTATAATGGAAATCTCAAAAACAAGAACGAAACTGGATCTTAGTTACTGCCATAAAGATTCCATAAAGATCTCGTAAAAGGAGATTTCGTGGTATATGCCATGAAAATGGATTTCGTTAATTCTTGGGTAAAAAGCGAGAACTTTCAATAGTTCACCATCAATTCATTATGGTGTTGGATTGTGGGTCTCACTTAGTATGTGGTTAAACGAAACTAAGATCATCTGACATATGTTGTGTAACCATAAACCTCAGTGGTAATTTCTAAGAGCCTCAAGGGTTACATTTAATGGAAACGAATTTAATGGAGAAAAATGGTGAGGTGGTTAAAGAACTGAAAGTACCTCTGCTATATGAAAGTGACCAAGCATATAACCCTTAACTCAATGTGAGAAGAGTAAGGTAGCTCATGACTTAAGTGAATTTAGCAGCCTAATTGGGAAGAAACTAATGGTAGATTCGATTCATTAAGGTTTCACAGAGAGTCTAGTGAGGGTTCGAACAACATACAACAACATGCTTCTAGGGACACTTAGCTAATACATAGATAAAGAAGGTCATAACTGCCCCATCAAGCGAATTAGAATAACTCTGGATATGTGTTGTCATGAGCTTTGCTATTATTTATTTTTGGTATTTTAAATTATTGTGAAAAAGAAAAGAAATAAAACTAAACACAAAAGAAGGTAATTTTTTTATTTTTAATTTTCTGAAAATGAATTAAAACAGAAAGAAAAGTAAAATATTTTTGGATTTTGATTTTTCTGAAAAAGAAATAAATATAGAAAATTAAAATATGTATAAACGAAATAGTATACATAAAGTACAAAAAGGATATAGGAGTTCCAAACCAATGAAAGAGTTGATTAAACAAACGAGAGTTCACTTATAGAGAATGAGTGAAGCAAATTGGAGCGAGAGTTCGGTCCATTTCTTGTCCGGAGAAAATCGGAAACAAAATAGAGCGATCGTTCGCTTTATTTCGCTTTACGAATACTTACTAACCAAAAGCGAAGGTGATTTAGGAACAGATTCGGATTCCATCATTTCTATGCCTTGGATAATTTTATTGAAGGTTGATTCAGGCAAGACTTTCGTGAATATGTCAGCTAATTGATCAGCGGAACGCGCGGAATGAATTTCAACGTTAGCTTATTCCACATGATCCTTGATAAAGTGGTACTACAGTGCTATGTGTTTTGTCTTTGAGTGTTGCACTGGGTTGTGACATATTCGGATGGCGCTTTCAGAGTCACAATAGGGTAGGATTCGCTTCATGTTTTGACCATAGTCTCTTAACTGACTTTGAATCAGAATGACTTGTGAAGTACAAGACGCAACGGTTATATATTCAGCTTCGACTGTGGACAAGGAGACACGCGCTTGTTTCTTGGACTGCTAGCTGACGAGTTTTCCATCCAGAAACTGACAACCGCCTACGGTACTTTTCCTATCTAGACCACATCCTCCAAGATCGACATCTGAGAATGCTTGAACGAAGAATCCTAATTTTGATAGATACCATATGCCGAGAGATGAGGTTCGCTTCAGGTATCAGAAGATGTTCTTAACTGCCACCATGTGAGGTTGCGTGGATTGGCTTGAAACCTGGCACAGTAACAAACAAAAAACATAATATCTGGTCTACTAGCTGTAAGATACATGAGAGACCCTATCATTTGGCGATAGAGCATCATATCAACAACCAATTTATCCAGAGATGGTGTTAGCTTCGTTCCAAATGCCATTGGAACCTTCACTCTAGAGTCTCCCATCATTCCGAACTTTGCCAGTAGAGTCTTTGTGTAAGCCTCCTGATTGATAAAAATGTCTCCTGGTCCCTGTTTAATATTCAACCTAAGGAAAAAGTTAATTGGACCCATTGAGCTCATCTCAAATTTATTCTTCATCAACTTGCGAAACTCAGCTGTTAAGCTAGGAATCGTAGAACCAAAGATGATATCATCAATATAAATTTGGACGATCATTAGATGGTCACCCTCTTTCTTACGAAAGAAGTTTGGGTCAACCAAACCTTGTTTATGAAGGGTTTTTTTCATTCTAACACTCCTAAGGTGTACATGCAACACTAAATACCTTGGATCTATGTTTTCTCTATTATACATGCAAATATAATTCTTCTAAGGTATTTTTCTAACTAGCATAATATGAAGTACATATACTATAAATTCTAGTAGAATTACATACCTCTTTGTTGTAGCTTGATTCCACGGAGCTTAAGAGCCTAGTGCCTCAAATGTGACACCTCAAATGGTTCACACAACATCACAAACATCTTGGAATAACTTGAGAGAAAAAGGTTCCTATGCTCAAAATGGCTAGCGAGAGTGAGGCGCCACTTTCAGTAGGGTTGCACAGGATATGTTGCCTATGTCATGGATACCCGGGAGAAGGGTAAGACAATAGTTGATGAAGTACCGGTAGTGCGAGAATACTCGGACGTATTCTCAGAGGATTTACCTGGGATACCTCCGGAGATACAGGTTGAGTTTAGGATTGACCTAGTCCTTAGTGCGACTCCGATAGCCAAGGCACCATATCGGTTGGCTCCTCCAGAGATGCAGGAGTTGTCTACGCAACTATAAGAGCTGCTAGATAAGGGTTTTATCATGCCAAGCAGTTTACCATGGGGAGCCCCGACCTTTTCTGTGAAGAAGAAGGACGAGTCACATCACATGTGTATAGACTACCAAGAGCTGAATAATGTAACAGTGAAGAACCATTACTTACTTCTGAGGATAGATGATTTTTTTGACCAGATTTAGGGAGCATCTTGGTTCTCCAAGATTGATTTATGATCAGGGTATCACCAGATGCGAGTCAGGGATGATGATGTGCAAAAGACAACTTTTAGGACTCGCTATGGTCATTATGAATTTGTGGTGATGCCATTTGGGCTCACTAATGCTCCAGCCGTGTTCATGGACCTTGTGAACCACGTGTGCAGACCGATGCTGGATCGGTATGTAATAGTCTTCATCGATGATATCTTGGTTTATTCTAAGACTCAGGAGTAACATGATAAGCACCTGAGGGAGGTGATAGAGACACCGAAGAGGGATAGACTTTTCACGAAGTTCTCCAAGTGTGAGTTCTAGTTGCACGAGGTGCAGTTCCTTGGGCATCTTGTCAACCAAAAGGGTATTCTAGTCAATCCCCATTTATTTAATTAGTCTCTTTTGATCACGAACTTAATTCCAAACTAATTCTTGATCAATACTAATTAAATAATTCATATTAATATATTAGAAATTATAATATATTAATAAACCATAAATATCCTCTTCTCACAAAAGTTTATCCAAATTGTTCCGATGCCATGCAACCCAAATGGACCATGTCAAATCGGGTCAAGTACATACGAAATATAGTTATGGACTTAGACACCTTATCCAACACCCTCCCACTTGGATAAGTCTAATAACTATAGCTGCAAATACGACTTCAGGATCTGACCACCAATCGTAGCTTTTTCAAAGTCTCGCGGAACTAAGTTGTGCTGTTTTAGATAAGTGATCATATAATCCTCTGTTCAAGATATCAGCTGGACAAATACATGGAACATCGTCATAGTTATTGTCCAACAGTTTGTTTCCTGATTTCTGATATGTTTGACATTGAACTTAATCGAACACATCAATTCGGTTCTGACCGGGCCCGGTACATAGGTCAAAACAAAATCATCGAGGGGCCCAAGATATCGCTTTTAATCCTCCAAGGACTAAAAGGAATAGATAAACTTTGACTCATATGCTTGTACTAACTAATCATCAAATTGTACACAACAACACACTTTATAACATCAAGTTACTGATGCGTTTTCATACTAACAATGTACAACCAACTCATAGTCAACAACTCATATCTCTTGGTTTAAAGAATTATATGATATTACCGTCTCACAATCACTCAAGATAAATTCCATGAAGTGATACAAGTGAGCGTGGGTTGATTCCAATACTCAGAACTTATGAGCACTCATGAATGTTGCAGCAACAATTGCAATGTCTAATACATTTCAGACAAATCTACTAACCCAATTCATGATAGTCTTATTTCAATACCTACTTCCAAAGTATGATTGACTGTGGATAGTTTGAATAATATGATATACCATAACATAATTATTCTGGAAGTCAAAACATCCAAAATGAAACAATAGTAAATGATTGACACAAGACAATACCATACTAGTAAATAAAAACACCTTTTATTTAAACATCAAATGTCAATTACATTTCAACTATTACAAGTTTCAAAAGCTATCTAACTACTAAAACTAATATCATCCTTCAGTCCAATACGCCTCGCATGTTGTAAATGCTTAACCCTACACAGTCCATTCGTGAGGGGATCTGCTGGGTTCTCATCCGATGATACCCTCTTTGCCACGCGGAGTCCTTCTTCTATTCGATGTCTAATGAGGTTGTATTTTTGTCGATGTTTCTGAATCTGTTGTGATCCCTTGGTTCCTTGGCTAAGGAAACTGTACTCTCGTTATCGTAGAAAATCTCCATAGGCTCCTTTATAGCTGGTACAACTCCAAGATCTCCAATGAAGTTCTTTATCCATATTGCCTCCTTCTCCACCTCACTTGCTGCTATATACTCTAATTCGCAAGTTGAATTAACTACTGTCTCCTGCTTGGAACTTTTCCAAGTAATTGCTCCTCCATTTAGGGTAAAGACCCAGTCCAACTGAGAGCGGAAATTATCCCTATCAGTCTGAAAGTTAGCGTCACTATACCTGTCACAACTAGCGTTTTCCTCAAGTAAGCAAGGACTATTGTGAGACTTGTGCTAACACACCTAAGTGTTCAATATAAGTTCCTAAGGAGCCATATAGTGTTAGAATGCAAATCTCTCTAAGCATGTGAAATCTCTCCCAAATCTCTCCAAGTATGTGAATTCTCTCCCAAATCTCTCCAAGTATAGTAAATCTCTCCCAAATCTCTCCAAGTATGTGAAATCTCTCCTAAATCTCTCCAAGTATACTAAATCTCAAACAAATCTCTCCAAGTATGCGAAATCTCTCCAAGTATAGTGAATCTCTCCCAAATCTCTCCAAATATGTGAAATCTCTCCTAAATCTCTCCAGGTATAGTGAATCTCTCCTAAATCTCTCCAAATATGCGAAATCTCTCCAAGTATAGTGAATCTCTCCTAAATCTCCCTAAGTATGTGAAATTTCTCACAAATCTCTCCAAGTATCTCAAATCTCCCTAAGTACTTTCCTCAGTCGAAAACGGCTCAAAACCAAAAGAGGAAACCCCAAAAGGACCCTCTTGGTCTGGAACCCTTATAGTTCGGATACCTTCTAAGAAACCAAGAAGCTTCTCACTTCGGAACCTCCTTTGCTTCGTAATCTTCTTTGCCTCGGAAGCCTCTCATTCGGACCATCTTGCAATATCCTGGCTCCGGAAGGATCTTGCCTAAGGCCGCTTCGGATAGTCCAGCCAGCTTCGCACCTGGTCGGTCCGGACCACTGATCTGCCTCCTGCCTTCAGATCCGAGGATGCACTTTAGAATTGAGGAAAACGTTTAGGAAATGACCCAAACGACTCCGGATCTTGCTAAATGGATCTGGAACTTTCCCTAAACCCTTCGGACCCTCATAGGAACCAACCCCCACTCCAGATTTTGGTCATTTTTGGTCCATTTCACCATTTTAAGGCATTTTGACGCCAGGAATCACACCTAACTCATATTTTCCTATCCTAAATCCCTTAAACCCCTATTTTATGCTAAAATTAATTATTTTAAGCATATTTTTCATAAAAATAAATGTTTGGGATTTAGGAAAACCTTATCCTAAATCAAGAAAAGGACAAAGAGATTGACTTTGTGATTTGATGAAATCCTCATTTCCCATGCAAGTCACAGTATCCCATGCTTTACCCACCAAATATTCATGCATGGACCACTAGATCCCCATGCACCAAAGATTCCCTCCCTCTTCTTATACTCCAAAGAAACAATGGTAAAGGGGTTTAGACTTCACCTTCTCTCTCACTTTTCCCATTTTCCCCTCAAAACTCATCTTCAAGGCAAGAACAAAGATCTTGATGGAAGGGAAAATATTCTCAAATTCTCCCTGGAATTGTAAGGTAAATTCCTCCACTCACCTAATATTTTATTATATTTCAAGATGAATCCATATTATTTTATTCATAATAATATGTGATGATCATCCTTAGGAAAGAATCCCTCCGAGGGAAGTTCCTCATCTCAGCTAAGAGTTCAGGCTTGAGATCTTCACTCCATAACTCCAAACAACTCCTCAACTAACTCAAGGTGAGCTTCATACCCCACCCTTTTCAATGTTTTAATGTTTTTGGGGGATAGTACAAGTCAAATCTTGCCTAAATACTTGAATAATTGCAAGTATACGTATGTTTGCATGTGTGTGAAATATTATTAAATTATTATTTTAGTAATATACTCATGAACGTAAGATTTCACAACTTTATAAAGAACAGAAGATACTTTGTGTACAAAAGAGCCTCCCAACTATTGGGTATGTCCAACTTAACCCCTTTATCTATGTTTTCATGTTTAGAGATATAAGTTATAAAAGGGACCTTGATAAGTGGACACAATTTCTAGTAATTTTCGAACATAGAAACTTTGTGACTATTCGCAAGCTATCAGGGAGTATTTTATAAATATTCGATATAAAAGTTTGCGTCAAGAAAATATACAAAAAAATCCTTTATGACAGAAATATTTGCATGTCATAACCTATTGTCGTAAAACCTCTAGGAAGATAAATAATGTTCTATATGTCATAAACAGAAAATGCATGTCATAACCGGCAGTTATAAATTTATACAAATTATAACTTGACACTTTTTCTATTGACTAAAATGACTTTTTTTATATAAACGAAAAGGAACAAACACGAGCACCCAGTTAACGAGCACAATCAACGATATGGAATGAGAACGATATTTCTTTTCAATGAGTACGGATTTCATTATTTATCTAAAAAAAATGGATGTCTAATGATTACTCAAAAGGTTGTTAATATTCTAGTCAGATAAATCTCAAAAGTACCTAAATATGAAAATATTAGTGTACGTCTAAGTCCTGTAAGGAGTTATAGCCAGAGTCTCCAAGAGGGAGAGCGGAAATTTGTGTATAGATCTATACGAAGTTTACACCCCGCACCTTCGTTATTCGCTACAGCTAGATCGGCCAGTCTAGGGTGACAAATGTCTTCATCAAATCGAGGGCGCTTGAGAAACGCCAACACAGGCCTATGTCATGATTAGTATGGTTATAACGACTCACTAGAATATGTTATTAACTAGAAATTTATGCAAAGAAAACCTCATAAATAAATTTTTGGCACGCTATGTTGACTATCCTACGCATCGTAGTTGATGGTCCGCATTTGTTGCGTTGAATGTCATTTTTCATCGCGTAAAATGTCCACAATTGCCATGTTGACTCTTTTTCCTAACAAACATAGAGTCAAAATACTGCTATTTTACAAATTAAAAAGCATAGGACTCTATGGGAAACGTTTGTAAACGATTTTGAAAACGATAATTTAACCTACACATATACACAGTTGGAACTAGAATTTCGAATATTTTATAACAAAAAATATAGGATTTTTTGGAGAAAACGATTTTTCTAAGATTTCGATAACGATAAACTAGAACGCACACTCAATTTTACTTGATAAGAGGAACAAGATTTTCAACCATATTTTCCTTTTGAAAATAAGGGATTTTTATTGAAACGATTGACTATTACTATTCAAAAGGATTGTTTTCCTACACAGCTCGCTTTTACAAATCACACTACTTTTCAAAATCACTCCTTATAAGGATGAACGAAAGTGATGACATACACACATATATCCATGAATTTCAAGGCAAGACTTCAAACGATTTCATAGAAAATATAGTATTTTCTGAAAGTACAATGAGAACGATTCTAATCAAGTGTAAACGATCTTGTACAAAAATGCTTATGAACTCACCAACTTTTTAGTTGACGCTTTTCAAAACAACTTGTATTCTCAGGGATCCGGTAAGCAGGTAACAAGGGACGCGGATGCTGGACTATTTAGCTG
Source organism: Lactuca saligna (assembly GCF_052625555.1). Lineage (NCBI taxonomy): Eukaryota > Viridiplantae > Streptophyta > Magnoliopsida > Asterales > Asteraceae > Lactuca > Lactuca saligna. The sequence continues at coordinate 62,877,561 of NC_136425.1, forward strand.
TAGTTTGGAATTTTCTGCTTATGTCTCTTTTGTGTAATTCAAAGAACAAATACAATATGTAAACCATGTAAGTTTGTTATCTCAATGTATGATGTTTGGATTGATCTATTTCATTGCTATGCAATTGTTATGATACTACACAATGAAGTCACCCGCCTCCGGACGTTTTCGCCGTCTAGTCCGGGGGTGTGACAATACTCCACTAATCTCAAGTCATCACTCCCACCAAGGGTAAGGACCCAATCCTTAGTCCTCTGTAGGTATTTGAGAATATTCTTCACCGAAGTCCACTGAGCCTTGCCAGGATTCCCTTGATATCTGTTGACCATGCTCAAAGCAAAGGCCACATAAGGACGAGTACAAGTCATATCATACATGATCGAGCCTACAATGGAAGCATATGGTACTCTACTCATCTCAGCTATCTCAGTCTCTACACTCGGGCTCTGAGTCTTACTCAGTTTGGCGTTACTCTGGATCGGTAAGTCACCTTTCTTGGAATCCTACATGCTGAACATATTCAACACCTTATCCAAGTAGGTACTTTGACTAAGTCCAATTAGTCTCTTACTCCTGTCTCTCAATATCCTTATCCCTAGGATATAGGCAGCTTCTCCAAGGTCCTTCATATCGAAACACTTCCCAAGCCAGGACTTAACCTCCAGCAAGGTTGGGATGTCATTTCCTATGAGTAGTATGTCATCCACATGCAATACCAAAAAGCTAACTACACTCCTATTAGCCTTAACATATACACAAGGCTCATCCTCGCTCCTTGAAAAGCCAAACTCTTTGAATTTCTCATCGAAACAAAGATTCCATCTGCGAGATGCTAGTTTTAATCCATAGATGGATTTCTTAAGCTTACACACTCTATTAGGGTACTTTGGATCGACAAAACCCTATGGATGACTCATGTAAACATCCTCAGCCAACTTTCCATTAAGGAAAGCGGTTCTGACATCGAATTTCTATATTTCATAATCATGAAACGCAGAAATGGCTAGCATAACCCTAATAGACTTAATCTTCGCTACTGGTGAGAAGGTCTCATCATAGTTAACTCCTAGAATTTGAGTAAAGCCCTTCGCAACCAATCTCACTTTATAAGTGCATACATTACTATCCATGTTGGTCTTCTTCTTGAATATCCATTTGCACCCGACTATCTTATGACCTGGTACATTGTCAACCAAGTTCCAAACTTTATTTTCATACATGGACCGAATCTCGCTGTCCATAGCCTCTTTCCATTTGACAGATTCAGGGTCTGCCATGGCTTCCTTGAAGTTGCTAGGTTCATCTAAATTTATTAGTGTACAATCACTGATAAATTCATCACCTTTTGTAGTAATATGGAAACCATAATAATTATCAGGTGCGTTCCTAACTCTTGTGGAATGCCTCAGAGGTACGGACTCATCAATCGGATCAACATAAGTTTCCTCCTCAGGTTGATTGCTAGTGTTTGAGGTTCATTCACCGCTTGAATCTTGAATTTCTTCAAGGTCAATTTGCATCCCACTGTTTCCTTGGCTTATGAACTCTCTCTCATGAAAGACTCCTCTGCTTGCCACGGAGACAACATTGTCACTCTGTCTATAAAAGAGATAACCAAAGGATTTCTATGGGTAGCCGATCTTGATGTGGTCTAAAGTGGGAACTTTCCCAGTCCATATCCTGTGAGGTGTTTTGGCAACCTTTTTGGTAGGGACTAGATTAAGGATATGGGCGGCAGTCTCTAAGGCATACCCCCAAAATAAGATTGGTAACGAAGCTTGACTCATCATGCAGCGAACCATTTCTAACAAGGTCCGATTGCACCTCTCAGCCACACCATTCAACTATGGTGTCCTTGGATGTGTCAGTTGTGAAACAATTCAACATTCCTTAAGATAGTCAAGGAACTTGATACTAAGATACTCACCACCCCGATCGAATCGGAGCATCTTTATCATCCTGCCTAAATGATTCTCCACTTCTTATTTAAACTCTTTGAATGTCTCAAAGGTTTCAAACTTATTATTGATTAAGTAGACATAACCATATCTATTGTAATCATCAGTAAAAATTCACATAGAAGCGGTTAGCATCCCTTGTGGCGATTCTGATGCATCTACACACATCTGTGTGTATGAGTTCCAACAAACCTTCACCCCTAGCATAAGAACCAGTGAAGGGTGACATAGTCATTTTTCCAAGTAAACAAGATTCTCAAGTATCATCTGACTTTTGGAGTTGGCCTATGCACTTCTTATTGACATGTCCAAGACGACAATGCCATAAGGATGCCTTATCCAAACTAGTGGAAGAATCAACATGCAATACATTATTTCCTAAGTTGTCTACAACCGACACAGTTTCATATACACCATCACAAGGTAATGCTTTAAAAGAAAAAACACATTTATAGAAAGCATTAATACCACCACATTCATTATCAAATGAAAAAGTATATCCTTGTTTGTACAAACCATGAAATGAAATAATATTTCTCGCCATTTCAGACGAGTAACAACATATATTCAAATCCAATATTAACCCACTACTAAGAAATAAAGAGTAAACTCCAATCTTGGTGATAGGTGAAGCTTTCCTATTCCTCATGATCAAGTTTATCTTATTATGCTCCACATCCTCACTTCTTTTTAGGCCCTGCAAATCAGAACAGATATGAATTCCACACCTTGTATCAAGGACCCAAGAATTAGTATGTGGTGAGTTATTAGACAATATAGTGTAAATACCTGCATGGGTAGGTTTAACTTTCCCATCCTTAACATCCTACGAGTACTTGGGGCAACTTCGCTTCTAGTGCCCCTTTTCCTGACAGTAGAAGCATTGTGCATCCTTTAGGTTGGAAGAGGGAGTGGCAGAACCACCTTTGGTTCCACTTGAAGAGGAGACATCAAGAGACTTTCCCTTGTGCATCCTTTAGGTTGGAAGGTTTTCCTCTTCTTCCCTTTACCTTGCCCGATTCCCAGAACAGGGGGTAATAGGAGTGGGAACAACATTCTTACCTTTGAGACTACTTTCAGCAGTCCTAAAAAGTCCTTGAAGCTAGCTAAGCGTGATCTCCTCCTTGTTTATATGATAGATCATGCGGAACTGATCATAACATGAGGGTAAGGAGTGTAGAATGATATCTATTGCCAACTCCTCATCAAAGTTCACATTTAACTTTAGCAAATGATCCACGAATCTAAAGTGTAAGGGTTGAATTTTAAACTTTTAAAATTATAGGGTATAAGGGTTGAATTTTAAACTTTTAAAATTATAGGGTTTGGAATTAAAGTTTGTCTAAAGTGACTTTACAAATTCCAAAACTTGAGGGCATCTTTTGAAACTATTCAAAACCTTTCATTTCTATAACTTATGATCTTTAATGATTTTAATGGAAAAGACTTTTAGAACTCCATAACTTGAGGACAAGTTATGAAGTCCATTAAAAAGAATTTAGATAAAAAGAATTTAGATAAAAAAAATTACACTAACAAGCATGTCAAATAATTTCTATGATCTAACAAAACTCGTAAGCATGCATAATTCAGATCAACAATTTTCAAGTCTCATATGAACTTAATATAAACTTAAAACTTTTATAGTTATCTTTGAAATTGGATAAGTACAATCATTACCACATCAAAAAAAAGTTTAATAATCTAGAAACAGTTTAGGGTAATGATCCTAGTCCAATTCCAACAATAAAACTCAAAATTCTGCACTCAGGGACCTGACTCGTCGAGTGTATGAACCAACTCGACGAGTTGCATGAGTTTTCACATGGAATCGTCGAGTCCCCCATGGACTTGACGAGTTTAATGAGCAGTAAGCAGAAATATCGATTTTTAAGCAATTTTCATCAAGTATAATTGAAAACAAGCCTAATACCACTGATGAGTTTTGAGCATTCTAACACTCCTATGGTGTACATGCAACCCTAGAAACCTTGGATCTATGTTTTCTCTATTATACATGCAAACTTTCATTTTCCAAGGCTTTCATCCTAACTAGCATATTATGGGGTATATGTTTTACAAAAAACTAGTAGAATGACATACCTTTCTTGTAGCTTGGATTCCTTACGACCTTGTGAGCCTAGCACCCCAAATGTGATGCCTCAAATGCTTCACACAACACCACCAACAAGATGGAATAACTTGAGAGAAGAATATTAAGCACCAAAATCGGCTAGCCCTGTAACATCCTGAAATATCAAGAGTAGAGTTGAATGGGGATAAAAGAGTAAGTTGTGAAAGAGTGACTCGGCGAGTCCATGGATGGACTCGGCGAGTAGAGTAGCAACTTGGTCGCATGTTAAGTTGCCGACTCGGCGAGTCAGTGAGATGGACTCGGCGAGTAGGCGCTGAGTGGAGAAAACCCTAATTCTCGGGGTTGAGCCTTATATAAAGATCCTTATGTTTTTCCTCCCAGCCTCTTTATCACCCCTTGAGCCCCAGAAAACCCTAAATCGCGGAGAAGCACCATTTTTGAGTGGATTGGAGCTTGGAGAAGTAATTGTTGAAGGAATTTTGGGAGATTGAAGGCTTGGAGCAAGGGGCTTTGCTTGGATTCGAATTACATTGCAGTTGGGGCATCACTTAGAGGTAATATCTCGTTATTGGGCTGTTGTTACGTTGTTTCTTCATTTTGGGGTTTGTGGGAATTTGTCTATGGATGAAATGGGAAGTCTAGAGGTTAGATCTGAGGTTGCTACCTCATATCTGGAAGGGAGAAGAATCAGAGAGCATGAAAGTTCCTGTGTTGGAGTGTTTAGTGAAGCTTACATGTCCCAAACCCTAGCCCAATGTGAAAACGGCCTAGATCTCTTTGGATTCACGTAAAGTTTGCCACTTTACATGATGGATGAGTGGTAGGAGGCTAGACCTATGTTTTGGAGCAGTTGCATGGCCTGGAATGCTTCTGAATGGATTCAGACCGGTGGTACTCGGCAAGTCACATGGTTGTACTCGACGAGTTGCTTGAAGATGAGCTGGGACTCGGCGAGTTGGAAGAACAACTCGGCGAGTAGGTTGATGATAGCCTTAGACTCGGCGAGTCTGTTCTTGGACTCGGCGAGTCTTGTCGAAGGGTCCCGATATTCTTTGGTTGAGTCGAGAATTGGTGAGTCGAGGGATGACTCGGTGAGTTGTGTGCGAGTGGACTCAGAGTTGTTGAACTCGGCGAGTCTCGGGGTGACTCGACGAGTTAGGTCGCGGATTGAGTGAAGTTCTGATTATGGGAACTCGACGAGTCACAGGGTTGACTCGGCGAGTAGGGTCAGTCAGGGGTTGACTTTGACTGAGGACTTTGATTTTGACCAAGGGTTGGCCGTTGACTTTTAGGGTTTGGTCAGCGATGTGGCCTTTGGGCCAAGAGAGGGGTAAAATAGTCTTTTACCCTTAAGAGGGTGCCATGAGAGGATTGATTCTAGTCTCGAGAGTTATATTCATGAGAGTATTTGCCTTACGTGTTAGGCGGTGGCGAGTTCGAGATTTAAGTGTGGGGATATCTGCTTTCTGCTCGCCAGGTGAGTCTTCTCACTATACTTTACCTTGAGTAGGTAACCAGAGTTACGTGATCAGAGTATTTGTATGCTATATGTACATGATGTGTTGTACTGCATTACTTCTATGTGATTTATGTTGTGCATGTTTATAGAGTTGGAACCGGAAGGTTCCCAGAGTTAGAACCTGAGGGTTCACAGAGTTTGGGTGCACGGACCCATAGAGTTATAGCCTCGAGTGGCTAATATGTGTTATGTGTGTATTTTGGGGAACTCACTAAGCTTCATGCTTACAGTGTTTTGTGTGATGTTTTTTTCAGGTTCCTTTCAGTATCATGGGACGGCACCGGCTTGATTTTACACACCAGATAAAAAGTCATATTTTGGAGGATCCTGGTTTTCTATGCAAGTGAAAATGGAAGTTATGTTTTGTAATTCAACTATGAATGAGATTTTAAACAAGCGTTTCTAAGAATAAAATGATTATTTTGAATGAAAATTTTGTCTTGAAATTTACGGTGTTACAAGCCCTCAATAGAATCACTTAAGTGCCAATTTGCTAACATGAGGCTTCTTTATATAGTGTGCATATTAGAGTTACATCATATAACTCATGCATTTCCACATTCCTCATGATCCATGGGTTTTAACCTCCACGGAGCACCAATGGGTAACCATATGGGTTTAGCCCATCATGAAGAACTATGGATCATAAACCCACTATATAAGAATGAATGATTTACCAAATCAATTCCCATTTATTTAAATAGTCTCTTTTGATCACGAAATTAATTCCAAACTAATTCTTGATCAATACTAATTAAATAATTCATATTAATATAATAGAACTTATAATACATTAATAAACCATAAATATCCTCTTCTAAAAAAAGTCTATCCAAATTGTTCTGATGTCATGAAACCCAAAAGTACCATGCCAAATCGGGTCAAGTACATACCAAATATAGTTATGGACTTACACACCTTATCCAACAGTAGATGACTTTGCAGTTTACTGTGATGCTACGATCACAGGCAAGGGAGTAGTGTTGATGCAACAGGGTCATGTGATAACTTATGCTTCGAAACAGCTGAAGCCTCACAATGCTAACTATCCGGCACACGATTTAGAGTTGGGGGATGTGGTGTCTGCCCTTAAGATTTAGCGGCATTGCCTTTACAGGGTTTGTTGTACCATTTAAATGGACCACAAGATTTTGAGGTGCCTCATGGATCACCCTAGCGTCGGTGGTTAGATGTGATAGAGGATTACGATTGTGAGATCCTTTTCCACCCAGGCAAGGCCAACATCGTGGCCGACGCCCTGAACTGCAAGGTGGTAGCGGCCCCAATCTGAGACACCTGTCTAAGGATGACAATGATTACTCCATTATTGGAGTAGATCCGAGAGGCACAGGGTGCGGACCTGAAGGAGGAACGCCGTAAGTGCGAACGGATCATAGGCCAGGTGGCCTCCATTGATTACGACAACCTTGGGTTGTTGACCTTGCATGGGAGGGTCTGGGTGCCGTACTGGGGTGGAGTACAACATATATTGATGGATGAGGCCCACAAGTCCAGGTTCTCCATCTATCTGGGGGTGACGAAGATGTACATAGATCTTTGACCTGATTACTGGTAGCCCTGCATGAAGCGGGATGTAGCTATGTAGGTGGAGAGATGCCTGAACTGCAGGAAGGTCAAGGCAGAGCACTAGAGGCCTCACGACAAGATGCATCCGTTAGACATCCGAACGGTGATTTCCCAAAATACCCTTACTTTTGTGTTATGAGATATTTATGATGCATTTTATGAGATATTATTGCATGCTAGAGACAGGCTAGGTATTTCATATGTGAGGACTAGAGTGGCCTGATTTGTGATGCCTTAGCCTAGGACTCGTTGTTATATGTGTTATGCTTTTGAGTATGTGATGAGTGAGAGTATCCAGTTAGAACCCATGATGGGTAGAGTTACAGAGTTCGGTGGTACTTTCGAGGATGAGCCAATAAAGTGGAGTTATCACAGAGAGGGAGTCCTATGTATTCTTCGATGCTCGAATGCTACTTGCTTTGTGCTTTGTGGAACCCTCAATGATGGGAGTCAGCTACCAAGTGAATATGACGATATTCAGGAGGTAGATGGCTGGCATCATTAGGAGCTCTTCAGCAGCTGATAGCAAAGAAGTGGGAGGACAACGGATGAGCCTAGGGAGTAACCCTAGCCGGATGAGCCAGATGAGTGCGCTTGTAGAGTAGAGAATTTCGCTGGGGAGCGAGCACGCGCGATGGGATTGGTGAAAGAGCAGGTCAAGCAGCTACTTAGAAGCTCCGGGATGGTCCGTGTGGAAAGTATGGGTAGATGTGGCAGGTAGTATGGGCCCGTACTACTGAAAGCAGAGGACCCATACTTGATACAGGGAGTATTCTTAAGGTTCTAAGGAGTGGATTGAGGAGTGATGTTATGGTTCGGGTACCATACATCAGAGCAGATTGAAGAGTGATGTTATGGTTCGGGTACCATACATCGGAGCGGAGTGAGGAGTGATGTTATGGTTCGAGTACCATACATCGGAGCGGATTGAGGAGTGATGTTATGGTTCGAGTACCATACATCGGAGCGGAGTGAGGAGTGATGTTATGGTTTGAGTACCATACATCGGAGCGGATTGAGGAGTGATGTTATGGTCCGGGTACCATACATCGGAGCGGAGTGAGGAGTGATGTTATGGTTCGCGTACCATACATCGGAGCGAATTGAGGAGTGATGTTATGGTCCGGGTACCATACATCGGAGCGGATTGGGGAGTTATGTTATGGTTAGAGTACCATACACCGGGGCATATTGAGAAGAGATGTCATGGAATGAGTACCATGGTTCGTAGTGAATGATGTTTGTGGTTCTCTGGTTATCCAGGCATGAGTAAGTTCAAAGAGGTGTCCCTTGAGAGGGAGATTGAGAGCCCCTCAGAGTATTTTAGTAAGGAGTCAGTGAGAAGGGAGAGTTTCGATCTGAGTTGAGCGATCAATCGATGAAGGAGATGTCACCTCCTACGATCTGGGAGGTACTGATTATGTTCGTGTGAAAAATATGAGAAGCATGATGTTTTAGTTTTGGGTTTAGGGGTAAACCCTACAGGTCGTCATTGATGATGATTTCCCACCAGAGTATCAGGTAGCATGTGTGCCGCAAGGCAGTGATTTATCATGAGCAGATGGTCAGTTGGGACTGAGATAGTTGAGGACCACACTACACCTATTTGAGTATAGTAGGAGGTATTGTAGTGGTATCAGTAGGGAGTTCAGTCGAGTTCAGCGGTGCAAAGAGTTTTCTATCCATGGGGTGTTGAATTTGGGAGTGGGTCCCTGTTCTTGGGATGATCCCGATGTTAGAGTGTTGGTTAATAAGTTGAGGTGAGGGGTACGATGATTTTATGGTTCAGTCTATGAGCCAGGGATGTTATTGAGCAGTTGAGTTGTTTTGTACTAGATTGGTACGAGATTTGGAACGACTAGAGGCAGATGTGATGAGAAGTTCTTGAGGAGTTCATCAGAGGTTCAGAGTATATGAGGTCGATTCATTTCCTTAAGGGGGATTATCGGGCGTTGTGTAGCACTTTCCGGGGGCAGGTGCGATTTTGCTGGAGAATATAGTTATGGGTTAGTTGTGTGCTATTTGGTGATGGTCTGAACCCTAAGTGGGGGAAAACCGGGTGCCGTATGTAAGAAAGCAGAGATTTGTCAAGAGCAGTTATAAGTGGAGTATAGAGATATGCGGTAAGAAATCATGAGAACAGAGATGTCGGTGATCGAGGAAAGGGGTCAGAGTGAGTTAATACGGGAAGTACTTGTTTGAGAAGGATGAATGTCTCCACGACAGGTGTTTATTGGTCAGGAATCTGGTATTGGTTAGTGTTGGGGCAAGTAGATAGAGAATGATTGGGCAGCCAACTCTCGAGTCGGTATGCGTATCCTTGTTGGATTTTGAGCGGCGGGAAAAAGGTTTCGGAGAATTATCAGCGTATTCGTAGCGTTAGCGTTTTCTCGTATTCCAATTGAGAAATTGGATGCACCAAAGTTTCAATATAATATATATATATATATATATATATATATACAATATGTCGATCTATTTTTGGGGTTCAGAGGAAATGTATTATTGTGTCTATATGATGCTTGGGGCAGAAGATCAGTGGTTGTGGCAGGATTTTGTGATGTTCTGCTGGGGTATTCCGAGGTATCCGGGTATGATAATCTTTATTTCGGAGTTACTCGCGAATCTTGAGTTGAGACGACTTGTGGTATATCAGGTATCTATGGATCTAGTGAGAGCCCTTCGAGTATGGGCATCCAGGGAGATTATTTGGGAGAGTGGATCTTCGCAAGGGCGGGCATCTGTTATGACGATTGCCTCCAGAGTCTGTGATGAATATTCGAGACGAGTATGGGTAGCCGCCTATGATAGTCTGCGGAGCACGAGATAGTGGGGTCAGAGGGTGTTGTGATACTACGGAGAGCCGTAGTACTCACTAGTCAAAGGGTGTTGTGATACTGCGGGGAGTCGTAGTACTCACTAGTCAGAGGGTATTGTGATACTGCGGGGAGCCGTAGTACTCACTAGTCAGAGGGTGTTGTGATACCGCGGGGAGCCGTAGTACTCACTAGATGGCAAGAGAGTGTGATAATGGAATGTTCTCCGATCAGTGTATGATGTGGAAGCGTTTTGGGCTTGAGTAGCCCTAGTATTGAGTTTTTGGAGCCTGGATGTTGGACCGGGGGCGAGACTGGGGTCCCCGTCTCTGTCAGGAAATGTGGTGAGATGCGCAAGGGATATGCGCAGCAGAAACCAGAGATCAGAGTCGAGACGATCCTCAGTTGGATTGTATTTTCTCGCATAAGGAAAAGAGAATTTCGTGACTTGCGTGTCACGGGGCCGGGATAGTGGTCACGGGGAGGAAGTTAGTGGGTTATTTGGATCATGATATGGGTGACCTTTGGAGGCTCAGCTGTGGAGTCAAAAGCTGACCTGGTGCTCAGACTCGAAGAGGGATATGAGAGATGAGCTAGAGCTTATCATGATGATGTCTGAGGACACCTTAGAGGGAGCGAACGATTCAGACGCTCAAAGACATGCTTCGGGCATGTGTATTAGATTTCGGAGGGAGTTGCGACACGTATTTATCCTTGGTTGAGTTATCCTATATCAACAGCCATCATTAGTGCATTGGTATGCCACCCTTTGTGCTGTTGTATGGGAGGAAGCGTCGGACCCTCATTTGCTGGGGAAAGTGTTGATTCGCGGAAGTGGAAGTTGTAGTGAGAATGGATGATTTGGAGTATGGTGGTCGAACACTGTGTCTGTGACAGTGGTATGGAATGACATCACGATGGGATGTCTGCTGAGGACGCGGAAGGGATTCCGCGGGTGTAGAGCCAAGAGTCTCAGGATGGATGCAGGGATGGAGTCTGGGACTCCCAGCTTGATTCTGATCAAGGGTTGTGTGCGTAGTGGTGTTTTCTCCTGGGGATGTTAGAGATTTCATAAGTGTGACGGGTTTTCCTAACTCGAGAGTGCGAAGGTTGGTGTGACATGGGTGTGTGATTGCAGGAAGAGGACTCATGGGAGTTGCTCTGGGATTGAAGAGTGGGTCCTTCCGTCATCACGGATTGGATAGAGTGGGATTCGAATCGGGGATCCGATGGTTCATGGCTTCTAACCCTTATGGGTCGAGTGATTGTTGAGATTTGGGGCAGTGATGCTTCATGGATAATTCTCGGATCGTTGAGTGTGGTTATCAGAGGGTACATCCAATGCCCGGTTCGAGACAGTGGTCAGAACACCGTAAGGAAAGGGAAAGTGTATTCAAGTTTCGATGGGTATGCCTTGTGAGACCTGGTCCGATTAAGGCCAGGTGGCACGTTGTGGGAGTATTTCTGGAGTTGAGTTGTTGTAGGCTTCGAGGACGAAGCCTAATTTAAGTGGGGGAGAATTGTAACATCCCGAAATATCAAGAGTAGAGTTGAATGGGGCTAAAAGAGTAAGTTGTGAAAAAGTGACTCGGCGAGTCCATGGATGGACTCGGCGAGTAGAGTCGCAACTTGGTCGCGTGTTAAGTTGCCGACTCGGCGAGTCAGTGAGATGGACTCGACGAGTAGGCGCTGAGTGAAGAAAACCCTAATTCTCGGGGTTGAGCCTTATATAAAGATCCTTATGTTTTTCCTCCCAGCCTCTTTATCACCCCTTGATCCCCAGAAAACCCTAAATCGCGGAGAAGCACCATTTTTGAGTGGATTGGAGCTTGGAGAAGTAATTGTTGAAGGAATTTTGGGAGATTGAAGGCTTGGAGCATGGGGCTTTGCTTGGATTCGAATTACATTGCAGTTGGGGCATCACTTAGAGGTAATATCTCATTATTGGGCTGTTGCTATGTTGTTTCTTCATTTTGGGGTTTGTGGGAATTTGTCTATGGATGAAATGGGAAGTCTAGAGGTTAGATCTGAGGTTGCTACCTCATATCTGGAAGGGAGAAGAATCAGAGAGCATGAAAGTTCCTGTGTTGGAGTGTTTAGTGAAGCTTACATGTCCCAAACCCTAGCCCAATGTGCAAACGGCCTAGATCTCTTTGGATTCACGTAAAGTTTGCCACTTTACATGATGGATGAGTGGTAGGAGGCTAGACCTATGTTTTGGAGCAGTTGCATGGCCTGGAATGCTTTTGAATGGATTCAGACTGGTGGTACTCGGCGAGTCACATGGGTGTACTCGGCGAGTTGCTTGAAGATGAGCTGGGACTCGGCGAGTTGGAAGAACAACTCGGCGAGTAGGTTGATGATAGCCTTAGACTCGGCGAGTCTGTTCTTGGACTCGGCGAGTCTTGTCGAAGGGTCCCGATATTCTCTGGTTGAGTCGAGAATTGGTGAGTCGAGGGATGACTCGGTGAGTTGTGTGCGAGTGGACTCAGAGTTGTTGAACTCGGCGAGTCTCGGGGTGACTCGGCGAGTTAGGTCGCGGATTGAGTGAAGTTCTGATTATGGGAACTCGACGAGTCACAGGGTTGACTCGGCGAGTAGGGTCAGTCAGGGGTTGACTTTGACTGAGGACTTTGATTTTGACCAAGGGTTGGCCGTTGACTTTTAGGGTTTGGTCAGCGATGTGGCCTTTGGGCCAAGAGAGGGGTAAAATAGTCTTTTACCCTTAAGAGGGTGCCATGAGAGGATTGATTCTAGTCTCGAGAGTTATATTCATGAGAGTATTTGCCTTACGTGTTAGGCGGTGGCGAGTTCGAGATTTAAGTGTGGGGATATCTGCTTTCTGCTCGCCAGGTGAGTCTTCTCACTATACTTTACCTTGAGTAGGTAACCAGAGTTACGTGATTAGAGTATTTGTATGCTATATGTACATGATGTGTTGTACTGCATTACTTCTATGTGATTTATGTTGTGCATGTTTATAGAGTTGGAACCGGAAGGTTCCCAGAGTTAGAACCTGAGGGTTCACAGAGTTTGGGTGCACGGACCCATAGAGTTATAGCCTCGAGTGGCTAATATGTGTTATGTGTGTATTTTGGGGAACTCACTAAGCTTCGTGCTTACAGTGTTTTGTGTGATGTTTTTTTCAGGTTCCTTTCAGTATCACGGGACGGCACCGGCTTGATTGTACACACCAGAGAAAAAGTCATATTTTGGAGGATCCTGGTTTTCTATGCAAGTGAAAATGGAAGTTATGTTTTGTAATTCAACTATGAATGAGATTTTAAACAAGCGTTTCTAAGAATAAAATGATTATTTTAAATGAAAAATTTGTCTTGAAATTTACGGTGTTACAAGCCCTCAATAGAATCACTTAAGTGCCAATTTGCTAACATGAGGCTTCTTTATATAGTGTGCATATTAGAGTTACATCATATAACTCATGCATTTCCACATTCCTCATGATCCATGGGTTTTAACCTCCACGGAGCACCAATGGGTAACCATATGGGTTTAGCCCATCATGAAGAACTATGGATCATAAACCCACTATATAAGAATGAATGATTTACCAAATCAATTCCCATTTATTTAAATAGTCTCTTTTGATCACGAAATTAATTCCAAACTAATTCTTGATCAATACTAATTAAATAATTCATATTAATATAATAGAACTTATAATACATTAATAAACCATAAATATCCTCTTCTAAAAAAAGTCTATCCAAATTGTTCTGATGTCATGAAACCCAAAAGTACCATGCCAAATCGGGTCAAGTACATACCAAATATAGTTATGGACTTACACACCTTATCCAACAGTAGATGACTTTGCAGTTTACTGTGATGCTACGATCACAGGCAAGGGAGTAGTGTTGATGCAACAGGGTCATGTGATAACTTATGCTTCGAAACAGCTGAAGCCTCACAATGCTAACTATCCGGCACACAATTTAGAGTTGGGGGATGTGGTGTCTGCCCTGAAGATTTAGCGGCATTGCCTTTACAGGGTTTGTTGTACCATTTAAATGGACCACAAGATTTTGAGGTGCCTCATGGATCACCCAAGCGTCGGTGGTTAGATGTGATAGAGGATTACGATTGTGAGATCCTTTTCCACCCAGGCAAGGCCAACATCGTGGCCGGCGCCCTGAACTGCAAGGCGGTAGCGGCCCCAATCTGAGACACCTGTCTAAGGATGACAATGATTATTCCATTATTGGAGTAGATCCGAGAGGCACAGGGTGCGGACCTGAAGGAGGAACGCCGTAAGTGCGAACGGATCATAGGCTAGGTGGTCTCCATTGATTACGACAACCTTGGGTTGTTGACCTTGCATGGGAGGGTCTGGGTGCCGTACTGGGGTGGAGTACAACATATATTAATGGATGAGGCCCACAAGTCCAGGTTCTCCATCTATCTGGGGGTGACGAAGATGTACAGAGATCTTTGACCTGATTACTGGTAGCCCTGCATGAAGCGGGATGTAGCTTGGTAGGTGGAGAGATGCCTGAACTGCAGGAAGGTCAAGGCAGAGCACTAGAGGCCTCACGACAAGATGCATCCGTTAGATATCCCTGTGTGGAAGTGGGAGGACATTACTATGGATTTTATCACTAAGCTTCTCAGGACCGCATGTGGGGTAGATTCGATATGGGTCATCGTGGATCGGTTGACCAAGAGCGCTTACTTTATCCCAATCTAGGAGAGCATATCAGCCAAGAAGTGGGTCGAGGTTTATGTGCGAGAGGTAGTGACACGTCATGGAGTGCCTGTCTCAGTGGTGTCAGACCGAGATGTCCGTTTTACTTATTGATTTCGGAAGCGGTTTCATGATAAGATGGGTATTCGACTGCACTTCAACACCGCTTTCCACCCCCAGACCGACGCACAGAGTGAAAGGACGATTTAGACTCTCAAGGACATGCTTCGTGCATGTGTTTTGGATTTTGGTGGCAGTTGGGATATGTATATTCTGTTTGCATAATTTTCGTATAACAATAGTTACCACACTAGTATAGACAGGCATCCCTTTGAGATGATCTATGTGAGGAAATATAGGACCCCAATCTGTTGGGGTGAGGTCGGTCAGAGGATCATGGGGAGTACTGAGGTAGTACTCAGGACCACAGAGCGGATCCAGTAGGACTGGAGCAGGCTCCAGACTTCTCAGAGTCAGCAAAAGAGCTACGCCGACAAGCGATGTTCGGACTTGGAGTTTCGTGAGGGTGACATGGTCCTCCTGAAGGTGTCACCCTAGAAGGGTGTCATCCGGTTCCGAAAACTAGGCAAAATGGTCTCCAGGTCTATCAGCCTCTTCAGAGTCATAGCCCGGGTGTGCAAGGTAGCGTACAAACTAGATCTTCCCATAGAGCTCAGCCAGATCCACAACACTTTCCATGTTTCCCAACTATGGAAGTGCTTAGTGGATGACAAGAAAATTGTACCCTTAGATGATATTAAGGTTGATGACAGCCTGAATTACATTGAGAGACCGGTGATGATTCTGGATCGCAAGATGAAGGAGCTGAGGAACAACAGGGTGGAGCTAGTGAAGGTGTAGTGATAGCACCACAAGGGCTCGAAGTGGATTTGGGAGCCCGAGGAAGAGATGAGGGAGCATTACCCAGAGTTTTTTTTTTCAGACACAACAGACTTTGAATATGAAGTCTAAGAAGAGTGGGGGAGAATTGTAACATCTAGTTCCTGGTACGCTTTTAATTCATTTAGGTATTCGTTTTATATGAGCTACTCAACGAGTTGGTAGCCCTAAATCTTCGAGTAAATGTGAGTTTGGACGCGGGTTTTAAGTAAACTACTCAACGAGTCAAGAGCCTGGACTCGACGAGTAGGGCCGCCAGGAAGAAACCTTAATCTTTAGGGTTTGCACCCTATTTAAGCATCATATCTGGCCTCCACCCCAGCCTTCATCACCTTCACACCCTACTCTCGAAATGGTAATCAACCCTTGAGTGTTCTTGAGCTTTTCTTGCCATTTGTGTGATTTGAAGCTAGAAGAAGGAAAGAAACCCTTGGTGATTCAAGAAGAGGTTGTAGATCCGAAACTTTTGTTGCATTTCAAACCCTTTGGAGGTATAAAGCTAATACCTTGGCTTCTTTTCACTTAGATCTTTTTCTAGGCTTGCACATTGACACTTTTGGACCATTTCCAAGGTCATTTCCAAGATTTAAACTCTTGGTGATGTAAGGACTTCAGATCTGGGCACTCTTGAGCTCTAGAAGCTCAAAGTTGCCACCTTTATTCAACCATGGATCTATTCCATGATGTAGACCTCCATTTTTGCTTGGTTTTGGTGTTTTAGCTTCATAACACCATGTATGCATGTAAAGTTAGCTACTTTACATGTAATGCTAGCCTAAGGAGTCTAGATCTGTGAGTTGGAAGCATTGGAATTGATTAGAGTCGATTGTATGGATTTGTCATATGGGGGGCTCGACGAGTTGTTCATGTGACTCGGCGAGTCGAGTCGTGGTTCACCCAACCTTCTCTGATTTTAAGTGAACCGGTTGAGTTTAGGAAGTGAATCAGCTAGATGGACATGATTACGACTATGAAACTGAAGAGCTCGACAAGTCTATGAAGGGACTCGACGAGTTGACTCGTTTCAACCCAATTCTATACAGATAGAACTCGACGAGTCTGTGAAGGGACTCGACCAATTGACTCAGTTTATCACGAGACAGGATATCATAGAACTCGACGAGTTAGGGGGATAACTCGACAAGTTGGGTTGACTGGGAGTTGACCTTGACTTTGACTTTGACTAAGGGTAAAATGGTCATTTTACCATGAGAAGGATTATCAGATCTTGACTAAGTTTTATTGTGATATTGATAGACGGGGAGTCATTGGAGCAATCACCAGATATTCCTCACTGCGAGATTTTACAGACAGCTTTGCGAGGTGAGTTTTCTCCTATAGGAGAGGGTCTAAGGCACCAAGGCCGACCCATTTATATCGTAGTATTTCTGAACTACGGTTCAATGTCGGCCAAGGCCCGATGTAGATTTATATGCTTTTCTGGATCTCGATCCGATGTCGAGGAGGTCCCGAGGAATTTGTGTATGCTTGATTTCTTTGTGATTCTTACATGTGTTTGTTATGTGTTAGGTGTTCCAGACTTAGGTCCGATGCAGGGGCAAGCCTGAGGAATGTATAGTATGTTATGGTAGTATGTTTCTAGACTCCGGTTCGATGTCGGGGCGGTTCTCGAGGAATGTTAGTATGCTTCCGGATCTCGGTCCGATGTCGGGCGGGCCCTGATAAGTGTTTACATTTTAGTATAGGTGTTTATGTTATATGTTAGTTGATATATTCATATGTATGCCGAGATCTGCTCGATGCCGGGATTAGCACGATGCCGGGCGGGGCCCGATGCCGAATAGGGTTCAATGCCGGAAAAGCTGATGCCGAGCTAGACTCGACGTAGCAGGGGCGGGGCCCAAGATATGATTATATGTTATGTGTATGGTATGCGGTAGTTTGGGGAGTTCACTAAGCTTCGTGCTTATGGTTTTCTGTTTTGGTTTCAGGTACTTTCACTAGCAAGAGGAAGGGCTCAGGATGATCGCATGACACTCACCACAGTTTAGTCTGGGATGTTTCAGACTTTGATATTGTTACATGATTTTGATATATTATTTGATATGATGTTTTGAGATACACGATTTATGATTTTTTTCATATGATGATGGTTGATTTATGGTTTTCTTAAATGATTGAAAAACGAAAATTTCGGATTGTATTTTATGTTATTTATGTCAGAAACAACATAGACATGAGTTATCAAGCTTTTTTGGTAGGATTGTTGGTAATTTTCTTAATGTTCGAAAATTTATACATGCTTATGTAAAAATATAAAAACTCATAATATAATATATTTGAGAATAACTCTAATTTTAAAAATTAGATAAAAAAATCCTAACCCAAACCACCATAAGTACATGATAAATAATAACAACCCAAATTTTAAAGAAATATAAAAATGATAAATATTGCTCTCTACGGCTCCAATCATGTCATCTATCATATCATACTATACTTATAAAAGATGCATTTTTTCTATCACCACAATCATTTGAAACTTCTATGTCTTTTTCATATTTCTTTATAATAATGATTCCATAATATCTATTTAAACCTACATAAATTTTCACTAGCATCTATATAACAACTACCACTCAATAGTTTTTTAACTTACGATACTTAATTGTTCTTATGATACCAATTGATTAACATTGATATATATATATATATATATATATATATATATATATATATATATATATATATATATATATAGAGAGAGAGAGAGAGAGAGAGAGTTCATAATGGTAGATTTTTATTAGAATGGTAAAGAGTTATGCGAGTTGTTGAGAGATAGATTAGAAACTCCATACAAAAAGATTATCGATGGAGAGCATGCATAATAATAAAGAGGAAGATGGACATGCGAAGGAAATACGAAAGTTTATGGTAATAAATATTGTTTTATTTTCAAATTTATACTGTATAATTATGATTTTTGTTGGAATGAAAATATTATATATGAAGATGCTATAATCATTACCTCTAGATACATATGAGGAACAATACTACTTCACAACAATACAAAACAAGAATGGATACAATTAGCATAGTTCATGCTTCTTGATTTTAAAATTTTGGTGGTTCAATTTATTTTAAAGTTTTTCATTTTCTTTTGATAAAAGTTATAATCATTTTCAATGGGTTCCCCAAAGGAAGTTATGCAACTACTCGTCTAAAGTCTAAATCCGATGGTCTATGTCATATAAATTATAATGGAGTTTGGTAGATGGTGCAGGTTAATGTTCATTCAACTTCAAATTGTATAAGTAGACTCTTAAAAATATTCATTGGGTGTAATTTTTAGGATGATGTAATGGAGTGGATGTCGGCATTTAATTTTATAGGTCTTCATGTTGTGTTGGATATTCATAATTGCTTACATGGAAATGGTCTTATAGTTGACAATTATCTAGTTGATAAAGCTTATTAAAATTTATTTTGTTATATTCCATAAAAATGGTAAATTTGAGTTGTTTATATATCATTACACGCTATTATTTGATTATAAATAGTTTAATCATTCATGATCTTTTCAAACGAGATGTTTATGATTTAACTTCAAGGTAATTAAAAGTGAAATAAAATTTAACCATTGCAATTTGCACCTCTAATTTTATGGTATACTAATGAAAAACACAATGGCATGAGACTCTCATAAATAAAAATCATTTAATTGTCTTAAAATTTATGTTTTCTAATAACATATAAGGGCTAAAACTCATATTGGGTTTTATAATTATTATTAGGCTAATTAGAATCTATTACAAAGTATTTTGATGTCAATTATAAACATCTTTTATTTATAAATTTAACTTTTCTAATAATTCATTGTATATACGTTATCAATAATTTATATTGTTAATTATTTTTTCTTATGTTGTAATAGTCAATCAATTTAATCCGTAATAGAAAAAATTAGAACCCTAATAACGATAATTTTATGAGCAGTTTTGGAATATTAAAAACGACATAACATGTTTCAAGATCGGTTCCAATATTCTAGGGTCGTAGGTTCCAATTTTAATAGGCTTATATATAAAAAATGACCAAAAGCCATAGATAAAATTATAAATTTCAACATATTTTAATCATATATTTTTTTACTATGCAATGCATGGGAATACACATGGTATACTTATAAAAGAGATATTTTTATAACCACTTGGGTTGTGGTGACTTGGTAAAGCATGTGGAAGATATGGTGGATAACCTATTGACCCATGTTCAAATCCTGGCACCACTCAGCCCTTGTGGCCATGGAGGTTCGCCTGCAGTGACTCCAGGGCATGAAGCAAAGCTTTATGTTTGCAGCGGGGGATTAGTCGGTGGGCGAAAGCTGGCCCGGAAACCCTCGTTAGGGAAGATCCCTTTCCAAAAAAAAAGAGATATTTTTATTTGCACTACATGCATTTAAAACCTCCGTGACTTTTGAATTTCATGCTAATAATTATTATAAATTGATTAATAATATTAAATTAATGCAAAAACTATATTCTAATCACAAACTAACTAAACTATAATATCAAAATATCATATTTTACTTCTATTTATAAAATCATGACTTTAATTTTTCAACATCTTATAGTTAACTTATTAGTTTAAATATGTTGTTGTATGTGAGAAATTGTCATTTTAAAATCACAATTTTTATATAATTTATGATTTTATGCAAAATAGTTAAATTATTTTATAAATAGTTATAAATTATAGTGTTAAACCTAAATTGTAATCCTTAATTAACAAAAAAAACCATAAAACTATTTATAGTCATTAAGAATTTTCAAATAAGTAGTTTAAAAATAACTTACAATAAGAATAGTTAAAAATAGTTAAAAGTAATATTATATAAAAACTCATAATGTTATTTTTAAAAACAAAAACAATGTTTGTTGTATTAAATAATTACAATAAAAGAAACTAACAATATTCTTCAAATTAATTTTAAAATGTTAAAATTCCGAAACCAAATTAAAATAATTAAGAGTTTCTAAATACGTTATTTTAAATAATTTACAACAACAATAGTTTAAAGTAACGTTATACACAAA
Source organism: Lactuca saligna (assembly GCF_052625555.1). NCBI lineage: Eukaryota > Viridiplantae > Streptophyta > Magnoliopsida > Asterales > Asteraceae > Lactuca > Lactuca saligna. The sequence goes on from NC_136425.1 coordinate 62,898,198, forward strand.
AATTATATTGTTACATTTATTAACAAAAACAATGTTTAATATTTTAAATAATTACAATGATATAAATTAAAATCTTAAGAAAATAAACTTTTTAAAATTAATTAATCATAACAACAACTATAAATATCGTTAAAACGTATAATATATTTAATTTTATTCATGAGTAACCCGCATCTAAAAACCATTGAGAAAATTGAAATTACAGAATTTTAAAAGATGTCTACATTATCATATAATTCATAATTAACATTTTAAAAGACCATTATAAGATTTGTTATATAAGAGGTAAAACATAGTCATTGATATATTTAAAAAACATATATTTGTAAAGATTTCAAAGATATTGTCTGCACAACGCGCATATATCGACTTAGGGGTGAGCATGGTGTGGTTTTAGCGTCAAACCGAACAACAAACCGCAAGGTGCAGTTTTTGAATTCTAGAAACCGTTGGGTGCGGTTTTTCATTGGTTCGGTTTTGCGGTTTTTGAGTGCGGTTTCGGTTTGTAGTGGTTTGGTGTCGATTTTTAAACTGAGTCAAACATATGGTACGATTTTTGATGTTCACCGGTACGATTTTTTTAACTGTGCTGTTCATGTGAATATTTATGATTGTATGAGATGTTGTCATTTCATTTCCTCACATTTAGAAGCTGTAATTTTGAGTATTTTATGTTGTTTACTTGATCACTTCATTTGCAACCCATATTCACAAGCTCATTTTTTATTCAATTGGTGCTTAAAAGTTACAAGATTGCAAGTTGTAGTCCATGTATTGTTTACACTTTACACATAATCATTAAGTCACAAATCCGAAATGACAAACTCACATATTACCTAATTACTAATTATTACCTAATACCTAATTACTAGTTATCGTCAAGTTCAATAATAATGTAAGTATAAATTAAAATTTATTAGCTTTTTAAATAATATGTATAATTGTATAATATAAATTAGTGATTTATTTTATTGTTAATAGGCTTGCGGTTCGGTTTTGGTGGTCTGGTTTCTAGATAAAAACTACACCGCACCAATAAATTCAGTTTTTCAAAAATATAAAATCCGCACTATCGGTTTTTGCGTCGGTTTCGGTTTTTTGGTTGTGGATTATTACGGTTTTTCTTTTATCGGTTCGGTTTTTACTCACCCCGATATTTAAACCTTGTTCTTCTTGTTCACTATAATATCTTATAAATTTAAGTAGTTAAATCAGAATTTTATCAACAGATATGGAACAACACAATGATGGATATGGGCCAGCCCAGAAAGCCCAAACTAAGCAAGTCAATCATAAGATTTGAATTCCATCTTATCACAAGAAAAAAAAATCTCAAATATTCCATATAAAAACTTTCCTGTTTTACCTTACAAGAACATAACTCGGATCCCCAAAAACAGTATCTTTCAAACATACTTTCACATTTTCACTCCATCTTGATATGATTTATTACAAGTAGCATTTCTATATATTCAACAGAAGCTTGGATACAAATCATACAATAACATCCACAAAAGCCGAACAAAAAACAACTCAAGCAGCATCCAGGATCAACAAAGATTTATACATTTAACTACAAGATTCCAGTTTCTTCCAAATGCCGATTTATGACGTTTACCAATCTCTCTGATTACTTTCTGAAGACTTCCGATTCTTCAGCCTTGGCAAACCTTCCTTTGATCCGTGGTTGACCATCTGCTAACGCCTTCCTCGAAGCATACTAAATAAAAAACAAAGTAATAATTTTAGTGACACATGGCCATATAATAAGAATTGTGGGACCCCTATAAGCAATCAATCGTAGGCTACCAATAACTTCACCAGGATGTTACATAGATTCGAGTGATAAATTATTTTCATCATTATTTTTTAGGTCATTAGGTATACACCACGCGTAGTAGCGTGCCACCTCATCACCAACACCATTCCACCTTCAGGTATACATCAGACTTAGACTCCTCATCAGACATAGAAACTTTTTAAAAAAAAAAAAAAAATGATGATTTGTAAAAAGCAAATGCTCCATTATCCATTGTTGACATTAACCTTCCGCTTATGAAAATGGTAAAAGAAAAGATTTTGAGAAACGATGCAGTGATGCACCTTAATTTTTCGGCCAAAATTCCTCTTTGTCTTCTTATTCCTGTATCTCGAAAGCTTCTGCATGCGAGTTTCTTGAACTTGATCACTCGTTACCTGTGGCTGCAACCCAAGAACAAGAATACCCAATGCTCATTTAACCATTTTCTTCATCGAGATCTCAGATACGCATGCAAACACAATGAAGAAATTAAAGTAATCAAAAACCAAACCTTTATGTATCCTTCACTGCAAACCCTTCGCATACCATGAACATTCTTCAAATCCATTTCAGTAAAATTCATGGAAATCGGTCTCATTTGATCCGCGTCCACTGAGATTAAACTATCAGAGCTAACACTTTTTGTGAATGTTCCAAAAGGATACAAAATTTCTTTAACAGCGATGTTATCGTCTGTTTTGAAATCTGGAAACTCTGAGGAAGATGATGTTTCTTTTGGCAAGATATCTTTATATTCTTCAAAGAGATTGCTCATGAAGTCCTCATCTTCAAGTAATTCAAGATATGTAAACTTATTTTCTGGAAAGATGATGTCTTCTCCACACAGGGTTATCATTGGTTGTTCTATTATGGGTTCTGGTGCTTTGAAAAGATCCTCTTTGAACCCGAAGTCATAATCGGATATACTAGAGACCTAAAACAAGAAAATAAAAGTTACTAGAAACAGATCATATATGATCAACCATGTTTTATTGAAATGCGTTCCAGTTTTGTTACATATTAGTTTAACAAGTATTTGTTCCCGATTTGTTATATCATTAGTTTAACAATTAAGTACAAATTTATTGAAACCAAGTGTTTTCAGTGTTAGAGATTTTTTATTCTAGCAAATGTTAGCATACTTGTTTAGTTTCCACTAAAAACATTTCCTAAGAAACAAAACTAACAATACATGTGGCAATAGTGTAATTACTACAATCAGCATTAATATTTAGCATTATAGTACGCATCAACAATTAATTAGATGCTTGATAGTTCCCTTCATAGATTCTAGGAATTAAGTAGTTTGAATAAGAACATTTCGATAAATTAAAAAATTATTAGGTTGCCATCATCTTTTAATCGTTTCAATAATTCTAGTCTACATCATTAGGGAAGTTGGGAGTCATATCATTAAGAGTGATCAAATGCCGTACAAAAAAAGAGTGATCAAGGCAATATCTAGTTAAAAAGACAGAAAATTCATAATAAAAAACTAAATTAAAAGTCGAGCCATTAAAACTTAAAAAAATTTTGAGTGATTAAATCTTGAAAATGACATAAAAATGAATTACATAATGCAAGAAACTTCATAGAACTTGTTTACCATTTACGAATTGCCATTTTATTTGAAACAAAACTAGCTAATATATCTTTTTTACATCTTAACAATAAACAAAACTAATTAAAAAAATATAATGGTTTTAACAAAGACACCAACAAAAAAAAGTCAACATTTGTTGAGAGTCAGTAAACCTTACAGATTAAATTGCTAACTTAACACAGAAAAAGCACTCATAATATAAAAACCAAGCATTGCAAACAATGATTTCTAAAAACTCAAAACTAACAAGCAAGCAACTGATTGTATCACCAATAAAGATAGATTCAAACAAGAAAACCAGTGAAAATGGAATTACCAAACAAGAATTAGACTTCTGTGAGTGACAGAAATCATTAAAGTGCTGATCATCAGGTGAGAAATTCTCAAAATAATGGAACATTGAGCCGCTATATGCATACACTTCTTTTTTGACCAAAAAGTCAAAACCTCTTCTTTTTCTTCAGCGATTTGAAGCAAAAAGATCGCACATCTAGATTGCTAATGGAGTAGAAGCCACAAGCCAAGAAAAGTACCTAAAGAATAGTAAAAGGTACAACACTTCGTCAGAACACAGTTATAGGAAAAGAAAGGAGAAAAGGATCGACAGAGAGACTATTAGCGTATTATTACTCTCTGCATTCTTGGTAACTTCTTCTTTAATTTATATGGGAATGAACTACAAAAAGACAGCCATTAATGGACCCTCCTCTTTTGTCCAGCTCTAAGCTCGTTTCTTGTACCACCTTTCACGAGATTAATAATGTTTATATTGATTTATGTAACGACATAATTTTTTTATGGGCTAATAACTATAATGATGAAAAACGAAATATCATGTTCATCAAGATAATCATATTTGTTAATTACTTCTAATATTTTAAACAGTTTTTTTGAGAAATAACGAAAAAAATCATCAAGTTTGGAAGTTGGTCAGTTGCGAGAAATGCGTTATAAGTTGCGAAAAAAAACTTTTTAACAAAAAGTTTGTTATGAATTAACATGGATTTCAAAATACTTTTCATACGAAACGAAATGCAATTAGTATGCAATCGAAATTTGAATTTGACTTGATATTTAATGTAAAAAAAGCATGACGTTGAGTCGTATGTATATATAAATCTTGACTTATAGTTTGTGTAAGATTGATAATCTTTTGCTTCATCTCAAAAGGGTTTAGTTCAGACCCTAAAAGATTTCTTGTCCCACTTCAAGAGGCATTTTCTTTTTCTAGGGAGCTGGGTTGGAGGGCTTGCTCTCTGTTTTCCTCACAACTAAAGGAGGAAGCTTTTAGACCTTTACAAAATGCTCATCCAGGAGAAACTCTTTGACATTAAAAAGGTGAAACAAAACGAGTCAACTTAGAACCCGATAGAGAATTCAAATATGTGACGACCTCAAAGAAGTAAGGAAGAAAATTTGTTAAAGAAAAGAAAATTAACCAGTAAATGTTAAAAGGTTTTGAACAACAAAATAAGAGCTGAAAACCAATAATTTCGAAGATCTCTTTTCTAAATGCAATTTTTGGAAGTTCTAGACCTTCTCCTTAGTAACTTCTAGGCTTGGTAAAACTTGACATGACAAAACAACCCAACATGAAAATATATAGGTTTGGTAATAAATTTCAACATATTTAAGTAAATGGATTCACATAACACAACTAATATGACCTAAATTATACATATTTTATGGGGCATTTAGGATACTTTTGTAGTCATTTTTATGACTAAAATATGTAAAAATGCACTTTATCACATTATATTTATATGCTATATGTAAAAGGGTATGTTGGTGAAATAGTAGCTGATAATGGTCAATTTGAAAATAATTTCGTAAAGTATTGAACAAAAAAGACAATTAGAGTTAAGCATTGCACACACCCTGGCGGTGGAAGCGCCGAGGGTTGACCTTGCCGCACAATTCCAGAACATAAATTTATCTTTTATTAATAACATCAATTACATTGACTAAACTAAAAACTTATCTATCTTCGTGCAACCTTCTCTTCCTTGCACTGAGCTTCCTTTTATCTTAGGAATACATACGATTTTTGAAAACGTCAACTTGATGTTACTGAGTTCACATATTTTAAAAATATCAATGAAGTTCTTTGAAAACTTTTAGGATCTTTATTTAGAAATATCTCCTAGGATTTCCAGATCTAATAATCACATTTTTGTTTACTGAATGTTATCATTAGGACGTACTATCTATCCTAATATTATAAAACATTTCTTTAAAAAGATTTTATTACCTTTAGGATATAATACCTATTATAAACTTTTATAATTTTATCAAATCTTTATAATAGAATCATACAACTACTTGAAGGCGTCCTACTAGGAAGTTTAAATTAAGATTTTCCGAACAACATTACCATGAGCCCCTATAATCGACGTTGTGGACTGATAAATACCCCAATATGATGCTTCATCGGACGTCAAGTAATATTACTTTTATGCTTAAGAAAGTTATCATGTCGGGATTGTAGCTAGCAATCGCAAGTGGGGGAGTCAGCCCCGTATAGATCTATACATATCTTTCTGGCTCTCGCAAGATTAACGATTATAGATTTAAAGTCTAACCAAATTTTGTAAGGCTATAGGATGAATAATAACAGCTCACTAACACATGTTTATTTAATCTTAAGTATGATTATCGTTTTATCATTTCCTTATTTAATCTTTCTTTGATACCATAATTTTTTTATATATACTTAACCTTATATATAATAATTATCTTTTTTTATAGATTTTCTTTGATAGGTTATGGTACATTTAAATATATTGTCTATCCTTTTGTTTTCTTCCATAATTATCACTTATATATATATATATATATATATATATATATATATATATATATATATATATATATATATATATATCTTTACTACTTATAAAAGAAATCTAACTATTTCTATAAATAGATTGAATATAATAATATTATTTTTTTAAGACGTCCAAACTATTAAGCTTGAAGTACAACCCATTTATAATATAATAATATTAAAACTTTAACCATATCCTTTATCCCTTAAAAATCTCGTATCAAATAAATAGAAGACTTCATTTGCAAATTGAACACGTCAATCTCAACACTTCAGCCATTTGAAGTGGTCAATGTCAACAATTTATAGAGGATCTCTTCTCTCACATTGGTAACAAGCCATCTCATAATATCTATCTTCGTAATCCCTTCAAAATAAGAAATATACGCACACTCTCTCGAAGAACCCTAACCAGTAACCAAGACAGTATAACCACCACCACCACAGCCGCTCTGCCTCCTTCCACCTTCAACCAACCACTATCACGACTATCGCCCTTCCTCTCACCCACGACATGAACTTTCTTTTGGAACATAACATTTTTCTTTAAAAAAATATCGTTAAAAGAAGCTATTTGTCCCCGCCGCTGTGCGCGGGTAACGGCTAGTATATATATATATATATATATATATATATATATATATATATATATATATATATATATCTTAATTACCTTATAAAACATTTTTAGTCAAATGCTGAATTTTAAGTCGTACCAACATACAATGCATTTGTACAATCAATTTATGCATTACAAAAAGAGTAGAGTACATATGGTCAACAGTTGAAAAGGTCAAATCTCTTATACCATATTCTTAGGCTATTTTGATCCGGTTCATTCCTTATCTCCGTATTTCCCCAAATCTCGCAATTTCTATTCACAAATCTTGGATATATATATATATATATATATATATATATATATATATATATATATATATATATATATATATATCGCTGACTTTTCCATTTCTAGGGTTTAATTCATCTTTCAGCATTCAACAACCATTGTCACACCTGTCGCTTGGCGCGAGTAAATGGCGTGTGTGTGTGTGTGTGTGTGTGTGTGTATATATATATATATATATATATATATATATCCCCGCTCAACCTATCCGAGCGTCGTATTGTCAGTCTAAACGGATCTAACTAGTTCAAGATTTGTCAAGTCCTTGAATTCCTTAAATTCAACGCTTCCTAGTCAAATCCATTTAGAATCTTTTGTGCCTACCAGCGCATCGAACACTGAGCGTAGACAATTTAATTTTGGTACATTATGCGGATTCAGATTGCCTGTTATCACTTGATAATATCACTTCCCATCACATCACCTACAACCAAAAGAATTAGCAACATATTTTTTATTTTTTGATTTTTAATGTTTTTGGATATTTGAAATTTTCATTTTTTGTTTGGTTTTTGTTTATTTCTCCCCTAAATTTGTGCATGAGTGAGAATGAAGTAAAACAATGCGCAAATTTAAACTAACTTATCCTAAAATAAAATAAGATAAAAATAAAAAATAAAAATAAAATAAAATAAAATAAAAAATAAAAATAGCGGGGATATATATATATATATATATATATATATATATATATATATATATATATATATATATATATATATATATGAGAATCTACTGGTCACACTAAAAGAATCCTTATCTAGAACTGTGGATTAACTTTTCCTCGATGTGCGGATTCTGTCCTTAATTTCGTTATTGATGAGGGTGACTGTGGTGTTCTGATAAGTTAGGTCTGTAAAAGGTTATTTTCTTTCTTTCTGTCTGTTAGTCATATGTTGCCTCCTCTGCGTCATCGAGAGATCCGACCTAGACTGTTAACATATGCAACTCTATATCTATGCATCTTCTATCTATGCAATTATTTCTATCTGTTAGCCATATATTGTCTCCTTTGTGTGGCTTACAATCTGACCTGGTACATAGTATATGCATCATTCTTTTTCTTAATCCCTCTAATACTTCAGTTATTCATATGTTTCATCCTCTGTGTGGTTGGAAGAGATCCGACCTAGGTGTATAGCATTTGCATTCTAAATTTATCTTCTCTCTCAATAATTGTCTGCTCACCCGATGTAAGGAGTATTCTGGAAGTCCCTGATTATTGGAGTATATTAGGAAGCTGGAAACATGTTCTAGTACAATTAAAATTGAACAATTGCAGATTGTCTGTAGATCAAACGGATCAATTTAGGTGGACAACAATATCCATGTTCGTCGTCAGCTAAATGGTCTCTAGGAAATTTATCTAAAAAATATAGGATCAAAAGTGTCGTGTCTTTATTGGCTTGTCCAAATTGATCATAATTTTTCGTGTTTAAATGGATCACAATATCGGCGATCGACCAGACAAAGACATAAAGGTGAAGGTACCGACAAGTGGATTAAGGCTGTCTAACAACTTTGATCCATGTGTCACAAAAGTATATTTAGTGTTAGTTGAGATAAGTTTACTCTTATTGTATTTTATTTTTTATTTATTATTTTATTATTTTTTATTTTAATTTTAATTTTAATTTTAATTTTTTATTTATTTTATCTTAATTTTATAATTGTCAAATTTTAAACTTTTAAATTTTTAGAAATCATTTTATTTTATTTTACTTTATTTCTATTTTAGTTTATGTTAATTTTAATTTTTTAAATCCTCAAAAAGTTTAATTTTTAAAATATTTGGGCTTTGGACTATACCTTACACTGTGTGGACAACACGTATACTTCGAACAGGGTATAAAAGGTGGGTTTACAGTCGGAAACCCTTTTCACTCTTCACTTTTCTATTTCCGGCCGCAAACCCTCTCTCCTCTCTCTCATCTTCGAAAAAAAATATTGTTTTTGTGAAATTGCTCGATTAATCTCAAAGGTATGGCAAAACCGACCATGAATATGTGATTACTTCATGAAATCAACAAGTTTTGGTGTTTCAATCGAAGAAAAAACAATCTGTCAGAGCTTACGGCTGAAGCTTATGGCCCGGGAGCTTACGGTCGTAAACTCCGTTTGCGGCCCTGAGCTTACGGCCATGGGTTTACGGCCGTAAACCCTGGTTTGACCGCAAACTCTAATTTGGTCAAAATGTTTTTTTTTCAGGCCAAAAATTAAATCGATTAATTAAGAAAACTAAAAAAATTAATTGCTCAAATATCATTGTTTTCTTTCTTGGCTTGTTTTAGTGCAGATCAAATAGCTAGCTTGAAATTTGTAGATATGCATAACTTGGCTATTGTGTTGGTTGATCCTCCTGCAGCTCGTGGAGAATTCAAGTCAATGATCCATAGGCTGAGAGACTGCTGCTTGGCTTCTGCAATTACTGTGAATCTCGTGATTTATCATAATACAATTAGGAGTTTTGGCAGACCGCTAAAATGAAAAGAGATCATAATGGAGCAGTCACTGTTGATGCAATTGTGAAAGGATGCAAGATCGTGATTACTGAACAATTTATCAGACAAGCGTTGCTAATTGATGACCAACCAAAATTTCCGACTGAAATTGGGATTGAGGATGCTCAGAAGGTACTTAAGAAGATGGGCTACGAAGGCACTTTTCCTCCCACAGTAAAGAAACTCCTACCACCATATTGGAGATTCCTGGCTCATGTCTCTGTGAGCTGCATTTCTGGGAGGAGATTCGACGCTGATAAGATCTCTTTAAGGAACACTGGAGCTATTGCGTCTCTAGCTGTGGGGGATAGACTTCAACTTCACGACCAGATCTTGATGTTGTCTCTGTAAGGCTATCCCTGCATTTGGCTCAGGAACAAGATAAAGTGCCTTCCCCTAGAGCCAAAGGAATTTCTTTTAGGGAAGGTATCACAGGAGAAGACAATCCTTCCATCGTTAACCTCCAAAAGGAAATAAGTGTGCTAAGTCAAAAGAACATTGAGCTTGACATTAAGGTGGTTGATCTTATGAGTGAAAATATCATGCTTTAGGCTTAAGTGTTTGATTTTGAAGAAGATAAGACGTTAAAGACCAAGCAGATCTCCAATCTTCAGACGCATTTTGGTCTCCTCACAGATTGTTATTTCGATCTGAAGAACAAACTGATAGAAGAGCTTAGTGACAAGTTTAAGTCCTCTATTGATGAATCGAATATGTTTTTACCATCTCAAGATCCTTCGATCGTACCACCATCTGCTCAATCATCCCGCGTTGTAGATCGTTTTGAGTTAGATCCTGTTCAAGATCCTAATGTTGTCGCTCTTAAACATGCTAGACTTGTTAAATCTGCCGAGAAGAGACAACTTTTGTTTAAGAAGAGCTCGGATCTAAATGCACCTGGAGATCAACCAAAAATCACTTTTACTGATCTCGAAGAAAGACGTTTTAGAGATACATACGGTGATAGTTCAGGAATTGTTTCTTGGGGATTTCATGACACGTTAAATATGTGGATTGTGAGAAGAAAGAGTGACACTGAATTGTACAAAGACTGTCATGAATTCCATTCATGGACTAGGGTGGATCTTTCAGATTTATCTCAAGCTCCTTTTGCAAATCCCTCACAAGATCCAAAGGCAACTCATTTCAAGCTCTTCTTGGAAGACCAAGTGAAGAAAGGCTTTCCGGAGATGAAGACTGCAGAGTCTATTATCAAGAATTATCTTGATCTTATTGATCCCAAGACTGGTCATCCACTTCAAGTTGTGATGTGGCCTGCTACCAATCAGGTTAAGCAAATCCAAGTACTTCAAAACTATCCAGATGGATCCTTAAGCTCCATGATTTATGGGGTATTTGACGAAACAACAGCCTCCACGGTCATCAAGCTCAAATATTGATGCATTCGTCTATATGACCGAACAGATCTGTTCCAGTTTGGGAAATGGGATATCCATCAACTGAGTCTTCATCAAATTAAACTTGTCGAGGAAATTTTTGAGCAAGCTGCCAAAGAGTATACGTCGATGGTTGCAGATATTATAAACAAGCGAATGTGGAACGAAGAAATAGGGAAGTCAGATGTGTTGGTGGTCGAAAAAGTTTGAATCCAAGCTAGCCCCAAACCAAGGGGGAGATTGAAGGGATCAATTAATAGTTTGGTCTAGGATTTCAACGTTAACAGTTCTTTTGAGCATTTTTGGTGTAATAGTATGTCGAATTAGGGTTCACGGTTAGTGGTGAGTTTACGACTATAAACCCAGTTTCCGGTCCATGTCTTGTTTGCGGTCATTGTCTATTATAAATAGGGGTTGTGTAGGTAATTATTGGTTGTTGATACCACAAAGAGTTCATGGCTATATGAACAAGTTGTACTGGATGTTTCAATCAATAAAGGTGTGTGAAAATCCTGTTTCATTTCTGTTTCTACTCCTATTCTTATTATATTTGATTGTTTGTTTGCTTGATCATTGGCCAAGATCCATTTTAGGACCTTACACTTTGGAATTAGTGTAACATCTGGGATTTCAGGTATTATTATCATTTACTTTTGGAGTCTAAGACAGAGAGACTCGACGAGTTGATGCCTAGACTCGTTGAGTAGGGTCGCGTGGTGATGATTGGATTAATGAGTGGACTCGACAAGTCAGCGAGGGACTCGACGAGTCTGTGCTGGCGACTAAAACCCTAATTTCCTGGGTCTGAGCCCTATTTAAAGGACCTCATAACCCTTCATTGTGACTACTTTCATCCTTGGGATCACCAGAGCATCTAAGAGTCCTATGAGTGAGAAAAGAGGCCATTGTTCATCATTCTTGTGTGTTTTAGCAAGAAGGGAAGAGGAAGGTCAAGCTAGGAGAGTTGGAGAGCTTGGGTCTACTTTCATTTGGGTAGAGGAATCTATTTGAGGTATTACTCAGAGCTTATTCTTGTGTTTTGTTGATATGGTCAAATCTAAGGTTTCTTCATGCCTTGATTAGCTTGTATTTGGAGTGAGAGAGGTCCCATGGGGAATTGGTACCTAGATCTGGACCTTAGAAGGTCCAGAGAGTCCTAAATGCTCTGCTTTATGCCTTTCCTTTTGAGTTGTGGACTTAGGTTACCATTTTAGAGGTCATTTCACCAAAAGAAGCCTTGTAAGTGTTGCATGGGTGCCAAGATGTGACCTTTACGTGATTATCATGTTTGGGAAGGTCATATCTATAGATTACAGAAGCATATCTGACCTCAGAAGCCATTTGAGTTCGAGCATGGAATGAACTCGCCGAGTCCAAGAGTAGACTCGACGAGTCGGACCAGGTTGTCCCGTGACTGACACAGTTGATGGCTCGCCGAGTTGGGAGAGTGACTCAGTGAGTCAGAGGGGGATTTAGGGGACTTGAGTTCACGTCTAAACTCGCCGAGTCAGTGCCTGAGCCGACGAGTTGGGTCAACGGGGGTGCCATTGACCAACGTTGACCAGAGTTGACTTGTGTTGACTTAAGGGAATTAGTCAAATTAAGTCAGGAAGGTATTAATTAGAGATGTATTTATGCTATAGGAGGAAGCTTGGTTGGAGGATTGAACGCGCGTGATTATCCGATATCTTCGAGGTGAGTCTTCTCACTATGCCTTACCCGATAGGGTGATTATGTGTGACCGGATGGTCTTATGTGTATGATGAAAATGTGATGTATGTTGCATTTGTAATATGTTATGATATGAGTATGGTGATATGGACTGGAAGGTTAACAAAGCATCAACCAAAGACACCGGATCAGTGCGCAGTCCAAGTAAGAATACTTAGGGTACTAAGGAGCAAGTAGGGTTGAGTTATCGAGTGCGAGTATACTCCAGCGAGTATCTGATATTTTTATGTTGTATTTCAGAGGCATCATGGTTGGGACACGCCACAGACCGGGGACTAGCAAAGGGGGTGTGAGCGATGAGGAGCTCCGCCAGATGATTCATGATGAGGTGGCTGCGGCCATCTGAGCTGAGATACCAGAGATGTTCGGGTCTATCAAGACCATGCTGATTGAGACCTTTGATGAGCGGTACGCCACTCTTACTGACGATGTTGTTGTCGCGGCCACTGCAGCCGTCGCTGCTGCCAGGCCGCAAGTGGTGACTCGTTGCTGTATCAGGAGTTCAACAACACGAAGCCACCATAGTTTGATGGGACGTAGGATCCCATTGCTACGATGAGATGGATATCTGATATCGAGGATGCTTCTACACATGTTCGTGTCCAGAGCATCTGAGGGTTCGGTTTGCACTGAACCAGCTTCGCTTAGGAGCGAAGGATTGGTGGAAATTTGTAACGGTGCATCTTACTTCTGCGGAAATCTCAGCGGTGACTTGGGAGAGGTTCACCATTATGTTCAGAGATGAGTACGTTCCCCGGGTGGAAAGGGATCGGTTGGCCCAGGAGTTCTCAACTCTCAAGCAGGGTACTGAGTCAGTTACTATGATCATCAGGAAGTTTCACGAGACGGCGATGTTCTGCCTTGAGCATGTGTCGTCTAATCAGGCACGCATGAGCCGGTACTTGAGCATTCTAAGGAGGGGCATTCAGGAGTTCGTATCGAACTCAACTTACCGAACATTTGCTGAGTTTCGGGAAAATGACTGGATGAGGGAGATTGTATTGGAGACTTAGGCCACGGAGGAGGCCGAGTCTCAGGGGTTGGATAGGCGGCCAACACAGTCTCAGCCGGCAGCCAAGCGGGAAAAGCCCGCCGATTCGAGATCTAGAGGCCAGAAGGGCCGTACTTGCGGAAAGTGCGACAAGGGACACGATGGAGTTTGTCGACCTGGAGCTTGCTATAATTGTGGAAAGGAGGGGCATATAGCCAAGGACTACCCCAAGGGATTCATGGTTTGCTTTCATTGCAACCAGATGGGCCATCGGAAGGCCGGGTGTCCGCAGCTGTGGGGGACAGCACAGGGAGCGCAGCAGGGATCTGCCCCTGCCATCGTGCGTGCTACTGAGGTTCGGCCAATGAAGGTCGAGGCACCGAAGGCTTGCAGGAGAGCCTTCCAGTTAACAGCGGAGGAGGTCCGCGCAGCACCCGACTTCGTGGCTGGTATGTATTCTGTTATTATTTGTTGATGATGAGATCTTGTGTTTATATTATGATATGTGTAGGTACTTTCCTTGTGAATTTTGTACCTGATTTGGTGCTGTTTGACTCGGGTGCAAGTCGGTCATTTGTTTCATTAGCGTTCAGTAGACCCATCGGTATCCAGCGAGAGGCGATGAGTCGACCTCTACGATTTTCTATAGCTAACGAGCGAGCAGTGTATGCCACGGACGTGATTTGACGGTGTGTGCTTGAGATTTTCGGCGTTGGGTTTTCAAAAGATCTGGTCCCGATTGCGATGGGGGACGTATGTGTCATCGTGGGCATGGATTAGTTGAGCCGATTTAGGGTCGTGATAGACTGCGAGCGGAAGTTGGTGACGATACGAGACCCTAGTAGGGGAGTACTTACAGTATACGGTGAGGGTACCCGTTCTGTGTCAGCATTTTGTGCGGCCGCTAGAGCGAGGCAGAGTCTACAGCAGGGCTGTAGTGGGTTTGTGGCTTATGTGATGGATACAAGGATTGATTCGGAGAGACAGAGATCAGTTAGCGAGGTTCCGATAGTGTGCAAGTTCCCTGACGTTTTCCCCTAGGAGTTGTCGGGTGTGCCTCCCGAGAGGCAAGTAGAGTTCCGCATCAATTTGGTTTCGGGGGTAGCACCTATCGCCAAGGCGCCCCATCGCCTTGCGCCTCCATAGATGCAGGAGTTATCCTTGCAGCTTCAGGAGGTATTGGGGAAGGGGTTTATTCGGCCAAGTAGCTCGCCGTGGGTCGCCGATCATTTTTGTCAAGAAAAACGATGGTTCAAACCGGATGTGCATTGATTATCGGGAGTTGAACAAGTTAACGGTCAAGTCCGTTATCCATTGCCGAGGATTGATGATTTGTTCGATCAGCTTCAGGGAGCATATTGGTTTACCAACATAGACTTGAGGTCTGGATATCACCCGATGAGGGTGCGTGATGAGGATATCTAGAAGACAGCGTTCAGGAAGCGATATGGGCACTATGAGTTTGTGGTGATGCCTTTTGGGCTCACCAATGCACCAGCAGCGTTCACGGATCTCATGAACAGAGTATGTCGGCCGATGTTGGATCGATCGGTGATCGTGTTTATTGATGATATTCTAGTGTATTCTAGATCCCGAGAACAACATGAGGAGAATTTAAGGGAGATCCTCGGGGTATTGAGGTCGAAGAGGCTTTATGCCAAATTCTCCAAGTGTGATTTTTGGT
Source organism: Lactuca saligna (assembly GCF_052625555.1). NCBI lineage: Eukaryota > Viridiplantae > Streptophyta > Magnoliopsida > Asterales > Asteraceae > Lactuca > Lactuca saligna. The sequence continues at coordinate 62,913,640 of NC_136425.1, forward strand.
TACGAGAGGTCCAATTCTTGGGGCATCTTGTTAATCAAAATGGGATATTGGTCGACCCGGCCAATATTGAGGCGATGATGAGTTGGGAAATGCCGAAGTTCGCCACGAAGATCAGGAGTTTTCTGTGTTTGGCCGGTTATTATTGGAGATTCATTCAGGATTTCTCCAAGATTGCAGTGCCATTCACTAGGTTGACCCGTAAGGGTGTTGCTTTTTCATGGGGTACGGAGCAGCAAACTTCGTTTGAGACACTTCGCTGGAAGTTATGCGAAGCCCCGGTGTTATCCCTTCTAGAGGGAGTTGAGGATTTTGTGGTATACTGCGATGCATCGATATCACGGTTGGGTGCAGTGCTTATGCAAAGGGGGCATGTGATAGCATATGCATCGAGGCAACTGAAGCCTCATGAGGAGAGGTATCCCACTCACGATCTGGAGTTGGGAGCGGTAGTGTTCGCTCTCAATATCTGTGCCACTATTTGTACGGAGTTCGGTGTACCATTTACACGGACCACAAGAGTTTGAAGTATTTGATGGATCAGCCCAACCTGAATATACGGCAGAGGAGATGGTTGGATGTGGTGAAAGATTGTGATTGTGAGATCCTGTACCACCTGGTCAAGGCGAATGTGGTAGCCGATGCCCTGAGTCGGAGGGCAGAGAGTGTTCCGATATGAGGTATGTCTAAGAGAATGACCGTGATGACTCTGGTGTTAGATACCATTTGTGAGGCCCAGGTAGAGGCTGTAAGACCGGAGAATTGCAAGAAGGAGCGAGTGTTTGGGCAGCTATCTGAGTTTGTGACCGATAGTCGAGGGCTTATGACTTTTCATGGTCGGATTTGGGTGTCGTTTATAGGCGGGGAACGTAGTGTTTTGATGGAGGAGGCGCATAGATCGAGATTCTCGATCCATCCTGGGGCCATAAAAAATGTATTTGGATCTGAAGAGAGACTATTAGTGGCCTTGTATGAAGAGAGATGTTGTGTGGATTGTAGAGACTTGCTTAACCTGTCGTCAAGTTAAGGCCGAGCACCAATGTCTGCATGGTAAGTTGCAGCTACTTGAGGCTCCCCAGTGGAAGTGGGAACAGATTTCTATGGATTTCATCATCAAACTACCAAGAAACCCAAGGGGTGTCGATGCAATTTGGGTGATTGTGGATCGATTGACGAAAAGTGCTCACTTCCTTGCTATCAGTGAGATCTCTTCTGCAGAAAAGTTTGCACAAATATATGTGAGGGAGGTGGTGTCTCGACATGGGGTGTTGATCTCAATTGTGTAGATTTAGCAGGTTAGGCAGAGGTTGCTGACGGCCCAAAGTCCCCAGAAGAGCTATGCTGATAGGCGTCGCTCAGAGCTCGAGTTTCAGGTTGGTGATTTCGTTCTCCTGAAGGTATCACCTTGGAAAGGTGTGATTCGATTCAGGAAGAGAGGCAAGTTGGGGCCTCGATATATCGGGCCATTCACGGTGACAGCTAGGGTGGGCAGAGTAGCATATCATTTGGAGCTACTTGCCGAGCTGAGTCGGGATTCATGATACCTTCCACGTGTCTCAGTTGAGGAAGTGTATTGCCGATGAGTCAGTAGTGGTTCCATTAGAGGACATTCAGGTGGATGCGAGCCTGAACTATGTTGAAAGGTCGATCGCGATCCGAGATAGGAGAATCAAGGTTCTGAGGAACAAGGAGGTGTCCCTGGTTCAGATCCAGTGGCAACATCGGAAGGGGTCCGAGTAGACTTGGGAGCCGGAGTTAGAGATGTGGGAGCAGTATCCGAAATTATTTGAAGAGCGAGACTTCGAGGGCGAAGTCTGATTCTAGTGGGGAAGAATTGTAACATCCGGGATTTCAGGTATTATTTTTATTATTTATTTTTGGAGTCTAAGAGAGAGACACTCAACGAGTTGATGCCTAGACTCGTCGCGTAGGGTCGCGTGGTGATGACTGGATTAATGAGTGGACTCGATGAGTCAGTGAGGGACTCGACGAGTCCGTGCTGGCGACTAAAACCCTAATTTCCTGGGTCCGAGACGTATTTAAAGGACCTCATAACCCTTCATTGCGGATACTTTCATCCATGGGAGCACTAGAGCATCTAAGAGTCCTGTGAGTGAGAAAAGAGGCCATTGTTCATCATTCTTGTGTATTTTAGCAAGAAGAGAAGAGGAAGGTCAAGCTAGGAGAGTTAGAGAGCTTGGATCTACTTTCATTTGGGCAGAGGAAGCTATTTGAGGTATTACTCAGAGCTTATTCTTGTGTTTTGTTGATATAGTCAAATCTAGGGTTTCTTCATGCCTTGATTAGCTTGTATTTGGAGTGAGAGAGGTCCCATGGGGAATTGGTACCTAGATCTGGACCTTAGAAGGTCCAGAGAGTCCTAAATGCTCTGATTTATGCCTTTCCTTTTGCGTTGTGGACTTAGGTTACCATTTTAGAGGTCATTTCACCAAAAGAAGCCTTGTAGGCGTTGCATGGGTGCCAAGATGTGACCTTTACATGATTATCATGTTTGGGAAGGTCAGATCTATAGATTAGAGAAGCATATCTGACCTCAGAAGGCCATTTGAGTTCGAGCATGGAATGAACTCGCCGAGTCCATGAGTAGACTCGACGAGTCAAACCGGGTTGTCCCTTGACTCACACAGTTGATGACTTGCCGAGTTGGGATAGTGAATCAGTGAGTCAGAGGGGGATTTAGGGGACTTGAGTTCATGTCTGAACTTGCCGAGTTAGTACCTGAGTCGACGAGTTGGGTCAAAGGGGGTGGCCATTGACCATCGTTGACCAGAGTTGACTTGTGTTGACTTAAGGGCATTAGTCAAATTAAGTCAGGAAGGTATAAATTAGAGATGTATGTATGTTATAGGAGGAAGCTTGGTCAGAGGATTGAGCGCGAATGATTATCTGATATCTTCGAGGTGAGTCTTCTCACTATGCCTTACCCGATGGGGTGATTATGTGTGACCGGATGGTCTTATGTGTATGATGAAAATGTGATGTATGTTGCATTTGTAATATGTTATGATATGAGTATGGTGATATGGACTGGAAGGTTAACAGAGCATCAACCGAAAAGGTCAATAGAGTTATCAGATGGAAATCCCCTGAGACACTTGGATCGGAAGATCCCATAGATTTATGGCTTAGAATTTGTATGTGTTGTACGTGGTATTTTGGGGAACTCACTAAGCATTATTGCTTACCGTTGGCGTGTTATATGTTTCAGGTACCAGTGATGATCGCGGGAAGGCGCCAGCATGATCATTACACACTTATGGTGGAGATGTTTTGAGATTCTGGGGATTTTGATTTACAATTATGTTATGTAAAAACAATTGATACACGTTTTTGAGAATTGTGATTGGAGTATTTTTATTAAATTAAAATGAAAAATTGTTTTGATTCAGCAACAATCAACATATGTGTCAGACCAATTAGGGTCACGTCAATATCCCTCATATGAAAGTTCTCAATGAAGTAACCATGCGACTTAGGAAGCGAAAGAAGAATCAAATCAATTGCTTGCTCCCTTAGGAAAATGACATCCATTCTATCCAATTTTTTAATGTACGATTTCATTTCTAGAACATGTGCACATACAAAATTTCCATCTTGATGTCTACATGCCTATAGGGCTTGAGTAGTTTCGTATCATTCAATTCAAGGAAAGCGTGGCATTAGGAGATTCACTTGAGGAGGGGGAGGAAGAGTTGAAGAAGCATGACATCCAGTTCCACCATTTCTTGAAGAAGAGAAAACATTTTCACCTTGATTAGAAAGTAGAGGATCATCTTCAGAGGGAAAAAGAAGACCATTATTTTCTTGACTTGACATCTATAATGGGAGAAAAGAGAATTCAAGTTAGTTGATTTTAATCCTTAATCATTAACCCATAAATTCTATATTAAGGCTAGGATCCATATTTTCGATTCGAACTTTGAAGAGGGATCGTAATCAAATTCGAATCTATTTTAGGTAGGTAAGGCTTTTACCAATTTCAATATTATGAAACTCCTAGATCTTTTGAGATTCATTGAATGTAATCAATCTCATGTTTAATCTCATATTAAGTTCTCAATTTTGTGACAAGGATGTCGAGGATCACAAACGAGATGTGAATAACCATGCAAACCCGCTTGACAACCTCGATTCCACTTATCATTTCACATTGATGTGACGGTTAACAATACATGTTCCATCAATAATGATAATTCTCGAGATGCCCATCATAACACTTTATAGTCCTTATTAGTGTGCTGGTTAACCACACACGCTCCACTAACGAAAGTATGATGTGCATTTTCATGGATTAGCATACATTTCACATTTTTCCTAAAGTAACTAAGGGTAGGATTTAAAAAAAATAGTTTAGTTACCTTATGTCATTATACTTATTAATGAGATTATGTCATATTAAATACGTTTCGCTAACGACCCTCCATCACACAGGAGAGCGGTGGGTGAGATGGACACCCATTCAACGACCATTTTATAGACCGCTTCCTTATACCCTCTTTGAATAAGTCCTACTAGCGATTTGACAAAGTATTCTTATACATATAATATATATTAAACTTTTAATTATATATACATAGTATAAGCTGTAATTTTAAACATTTTAAAATTGTAGGGTTTAATTCTTTAATAAATAAAGCTTTTAATTTAAGTAAATTTAAACCATCTTATGGATTTATTAATTATTTTAATTAATCATTTAATTAAATTAATAATAAGATCCATAAGGATAATATTAATCTTATAATTAATCATTATCTTGTCTATGATTATCTCCTAACATTTTGGGTTTTTTTTAATTATCTAACATAAGCAAAAATCAGATTTGGCATATTTTGTAAAAGATAATTACCAAATAACAACCATATAAATCAAATTAGGCAAGAAAATTCGAAAATTCGAAATTCACTGTGCTCATGTCGTGAGCATAGACTCTCACGTCGTGAGTACAGTTTGGCAGAAAACAGAATTCTGATTTTATCTGGGCTCACAGTGTGAGAATCAAATCTCACGTCGTGAGATCAGTTTAATAGAAAAAATTTAATTTATTCAGATTCAATCAATATACACTCAATTGTTAGACAACCATACGCTCTGATACTACTGTTGGGTTTTACATGTATTAACGCGGATTAGTCCTTAACACTTAAGAGTACATGCATCATATTATATCTATGTCATAACACTATTGAAGTAACATTTTATTGAATAACAAAAACAATCAAAAATTCTTGAAATACTCTTATAAGCAAGCACCCAAAGTGTCGTTCCTCTAATGGTTCACACACAAACCCTAGCAACTAAGGGACTTTAAAAGAGAGATGAGAGAATAGGAATTTCGGCCTAAGCAATCTATAGAAATCATCGGCCGAAATTTGCAAGGTATAGAAGTCTTTATATAGTGCAATTTGGAAACCCTAGATAACCCTAAAATTAATAAAATAATATTATTTCCTTTTCACAATTATTTAGCTTCTTAATTATCCTCTAATGATAATTCTAGAATCCCTAGATCCTTTTAAAACTGTCCAAGGCAATAAGAAGGTTCTAGAATGCTTCTGCTCAACTATTGAATAATTACACTTTAACCCTTATACTTTTAATTAATTCCAATAATCTCAAAATTAATTTTAATTAATTTATGATTAATCATTATTAAATATCACTGATTCAAATTAACATATTGTTCTCATAATATATTAACAAATCATTTATTTTGATTTCTAATTAATTTATTAATCACATAATAAATTGATAAATCATTTTCTCTCTCTCTCTCTCTCTCTCTCTCTCTCTTTCTTTCTTTCTCTCTCTCTCTCTCTCTATTTATCTATCTATCTATCTATCTATCTATCTATCTATCTATCTATCTCTCTCTTTAAAAGTTATCATATTTAATTACTAGGTTTAAGGGCAACCCAAAAGGGTTGGGCTACTATTAATTCAAGTTTATATCAATTATAGTTATGGGCTTAGACACCAAATCCAACAAATACCATAAGTAATATCATAAGAATCAAACCTCACAATTAATATTGCTATTATTAGAAACATAACGAACACTTTCATTAATGTCATTGCATGAAAATAAGATAAGGAAACTACTTAAACCAGAACTTCGCTTCTATTGAAGTGAAATGAAAATTGAAACTTGTCCTTACAATGCATGAAATGAAAAACTATATTTCTAAACTTCTCTGAAGAATAATAAAAATCTATTAATTTATCCCAAATCCTTAGTAGTAGCTCCAAATTCTAACCATCGAACCATGTGACCAAAGTCCATTTTGCCATGATCAGATTTAGCTATATCTGCTTAAGCTTCCTTATTTCTTTTAGATCATGCAAAACCATCAAAATGTTATCATCACATTATGTATTAAAAGTCTAAGAATAGGAACTTATGAAATTAGATAATGGATGCACCTGAAGTATACTCACATGACTTAACTTTACTATCTCTAAGATCTTTCGGGTATTTGGGGAAGTTTTGCTTCCAATGTCCCTTCAATTGGCCGTAAAAACAAATTGACCCATTGGGATCAACATTAGGAACGGTCTTAGAACGGGCCTTTCTCTTTACCATATGATCAAACAATTTGATTTTGGCTGATCCATTTCAATTGGGAAGAGAAATCTTTTCTTCATCACTAATATCACCATTGTCAATGTCCATGGAAACCATGGGATTAGATCCCATAAGCATTTTTGCTTCAGTTATGTTCTTAAACATTTTTGGTTCAACAACTATCAACATATGGTTCAGATCAATTAGGGTCACATCGAGATTCAACACTTCTCAGTTTGGGCCTAATCTTTATCCTATATACCATGTTCGTATGGTGGCGCGATGTTCTACGTGAATCCACGTTGGAAGGACATTATACCAAAGTCGTACAATTAGGAGAATCATCTGAAAGAAGAGAGATCCCCCTTCCCGTTGTTGTCTCTAACTAAACCACCACCAGTACACTCTTCCACTACAGATGCTGAAAACACGATTCCTTCCCAGGCTTTTCTCTTTTCCCTGACTTGCCGAAAAGGCAAGTCCATCGCGGGCACTACCCGACTTATTTCGGTATTTCATATAAGTACAAGTTTAGATGTGGCCATCTAGACAAGTGAAACGGTCCTTGCTGTCGAAGTTTACTACTGGATAGGAATTCCATCGGTATGGCATTAGAACTGCTCTTATATGAAAGTTCTCAACAAGCTGACCATATGACTTAGGAAGCGAAAGAAGAACCAAATAAATGGATTGGTCCATTGGGAATATGACACCCATCCTTTCCAATTTATATGTGTACTGTGACATCCCCAAAATCACGGCCAGAAAATACCGGTTTTGTTTATACTTTATTTCAAAATCAGAGTTATCTTTTTTTAAAAAAGGGTTACGGAATTTGTCCCAAAACAATAATATGATAAAGATTTATCAAAAGCATTTCCATAGAAATGTATTTCATTAAAAGACTCGGGATGTCATGTTCGTACAGATCAAAAGTATAAACAGTACAATATAAGCCTTACTACATTATTTCATATCTACAGGCCTATATCCGTAATCCCTCGTCCAAAACATCACACCTATGCTCATGCGCCACTACCTGTAATGCATAAAACTGAGTGGGTCAGGCTTGGGAGCCTGGTGAGCACATAGGGTTTTCAACCCACAATAAATAAGTTTATTAATTTCATCAATCAACAATAACCCGATTACCCGTTCCCGTTATCCTCACTTTACGTCCCTAAACACCTATCATAAGGGACCTAGCCTAAGGATCATCATCGGGACGAACACTACTGCTAAGGGGATTCCTCAGCAATAAATGTCCTAATAGGCAACCATGTGGGGGATGGAGTACACCGGTGAACACATCGTTCACAACACCTACAGGTTGCGAGCCTGCTAGTGTTCCACTGGACTGTCTAGAAGAGTCCGTGGTCGTCATCTATACTCCGCTAGATGACTGGATCAACAACAACAACATCGAGGCCTCTCATCATTTTATCACACATCACCTATTACATCTACCCATGTTTTACCCCAACATTTTCGTAGATATAAAATACGTATACAGTTTAAATCATTGAAAACATGTATAACAACGTTCATCTAGCATAGATAACAAGTATTCAGATAATATGCACACATAGCACGTAATTTATATAAAATACTTCATATCTATGTGTAAGTTGAAGGTAACTATGCACTCACCGGAAAAGGTGGTGATTCCGAACTCAGACAGCGCTTCGCTTCTTAAAAAGAATTTTTTTCTTCGACGAAACCTAGTATTATTACCACTAGAGTTTAGTTTATTATTCGTTGAGACTAATTAATAGTCTAGCTATTATTATTATTATTATATAAGCGTCAAAAAAATACTTATATAACCCATAATAATAGCCCAAGTATTTATTATAAGTTCCTAATAACGTTACTATAATTAAATAAAAGTTATATTAAAAATAGCGTAGGCGTAGCTCACTTACAGCGGGTTTTATAGAAAACCGGGCTTTGCTTGGAGCAGCGTTCCCGAGCCGAAAAGCTCTTCTTCTCAGAGCCTTCGAGCACTCCGGGGCTTCCGCCTCGTGCTAGGGAGGTTCCCTAGGCTTTTCGGGGGATTTCGGGGCTAGAGAGAGGTTCTAGAGAGAGAAAGAGTAAAGAGAAGAAAGAATGGGAAAGGTGTGAAGAAAATGAGGGTGGGAGAGGTGGTATTTATAAGGTGAAATGTGGCTGAACTTGGTGCCACATGTCACCATCTGGTGGCAAGCCTTGGGGAGAAAGCAATGGCCAAGATTGTGCCACATCACCCATTTTCGCACAGCACACTTCCGACTTCTAAAATCCGTAACTTTCACATACGACCTCCGTTTTTGACGTTCTTTATATCCACGCGTAGGTAATAATAAGATCTACAACTTTCATTTTGACACCGTCAGCTAATTCTCGACCGATCTTAAATTTAACAGTACAAGGAGATTATACTGTTAAATGTCTGCGTAAAATTAATAACTTCTACATACGGACTCTGTTTTTGTCTGTCTTTTTACCGTTGATTTCCTATTAATGAGATCTTCAACTCTCATTTACGTTGCGTAAGCCAAAAACCGCTCGAACTAAAATTCGAGTTTCAGGCCGTGCACTGCTAAGCCGAATCTTAGAAAAATCATAACTTCTTCATACGAAGTCAGATTTGGGCGTTCTTTTTATCGATGTTCTTAGTTTAACACATTCTACGACTTTTGTTTAGATTGCTAAGGCTAAAAAGTCTTCTATCGTAAATTCACTATTTACGTCTCCCGGTGTCGTGCCGGTTTAGCCGTAAAACTTCGGCGGGCCATAACTTCTTCGTTATAGCTCGGATTTGGGCATTCTTTATATGTACGGAAACCTTGAGACATATTCTACAACTTTATGTAGAGATATTGGGATTATCTCACACTTTAATTTTGACGCTCATTTTTATTCTTTATTAATTATACATTTATAATTAAATAATAAACACATAAACACACATAATTCACATAATACTCAAATATTTCATATTTATTACTTCAAAAAGAGTTACAATAGTTGACCTAGACTATTACATTGACAAAAATGCTTAGCCCTGAAAACCCGGGCGTTACAATTCTCACCCCCTTAGGATGATTCCGTCCCGGAATCATGCATCAGCAAACAGATGTGGATAGCGACTCATCATGTCATCCTCTGTTTCCCAAGTGAGATTCGGCCCATTCGAATGTTTCCATCGGACTAGCACCAAGTCGACCATCTTGCGTCGTAACTTCTTAGTCTTACGGTCAATAATTGCCTCAGGCTCTTCGATCAGCCTTTTATTCTCATCCATCCTTAATTCCGAGATTGGAATTATGTCGGGAACATCTCCCATGAATTTCCTCAAGTAACACACATGGAAGGTGTTATGAATACCATTGAGTTCTTCGGGTAATTCCAGCTTGTAAGCTTGGTTCCCAATCCTCTGAAGAACTTTGAATGGTCCAATAAACCTTGGACTCAACTTTCCTCGTTTCCCAAATCGTATAAGTCCCTTCCACGGTGAGACTTTAAGTAAAACGGAATCCCCAACTTCGAAGGTTATCGGTCGTCTTTTCTTGTCGGCATAGCTCTTCTGACGATCCTGAGCTGCTAACATTCTTTCCCTAATCACCTTCAATTTCTCAGCAGTCTCATGGACTATCTCGGGGCCCATAAACTGCTTCTCTCCGGCTTCAAGCCAACAAGACGGCGTACGACACTTCTGTCCATACAAGGCCTGATAAGGTGCCATCTTGATGCTCGAGTGAAAACTATTGTTGTAGGAAAATTCTACTAGGGGTAAGTGGTCGTCCCAATTCCCTTGGAATTCGAGGGTACATGCTCTCAGCATATCTTCCAACGTCTGAATCGTTCTTTCGCTCTGACCATCAGTTTGCGGATGGTAAGCAGTACTCAAACACAACTTTGTACCCAACTCCTCTTGTAGACTCCTCCAAAACCTCAACGTGAAATGACTATCACGATCCGACACAATCGTAAGAGGGATACCGTGAAGTCTTACAATTTCCTTCACGTAAGCATTTGCGAGCTTATCCATAGACCACTTCTCGTTGGCGGCTATGAAGTGTGCACTCTTGGTGAAACGATCCACGACTACCCAAATCATGTCGTGACCATTCTTCGTTCTGGGCAGTTTAGTCACAAAATCCATGGTGATGTCTTCCCATTTACCCATGGGTACAGGTAAGGGTTCTAAACTCCCATACGGTTTCTGATGTTGTGCCTTAACCTTTGCACATGTTACGCACTCAGCCACATACTTCGCAACATCGAGCTTCATCGTCGGCCACCAGTAGTAGGGTTTTAGGTCCCTATACATTTTAGTGCTACCGGGATGAATCGAGTACATGGTCTTGTGTGCTTCTTCCATTAGAAGATCTCTTATTCCTCCCGTCTTAGGTACCCAAATTCGATCTTGGAATACCTTCAGTCCTCGACTGTTCGTACCGAACACTAACGTTTTTCCCAAACGTTCTTTCTTTCGGTCATTCTTTTCTAAGGCTTCTTCTTGAGCTTTCCTGATACTTTCCACAATCGTCGATATGACTTCAATTCTTAATGCTCTTGGCCTTTTCCTTTCAAGATTGACTTTCCGACTGAGAGCATCAGCAACAATATTTGCTTTACCTGGGTGGTAAAGTATCTCACAGTCGTAGTCCTTGAGAAGTTCTAGCCAGCGTCGTTGCCTCATGTTCAACTCCTTCTGATTAAAGAGATACTGGAGACTCTTGTGATCAGTGAAGAGCTTGCACTTCGTGCCGTAGAGGTAATGCCTCCATATCTTTAAGGCGAATACTACCGCTGCCAACTCCAGATCATGAGTGGGGTAGTTCTTTTCGTGCTCTTTCAATTGTCGAGATGCGTATGCTATCACCTTTTCTCTTTGGGTCAGAACACAACCTAACCCGACTCCAGATGCATCACTATAAACTGCGAAATCTTCGACTCCATCGGGTAGAGAAAGTATCGGTGCTTCACATAACTTCTTCTTCAGCTTCTCGAACGCCTCATCGTGTTTCTCACTCCATGTATACGTAGCTCCTTTATGGGTCAAAGCTGTTAATGGAGCAGCTATCGAAGAAAAACCTTGGATAAACCGTCGATAATATCCGGCTAATCCTAGAAAGCTTCGAATCTCCGTGGGACTCTTCGGACGTTCCCACTTCATTACAGCCTCGATCTTGGCAGGGTCAACCATTATTCCTTCTTGGTTAACAACATGACCCAAGAATTGGACTTCCCGTATCCAAAAGTCGCATTTGGAGAACTTTGCAAAAAGCTTCTCCTTCTTTAACACCTCCAACACTTCTCGTAAATGCTTTCCGTGCTCCTCCTGGCTTTTCGAGTAGATGAGAATGTCGTCGATGAACACTATCACGGATTTATCGAGGAATGGTTTACAAACCCTGTTCATCAAATCCATGAATGCTGCGGGAGCATTGGTTAGTCCGAATGACATAACCAAGAACTCGTAGTGTCCATATCTTGTTCTGAATGCAGTCTTCTCAATATCCTGCTCTCTCACTTTCAGCTGATGATATCCTGACCTAAGATCGATCTTTGAGAAGTAGCTCGAACCTTGCAGCTGATCGAATAGGTCATCAATCCTCGGCAATGGATACTTGTTCTTCACCGTTGCTTTATTCAGCTCTCGGTAGTCTATGCACATCCTCATGCTTCCGTCCTTCTTCTTCACGAATAACACCGGAGCTCCCCAGGGTGATGAACTAGGTCGAATGAAACCGCTGTCCAACAACTCCTGGAGTTGCGTCATGAGCTCCTTCATCTCTGTCGGTGCTAATCGGTAAGGTGGCTTTGCTATCGGTGTTGTTCCTGGCAATAAGTCTATACGAAACTCTACTTGCCTATCAGGTGGTAATCCGGGAAGATCTTCGGGAAAGACTTCCGGATAATCGCACATAACCGGTATATTCTGCACCTCTTTCTTTTCCTTCTTAGCATCGATTACGAATGCCAAGTATGATGCACATCCTTTGGACAAACATTTCCTGGCTTTCATCAGGGAGATGATTCCAGAATTCACTCTGCGTTTGTCCCCGTACACCATAAATGATTCCTTTCCGGGTGGGTTTATCCTAACTATCTTCTTTCGGCATAATATCTCGGCATCGTTGGCGCTAAGCCAATCCATACCCAAAACGATGTCGAAACCGTTTAACTCTATGGGTAATAGTTCCTCATGGAATTCGTTTCCGTTTAGGTCAATGACGATGTTCCTAATACGATTACTAACAGGTACGAATTTGCCACTGGCAACTTCTACAATCAGGGCATTATCTAATTTTTCTACAGGTAATGCTAATTTCGCACTAAATTTATGCGACACAAAGGAGTAATTGGCTCCGGAATCAAATAGTATATTTGCAGGTAAACCATTTACAAGAAAGGTACCTGAAGCGACGTCTGCTGCCTCCTTTGCAGCCTCGAGCGTCATCTGGAAGGCTCTCGCCTTCGGCTTTGGTGGTATGTTGGGTCTTCCTGCCTCCTTCTTCTTTGGACAGTCCTTCAAAATGTGCCCTTCTTCATTACACCCATAACATGCCTTCTGGTTAAGCGTGCATTCATTGGCATAGTGCCCAGGCTTTCCGCATTTGTAACAAGTGACCCCTCCATCACACTTCCCAGAGTGCTTCTTCTTGCACTTGTCACACCACTTTGCTTCTGATCCTCCTCCTCTCGAACTAGACTTCGAGAATCTACCTTTCTTACTGGACCTCGAGGATCCGTCAAATTTCCGTTTCTCTCCCACTTCCGCTCTCTCCAGACCCTTTTCTCGTATCTGGGTCTCCACATTCTTAGCAGCCCAGATGGCAGCTTTTAGAGTGGTAGTTTGCTTGACCATTGGACCGAAGTCCGCTGGTAATCCGAGGGCAAATTTGTTAACCTTGGAGAGTTCAGTTGGGACGAGGTGAGGAACAAGCTTCATTTTCTCAGTAAAGCTTGCAGCATATTCAGTAACGCTCATTCTTCCCTTCTTTAGATTCTGGAATTCGTTGCTGATCTCCAGAAGATCCTGCTCAGAGCAGTATTGCATCTTCAACTGTACCAGAAAATCCTCCCACGACATTTTGCTTGCTTCACCTTTGGGCATTGAATCAGCTAATAGCTTCCACCAGCTTAGTACTCCAGATTTCAATAGAGGAACTGCAAGAGCAGTCTTCTGCCTATTGCTACACTCGCAACTCTCAAACATTGTCTCCATCTCAGAGATCCAGTTCATGACTTCCACCGGCGTCGGGCTTCCGGATAGACTCGGTGGCTTGGATGCCATGAAATCCTTGTATTTGCATCCACGTCCATCATTTCCTCCATCCTGGTGGTTTTGCCTAACTATCGGTGGGTTGGCTTGACCAATAGTCCCACTGTAGTTTCCTTCTTCAGTCTGCCCTTCATTCAACTCGGGCTGTTCGATCTGAATAGTCGCTTCCTCTCGATTTTGCTGGAGCAAACGCCTGGTTTCCTCCATTTGACGATCCAACATTGCCTGGATCATCGCTTGCACTCCGGCCATCGTTATTGGTCCGGCAGCGGCTTCCACAACTGGTATTTGCTCGATCACGGGGGGTTGGTGTCTATTCCCATTTGCGTTTACGTTTCCGCTACGGGTCCTTGCCATCTTGATCTATACACCGAATAAGGTGAATTTAGATCTTTATTTAGGAGAGACGTTTTAAATCGTCCTTATCACTCCGAAACGTTTACATGCTAGTTCTAATATCGTAGTCGTACGTTTAGAATCCTAAACACATAAGGTTTCCAGATCCGGTCGGCAACAGACCATAGATCCGAACAAAATAACAGCATATCATGCATAAAGCATTTAGCACATATAAGCATTTTAGGCACAATTCCTAAAATAAGCTAGTGCTCACACCTCACAATCATCGCTTAGCATTCTAAGTTTAAGTCTAGAAATCCTACAAATTCCTAGTTCGCTTAAACTAATGCTCTGATACCAACTGTGACATCCCCAAAATCACGGCCAGAAAATACCGGTTTTGTTTATACTTTATTTCAAAATCAGAGTTATCTTTTTTTAAAAAAGGGTTACGGAATTTGTCCCAAAACAATAATATGATAAAGATTTATCAAAAGCATTTCCATAGAAATGTATTTCATTAAAAGACTCGGGATGTCATGTTCGTACAGATCAAAAGTATAAACAGTACAATATAAGCCTTACTACATTATTTCATATCTACAGGCCTATATCCGTAATCCCTCGTCCAAAACATCACACCTATGCTCATGCGCCACTACCTGTAATGCATAAAACTGAGTGGGTCAGGCTTGGGAGCCTGGTGAGCACATAGGGTTTTCAACCCACAATAAATAAGTTTATTAATTTCATCAATCAACAATAACCCGATTACCCGTTCCCGTTATCCTCACTTTACGTCCCTAAACACCTATCATAAGGGACCTAGCCTAAGGATCATCATCGGGACGAACACTACTGCTAAGGGGATTCCTCAGCAATAAATGTCCTAATAGGCAACCATGTGGGGGATGGAGTACACCGGTGAACACATCGTTCACAACACCTACAGGTTGCGAGCCTGCTAGTGTTCCACTGGACTGTCTAGAAGAGTCCGTGGTCGTCATCTATACTCCGCTAGATGACTGGATCAACAACAACAACATCGAGGCCTCTCATCATTTTATCACACATCACCTATTACATCTACCCATGTTTTACCCCAACATTTTCGTAGATATAAAATACGTATACAGTTTAAATCATTGAAAACATGTATAACAACGTTCATCTAGCATAGATAACAAGTATTCAGATAATATGCACACATAGCACGTAATTTATATAAAATACTTCATATCTATGTGTAAGTTGAAGGTAACTATGCACTCACCGGAAAAGGTGGTGATTCCGAACTCAGACAGCGCTTCGCTTCTTAAAAAGAATTTTTTTCTTCGACGAAACCTAGTATTATTACCACTAGAGTTTAGTTTATTATTCGTTGAGACTAATTAATAGTCTAGCTATTATTATTATTATTATATAAGCGTCAAAAAAATACTTATATAACCCATAATAATAGCCCAAGTATTTATTATAAGTTCCTAATAACGTTACTATAATTAAATAAAAGTTATATTAAAAATAGCGTAGGCGTAGCTCACTTACAGCGGGTTTTATAGAAAACCGGGCTTTGCTTGGAGCAGCGTTCCCGAGCCGAAAAGCTCTTCTTCTCAGAGCCTTCGAGCACTCCGGGGCTTCCGCCTCGTGCTAGGGAGGTTCCCTAGGCTTTTCGGGGGATTTCGGGGCTAGAGAGAGGTTCTAGAGAGAGAAAGAGTAAAGAGAAGAAAGAATGGGAAAGGTGTGAAGAAAATGAGGGTGGGAGAGGTGGTATTTATAGGGTGAAATGTGGCTGAACTTGGTGCCACATGTCACCATCTGGTGGCAAGCCTTGGGGAGAAAGCAATGGCCAAGATTGTGCCACATCACCCATTTTCGCACAGCACACTTCCGACTTCTAAAATCCGTAACTTTCACATACGACCTCCGTTTTTGACGTTCTTTATATCCACGCGTAGGTAATAATAAGATCTACAACTTTCATTTTGACACCGTCAGCTAATTCTCGACCGATCTTAAATTTAACAGTACAAGGAGATTATACTGTTAAATGTCTGCGTAAAATTAATAACTTCTACATACGGACTCTGTTTTTGTCTATCTTTTTACCGTTGATTTCCTATTAATGAGATCTTCAACTCTCATTTACGTTGCGTAAGCCAAAAACCGCTCGAACTAAAATTCGAGTTTCAGGCCGTGCACTGCTAAGCCGAATCTTAGAAAAATCATAACTTCTTCATACGAAGTCAGATTTGGGCGTTCTTTTTATCGATGTTCTTAGTTTAACACATTCTACGACTTTTGTTTAGATTGCTAAGGC
Organism: Lactuca saligna; assembly: GCF_052625555.1. Lineage (NCBI taxonomy): Eukaryota > Viridiplantae > Streptophyta > Magnoliopsida > Asterales > Asteraceae > Lactuca > Lactuca saligna. The sequence continues at coordinate 62,930,158 of NC_136425.1, forward strand.
TAAAAAGTCTTCTATCGTAAATTCACTATTTACGTCTCCCGGTGTCGTGCCGGTTTAGCCGTAAAACTTCGGCGGGCCATAACTTCTTCGTTATAGCTCGGATTTGGGCATTCTTTATATGTACGGAAACCTTGAGACATATTCTACAACTTTATGTAGAGATATTGGGATTATCTCACACTTTAATTTTGACGCTCATTTTTATTCTTTATTAATTATACATTTATAATTAAATAATAAACACATAAACACACATAATTCACATAATACTCAAATATTTCATATTTATTACTTCAAAAAGAGTTACAATAGTTGACCTAGACTATTACATTGACAAAAATGCTTAGCCCTGAAAACCCGGGCGTTACATGTATGACTTCATTTTCATAACGTGCATACACACAAAATTTCCATCTTAATGTTTACATGTCAATAGGGCTTGAGTAGTTTCATATCTTTCAACTTAACGAAAACGTGACGTTGGGAGAGTCACATGAGGAGGAGGTGGAAGAGTTAAAGAGAGACGATGTCTGACGTTCCAAATGACATTCAACAAATGGTTAACTATCCTGAAATCTCTTTTGAAGATTTCGAGTTCCACTATTTCCTAAGGAAGGGAAGACATTTTCACCTTAGCTTGAAATTGGAAGACCATCTCCAGAAGATGGAGGAAAACCATTTCCATAAGAATAAAGAAGACCATTATTGTCTTGATTTGACATATAAAATTTGGGAGAAGAGAGAATTCAAGTTAGTTGATTTCAATATTTAATTATTAACCCATAAATTTAAATTAACGTCACGATCCATATTTTTATTCAAACTTTAGACAAGGATGTCGTAATCAAATTCCGAATCTATTTTAGGTAGCTAAGGCTTTTATCAATTTCAATCTTATGAAACTCCTAGATATTTTGAGATTCATTGAATCTCATCAATGACATCTTTAATCTTGGATGATGTTCTCACTTTGTGACTGGGAAATCGAGCATCACAAACAAGATATGAATAACCACGCAAACCCGCTTGTCAACCTCGATGTCATTTATCATCTCACATTAATGTGATGATTAACAATAATAATTTTTTGAGTTTTGCCATCATTTCAACTTTATAGTCTACATTTGTGTGTCATTTAACCACGCATGTTGCACTAACGAGTCATAAAGAAACGATGTACATTTTCATGGATTAGCATACAGTTTAGCATTTTTCCTAAAGTAACTAGAGTGAGGTTTTAAGTAAGGTTCTACTACTTTATAGATTATACTTTTAATCCTTTATGTCCTATCGAACCCGTTCAGCTAAAGACCCTCCACCACATACGAGAGCAGTGGATGAAAATAAAACTCATTCAACGTTCATTTTATCTTACATATATAGTAACTAGTCTTAATATATATATATATATATATATATATATATATATATATATATATATATATGTGTGTGTGTGTATTTTAAAACATTTCAAAATAAAAGGTTTAAGATTAATTATCGCAATTAATTGATTATTTAATTAAACATTTAAACATTTAAAATTAATCATTTTAATCAATTAATTAATTAATCATTTAAACCATTTATGGATTTATAATTATCTTTTAATTAAATCAATAATTTATATCCAGTAAGATAATATTAATTAATCTTACAGTTAATCATTATCTAGTCTAAGATTATCTCATAATATTTAGGACTTTTATTTAATCATCTAAGATAAGAAAAAAAATGGATTTTAGTATATATCAAAATAGATAATTACTAAATAAAAATCACATAAATCAAATTAGAAAGAAAATCCTGAAAATCTGGATCTGCATTGAGCTCACATCGTGATCACAGTTTAATAGGGAAATTTTTGCTCAATTAAACTAATCTACTTTCAATGTTACACACCAACTAGCTCTGATACTATTGATGATTTATTAGGTTACAACAAAATGCTTAATGCGGAAAATCACTTAACAATTAAGAAATGACACATGCAACCTAAAATGATCGGTTTCTTTCATTTTGAAGGTAACATACTATGAATAACATAATATAGCATGAACCCTAGTAATTTTGAAAATAAGAAATCAAGCTTACATACCTCAAACTTGTTATAGAAAACAAGTTACTTGAATCCTTCATTTGAAGAGCTTGAAAAACTAGCACTAACAGGATGATGCCTCTCATGGATCCCATATAAACGCTATAACTAGAACATAAGTGAAGAGAGAAGGAAGATATAAATTTCATTCGTCACAGTTAAGGGAAGCGTATGCACAAATTTAAGGACCCAAGGGGTCATATTTACAGCTAGGGATCACAAGGATAAACCCTAATTTGAATAATTAAATATCAGATTTAATATATTCAAGTCAGTTATCCTTATCAACTTCAGGAGGCTTCCAGAAAACCTAACCCCCCCCCCCCCCCCCCACCCTCTCCCCCTAATAAAACCGTTCACCTTATAAAACACTCTAGAATTTCCTTTCCTTGCTCAACTTTGAACAATTACAAATCACCCCTTGCAGCTTGGACTAATTCCAATTAATCCCAAATTAATTCCAATGAATCCCAAGTTAATTAACTCTAATTGATTTCTCATTAATTTATTAATCATATAAATTAAAAAATGAACTATCTATTTCCAATTAATATATTAATCATATAATATTTTAACAAATCATGTCCTTAAAATTTCTAATTGTTTTATTAATCATATAATAATCTAATAAATCATATTCTCTTTACAAATATCATTCTAATCAAGTTGTAGTTATGTGGCAACCCAAAAGGGACTTTTCTTATATTTGTAAGTTTATACCAGATTAGTTATGAGCATAGATACCTTAATCCAACAAGTATAAGAGTTTGAAAAATATAGATGTTGCAAGCATATAAAAAAGAAGGGTTTAGTGAAATGACCAAATTATCCTCAGCTTTTGCATGTGGGGCCACTTAACAACTCCAATATGACAGAGTGAGCCAAAAGAACCATCCGTAAAATGTTTTCAGACCACAAAGACTATCCTTGAAGACAAAAAAAAAAAAAAAAAAAAAAAAAAGGTCCAATTTTGATATTCCTAGAAACCACTATGACCATTTATGAAGATTAGTCTTATAGATATGTAAATAATTTAGTAAATATTACATAAATGGTCCCGATGGTTTACTAAATGTCACAAACTCAGTCTTTGCTAATTTTTTTGATGAACATGATCCTTGTGGCTTTCAAAACTTGCGTGAATGGTCATTTTCGCTAAAACTATTAGTTTTAATCCGTTAACATGAAGGTGATTTGGTTTTTTTAGGGATCAAAGATTGAGTTTGTAACTATAGGTAAACCATAAATGTTCATTTATGTATTTTAACTTTATGAGTTTGTGGTTTTTCCATACCCTACTTTATAAAATGTCTATTTAACCATTCACTTTAAACTTTATAAAATGTTATTTTCATCCATTTATTTTTTAAACTTTCATGTTTATTTCTCGTACCTTATCTAATTTGATATTCTAAAATAACTTTCGTTCATTATCTAAACAAGTTAATTTTGTTATGTGTTTATTTTTATATGTATCACTATAAATTGAAGGTGGTCAACGTTTCGATGTAAATTTAGAATAATTGTTCGAAACTTTGACCAACTTGAATTTATAATGATACATATATAAAAATAAGCGAATAAAAAATAATATTTTTTTTGTTAATAAATAAAAGTTATTTAGGATATCAAATTATATATATATAGTACGAGAGATAAATATGAAAGCTCAAAATCACATTTTAAAAAATAAATATATAGAAAAGCAGCACATTCATAAGGTAAAATTTAAGAAGTTTCATAAATGGTCCGCATTGTTTACCCATGGTTAAAAATTAAATCCTAACTAACCGAATTACCATCACATTAGCTAATGAAAACTAATGATGTTAGCAAAAATATTATTTATATAAGTTTTGAAAACCACATGAAACATTTTTATTAAAAAAAATTAATAAAGATTAGGTTTGTTACTTTTGATAAATCATAGAATAACATGACCATATAATTTTATCAATAATTAATGTTAAAACAATATATGAAATCATACTTTAAAACAAATAAACAAAAAATATTTTCAATCTTTTTTATAGAAATTTTATGAAAGGAAAAGGTCTATTCTCCATATTTATAAAATGTACATTAGATAATATTAATAATACCAAATAAAGCACCTCTGATTTTTGGCATTCACCCATATCAAAGTCAGTCCAAATATGTCATTACAAATTTTGATGGAACACTTTATCTAATAATCACCTGGTTACCTCCCATTGGGGGTTTATCTGGCCCACTTCAGAGTTTTTTATTTTTAAATTTGAACGGTAAAAAATTAAGATAAATCATTTGATTTGAAATCTAAATGTAGTTATAAAATGTTCCAGCTCAGTAAGATTTTTTTAATAAATATTCAAATGTATTATAAATTTTTATATATATAAATAATGTTAATTCGTGGTTTATGTTTTGAAGCAAAACAAGAATAATTTTCATAAAATCATTAAAATGAATATGAGATAACATGAGATTTTCTATAAATGAATAAAAAGAAAATGATCCAAAAAGATAATCAACTGTTGAGTTTTTTTACTTTTTTTTTTTTTTTTTTTATATCTAATATATCATCGAATTTGTTTATGTTCATCCTAACTTTTTGACCGACTATCACATTTGATATTAAATCAAAAAGGTTATAATGAATACCAACAAAAAATTTGATTTTATATATATATATATATATATATATATATATATATATATATATATATATATATATATATATATATATATATATATATATATATATAACTCAATAGTTAGTACCTTGTAAATCATTTTACTTTTCTTACCGGCCTTTCACTTTTGATCTACTTATTATTATTATTTTTTTTTTCGTTACCCTATTACTTGTTCATGGAATAAAAATGGTTTATCCATACTATATCTTTTTTTCTCCTATTTGTTAATTATATAAAATTATAACTTAATAATTTCTAGATATTTAAAATAATAAAAAAGAATATTTTATTAATTTAAATAAAAGCCATTACATTATTAAAACGCCATTTAAAAATGGTTTATCCATACTGTCTCTTATTTTTTTTTATTAAATATATAAAATTATAATTTAATAATTTCTAAATATTTAAAACAAAAAAATTAATATTTTATTTATTTAAATATTAAAAATGATATATATATATATATATATATATATATATATATATATATATATATGAGAGATAGTTCAAATAAAAACAGTAAATAGTGTGAGAACGTAAAAACAATATTTTTATGTTATTATTCTGCAATGAATTTTGTATCCACAGTTTTGTTTCATTATTCAGCGATAAATAAATAAATAGTCACATGTTAAAACTAAAATTAGAATTTACGACAAAAATACATATACATAATTTAATAATAGAATAATAACATTTTATTGAATATATGAATAATCTAACGTTAATATTCATATTAGAATTACTTCAACAATACACATATATATAACATTCATTTCAGAATAATAACATAAAATAGTGTTTTTACATTTTCACACTATTTACTGTTTTTTTATTTGAATTTTATATATATATATTAAAGTTGTGCACCTCTTAGGAAAAGTAAAGTTCCTAAGAGGTTGGCAGAAATGGTCCTCTGTTTATATATGTCTGTTCAAATTCATCACTAGGGTCATTTTATGTCAATATTCATATTGTTTGTTGACACGTGTTGCGAAAAGTTCTGGTATTCCGGTTATTTTATCCCCACACCCGTAGGTTAATTGGTCCTTCCAGTTTCTTTCTTCCACCGCTCCTTATCCAAACCTTCTGTTCTCTTTCCTCTTTCCTCAAGTAACGTTTATCGCCACCTCCATCCAATACACCGCCTCCGCTTTCTCCATAGCTTTACTCCTCTTGCTATTCCTTTTCCCCGCTCTCTTCATCCATAATCACAGCAACTTAAGCACAACCTCTTTCTTCCATATGTTCGATGGTGGTGAGTAGGGATGTGGAGGAGGTAAGGGAGAGGGGGTAACGATAAAGATGACACCATTGAGGCTAGAGCAGAACCTAATTGGCTTCGAATCAAGTCAGAACCCATGAAATTAAGGGAGAAATATGGAAATCATGATCTACAATCCACCTAAATTTTGTAGTATCAGCTTCGAATTATTACTCCTTCTACCCCTTCTATCTCTCCGGTCGTTGATTTTCTATCATCACCTCCGGCTACAAGTCGTCGCCTCTTGAGGAAAACCTCCGATTTATCCCCACCTCAGCTCACTGACATAGAAGAAACCACCTTCTCCTTCTCTTTTTTAGGTATCAAATCGATTTCCTAATACCTCAAGTATAAAAACAATTTCCTAATACCTCAAATCGATTTTATTCTTGGTTCTTATCAACTTATTGCCGGTCAATTGGACCCTCTGTATAACCAACTGCTCCACTCCTACATTCGAATAGGAATTTGAAGGTGCCGATGTGACCATAATGTTACAGGTTTGATATTACAAGTCCTAATTTTTTTATGTGGTAATTTTATGCAGTTTTTGATGTGTGTGTTCTTTGAGTTGGTAGAGATACCATCTACTTACTTGCGTTTCCCGTGTTTTCACCCTTGCATTTGCACTTCCGTTAATATGGTCCAATGAGTAAGCTTTTTATAAAGGCAACGGATCTGTTTTGCTCATAGTAGAGGTAAGTTTTTCAATTAAATTCAGAATTATAACAATAAATCTGTTTTATTTATATTTTAAAAAAAAGTTGAATTTGATGTCTAATTGTTTGTGAAGATGTTACCTACACTCCAAATCAAATAAGAAATACGAAAGAATCAGTGTGAATACGGATAGAATCTAAACCTGTAAAGCTCATGGAAATGGTAAGATTCATATTTGATTTTGATTTTTTAATTTTTCATAGATTGTGCTTATATATTCATCATTTGATTATATAAGTTGATTAAGTGAGTTCTCCAGTTTGTATTTTTACAAGGTTAAAGAGATCAAAGCATGGTTACACAATCACAGGGGAAGTTTTGCAATGTTTCTGACCTAAAGCATGGTTAAACAATCATATGATTTTTCAGTTGAATTCTTGTATACCCTTTCTAATTTCCTTTCCATGGTTATTTAGTTATCAATTGTCTTTTATATACCCTTTCTAATTTCCTTTTCATCTATTTTTATTTGAATACAATTTAAGGGAAAAAAATACCACACCTCATGGCCCCATCTCCATCCAATAAAGACCCCAACTCTTCCCTTTTAGTTTTACCTGATTGACTTCAGATCACTTCACACCTCACAGGTTCTTATCTTCCTCTAGCTGGTTTCATGCTCCGTTTGATTTCTTATAATTTTATGTTTAAGTTACTATTCATGGTTTGGTCAGCTTCACACAAATATCAATTTCGCCTTTCGACAATTCCGTTTTGTTGTGGAGTATATGGAGCCGAAAAGTTGTGAGTTTTCCCCTTCTCTGCAAGAAAATCTTCAAAGTCTTTGTTCTTAAACTCCAACCTGTTGTCGCTTCTGATGTTTCGAACTACCTTTTGCAGTTTAACTTCTACCTGCTTGATAAAGAGTCTAAGCTTGGGAATAGCCCCTAATTTCTATCTCAAAAAGAACACCCAGGTAAACCGAGAGAAATCATCGACTATTGCAAGTATATACCTGTTACCACTAATGCTTTCAATGGAAGATGGACCACATAGATCAACGTGAAGTAATTCTAGTGGTTTAATAATTTTTGTATTGACTTGAGAAGGATGACTTTGTCGACTTTGTTTTCCCATTTCACACGTAGCACACAAGTGTTATTTATCGAACTTCAGAAAATGGAAGACCTCGAACATGATCCCCAAGCACTAACTTGTTGATGTCTTTGAAATTGAGATGGGAGAGTCTTCGGTGCCAAAGCCAACTTTCGTTTGAGTGAGCTTTTGTTAGCAAGGAAACAACTGGTTTCCCTCGTATAAGATTGAGATTCAGAGGGTACATCTCTCCTTTTCGCTTCGATTTCAGCAGAATGTTGTTCGTCTTCTTTTCAATAATCTTAGAGACATCATCATCGAACGAAACTTTTAACCCAGTGTCAACCACTAATTGATAAACACTAATAAGTTTGTGTTGTAAACCTTCAACGTACGCCACTTTTCGTATCGAGAAATCACCATTGGTGATCATACCATAACCTTTGATTGTGCCAAAAGAATTATTACCATACTTAACACTTCCACCATCTTGAAGGGATCGAAATTCCCTCGGCTCTTCCTTTTTTCCTGTCATGTAACGCAAGCAGCCATTGTCGATGTACCATTCATTGTCGAACTACTTGTCACGCATAAACTGCAAAAATTAAGTAGATTTAGGAACCCAAAGTTTTTTGGGTCCCTGTGACCCTTTTACAGAACAGGGAATTGTAAGAGAAACATCAACTAAAAAGGTTATTTTTATTAATGTTGTTTCATCTTTTCTTTTTTTGGTGAAAACTTTGATTTTATTAGATTTGAGTACTTTAGGTTCACTTTTTGGATTTGTGAATTTGACATTAGCAGACTTTCGGTTCTCTACTTTGGGTTTAAACGTTGTCTTCTTTTCGTTCTCTGAAAAGAGCTTTCCTTTTCCCTTTCTATCATTCTGTGAGTGAGAGTGAGAATGAGAAAGATGAGACTTAGGAGTAGTATTAAACTTTTGGTCATTACTCTTACTTGGTTGAGAGCCGAAACTACTTTCCCTTCAGTTCCTCTCATTGGTTGATCTAGAACCGAAACCATCCTTTCAGTTTCTATCATCTTGAGGACCGAAACTTCTCTTTTGGTTGCTATACATTTGTGGACCGATACTCTGTTTTTGGTTGTCTTGATTTTGGGGACCAAAACTCTTCTTTCCGTTGTTTTCATTATGTTGAATGCGAGAAGCTGAGTTTGCTTTTGCTTCTTCCTTTGACTTAAAGGTCTTTTCATAAAGAACGTAATTAGGGTTTTAAGATCGCCAAAACTGTTTCCGTTCAGTGAGATTCTTCTTGCATCTCAAATTACATTGATGCTTTCTCTCTAACACCTGTTTTGGAGTTTTGTGGATGTTGGCCTTTTGCTTCGGTCTTTGAGCATGAGTTTCGCTCTTTAGCGAAGAGGTTTCACTTGACACCCTAACCGGTTCATCTGAAGCAATTTTGGTACCACTTGTGCTTGGCACATCAAATCGTGTAGGTTCATTAAGTGGTTCTGCCACATAACTACCTTTCACCCTTTATGAAGTTTTCTTAGATAGACCTTCTGTTTCATCGACATTATCAATCAGTGTTGACTAGAAGAACTCATCACAGCCATCAGCATTATCTTCTTCTACTAATATTGTCAGTTCGGTTGTATGTTGCTGAGTAACTCCTTTAACTGTATAAACTTTATTTGGAGTTGTTTGGACAATTTGATATACAATAACCTTTTCCTTGAGGAATTTGGTCTTGTCTTTTGATGAACGAGCGAACTCAACAGAATTTTCAGAAATAAGATTTTTATTGGTTTCGAGTTTGCTCTTGACGAATTCGAAACAGACCACCTCATCTTCTACAAATATTTCACTCATATCATCATCCTCATTGAATTCAGAAGTGTTTTCAATATCAATTTTATTTTATGAACTCAACTTGGTATTCAAAGAGTCAAATTTCTGTATAGTTTCAGTTTTGATTTTTAGTTTGTCATTTTCATCCAACAAATTTTTTAGCATGTCCTTATGGTCTTTTGACTTTATGAAGGACTCTATTTTTTCAAGACCAATTTTGTAAGTGGGAGAGATATCATCAGAAGAAATAACATTTTCACAGTTATATGCATCGACATTGATTTCATCCTCCTTGAACTCAAGGAAGGGAAAAATCATACGATGTATCTTCTTTCTTATATCACAATTGAGATGCAATTGAGTAATGTTGGAATATTATCGTTTAGCAATCAAACAAAAAAAATTTCGTTGTTTTAAAAGCTTTAAATTATCTCTTTTCAAATAAATAGTTTCATCCTTAGACCTAATCAACTCCTCCTTTTGCTCTATCCACATACGTGTCTCCTCACTCTTCAATGAGACCCTACTGATTTGATCAGTTAGGTTAGAGTTTGTGATGCGAGTTTGAGTTAAACTACTACTTATACTAGAAAATTTAGATTTTAATCCATTTAGTTCTTTTTCATAGTTTGTGATGGGGATTTGTAAAGAAACAAGAATAGATTGTACCCTTTTTATCAACTTATCGCACTCATTGATCTGCACACTGACAGGTTTCGCTGCAAAACACCTATCTTCTCGCTCTTTTGCTTCGTCTAGTCCCCCATCAGTGGTATAGCCTCTCATTTGTGACACCCCAGAGGTCACCATTAGACACTTTCCCGCAACGTCCTCTTCTTTCACCAAAAAAGCCCTGCCATGACTAAGCTTCCTCTCTTCTTCATCTTCAGAATTTGTGGACCAAACTTCAACACCGCCGAACTCATCGTCAACAATATTTCCCTGCACAATAAGAGCATTCATAGTGTTATTAGATCCAGCTTTCTTCTTCTTGATTTCCTCCAATCGTCGTATGAGGTTGGCTTCCTCGTCATCATCTTCATTCTTTTCTGACGTCTTTCTCAACATACAATATTTAGCGAAGTGAATTTTGCCTCCACAGTAGTGACAATTAAAACTTAAGTCACCACCAAGTTTTGCTTCCTTCTTTGGTTCTTTGGTCTGAGAGACACTCTTCGGTTCCTCCTTGGCTTTCTCTGCACTGTAGCTTCCCTTCCAATTTCGATTCTTATTAGTTGGGAACCTTCTTTTGTTGAACTTCATGGGATTTGACACCATTAAAGCATAATCTTCACTTGTTAGATCATATTCAGAAAGATCTAAATCTTCTTCTTCTTCAGCAACATTCTTTCCTGTAACGCCCGGGTTTTCAGGGCTAAGCATTTTTGTCAATGTAATAGTCTAGGTCAACTATTGTAACTCTTTTTGAAGTAATAAATATGAAATATTTGAGTATTATGTGAATTATGTGTGTTTATGTGTTTATTATTTAATTATAAATGTATAATTAATAAAGAATAAAAATGAGCGTCAAAATTAAAGTGTGAGATAATCCCGATATCTCTACATAAAGTTGTAGAATATGTCTCAAGGTTTCCGTACATATAAAGAATACCGAAATCCGAGCTATAACGAAGAAGTTATGGCCCGCCGAAGTTTTACGGCAAAACCGGCACGACACCGGGAGACGTAAATAGTGAATTTACGATAGAAGACTTTTTAGCCTTAGCAGTCTAAAAAAAAGTCGTAGAATATGTTAAACTAAGAACATCGATAAAAAGAACGCCCAAATCTGACTTCGTATGAAGAAGTTATGATTTTTCTAAGATTCGACTTAGCAGTGCACGGCCTGAAACTCGAATTTTAGTTCGAGCGGTTTTTGGCTTACGCAACGTAAATGAGAGTTGAAGATCTCATTAATAGGAAATCAACGGTAAAAAGACAGACAAAAACAGAGTCTGTATGTAGAAGTTATTAATTTTACGCAGACGTTTAACAGTATAATCTCCTTGTACTGTTAAATTTAAGATCGGTCGAGAATTAGCTGACGGTGTCAAAATGAAAGTTGTAGATCTTATTATTACCTACGCGTGGATATAAAGAACGTCAAAAACGGAGGTCGTATGTGAAAGTTACGGATTTTAGAAGTCGGAAGTGTACTGTGCGAAAATGGGTGATGTGGCACAATCTTGGCCATTGCTTTCTCCCCAAGGCTTGCCACCAGATGGTGACATGTGGCACCAAGTTCAGCCACATTTCACCCTATAAATACCACCTCTCCCACCCTCATTTTCTTCACACCTTTCCCATTCTTTCTTCTCTTTACTCTTTCTCTCTCTAGAACCTCTCTCTAGCCCCGAAATCCCCCGAAAAGCCTAGGGAACCTCCCTAGCACGAGGCGGAAGCCCCGGAGTGCTCGAAGGCTCTGAGAAGAAGAGCTTTTCGGCTCGGGAACGCTGCTCCAAGCAAAGCCCGGTTTTCTATAAAACCCGCTGTAAGTGAGTTACGCCTACGCTATTTTTAATATAACTTTTATTTAATTATAGTAACGTTATTAGGAACTTATAATAAATACTTGGGCTATTATTATGGGTTATATAAGTATTTTTTTGACGCTTATATAATAATAATAATAATAATAATAGCTAGACTATTAATTAGTCTCGACGAATAATAAACTAAACTCTAGTGGTAATAATACTAGGTTTCGTCGAAGAAAAATTCTTTTTAAGAAGCGAAGCGCTGTCCGAGTTCGGAATCACCACCTTTTCCGGTGAGTGAATAGTTACTTTCAGCTTACACATAGATATGAAGTATTTTATATAAATTACGTGCTATGTGTGCATATTATCTGAATACTTGCTATCTATGTTAGATGAACGTTGTTATACATGTTTTCAATGATTTAAACTGTATATGTATTTTATATCTACGAAAATGTTGGGGTAAAACATGGGTAGATGTAATAGGTGATGTGTCATAAAATGATGAGAGGCCTCAATGTTGTTGTTGTTGATCCAGTCATCTAGCGGAGTATAGATGACGACCACAGACTCTTCTAGACAGTCCAGTGGAACACTATCAGGCTCGCAACCTGTAGGTGTTGTGAACGATGTGTTCACCGGTGTACTCCATCCCCCACATGGTTGCCTATTAGGACATTTATTGCTGAGGAATCCCCTTAGCAGTAATGTTCGTCCCGATGATGATCCTTAGGCTAGGTCCCTTATGATAGGTGTTTAGGGACGTAAAGTGAGGATAACGGCAATGGGTAATCAGGTTATTGTTGATTGATGAAATTAATAAACTTATTTATTGTGGGTTGAAAACCCTATGTGCTCACCAGGCTCCCAAGCCTGACCCACTCAGTTTTATGCATTACAGGTAGTGGCGCATGAGCATAGGTGTGATGTTTTGGACGAGGGATTACGGATATAGGCCTGTAGATATGAAATAATGTAGTAAGGCTTATATTGTACTGTTTATACTTTTGATCTGTACGAACATGACATCCCGAGTCTTTTAATGAAATACATTTCTATGGAAATGCTTTTGATAAATCTTTATCATATTATTGTTATGGGACAAATTCCGCAACCCTTTTATTAAAAGATAACTCTGATTTTGAAATAAAGTATAAACAAAACCGGTCTTTTCTGGCCGTGATTTTGGGGATGTCACATTTCCTTTGGAGATAAGGGCCAAGGACCCCATGCTAGAAACCATATTTGTGTCTTTAGTCACTGCACTCTCATGTGACTTTGATATTCCCACCAGTTTTGCTAGAGAATAAGCCTTGAATTGTTCATGTCCCTTCACAGTAGATACCACAGCCATCCATTCAGGTCTAAGGTAATTCATGAATGTGACCTTCTGTTCAATAACTTTCCTTTCAATCCCATTCTTTATCATCTTACTAAGAAGATGATTAAAGCGATCGAAGGCTTGAATAAGCTTCTCTTCGGGCTTCTGCTTGAAGTCACCAAATTCTGAGAGCAATAGTGTTTGGATTGAATGCTCAAGATCTTCATCCATAGAGTACAATTCCTTCAACCTCTCCCAAATTTCTTAATCAACCAAAACGTGTTCGATTGTAAAGCGAACCATATCATCCTTAAAGCTTTGATGTTGTACTGAAACTTTTCCTTCTCATTTTGGGGTATGTCTTTCACATCATTGACGGGTTGATTGTACTCCTTTTGAGTTTTAACAAGTCTTGAAGTGCTTAAGTGAGCGAATGGACCTACTATAATCGCCTCCCAGATCAAGTATACATTGTCTTCTGAACCAATCACGTAGTCTTCGAAGTGATGCGTCTAGACCTCATAATCTTGAGTGTATAATATAGGAATCCTTGTCGTTGATCCTAAACTGTTGGAGATATTGATTGGGTTTGTCTGAGAATCTTCCATGGACATGATGATGTTTGTTCAAAAACCTGCCTAAGATCAGACTCGTAAATAACGTTAGGGTAAGATCGACTATTAAAGAACTACATCAATAGCAAATGACGGCTCTAACAATATCAATCAAAGCGGAAAAACCCTAAAATCTTCTTCAACAAAATAGATGTGTATGGATTACACAGTGTCCTGCTCTGATACCAATTGATGAGTTGAAAACTCTTAGACCGATTAGATCTTCAACAGATTAATCAATAAAAATAAGAAAACACACAGAGAACACAAGACGAAATCAAAGTATAGCTTTATAATTCAAGAATAGTCACGCCTCTGCAGAGCTCGATGAAAAACTTCCATTGTAGAGGCCAGGGGCAGAACACAGACACTAAAAGTCAGGGGACCGAAAACAAAAATTTTCAATTTTATTATATGTTTTCTTTTTAAAAAAGTTGTTAATAGTTAAAAGTTTCCTCACATTAATTTCTACTGCATAACACACTTTACTAAGAATTAACAAATAAAAATAAAATAACAATGTGTAATTGTAAGAAACAACTAAGCATTTTAATTTTACCAAAATTGCTCTTCATAACAATTAACAAATGATAAAATAACTAACAATGGACGCAAAAAACTAACAGTTAACATATAAATATTAGTAACAAACTAAGAGTTAACATATAGATATTATGAATCATATAATTATATGAATATACATAAATGTGTAACAAAACTAACAAAGCTAAAAGTTACCGTATGAATACGTAAGTTGTTTCTTTTACAAAATATAACATTGGTATTATTATATAAAAATAATAAGAGACAATAATTAATTTGTGCAGCCTTTATTGCTTTAACAACTAAAACCTAAGCCTCCTAGTTCACATCTCCTTTCATAATATCTCACTTTGAGAAAGAGTGGGAGGGAAAAAGAAAAACGTTAGAGTATAAAAGAAAATGGAAAAACTTACAAAGTTGCAAAAGGTAAGAGACATTGTTCAGCGGAAACTGGAAAGGAAGTCAAGGAACATGGAGGTCAGCATAAATCCGTCGGAGAGGAAGCACTCTCAGTGGTACCAAATGATGCTGGTTGGAATAGTACTTGGAAAACGACTGAGATGACTGAGGAGAGGCAGAGACCGAGCGTTTATATGGAGATGAAAGGCGAATGGAGAGAAGGATTGGTTAACACTCTGACTACCGCGAGTGAACAATTTTTTTGTTTTGCCGGCAACTATTTTTTAGTTTAGGTTTTTGGATTTTCTCTAAAGTCATGTTATAGTAGTTTTTGATATTTTTATTATAGAGTTTTAATCTCCTAATTTGTTGTTATTATAACAAACATTAAGATTGGTTTTGATTTTCTTTCAAAAAAAAATTTGAATTTTTGGTTCTGTTATGTTTGGCTTCCTAATCTATCGCTGGTTTTTCTTTTATGTAGTTAAAAAGTGATTTGAATATATTTGTTAAATTAACTCATATACATATGCACATTATTAAAACTGTAACAACGTAAATTTCCAAAACAATTTTTCGTATTTTATAAAAACATAATTCATTTATTATTCATAAAAACATCTTTGTTTGAAAACTCAATTCATAACATATATCAATCCCAATATCTCATATCATCAAAAATTTCGTGTGTGTACTGATCAAGCCGACGTCTTCCTGTGATCCTCACTATTACCTGAAACACATAACACAGAACACTGTAAGCACAAAGCTTAGTGAGTTTCCCAAAATACCGCATATAACACATATTAGCCACTCGAGGCTATAACTCTGTGGGTCCGTGCACTCAAACTCTGTGAACCCTCAGGTTCTAACTCTGCAAGCATGCACAATATAAATTACATAGAAGAATGCAGTACAACACACACCATATATATAGCATACAAAAACTGTATCACATAACTCTATTTACCTACTCAAGTTAAAGTATAGTGACAAGACTCACCTCGGATATCTCAGTAAATCTCTGATTCGGTAACTCTGGTCTAGCCCCTGCCTAATCACATAAAATAAATACTCTAATTAATACAACTCTTAGGGCTAGGCTAATCTCTTCCTCTCAATGCATCCTCTAGGAAGGGTAAAAGACTATCCTACCCTTCCGATAACTCTAAAGTCCAAACATTGACTAATCCCTAAAAGTCAACGAAATCAACGGTCAACCTTGAATAAACTCGCCGAGTGTGCAACTGTGACTCGACGAGTCCACGCATGCTCTTCACTCCCCTAGTCCTCATTCGACTCACTGAGTCAACCTCAACTCTGCAAATCAGCACTGATCACAATCTGTGAAATGTCTCGACCTAACTCGCCGAGTCCGGCTCCTAACTCACCGAGTCTGTAACGACCCAAAATTTAAGACCAAAAATTTCTTTAATAAATCATTACTTAAAGTAAAGTCATCATTCCAAAACACAATATGAGTATAAGTTTTCAAAACACATGTTCGTTATCAGAGTAAACATTCCCAGGCTGTCTAATCTATGGCGTGTGCCATGCGATCACCCCGAGCTCTTCCCTCCGCTACCGGAAGTACCTGAAACCAAAACTGAAAATCGTAAGCACAAAGCTTAGTGAGTTCCCCACCCTACCACATACCATGCATAACCACATACTGCACATACTGGGCCACGCCCCCTATCTTGGGCCTCGCCCCCTACCTCGGGCCTCGCCCGCTACAACGGCCCCGCCGCTCCAGGCCCCGCTCGAATACAGATCTGTTTCACTTAGGCCTCGCCTGTCACAGGGCCTCGCCCGTCATCAAATAATAACACATACACATTTCACAACTCATAACTGACACATGCAACTAGTTCCGTCCTAAGGCCTCGCCTATCCTGGGCCTCACCCATGTCCTGCTACTGATGAGTCATGGAACCCCATCCATGCTCCTAATGGTAGTGAGGTACGGGCCTAGCCCACTCTCACTCCTGTTCTAGTTCGGGTCTCGCCCCTAATCTGCTACTAGTGAGATATGGAACCCCATCCACACTCTGCTATTGGTGAGATACGGGACCTCGCCCACACTCACCTCCCTACCAGGCACATGCATGTATCACACAGACAACAAGTATAAACTATCATATATAAACAATTCCTTGGGCACCCGCCCGCTATTACTGGACCTCGTCCTGCAAACAATACTAGCATACTGTGCCTAGGGCTAACCCCCGGGTCTTCTACTCATAACTACATGGGCCGGCATTGTGGCCTTAGACCCATTCACACAAAGGGAAACTCACCTGCACTGGCTGAACTTGCTGATGTTCTCACTAGTTGCTGCCTGACAACACACGAAACTCCTGCTCCTCTTGCTCCCCGAACTACCAATATCAATGCAACATTTGAGTCTAACTGACCCACGAAAGACAACCAAGTCCTCCCTGGTCCAAAGTCAAAGTCCTAGTCAAAGTCAACCCTACTCGCCGAGTTCATAATATTCAGATTCCTTCCATTCCTGACTCGACTCGCCGAGTCAGTCCATGACTCGCCGAGTCTACCGATTTCTGAGTCCAGACCTGACCAACTCACTGAGTCTCCACCCGACTCACTGATTTGAGTTACAACTCGAAGGGTTTGGGGTTTCGCGACCTGACTCGCCGAGTCCAAGAACAGACTCGCCGAGTACAAGGCAATCTTCATACGACTCGACGAGTTGTTCATCTCACTCGTCGAGTTCCTCCACAACTTCATGCTACTCGCCGAGTCCACTCAAAGGACTCGCCGAGTCCCTTCAGATCTCCGTATATGCAGAGGATTTTAGAGTCATGCATGGACTCCAAACTGTAGATCTACCCTTCCCAAGCCTACTCCACACGTAAAGTTGCAAACTTTACGTGTAGAGAAGGAGATCTAGGCAAAATATGCCATAAACTAGGGTGTAAGGCCAAGGGGCTTCAAAATCGACTTAATAGCTGATACTTTATGCTTCTCCAGGCCATAACACACTTGGATCTGAAGTAGCAACTCCAGATCCGACTTCTAACTCGAAATAATAACATTATGGCTAAAGAGCCCCAACAACCACACATAGATCTAGGTGCAAAAAGGGTCCAGGAACTAATTTATTACCTCCAAGTGCTCAGAATGAACTCACAATCCCAGATCTATAGCTCCTTCTTGCTCCTCCAAGTTCCTTCTTCCTTTTCCAAGCTTTAAAGCACCTTCCAAGGCTCAACTAGGAGATGTGACGGCTAGGGTTTGATATCCAGGGCTAAAAAGGCAGTAAGGAACCCTAGGAAGAAGATTAAGACATTTATATAGGCTCCAAGTCCTGAATTTAGGGTTTTCCACGCACATACCAGACTCACCGAGTCACCTTGGCCGACTCGCCGAGTCGGTCGCTTACACTAGACCCGGATCCCGCTCAGACTCGCCGAGTCCCTCCTTAGACTCGCCGATTCGGCCCTTAAATTAGGGCTTTTCTTTCCTTTCTTGGCCTTTGAAACTTTGGGTGTTACAGAGTCGCTTCCCCAACTCAGTGAGTCACCAACTGTGTGATTATCGGGAAAACCCTCGTTTTACTTGTCGAGTCGGCTAAAGGACTCGGCGAGTTCATGCCATGCTCAAGTTGAAATGACCTCTTAAGGTCAGATCCGTTCCTCTAAACCATAGATCCAGCTTCCCAAAGCATTATAATCACGTAAATCTAGCATCTTGGTGCACATGCAAAGGCTCAAAGGCCTTATTTGAAGATATGGCCTCTAAAATGACATCCTAAGTTCATAACCTCCATTAATACCCATAAAGCTCAAGGGGAAAGGGTCTCTGGACCTCTTTGGGTCCAGATCTACAACACCAACACGAGAAGGGTCCAATTACTCCATATAACCATTCTCTAATGGGGCTAAAAAACACTAACTCTAAGAATTACACCATAAACTGAAGAAGGGGTCGAATGAATACCTCAAAATGAAGTCTCTGAGCTCTGGAATCACTGGATTAGCACACTCTTCAGCCTCCTCTTGTCTTGGTCCTCTTCTATTTGCAAAAACACCAACAAAGATCAAGAAATGGCTTCTTTCCTCTCACAAACGCTCTAGCTCACTTAGGGTTTCTCTCTGGGGTCTGGTAGCTGCAAATGACGGCCATAAGGCCCTTTAAATAGGCCCTAAACCCGAGGAATTAGGGTTTCATAAAACAACATGGACTCGTCGAGTCCTTGGGGCGACTCGCCGAGTCTAGCCGTCCACTTGGATAATGATTCACGTCTCTACTCGGCGAGTCTACGCATCAACTCACCGAGTTCTTCCACAAAACTAGAAATTACATCGAATAAATATAATACATGAAATTCCGGATGTTACAATTCTCCCCCACTTGAATCAGACTTCGCCCTCGAAGTCTCATCCCTGAAATAGCTCCGGATGCTGCTCACGCATCTCTCGCTCTGGTTCCCAAGTCAACTCGGATCCTCTCCAATGTTGCCATTGAACCTGCACCAACGGCACCTCCTTGTTCCTCAGAACCTTGATCTTCCGATCCATAATCGCCACTAGTCTCTCCACGTAGTTTAGGCTCGTATCCACCTGAATGTCCTCTAATGGCACTACCGCCGACTCGTCGGCTATACACTTCCTCAGCTGAGACACGTGGAAGGTATTATGAATCCGCTCCAACTCCGCAGCTCCAAGCGATACGCTACCCTGGCCACCCTCGCGATCACTCTGAATGGCCCAATATACCGGGGCCCTAGCTTGCCCCTCTTCCTGAATCGAATCACTCCTTTCCAAGGAGATACCTTCAGGAGAACATAATCACCGACCTGGAACTCAAGCTCGGATCGTCGCCTATCCGCATAACTCTTCCGGCGACTCTGAGCGGTCAACAACCTCTGCTTGACCTGCTATATCTGCTATATCGTCTGAAGCACGATCTCCGTGCTACCCATCACTCGTTGCCCTACCTCTCCCCAACAAATAGGAGTCCGACACCTCCTTCCATACAACAACTCAAAGGGTGGCATACCAATGCTCAAATGATGGATGTTGTTGTAGGAGAACTCCGCTAAGGGCAAATACGTGTCCCAACTTCCGCCAAAATCCAACACATGCTCGGAGCATGTCCTCGAGCATTTGAATCGTCTGCTCGCTCTGACCGTCAGTCTGTGGGTGGTATGCGGTACTAAAATGTAGCCTCGTACCCAACTCCTCATGGAATTTCTTCCAAAATCTGGAAGTGAAACGCACATCTCGATCTGATACAATCGAGATCAGCACCCCATGCCACGATACCACCTCTCTCACATATTCTCTACTAACTTCTCCGCAGAAGAACTCTCACTCATTGCGAGAAAGTGAGCGCTCTTTGTCATCCGGTCTACTATCACCCAAATTGCATCGACACCCCTCGCCGTTCTCGGTAATTTGGTGATAAAATCCATGGATAACTGTTCCCATTTCCACTCTGGGACTTCCAGTGGCTGCAACTTACCATGCGGTCTCTGATGTTCGGCCTTAACCTTACGACATGTTAGGCACCTTTCAACAAACCACGCTACATCTCTCTTCATACAGGGCCACCAATACACCCTTTTAAGATCCAGAAACATCTTAGTGGCCCCGGGATGGATCGAGAATCTCGATCTATGCG
Source organism: Lactuca saligna (assembly GCF_052625555.1). Classification (NCBI taxonomy): domain Eukaryota; kingdom Viridiplantae; phylum Streptophyta; class Magnoliopsida; order Asterales; family Asteraceae; genus Lactuca; species Lactuca saligna. Next base: position 62,950,775 of record NC_136425.1, read on the forward strand.
CCTCCTCCATCAAGATGGTATGCGTTCCTCCAACAAACAGTACCCAAATCCGACCCTGGAAGGTCATAAGCCCTCTACTATCGGTCATGAACTCCGACACCTGTCTGATAACTCGCTCTCTCTTGCGGTTCTCCGGTCTCACTGGCTCAACCTGAGCCCCTCTGATGGTGTCCAATACCGGAGCCATCACTGTCAATCTAATACAAATATCCCGAATCAGCCTGCTCTCTGCTCTACGACTCAGGGCGTCGGCTACCACATTGGCCTTGCCCAGGTGGTACAAGATCTCGCAATCATAATCCTTTACCACATCCGACCATCTCCTCTGACGCATGTTCAGGTTTGGGTGATCCATCAAATACTTCAAACTCTTGTGGTCCGTGTATAGCGTACACCGAACCCCATATAGATAATGGCGCCAAATCTTGATGGCGAACACCACAGCCCCCAACTCTAGATCGTGGGTGGGATACCTTGCCTCATGGGGCTTCAGTTGCCCTGATGCGTACGCGATCACAGGCCCTCTTTGCATCAACACCGCGCCCATCCCAGATATCGATGAGACACAATACATCACGAAGTCCTCCATCCCTTCTGGAAGATTCAACACCGTGGCTTCGTACAATCTCTGGCGAAGAGTCTCAAATGAGGCCTGCTACTCTGGGCCCCAACTGAACACCACACCCTTCCGGGTCAGCCTGGTGAGAGGAACGACAATCTTGGAGAAATCCCTAATGAACCTCCGATAATAGTCGGCCAATCCTGATCTCAGAAGGAGATTTCGGCACCTCCCAACTCATCACCACCTCGATCTTGTCCGGATCGACCAAAATCCCCTTTTGGTTAGCGAGGTGACCAATAAACTGCACCTCTCGTAACCAAAAATCACACTTGGAGAATTTGGCGTAAAGCCTCTCTGATCTCAGCATGCTGAGGATCTCTCGCAAATGCTCCTTATGCTGCTCCCTGGACTTCGAATACACCAAAATGTCGTCAATGAACACAATCATTGATCGATCCAGCATCGGTCTGTATACCCTGTTCATGAGATCCATGAACGCTGCAGGTGCATTAGTGAGCCCGAATGGCATCGCCACGAACTTGTAATGCCCATAACGAGTCCTGAATGCGGTCTTCTGGATATCCTCCTCGCGCACCCTCATCTGATGATATCCAGATCTTAGATCAATCTTGGAAAACCAAGATGCTCCCTGCAGCTGATCGAACAAATCATCGATCCTCGGCAAAGGATAATGGTTCTTAACCATTAACTTATTCAACTCTCGATAATCTATGCACATTCGGTGCGAACCATCCTTTTTCTTCACAAAAAGGATCGGCGCTCCCCACGGCGAGCTGCTCGGCTGTATAAACGCCTTTCCCAGCAGCTCCTAAAGCTGCGAGGATAACTCCTGCATCTCTGGAGGTGTAAGGCAATAGGGCACCTTGGCGATAGGTGCTGCCCCCGGAATCAAATCAATACGAAACTCCACCTGCCTCTCGGGAGGCACACCCGGTAACTCCTCGGTAAAAACATCCAGGAATTCACGCACTATCGGGACCTCCTTAACCGTACTCGGTCTCTCTGCACCAACTCTCGTATCCATCACATACGCTATACAACCACTACAGCCCTACTGTATACTTTGCCTCGCTCTAGCAACCGAACAAAACGCTGAATCGAGACGGGTACCCTCCCTGTACACCGTAAGAACTCCCCAACTTGGGTCTCGTATAGTCACTGGAAGTTGCTTGCAGTCGATAACTGCTCCAAATTTGCTCAACCAATCCATGCCTACGATGACACAGACGTCCCCCGTCGCAATCGGGACCAAATTAATAGGAAAATCTACACCGAAAATCTCAAGTACACATCCTCGAATCACCTCCATGGCATACACTTCTCTCTCGTCGGCGATGGAGACTCTCAGAGGTCGACTCAACGCCTCTCGACTAATACTGATGTGCTGACTAAAAGCCAACGATATAAAAGATCGACTCGCACCCGAGTCAAATAACACCAAAGCAGGTACAGAACTCACAAGAAAAGTACCTACGCATATCATAATATAAGCACAAAATCTTAAACATTAAAATAAATACATGAAAGAATACATACTAGCCACGACATCGGGCGCTGCGCGGACCTCTTCCGCAGTCAATTGGAAGGCTCTCCCCTGAGCCTTCGGTGTCTCGGTCTTCACCGGCCAACTATCAGAAGCTCTAACAGCAGCAGGGGCACACCCCAGAGAAGCTCCTTGTGTTGTCCCTCGCAACAGCGGACACTCGGCCTTTCAGTGTCCGGTCTGGTTGCAGTGAAAACACACTGCAAACCCCTTTGGGCAGTCCTTGGCCATATGCCCCTCCTTGCCACACTTGTAGCAAGATCCCGCTCTGCAAACTCCATCATGACCCTTGTCTCACTTTCCACAAGTACGGCCCTTCTGGCTCCCTGCTCTGGGATCAACGGGCTTGGCCCGCTTGGCTGTCAACTCCGCCTCCTCCCTAGCCTGAGTCTCTAGCTCGATCTCCCTCTTCCGGGAATTTACCTGAAGCTCGGAAAATGTCTGGTACGAGGAGTTCGACACAAACTTCCGAATATCTCTCCTCAAAATACTCAAATAACGGCTCATACGTGCCTGCTCAGTAGACACGTGCTCAGGGCAGAACATCACCCTCTCATGAAACATCCTGGTAATAACCGTAACAGACTCCGTACCCTGCTTGAGGTTCAAAAACTCATGTGCCAACCGATCTCGTTCCACCGAGGGAACGTACTCATCACGAAACATGGTGGTGAACCTCTCCCAGGTCACCGCAGCAAGCTCTGCTGGAGAATAGTGTGTTGTCGCAAACTTCCACCAGTCCTTCACCCCCAGGCGAAGCTGGTTCAATGCAAATCGAACCCTCAAGTGCTCCGGGCACGAGCATGTATAGAAACACCCCTCAATGTCAGATACCCATCTCATCGCTGCAATCGGATCCTGCGTCCCATCAAATTCTGGTGGCTTTGTGTTGCTGAACTCCCTGAATAACAACGAGTCACCCCCCTGCGGCCTAGCAGCAGCGACAGATGCGGTGGCCGCTGCAACAGCAGCCTCAGAAAGAGCCGCATAACGCTCATCAAAAGTCTCAATCAACGTGGTCTTAATAGACCCGAACATCTCTGGTATCTCTGCCCTGATGGCCGCAGCCACCTCCTCATGGATGATCCGGCGGATCTCCTCATCACTAGTCTTGCTGCTCTCTAGCATAAGACGTGTCCTCACCATGATCTACCTTTGAAATACAACATACGATATATTAGAAACTCATTCGAGCATACTCGCACTCGATAACGCATCCCTCCATGATCTTTGGCATCCCGAAGATTCTTACTTGAACTGTACACCGCCTCGGTGTTTTCAGTAGTACGGGCCCAATACTACTGTCTGCACCGTATCAGTATACACCCCAACTCCTCCTCTTAGGATCCAAAGTCCCAAGTACTCTATTATGCATAATCCACTCTCTATAGATCTCTCATAAGCTCCTTACTGCTACCTACTCACTCTCAAGTACCATCGTGCACTCTACCCTCTAGATTCCCTCTGACTCACCGAGTCGCTTTCCCAACTCAGTGAGTCACCAACTGTGTGATTATCAGGAAAACCCTTGTCCTACTCGTCGATTTGGATAAAGGACTCGGCGAGTTCATGCCATGCTCAAGCAGAACTGACCTCTTGAGGTCAGATCCGTTCCTCTAAACCTTAGATCCAGCTTCCCAAAGCATTATAATCACATAAATCTAACATCTTGGTTCACATGCAAAGGCTCAAAGGCCTTATTTGAAGATATGGCCTCTAAAATGACATCCTAAGTTCATAACCTCCATTAATACCCATAAAGCTTAAGGGGAAAGGGTCTCTGGACCTCTTTGGGTCCAGATCTACAGCACCAACACGAGAAGGGACCAATTACTCCATATAACCATTCTCTAATAGGGCTAAAAAGCCCTAAGTCTAAGAATTACACCATAAACTGAAGAAGGGGTTGAATAAATACCTCAAAATGAAGTCTCTGAGCTCTGGAATCACTAGATTAGCACCCTATTCAGCCTCCTCTTGTCTTGGTCCTCTTGTATTTGCAAAAACACCAACAAAGATCAAGAAATGGCTTCTTTCCTCTCACAAACGCTCTAGCTCACTTAGGGTTTCTCTCTGGGATCTGGTAGCCGCAAATGATGGCCATAAGGCCCTTTAAATAGGCCCCAAACTCGAGGAATTAGGGTTTCATTAATCAGCGTGGACTCGCCGAGTCCAGCCGTCCACCCAGATAATGATTCGCATCTCTACTCGGCGAGTCTACACATCAACTCGCCGAGTTCTTCCACAAAACTAGAAATTAAATCGAATAAATATAATACCTGAAATTCCAGATGTTACAAAAACTGGGGGTGGGGGGGGCATAAAGATAGAGATAAAACAATTCAATCGTATGTATATACTAAGCATTGGTATTAGACAAAAAAATCATGGGGGCCATGGTTCCTCCTGGCGCTATAGAGGATCCGCCTATGGTAGAGACAAGCTAAGGTTTGTATTACAATGCTTAGAATAATTAATGAAAGCGATAATCACAAAGGATGCATTCATGCATCTTAAATACTAAACCGTAATAAAATAAACACGGTCGGACAAGCCCAAACTGGTAGCAAAACCACGCCAAGGAGCGAGCCACATATGCAACACATCGGGTCCCAACAATACACACACACACACACACTAGCAGAATACATGTGCCAAGAGACGGGTGCAAATTGTTATTTTTTTTTTTCATAAATTAGGTTTCAGAGGTGATTAACTCTTTTTTACAAAGAATTACTACATCTAAACAATTGTCAATAAGATATGCTAGCATATACGAAATCGGTAAGAATAAAAAATGAAGAGTTCATATTGCTAAGAATGTTTACGAACACATGGTTGATTGTATATTATTAATAGTGTAATACTTTTTATAAACCACATTTTATGTATAAACTTTACTGTCATTGAATTGTTCGTCAGACTTCACTAGTATTTTTTGTATTGACACGTGACATTTCTATAAATAATGTCTCATAAAGATAGGCATGCAAATAGCTTGTTTAAGAAATTATTTCCATTCGGAAACATATTATTTTTCATGGAACACAACCTAATTTTCGATGAATCTTTTTCTTTCAGTGTTTATTTGTCATTCGGAAATGTCCATTTTTATTTGTTGTTTTGGATTAAAAATAAAAGTATGTTGATGTTTTTTCTTTTAAAAAAATGTTTTGGATTAAAAATAAAAGTATATTATTGTTTTTTATATAAATGTACATTATTGATTACAAGCCTGATTAAATCTTTGTTTTTTCAATATAATTATGATTTATGTGGTTTTTTTACACAACATATGGGTAACGGATAAATTGACACCTAAGTGAAGACTGTTAATTGGTCTAAGCGGTGGACTGAGACCGTTAATTATAATTTATGTTTTTTTTACACAACAAATGGGTAGCAAATTAATTGTATTTATTCAAATATTTATATATTCTAAGAAAACGAATATATGAAATTTTGAGATTTTGGATGTTATATTTGAAAATTTTAAAATTTTAAATTAAAAATCAAAAATTTAGACAGTGAGTTGAAAGTTACTCTTTAGGTTACGATAAAAGTTTGTTATTTTTGGGTTAAAAATAAAAATAAACTACTCTTTTAGTAATAATAAAAATTTATGGCTGCATTGAACTAAAAATAATGTATGTTGCGGTTTTAGGTTAAAAATGTAAATATGTCTTTCTTCTGTTTTAAGAATATAAATACAGTGTTATATTCGGTTAACGATAAAAGTACGTGGCATGCCACAATTAATCTCAACAAAAACACACCGATTTACTTATTTTGACTATTTAAAAAAATGAATTTTCAAAGAATCAATTTTCCTACTTAATGTTTTATGTTATGTTAAAATCAATATAGATTTTTTAACCTTTTTAGAAGAAAAAATGTTATTGATCCCTGATTTCTAAAAGGTTATAAAAGGTACAAACAAATTATTTCAAAAAATGAACTTTCATGTTTCATCGAAGTCAAAAGGATTATAGCATTGGTCTGGTTTTTCGTTCCACTTTAATTGGCTCATATTATTACCAATAAAATTATACACCACCAAATTCTTGTCATGTATCTGACCACTCTCTAAAAGGCTCAAAACTAACCAAAATGCTTGTCATGTGTGTTGGATGGATTTTAGTGACTACACATCATACATATATATTACTTCAGATTAGCTAATTACTTTATGAAACCACCCGTTAGTAATGAATGTACTGTTTTTTATAACATTGGCACATTACCTTCTTTCCATTTTAGGTTTCAAACATGGGCTTGATGAATACAAATTGAAAAACTAAGTTTGGAACTCTAATATGTTTGCACATCAATGAGAGCTAACATTTTCCTTAGTAATTCTACAACATACACACAAGTTGAAGATAACAATCTCCTAAGTACAATGTTATAAGCAAAATAATCAATTATATGACCCTTAAAATTATCCAAAAAATATTACCAAGTATTTATATTGATTCTAAATCTGTTTGTCTTTATCGTCTTTGACCAAAATGTCCTTTTCATCCAAAAAGTTGTCGAACAACATCAAAGCTATTACCCTTAAAACATCGAACCGAATTCTCCAATCCTTCAACCCTTTAAAATCAAAATTTCCATTTTTTGATATTATGTGTTCAAATAAATTAAGAAACTCACAAATCTCATAAATAATTGAATTCATTTCGCTTGCATTTTTATTTGATGATCAACATATACTTGGCCTTCAAAAAAACTCAAGAGCCATCCCACATAGTCATCATATCTACCTAGAATGTCGAATGATCTGAAAAGTAAAATAATAAGTAAGCTTAGGGTCGGATCAACTCATAATATAAAATATAAAAATGAAAAAAAAAATGTAAACTTTTGTTTGTTTAAAAGTACATTATTATAATATTACCATCATAAATTGTTAGGGGTGAGCAAAAACCGAACCGACTAAAGAAAAACCGACAAAACCGTAATAAACCGCAACCGACAAACCGAAACCGATCCAAAAACCAATGGTGCGGATTTAATTTTTGCAAAAACCGAAGGTCAACGGTGCGGTGCGGTTTCTATCCTAAAAACCGGTCCATCAAAACCGAACCGCACCGCAAGCGTGTATGGTAATAAATCAATCAATGTATATTATATACATTCTATTTAAAATAGTTATAAACGATAATATATTTATTATATGTTTATTTTGTGTTTGTATAAAACTATATGGGGTGCAAAAGAAATGTTCTATTGTAAGCCAAACGTACTAATCAATTACATGTAATAAGCTTGTAACAAATTAACTCAAAATCAACCAACCTTCAATCATTAATTAGTTTGTGAGAGTGGTCACAAGTTGTATTTTAAGCGACTTACAATTTTTGATTATCTAATTTTGTTTTGAACTGAAAATGAATGTATTAAAAAAAACAGCACAATACAAGCTTATATGCACATGGTTTTCAGTTCTTACAGTTTTAAAAAACCGCACAAAAAAACATAAAAAAAATTGCACCAAATTCTTAACATGGTTTAAAAACCGAAACCGCACCGATACAAACCGAAACCGCATTTAAAAACCGAAAAACCGAACCATTGCAAAACCGCACCCAACGGTTTTAAGAATGCAAAAACCGCACCATGCGGTTTGCGGTTCGGTTTGATCTGAAAACCGCACCATGCTCACCCCGATAAATTGTGTATAAATAGTAGACAAAATTACAAAAATAGTTCCAGTGGTTTGCCAAAAGTAACAAAGTTAGTCACTGTTAATTTTTTTGATGCAAATGGCACCTGTGGTTTGAAAAACTTGCATAGATGGCCATTTTTACTAATGTCGTCACTGTTAAACGCGATTTAGAACCATACATATTTTAAATAAGATATATATGTATTCGGTTATACGTATCTAAACAATTTATACGGTTTTTTATGTTTTTTAAATACGATTTAGAACCATACATATTTTAAATTATATATATATATATATATATATATATATATATATATATATATATATATATATATATATATATATATATATATTCGGTTATATGTATCTAAACAATTTATATGATTTTTTATGTTTTTTTTAAATACGATTTAGAACAATACGTATTTTAGATAATATATATACGTATAAATTGTTTAAATACATTACAAAATCGTTGTTAATTTGTTTTAATACATATAACTGAAAAAACGGTTAGAACTAGCGACCTAAGAGAATTTATATATTTTTTATGTCATGAGTAGTATTAATTATTATTATTTCAAAGACATAAAAAAAAATATTTTTTACAAAAACATATTTTTTATATGAAAATGTATTTTTTAAAGACAAAAAATATATATTTTACGTAAAATAAATACATAAAAATACATAAAATTTGTTTGTAAAAAACTATTTTTTATAGTACGGCTAAAATACATTTTGATTTATTTAAAAAAAAATTATGTAAAAAAATATTTTATATAATATATTTATTGTTTATGTTTTAACGATTTTGTTAATATACAAATTAGTTTTAGGAAAGAATAAACCAAGAGAGCATTCAACTCAATTGGTTAAGGCTTTGGTAATTTAAAGGTGAAGGTCATGAGTTTGAGCCTTCTCCCTAGCAATTTAATTGTTTTTTTCAAAGAAATTTCAAAAATAGTCCCTGTGGTTTAGTAAATGTTACGAATTCAGTCCAAAAGATTAGCATGGACTGATTTTGTTACTTTATGCAAACCACAGGGACCATTTTTGTAATTTTTTCTAAATAGTATGAAATGTATATTCATCCATGATTTTGTTAGCAGGAACAACCAAGATATTGTAAGAGGTAATATCGATCAACAACAGATATTGCTCTGTTAGAAGGTTCCATTTTGAGGTTCTGTTTCTATGGAAATACATACATCCCAAGTGGTGGGTTTCAAAACAAATAAGAACCAACGAAATGAACATGAAATTACCAATAATCTAACACCAACATCCAGGAATAAGGAGAACGGGGAATCCTCTAACTATCAGTTCATTTAAGTTATGAATGAGGAATTTTGAGAAGGGTTCTTCCATAGCATATATATATATATATATATATATATATATATATATATATATATATATAGAGAGAGAGAGAGAGAGAGAGAGAGAGAGAGCTAGGTTCAAATGTTTTTAGCAAGTATTGTGTGCCTAAATGCACCAATGAGAATTCAAGAAATAATAAACAATTAAATAAATCATTTAAGGGTATTCTAGGCATTTTGTACTTTTTAATTAAGAAATAATTTAATTGAAATCCTGCAATTAAGGAAATGAAATCAATAATTTTGATCTAGTCTCTCTCTTGCATCGTGTCTTATATTCAAGGAATTACCAAGATGAATGACCAACACCCCACAACACAACCGATCAAGACCTTGATTTCTTCTTTCTTCTTCGAGTCGACACACATCACAGATAGAAGGAGTCGATCGTTTCTTCGTTTTTTTATGCACACACACGAGATACAAAAGAGAAACACATGACCCCTTTTCTCCCCTCCTGACGATCAATTCTTGATCTCGCATAATCCTAATCAATATGCGACACTCTCAATTCGTACAGGTATATTTGAATATTGAATCTATTTTCTTTTAACGTGATTAGGTTCATTCATCGTTTTGGAGATTGAGATGACTTGGAATTGTGTTTTAGGTCTTAACCAGCTCTCTTAGACGTCGCTTCTATCGCTCCAGACAGAATCCTTCTTTTAGATTCCTATTTTACAGTCGTTGTATTTCATGGATCTACGCTTGCTCAATGGCGCAAAGCTGGGTATCAGAACGAGCCTGAACACGAGGTACATGCTGTTTCTTTTCCTTGGATTTCCCCAAATATGGACCCTATTTGTAAAGGAACAATTTCCAGTTGCTCGTTTAGTCATCTGTGATCAACATAGATCCCATGTTAAATTCAGTTCTGTAAATACTTTGGCAATTTGCAGGAAATACTCCCAATTCCCATGGACAACCGAAATGTCTAGTATAAATCTGTTAGAATTCATCAATGCCCACCATGTGTTTGATGTAATTACTGAACCAGGAGTACAACAAATTATCTCTATTAATGTTATTATATGTATGCTATAATTTATTACTTAGTGATCAACTAACTGAAATATTAGAATAGCTATCTTACATAATCATTGGGTGTTATTCTCATCTTTAACTGTTTCATTCTCTAATAATATTTTGCATCTAATGTATTTTTTTTTATTTGAATAATGTATAAAGAGTATTATATTCTTCCAGAATCACATAGGAATGATTCTACCAGAATTGTAGTTATAGTATAATCACATAAGAATGATTATGGTAAAATCACACAAGAATGATTTTTCTAGGGTTTTATTGCAACTGGATTAATCTTTTATCATGATTTCTACCATAATTTATAGTTTGTTCTTTTAGAATGCATAGAATTTAGAATGCTCATGGTGAATATATAAAATGTTACTCTTACATATTCGATTTCATGGCAGTTATTCTCATCGAATACTCAATTTGAAGGAAGTTATTCTCAAAGAATGTGTGAAAGGAACCTGATGATTAAGTGTTGGAAGGTTAGATGATGGCATGTGGGATGAAGATGAACAATGGTCAATAATCTTCACAAAAGAAAGCACTAACATAATAATTTACAATATAATAATACGACTATATATTATAGTATATATTCTGGTAGAATATTCAGTTAGAATAATCTACCAATTGTGTTTGTTTTGTTATTAATGAGTGTTTCATTATGATAGAATAATATATTAAGATTTTTATTTATTAAGAATGTAATGACAACAATTTAACTTGTATCAAAGAATTTGTTATTCTTAGAAAGTTCATTCAATCAAAAAATGTTGTTATTTCGTTTGAAGAATGATATGATATGATATTCATTCTATAATATGTATTATGTCATTCAATCAAAGCATGTATTCTATAAGAATATGTATTCTAACATTCTCATAGAATATAACATTATAAAAAAATGTCATTCTGACACAGTAAATTCAATTATTATAAAAATATGTTGGAATTAATATTAAATAAGATTTTCAAATTTTTAAAATTAGAAGATCTAATTATCCCTAAATTTCCGAATTTTTTTTTTAAATATAGTTAATTGTCTAGAATACCCTTATGGTGAAATTTGTATGATTAAATTGATTATTTTTAATTAGTTAATAAATATAGAACCCTTACTTAAATTATCCCAAAATGGGCACACAATACTTAATAAAAACAAAATAACCTAACCCTATATATATATATATATATATATATATATATATATATATATATATATATATATATATATATATATATATATATATATATATATATATGACATGTTTTCGAAAGAACACTATTCTTCGAATGAAATTATTTAACGTCGCCGCTTTGTGCAAGTAGACAACTAATATATATATATATATATATATATATATATATATATATATATTGAGAGAGTGAAAGAGAGAGGAGAGAGAGAGTGAGAGAGAGAGAGAGAGAGAGAGAACGCTAAGTTACAATGTGGATGGACAACTATTATGCGGACGTGTGGACAATGCTATTCTATGAGAATTAGTAAGAGAATAAGTTGTTTAGTGTCACTATGACAGAACAAAAGTATTACGATTGTTGGACGGCACAAGTAGAATTAGAGACATATGGTCAACCCTGGGAAGATGTAGCCTGATCAACTACATTATCCGAGGAGTGACTAGCATGTGCCTAAGGATGATTGTGAGGTTGCAACAAGTCTAAAAACTTACCAACACTACCACAATGAGAACAGTAGAACATAACATTAAACTTAAAATACTATAGGAGTATTCTGTGTTACTATAATTACTTATCTGAGAACTAAAGGTCTTTATTAGTATGCCTTAGACAAGTATTGGAATAACTGATAAAGATCCCCTTATAATTATCTAGTTAGTTCATCTATTAATTAATTCCTTACCCCTTTTCTCGCGTAGATATCATGGCTAGATTCCATCATCATGACGACCCGTACTTTCCACCCAACGGAAATGCTGGATGGCTTGAAGCAGAGTTCGATTATCAGCATCGAATCCCTTTGGATGATCATCAAGCAGAGGGCTTCTCGGATAGATCTGACTCCGAGCCCGAAGTCAACAACCTACCTCAAGTAGGTCAAGCCCTGAATAACAACCCCCGACTCGCGTTTCAAGGTCCCACACCCTTATGGGCAACAAACTTGAATCGTTGGAGCGATGAACAAGGTCAACCCTTACCCTACAATGAGGAACGAAGCTTTTTCAACATAAGCGAGGGTGGCTCGACTGACCGATCCCTACCTATCATAGTCCGTAGGATTGCTCGGAATGTAGAGCAAGGCCGAGCAGCCATCGGCCGATTAGAGGAAATTGATGCCAACACAGGTGTCAGCACGGTCCGCATTCGCCATCTCGAAGAGGCGATGGAAAGGACCAGGTGAACTAATGAGACTCTGCAGCAACAGCTAGCTGCCTCCCGAGCTGAAGTCATAGAACTTCAAGTTCGCCATAAAGCTCATGACCGACACCTCCAAGAAGTGTTTCGTCAGATGGAAGAACTTAGGGTTCGCCCGAGGAATTCCCGTCGTCGTTAAAAGATGTCTAGTACATCTTTCTTTTGATTAAGGAATAGTCTTTCTTATTCGTGCTCTATGAAGCATTTGTCTGTAAAATATTCCTGTCTTTCAAGTACTTTATTAGACTACTAAACTGCCAATATTTTCCCCTATGGTATGATGTAAGACCTTCAGTTAGGTCATTTTCCCGAACTTATATACATCATAAATACCAGTAATTTTGGCATCTTATCTAGTTTATTCACAAAACTCATACTATCACCTGTTGTTGAACTATGGCAATTTAGTTCGTGAGACACATTCATTCTCTAGACTATTGAATTCTTAACATCGTTTTTATCTTTCAACATATAGTTGAAACATGCCGCCTCATCGAAATCCAAGGCGTAACCTTAATAACGAAACACCACCTCCTCAACCACCTACTCCTCAGTTCGACACGACTGCTCTAAATGTTTTCATAGCTGCGGCTGTGGCTACAACCATGGCTCAATATCATTCATCAGGTTCCACTGGAGGAGGAACCCTTGTCCTATCTACTCATGGTGAAATCCCTATGCGCTTGAAAGAGTACTCCTACAAGGACTTCACCAACTGCAAGTCATTGTCCTTCAAAGGGACTGGCGGAGTCATTGCCCTCTCGCAATGGTTCGAGAAAACCGAATCGATTTTCGAAATCTGCTTCTGTCCAGAGGAGAGCAAGGTCAAGTTCGTTGCTTGCACCTTTGAAACCAAATCCCTAACATGGTGGAATATCCATGTTAAGTCGCTATCTCTCATAGTGGCAGATGCTATGGGCTGGGATACTTTGAAAGACCTCATGATTGAGGAGTACTGCCCGAGGGGCGAGATCCAGAAGTTGGAGGAAGAACTGTGGAGCCTAACCATGAAGGGCTCCAACGTAACCACCTATACCGCCAGATTCTGCGAACTGGTGGCCCTCTGTCCCAACATGGTTCATACAGAGGGAAAGAAGATTGAGAGATACATATGGGGGCTGGTGCCACCGTACCAGGGAAATGTCTTGGCATCCCACCCCACTACATTTGATAGTTCCAAACGATTGGCACAGCGGCTCATAGACCATGGGGTTCGTACCCCGACCGCAAAAACAACTACCCTAGCCATCTCAGATCCCACAAGAACCGCTGATTCAAAGCGGAAGTTTTTGGATGACAAGAAGAAGGCTAAGGCTGCCAAAAAGCAGCAGGTCGTGGCAGTACATGTTGCGATAGCACCTGCCACTGCTACTCTGGTAAAGCAGCACGCTGGAAGTTTGCCCAAGTGCAACAAATGCAACTTCCATCACATCGGTGCCTTCCGGGAAATGCAATGTTTGAACTGCAACAGGAAGGGGCACACTGTCTGTTTCTGTAAGGCTTCGGCGAAGCCAATCAACAAAGTCCCCAGCGCAGGAGTGGGCTAAGCTTGCTACGGATGTGACGAAGTAGGCCACTACAAAAGGAACTGCCCGAAGGCAGAGTTTTCCGGTGGAGTGGCAAGAGTTCTGGCCATAGGCCATGAGGAAGCAGTAGCCGACCCTACAATGGTCATTGGTATGTTTCTCCTCGATAATGCTTATGCATGCATTCTATTTGATAGTGGAGCATAGAGAAGTTTCGTGAACCAAAAATTTTCTCATTTACTTAAGCAAAAATCACGAACACTTAAAGAACCGTTCACTGTAGAAATGGCTAATGGAAAGACAGAGAGCACTAGCAGTATATTCGTAGGGTGTACTCTAACTTTACATAGCCATTCATTTTCAATCAATCTCATGTCGGTCTCAATTAAAAGTTTCGACGTCAATATCGGCATGGATTGGTTAAGTTCTCACCGCGCCGACATCATGTGTTACGAAAAGGCTGTTCGCCTAAATCTACCATCTGGCGAAACCCTAATAGTTTATGGCGACAAACCCGGCACAAACCTTCGTATCATCTCGAGCATTCAAGCTCAAAAATTCTTGCGAAAAGAATGTCGAGCATTACTTGCTCATGTGGTCGATGTGAGCCAAGAAACGAAAGACATTCAGAACATTCCAGTAGTACGCAACTTTCCCAAAATCTTTCCAGAAGAACTCCTGGGATTACCTCCACAATGTCAAGTCGAGTTTCGAATCGACTTAGTTCCAGGAACTACCCCCGTAGCCAAATCGCCCTATCGTCTAGCACCTGCGGAGATGCAAGAATCGTCCAGTCAACTTAATGAACTGCTCAGCAAGGGCTTTATAAGACCAAGATTCTCACCCTGGGGAGCTCCAGTCTTGTTCGTCAAGAAGAAAGATAGATCGTTTCGTATGTGCATCGACTACAGGGAGCTCAACAAACGTACCGTCAAAAATCGTTATTCGTTGCCTCGTATCGACGAATTATTTGATCAACTTCAAGGGGGAACTTCTTTTCAAAAATCGACTTAAGATCCAGATATCACCAACTATGAGTGCCAGGAGAGGATGTTCCGAAGACAACCTTCCGAACTCGTTATGGGCACTACAAATTCGTAGTGATGTCGTTCGGATTAACAAACGCGCCCGCAGTATTCATTGAGTTATTGAATCGGGTGTGTCGTCCTTACTTGGATCAGTTCGTCATCGTCTTCATTGATGACATACTTATCTACTCTCGTAGTAAGGAGGAGCATAGTCAACATCTGTGACAAGTTCTGGAAACATTATGTTTGGTGAAACTTTACGCGAAGTTCACGAAATGCGAATTTTGGATCCGACGAGTCGAATTCTTAGGGCACGTGGTTAGCGAAGAGGGAATACACGTGGACCCTTCCAAAATCAAAGCCATTGAGAACTGGTCAGCACCAAAGACGCCTATAGAAATTCGTCAATTTCTAGGCCTCGCTGGCTACTATCGCAGGTTCATTCAGAACTTCTCCCGCATAGCGAAACCTCTTACAACACTGACCCAGAAGAGTGTGGCCTTTGACTAGGAAGAGAAGCAGGAGAGAGCGTTCCAAACGCTCAAACGAGCCTTGTGCACCACACCAATACTATCCCTCCCTGAAGGGATAGAAGACTTCATAGTCTATTGTGATGCATCGAATCAAGGGCTCGGATGTGTTCTGATGCAGCGAGGTAAGGTCATCGCCTATGCCTCGAGACAGCTGAAGACACATGAGGTCTACTACACGACCCACGATCTTGAATTAGGAGCAGTTGTGTTTGCTCTGAAGATCTAGAGACACTACCTATATGGTACGAAGAGCACTATCTTTACAGACCACAAAATCCTGCAACACATATTCGATCAAAAGGAGCTCAACATGAGACAACGACGGTGGGTCGAGCTACTCAGTGATTACGAATGCGAAATTCGTTATCATCCGGGTAAAGCCAACATAGTAGCTGACGCCCTAAGTTGGAAGGAATATTCTTGTCGTAGAGTCAAATCTTTGACTCTAACTATCCATTCGCACTTGTCCACTCAAATAAAGGAGGCTCAGCTCGACGCTTTGAAACCTGAAAATGTGGCGGGTGAATCCCTGGGAGGGATGGATAAGAACTTGGAGGTTAAGGGTGGCAGAGCTTATTATTTCATGGATCAGATTTGGACCCCGAAACTAGGTGGTTTCAGAGGCTTGGTCATGAACGAGGTGCACAACACTCGTTATTCCGTACACCCAGGTTCAGATAAGATGTATTTGGATCTTAAAAAGTTATACTAATGGCCTAACATGAAAGCATAGATTGCTACCTTCGTGAGTAAATGCGTTACTTGCGCCAAGGTCAAGGTCGAATACCAGAAACCCTCCGGTCTACTACAACAGCCGGAGATACAGGAATGGAAGTGGGAGCGGATTACTATGGATTTCATAACCAATTTTCCCAAGACAACAAGTGGACTTGATACCATATGGGTCATCGTCGATAGATTGACCAAGTCTGCACACTTCATGCCGATCAAAGAAACAGACAAGATAGAGAAGCTTACAAGAACTTACATTAAGGAGATTGTACGACTGAACGGTGTTCCCTTATCCATTATCTTGGACAGAGATAGTAGATTCACTTTGAGGTTATGGCAGTCGCTACAAAGTTCCTTAGGAACTAGGCTGGACATGAGTACAACCTACCATCCACAGACACATGGGCAAAGTGAGAGAACTATCCAAACCTTGGAAGATATGTTGCGAGCCTATGTGATCGACTTTAGGAAAGCATAGGATACTCATTTACCCCTTGTCGAATTTTCCTACAACAACAGTTATCACATGAGCATAAAGGCTGCTCCATTCGAGGCCCTCTATGGCAGAAAGTGCAGATCCTCTCTATGCTGGGATGAGGTGGGTGATACCCAATTAGCTAAAGGATGAGTTCCTGATAGCACTCTCACAGGTCCAGAGATCATACGGGAAACGACGGAGAAGATCGTTTAGATCTATGAACGATTGAAAGCCTCCAGAGACCGACAGAAAAGCTACGCTGATAAACGAAGGAAACCGTTGGAATTCCAGGTGGGTGACCGCGTTCTATTGAAGGTCTCACCATGGAAGGGCTTGATACACTTCGGAAAGCGTGGAAAGCCGAATCCAAGGTACATTGGGCCTTTCGAGATTCACGCAAGAATCGGCCCTATAGCTTACAAACTTAACTTACCACACGAACTCAGTAATGTACATTCTACCTTCCACGTATCGAACTTGAAAAAGTGTCTGTCCGACGAGACTCTTGTAATCCCACTCGATGAGATCGAGATCAACGAGAGCCTCAACTTCGTGGAAGAACCAGTAGAGATCATGGATCGGGAAGTCAAGCATCGAGATCAACGAGAGCCTCAACTTCGTGGAAGAACCAGTAGAGATCATGGACCGGGAAGTCAAGCAAACGAAACAAAGCCGTATCCCGATTGTGAAGGTTCGCTGGAACGCCAAGCAAGGACCGGAATTCACATGGGAGCATGAGGGTCAAATGAAACTAAAATATCTGCATCTATTCACTTAGTTATCTGTAACTACTTTATTTGCTTAGACTTTAATTTCAGGATGAAATTCCCTTTAATAGGGGGATGATGACAACCCGAAATTTTCATTCGGTCAAACCCTAAAGTCAATCACTTCAAGTTATAAGTCAAGTTCATTTTTATTTGTTTTTAGCAAATTTAAAGTTCGTTTGATTATTATAATAATTATTCTTTAAATGAACGGGTGAATGGAAGTGTCGTCTCGAGTCTTGAAATTCCAAAACCGCAAGTACCACGTAGTTAAGAGATTCATGGCCAAACTTTTTTGTTTGGGCCATAAATCCCTCCAAAACCGTAAACTCATGCCTTAAGCATGAGTTTACTCCCCAAAACACCTCACTTCTTACTTGCAATCTCAACAGCAAACTCCAAACACTCTCAACTACCATCCCGGCTTTCACCCGATTTCTCGAAAATGTAAGTACTTCTTGGCTTGATTTGTTGTTATATCATAACAACTAGTGGTTATACATCTTTTCATCCATCAAATTTCTTGTTTTGTTTAGATTTCCAAAACACCAAGAACACACACTAGTGTTCTTTGGCCCTTAGCACCTTTTCAAGCTTATAACTAGTAGGTGCTTCTACCCTAGTGTATTGTAAAGCTTATTACCTTGCGAAACATCAAGAAAACACCCCAAGAACACCAAGAGTAAGGTGTTCATGGCCCAAGAAGTTATTGGACCATGAACCCCAATCAAAAGTGCCAAAGTGTGCTTTAACTCTTCATAAGCCTTGTAACCTAACCTAGAATCATTCCTAGTTATGTTTAGGACTAGCAAACATCAAAATACCATAATCCTTAAGGGTTTACGGCAGTAAACCCAAAAGAAAATGGTCTTAGGGCTGTGAACTCTCCAAAGGGGGGAATTAGTGCCCTAATCTCTTCCAAAGACTTAACCATCAAGTAGAAATGCTTCTAAGGGTCTTGTAAAGCCTCAAAACATCAAGTGGTCAAGGGGATATGAGCTTACGGCCGTAAACTCATGATTTTAAGACTGTAAACTCATTTGTTGAGGACCTTAGAACCATAAACTCCCTTAGGGAGTTTTCCTTGAACCCTGCACTCACTAGCTATGCCCTACAACACTTGGTTGCAACCCTTGTGATCTTTAACACTTGAAACAAAGTGTTCCCATGTTCTAGAGTGTCTTAACTTAATTTATTAGAGATAAAGTGCTTAATTAGTTATATATATATATATATATTATGATAACTAGGCTCGTTGTGTGTGTACAAGTCTCCACTTGTCACCTAGCATCGTATCCGACACTTCAATCCAATCCACTCACTACAGGTGAGTTCATACCTCTTAATCTATCTTTTAAATGTTTTTTAAATGATTTTATGGGGGGGGGGAATACAAGTAAAGTTAATATAGTTATTATCTCAATCACATCTGATTAATAACTATCAACAAATGAATCTGTTACTTTCAAACTGTCTTAAAAACTCTTTTACATATCAAATGCTTTTACAAAACTTCTTTTATACTTTTATATTGTCAATTGCATGCCTAGATATATAAGTAATGTTTGAAGGACTCAGGAAGGCTAACCCGCTTTATTTCCTTTTCCCCGTTGGGATGTGGTCTGGTAGAGTATCGGGTATCCGTCTGAAGGTCGTTTAACTATTAGTTATATATCATGTGTACATATATAGTCATAAAGGTTCTTCCAGTCAATTCAATACCCTGGGTAGCAAGGGTATACTTCCATGTTCATACGTACAAGTTATATTACTAGTAAACTACAATAGGCGTAGTTTAATGTTTTACTAATACTATTACTATAACAATAATCATACAATGAGTCAGTTCATACATGAGTCAGTACAATACTATACATAAATCTTGTCTGAGCCAAAACACTTAACACATAACACATAAATCCTGTCTGAGCCACTTAACACATACTACGTCAGGCCGTAGCCCATAACACTTAACACATAAATCATGTCTGAGCCACGAAGGCATCAAACAAACTAACAACTGCATCGGACCAAAGTCCGGAAACTACTGCTACTAAACGGGCTGGCATTGTGGCCTTAGACCCGTTCCTACTGGAAGGAAACTCACCTCGTAGCCTAGCTGCTGAAAGGACTGCTCTGGAATCTGTCTGTTGCGTCTCCGGTTTCACCCCGACTACAATATCCATGAGCACCATTAATCAAATATTGATAATAATAATACTGAGGATAAAATGACTCTCCTACCCCTGGTCTAAGTCAACCTAACTTTCAAAGTCAACATTCAGTTGACCTGACTTGTCGAGTTGGGCCGCCAACTCGTTGAGTCCTTACTCTTACTTCCTTGATTACACTCACTACTACTCGTCGAGTTTTGGCGCAAACTCGGTGAGTTCCTCTTCGCTACTAACACTCTGACAATCTGCATCTGACTCGCCGAGTTGTATGAACAACTCGTCAAGTTCTCCTTCATCAGATGACTATTCTAGCTGTGACTCACCGAGTTGTATGAACAACTCGTCGAGTCTGTTCTTGAAGTATGAAGATGGCTGCGGACTCGCCGAGTCAGAGCATTGACTCGCCGAGTTCTTCCATGAATGAGTCTAACCCTCTAACTCACCGAGTCCACTTCTCACTCACTGGCTCCACTCGGCATAACTCGAAAACGGAAACACAAGGGACTCGCGACTGGACTCGCCGAGTCAGAAGAACGACTCGCCGAGTCGTAGGCATGCAAATACTATACACTCGATTCTGCTTGAAACTAATCCATGCCATTAGTAGATCTGGGTTCCTGGGACTCGATTTACATGTAAAGTTTCCCACTTTACGTGTAAATAACATCACATGGAAGTTTTAAGGTTAAAAGCACACTATAATAGTAGATCTAGAGCTTTCATGCAAAATGGATCAATAAAGGTGCTAGATCTAAGCTCCTGGAAATCAAATCTAGCTAGATCTGAAGGTTAGTCAACTCCATGAGTCCTCTATGCCACTACTAAGCTAAGAAATGGTTTAAGAATGGCTTCACAAAGGAGATTTAAGCATAGAAACAGAAAAGGGCCAATATATACCTTACTTTCTTCTGAAATTCCTCAAAGATCTAGGATCTCCTTCTTCTCCTCTTGATCTTCCTTTCTTTGTCTCTCAAAATCTTCAAATAACACACCAAAATCACACAAAATGCAAAAAGGGCTCTAGGGTTTCGAGAATGAAGCTCCGAGGGGTGATGGGGGCTGACTTGAGGCCCCAAAAGTCGTTTATATAGGGTGAAAACCCTTGAATTTAGGGTTTCATCCAGACTGGCGGACTCGCCGAGTCGCCAACTTAAACGTGCTCGAAATCGCGACCCAACACGACGAGTCCAGCTACTGACTCGTCGAGTTCCCCTTAAAACTTGAAGAAATATAACAATAAATAACAATATAAATATCATACCAGAATTAGGGTGTTACAACCCTCCCCCACATGTCTCAGACTTCGTCCTCGAAGTCTGCTGCTGCCGAATCCAAGAACAACTCGGGGTAATGCCCCCGTATCTCCTCCTCGGACTCCCACGTCCACTCAGAACCCTTACGGTGCTACCACTGCACCTTTACCAACTGAATCACTTTGTTCCTCAAGGTCTTCAGCTTCCGATCCAAGATTGCAACTGGCTTCTCGACATAATTCAGGCTGCTATCAACCTGAATATCCTCAATGGGCACTATTGTTGACTCCTCCACCAAACACTTCCTCAGCTGAGAAACATGGAAAGTGTTGTGGATCTGGCTAAGCTCTGACGGAAGATCTAACCGATAAGCAACCCGACCCACCCGGGCCAAAACCCTAAAAGGACCAATGAACCTGGGGTCCAGCTTGCCCCTCTTCCGAAATCTGATAACACCCTTCCAGGGCGAAACCTTCAGAAGGACCATATCGCCCACCTAAAACTCCAAATCTGAACGCCTCCTATCGGCGTAACTCTTCTGCTGACTCTGAGCAGTCTGCAGCCTGCCACGAACCTGTTGGATCAATTCTGTCGTCTTGAGCACCACCTCGGTGCTCCCAATGACTCGTTGACCGACCTCGCCCCAACAAATCGGGGTCCTGCACTTCCTCCCATATAGCATTTCGAAAGGAGGTCGATCGATACTCGCGTGGTAACTGTTGTTATGCCAAAATTCTGCTAACGGAAGGTACGTATCCCAACTGCCACCGAAGTCTAGAACACATGCCCGCAGCATTTCCTCGAGGGTCTGAATCGTTCTCTCACTCTGTCCGTCCGTCTGAGGATGGAAAGCGGTGCTAAAATGGAGATGAGTACCCATCTCGTCGTGAAACCGCTTCCAGAATCTGGAAGTGAAACGGACATCTCGGTCTGACACCACCGAAACAGGCACTCCATGACGTGCCACTACCTCCCTCATATAAATATCAGCTAACTTTTCTGCTGATATGCTCTCCTGAATCGGTATAAAATGAGCGCTCTTCGTCAACTGATCCACAATAACCCATATAGAATCCACTCCATGCGCAGTCCTGGGAAGCTTTGTGATGAAATCCATGGTAATGTCTTCCCATTTCCACACCGGAATTTCTAATGGCTGCATATTTCCGTGAGGTCTCTGGTGTTCCGCCTTAACCTTCCTATAGGTCAGGCACCTCTCCACATACCAGGCGACATCCTGCTTCATGCAGGGCCACCAATAATAGGGTCGAAGATCTCTATACATCTTCGTAGACCCCGGATGAATGGAAAATCGCGACTTTTTGGCCTCAACCATCAACACTTTCCGTATGCCGCCCCAGTACGGCACCCAAACTCTCCCGTGAAGGGTCAACAATCCTCTACTATCATAGTCAAAAGAAGCTACTCGGCCCACGATCCTCTCACACTTCTGTCTCTCCTCCTTGAGGCTATCTACCTGTGCCTCCTTAATTTTCTCCAATAATGGAGCAATCACCGTCATCCTCAAACAAATGTATCTGATCAGGGCCGCTACTGCCTTGCGGCTCAAGGCGTCGGCCACTATGTTGGCTTTCCCCTGGTGATAACGGATCTCACAGTCGTAATCCTTCAACACATCCAACCATCGCCTCTGCCTCATATTCAGATTCGGCTGATCCATGAGGTACTTCAAACTCTTGTGATCCATGTAAATGGTACAACGGACCCCATAAAGGTAATGTCTCCAAATCTTGAGGGCAAACACCATTGCCCCCAACTCTAAATCATGTGTAGGATAGTTAGCCTCGTGAGGCTTCAATTGTCTCGACCTCGTTGCATCAACACTGCTCCCATACCTGTGATCGAGGCATCACAGTAAACTACAAAATCCTCCACTCCCTCTGGTAGGGTAAGAATCGGTGCCTCGCACAATCTCTGTTTGTGGGTCTCAAACGCTACCTGCTGATCAGGCCCCCAACGAAACGCTACCGACTTCTTGGTCAGTCGGGTGAGCGGTACTTCTATCTTGGAGAAATCTTGGATGAATCTCCTGTAATACCCTGCCAATCCTAAGAAACTCCGAATCTCGGATGGAGACCTCAGAACCTCCAACTGCATCACAGCCTCAATCTTGGCCGGATCTACCAAAATACCCTTCTGGTTGACGAGGTGACCAAGGAACTGCACCTCGTGCAACCAAAACTCGCACTTGGAGAACTTCGCGAAAAGTTTCTCCCTCCTCAAAACCTCTAGCACCCCTCTCAGGTGTTCCTCATGCTTCTCCTGAGTCTTGGAATACACCAAGATATCATCTATAAATACTATCACAGACCGATCTAGCATCGGCCTGCACATGCGGTTCATGAGGTCCATGAACGCGACCGAAGCGTTGGTGAGCCCAAATGGCATCACCACAAACTCATAATGACCATACCTGGTCCTAAAGGCAGTCTTCTGCACATCCTCATCTCTGACCCGCATCTGGTGATATCCTGAGCGTAAATCAATCTTGGAGAACCAAGACACTCCCTGAAGCTGATCAAACAAATCATCTATCCTTGGAAGTGGGTAAGGGTTCTTCACCGTTACCTTATTCAGCTCCTGGTAATCTATACACATACGGTGCGACCCGTTCTGTTTCTTCACGAATAAAATCAGTGCACCCCAGGGCGAGCTGCTCGGCCTGATAAATCCCTTGTCTAGCAGCTCTTGAAGCTGCGTAGACAACTCCTGCATCTCTGGGGGAGCCAACCGATACGGTGCCCTGGCTATCGGAGCCGCACCGGGGACTAGGTCGATCCCGAACTCAACCTGTCTCTCAGGAGGTATCCCCAGCAATTCCTCGGGGAATACATCCGAGTAATCTCGCACCACCGGAACATCATCAACTGTCATCTTGCCCTTTTCCCGAGCATCTGAAACATAGGCAATATAGCCGACACAACCCTGCTGAAAGTAGCGTCTTGCCCTCGCTGCTGAACACAAAACTGGCCCGTGTTGTGGCTTCTCTCCCTGAATCACTAACTCTCCCCCACTGGGAGTGCGTACCCACACTAACTGTAGCTCGCAATCTATCACCGCCCCATTAGGGCTCAGCCAATCCATGCCTACTATGACTTTATTCTCTTGCAGGGGAATAGGGACCAAGTCCACTGGAAACTGCTCATCGAACAACTGCAGAGAACACCATCTGTGCACCCTTGCCACCCTAACGGTCCTATCAGCTGGAATCTCAACCTCAAGTGGACAATCTAGCTTCCCTGGAGCTCTACTAAACCTCTTGCTAAGTGCAAGAGAGACGAATGATCGGGTAGCTCCCGAATCAAACAATACCGTAGCTGAAATGCCGTTCACTGAGAACGACCCTATACAAAACATATAACCATAAGAAACAATGAAGAAATAAATATTGAGATAAGGGAAAAATACATACCCGTCACCACGTCAGGAGTCGCTCGTGCCTCCTCTACTGTCAGCTGAAAAGCCCTACTCTTTGCCACCGGCGTCTCAGCTCGGCCCTGACGGCCATCTGTAATCCTCAAAGTAGCAGGAGCAGGTGCTGACACCTTTCCTGCAACAGCTAAACTCGGACACTGGGACTTTTTATGTCCCCTGTGATTGCAATGGAAGCAAATCAGATCTGATGCTGCAACGGTGACAATAGTGGCTGTACAATCTTTGCTCATATGCCCAGTCTGGCCGCACTTGTAGCAAGCGGCACTCCCTGCCTTGCACGCCCCGTCGTGCAATCTCCCACACTTGCCACACCGAGCGTGGCTCTGCTGATTCCTAGCTCTATGATCTGAACCCCTGGGCTTTTTACCCGCATTCCCTGCACCTGGAGCCACCTCTGGCTTCCTCTTCCTACCCATCTCAAGGTCAATCTCTCTCTCTCTCTCTTTGTCTCTCTCTGTCTGTCTCTCTCTCTATCCCTAGCAATCATGTCATCCAACGTTTTGCAGGTGGACCGGCTCACGAACTGGCGAATATCACTCTGCAACATCTCATGATAACGAGCCTTCTTCATTTCCTCATTAGCCACGTACTGAGGAACGAGAAGTACCCTCTCCCTGAACTTGGCGGTAATTTCCGCCACCATCTCAGTAGTCTGGGTAAGATCCTGAAACTCGCGAGCTAACTACTGCACCTCAATAACCGGTGCGAACTTGGCTCTAAATCTGGTAGTAAAGTCTGCCCAGGTCATGGCATCC
The DNA here is from genome assembly GCF_052625555.1 of Lactuca saligna. Taxonomy (NCBI): domain Eukaryota; kingdom Viridiplantae; phylum Streptophyta; class Magnoliopsida; order Asterales; family Asteraceae; genus Lactuca; species Lactuca saligna. The sequence continues at coordinate 62,976,088 of NC_136425.1, forward strand.
AAAGCTGCATCATCCCTGATGGCATGACCAATCTCCTCCCACTAATCCCGTGCCCTGTCCTTCAGAAGACAGGATGCCAATCTGACCTTGTCCCCCTCGGGACATCTGCTAGTGCGGAAGGTGTTGGCCACATCTGCCAACCATCTGGTGCTCGCTATAGGGTCTCGTGCCCCGTGGTAATCTGGAGCTCCACATGCACGGAACTCCCTGAAGGTAAGCGTGCATGACCCCATCATGGCCGCTACCTCAGCACGGAAAGTACTCAGCCTCTCGTCCATCATCTCTAAGATACCCTCCTTGATCGAATCGAAGATCACAGGATTCTGCTCAAGTATGGTGCGAGTAATCTCTGAAGAGAGAAACTCCCTGGTTTGCTCATCCAACTGCCTGGCCTCCGGGCCTGATCCTGATCCCCCTCCGGCACCTGAACTGCCGACTGCTGGTCTAGGGCGTAATTCCACCATTCTGAAACACAACATAATAAATGTCAGGAACACTGATATATCTCGTGGAATCACTACTACCACAAGTTTCCTGGTCTCATCTCAGCTTTCCTTGATTCAAGTATGGATCCTCTGCTTCCAGTAGTACGGGCCCATACTACCTTCCACATCTATCTGTACTTTCCTCAAGTACTGCCTCGACTCCACCAAGTCACTATTACTGCTAATTATCTCTGCTACTCTCATCCTAGGCTTTCCCTAGGGAATTCTCTGACTATACCCGATCCATTCCTCAGCTACTGAAAGCCTCATTGTGATGCCAATTAGCCAGCACCTGAACACCATCACATGCGGTGATGCTCAGATAATCCTTCAAGTAAAAGACTCGTCCCTACAACGGTTAGACTCAAACAAGAGTTGCGCAATAGGGCTAAGTCTAGCACTCTGAGATTATTTAACCCTGTTCACATGTGACGTGACGCTTTCACCTAATGGCTAACTCCCATCACTTAGAGTCCCACAAAGCACAAAGCAAGCAACATTCAGACATAGGAGACTACTCAAGCAATTCTATCCTCATAAGAGGGAAACTATACTAGCATACAATGCTAAGCTCACATTATCAGGCATAACCCTAACAGGCTATCCTACTGCTGACTACTCTATGCTAGCATGCAATTCTTATAAGGTTGAAACACATAAAGCAGACATATAAGGCATCCTCCTAGATCCTTAGTTCTATACTAGCATGTTGTTCTACTGAAACTGAAACTGATATTCATAACATAACTTGTATGGGTAATTTGGGAGTACTTACTTGAGCTCGGCTGATTGCATGCATCACACCCCTTTTCTCTTTTCAAAGTTTTTATCTTTCTTAAAATGTCTTTTTACTTTTCTAAAACTCTTTTCTTTTGAAAAAACATTTTACCATTTCCTTAGTTTGAGTTCAGACACACCCGGAAGTGTGCCCGAATCCCTCAAACCTAGGCTCTGATACCAACTTGTAACATCCCAAAATACGACCCAAATTTTTTGTTTAAATAGTAATAAGAATCATATACTGATCTTCATATCATAAAAACCATATGTCAAATATCTCAACTCCTAATAAAATGTTGTGAAACAACTGCATCAAATCAAACTATGAATCAAAACAAACTCCCAGGATAAAGACTGAAGTTGTGGTGTGTGCAATGCCATCATCCCGAGCTCTTCCCCTTACTTGCGGAAGTACCTGAAACCAAAACCAAAACTGTAAGCACGAAGCTTAGTGAGTTCCCCCAAAATACCACATACCATACAATAGCATATAAACACGTACTGAGCCTTGCCCACTGCATCGAGCCGAAGCCCAAAAACTGCATCGGACCAAAGTCCGGAACTGACTGGGACCTTGTCCCCTACATCAGACCGAAGTCCGGAACTAACTGCATCGGACCGATGTCCGGAACTGACTGGGACCTTGTCCGCTGCATCGGACCGAAGTCCGGAACTGACTACATCGGACCGAAGTCAGGAAACTAACTGGGCATAGCATAGCATAGCAAAAACACATATCAACTAGCATAATACACATGATCATAAACTCATATACTGCATATTACGTCAGGCCGTAGCCCATAACACTTAACACATAAATCATGTCTGAGCCACGAAGGCATCAAACAAACTAACAACTGCATCAGACCAAAGTCCGAAAACTACTGCTACTAAACGGGCCGGTATTGTGGCCTTAGACCCGTTCCTACTGGAAGGAAACTCACCTCGTATCCTAGCTGCTGAAAGGACTGCTCTGGAATTTGTCTGTTGCGTCTCCGGTTTCACCCCGACTACAATATCCATGAGCACCATTAATCAAATACTGATAATAATAATACTGAGGGTAAAATGAATCTCCTACCCCTGGTCCAAGTCAACCTAACTTTCAAAGTCAACATTCAGTTGGCCTGACTCGACGATTTGGGCTGCCAACTCATCGAGTCCTTACACTTACTTCCTTGATTCAACTCACTACTACTCGTCGAGTTTTGGTGCAAACTCGGCGAGTTCCTCTTCGCTACTAACACTCTGATAATCTGCGTCTGACTCGCCGAGTTGTATGAACAACTCGTCGAGTTCTCCTTCATCGGATGAATATTCTAGCTGTGACTCGCCGATTTGTATGAACAACTCGTCGAGTCTGTTCTTGAAGTATGAAGATGGCCTTGGACTCGCCGAGTTAGGGCATTGACTCACCGAGTTCTTCCACGAATGAGTCTAACCCTCTAACTCACCGAGTCCACTTCTCACTCACTGGCTCCACTCGGCGTAACTCGAAAAAGGAAACACAAGGGACTCGCGACTATACTCGCTGAGTCAGAAGAAAGACTTGCCGAGTTGTAAGCATGCAAATACTATACACTCGATTCTGCTTGATACTAATCCATGCCATTAGTAGATCTGGGTTCCTGGGACTTGATTTACACGTAAAGTTTCCCACTTTACGTGTAAATAACATCACATGGAAGTTTTAAGGTTAAAAGCACACTATAATAGTAGATCTAGATCTTTCATGCAAAATGGATCCATAAAGGTGCTAGATCTAAGCTCCTGGAAATCAAATCTAGCTAGATCTGAAGGTTAATCAACTCCATGAGTCCTCTATGCCACTACTAAGCTAAGAAATGGTTTAAGAATGGCTTCACATAGGAGATTTAAGCCTAGAAACAGAAAAGGGCCAATATATACCTTACTTTCTTCTGAAATTCCTCAAAGATCTAGGATCTCCTTCTTCTCCTCTTGATCTTCCTTTCTTTGTCTCTCAAAATCTTCAAATAACACACCAAAATCACACAAAATTCAAAAAGGGCTCTAGGGTTTCGAGAATGAAGCTCTGAGGGGTGATGGGGGCTGACTTGAGGCCCCAAAAGTCGTTTATATAGGGTGCAAACCCTTGAATTTAGGGTTTCATCCAGACTGGCGGACTTGCCGAGTCCGGAATATGGACTCGCCGAGTCGCCAACTTAAACGTGCTCGAAATCGCGACCTAACTCGACGAGTCCAGCTACTGACTCATCGAGTTCCCCTTAAAACTTGAAGAAATATAACAATAAATAACAATATAAATATCATAGCAGAATTGGGGTGTTACATTTAGACATGAGATCAATAAGATTTTTAATATGTTGCAAATAAGCATGTATATGCAATCTGGAATCTCTATAGCATATCATTTTTGAGAGAAAACCATGTCAATGGGTAATCGGGTAATGGAAATGTCTAGAAAAAAATATGATTTCCTTATTAGTCATCAAATGATCTTGGTTTAAAGAATAGATTATTATGTGTTGAAGCTCATACCATAATATATGAGGACGATGTCTTCCATGTGTAAAAGTAAGTAACCAAGATTCTTGCCTTGATGAAAAAAATTGAGTCAATTTTATTGTGCTAAACCCTGAGTTGCATGAAAAAACCTAGAAAAGATTGAAACTAGGCTCTGGTGGCTAGTTTAAGTCCATAAATTGACATATGACATCAACAAACATGATATGGAAGGTCGAGATATGAACTTGAGGGGTTGGTACTTTAGACCATTTTAGCAAGGTGATTGTGTAGAAGAGTTTCATTTACATCGAATTGAGAAATGACCACTTCTAGGATAGTGTAAGGCTAACATGGTATGTATGATGGTCGTCTTAACCATCAAGCTGAATAAATGATTGCAATCAGTGCCAAGTTTTTGACTTTCTATGTCATACTTTGTATCGACTTAGAGACACATTAGAATAATTTTTTGTTTAAATGACTACCAAGAATAAACTACATTTACACATGCAGGTCATGGTACAAGAATCTAAGTAGTTTATTTAATAAGTGTATTATACTTATTGTACAGATGTTGTTGCCAATTAGGATCTTTTATGATTGAAAGTGGGATTTAAAAATCTAAGATAACAATGGTGTGTGAAGATTAAGCTTTTTATGGGGTTTGAGATATCATGTTTAGAGCAGGCCGCCATGGGATGAACTTACAGAGGGGATTCTAAGGGTAATGGGTGGTATTCGATCGAATGAGGGGCTGACTAATATGGCGACAAGTGAATGGTAACCAAATGTGGGGCTACCAAAGTTAGAAACATGCTATTTTCCAAGTTTGGAAAGGAAATCAATGGGTGGGTTAGAGGAATTTGAGTGGCGGATATGAGTAATAAATAGAAGGAAGTGGGTGACAATCATGTTGGTTCGAGCTTAGAGTCGAGAAAGGAATATGAGGGGGTTGAGTGGGTATCATGGAGATAAATAGGAACATATTTTCATAAAATGTTATCCCTAGAATCCTAATTATCGTGGAAAAGGTTCTCCAGGTGCATGTTTATGGTGAGTTGAAATGTTGTTAACATAAGCAACCACTGACCTAAAGATGTTTGTGGTAGAGCTTTTTGAATGGGAGTTGATTGTTGCTAGATTCAGACGAGATTAGTTTGAGTAAGTAGGTGTCTATGTAAAAAGCTTCAGCCTAATAGACATGTGAAGACAAGATTGTAAGAGAAGATTATGTATCGTGTTATTTATCAATCAAATCATACTACCCGAGTTCCCATTTTGTTAGGAAGTTTTGGGATATGAGAATTGTATACGGATTTTGTGAGTGTCAAAGAGGCTAATGGAAAACATAAATTTTGAATTCTCCATCATGGTTACATTGAAAAGATTTAATTTCTAGGTCAAATTGAGTGCAAACAAACTTACAAAAGTGAATAAATTTAACAATGTGTTGCATTTCTGACACATGGGTAAACCCATAAGCTATGTGAGAAATGATTAATAAATCTAATGTATTATTTAACCCACTAACACTTTATAACACCCCTCACATCCAAAATTTGAAATATCATTTAACAAAAATATGTTTAAAAGTTTTTTCATATTTTAATTGCGAAAAACGATCCCAAAACGTAATTCTTCCAAAATATAGTTTGGAAAAAAAAAACATGCAAGAGAGTCACAAAAATATCAAAACCAATGTCAAACAAGTTAAAGCAATAATCAAAATGATGTCTAAATATCCAAAGCTTCTTAATCTTCTAAGCTTCTAAAAACATCCACTAACTTGCAAAAATTTATTAATGTGTAGGTTAGGTTATGGGTAGCTTAATGAGTACAATCTCAAGGTTAGACATTATATAGATAGTATATGAATGAACACTCAATTCAAATCAAAATATGTGAAACCCTTAAATTATCAAAATCACAAAAACATCATTGAAACTCAAGTTGGGATAAACTATAGCATAAGTCAAAGTGCATTATCATAATTGTCAATTCTCATATAAACTTCACAAGTAAAGGATCAACATAAATTATATGTACTGTAATAAGGTGCTTCTCAACAATAACAATTAAAACAAGATCATATAGATACTTAAAAGAGTAAAAGCCATCAAATTTGGGAAGAAAAAATTTTAATCACAAAACATGTCAATAAATAGTATTTCAAGTAATCACCACATGTCACCACATAACACCACATATATTGATGTACTCATTATGACCATACAAGTCTCAATCGTTCCTAACAGGAATGAATTAACTGAAGAAAAGAAACTCGACAACATTATATGTAACGTCTACAAATTCAGGCTAGATTTAAGATATAGTAAATAATTATAGCAAAAGATTTAGTAATTGTAATGACTATCTCGTGGATATGAGGAGCGCTTAAAATCTGACTTCGTATGAAGAAGTTTTGCTTCTCTGAAGTTTCGTCATCAAACCGACACTGCTATACGCGACTACACATCATAAAAAGTGAATTAGAGATAAGATGATTATTAGCCTAAGTAATCTAATCGAAAGTCATAGAAATCATAAAAGTGGGAGCATTCATACAGAGAACATCTAAATCTGACTTCGTATGAGGAATTTATATTTTTTGAAGTTTCGACACAAAAGTGTGGACACAGAAACTGAAATTAAAATTAGCCGATTGTTAGGCAAAACAATCTAAATGAAAATCAAAGATCTTGTGAATAAGAATTTGTCGATATAAAGGCAGTCAAGAATCGATGTCATATGAAGGAGTTATCAGTTTTATATGGACTTTAACAGTGTAAGCCTATAAAAATAGAACTTTAAAAATGGAGTGTGAATTAGCCGACGAAGTCTAAACGAAAGTTATAGTACTCGTTGATAGCTACACATGGATATAAAGAAAACGGAAAACGGATTTCGTATGAGGAACAAATGAATTCTAAAAATATATTTAAAAAATTGTGTGCACCGACAGCATACGCAACGCACTGACAGCAGACGCGGTCCACCCAGATTGTGATATGAGGCAGCTCGTGACTGGAGCCACGCCAAACACCCCGACAAGATATGCGGCTCGCACCATACCAAGTGAGTGGCACGCCCCCTTTTTCATCCTATATATTGCTGCCAAAATCAACTAATCTCCTCACATACCTTTTTTAGAACTTTATCTTGAAATCTCTCTCTCTCTCTCTCTCTCTCTCTCTCTCTCTCTTTCTCTGTCAGCCTGTCTCTCTCTTAATTTCAAACTTTATCTAGAATTTTAAAGTATTAGCAAGGCTTTGAAGAATCAAATAGCTAGAAAATAGAAGCTTCCAATTCAAATTTTTTCCTACAAATTTTCCAGACTTTCTGTCAGGAAACTCTATAAGTTAAGCTGCACTTATTATACTTTAAGTGTAACTTGTATTTAGAGTCATAGTCATTATTACCAACCTATAAATAAGATTTATCATTCTAAGTGATAATATCGATTGATCTACTTAAAGGAATGATTTCTAGGTTGGATGTAGTGAGGTGTTTAAACTGGGATTTCCAAACACTATACTCTGTATGCCAACTGGACCCTACCTCTGATATAATCTACCTAGTTATTCCTTACTGATAGATCTAGATGTAAAAATTCGTACTAGTGAGGAATCTGTAATATCATTATTCACCAAGGAATATAAGACTAAGAATAAGTGATATGAATACCTGGGTCACATCAATGGAAAAGCTAAAGTGTTAGGCAAAGCGTTGCCTGAATTTTGAGTTGTCCACTTTTAACAAGTTGTGCATAATTACTTTCATTTTACACATAGATATGAAGTATTTAGATAATTAATTGCTATATGTGCTTATTATCTTTGTCTAAGATGTTCTGTGTTAGATGAAACAACATGAGATGATTTTTATTTAATCACATATGTATTTTCAGAATTATAATATATTGGGTAGAGATGGGTGATGAGAGATGAAAAATGATGAAGAGAGGCCATGACATTGCTAGTTATTTTGCGATGTAGTCATCTAACAGAGTATAAATGACGACCACATACTATATTAGATAGTCCAGTGGAACACTTGCAGGTTCGTAACCTATGAGTTATGAACTACATGTTCATGCAATATACTCTATTTTCCAATGGATGCCTTATTGATATAGAATCCACGAAGCAATATTGTTTACCTATAGCTTGTGATGATCCTAAGGATAGGTCATTGGATATGAATTTATAAGAAAAAAGGGATGCGTAACCGAGTTAATTATTTGATGTGAAATATAGGATTAAAAAAATAATTATATTATTGTGGGTTGAAAAACCTATGTACTTACCAAGCCACCCATCCTGGCCCATTCAATTTCTTTGTATCACATGTAGTGGTACGAAGCTACACGAATAGTGATGTGTGGTTATGATGAGAGATTCGAAGAGGTGTAGGCCCTTAGTATAATAAGAAGTTGTAAGTCATATTAAGACCAGTTTATACTTATGTTTTATATCAGTTATGACATCCCAAGTTTTTATATATTAAATGAAAACCTTCTATTCGTCAATACTTTGATTAAATGAAATGTTTTGGGAACAAATTCCTGATATGTGCATTTTATGAACCTATTTTGCATGTCTATTTCTATCTTTTCATTGCATTTTAGTTCATAATTCTTGCATTTAGTGAATTGTTTGGGCACTAGAATGTTTTATTCGCAATTCCTAGCATTTCACTATTTTTGATTAATTTTGTAGGCATTATGGACCTTGGAGAATTGGAACTATGGAGGCAAGCTTGGAGCTTGGAACTTGTAGCTTGGAGCTTGGAGGATTGGAGCATGAAGAGAAGATAGACCGGTCATGCCATGGAAGAAAATATGAATACATAACTAGATTCGTTTCATATCATCATAGCAAAGGACTATGTTTGAAACATGGTTTGTGTCACACCGACACAGGTCGTGTTTGTCCTTTTTTATTTGATATTTGAGCAACATGAATATAGGTAAAGCTAGACCGAAGGTAGAGAAAAGTTTGAAGATTTTTTTAGTTTATGTAAGAAGCACAACCTTGATCCAAAAAGCACGGCCATACCAAAAACATACGGTCAAAACACATCGCCATGCTAAAAACACATGGGAAAAAGTATAACATCCCAGAAATTCCAACAAATTTAAACCTTTCAAAATAACCCATTTACTAATAAAAGTGTTTACAACCCCATTGTTTCCAAAGCATTATTTAAAATCAGAGTCTCCTAAGATCCAATCAGTTATAAAACCAAGGATGTTTACAGCCACACATTCGCCTTACCATGGTCCTCTGAGCACCTGAAGCAATAAACTAAAACTGTAAACACATGTCTGGCCCCAGCCTTGGGCCGAAATACTAGGCATGTCTACAATGGGCCCAGTCATCCTCAGAATGGAATACCCTCGTATCATAAGCATGTTGGTCCAATCAACCATCGGGATGGAATACCAAACATTTTGGGTCCAATCAACCATCGGTTTGGAATACCCCAGGTCTATTGACTGATGCACAAAGTAGTATGGTCTCACAATATACCATACAATCATGTCAGGTCCAATCAACCATCAGGTTAGGATTCCAACATACAACGGGTCCTTTCATCATTAGGATGGAATACTCCCGGGCCCAATCAACCATCGGGTTGGTATGCCCCTGGCCTGTTAGCTTACGCACAAACCAGTAAAGCCTTAACCACCACCCAAATATATAACCAGTCAACAGACTCTCGAGTAGATCTACATATCACTAAGCGTAGCATCATCCTATATACCAGATACCGATCTAATAGATCACTACATCACGATAACAAACCATCACATAATAGGATATCTAATCCAATGGGCCTGCTTGGTGCCTTTGACGCGTAAGTACAGTGAGGAAAACTCACCTCTCTATCTGATCAGTAGCTGATGAGGTCCCGACTCTGAAACTGAGTTCCAACCGACACCTATCCCTCCAAGTGACCAACCACAATCAAAATCCCAAAATACCCTTAAGTCAAACTTGGTCAAAGTTAATGTCAAACTGGTCAAAATCCATAAGTCCACTAAGTCAACCAAAGTGAGTCAACCCAGCCATGTCACTACAGAACGAGTACGTGGGGCGACTCCAAAGGTACAATGGGCGTACTCGCATGCTGACCACCATTGGGGTGGTTAACCTCGTACGTAGGGCATACTCCGAGTACGTGGGGTGTACTCCTAGAAGTCTCAAAACCCAATAAGTGCTTCATGACTTAAGGACTCACAACCATTTTTTAGACCCATGGCTAAAATACCCTCAAGAGTCATAAAGTTTTCAACTTTATGACTTTGCATGGCCATTACGAGCATAACTCCACTTCTTAATACATTAAGACCTTCTAAATGATGCATGGAGAAAAACCTTCCACTTGAATTCCATTTTTATGACTCAATACCCTTCCAAGGGTTTGAAAGGATAGCTCAATGGGTCAAGAACATGCTATGTTCATGAATCATCATTTTGGGACAAAAGAGTGTCTTTAAAGAGCAACATCTAGATCTATAATATGGAGTGGTAAAGATGCAAGTTTTATACCTTCAAGATGTCGCAAACCAAGTAGAAATCCTAGATCCAAAGTGTGCCCAACTCCAATATCTTCTCACCACCTTTTTTCCCTCTTTAAAACACTCCAAAAACTCACTTCAAGGTTCAAAATGGCTGCAACAACTAGCCTAGGGTAATGTTTCCATATCCCCACATTGAGTCACTCAGACGACCTCCTCAAGACAGGATCCGAACCAAAAGTCGGCTCATTTAGGTGGCTGTCTACCCATACCTTTATTGACTTGTTAACTTTCATCACTGAAGCAACCATCACCACCCTATCAAAATTCGGGCATCCACTACCTCCACTGATTCTTAAGAAAGTAAAACCATCTCAGAACAGAGATGATACAATATCTCTCACAATTTGAACCATTTGAAACCCTTCTGACCCTGACTTATCTTGCTTATTCCACTGTGGAATAAGAACTCCTGACCAACCCCTACTGATGAACCCTTCATCCAAAAAAAAGGTGGCTCCAACCATGAGCCTTATCTAGATAACCACTACATAGAGGCACAAACAATGTCATCATTTCCACAACTTCCTAGCTAATATCGAATGTATAGAGAGAGAGATCCACAAATTCAGGGACTCTCAAGGCTAAAAACACTGAATCATCTCTATCAATATGCTTCCCGAGGCCAAAAGCCCATTATATCAAAATTTCTGAACCCAATACCCAGGACTGACATTCATCCATTCAATAAATCCACCCCTTGCCTGAGAGTATGATCACTACCAACCACGTGGAAAAGAACTCAAACATATAAATCATAAATTTTCCACCAATTCCAAATCTGTAATATACACTAAAATCCATTAATTAACCTATGACTCCTTGTCATGCCATTCCAACCACTGCTCCTACGAGTGAAGATGAGAATTCCAAGAACCTTCACGTTTACCTCCAATCCTTAACAACTCCGGTGTAACCCCATCTGGCAAGACACCCTAGACATAACGAAGATCTTTTGATTTGAGACTTCATAACTGATTTTCGACCTTGATGATCAACCCCTAAAAACAGCTTGCGAACAAACGGGAGTATAATGCAACATTTCATAGACTTTCTGATATACGACTGATACTCCCAACAACCTTTAATTGTTCCCTTTGTCCAAACCAGTTGAATTGTGAGCCTCCCGACTTTCATCAACGCACCAACACCAAAAGTACCTCATGCAGAAGAATGAACAAACATGATCATTGAGCCTACAGATGATGTTTGGATTGCTCCCAATATTACACCAGTCTTTTCGATACTACATCATTTGCCTAGCACCCTAGGGCCTAAGGATACTCACCTCATTCCATCACCTTCCAGGGACCTAAATAATGTCCCTCTCAATGCTAACCAATAACAACAATGACATAATATTACCACACATAATTTTCCCTTTTCATAACACGTTGCTACCAATTCAAATCCCTACGAAAACATGGCGACACACAACCCAAGAATAGGATAAACGGTCGTACTCTTGATCCAATTCAAAGGCTATAACCCCAAAGAACCATACATATAATTCGAACCAAGTGCTCTGATCCTATCTAGTCCATCCCACATAGACCCCTCTCAACAATACAAATACTGAATTACCACAATGCACATCCTTCGAGGACCCACAACGTCATCCAAAAAGAGATGAAATACCAAAGTTCTATCGAAATGAAAAGCCTCAATCCTTAACAGAATACATCCTCAATATCGGCTGAAACAAGATCCCATATTTGATTGAGGCTGAACAGATTCCACCAATATGCAACTAGCTCGAGAAGACATCCAAGGTTCTTAAATGCTACCAAAACCTGAGCCTACTACGATCCAAAATTCACACCACCATTGACGATAAACATACCTAGAGACCAAAGCAATATAAAACATAATAAACTTCATAATAGGTTGACACATCCATAGAATTTCAACTACCACAACTCGAAACTTTCAAAGAACCTTCTATGAATGATGAACGATACGACCAATAATCAAGGATGCATTGACATTAGATCTAATGAACCAAAACCTGCATGGAGCTGATCGTACCCAATTCTAAAACTGATTCCATGATCGACCTCTGACCAAGAAAGACTATAATTAGAAATCCATAACATACCCTCCTAGCCTGCAATCCTAACTGTTAATCCGGTACCTGACCTACCTATATCCCAAGAACACGGACCCTTGATCACATCACAAAGCATCCATAACACATCAATCCACATGAGGACTCCTACACTGACATATTGTCGCCAAATATCACGACCCATAGACCCCATGTTGATTTTACATCCTAACTCTGAAATTCACAAGCCTACTCAACCCAAACCGATATCTCCTCTGAGGCCCAAAACAATTACCAGACAAACCCTCATGCCTAAGCAACCATAACCAAAAGATCGATAGGTACGAAACCATTACCATGAGTCATGGTATCAAACCATGATATCTTCCCTGGCCAGCCCATAAAATCCTTAAAACTCTCCTTGATTCTAGTATGGATCTTGTGCTTCTAGTAGTACGGGCCCAATACTACCTTTCACACCTATCCATACGTTCCTCAAGGATTATCTCGGGTCCTCCAAGACTTACTCATAAAAATACTCTCGATACCTTCTCAAAAATGAAATAATCTCACTAAAATACTTCCTAGGATCTCCTAGCATTCCACACCTCCCCTGCCATCAATGTCTGCCAACCACTTCAGGAATACAATTACATGCGACAAAGATTAAATAATCTTCCGACTAAAGAACCCAACCCTACAACGGTTAGAATCAAACGAGAGTTGCGCAATAGGGCCAAATCCTTCACTATGATATTATTTAACCCCCATAGCATGTAACTTAATGTATTCATTTGATAGTTAGCACATATTAATGTGAGTCCCACAAACCATAAAGCAAGCAACATTCGAGCAGCGGAGTCGACTGGCACCAAGATACAATACTATCAGGCAAATCCTTTTATGAAATTCTCGATCTCTAAATCCTAGCATCTCATATACACCTTCATCCTTTCCTCACTCTCTCAAGAGTGACTAATCATTCCTCGCGCTGACCCGCTATGCACTGCACCCACTCATGAAACTCCCACCAACCCTGCAACAATCATGTATACTAATCATACTGTAACCCCCGTAGATCCGGGCTAGCCAATTTAGAGGTAATAGGGGTCGAAAATGACTTTTCGACAAAAGATTATTTAGAATAAAAAATATTAACCAAGTTGTATAATATGTCACAAGGTTTCCGTACATATAAAGAGCATCGAAATCGGAGTTATAACGAAGAAGTTATGACCCGTCGAAGTTTCGCGACGGAACCGGCACGGCACCGGGAAGCGTAAATAGTGATTTTACGATGGAGTACTTTTAGCCTTAGTGATCTAAACGAAAGTTGTATAATATGTTAAACCAAAAAAATCCATGAAAAGAACGCCTAAATCTGACTTCGTATGAAGAAGTTATGATTTTTCTAAGATTCGGCTTAGCAATGCACGGCCCGAAACTCGAATTTTAGTTCGAGCGGTTTTCGGCGTACGTGACTTAAATGAGAGCTGAATATCTCATTAATAGGAACTTAACAGTAAAAAGACAGACGAAAACAGAGTCCGTATTGAAGGAGTTACGAATTCTTCGCGGTCATTTAACAATCTAAACGCCTCGTACTGTTAAATTTAAGATCGCTCGATAATTAGTCGACGGAGTCAAAATGAAAGTTGTAGATATTATTTTTACCTACGTGTGGATATAAATAACGTCAAAAACGGAGGTCATATGTGAAAGTTACGAATTTTAGAAGTCGGAAGTGTGTTGTGCGAAAATGGGTGATGTGGCACAATCTTGGCCATTGCTTTCTCCCCAAGTCTTGCCACTAGATGGTGACATGTGGCACCAAGTTCAGCCATTTTCACCCTATAAATAGAACCTCTCCCACCCTCATTTTCTTCACACCTTTCTCGTTCTTTCTTCTCTTTACTCTCTCTCTAGAACCTCTCTCTAGCTCTGAAACCCCCCGAAAAGCCTAGGGAACCTCCCTAGCACAAGGCGGAAGCCCCTGAGTGCTCGACGGCTCCGAGAAGAAGAGCTTTTCTGCATGGGAATGCTGCTCCAAGCAAAGCCTGGTTTTTTATAAAACCCATTGTAAGTGAGCTACGCCTACGCTAGTTTTAATATAGTTTTTATTTAATTATATTAACGTTATTAAGAATATATAATAAGTAATTGGGCTATTATTATGGGTTATATAACTATTATTTAATGGTTATATAATAGTAGTAATAGCTAGACTATTAATTAGTCTCGGTGAATAATAGACTAAACTCTAGTGGTAATAATACTAGGTTTCGTCGAAGGAAATTATTTTTTTCAAGAAGTGAAGCGTTGTATGAGTTCGGAATCACCACCTTTTCAAGTGAGTGCATAGTTACTTTCATCTTACACATAGCTATGAAGTATTTTATATAAACTACATGCTATGTGTGCATATTATCTGTATACTTGTTGTCTAAGTTGGATGAACGTTTTTATACATGTTTTAGACGATTTAAACTCTATACGTATTATATATACACGAATATGTTGGGTATGACACGGGTAGATGAATGATGAGAGATAAAAGATGATGTGAGTAAACATTGGCAGCTATAGACTTAGTGCCTAACTAATAAACATCAGCAGCTATGGACTTAGTGCCTATTGGACAAACACCGGTGGCTATGGATTTAGTACATGTTAAGGAATTGGTAGCTATGGACTTAGTACCTATTAGATAAACACTGGTAGCTATGGATTTAGTACCCGATGAATAGACTATAGCAGCTATGGAATTAATGCTTTATGAACGAACATTGGCAGCTATGGATTTAGTGCCAGTCCTATAACCCTGGAAGTAAGGGACTTCAGAATAGACGAATGCAGAATAGATGACTCTTAGGATAAATCCTTAAGAGTAAAAAAGATAATGGGGATGGGTAATTGGGTTGATTGTTTGATTGTTTAAACATAATAATTATATTATTGTGGGTTGAAAACCCTATGTACTCACCAGGTTTCCCAACCTGACCCACTCAGTTTATTTATTCGCAGGTGTTGATATGAAGTCACATTACACTGAGAGATTAAATAGATGTAGATCACTAGTGTAAATAAATGTAAGTTCTGTTTATGCTTATGTTCCTGTATTGACGATGACATCCCAAACGTTTTAAAATGAATAAAACACGTTTCTTCAAAAATGTTTTAATAACATATTTATCGTGTTTTTCTGGGAACGAATTCCGCAACATTTTTATTAAAAGAAGAACTCTGATTTTTATAAAGCATAAACAAAATCGGTCTTTTCTGTCCGTGAAAATGGGGATACCACACATACATAACATTGGATCATATAGACAGTTAAATATTCAATTCTACCCTAAGCCCTTCGTCAAACAAGAACAGAAAATAAGGGTAAACTAAACATTCTCAAGATATAGAATCTTAATTATGTACAACTAAGATGTATATACTAAGCAACTATAATAATGATGTCAATTTCATATAAGGAATATCCTACGCTATTAAACATCATATAATAAAGCAATTCTATCATGCAATTCCTAAAGATCCCTAGCCTATCACTAGCGTGTTGTTCTAACATGTTACAATATCAAATATTAGTGTGCTAACTTGGGGGTCAACTTATTGGCTCCGACTGATCGTACACATTGCGTCCTCTATGATTATTTTGAAAACAATTTGAAAATCATTTTTAAAACCTTTTTCTTTAGTTTGAGATTGGATTCACATCAGTGTTCCTCCAATTCACTCAAATCAAGGCTCTAATACCAACTTACAACATCCTAAAAAGTCTAACAAATTTAAACCTTTCGAAACAACTCGTTTACTAATAAAAATGTTTGAAAAACAATTGTTTGCAAAGCATTATTTAAAAT
Source organism: Lactuca saligna (assembly GCF_052625555.1). Classification (NCBI taxonomy): domain Eukaryota; kingdom Viridiplantae; phylum Streptophyta; class Magnoliopsida; order Asterales; family Asteraceae; genus Lactuca; species Lactuca saligna. Next base: position 62,992,342 of record NC_136425.1, read on the forward strand.
CAGAGGTTCCCAAGATCCAATCTGTTGTAAAACAAAGGATGTGTACGGTTATGACTTCACCTTGCCACGGTCCTCTGAGCACCTGAAAAAATAAACTAAAACTACAAGCACAAAGCTTAGTGAGTTTCCCCAAAATACCACCACACAAATAGATAACATATACAAACAAGCATGCTCAAATACTCATTCCTAGTCTAATCAGCTGCAGACTGGAATACCAGGCATGTCTACGATGGGCCAAGTCATCTTGGGGATGGAATACCCTCGTATCATAAACATGTTGGTCCAATCAACAATCGGGTTGGAATACCAAACATATCAGGTCCAATCAACCATCAGGTTGGAATACCCAAGGCTAGGGCTGTAAACGAACCAAACGAACACAAACAAGGTCTTGTTCTTGTTCGTGTTCGTTCATTTAAGTTAGCCGAACAACAAACGACACGAACGGATAAACGAACGAGATTTTCTTGTTCATGTTCATTCGTTTAACAAATTACTTTGTTCATGTTCGTTCATTTATGTTCGTGAACATGCTAAACGAACATAAACGAACAAACATAAACGAACAAAGATAATAAAACACAATTGAACATATATATGAACATAAACTAACATATATTATAGCAATATAATAAAAAATAATTGAATATAGATGAATATAAATAAACTTAAACGAACGAACATAACCGAACGTAAATGAACATCATAAACGAACGTTCACGAACATAAATGAATGAACGAGACCATTGTTCATGTTCGTTCATTTAACTAAACGAACGATAATTTTTGTTCATGTTCATTCATTTATTAAATAAACGAACATAAACGAACTTTCCGCCGAACAGTTCACGAAAGGTTCGCCGAACGTTCAGTTCGTTTACAGCCCTACCCAAGGCCTATTGATTGATTCACAAAGTAGTCTAGTCTCACCATATACCATACAATCATGTCGGGTCCAATCAACCATCGGGTTGGAATACTCCATGCCCAATCACCCATCGGGTTGGAATGCCAACATATAATGGTTCCTGTCATCCTTGGGATGGAATACCCTCGGGCCCAATCAACCATCGGGTCGATATGCCCCAGCCAATTCGCTTACGCACAAAGCAGAAAAACGTCAACCACCACCCAAATATATAACCAGTAAACAGACTCTCGGACAGATTTACAGATCACAAAGCATAGCATCATTCCTATATACCAGGATACTGACCTAACAGATCACTACAGCATGATAACATATTATCACATAATAGGATATCTAATCTAATGGACCGGCCTTGGTGCCTTTGACCCATAATTACAATGAGGAAAACTCACCTCTCGATTTGATCAATAGTTGATAAGGTCCGGACTTTGAATCTCAGCTCCAACCAACGCCTATCCTTCCAAGTCACCAATCATAATCAAAATCCCGAAATACCCAAAATACACGTAGGTCAAACTTGGTCCAAGTCAATCTCAAACTGGTCAAAATCCATAAGTCAATTGAGTCAACCCAACCAATTCAACCCAACCGAGTCAACACAATCGACTCACCACAGAATGAGTACGTGAGGTGTACTCCGATGGTACATTGGGAGTACTCGCATGTTGACCACCACCGGGGTGGTTGACCTCGTACGCAGGGCGTACTGTGAGTACACGAGGCGTACTCCTAAAAGTCTCAAAACCCAATAAGTGCTTGATAGATTAAGCACTCATGATCATTTTTCAGATCCATGGCTAAAACACCCTCAAGAGTCATAAAGTTTCCAACTTTATGACTTTCCGTGGCCATTAAGAGCATAACTCCATTTCTTAATCCATTAAGACCTTCAAAATGATGCATGGAGCAAAACCAACCACTTGCATTTCATTTTTATGACTCGAGACCCTTCCAAGGGTCTGAAAGGACAACTCAATGGGTCAAGAACATCTATGTTCATGAATCATCATTTTGGGACCACAGTTTCGAGTTAATAAGTGGACAATTCAACAATGTTGAGTCAGTAAGTGGATAATTCCACGGCAACATGAGTTGAATATACAAAATACAAATAAGAAAACTACATGGCTATCAAAAGACTCCCTTGTAGTTGGACTTAAACTTATGACATTGGGATTGATTGTTAACTACTTTGATTGGTGTTATTGGTATAAAACATGTAACCAATCTAGGTAAATCCAAGGAAATTTTTGGAAAAGTTTTTTATTGGTTAACAAATAGTTAGATTCGTTTGTTGTCATGTTTTGAAAAATGAAGATGGTTAAGCATATTTTTCATCTGTGCCATCCCCATTTTCATGGCCAGAAAATACTGATTTGTTTATGATTTATTGAAAATCAAAGTAATCTTTAAAAGAAAAATGTTGTGTAATTTGTTCGCAAAAGAAAATATGATAAAGATTTTATCAAAGTATTTCTAAAGAAATGTATTTCATTATATTAAAACCTCGGGATGTCATTGTCAATACAGATCAAAAGCATAAATAGAACAACATAGGCCTTACCACATTTTTTTATATCTACTGGCCGATAATCTATAATCCCTCATCAAGTCATCCAACTATGCTATTGTGTCACTACCTGTAATACAAGAAACTGAGTGAGTCAGGCTTGGGAGCCTGGTGAGCAAATACAGTTTTCAACCCACAATAATCAAGTTTATTAATTTCATCACATCAATCAACCCGATTACCCGTTCCCGTTATCCTCACTTTCTGTCCCTAACGCATCTAATTCAAGGGACCTAGCCTAAGGATTTTCATCGGGAGGGAAACTACTGCTAAGGGGGTTCCTCATCAATAAATGTTTGTAAGGCAACCTTGAGGGGGATGGAGTACACCGGTGAACACATCCTTCACAAACACCTACAGGTTGTGAGCCTACTAGCATTCTACTAGACTGTCTAGAATAGTTTGTGGTCGTCATCTATATTCTGCTAGATGACGGGAACATCATCAACGTCGAGGTCTCTCATCATTTTATTTCATCGCACATCAACTATTTCATCTACCCATTTTTTACCCAACATATTTGTAGATATATAAAATAGATATACAGTTAAAATCATTAAAAACATGTATAAAATTGTTCATCCAACATAGATCTCAAATAAACAGATAATATGCACAAATAGTACGTAATTTATATAAAATATTTCATATCTATGTGTAAGATGAAAGTGACTATGCACTTACCTGATAAAGTGGTGATTCCAATTTAGACAGCGCTTCGCTTCTTAAAAATATGAGTTCCTTTGACGAAATCGGGAGGTTTGTTGAAAATCGGGCTCTGTGGGGATAGAACTTTCCGAACCGAAAGAACTCTTTTTTTCAAAGCCTACGGGCGCTCCGGGGCTTTCTTCTAGTGCTAAGGAGATTTCCTAGGCTTGGGGTGTTTGGGAGGTTTAGAGAGAGTGTGTAAAGAGAGAAAGAATTGGATTTGAGGTGTGAGAAATGTATTGCCCTCGCATCTCTATTTATAGGTCGGAGCGTCGCAGTTTGTTGGGCGTACCCTCGATGGTATGTTGCACGTAAGGGGCATGTGTCACACATTGGATGGTGCATTGTGGTTCGCTTCGAATCGGTCAAAGGAAGAGACTGATGGGCGTACCTTCAGTGTACACGGGGCGTAGTCATACGTTGGGCACTGAGATTCTACGCCAAGGCGTGCGAGGACCATGTGTTAGTATATGAATGCGAGACTGTGGAGATCAAGAAAGGGTCTGGATCATGCCATGTCATCACCCTTCGCATCAGCCTCACAAATTCCATTCCCGACTTCTAAAATTTGTAACTTTCGCATACGAGCTCCGTTTTCGACGTTCTTTATATCCACGTGTACGTGGGACCGTACTCTACAACTTTTATTTAGACTCTGTCGGCTAACTTTTAAATTATTATTAAAGGTATATTTTTAACAAACCAGACATGAAAAGTCCATTAAAATTTCATAACTTTGTCATCTGACGTCCGTTTTCGTCTGTCTTTTTTACCGTTAGGCTACTATTAATGAGATCTTCGATTCTCAATTAGGTTGTGTCGGCTAAAAATCGGTCGATCTAATATTCGAACTCTGGGCTGCATACTGCTATGCCGAAACTTAGAAAAATCATAACTTTCTCATACGAAGACAGATTTGATCGTTCTTTTTATGCACACTCTCGGTTTAATGTATACTATGAATTTTGTTTAGATCGTTAAGGCAAAAAAGCACTTTATCATAAAATCACTTCTTACATCACACAGTGTCGTACCGGTTTTTTCGCGAAACTTCGACAGATCATAACTTCTTCGTTATAACTCAGATTTTGGCATTCTTTTTATCTCCGAAATCCTTGTTGTGATCACTAAAACTTTCTTCATATAAATTGGGTTTATCTAACATTTTATTTTTGATGCTTATTTTCATTCTTAATTTATTATATTATTATAAAAAAAGTATAAATTATATAAGTTCACATAATAATCAAATAATTCCTTTTTGTTACTTCAAAATGAGTTATAATGGTTGACCATAAATATTACATCATCATAACAATACTTAGCCTAGATACACGGGTGTTATTGTTCTCTCCCCCTTAGGATGATTTTGTTCTGGAATCATGTATCAGCAAACAGATGTGGATAGCGACTCATCATGTCACTCTTTGTTTCCAAGATGAGGTTTGGTCCATTTGTATGTTTCCATCGCACAAGCACTAAGTCGACCATCTTGTGTCGCAAATTCTTCGTCTTACGGTCAACAATCGCCTCAGGCTCTTTGATTAGCCTCTTATTTTCATCCATTCTTAACTCTGGAATTGGAATTATGTTGGGAACTTCTCCCATGATCTTCCTCAAATAACACACATGGAAGGTGTTGTGAGTACCATATAGTTATTCCGGTAATTCTAGCTTGTAAGCTTGGTTCCCAATCATCTAAAGAACTTTGAATGGCCCAATAAACCTTGGACTCAACTTTCCTCTTTTCCCAAATCTTATAAGTCCCTTCCGCAGTGAGAATTTAAGCAAATCCGAATCTTTAACTTCGAATTTCATCGGCCGTCTCTTCTTGTCATCATAGCTCTTTTGACGATCCTAAGCTGCTAACATCCTTTCTCTAATCACCTTTAGCTTTTCAGCAGTCTGATGAACTATCTCGAAGCCCATAAACTGCTTTTCTCTAGCCTCAAGCCAACAACATGGCATACGAAAATTTTGTTCGTACAAGGTTTGATAAGGTGTCCTCTTGATACTCGAATGGTAACTATTTTTGTAGGAAAACTCTACTAAGGGTAAGTGTTCATCCCAATTACCTTGGAATTCTAGGGTACATGATCTCAGCATATCTTCCAGTGTTTGTATCGTTCTTTCGCTCTGACCATCTGTCTGCGGAGGGTAAGTTATACTTAAACACAACTTCGTACCCATTTCCTCTTGCAGAATCCTCCAAAACATTGATGTGAGACGACTGTCACAATTTAATACAATTGTTAAAGGAACACCGTGAAGTCTTACAACTTCCTTCACATAAGAATTTGCAATCTTATCCATAGACCATCTCTTATAGGCTGCTATGAAGTGTGCACTCTTAGTGAACCGATCCACGACCACCCACATCTTGTCATGACCGTTCTTCGTCTTGGGCAACTTAGTCACAAAATCCATGGTGATGTCTTCCCATTTACCCATGGGTACAGGTAAAGGTTCTAAATGCCCATACAGTTTCTGATGTTGTGCTTTAACTCTTGCACATGTTACGCACTCTATCATATACTCTGTAACATCAATCTTCATCGTCAGCCACATGTAGTAGGGTTTTAGATCCCTATACATTTTAGCATTGTCGGGATGAATCGAGTACATGGTGTTGTGAACTTCTTCCATCTGAAGATATCTTACTCCTTTTATCTTAGGAACCCAAATCCTATCTTGCAATACCTTCACTCATTCGCAATTTGTACCGAACACCAACGTTTTTCCCAAACATTCTTCTTTTCAGTCATTTTTCTCCCGATCTTTCTTGATGGTTCCACAATCGTTGAGACAACTTCAATTCTTAACACTCTTGACCTTCTCTTTTCAAGGCTCATTTTTCAGCTTAGAGCATCAGCTACAATATTTGCTTTACCAGGGTGGTAAAGTATCCCACAGTCATAATCCTTGAGTAACTCTAGCCAATATCGTTGTCTCATATTCAATTCTTTTTTATCAAAGAGATACTAGAGACTCTTATTATCAGTGAAAAGTTTTCACTTTGTGCCATAGAGATAATGCCTCCATATCTATAATGAGAATACTATCGCTACTAACTCTAGATCATGAGTGGGGTAGTTCTTTTCGTGCTCTTTCAGTTGTCTTGATGCATATGCTATCACCTTATCTCTTTGGGTTAGAGCACAACCCAAACTAACTCTAGATGCATCGCTATGTACTACAACGTGTTTAACTCCGTCAGGTAAAGAAAGAATTGGTGCTTCACACAACTTCTTATTTAGCTTCTCGAATGCTTCTTCATGCTTCTCACTCCATATATACGTAGCTCCTAGAAAGATTTGAATCTCCATGGGGCTTTTTTGTCGTTCCCACTTCATCACATCTTCAATATTACTTGGCTCAATCATTATTCTTTCTTGGTTAACCACATGACCCAATAATTAGACCTCTCGAGTCCAGAAATCACATTTGGAGAACTTTGCGTACAACTTCTCTTTCTTCAAAACTTCTAACACTTCTTGTAGGTGCTTGCCATGATCTTGTTGGCTCTTTGATTAAATTAGAATGTCATCTATGAACACTATCATGGGTTTATCTAGGAATGGTTTACAAACCCTGTTCATCAAATCCATGAATGTTGTTGGAGGATTGGTTAGTCCAAATTACATAACCAAGAACTCATAGTCTCTGTATCTCGTTCTGAATGCGGTATTCTCGATATCCTGCTCTCTCACCTTTAGTTGATGATATCTTGACCTGAGATTGATCTTTGAGAAATAGCTCGAACCTTGCAGCTGATCGAACATGTCATTAATCTTTGGTAATGGGTACTTGTTCATTATTGTTTCCTTGTTTAGTTCTTTTTAATCTATGCACATCCTCATGCTTCCATCTTTCTTCTTTACGAATAACACCAGAGCTCCCCAGGGTGATGAACTAGATCTAATGAAACTGTTGTCCAACAACTCCTGAAGTTGCATCATACGCTCCTTCATCTCTGTTGGTGCTAATCGGTATGGTGCTTTCACTATTTGTGTTGATCCTGGCAACAAGTCTATTCGAAACTCTACTTTTCTATCAGGGGGCAATCTAGGAAGATCTTCAGGAAAGAATTCTGGATAGTCACACACCACTGGTATTCTTTGCATCTCCTTCTTCTCCTTCTTAGCATCGATCACAAATGCCAAGTATAATGTGCATCCTTTAGACAAACATTTTCTAGCTTTCATCAGGGAAATGATTCCAGAATTCAATTTATGTTTGTCTCCGTCTACCATAAATGACTCTCTTCTAGGTGGGTTTACTATTGCTATATTCTTTTTGCATAGTATTGTTGGATTAGTGTCTAAGCCTAAAACTATATTTGGTATGAACTTTACCCGGTTGTGCATGGTCCTTTTGGGTTGCCTTCACCAAAGCAACTTGACAAGGTAATTTATGGAGAGAGAGGTTATTATGATTTATTAATATATTATATGATTAATGTATTAAATGGGAAATCATATTATTTAATTAATATTAGTCATAAATTAATTAGGAATTGATTTGGTGGCTAAAAGAGATTAAATAAATATAGGGGCTTAAACTGTCAAATGTGTGATAGTTGGTTTTTGGGCCGGGAAACCTAATGTATTAAAGGGTAAATGAAATTATGATGAAAGTCCATCATAATTTCATCCATATGCCTCATTTCAGAAGGTTCCATGGGTTGCTTGGTGATTAAGTTGTCCATTAGGGTTTTGACTGAAACCCTAGTAGCCTATAGTATAAATAGAGACCCCTACATGCAATTTTTGGACTACTTGATTCTAAGTAAACCCTAGGGTCGATTTTAGCATCTATATCCCCTCTCTCATATTGCCTTCTTGCTTTTGTGGTGTTTGTAAGCCATTAGAGGAGTTACACTTCTGACTCTAAGCTCCAACAAGAAGAAGATCCAATATTTTTGAAGAGGTAAACATCTAGATCTGTTATATCTTCATATTTTCGAAATATGTATGCTAGATTAGGGTTTGTAAGTCTTGGATACAATGCATGTACAATAGAGAAACCTAGATCCAAGCATTAGGGTTTGTATGAGCATATAGGAAAGTTCTTGTGTGTAAAACCCATCAAGTATTTCGGCATCGTTGGCACTAAGCCAATCCATTCCCAGTACGACGTCGAAACCATTCAACTCAATGGGTAATAGCTCCTCATGGAATTCTTTTCCGTTAAAGTCGATGATGATGTTCTTAATGCAATCACTAACAGGTATGAATTTTCCACTGGAAACTTCTACAACTAGATCATTATCAAGTTTATCTACAGGTAATGCTAGTATTCCACCAAATTTGTGTGATAGAAAGAAGCAATTTGCTCCAGAATCAAATAATATATTGGCAACTAATCTATTTACAAGAAAGGTACCTGAAGCGACATCTGTTGTGTCCTTTGCAGCTTCCATTGTCATCTGGAATGCTCTAGCTTTTGGCTTTGGAGGAACATTGGGCCTTGATGCCTCCTTCTTCTTTGGCTAGACCCTTGAAATGTGCCCTTTTTCATTGCACCCATAATAAACTTTCTTGTTGAGGGTGCATTCATTATCATAGTGCCCAGCCTTACCACAATTAAAACAGGTGACTTCTCTGTCACATTTCCCATAATGCTTCTTCTTGCATTTCTCGCACCATTTCGCTTTGCCTCCTCCTCCTCTCGAACCAGACTTCGAGAATTTACTTTTCTTTTTGGACTTCAAAGATCCATCGAACTTCCTTTTCTCACCAACCTCAGCTTTCTCCAGACCCTTCTCCCTTATTTGGGTCTTAACATTCTTAGCAGCCTAAATGGCATCTTTCAAAGTGGATGTTTGCTCGACCATTAGACCAAAGTCCATTGGTAATCCGTGGGCAAACATGTTGACCTTGGAGAGTCCATTTGCTGTAAAACTTGCAGCATACTTGGTGACGCTCATTCTTCCCTTCTTCAGATTCTGAAACTCATTGTTGATATCCATAAGATCCTGCTCGGAGCAGTATTGCATTTTCAGTTGAACTAGGAATCTTCCCAAGACATCTTGAAAGCTTCTCCCTTGAACATCGTATCAGCTAGTAGCTTCCACCAGCTTAGTACTCCAGACTTTAACATGGGAACCACGATAGTGGTCTTCTTTTTGTTGTTGCATTCGCAACTCTCAAACATTGTCCTCATCTCGGAGATCCAATCATAACTTCCACTAGTGTTAGGCTTCCAGAAACACACGGTGGTTTGGATGCCATGAAATCCTTATACTTGCATCCACGTCCGTCATTTCCTCCATCTTGTTTATTCCTTCTAACCACTAGCGATTCAGCTTGAACAACGGTCCTACTATAGTTCCCTTCTTCCGACTGTCCATTATTCAGTTCGGATTGTTCAACAGGCATCGTAGGTTCATCCCTATTATTCAGCAATACTTGCATCATTTCTTCCCTCTGTTCGGCCATCATAGCTCGAATCATGGATTGTACTCTAGCCATCATGACTGGCTTAGGTGCAGCTTTTACTATCAGCACTTGTTCAATCCCTTGGGGATGAGGCTATTGATTTCAGTTCCCATTTGCGTTTCCTAGTCGACTTCAGGTTCTCATCATGTTGATCTATACACCAAAGTAGGTGAATTTATATCTTTATTTACGATAGATGTTTTAAATCCTTACCACTCTAAAACGTTACATGCTAGTTCTAATATCGTAGTCGAACGTCTAGAATCATGAACACATAAGGTTTTTAGATCCGGTCGGCAATATACCATAGATCCGAACAAATAATAGCATATAAGGCATCTTTATAGCTATAACATAACTCATTTAGCTCATAAAAGCATTTTACGCATATTTCCTAAAATAAACTAGTGCTTGTGTCTAAAATATACCAGACATTCATCTCACAATCATCGCTTAGAATTCTAAGTTTAACTATAAAAATCCTACAAATTCCTAGTTTGATTAAACTAATGCTCTGATACCAACTGTGACATCCTCATTTTCACGGCTAGAAAAGACCGATTTGTTGCTTTATTTGAAAATCATAGGCATCTTTTATAGAAAATTCTTGCGGAATTTGTTCCCAAAATAAAATATGATAAAGATTTTATCAAAGTATTTTTCGAAGAAATGTATTTCATTATATTAAAACCTTGTGATTTCATTCTCAATTCAAATCAAAAGCATAAATAGAACAACACAGGCCTTACAACATTTATTTATATCTAGTGGCCTATAATCCGTAATCCCTCATCAAGTTATCCAACTATGCTCTTGTGCCACTACCTGTAATACAAGAAATTGAGTGAGTCAGGCTTGGTATCCTGGTGAGCACATAGGGTTTTTAACCCACAATAATTAAGTTTATTAATTTCATCACATCAATCAACCCGATTACCCATTCCCGTTATCCTTAAATTTTGTCCCTAACGCATCTAATTCAAGGGACCTAGCCTAAGGATTTTCATCGGGATGGACACTACTGCTAAGGGGTTTCCTTATCAATAAATGTATGTAAGGCAACCTTGAGGGGGATGGAGTACACCGGTGAACACATCATTCACAAACACCTACATGTAGCGAACCTGCTAGCGTTCCACTAGACTGTCTAGAATAGTCTGTGGTCGTCATCTATACTCCGCTAGATGACTGGAACATCATCAACATAAAGGTCTCTCATCATTTTATTTTATCACACATCAACTATTTCATCTACCCATTTTTTACCCAACATATTTGTAGATATATAAAATACATATACAGTTTAAATCATTAAAAACATGTATAATATCCAACATAGATCTCAAATAAACATATAATATGCACAAATAGTACGTAATTTATATAAAATACTTCATATCTATGTGTAAGATGAAAGTGACTATGCACTCACCTGATAAAGTGGTGATTCCAACTTGGACAGTGTTTCGCTTCTTAAAAATATGATTTCCTTTGATGAAACCAGGAGGTTTGCTGAAAAACAGGCTCTGCGGGGGCAGATCTTTCAAAACCGAAAAACTCTTTTTATCGGAGCCTTTGGGCACTCCGGGGCTTACTTCTAGTGCTAAGGAGGTTTCCTAGGCTTTGGGGTGTTTGGGAATTTTAGAGAGAGAGTAGAGAGCGAAAGAATTGGATTTAAGGTGTGAGAAATGTGTTGCCCTCGCATCTTTATTTATAGGTCGGAGCCTCACAATACGATGGGCGTACCCTTGGTGGTACATTGCGCATAAGGGGCACGTGTCACTCTTCAGATGGTGCATCGTGCCTAGCTTCGTACCGCATAAATGAAGAGACCGTTAGGCGTACCTTCGGTGTACACGGGGCGTAGTCGTTACCTTGGGCGCCGAGATTCTACGTTCGGGTGTGTGATGACCACATGTCAGTATCCGAATGCAAGACCGTTGAGATCAAGCAAGGGTCCATCTCATGCCACATAATCAACCTTCGTGAAGTTGGGTTGCACCTGATCCTATATCGGCTGGGAAGGAGAACTAAGAATTCCTTATAAAGTGTGTGGTTACCTTCCCTAACACAACGCGTTTTAAAGCTGTGAGGGCAGCAGATTCCATAAGAACTTTGCAGTTAAGCGTTCTTAGGTGGGAGTAGTACCAGGATGGATGACCCCTGGGAAGTCCTCGTTCCGTGTGGCCCAAAGCGGACACTATTGTGATACGTGCCGGAGGGGGATGTTAAAAATAGTATTAGAGCTATGGCACGGGTCGATGTGTTCGACGGGGACGTCAAAACCTATAATGGGGGTGAAGGTGGGTTGCACCTGATCCTACATTGGATTGGACGGAGAACTAAGAATTCCTTATAATGTGTGTGGATACCTTCCCTAACACAATGCGTTTTAAAGTCGTGAGGGCAGCAGATGCCATAAGAACTCTGCATTTAAGCGTGCTCGGATGGGAGTAGTACCAGGATGGGTGACCCCTAAGGAATTCCTCATGAAGAGTGGCCTAAAGCGAACAATATTGTGATACGTGTCGGAGGGGGGTGATACAAATGGTATTAGAGCCATGGCACATGTCGATGTGTTCGACGGGGATGTCAAAACCTGTAATGGGGGGTAAAGGTGGGTTGTACCTGCTCTTACATTGGATGGAAATGAGAAATAAGCATTCCTTATAAGGTGTGTGGATACCTTCCCTAACACAACATGTTTTAAAGTCGTGAAGGTAGCAAATCCCACAATAACTCTGCAGTTAAGTGTGCTCGGACGGGAGTAGTACCAGGATGGGTGACCCCCTGGGAAGTCCTCGTGCCGAGTGGCCTAAAAGCGGATAATATTGTGATACGTGTCGGAGGGGGATATTACATCATCACATATTTTTTCATGAGGGTAAGACCATAATTTGTTTCATGTGTTAGCCCAATACCAATAAAAGTGAACAGGTGTTGTAACTTTTGATTTTGTTGAGTTGTGTTAGGAATGACTAAAAGTCTTTTTTATAATGTTATATATCTTTGTGCGGCTAATGTCAAGTTAGTTCAAGACACAACAGGTACATTCTTGATTGTGTGACACAATAAGGTTAATTGGTTTGGATCCTTTTTTTTTGCTTTGTTTATTGCATTGTTTGAAATATATATTATCTTTGAAGCTTTGTTAATCTTTTTGTACATATGTTATTTCCATTAGTTTTTCTTTTATTGCATGCATTCACTCTTAATCCCCTTTAGGTCATTTTCATTCTTTCCATTCTTTTCATCTTAGTTTCTTTTTTAGTCACCTATCGTCTTCTCTAGGGTGTTTCTTCATTTTGTTTTTTTTTAGAACAAGAAAAATCTAAGCTTAAGGAGGTTTGATAGGTGCATTTTATGCACCGATTTTGCACGTCTATTTCTATCTTTTCATTGAATTTTACTTCATAATTATAGCATTCATTTAATTATTTAGGAACTTGCATGTTTTATTCAGAATGCATGGTATTTCACTATTTTTGATTAATTTTGTAGGCAGTATGGAGCTTAGAGCATTGGAACTATGAAGGTGAGCTTGGAGCATGGAACTTAGAGCTTGGAACTTGGAGCTTGGAGCTTGGAGAATTGAAGCATGAAGAGAAGATGGATCGGTCATGCCTTGGAATAAAACATGAAGACATAACCTAAGTCGTTTCATATCATCATAACAAAGAAATATGTTTGAAATATGGTTCGTGTCACACCGACATGGGTCATGTTTGTCCTTTTTCATCTTATATTTGAGCAACATGACTCCGTGTAAATCTAGACTAACGACAGACCAAAGTTTGAAGATTTTTGAGATATGGAAAGAAGCACAACCTTGATCCAAAAAGCACGATCATGCCAAAAACACATGGCCATGCTAAAAACACATGGGAAAAAGGCATGGCCATGCTAAAAATGCATGGTCTTATGGCAAGCACTTGAGCAGTTAATTGTGGAGCTAAATTAGAGGAAATCGCCATTTTACAATCACAGACAATTTCTAGAGCTACAGAAGGCGGTTTGTGGCAATTATTGGTGGCTTTTGAGTAGACCAAATCATTGCAAACATTTTTTATTTCCGTTTCTAAGAATTAAACACTTCCATTTCCATCTTTTTGTTGGTTGATTTGTTCTTAGCCATGTATAGCAAAGAAACCCTGATTTCTAGTTCTTGTTCAAAACATGTTGATTGCTTGATTTGAAGCATATGGCTTCATAATTGATTAATGATTATATTCTAGTGATTATGTTATTATTTAAACAAGAATCCTTGAATTTGATTTATGTTTTATTGGCCACTTATATGAATTGAATTCTTGTGTAGTTAATTAACTTTTAGGGAACCTAATTTTTCAATAAAGTTAATGGTTGGTAACAAACAAAAGGTTTTCTTATTTTAGAACATATATCACATGGTTTCACACTTATAGGAATATGAGAAGAAATGAACATTGTTGGGAAGCTTGTACAAAACTTAATGTAGTTTTTCAATACAATATAAGAGCATGTTTAGATTAAATTAGTAAAGCTAGGTCTAGTCAAACAGTGTGTTTTGGTTAGATAATATGGCAAGCGATTGGTATTATAGCATGTTAATATCTTTCAGCGCCAACTTAGAATAGCAATCATGAATTACATCAAGTCATAATCAAGTTAAATGAAAACATTGAGAATTAGAACTAGAAACATTCCAACAAATTGTTTACAAATCTATTTCCTTTTATTCATCTTTTCAAAGTATATTGTTATTTTCATTATTAGACTTTTTCAAATGAAACCTTTTTTGTGATCAAAGTACCTTACACAAAGAGGTATAGATTTGTTGTCCCATGTCTCTGTAGTTCAACCATGCTTGCCTTTGACTACTCTTTAGTGCATTAAATTATTGTATTTGGAGTCTATTATGCCCATATTATTTGTTGGGTTTGACACACCTAACAATTCCACAATAAAAGAATACTCTTAATTTAATAAGCATAAAGAAAAACTCTTTTTCAAACAGTAAAATTTGGGGATGTCACATTATAAGTATTCAAACTCCAAATATAAACCAAGTTCAAGTTTTAATCAATCAATAACATAAGAACTCATTTAAATCAAAGTTGAGATAAAATGAATTCAAATCAAGTGTATATAAAAACATAATCATATTTAGAGGAAAAACACCTCATCGATAATCATCTTTCGTAAAAACATGTCCTTAATTCAAGAATGATTTCCCTCAATCATAAATATAACCATTTAGCAAAGATGTAAATGTTGGATTAATTTCTAAGTCCATAACTATAATTGGTAAGACTTGACCCGACCCGGCATGGTCCATTTGGGTTGCATGGCATCATGCACTTGGATAGATTATAATGAGAGAAATAAGACACTTATGGTTATTAATATATTATAAGTTCTAGTATATTAATAATAAGAATAATAAGATTATTTAATTAGTATTGATCAAGAATTAATCTAGGATTAATTAAGTGAACAAAAGAAGACTAATTAAATATATGGGTTGATTGTGTAAATCATCCATGCTTGTATAGTGGACTAATGATCCATGGATTATCTAGTTGGGCCAAAACCCATATGATGCTCCATGGTGTATTTGAACCCATGGATCCAAGGAAAATGAAAGTCATGACAATTAGGGTTTGCCCTAATTGTAACACTATATAAAGATATTATTCTTGATAAAATCGGCACTAGAGATAGTAAGAAAGGGCTAGCTGATTTCATGAAGTGTAGAATTCTCTCTAAGTTATTCCAAGTGTTTATGGTGTTGTGTGAACCATTTGAGGTGTCACACTTGGGGCACTAGGCACTCAACCTTCATGAAGACAAGCACTAACAAAAGGTATGTTATTCTAACTTGTGTTATCCAAAGTTTAGTATGGTAGAATAGAACAATACCTTGGGAAGTTGATATTTGCATGTATAATAGAGAAAACATAGATCCAAGGTATTTAGGGTTGCATGTACACTTAGGAGTGTTAGAATGATCATAACCCAATAGTGGTATCAGAGACTAGGCTTGTTTTCTTGTTATACTTGCAAATGGAGCTGAAAAATCGAGTTTTGATGCTGTCTGCCCAGCAGACTCGACGAGTCCAAGGCAAAAAGCATCCAAATCGCCGAGTTGGTTAGTGCACTCGATGAGTTGGACCCCCACACAGCATAAATTCGACCTTTTTGGTTGGAATTGGACTAGGAACATTACCCTAAGAGGTTTTTGAACTTATAAACTTGTTTTTGATGTGGTAATGTTCATGCTAATCCAATTTCAAAGATAATTGTCAATAGATTCATGTTTTGCATTAGTTTAATGATTAGACTAATTACATGAAAAGTTTGATTTGAATTATCTTGTTCTTATGAGTTACTTAGATTAATAGAAAAGTTGAGTGAAATAGTTGTTTTCAATCCAAATTAATCTAAGAGTTGATTCTAAAATGTGTTTTTGTAACTTGTCCTCAAGTTATATGAAAAGTCGTATTTTAGTTTCATAAAACTCATAAAAGTTGGCAAAGGTTACAAAATGAAGAGTCTAGTTCTAATTAATTGGAGTTATGACTCCATAATTTGTCCTCAAGTTATGGAGGACCAAGAGTCTCTTCATTAAATAATAAATAAATAAAAGTGTAACCTTAATTAATTCCATAAGTTATAAAATAAAGAAAAGTTAATTCTTTTATTAGTTTAAAGTCTTCCATAACTTGTCATCAAGTTATGGAACTTGAAGAGTTTTTGGATTAAAACTACTTTAAACACATAAGTTATGAAATTAATTAGTTTTGAATGGTTTCAAAACTTGCCCTCAAGTTTTGGAATTTGTAAAGTTTTCTCTTATGAATACTTTAATTCCAAGTTAGCCCTTAGAATTTTAAAAGTTAAAATTCAACCCTTATACTTTATAATATTATAAGTTAATAATATATATATATATATATATATATGTGTGTGTGTGTGTGTATAAGAGTAAAGTTGGTCTTACCGCTAGTACGCCTTATTCACGAAGCTGGTCTATAAGGTGGGTATAAGGTTGTTGCCTATAAAATGGCAACTTAATGGGTGTCCACTCTCACCCACCGCTTGCTTGACTGGTGGAGGGTCGTTAGCCAAACGGGTTTGACAGGACTATAATTCTCCCTTCATTAAAAGTATTAATGATAAATACTAAGTAACTAAAACTCTTAATAGTACCCAATCTTAGTTACTTAGGAAAATGTGAATAAGGTGCTAATCCATGAAATTACACTTTGCACTTTGTTTAAGTTGGCTAGTGGAGCGTGTGTGGTTAACCGGCACACTAACTCGTATTTAACAAGGTAGGCAAAGGGTAACTTAATGTTTATCATAGTATCGATGGAGCGTGTGTGGTTAACCGGCACATCGATTGAGGGGTAAACACTTAAGGGTACCAAGTAATTTGCATGGTTACTTCACACCTTGTTTTGTGATCCTCGGCATCCCAGTCACAAAACCCGAAGGGCACACTCGAGATTGAAACATGCCATTGAAAAGTTCAATAAATCTCAAAGATCTAGGAGTTTCAAAACCAATTAAAACCTAATAATACATTTCGTTTATCTTGGTGGAAATTGGTGAATCGTCATTCACCTACCTTCAAATATTTTATAGCTTGGATTACGGCATCCCTCTTCTAAGTTATAAAATAGTTTGTAGGGTCCTAGCCTTAATATTTCATATTGGGTGCCATATTAAGGACTTTAAAATCAACTATCTTGAATATCTACCAAAAGATGTCTGGTTTAGACATTTATGATCTTCCCAAATCTCTTGAAACAAGCTTTCCTAATGAAGATGATGTCCCTTGGAAATCATACTTCTTTCACCTCCTCCAATTACTCTCCCTAACCCACAAGTTCTTAAAAGTTTAAGGTCACTCGAACCCTATTGGCAAGTGAAGGTCTAGGTGTGGTCAATATCTTGGAGATGTAGTCACATATGACAAGACCCTTAATGATCGTATCTATTTGCTAAGATCAACTTCCTGAAACTTTATGGACATTGACAATGGTGACACTAGAAATACAGAAAAAGCATTCTCTTCCCAAGGAAAGGGATTGACCATAGTCAACTAGGTTGACCAAATGGTAAAGAGAAAAGCTAACTTTGTGATAGTCCCATGTACCATTATCAAAGGGTCCATATGTTTATATTGCCAAAGGAAGGGTCATTAGTTGCGAAGCTGCCAAATTTACCTAAGGATGTTAAAGTCAATAAGTTTGACTCTACTTCAGGTAAAGTCCACTAATCTAACTCTGCTAAGTTTCTATTCTGAGATTCTTATTACATGATGTGACTGGGTCACATGTTGATGTTTTAAGAATCAAAGAAAAGTAAAGGAACTTAAAGAAAGAATATGCTGAATCTGATCGCATAGATGGATTTCTATCGCGTAGTTTGAAGATCGGATTCTTGAGCTACTTCTTAGGAGTTATGAGATATTGCTTAGGAATAGATAACAACAAGTTTTCATATGGATTGTAAGGATAAGTTTTTCCGCATAGTTTTAAAATAAAAGAAAATTTTTGATTTTATTTATTTTAAAATATCCTGACAATGGCATTTAAGGAAAAATTGTTGCTTATATGATTCCATTAATAGCAAGAGTGGAAATATGAAATTGATTCCTTCATTTGTGGTAATGTCTAAATTTACCAAATAAGGAAAGATTCTCATCATCCAAAGTCTCAATTGGACCGGGACTTGGAATCATGCAAGTTGTATAGCATGATGAATGAGAACTTTCAAGTATTGGAAAAATTAAGACTAATTACTTGTTCACATGGATGTGTGAGTCAAGTAATGGACTAAGGGATCGAGTACATAGTCATGTGCACTGATTAAGTCCACCACAATAGATATAAGGCTATTCGTCATAGTTTACTAAAGCTCAGTAAATATGATTATACTTACAAGCTTAAGTGTAACTCTGAGACATTGGAAAAGGTTCCAATGCATGGCAGAGCGAATAAGAAGAATCAGATTAGGCAGAAGGATAGAAGTTCCTCAAATCTGAAAAGATGGGAGAGTACTTTAGTATCAGTTTTGTGATCATCTTAATGATTAAGAAACCATATCAAAATTAGTTTTCTAAGGAAGTCTTAGTGAATTCTTATGACTAAGAAGAAGGGATCTTGAATTGTTGAAATGGTTAAATCAAGAAGATGAGTCATACTTCGTTCCAATACAAGTCTTAGAGTAATACTCCAAGAGTGTAATTTGAGTGACATGTCTTTAAGAAGGTTTAAAACACGTATCAAATGTAAGAGTAAAAGTGTCCTACTCTTGTTCATTTGAATTTGGTAAGTTGTGATGTTTTGGATAAAACAAAGACCAACTTAGGCCAACTATGTGAAGCGTTTGTCTTGATAAAGAATCCGCACTATCCCTTGAATATTTGACAAGAGAGTCTTATATGTCAAGAGGACAGTGGGAGTCTTAAAGGTCTTGAAAGTCTTAAGAACTAATCAAGAATAAAACCTGAAGTTCTTCACTAGCACACGACTTAAGGTTTATAGCCTATCGTGTTGACATATTCTGTGCCCATTCCAATCAAAGTTGGCTTTGCATATGAGTTCTTAGAGTTCTCAATTAGTTGCACAACAACTTGGAAGCAATGGTAGGCCCTTGAGCTACCAGGTGGCAAGAAATTAAGATTGAGTTCAGTCCATATGAGTTTGGATTTGTCATTATCCTTGTCTTGTGACTATGGTTTTGACAATTCACATGGATAAGAACACATACACCAATAAATCTAAGTGTCATAAGGTTTCTCTCCGATTCATGAAAATGATGGTGAGGAAACACTTTCGCTAAGTAGATTTTAGCTAGATAGCAATTGTGATATTTGCATTCTCAAAGTCGTTAGTGAAGCGTGTGTGGTTTACCGGCACACTAACCTGGACTTGTGAAAAGTGGCAAAAAGGTCTAACCATTATGATTACGGCATCCCTCTTCATAATTTTTTAGACATACAAGTGTGCTATCTAAGGGAAGGTGTATGTTTTTGATAAAGTATTATCAAAACAATCTAGTATTAGAAATCTGAACTTTGGTAAGAAAGTCATCTGATTTATGAGTACATGTCAAAGCTAGTGGGAGCATAAGTGTTATGCTAATAATCATCATGTTAGTGGGAGCATGATAATTATGATAAAAGTTGCAAGTTAGCAATGTTAATTATAGAAGACAAAAGGTTTCAATTGGGAAAAAGTTGTTTTGCTATAATTAAGGGAGAGGAAATTATACTTCATCTCAAATCTATAAGCTTAGATCGTGAGGTTTTAATCATTTAGTCAAGGAAATATATATGAATTTCATGTTGGAATGGCTCAACATAAGGAAATTCTGTATATGGGTCCATTATTTGCGTTCTTAAATTCGATTATGATTACGGCATCCCTTTTCATAATCTAATTATGAGAACTTGGCAAATAGAAATGGAAATGTTATAGCAAAAGACTGGTTTAGTCTTTATGTGAGACATCATGAATCGTGTCCCATATGCTTCGGATATAGGTTCGATTACATGTGCTATATTCATCCTTTCTAAAAGTTTCCAAATGCCTGGGGCATTAAGAAGGGAAAAGGTTTAGAACTGGATATGACTAAAAGGATTAAACAATTGTCGAGGACAATCTAAGGTTTACCAAAGATTGGTTGCTCAAGGACAATTGGAAGTATAGTGATAATTCTGGAAGGACCATATTGACATAATCTGTAAGGAGGCAACTCTTGTTCATAAGTGATAGTCAAAATGAATCTGGAAATGTTTCAAAGTCATAAATTTCAATCTGTGTAAGATTAAGGAAACTTAATGCAAGAAGGATGTTTCCAAGGAATTGATCTCCTTTGGAATACTCTGTAATGATTGTTGCCAAGTCTTTCTGACTTTGTGCATAATCATTACAAGAGGATCAATGCATATAAGTTTAGAATCTAACAGATTTCAGTAAATGACATGAATTTGGAATTCTTGTATTTACAGTAAGGATTTGGGAGTGTGAAAAGAGAATCATTGAAGTTATGTTCAATTGATCTAGTTCACAAAGTAAAGATCATAGACAAACATAGTATGCATACTTGGTGTATGGCATGACTAGTGTTTAGAAAACATAGTGTACATGCTTGGAGCATGGGACAACTATTGTTTTAAATTCAAGAATAAAGTTGATAGCTGAAATAGTATACAATGAATAATGTGTAATCATATGGTGATAAATAAAAAGTGTTTTATTTATGTTCATAGGTTTTGATACCATATTGGATTCAATTATTATTGTGTTTCACTTTGCATGTTTTGACTTCCCGAATAAACTAGGTTATTCTTCCGGAATGACTAAGTTATTCAAACCATCTACAATCGGTCATATGTTGGAAGTAGATATGAATTAAGATTGTCATGGGTTGGCTTGTAGAGGTCTAAGGTGTTGGACAAAGGGCTACAACACTCATGAGTGCTCATAAGTTCTGAGTATTGGATTCAACCCGCGCTCATTGGAATCACTTCATGGATTTTATCACGAGTGATCATGAGACGATAATATCTTATATTCTTCAAACCTAGAGATATGAGTTATTACTATGATTTGATAGTACACTGATTGCACGAAACCGCATTTGGTAACTCGGTGCTATAAAACGTGTCTTTGTGTATGATTCAACAAGTAGTAGAACAAGCCATATGATTCAAGGTTTATCCATTCCTTTTACCTTCGGGATAAAAGCGATATCTGTGGTCCCCTCGATAATTTGATGATGACAAATGGAAGTGCTCGGTCGAGCCAAGACTGATTTGATTTGTTCAATTAGTCAGTCGTCATAAATTGGAAATCGGGAAACAACAAATGGACAGAGAGAATGATTATAATCCATGTCTCAGTCCATATGATATCTAGAATGGAGGAATATACGATCCCTTATCTAATGGACAGGTCATTGACAAAGGTCAGAGTTCATCTACAAGGTCAAAGTTCGACAGAAGCTTTTGAGAGCTACGATTGCCAGTTGGTTCCTGAAGTCATACGCAATAATAGTTTTAGACTTATCCAAGTGGGAGACTGTTGAATTAATGTCTAAGTCCATAACTATAATTGGTAAGACTTGACCCGACCCGGCGTGGTCCATTTGGGTTGCATGGCATCATGCACTTGGATAGACTATAATAAGAGAAATAAGATACTTATGGTTATTAATATATTATAAGTTCTAGTATATTAATAATAAGAATAATAAGATTATTTAATTAGTATTGATCAAGAATTAATCTAGGATTAATTAAGTGAACAAAAGAAGACTAATTAAATATATGGGTTGATTGTGTAAATCATCCATACTTGTATAGTGGACTAATGATCCATGGATTATCTAGTTGGGCCAAAACCCATATGATGCTCCATGGTGTATTTGAACCTATGGATCCAAGGAAATGGAAAGTCATGACAATTAGGGTTTGCCCTAATTGTAACACTATATAAAGATATTATTCTTGACAAAATCGGCACTAGAGATAGTAAGAAAGGGCTAGCCGATTTCATGAAGTGTAGAATTCTCTCTAAGTTATTCCAAGTGCTTATGGTGTTGTGTGAACCATTTGAGGTGTCACACTTGGGGCACTAGGCACTCAAGCTTCATGAAGACAAGCACTAACAAAAGGTATGTTATTCTAACTTGTGTTATTCAAAGTTTAGTATGCTAGAATAGAACAATACCTTGGGAAGTTGATATTTGCATGTATAATAGAGAAAACATAGATCCAAGGTATTTAGGGTTGCATGTACACTTAGGAGTGTTAGAATGCTCATAACCCAACAATAAAACCTATCAATCGGATTCACTTGATGGTGCGGAATCCCAATAAAGTGAATTAGACAAGACGAAATATAGAATAAGGAGACAATGGTTAATCTTCAATGCACACTATTAATCAATTATTGAATAGTAGAGTACGTAAGATTTTTTATTACACTTGATTCTCTCTTGTTTCTCTCCAAATCACGTTCTAAGCTTACGACAGCCCCCAAAAACGTCCCTCACCCATTACAAGGCTAAAATAACACTATTTATACCTAAACCTAATAACCAAAGCCCAGCCCAAAACCCAAACAATACAATATTAAGCCAAACCAAAATCACATGTGATTTCGTTCCAAACAACACCGAGACATGGTGTTTTCAGTCCTGGACCGAGAACTCTAATAGCTTATGAAAAGCAAAGTATAAACCACAATTTATGACCTAACAATCTCCCCCTTGGTTTATCGCTTTCTTTTCTTATATCCTAACAATCTCCCCTGGGTTTGTAGCTTTCTTTTCTTTTCAATCTTCGCTTATGCTTGGCTTCAACTTTTATCTTCGATTTCTCCACAACTTCAAGATGAACATATGAATTTTTGCATGAATGAATTTATCTTGACTAGTTGGGCTTCCTTCAAAGATTTGACCTTGAACACACATTGGGTGTAGAGGCTTCTAGTAAAGGTTCTTGAGAATCAGCACTTTCAGCTTTGAAATACTTCAGAGATAATGATAGAGAGATTGATTCTTTTAGATCACTTCAGAAAGTTCATAGATATCAACAAATTGATTGAGGAGGCTTCAATGCAATATCTCACATAACTTCAAGTACAGCTTCACCTCGCTTCTGGGGTTGAAAGAACGAATGTTGAAAAATAATCTTTACTTCTAGTTCCTTCGAATGAAAGTTCTTTAATGATCACCGTTGCACCTTGAAAAGTAATCATGACTAAAAAGTCCTTATGGATCACATAATCATAAGGACCCTTATCTCCACAATTGTTCAAGGACCCAGCCTTGGCTCAGAAGGAGACTACTCGCAGTATCTATGTAAACACAGAGAAACGCACTACGATTTGTTGAGTATCGGAGAACTACTCATGGATATTTTGATGTTAGCCCCTGCATATCCTAGATCATAGACCCCAAAGCAGTTTTTCAAGTTAAACAAGTTAACTTGGCCCTTGGCGAGACGCTCAGTGATAATTATGCATTGCGAGGTGCATCACCCTAGTACCATGACATATGTATAATTTCAGACTTTTAATTCCTTAAGTACGACAGTTCTTTGAAAGATACTGCCTAACTCATAATTTGTAAAATTTCAATCCTTCAATTCTTTGTGAAAATAGAATGAAATGTAATAACCATCAACTCTTTTTCAAGTTTCTTCTCCTTGATCAGAAAATTTTGATACAATATCATTAAGTCTCTTCTTCTTTTTGAATTCGCTTTTTTAAGACAAACGCAACTTTGAGATAAAAAATAAAAGTAAAAATAAACTTAGAACACGATAGAAATAACTAAGAAATAAAAATAAAAATAAAATACACTCAAAATAAAATAATTTTTTTTTGGATTTTTGATTTTTCTGAAAAAGAAATAAAAGCATAAATAAACATTTTTTTGTATTTTTGAATTTTATGATTTTTTTTTTTTACTTCTCCCCCTATATTTGTGCATAGAGGAAAAATATGAACAAATTTAACAAAAACAAAAATAATACCTAAATTTAAATTTTTTTAGGATCAAAGTTGTCAAGCAATTCAATATCATTTATCAACACACATGCATGTTTAGCTCTGGTCAATCACCAATATTGTGGTCTAATTAAACACAAAGGATATTGACAAGTTGTACAAATTATAAATGACAAGACATTGTGATTATATTCCTATATAATATTCCTAAATAGACCATTTTGCTGACGACGACCAAGGATATTGTTGTCCACTTAAATTCAGCAACGAGATCTACAAACAACCTTTAATCATGAACCAATTCAATTTTAAGCTCACTAGAACGTGTTCCCCAGTTCCCGACATACCTTAGCAATCAAGGAATTCCAAAGAGCTCTTTACTTTAGGTGAGTGCTCAATTATTTGAGAGAGAAGATAGATATAGAGATGCATATGTTGTATCCTAGGTCGGATCTCTTCCAACCAAGTAGAGGGACTGTTGGAATAGATGCTAAGCCCATAACTATAATTTGTATGTACTTTACCCGAGAGTAGCATGGTCCATTTGGGTTGCATTCACTTGAACAACTTGATAGGATGGATATTTTAGAAAGAGGTTATTTATGATTTATTAATATATTATAAGTATAATATATTAATTGAGAAATCATATTATTTAATTAATATTTGTAACACCCCGTTTATAAAATAAATAAATAAAGGTATAGAAGCCCTAAAATGAATAATAATTGAGCGAGGCGTTAGTTTCAAGGAGTTAAAAGTCATAATTTCAGAAGTTAGGGTGCGCTTGGTAATTAATGGATTTAAATTGAAAAGGTTTATTGGAGTTAGGGACTAAAAGTTTAAGTGATGGAAATTAAGAATAAATTGTGGAGGAGGGGCTGATTTGTAAGTTTTGGACTCCTTTGAAGAGGTTTTTATTGGTTGGGGGATAAAAGGTAACTTTTGGGATCAGATTTGAATGGATTTCATGGGAAGGGACCATAAATGCAATTATGGGAAAGTAATTAGTTTGGACGGGTATATAAGCCTCTTATCGGCCAAAACCCTAACCCTAGGGAGTGTATACCCAGCTGACAACTTCTCCACCCTCATGCCTTCTTCCAGCCGCCACCATTGATACTCCATGCAATTGCCGCCTCCCTATTCTCTTGAGCCTCTCCGATCAAGCAAGCCACCAGAGAACCTTTGCTGCCGGCGAGGTCATTCCTCGATGTTGCCTCCGTTGCCGTCAAAGACAGCCACCGCAAAGCTTTGTGTAAACGTTAAAGACCTCCAAAGAAGTTGTGGTGCCGCTTCCACCTCGTCGTTCCTCTTTCTTCTTCGTTTTCTGTCACTATTCGCAGCCACTTTTGGCTGTTGGCGGTACTGTTCTGATCGCTTTGGAGTTCGTCACTCGACCACCGCCACTGCTGCTAGTTGCTGCTGTTAGAGATGATGAGGTCGTCGACGGTGTTGCTGCTGCCATCATTGTGCACTACCGGAGGCGGTTTCGTCCAGATTTTATGAAAGGATTGTTGGGGGTATTGTTGTTTAGCGGGGAACTGAAAGAAGCCGCGGCCACCACCGTGAGGTGGTGGCTGCCATCCGAAAACCCTTTGGTTTCACCGCCTTGAGCCATCAAGTGGGTGGCTGGAGTATAGTATGAGATTTCTAGTATAAGTGTGTGTGTGTTATGTAACGCCCGCAAATCTAGGCTAGTCAAATTAGAGGCAATAGGGGTCGAAAACGACTTTTTGACAAAAGATTATTTAGAATAAATAATCTTAACCAAGTTGTAGAGTATGTCACAAGGTTTTCGTACATATAAAGAACGCCGAAATCCGAGTTATAACGAAGAAGTTATGACCCGTTGAAGTTTCGCGACGGAACCGGCACGATACTTGGAAGCGTAAATAGTGAATTTTCGATAGAGCGAGATTTAGCCTTAGCGATCTAAACAAAAGTCGTAGAATATGTTAAACTAAGAACATCGATAAAAAGAACGCCCAAATTCGACTTCGTATGAGGAAGTTATGATTTTTCTAAGATTTAGCATAGTAGTGCACAGCCCGAAATCTGAATTTTAGATCGGTCGATTTTTAGCCGACGGGATCTAAATGAAAGTTGTAGTACTCGTAAATACCAACACGTGGATATAAAGAACGTCGATAATAGAGCTCGTATGCGAAAGATATGGACGAAACTTAGTCCCTACTTTTCGAGCACGGTGAATTCGATATAGTTTTGTAAATCCGAGATAGAATAAGAATTAGCCAACGAGGTCCAAATGAAAGTTGAAGATCTCATTAATAGGAGCTCAACCGTAAAATGACAGACAAAAACGGAGCTCGTATGCAAAAGTTACGGACGAATCTTGGAGACTACTTTACTATACACTTCCTATAAATACAAGGGTGAACTCCTCATATTTTCTTCACACCATAAGCCTCTCTTTCTCTCTCTAACTTCTCTCTAGCCTCCCTAAACCCCTCCCAAGTCTACGGAACCTCCCTAGCACGAGAAGAAAGCCCCGGAGCGCCCGACGGCTCCGAGAAGAAAAGCTTTCGGCTTGGAAACGCTGCTCCAGCGAAGCCCGGTTTTTAATAAAAACTCGCTGTAAGTGAGCTACGCCTATACTATATTTAATATAGATTTTATTTAATTATAGTAACATTATTAGGACCTTAAAATAATTATTTGGGCTATTATTATGAGTTATATTGAGTGTTATTTAACGCTTATATAATAGTAATAATAGCTAGACTATTAATTAGTCGTAGTTAACGTTAAAAACTAAACCCTAGTGGTATTGATACTAGGTTTTGTCGAGGAAAATTGTTTTGAGATAACGAAGTGCTGTCTGAGTTCGGAATCACCACCTAATCAGGTGAGTGCATATTCCCTTTCATCTTACACATAGATATGAAGTATGTTATATAAACTACGTGTTATGTGTGCATATTATCTGAATACTTGCTGTCTATGCTGGATGAACGTTTTATACATGTTTTAAAGGATTTAAACTGTATACGTATTTTATATACACGAATATGTTGGGTATGATGATGGGTAGATGAATGATGAGAGATAGAAGATGACGTGAGTATACATTGGTAGCTATAGACTTAGTGCCTATGGGACAAACACCGGTAGCTATGGACTTAGTACCTGTTAGACGTTGGTAGCTATGGATTTAGTACCTGTTGGGAATTGGTAGCTATGGACTTAGTACCTATTAGTTAGACATTGGTAGCTATGGATTTAGTACCTGTAGAATTGGTAGCTATGGACTTAGTACCTGTTGAGCACTGGTAGCTATGAATTTAGTACCCGATAAGTAAGATATAGCAGCTATGGAATTAGTGCTTTACGAATGAATATCGGCAGCTATGGATTTAGTGCCAGTCCTATAACCCTGGAAGTAAGGGACTTTGGAATAACGAATGCAGAATAGATGACTCTTAGGAGTAAAGAAGATAACGGGGATGGATAATTGGGTTAATTGTTTGATGATTGAACATAACAATTATATTATTGTGGGTTGAAAACCCTATGTACTCACCAGGTTTCCCAACCTGACCCACTCAGTTTATTTACATCACAGGTGGCGATATGAAGTGACATTACACTGAGAGATTTAAAGAGATGTAGATCACTAGTGTAAATAATTGTAAGTTCTGTTTATGCTTATGTTTCTGTATTAACGATGACATCCCAAACGTTTTAAGATTAATAAAAATACGTTTCTTCGAAAATATTTTAATAACGTATTTATCGTGTTTTTCTGGGAACAAATTCCGCAACCTTTTTATAAAATGAAGTACTCTGATTTTTATAAAGCATAAACAAAATCGGTCTTTTCTGGCCGTGATTTTGGGGATGTCACAGTTGGTATCAGAGCATTAGTTTAAGCGAACTAGGAATATGGATTTATTTCTAGACTTAAACTTAGAATGCTAAGCGATGATTGTGAGGTGTGAGCACTAGCTTATTTTAGGAATGATGCCTAAATTGCTTTTATGTGCTAAATGCTTTGTGCATGATATGTTGTTAATTGTTCGGATCTATGGTCTGTTGTCGACCGGATCTGGAAACCTTATGTGTTTAGGATTCTAAACGTACGACTACGGTATTAGAACTAGCATGTAAACGTTTCGGAGCGATAAGGATGATTTAAACATCAAGTAAAGGTCTTAATTCACCTTATTCGGTGTATAGATCGAGATGGTAAGGACCCGTAGCGGAAACGTAAACGCAAATGGGAACAGGAACCAACCCCCAGTGGTTCAGCAAATACCTGTTGTTGAAGAAGTTGCGCCTGAGCCAGTCACCATGGCTGGAATTCAAGCCATGATTCGGGCTATGTTAGCTGAACAAAGGGAAGAAATGAGACAAATGTTGAATATGGACGAACCTACCGTACATGTTGAACCAACGGAGCCAGTTCCCGAGCAATCTGAGGAAGGAAACTACAGCCACCAAGTGAGTCGAGTAGGGACTCAAGGTGAGCAAAGGGATGGCCCAGAAGGGAGAAACAACAAGGATGGGAGGATGTACAAGAATTTCTTGGGTGCGAAACCACCAAGCCTCTCAGGAAGCCCGAAGCCGGTTGAGATTGTGGATTGGATCTCTGAGATGGAGATGGTGTTTGAGAGCTGCAGTTGTAACGAGAAACAGAAGACTGTCTTCGCAGTAAGACAACTGAAAACTGGAGTCTTGAGCTGGTGGAAGCTATTGGCAGATACGATGCCACGAGGAGAAGCCTTAAGGATGTCGTGGGAAGAGTTTTTGGAACAGTTGAAAATGCAATACTGCTCGGAGATAGATCTGATAGACCTAAACAACGAGTTTCAGAACCTGAAGAAAGGGAAGATGAGTGTTGATGAGTATGCCACCGCATTTACCGAAAGGATGAAGCTATTTCCCTACTTGGTGCCTACTGAACTCTCCAAGATTGATAGGTTTGCTAACGGACTGCCCACTGACTTTGGTCCAATGGTCAAAATGGCAACTACCTTGAAAGCAGTTGTTAGGGCAGCTAAGAACGTAGAGGCCCAGATAAGAGAAAAGGGTCTAGAAAAAGATAAGGCAGGAGAGAAGCGAAAGTTTGAGGGATCTTCGAGGTCGAACAAGGAAAGAAAATTCTCAAAACTTGGAGGAGCAGATGGAGGTGAAACAAGATGGTGTGATAAATGCAAGAAGAAGCATGGTGGGAAGTGCAACGAAGAAGTGACTTGCTACAAGTGTGGGAGGATGGGTCACTATTCCAAAGACTGCACACATAATGACAAAGTATGCTACGGATGTGGAGGCAAGGGGCACATGTCCAGAGACTGCCCAAGGAAAAATAAAGCAGCAAGACCAGAAACGCCACCAAGGCCAAGGGCATTTCACATGATCCTCGACGAAGCAGAGAACCATGCGAGGAATCAAGAATGAGGACTTCTTACCCGAAGATCGGATTATGCAGTAGCCATAGTTTCGTATGATGTAGCCTAGTAGAGGCGTAGTCTAGGGTGAACTTCAACACCTATGTAATAGTTTCGAGAAATAATAAAATCTTCGTTTTGTTATTTGGTGTGTGAAATTGTTGTGTGATTTGTTGCATGGTGACTTGGGAAACTGCGAGACAATACTTGGGATGAGTATGAGTATGTGTGAATGGTAGTAGAGGCCTATACTACCGGAAGCACAGGACTCACACTTGGATCAGGGAAAGTCACAAGGTTACCAAGAAGCTAGTAATTGATTTCGTTTTATTCAAGTGTGTTGTTACCATTGTTTCGGTAATGACTAAGAAGATTGTTGATATTCCGACCCTAGTGGTCATATCAAATCGAGTCCGACTACAATGAGTATGTTGTGTGGTTCAGAGAACCAAGTTTGATATAGCGTCCGACTTAAACCAAACGATTAAAATCAAAGCGATCAATAGAAGTATCGCGCTCGTTGGTAGCTAGAAATGCTACATGTTAAAGTATGATTATATCACATTAGAACATGAAGGAAGGCTTAGTATATTTTAGAATTTAAGAGACCTGAGTCTAAATGTGCATCACATGATGATAGGCCATAATTTGGAGTCTAATCTGAGGTAGAGAGCAGGTGCACGATCAAGTATTGCTTACAATCAATAAGTCTAAGAGATAGACTTGAAGGAATAAAGAAGTTATATTTATTACCTAGGATGAAGAGATGACGTATGGAGTCATTATACGATCCTTGTTTCGTTGATGATTCCGGGACGTAATCATCCTAAGGGAGAGATAATTGTAACGCCCGCAAATCTGGGCTAGTCAAATTAGAGGCAATAGGGGTCGAAAACGACTTTTCGACAAAAGATTATTTAGAATAAATAATCTTAACCAAGTTGTAGAGTATGTTACAAGGTTTTCGTAAATATAAAGAACGCCGAAATTCGAGTTATAACGAAGAAGTTATGACCCGTTGAAGTTTCGCGACGGAACTGGCACGATACTGGGAAGTGTAAATAGTGAATTTACGATAGAGCGAGATTTAGCCTTAGCGATCTAAACGAAAGTCTTAGAATATGTTAAACTAAGAACATCGATAAAAAGAACGCCAAATTTGACTTCGTATGAGGAAGTTATGATTTTTCTAAGATTTAGCATAGTAGTGCACAGCCCGAAATCTGAATTTTAGATCGGTCGATTTTTAGCTGACGGGATCTAAATGAAAGTTGTAGTACTCGTAAATACCAATGCGTGGATATAAATAACGTCGATAATAGAGCTCGTATGCGAAAGATATGGACGAAGCTTAGTCCCTACTTTTCGAGCGCGGCGAATTCGATACAGTTTTGTAAATCCGAGATAGAATAAGAATTAGCCAACGAGGTCCAAATGAAAGTTGAAGATCTCATTAATAGGAGCTCAACGGTAAAATGACAGACAAAAACGGAGCTCGTATGCAAAAGTTACGGACGAATCTTGGAGACTACTTTACTATACACTTCCTATAAATACAAGGGTGAACTCCTCATATTTTCTTCACACCATAAGCCTCTCTTTCTCTCTCTAACTTCTCTCTAGCCTCCCTAAACCCCTCCCAAGTCTACAGAATCTCCCTAGAATGAGAAGAAAGCCCCGGAGCGCCCGACGGCTCCGAGAAGAAAAGCTTTCGGCTTGGAAACGCTGCTCCAGCGAAGCCCGGTTTTTAATAAAAACTCGCTGTAAGTGAGCTACGCCTATACTATATTTAATATAGATTTTATTTAATTATAGTAACATTATTAGGACCTTAAAATAATTATTTGGGCTATTATTATGAGTTATATTGAGTGTTATTTAACGCTTATATAATAGTAATAATAGCTAGACTATTAATTAGTCGTAGTTAACGTTAAAAACTAAACCCTAGTGGTATTGATACTAGGTTTTGTCGAGGAAAATTGTTTTGAGATAACGAAGTGCTGTCTGAGTTCGGAATCACCACCTAATCAGGTGAGTGCATATTCCCTTTCATCTTACACATAGATATGAAGTATGTTATATAAACTACGTGTTATGTGTGCATATTATCTGAATACTTGCTGTCTATGCTGGATGAACGTTTTATACATGTTTTAAAGGATTTAAACTGTATACGTATTTTATATACACGAATATGTTGGGTATGATGATGGGTAGATGAATGATGAGAGATAGAAGATGACGTGAGTATACATTGGTAGCTATAGACTTAGTGCCTATGGGACAAACACCGGTAGCTATGGACTTAGTACCTGTTAGACGTTGGTAGCTATGGATTTAGTACCTGTTGGGAATTGGTAGCTATGGACTTAGTACCTATTAGTTAGACACTGGTAGCTATGGATTTAGTACCTGTAGAATTGGTAGCTATGGACTTAGTACCTGTTGAGCACTGGTAGCTATGAATTTAGTACCCGATAAGTAAGATATAGCAGCTATGGAATTAGTGCTTTACGAATGAATATCGGCAGCTATGGATTTAGTGCCAGTCCTATAACCCTGGAAGTAAGGGACTTTGGAATAACGAATGCAGAATAGATGACTCTTAGGAGTAAAGAAGATAATGGGGATGGATAATTGGGTTAATTGTTTGATGATTGAACATAACAATTATATTATTGTGGGTTGAAAACCCTATGTACTCACCAGGTTTCCCAACCTGACCCACTCAGTTTATTTACATCACAGGTGGCGATATGAAGTGACATTACACTGAGAGATTTAAAGAGATGTAGATCACTAGTGTAAATAATTGTAAGTTCTGTTTATGCTTATGTTTCTGTATTAAAGATGACATCCCAAACGTTTTAAGATTAATAAAAATACGTTTCTTCGAAAATATTTTAATAACGTATTTATCGTGTTTTTCTGGGAACAAATTCCGCAACCTTTTTATAAAATGAAGTACTCTGATTTTTATAAAGCATAAACAAAATCGGTCTTTTCTGGCCGTGATTTTGGGGATGTCACATTTTGTCTAGCCGGAAAGTCGAGAATAGCCACCGTGAGGTGGTGGCTGCCACCATCTCCCACCACCGGCAACCACAAGGTGGTTGTGTGTGTGTTTATGTTGTTTAGTGTGTGTGTGTGTGTGTTAGTGTGTGTTAGTGTGTGTGTGTGTGTTTATTTTTTTGATAAAAACCTTGTAATTGTAATTAGCATGAATAATAAAAATAATAGTAACCACCACCGTGAGCCGCCATCAACCACCACTACCCGAGGTGGTAGTGGGTGGTGCCCCTCAAGCAAAACCCTAATGACCTAGCCAAAACCTTAATGGGCTTAAAGATTTATTTTGGGCCTATTGGGCCATGTTTGAGTGGAAAACCCTAATTGTGAGCAATTGGGCCTTGGACTTATTGGACCCACTTTTGGGCCATTGGGATTAGATTGTGAATTAAGCCCAAACTATTTCATGTCATTTATCAAGTAGAGTAAAGAACTTAATGGACTAAGTCCTTAATGAGCTAATTGAGAAAATATTAATATTTGAGAATTTATCAGGGCACACGAGAATTATCTAATAAGTGAAATATTAAATAATAATCATTGGCAGAAATTAATCTAAGCAATAATGGACTTAACGGATTAAGTCCTTAACGGATTAAGTCCCTAGTGGGTTAAGTAAGAAACACTTAACCCTAGTTATCATTTGATGTGAAACCTTAATTTCACTTGGGCTTTGTATTGGGCCATCCGAGAATAATCAAATGGACTAGAGTAATTAGTTAGGCTTTAGGGTAAGGCCCATATGAAGGATTAGGCCCAATTTGGAAAATTGGGCCATAGATGGGCCATAGTTGGGGCCTAGATGGTTGTATGATATTGGGCCCTAAAATGATACATGTTGGACTGGATTGATCAATTGGGCCATATGTTGGACTTTGATCCCTAGTTGACTTTGGGTCTATGGATTGGGCCTTGGGCTTGGGTAAGCCAAGCTAGGGGTAATGTAGTAATTATCCAAATCATGTATTTTTTTTGTTATGTGTTAGAACCTAATTATTAATTGGGTGTTATTTGGTGTTGACAGTTCAGGAATCTATCAGCCAGCAGCTGGGGTGGAGTCTGCGGGACTTTAGCAGTGTGGGATTGTGTCTGCGGGACTTCAGCAGTGTGAGGTGAGTTTCCTTCCAGTAGGAACGGGCCTAAGGCCAATGTCGGCCCGTTTAGTAGCAGTAGTTTGCGGACTTTGGTGCGATGCAGTTGTTAGTTTGTTTGATGTCTTCGTGGCTCAGACATGATTTATGTGTTAAGTGTTATGGGCTACAGCCTGATGTAGTATACAGTATATGAGTTTATGATCATGTGTGTTATGCTATTTGATATGTGTTTTTGCTATGCTATGCTATGCCCAGTCAGTTCCGAATTTCGGTCCGATGCAGTTAGTTCCGGACTTCGGTCCGATGCAGGGGACAAGGTCCCAGTCAGTTCCGGACTTCGGTCCGATGCAGTTAGTTCCGGACTTCAGTCCGATGCAGGGGACAAGGTCCCAGTCAGTTCCGGACTTCGGTCCGATGCAGTTAAATCCAAACTTCGGTCCGTTGCAGGGGACAAGGTCCCAGTCAGTTCCGGACTTCGGTCCGATGCAGTTAGTTCTGGACTTCGGTCCGATGCAGGGGACAAGGTCCCAGTCAGTTCCGGACTTTGGTCCAATGCAGTTTCTAGGCTTCGGCCCGATGCAGTGGGCAAGGCCCAATATGTGTTTATATGTTATTGTATGGTATGTGGTAGTTTGGGGTAGCTCACTAAGCTTTGTGCTTACAGTTTCAGTTTTGGTTTCAGGTACTCAGTTTTCAAAAGAGGAGCTCGGGAAGATATCAGTGCACACACCATTTGTTCAGCCTGGGATGTTTATACTCTGATATATTTGATAGTTGTTCTAATATTTTGAGATACATTGCTTATGATTTCTATATGAGGTTTATTGACTATGGTTTTATCATTAAATTAAACGAAATTTTCAGACTGTGTTTTTGGGATGTTACAAGTTGGTATCAGAGCCTTGGTTTGAGGGATTTGGGCACACTTTCGGGTGTGTTTGAACTAAAACTAAGGAAGTGGTATAAAGTTTCAAGAGAAAAACCATGTTTAGAAAAAGATTTTAATAAAAGAAAACAATTTTAGAAAAAGTATAAGGAAAAGAGTTTTAGAAAAAGCGAAAAGAATTTTAAAAAGACAAAAGGGTGTGGTGCATGCAATCAGCCAAGCTCAAGTAAGTACTCCCAAATTACCCATACAAGATTATGTTATGTATATCAGTTCCAGTTTCAGTAGAACAACATACTATAATAGGACTAAGGATCTAGGAGGATGCCTTATGTGCCTGCTATATGTGTTACGGCTTTATGAGAATTGCATGCTAGTATTGAGTAGACAGTAGTAGGATAGCCTGTTTAGGTTATACCTGATATTATGAGCTTAGCATTGTATGCTAGTACAGTTTCTTGTTATGAGGATAGAGTTGCTTGAGTAGTCTCTTGTGTCTGAATGTTGCTTGCTTTGTGCTTTGTGGGACTCAGAGTGATGGGAGTTAGCCATTAGGTGAATACGTCACATCGCATGTGATCAAGGTTGAATAATCTCAGAGTGCTAGATTTGGCCTTATTACGTAGCTCTTGTTTGAGTCTAACCATTGTAGGGAAGAGTCTTTTACTCGAAGGATTATCTGAGCCTCGTCACATGTGATGGTATTCGGGTGATGGCTAATTGGCATTACAAGGAGGCCTTCAGCAGCTGAGGACTGGATTTGGTTGAGTCAGATATTTCCCTAGGGTAAGCCTAGGATGAGAGTTGCAGAGATCAGTAGTAGTAGAAGTGACTTGGTGGAGTCGAGGCAGTACTTGAGGAAAGTACGGATAGATGTGGAAGGTAGTATGGGCCCGTACTACTGAAAGCAGAGGATCCGTACTCGAATCAAGGAAGGCTGAGATAAGACCAGGAAACTTGTAGTGTGTGAGATCCCTCGAGTTTGGATGAGTATTATGATGTTAGTGATGGTATATTACCCAGTATAATGACGTTACTTGGTAGACCAGATGGTAGTTCTGGTGTCGACGAGGGATCAGGCTCGGACTCTAGAGCTGGGCAGATTGATGATCAGATGAGGGAGTTAATTCCATCTGAGAATTACGCACAATATCATTGACCAAACTCATGTGATCCTCAGTGTGATCAAGGAGGGCATTATAGAAATTTGTGATGAGAGGCAGAGTGCATTCCACACTGAGATGACAGTCATGATAGAGACCCGTACATTAATGTTTCGAGAATTCAGAGTTTGTGAGGCTTCAGATTGTCATGGGGGTTAGGACCCCATTGTTAGCAGCAGATGGTTGGCAGATGTTGCTAACACTTTTGTTCTAGATATTGTCTTGAAAGGAGACAAGACCGGACTTACTCCCTGTCTCATGAGGAATAGAGCACGAGATTGATAAGAAGAGGATGGTAGTGAGTTGAGTGATGATGTGGTTAATGCTATGTCATGGGATGACTTTTAGATTATGGGCATAGTGTGCCCAGGCGATTGAGGCACAGCAGTTGGCGCAAGAGTTGTTAGATCTCCACTAGGCGACTAAGACTGTGGCAGAGATCACCGCCAAGTCTCGGGAAAGAGTTTATATGGTACCACAGTATGCAGCAGATGAGGAAGTGAAGAAGGTAAGTTATCAGAACATATTGTGATAGTAGGGAGATCATGAGTATCTCGGGGTACAAGACCTTGAATGATATGACTTCTAGAGCACGAGAGCGGGATATTAAATTAGAGCACACTAGGAAGAGGGAACCAGATCAGTTGCTTATAGTGAAGGGTCTCGGGAGGGGATCTTAGATTTCAGATTAGCTTTCGAGAGATCAGCAGGACCAGATTCGGTGCAGCACTTGCGGGAAACTGCACAAGGGAGCCTTTCGTTCCAGAGGTTTGAGTAAGTGCAACCCTGAGTTATCCTCAGTTTGTATATGAATTGTATTTTTAAGAGATGTCATATGCCAATTGCATACTAAGAAGCATTAGCGAATAGTGATAGAGCAATCCTCCAGATTACGGGATTGGGAAGTACAGCGTCATCTTGGTTTATTCCAAGAGTAAGGAGCAACATGAGAAGCACCTGAGGGAGGTGCTAGAGACTTTAATGAGGGAGAAAATTTTAGCAAGGTTCTCTAATTGTGAGTTCTGGTTGCGCAAGGTACAATTTCATGGGCACCATGTCAATCAGAAAAATATTCTAGTCGATCCGACCAAGTTAGAGGTCGTGATGCAGTGGGAGATTCCAAGGTCTCCAATTGAGATTCGGAGCTTCCTGGGTCTAGCGTGTTATTACCGGAGATTTATTTGGATTTTAAAAAAAAAATTGTGTGATCTTTTGGATTAGCTGGTGTTGAAACCCTAGCACAGATAAGCGTGAGTTCTAGCAGATTGGTCGTGGGTGATGAGAAGAATTGGGAATTCTTCCAGTTTTGTGTGATGTAAGGCATTAGCTGAATCAAAGTGGGGGAGAATCGCCCAAGGAATCAGAAGCAGGACCAGCTTTGAGACTAGGATAAGTTTTGCATCCTTGTTTGAAAGGAAGACAACCCATGTGGCTATATGGTTCGAGGAGAGTGTGATATGGAAGTTCAAAAAATCTTGTTGATGATGATATCGCGTTATCAGGATGTTTCTAGCAAGCCTTAGGGAATTCGGTTAGGGATTCCAATCAAGTTATGGGTTCAGCTAAGTGCGGTTCAAGCGCATGTGAGATCCAGCATAGATAGTGATAGAGTGTTGTGATTCTGCGGGTGTAGCTGTAGCATTCAATAGGTTGGTAGATAGTGTGAGTGCGTTGATAGGATGTGGAAAGAACAGTAGTAGCCACCAGTTTGGGTGTAGCAGTGAAGAAATGGAAATCCACGGATTGGATTTCGGAATTTCCTAGACGGATTAGACCTGGTTAAGCCAGTGATAAGATTGTAGAAGCGCCACTACAGAGATGAGAGTAAGGAAGCAGTGGACTGCTTAAGGACATTTATGACTTGAGGCTACCGATGGTCAGGTAGCCATCATTTTTAGCCTTAGGTTTGATGACGTCAGGATTTGGCGTATGGACTCGATCAGTTAGATCAGGAAGTTATTAGAGCCTCAGTGGCATGGTAACTAGTGGAAGCTAGTTCTAGAGAAGGAATCTGTTCAAAAGTCGTATGAGGCGACTATATAGGGAGTCCTTTAGCTCCGCAATCGGGCTGGAAACCGGTATTTCAGATGATTAACGAACCAATTGAGACCTGGAAGGCCTAGATAGATTTCGGGAAGCATCCATGTGGCAACATACAGTTTCAGGCCGTTCAGTGATTCAGACAGTTCAGTGTTTCGGGCAGTTCAGTGTTCAGGTAGTTTAGTGTTCAAACAGTTCAGTGTTTCAGGCAGTTACAACTCTTGGGCAATGTTAGTAATTGTGCCCTAAGTGGCAAGTACAGATAGGATAGCTGGTTTATTGGGAAGTGACAAGTCACTCACAACAGAAATAGTTGAGCATTGGCCAAGTATAAGTGATCTACAAGGATAATTAGGTTTGTGAACCTGTTTTGTTGTGGGAATTTTCGTGCTAGCAGAAGTTGAGTAGTCAGTTGAGAGATAAGTAGGTTGGTTTCATCGATAATAATTTGGTATGAGTGGTCTGTCAGGGAATCACACCATCTCAAGGCAACAAATATCAGACGGAATAGATGTGATGTTGTCGCGAGGGTTGGTTACAGTTACCCTAGAAAGTCTAGGATGTGCCTAGGATGGTGATCAGGTTACTAGAGTGGTTTGCATTGAAAGGAATGATAAGGAATCATTTCGAGGACGAAATCTAATTTAAGTGGGGGAGAGTTGTAACACCCCGTTTATAAAATAAATAAATAAAGGTATAGAAGCCCTAAAATGAATAATAATTGAGCGAGGCGTTAGTTTCAAGGAGTTAAAAGTCATAATTTCAGAAGTTAGGGTGCGCTTGGTAATTAATGGATTTAAATTGAAAAGGTTTATTGGAGTTAGGGACTAAAAGTTTAAGTGATGGAAATTAAGAATAAATTGTGGAGGAGGGGCTGATTTGTAAGTTTTGGACTCCTTTGAAGAGGTTTTAATTGGCTGGGGGATAAAAGGTAACTTTTGGGATCAGATTTGAATGGATTTCATGGGAAGGGACCATAAATGCAATTATGGGAAAGTAATTAGTTTGAACGGGTATATAAGCCTCTTATCGGCCAAAACCCTAACCCTAGGGAGTGTATACCCAGCCGACAACTTCTCCACCCTCATGCCTTCTTCCAGCCGCCACCATTGATACTCCATGCAATCGCCGCCTCCCTATTCTCTTGAGCCTCTCCGATCAAGCAAGCCACCAGAGAACCTTTGCTACCGGCGAGGTCATTCCTCGATGTTGCCTCTGTTGTCGTCAAAGACAGCCACCGCGAAGCTTTGTGTTGACGTTAAAGACCTCCAAAGAAGTTGTGGTGCCGCTTCCACCTCGTCGTTCCTCTTTCTTCTTCGTTTTCTGTCACTATTCGCAGCCACTTTTGGCTGTTGGCGGTACTGTTCTGATCGCTTTGGAGTTCGTCACTCGACCACCGCCACTGCTGCTAGTTGTTGCTGTTAGAGATGATGAGGTCGTCGACGGTGTTGCTGCTGCCATCATTGTGCACTACCGGAGGCGGTTTCGTCCAGATTTTATGAAAGGATTGTTGGGGGTATTGCTGTTTAGCGGGGAACTAAAAGAAGCCGCTGCCACCACCGTGAGGTGGTGGCTGCCATCCGAAAACCCTTTGGTTTCACCTCCTTGAGCCATCAGGTGGGTGGCTGGAGTATAGAATGAGATTTCTAGTATAAGTGTGTGTGTTTTGTCTAGCCGGAAAGTCGAGAATAGCCACCGTGAGGTGGTGGCTGCCACCATCTCCCACCACCGGCCACCACAAGGTGGTTGTGTGTGTGTTTATGTTGTTTAGTGTGTGTGTGTGTGTGTTAGTTAGTGTGTGTTAGTGTGTGTGTGTGTGTGTGTTTATTTTTTTGATAAAAACCTTGTAATTGTAATTAGCATGAATAATAAAAATAATAGTAACCACCACCGTAAGGTGGTGGCCGCCGCCGTGAGCCGCCATCAACCACCACTACCCGAGGTGGTAGTGGGTGGTGCCCCTCAAGCAAAACCCTAATGGACCTAGCCAAAACCTTAATGGGCTTAAAGATTTATTTTGGGCCTATTGGGCCAT
This sequence comes from Lactuca saligna, assembly GCF_052625555.1. Classification (NCBI taxonomy): domain Eukaryota; kingdom Viridiplantae; phylum Streptophyta; class Magnoliopsida; order Asterales; family Asteraceae; genus Lactuca; species Lactuca saligna. Next base: position 63,032,208 of record NC_136425.1, read on the forward strand.
GTTTGAGTGGAAAACCCTAATTGTGAGCAATTGGGCCTTGGACTTATTGGACCCACTTTTGGGCCATTGGGATTAGATTGTGAATTAAGCCCAAACTATTTCATGTCATTTATCAAGTAGAGTAAAGAACTTAATGGACTAAGTCCTTAATGAGCTAATTGAGAAAATATTAATATTTGAGAATTTATCAGGGCACACGAGAATTATCTAATAAGTGAAATATTAAATAATAATCATTGGCAGAAATTAATCTAAGCAATAATGGACTTAACGGATTAAGTCCTTAACGGATTAAGTCCCTAGTGGGTTAAGTAAGAAACACTTAACCCTAGTTATCATTTGATGTGAAACCTTAATTTCACTTGGGCTTTGTATTGGGCCATTCGAGAATAATCAAATGGACTAGAGTAACTAGTTAGGCTTTAGGGTAAGGCCCATATGAAGGATTGGGCCCAATTTGGAAAATTGGGCCATAGATGGGCCATAGTTGGGGCCTAGATGGTTGTATGATATTAGGCCCTAAAATGATACATGTTGGACTGGATTGATCAATTGGGCCATATGTTGGACTTTGATCCCTAGTTGACTTTGGGTCTATGGATTGGGCCTTGGGCTTGGGTAAGCCAAGCTAGGGGTAATGTAGTAATTATCCAAATCATGTATTTTTTAGTTATGTGTTAGAACCTAATTATTAATTGGGTGTTATTTGGTGTTGACAGTTCAGGAATCTGTCAGCCAGCAGCTGGGGTGGAGTCTGCGGGACTTTAGCAGTGTGGGATTGTGTCTGCGGGACTTCAGCAGTGTGAGGTGAGTTTCCTTCCAGTAGGAACAGGCCTAAGGCCAATGTCGGCCCGTTTAGTAGCAGTAGTTTCCGGACTTTGGTCCGATGCAGTTGTTAGTTTGTTTGATGCCTTCGTGGCTCAGACATGATTTATGTGTTAAGTGTTATGGGCTACAGCCTGATGTAGTATACAGTATATGAGTTTATGATCATGTGTGTTATGCTATTTGATATGTGTTTTTGCTATGCTATGCTATGCCCAGTCAGTTCCGAATTTCGGTCCGATGCAGTTAGTTCCGGACTTCGGTCCGATGCAGGGGACAAGGTCCCAGTCAGTTCCGGACTTCGGTCCGATGCAGTTAGTTCCGGACTTCGGTCCGATGCAGGGGACAAGGTCCCAGTCAGTTCCGGACTTTGGTCCGATGCAGTTAGTTCCGGACTTCGGTCCGATGCAGGGGACAAGGTCCCAGTCAGTTCCGGACTTCGGTCCGATGAAGTTAGTTCCGGACTTCGGTCCGATGCAGGGGACAAGGTCCCAGTCAGTTCCGGACTTCGGTCCAATGCAGTTTCCGGGCTTCGGCCCGTTGCAGTGGGCAAGGCCCAATATGTGTTTATATGTTATTGTATGGTATGTGGTAGTTTGGGGTAGCTCACTAAGCTTTGTGCTTACAGTTTCAGTTTTGGTTTCAGGTACTCAGTTTTCAAAAGAGGAGCTCGGGAAGATTGCAGTGCACACACCATTTGTTCAGCCTGGGATGTTTATACTCTGATATATTTGATAGTTGTTCTAATATTTTGAGATATATTGCTTATGATTTCTATATGAGGTTTATTGACTATGGTTTTATCATTAAATTAAACGAAATTTTCAGACTGTGTTTTTGGGATGTTACAATATTGATCAAGAATTAATTTGGAATTAATTTAGTGATCAAAAGAGACTAATTAAATTAATGGGGATTAATTATGTAAATTAGTGATACATATAGTTTGGGCTATTGATCCATGATGGGGTAAGTTTATATGAGAGTCCATAAAGAGTTAGTCTATATGACTCTTGAATAGGTTCAGTCCATATGAATTTGAATTTGTCATAGACCTTGTCTTATGATAGGTTCACATGGATAGGAACACATACACCATTAAATCTAAGTGACATGATGTTTCTCTCCAATTCATGAAAATGAGTGTGAGTAAACACTTTCACTAAGTAGATTTTGAGAAGATAGCAGTTGTGTTAATTGCGTTCGCAAATTTAATTATGATTACGGCATCCCTCTTTATAGATCGAATTATGAGAAATGGAAAATATTTTAAACATTCGGGACTTATTATCGTAAGTTCTGAAATAGTTTAGACACACATATGAGCTTTCTAATAAAAGGTGTATGAGCTTAGATAAAGGCTTATCGAAGCATCTCATATCAGAAATCTGAACTTTGGTATAAAAGTCAATAAGTATTGATTTCTAGAAGTCCAGTTGATTTCTAGGTACATGTCAAAGCTAGTGGGAGCACAAGTGTTATGTTGGTAAGAATATAATTATCATGATAGTGGGAGCATGATTATTATGTAAAGTGTTGCAAGCTAGCAATACTGGTTATAGGAAACAAAGGTTAAGAATTTTGTAAAGGTGTGGAATCTGAAATTTTGTTTTGCTATAAGTAAGGGAGAGGATACTTATACTTCATTTCGAATCTAAAAGCTTAGATTGAAATTAAACTTAGTCATAGTCATATATGAATGTCATGCTGAAAATGTTTCAACATAGGAAATTCTATATATGGGAATGCTTTAGCAAAATACTGGTCAAGTATCATGTCATTATGTAAGACGTTATGAATCATATCCCATATGCTTCGGATATAGGATCAATTGCATATGCTATAATAGTTTCTCATTCTTATTTTCCAAATCCCTAGGGCATTAAGAGGGAAAAGGACTAGAACCAAATATGACTAAAGTTATTAAACAACTATCAAGGACGATCTAAGGTTTGCTAAGGATTGATCGCTTGTAGTTAGAAGTATAGTAATGGATGGACCATCATGACATTATTATGAATAGACAAGATTCTATTTATAATGAGTTGTCATATGGCATATGTGGAAATGTTTCCATAATGGGAAATGGATATTAAGAAACTATTTTTGCAAGAAGGATGTTCAAATGAATGTACTTTGAATTTGAAACCTCGCTTCCTTGGAATTGTTTTCTTATAATTCTCCAAAAGAATACTTTGTAATTTCGTTGGAAAAGTCTCTATGACTTTTGTAGCTCGACATTACAAAAGGAGCATTGCATGATAGTGGCAAGAATTAGGTGTTCTTACACTAAGGATTTGGAATTGTGAAATGAGCATCATTGAAATTTTTTCAATTGATCTATTTCACAAAGTAAGAACCATAGGTAAACATAGTGTGCATGCTTGGAGCATGGGATAACTATTGTTTTAATTCAAGTATTAAGTTGATTAATCGAAACATTATATAATGAATAATGTGTAATCAATATGGAGATTAAATAATAAGTGTTTGATTTATATCCAAAAGTTTTGAAACCATATTGGATTAAATTATTCTTGTGTTTCACTTCGCATGTTTTGACTTCCCGAATAATAAGATTGTTCAAACAACCACAGTCAATCATAATTTGGAAGTAGGTAATGAGGTAAGATTGTCATGAATCCAATTGTAGATTGTCTAAAGTGTTTACATATAGAAAAGTTTGTTGCATTGTTCATGAGTACTCCTGAAATAAGTTTTGAGTATTAGATTAAACCCACGCTCATCTGAATCACTTCATGGATTTCATCACGAGTGATTGTGAGACGATAATATCTTATATTCTTGAAAGGGAGACATATAGTTGCAGTTTACAAGTCGGTTGCATATTGATGATATATAAACGCACCAGTAACTTCATGTTATAAAACGTATTGTTGTGTGTGATTAGATGAGTAAATAGAGAAAGCATATGAGTCAAAGTTTATCCGTTCCTTTTACCCTGAGAGGGATAAAAGCGATATTTGAGGGCCCCTCGATGATTTAGTGATAAAAACCCTAAGCGATTGGTCAATCCTGGACTGCTTTGATTTGTTCAATTAGTCGGTCATCATAAATTGGAAATCGGGAAACAACACATGGACAAAGAGAATGATTATAATCCATGTCTCATGTCCATAGAATATCTAGAATGGAGGAATATATGATCCCTTATCTAATGGATGTGTCAGAGTTTGACAAGGACTTTTGAGAGCTACGATTGATAGTCAGTTTTAAGTCCTACTTGCAGTTATAGTTATTATACTTATCCAAGTGGGAGACTATTGGATTAGGTATCTAAGCTCATGACTATAATTGGTATATACTTGACCCGAGAGTAGCATGGTCCATTTGGGTTGCATTCACTGGAACAATTTGATAGGATGGATATTTGAGAAAGAGGTTATATATGATTTCTTAGTATATTATAAGTATAATATATTAATTGAGAAATCATATTATTTAATTAGTATTGATCAAGAATTAATTTCGAATTAATTTAGTGATCAAAAGAGACTAATTAAATTTATAGGGACTGATTATATAAATTAGTGATACATATGGTTTAGGCTATTGATCCATAATGGGCTAAGTTTATGTGAGAGTCCATGAAGAGTTAGTCCATATGAGTTATGGATCATAAGCGTAAGTGTAAGAATTAGGGTTACATATGACTCTTGGAATTCTAACACTATATATGTAACCCCTTAGACCCAAAATTGGATGCACAACTAATATAAAAAGAGTATAGCCGATTTTAGGGTGCTCCTAACATCTCTCTCAAGTCCTCCAATTGTTGGTGGTATTTTGTGAACCATTTGAGGCATCACACTTAAGGTGCTAAGCTCTTGAAATACCAAATTCTACATGCTACAACTAAGAGGTATTCTTCTATTTAGTTTATATGTTTCAAATATCTATGTCGTATGCTAGTTATAGGTTTCATGCTTTGGATAATTTTTGTTGCATGTATAACTAAAGAAAACTTAGACCCAAAGCATTAGGATTGTATGTGCACCATAGGAGTGTTATAGTACATAAAACCCAACAGGGACAAAATATGGCTAACATAGAAAGAGGGATAGAGAGATAGAAATTTGTGTATGTTGTGTCCCAGGTCGGATCTTCTGATCACGTAAAAGGGGCATCATATGACTAACATGGATAGATAGAGAAGTGCATAGAAATAAAGATGCATATGTTGTGTCCCGGGTCAGATCTTCCGATCACGCAAAGGAGACAACATATGACTGACAAAGAGGATAAGAAAAAACAATTTTACACAAACCTACTTTATCAAAACCCCTCAGTCACCCTATCAGCACCAGAACTAAGGACATAAGTTCGTATGTTGAAGAAGTGTAGAGCCACAGTTCTACATAATTAATTTTAATTTATCTTGCATGTTCCCTTGTTTATCTCACTGCTCAATCTATCTAAGTGTCGTATGGTCAGTCCAAATGAATCTATCTAAGTCCAGATGAGTTAACATTGTCTAGTCCTTTCATTGACAGTTGTGTCTAGTCCATTAATTTTGAATCCTTCATGCCGACCAGCACATTGAACATAGAGTCTAAATAATTCGGCTTCAGTACATTACACGCCTCTCATATTTCCCTTTATCACTAAACTTCATATCACTTCCCAAGAATACTTACGAAAGAAAACATATTTTTGTATTTTTGATCTTTTAATATTTTTGTATTTTTGATTTCTCCCCCTGAATTTGTGCATGGAGAGAAAGAAAATAAAATAAATGCGCAAATTTAAAAAACAAATTGTCTTTAAAACAAATCATTTTAAGAAAAACTTAGAAGTATCGAGAAGAAAACTCAAGCTGTAATTCAGCAATTGAAGTTGCATCCAGATGATTTGAGAACAACACACATATGCATAAACACATTCAACCTTAGTTGTGTTTCAATTTCGTAACAGATTCAAAAATTCTTCACATCGTTAAGTACAATCCCCATTTGTAATCCTCTTATTTCTTCCTTTCCCGCAAAGGAAACATACTCTCAATGAAGATTTTGAATGTAATGTAGTTGAGAGATGTCTACTATCATGGGCCTGGAATAGCTACTATCAACAAACCGAAGTCTGATGATATTCCTCCATAGCTGCTCCGACACAAAGTGCGGGATTAGTTGACTTTTAGAACCCAGTCCATTTTGAAACTGGATTTACCATCACCATCTACATAAGATACTCTTTCCCATGACATATCATGTTTATCATATAAGAAACATGAAGGAGTTACTGGAATTTTAGACGAGTTAGAAATTTGACCCTCGGGAACCCATTGGTAATTAGGTTTAGGCCTGTTAATGTTTACCCTAATGGGTGCTTCAACACTTAATTCTGAACTTGAACTACCTTTTGATTTAGATTTGAATCTAAAGTGTGAGCTAGAAGAAGATCCTTGAGATGAATTCGATCATACCGATTTCGATTTGGCTAAACCATCTCTCGAATTAGACTTCTTTTCCAACAGGCCCTTTTGGTCCTTATCATCACTGTGTGAACATGACCTTGAAGGATTTCTTTTGGAAGATCTCCCTCTTGGCACATTTTGCCAGCCTTGTCCATAGTAGGGAACATATGAACGATGTGGACAATTTATAGCAATGTGACCGGGAGTCCCACAGTAAAAACAAGTTTGCTTTTTCAAATAAATAAGGTTGTGATTTGGTCCTTGTCCAAAAGAAGTTTGTTTCAAGGGACTTCCTCAAGTACAAGCACATGAACATTTGTTAGACTCCTTAACATACTTTTGTGGCTTAGGTTTTTCCACAGTGGGAGTATCAACATCACAATATTTTGAATCATTATCAGCAAAACTAGAATCATTTTTGTTCTCCCTGTTCTCATCTTCCACTACTTTACCTACACATGAAGTAGAAACATTGGTATCATTCACGTCAATATTCTCAGTTGGGCCGAATTGTTCAGTCTTAACTGAAGCTGGTACAGGGGGTTGGCCACACTGAGCAGGTGTCTCTACCTCATTGGTTTCAAGGGGCGGGGTATAGTTGTCATTGAAGGGGGGTGAAACATTGTGATACCCTAGACCCTTATTCTGATTATCTTTAAGTTTTAACTGTCTTCAATCATGGACTCAACTTTCTTACTTGATATGTCAAACTTTTTAAAATTAAAGTCTGCATTTTCAAACTTATTTTTCAATGTGTTAAACTCAGCAGTTAGACTGATAATTTTTTCTTGAGCATAATCATAGTGTTCACATTTAGTGCTATACTCTTCTTGAAGTTTTCTAAGGTCTTTGGTTTTGGCCTCTAATTTTTCTTTCAATGGTTTTTGGTCCATTCTGATAGTATATTGTTCATATTTAAGGTCCTCAATTTCCCTAATTAATAACTCATGTTGATCACGATACTGTTTAATTTTAGCTTCACAAGACTGAGACCATGAGTTTTCACTTACTTTGGTGATTGAAGAACTCATTATTCACCAAAAAGAATAACTTACCAAAAATAGAAGTGATTGTGAAACCAAGAAAAATGCCCTTTGACTTAAAACCTCGAAATTCAAACTTGAAAAGTCAAACTTGAAAGACAAACTTGAAAAATCAAACTTAAAAGTCAAAGTTGAAAAGTCAAACTTGAAAGTCAAATGTGAAAGCTTGAAAGTCAAAAGTCAAATTTGAAAGTTAAAAGTCAAACTTAAAAGTCAAAAGTCAAATTTGAAAGTCAAAAGTCAAGTTTGAAAGTCAAACATGAAAGTCAAACTTTTTGTCCAAAAAAATAACCTTGACCGAGAAGAAAAGTTTCTAGACCAAAAACGAAGGTATTGGATCGAATATGTGCCTTTTTTACCAAATACAAAGCTTTAGGACCAAAAACGAAGCTTTAGTATCGAAAAAAAGGCTTTAATACCGAAAACTTGATTTTTAGATCGAAAATGTGAGGCTTCTCATCCTAACCGAGAAGTCTCGCACTGAAAACACTTAATCTGAAGATGTGGGCCGAAAACAGCTTGACCGAGAAACCTGAATACCAAGAAGCGAACTGAAAACGTGTGAACTTAAGACTACAGACCGAGAACCCTCGTTGCTGACTGAGAACCCTTGCTGCTGACCGAGAACCTTCGCTGCTGACCGAAAACCCTCGCTGGCCGCCGAGAACCTATAGGGTTTGACCAAGGACCGAGGAGTGCCGCCGAAATCTCGCAAATGTCGACCAAAAACACCCAAAACTTGCCAAAAACACTAGATTTTCAAATCTTTAATGACAAACTCGATCAAAACTCCAAAAATATGAAAAACGAAGAACAAACAGCCAAAAATTCGTCCAAAACAATTCAAAAACGCCCGGAAATCCAAGAAACTCTTAATATCTTGCCAATTCGATTGATACCGATCCAAGCCCTGATACCAATTGTAAAACCCAAAACGCTATGATGTATCAATCGGATTCACTTGATAGTGCGGAATCCCAATCAAGTGAATTAGACAAGACGAAATATAGAATAAGAACACAATGGTTAATCTTCAGTTCACACTATTATTGAATAATATGGTACATAAGATTCTTGATTACACTTGGTTCTCTCTTGTTTCTCTCCAAATCACGTTCTAAGCTTATGGCGGCCCCCAAGAACGTCCAACCCAAAACTATTTATACCTAGACCTAATAACTAAAGCCCAACCCAAAACTCAAACAAGACAATATTAAGCCTTTCGGTCCGAACAACACCAAAACATGGTGTTTTCGGTCCTAGACTGAGAACTCTAATAGCTTATGAAAAGCAAAGTATAAACCACAATTTATTACCTAACAAAGAAAAACACATATTCTACATATAGTAGGCAGACAGTTTGCATACATGTATAGTATTGCACATAAGGGAATCACAACTCAAGATACTCATATAATGGGGATAATTGTTCAAAGGTAAAAGTACTCACCTTAGTCCAAAGCTAGCAACACCACACGATCTTCACATAAACAACACATCTTTAACTTATGCATCCAATTCCATACCTAGTATCATCATAATAAAGTTTTCAAAAGACCATAATACCCTTATATGGTCAACTCATCGATCTAAGCTCAAATACTCCTTAGATGTCCTATTATGTATCATGGGAGACAAAGGGGACCAGAGGAATGAACTAGACTCAAAGCACAATAAGATCAAGAAGTTAAACTAGGACAGACTGAGAACGCATCGTGTAATCCCCTAGAATGCATCGCATCTACTAAATAGATTGCAAAATCAACTTTTTGTTTGTTATTAATCTATCCAGCTTTCCCAGGAACTTCAAGAACGAAATTAACTAATGACCCAATGGACTTTACATAGAGGTTCTAACACATCAAATGAACATAAGAAAGGATTCCTAATTGTTCATTTCCCTGGATTAACATCAGATTCTAAAAACATTTCACATTTTCCATTTATAAGTCAAATGAGTATGAGAAGTTCAAATTGCACCAAACACTATGTGTCAAAGGTAAATGCAACCAATAAGATCACAAATGCTTCCTACAACTTAAAACACATAGAATTCAGAAGTCATGAAGATTATTCACTCATCCATTGAATTCTAAACTTTATATGAACTTTAATGAAGCTCAATTTTCATAAAACCTTTACAAACACCAATTCAAGCATGAATCACAAATGTGACTTAGATTTTGGAATAGAAAACATCGTCTAAGAATCAACTTTATAACATCGTCTCATTCACCAAAATTTGGATCTATGAACTCTAAAATTGAAAACATCCAAATTATCACTATAGAAATTTGGATTTGAACCAAGCATCAAGTAATCTCACCATAAGTCATAAATTGTCAAATAGATCGTAGAATTGAAGTTAAACACAATCACTAAGTATAAAATCAAGCTTATAACTAGTCAAGGAACATCAAATTCAGATTTCATCATCTAAGGTTAAGAAAACCCATCAAAACAGCTCCAATATCACAAATATTAACTAATTGGAGCATAGAGGTGGATCTAGGTATATAACTACAACATAGAACTCATAAGAACACTGTAGATGGAAGGAGAAACTCAAAATTGCAAAACCACATAAGTTCATACACGAATTTGAAGGAAAGGTAACAAGAAACTACCTCTAGATGCTAGATTGTGAAAGAATTTGACCAAGTCTTCACATAGGAACTTTAATCATCAAAAACACCATAGATTTAAAGAAGGAAATCATCCACGGAGAAGAGAACTGGCTAATTTACGGAAAGAGGGGTGTGTATGTGTGTGTGTGTGTGAGAGAGAGAGAGAGAGAGAGAGAGAGAGAGAGCTCATGGGGAAGAATAGGCTTCAAATAGACCCAACTATAGCCACTAATGCAACTTAAGTCCTTCCTTATAGAAGGTCTTCCAAAAAGGCTCCAAACTAACTAAAGAACTTAAAATAACTCACATGTGGCCCTTCTCCATCCTAAGCTTTTCAATCTTGGTCCTAGACACTAAATTGGTCAACTCTCAAAAGTTAAACACAAGTCTCACTCACTTGACACAAATGTCCCTTGTAACAAAACAATTGCTTGACACTAAAATTATATTGCTTTCTAAATCTCAACTAACGATTAGACCTTTCATTATTATTTTTATCATTTGCTCATATTTTGAATTATGTTTTACCTATTTTATTTTATTATTTACTTTATTTTAAATTAAAATTTTATTTTTTTTATCCAAAAAGCTCAAAACTTTAGCCTTAAAAACATGATGTTACACGTTTGCAATAAGTTATGTTATAAATCCATTAACGAGTTCAATCAAGTGAAGACTTAACAAAAATAGTATTCGAACGAGTAAATGAAAGACGATCATGTTTGTCAACTTGACAATCATGGGATAGCATATTCGACAAAGTTTTATTACACGAAAGAAACTTACAAGAAAGAAAATTATATAGCAATTCTGCCATGTGGTAGGACCAAAAGAATTCTTGAGTCAATTGATGGAATAAAGGTCCTTTGCACCATCACATCGAAAAAGAGTGTTGTCCAAAAATCCTTCAAAGAGAAACCAATTTCATTAAATCATTTACGCATTTCTTATCAAGAGTGAATTGATATAAAAAAAAAAAAAAAAATCAAATAAGATCCTTTATGATATTAGGGGTGACTACAACATTATGAATGTGTAAAGTATAACAGGGAGGGTTGGCAAAGTAGCGAGAGATATATGGGACGGTGGAGTACTCTAATATTCCCAAAATAAATATTTTATATATATATATATATATATATATATATATATATATATATATATATATATATATATATATATATATATATATATATATATATATATATATATATATAAATTTTTACTTGTAAATAAGTTTTATATTATTATACCCTCAACTAAAAATATTATACCTTGTTTTTAATGTTTGAAATAGGATAACTGCATCAAATATTTTTTCCCAGTTGCTAAAACAAGTGGAGAAAATAAGTTGCAAAATAACATAGATGGTCAAGTTTTAAATGATTGTTTAGTCACTTTTATAGAAGGGTGTGTTTCTACAAATTTTTGATATTGATCGATTTCTAGACATGACGACTAAGTGATTCAATTGTAACTTTTGCTTAATTCTTTTTTTTTTCGATTTAGGACTTTAAATACTAAGAAACTCTTATATTTCCTATTTTAAATTTTGAAAATATTTGTACCTCGTATTAAAATTCTTGGCTCCGTTGGCAAACTACTATTATGAACCGTCACCAACGAGTAACGATTGAATAGCACATTTTTCAAATATAGTTTTAAGATTACCGGTATCTGGCATGAGATGTGTAGAGGCGCTCAAAGTTGGATGAAGATTGGGGAGTCATAGTATGTATAACATGAGGAAGATAATTTATTCTTAAACCGATAGACTGTATCAAGTTTTAGGTCAATCGAACCGAATTTTTTGACTTTTTCGATTTGGTTAACAGAACCACTAAAATCTCCAGGTTCGTGGTTCGGTTACGATTCACACTTTTTACATGGATAGTTAACCAAACAACCAAAATTTTAATTTTTTCTTTTTAGGAAAATAAACTTAGTTTAAATATAAGATACAATATACATTTAATAATTATCATCAAATAACATGTCATTTTTCATTATTATTGTTTTCATTATCATTAAACATATTGAGTTAATGCCTATTCTTAACTTATGTATTACAGTCATCAAGCATTTAGATTTATATAAATGACTTCACTTCGGTTAACCATCCATGAACACCCCTAACATTCTTATTATCATGGAAAAGAATTTCGACACCCATTGCAACCTTTTCTCTTTGACACTTTTCTTGAGAATTGTTTGCAGAAATGAGTTGCGGATCTCATTATCAAATTGAGTTGCCCTAGCATCCTTATTAGGCTGAGGGAGGAGATAGGATTGTTGATAGTCGTATTTTATCTCAATTATATATATTGTACAATGTATGGGCCATTCCCTAGAAAACAAAAGTACAACATTGAGTAAATCATAGTGCATACAAGTTTATTAATAATGAATCTTAATGGCTACACATTTAACGGAGATAGAAATTAGAAACCAAAAGAGTAAAAGTGGTTAATTGTTGTCTTATATCCTTATTTTTTGCACTTTCTGTTAAATTTTGTGTTTATAACGAACAAAATATATATATAAACAAATTACTTTTAATAAAGGAACATAGATAAAAATAAAAAAATAATAATAATAATTAAAAAAAAAAAAAAAAATTTTAAAAAATACAAGGATCAACATTATTGGGCTAGAAATTGAGGAAGAGATGCACAACATTATTTAAGAAATGGTGAACCTCTAAGGATTCATCTACTGATTATGTTGAGCAACAAAGTTCAATTGTAGTGAAGAACATAAAGCAATATCAATAATAAGCCTAACAAACATAAAAGCATTCAAACAAAAAACGAGCAAAAGGTAATGCAAAATCAATAGATTTGCTAATAAAAAAAGCTAAACATCCAAGAAACCATCACATAGTTTTTATTTACAGATATCACCCACATAGCATAACACTAATTCCCAAAATAACAATTCTATATCAACCTATAAAAAACAATTTTTCACCTTTTCCCCAAAACATTTCTGCTCAATTTATCTTAGCCCTTTGAAAAGTTCATGTGCTACACATATTTGAAATTCAATATCAGTATCAGTAACAATAACAATAACAGTATAAATAATTTAATCTTAAGCTAAAAGTTAAAAGAACTTTACCTCAGCCATGAACTTTTTAAGAATGTCATCAAACTACAACATGCACATTTATAAAGATTAGAAATAAAAAATTAATAAATAATCTTTATTGGAGATTTTTTTAGGTATAAGAAATCTAAATATGTGATGTTAGTATCTTCCTACCATCATCTTTTCAACAGTGGATCCAGTTTACTTTTTTAGATTCAACTGTCTGAGTGTCAATTTCAGGTTCACCCTTCACCAAAAACCTCCACCATTCCATTTGATCCTGTTTTGTTAAAAAAAAAAATTGAGACTGATTTTTGATCCTTTGTGAAAGAAACAAAAAGATGAGTAATTTGAACAAAAAAAAATCAAGATCTTACACATTTGCAATAACTTAGGTTATAAATCCATTAATGATTTCAATGAAGAGAGGACTTGACAAAAATAGTATTGGAACGAGTAAATGAAAGATGATCATATTTGTCAACTTGACAATCATGGGATAGCATATTCGACAAAGTTTTATTATACTAAAGAAAATTATATAGCAATACTACCATGTGGTTGGACCAAAAGAAATAATAAGTGCAACACGAAAAGTCTTGAGTGATTTTACGGAATAAAGGTCATTTGCACTGTCACATTAAATAAGAGTGTGGCGGGTCCAAAAATCCTTCAAAGAGAAACCAATTTCATTGAATCATTTATGCATTTCTTATCAAGAGTGAATTGATATAAAAATTTAAAAAAAAAAAAAAAAAAAAAAAAAAAAAAAAAAAAAAAAAAAAAAAATCAAATAAGATCCTTTATGATATTAGGGGTCACTACAACATTATGAATGTGTAAAGTATGATAGGGGTTAGAAAACAACTATTATGAACAATCACCAACAAGGATAGATGGAATAATACGCTTTTCAAATATAGTTTTAAGATGAACCACTCACAGCTTGATGAAGCTTGGAGAGTCGGTAGTATGAAAAACATGAGGAAGATAATTAGCTTTGCTCCGGGTTTGTTGTGTTTAGAGCCGGAGAAGCTCAAGGAGACCTAAAAATAAAAATAAAAATAAAAATGATGTTTATTGCGAGTGGCTTATGGGTTGTTGGTGAGTTACATCATGTATGTGATGATATTATTTTCTAGTATGGGTTCTTTCATGTCAGCAAAATCGAAATGAACTTTGAGTCGTTAACAACAATTGGTAATCGAAAGCTCATTGATCTCGATGTCGGATCTCATTATCAAGTTGCGTAGCCCTAGCATAGTAGCATCTTTTAGGGATGTTCAAAACATCTAAAACCTACAAACTGATAAATTGTATCAAGTTTTAGGTTGATCGAACCGGATTTTTTGACTTTCTTCGGTTTGGCTAACAGAACCGCTAAAATCTCTAATTTTTTGGTTCGATTACGGTTCACGTTTTTTTACATCGGATGGTTAACAGAAAAACCGGAATTTGAATTTGTTCTTTTTAGGAGAATGAAGTTAATTTAAGATTATTATTAATTATAAGATACAATTTTCATAATAATTATTATCAATTAACACTGACCAGTTTAGTGAATAATTCTCCTTTTTTGATTATTATTGTTATCATCATTAAAAATGTTTGAGTTAATGCTTATCCTTAACTTATGTATTACTGCCATCAAGTATTTAGATTTATAATGAAAAACAATTATATTATCTTATCTCATATTATGTTTATTATTAAAAGAGCCTTAAACGATTGTCCAAATCTATATGTCGATTATAAATATCATTACCATATAGTATTAGTATATATCAAATTTAAGAAATCGCAATTATTAATATAATGAAGACAAAACTTCAAAAATGGTTGTTGTGGTTTCTGAAAATATCAAATTTAGTCCTTAAGTTCAAAAAACCTCACAGATGGTCCTTGTGGTTTCAAAACTTTTAACAAATAGTCATTCCGCCTAACTCCGTCAGCTTTCTACCGTTAAGTGAGGGGTATTTTCGTCATTTCAATACACAGGGACCATTTATGAGGTTTTCTCTATTTAAATATATATATATATATATATATATATATATATATATATAATTATTTAATTAAAGGCCCCACCCTCTCTCTCTCTCTCTCTCTCTCTCTCTCTCTCTCTCTCTCTCTCTCACACACAGTGAACATAATACCAGTTAACCCTATTACCGGAGAGGGTATTCCAAGACTTGTTACTCTAATCCCTGGTAATGGGATCGGCCCTTTGGTGACCGGCGCCGTTGAACAGGTCTTCGAGGCAATGCGTGCGCCGGTTACCTTCGAGAAATTTGAAGTTCATGGCGACATGAATATGATACCCGATGATGTTATGGCTTCGATTAAGAAGAATAGAGTTTGTTTGAAGGGCGAATTAATTACGCCGGTGGGCGAAGGGGTTAATTTGTTGAATCCTATGTTGAGGAAAGAACTGGATTTGTATGTCTCGCTTGTGAGCTGTTTTAATTTGCGTGGGTTGCCTTCTAGGCATGAAAACGTCGATATCGTGGTGATCAGGGAGAACACGGAGGGGGAGTATTCGGGTTTAGAGCATGAGGTTGATCCTGGTGTCGTTGAAAGTCTTAAGGTACATTTGGGTTTCTTAATTTCATTATCATCGCATGCTTGTTGTTCGATGAAATGCCTATGTGAAATTGGCTACTCTTGAACTGCAGTATATTAGTTTCTTTCTATTATGTCTGATTATGGTGTCATTTTAGGTGATAACAAAGTTCTGCTCTGAACGCATCTCAATAACAGAAAGACTGTAACAGTTGTTCATAAAGCAAACATCATGAAGCTTGCAGATGGTCTTTTCTTGGAATCTTGTAGGGAGATTGCTAAAAGATATCCCAACATCAAATACAACGAAATTATTGTTGATAATTGTTGCATGCAACTTGTTTCAAAGCCTGAGCAATTCGATGTCATGGTATGTTAATCTTATCTTCTTAATCTATCATACAGCATCATTTCCATTTTTTTACACATTCTTCCTTACTGAATCTTTCAGGTGACTCCTAACCTTTATGGTAACCTAGTTGCAAACATTGCAGCTGGAATTGCTGGTGGGACAGGTGTCATGCTAGGAGGTAAGTACTCTTGTTGCTATTTCTTGATTTTCTTCAATTGAGACCTAATTAATAACAACCATTATGATTGGAATTGTTGCATGAAATGTTGGAACTGAGTATGCAACCTTTGAGCAAGGTGCATCAGCTGGGAATGTTGGGAATGTTTAAGCGACGCCTGAAAGAAGAGAACGTAGGTCATCGAAAGCCATTATGAAGTCCTAATAATGAACCTTGTAGACTTCTTCGATCTCAACCTCTTTGGATCTGCAGAAATGATGGAGGTGGTGGAGTCGGTTTCGGGGTTACCCTAGGCGAAGGTT
This sequence comes from Lactuca saligna, assembly GCF_052625555.1. Lineage (NCBI taxonomy): Eukaryota > Viridiplantae > Streptophyta > Magnoliopsida > Asterales > Asteraceae > Lactuca > Lactuca saligna. The sequence goes on from NC_136425.1 coordinate 63,048,621, forward strand.
TTGATGATGAAAGGGGATAAGTCTTCTTTGTTTGATATGGCGGAAGATGAGTTCATCGACGAAGTGAATATCCAGTTTAAGATGGGTTCTTTTGAGAGAGAGAGAGAGAGAGAGAGAGAGAGAGAGAGAGAGAGGGTGGTGCCTTTAATTAAATAATTAAATTTTTTTTTCTTTTTTTTTTAAATAGAGAAAACCTTTTAAATGATCCATGTGTATTGAAATGACGAAAATACCTCTCACTTTACGGTAGAAACCTGATGGAGTTAAGCGGAAAGACCATTTGTTATAAGTTTTGAAACCACAGAAACCATTTGTATGGTTCTTTAAACTTAATGATTAAACTTGATTTTTACGGAAACCTAAACTTGATTTTTTTGATTGTTTCGGAAACCACAGAGACCATTTTTGAAGTTTTGTCTATAATGAAATATTATCCTTATTTTAAAATTTTGTTAAGTTTTTCCGTTATGACACATTTATTTATTAACGGTTCTGATAACTAAAACAAAAAAATAGAAAAAATAAGTTACAAAAAATCGGTTACATAGTACAATGTATGGGTCATACCCTAGAAAATAAAAGTACAACATTGACTAAAACACACAATGCTATATATATATATATATATATATATATATATATATATATATATATATATATAAAATAAAAGTACAACATTGACTAAAACACACAATGCTATATATATATATATATATATATATATATATATATATATATATATATATATATATATATATATATATATAGTACAACGTAAGTCACTATGCCTATAGAATATACAGTGTATAATTGTTATATATCCTTATTTTTTGCACTTATTTTAAATTTTGTGTGTTTATAACCAACGGAATATATAAAATCAAAACGACTTTACTTAGAAAGCCTTCAAATTCTTGTATCAACAACCATATAAAGAAACGGTGAACCTCTAGCGATTCATCTACTGATTATGTTAAGCAACAAAGTTAAATTGTAGTGAAGAACATAAAACAATATCAATAATAAGTTTACCAAACATAAAAACGAGCAAAAGGTAATGCAAAATCAATAGATTTGTTAATCAAAAAAGCTAAACATCCAAGAAACCATCACATAGTTTTCTATTAACAGATATCACCCACATAGCATAACACTAATTCCCAAAATAAAAATTCTATATCAACCTTCAAAAAACAAATTTTCACCTTTTTCCCCAAAACATTTCTCCTCAATTTATCTTAGCCCTTGAAAAGTCCATCTCCGGGTGCTACATAGTATCAGTATTAGTAACAGTATCAGTAATAATTTAATCTCAAGCTAAAAGTTAAAACAACTTTACCTCAGCCATGAACTTTTTAAGAATGTCTTGCTTTTGCATCTCATCACTAGTTGGCAACCCCATCTGCTTCTGCCTCTGATCAAACTACAACATGCAGATTTATAAAGATTAGAAATAAAAAATTAATATATAATCTTTATTGGAGATTTTTTTAGCAAAAAGAATTCCTACCATCATCTTTTCAACAGTGGATCTTGTTTCAGGGTCCAGGTCAGCAAGTTTGCTGTTTTCAGGTTCAACTTTCTGAGTGTCAATTTCAGGTTCACCCTTCACCAAAAACTTCCACCATTCCATTTGATCCTGTTTTGTTAAAAGAATGGAGACTGATTTCTGATCCTCTGAAAAAAGACACAAAAAAAGATGAGTAATTTGAAAAAAAAAAAATGTTATAAAAATATACCACATTTTCAAATGTACATACCTAAGCTCCAGAAACAGTCATCAACTTTAACAGACTTGTACAAGTCCCCCTGTATTATATATATAAAAAAAAAAGGTTATTGATATCAACTTATCATATTATTAGAATAGAACTATAATTTCAACATGTTAGAAAGATAATCTAAATGCCACTAGCAGACTTACTTCAAGAATTGGAGGTTGACCCTTAAGTCCCACTTTCAAATGGTTCTTCTTTATTTCACATGAAATGAATCTTGACTTTGTTCCAGGAGGAACAGGGATGTTTATGGTTACTTCTTGCAAAGATTGGATCCAGGAATAGTTTTCCATGTCCAATCCGTTTCCTTTATTGGGAGCTGTTGGTAATTTAAGAACAAATTAGATGTTTTCTTGAAAAGAAAATAATAAAGACTCTATGAAAGTAACATGTATGATAACTTAATGAGTCATAGAAACAAGAATATGATAGATGTGATCAAACACATAAGCAATTAGATCAAGAACAAATCAAGAGGTTTAAAATTCTTAAGAAATTAAACCCCTTGTCCCAACTTCCAGAATACGTGATGATGATAATCACAAGATAAACTGATTATACATTACTAAAAGGCCTGATTTAAATAAGTATGCAACATGCTTATAACATAGCTTTCGGATCAATCTACACATAAACTATTCACTAAAGAACATATAATAGTCAAAGGAACAAATTTTATTAAGATTTGTTACGATTTTAGCAAGAAGATCAAGAACCTATTCGAATTGAATAGGTGTACGATATATGCTTTACTAATTTAGATAAGGCATTGAAATTGTAAGAGAGAAGGCGAATAAAGGATCGATTACAAACGATGAAACAATTAAGATAGCCAAAAGAAGTATATACCTCGCAATCCCTTCTTGTTATCATCTTTCGACTCCTTCTTATCCTCCGGTTCCTTGACGGAAACTGCGGGCTGCGCCGGTAACGACGATGAAGAATCCTCCTTAGCACGCTTGTTATCGTGCTTTACACTGGTAGCACCATTGCTGGCGGCGGATACAGCTTTCTCTTTCCTCTTCCTCTCATCAGCGTCGAGTTTCTCCTTCACCGTACGAACCAACCCGTTAACATCCTTAACTACGGAATCAGTCTTGAAGAGATCGGTTTCGCGAGCGACGAACTCGAATGCGGTCTGGAGAAAACGAAGGGGATCGGACGAATCAAGAACAGCATTAAAGGGCTTCTTCACAGACTCCGGTGTCTTAGTTTGCTTCTGATCATCCTCTTCGTAATCAGAGAGGATCGCCATTGTTTACTGCAGAGTAATTGAGGGAGCAAGGGATTGCTAGGGTTAGGGTTTGGGCTTGAGAGTGAAAAGTCGGGGTTTTTAAGAGAGAAAGAGGATGTGAATTGGAATGTAGAAACCTCTAGAAGTCATGTATTTATAATTTTGAAGTTACTATGCACTTCATATTACACCAATATTTTAGATTTTGATGTGGGACGTTTCTAGTGTTTGTTTCTTTTTTTTTTTTTTTAGTTGGGATAGGATTAATACACATAAAATTCATAAGTTCGTCTTAATTTGTACTTATCTCGTTTTTTTTTTCCTATTAATAATGGATATTCATTAAGAGTGTTAGGGTGCGTCTGTTTCATAGGATTCTTATGGAAAATAAAGGAATTGAAAACTAAAATCCAATCATCAACTTGTTTAGCTTAGATGAAAGGAATCAAATTTCCATAATCATCTTTCAATTTCCTATTTAATTGATTTCTAATTCTTTCCCTGAACATGAAAAATCTATATTCAATTCAATATCTCCTTTTTTTTTAAAGATCGATAGTTGCCTTCCTATTATTGTCTCTCATCGATCATATATTTCTATCTCTCAATCGGTACTGCAAAAGGATTCATCGACATCGACGATCGCTGTGAACGAGTGATATCATCGTATCTTACTTGAGATGAGTTAATATTCTATTTCTTTGTTGTATCCTTCATCTATGAAAATATGCTATTGTACTTCATCTCTTATCAGCAATCATCTTTATTGTATTCACGATCTTTGATGTATACTTCATCTATGAAGATATGTTACTGTATTTCTTTGTTGAACCTGTGAACCTGTCGAATTCTTCTATTGTACTTCATCTTTGTCTTCTTTTACATGAAGTATTAGCAATTATCTCTACAAGTATACATAACGGTTAATTTTGTGGTTCAGATTTATTGTTGGTAATGTGTAAAAACTACTTGTATAAGTATGCCCATCAAGTGTTTGTGTCTTTGCTTGTGTGGTGTTTTCTTTCTTTTACCTGCATAACTTTTTTTATTTTCAATACTTTTGTCATTTATGTTTGTTTTCTTTGAAAAAATGAGACAAAAATCCACCAAATGTGTTAAAAGCCATAATTAAAAACCACTATATTCACCAAAATAAGTTGATAGATTGTAATGAGTCGTGCTAATTACAAAATTACTTGCACCAACAAATTTCAACTATATCTCAAATTTGTTGACTATCCAATTCCACGACAATTTCAACTATTATGTTTTCAAAATATTAAATTTTCTTTTTAATAAACATAGAAAGAAGATAAGTCAAATAGTCGTTTACATTTTGGAATGAAGTTATGAATGCAATTACGTGGTTTTTTATCACGGTGTGCAAGCTACTACAAATATACAAGGGGGTAAACCACGTATCAAAAACATATCGTCGGATGTGGATCGGCAATCAATATTGCACAAATATGCTTACAAAAGTGACATCGCGTGTATATCAAATCTTAGGATGACCCAAAGATGTTTCACAAACTGACACAAAGTTATGTGACATACTTCACACCTTATGTGGGCTAGGAACAAGTAGACATGGATATTGATGCACAATTGGCCATATTTCTTCACATTATTGCACATAATGTGAAGAATCGGGTCATGATAGGTCGTTTCCAACGTTCTGGACAAACAATTAGCAAAATTGTTACGCGAGTTTGCAATGCGGTGATAAGGTCACATCCACATTTTCTTAAGAAACCCGAACATGTTACAGAAAACTCTCTAGATCAAAGATGGAAGTAGTTCAAGGTATATATACAACTTATAAATTATTTCAAGTAGTGCATAAATTGCTTGATACGACATATAACCATTTCTTTTCTTATATTGTGTAGAACTGTCTAGGAGCTTTAGATGGAACACATATAAAGTGCTTAGTACCACTTAAAGACAAGCCTAAATACAGGATGAGAAAAAATGATATTGCCACAAATGTCCTATGGGTGTGTTCACAAGATATGCAGTTTATCTATATTTTACCGGGATGGGAGGGATCAACTGCAGATGGTAGAGTGCTTCGAGATGCCCTACTTAGGCCACATGGGTTGAAGGTCCCAAGGTCGGGTATGTATAATAATTGTTATTTTAGATGTGTATTAGTTATTAATTATGCTAACTATACTATATCTAGCTTATTATTTAGTAGATGTTGGTTATACAAATGGTGAAGGTTTCTTAGCCCCGTATAAAGGTCAAAGATATCATTTGAATGATTAGTGTGCAGGAAACCAACCAACTACACCGAAGGAATTATTCAACATGAGAGATTTTTCTGCGAGAAATGTTATAGAAAGATGTTTTGGTATTTTGAAGGCGAGATGGGGAATTTTAAGGGACAACTCATATTGTCCTATTGGTCTAAAAAATAAGATCATAATGGCATGTTGTCTTCTTCATAATTATATAGGACAAGAAATGACAAGTGATTCATTGAGAACCACTTTGAACTAGACGAGGGAATCGGCGATGTCGGTGGAGGAGACGATAATAATATCACTTTTGTTGGTGTATCAACCGAGTAGACTACATTTAGAAACAACTTAGCGCAAACTATGTTTGATTCTTGGAATACTACACATTAATTATTTCTTTTTTGTTATGTTTGTCTATTACTTTGAAAGAATTTGTGCTACACTTTTTATTTTCAATAATGAATTATTTTATTTCTACTGGTTATATTTGTAATACACGTGGTTGGGTATTTTTTATTGTATGCATTGTTTCATCTAATTATTATGTTTATAACAATAGGTGTCATAGAAAAAATTAGAAACTATCACAAATGGACAATTATTGAAGATGCCAAGCTCGTGGAAGCATTGGTAAATATGGTGAACATGGGAGGATTTAAAGCGGATAATGGTTTTAAATCTGGATATTTACTGCATCTAGAAAACGCATTGAAGGAAAAAATTTCTAACTCTGACATATTGGGTAAACCCCACATTAAGTCAAGGATCAAAACCATGAAAAAAGATTGGTACGTTGTTTATGATATGGTGAATGGTACAAACACAAGTGGTTTTGGTTATGATAGCTCAACTCATTCTATAACAGCTAAACCATCAGTTTGGAATTCTTACATGCAGGTACAATATTAAAACTTTTATATATTTTGTTACTTCTTAACTATTTATGTTATTGTTTTTATGTGCTAACCTTTTATGATACAAAATAGGTTCATAAAAAGGAAGGAAAATGGAGAAATAAGATATTTCCTCGTTACAAGGATTTATGTATCATTTTTTGTAAGGATAGAGCACAAGGGAATAATGCCAATGATTTTCCCCAAATGGAAGAATATGCAAACAATGAAGAGCAATCTGAACAAATAGAAGATGGTATTGAAGAACAACCCACAAAAAATGAAGAATCTCCAAACACGACCTCAAATAAGAGAAAAAGAGTTGATGTTGTTATTAAATGAATAACTATTGCAGTTAACGTCCTTGGAGAAAAACTTGAAAAAGCAGGAAATAACATGAATCAAGCAATACTAGGAGAAACAGAAGTACAAAAAACAGATTCGATGGTGATTCCTGAAATTTCAAAAATGCAGTCTTTGAGTGCCTTTGATAGGTTCAAAGCAAGTAGGAAAATAATGTGTGATCCAGAAACCGTGTTAAGTTTTTGGAATTTGGAAGGAGAAGATCGGGAGGATTTTGTGAGGTTCATGTTGGAAGAGTGATATGATTATGTAGGTATCTAGACATTAATTCACATAGTGTGTGGTTAACTTCTTTTTTTTTTTTTAAATTTGGATTGGAAATAATGAATGGCATTTGTTGATTTATATTATAATATATAATCGTTTTATTTCAATTTTAAAAATGTTTTTTTGATTTAATAAAAAAATGACATATTACAAAATTCGTTTTCCAATTTCTTTGGAAAATCAACAAACCAAACAGAAAACAGATTTCATTCCATGTCAACCAAACGCATTTAAGTTTCTAGTACATTTAGATTTCAATTCCTCCAATTTTCAATACCTTCGATAAATTTCATTCCTTTTAAAAACATTATGCGAACCAAACGCAACCTTAGATGTTGCAAAGAGGCTAAGTGATATGGCCTATCATTATTAATGAGGTATGTACATGGAAGAAAATAAAATAAAATAAAATTAGTTGTTTATTTTCAGGTTGATTTTGATAAAGTTTTTGACTCTATAAATTAGAACATTTTAGTTTCGATTATAAGTCAAATAGGTTTCGGAGATAAATGAACTTTTGGATAAAGAGTTGTCTTTCTTTTTCTAGAGCTTCGGTGCTTATCAATGGCTCGGCTACAAAGGAGTTTTACATAACCAAATGTGTCCGTCAAAATGATCTGTTATCTCCATTCATTTTCATCATTGGCATGGAAGGTTTAAATGTTGCATGAAAACCGCTTGTCAAAAATATCCTTTTCAAGGTTTTCCTATCCCAGAGGTTGGATCTGAATTATCTCACTTATTTTACGCCGACGACACTTTATTTGTGGGTAATTGGGTGAGCCCGAATTTTGCTAACATAGCTTGCATTCTTAAAAAATTTCTTTGCATCTTCCGGGTTAAAAGTTAACTTCCATAAGTCAAAGGTGTGTTTGGTATCGGTGCTTCGAGCAATGAAGTCTCAAGTTGTGCTAGGATTCTTAGATGTGAAGTTGTTTCCTTTCCGTTCAAGTACTTAGGCGTCTTGGTTGGTGCGAATATGAATCTTAAAAGAAATTGGCAACCCATAATTGAAAGAGTTCATTCCAAGTTTTCTATGTGGAAAGCCAAAAATCTTTCTTTTGGTGTAACTCTTGTCAAGTCTGCACTCGGGAGCTTGCCTTTGTTTTTTCTCTCTTTTTAAAGCTCCAAATTCTATATTGAGAAACTTCGTAGGCGTTTCCATTGGGGTGGTAGTGCTGAAAAAAATAAAATTAATTGAGTTTCCTAGAAGGTGGTTACTGGGTTCAAGGGTCAAGGTGGGCTTGGAGTGGGATCGCCAGTGTCTCTCAATTGGGCTCTCCTTTCTAAGTGGCTTTGGAGGTTTAAAAATGAGCCTGATTCCCTTTGGAGGTTTAAAAATGAGCCTGGTTCCCTTTGGAGGTGTGTTATATGTGGTATTCACAACAATACAAGGAAACTTGTTGATTCATTAGGAAAAAAAACAACCTCGTTGGGGTATAGTATAACATTGTGAAGGTCATATCGACAATTGGAATTGATCTCCCTTCCATTTTTGAGTTTCAGGTCAAATCCGACAATAGTACTTTGTTTTGGCTTGGCAATTCGACGAGTTGTAGTAGTTTGGCTTCTCGACTCTACTCTCTTTTTCTCTGGACAAGAGGAAGACTTACTTTATTAAGGAAAGAATGGTCGGTAACAGGTTAATTGGGGCATGGAAGAGAACTCATAATAGCGATCTTTAGGTTGCGGAGTTAGAAAATTTGGTTGGTCTCACAAGTTCGAAATTTTGGTTGGTCTCACAAATTCAAAAGAGAGTTAGAAAATTTTGCGGAGTTCAATCTATAGGAGACCTCATTAAATTTTCAGTGGTTTGGGCAATTGCCCAAAAAAAACGAAAAATTATGTTGGCTATCATTTATGGTTATTTGTGGTGTGTCTAGAAAGCGAGTGTAACACCCCATTTTCGGCTTACAGTACAAACAACCAGTTACCTTAAATAGACTTTTTGATAGAGGAATATTTAGGATAAATAATTGTCGTGACAAAATTCGTAGTAGTCCTAAAAGCGAGAGCGTACATATAACGAACGCCTAAATCTTACTTCATATGAGGAAGTTATGATTTTTAGAAGTTTCAATGCAATAAGGTACGACAAAGAAACCGAAACAGAAAATTGGTCGATTGTTAGCTGAAACTGTTGGATTAGTGTATAAGTCCATAACTATATTTGGTATGTACTTGACCCGGTTGTTGCATGGTCCTTTTGGGTTGCCTTCACCAAAGCAACTTGACAGAATGATTTATGAAGAGAGAGGATATTATGATTTATTAATATACTATATGAATAATATATTAAAAGAGAAATCATATTAGTTAATTAATATTGATCAATAATTAATTAAGAAATTGATTTTGTGATTAAAAGAGATTGATTGAACTAAGGGGACTGGAATTGCAATTATAAGATAATTGAATTTTGGGTTGTGAATCTCTTAGATTATAGGGTGGACGATTTTAAGGTGGAAGCCCACTTAGAAATCGTCCAAGGCCTTATTTTGGAGGGTTCCATTGGACTGTTTAAGGCCTAAGCTATCCAATTAGGGTTTTGACTGAAACCTAGCAGCACACCTATATAAAGGACCCCATGGCTTCAGATTTCAGCTATCAGGAGAAACCCTAGAGTTCTAAGAGCCAAAATTAAGCCTCCATTCCCTCTCTTCTTAATCATCTTATTTCCTTGGTATTTGTAAGCCATTAGAGGTATTACAATTGTGATATTAAGCTCTTGAAGATTGAAGATTCTTGCTACTATCAAAAGGTAATCATCTAAACTTGTTTTAGTTATAGATTTCGATTTTTATAATATGCTAGATTAGGGTTTGCAAGCTTTGGATAAATTTGCATGTACAATAAAGAAACCTAGATTCAAAGCTTTAGGGTTTTGCATATGCACATAGGAATGTTCTTTTACTCAAAACTCATCAACGGTATCAGAGCCTTGCTTGGTTTCTATTGTATTTGATGCATTGTGTGTTTATTCATTGCTTGAAATCGTTTTTTATGCCTTCTGTCTGACAGACTTGTTGAGTCCCAAGATGAAATTGACGAGTCATATGAACTCGACGAGTCCAAATGGGGACTCGGCGAGTCGGGCTATCAGACAGATGGATTTTCGGGATTTTTGCTTATTTTGACTTGGGGTAGTTACCAAAAATGTTTTTAATTAATAAAATCCGATTTTTATTGATTTCAAGTGATTATATTTGTCAAAACAAAAAATATTTATCATTTAATTAGATAATTATTGCCTAATTTGATAAACCTTAATTATTTGAATTATTTGATCAATTATCTTGCATGAAATTGGATTAGGTCAAAATTAGATAATCACCAATTAATTGTTTAATTATATTATTTGAATTTTTATCTAGATAGTTTTGAAATGTTTCAAAACTTTCCCTCAAGTTTAGGAATTTAATTTTTTTTGATTAAAAGTTTAATTTTGAATAATTAAATTCCAAACCCTAGAATTTTACAAGTTTAAAATTCAACCCTTATACTATTATAATATTATAAGAATAATTATATATATATATATACACACACACACACACAACAAATGCTAGTCTTACCGTTAGTAGGCCTCATTCACGAAGCCGATCTATAAGGGGTATAAGGTTGCTGCCTATAAAATGACAGTTTAATGGGTGTCCACTCTAACTCACCGCTTCCTTAATTGGTGGAGGGTCGTTAGCCGAAAGGGTAGGATAGGGCAACTAATTCATCATTAAAAGTTTAATGATTAATAAAGTAATTAAATATTTTTATAAAATTCTTAATCTTAGTTACTTTATGAAAAATGTGAATTTGATGCTATTCCATGAAATTACACTGTGTACCCTTGCCAAGACGTTAGTGGAGCGTGTGTGGTTAACCGGAACACTAATGTGGGTCTAGCAAATGTGGCAAGGGTGACTCGATGTTTGTCATAGATCAATGGAGCGTATGTGGCTAACCGACACATTGATTAGGTGACTGTAACATTGGGGGCACCAAGTACATTTGCATGGTTATTTACACCTTGTTTGTGATCCTCGGTATCCCAGTCACAAAACTTGATGGGCATATCGAGATTTAAACATGTCATTGAAAAGTTGAATGAATCTCAAAGGATCTAGGAAATTTCAATACATTTAAAACTTAATTTTCTTTTGTTTTTCATGGTGGAAATTAGTGAATCATCATTCACTTACCTTCAAATTATTTGTTGTTTAAATTACGATATCCCTCTTCTAAATTGCAAATAATGTTGTTAGACCCTACCCCTAATTTCTCATTTGGGTGTTTAATTAGGGATTCTTATCTAATCAAACTTTGTCTCTTTTCTTTTTCAGATGTCTAACTCAAACAACAACAATGCTTCAGGCTCAACCTCTTCCGGCTCGTTCTCACTCATGAATTTGTGTAGGAGGGTGATTTTCGATGGGAACAATTTTAATGATTGGGTCCGCAATATTCGAATGGTTACCCGCTACTAGGACAAGGAGTATGTACTCGACAAAGAGCTGAAGGAGGTGAATGTCAGCACTGCTACTCCCGAGGAGATCGCTGCCTTTGAGGCCCACAAGCGAGATGCTATGAAAGTCCATTGCATCATGCTCGCGACTATGACTACAGAACTCCAAAATTCCTACGAGGACTACTATCTGTGACATCCCCATTTTCACGCCCAGAAAAGACCGATTTTGTTTATGCTTTTTAAAAATCAAAGTATCCCTTTTAAGAAAAACGTTGCGGAATTTGTTCCCAGAAAAACATGATAATTACATTATCAAGGCATTTCCGAAGAAATGTATTTTTATTCATTTTAAAACATTTGGGATGTCATCTTCAATACAGAAACATAAGCATAAACAGAACTTATATTCATTTTCATTATCACTAGTGATTCATATCTCCTTAATCTCTCGGTATAATGTGACTTCATATCAACACCTGAGATATAAATAAACTGAGTGGGCCAGGTTGGGAAACCTGGTGAGTACATAAAGATTTCAATCCCACAATGTTATAACATATATATATATATATATATATATATATATATATATATATATATATATATAACTCACACAATATACGATTTCCCCATATATATAATCAACTCTTACCTCACCCCGTCAATCCTCACAATGAGACCATCCACACTCACGGACCTTAAATTTTACCTCTTACTCCAGATCTAATCCATGCTCTCGAGTCCTTGATTGTACCTATTCCATACTCTCGGATGAGGGACAATTGGTTTGTGTCTAAATCCATACTCCTGGATTAATGATAGATGACTATGTCATGTCCATACTCCCGGACTAAGAACAACTGACTATGTCTTAATCCATACTCCCGGATTAAGAACAACTGACTATGTCTTAATCCATACTCCCGGATTAACAACAGTTGACTGAGTCAAATCCATACTCTCGAACTAGGGATGAATGATTATGTCTAATCCGTGCTTCTGGATCAATGACATGTTTAAGGGTTCTATTCCCCGTATATATCTCACTCGTAATCATAAGGAGATACTACCCAATGACTCTCATAACAAATTTTAGGTTTACTCATTAACCTAAATCATTATAAATAACCAGGTATGTTCTTTAATACGTAATTCAGACAACATCAAATAATTCGCACATAAACATATATTTAATACATCAAATCAATACTTGTATTAAAATCATGTTCATGAAAGGGACTATGCACTCACTTGATTAGGTGGTGACTGTGTACTCGAACAACGCTTCGTTATCTCAAAACAATTTTCCTCAACAAAACCTAGTATCAATATCACTAGGGTTTAGTCTAACGTTAACCACGGCTAATTAATAGTCTAGCTTTTATCACTATTATATAATCGTTAACACAATACTTTTCACCCACTATATACAGACGAGGCCAGACATTGAACACCGGAGGGCAGGATCATTTTGGCATATAAGCACTTCTGAATCCAACAACCCAAGCGGCCCTCCAAACCGAAACCCCCGTACCGCGAGTGGTTAAAAATATATTATATGATACTTATATAACCCATAATAATAGCCTAAGTACTTATTATAAGTTCCTAATAACTTTACTATATTGAAACATAAGCTATATTAAAGTTAGGGTAGGCGCAACTCACTTACAACGGGTTTTTCTCAAAATCGGGATCCGCTGGAGCAACATTCCCTAACCGAAAGGCTCTTCTTCTCGGGGTCGTCGGGCACTCCGGGGCTTCTGCCTCGTGCTAGGGGGTTCCCTAGGCTTTTCAGGGGGTTTTAGGGCTTAGAGAGAGAGAGAGAGAGAGAGTATAGAGAGAGGAATGAAGGGTTAATGTGTGAAGAATGAAGGAGAAGGGTGGCTCTATTTATAGGAGTCTAAAGAGGCTCCCACGCTGTGGCTATTTGATGCCCACGTCGTGGCCAACTAGGTACAACCAAGCACAACCTGGTGCTGACACATGGCATCGCACATAGGGTGGAAATCAGCCGATTTTCAAAAATTCATAACTTTCGCATACGAGCTCCATTTTCGACGTTCTTTATATCCACGCGTAGGTAAAAATAATATCTACAACTTTCATCTTGACTCCATCGGCTAATTCTCGATCAATCTTAAATTTAACAATAGGATGAGATTAGACTGTTAAATGACCACGAAGAATTCGTAACTCCTTCATATGGACTCCGTTTTCATCTATCTTTTTACCGTTGAGTTCCTATTAATGAGATATTCAACTCTAATTTAGGTCGCGTAATCCAAAAACCGCTCGAACTAAAATTCGAGTTTCGGGTCGTGCACTGCTATGCCAAATCTTAGTAAAATCATAACTTCCTCATACGAAGTCAGATTTAGTCGTTTTTTTGTATGTTCTCGGTTTAACATATACTAAAACTTTTGTTTAGATCACTAAGGATAAAAAGTCTTCCATCATAAATTCACTATTTATGTCTCCCGGTGCCGTGCCGGTTTTGCCGAAAAACTTTAACGGGCCATAACTTCTTCGTTATAACTCGGATTTCGACGTTCTTTATATGTACGGAACCCTTGAGACATATTCTACAACTTAGTTAAGATTATTTATTATAAATAGTCTTTTGTTGAAAAGTCATTTTCGACCATTATTATCTCTAAATTGACTAGCCCGGATCTACGGGCATTACAATTATCTCCCCCTTAGGATGATTATGTCCCGGAATCATCAACGAAACATGATTGTATAATGAATCCATATGTTATCTCTGCATACTAGGTAATAACCGTAACTTCTATGTTGCTTCAAACGAGTATCTAACTCTTGGGCTCCTTGACTGCAGGCGGTGCTTGATCTTGCACCTGCTCCCTATCTCACATTAGACTCCAAATTATGACCTTCAAGTCACAATATCGATCCTTACTGGAGACTCCTTCTTCTTCTTAACAACTTAAGATAAGTTGTTTGATTTCCACAATATACCGATGGATCATGTTCCAATGACTTCTCATTGTGTGTCGCAACGCTTAGACTCAGGTCTCTTAGAGTCAAATTCCGAAATGGAATATACTTTCATTCATGTTCTAATGTGATATAATCACATTCTAACATGTAGTATTTCTAGCTATAATCACATTCTAACATGTAGTATTTCTAGCTACAAAGCTGTCTGAATATCTGCAAGATATCAAGGATATGAAGATCAAGCCATCCTTCGCAGGTATTTATACTATTCAATCTAATAACTCATCGCATGTTATTTCTTGGGTTCTTGATACAAAATGTGGGTTTTACATTTGTTATGATTCGCAGGGCCTAAGAAGAAATAGGGATGTGGAGCATGGGAAGATAAACTTGATCATGGGGAACAAAAGATCGTTGCCTGTCACCAAGATTGGAGTTTACTCTTTAGTGCTTAGTAGTGGGTTAGGACTAAAGTTGAATAATTGTTGCTATTCACCAGAAATGGCAAGAAACATCATTTCTTTTCATGGTTCGTATAGACAAGGATTTAGATTTTCGTTTGATAATGAAAAAGGTTCTATTAATGCTTTTCTTAATGGTGTTTTCTATTTTGAAGCATTACCTTGTAATGGAATAGATGAAACTATGATGGTTGTAGACAACTTAGTAAATGATGTGTTGCATATCAATTCTTCCAATAGCTTGGACAAAGCATGCTTGTGGCATTGTCGTCTTGGACATGTCAAGAAGAAACGCATAGCCCAACTCCAAAAGGATAGGATGTTGAGTCATTCGACCTTAGGGACGATAACTTGTATGAGTCTTGTTTACTTGGAAAGATGACTAAGTCACCCTTCACTGGTACTTGTGAAATGGGTGAGGGTTTATTGGATCTCATACACACCGATGTGTGTGGGCCCTTTGGATCCACCACAGGGGATGCAAGTTGCTTCTATGCGACTTTCACCGATGATTATAGCAGATATGGGTATATCTACTTAATCAAGCACAAGTCAGAAACCTTTGAAAAGTTCAAAGAGTTTAAGCAGGAAGTGGAGAATTAGTTGGACAGGAAAATTAAGATGCTTCGATCTGATCCAGGTGGAGAGTACCTTAGTCTTGAATTCCACGACTACCTCAAGGAACGTGGAATTGTTTCGAAATTGACACCACCTAGGACACCTCAGTTGAATGGTGTAGCTGAGTGGCATAATCGAACCTTGCTGGACATGGTTCGTTCCATGATGAGTCGTGCTTCACTACCTATCTCATTATGGGGGTATGCCTTAGAGACTGTTGCCCATATCCTTAACTTAGTCCCTACAAAAAAGGTTGCCAAAACACTTCACGAGATGTGGACAGGGAAAGCTCCCTCATTGGCACATATCAAGGTTTAGGGTTGCGAGGCGTTCATAAGACAAGAGACTTGTGACAAGCTCTAACCTCGTAGTGAGCGGTGTATTTTCATCTGCTATCCGCAAAAGTCCTTTGGATATCTCTTCTATAGACCGAGTGACAATGCTGTCTTCATTGCGAGGATAGGGGTTTTCCGAGAGAGAGAACTCATAAGCCAAGGGGATAGTGGGAGGAAAATCGATCTTGAAGAGCTTCAAGAATCGAACGATGAAGGAACCTCTAACACTGGCGCTCAGCCTAAAGAGGAATCTCCTCTTGAACTGATTGACGAGTCCTTGCCTCTTAGACGTTCTAGTATAGTTAGTGTTCTACCTGTGTTATATGGTTTTCATACAACAAGTGAAGGTGATACGTTTATTAGTGACAGTACACTAATAAATTTGGATGAACCTAACAACTACAAGGAAGCCATGGCGGGCCTGGAGTCTGCGAAATAGAAAAAGGCTATGGACAACGAGATTCAGTCCATGTATGACAACCAAGTTTGGAATTTGGTTGACAATGTGTCAAGTCGTAAGACGGTCAGGTGCAAGTGGATCTTCAAGAAGAAGATCTACATGGATGGGAAGCTACACACTTATAAGGCATGATTGTTTGTGAAGGGCTTTACTCAAACTCCTGGAGTTGACTATGATGAGACCTTCTCACCAGTTGTGAAGATAAAGTCTATTAGGGTGATGCTAGCCATTGCTGCATTTCATGGCTATGAAATATGACAGAAGGATGTCAAAACTACTTTCCTTAATGGGAAGTTGGCTGAGGATGTTTACATGAGTCATCCAGAAGGTTTTTTTGATGTGAAGCATCCTAATAGAGTGTATACGCTTGAGAAATCCATTTATGGATTGAAACGAGAATCTCGCAGATGGAATCTTTGTCTCCATGAGAAAGTCAAGGAGTTTGGTTTTCTGCAAAGCGAGGATGAGTCATGTGTATATGTCAAAGCCAGTGGGAGTACAGTTAGCTCCCTCATATTGTATTTCGATGAGATACTAATCATAGGAAATGACATCCTGACCCTGCAGGAAGTTAAGTCCTGGCTTGGGAAGTGTCTTGCTATGAAGGACCTTGGAGAGGCTGCCTATATTCTGGGAATAAGGATAGATAGAAATAGGAGTAAAAGACTAATAGGACTTAGTCAGAATACTTACTTGGACAAGCTACTAAAGCATTTTAGTATGGAGAATTCCAAGAAAGGGGAGTTACCGATCCAAAGCAACGCCAAGTTGAGTAAGACTCAAAGTCTGAGTACCAAATTCAAGATAGTAGAGATGAGCCGAGTACCTTACGCTTCCACAGTTGGCTCGATCATGTATTCTATGATTTGTACTCGCCATGATGTGGCCATCGCTTTGAGCATGGTCAACAGATATCAAGGGAATCCTATCAGAGAACATTGGACCGCAGTCAACAAAATTCTTAAGTACCTTCGGAGGACAAAGGAATGGTTTCTAGTCCTCGGTGGGAGTGATGACTTAAGGGTGTGAGGGTATAGTGATGCTAGTTTTCAGACAGACCGGAACAACTACCGTTCTCATTCGGGCTGGGTCTTTACCCTAAATGGAGTAGTAGTGACTTCGAAAAGTTCCAAGCAAGAGACTGTAGCTGATTCAACGTGCAAATCAGAGTATATAATGGTGAGCGAAGCGTCAAAGGAGGCAATAATGTTGAAGAACTTCATCGGAGACATTGGAGTTGTGCCAGCCATAAAGGTGTTGGATAAGGTGTCTAAGTACATAAATATATTTGGTATATACTTGACCCAACCCGGCATGGTCCATTTAGGTTGCATGGCATCATGCATTTGGATGCACTAAATGAGAGAAATAACACTTGTGGTTTATTAATATACTTTAAGTTCTAATATATTAATAGTATTATTTAATTAGTATCGATCAAGAATTAATTAAGTGATCAAAAGATGACTAATTAAATATATGGGTTGATTATGTAAATCATCCATAACTTGTATAGTGGGCTAAAAGGCTCCATGGATTATCAAGTTGGGTTAAACCCATAGGATGCTCCATGGGAATTACAAACCCATGGGTCATGGAAATGAAGAGTCATGCCACATTAGGGTTTACATGGTGCAACCCTAGATGTGACACACTATATACGGAACATGATACTCACCAAAATCGGCGACACTAAGAACAAGAGAGGGTAAGCTGATTTATACAAGTGTTATACATACTCTAAAGTTATTCCAAAGCATTTGGTGTTGTGTGAAGCATTTGAGGCATCACACTTGGGGTGTTAGGCTCTCAAGGTTTTCAAGGAATCAAATCAACTACAAGGTATGTAATTCAAGCCATCTATTAGATTAAAAGTTCCCCATGTATGTTAGATAGGATTATGAACCTTGGAAATCATATTTTGCATGTATTTTAAAAAAAAAAATAGATCCAAGGTTTTCTAGGGTTTCATGTACACTTAGGGGTGTTAGAATGCTCAAAACCCATCAGTGGTATCAGAGCCTAGGCTTGTTTGTTAATATTTGATGCAAAATAGTGTAAAAAAATCAATTTTTGAGCTATCTGTACAGGTGAGTCGATGAGTCCAAGTGAAAATGCAACCAACTCGGCGAGTCAGTTCGTGCACTCAACGAGTTGGCCAGGCAGGGAGTAGAATTTCGATTTTTTCTGCTGGTAATGGACTAGAAACATTACCCTAAACTATTTTGGTGTTATAAAACTTGTTTTAGATGGTGTAATAGTTGTTCTAATCCATTTACAATGGCTAATATCAATTTTTCATGATTTTATGTGTTCATATGTTCTTGAAACTTTGATATGAATATTCATGTTCTTAGGAGTTTTTGATAGATCATAGGAATTACTTGTTTAAATGTTTAATTCATGATCTTTATGTGTTTTAATGGAGTCCGTAACTTGTACTCAAGTTATGGATAACCAAAAGTTTCTTTGTGTTAAAAACCATTAAAACAACACATAAGTTATAAAATGAAGAGTCTTCATTTTAATAACTCATTAGTTATGAATTTGAAAGGTTTTGTAAAGTTACAAACTTGCCCTCAAGTTTTGGAACATGTAAAGTCACTTAATAAACTTTAGTTCCAACCCCTATATTTTTAAAAGTTAAAAATCAACCCTTATACTTTATAATATTATAAGTTAATAATATGTATATATGTATAAGAGCAAGTCGTCTTACCATTAGTAGGCCTCATTCACGAAGCTGGTCTATACAGTGGGGGGGGGGGGGGGTATAAGGTTGTTGCCTATAAAATGGTAGCTTAATGAGTGTCCACTCTCACCCACCGCTTCCTTGATCGGTGGAGGGTCGTTAGCCAAACGGGTAGGACAGGTACTTATAAATTCTCATTAAAAAGTATGATGAATATAATAAAGTAACTAAATGTTTTATTAAATTCCTAATCTTATTTACTTTAGGAAAATGTGAATAAGGTGCTAATCCATGAAATTACACTTTACACTTTGTTTAGGTCGTTAGTGGAGCATTTGTGGTTAACCGACACACTAACCTGGACTTAACAAGGAAGGTAAAGGGTGACTTAAAGTTTATTATAGGTTGGTGGAGCGCGTGCGGTTAACCGACACATCAATTAAGTGATAAACTTTAAGGGTACCAAGTAATTTGCATGGTTACTTCACACCTCGTTTTGTGATCCTCGGTATCCCAGTCACAAAACTTGGTGGGAACACTCGAGATTGAAACATGCCTTTGAAAAGTTCATTGAATCTCAAAAGAATCTAGGAATTTATAAGAACCAATTAAGACCTAATAATTTATATTTCGGTTTTTGGTGGAAATTGGTGAATCGTTATTCACCTACCTTTCAAATATGTTATAGCTTAGATTACGACATACCTCTTCTAAGTTATGATATATTGTGATTGTATCCTAACCTTAATATTACATTTGGGTGTTTTATTAAGGACTATCTTTGTATCTAAACTAAACTTGTTCTCTTCTTTTTAGATGTCTTCCAACAACACTGCTTCTGGCTCAAACCCTACTGGCTCCTTTTCCCTCATGAACTTATGTGGGAGGGTCATCTTCGATGGTTCTAACTTTATGGATTGGATCCGGAACATCAGGATGGTGACTCGTTACGAGGATAAGGATTATGTCCTCGATAAGGAGCTAAAGGAGATCGATGATTCCACTGCTACTCCCTAGGAGATCGCTGACTTCTTGACTCATGAAAGAGATGCCACCAAAGTGGCATGCATCATGATGGCCACCATGACAGTTGAACTCCAGAAGTCCTATGAGGACTACTAACCTTTTGAGATGCACCAAGATATGATGGAAAGATACCATCAAAGTGCTCGTCAAGAGCGGTATGAAATAATCTCCTCTATGATAACAAACAGGATGAAGGACAAAGATTTTGTCACTAGCTACATGCAGAAATGCAAAGTTATGTGGATCTTTTACTGAAGCTTAATGTGAACTTCCCTGAGGAGCTTGCAATAGATATCATTTTGCACTCCTTAACCTCGTGTTATGATCAATTCGGCATGACATACCACATGAATAATGAATAAGTCACACTCAGCAAACTTCAAGGACTCCTAAAGACCGCATAAGCAGGTCTTAAAGGTAAGTCGGTTGTTAACTCTCCTACTCATACTCCAAACTCCGCCCCTGTCTTGGCAATCGGGAAATGTAGAGGGAAGAAGAGGAAGAGCTCTTTGAATGGTATCAAGGGTAAGACCCTTGATGGATCCTCTTCAAGTGTAACCAAGAAAGGTTTCGTCACTCCTTCTTCTGACCCAAAAGAGGCTGAATGCTTCTATTTCCATGAAAAGTTGCATTGGAAGCGGAACTACAAAAAGTACCAGCAAGATGTGAAGGATGGGAAAGTTAAACCCAACCATGCAGGTATTTACACTATTCTATATAATAACTTACCCTATTCTAACTCTTAGGTCCTTGATACCGGTTGTGGTATTCATATTTGTTCTGATTTGCAGGGACTAAGAAGAAGTGAGAATGTGGGGCATGGAAAGATAAACTTGATCATGGGGAATAGGAAAGCTTCACCTGTCACGAAGATTGGAGTTTATTCTTTGTTGCTAATTAGTGGGTTTACTTTAGATTTGAATAAATGTTGTTATTCGCCAAAAATGGCAACAAATATTATTTCCTTTCATGCTTTGTACAAACAAGGGTTTACCTTTTCTTTTGATAATGAAATTGGTGGAATAAATGCTTTCTTTAATAATGTTCTTTATTTTAAAGCATTACCTTGTGATGGTGTGTATGAAGTTGTACCTATTGTAGATAATCTAGGAAATAATGTGTTGTGTATTGATTCTTCTGATAATAATAACTTGGATAAAGCATCATTATGGCATTGTCGTCTTGGACATGTGAGCAAGAAACGCATAGGTCAACTCCAAAAGGATCGAGTCTTAGAGTCATTTGACCTAAATTCAGATGATAGTTGTGAATCATGCTTACTTAGAAAAATGACAAAGTCACCCTTCACTGGTTCTTGTGCTAGGGGTGAAGGTTTGTTGGATCTAGTACACACGGATGTGTGTGGACCCTTCAAATCTGCCACAAGGGATGCTAATCATTATTATTTGACTTTTACTGATTATTATAATAGATATGGATATGTCTTCTTAATCAAGCATAAGTCAGAGACTTTTGAAAGGTTTAAAGAGTTTAAACAGGAAGTCAAGAATCAATTGGGCAGGAACATTAAGATGCTTCGATCCGATCGTGGAGGTGAGTATCTTAGTATAGAGTTCCTCGACTATCTTAAAGAATGTGGGATTATCTCATAATTGACACCTCCCAGGACACCACAGCTTAATGGTGTGGCTGAGAGGCGCAATCGAACCTTGTTGGATATGGTTCGTTCCATGATGAGTCGAGCTTCGCTACCAATCTCATTTTGAGGGTATGCCTTAGAGACTGCAACCCATATCCTTAGTCTGGCCCCTACAAAGAAAGCTGCCAAAACTCCTCATAAGATGTGCACTGGTAAACTTCCAAAACTAGACCACATCAAGATTTGGGGTTGCAAGGATTTCGTGAGACGCTAGACTCATGATAATCTCAAACCTCAAAGTGAGAGGTGTATTTTCATCGGCTACCCACATAAATTCTTTGGTTACCTCTTCTATAGACCTAGTGACAATGTGGTCTTCGTAGCAAGGAGGGCGTCTTTCGAGAAAGAGAGTTCATAAGCCAAGGAAACAGTTGGAGGAAAATTAACCTTGAAGAAATTCAAGAGTCAAGTGATGAAGGAACTTCAAACCCTAGTACTTAACCTGAGGAGGAAACTCCTATTTAGCCAATTGACAAGTATATACAATGTTTTAAAACCCGGGTTTTTAGTTGACCCGGTGTGATGACCGGTTCACGGGTCAACCGGTTGAACCGCCGGGTCAACCCGGTTTATGATCTTTTTCTATTTTTATATATTTTTATTTTCATGCATAATCCATAAACATATAAAACCAATAATTTGATGTCCACAAAGTTTAAACATTGAAAAACATTAAAGAAATCGCAAACGACTCGTTGTTTTGACGTTCGATACTTGTATCCAACTATCCAAACCCTATTAAAACGGGTCAATCCGGTTTTAACCGGTTCGACATAGGCGGTCGAACCGCGGTTTAGTGGAAACCCGACCGGTTCGTATTTTTACAAAAAACCGGTCTCAATTGACCCGCTTTCTACACAGGATCACGGTCCAACCGGTTCAACCGGTCGGGTCAACCCGGGTTTTAAAACATTGAGTATATATCTCTGAGGCGTTCCACAAGGGTTAGGAATGCACCTGAGCATTATTATGGTTTCCATATTACTGCGGAAGGCGAGACACTTATCAGTGATGAGACATTGGTAAGTCTGGATGAACCTAACAGTTACGCGGAAGCCATGGCTAGCCCCAAATCTGCCAAATAAAAAGAGGCAATGGATAGTGAGATACAGTCCATGTATGACAATCAAGTTTGGAACTTGGTATACAATGTTCCAGGTCGTAATACAGTTGGGTGCAAATGGATCTTCAAGAAGAAGACCGACATGGATGGTAATGTACACACATATAAGGCGCATCTGGTTGCAAAGGGTTTTTCTCAAACTCCGGGAGTTGATTATGATGAGACCTTTTCACCAGTAGCAAAGATTAAGTCCATTAGGGTTTTGTTAGCCATCACTGCATTTCATGATTATGAAACATGGAAAATGGATGTCAAACCGGCTTCCTTAATGGAAGTTTGGCTGAGGATGTTTTCATGAGTCAGCCAGAGGGTTTTGTCAGTATAAAATACCCTAATAGAGTGTGTAAGCTCGATAAATCCATTTATGGATTGAAACAGGCACCCCGGACATGGAACCTTTGCTTTGATGAGAAAGTAAAAGAATTTGGATTTCCAAGGAGTGAAGATGAATCTTGTGTCTATGTCAAGGCTAGTGGGAGTATATCAGCTTTTTGGTACTGTATGTGGATGACAAACTACTCATTGGAAATGACATCCCAACCCTGCAGGAAGTGAAGTCGTGGCTTGGGAAGTGTTTTTCTATTAAAGACCTAGGAGATGCTACCTATATTATGGGGGTAAGGATTCTGAGATACTAGAGTAAAAGACTAATTAGACTTAGTCAGAGTACCTACTTAGATAAGGTGCTGAAGAGGTTCAGCATGCAGTACTCCAAGAAAGGATAATTACCCATCCAGAGTAATGCCAGACTGAGTAAAACTCAAAGCCCGAGTATTGAGGCCAAGATAGTAGAAATGAGTCGAGTACCTTATGCTTTTGCAGTAGGCTCGATCATGTATGCTATGACGTGCACTTGTCCTGATGTGGCTTTTGCCTTGAGCATGGTCAGTAGATATCAGGGGAACCCTGGCAAGGCTCACTGGACTGCGGTAAATAACATCCTCAAGTACCTGTGAAGGACTAAGGACTGGGTCCTTACCCTCGGTGGGAGTGATGACTCGAGAGTTGTAGGGTATATTGATGCTAGCTTTCAGACTGATAGGGATAATTTCCGCTCTCAGTCAGGCTGGGTCTTTACCTTAAACATAGGAGCAATTACTTGGAAGAGTTCCAAGCAAGAGACAGTGGGTGATTCAACTTGCAAATCAGAGTATATAGCAACAAGCGAGGCACCAAAGGAGGCGATATGGCTGAAGAACTTCATTGGAGACCTTGGAGTTGTATCAGCTATAAAGGAGCCAATGGAAATTTTCTGTGATAGTGAAAGTGCAGTTGCCTTAGCCAAGGAACCAAGGGATCATGGGAGATCCAGACACATCAACAGAAACTACCATTTCATCAGACATCGAATAGAAGAAGGACTCCTCATGGCAAAGAGGGTATCATCGGATGAGAATCGAGCAAATCCCCTCAAGAAGGGACTGAGTCGGGCTAAGCATCTCCAACATGCTCGGAGCATAAGGCTGAAGGATGATATTAGTTTTAGTAGTTAGATAATTTTGAAATTTGTAAAGTGTAATTGACATTTGATGATGAATAAAAGGTGTGTTTATTTATGAGTAAGTGTTGTTATCTTTTGTCAATCGTTTACTATATTTCTTTTGCATGTTTTGAATTCCAAAATAATTATGTTTAGTATATCATTTTATTCAAACTCTTACAGCCGATCATATGTTGGAAGTAAGTGTGAATCAAGACTATCATGAGATGGTTAACGAGGTCTAAGTTTTTGGACATGGCTACAACACTCATGAGTGCTCATAAATTCTGAGCATTTGATTCAACCCACGCTCACTGGTATCACTTCATGGAATTTATCTCGAGTGATCATGAGACAGTAATATCATATAAGTCTTTAAACCTAGAGATATGACTTATTGACTATGAGTTGGTTATGCATTGATTGTACGAAACCGCATTGGTAACTCGATGTTATAAAACGTACTTTTGTGTGTGATTCAACAAGTAGTAGAATAAGCATATAAGTCGAATTTTATCTATTCATTCTTGGATTAGAAGCGATATCTGGGCCCCTCAATGATTTTGTTTTGACCTGTGTATCAGGCCCGGTCAAAACCGAATTGATGTGTTCAATTTAGTTCTTTGTCAAACAAATCGGGAAATCGTGAAACAAACTGCTAGACAATAAGTAGGACATTGTTCCATGTATTTGTACGGCTGGTATCTAGAACAGAGGATTATATGATCACTTATCTTAAATGGCGCATCATCATCTTCTCAGTTCTGAGAGACATTGAAAGAGCTACGATTGCTAATCGGTTCTTGAAGTCATACTTACAGATATAGTATTAGACTTATCCAAATAGGAGACTGTTGGATAAGGTGTCTAAGTGTAACATCCCGATTTCAGGGGTGCAAAGTTTAGGGTTCAAATTGAAAATGTGAATGGTCAACTCGGCGAGTCCATGGGTAGACTCAGCGAGTAGGGTCGTGATTCTGGTCGCGTGTCTAGTGTCCAACTCGGCGAGTCGGTGGCTGGACTCGGCGAGTTGGTGCTGTGTGGAGAAAACCCTAATCCCATGGATTAGGCCCTATATAAAGAGCATAATACCCTCTCCCCAGCCTCTTTGCTCTCCTTGAAGTCCAGAAACCCTAATATTTGTTGTGAGAGAATTAGAGAACATTTGGATCTTGAAGGAGTGTTTGTTGAAGAGATCTTTGAAGATTAAGAGGCTTGGAGCAAGGGGCTTTTCAAGGTTTTGACTTATTCTTCTGTTGGAGCCTTCTTTTGAGGTAATGATTCGTTGCTTGAGCTGTTATCCATCTAGATTTATCATTTGTGGGATTTTTGGGTGTATATCTAGTGCTATCTTGAGTTTGGAGGTTAGATATGAGGTTGCTACCTCAGATTTAGAGTAGTGATGATCCAAAAGAGCATAAAGTCCCTTTTCAAGAGCTATTGATGAAGTCTTTTAGCCCCAAACCTTAGCCCAAGAGTGTATTATGCTTAGATCTCCTTGGATTCACGTAAAGTTTGCCACTTTACGTGATGGATGGCTTGTATAAGAGTAGATCTATGGATCGGAAACCCTGCATGGCTTGGAAAGCCTCTGTATGGGTTAAGAGCTAGTAGTACTCGATGAGTCTCATGGGTGCACTCGGCGAGTTGCATGAAGATAGGCAGAAACTCGACGAGTTGGAAGAACAACTCGGCGAGTTGGTTGAAGATAGCCTTGGACTCGACAAGTCTATTCTTGGACTCGGCGAGTCTGGTCTTGAGGTCCTAACCTTTTCTGGTTAAGCTGAGAATCGGTGAGTCAAGGGATGACTCAGTGAGTTGAGTACGGTTTGACTCAAAGTTGTGGGACTCGGCGAGTCTTGGGGCGACTCGGCGAGTTGAGTCGTTTTATGGGAGTTTCAAAGCATGAAGACTCGACGAGTCAGCGGGTTGACTCGGTGAGTAGAGTCAGTCAGGAGGGTTGGCTTTGACCAAGAGTTGACCAGTTGACTTCCAGAGGTATTTTGGTTGTTATTGGTATTTATTGGTTTCGGTGATTCAGTGGTGGAGTTCGTGACGGTGGTCGGAGCAGCATGATCTTGTTCTTCATTCAGCAGTAGCAAGTGAGTCTTCTCACTATACGTTACCTTGAGTGGTAGTTATGTGTGACCAGAGGGTATTATGTGCTTACATTGAGTATTATGTTATATGTGATATGCTATGCATCATGTCTTTGTGATTTATGCTATGCGGAGTTTATAGACCGGAATGGAGGGTCCAACGATATAGACCGGACCGGAGGGTCCAACGATACAGACCGGACTGGAGCAGACTCGCCGAGTCATTACCATGCACTCACTACATACGCGATGTTGCTCGATTCCAGTCCATGCCATTCATAGATCTGGGTTCCTAGAGCATGAATAACATGCAAAGTTTCCAACTTTACGTGTAAATATTCCTCAATGAGAGTTTTAGGGTTCAAAATGCACCAAAATAGTAGATCTAGGGTGTGCAAGCAACATGGGTCCATAAAGGCAGTGGATCCAAGCTCCTGGAGCTCGATTCCACCTAGATCTAGAGGCTAATCAGCCTAAAACGAACCCTCCACATACACAAGCTTGGAAAATGGGTCAAGAAGGACTTTAATGGGGCCATAAGCATGAAAACATGGGGGAAAACGAGCCATACCTTAGTGAACACTCTGAGATAGCTCAAGGATGCTTGACCTCCTCTTCTTCTTCTTGATCTCCTTTCATACTCACTCCAAGCTTCAAGAGGACACACCAATGGCTTCAAATCCACAAAAACGAGGCTTAGAACGAGGTGTAGGGCTCTGAGGGTGAATGGGGGCTGGCTTGGGGCGGAAAGAGTGATTAAATAGGGTGCAAACCCCTGAAACTTATGGTTTCATCCAACAGTGGTGATTCGCCGAGTCCAGAATATGGACTCGCCGAGTCGCCAACTTAAACGTGTCCCGGGTCCCGTCTCTACTCGGCGAGTCGGACCTATGACTTGCCGAGTCCAAGGCTAAAAATGGAAAAATACTCAAATAAGATTTACGTACCAGGAACCAGGTGCTACAAATCTCCCTCACTTATTTTAGACTTCGTCCTCGAAGTCTGCTGCTCGATCCTGAAACAGCTCGGGGTAATGCTCCATCATTTCTTCCACCGGCTCCCAAGTCCACTCCGAACCCTTGCGGTGCTACCATTGCACCTTCACTAGCTCCACCCTTTTGTTCCTTAAATCCTTCGACTTCCTGTCGAGGATTACGACTGGGCGCTCAATGTAATTCAGGATGCCATCAACCTGAATATCTTCTAACAACACTACTGCTGAATCGTCCACTAGGCACTTCCGCAGCTGAGAAACACGGAAAGTGTTGTGGATCTGGCTAAGCTCGACTGGCAAATCTAGCCTATACGTCACCTTGCCCACCCGAGCTACAACCCTGAACGGACCAATAAACCTCGAGCCCAACTTGCCCCGCTTCCTGAATCGAATGACGCCATTCCAAGGCGACACCTTTAGGAGAACCATATCCCCAACCTGGAACTCCAGGTCGGATCGGCGCTTGTCGGCATAACTTTTTTGCCGACTCTGAGCAGTCTGAAGCCTGCTCCAAACCTGCTGGATCCTCTCGGTCGTCTTGAGCACCACCTCGGTGCTCCCCATGATTCTCTGGCCAACCTCTCCCCAGCATATCGGGGTCCTGCACCTCCGACCATACAACATCTCAAATGAGGGACGGTCAATACTCGTGTGGTAGCTGTTGTTGTATGAGAACTCGACCAAGGGAAGATAGGTATCCCAGCTACCACCGAAATCTAACACGCACGCCCACAACATATCCTCCAAGGTCTGGATGGTCCACTCGCTCTGACCATCCGTTTGCGGGTGAAAAGCGGTGCTAAAATGCAAACGAGTGCCCAACTCGTCATGAAATCTCTTCCAAAATCTGGAAGTAAAACGCACATCCCTGTCTGAGATAACCGATACTGGCACCCCGTGCCGCGCCACGATCTCTCTGATATAGATGTCGGCTAATTTCTCAGCCGACACACTCTCCTGAATCGGGATAAAGTGAGCACTCTTGGTCAATCGATCCATGATGACCCAAATCGAATCTACTCCACGCGCGGTCCTGGGAAGCTTTGTGATAAAATCCATCGTGATATCTTCCCATTTCCACAACGGGATGTCCAACGCTGCATCTTCCCATGCGGTCTCTGATGTTCGGCCTTGACCTTCCTGCAGGTCAAGCACCGCTCGATGTACCATGCCACATCCCGCTTCATGCAGGGCCACCAATAATCTAGACGAAGATCCCTATACATTTTCGTCAACCCGGGATGAATGGAGAATCGGGACTTGTGTGCCTCCTCCATCAAGATCTGGCGCACGCCTCCGTGATATGGCACCCATACCCTGCGGTGTAGTGTCAATAATCCTCGGTTATCATAATCAAAGGAGGAAACCTGACCCACCACGCGCTCGCTCTTACGATGTTCCTCCTTGATAGCCTCCTGCCGAGCCTCCCGAATTCGCTCTAACAGGTCATCCTCATGCAAACGTCCCTGATCGGCGCTGTCTTGCGGCTAAGCGCATCGGCCACCACATTGGCCTTCCCCGGGTGGTATAGGATCTCGCAATCATAATCCTTTACCACGTCCAACCACAGACGCTGCCTCATGTTCAGATTCGGCTGATCCATGAGGTACCTCAATCTCTTGTGGTCCGTGTAGATGGTACATCGAACCCCGTAGAGGTAATGTCGCCAAATCTTGAGGGAAAACACCACCGCCCCCAACTCCAAATCATGTGTTGGGTAGTTCGCCTCGTGAGGCTTAAGCTGCCTCGAAGCGTAGGCAATGACATGCCCCCTCTGCATCAGTACCACACCCAACCCTAAAATGGACGCGTCACAATAAACCACAAAATCCTCTACGCCCTCTGGCAGGGCTAAGATTGGCGCCTCGCACAATCTCTGTCTCAGTGTCTCAAATGCAGTCTGCTGCTCGGGTCCCCACTAAAAGACCACGACTTTCTTCGTCAGCCGCATCAGGGGTACAACTATCTTGGAGAAATCCTGAATAAATCTCCGATAGTAGCCTGCTAATCCTAGGAAACTCCGAATCTCAGATGGAGACTTTGGAACCTCCCATCTCATCACGGCCTCGACCTTGGCCGGATCGACCAGAATCTCGTTCTGGTTGACAAGGTGTCCGAAAAATTGCACCTCGCGCAACCAAAGCTCACACTAGGAGAACTTGGCATACAAGCTCTCCCTCCTCAGGGTCTCCAACACCTCTCTCAGATGCTCCTCATGCTCCTCCTGAGTCTTGGAATAAACCAAGATGTCATTGATAAATACTATCACAGACCGATCCAACATCGGTCTGCATACACGGTTCATGAGGTCCATGAATGTGGCAGGAGCATTGGTGAGCCCAAACGGCATCACCACGAACTCATAATGGCCATAGCGTGTCCGAAACGCGGTCTTCTGCGCATCTTCCTCTCTGACCCTCATCTGATGATATCCCGAACGCAAATCGATCTTGGAAAACGAAGACGCTCCCTGGAGCTGGTCAAAGAGATCATCAATCCTCGGGAGTGGGTAACGGTTCTTCACCGTTACCTTATTCAGCTCCCGATAATCTATCCACATCTGGTGCGACCCATCCTTCTTCTTCACAAACAGGATCGGGGCTCCCCAGGGTGAACTACTCGGACGAATAAATCCCTTGTCTAGCAGCTCCTGCAGCTGCATAGACAACTCCTGCATCTCGGGAGGAGCCAACCGATACGGTGCCTTGGCTATCGGAGCCGCACCAGGAACGAGGTCGATCCTGAAGTCCACCTATCGCTCCGGAGGTATCCCAGGAAGCTCCTCTGGGAAAACATCCACGAAATCTCGAACCACCGGAACCTCGCTCACTGTCGCCTTACCCGCCTCCCGGGTATCCGTCACATACGCGACATATCCTGCGCATCCCTGCTGAAGATAGCGTCTAGCCCTTGCTGCTGAACATACAGTGGGTCCGCAATGTGGTCTCTCGCCATGAATCACTAACTCTTCCCCACCTGGGGTCCTGACTCACACTAGCTGCTGTGTGCAATCTATCACCGCCCCATTAGGTCTCAACCAATCCATGCCTATAATCACCTTGTTCCCACGCAGCGGAATGGGAACCAGGTCTACCAAGTAGCACTCCTCAAACAAACGCAATACGCAATCCTGAAACACCATCGATGCTCGTACCGATCGATCATCAGCAATCTCTACCTCCAAAGGGCAATCCAACATGCCCGAAGACTCAGTGAACTTCTTGATAAGCGCAAGAGAAACAAACGATCGGGTAGCACCCGAGTCGAACAACACGTGCACTGGGATACCGTTCACATGGAACGATCCTAACACATATATATACACACACAGAGCAAGTATCAATATCCTAACATCATATAAATAAATGAGAAGGAGAGAATCATACCGTCACCACATCGGGTGCAGCGCGTGCCTCTTCGGCGGTCAACTGAAATGCCCGGCTCCTCACCACTGGAGCCTTTGCCTTGCCCTGCCGGCCATCCGTGATCCGCAGGGTCGGTGGAGCTGGCGCCTTCACTGGCGCTGAAACTGTCAACTGGGGGCAGTTGGCCTTCTTGTGGCCCCTCTGGTTGTAGTGAAAACACAACAACTCCGATGTCTGAATAGCTGAAACTGGCATAGTACAATCTCTGCTAAAGTGCCCTTCCTTGCCGTACTTGTAGCAGCCTGCTGATCCCATCCTACATGCTCCCTCATGCGTCCTGCCGCATTTCCCACAGCGGCCAGGTCCCCTTTGGCCTTTCGGCCTCCCATCTGATCCCCAAGACTTCTTCCCTGAAGCCCCAATCACCTGCCCCGCCTCTGCTTTCCTCTTCCAAATGTGCTCTAAATCAATCTCCCTTTCCCTCGCCCTGGCGATCATGGACTCCAGGGTAGGGAAAGCTGAAAAGCTAACATGCTCCCGGATGTCAACCCGAAGCATATCATGATAACGGGTCCTCCTCATATCCTTGTCACCTGCATACTGGGGCACCAACAAAGCCCTCTCCCGGAACTTGGCGGTGATCTCCGCCACAGTCTCAGTCATCTGCCTCATGTCCAAAAACTCCCTGGCCAGCTGCTGAAGCTCGACAGCCGGCGCAAACTCTACCCTGAACCTGGTCACAAAGTCCGACCAGGTCATAGCCTCGATAGCTGAGACTCCCAATGAGTCACCCACTGACTCCCACCAGTCTCGAGCTCGGTCCCGTAAACACCCTGCTACATACCTCACCTTCGACCCCGTGGAAATCCGGCGCACCACTGCCCCTGAAGTCCTTAAAGGACAGTGTGCGAGATCCCGACTGGCCAGATGCCATGTCGCTCCTGAACGCCCTTAGGCGATCCTCCATCAACTCGATGATCCCTTCCTTGATCCACCCGAAGATAGTGGGGGTCGACTCAAGTTTACCCCTGGTGATATCTGACGCGATGAACTCGCGTAGTCCCTCATCTACCGGCTCGGAACCTGATCCCGAACCTGACCCCTCTCCTGAACCGCCATCTATCGGCCTCGATCGTAGTACCACCATTTTGCAATACATAAATAACAATGATTAGTGATACTGATACTTCTTGAGGGATCATAACCACTTACAAGTTCCCTGGTCTTATCTTGGCCTTCCTTGGTTCGGGTACGGATCCTCTGCTTTCAGTAGTACGGTCCCATACTACCTTCCACATCTATCCGTACCTTCTTCAAGGACTGCCTCGACTCCACCAGATTCCTTCCACTACTGCTGATCACTGCTACACTCATCTTAGGCTTTCCCTAAGGAAATCTCCAACCCTACTCTATCCAGTCCTCAGCTGCTGCGGGCCTCCTTGTAATGCCAATTAGCCACCACCCGAATACCATCACATGTGATGAGGCTCAGATAATCCTTCGAGTACCCGACTCGTCCCTACAACGGTTGGACTCAAACAAGAGCTACGTAGTGGGGGCAAATCCGGTACTCTAAGATTATTCAACCCTGATCACATGTGACGTGACGTATTCACCTAGTGGATAACTCCCATTATTCAGAGTCCCACAAAGAACGTAGCAAGAAACATTCAGACAAGGGTAACAATCTCAATCGACCCTATCTGCTTATAGGAACTGTACTAGCATACAATGCTAAGCTCATACTACCATGAATAACCTAATCATGCTATCCTATTCGCTGTCTACTTAATACTAGCATGCAATTCTCATACAACTGGAACACATATAGCAGGCACATAAGGCATCACTCCCAGATCCTTGGTCCTATTCTAGCATGCTGTTCTACAAAAGCTGATAAATATAACATAAACTTGTATGGGTACTTTGGGGAATACTTATTTGAGCTCGGCCTGTCGCGCACATCACACACTTCGTTCTTTCTCAAACATTTTTCTTAGCTCTTAGAAAACATTTCTTTTTGGAAAATCTTTTACTCCCTCGATTTGAGTTCACACACCCCCGAAGGTGAGTCCGAATCCCTCAAACCAGGGCTCTGATACCAACTTGTAACGACCCAATTTTTACATCCAAAAATTTTGTTTTTAAAACATTACTTTAGAAAACATTAATCATTAAAACATTGTTTGATCAAACCACATCACAACATAAACCATGTCTAAAAGCCAAATCATACAACCAATCGAAATATCAGAGTATAAATCCCAGAGAAATCTAGTAAGTGCGGAAACCAGTGTGTGTGTGTATGATGTGCCGCTAACGCACCAGCTCCTTCCCCTTTGATGAAGAGGTACCTGAAACCAAAACTATAAACTGTAAGCACAAAGCTTAGTGGGTTCCCCCATAATACCTCATACCATGCAAGCATATAACAAACAACATTCAACTAGGAGTTACGGGCCTCGCCCACACTCGGGAAGATACGGGCCCTGCCCACACTTCACTAGCCGGGAGATACGGGCCTCGCCCACACTTGTGAAGATACGGGCCCTACCCACACTTCGTTATCTGGGAGATACGGGCCTAGCACACACTCCACTCTCAGAGAGATATGGGCCTTGTCCACACTCAACCGCCAACTCATATTATACAAGTATCACACAGACAACAAGTACACACAACTCTATCATACCGTCACATATATCATACTCGACTAAACCAAGAGATACGGGCTCGACCCACACTCTAGTACTAACATCTCGTCTACACGGGTCGGCCTTGGTGCCTTATACCCCTTCCTACTGGAAAGGAAACTCACCTCGAAATAGCTGTTGGTCTGTGTGGGAATCGATTGTCTGCTGCTTCGGAAATCCTCCGACTGTAATTCCCACAACATACCCAATCAATCACTGCTAACTGTCCTTTGGGTAAAATGACCATTTTACCCCTGATCATGTCATAAGACAAGGTCAGAGTCAACTTTCAGTTGACCCGACTCGGCGAGTTGGCTCGCCAACTCGCCGAGTCCCTATTCAATCGACTGCCCTGGATCCCGTCCCTACTCGTCGAGTTAGACGTTGACTCGACGAGTTCTCCTTCTAAACTGAGGTTCAGGTCCTTCATCCTACTTGCCGAGTTGTATGAACAGCTCGGTGAGTTCATCTTCATCCGATGAACACTTATGCTGAGACTCGTCGAGTTGTATGAACAACTCGCCGAGTCTGATCTTGATCTAAGGAGATTGCCTTGAACTCGCCAAGTCAGGGCAATGACTCGCCGGGTCCCTTTATGGATGAGTTCGGCTTCCAACTCACTTAGTCACACCCCGTGACCCGCTACTCAACTCAACACAATGGAAAGGGGACAAACTCGGAGACTCGCGAGCAGACTCGCCGAGTCTGATGAACGACTTGCCGAGTCGTTACCATGCACTCACTACATATGCAATGTTGCTCGATTCCAGTCCATGCCATTCATAGATCTGGGTTCCTAGAGCATGAATAACACGTAAAGTTTCCAACTTTACGTGTAAATATTCCTCAATGAGAGTTTTAGGGTTCAAAATGCACCAAAAGAGTAGATCTAGGGTGTGCAAGCAACATGGGTCCATAAAGGCAGTGGATCCAAGCTCCTGGAGCTCGATTCCACCTAGATCTAGAGGCTAATCAGCCTAAAACGAACCCTCCACATACACAAGCTTGGAAAATGGGTCAAGAAGGACTTTAATGGGGCCATAAGCATGAAAACATGGGGGAAAACGAGCCATACCTTAGTGAACACTCTGAGATAGCTCAAGGATGCTTGACCTCCTCTTCTTCTTCTTAATCTCCTTTACTACTCACTCCAAGCTTCAAGAGGACACACCAATGGCTTCAAATCCACAAAAACAAGGCTTAGAACGAGGTGTAGGGCTCTGAGGGTGAATGGGGGCTGGCTTGGGGCGGAAAGAGTGATTAAATAGGGTGCAAACCCCTGAAACTTAGGGTTTCATCCAACAGCGGTGACTCGCTGAGTCACCAACTTAAACGTGTCCCGGGTCCCATCTCTACTCGGCGAGTCGGACCTATGACTCGCCGAGTCCAAGGCTAAAAATGGAAAATACTCAAATAAGATTTACGTACCAGGAACCAAGTGCTGCAATAAGCTTGTAGACTTGTATGCTAGTAATGATTAGTCAGTGATAGGATGGCCTGTATAGGTTCTGCTTTGTGCTTTTAGGAGTTACCATTAACTTCGGCTAACTAGTAAGCGAATATACCAAGTTACATATTATTGAGACTGGATAATTTTAGAAGGTTAGGTTTTAATGCTACTGCGCAACTCTTGTCTGAGTCCAACCGTTGTAGTGTGAGACTTTTCATTTGAAGAATGATCTGGTGTCGGTGAAATGTAATTGTATTCATAAAATAGTTAGAGGGTGTTAGGGGGAGTTCCTTCTGCAGCTTATGGTGGGGAGTAGTGTGGTGGTTGCCCTAGAAGAATACAAGAAGAATGATTAGTTCAACGAAGATGTTGGTAGCCAGTAAGCTTGAGAAGCCTTCTTGATCAATCTATGGATTGGAGTTTTACTGCATGAATGCTACTTGCTTTGTGCTTTGTGGAACTCTTAAGTGAAGTAAGTTAACTATTAAGTAAATATGTTAAGTCACATGTGACAAAGGTTGAATAATCTTAGAGTGACGGGTTTGACCCTATTGCGCATCTGGTGTCTGAGTCCAACCGTTGTAGGGATAACCCTTTTACTTGAAGTATTATTTAAGATTTGTTGCATGTGATTGTATTCATGAGGTTGTTAATTGATATTATGGGGAAGTTCTTCAGCAGCTGATGGCAGGGTGAGGTCGGAAACCTAGGAGAGTCTAGGACGTGCTTCAGTGGGTTTAGTTGCGCTGTTTAGCAAGTACTTAGAGTACTAGTTTGATAAGGTGACCTGGAGGATTCGGGATGATTCTTGAGGAAGTATGGATAGGTGTGGAAGGTAGTATTCAGCCCTACTACTGAATGCACATGATCCATAGTTGAATCAAGGAGAATCACTGGGAGTCTAGGAAGCCTATTGGATAAGGATTCGTGGTTATGTTCTGATCATTTGCATGGTTGTTTTTCATAATGGTGATGAGCACTCAAGAAGGAGGTTCTGGTTTAGGTTCGGGCTCAGGTGCATTATTGAGCCGATTGTTGAGTGGATGCAGGAGTTCATTACGTCGAAGATTACCCGCGGTATTTTGGAGCAGACTCCTGTGATCTTTGGTACAGTTAATTATGGGATTTTGGAGATTTTGGATGAGCGTATGGGCACAATCTGTACCGAGGTTATTGCTATCGTTGGAGCTTACAATCTTTTTTTTTCCGTGAGTTTCGTGCTTGTGGAGCTCCCTAGTTCTTTGGGGAGAAGGGCCCCATAGTTAATAGGAGATGGTTAGCAGATATGGCTAACGTTTTCTGAATAAGTTTCTGCCCCGGGGGGTCAAAGGTCAGATTTGCCTCCTATCTTCTTAAAGACAGAGCCCGAGATTGGTGGGAGGAGGTAGACTTCGCTTTGGTAGGCGAAGCCTTAAAGACGATGACTTGGGATGAGTTGGTAAACCGGTTTAGGGCCGAGTTTGCACCAGTTATTGAGGTGCAGAAGTCGGTGAGGAAGTTTTAGGACCTTCGACGGGCGATTTAGACTGTGGCTTAGATCACTGCCAAGTTTCGAGTGAGAGACTTGTTGGTTTTGCAGTATGTGGCAGATGAGGAGATGTCAAAGGAAATGTATCATGACAAGATGAGGGATGACATCATGGAGTTTGTGAGTTTTTCAGGGTGCGAGATCCTGAATGATATGATTGCTAGAGCCCGAGAGTGTGGGATGGATTTGGAGCACCTCAGGAAGAGGAAGTCAAGGCAGAATCAGATTTCAGCGGGGTAGGTGAAGAGGCTCAAGGCTCAGGATTCATGTTTGGGAGACCATCTAGGCCGGAGCCTTGTGCCAAGTATGGGGGGACCCATGAGATAGAATGTCGGGAGAAAGGCCGATGATGTTTTAGTTGTGGTCAAATGGGACATTTTAGTAGGGATTGCCCCCGTGGGTTCGATTCAATGTGTTTTCACTGCATCCTGGTGGGCCATAAAAAGGCTAATTGTCCGATGTTGAGGGGTGGAGCAGTGAGTACACCTGCTCCGGTTAATTTGAGGATCTCTGACGGTCGTGAGGGTAAGGCATGAGCCTAGTAGCGAGGAGCTGAGCATTGTAGTGTCAGTCAGGGGAGGCAAGAGTTTCATTAAGTGCTATTGTGAGTATGTTATCTTTTGCTTTCTTCAGTATTATTATCAGTATTCATATTGCCTTTGAAATCTTGTTTTGGTATGGGTAAGCATCATCATTTGTTAGTTCTCAGTTTTTCCTGGGGTTATATCATCAAGAATTGTCATACTCCATTTTTGTATGCCAAGAGTTATTAGAGGGTCATATCTTGTTGAGCGGGATTCAGTTCGCTTGGTTGTTGTTCTGGTTCTTTTATGGGGTCAATTCAGGGGCATCGTTTGGAAGGTATATGGACAAATTAACTAGATCAGTTTATCAATAAAGTCAAAGTTTAGTTGTTTTAGCATTTATTTAGATAAAATTGGCAGTCATCTATAGAAAGACCTTTGAGTCTGATCAATATCGTTACTAGGGAAGAAGCGTAACAAGAAGATGGTGGTGGCAGTCGCATGAGGTTGTTTGGTCATTGGAAGTGCCAGGGGTAAATTTCATAATCGCAAGGGTTAAAGGTGGTTAGAATGTAAAGATCCTTCTGAGGATGGGAAGTCGGAGTGAAGACTCGCCAGTTCCAAGTAAGGGTTATGGTCTTGGTCATCAACATAAAGGACTTAGTGAGGAGGTGTTGTTTCATGGAAAACAGGTGGGGTTGTCGGACTCATTGATATTTCAGGGAGTGTTAATATGGATTTTGGGTGGTTGCACGATTATCTAGTTTAGCTAGTAATGGAATGCTAGTTCAAGTAAGCTCTAGTTGTCAACAGTTTGAATTGTAAGGTTGCGAGAGTGATTGGAAATTCATCAAATCTTAAGGTTGGATGAATGCAGTCGGATCCAAGTGAGGGAGAATGTTTTGTCCTAAGGGATTGCACAAGAAAGGATATTTGTATTTCATTGCATGTCAGTAGTGATGCATGGATGATATATAGATGGACTCATGTCGAGGGTGGTGTTAGAGCCTCTCTATTTGTTCTTGTCTGATTAAGGATTTGGGGTTCGAAGCATGGACTCATGATGGTTGGGCCAGGTGTGAGACTAGCAGTCCTAGTAGTGGATTGGGCAGGAAGATAAAGATGCTTCGATCAGGCAGAGGTGAAGAGCATCTTAGTATCGAGTTCCACGAATATCTAAAGGAGTGTGGATGTTTCAGTTTCATAATTGACTCCTCCTAGGACACCACAACTTAATTGTGTGGCTGAGAGGCGTAATCGGACCTTGTTAGACATGGTTTGTTCCATGATGATTCGAGCTTCTCTTCCTGTTTCTTTCTGGGGTATGCCTTAAAGACAGCCACCTATATCATTAATCTTGTCCCTACTAAGAAGGCTGCCAAAACACCTCACGAGATGTGGACATCGAAAGTCCCCTCACTAGCTCACATTAAAGTTTGGGGTTGTGAAGCTTTCTTTAGATTATAAACTTGTGAAAAGCTATTACCTAGAAGTGAGAGGTGTATTTTCATTGGTTACCCACATAAGTATTTTGGATACGTGTATTACAGACATAGTGAGAACGTGGTCTTTGTAGCTCCAAGGGAAGTCTTTCGTGAGTGAGAGCTCATATTCAAAGACGACAGTGGTAGTGCAATTTACCTTGAAGAAATTTAGGTGTCAACCAATAAAGGAACCTTAGAAGACACTAGCCCTTAACTAGAGGATGAGACTTCTATTGATCCCATTGAAAATCACCTCTTCACTGATCCAGTAGGGTTATCATGCCACCTACGTTCTATGGTTTCCATATAACGTCAGATGGTGACATGTTTATTAGTGATGGTACACTGATAAATTTTGATGAGCTAGCTAACTACAAGGAAGCAATGACGAGCCCTGAGGCTGTCAAATGGAAAGAGGCAACGGACAACGAGATTCAATCTATGTATTGCAACCATGTTTGGAATTTGTTTGATCATGTGCTAGGTCGAAAAACAATCAGTGCAAATGGATCTTCAAGAATAAGACCGACATGGACGGAAATGTACATACTTTCAAGGCACGACTGGTTGCAAAGGGCTTTACCCAAACCTAAGGGGTTGACTATGATGAGACCGTCTCACCGGTGTCTAAGATAAAGTCTATCAGGATAATGCTTGCCATAGCTGCCTTTCATGATTATAAAATATGGCAGATGGACGTCAAAACTGTTTTCCTCAATGGGAAGTTGGCTGAGGATGTTTATATAAGCCAACCAGAGGGTTTTATACATGCAAAGTTTCCTAATATAGTGTGTCAGCTTGAGAAATCCATTTATGGATTTTAACGATCGTCTCACAGATGGAATCTTTGCATCCATGAGAAATTCAAAGAATTTGGTTTCTCTAGGACCGATGATGAGTCCTATGTGTACGTAAAAGCTAGTGAGAGTATAGTAACTTTCCTAGTATTGTATGCTGATGACATGCTCCTTATGGGAAACAACATTCCAACCTTACAAGAAATGAAATCTTCGCTTGGGAAGTGTTTTTACATGAATGATCTAGGGGAAGTAGCCTATATTCTTAGGATAAGGATTTTGAGGGATAGAAAGAAAAGACTTATTGGTCTTAGTCATAGTACATACTTGGACAAGGTACTAAAACATTTTAGTATGAAAAATATCCAAGAAAGATGAATTGCCTATTCAGTGTAATGACAAGTTGAGTAAGACTCAAAGCCCTAGTACAAATGATTAAATAGCTAACATGAGTCGAGTCCCATATGCTTCGGCTATAGGATCGATCATGTATGTTATCACATGTACTCTCCCTGATGTATCTTGCTTTGAGCATGGTTAGCCGATTTCATGGCAATCCTGGCAGAGCTCATTGGATGGCAGTTAAGAATATTCTTAAGTATCTGCGAAGGTTTAAAGACATGTTTATAGTCCTTGGTGGTAGTAATACGTTGAGAGTGAGTGGATATAGTGACGACAACTTTCAAATAGATCGAGACAACTTCTGTTCTCTGTTGGGATGGATGTTTTTGTTAAATGGAGGAGCAGTGACTTGGAGGAGTTCCAAACAAGAAATGGTGGCTGATTCTACTTATGAATCAATGTATATTTCAGCGAGTAATGCATCAAAGGAAGCGAGTTTATTGAAGAACTTCATCGGTGATCTTGTAGTAGTCTCGACCATTCAAGAGCCATTGGAACTTTTCTGTGATAATGAAGTGTGGTTGCTTTGACCAAAGAACCAAAGGATCATGGTAGATCCAATCATATCGACGGGAAGTACCATTACATCAGACATAGGGTTGAAGAAGGTCATCTCCTGGTGAAGAGAGTGTCTTTAAAAGATAATCATGCAGATCCTTTCACAAAGGCTCTGAGTAGGGTTAAGC
This sequence comes from Lactuca saligna, assembly GCF_052625555.1. Classification (NCBI taxonomy): domain Eukaryota; kingdom Viridiplantae; phylum Streptophyta; class Magnoliopsida; order Asterales; family Asteraceae; genus Lactuca; species Lactuca saligna. The sequence continues at coordinate 63,088,708 of NC_136425.1, forward strand.
ATGACCAACATGCTAGGAGCATAGGTTTGAGAGATGATATTAGTTTTAGTAGTTAGTTGATAGTTTGAAACTTGTAACAAAATAAATGTAATTGATTTTGGTGATTAAATAATAGAGATTATTTATGAGTATGGTTACTGCCTTTTTCGATTGTTTATTCTTGTGTTTTGCTTTGCATGTTTTACTTCCTGAATAATTCGATTATTCAAAACTCCATAATCGCTCTTACTTTTGGAAGTAAGTAGTGAATCCAGACTGTCTTGAATTGAAATGTAGATTGTCTATAGGAGTTAGACATTGCAATAAGATTTGCTAAAATATTCATGAGTACTTAGAATGAGATTTTGAGTATTGGATAAACCTACAATCGGAGAATTACTTTATGGATTATATCACAAGTGATTCTGAGACAATAATATCTTTTATTCTTCAAACGGAGATATATGAGTTGTAACTTACAAGTCGATTGTGCATTGGTTTTATGTAAACGCATCAGTAACATGATGTTATAAAATGTAGCATCATGCATGATTTGGTGAGTAAAAGATATAAGCATATAAGTCGAAGTTTATTCGTTCCTTTTTCCCTAATGAAAAAGCGATATATTTGGGCCCCTTGGTGATTTGGTGTTGACATTATTGTGATGGGCCCAACTAGGACTGAATTGATGTGTTCAATTAGTAGTCTAATGAGGTCATCACAAATCAGGAAATCAGAAAAACATAACTTTGGACAAGAGATTGATTGTAATCCATTTTTTATGTCCATATGATATCTTGTAGAATGGAGGAATATTTGATCACTTAGCTTAGGGTCGGTGTATGATCATATCAGAGTCTGGTAGTTGCTTAGGAAAGCACACTTTGTTGTTTGATTTAGAAGCTATACTTGCAATTGTAGTTATAGACTTCTTCAAGTGGGAGACACTTGGATTAGGTGTCCAAACCAATAACTAAATTGATATATACTTGAATTAAAAGCAAAGTCTTTTTGGGTTGCCCTCAAAACTAGTAATTGACTAGAATGGCTTTTGGAGAAAGAAATTAATTTATTGATTTATTATGTGATAAATGAATAGCAATAAATGGTTTGTTAATATATTATCAGACTAATATATTAATCAGAAATAATATTATTTAATTAATAATTAATTAGAAATTAATTGGAATTAAATTTAGGATTAGTTGGATTAATTAAAAGTGCAACGACTTTAGTTGTAATTGTTCAATAGTTGAACAAGAAGGTATTCCAGAACCTTCCAACTCCTTAGACGATTTTGAGGGGAATATTAGGGTTTTTGGAATATTTCTTAAGGATAACTAGGAGTTGGATAATTACCTAATTTGAAATATTAATATTGTATTCAAATTAGGGTTTCCAAGGCTTCTTGTGTCAGCTATAAATAGAGTCCTTTGGCTCCTTATTTTGGGCCACCACAAATACCAAAGAGATAGCCAAAAATATCATCCCCTCTCCTCTCTCCTCAAGTGTTCTAATTTCTAGGGTTTGGATACAAACCATCAGAGACATTAGATTTCTGGTCCTTGCTTTCTAAGAGCCTTTCGAAGAAGTTATTAATTGGTTATTGGAAATAATAATCAAAAGGTATGTAAAACCTAATCCTTGTAAATGCCGATTATAGTAGGGTTTCTTTAGGGTTCTTGATGTTCATAGATTGTTGCTATCAACATAGAAAACTTAGATCCAAATATGTTACGTATGAACTTAATAGTTAATTTTTTCTGCCTCATGCTTTAATTATAACCTATAAAAACTTATCAATATCATCACTTGAAAAAGTTGGATATGCATTTATATCAAGTAAGTTGTCTTCATGACTTATACAATTAATATTATATGGCACTTCATTGTTCATTTGGAAGACACAAGTAGAACTTGAAGATTTTTGTGTTTATGATGATTCCACAATCTCAAATCTTGAAGGGTCTAGTGCAGTAGAATTTATTCCTCTTTTCTTTTTTGATTTTGGAGGGCTACCTTTGGTCGACGAATCATAGGCTCAAATAATGTATCAGATTCATTCAAAAGTTTAGTAATCATAGAATTAGTAAATTCCTTCTTACTTTGAGGTCATATTGTTGGATTAGTGTCTAAGTCCATAACTATTTTGGTATGTACTTGACCCGATGGTGCATGGTCCTTTTGGGTTGCCTTCACCAAAGCAACTTGATAGGATGAATTATGGAGAGTAAGGATTAAAAATGATTTATTAATGTATTATGAGAATAATATATTAAAGGAGAAATCATATTGTTTAATTAATATTAGTCAATAATTAATTGGTAATTAGTTTTGTGACTAAAAGAGATTAATTAAACTTAAGGGACTGGAATTGTAATTATAGGATAATTGCAATTTGGGCCATGGATTGCCTTGTATTAAGGGATGGACGAATTCTAATGGGAAACCCATAAGGAAATCGTCCATGGGCTTGATAAAAGGAGTCTATGGGTTGCTTAGGGCTTAAGCATCAAAATTAGGGTTTCCTTGTTAGATAACCCTAATAGCCCAACTATATAAAGACCCCTTAAGGCTAAAAAACGGGGCTAATGTTCTTGTTAGGGTTTACACACGTTTTTAGCAGCCTCCAACCTCTCTCCTCTTCATCCTCTTGCTTATGGTGTTTGTGAACCATTAGAGGAGTGACACTTGTGACTCTAAGCCTTCCAAAGTCAATACAAGGAGGAATTGGGATTGTTATTGCTACATAACAATCAAGGTATGATCTTAAACCTAATTACATATTAATATGATTACTTGTATGCTAGAATTAGGGTTTATAGTCTTGGATTCAAAGCATGTACAATAGAGAAACCTAGATCCAAGCATTAGGGTTTGTATGAGCACATAGGATGTCTTATGACCAAAACCCATCAGTGGTATTAGAGCCTAGCTTGGTTTCAATTGTATTGATGCATTGTATAACTGAAAAATTCGATTTTTTGGATTGTGGAGGCTGGACTCGCCGAGTCCATGGCTGAACTTGCCGAGTCCATGCCTGACTCGACGAGTCAACTCGTCAGATAATGCTTATCTCGGGATTTCTTGCTGTTTTTGCATATGGATAGTTACCTTATCATGTTAGATCAATATAAATCTGATTTTATGATATATATGACTATATTCTTGATCTAATTAAAGATAATTATCAATTAACAAGATAATTTTTTCCTTATAAGATAATTGATTAATTATTTTGAGTAAATTGATAAATTGTTTTGCAAGAAATCATTAAACAAATCAAATATGGATAATTATGTGATTAAATGTTAATTTAAAATTATTTGTTATTTGATCCTCGTTGTTATGAAAGGTTTCATATTTTCCCCTTTAGGTTTTATAGTTTAAATTTGAACCCAAAAGTTTTGGAGTTTTGAAATTTAAATAGTTAAAACCCTAATGTTTGAAAAAGGTTTCAAATTTGCCCTCAAGTTTTCGAATTTAAAAGTTGATTAAAAGTTTAATTAGGAATGTTAAATTCTAAAACCCTAGTAATGTTTTGAAAAGTTCAAATCACACCCTTATGGTTTTATTAATTAATTAAGGAGTATAATTAAAAGAGGTTTAATAAATCCATAAAAGTTTAGGTTAACCATTTAATTGAATTAAAAGTGTAATTGTTAAAGTTAACCATATAGTATTTTAAAAGTATAAAATACACCCTATACTATATATAACATTAAAAGTCTAACATTATATATATGTATGAGTAAAAGTCAGTCTTACCGTTAGTAGGCCTCATTCACGAAGCTGGTCTATAAGGGGTGTTTAAGGAAATTGCCTATAAAATGGCGATTGAATGGGTATCCACTCTTACCCACCGCACTCTTGACTAGTGGAGGGTCGTTAGCCGAACGGGTAGGATAGGACGAAACCTTCCATTATAAGTATAATGAAATACAAAGTAACTAAATGTTTTTCAAATTCCCAATCTTAGTTACTCAGGCAAAAGTGAATTGATGCAATTCCATGAAATTACACTTTGTGCCCTTGCGAAGACGTTAGTGGAGCGTGTGTGGTTTACCGGCACACTAAATGGTTCTAAGCAAAGGTAGCAAAGGGTGACTCAATGTTTGTCATAGTTCGGTGGAGCGTGTGTGGTTTACCGACACATCGAATAGGTGATTGTAACATGTGAGGGCACCATGTAGTTTGCATGGTTATTCACACCCGCTTTGTGATCCTCGGCATCCCAGTCACAAACAAGAGGGGCATATCGAGATTTAAACATGCCATTGAAATGTTCAATGAATCTCAAAGGATCTAGGAGTTTTCATAGATTTAAAACTTAAATTTCTTTTTCGTTTTTCATGGTGGAAACTAGTGAATCGTCATTCACTTACCTTCAAATGTTCTGCAATTTGGGTTACGACATCCCTCTCCCGAGTTGTAGGATATTGTGTTGGGTCCTAGCCTTGGAATTTCATTTGGGTGATTTACCAAGGACTCAATCAATCAACTAACTTGAATTCGTTTTTCTCCCGATGTCAAAGTTCGACAATTATGGTCTTCTCAAATCCCGTGGAACAAGCATTCTACATGAAGATGATATTCCACGATTCGATCAAGGAACAAGAAATCATGCTTCACTTCCTCCTCCTCCAATTATTCTCCCTAACCCACAAGATTGTAAAATTGAAAGGTTCAATATCACTCAAGCCCTTTTGGCAAGTAAACATAAAGAGGGCAAGTCGGTGTGTGCACGCGTCTTAGGGATGAAGTCACACATTGATAGATTAAGAATGATGGGATCCGTTGTCGGTGAAGCAATGGTTGTTGATTGGGTTCTTCAGTCACTTCCCAACTCATATAGTAAGTTCGTAAGAGAGTACTATATGATGAGCTACGACGTGACCCTTATAGATCTCACCTATATGCTTGTTGCTGCTGAATCAGCAATGGTTTGGCACAATAGAAAAGCAAAGTTGATTGGTAAATCTGCCTTCAAGACCTCTATGGATATAGACAATGGAAATGAAAGACATGCAATGATCGAAAAGTTTGATCATAAGAGAAAGGCGATGTCTGAGGTAGTTCCATGTGTTGTTCCAAAAGAGTCAGTTTGCTTTTATTGCTAAGAGAAGGGGCATTGGAGATGAAGTTGCCCTATTTACCTAAGAGATCTAAGAGATGGGAGAGTCAAAAGTATGACTACGCTTTAGGTAAGAATCCACCATCTAACTCCATTAAGTTCCTATTCATTGATTCTTAATACATAATGTGATAAGATTGCATTTAAATGTTTTGAAGGATCGGTGAAAAGAAAGGAAGCTTGATAAGAGAGCAAGATGAATCTAATCACAAGAGATGGATCTCGATCTCATGGACTTAAAGATTGGATTTTGAGCTTAGATAGTTATGATAGAGTTGTTAGAAATTTTCTTTTTACATAGTTTTCAATAGATTTTGCATTGTAAGGACAAATGTTTTTCCGCTGCCTTTATAAATAAAATAAATTTTGATTGACCTATTTATTTATTTGTTTACTTCCTTGCAATGAAATCGTTATGAAAATTGATGTTGAATATTTCTACAACGAATGGATATGATTCTTAGTTATGTCATTTATGGAAATGTCAAGAATTTACCAAATAGGGAGAGTTTCTCATCGCCCAAGTTTCAATTGGACAGAAACTTGGAATCATGCAACGTGGATGCACGATGAATGAGAAATTTCGTATTTGGAAATTAGACTAATTCATTGACAAAGTGTCAAGTGAAGGACTAGGAGATCGAGTACACAAAGTTGTGTGTTGATCAAGTTCACCATAAGAGTAACAAATATATTCGTCATGATTTACTAAAGGTTTGGTAAATATGACTATACTTATAAGATTAAGTGTAATTCTGAATTGATTAAAGAGTTTAGATCAATAGTAGAACGAATAACAAGAATTATGTAGGCAGAGAGATAAAAGTTTCTCCATTCTAAGAAGAAGGGAGAGTACCTTTTATGCTTTATGATAGGTCTTAATGATTAAGAACCATATCTCAATTGATCCTCTAAGTGAGTCTTGGTACAATTGTATGTTCAAGAAGAGGAATCAAAGATTAATGAAATGGTCAAATCAAGAAGACAATCATACTTCGTTCCAAAACAAGTCTTAAAGTCAAGATTGTGACATTGAGTGAATAGTATTAAGAAGGTTTATAACATTCATCAATTGTGGAAATTTGTGATGTCTTGAATAAGACAAAGACCAACTAAGACCAAAATTATGAAGTGTTTTTGTTTTGATAAAAGCTACACTAACTCTTGAATATTTGTTTGTCAATAAATGTTTTGATAAGAGAATCGTATATATCAAGGAGTCAGTGGGAGTCTTAATAGTCTTGAAAAGTTTCAAGAACAAATCAAATAAACCTTATCAATCATCACTAGCACACGAGTTGAGGTTTACAACCTATCGTGTTGACGTTATCTTGTTTCTGTGCTGTTTCCAATTGAGTTAATTATGCATGTGAGTTCTATGAGTTCTCATTTTGAACGCATAAAAGGCAAGGCACCTTGATCAATGAAAGGTACATTGATAGGAAAAAGGTGAGATGCTTAACTACTTGGAAGATGTGGTGGGCAGCTGTGCTACCATAAGGCAAGAAATCAAGATTAAGAAAGTTCGATCCATATGAGTTTGAATTTGTCGTAAACTTTGGTTTTAACAAATTCACATGGATAGGAACACATACACCGTTTAAATCTAAGTGTTATAAGATTTCCTCCTTCATGAAAATGATTGTGAGAAAATGCTTTCACTAAGAAAGATTTTAAAAGATAGTGATTGTAAAATTGCATTCTTGAATTCGATCATGGTTACGGCATCCCTTTCCATAATTTGAATTGTGAGGTTTGGAAATTAGTCTTAATTGTTGAGACACACATATGAACTATCTAAAGGCAAAGGTGTATAAGTTCAAGAATCCTTGATAAAAGATTATCAAAGCACTAAGTATTAGAAACATGGACTTAAGAAATTCAATAGGTATTGTCTTTCTGAAAGTTAAGATGTTTATGAATACATGTCAAAGCTAGTGGGAGCATAAGTGTTATGTTTTATAATAATCATCATGATAATGGGAGCATAAAAGTTATGATTTTATGATTATTATGGAAAGTTTTGCAAGTTGGCAATATTAATTATAGAAAAACAAGATTTATACCTTGCAAAGTCGTAAGGGTTGTATAGTTGTTTTGCTATAATATAGGGATAGAATATTATGCTTCATTTCAAATCTAAAGGATTAGGTTGTGGAATGTTAATAAATTTAGTCAAAGGTACATAGTGTGTTCTTAAAGTTTCGATTATGATTACGACATTCCTCTTCACAATTCGAATTTTGAGAACATAGAAAATAAAACATTGTGCGTTGTCTCCCATACGCTTCGGGTATAGGATCGATTGCAAATGCTTCAATGTTTGACCATTCTAAAATTTTCCAAATGTCTAGCGCATTTAGAGGGAAAAGGGACTAGAATTGGTTTTGACTAAAATAATTAAACAACTATCAAAGGACAATCCAAAGTTCGACGAGGATTGGTCGCTTGTGAGTAGTTGGAAGTATAGTATTGGAAATTATGGAAATGTTTCCATATTGGATGGACAATATCGACATAATTACGAATAGATAAGATTCTATTAAGAATGAGTTGTCATATGGAAAATATGGAAGCATGTCCATATTGGGAAGTAAATATTGAAAATCTATGTGTAGATTAGAAACTTTTATGCAAAAGGATGTTCAAAGGAATGTACTTTGAGTGAGAGACATCATATCTAAGGAATTATCTTGTAACAATCTCTGTTAGAGGAATTTGTAATATCATTGGCAATAGTCTTTGAAACTTTGGTGCAGTGACATTACAAAAGGATCGTTGCATAAAGTGTTAGAATCTAGTATATTCTATAAGTAACAAGAATTTGATATTCTTACACTTAAGAAAATGGATTTGGAGTTGTGAAATGAGAATGATTGGAAATGTGTTCAATTTGTCTATTTCCCAAAAGTAAGAACCATAGGTAAACATTGTGTGCATGCTAGGAGCATGGGACAAGTGTAATAATTCAAGTAAAAAGTTGATTACCCGAAACGACAAATAATGAGTAATCGATATGGTGATAAATAAAACGTGTTTTGTTTATACTCAAAGGTTTGAGGCCATATGGGATTAGTATTATTCTTGTGTTTCACCTTGCATGTTTTGACTTCCAGAATAATTGAGTTTATTAAGAATAATCGAATTATTCAAATGGGCCACAGTCGTTCATATGTTGGAAGTAGATATGAATGAAGACTGTCATGAATTGGTGTGTGGATTGTCTAGAAAAGTATTAGACATAAGCAAATGTTTGCTGCAACGTTCATGAGTGCTTATGAATATGATTTGAGCATTGGATTAAACCCACGCTCACTTGGATCACTATCTCGAGTGATTAGTGAGACGATAACATCTTATATTCTTGAAACCGAGATGTGTGAGTTGTATCTTACTAATTGGTTGCACATTGATAATATGTAAACGCACTAGTAACTTGGTGTTCTAAAACATATTGTTGTGTGTGATTTGGTTAGTGAGTGCAAGCAAGCATTGTATCAAAGTTTATCCGTTCCTTTTATTCAAAGAATAAAAGCGATATCTTTGGGCCCCTCGATGGTTTAGTGATGACATACGTAAATGCTCAGCCGGGCTAGGGCTAATTTGATTTGTTCAATTAGTCTGTCGTCATAAATCAGAAATCGAGATATAGTACAAAGAGAATGATTTGAAATCATATCTCATACGATATCCAGAATGGAGGAATATATGATCCCTTATCTAAGGACACGCGTATCTGATATGATCAGAGTTGACAGCGGCTTTGGAAAGCTACGATTGCAGATCGGGATCTGAAGTCATACGCAGAATAGTTGTTAGACTTATCCAAGTGGGAGACTGTTGGATTAGTGTCTAAGTCCATAACTATTTTGGTATGTACTTGACCCGATGGTGCATGGTCCTTTTGGGTTGCCTTCACCAAAGCAACTTGATAGGATGAATTATGGAGAGTAAGGATTAAATATGATTTATTAATGTATTATGAGAATAATATATTAAAGGAGAAATCATATTGTTTAATTAATATTAGTCAATAATTAATTGGTAATTAGTTTTGTGACTAAAATAGATTAATTAAACTTAAGGGACTGGAATTGTAATTATAGGATAATTGCAATTTGGGCCATGGATTGCCTTGTATTAAGGGATGGACGAATTCTAATGGGAAACCCATAAGGAAATCGTCCATGGGCTTGATAAAAGGAGTCTATAGGTTGCTTAGGGCTTAAGCATCAAAATTAGGGTTTCCTTGTTAGATAACCCTAATAGCCCAACTATATAAAGACCCCTTTAGGCTAAAAAACGGGGCTAATGTTCTTGTTAGGTTTTACACACGTTTTTAGCAGCCTCCAACCTCTCTCCTCTTCATCCTCTTGCTTATGGTGTTTGTGAACCATTAGAGGAGTGACACTTGTGACTCTAAGCCTTCCAAAGTCAATACAAAGAGGAATTAGGATTGTTATTGCTACATAACAATCAAGGTATGATCTTAAACCTAATTACATATTAATATGATTAATTGTATGCTAGAATTAGGGTTTATAGTCTTGGATTCAAAGCATGTACAATAAAGAAACCTAGATCCAAGCATTAGGGTTTGTATGAGCACATAGGATGTCTTATGACCAAAACCCATCACATATTTGGTATCTTGAAGACAACTCACTAAGTAACTCATCAAATTCCTTGGCTCCATCATTGTGTAAATCATTTTCTGAATTCAAATGCAACGTATCAATCTTCCATTGTGGATGAATACGATCCAATGAAAGGGTCATTTATTCTAAATGTTTTATCTTGGGAGTACAAGGAAGAGCCATGGTTTCCATAAAATGACCAGTGCAAGGAGTCAATTTATCTAAAAACCAAAAATACATTAAAGGTTAATGTAAAAATTATTATTATGCACCAATGTAAAACTATAAGCTTTATAAATATTACAAATTATTTTTGATTTTTTTTCATATTGCATACGTATCTACTTTAATGCAAAATGAGATACATGACACAAAAGCTCTCTAAAAACAGGTGCATCACAATTATGAAGAACTTGGATTCTCTCACTTACGAGTTTCACTTTAATCTCGTTGAATTCATGTTTAATCACAAAACAAATATTTTCTGTTACATCTTGAAATCCACATGTAGATACTTGTAGATATTGTTTCAGTTTGGCATGAGCACCTTCAGCCCTTGGTGATGACTGATTACCAAAATGCAAATAATTTTCTGTCTAAGCACTAACAAACTTTTCCGTCCAAGGTAACCATGTGCCTTTTATGTACTCAACTGCAACTTTCTTCATATCATAAAACAACTCAAATGCACTCCAATTATGTTAAAAAATAGTTGTAGTTGTTGAATATGCTACATTATTCCAACTTGACATAAATATATTAAACTCTTATGAATGTGCAAAATGTATCTTGCAATTTGCCAACACATTATTTTCAATATGCCAAATACATAAACGGTTTTTCGTGTTCAGAAATACCATATTTATGGCATTCATTAATCTCAACTCTCTATCAGACATAATCACAGAGGGTTCACGATTTTCAAGAGTTTTCTTAAACACACTTAATACCCAAACATAACTATCTTCATCCTCTCTCTCAAAAAATACAAACCCAGAATAAAAAGATGTATTAAAACATGAAACCCCAATAATATCAAGGAGAGTCATGTTATATTTGTTGGTTTTGTATGTGCAATCCATTATAAAGATATTAGAGAAAGCTTTTGCTAATTTAATTGAAAAATAATGTGCAATGAACAAATAGGTTATATGCCTTATTTAGTTATGTAAAATATCATAGATAAAACCCTCTTTTTCAAACTCTTCAAATAAAGCACTAATCGTTGATTGATTTTCCAAGTTCTCCTTGCAAATTTTTTCCTTCAGATTGTATATAGTTCAAGAGACTGCTGAAAGATTTGGGTTTCCTTGACACAAAGAAGAAATAATTTGCCTTTAGGGTATGCCAAAAAACGTCATGTTTTTGACACTTTGTACGTCATTCAGTGATAATCGACGAAATGATGAATGTCCAAAGATCTCAGTAGAAGGTTTGTGGTTGTAAGTCAAGTTTTTTTTTTGCCTTAAGTACCCAATCACCATCATTTTCTTTTTTTACCTACAATCTAGAAGGGACATATGATCAAACGAGATCCAATATTCTTCCTTTTATCTCTAATACACATTCTATCTCGATAGGAACCGGCTCGATCACATTGCAACATGACATATTTATCTTTACTCGAATCTCGAATAAATACTCCATATCCTTAGCATATTAAAAATCTCTTACACTCTTTAGTAATTCATCATACGATTCAAATTGGAGTTAGCTAAATAGAGCTCTTCATTTTGGAACTTGATGAATCCATTCCCTCTGTTGAATCAATTTTAACACAATCAAACATCACATTCAAGTTTAACATTTTGAATCAATAAGTTTAATATAACCAAAGTCAATTTTAACACATTTTGAATCATAATCAGTTCATGTTTCAATTCTAAATAATAATCGATTCAAGTTTAACATAATCATAACTAATTCAAGTTTAAATGTGGAGTTATCATATGGTGTTAACATAATCAAAAGTATAAAATATAGCAACCTCTAAACAATTGATTAATGCTCTTTTAAGGTAAGAAAGTCAAAGTCTTGCTCATTTTCTTCATCTAACCTTCATGTTTTTTTTTCATATTGAAGAATTTAATGTCACTAATGGAAAAATCAATGCCTTTATCTTTTTACATGTATTTTGGGTTGTTGAGATGCTTAATTAAAAAAACTTTTTATTCTAAGAAAAATGATGTATTGAAAATTTAATATATGTTGCTAAAACAATCAATTATTCAAAGTAAATTTTTTAGGATCACCACTAGCACATGTGGTCTACCGGAACTTTTCTTATTCTTCTTATTCGTCTTTTTTGTAATTTCTATAGTGGCTAATAATAGTGATTTTGAAGCTTACCGATTGAAGATGAGCGAAAATAGCGTCACTGTTGAAGATCGCCGTGCGACTGTGGATTTCTAATGTGTGGTTTTGCGTCGTGTATAATTCACGTAAGGTAGTTGAGATCCCATATTATTATCCGTAAATTAAATGAATTAAAGGGTATAATAGTCTATATATTAAATATTAAGCGGATATATCAAAAACCTCTTTGGAAAACCCTTTTCATTAACCTATGGAATTTGTGGTGGAAAAATCTTAAATTTTGTGAGAAAACTTTAATATTTTAAAATTTAAATTTGTTTTGTTATTTCTATATTTTATTTCACAATTTAGCAAGAAAAATTAACGCTAATGATTGTATTTTTACTAAGTCAACGACTTAAAGTCAAACCCAAAATGATTATTTTAGTGATTAAAATTATGTTGGAAATACAATAAAATACAAGCTACTTGTAAATATCCAGAACTTCAACGGGGCATAAATTTGTTAATACATTATTATGTTAAACACTTAATTTGGATAACTATAAAGTATGTTAATTAAACACTTAATCTAGATAATTATATAATACATTAAGCCCATAATATAGATAGTTGTATAATACATTAACATATTGATGGATAAATAAAATATGTTGGGGTCTAAGTACTTTGAACCATGAATTAATTGGCTTAACCCTTTTACTCATTTTGTTCATATGACGAGAAAGAGAAACAACCATATGCATCTATCTTGATTAAGTGCTTAACCCATATAGTTCAATAAATCAAAAAGAAACATGTGATGACTTTATTATTCATCACTATACATATAGGTGACATATGGTTGTACTGGAAAATAAATAGTGTTAAAAAAACATGGCTGGATAAAGAGCACAATCAAACGTTTTGGTCAGTGGTTAAAAGATGAGGTAAACAATGAGAAAATTGGCAAAACTCTCGCTGTCATTTGTCATTGGCTTGATCAAAACAATATTTGATTAATCAATACCTTCTGTTGACATTTGGTGACTTTTTCGTAGGGAATTACTAGGATTTAAAAAAAAAAGTAATTCCACCTTATGCTTATTATTTTAATGATATTTAGGTTGAGCGAGAAATGATTATCGATATAAATAGTATTTAAAAGGACTTACGGTAAGTTTCTTATGGCCCACAACACAACATTATGAAATATGGTATACATTACATCAATGATTGTCTATTTCGTACAAAATCTCATGAAGGTAGAGTTAACAAAAAATAGTGGGATCTGCGTAGAAGCGTCATGCATGCACATTTCTAAAAAACTTGTATCCTATGAAAATTCTTTTTATTATTGTGTTCTACAAGATATATGAGTTCCAGATTATAAAACAAGAAAATTCACCTATTAGTGTGACTGATTCAAAATAATTAAGGGTTAATAAAAATCTTCTTGCCTACATATTGATAGAACTTGATACATTAAGATATAAGGATGATATGTTCATATTGGCCGAACAATCACGAAATTTTTTTTTTTTTTTGTGAAAGATTAGGGTTAGACAATGAAATGTTTTGGGTGCTAGTGACTTATTCAGCCATGCAAAGGCTTAAAGTCATCGACTTTATGGTTTAAGAGGATTAGAAATGGTCAGATCTAAAAGTTGGACATGGGTCTTAACCGTTTAAGACCTAAAAGAGTTAAGTGCTGAAACTGGGAGTACGCCAGGCGTAAATCCCAGTACGCGCCGCGTACTGGGTAGAGTCACCCCTTTCTGAGAGGCAGCCGGGTACGCCCAGCGTACACATCTGGTACGCGCAGCGTAACCCGGAAAGTTGACTTTTAGGGTATGGTCTATTGTGGGGCCTTTGAGATATGAGAGGGGTAAAATGGTATTTTACCCTTCTGAGAGTATCAAAAGAGGACATAGTCTAGCCTTTGAAAGTTATAATAATTAGGGTATTTATTTTGATTAGGCGGAGGTTAGACCAGCGTTACCAAGTTAGAGATTACCGAGATACCCGAGGTGAGTCTTCTCACTATACTTTACCTAGTGTGGTAATATAGTTATGTGATAGAGTATTTTAGAGTTATATGTCAGTGTAATTACATGTTATTTATGTGCTATGATTTATTGTGATATGTGCTATGCATTATTCAGAGTTACAGAGTTAGGACCTTCGGGTCCACAGAGTTAGGACTTTCGGGTCCACAAAGTTAGGGCCAGAGGGCCCATAGAGAGTTGGGGCTGGAGGGCCCCACTGACACACATAGACCTGAGGGTCAATAGAGTTACAACCTCGAGTGGCTATTATGTGTTAGAGTGGTATTTTGGGGAACTCACTAAGCATTTATGCTTATAGTGTTATATGTTATGTGTTTCTGGTACCGGTGATGATCGCGGGAAGGCGCCGACATGATTCGTACACACGCACACCGGAGTTATATATATATATATATATATATATATATATATTGATCTTGGGTTTTGTACTGATACAACGTTGATACAATGTCTTATTTATGATTACAAATGATATTTTATGGGTTACAAAAGTGAAAAATTGTTCAAATTTTTACGGTGTTACAAGTTGGTATCAGTGCCTTAGTTTGAAGGATTCGGATATATCTTCGGGCATATCTGAACTCAAACTGGGGATTTGAGGAAATTTTTAATAATAGAAATAATATTGGAAAAGAGTAAAAAGAGTTTTGAGAAAAACAGAGCAGAGCCGTGTGTACGATCAGCCAGCTCCCGAACGGTGATTTCCCAAAATACCCTCATAATAAGTGATTATCAGATATGTTATGTATGCTATATGATGAGTTACGATATGCATGCTAGAGTAGACTAGGTATTCTTATTAGGACTAGAGTGGCCTGATATATGATGCCTTAGTCTAGGGGTTTTGTTGCTAGAGATGCTTAAGAGTGATTTAGATAGCAGCGAGGTGCTTATGAGAGTTTTGTTAGTGAGTAGCACATGATAGAGAGAGTAGAGTACTTGGGATTTGAGGCTCAAGGAGGAGGACTTGGGATGAATGCCAAGGCGGTATGGATGGTAGTATTGGGCCCGTACTCCTGAAGATACCGGGTTGGTACGCAGTCCAAGTAAGAATCCTTTGGGCACCAAGGAACGAGTAGGGTGGAGTTATCGAGTGTGATTATACTCGAAAAGGGTCTCTAATATTCTTATGTTGTATTTCAGAGGGAGACCATGGTTGGGACACGCCACACACCAGTGATCGGCAGTTCGGGTGATGAGGAGATCCGTAGGATCATCCAGGAGGAGGTGGCTGCGGCCATCAGTGCATAGATATCAGAGATGTTCGGGTTTATCAAGACCACTTTGATGGAGACATTTGATGAGAGATACGCTGCTCTTTCTGAGGCTGTTGTTGCTGCGGCCACTGCAGCTATAGCTGCGACTAGGCCGCAGGGTGGTGATGCGTTGTTGTTCCGAGAGTTCAGCAACACAAAACCACCGGAGTTTGACGGGACCCAGGACCCGATCGCAAGGATGAGATGGATTTCAGACATAGAAGGGTGTTTCTTTACTTGCTCTTCTCCAGAGCATTTGAGAGTCCGGTTCGCGCTGAACCAGCTTCGCTTGGGAGCGAAGGACTGGTGGAAGTTTGTGACTGCGCATTTTACGTCTGCTGAGCTTGCTACGGTGACCTGGGAGAGGTTCACCACTATGTTACGTGATGAGTACGTTCCCCAGGTGGAGAGGGAGCGTTTGGCCCAGGAGTTTTGGACCCTCAAGCAGGGTACTGAGTCTGTTACGGTGATATTTGAGCATTCTGAGGAGGGATATACGTGAGTTCGTGGCGAACTCGACGTACCGGACATTTGCCGAGCTTCAGCCAAATGCCCGGAAGAGGGAGATAGAGCTGGAGACCCAAGCCAGGGAGGAAGCTGAGTCTCAGGGAAGGGATCGGCGGCCGACTCAGTCTCAGCCGGCAGCCAAGCGGGCCAAACCCGCTGATTCGAGATCTAGGAACCAGAAGGCCCGCACTTGTGGTAAGTGCGGCAAGAGTCACGATGGGATATGCAGAGCAGGGTCTTGCTACAAGTGTGGCAAGGAGGGGCACATGGCCAAGGATTGCCCCAAGGGTTTTTCAGTCTGTTTTCATTGCAACCATACTGGACACCGGAAGGCAGAGTGTCCATAGTTGCAAGGGTCAGCGTAGGGAGCATTTCCGAGATTAGCCCCTGCTGCGGTGAGAGCTGTGAATGTTCAGCCTGCGAAGGTTGAGGCACCGAAGGCACGCGGGAGAGCCTTCCATTTGACTGCGGAGGAGGTCCGTGCATTAACCGATGCCGTGGCCGGTATGTACTCTGTCATGTATTCTTTCATATTCTGTGATGATTGTGCTTATATATTGTTATGCGTAGGTACCTTCCTTGTGAATTTTGTACCTGCTCTAGTGTTATTTGACTCGGGTGCGAGTCGATCTTTTGTATCGCTGGCCATTAGCCGATACATCAGTATTAGTAGAGAGGCGATGAGTTGACCTCTGAGAGTTTCCATAGCGGATGAGAGAGCAGAAAATATTTTTCTGTGAAAGATTAGAAAGATAAGAAAAAGTCGATTCTGATCATGATTTTATATATATATATATATATATATATATATATATATATATATATATATATATATATATATATATATATATATGAAGGCCATGATAAGAAATATAATACAATAGTTTTACCACACACAAATAGTTATATAATGTCACCTATATATTTATTTGATTTGGTGATAAATATTACAATCATTAGTTTCGATCGGACAATTAACACCAAATAAAAACTATGAAGATACAATACATAACTACAGGATAAAACCTGATGTTGCTCTTTATAATTTTATTTTTGTAAATATATTTGGTTAAATTTTTGTTGTTACTTCTCAATATATATATATATATATATATATATATATATATATATATATATATATATATATATATATATATATACTATCTTATTATACAAACGTTACTATTTCTAAAAACAGATTGAAGACATCCAAACATTTAAGCTGAATGTACAAACATTTATCAACAAATTACAAAATACCTTGCATTAAGTACAAATGTAAAATTAATATTGAAACATTCAAACCTACATCCTTATCTTACCCAATATAGAGGATTTAAATTTTAAAAAAATCATACTTTTTCACTAGAATGAGTCAACATGACTTTTGAAATCTAAATATATCTTTATCTTTACTACTTATTATGCAAATTAAGTCAAAGGCTGAATTTTAAGACGTACAAGCCTTATTACATTATGTATAATGACTTGATGCTATCAAATCTAACCCGGTCAACATTTACGGAAATCTAATCCATTCCCTCCTTGCTCTCTTTATCCTGACCTGACCGTGTTATCTCCTCCCCGTATATCAAACATTTTCCCTTATTATCTATATGGACCAATTCTAGCACAGATCGAGGAACTATAGTTACTTTCAAATTTGAATTCCCAAATCCCCTTGAAACTCGGCCCCATATCTTTATAAATTAGTGTGGAATCATCCTTTTACTTCATGTTATACCCAAATTTGAATGGAGGATTTTGTGGTATATTGTGACGCGTCAATATCAGGGTTGGGAGCAGTACTTATGCAGAGGGGTCATGTGATACCGTATGCATCGAGGCAGCAGAAGCCTCATGAGGCAAGGTATCCTACCCATGATTTAGAGTTGGGGGCAGTAGTGTTCGCCCTCAAGATCTGGCATCACTATTTATATGGGGTCCGGTGTACCATATACACGGATCACAAGAGCCTGAAGTACTTGATGGATCAGCCCAACCTAAATATGCAACAGAGGAGATGGCTGGATGTGGTAAATGATTATGATTGCGAGATCCTATACCACCCGGGAAAAGCCAACGTGGTGGCCGATGCCTTGAGTTGTAGGGTGGAGAGTGTTCCGATGCGTGACATTTGTATGAGGTTGACGGTGATGAATCCGATGTTGGACACCATTTGAGGAGCTCAGACCGACGCCGTTAGGCCAGAAAATCAGAAGAGAGAGCGGGTTGTCGGGCAAGTATCAGAGTTCGTCACCAATGGTCGGGGGCTTATGACGTTTCAGGGTCGGATCTGGGTACCGCATGTGGGCGGAACGCGTACCATTTTGATGGAAGAGGCTCATCGATTGAAGTTCTCGATCCATCCCGAGGCCAATAAGATGTATTTGGATCTGAAAAGGGAGTATTGGTGGCACTGTATGAAGAGGGACGTTGCATGGTTCGTGGAGAGGTGTCTAACATGTCGCTGGGTTAAGGCGAGCATCAGAGACCACACGACAAGTTGCAGCCGTTGGAGATTCCCGAATGGAAGTGGGAACAGATTGCCATGTACTTTATCACAAAATAGCCAAGGACTACGAGGGGCGTCGATGCAATTTGGGTGATTGTAGACCGGTTGACAAAGAGCGCTCATTTCCTTGCTATTAGCGAGAGCTCTTCCGTAGAGAGGTTGGCAGAGATGTATGTGAGGGAAGTGGTAACACGGCATTGAGTTCCGATCTCGATTGTCTCAGACCGAGATGTGCGTTTCACCTCTAGATTTTGGAAGAAATTCCATGAGGAGTTGGGTAATAGACTGCATTTCAGTACTGCGTACCACCCCCAGAATGACGGACAGAGTGAGCGGACGATTCAGACGCTCGAGGATATGCTCCGGGCATGTGTGTTGGACTTCGGCGGGGGTTGGGACACGTACTTACCCTTGGCAGAGTTTTCCTACAACAACAACCATCATTCGAGCATTGATATGCCACCCTTTGAGCTGTTGTATGGGAGGAGGTGTCAGACCCCCATTTGTTGGGGAGAGGTGGGGCAGCGTGTGATGGGTAGTACGGAGATAGTGCTTCAGACGTCTGAGCAGATCCAGCAGGTTAGGCATAGGTTGTTGACCGCTCAGAGTCGCCAGAAGAGTTATGCTGATAGGCGACGATTCGAGCTCGAATTTCAGGTCGGCGATTTAGTGCTTCTGAAGGTATCTCCTTGGAAAGGAGTGATCCGATTCAGAGGGGCAAGCTGGGACCCCGGTATATTGGGCCGTTTAAAGTGATCGCGAGGGTGGGCAGGGTAGCGCATCGCTTAGAGCTACCTGCAGAGTTGGGTTAGATTCATGACAGTTTCCACGTGTCACAGTTGCGAAAGTATATAGCAGATGAGTCGGCAGTGGTGCCTTTGGAGGATGTTCAGGTGGATGCGAGCCTGAATTATGCTGAGAGACCGGTGGCGATCAGGGATCGGAAGATCAAAGTTTTGAGGAATAAGGAAGTGACTCTGGTTTTAGTTTAGTGGTAGCATCGGAAGGGGTCCGAGATGACCTGGGAGTCAGAGTCGGAGATGCGGGGGCAACATCCAGAGTTGTTCGAGGAATGAGACTTCGGGGGAGAAGTCTGGTTCGAGTGGGGGAGAATTGTAACACCCCGAGATTCAGGTATTATTCTTTCACACTTGTTCTTTGTGTTTGGCCATGTTTGGCCCTTGAGTGGATTTTGTTGAGCAAGTGAGTATGCTGGGCGTACCATAGGGGTACGCTGCGTGTACTCAAGTGCTTAAAATGACGCGTCTTCGCCTAGGTACGCTCGGCGTACCAAGGGTTACGCCGCCCGGCCCAGGTGCAAAACCCTAATGTTATGTTGTGCACTATTTAAAGGATGCTAACGCTCATTTCTCAGCCTCCATATCAGTGAGTAAAACCCTAAGAGAGAGCCTTCCATCGTCCTTAGTGAGTGTGTGTGTTCTTGGAGCTAATAGTGACTTGGTGTGTTAGTGAAGAAGGAAGAAAAGAGCTTGTGGAGACTAGAAGCTTGAAGTGTAAGTTTGGATCTGAGATCTACAGAGAAAGGAGCTGCATTTGGAGGTATAAAGTTCAAAACTTTCCTCTTCATTTTGGTTAGATGTTGCATGTGCCATTTCTAGGGTTAAAAACCCAAAAGGTGGAGACTTTATGAGTGTAGGGTGCTTCATGGTCCGAGATCTGTCCCTTTTCAGTGGTATTTGAGGTCCAGATCCATAAAGTTCCCATCTTGGTCGTTGATAGGAGGTCATGCTTGAGTTCTATGCTTTCTAGGGTTAGAGAATGAAATGTTTTGGGTGCTAGTGACTTATTCAGCCATGAAAAGGCTTAAAGTCATCGACTTTATGGTTTAAGAGGATTAGAAATGGTCAGATCTAAAAGTTGGATGTGGGTCTTAACCGTTTAAGACCTAAAAGAGTTAAGTGCTGAAACTGGGAGTACGCCGGGTGTAAATCCCAGTATGCGCCGCGTACTAGGTAGAGCCCCCCGTTTCTGAGAGGCAGCCGGGTACGCCTAACGTACACATCTGGTACGCGCAGCGTAACCCGGAAAGTTGACTTTTGAGTTGACTTTTAGGGTATGGTCTATTGTGGGGCCTTTGAGATATGAGAGGGGTAAAATGGCCTTTTAACCTTCTGAGAGTATCAAAAGAGGACATAGTCTAGCCTTTGAAAGTTATAATAATTAGGGTATTTATTTTGATTAGGCGGAGGTTAGACCAGCGTTAATGAGTCAGAGATTACCGAGATACCTGAGGTGAGTCTTCTCACTATACTTTACCTAGTGTGGTAACAGAGTTATGTGATAGAGTATTTTAGAGTTATATGCCAGTGTAATTGCATGTTATTTATGTGCTATGATTTATTGTGATATGTGCTATGCATGATTCAGAGTTACAGAGTTAGGACCTTCGGGTCCACAGAGTTAGGACTTTCGGGTCCACAGAGTTAGGGCCAGAGGGCCCATAGAGAGTTGGGGCTGGAGGGCCCCACTGAGACACATATACCTGAGGGTCAACAGAGTTACAACCTCGAGTGGCTATTATGTGTTAGAGTGGTATTTTGTGGAACTCACTAAGCATTTATGCTTATAGTGTTATATGTTATGTGTTTCAAGTACTGGTGATGATCGCGGGAAGGCACCGACATGATTCGTACACACGCACACCGGAGTTATATATATATATATATATATATATATATTGATTGATCTTGGGTTTTGTACTGATACAATGTTGATACAATGTCTTATTTATGATTACGAATGATATTTTATGGGTTACAAAAGTGAAAAATTGTTCAAATTTTTACGGTGTTACAAGTTAGTATAGGGAAGCATTGGTCTTATCCTTTGGTTTATAAGCTTTTAAATTTGGCTTTGATATTATATGTAGCGACCGTAAGTATAGAAAGATGTTTTTCAAAGTTGAAGCTTTTGAAGACAGACTTGCGTAACAAAATTGGCGATAAATTTTTGAACGACGCATTGCTTTGTAATGTCGAGACGGAAGCACTTGCGAAAGTTGAGGATGAAAAAGTAATGGAACGGTTTCAAAAGATGTTTGCACGAAGAGGACAAATTTAAATTATAATAGATAGTTGTTATATTATGTTTAACCAGAAAAAAATTGGTGTTAGATGGTTTATATTATGTTTGAACGGATTTTTTTAACGTTCTATATTATGTTTGACCGGAAAAAAAATTTTGTGCAACCCCGTCCGCCCCTGCTAATGATCCTTTCATTTATAAAGAATTTCAGGTACGAGATTCTATTTTAGCCACCAAGACCTTCAAAACCAGTTACCACGGTCATCAAGCATACTTCACCACCACAACAGTCTGTTTTTTACATGAAAACATAAAAATCTGTCTGCACCACCATTGAGGTCTCTCTCTTTCTCTCTCGTGCTTCCTGTCAACAACATATGGGGAAATCGGCCAATTTTAGCATATACTTCAGGTTCCATCTTTCTTCCCTTTATATATTTGTTAGAATGTCTTAATTTTGAAATTTATTAGTTTTTCTTCGTCTTGAAGCTTTTTATCCATGAATCATTTCTCCTCTCTAGAAACCGCCTTCTACAAAAGTGATGCCAACTCTTTATTGTTTAGGTATTATCTTATTTTTATTCAAATATTTGTATAGATTTCACCATTTATTTAGGAAATATATGTGAGTTTTTTGTTATCTTAGGTAAGATTTTTCTTGATTTTTTTAAACAAAATAAAAATAATATTTTACCACCAAACCCAAGTAGCTTCCAATCATTGTGCTAATCGAGTTATTCATCTCCACCCGGATGTCTAAGACCTCAGAAGTAAGATTTTACTATTTAGATATTGTTCAATCTTCAAAATTTAAGTTATGTTCATACATTTTTTAGCAGCTAAGGTAATTGGTTTAACCATTTTTCTAAAATTTTCTTACCTCCTTTGATACATTAGGTATGTACGCCAAGTGTTTGATGAAATGTCTGTTGGGGTAAGGCATCTATTATCTTTATTTTTCCGAGTCTTAAACTGACTTGAGTTTTTTATTAGTTCTAATTCATCTAATGGTCAATGGTGTTGGTATTGCAACAAATATTTAGCACCAGGAATGTACTGAATTATAGGTAGAGATTTACTGATAATTTTAAGTTTATAAAGTTGCATTTGTGGAATTTATTTAATAGATGCCTCTACTTATTCTCCAAAAATTAACCCCCTAATTCTGAATATCTGATGGTGGTGTCTAATACTCTAATGGCAAGAAACCGTATCAATGTGATTTCAAATTTTTGGTCGGTTGTTGTAAGTGTTCTATTCTCAGTAAGAATCTATATCCCCAATTTTATATTGGTGGCACAAGTAAAGTCGATAAAAGAAATCTGAGAATCGATTTTTAAAATGTTTTGAAATAATTTAAAGTAAATTATTGTTGAATGATAACAAGATTTTGGTTCCAGATATGGTCGTACCAGCAGGAGATGCCATTGGTGAAACGAATGGAACCGACATGAGCAGTTAAAGTGTTTGGCCTCAAACAAACAAGTAAGGGACATTTATTTAGTTGTGCATATCAATATATGTAATTTAATGTATGCCCCTCAAATGTTCATTAATGATACAATCATACAAACATCCATTCAGAAATTTACAGATAAGTGAAGCAATACAAATGCAAATTAAAGTTCAAAGAAGGCTACATTGTTGGTGATTTTGTATCATCAATGTGTATTTAAGGGTAATGGATTGACTTGTTGACCAAAATTCAATATTGATGAATATAAAATAAGTAAGGAAGGTGTGGAGTGCACACTTGTTTAAATTTATTCAAGATTCAAAGTAGATTGTCATTTAGAGGCGAAGCCGCTAAACAAACGGGGGTCCGGGGGCAGCGACCCTGGGAGCGGGGTCCAAGGGGCAGAATTTTCTGTAAATGAACCCGATTTTTGACTTCATTTTGACCTTTATTAAAAATTTGTTTTTGTGACTGTTATTGGTTTTTGATAGTTGGAGTAGTTTTTGGACAAAGAAAACTGCCTTGACAGTTTTCAGACAAATGAACTACTTAATCTTTTTGGTCATCATTTTTTCTAGGTACAACAACAATCACGAAATTCATAACATCCATACTTTCTGTTCTTGCTCTCAATTCTGAGTCTTATCCGATTAAAGATTGAGAGTACCATCCAAATACTTTAATCTGAAAGTGAAACCACAATTCTCAGAATTTCCACAGCTATTTTATCCCGAATTCTTACATACATGAACAACTTGAGGCACAAAAGATAATTCAAAAATATAGAAATGTTTATGGTTCGATTATTTATATTCTCTTAATCTGAAATAGGTACAATCGTACAGAGACACTTACAACTTCAAATATAAGCACAAGGGAAATAAATACTTACAATTAGCTGTTGAAAAAGCACAATAGACCATTGGAAGCCAAAACTTAGGCACAGTTGGACTAGAGTTTACAAAAGTTCAACAATAGGAATTGGTCTCAAAAGTATCCACTAAAAGCAAATATGTTTGGTCAGCTAAGCAGTGGCCTTGAATCTTCCTCACTGTTATCTTACCGGTTGGTCTACAAGTTGTTGGTAAGACATCTCTTAGTGAAAAATTAGCTTTGTAACTCCTCTTCTATATATTCTGTCAAAATACAGTTTCTTACTTAGTTTTCCATCCAAATGAAACACCATTTTCCAGCCAGATTAAGATTTCTTAAAAAACCATGATCCAAATCTCTTCATTTATACACCAGATCTTATAACTCTTGTATTTTTCTGATTCTTTACATGTTCCGTTGGTAGGGATGCAAAGTGTGGGCTTTACCCTAAAAAACTTGGAAGACATGGTCTATTGATCTTTGTATGCCGACTTTTTCCAAAATCTCAAGAACAATGGTTATAAAAGTGTGTTCAGAAGTAACGTATGAAATAAATCAAGTTTGTCCTCCTTCTTGCATGGTTTTTAGTATTTGTATTTTTTTAGAGTTTAGTCAGTGTTTCATATTTAATTTGGGATTGTTTTTAGTTGAGTCAAAACACAAACACACTTTCTAAAAAGAGAAAGGCGTTCTCACATGCCACTTTTTGTTCTATTTTTGTTAATTTCCTATTATAGGGACATTATTTGGTCTCAAGAAGCATCAACATAGTAGAGGTGAATTTCAAATCTAAGGTTTTTTTTTTTTTTTTTTTTTTACCCCGAAAGAAAATTAATAATTAGAAAAGATGAAGATGATTACAACAGAGCAACAATTTGGGCAATGAATACGACGGTGGAGTTGTTGATATTATAGATAAGATTGCAAGACAAAGGCTAATTTTGGGTGACATACAAGAGCAAATTATGATGTAGGGTTTTGTTCAAAGATTTGCATGAGAATGGAGGAATTTTATTAGACATGATTTGCAATAATTTGATTCACTTTACTCAAATATGCTAAAATCATGTAATTCTTTTTTATGTCAAAATGTATTATTCTTTATTTGTTTCTAATATAGGCGATGTTGGAGTGAAGAAAATAAATAAATATTGTGTGTGTTTGTATTTTATTGATTGTCGTCTTTCTATACAATTAGATTATAACTATTCACTCATATTACTAATAATGTGTTTAAGAAATATAATATCTGTCATGGACCATTCAAAATTGGAAATTCGATGTAAGATTGATTTAATGGGTTAATGATGATATAAGATTGCATTCATTCTTAAACTAAATAAAAGTTCAACAAATAACAAGAATGTTGAATTAAATGTGTTAAGTTAGTTATATTAAGTTTTAAATTTGAAATTATAATAAAAGATAGTTAAATCTTACTATAAATCTTTTCTTAAAATGATTATACATGATTATACATGATATATGGTTGGTGTTATTGGACATGATATATTAATTTAAGTCACTATTAGTAGATTATAAATGTATATCATTCATCTCGCTAGGTGGTATATACGAGATGATAAATCCTCCTTAATAAATGAAGGTTTTTTTTTTTTTTTTGTTATTTGTCAATCTCTCATGAGTTTTGATATTTGTCATTTTGTGGTAATTTTGAAATAAATATTATCCACTTGTCAATTTTTTATTTGTTTTAATTTTTAATTAAAGTCATATACTTATATATGTAAAGTATTAAATATCATATATATGATATTAAATTGTCATAAATACGTTTTTTTTCTTATTGTAAAGTTATACATTAAAAAATATTTCATTTTTATATTTTAAGTTTAATGATTTTTTAAATCAACCCGTATAATATACGGGTCTCACACCTAGTAGCTAACAAAATGATTCTTAAAGACTCAAATCAAAAGCCTTACAACACGGATTCGAGAAAAATAAATTACAAGTTCAGTTCCAATTAACTAATCTCACTCAAAATCTTTTACAAGGTTCATATTCCACTGCATTGCAAGGTCTCGAGCAAAAGAATGAAACTTGCAAACCTAAGCGACAACAGACTTGCAAGTCGATGCATTAATTATATGTCTAAATACGACATGTTTCGATAACAACTTCGTCGAAAGAAAGTTATGAGTCGAAAATAACATTTTCACCGTCGACTCTTTGCGCATGTACACATCTACTAGAAACGTACTTTCAAACACAACATGGGTTAATTGGTTACGATGTTCAATTTGAACAAACAACTAAAATCCAAAATACCATACACTTATTTACATACATTAACGATATATTTAAATGGTGAATGATAGTTATAAAGTACTTTGTGTTCTTTGGAATCAAATATGTTATCATGAAATATAAATTATCCATTTTCGACGCAATGGAGCCAATATATGAAAATATTTTTCCAAGATGCAAAAAAACGATGAAATTATTAGTGAAGTTCAACGAACAATTTATTACATCAAATCTGGTGTATAAAGAAATGTTGCACGATTAATAATGTACAATCAATTATGTGTTCATGTACATTTGTAAACAATCACCTCTAGAAACTATTTTTTTAAAGTAATTGTACACCCGTCGCTTGATGCGGCGGCGGATGTTAGTTTCTTTCAACGATTAGTGTTTTTCCGGCATGCTTTTCAAGCTAAAAATAAAAGTATTGAATAAATATATGGCATCCATTGATTATTTTCTTTTCAAGAATCGATGAATAGGTCATCTTAGCAGGTGGTGGATAATTTCTATTCAACAAAAAACCATTTGACTACGGTCATTTTTGTTATTAACATGTTTGGTTAAATACGAGCCCAAGTTTTTGTCGATTGAAGTTTTAACAATTAGCATCATAATATATATATATATATATATATATATATATATATATATATATATATATATATATATATATATATATATATATATTGTAAGTAATACTTTTGTTCCATGTTCCATTTAAACATGTCATATTAAAAAAAAAAAAAAAAACCATGTATAGTACCTGTGGGATATAGCCGTGACAATTATTTTCCTTTTGCCAGTTAGTTTCCGAAATGAGATTAGTTTCATTTTCGCATGCGTTAAACATTTTCAATTTATATCAAATAACTTCGGTTCGACAATAACGTCCTTCTCTGCTTACTTTTATTATGCAAGTCTTAACCTCTTGCGTAATTTGTAATTTGTAGTCTTTTTATTAGTCTTAATATAAATTTCATTTGACGTGCAATACAGTCAACATCGATTACTTCTTTCAAAGATATAGTTTTTCAAAAACGTGTCATAATTTAAAAAATAAACAACACAACAATAAATATTTTTACATTGTTATTTTTGGTTAATACTAAAATGTGTGATATTTTTGCTTAAAGAAACTTGTTTTGGTTAAAAAACTAAAACTTATTTGTTTTTTTTTTGTTAAAAAGAAAAGTTTTTTTGTTAAATTATAAGCCGAAATTTTTTTAGGGATAAAAATAAAAATATCGTTTTTGTTTTTGGTTAAAAGTAAAAACTAATTGTCGTAAACAGGTATTTTCAATTAATATTTTCAGAAAACGCAAACTTTGGTTAACGATTATCATTTTTAACAAATTTGTACTTCATGTTTGCTTGATATTTGATTTTATTTTGTTCAAAAACTTGTGTAGTTCTCCAAAACCCCATGGTGTGTTCGACAAAAACTTTGAATTCGAAGAATAAAACATCAAATTGAAAAATCAATACATAATTATATTTGTGGTGTATTAATACATTAATTATACTATGCCTGATTATATAACAATAAAAAATATATAAATTCTATGAGAAGGCTTATAAGTTTGAAGTGCTTTTTATATAGTTTAGATTTTTTACTTATATTATGATGCCATAATTTTAATAAGTTCATTATGTAATATTAGGTAAAATAAAGCCACTTACACACAAATGACATTCAATTTATCAAACATACATATGGTTGCATGATTAGATCTTGTAGTCTATTGTCATCTATAATTATTTTCCCTTGAAACATCAAAGCAACATGTAGCCCACCACTAACTATAGATGTCGACGCCTCCACTTTCCAAGGCATCATGATCTATGTTAAGCTCCTAAAAGGGACGTCTTTCTAATAGGATTTAAGCATAAACCTGCAAAATAACATATTAATACACCCAAAACTTTAGAAAATCTTGACAGATACACTATTTGTTCTAAAAAAACATTTTGTGAAATGTAGAAGTACAATTGTTACTCTATAGATCTTATACTATACTTTGCATACCAAAATGATAAATCAACCACTCAATATAATTACAAAAATTGAGAAAGAACATTGCTATATTTGTATTCAACCATTCAATACAATTACCAGAAAGATCATTCAACCACCCTTGGGCCTATCGATTGACTTTACAAAAGTAATATATTCATGAATATTAACTAAAAGATCCAAAAACCATTTATAAATTGAAACAGTATGAAACTACAAAATTGGTGATTAATGAAATTGAACTGATTTAAAATTTAAAAGTACTCAAGCATCAATGATATGTTTCATGTTTTTTCTTAATTGTTGTACCTTAATAGCATAATCTTATTTTAATTTTCTTAATGACCACATTCAGCAACTTTATTTGAACTTTTTTAGAAGTCTTAAAACGGTGTGAACTCAAATATTAACATGTTTGACCATAATTTCAAAAAGAACTCCTTTTAACTTTGGTTTTGCACACAGCAGGACAAACCGTATCTCATTGCTGTGAACTTCATGCTATAGATTGCAAGCTATTCAACCACCTGATCCGAGAAATGTAGTTTCATTAGTAAAGTAAAATGAATAATCATTCTCAAAATTACTTTGTCTCATTGTCTTTGCTAGATGTTTAACAAATAATAGAAATATCACCCATTAACTAATCAACTGCTACACATACCAAAAGACCATATATAATGCATCAGTTAGTCCACTATCCAAAAAACCATTGTTTGTTTCTAACCTGAATACCAGAAGTAAATCGTCAACTCTTGTTTAAACCATGTTTTTTCAAGAACCTGTAGCCAATCATAACATAAAAAGGCATTATTTGTTACCTTATCCATAATAAAATCTTGAAAAAAAAACATCAATAGAGAGTGATAATTACCTCCCTAATAGGCTAGTAACATCTCTTGAAAGTTCAGTTCCAATTCCTATCAATTTAAAGGGTATTTTTGTAAATACAAAAAAAATACAATCGGAAAATCATGCATATAAACTATAAAGGTTGATACCTGCAGTTTAATCTTCAAAGTCACAACAGATTCTAAATGAAATTAAAGTGAAATGGTGAGGTTCTTAACCTTTTATAACTCAAAACATCTAGAAATTTAGTTCAGAAACTATACCAGTGGTATCTTCAAAGTCACATCAGATTCTGAAAGAAATCAAGGTATAGAGAGGTTTTCGACGTTTTATTATCTACGACCATAGAAATCTAGGTCAGAAATCATATATGTGGTTAAATGTTCTAAGTCACACAAGATTATGAACAAAAAAAAGGTAAAATGGTGTGGTTTTCGACTTTAAATAGCCATGTTTTTCGACCATTTATACCCAAAACATCATAGAAATCTAGGTCAAAAATGATACATCAGGTTAAAGCTTCAAAAATTGAAATTACGGTAAGAGAAGATTCAGCCAAGAGGGACGTTGGTGAGATGAAGTGAGATGGTGGTGAAGGTGGTCAAGAAGATTCAGCCATAAGGGACTTCATAGTTCATCCTGTAGAAGACAAAACCCTTTATGGGAAGACAAACGACGATGATGGAACAAGTTACAAAAAAAAAGAAAATGAATAGATCGAACCAGAGACCAAGAATCAAAACTCAAAAACCTTTATTCATGTTCATCATCTGTTGTTGCAACAAAATCTCAACATCGAATAATTAACTAATTATAAAGATAAAAGATCTAAAAAGTAACAAGAAAAAATAACATAAATCGACCTAGAGCGCACCTGGGGGTGAAAGATTCGGAGGATGGTGATGTTGGGATGTCTTTAGCATCCATCTCGAGATGGGTTAATCGAGGATGATGAAAGTGTGGCATCAGTTTTTCGGGGAGAATTTAGGGTTTCTCTTAGTATTGAATGGAGAGAGGCAAAGATACGCCTTTTGGATGCAAGAAAGAGGAAAAACTATTTAGCTTAACGATTCGACATCATCGGAGATGTTTGTAGAGAGAGAGAGAGAGAGAGAGAGAGAGAGAGAGAGAGAAGATGATTCTTACCAGCATCATATCTTCCAAGAATCCTACATGACCACTGAACAAAGGAACCAAGAACAGGAAAGACAATAAGCATATAAAAATAGATCTGATTGTAAGAATAGGTCGCTGATGAAAATAGTGGTAGACCCTTGGTGACCATAAGATGCATGTGCGGTTCAGTGCAAGTGGTGACGGTAGCCGTGGACCTTTGGTGGGAGACGTTGGAAACTGAGATATTGATTTCGCCATTGCTGTAGTAGAATCTTGAAAACAGTTCAAGCCCATCTGACCGAAATCATCGATCTCGATTCCAGTTTTTCTGATATGGGGTTTTCTTTTTTCTTTCTTGATGATCTTCCTTAACTTCCTCGAGAATCTTGGTTGATCGTAGCGGTGAGATAAGGTTAGGGATACTTGTGTATTACTGGAAAAGGTGGACTGCATCTTTGGTGGAGACGATGATAATTGGTTTGAAGGTGACTGCTGTGTGTTTAGGAGATTAGGGTAAAGCAATAACGTATAGTGTAATACGGATGTAGGAGATTAGGGTAAAGCAATAACGTATAGTGTAATACGGATGTGGTTATATGCTTAATATTATTGTACATGAGGTAATACGTATTGTACCTCTTAATGTTCAAGAAAGAGGCAATATATTTAATAATATAGTAAAGGTATATAAGCCATAGAGAATATAATACAATAGTTTTACCACAGATAATTACATAATATCACCTGTATATTTACTTGATCTGGTGATACATATTGCAATCACTATTTCAGTCGGACTGTAAGACTACAAAAATATTAACACGAAATAAAAACTACGAAGATACAATGCATAGCTGCAAGCCTGCAAGACAAAACCTGATGTTGCTCTTTTTTCATTTTCGTAAATATTTTTGATTAGATTTTTTTTTGTTAATTCTCAATATATTGATCGTACAAGCACCTGTAGATTTACTTCATATTGGCTGTACAAGCACGACAAATATTTTTCTGTGAAAGATTAGGAAGATAAGAAAAAGTCGATTCTGAACATATATATATATATATATATATATATATATATATATATATATATATATATATATATATATATATATGAAAGCGATGATAAGAAATATAATACAATAGTTTTACCACACACAAATAGTTATATAATGTCACCTATAGATTTACTTGATCTGGTGATAAATATTACAATCATTACTTTCGCTCGGACTATTAACATCAAATAAAAACTATGAAGATACAATACATAGCTGCAGGATAAAACCTGATGTTGCTCTTTATATTTTTATTTTTGTAAATATATTTGGTTAAATTTTTGTTGTTAATTCTCAATATATATATATATATATATATATATATATATATATATATATATATATATATATATATATATATATATATATATATATATATATATATATATATATATAAGGGTCTATTGTTATTGCATACCCAATATTTTAATTAATAAGTTTGATAATTTTTTGCTTTTGTTAAGATTTATCTACGTTCAAATCTAGAAATTACAAAATTTTCCTAGTATTAGTTTTTTCTCTTTCTATGCGTGTGAGTTATCATATTTTTTTTTTAACATTAATTAGGTGCATGGAACTTGAGTAAAAGTTCGTGACATGAAAATTAAACTATACACATCAGTTAGAAGAACAATATAAATAGAATGTAATGAATAATTTAAATGATCAAAAATATTATTTATACGACATCCATAGGATTTTTAACATCACTATAAAAAAAACTTGTATTCATACATTTGTTTTATCTTTAGATCATAACAAGTATTTACTATTAGACATAAAGTAGTCATCCAACAGTCACCATAAGATAAGTATAGTTACAAGTTGTTTATTTTTGCATAAATATTGTGTATCTTGTATACACACTAAAACAAGTTAATTGTGTATCATGATTGTTGTTTACATTTAATGACATGTTTAATCCCTTATCGTGATTCTTGTTTACTTTTGGTCACACATAAGAAATTCAACCATCACCATTCGCCACATATTATTTATAATAACATTGATATTTTACAATTTGTATTGGCAAATTATAATTTATCTTTATCAGACTTTTGTTTACTTTTAGTCACTAATCAAATATTAAATCGTGATAATAACCCTTTGGTCATTCAAATAAATTTCCTCATTATATACCTTACCTTTTGGTCATCGTTTTTTCATGTGACAAATTCTAATATAAGATTTAGTCTTTTAAAATTAAACCTTGCCATCTTACATGTCTTTACGTCTCATTTAAAAACTATCATTATTCTTATGTAAAACTGTTGCTAAGATATGAATTCATATTTGCCATTGTGACGTATTTTAAGTAAACCATGACAAAAAGAATTTTGAAAAATAATATAGGGATATATACACTAAAATCCCAATATTTTTATTAATTTGACAAAAAAGTCCTAGACTTTATTTTTTTGACAGTAAAGTCCAAATTACTGGCAATTTTTGACATTTTTTCCCGGTTAGCCGGTAATTATGATTTTTTTGTCAAAAAAAAAAATAAAGTTTAAGGTTTTCTTGTCAAATCGTCAATTAGGACTTTACAGTCAAAAAAATAAACTTTAAGACTTTCTTGTTAAATCGTTGAAAATATTGAGACTTTAGTGTATATATCATTTTTTTGTTAGAAATTTAATCTTATGATACTCTTTAAGCGTAAGAGTTATTTAAAAATTATCTAGTCAGCTAGATCCCATTGAAATCCTTAGCGTTTGCTTCTTGTTAAATCGTTTTTTTAATCTCAACAAACCGATATTGAAAAAATGGAGATAATCAAGAAAGAAAAAAAGAACTAGGGTTGTGTTGGTTTTTTACAGTCCAAAAAAAGGAGAAACAAAAAAAAAAAAAAAAAAAAAAAAAAAAACGAAATTGCCCTTCTTTCCCTTCTCAACATTTACACCCTTTTGAGTAGACATGTGTTGTTTGTGTTTGTATAATTTATTCTCACTTTTTAGTTCAAGATTTGGCGGCAAAGCAAGAAAAAACTTTTACAAGGGTGAAAAGACATGTAAAATTTTCTTCTTACTTCGCCGCCAAATCTTGAACTAAAAAGTGGGGAAAGATTATACAAACACAAACAACACATACCTAGTCAAAAGGGTGTGAATGTGGAAAAGGGAAAGAAGGACAATTTTTTTTTTCTTTTTCGGTTTCTTATTTCTTCATTTTTGGGAGTGCAAAAAGCCAACACAACCCTGATCTTTCTTTCTTTCTTGATTATCTCCATTTTTTTCAATGTCGGTTTGTTGAAATTAAAAAAATGATTTAACAAAAAGCAAACATTAATAATTTTAATAGGATCTAGCTGACTAGAGAATGTTTCAATAACTCTTATGCTTAAAAAGTATCATACCATTAAATTTCTAACAAAAAAAATGATATATACACTAAAGTCCCAATATTTTCAGCGATTTGACAAAAAAATCTTAAACTTTATTTTTTTGACAGTAAAGTCATAATTGACGATTTGACAATAAAGTCCTAAATTTTTTTTTAACAAAAAAATCCTAATTACCGGCTAACTGGGAAAAAAATGGTAAAAGCGTTAAAAATTGCTGGTAATTTGAACTTTACTGTCAAAAAATAAAGTTTATGACTTTCTTATCAAATAGATAAAAAAATATTAGGATTTTAGTGTATGTATCCCAATAATATAGGACCTTAAGTGACAAAAAATATGAAAACCGTCACCACCCTGTTTTAGAAAACCATCATCAAAAGTCATTTTTATACTAGTGGCATTTCTTAGTTTGCTTACTACTCGAACATCCAAAATTTGCATAACATAAAATAACGACCAAGCACAAGAAATAGTTACTAAGAAAATATAAAAGTTCCTAAGAATGTGAATTTAGAATCATTGTTTGTGGGATATGAAATATGAAACAGAAGTTAGGAATCAAATTGATAGAAAATTGAAAAATAAAATGATAATGAAAATTTGGTTTATATAACGAAACCGTAAAATAACAATATTTTGATGATTTCGCAGGTCAAACAGTTACATTACTCATTTTTCAAGTTGACCTGCGAAATTTGTGTTCGTGAAAAAACTTTAATATTTTAGATTGGTTTTATTATTTCTATTATTTTATTTCTCTTTTTTAGCAAGCAAAATTAAAGCTAATTATTGTATTTACTAAGTCAACGACTCAAAGTCAAACCCAAAATTGATTTTTTTTTTTTTTTTTTTTAACAAGGCAAGAAATATATTAAAAGGGGAAACTAGCAAAGAACTTTGGAGTACAATTACAGAAACATTAAGCAAAAGATGTGAGAGCCAAAGCTTTGCAGCTCTTTCCACACCTCTTTAGCTAATGGACAAAGAAATAAATAAGTGATTCTCATCTGGATGCATTACCCAAATTTTGATTATTTTGGTGATTAAAATTATGTTAATAAAATACAATAAAGTACGAGCAACTTGTAAATCAGTAAATGTACACAACTTCAACGGGGCATAAACTACTCTGGATGCTATCACAACTTGTGAATTAATAATGGATTTGTTTTCGTGCTTAGTCTCCTTTATAAGTCTAATCATACACTGCTTCTGTACGTTATGAAACAAATTCTACCTTTTGTCTTCATCTTTATGGGTTTGTAATCAATATTCAACGTGCAATCGTGCATGTGTCTGTGTATTCAGAGAAGAAACTAACCTGAAACTCCGAAAGAGAAGCTCCAACTGATCACTGATGGTTTCATACGGGGAAATTTTTGATGTTTCAGGACCTGTACACCTGCTAACTTCTTTCGATTGGTACGTATTGCAGTTTCTAACATGAAAATTTTGCTTCGATTAATCAACCCAATAACCAGTTGGATTCGTTCTGCTTTACAGGAGAAACACGTTTCATCGAAGATCCCTTGCTGCAAGCCTTGTTGAAGGTGTTTACCTTCTGGAAAGGGATCGTCAACGAGGAAGCATTCAACAGGATGCTCATGCTCCTCCATGGTGGGAACGATTTCAGTTTCAGTTGAATCGCGTTCTAGTAGACGATAGTGATTTATCCTACTTTGGGGCAATTTTCGAGCTCAAATATGCACATCCGTTCTTCTATCAATCAACTCCCCACCCTCCGAGATACGTCGTAGCGTTTCGAGGCACAATCCTGAATTCTTCAAGCAGATCTGACGATATGAAGCTAAACGCTAGGTGTATTTTTGATACACTCGAAGAAAGCTCTCGATTTCGTACAGCTTTTGATACAGTTTGGAACACGGTGGCGATGGTTGGAGCAGCAAACGTTTGGATAGCCGGACACTCGTTAGGCGCGTCGATTGCAATGCTCGCAGGGAGGAACATGGCGAAGTCTCGATATCAATTGGAAACGTATCTGTTCAATCCGCCGATCATATCGCTTCCAATCGAGAAGATAATCCCAAACGAAACGTTGAAACACGGCGTCCGTGTAGCCGGTAGTTTCTTAACGGCCGGAATTGCGGCGGCGATGAACCGGCGCCGTGAGGATCCAGAAGAAGATCCGTTTGTTGTGTTATCTGAATGGACGCCGTATCTGTTTGTGAATCCATCAGATACGATCTGTGCGGAGTATATAGGATATTTTGAGCACAGGGAGAAGATGGAGGAGATGGGAGTCGGAAGAATCGAAAATGTGGCGACGAGATATTCGATCGGAAGTCTGGTTTACGGCACAATTGGGAGGGAATCGGAGCCGTTGCATCTGTTACCGTCGGCTTATATGACGGTGAATATTAGACCGTCGGAGGATTTCAATAAAGCTCATGGAATTGACCAATGGTGGCAAGATCATTGTCAATGGCAATCGAAGCTATACAGATTCAAGTAGTTTATTTTCTATAATTACTCTGTCTCTGTCAAATGCAGCGATTGCAAGTTATCCTCTGTTTAATTATTTGTTTGTTTCATCGAAGTATCAATCATCATCCACTAATTTCCCTTTTGCATGTATGGTGAATTTGTAAATTTGTTCGTTATGGTTTATCTATTTTTGTGGTTATAGCTATTTTAAAATTACAAATTTTATACTTTTAAGCAATTTTTGTTCGATTTGAACAACCGTTAATTTACATCCGTTTTCCCTCCATCCAATGGTGATGAAATTCGACTTTTTTTAACAAAAAGATGCTCTATATAAACAATAAAATGTCATGTTTGTCCTACCTAATATCTAAATATTATATATACTTTACATCAACTTCTAAAATATCATATTTGTTCAAATCATATTTTTTTAAAATTTCAAAACATTTTATAATCAATTTATTATTTAAAATCATTTTAATTATCAAAAGGAATTAAAATGGCCAAAATACACTTTCTTTAAAATTGTATTCTCCATCCGTATCTCCTTTAAGTAATGTTGCTATGTTGGCTTCGGGATGCTTGATAGCCGGATGGAATTATCATATCCTCTAATGTGCAATCTAGAAGACACGTCGCAAATGTGGACAAAACTAGGCTAGAAAGTGATACCGATAGATGGACCCTGATATTGATGTTTGATGCTTACTTAGACGTCGTTTAGAAGAGGTAGTAAAATTGCTTGCGTTGTTCGAACTCTACCTTGTTGACGCGTATCAAGGGTATTATATATAAACGAGATGGTATGTTTTCTTGTTTTCCCCTTCAATACTATCATGTTGCCTTTTATGTATTTTTTGGGATATATTTTGCCTTGAAATCCATATGAATGATTTCTTTTGCTTTTAATATGTTGTTGCCCTTTTTTTCCAAGCCTGTTGACTTGATAGGAGAACTCTCAGCCTGCTAAGTATTTGGGCCCGTTGTTTGTTAGTATACTGATCTTAATATGTGATGTTCTTTCTTTGTGTGTAGGTTGATCCTCATACACCATTAAGACCCTAACCTAATTGTTAGAGACAGTTGCTAAATCATTCGTAATGATTAGGGTTAAATGTGTTCTTTGGAGGGCATGGGTATCAAGGCGTTCGACGTTTAGGTATACACGCTTAAGTACCAACATGGTTATTAATTCATCGATTGGTATTCCCGCTTTGTTGATCTTATAAATGCTTGTCATATCATTCGTTTCTTTCCCATTACATTGTTAGTTACTTTCCTCTGATATTCCTTGTTTCTTGTTATTGGTGACAATGGCGTACTCCATTATGTCTATCGTTTCATCTACCGTTAGTCGCAAAACGTTTAGCTTAAGTGATGAAGAAGTATTATCTTATTGATGAAGATGACACTTCTATTCTTGATCCGACTACTACTATTGATCATCCTACATCCAGTAAGATTGGTTTTTATCTTTACTACTTCAAAGTCAGTTTGAGAGTTCCTTTTTTACCTTTTTTGGGGAAAATTATTGAGGCTTATAAAATTCATACATGCCAACTGAAACCAAACTCAATCTCAAAAATAATTTGTTTCAAATTGTTGTGCCATGCTTCCCTTGTTATTCCTACTGTCACTTTGTTCCAGTACTTTTTTTTTTTTGGATTTGTAATAGTGATTCATGGTTTTATTTTTCTTCTCGGGGAAAGAGTTTCATCGAGGGCTTTCCTGAAACCATTAAAGGATGAAAAAGTGAGTTTATCTGGCTTAATGCTTCTCGTGTTCCATTTCATAATGTCTTCCATCCCCGGGCATTGATCGCTAACTTCAAACATGGAACAAGACATAGGAAAAATGTAACACCCGTTTTCCAAGATGGATTGATTTAGGGTTTCAAGGAGTCAATGTCGAATTTTGGAAAAAATGGAGCCTCACGTTGTGAGATTTGAGTGGTCACGATGTGAGATGGGTTTTTAAGGAAATTTTGTTCAGGATTGACCTCACGAAGTGAAACATAGTGGCTCACGGCATCAAAACTGATACATCCCAAGCCCATGATGATTTAGGGTTTCCTTCGTATTTAAGTCCTTCTAAACCCATTTTAGGGT
The DNA here is from genome assembly GCF_052625555.1 of Lactuca saligna. Classification (NCBI taxonomy): domain Eukaryota; kingdom Viridiplantae; phylum Streptophyta; class Magnoliopsida; order Asterales; family Asteraceae; genus Lactuca; species Lactuca saligna. The sequence goes on from NC_136425.1 coordinate 63,126,688, forward strand.
TCGTTATCAGCCTTCAAACCCTCTTTCATCTTAGAAAACCCCAACCTTCACTCATTTCTTGATTCTTGGCCATTTTGGGAACATTTATTGGTTTGAAAAAGAAGAGAAAAAGAAGAAGAATAAGACGAAGAAGAAAAGAAGAAGAAGAAGGTGAACTTTTGAAGAGGCATGCAAGGAATCATCATCATCATCATCACCTCACATTGTGTTCTGGACCCTTGTAAGTGTTAATTTTTCACCTATATTGTTTTTTCTGGCTTGATCCAAGTTTTTCCCAATTTTCTCCTTCCCTGAGCAAGTTTGAATGAATAGAAACCATAAATTTGGCAACTTTATGGGTTATAAGGGTCTTTAGAGTATCATGAAGTTTAAATCCAGTGAATGATTGAGTTTTGAACGTTTGCATGAAAGTTGGTTGATCTTTTCTTCAATTTTGGTCCCAAATGAGATCTTGGTATGTATTGGACATACATCGCCATAAAGCATCGACTTTTAAGTGTATTAAGGAGTAATAAGACCTTTTGAAAAGTTATAGTTAAAGGCTTTATGGATTAAGGACTTAAATTATTGAATTTTGACTTCAAATTGTGCTCACGACGTGAGACTTAGGGTCTCATGACATGAGGGTTAAATGACACCATTTTCTTTTAAGGTCATTGGAGCTCATTACGTAAGAGAAGCTTGCTCATTTCATGCGGACGGTTCAGGTGATGTCATTTGATTGAGTTGGATAGGTTGGGATGACACGAGTTGGAATTAGATCGAGTAGGCTCTCACGATGTGACCAAGGTCTGGTCACGACATGAAGCTGGATAGTTGACATTAAGGGTATTTTGAGTGGTAACTGACTTTGGTCACTATCCATGTCTAAATTAGTTAAACAAATGTCAGGGATGACCTAAGGATCACTAAGTATTGGTCGCTAGTGAACAGTTGGAAGTAATCTAATGGATGGACCATATTGATATAATTCTAAATAGATAGAAATCGATTTAGAATGGATATTCATATGGAAATTATGGAAATGTTTCCATAATGGGAGTTGGATATTAAGAATCTATGTGTGAGTTAGAAACTTTAATGAAAGAGGGATGTTCAAGAAATGTTCTTTGAATGTGAGACTTCAATTCCAGGGAATTTTCTTGTAACATTATCAAATGGAATACTTTGTAAAATCATTGGCCAAGTCTCTGTGACTTTTGTGCCAAGACAAAAGGATCATTGCATGTAAGTTTAGACTCTAATAGATTCTAGTAGTGGCAAGAATCTAGTATTCTTACACTTGTGATAAGGGTTAGGAAACTATAAAATAAGCATCATTGGAAATGTGTTCAATTGATCTATTTCAAAAGGAAAGGAACATAGATAAACATAGTGGCATTCAAGTATTAAGTTGATTGTTCGAAACATTATACAATGAATAAAGTCTAATCAATATGGTGATTTTGAAATAAGTGTTTTATTTATATTCAAAAGTTTTGAGACCATATTTGATTGTTTTATTCTTGTGTTTCACTTCGCATATTTTACTTCTCGAATAATAAGATTATTCAAACATCCACAGTTAATCATACTTTGCAAGTAAGTAATAAGGTAAGACTGTCATGGATCCGACTGTAGATTGTCTAAGTGGTTAGACATAACACAAGTTTGTTGCAGTGTTCATGAGCACTTTTGAAATAAGATTTGAGTATTGGATTAAACCTGCACTCATATGAATCACTTCATGGATTTTATCACGAGTGAATGTGAGACGATATCTTATATTCTTGAAACGGAGAGATATAAGTTGTTGTTTATAAGTCGGTTGCACATTGATAATACGTAAACGCATCAATAAATTGATGTTATAAAACGTATAGTTGTGTGTGATTTGATGAGTAAATAGTACAAGCATACGAGTCGAAGTTTATCCGTCTTTTTATCCTAAGAGAATAAAAGTGATATCCATGGGCCCTCGATGATTTAGTGATGACAACTCTAAGTGCTTGGCCAAGCCTGGATTAAGATTGATGTGTTCAATTATAGTCAGTCGTCATAAATCAGGAATTGGGAAAAAACACATGGACAGAGAGAATGATTATAAATCCATGTCTCATGTCCATATGATATCTTGTAGAATAGAGTAATATTTGATCACTTATCTAAAGGACGCGTTGCTAATAAGATTAGAGTTCTACAACGACTTTTGAGATCTATGTTTGCTAATCGGATTTTGAAGTTACATTGGCATTTATAGTTATTAGACTTATCCAAGTGGGAGACTGTTGGATTAGGTGTCTAAGCTCATAACTATAATTGGTATGTACTTGACCCGATAGTAGCATGGTCCTCTTGGGTTGCCTTCACCGGAGCAATTTGATAGGATGGATATTTAAGAAAGAGGTTATTTGTGATTTATTAATATATTATATGAATAATATATTAATTGAGAAATCATATTATTTAATTGGTATTGATCAAGAATTAAGTTTGAATTAATTTAGTGATCAAAAGAGACTGATTAAATTTACAGGGACTGATTAGATAAATCTGTAATATTTATAGTTTGGGTTAATGATCCATGATTGATTAGGGATGGTCTAAGTCTATGTGAGAGTCCATGAAGAGTTAGTTCAAAGGGCGTATCATTTGGATCATTGGAATGCCAAAGGTTTTAGTGTTTTTGTATAAAACCCTAAGGATTCCACACCATAAATTAAACCCCTATCATCCAAAATCGGCACTTGTGTCCCAAGAAGAGACCCTAGCCATTTTGGTGCCTCCTAAACTCTCTCTCATAATCCTCTATTTGATTTTGGTGGTTGTGATTTATTAGATGTATCACACTTGAGGTACTAAGCTCTTGAAATGCCAAGAACTACAAGCTACAACAAACAAGTATTCAGCTAACTAGTTTTTATGCTGTATATCACTAATTGCATGCTAGCTAGGGTATATGCTTTGGATAAAACGAAATTGCATGTATAACTTGAGAAAACTTAGATCCAAAGCATTAGGATTATATGTGCACCATAGGGATGTTATAGTGCTCAAAACCCATAAGTGGTCTCAGAGCCTAAGGTGTTTTCTATTACATTGATGTAATGGTATTGTTTTCAAAGCTGGAATATTTTCAGTTTTGGCCACTGACTGCTGAACTTGATGAGCCCCATGAGCGAACTCGACAAGTCCGTTGTCTGGATCGACGAGTTGGATAATCTGTTTTTAGATTTTCGGGTTGCTTAGCCAGATTTGGATTAGGATCATTACCACAAACTGTTTTGTATCATAAAATTTATTTTTTCCGATATGGTAGTTATTATCCTCATCCAATATAAAGATAATTGTCAAATTTTAAGATAATTATTTGATTATATGATAAGTTGATTGTTTGTATTATTTAATTTGAATTGTCTTGCTATATGAGTTGAATCAGGTCAAATTAGTAAAAGATAAAATTATATGATTTGTAACACCGTAAAATTTAAAACAATTTTTCATTTAATTTTTAATAAAACATTTCATTATTTAATCTTCCAAAAGTCAAACATCCAATGTTTCCATAAAATACATAACATAACCCATAACCCAAGATCTCAAAAACATGACATCTGCAAGTGTGTACTGATCAAGCTGGCGCCTTCCCGCGATCCTCACTAGTACCTGAAACACATAACGCATAACATTGTAAGCACGAATGCTTATTGAGTTCCCCAATATACCACATACTGCACATACGCCTTTCCAGGCCATAGGATCTTCCGATCCAAGTGTCTCAGGGGATTTCCATCCCAGACTCTGTTGACCTTCCGGTTCATATCATCTTGACCTTCCGGTCCACATCATACTCATATCACATAACATATCACATAACATATCACATATAACTTACATAATATATACATCATACACATAAGACCTTTCGGTCACACATAATTACCCCATCGGGTAAGGCATAGTGAGAAGACTCACCTCGCTGATGTCGGATAATCACTCGTACCCAATCTCCCGACCTGCAGTATATACCTGAAGGATCGCAAGGATGGTAAAGTCAAAATAGATGACTCTGCTTCAGGTAAGTCCACTATCTAACTCCATTAAGTTCCTATTATAGATTCTTAATGCATGATGTGATAAGATTGCATCTTGATGTTTTGTAGGATCAAAGAAGAGAAAGGAAGCTTAAAGGAAGGGTAAGTTGAGTCTGTTCACGAAGAGATGAATTTCGGTCACATGGTTCGATGATCAGATTTTTGAGCTACTGCTTGGGAGTTATGATAGATTGTTTAGGAATATTTAGTAACGTAGTTTTCATATATATTTGCATTGTAAGGACAATTTTTTCCACACCTATATATATATAAAATAAATTTTGATTTTTTATTATTTTATGGTTCCTTGCAATGGCATTTGTGGAAATTGGTGTTTATATTTCTATTAATAGCAATGTTGACAAATGGTTTGATTCTTAGTTATATTAATTATGGTAGTGTCGTAATTTTCTAAGTAAGGAAAGATTCTTATCACCCTAGTTTTAATTCGACATGAACATGGAATCATGTAATTTCAATTATATGATGTATGAAAATCTTGGTACTTGAGAAAATTGTGACTAATTCCTTGTTCAGATATGTATGTGAGACAAGTGAAGGACTAAAAGGATCAAGTGCACATTGATATGTATTGGTCAGATCCACCACAAGAGTGATCAAGACTATTCATCATGATTTATTAATGGTTTAGTAAATATGGTTATGATTACAATGTTAAGTATAATTCTAATACCTTGGAAAGTTTCAAAGTATAAGCAGAACGAATAAGAAGAATCAATTAGACAGAAAGATGAAAGTTTCTCCAATCTAAATGGAAAGGAGAGTACTTTAGTATCGTATTTTAAAATCATCCAATGACTATGGAACCATGTCATAATTGATCCTCTAAGGACACCTTAGTGCATTTATATGACTAAGGAGAGAAATCAGAAATTGTTGAAATGGTTAAAATTAAAAGGATGAGTCATACTTCGTTCCAAAATCAGTTCTTAGAGTTATACTCTAGTTACTCCAAGTTATACCTTGAGTAATATGTTTTAAGAAGGTTTTATAACACATTATGAAATGTGGAGTAGAAAAGTTTTCTTACTCATGCACATTTGAAATTGGTAGTTGTGATGTTTAGGTTAAAACAAAGACAACTAAGACCAACTAAATGAAGTGTTTCTTGATAATAATCCGCACTAACTCTTGAATATTTTTTTGTTAAGGAATGTTTATTCACAAAGAATCTTATATGTCAAGTGGTCAGTAGGAGTCCTAATGGTCTTGAATAGTTTCAAGAACTAATCAAGAATAAACCTATTGTTTATCGCTAGCACACGACTTGAGGTTTGTAACATATTGTGTGTACATACTACTATTGCTGTGCCTATTCCAGTTAAATTGACTATGCATGTGAGTCCTATGAGTTCTCATTTGAATACATAAGGCAAAGCACCTTGATCAGTGAAAGTTCATTGATCAGTGAGGGTAAGTTGTTCAACAATCGGAAGCAATGGTAGGACCCTTGTGCTATCAAATGGCAATAAATTAAGATAAGAAAGTTCAGTCCATTTGAGTTTGGATTTGTCACCAACCTTGCCTTGTGATTTTGGTTATGAAAAATTCACATGGATAGGAACACGTACACCATAAAATCTAAGTGAGAAAAGGTTTCTCTCCGCTTCATAAAAGGATTGTAAGGAAACACTTTCACTAAGTAGATTTAAAGAGATATCAGTTGTGTTAATTGCATTCTGAAATTCGATTATGATTACGACATCCCTCTTCATACTTCGAATTGTGAGAAATGGAAGATACTCTAAACGTTTGGGACTTACAACTGTAAGTTCTGAAATAGTTTAGACACATATATGGAATATCTAAGGAAAGGTGTATGAGTTTGATAAGCCTAGATAAAGTCCTATCAAATCATCTTATATTAGAAATCTAAACTTTGGTAAGGAAGTCAATAAGTATTGATTGCTAGAAGTCCAACTAATTTCTAGGTACATATCAAAGCTAATGGGAGCATAAGTGTTATGCTAGTAAGGACATAATCGTTGTGCTAGTGGGAGCCTAATCATTATGATAGGTGTTGCGAGTTAGCAATGCTATTTATAGGAAACAAAGTTTGAAAAGTTGTTTTGCTATAGTAAGGGAGAGGATACTTATGATTTATTTCGAATCTAAAAGTTTAGATTGAAGTATTAATCGAACTTGGTCATGGATATATAAGAATATCATGTTGAAATGTTTCAATATGGGAATTTCTACATACGAAAATATTATAGCAAGAGATTGATCATGGGATCATTTCTTGATGTAAGACTTTATGAATCGTATCCAATATGCATCAGATATAGGATTGATTGCATATGCTATAATATTCACTCGTTCCTATTTTCCAAATGCCTAGGGCATTAAGAGGGAAAAAGGAATAGAACTTGATATGACTTGTAACATATGGGCTCCTAGGTATATTATTTATTTATTTATTTTTAAGACCTATTAATCAAATCGATGAGTTGGTGCCTCAACTCGTCGAGCAGAGTTGATTTTAACACGTGAGTTCAATAACTGACTCGAAGAGTCCGAGATGCCGACTCGCCGAGTTGGCACTGTGTGAGGAAACCCTAAATCCTCGGGTTTGGGGCCTATTTAAGGAAACTTATATCCTTATTTCCGCCTCACCAGCTACCCTACTCCCCTGTGTGAAACCCTAATCGTTGGTAGTGAGCTAAGGCAGTTATTGAGCTAATCCTTGAGTGTTTTAGTGCATCTTTTGAAGAGAATGGAAGGATTTCAAGCAAGGAAAGAGAATGGGCTATTAGATCTGTTGCTATTTTCGTCCAGAGCTTCTTTGAAAGGTAAAAAGTCGACACCTTTCTCATTATGTTGGTGAGATCTCATGTTTATGGAGTTTAGGGGTTTTTCTATCTGTTATTTGGGAGTTTGAGTGTTTTCAGTTCATCTAGAGGTTTGGACTTCAGATCTGGACCTTGTGAGGTCTGAAGAGTCCAAAGGCCCAAATTTATTCTGCCATACTAGAGCTCTTGAGTGAAAAACCTTTAATGGATCATGTTTTTGGCATTTCAAGCCCTAAGTGCCATGGATGGACATAAAGCTTGTGGCTTTAAGCGATAATTGATCCTTGGGAGGTTAGATCTAGAGTTTGGGTTTGCTTTCTACCTTAAAAATATTTGAATGAGAAGAGAGTCTGAAAGGACTCGGTGAGTCGATGAGCTGACTCGACGAGTCGGATGGGGTTGTCCTGATGGATCTGACCATGTAGTAACTCAGCGAGTTGACGGGTCAACTCGATGAGTTGAGTCGGACTTTTGTGAGATTCTGTAAATATCGATAGGACTCGACGAGGTGCATTTATGCACCCGACGAGTTCGGTCAACATGGACTGTTGGCTCGAGGTGACTTCTGTTGACCTTAGGGTTTGGTCGATCATGATTTACGGAGACCTTGGATGGGTAAATTGGTCTTTATCGCATTCCAAGTGTTAGAGAGAGAGAGAGAGGAAGTAACTTAGTTTACTTGTAATCGTGATTAAAGTATTAATTAGAGTCAATTATCATGTATGAATAGGATGAGGCTAGATTCATTGATTTGTGTTCGAGGGGAACACATTTACCTAGCTTATTATGAGGTGAGTCTTTTCACTATACTCTACCTAGAGTGGTAATCTTTGTGTGACCGGAGGGTCTTATGTGCTTACTTGAGTTTTGTGATATTATGCATTTTGTCTGTGTGATATATATGCTGTATTCTGTTTTTACTGAGATAGGACCGGAGGGTCCAAACTGAGTTGTGGGACCGGATGGTTTCCACCGAGATAGGACCAGAGGGTCCAAACCGAGCTGTGAGACCCGAGAGTCCTCACTGAGACACATGATCGGAGGGTCCACACTAAGATGCATGAGACCGGAGGGTCGATGCCGAGTTATAGCCATGAGAGGCTTATTATTTGTGTATGTGGTATTTTGGGGAACTCACAAATATTCCTGCTTACCGTGTTGTGTGATATGTGTTTCAGGTACTTCTTAGGACTACGGGAAGGTGCATGCATGATTGTACACACTTGTTCGTGATTATATTGAGGATTCTGGGATTTAAATTTTGTTGTGGATTTATGTTGACATTTGAGACACTTATGGTTTTATGATTTATAATATATGAGTTTTATGTGTTTTCAAAAATGAAAATTTCGGTTGAAAATTTGTTGTGTTCAATGACTAAAGTAGTTAAACAACTGTTAGGGATGATCCAAGGTTCACTAAGGATTGGTCGCTTGTGAATAGTTGGAATTATACTAATGGATGGACCATATTGATATAATTCTGAACAGATAGGAATCTATGTAGAATGGATAGTCATATGGCAATTATGGAAATGTTTCCATAATGGGAGTTGGATATTAAGAATCTATGTGTGAGTTAGAAACTTTAATGCAAGAAGGATGTTCAAGAAATGTTCTTTGAATATGAGACTTCAATTCCAGGGAATTTTCTTGTAGCATTATCAAATGGAATACTTTGTAATATCATTAGCGAAGTCTCTGTGACTTTTGTTCCAAGACGAAAGCATCATTGCATGTAAGTTTAGACTCTAATAGATTCTAGTAGTGGCAAGAATCTAGTATTCTTACGCTTGTGATAAGGAATAGGAAAATGTAAAATGAGCATCATTGGAAATGTGTTCAATTGATCTATTTCACAAGGAAAGGACTATAGATAAACATAGTGGCATTCAAGTATTAAGTTGATTGTTCGAAACATTATACAATGAATAAAGTCTAATCAATATGGTGATTTTGAAATAAGTGTTTTATTTATATTCAAAAGTTTTGAGACCATATTTGATTGTTTTATTCTTGTGTTTCACTTCGCATATTTTACTTCTCGAATAATAAGATTATTCAAACATCCACAGTCAATCATACTTTGTAAGTAAGTAATAAGGTAAGACTATCATGGATCCGACTGTAAATTGTTTAAGTGTTTAGACATAGCACAAGTTTATTGCAGTGTTCATGAGCACTTTTGAAATAAGATTTGAGTATTGGATGAAACCCACGCTCATCTAAATCATTTCATGGATTTTATCACGAGTGATTGTGAGATGATATCTTATATTCTTGAAATGGAGAGATATGAGTTGTTATTTATAAGTAGGTTGCACATTGATAATACATAAACACATCAGTAACTTGATGTTATAAAAGGTATTGTCGTGTGTGATTTGATGAGTAAATAGTACAAGCATACAAGTCGAAGTTTATCCGTTCTTTTTATCCTAAGAGAATAAAAGTGATATCTATGGCCCATCGATGATTTAGTGATGACAAATCTAAGTGTTTGGCCAATCCTAAACTAAGATTGATGTGTTCAATTATAGTCAGTCGTCCTAAATTGGAAATCAGGAAACAACACATGGACAGAGAGAATGAATATAAATCAATGTCTCATGTCCATACGATATCTTGTAGAATGGAGTAATATTTGATCACGTATCTAAAGGACGCGTTGCTAATAAGATCAGAGTTCTACAACGGCTTTTGAGAGCTACGATTGCTAATCGGATTTAGAAGTTACATTGTCATTTATAGTTATTAGACTTATCCAAGTGGGAGACTGTTGGATTAGGTGTCTAAGCTCATAACTATAATTGGTATGTACTTGACCCGATAGTAGCATGGTCCTCTTGGGTTGCCTTCACCGGAGCAATTTGATAGGATGGATATTTAAGAAAGAGGTTATTTGTGATTTATTAATATATTATATGAATAATATATTAATTGAGAAATCATATTATTTAATTGGTATTGATCAAGAATTAATTTAGTGATCAAAAGAGACTGATTAAATTTACAGGGACTGATTAGGTAAATCAATAATATTTATAGTTTGGGCTAATGATCCATGATTGATTAGGGATGGACTAAATCTATGTGAGAGTCCATGTAGAGTTAGTTCAAAGGGCGTATCATGTGGATCATTGGAATGCCAAAGGTTTTAGTGTTTTATGTATGAAACCCTAAGGATTCCACACTATAAATTAAACCCCTAGCATCCAAAATCGGCACTTGTGTTCCAAGAAGAAACCCTAGCCATTTTGGTGCCTCCTAACCTCTCTCTTATAATCCTCCATTTTCTCTTGGTGTTTGTGACTTATTAGAGGTATCACACTTGAGGTACTAAGATCTTGAAAGGCCAAGAACTACAAGCTACAACAAAGAGGTATTTAACTAACTAGTTTTTATGTTGTATATCACTAATTGCATGCTAGCTAGGGTATATGCTTTGGATAAAACGAAATTGCATGTATAACTTGAGTAAACTTAGATCCAAAGCATTAGGATTATATGTGCACCATAGGGATGTTATAGTGCTCAAAACCCATCAGACATGTTACGGTTTGTTGGGTGAGGCGGGCCAGCCTCGGGCTAAAGGCCAAGATACCCAGGGTGGTCCAGATAGACTGTAGATTTGCTAGGCGGTCCTATTAGACCGAAGGCTCAAAGAGCGTTTTGTGAAGGCTGTAGGCCCTATGTGACGATCCAGTTAGGTCAAATGCTAGTAGAGAGGTCTATATAGGCTATAGGCTAGGGCGGGGGTCCAATCAAACTGAAGGCTCATATATGCATTTTGTTATATGTTTGGTTGTGTATGGTACTTTAAGGGAACTCACTAAGCTTCGTGCTTACAGTTTTATTTTTATGGTTTTAGGTACATTAGATGATCAGGGCAAAATGAAGGCTTGATCATGTACATCCTTCACATTTTATGAGATTTGATCTTGGGATACTTTGATTTGTGATTTTGATGCTTCGGAAACTATGTTTTGTAAACATTTTTGGTTTTTGGTTGGCTTTAAAATATGAATATTTTACCTTGATAGTTTTTTTTTTTTAATTTTAAAAAACCCAAAAAGATTTTTTTGTTTATATTCTTAGTTTCCATTTTTTTCCTAGTTTCTCAAAAAAAACAAAAAAAAAAAAAAACAAAACAAAAAACAAAAAAAAACAAAAAACAAAAACAAAACAAAACAAACAAACAAACAAAATATCAATTTGTTAAAACCGTTGTTACATATGATTTAAACAAATAAAGATAAATGGAAGACTACTCTATTGCACTAACAGTTAGTACAGGTAAGCAATGTCGATTCCTCAGGGACACGTCCTAAAGTGTATGTCTATTTGTATAAGGCATGTACTAATTATTTCCAGATTTTTGAAAATTAAAACTATTAAAAATAGAAAATTATAGCATAATAAAACAATTTAAAGACTAGGAAATCTAAATAAAGAGAAAACAATTTCAGTTCCGCGGTGACTCCGATAATCATGTAATTAACTTTAAATGTGATAACTGAAGTGTGCACTTTTTTAAACTGGTATCAGAGTTCATTAACAAGCTCCAATGACCTCCATTACAAAAATCATTTAATCAAAATAAGATCTTTGAATTAAACCTGACTTTTACTAAATTAACCAAGCAAGCTCTTAATTAACAAAGAAAAGAAACATTAGACACAATGTAATTTCCTAGTAAAGTCTAATACCTCTCACAAGCTCGGAGGCGTAAAAAATTGTTTGGTTAATTCATATTAGATTTAATCCTAAACATATAAATAATAGAATACTTGTTCTTTGTGCTAATTAACCTAGACAATTACATATCCAATCAATTAGCTAACAAGAATGATTTACAAACAATTATAGTGGCTAACAAAAATTGAAATCAAAATCAAACGTTCAATTAAGCATGGAATTGATCAAACTAAATGGTAATCACAATCAAACATTGTGCCTAATGATTAATCACATGAAAATGTTGCGTCTTGCGAAATTGAAATCTAAGGTTTTTAGTCTGACTTGGCTACCAACGAAATACAAGTAGTAGAAACGGAATCTAAACGATAAATCTTACTAAACGATGTAAATAAATCAAATCATATCCTTCAGATCTGCATTTGGTACATGAAAATCGCCTCTCAGTTATGCAGATCGCCAATTACGGTTACTAGAAGGTTATATGGGCCTATTTATACGTCTAGTAGCACAAACGACATGCATGAGATCGCATGTATCAAGTTTGCGATTGCATGTATTGAAGAAACTGGTTCTCGATTAAATGAAGTACTTTGTTGTTTTGAGACATTGTGGCAAAGTTGTGATTGCATAGAGGGAAGTTGCAATCGTATAAAGACTATTTTTTGATCCAACTGAACTTTTGGCACGAAAAATCTTCGAATTCAAGTTGTGAGCCAATCATGCGATTGCATGGACAAAGTTACGATCACATAGACAAGACATGTTATCGCATGTCTTCAATTTGTTCCTTTTTTTTATCGTCATTCCTCCTTCCAGGCTGTTCTTGATCATTCCTCAGCATAATTCCTTAGTTTAGACTCGAATTGAGCTCCAAAGCGTCCAATAAGGCATCCCGAAATCACGTAATCATCCATGTGCTCCAAATTACCCTGAAAATCATAACAAATATGAGCAGTACGAGCATTCTACAAAATAATCATGAAACAAACAATACATAAGAATAATCAGGAGGCGTAAAATGTATCTAACACCTGGTATCATATAATAAGTCATGTACAAAGTTTTGGACCTTTTGGTTAACCATGATTATGTTAAAGACATACTCCACTATGGTTAAAAGGTTAGAGACAATTTTTTTTTTCTTTTATAAGACATCATGGCCGAAAATGTTAAGGCATGGGAGATTGCTTGTGAATCTTCCCCATATCGGTCACCATGCTTTGCCCCTATTTCATTTTATGCTTTACTATACTTTACAGTATAATAATAGTTTGACCTTACTTTACATGGGATATAAAAAGGGACTCTTGTGCATGAAATGGTGCTAGGCTTTTTAAATCTTCTTCTTCTCATCTTACTCCCAAAAAGTAGTACTCCAAGGAGTCTTCCCTTTTGGAGTTGGTGCTTGCTCTTGGTGCTTCACTTTGTATCTTCCTTTAGTGCTTATTTGTTAAGCACTTAAAGTATTAAAGAACAAAGTGTTACAAGAGGATACTAGCATTTTTGGGGCCTTAATATCGATGATGGCTTGTAGAGAAGATCATGTTCTTTGATCTTTACATCTTCATCAACACCCCAAAACCAAGTGGGTTCAAAGGCTTCAAATGTTATCTCTAAAACATCATATGGTTATTTTTATTTTTCATTCTAATCTCAATAAATGGATCCATGATAGATTGGTTTTCTTATGAACTAAAATAAATTTGTTATTTTTAAATTCTTATGTTGCCCATTTTTGTGAAAAACAAACTTATATTTCGTATCAAAACCAACAGACCAATCAAGCATCGGTCTACACACCCGGTTCATCAAATCCATGAACGTTTTCAATGCATTGGTGAGCCCGAGTAGCATCACCATGAACACATAATGTCCATAACTATTATTGAAAGTTGTCTTCTACACCTCCTTATCCCTGACGCTTATCTGATGATAACCTGACCTCAAATCAATCTTGGAAAACCAAGTTTCATCTTGAATCTGATCAAATACATTGTCGATCCTAGGTAGTTTTACGTTATGAGGGTCCTTAGACAATGAATGAGGAAGAACAAGCAACATACATATAATAAATCATCTGATAAAACAATCACTAGATCTATGTTCAACCTATATATACAACTCAACTAAAAAGAAGGAAAAATAAGAATACATATTTGTTGTAATCGTTGAGGCCTCCTTTATATTGATAGAATAACAAGTGTAAAGAGTCTGACGCATGACTCCTCTTTCATAGTCACACCTAAGGAGCAAATCAACAACAGATAACAACAAACTAATTAAAGAACACATTGAATGCGATGCAAAAAAAAAAAAAAAACACAACGACGCCTGATCGCGCCCATATGATGGCCACACCACGACCTAAGGGATTTGGTGGGTTTTGAGTTTTGAGAAAGGCTTCTGTCACACCCCCAAACCTGAACGGCGGAAACGTTCGGGGGCGGATGACTTCATGTGGTAGCGTAACAAGTGAATACATAGTAAAGAAAGCAGTACAACCATCATATATATATATATACATCTATATATATATATATATATATATATATATATAATTGAAAGTTTACATTTTGTCAAACGTTACATGTTCAAAATCAATTACAAATATGATGTCAAAATATGAGATTAGACTGGCGCCGCAACATCTCTTCATCAAAAGCATAATGATACCTGTAGTTACTGAATCCCTGGGACATACAAATAATTTTGAAAGAGTCGATCAGCATTTAAGCTGGTGAGTTTCATAAGTATTTAATGACAATGTTTGTATGAAACGAAATATCTTGTCCTTGTTTGTTTGTGTTTAGAAAATACTGTATTTTCTACTAGTATAAAAGTAGTCTTCCTTCCAGACCAAAGTTTGTTTCCAAAATGTTTGTAAGTGTAAAAGTAATCAATATGTTTGAAAACATCGTAAATCAATGTATTTTTAATACCTCCTGTGAACTTTATAACCATACTATTGACTCGGAATGCCTATACACAACGTTCTCCAGGCGTTGGAATGTTATGAAGTTTGTCACCCCAAACGGTGGACTGTAGCTAACAGTCAGGGCGCGGGTTGTCAAGCCCGTATAGATCTATAAACAAACACCATGCTCCCTCTCCAAGGGATTCTGGTATATAATACAGGACTTGAAATGTGTACTCAAACGTACGTGAAGTAAATGTCTCACAGCACCGTAGTATAAAAACAGATTTACGTGTTGAAATGTTCGTTTGTTATTGTACATGGAAGTGATTTCTCGAAAATTGTGTTTCTAGTATGTAAAAGTTAGCAATATCTTCATAAAACTATACATTTTATAGTTTTCTAAAAGTGTGCCTCGTTTGTTTTTAGAATATCTAGAAAAGAATCACTTGTTATGAAAGCATAGATTTTTGTAACGTCTAAGATAGACACAACATACTTTAAATCTAAGAAAATGTTTAGTTTATACATGCAAAACAACCATTTATAGTTTTTAAATATAGCATCTATTGTAATATATTTTTGTATACGGGAGTTCCCTATAAAGTTTGTAAATCACACATGATTCCACTTAATAAAAGTGTATAATAATCTTTATATATAACACCCGATAGTAGTCGTGTGTTTTACTTGTATTCCCCCCCCCCCCCCAGAAAGCATATAAAAGCGTTTAGAATATTTAAAGGGTTAATTAAGGGGTATGAACTCACTTGAATGTTTGAAGATAGCGAGATGGAAAACCGGGCAGAGTTTCGTCTCGGGAAACGGATTTTCCTCGGGATTTGACCTTCAGAACTTGCACAAAATGACCAGGGCTTCGGGGTAGTGCGGGCACGAAAAACGAGGTAAAACGCAAGAAAAGTGAGAGAGAATGAGCAAATTTTCCAGGAACCCTCGCATCCTATTTATAGGAGGCTGGAACCGCCTCCGTACGCGGGGCGTACGCGTACGTCACGCATGACCGAGTCCTCGACTGCCTCGCACTTCGGATGGGACGGGGGGTAGGCTCGCATAGGGGCGACGTGGATGATCCGAGGTCGTGGCCTCGAGTACGCTGGGCGTACTCGTGTACGCGGGGCGTACTTGCGTGACTCAGACTTCGGATAATACCGAAGTTTTCAATAAAAATTATATATAAATTAATTATCAAACTTCAAAAATTCATATCTCCTTCATACGAACTCCGTTTTTGACGTTCTTTATATCCCCGCGAAGGTGAGACTACGATCTACAACTTTCGTTTAGATTCCGTCGGCAAATTCCGAAATTATTTTTATTATTTATTTATTAAAATGACGTGATTAAGGAATTTCTTTAAAAACTCATAACTTCTTTATCTGATGTCGGTTTTTGCCAGACTTTTTACCGCTAAACAACCATTGTCGAGACCTTTGATTCTCGTTTAGGTCATTCCGGCCAAAATTCGCTCGATCTCTGATTCGAGTTTTCAGTTGACTGTTGCTAAGCCGAATTTGGAAAAATCTTAACTTCAATCTACGAAGTCGGGTTTGGGCATTCTCTTTTACGTACGCTCCCGGTTTAATGATATAAAACATAGTAGGTAGTTAAATAAAAACTTTTTGGACATTTTATTATCAACGTTTATTTTGATTGACTCAAAAATGGTTACAATACTTGACCTATTAGGCCATTACAAAGAGTTGAAATATCGGGTTGTCACATCATCCCCCCGTTAGAGGGAATTTCGACCCGAAATTTAAAGTAGTAAGGACACTAGTGAACATGAAAGAGATGAGGGTACTTTTGTTTCATCTGATCTTCGCGTTCCCATGTGAATTCAAGTCCCCGCTTGGCGTTCCAGCGAACCTTCACGATGGGTATGCGACTTTGATTTGTTTGTTTGACCTCTCGGTCCATGATTTCTACTGGTTCTTCCACAAAGTTGAGACTCTCGTTGATCTCGATTTCGTCGAGTGGAATAACAAGAGTCTCATCGGACAGACACTTTTTCAAGTTTGAGACGTGGAAGGTTGGATGTATGTTACTAAGTTCACGCGGTAGGTTAAGCTTGTAAGCCACAGGGCCGATTCTGGCAAGAATCTCGAAAGGCCCTATGTATCTTGGATTTAGTTTCCCCCGCTTTCCAAAGCGTATTAAACCCTTCCACGGTGAGACCTTTAATAAAATGTGGTTTCCTACCTGGAATTCCAAAGGTTTCCTCCTTTGGTCAGCGTAGCTTTTCTGTCGGTCTCTAGAGGCTTTCAATCGTTCACGAATCTGAATGATCTTCTCTGTTGTTTCTCGTATGATTTCCGGACCGGTGAGAGTGCTTTCAGGAACTCTTCCTTTAGCTAACTGGGTATTGCCAACTTCAGTCCAGCATAGAGGGGATCTGCACTTTCGACCATAGAGGGCTTCGAACGGAGCAGACTTTATGCTTGTATGATAACTATTGTAGTATGAAAATTCGACAAGGGGTAAATGGATATCACATGCCTTTCCAAAGTCAATCACACAGGCTCTCAGCATATCTTCTAAAGTCTGTATCGTTCTCTCACTCTGCCCGTCTGTTTGTGGGTGGTAGGTTGTACTCATGTCTAGCTTAGTCCCCAGGGAACCTTGTAGTGGCTGCCAGAATCTTGAAGTGAATCTATTATCTCGGTCGGAGATAATGGATATTGGAACACCATGCAGTCGTACTACTTCCCTTAAGTTAGTTCTTGTAAGCTTTTCCATTTTGTCAGTCTCCTTGATGGGTAGGAAATGCGCGGATTTGGTCAACCTGTCGACGATGACCCATATGGTATCGAGTCCACCCGTCGTCTTGGGCAACTTGGTTATGAAATCCATAGTAATCCGTTCCCATTTCCATTATGGTATTTCCGGTTGTTGTAGTAATCCTGAAGGTTTCTGATACTCGACCTTAACCTTAGCGCAAGTAAGGCATTTACTTACGAAGGTAGCAATTTCTGTTTTCATGTTAGGCCACCAGTACAAGTTCTTAAGATCCAGATACATCTTATCTAAACTCGGGTGAACGGAATACCTCGTGTTGTGTGCTTCAGTCATTACTACGTCTCTGAACCCGCCATGTTTCGGCATCCAGATTCGGTTCATAAGATAATATGCTCTGTCACCCTTGACTTCTAGATTCTTTTCCATTCCCCATAGGGTTCACCCGCCACATTTTCAGGTCGCAAAGCTTCTATTTGTGCCTCTTTAATTTGTGTGGATAAGTGGGAATGGATAGTCATAGTCAGAGATCTGACCCTCCGACCAGTGTATTCCTTTCGACTGAGGGGGTCAACTACCACGTTGGCCTTGCCAGGATGATAACGAATTTTGCATTCGTAATCATTTAGTAACTCAACCCATCGTCGTTGCCGCATAATGAGTTCCTTCTGATCAAAAATGTGCTGAAGGCTCTTGTGATCGGTGAAAATAGTGCTCTTTGTTCGGTATAAATAGTGTCTCCAGATCTTCAGAGCAAATACTACTGCTCCTAACTCGAGATCGTGTGTCGTATAGTTTACTTCGTGGGTCTTAAGCTGTCGGGAGGCATAAGCAATAACTTTCCCTCTCTGCATAAGAACACAACCAAGTTCTTGATCTGACGCATCGTAATACACTATGAAGTCTTCTATCCCTTCGGGGAGGGATAGTATCGGTGCAGTGCACAAGGCCTGTTTCAGTGTTTGGAACGCCTTCTCTTGTTTTGCTTCCCAGTCAAAGGCCACGCCTTTCTGGGTTAATGTAGTAAGAGGTTTCGCAATGCTAAAGAAGTTCTTTATAAATCTGCGATGGTAGCCAGCGAGACCTAGAAATTGACGAATTTATGTAGGTGTCTTTGGTGCCGACCAGTTCTCGATGGCCTTGATTTTGGAGGGGTCCACGTGTATCCCTTTCTCGCTAACCACGTGGCCCAAAAATTCGACTCTTCGAATCCAAAATTCGCATTTAGAGAACTTCGCATAGAGTTTCTCCGATCGCAGTGTTTCTAGGAATTTTCGTAGGTGTTGACTATGCTCTTCCTTACTTCGGGAGTAGATAAGTATATCATCGATAAAGACAATGATGAACTGATCTAAGTAGGGACGGCATACCCTATTCATTAGGTCCATAAATATTGCTGGTGCGTTGGTTAATCCAAATGGCATTACGACAAATTCGTAGTGCCCATAACGAGTTCGGAAAGCTATCTTGGTAATATCCCCCTCAAGTACCCATAATTGGTGATATCCGGATCGTAGATCTATCTTCGAGAAGTAGTTTGCTCCTTGAAGTTGATAAAGCAAATCGTCAATGCGGGGTAGAGGATAATGGTTCTTGACAGTAAGTTTGTTCAGCTCTCTGTATTCGATGCACATACAGAACGATCCGTCCTTCTTCTTTACGAACAAGACCGGTGCTCCCCAAGGTGAGAAACTTGGTCTTATGAATCCTTTTTGCAGGAGTTCATTAAGTTGACTGGAAAGTTCTTGCATCTCTACTGGTGCCAGACGATAAGGAGATTTCACTACTGGGGTAGCCCCTGGAACTAAGTCGATTCTGAATTCGACTTGGCGTTGTGGTGGTAATCCTGGTAGTTCTTCTGGAAAGATATCGGGAAAATCGCGTACTTCTGGAATGTTCTTGATGTCCTTCAGTTCCTGGCTTGTATCGACGATGTGCGCTAGGAATGCTCGACAATCCTTCCGTAAACACTTTCGAGCCTGTATGCACGAAATGATACGAAGGTTTGTACTTGATTTGTCGCCGTAAATCACTAATGTTTCATTGTTAGGAAGATTAAGGCGAACTGCTTTTTCAAAACACATAATGTCGGCGCGAAGAAGACTTAACCAATCCATACCAACTATGACGTCAAAACTTTTAATAGGAACCGACATGAGATTGATTGGGAAAGAATGACCGTCTAAAGTTAACGCACAGTCCTTGTATGTGTAGTTAGTGTTTTCGGTTTTTCCGTTGGCCATCTCTACAGTGAATGCTTTTTCTAGTTTGCTAGGTTTAGGTTTAAGTAAGTGAATAAAGTTTTGACTCACGAAGCTTCTCTCCGCTCCACTATCGAATAATATGCATGCATATGAATTATCGAGGAGGAACGTACCAGCAACTACAGTTGGGTCTGCTATAGCTTCGTCGTGGCCTATAGTCAAAACTCGTCCTACGCCGCCGGTGCCTGCTGCCTTAGGGCAGTTCCTCCTGTAGTGGCCCACCTCGCCACAACCGTAGCAAGTCTGGCCTATACCTGCACTGGGGACTTGAGTGATCGGCCTTGCGGGCTCCTTGCAGAAACGGGCTGTGTATCCCTTTCTGTTGCAGTTGGCGCACTGCATTTCCCGACAAGGTCCATGGTGGTGGTAAGTGCATTTGGTGCACTTTGGATGGTTACCTTCATAAGGTTTTATTGGGTAGGTATTTGTAGGAGTTGTAGTAGGTACCGTGGGAGCATTCACCGAAACCAGCTGCTTCTTTGCGGATTTTTGTTAAGACCCACACTTCCCTCTATTCCATACTCTCTTCCTGTTGTTGTTGTTGTTGTTGTTTCCTCTCTGTGGTTCTGGTGCAGAAACAGTTGAGTTCCGATGACCTCCGTAGTCAATCAGAGATTGTGCCAGTTCCTTAGCACTTTCAAAGGTGTCAGGTTTGGAGGCTAACACGCTTGACCGTAATTGGGTCGTCAGTCCCCATATGTACCTCTCTATTTTCTTGTTCTCAGGAGCAATCATATATGGGCAAAGGATTGACAGCTCGCAGAATCTGTTGGTATATGTTGCGATGTCGGTACCAACCATTCCGAGAGTCCAAAGTTCATGTTCGAACCTTTGAATCTCTCCCCTTGGGCAGTATTCTCTCATCATCATGGCTTTGAGGCTCTCCCAGCTAATGGAGTTTGCCACAATTAGAGTAAGTACTTTAACGTGGCCGTTCCACCAAGTCAAAGCTCTATCAATGAGTGTGAAGGTTGCAAATTTGACCTTGCTGTGCTCGGGGAAGGAGCAGATTTCAAAGACTGCTTCTGTCCTTTCAATCCACTGTCTTAGAGCCATCACACCACCAGTTCCATAAAACATACGGGGTTTGGCATTAGTAAAGTCCTTATAAGTGCATTTTCGGGGTTGCCCATGACTCTCGCCATGGTTGGAAAGGTGTGTGCCAGTTCTCGAGTCATTAGTACTCGAGTTATTTAGTTGTGACATGGCAGCTGCTACCGCTGCGGTGACTGCTGCTTGGAACATGAAAGCATCAAATTGAGGAGGTGAAGGTGAAGGTGGTGGTATCGGTGTTTCATTGATAGGGTTACGCCTTGTATTCCTGCGTGGCGGCATCTTTAACTATACGTTTAAAAGATGATGATATGCATAAGAATAAGTGACAAATGAATGTGTCTCATAAACCAAATCGTCATGGTTCAACAACAGATGATAGCATAAAAATGAAAGTTATTTGTAAGACTGAAAGTATGAAACAAGTATTTGGTTTCTCGATGACTTTTCAAGGTTTGAACAAAATACTCAACGTAGTTATAATAGTGTCACTTATATTAATATAAAAGTTGATACAACGATCATGAAAATTTGACCCTTATAAGGGTCTCCGATTACAAAGTTCGAGAAATTTAAAGACTTTTAGCTGAGGTCCTATGTTATAACAAAATTTGAGGATTTTCACAAGTACTACTTGCGACGGGTGTTGCACTTGGAGCTCGATTCTGCATCTGATTGCTTCGACTCCATAAGACGCCTATCAAGTGCGGCTTGTTATTCCCTCAATTATGCGAAGGCTGCATTCGCTTGTGCTTGGAATGCCTCGGCGCGGATGTGGCTGTCGTTCTGCAGCATCTCTAGGCGGTTGATATCGGCCGTGTGGATTTGTACTTCCACGTTTACCTCTCGGATTTGGTTTGCTTGAACCCCCGATTGGTAGGACTGATTGGCGAGTTTGACCACCATAACCGGGAGTGCCCGATCGGCTGAACCTCCACCTCGGACATCGTAGAAATCTCGGCACATGTCGTAGGGAGAGCGTATACTTTAGTGTTAGCTCCAGTGGACAAGGTGACTTCCCCAGACGGGAGTCGGTCCTTGAAAGTTCCTCCTAATGGGTGGAGGGTTGACTATTTCCGGTTCTGAGTCTGTCCCGGAGTCGTCAGCCATTTGACTATACGAGAATAGGGTTATAAGATTTGAATAAAACTTGAGACATGTAATACTAATTAATCTAGCATATTCACCAAATATTCCTATAGTATTTAAATTCTTGTGTTCGATCTTTGTGATGTTTTTGGTAAGTTTTGACTCGTTGCTCACTACGAGCGTTCCTCGATATACATTGGTCCGATTTCGGGCAAATATAGTTGATCACGCTATATTTGTCCCAAATCTGATTACATATATTGAGTCTTAATCGTAGTGTCCAACTTGTCTAAATACTTGTTGTATAGTTAATAAACATGAAAGTAATGTGTTGTATGCATGTATTTGTACTTGAATGAACTAACATTTTTAATTTACACGAAACGCGGCTTAGGCGTAAATAAAATCGTTTTGTCAGATAGTATTAGTCCCTTAAGCATTTATAGTTTGTATATCTTATGTGGTTCGATATACTTAGTTCACTATAAACATTGCTCTGATACCAATCTGTCACACCCCAAACCTGAACGGCGGAAACGTTCGAGGGCGGATGACTTCATGTGGTACCGTAACAAGTGAATACATAGTAAAGAAAGCAATACAACCATCATATATATATATATATATATATATATATATATATATATATATATATATATAATTGAAAGTTTACATTTTGTCAAACGTTACATGTTCAAAATCAATTACAAATATGATGTCAAAATATGAGATTAGACTGGCGCCGCAGCATCTCTTCATCAAAAGCATAATGATACCTGTAGTTACTGAATCCCTGGGACATACAAGTAATTTTGAAAGGGTAGATCAACATTTAAGCTGGTGAGTTTCATAAGTATTTAATGACAATGTTTGTATGAAACGAAATATCTTGTCCTTGTTTGTTTGTGTTTAGAAAATCCTGTATTTTCTACTAGTATAAAAGTAGTCTTCCTTCCAGACCAAAGTTTGTTTCCAAAATGTTTGTAAGTGTAAAAGTAATCAATATGTTTGAAAATCTCGTAAATCAATGTATTTTTAATACCTCATGTGAACTTTATAACCATACTATTGACTCGGAATGCCTATACACAACGTTCTCCAGGCGTTGGAATGTTATGAAGTTTGTCACCCCAAACGGTGGACTGTAGCTAACAGTCAGGGCGCGGGTTGTCAAGCCCGTATAGATCTATACACAAACACCATGCTCCCCCTCCAAGGGATTCTGGTATAATACAGGACTTGAAATGTGTACTTGAACGTACGTGAAGTAAATGTCTCACAGCACCGTAGTATAAAAACAGATTTACGTGTTGAAATGTTCGTTTGTTATTGTACATGAAAGTGATTTCTCGAAAATCGTGTTTCTAGTATGTAAAAGTTAGCAATATCTTCATAAAACTATACCTTTTATAGTTTTCTAAAAGTGTGCCTCGTTTGTTTTTAGAATATCTAGAAAAGAATCACTTGTTATGAAAGCATAGATTTTTGTAACGTCTAAGATAGACACAACATACTTTAAACCTAAGAAAATGTTTAGTTTATACATGCAATGCAACCATTTATAGTTTTTAAAGATAGCATCTATTGTAATATATTTTTATATACGGGAGTTCCCTATAAAGTTTGTAAATCACACATGATTACACTTAATAAAAGTGTATAATAATCTTTATATATAACACCCGATAGTAGTCGTGTGTTTTTCTTGTATTCCCCCCCCCTAGAAAGCATATAAAAGCGTTTAGAATATTTTAAAGGGTTAATTAAGGGGTATGAACTCACTTGAAAGTTTGAAGATAGCGAGATGGAAAACCGGGCAGAGTTTCGTCTAGGGAAACGGATTTCCTTAGGATTCTCGGGAATCTCGGGAGTAAAATCGACCATCGATACTTGCACAAAATGACCAGGGCTTCAGGGTAGTGCGGGCACGGAAAACGAGGTAAAACGCAAGAAAAGTGAGAGAGAATGAGCAAATTTTCCGGGAACCCTCGCATCCTATTTATAGGAGGCTAGAACCACCTCCGTACGCGGGGCGTACGCGTACGTCACACATGACCGAGTCCTCGACTGCCTCGCACTTCGGATGGGACGGGGGGTAGGCTCGCATAGGGGCGACGTGGTAGATCCGAGGCCGTGGCCTCGAGTACGCTGGGTGTACTCGTGTACGCGGGGCGTACTTGCGTGACTCAGACTTCGGATAAGTTTTCAATAAAAATTATATATAAATTAATTATCAAACTTCAAAAATTCATATCTCCTTCATACGAACTCCGTTTTCGACGTTCTTTATATCCCCGCGAAGGTTAGACTACGATCTACAACTTTCGTTTAGATTCTGTCGGCAAATTCCAAAATTATTTGTTATTATTTATTTATTAAAATGACGTGATTAAGGAATTTCTTTAAAAATTCATAACTTCTTTATCTGACGTTGGTTTTTGCCAAACTTTTTACCGCTGAACAACCATTGTCGAGACCTTTGATTCTCGTTTAGGTCATTCCGGCCAAAAGTCGCTCGATCTCTGATTCGAGTTTTCAGTTGACTGTTGCTAAGCCGAATTTGGAAAAATCTTAACTTCAATATACGAAGTCGGGTTTGGGCATTCTCTTTTACGTACGATCCCGCTTTAATGATATAAAACATAGTAGGTAGTTAAATAGAAACTTTTTGGACATTTTATTATCAACGTTTATTTTGATCGACTCAAAAATGGTTACAGTACTTGACCTATTAGGCCATTACAAAGAGTTGAAATATTGGGTTGTCACAGCTTCCAAATTATAGGATAGGGTTTGTGTAAAAATATTTACATTTTGGGGTTTATTGGCTTTCGTTTTCTAATGTTGATGTTGTAATTCTTGAAAAGATGCTTTCATATCCAACTTTTTCAATAAAGAACATGGATTTTGCATCCTTTTTTGTGTCTCCTTACTTGCATCATCTTGGCTAGTGTCATTGACTCTATGTGTAACAAGATCCACAAGGCTTATGACATGAACAATGTCTTTTTTTTATGCTCCAAAATCAATATACATCCCTTTTGAATATAATGGAATCTAGGGTTGTGTGATTCTTACTATAGAGGTATTAATTGTCATTTTGATGTTGAGTTAAACACTAAGACCGAGTCATTAAGCTACGCTCTAATACCACAATGTTCAGAAAATTAGCAGAGCAAAGTATTTGTGAATGTATGTATCAAGAACCCATTCATGTATTTAGAAGAAGAGTAACTATAAATAAATTACATGGAAACAAATAAATCCTAATAGCCTACATAAAATTAGGAAACAACTTTATTATTTGGATCTACTCTTTAAATAACCAGCACTATGAATCATTCTTCAAAAACATAGTACAACAAAAAAAACTCCAACATGCTAAATAATCTAATATGAATAATTTGAAAGAATTTGGAATAACACATTTTACAAAAAAAAATTAAATTAAATTAAGAAATGTTCTTATGTTATGAAAAAAATAGCTAGGAACATTATTCAACCAAAGAACAAAATTGTTTTTTTGAAACAAAACATGGTAAACTGTACCATCTTAATGATTCACGTGTGAGGTCAATTGCAAAAACAATAACAATATTTTGAATCATGTGCGAAAAAGTTGCACCCAAAAGAATTTCAGGCAAACATGTGCTTAATTTGTGAAACAGTGTCACAAAACCATAAAACAAGAAAAATCAAATAACCTACTACAAATGTCAAAATCAAAATAAAATAAAGAAAGAAAATTAATTGATTATGTATGTCATTACTTTACATGAGTGTTGTGTAGGTAGAAACAAAAAATAAAAAGATATTTAATTTTTTTAAAGATAAAAGCATTATATATCGTGTCATAATGGGCTTCCACCAAGGTTGTTAATTAAAATTATGATCATGATCATAGGTACAATCCTACGTAAGATTGTGTTAGGATCATAGGATCATATGTACGATCCTACAATCTTATGTAGGTAAATCGATCACAATCTTACTTGGATTGTTTTATGGTAAGATTGTGGTAGGTTCACAGAATCGTTCTTCTGTTGTTGTTGTTGCTGTTGTTGTTATTTTTCCTTAGAATACTATATTGAATACCCCATTTGAATTGTTTATCCTTAAATGATATGTTAAATATGTATTTTTTATATATATTTTAAACTATGTATGTTGTTGGAGTTATCCTAAATTAGGTATTATCTCATAGATAAATATATTTTGAATGTATAGATTAGTCCTATCATATTAGTTTTTTTTTTTTGTTTTTTTTTTGTTTCTGATAAGGACTCTCAGATGTATATATACACGTATATATGAACACAACTAATCTAGAAGTCAAGTGTTCCTTGTCTAAACATCGTGATGCAAACAAGCTATGGGAGACTTTAAAATCATGATATGCTTTGGTCAATGGACCACGAATTCAGCAGTTGAAGTCACTAATCGCCAAGTGTGAACAAGGAAAAAGTATGCCAACTTCTGAGTATTTCAGAAAATTGACTGAACTGTGGGAAGAATTGCATAAACATGAACCTCTTATTAACAGCTTCTGTTGTTATGCATGTACCTCCAGATCTAAACATAAAGTTAGAAGAGAAACCGGTATGCTTCACAAGTTTCTTATGGGGTTGAACATTTACCTTTTCTCCACTCTATGCACTAGTATCTTGTCACAGGATCCACTTCCATCACTTGCTAAGGCATATCAGCTTGT
Source organism: Lactuca saligna (assembly GCF_052625555.1). Classification (NCBI taxonomy): domain Eukaryota; kingdom Viridiplantae; phylum Streptophyta; class Magnoliopsida; order Asterales; family Asteraceae; genus Lactuca; species Lactuca saligna. The sequence continues at coordinate 63,153,059 of NC_136425.1, forward strand.
GATTCAAGATGAGAGGGTGAGGACAGCCCATGTAGTGGTCGAAGATAAAAATGTTGATGTGTTAGGGTTTAGAATTCGAGCAACCTCAAGAAACAGAAGAGGAGGGTGTGTTAAGAATGTGGACAAATCATCCTTGCACTGCTTCCATTGCAAGAGATCTGGTCATGATTCAAGTTCCTGTTTTAAGTTGGTTGGATACCCAGAGTCGTGGGAGGATAGAAGTAAAAGTGATGAAGGGAGTAGAGGTGGTGGTCGGTCAAGCGGACGACGAATGGGTTCTCATCGGGCCCACTCCATCTTTATTGGACAACAACTTAAGCCTACTCAGAACATTAGGTCAGGACATGCACATACAATAGGAACACCTTTACTGTTTACTGCTGAATAGTGGAAGGCTCTAATAGGTTTAATGAGCACTTCTAAAATTCCTGAAGAATGATTAAATGGTATGTTTCAAAAATGACTTTGGATATTGATTATGGGTAACCCATCATGTCACTGGTGATGTTACTTGGTTACATCATACACGACAGGTTCCAAAAACTCTTGTCGGATTGCCTAATGGAAAGAAGGTTATAGCTATTCATGAGGGTAGTGTCAAATTGGCTGACAAAATTACACTAAAAAAGTGTACTGTTATTCCCTCATTTGAATTGTAACTTGATTTTGGTGTCGCAAAAAAAATGATGATATGAAATGTCTTACTTAATTTGATTCTCATGTGTGCTATACAAGACTGATCGAGGAAGCTGATTGGAGCAGGTGTTAGACGAGACAGACTGTACTACTTTGGAAAAGGAAAATCTATTCGTTATGTTGCAGTCAATGGAGCTTCATCAATATTGGAATTGTGGCACAAACGAATGGGTTATTCTTCAGAAAAAGTGGTGAAATCCCTCCTTCCTACTAGTGATATAAGAGGTAGTTTGAATAAAGTATGTGAAGTGTGTTTTCGGGCTAAACATTCTAAAGATAAATTTTCTTTAAGTAATAATAAAACTAGTTGAATTTTTGAGAAAATACATTGTGATTTGTGGGGTCCTTATAAATACCCTTCCAGTTATGGAGCATGATATTTCTTAACCTTAGTAGATGATTACTCTCGGGCTATTTGGATTTATCTTGTGGTTGATAAAATTGAAGTTTTTCAAATTGTCCTTTGTTGCTATGATTGATAGACAATTTTCTAAAAAGATTAATTGTCTATTAATCATATTGTTCAGAGTGATAATCATATGTGTGTTGCTATGATTATGGTCTCACTTCGTGAATAATTGTTGAAAATTTAATATATATATATATATATATATATATATATATATATATATATATATATATATATATATATATATATATATGTAACGACCCAATTTTCGCATCAAAATTTTTTTGTTTAAAAACGTTACTTTAGAAAATATTAATAACCAAAACATCATTCGATCATCCATAATATAAACTGAACCATGTCCGAAAAACCAAAACATACAACTAATCAGAATATCAGAGTACAATCCCAGTGAATCTCGTAAATGCGGAAAACGAAGAGTGTGTGTGTGACATGCTGCTACCGAGCCGGCTCCTTTCCCCTAGCTAAGGAGGTACCTGAAACCAAAACTGAAACCGTAAGCACAAAGCTTAGTGAGCTCCCCCATAATATCCCATACCATACAAGCATTTAACAAATAACATGCAGTTAGGAGATACGGGCCCCACCCACACTCGTGAAGATACGGGCCCCGCCCACACCTCACTTTCTGAGAGATACGGGCCCCGCCCACACTCGTGAAGATACGGGCCCCACCCACACTTCGCTATCTGGGAGATACGGGCCTAGCCCACACTCCACCCTCGGAGAGATACGGGCCTCGCCCACACTTAACCGCCAACTCATATCATACAAGTATCACACAGACACCCAGTGTAAACAATTCTATCATACTGGCATATATCGTAATCAACTCAACTAATAGATACGGGCTCGGCCCACACTATCATACTAACGTCTCATCTATACGGGCTGGCCTTGGTGCCTTAGACCCGTTACTACTGGAAGGAAACTCACCTCGAAATAGCTGCTGGTCTGTGTGGGAATTGATCACCTACTACTGCTGCTGCTGCTCCGGAAACTCCCCGGCTGTAATTCCCACAATATACTTAATCATACACTGTTAACTGTCCTTTGGGTAAAAAGACCATTTTACCCTTGGTCTAGCCCTAAGTCAATTCGAAGTCAACTTTTAGTTGACCCAACTCGCCGAGTGGATCTCCACTCGCCGAGTCCCTGACCAGACTATTGTCCTGGGTCCCTGATTCTACTCGTCGAGTTGGGCTATGACTCAACGAGCTCATCTTCTAACCTGTCATTCAACTCCTTCATCCTACTCGCCGAGTTGTATGAACAACTCGTCGAGTTCATCTTCATCCGAAGAACACATATGCTAAGACTCGCCGAGTTGTATGAACAACTCGCCGAGTCTGTTCTTGATCTATGAAGATTGCCTTGGACTCGCCGAGTCAGGGCATTGACTCGCCGAGTCCTATCATGGGTGAGTTCAGCTCCCAACTCACCGAGTCACCCCCTGTGACTCACGACTCAACTCGACACATCATGAAGGGACCAGTCCAGTGACTCGCGACCAGACTCGTCGAGTCACATATATGACTCGCCGAGTCGCAGCCATGCATCCATCAAATACACCGATTTGCTCGATTCCAGTCCATGCCATTCACAGATCTGGGCTTCTAGGACACAATTCACACGTAAAGTTTCCAACTTTACGTGTAGATATTCACCAATATGGATTTTAAGGCTCAAAGTGCACCAAAAGAGGTAGATCTAGGGCTTTTATGCAATATGACCCCATTAAGGCAATAGATCCAAGCTCCAGGAACTAAATCATGCCTAGATCTAAAGGCTAACAGCTTATCATCACCCACAAAGCACAAACAAGCTTGGGGAAGAGCCCAAGAAGGACTCCAATGAAGCAAAAAGGGATTACAAGCTTGAAAACAGAGGGGAAACGAGCTATACCTCAAGGAATATGTTGAAATGACACAAAGATGCCTGATCTCCTTCTCCTCTTCTTGATCTACACCTCTTTCTCCTCAAAACCTTCAAGAACACACCAAGAGCACTTCAATCTCTCAAGGAAATAAGGGAAAAACGATGTTGGGGAGTTCTGGGGGGTGAATGGGGACGAGTTGGGGCGGAATGAGGGTTTAAATAGGGTGCAAACCCTTGAAACTTAGGGTTTCATCCAGCAGCGGTGACTCGCCGAGTCCAGGATATGGACTCGCCGAGTCGCCCACTTAAACGTGTCCTGAGTCTCGTCCCTACTCGGCGAGTCGGACCTTATGACTCGCCGAGTCCAAGGCTAAAATAGGGCAATGCTCAAATAAAATTCACATACCGGAAACCAGGTGCTACAAATCTCCCCCACTTATTTTAGACTTCGTCCTCGAAGTCTGATGCCCGGTCCTGAAACAGCTCGGGGTAATGCTCCATCATCTCGTCCATCGGTTCCCAAGTCCATTACGAACCCTTGCGGTGTTGCCATTGCACCTTTACTAGTTCTACCCTCTTGTTTCTCAAAGCCTTTGACTTCCTGTCAAGTATTGCGACTGGGCGCTCAATGTAATTCAAGCTGTCATCAACCTGAATATCCTCCAACGGTACTACCACTGAATCGTCCACCAGGCACTTCCGCAGCTGCGAAACATGGAAAGTGATGTGGATCTGACTGAGCTCGGCTGGCAGATCCAGCCTATACGCCACCTTGCCCACCCGGGCTACAACCCTGAACGGCCCGATGAATCTTGGGCCCAATTTGCCCCGCTTCCTGAATCGAATGACGCCTTTCCAAGGCGACACTTTCAGGAGAACCATATCCCCGACTTGGAATTCCAAGTCGGATCGACGCTTATCGGCGTAACTTTTCTGCCGACTCTGAGCAGTCTGAAGTCTGCTCCGAACCTGCTGGATCCTCTCGGTCGTCTCTAGCACCACCTCGGTGCTTCCCATGACTCTCTGGCCAACTTCACCCCAACATATCGGGGTTCTGCACCTCCGCCCGTACAACATCTCGAACGGTGGTCGGTCAATACTCGCGTGATAGCTGTTGTTGTAGGAGAACTCAGCCAAGGGAAGATAGGTATCCCAGCTACCACCGAAATCCAACACACACGCCCGCAACATGTCCTCCAAAGTCTGGATGGTCCGCTCACTCTGACCATCTGTCTGCGGGTGAAAGGCGGTGCTGAAATGCAGACGAGTGCCCAACTCGTCATGGAATTTCTTCCAAAATCTGGAAGTAAAACGCACATCCCTGTCCGAGATTACCGATACTAGCACTCCATGTCGTGCCACAATCTCCCTGATATAGATGTCGGCCAATTTTTCGGCCGATATGCTCTCCTAGATTGGAATAAAGTGAGCACTCTTGGTCAATCTATCCACGATGACCCAAATCGAATCCACTCCACGTGCGGTCCTGGGAAGCTTTGTGATAAAATCCATCGTGATATCTTCCCATTTCCACAGTGGAATGTCCAACGGCTGCATCTTGCCATGCGGTCTCTGATGTTCGGCCTTGATCTTCCTGCAGGTCAAACACCGCTCGACGTACCATGCCACATCCCGCTTCATGCAGGGCCACCAGTAATCCGGACGAAGATCCCTATACATCTTCGTCGCCCCGGGATGAATAGAGAATCGGGACTTGTGCGCCTCCTCCATCAAAATCTGACGCACGCCTCCGTGATACGGCACCCACACCCTACGGTGTAGTGTCAAAAGTCCTCTGCCATCATAATCGAAGGAGGAAACCTGACCCACCACACGCTCGCTCTTCCGATGCTCCTCCTTGATAGCCTCCTGTTGAGCCTCCCGAATCCGCTCCAATAGGGGAGTCACCACGGTCATCCTCAAGCAAACGTCCCTGATTGGCACCGTCTTGCGGCTAAGCGCATCGGCCACCACATTGGCCTTCCCCGGGTGGTAAAGGATCTCGCAATCATAATCCTTCACCACGTCCAACCACCGCCGCTGCCTCATATTCAGATTCGGCTGGTCCATGAGGTACCTCAAACTCTTGTGGTCCGTGTAGATGGTACAGCGAACCCCGTAGAGGTAATGTCGCCAAATCTTGAGGGCAAAGACCACCGCCCCCAACTCCAAATCGTGCGTCGGGTAGTTCGCCTCGTGAGGCTTGAGCTGCCGCGAAGCGTAGGCAATGACATGCCCCCTCTGCATCAGAACTGCGCCCAACCCCGAAATGGATGCATCGCAGTAAACCACAAAATCCTCTACGCCCTCAGGCAGGGCTAGGATCGGCGCCTCACACAATTTCTGTCTCAGCATCTCAAACGCAGCCTACTGCTCGGGTCCCCACCGAAAGACCACGGCTTTCTTCGTCAGTCGTGTCAGGGGTACGGCTATCTTGGAGAAATCTTGGATAAATCTCCGATAGTAGCCTGCCAATCCCAGGAAGCTCCGAATCTCAGATGGAGACTTCGGGACCTCCCATCTCATCACGACCTCGACCTTGGCCGGATCAACCAGAATCCCGTTCTGGTTGACGAGGTGTCCAAGGAATTGCACCTCGCGCAACCAAAACTCACACTTGGAGAACTTGGCATACAAGCTCTCCCTCCTCAGGGTCTCCAATACCTCCCTCAGATGCTCCTCGTGTTCCTCCCGAGTCTTGGAATAGACCAAGATATCATCGATAAAGACTATCACAGACCGATCCAGTATCGGTCTACACACGCGGTTCATGAGGTCCATGAACGCGGCAGGAGCATTGGTGAGCCCAAACGGCATCACCACGAACTCGTAATGACCATAGCGCGTCTGAAACGCGGTCTTCTGCATATCCTCCTCCCTGACCCTTATCTGATGATAGCCCGAACGCAAGTCAATCTTGGAGAACCAAGATGCTCCCTGAAGCTGGTCAAATAGGTCATCAATCCTCGGAAGCGGGTATCGATTCTTCACCATTACCTTGTTCAGCTCCCGATAATCTATACACATCCGATGCGACCCGTCCTTCTTCCTTACAAACAGAATCGGGGCTCCCCAGGGTGAACTGCTCGGACGAATAAATCCCTTGTCTAGCAGCTCCTGCAGCTGCGTAGACAACTCCTGCATCTTGGGAGGAGCCAACCGATACGGTGCTTTGGCTATCGGAGCCGCACCGGGAATGAGGTCAATCCTGAACTCCACCTGTCGCTCCGGAGGTATCCCAGGTAGTTCCTCCGGGAAAACATCTGCAAAATCTCGAACCACCGGGACCTCGCTCATGGTCGCCTTACCCGCCTCCCGGGTATCCATCACATACGCGACATATCCCGCGCATCCCTGCTGAAGGTAGCACCTAGCCCTCGCTGCTGAACATACAGTGGGTCCACACTGCGGCCGTTCGCCATGAATCACTAACTCTCCCCCGCTTGGGGTCCTGACTCGCACTAGCTGCTGCGCGCAATCTATCACTGCCCCATTAGGGCACAACCAATCCATACCAATAATCACCTTGTTCCCACGCAACGGGATGGGAACCAAGTCTACCAGGTAACGCTCCTCGAACAGTCGCAGAACACAATCTCGAAACACCATCGATGCTCGCACCGATCGATCGTCAGCAATCTCTACCTCTAACGGGCAATCTAACTCGCCTGAAGTCTCATGAAATCTCTTGCTAAGAGCAAGAGAAACGAACGATCGGGATGCACCCGAGTCGAACAATACCTGAACCGGGATGCCGTTCACATGGAACGATCCTAATACACATGTATACACATGGAGCACTTATCAATACCATAACATCATAAAACAAAAGATAGAAGGAAAGAATCATACCCGTCACCACATCGGGCACGGCGCGTGCCTCCTTGGCAGTCAACTGAAATGCCCGACTCCTTACCACTGGAGCCTCTGCCTTGCCCTGCCGACCATCCGTGATCCGCAGGGTCGCTGGAGCCGGCGCCTTCACTGGCGCTGCAACTGACAACTGGGGGCAATTGGCCTTCTTGTGGCCCCTCTGGTTGCAGTGAAAACACAGCAACTCGGATGTCTGAATAGCTGAAACTGGAGCAGTACAATCCCTGCTAAAGTGCCCTGAACCTAGTCACAAAGTCCGACCAGGGCATTGCCTCGATAGCCGAGGCTCCCAACGAGTCACCCACTGACTCCCACCAATCCCGGGCTCGGTCCCGTAAACACCCTGCTGCGTACCTCACCTTCGACCCCTCGGGGCAGAAGCTAGTCAACTGGGCAGACTCGATATCTGCAATCCACCGCCTGGCGACAATGGGGTCCTTCACCCCATGGAAATCTGGCGCACCACTGCCCCTGAAGTCCTTGAAGGACAGTGTGCGAGATCCTGACTGGCTAGAGGCTAAATCGCTCCTGAATGCCCGTAAGCGATCCTCCATCAACTCTATGATCCCTTCCTTGATCGACCCAAAGAGAATGGGGGTCGACTCAAGGATGCCCCTGGTGATCTCCGATGTGATGAACTCACGTAGCCTCTCATCAATCGGCTCGGTGCCTGATCCCGAACCTGACCCCTCTCTTGAACCGCCATCTGTCGGTCTCGGTCGAAGTACCACCATTCTGCAAGACATCATAATAATCATTAGTGATACTGCTACTTTCTGAGGGATCTCAACTACTTACAGGTTCCTTGGTCTCATCTTGGACTTCCTCGGCTCGGGTACGGATCCTCTGCTTTCAGTAGTACGGGCCCATACTACCTTCCACATCTATCCGTACCTTCTCCGAGGAATTCCTCGACTTCACCAGATCCCCTTTACTACTGCTACTCTCTGCTATTCTCATCCTAGGCTTGCCCTAGGGAAAACTCAAGTTCAACACGACTGTCCTCAGCTGCTGTAGGTCTCCTCATAATGCCAGTTAGCCACCGCCTAAACACCATCACATGTGATGAGGATTAGATAATCCTTCAAGTAAAAGATCCGTCCCTACAACGGTTGGACTCAAACAAGAGCTACGCAATAGGGCCAGTTCCAGTACTTTGGGATTATTCAAACCTGATTACATGTGGTGTGACGTGTTCACCTAGTGGCTAACTCCCATTGCTCAGAACCCCACCAAGCACGAAGCAAGCACATTCGGATAAGGGGAAACAGACTCAAGCCAAAACTATTCTTATAACAAGAAACGGCACTAGCATAGGATGCTAAGCTCATACTATCAGGCATAACCTAAACAGGCTATCATACTGCTGTCTACTCAATTCTAGCATGCAATACTCATAAAGCTGTAACACATAAGCAGGCACATAAGGCATCACTCCTAGATCCTTAGCCCTATTCTAGCATGCGGTTCTACGTAAGCTGATAAACATAACATAAACTTGTATGGGTACTATGGGGAATACTTACTTGAGCTCGGTCGGTCGCGCACGTCACACACTTCGCTCTTTTTTTATGACTCTTTTCCGAGTTTTAGAGAACATTTTCTTTTGGAAAATCTTTCAATCCCTCGATTTGAGTTCAGACACTCCCGAAGGCGTGTCCGAATCCCTCAAACCAGGGATCTGATACCAACTTGTAACGACCCAATTTTCGCATCAAAATTTTTTTGTTTAAAAACGTTACTTTAGAAAATATTAATAACCAAAACATCATTCGATCATCCATAATATAAACTGAACCATGTCCGAAAAACCAAAACATACAACTAATCAGAATATCAGAGTACAATCCCAGTAAATCTCGTAAATGCGGAAAACGAAGAGTGTGTGTGTGACATGCTGCTACCGAGCCGGCTCCTTTCCCCTAGCTGAGGAGGTACCTGAAACCAAAACTGAAACCGTAAGCACAAAGCTTAGTGAGCTCCCCCATAATATCCCATACCATACAAGCATTTAACAAATAACATGCAGTTAGGAGATACGGGCCCCGCCCACACCTCACTTTCTGAGAGATACGGGCCCCGCCCACACTCGTGAAGATACGGGCCCCACCCACACTTCGCTATCTGGGAGATACGGGCCTAGCCCACACTCCACCCTCGGAGAGATACGGGCCTCGCCCACACTTAACCGCCAACTCATATCATACAAGTATCACACAGACACCCAGTGTAAACAATTCTATCATACTGGCATATATCGTAATCAACTCAACTAATAGATACGGGCTCGGCCCACACTATCATACTAACGTCTCATCTATACGGGCTGGCCTTGGTGCCTTAGACCCGTTACTACTGGAAGGAAACTCACCTCGAAATAGCTGCTGGTCTGTGTGGGAATTGATCACCTACTACTGCTGCTGCTGCTCCGGAAACTCCCCGGCTGTAATTCCCACAATATACTTAATCATACACTGTTAACTGTCCTTTGGGTAAAAAGACCATTTTACCCTTGGTCTAGCCCTAAGTCAATTCGAAGTCAACTTTTAGTTGACCCAACTCGCCGAGTGGATCTCCACTCGCCGAGTCCCTGACCAGACTATTGTCCTGGGTCCCTGATTCTACTCGTCGAGTTGGGCTATGACTCAACGAGCTCATCTTCTAACCTGTCATTCAACTCCTTCATCCTACTCGCCGAGTTGTATGAACAACTCGTCGAGTTCATCTTCATCCGAAGAACACATATGCTAAGACTCGCCGAGTTGTATGAACAACTCGCCGAGTCTGTTCTTGATCTATGAAGATTGCCTTGGACTCGCCGAGTCAGGGCATTGACTCGCCGAGTCCTATCATGGGTGAGTTCAGCTCCCAACTCACCGAGTCACCCCCTGTGACTCACGACTCAACTCGACACATCATGAAGGGACCAGTCCAGTGACTCGCGACCAGACTCGTCGAGTCACATATATGACTCGCCGAGTCGCAGCCATGCATCCATCAAATACACCGATTTGCTCGATTCCAGTCCATGCCATTCACAGATCTGGGCTTCTAGGACACAATTCACACGTAAAGTTTCCAACTTTACGTGTAGATATTCACCAATATGGATTTTAAGGCTCAAAGTGCACCAAAAGAGGTAGATCTAGGGCTTTCATGCAATATGACCCCATAAAGGCAATAGATCCAAGCTCCAGGAACTAAATCATGCCTAGATCTAAAGGCTAACAGCTTATCATCACCCACAAAGCACAAACAAGCTTGGGGAAGAGCCCAAGAAGGACTCCAATGAAGCAAAAAGGGATTACAAGCTTGAAAACAGAGGGGAAACGAGCTATACCTCAAGGAATATGTTGAAATGACACAAAGATGCCTGATCTCCTTCTCCTCTTCTTGATCTACACCTCTTTCTCCTCAAAACCTTCAAGAACACACCAAGAGCACTTCAATCTCTCAAGGAAATAAGGAAAAAACGATGTTGGGGAGTTCTGGGGGGTGAATGGGGACGAGTTGGGGGCGGAATGAGGGTTTAAATAGGGTGCAAACCCTTGAAACTTAGGGTTTCATCCAGCAGCGGTGACTCGCCGAGTCCAGGATATGGACTCGCCGAGTCGCCCACTTAAACGTGTCCTGAGTCTCGTCCCTACTCGGCGAGTCGGACCTTATGACTCGCCGAGTCCAAGGCTAAAATAGGGCAATGCTCAAATAAAATTCACATACCGGAAACCAGGTGCTACAATATATATATATATATATATATATATATATATATATATATATATATATATATATATATATATATATATAGGGAAAAGTGAATATACCGTTAAGGGTATGTAAGCTTAGGTACCCAAACTCATAATAATACGTCGTTTTGTTTGATATATTTAGTATAATATTGTTAAACTTCAATCCTTAACTTGATTTATATTCAGTATTTTTAAATTTTCACTATTATCTTCCTCTTACATCATATTTTTTTGTCGAACACTTACTAAGCTATATATATTATTGTAGAAAATGACAATTATGTAAGAGTAAGATAAACATGAAATTTATAAAAATCTTTAAAGTAATTCAAGTTAGAAGTTGAATTATAAGAACATTGAATAATTACAATGGCTATATATGATAGGAAACGATATAGTATGGTGTGTTTGGGTACCTAAGCTTATATACCCTTAAGGGTATATTCACTTTTCCCATATATATATATATATATATATATATATATATATATATGTATATATATATATATATATGTATATATATATATATATATATATATATATTATTTAACACACACACACATATGATTATTATATATATATATATATAATAATCATATGTGTGTGTGTGTTAAATAATAAATCATTAAGTATATTATACATATTAATATTAATAACTGAGTTGACCGAGTAGCGAGTACTCGGAGGAGTAATCGGACAACTCGGCAAGTTTTACAACATTGTCCAGAACAACCTCACAATGCATCATCAGAGCCATCTTCTACTGCTGCAGTCGAAGATCAACTTGTCATGGGCCATCGTGAAAATTTTCCATCGGTTCTCCTTCACGACTTCATCTCTCATTCGCGTACAGTCCCGTCTCGCTCACACCCGGCTTCATCGGTTTCCTCAGGTAATCCCTATCCTATAGCTCATTACATTACTTGTGATAAATTTTCTCCCAAATATTAGCATCTTTTAGCCGCCATTGTAGCTATCTTTTAGCCGCCATTGTAGCTGGTCATGAACCCCGTTCGTTTAAAGAAGAAATGAAATATGATGTTTGGCAAAAATCAATGCAAGAGGAAATACGAGCACTTCAAGACAATGGTACATGTATAACGATGGTTGGAGTTATCCTGAATTGGGTATTATCTCATAGATATATGTATTTTGAATTTATTAGTCTTATCTTATTAGTTTGTTTTGGCTTCTGATAAGGACTCTCAGATGTATATATACATGTATAACTATAACTATTAATGAAAGGATTGATTTTCGAATCTTTACCTATGTCAATTGTTTCAATTGTTAATTGAATGGTTAACCAATCTATTATTGAAATTATATTTCTTATATTGCAAAATATTTTTGATAGAATCTCAAGACGCAAAACAAAAAAACAATCTTATATAAATCCCGTTGTTAAGAATCTTGTCCTCCATTTTGGTCACTTCTTTATCATCGTTTAATGTATCAAGGTTTTAGATAGACTTTACCAAACCATTGTTGTAGTTTTAATATTATGAAATAAATTCCAAAATTAGTTGACGCAAATGATTGTCGATTGCTGTTTGCAAATGGGAACCCACTTTACAAGTTTGCGTGTGAATATACAAAGTCAATGACTCAAAGTCAAACCCATATTTAAAAATAAAGATATTTTTGGAAGACACAAAATAGTGAAATACTATGGCTTCTATCACAACATGGATTTGTTTGATTTATCTTCATCCTTATCGATTTTTGATCAATATTCAACAGGTATGTGCACGTAAGTATGTATTGCAACAGCATTATGCAAATTCAAATAAGAAACTCACCTGAAAGAGAAGCTTGAATTGACTAATGGCATCACAGCGAGAAATTTTTCATGTTTCAGGACCTCTCCACCTGCTAAATTCTTTCGATTGGTATGTAAAAGGCATTGTTTGTTTTCGACATGAAAGATTTGCTTCGATTTATTCAGTAACTGATTCGATTCTGTTTTACAGGAGAAACACATTTCATCGAAGATCCCTTGCTGCAAGCCTTGTTCAAGGGGTTTACATTCTGGAAAGGGATCGTCAACGTGGAAGCATTCAACAGGATGCTAATGCACCTCCATGGTGGGAACAATTTCACTTTCAGTTGAATCATGTTCTAGTAGACGATAGTGATTTATCCTACTATGGGGCAATTTTCGAGCTCAAATATGCACATCCATTCTTCTATCAATCAAATCCTCACCCTCCGAGATATGTGATAGCGTTTCGGGGAACAATTACCAGATCTGTAACAAGATCCGACGATATGAAACTAAATATGAAGTGTATTTTTGATAAACTCGAAGAAAGCTCGCGATTTCGTAAAGCTTTTGAAGCCGTTTGGAACACGGCAATGGCGGTGGGGCCAACAAACGTCTGGTTAGCCGGACATTCGTTAGGTGCGTCTATGGCATTGTTGGCAGGGAGGAACATGGCGAAGTCTCGATATCAACTCGAAACGTATCTCTTTAATCCGCCGTTCATCTCGGTTCCAATCGAGAAGATGATAAAAAACCAAACGTTGAAACACGGCGTCCGTATCGCCGGTAGTCTGTTAACGGCCGGAATTGCGACGGCGATGAACCGTCACTGTAAGGATCCAGAAGAAGATCCGTTTGTTGTGTTGTCTGAATGGACGCCGTATATGTTTGTGAATCCATCCGATCCGATCTGTGCGGAATACATTGGGTATTTTCAACATAGGGAGAAGATGGAGGGAATCGGAGTCGGAAGAATCGAGAGGATCGCGACGAGATATTCGATCGGAAGTCTGGTTTCCGGCGCAATGGGGAGGGATTCCGAACCGTTTCATCTGCTACCGACGGCTTATATGACGGTGAATATTAGTCCATCGGAGAATTTCAAACAAGCGCATGGAATTCATCAATGGTGGCAACAACATTTTCAATGGCAATCGAAGCTATACAAATTTAACTAGCGATTTCTTCATCGCTCTTTCCAGTTGCAGTGATTACGAGATCTAAAACGGAATTAATTGATTTTTCCTTTGAGGCACTTGAAGTTGTTTGGACAATTTATATGTTATGTTTACCGCTAATAAATTCCCTTTTGCATGAAGGGTAAAACTGTAAATCCAAGTGACAAATTAAGATACTTTTTAAGAACTATAAATTCACAATATCAATTAAATAAAAGAAAATTACAAATTTAGTCTAATCCACTAATTACTTTGTGGAAAATAGTTAAAAATACCAAATTTTACAATTTTAGCCACTAAAATCGCAGATGGTTTAAACTCATCTGCGATTTCATCAAGCCATCTGTCAATATACAAGTGGCTAAAGCACAGACGAGCTTTAGCCACTAGTACATTCGCAGGTGGTTTATTTATTTATTTATTAATTTGTGTGTGTGTATATATATATATATATATATATATATATATATATATATATCAGTTTTCAAGCCAAAAACGTAGATGTACATAGTCCATCTGCGATTTTCTCTCATTTTCATCTGCGATTTTGATATATATATATATATATATATATATATATATATATTATTTTTTTTACTACGAAATAACTACATCATATATAAACTTTTGCAAAAAATTATCAGTTTAGTTATTATTTCTTTGGAAAATTTGCTTAAAACTTCTCTAAAAAAATGATTGAATATTTGATTTGTCTTAACTGGTGGGAAATGGCAAGTTGTTGAAATAAATCTGGAATACGTATGTCTACAGGTTCTGAATTCGCTTTGATATTTTCTGAGTATATTAGTTATAGTGAATTTGTATCTTTGGTGAGAAGCAAAACCAGTTTGTTAGACAAATATAAAATTAGTCTTCGTTTCCATCATCCTGAATTGAATCAATATATAGCCATGATTGAAGACATGGATGTTAGAATGTTGATAAATATAATCAAATGTAGTGGAAGAAGGGTTGTGAAAGTGTTTGTGGTGGCTGATGAATGTGATGCGGATAAGAAGGGTGGCCAGAGTGGAAATGAGTCGGTTGCTAATTTATGCAGCGACAAAGGGAGTAACAATTCGATAGGGACTTTAAATACTCCTAGTGTACCTCAATTTCACAGTGTTTTCGAAAATGTTAATGTTAGGTATTCATCTATTCACTATGTGGATCTTGAGAATTACAAGTATGTTGGTGACGATGATGTTGATACATATCTTAATGACGTCGGTGGTCGTTGTGTTGATGTTCCCGAACAAGAAGTTAAAGTTATGAATAGGCGTGTAGTAGATAAAAGTAAAAAAGAAAAAAGTTATGATTCAAAAAGATGAAAATGTGCATGTTTACGGGGATTATGTTGATGTTGCTGATGTAACTTTAGATATAACCGACTTAGAAAGCAATTTTGATAGAGATGAGTTGGGTGATGAAGTTAAAGCTAAGTTTCCAGATAACCTTTTTTACGGTATGCCCCATGTATCAACATGTCCAATTGATATTAATAAAGGTATCCCAACACAAATGGTAGACATCAATCTTCAAAAGATTTAATATCTCAGTATATTTAAGAACAAAGATCTTCTAAAACGGGCTATTGGGAAAAAATGTCTTCGAGAAGGTTTTCAAATGAGGACAAGTAGATCCACCAAATCAAGGTATGAGGTTGTGTGTGTTTCGAAAAATTGCTCTTGGTTACTAAGAGCAAAAGGAATTAAAATTCATGACGGACTTTTCCAAGTGAATAAATTTGTTGATGTACACACATGTTCTTCAATAACTTTGCAACCTAATCATTGACAAGCAAACAAATATGTTTTGGGTGAATATCTTGCTGATGTTTTGGCTGAATATTATAGTAGAGTATATCGAGGAAAAGATATTATTAATGATAAGAATGCTCAATTGAATATCAATATCTCATACCATCAGGCTTGGCGTGTGAAGAAATATGCATTGTTGTTGTTAGGGTATGAAAGAGGATTCTTTTACCAAACTTTCGGCTTATTTCCACTATTTGGTCAAACATAATCCGGGTACGGTGACACATATTCAAACTGATGGTGATGACCAGTTTGAGTTTTTTACTTCGCACTTGGTTTCTCGGTTAGTATTATATTTTATTATATTTTTTATTTTTATTGTAACGACCAAAAATTCAAGCCCGAAAATTTCATTTTTTAATTAATATGTTTAATAAACATTTTACCAAAAACATTTTCGATAAAACAACACCATTCAAAATTATAATGTTGTGTCTCAAACCATGACATCAAAAGTAATGAAAATCATAGTACAATCCCAGAAACTCAATGCGGAAACCATGTGTGTGTGTGATGCACTGCTACATCGCCGACTCCTTCCCCTTCAACGAAGAGGTACCTGAAACCAAAACTAAAACTGTAAGCACAAAGGTTAGTGAGTTCTCCCATCATACCACATACCATACAATATCGTCGGTATCTTCGGTAACCTTCATCGGTATCTTTCAACCGATAACCATCATCGATATCTTTCAACCGGTAATTGAGGACTATTTCACCCATACCACTAGCATGCAACAACATATATAAGCATACAGTCAGGCATATCTGGGTACTGACCTACCCCTAGGTCCTAAGGACCACTATCTGGGAAATTAATCCCTACTTCACAAATAACATGCCATCCAGTTAAATCTCATAATAAAAACACATAACTAAACCAAATAATTATCACAAAAATAATCATCTTCTAAATACCCTTTTTGGTGGGCCAGCAGTGTGGCCTTAGACCCACCCCTATTGGAAGGTAACTCACCTCGATGTCATGCAGTGCTTGAATTATCCTCGGTGCATAAGTCGACTCCCTACGACTCCTCAATCCCTACACGACAACCTTCAAGTCAACACACAACACATACAACCCTAAACAGTGTCAGTCTAAGTCTAGTCAAAGTCAACTTCAAGTTGACCCGACTCGCCGAGTTGGCCGGTCAACTCGTCGAGTCCGTCACCCTTTACTCGTCCTTAACTACGTCTCGACTCGTCGAGTTCCTCTATTATATGAACATCGCATGAAACTCATCTGACTCGTCGAGTTGTATGAACACTCTTCGAGTTCACCTTCATCTGATGAACAAGTCCTGACCTTGACTCGCCGAGTTGTATGAACACTCGTCGAGTTTATCTTCAGGCATAAGAAGATTGCCTTGGACTCGCCGAGTCTGTTCTAGCACTCGTCGAGTCCCAAGAACTCTAGTTCCAACACTAAGTCCAATGCATCGGGTCACTCTTTCTTTCCTGCTACAACCCTGCTAACACGCAATTGAGTTCTTTTGACCCTCAACAGATATGGGACTCAAAGCCTTGGACTCGTCGAGTCCCACGAACGGACTCGCTGAGTTGGTCACATCCACACCCTAAATCCTCAACTTCTGATGTACAGCTCATGACCAAAGGATAGATCTAGGTTCCTATAATCGTTCTAGCATGTAAAGTTACAAACTTTACATGCATGCATAGGACTTTGAGTCTAAAAGCCCCTAAAACTAGCTCTTGGGTTGCATGGAGTCTTCCTTTGGTGGAAAATAACCCACTTTCTGCCTTGAGACCCCTCAAAGGACCTAGATCCGAAGCCTTGTCCCCAACCATGCTTGCATTCATGGTTGGCTACCTAAAATGGCTTATAAAAGACCTAAATATCCACAAAATGGGATCTAGAAATTGAACAAGCAAGTTAGCAACTTTATACCTTATGAAGACTGAAAATGAAGCACAAACTCGAACCCCTCTGGTCTCCTCTTGTTTCCTCAAGCTATTCTCCTCCCTTCTTAAGACCACCAACACCAAAATCCACAACAATGACTTAGATTGCTTCAACAACAGCTGGGGTTTTCTTATAGAGGGTTTCAGGGTGCATAAGGGATGATGGAGGTTGCATAAGGTTGCTTAAATAGGGTGCAAACCCTCAGATTCGGGTTTTTATCCAGCCAGGGCCTACTCGTCGAGTCCGGGACCCAACTCGTCAAGTCCATCACTTAAGTCCTGTGTTCTGTCCCGCTTCTACTTGGCGAGTTGGTCCTTCGACTCGCTGAGTCCAAGGCCAAAAATGCAATACACTTTGATATAAAAATAAAAGGAATACGTACCAACACTACTAGAAAAATAGCCTTTTACGACGCGCGAACAACGACACGCGCTGTTTTATGATACGCAATAGTGTGTGCCCTAAAAATAATGTTGGATATCCAAAAATTAGAAGGATTTAGGGCACACATTTTTGCTCGCCCTAAAATAAGTGTTACATTAAAAAAAACACGGAGGGCACATAACATAAAATGCGCGTCCACAAAGTATGTCGCCTTATATTTTTTAAATAAAACGCGGGTCACTTTTTTTTGGGGAAAATGAAATTCCAAAAAGTTTGAAAGTGTCACAACTAGCATTTTTGCTAGGAAATTCTACTCTCAGGTAATTATTCAACTAGTGTCATAACTTGTACTCTACGTGAATACTATACTCTAACCTAGTTCAAATACATCTCATATGTTCAACTAAGGGTTGGAAACCTTAGAAATCTCGGTTCAAGATTTATTATGGGCTAGGATTTTCTTATTGGGTCTAACGAAACAATAAAATTTCAACTTGACTACTTTGGGCCTAAAATGATCCATCTTATTTATAATGGGCCTCATTGGGCCATAACAACTCCAATTAACCTTATTGGACCAATAAATCAATTCTTTTATTCTTTTGGGCCGTGAACTACCTTAAAGGTCCAATGGGCCGAAAATTAATATCGGGCTTATGAGATTCGATCAACACCAATAATTTGGGCCCAAAATCATTTTTTTTTCTCATTTCATCAAGCCCAATCTCGGCTCAACTATAAATATATATATATATATATATATATATATATATATATATATATATATATATATATATATATATATATAAAGGGTGCTTAAGAGTTTGACACCTCATTTTAGTCTAGTGGATATCCATGCATAATTTGCATGTATCTAGGAAGCATCTACCAAACTTTTCACAAGACAAACTCCCATTATCTCACCCTCCCTCTACCTCTCGGCCAAACACCCAAAAACACCACCTCCATTTCTTTCTTTCAAACTCTCTCAAGAACTCTCCTCATCTTCCTCTAAATTTTCGAGTTTTGGTGTGTAGATTCAAGAGGATCTTCATTTAGATCATTAACTTTGGTAAGTTCTTACTTAGATCTATGATTTAACTTCTTAATCTCTTCAAAAATCTCCTCTTACCACTTCAAATTCGTGACCATGCTCCCTAGAACTCATCAAGATTCGAAGATCACTTCAAGAAGCCAAATAGAGTCATAACTTACACCACCTTCTTCTTATCTTCATCAAAACTGAAATCCAAACCCCAAGGTGAGTTCATACCCCCTTGATTTCTGTTTTCATTTGTTTTTGGGGGGGAGAATACAAGTCATATGTGTAGGTCTATGTATTTATGCTTGACTATGTGTGTTTTCTTGAAACATTTGGTGATTATGTGTTGATTCCGTCACTAATCTAAAAAGATGTTAAGAAACTTGAAGTGTATCACTAGGATCTCCATATGAATCATGAGAAAAGTATGCTTTATCACATATAATGCATTTAAACTTTTAGATCTGGGATTTGTACACTTGAAATAGCAAAAATGAGTGTTGTATTCAAAGATCTATAAGCTAAACTTACAAAACAGCCCTTGACAGGAAAGTTTTGGTCCAATCTCGGACTGTTTTGACCATCCAAATGGAAGTATTTTTCAAAACTGTTTTACATGGATAAAGTTCAGGTTTATACCTTTAAAATGACTACTCGCACGTTTTCATACGATTTTTCTACAATTTTTGGCGAATTTTACAAAACTGCCTATCATATTTGAAATAATTTCGGACCAACCTGTGAAGATGAACAATTTCACACTTGTTAGAAGCCATCAAAAATTATGAGAAAATTTTGGAACAAAATAGACAAGATTTCTAAACTTTTATAGTTTACGGATCCAATTTTCGACTTATGATGATTTTTCTACAAATTTTCAAACAACTAGGTCGAAAAAGTTCAAAAATCAGAAAATATGCGTTTTCACATAACTCAAGTTAAGAATGTTATTTTTGACAATAAGGGATTTCAAAATGTTGTTTTCACTACAAAATAGTTATCAAAACAAGTTTTGAACAAAATGGAGACCAAAGTGTTATTCTTATAAAAATTGGGCCTTAATCCTAAATTTTTGGCTTATTGGGCCAAGAGCATCATTTTACAAAAGTGGGTTTTAGATTTCAATCATGTAAATAATCAATACCAAAACAAACAAAACAATAACTAACACGAACCCGACACGATGAAATACTAGTACCTCGCTTATCGACGAAATACAATACATTACAATACCAAAAGTCGTTGTCAAACGAATTGGTTCGGTCTCGAACCAATAACAATCCGAAACTACTAACACGACACTATGACATTACGACATTACGATTCATAACTAATAACGATTGGGAAGTCACTATACATACGAGTGTGCACAGACGTCTACGCACCATCTTTGGGCCCCAAAAGTGTAAAATCTTGTTTGTTGAGCCTAGCTAGCCCAATGACCTGATCTTAAGGCCCGAAGACCTCTCTCTTACGAAGTGTTGGGTTTTACCGATCCGACATAACGTAAAAGGACTTTCAATGGCAAACATGCTGCTGGTCCCCAAGGGTCCTTCAGTGCTGCTAGTAAAGTCTGTAACTCATGATTGAGGGTTGGGCTTCGGGCCCTTCGCAATTGCAATGGTCTTGAACGACGCGGGGAAATACCGAGGGTTACGCACCTTCTTTTCTTCCCTCCGGTCGTGGGACTACACAAGTCCGGGAGGATTGAGTTGTGTGAAAAATTACGAGTGACGCCTAAAGGATCGCTTGTAAGGTTGTTGATTGGACGTTTTCATTAACGCACGTCACAACACTTCACCACCCACTGTATTCTCAATGCCTCCGGAGCTCAACGGTTTCCTCTAAAGCAACGAAACAACGGTACACAAACTAAGTAAAGCAAAGTGATAGGAAAACGTCGGGTTTTCCTAGGATTTTCAACTAATACATTTACGAATTTCATGCCGAATTTTACAACTCGTACGCTTACATCTATAGAAAACAAACAAGCATACTTACGGATCCACACATTTTTTTTTCTTTACCATACTATTTTCAGAAAATATCGGATTTTCTGGTGGTTTTCGAAACGATACAAACATTGGATTTCAAACATTACTTATGAACTCACCAACATTTCATATGTTGACGTTTTTTCAAAATACTTGTATTCTCAGGTAACAGATAAGTCGAAGGGATAAGTGTACTCAGTGACGTTTTGCTGCTTGTTAAATTAATACCGAACAATCTACTTTTTGGGCATGTAATGTTAGGGAACAATGTACTAAATGTAAACGCTACCAGTTGTATTATTCCAATGCTTGGTGATGTATAATGTTATGTTTCATGTATATTCATTGTGATGGTATTCAATTGAGTCACAACAGTCCTCGGACGTTTCCGCCGTCTGGTTCGGGGGTGTGACAAAAAGGCCCGCCATGTTCCTACCTTCTTTCCACCGTTCTTCTCTCCCTTACTCAAAATACCCAAAAAAAACCCTAATATACTCATCGCTCCTCTTTTCTCCCACAGCAAACTTGCACCATCACCAAATCTCTGATCTCCGACCAGCAAAACGTCTCCTACCGATGTCTCCACCTACTCTCTGCCCTCTCACTATTTCTCTCAATTAAAAACGCAAGATCCCTCAATCAGAGAACCATGGCTACTTCTCCTTTGTCCCACACCAGTTGGAAAAAAGTGAGGAGTCTCGAGCCTAGCAGTTGATATTCACACGCCCTCATAAATTGAAGGAATCAGAACATTGTCGACATCAATTCGTTAATCATTACTAGAGAAATCAGATACGCCATCTGGTTGATGAGTCAAGAGAAATCACATACATCGTCGCTTTAGCAATCATCCCTCCTTTTAACCGTAAGTTTTCAATCTTACACTTTACAAATATCATATAAACATCTCTCTCTCTCTCTCTCTCTCTCTCTCTCCTGCTATACCTTGATGAATTATCACATACAGATGAAGGAACTAATTTCTGAAAGCCAGCTATCGGGAGAGTCAGCACGGTTAATTGGGTGTTCAAATGGTGTTTCGATATCATCTTCCCACCAGCAAATCTCTATTAAAGTTGTTAAGAGTAATCCATTTGAGTTTGGTCATATATTTTTTGTTATTAATTTAGGTGGAGACTGTGTTCCATGAGTTTGGTCATGCATTTCTTCAGCACACGCTAAAAAGACAAGATGAAGGGCTTGTTGCTGGTATTCGTGGCATAGAGTGGGATGCTGTTGAGTTACCTTTCCAGTTCATGGAAAATTGGTGCTACCGTAGGTATATATATATATATATATATATATATATATATATATATATATATATATATATCCAGTTTCAAGATGTTGTTCAACTGCTGTAGGAATGAGGTGAGGGTGGCTGATGAGAATTTGTGACAGGAATTGTCCGATTGGGGATTCCAACTCAAGTGGGGCAATTGGCGCATCAGATCCAACAGAATCAGAAGATAATGAGGCCTTTATTGCAATTCTCTTCTTTTGAATATGAAAAGATGCACTTTTCAGTCCTAATCTGGGATGTGAAAATGAAAGGAACCCCTGCTTAGCCAACAAAACAAAGTAAAATTCAGTTACAACACTTACCCAAATATAGCATTCTACCTTTAATTTTTCTCATCAAGACATAATGCTTTAAATAATCTACCCAAGGATAATAGCAAAAATTGTTATGGATGGACTGTATAGGTGTACAAATGAATTTAAGAAAAAGTCATTTTCAAAGGGTTCTTTTGAAGAACAAAGTAACCATGGGTTTGGTTTAGGTTTTGCAAGTTTCAACCAGATTTTAAACAAACAAAAAGACTACATACATTTTCAAACTTAAAACATGTTGTAACTCTTTATTTTTATTTTTTTAACAGTGATTTAATCTTTTTTATCCAAAAGACAACAGGAGGCTAGGTAGTTAATCAATCATCAAAGACTTTGTGTCACTTTTCTTGATGTTTTGAAATTTTATATTTACAAATTTCATGCCTTATTTCAGTTATATTATTATCATCTATTTTCTGCCCTTTCTAATCCGGCAAAACTCTACAATGACCTTCGATGGAATGTCACAAGGCTATAAGGTTTTAAAGTTGTGATGCGTGTTAGATGCAGTCAGGTAAGAGCCTAAGCTTACTGGAGGGCATTTACATCTTTTTGCTTTGTTTATTTGTTATTCTTTTATTTTAAGTAGGGACTTTAAGTACAAGAATACTTAAGAAACTTCTGTAAATGTATTCCTATAGATGTTGACTTACCTGGGATTTTATACTATCTCTAAATATAAACCTACATACATATATTATATATATGTTTTTCATTTTTGTTAAATTTTTAAATGAAAAATGTTATTTTTCAGGTTGATTGTGACAAATCACTAATGGTAACATTGAAAAATGATGACAAACTAACTGATGGCACAAAATGTTCTTTCCAGGTATATAATTTCTATTTCTTTCTCATACAAAACCACTATATTTTTCTATACTTTTCAAATTATAATGTCTTGAATTAATGTACATTGCTATTTTATCTAGTGTGCACTTCTTTATACTATTGTATACGGGTAAAGAAGAATACGTGTGTCCACCTTATCAGAACCATGAACCACCATGCTTCAAGAAAGAGGTTACAAACTTTTCATCTGATTTAAAGGTATGCTAGAATCACTCGGTTAACAAACCCGTATACTATTAAAATATACATATAATGCTAAAATATTCTATTAGTAGATAACATATTTCATCTGGTGTCTGTTAGGTTTATTCGTACCGCAAGGTACTACCATACTACCACAGCTATCCCAGGATTATCGTACCATAGCTTGCTATAGGTTGGAAGTAGTATTACATCTTATTTTGCTAAAATTACTTATTTTCCCTTAGCCTTGATCTTATCTTTTTTTAATTTGTTGTTACAAGCTTTGGATATTTAGAGAAGCCTTAACCCAAATATGGATATTTAGATAAGCTTTGATGTTATCTTTTTTGTTGTTACAAGCTTTGGTGCCACTATTTTTGAAAATTCTTGTGTCTGCCCCTCAAGTTATACTTGGATGCTATCTTATTTAGCATATATAGATGTAACTGTTGTCCTTTTAATGTGTTAAGAACCAAGTTTTATTCAGTTAAGTTATCTATAGCACCAATCAATATTGTTCCTCTATTTTTTCTTGTTTCTGTTGTTCTAATTCCTCTTTTCTTCTCCCTAGTTCTTCTGTTTTTCCTTGGTGAACAAGGTACAGGTACAACTACGAATATCGTTGATTACATATTCAACAAAAGTACTGCTATTACAATTGAGAAACTTTTTACAGATGTTGAAAAGAGTCATAAAATCTTGAAACTCCTTATAAACTCGTTATTGAAGAATAGTTGTTAGTAATTGAGGGTAAACTTCATCGCCTCTAGTACATATAGTAGCAGGTAGGTGTGGGCTTCTTTCTCTTTAATTTTGTTGGTCTTTGTCAAATACCAATTTCATTCTAGTTAAACAACATATGTGTTACTTTTTCAACATGTTTGTAGTTTATATGAATCTGTTGTAGGGTTGGGAAGACCTCTCTGATGAACCAATAAGCTCTTCGCAATGCTGGTGAGATGAAGCTTCCAATACAATTCCATTTGTTATTACTGTTGGAATATAATCTAGACTTAAGGGTATTTTGGTAATTATGTTAGAATTCTGGAAATTATATCACTATTTAATAATTTAGGGATTAGATATAAGCAACTGTTATAGAAGTTAAGGTTTTAGGAAGTCTATGATTGAACTGTGGTCACTGAAGAGTTGCAATGTTAGGAATAAAAGTCACAATGGTTTGACTTGTATTTGTATGTCTTATGTAACTTTGTAACTGATCTTCCTTGAAGTCTATAATAAAATTTTGGTTTTGTGTTTTACAATTCTTCTTCTCTCCCCTTCGTGTAATAATGTTCTTTCATGCTCTTTTGTGATTATGAGACATTAAATGCAAATTTAATTTGAAAATTAGTAAATCAATAAATAATATTTTTTTTAAACATTTAAAATTATGATACGCAAAAATGCGTGTCATCTTCATTTATGACATTGGCTTTCTTGACAGGGGCTTTCTTGATATGCATTGCGAGTCATTAACATGAGCGTCGTAAGGTTACGACACGCGAATAATTGTCGTCTTCCTTTATGACAGGGCCTTTCTTGATACGCATTGCGTGTCGTAAACGCGCATCGTAAATGCACGTCGTCTATAGACGACGCGCAAAACCGCATCGTCTCTCTTTATGATAGGGCCTTCCTTGACGCGCATTTGCGCGTCGTCTGAGCCTTTTAGAGAGACGACGCAGTTTTGCATGTCGTCTGAGCCTTTTACGACGCGCAGTGAGCGTCGTAAAAGGTTGTTTTTCTAGTAGTGCAAGAACCAGGTACTACATTTATTTTGGTGCATTTGAGTAGATATGAAATGTATCGTAGGTACGCGCTTTTGTTAATTTTTGTAAACCGACCCTTGTAGTAGATGGAGCCCACCTAAAGGATGAGTTCAAAGGCACCACGTTACTTGCAATTAATAAGGACGGACAAAACCAAATATTGCCAGTTGCATATAGTATATGCAAAAACGACTGTACAGATTCTCGGTCATGGTTTTTTCAAAAACTACATGATTGCATAGGCAATATGGAGGAGCTTATAATTATATCTGCCAGGTCTCCATCTATAGCGAAATCTGTGCCAACGTTTTTCCTCACGCTCATCACAGAATATGTGGTGTCTATTTGTATTTCAACGTAGTAGCTAGATACGGGAAGAGTAAGACAGATAAAGGAATTTTTTGCAGGCTTGTAGGGCGTATACAATTGATATTTTTGATGCTGTCATGAAACTTATGAAAAAGACAAAAGAACCGGTACGGGAATACTTAAAAAGTATAAATCCTGAACTTGGTCTAAGGCACATTTTAGAGGAAACTGATACAATCTTATGTCATCTAACAGTGTGGTGTCTATAAATGCATTATCTAGACATGCACGTAAGGTGTCGATACTTATGTTGATCAATTTTTTTCGTGCAACAATGGTGATTTCAAATACATAACTTTGCAGGTATTAAGTTTTAATATTAACTTTTTTGTTATATTTTATTGATCTTAACTGTGCAGTTTTGTATATTTTTTAAGCGGAAACAACAACAACACTCACCCCTTGGGCCGATGATATTGTAAAAGAAAACAAAAAATCTTTTATTAATTGGGATGTTTCCATGATCTCAAGTACGAAATGTGAGGTAAAAAAGGGGGCACAAAACGTGATTGTTGATTTCCAACAAATGACATGTACATATAGGCATTGGCAACTTGATGACATACCTTGTGGCCATGTCTTAAGAGCGTTAACAGTCAACAATTACCAAGATTGCTCAAAGTTTGCATTAAATGCTTACTATACCAAAACAATGAGGAAAACGTATGAGGAATCAGTAAACCCTTTGCCAAAGCCATCCGAATGGGAGATCCCCGATGTTTTGATGATTGTTAAGCGATCTATAATGGATAAACGTCAGTTAGGCAGGCCAAGAAACACAGACTGCATTCCATCCCAATGTGAGAGTCCAATTTGAAAAGAGTGTTCTACATGTGGTCAAGCAGGACACACGATAAACAAGTGTTCTGGAAGGGCGTCCGGTAGTGGAGCACGTCGCACGGGAATTCCTACTACAGAAACGACATTTAATATTGGTGGTTCTTCGAGCTGGTCACAAAGATATGACACCGATTTTGATATAAAACAACCTTAAATTGAAGAGTTGCTAACTTATTATGTATTGTAATGTTTTTATTAAATCTTATAAGATGTTGTTATGCTTTCATATTTTAATTTAGTTTGCAGATTATAACAACATATGAAGCTTTTATATTTTGATTTAGTTTGCATATTATAACAAAAAATGAAGCTTAACGGTAAACAAACATGTTAATCTAAAAAAACACCAAACCCAACTCATGATAATGTTACAACTATTTTTTAACTAATTATTAAACTCAGGGAACTGCAACGAGTACTTCTCTTTCTCGATTGTTATATAATCATCTCTAATTCTCATTTTATCTTCCAAACAATCCTTTTGCACCCGAAGTTGTATCATCTATGTGTCCTTGTCAACAATCCATTTTTCAGTCATTTTGATTGTCTTCTTAGTCTTTTTTATCCATTCTTCATGCTCTTTGATTTTCTTTTTATTGAGGTCTATCCCTTCTTGAGCTTGTTTGCATTCCGATAGAATAACATTACGACGTTCACTGAAAAGTCAGGATGACTCTTTATCCTGTTTTTATTGTTCTTCAACCTTTTTCAATTCATCAAAATTTTCATCTAACATATATGAGCTTGTTGAAGAGGTTGTAAAAAAAGGGTCGACTGGATCACAGTAGTAACAATCTACTTCGTTGCATGAGCAAATTTCAAACTTTTCGGAGGAACTCATAATAAAGTTGAGATTTTATTTAGTATTTTTAATAAGAAAATGTTGGTATAAGTCGCATTTATACACACTAGTAATCTCCAAATCATAGTCTAAATGCAATCATTTCGTAGTAAAAGTTGTAATACATAGTCAAACTTCAAAATGACTACACATTAGTGACAAGTCACTATAGTAACCTGCAAATTGTAGTCAAACTTCGAAATGACAACACATAAATGACATGATAAGTCACTGCAATAACCTCCAAATCATAGTCCAAATGTAACCATTTCGTAGTTAGATTTGTTAATTCCTATTTTTATTAATATAAATACATGTTTAAGCTCTACGAAACGAAAACCCTTATCATATAAACGAAAACCCTTATCATATAAACGAAACCAACTCCTAACACGATGTTGGCTTAATATAAATAGATTTGTTAATTCCTATTTTTATTAATGTCATCGAATGCAGCATCTTCTTCGAATGAACTACCTGGTTCCAATTATGAACGATCATGGACGCTAAACAAGGTGTTGGTTCTAACACGATGTTGGCTTAGTGTTAAGGAAGGTGTACTATTACTGACTTTCCTGCATTAACTAGTAGGTGATGAATGGACCCAAATAACAGCGTTGTTCAACAATGAGATGGGAGAATGAAAACACCGACAACAATCAAATATTGTCAGTAAATGGATGGATGTAAAGGAAGAAGTCACATGGTTCAATCGAGCGTGTAATTATGCGAAAAATTCGAATTTTTGTTATGTAGAGGACGAACAGTTCTTGGAAGATGTTAAAGATTTTTACATTTTGGAGCGTGAAGGCAATGAATTTGATTATGAGGACGTTTGGAAGGTTGTTAAAAATAATAAGTATTTCAACTAGACAACTCTATTTCCGTTAAAAATAACCCATGGAATTGTTTTAAGTTTAATGCTTTGTTTGGTAGTAATGTTTGATGGAATTGTTGTTAGTTTAATGGTTCATTGAATTGTTGTTAGTAATGCATTGTAATGTCTCGTTAAAAATAATGCAACGAGTATTTATAATTAACATTAAACAGAGGAGGTGCATCTAATTCAAACATAATACATGAAAATAACCTAGTACAAACATAGAAATACATATTAAATAAACAAGACATATTTCAAAATATTCCAAGGGGCTTCAAAATGGAATTCCGATCCGTCACTTAATGATTTGTATTCCTCCTTAGCAGCTTCCAAGATGACCTCCTCAGTAGCATTTAACCGGGCGTCGTCAATTTTGGTATAAATATCATTGAATAATAGAACTTCAGTTTTCTTTTCATACCATTTCGCTAAGATATTCAGTTCGTCACGATGGGTTGTTGTAGTCATTCGATTTTCAACGTTGAAGATATCGGTTAAACGAGTCCAAAACATTGGATCGTTCAACTTGCTGGTCTCGTACTACGCCCCGCTTTATCTATCCTCTCGTCCAACTCCTACATTAAAATTCAAACATTATAAATATTAACGAAAGGCGCCTTAACATTTAACAATTAAAATCGTATTTGTAATATATATAATAATCTTGTCGTCTTCAATATCACCAAAAACAGTTTCATTGGTTTTTTTTTTATTCATCGACTCATCTTCTACAACCTACATTTTCAGGTATAAAATATTTTAAAAAAAGTACAAATATGTTAACAAATTTTATAAAAAATTTAGGTTGTAACTAACCTTTCACCAAAATTTGTTTGGATTACTGTAGGTTCCTCGAAGTTGATGTTGTTCCATATGTTTTCATTATCCACTTCTTCTATAAACACCTCAGTAGGTTCTTGGTTCATAAACACAGTTGCTCCAGTGCATGTAGTCGTTTCAACACCTCCTCTAAGCTTGGTTTCCAACTAGGTCCACCTATACCGTGAGAGAGACCACCAGAAGACATATTAGACGAAGATGTGTCTTGTCTCCTAAAATGGTCCCGTACTGAGGATGGAACTGAGTTCCGTTCACCATATACATACTCTTGAACTGACATATAATAAGAATACGTCGTCTCATCATCACTCGGTGACATGTTATTTCCTGAGCGTCGTCCCTCCTAAAACAATTTAACATATTAAAAACGCATATAAAAGTGTAATAAGGAATTTTTTTAAATTAAAATAATATTTACAAACCTTTATCATTTCAAAAATCTTGTTCTCATCAACCAATTTCAAATTTTTTGTACTACTTCATCGTTTCATACGAGGTGTGTCTCGGTTTTTTCTTAACGCAAATCCACCAGCACGAACAGCTGGAAACATATCATATACTCATATCTACAATTTTCACAATTATAGTAATAAAAATTAAAATAACTAACATAGAAATAACATCTTATTTAAAATAATAATAAATTTGTATACTCTAAATGGCATCGTAAATCCTGAAATGGAGTATTTAAAGGTTTGACGACGCTCCGGCAGTGAAAAATATCTATCTATCTTGTTCCACGTATCCTTAAGGTCGTCATAGGTAAACTCCCAAAGATAGCTACCCCAAGCAAAACTGCCAAAAAAATATTAATTATAATATACATTACCATTAATAATATGATTTTTCAAAGTAAACAAAAAATACATGTTCCACACATCCAAATTCTCGGCCAAAAAAAAACCAGTCTTGCACCACCCAGTCATTTATTTATTTTCCCAAAAATCCTTCACACAAAACGTATATAAGACAGATTCTAACTGCATCATCGTCGATAGCTTCTAAGAAGGAATTATTAAAAATAAAACTTTTCAGGTCATAGATTTTCGACAAAAATGCAAAAATGGTCCCTGTGGTTTGGCATTTTTTGTGAATATGGTCCAAAACTTTTAAAAATTGTATTTTTGGTCCTTATTGAGAGGTTCGTTTGTGGAAAAAGTCCCTAAAGTTAACTTCCGTGTGTTTGTGGCTGTTAAACCCCTCACGTGCATTGCACATGAGGGCATAAATGTCTTTTTACTTGAGTGACCATTTTTACAATTCCTGAAATAAACCCACTTATTACCGTCTTAGCGCCATATTACACAAAAAATATTTTGTCCAAGGTGTTATCTCTTGCACTTCCATCTTCGTCGTCATTCATTTTGAATGCAAAAACCCTAATCAATATTTGGTCCAAGGTGTTTACTTGTTTTTGCTATTCAACTGTAAATGGTGTTCGTAATGTGGGCGATTAGGCTAAAAGGCGAGACGTATGACATCACAAATTAATATGGTAAGTTTCACTTATCCTCTGTTTACAAAATTTTCTTGGGTTTCTTGATGATCTGAAGAACAGAGCCAAAAATACAAACATCTGATAATTTTTTACTTAATGTTTTTTGTGTCTTGTTGAGCGTGTACCAACAATGTTCACCATAAAGCTACACCATGGTGGAAATTTTACCAAGCTTCCAAACACGAAATATGTTAAAGGTGAAGTGTGATATATTGATTTAGTAGACATTGATGAGTTCTCAGTTCATGAACTAGACGCAATGATGCTAGAGCTAGGTTACTCTGTACCCCCAGTAATATATTACCATTTTAGGATTCCTCGTGAAGACTTGGATTTTGGTCTTAGAGCTTTAGGGAATGATAACGATGTCTTGAATTTGGCTCAATATATTGGAGATAACAAGGTCATTGAAGTGTATACAAAACATGGACAAACTAATTTGCTGACCTATTTTATGTCTCCAAAAGGAAAGCAAAAAGTTATTATTAAGGAGCTCTGTGATGGTGATCTTCCAAAAGAAGCAAATGTACCTCAAGTACTAGCAAAGGATAAAACCCCAATAATAGATGAAGCTAATCATCAAGCACAATTGGCAGGGTATATGTCCTTGATACTCTTTGACAGAGTCCCTACACAAGTTTCACCAGAGTATAGAAGAAATGGAATGGTGAACTCATTAGTTGGTCAAAGTTCTTGTGCCAAGAAGCTTCGTTTAGTTGAATTGGATGATGTAATAGAAGATCAAGGTGGTGATCATGCTAAATTGGAGGATGTTTTACAAGATCAAGGTGGTGAGAATCCTAAATTAGATGATGTAGTACAAGATCAAGCTAGTGAGCATGCTAACATGGATGATGTGCTTTAAGATCAAGATGCTGAGCATGCTAACATAGATGACGTGGTACAAGATCAAGGTGGTGACCATGATAACTTTGATTATGATGACTTTCACTATGAGAACTTTTCTCATGATCACTTTAATACTTTTGATGGGGAATATTATCAACCACCAGAAGATGATAATTTTGAAGACCATCAGTCTGAACACGAAAAGTCTGCTGACAGTGATGATCTTGGGAAACAATCAGAAGAATAGTATGATGAACTTGTTGATGATGAAATCAATGTATCAGAAGTGGTGGTGGATATGACTGACTTTAACCTCAATCTTGATAGGGATGATGGTTGTGTTCAAATGGATGGGTTTCATAACGGGGTTGGGACAAATGATGAACATGAGGACATAGAAGTCATTGACAATGATAGATGAGATTTTTTAGATGAAGGGTCAGAAGATGCAAGGAAAAGAAGATATGTTCTTAAGAATTTGGCTAAGGAGAAAAGATGCCATCTTGGCAATGTCCATAAGGCCAGTTTTTATGTTGGGAAAAAGTTTAAATCAAAGAAAGATTTAAAAGAAAAAATTGACATGTATGCATTAGAAACTAGGAGGAATTTATATTATAAAAAGAATCACAAGCTTAGACTTCGGGCATTGTGTAGAGACGTAGTCCCTATCATGAATGCAAGTAGGGTGGTAGACCTTAGTACCAAAAATAAAAGAAAGGGCAAAGAGGTAAATTCAAATAAAGTAAACTATAATTGGTTCCTTCATGCTTCTAGGTCAAACACAGAATCTCCCTGGTTTGTAAGGACATTAAATGACAACCATACTTGCCTTCAAAGTAGGAAGATTAGAGCTTGCACTGCTAATTTTATATCCAAGCAAATCATGGACCAAATCGACACAAATCCAGGGATTCCTCTTCGAGCATTGCAAGAACAACTTCCAAAAGGACTTCGAGGTTGGTGTTTCTATTAACAAAGTATTCAGTGCCAAGGCTATTGCAACTAAGATCGTGGAAGGTGACTATACGAAACAATATGAGATATTGAGGGACTATGTCCTTGAATTGCAAGCAACCAATTTTGACACAACTGTCAAGATTGATGTTTACAGTGAACATAACCCATCAAACCCAACGAGGAGATTTAAAAGAATCTACATTTGCTTAGGTCTTCTGAAGAAAGGTTTTAATGCTGGCCTCAAGGATCATTTGGGTTTCGATGGTGCGCATATGAAAGGACCATTTCTTGGGCAGGTTCTAACAGCAGTTGGGTTGGACTCTAACAATGGTATGTACCCCTTGCTTATTCCATTGTTGAGACAGAGAACAAAAGTAGTTGGATATGGTTCTTGTAGTGTTTAGGAGAAGACTTGGATCTTGGTTCAAACTCAAACTTTACTTTTATCACAGACCGAAAAAAGGTATCTCTTTCTAAGTTGTATTATTAATTAGTTTTTATTATATAAACTAAATACTTAATTATTGTTATTGTTTTAGGGTTTAATACCAGCAATAGCCCAACTATTCCCATGTGTTGAGCACAAGTATTGTCTCAAGCACATACATCAGAACATGAGAGTGAAATGGAAATTGAAAGAATACAAGGATCATTTATGGAGATGTGCAACTGCAACCACTGTACCTGAATTTATACATTTCATGAGAGAATTTAGCAACTATGACAGGGAGGCATGTGAAGGTCTTAGAAAGATTCCTTCAAAACATTGGGAAAGAAGCCATTTTACAGGTACATAACTTACCATAAATTACTATATGTTAAATGTGGACTTGTACTTAAAACAATATGCTGTTATTTTTAACAGGCAGAGCAATCTCTGATATACTGTTAAACAAACTTTGTGAGGTATTTAACAACAAGATAATAGAGGGAAGAGATAAGACTATCATAGGTTGTTTGGAGTATATTAGATAATACTTGATGAAGATAATCTATAATGTTATGAAGGTGATGGACAAGGCAAAAGGGCCTTTAACACCTACTGCAATAACCATATTGGATGTAAACAAATCTCATGCATTACATTACATTGCTAGGTGGAATAGGGGTGAGAAATACCAAGTCACTGGGGCATGGCAAGATTGAAACACCGTAAATTTCCAAAACAATTTTTCGCATTTATATAAACATAATTCATTTGTAAATCATAAAAATATCATTGTTTGAAACTCAATTTATAACATATAACAATCCCAAGATCTCATAACATAAAAATCCCGTGTGTGTACTGATCAAGTCGGCGCCTTCCCGCGATCCTCACTAGTACCTGAAACATATAACACAAAACACTGTAAGCACAAAGCTTAGTGAGTTCCCCAAAATACCACATATAACACATATTAGCCACTCGAGGCTATAACTCTGTGGGTCCGTGCACCCAATACTCTGTGAACCCTCAGGTTCTAACTCTGCAAGCATGCACAACATAAATCACATAGAAGAATGCAGTGCAACAAACAATATATATAAAACACTGTATCACATAACTCTATTTACCTACTCAAGGTAAAGTATAGTGAGAAGACTCACCTCGCATATCTCGGTAACTCGTAAATCCCTGAAATCACTAGTGTTCGATCTCCCGAGCTATAGTCCTCCTATAACACAATACATCTCTAATTAACACTTTCCTAACTAAGGTTGACTAACCCTATCAAGTCAACACCGGTCAACTCTGGTCAATGGTCAACGGTCAACTCAACTCGCCGAGTCTGGCGTGGACTTGCCGAGTCTCTACGAGTACCCGATTCCTCTAAGTCCCTTCTGACTCACTGAGTCACTCACCCAGCTCGGTTACTCAACCCCTGGTTTGAAATCCCTGAACAACCCGCACCAACTCGTCGAGTCTGCCAATGGACTCGGCGAGTGCATCCCATGCACAACCCCAAATGACCTTCTGAGGTAAGATCTGTTCCACTAACTCATAGATCCAGTCCTTCCAAGCTTATTTATCACGTAAAGTTCATGTCTTGGCACTCATATCACACCTAATGACTCATAAATGGTGTTTTGACCTCAAACACAAAGATCCCAAACCAAAACCTCCATGGATTCATAAAAAGCTTGGACAAAGGGACACTCTGGACCTCCAAGGGTCCAGATCCAGAACCTAACTCGCTTAAGGGACCAAATGAGCACTAGATCTAGCCACAAAAGGGCTCAATAAGCCCTAAATCAATATAAACACCACCTCAATAGAAACGGGTTCAAAAGTGGCACCTCAAATGTGATGTTCTGGACCTCAGATCTTCAGGAAGTTAACCCTCTTGCTTCCTCTTGGCTATAGCTTCCTTTCACTTGCTAGACAACACCACCAAGGTTAACAATGGCTTCTTCTCTCACTCCAAACGCTCAAGCTCACTAGGGTTTCTCTCTGGGGACTGGTGAGCACAAATTAAGGCCATAAGGCCCTTTAAATAGGCCCCAAACCTGATAAATTAGGGTTTCATTAAACAACACGGATTAGTCGAGTCCATCAATGCGACTCGTCGAGTCCGATCATTAATCCGGATGAGAAATCGTGTCTCTACTCGGTGAGAGTACGCACCAACTCGCCGAGTTATTCCATAAAACTCCAAATAAAATGAATAAATATAATACCTGAAATTCTAGATGTTACATTTCTCCCCCACTTGAATCTGACTTCGCCCTCGAAGTCTCATCCCTAAAACAGCTCTGGATGCTGATCCCGCTTCTCACGTTCTGGCTCCCAGGTCAACTCAGATCCTTTCCGATGTTGCCACAGAACCTGTAGCAGAGGCACCTCCTTGTTCCTCAGAACCTTGATTTTCCATTCCACAATCGCAACTGGTCTCTCCGCGTAGTTCAGGCTTGCATCCACCTGAATGTCCTCTAACAGCACTACCGCCAACTCGTCGGCTATACACTTCCTCAACTGAGACACATGGAAGGTATTATGAATCCGCTCCAATTCCGCAGGTAGCTCCAAGCGATATGCTACCTTTCCCACCCTCATGATTACTCTGAACGACCCGATATACTGGGGCCCTAGCTTTCCCCTCTTCCTGAATCGAATCACTCCTTTCCAAGTGTTGGATTAATGTCTAAGTCCATAACTATAATTGGTAAAACTTGACCCGACCCGGCATGGTCCATTTGGGTTGCATGGCATCATGCACTTGGATAGACTAAAATGAGAGAAATAACACTTAAGGTTTGTTAATATATTATAAGTTCTAATATATTAATAAGGTTATTTAATTAGTATTGATCAAGAATTAATTTGGAATTAATTAAGTGATCAAAAGGAGACTAATTAAATATATGGGTTGATTGTGTAAATCATTCATTCTTATATATGTGGGCTTGTGATCCAAGATTCCTTATGTTGGACTAAGTCCATGGGGTGACCCATGGATACTCCATGGAGGTTAAAATCCATGGAGCATAAGGAATGGGTAAAGTCATGAGTTACATGGTGTAACCCTAATAGCCACCATATAAAAGAAACCCATGGCTCAAGAAATCGAGACTATGTATGTGTATGAGGGCTAGACGATTTCATGAAGTGTTCTAATTTCTCTCTAAGTTATTCCAAGTGCTTATGGTGTTGTGTGAACCATTTGAGGTGTCACACTTGGGGCACTAGGCACTCAAGCTTCATGAAGACAAGCACTATCAAAGAGGTATGTATTCTATCTTGTTATATCCATTATTTTGTATGCTAGATTATGATAATACCTTGGATGTTCATATTTGCATGTATAATAGAGAAAACATAGATCCAAGGTATTTAGGGTTGCATGTACACTTAGGAGTGTTAGAATGCTCATAACCCAACAGTGGTATCAGAGCCTAGGCTTGTTTTCTTGTTATACCTGCAATAGAAGCTGAAAAATCGAGTTTTGATGCTGTCAGCCCAGCTGACTCGCCGAGTCCATGAAGGAACTCGACGAGTCCAAGGCAAAATGCATCCAACTCGTCGAGTTGTGTTCATGCACTCGACGAGTTGGACCCCAGACAGCATATCTTCGAGGTTTTTGGATAGAAATGGACTAGGAACATTACCCTATGTTGTTTTGAACTTATAAACTTGTTTTTTGATGTGGTAATGTTCATGCTAATCCATTTTCAAAGATAATTGTCAATAGATTCATGTTTTGTATTAGTTTAAAGGTTAGACTAATTATATGAAAAAGTTTGATGTGAATTATCTTGTTCTTATGAGTTTCTTAGATTAATAGAAAAGTTGAATGAAATAGTTGTTTTCAATCCATTTTAATCTAAGAGTTGAGTATAAAATGTGTTTGTGTAACTTATCCTCAAGTTACATGAAGAGTCACATTAAAGACTCATAAAACTCATAAAGTTGGCAAAGGTTACAAAAATGAAGAGTCTAGTTCTAATTAATTGGAGTTATGACTCCATAATTTGTCCTCAAGTTATGGAGGACCAAGAGTCTCTT
Organism: Lactuca saligna; assembly: GCF_052625555.1. Classification (NCBI taxonomy): domain Eukaryota; kingdom Viridiplantae; phylum Streptophyta; class Magnoliopsida; order Asterales; family Asteraceae; genus Lactuca; species Lactuca saligna. The sequence goes on from NC_136425.1 coordinate 63,189,773, forward strand.
CATTAAATAAATATATAAAAAAAATGTAACCTTAATTAATTTCATAAGTTATAAAATAAAGAAAAAGTTAATTCTTTATTAGTTTAAAGTGTTCCATAATTTGTCCTCAAGTTATGGAACTTGAAGAGTTTTTGGATTAAAACTACTTTAAACACATAAGTTATGGAATTAATTAGTTTTGAATAGTTTCAAAACTTGCCCTCAAGTTTTGGAATTTGTAAAGTTTTCTCTTATGAATACTTTAATTCCAAGTTAGCCCTTAGAATTTTAAAAGTTAAAATTCAACCCTTATACTTTATAATATTATAAGTTAATAATATATATATATATATATATATATATATATATATATATATATATATATATATATATATATATATATATATATATGTATAAGAGTAAAGTCGGTCTTACCGCTAGTACGCCTCATTCACGAAGCCGGTCTATAAGGTGGGTATAAGGTTGTTGCCTATAAAATGGCAACTTAATGGGTGTCCACTCTCACCCACCGCTTGCTTGACTGGTGGAGGGTCGTTAGCCGAACGGGTTTGACAGGACTATAATTCTCCCTTCATTAAAAGTATTAATGATAAATACTAAGTAACTAAACTCTTAATAATTCCCAATCTTAGTTACTTAGGAAAATGTGAATAAGGTGCTAATCCACGAAATTACACTTTACACTTTGTCTAAGTCGTTAGTGGAGCGTGTGTGGTTAACCGGCACACTAACTCGTATTTAACAAGGTAGGCAAAGGGTAACTTAATGTTTATCATAGTATCGATGGAGCGTGTGTGGTTAACCGGCACATCGATTGAGGGGTAAACACTTAAGGGTACCAAGTAATTTGCATGGTTACTTCACACCTTGTTTTGTGATCCTCGGCATCCCAGTCACAAAACCTGAAGGGCACACTCGAGATTGAAACATGCCATTGAACAGTTCAATGAATCTCAAAAGATCTAGGAGTTTCAAATCCAATTAAAATCTAATAATACATTTCGTTTATCTTGGTGGAAATTGGTGAATCGTCATTCACCTACCTTCAAATTGTTTTATAGCTTGGATTACGGCATACCTCTTTTAAGTTATAAAATAGTTTGTTGGGTCCTAGCCTTAATATTTCATATTGGGTGTCATATTAAGGACTTTAAAATCAACTATCTTGAATATCTCCCAAAAGATGTCTGGTTTAGACATTTATGATCTTCCCAAATCTCTTGAAACAAGCTTTCCTAAATGAAGATGATGTCCCATGGATATCATACTTCTCTCTCCTCCTCAAATTATTCTCCCTACCCCACAAGTTCTTTAAAAGTTTAAAGTCACTCGAGCCCTATTGGCAAGGCAAGGTCTTGGTGTGGTCACATCTTGGAGATGTAGTCACATATTGACAAGCCGGGAGAGTTGGGTGTCAAAGTCTTGAGAAAGTTGGTGGTTTAATCACTTTCTAAGTCACATAGTGAGTTCCTTTGGGACACCTATGAAATAGACTATGACAAGACCCTTAATGATGTTATCTATTGTTAAGATCAACTTCCTGAAACTTTATGGACATTGACAATGGTGACACTGGAAATACAGAAAAAGCATTCTCTTCCCAATGGAAAGGGATCGGCCATAGTCAACTCGGTTGAACAAATGGTAAAGAGAAAAGCTAAGCCTGTGATAGTTCCGTGTACCATTATCAAAGGGTCCATATGCTTATATTGCCAAAAGGAAGGGGCATTGGTTGCGAAGCTGCCAAATTTACCTAAGGATGTTAAAGTCAATAAGTTTGACTCTACTTCAGGTAAAGTCCACTATCTAACTCTGTTAAGTTTCTATTCTGAGATTCCTGATACATGATGTGACTGGGTCACATGGTAATGTTTTAAGAATCAAAGAAAAGTAAAGGAACTTAAAGAAAGGATATGCTGAATCTGATCGCGTAGATGGATTTCTATTTTTGATTTTATTTATTTTAAAATATCCTTACAATGGCATTTGAGGAAAAATTGTTGCTTATATGATTCCATTAATAGCAAGAGTGGAAATATGAAATTGATTCTTTCATTTGTGGTAATGTCTAAATTTATCAAATAAAGGAAAGATTCTCATCACCCAAGTCTCAATTGGACAGGAACTTGGAATCATGCAAGGTGTATAGCATGATGAATGAGAACTTTCAAGTATTTGAAAAATTAAGACTAATTACTTGTTCACATGGATGTGTGAGTCAAGTAATGGACTAAGGGATCGAGTACATAGTCATGTGCACTGATTAAGTCCACCACAAAAGATGTAAGGCTATTCGTCATAGTTTACTAAAGCTCAGTAAATATGATTATACTTACAAGCTTAAGTGTAACTCTGAGACATTGGAAAAGGTTCCAATGTAAGGCAGAGCGAATAAGAAGAATCAACTTAGGCAGAAAGATAAAAGTTTCTCAAATCTGAAAAGATGGGAGAGTACTTTAGTATCAGCTTTGTGATCATCTTAATGATTAAGAATCCATATCAAAAATTAGTTCTCTAAGGAAGTCTTAGTGCATTCTTATGACTAAGAAGAAGGGATCTTGAATTGTTGAAATGGTTAAATCAAGAAGATGAGTCATACTTCGTTCCAATACAAGTCTTAGAGTCATACTCCAAGATTGTAATTTGAGTGACATGTCTTAAAGAAGGTTTAAAACACTTATCAAATGTAAGCGTAAAAGTTTTCTACTCTTGTACATTTGAAATTGGTAAGTTGTGATGTTTTGGATAAAACAAAGATCAACTAAGGCCAATTGTGTGAAGTGTTTGTCTTGATTAGAATCCGCACTATCTCTTGGATGTTTGACAAGGGAGTCTTATAGGTCAAGAGGACAGTGGGAGTCTTAAAGGTCTTGAAAGTCTCAAGAACTAATCAAGAATGAAACCTAAAGTTCTTCACTAGCACACGACTTAAGGTTTATAACCTATCGTGTTGACATATTCTGTGCCCATTCCAGTTAAAGTTGGCTTTGCATATGAGGTCTTAGAGTTCTCAATGTGTTGCACAACAACTTGGAAGCAATGGTAGGCCCTTGAGCTACCAGGTGGCAAGAAATTAAGATTGAGTTCAGTCCATATGAGTTTGGATTTGTCATTGTCTTGTGACTATGGTTTTGACAATTCACATGGATAAGAACACATACACCTAAGTGTCATTAAGTTTCTCTCCGATTCATGAAAATGATGGTGAGGAAACACTTTCACTAAGTAGAATTTAGCTAGATAGCAAATGTGATATTTTGCATTCTCAAATTCGTTAGTGGAGCGTGTGTGGTTTACCGGCACACTAACCTGGACTTGTGAGAAGTAGCAAAAAAGGTCTAACCATTATGATTACGGCATCCCTCTTCATAATTGTTTAGACACACAAGTGTGCTATCTAAGGGGAGGTGTATGTTTTTGATAAAGTCTTATCAAAACAATCCAGTATCAGAAATCTGAACTTTGGTAAGAAAGTCAATAAAGTATTGATTTCTAGAAGTCCAGCTGATTTCTGAGTACATGTCAAAGCTAGTGGGAGCATAAGTGTTATGCTAATAATCATCATGTTAGTGGGAGCATGATAATTATGATAAGTATTGCAAGTTAGCAATGTTAATTATAGAAAACAAAAGTTTCAACTGGGAAAGAGTTATTTTGCTATAATTAAGGGAGAGGAAATTATACTTCATCTCAAATCTATAATCTTAGATCGTGAGGTTTTAATCATTTAGTCAAGGATATATATGAATTTCATGTTGGAATGGCTCAACATAAGGAAATTCTGTATATGGGTCCATTATTTGCGTTCTAAAATTCGATTATGATTACGGCATCCCTTTTCATAATCTGAATTATGAGAACTTGGCGAATAGAAATGGAAATGTTATAGCAAAAGACTGGTTTAGTCTTTATGTGAGACATCATGAATCGTGTCCCATATGCTTCGGATATAGGATCGATTACATGTGCTATATTCATCCTTTCTAAAATTTTCCAAATGCCTGGGGCATTAAGAAGGGAAAAGGTTTAGAACTGGATATGACTAAAAGGATTAAACAATTGTCGAGGACAATCTAAGGTTTACCAAAGATTGGTTGCTCAAGGACAATTGGAAGTATAGTGATAATTCTGGAAGGACCATATTGACATAATCTGTAAGGAGGCAACTCTTGTTCAGAAGTGATAGTCGAGATGGAATCTGGAAATGTTTCAAAGTTAGAATTTTCAATCTGTGTAAGATTAAGGAAACTTAATGCAAGAAGGATGGTTCCAAGGACTTGATCTCCTTTGGAATGCTCTGTAATGATTGTTGTTAAGTCTTTCTGACTTTGTGCATAATCATTACAAGAGGATCGATGCATATAAGTGTAGAATCTAACAGATTTCAGTAAATGACATGAATTTGGAATTCTTGCATTTGCAGTAAGGATTTGGGAGTGTGAAAAGAGAATCATTGAAGTTATGTTCAATTGATCTAGTTCACAAAGTAAAGATCATAGACAAACATATTATGCATACTTGGTGTATGGCATGACTAGTGTTTAGAAAAACATAGTGTGCATGCTTGGAGCATGGGACAACTATTGTTTTAAATTCAAGAATAATGTTGATAGCTGAAACAATATACAATGAATAATGTGTAATCATATGGTGATAAATAAAAGGTGTTTTATTTATATTCATAAGTTCTGAGACCATATTGGATTCAATTATTATTGTGTTTCACTTTGCATGTTTTGACTTCCCGAATAAACTAGGTTATTCTTCCGGAATGACTAAGTTATTCAAACCATCCACAGTCGGTCATATGTTGGAAGTAGATATGAATTAAGACTGTCATGGGTTGGCTTGTAGAGGTCTAAGATGTTGGACAAAGGGCTACAACACTCATGAGTGCTCATAAGTTCTGAGTATTGGATTCAACCCGCGCTCATTGGAATCACTTCATGGATTTTATCACGAGTGATCATGAGACGATAATATCTTATATTCTTCAAACCTAGAGATATGAGTTGTTACTATGAGTTGATAGTACATTGATTACACGAAACGCATTGGTAACTCGATGTTATAAAACGTGTCTTTGTGTATGATTCAATAAGTAGTAGAACAAGCCATATGAGTCGAAGTTTATCCATTCCTTTTACCTTCGGGATAAAAGCGATATCTGTGGGCCCCTCGATGATTTGATGATGACAAATGGAAGTGCTCGGCCGGGCCAGGACTGATTTGATTTGTTCAATTAGTCAGTCGTCATAAATCGGAAATCAGGAAACAACTAATGGACAGAGAGAATGATTATAATCCATGTCTCAGTCCATATGATATCTAGAATGGAGGAATATATGATCCCTTATCTAATGGACAAGTCATTGACAAAGGTCAGAGTTCATCTACAAGATCAGAGTTCGACAGAAGCTTTTGAGAGCTACGATTGCTAGTCGGGTTTTGAAGTCATACTTGCAATAATAGTTTTAGACTTATCCAAGTGGGAGACTGTTGGATTAATGTCTAAGTCCATAACTATAATTGGTAAAACTTGACCCGACCCGGCATGGTCCATTTGGGTTGCATGGCATCATGCACTTGGATAGACTAAAATGAGAGAAATAACACTTAAGGTTTGTTAATATATTATAAGTTCTAATATATTAATAAGGTTATTTAATTAGTATTGATCAAGAATTAATTTGGAGTTATTTAAGTGATCAAAAGGAGACTAATTAAATATATGGGTTGATTGTGTAAATCATTCATTCTTATATATGTGGGCTTGTGATCCAAGATTCCTTATGTTGGACTAAGTCCATGGGGTGACCCATGGATACTCCATGGAGGTTAAAATCCATGGAGCATAAGGAATGGGTAAAGTCATGAGTTACATGGTGTAACCCTAATAGCCACCATATAAAAGAAACCCATGGCTCAAGAAATCGAGACTATGTATGTGTATGAGGGCTAGACGATTTCATGAAGTGTTCTAATTTCTCTCTAAGTTATTCCAAGTGCTTATGGTGTTGTGTGAACCATTTGAGGTGTCACACTTGGGGCACTAGGCACTCAAGCTTCATGAAGACAAGCACTATCAAAAAGGTATGTATTCTATCTTGTTATATCCATTATTTTGTATGCTAGATTAGGATAATACCTTGGATGTTCATATTTGCATGTATACTAGAGAAAACATAGATCCAAGGTATTTAGGGTTGCATGTACACTTAGGAGTGTTAGAATGCTCATAACCCAACACCAAGGAGATACCTTCAGGAGAACATAGTCACCGACCTGGAACTCAAGCTCGGATCATCACCTATCCACATAACTCTTCTGGCAGTTCTGAGCGGTCAACAATCTCTGTCTGACCCATTGTATCTGCTATGTCGTCTGCAGCACAATCTCTGTACTTCCCATCACATGCTGCCCTACTTCTCCCCAGTAAATGGAGGTCCGACACCTCCTACCATGCAACAGCTCAAATGGCGGCATACCAATGCTCGAATGATGGCTGTTGTAGGAAAACTCCGCTAAGGGCATATACGTGTCCCAGCTTCCGCCGAAATCTAGCACACAAGCTCGAAGCATGTCCGCGAGCGTCTGAATCTTCCCCTCACTCTGTCCGTCAGTCTGCGGGTGATATGCGGTACTAAAATGCAACCTCGTACCCAACTCCTCATGGAATTTATTCCAAAATCTGGAAGTGAAACGCACATCTCGATCTGAAACAATCGAGATTGGCACCCCATGTCGCGATACCACCTCTCTCACGTACAATTCTGCCAACCTCTCAGCAGAAGAGCTCTCACTGATGGCAAGGAAGTGAGTGCTCTTCGTCAACCTGTCCACAATCACCCAAATTGCATTGACACCCCTAGCAGTCCTCGGCAACTTGCTCCAATGGCTGTAACTTACCATGCGGACACTAGTGCTCAGCCTTAACCTTGCGACAGGTTAAGCACCTCTTAACGTACCATGCTACATCTCTCTTCATACAGGGCCACCAATACTCCTTTTTAAGATCTAGAAACATCTTAGTGGCTCCGGGATGGATCGAGAATCTCGATTTATGTGCCTCCTTCATCAAGATGGTATGCGTTCCTCCAACAAACGGTACCTAAATCCGACCCTGGAATATCATAAGCCCTCTGCTATTGGTCACGAACTCCATCACCTGCCCGATAACTCACTCTCTCTTGCGGTTCTCTCGTCTCACTGCCTCAGCTTGAGCCCCTCTGATGGTGTCCAATACTGGAGTCATCACTGTCAATCTCATACAAATATACCGAATCGGGGCGCTCTCTGCTCTACGACTCAAGGCGTCGGCCACCACATTAGCCTTGCCCGGGTGGTACAGGATCTTGCAATCATAATCCTTTACCACGTCCAACCATCTCCTCTGACGCATGCTCAGATTCTGCTGATCCATCAAATACTTCAAACTCTTGTGAACCGTGTATATCGTACACCGAACCCCATACAGGTAATGGTGCCAAATATTGAGGGAGAACACCATAGCCCCCAACTCTAGATCGTGGGTGGTATATCTTGCCTCATGGGGATTCAGCTGCCTCGATGTGTATGTGTTCACATGCCCCCTCTGCATCAACACCGCACCCAACCCAGATATCGATGCGTCACAATACACCACGAAGTCCTCCAACCCCTCTGGAAGAGTCAACACCGGGGCTTCGCATAATCTCTGGCGTAGAGTCTCAAATGAGGCCTGCTGCTATGGGCCCCAACTGAACACCACACCCTTCCGGGTCAATCTGGTGAGAGGAACAACAATCTTAGAGAAATCTCTAATGTACCTCCGATAATAGCCGGCCAACCCTAGAAAACTCCTGATCTCAGAAGGAGATTTCGGCACCTCCCAACTCATTACCGCCTCGATCTTGGCCGGATCGAACAAAATCCCCTCTTGGTTAACAAGGTGACCAAGGAACTGCACCTCTCGTAACCAAAAATCGCACTTGGAGAATTTGGCGTAAAGCCTCTCCGATCTCAGCACACTGAGGATCTCCTGCAAATGCTCCTCATGCTGCTCCCAGGACTTTGAATACACCAAAATGTCGTCAATGAACACAATCACTGAACGATCCAACATCGGTCTGCATACCCTATTCATGAGATCCATAAATGTTACAGGGGCATTGGTGAGCCCGAATGGCATCACCACGAACTCGTAATGCCTATAACGAGTCTTGAATGCAGTCTTCTGAATACCCTCATCTGATGATATCAATATCTCAGATCAATCTTGGAAAACCAAGATGCTCCCTGCAGCTAATCGAAAAAATCATCAATCCTCGGCAAAGGATAGCGGTTCTTGACCGTTAACTTATTCATCTCTCGATAATCTATGCACATTCGGTGCGAACCATCCTTTTGCTTCACAAACAGGATCGGTGCTCCCTACGGCGAGCTGCTCGGCCGTATAAACCCCTTCCCCAGCAGCTCTTGAAGCTGTGAGGATAACTCCTGCATCTCTGGAGGTGCAAGGCGATAGGGCGCCTTAGCATACGTGCTGTCCCCGAAATCAAATCAATGCGAAACTCCACCTGCCTATTGGGAGGCACTCCCGGTAACTCCTCAGGGAAAACATTCGGGAATTCACACACTATCGGGACCTCCTCAATCGCACTCGGTCTCCCTGCACCAACCCTCACATCCAACACGTACGCTACAAAACCACTACAGCCCTGCTGTAGACTTTGCCTCGCTCTAGCAGCCGAACAAAACGCTGAATCGGGACGGGTACCCTCACCATACACAGTAAGAACTCCCCCACTTGGGTCTCGTATAGTCACCAGCTGTCGCTCGCAGTCGATAACTGCTCCAAATTTGCTCAACCAATCCATACCTATGATGACACAGACGTCCCCCATCGCAATCGGGAACAAATCAATAGGAAACTCTAAACCGAAAATCTCGAGTACACATCCTCGAATCACCTCCGTGGCATATACTGCTCTCTCGTCGGCGATGGAAACTCTTAGAGGTCGACTCAACGCCTCTCGACTAATGCTGATGTGCCCATTGAAAGCCAACGATACAAAAGATCGACTCGCACCCGAGTCAAATAACACCAAAGCAGGTACATAATTTACAAGAAAAGTACCTACGTATATCATAATATAAGCATAAAATTTTAAACATAAAATAATTACATGAAAGAGTACATACCAGCCACGACATCGGGCGCTACGTGGACCTCCTCCGTGGTCAACTGGAAGGCTCTCCCTCGCGCCTTTGGTACCTCGGCCTTCACTGGCCGGCTCTCAGTACCTCTGATGGCAGCAGGGGTAGATCCCTGTGATGCTCCCTGGGTAGTCCCTCGCAACAACGGACATTCTACCTTCCGGTGTCCAGTCTGGTTGCAGTGAAAACATACTGCAAACCCCTTTGTGCAGTCCTTGGCTATATGCCCCTCCTTTCCACACTTATAGCAAGATCCCTCCCTACAAACTCCATCATGAGCCTTGCCGCACTTCCTACAAGTGCGGCCCTTCTGGCTCCCTGCTCTTGGATCAACGGGCTTGGCGCGCTTGGCTGCCGACTGAGACTGTGCCGGTCGTCGATCCCTCCCCTGAGACTCCGCCTCCTCCCTCGCCTGAGTCTCTAGCTCGATCTCCCTGTTCCGAGCATTTGCCTGAAGCTCGGAAAATGTCCGGTACGAGGAGTTCGCTACGAACTCCCAAATATCTCTCCGCAAAATACTCAAATAACGGCTCATACGTGTCTGCTCAGATGACACGTGCTCAGGGCAGAACATCGCCCTCTCATGAAACATCCTGGTGATAACCATAACGAACTCTGTGCCCTGCTTGAGGGTCAAAAACTCCTGTGCCAACCGATCCCGTTCCACCGGAGGAACGTACTCATCACGAAACATGGTGGTGAACCTCTCCCAGGTCACCGCAGCAAGCTCTGCTAGAGAATAGGGTGTTGTCGTGAACTTCCACCAGTCCTTCACCCCCAGGCGAAGCTGGTTCAGCGCGAATCGAACCCTCAAGTGCTCCGGGCACAAGCATGTGTAGAAACAACCCTCAATGTCAGACACCCATCTTATTGCTGCAATCGGATCCTGTGTCCCATCAAACTCTGGTGGCTTCGTGTTGCTGAACTCTTGGAACAGCAACACATCACCACCCTGCGGCCTCGCAGCAGCAACAGCTGCGATGGTCGCTGCAACAGCAGCCTCAGAAAGAGCAGCATAACGCTTGTCAAAAGTCTCAATCAACGTGGTCTTAATAGACCGTAACATCTCTGGTATCTCTGCCCTGATGGCCGCAACCACCTCCTCATGGATGATCCGGCGGATCTCCTCATCACTAGCCCCACTGCTCTCTGGCATAAGACGTGTCCTCACCATGATCTACCTCTGAAATACAACATACGATATATTAGAAATTCACTCGAGTATACTCGCACTCGATAACTCATCCCTCCTTGATCCCTGGCATCCCAAAGATTCTTACTTGAACTGTACGCCGCCCCGGTGTTTTCAGTAGTACGGGCCCAATACTACTATCCGCACCGTATCAGTATACACCCCAAGTCCTCCTCTTCGGATCCCAAATCCCAAGTACTCTACTATGCATAATCCACTCTCTAACAGATCTCTCATAAGCTCCTCGCTGCTACCTACTCACTCTCAAGCATCTCATAGCAGTTCACCTCTCCTTAGGCTAAGACATCACAATCAGGCCACTCTAGTCCTAATAGGAATACCTAGCCCACTCTAGCAAGAGAATACATCATATCAATCTCATAAACATATAACATAAGGGTATTTTAGGAAATCACCGTTCGGGTGCTGACTGATCGTACACACGTTTATGCTCTGTGTTTCTCTAAAAATCTTTTACTTCTTTTAGAAAATTTGGTTCTCTTTTGAAAATATTTTCCAAATCCTCAGTTTGAGTTCAAATAGTCCCGAAGGTGTACCCGAATCCCTTAAACCAAGGCTCTGATACCAACTTGTAACACCGTAAATTTCCAAAACAATTTTTCGCATTTATAAAAACATAATTCATTTGTAAATCATAAAAATATCATTGTTTGAAACTCAATTTATAACATATAACAATCCTAAGATCTCATAACATAAAAATCCTGTATGTGTACTGATCAAGCCGGCGCCTTCCCGCGATCCTCACTAGTACCTGAAACACATAACACAAAACACTGTAAGCACAAATCTTAGTGAGTTCCCCAAAATACCACATATAACACATATTAGCCACTCGAGGCTATAACTCTGTGGGTCTGTGCACCCAAAACTCTGTGAACCCTCGGGTTCTAACTCTGCAAGCATGCACAACATAAATCACATAGAAGAATGAAGTGCAACAAACAATATATATAAAACACTGTATCACATAACTCTATTTACCTACTCAAGGTAAAGTATAGTGAGAAGACTCACCTCGCGTATCTCGGTAACTCGTAAATCCCTGAAATCACTAGTGCTCGATCTCTCGAGCTATAGTCCTCCTATAACACAATACATCTCTAATTAACACTTTCCCAACTAAGGTTGACTAACCCTATCAAGTTAACATCGGTCAACTCTGGTTAATGGTCAATGGTCAACTCAACTCGCCGAGTCTGGCATGGACTCACCGAGTCTCTACGAGTACCCGATTCCTCTAAGTCCCTTCCGACTCACCGAGTCACTTACCCAACTCGGTTACTCAACCCCTGGTTCGAAATCCCTGAACAACCCGCACCAACTCGTCGAGTCTGCCAATGGACTCGGCGAGTGCATCCCATGCTCAACCCCAAATGACCTTCTGAGGTAAGATCTGTTCCACTAACTCATAGATCCAGTCCTTCCAAGCTTATTTATCACGTAAATTTCATGTCTTGGCACTCATATCACACCTAATGACTCATAAATGGTGTTTTGACCTCAAGCACAAAGATCCCAAACCAAAACCTCTATGGATTCATAAAAAGCTTGGACAAAGGGACACTCTGGACCTCCAAGGGTCTAGATCCAGAACCTAACTCGCTTAAGGGACCAAATGAGCACTAGATCTAGCCACAAAAGGGCTCAATAAGCCCTAAATTAATATAAACACCACCTCAATAGAAACGGGTTCAAAAATGGCACCTCAAATGTGATGTTCTGGACCTCAGATCTTCAGGAAGTTAACCCTCTTGCTTCCTCTTGGCTATAGCTTCCTTTCACTTGCTAGACAACACCACCAAGGTTAACAATGGCTTCTTCTCTCACTCCAAACGCTCAAGCTCACTAGGGTTTCTCTCTGGGGACTGGTGAGCACAAATTAAGGCCATAAGGCCCTTTAAATAGGCCCCAAACCTGAGAAATTAGGGTTTCATTAAACAACGCGGATTAGTCGAGTCCATCAATGCGACTCGTCGAGTCCGGTCATTAATCCGGATGAGAAATCGTGTCTCTACTCGGTGAGTCTATGCACCAACTCGTCGAGTTCTTCCACAAAACTCAAAATAAAATGAATAAATATAATACCTGAAATTCCGGATGTTACAAAGATCAACATGTTGTAGATGTTAGGAACAACACATGTACTTGTAGGAAGTGGGAGCTAATAGGCATCCCCTGTAAACATGTCATTGCAACCGTTTATGAAATGACCAAGAACTCAGAGGATGTTGGTGACATTTATAGGTGGATCAATAAGGTATACTGGTTGGATACATGGAAGAATGCATATTCCTATAAGGTAGAGCCCATAAAAGGAAGAATAATGTAGCCTAAAAGTTTGTGTCCCACCACACTTATCCCTCCAATACATCATAAGCAACCAGGTAGGCCTACAAAGAAGAGGAAGAAAATTGAGGATGAAAAATTAAGTCAGAGTCAAAGAGGGAGTCAAAGTCAGAGTGGTACTCATGGTGTAAGTCAGGAAGAAGGCTGTAAAGTTTGTCCTGGTGGAGTTCAAAAATTGACAAGGAAATATGTTAGTGTAACATGTGCAAAATGCAAAAACAAAGGTCACAACTCAAGGACATGCAAAGTTCAAGGAGGTGGATAAAGGTGGGTTGCCAAGCTAGGTGGAAGTTGAAGATCAAGGTTGTGTTTGTTTTGGCAGATGTTATTTGCTACTTTTGGAAGTGTTTTGATGTTAAAAAACTTATGACTTATGGTCATTTTGGTTTTCATTCGTAGGATAAGTATTAGAACATATATATGGTTGCATATTTTGGGATATTGTAATTGCACTATATGCTTGACAATTTGGTTGATGTGTTTGTCATATTTTATGTAATTGCAGCCTTGGTTATTATGTTTTTTGGTTATTGTTGTGCATTATGTAATTGTAACATCCCGGAATCGCAAGAGTAGAGTTGAAGGGCTAAAAGTGTAAGTTTTAGAGGATGACTCGGCGAGTCCATGGCTAACTCGGCGAGTCAGGTCGCGGTCATGGTCGCGTGTCAAGTGGCCTACTCGGCGAGTCCCTAGGATGGACTCGGCGAGTAGGTGCTATATGGAGAAAACCCTAATTTTCGGGGTTGAGTCCTATATAAAGAGCATTATACCCCTCCACAGCCTCCCTTATTCCCCCCCTTGAGTTCCAGAAACCCTAAATTCGTGGAGAAATCATTTGTAGAGCAAATTGGAGCTTGGAGAGGTGTTGATTGAAGAGATCTTGAAGGAGAAGTGGCTTGGATCAAAGGGCTTTGCTTGGATTCGAGCTTGGCTGCTTTTGAGGCATCTTTTGGAGGTAATATCTTCGTCCTTAGGCTGTGCATTCCTAGTTTCATCATTTTGGGGTTTGTGGGGAGTATGTCTTGGAATGTTTTGGAGTTTGGAGGATAGATCTGAGGTTGCTACCTCAGATCTGGAATATTGAAGGCCTAGAGTGCATTAAAGTTCCTGTGTTTGAGTGCTTAGTGAAGCCACCATGTCCCAAACCTTGGTTTTAAGGTGAATATGGCTTAGATCTCGTTAGATTCACGTAAAGTTTGCCACTTTACGTGATGGATGGATTGTAGGAGGTTGGATCTATGTTTTGGATTAATTGCATGGCCTGAGATGCTTCTGTATGGATTCAGAACGGTGGTACTCGACGAGTCACATGGGTGGACTCGACGAGTTGCTTGAAGATGGCCTGGGACTCGACGAGTTGGAAGAACAACTCGGCGAGTAGGTTGAAGATGGCCTTGGACTCAACGAGTCCATTTGGACTCGGCGAGTCTTGTCGAGGAAGTCCCAATATTTCTGGTTGAGTCGATGAATCGGTGAGTCAAGGGATGACTCGGTGAGTTGGGTGCGAGTGGACTCAGAGTTGTTGGACTCGATGAGTCTTGGGGTGACTCGGCGAGTTGGGTCGCTGCTTGAAGGAAGATCTGAGCATATGGACTCAGCGAGTCATCGGGTTGACTCGGCGAGTAGGGTCAGTCAGGGGATTGACTTTGACTTGTCCATGGTTGACCAGTTGTCTTCCAGGGGTATTTTGGTAATTAAGGGTATTTATTGAGTTGTATGTGTTGATGTTCAGTGGAGGAGTTCGTGTCAGAGTTCGGAGCAGCGGGATCTTATCTTTTCAGCCGACAGTTTCAAGGTGAGTTATCCTCACTATATCAACAGGGTCTAAGGCACCAAGGCCGGCCCTTTATTGTATTGAGATTCGGTTATGGTTATTATGTTATTGTTTGATGTGTCTGCATCCTGGTAGCTAGGATGGTACATGCTAGGAGGCCTTGTTAAGGTCAGTTTTCCCGATATACAGAGTGATGCTATGCTAGTGACCGATTAGGTCGGTAACTCGGTTAGCGTAATGATATGCTATGTGATCTGCTTGTTCGGTTTGTTGACTATGACTGTTATATGAATGTATGTTTTGTGCACATGGTTGTTTGGACTGGAGATGGGTTGAGGCGGGTCCTGCTTTGTGCTGTAGGCCAAGATACCCAAGGCGGACCGGTTGTACCGAAGGCCCAGCGAGCGGTCCGGATAGGCTGTAGGCCCCACGAGGGCGGACCAGACGTGCCGAGGCTCGGAGAGTGAACCAGGCCGACTGAAGGCCCGATGCGGGCGGACCAGTCACACTGTAGACTCGGAGAGTGGACCAGGTGGGTTGAAGGCCCGATGCGGGCGGACCAACCCCACTGTAGAATCGAAGAGCATGACTAGACCTGGAGGATGGATCCGTTGGACTGAAGGCCCGATACGGCGGACCAGTCACACGGTAGACCCGATATGCATGGCTGTTCTATGTTCTGTTATGTTATGTATGTTTTATATGTTTTGGACCGGAAGGTCGTAGCCTGGAAGGGCGTATACGTGGTTGGTATTTTGGGGATATCTCACTAAGCTTTCGGGGTTACAGTTGTGGTTTAATGTTTTTCAGGTTCTTCAGGAGACTGTGGCAAGGCGAAGGCGCGATCGTACCGCTCCTCATGATTTTGTAGCAATGTGATTCTGGGAATACTTAATGACTTGTATTGAAAACCTTTTTGTAAACATTTTAGTGAAAATCGGGTTGTTTGAAAATTTTAAATTGGTTGTGTTTTTCGGATGTTACAAGTTGGTATCAGAGCCTTGGTTTGAGTGAATTGGAGAAACACTTGTGTGACTCCAGTCTCAAATCGAGGAGAGTTTTCAAAAAGAGAATTTAAAATGGTTTTCAAAATAAGTAAAGCAGGACGCGGAGGTACGATCAGCCGGAGCCAGTAAGTAACCCCAAAATACCATACATGACAATTGTTTTATTTAGCTTTGATAGAACAACATGCTAGAGTTAGGCTAGGGATCTTCAGGATTTATTGATGAGTTGCCTGATTTATGATGCCTGCTAGCCTAGGGTTCCTTGTGAGAGATTTCTAGTGTTCCTCTAGTTGTGAGGATAGAGCGTTGTTATGTGTCTCGCTAAGGTGTTGTGGGAGTACTTCATACAAATATGGGTTGGTGTGGAAGGTAGTATGGGCCTGTACTACTGAAAGCACGGACTCATACGCGTATCAGGGAAACCATGACCTCTAGGGTTGGGATGAGAGCTGGTTCCCGGGATAGTGGAATATGTCTGAGATTTGGTGTTTTATTTTAAGTATGGAGATTTTAGGGTACGCTGGGAGTGGACCCGAGTCAGGATCAGGAGCAGGAGAGGGAGTTCCGAGTGGGTCTATACAACCCGAGGTTGTCAGCCAGATGAGTACGCATGAGTTGGATGCGAGGATTCGTGAGATCTTGCATGATGAGGTTGCTGCATTGTTTCGGGCTGAGCTGCCAGAGTTGTTTGGGTCGATCAAGACCGCCATGGTGGAGTATTTTGATGAGCGTTATTCAGCTCTCACGGAGACGGCTGCCGTGGCGGCTACAGCAGCGGCAAGGGGAGGAGCTAGTAGAGGTTTTCAGTATCGGGACTTCGATAATACGAAGCCTCCCACTTTTGATGGAGTTCAGGATCCGATCGTTGCTATGAGATGGTTATCAGATGTGGAAAGATGTTTCTTCACGTGTTCATGCCCTGCTGATCAGAGGGTGAGGTGTGCTTTGAACCTGTTGAGGCTCGGAGCAAAGGATTGGTGGAGATTGACCACGGGGTCGTACTCGGATGCGCAGAGGGCTGCGATTTCATGGGATCGGTTCAGAGAGATGTTCAGCACTCGTTATGTTCCGCAGGTCGAGAGGGAGAGGTTGGCTCAGGAGTTCTTGGAGCTGAAACAGGATTCGGAATCGGTGACGGAAATCACCAGGATGTTTACTGAGAGGGCGATGTTTTGCCCTGAGTTCGCTTCGGAGCAGGCTCAGATGTTCCGATATCTGAGTATGCTAAAGAGAGACATCATACAGTTTGTGTCTGCGCAGAGGTGCGAGACTTTGCTGGAGTTGCAGGAGGCCGCCAGGCGGCGTGAGTTAGAGATTGAGTTACAGATGCGTGAGCTGAGGCAAGCTCCGGTTCAGTCGCAGCCGGCGGCGAAACGGTCTAAGACCGTTGATTCCAGGATGGGAGATCAGGGTGGCCACATCTGTGGAAAGTGTGGAAGGGGTCATGCCGGGGTTTGTCGGTCCGGTGGAGCATGCCGCAAGTGCGGAAAGGAGGGACACTATGCAAGGGATTGTCGGCAGTCAGTGCCGGTTCAGGATTTGAGGATATGCTATCATTGTCATCAGGTTGGACATTTGAAGGTCAACTGTCCACGGCTTGCTGCAGGACCGGTGCAGGCTCCAGCACAGGCTACGTTGAGGATCACAGGTGGAAATCAGGGTGGAGCGGAGCCCCCAAGGGCTTAGGGCCGTGTTTTTCAGCTTGCTGCTGCGGGTATGTTCTTTCTGCTGTTTTGGTTATTTATGATTGTTGTAGAGTATTGTTATCTGCTAGTTTCGTTGGTTGGTTATGAAATTGCGTTTCGGGTTTTTGTGTGGTATCCGTTGTTCCTTGAGGGTTTGGCGAGTTGTGATCGAGATTTCGTTGTAGTATCTTTTGTTCCCTGAAGGATCGTTATGGTTATGGATTTGTACTTCGAGCTGTCGTTGATTATCTTTGTGAGGATTGGTGGCGGATGCGGCGTTGGTTTGAAGGCCAGTTAGATTCTGTAGTCTGAGGAATTGATAGTTGAAGATTGGGTTCCTTTCGAGCAGGTTGTGCAGCATGGGAACATGATTGTATGAAAGTTGTTGGTGCTGGTGAAAAACATTTTGAGTGCATGTGTTGATTCCTGCAAGGTTGCTTGGGAAGATCGGTGATGGCAACCGGTGACTAACTGTAAGTGTCTTAAATGGGGGAGAATTGGAAATTCTCCGGATGATCGTTGGGCCTGAGAGGTTGTTTAGCTGCTTGGGGAATTCAACGGTATTTCTATTAGTCGAGAGCAGGCTCGTGTGGGTGAGTAACAGGCGTGCGGGGCGGAATACAGACCTAGAGCAGTTGATTGAGGAAGGCATGGGAGCAGGCCGGGATCGAGTATGTATGATGGAGGTGGAGTTCGGAACCCCTAGAGGGCTAGAACGGTATGCACGGGAGGATTTCCCGAAGGGATGGTTCGGAGTGATGAATGCTAGTTGAGCGGTCCGGATAGACTGTAAGCCGGTAGGCGTACCAGTCAGACCGAAGGCTCGGAGGACGGTCCAGTCAGATTGGCTGAAGGTTCTGAGAGTGGTCCAGATTGGCTGAAGGCCTGGGGAGGCGGTCCAGTCATGCTAAAGACTCTGCGAGTATTGTGGATCGGTTCAAGGTTATGGGTCGCGTATGTTGCAGTGGGATTACATTGGGAGGTCTGGCCCCGGGTAGTGATCTTGAGCAGTGAAGGTAGTGCATGGGCTTGAGAGTCCCTGTGATGAGAGTCAGAGAAGTGGTGATGCATGGATGTTGAGTACGCTTTAAACACATAGTGTAGCGTGGGATGAGCACCATAGTGCCTGCCATGGTGACTGGGCGGACAAGCGGTTTCCCTGGTAAGGAAAGAGGGAGGAATGAAATCCCAAAAGGGAGTGCGAATTCACGGGAGTGAAAGCGGCAGTGTAGAGTTATGATTGGGGTGGTCTGTCGATGGTCTTTGAGTAGCGTGTTGCGGCGGGAGAATAAAAGCTCATTCGACTTGATATGTTGCTCTGGGCGCGGAGGGAATACCGCGACGTAGAGCCAGGGAGAGGGGTTCGGAAGGGATACAGAGAAAGAGTCTTGGACTCTCAGTGAGATTCTGATCAGGGTTCTGGGTATGTATCAGTGGTTCATCCTGGAAGGATGTTTGAGGATATCATCAGTATATCAGGTTATCCACACCTGAGGGTGCTAGAGCTAGATCAGCATGTGAGTGTGATTGCGAGAGGAGAACTCGGGGGAGTTGCTCCGAAATGGAGGAATGGGTCTTTCGGTCGGCATGGAATGGATAAAGTGGAATTCGGATCAGGAGTCCGATGGTTCGTGGCTTTATAGCCATATGAGTCAAGTGAAAGATGAGGATTTGAGCAATAAGGCATCATGGGTAATTCTCGGTGGTTGAGTGTGGTTATCGGAGGGTACAGTTGGTGCCCGGTTTGGGTAGGTGGTGGGGACACCGTATGGAAGGAGAAAGCGAGCTTTTGGTTCTATGGTTGTACCTTGAGGGTCTTGGTTCGGTCAAGGTCAAGTGGTGCGTCGTGGGAAATAATTTGAAGATGTGATGCCGAAGGCTTCGAGGACGAAGCCTAATTTAAGTGGGGGAGAATTGTAACATCCCGGAATCGCAAGAGTAGAGTTGAAGGGCTAAAAGTGTAAGTTTTAGAGGATGACTCGGCGAGTCCATGGCTGACTCGGCGAGTCAGGTCGCGGTCATGGTCGCGGTCATGGTCGCGTGTCAAGTGGCCTACTCGGCGAGTCCCTAGGATGGACTCGGCGAGTAGGTGCTGTATGGAGAAAACCCTAATTTTTGGGGTTGAGTCCTATATAAAGAGCATTATACCCCTCCACAGCCTCCCTTATTCCCCCCTTGAGTTCCAGAAACCCTAAATTCGTGGAGAAATCATTTGTAGAGCAAATTGGAGCTTGGAGAGGTGTTGATTGAAGAGATCTTGAAGGAGAAGTGGCTTGGATCAAAGGGCTTTGCTTGGATTCGAGCTTGGCTGCTTTTGAGGCATCTTTTGGAGGTAATATCTTCGTCCTTAGGCTGTGCATTCCTAGTTTCATCATTTTGGGGTTTGTGGGGAGTATGTCTTGGAATGTTTTGGAGTTTGGAGGATAGATCTGAGGTTGCTACCTCAGATCTAGAATATTGAAGGCCTAGAGTGCATTAAAGTTCCTGTGTTTGAGTGCTTAGTGAAGCCACCATGTCCCAAACCTTGGTTTTAAGGTGAATATGGCTTAGATCTCGTTAGATTCACGTAAAGTTTGCCACTTTACGTGATGGATGGATTGTAGGAGGTTGGATCTATGTTTTGGATTAATTGCATGGCCTGAGATGCTTCTGTATGGATTCAGAACGGTGGTACTCGACGAGTCACATGGGTGGACTCGACGAGTTGCTTGAAGATGGCCTGGGACTCGACGAGTTGGAAGAACAACTCGGCGAGTAGGTTGAAGATGGCCTTGGACTCAACGAGTCCATTTGGACTCGGCGAGTCTTGTCGAGGAAGTCCCAATATTTCTGGTTGAGTCGATGAATCGGTGAGTCAAGGGATGACTCGGTGAGTTGGGTGCGAGTGGACTCAGAGTTGTTGGACTCGACGAGTCTTGGGGTGACTCGGCAAGTTGGGTCGCTGCTTGAAGGAAGATCTGAGCATATGGGCTCGGCGAGTCATCGGGTTGACTCGGCGAGTAGGGTCAGTCAGGGGATTGACTTTGACTTGTCCATGGTTGACCAGTTGTCTTCCAGGGGTATTTTGGTAATTAAGGGTATTTATTGAGTTGTATGTGTTGATGTTCAGTGGAGGAGTTCGTGTCAGAGTTCGGAGCAGCGGGATCTTATCTTTTCAGCCGACAGTTTCGAGGTGAGTTATCCTCACTATATCAACAGGGTCTAAGGCACCAAGGCCGGCCCTTTATTGTATTGAGATTCGGTTATGGTTATTATGTTATTGTTTGATGTGTCTGCATCCTGGTAGCTAGGATGGTACATGCTAGGAGGCCTTGTTAAGGTCAGTTTTCCCGATATACAGAGTGATGCTATGCTAGTGACCGGTTAGGTCGGTAACCCGGTTAGGGTAATGATATGCTATGTGATCTGCTTGTTCGGTTTGTTGACTATGACTGTTATATGAATGTATGTTTTGTGCACATGGTTGTTTGGACTGGAGATGGGTTGAGGCGGGTCCTGCTTTGTGCTGTAGGCCAAGATACCCAAGGCGGACCGGTTGTACCGAAGGCCTAGCGAGCGGTCCGGATAGGCTGTAGGCCCCACGAGGGCGGACCAGACGTGCCGAGGCTCGGAGAGTGGACCAGGCCGACTGAAGGCCCGATGCGGGCGGACCAGTCACACTGTGGACTCGGAGAGTGGACCAGGTGGGTTGAAGGCCCGATGCGGGCGGACCAACCCCACTGTAGAATCGAAGAGCATGACTAGACCTGGAGGATGGATCCGTTGGACTGAAGGCCCGATACGGCGGACCAGTCACACGGTAGACCCGATATGCATGGCTGTTCTATGTTCTGTTATGTTATGTATGTTTTATATGTTTTGGACCGGAAGGTCGTAGCCTGGAAGGGCGTATACGTGGTTGGTATTTTGGGGATATCTCACTAAGCTTTCGGGCTTACAGTTGTGGTTTAATGTTTTTCAGGTTCTTCAGGAGACTGTGGCAAGGCGAAGGCGCGATCGTACCGCTCCTCATGATTTTGTAGCAATGTGATTCTGGGAATACTTAATGACTTGTATTGAAAACCTTTTTGTAAACATTTTAGTGAAAATCGGGTTGTTTGAAAATTTTAAATTGGTTGTGTTTTTCGGATGTTACAGTAATTACAGTCAATTATTCATATTAACCTTTCAAAAAACTACTAAGAACCTTACAAACAACATAAGCAATTCCATAAAATTCATATTTATATCAGGAAGTCAGTTACTACATAAACAACTTACTTTGACCTTACAAACAACTACAAAGAACCTAGGTCAAAGTACCAAAAACCATTTATCCACCCAAAAACCACACTTTTATCGATCTTCAACAAAAAAAACCCACCCCATTGCCCTATTACCTAAACCTAAACAGACCTTATGGACAAAATCACAAAAAACACCCAACTAGCCAACAACATAATCTTTAGAGCTGTGTACCAAGCTTGCATTTAGTTCATATTTCTCAATAGTCCAGGAATAATGACTTTAGACCTTCCACACATGGGGGGATCAATCCATCCGATGAAGCGACAAGCAGAATCCTTCAAAACGGGAAAATAACAAATGTTATTAGATTACAAATCAAAATGCGTGCAAATAGATTTCTTTACCTTTTGACGGCAAGCATCGAAACGTCTGCCTGGGTTCTTCGGTGTCCATGAGCATTTAACAACAACAAACTTACCACAAAAACAGAGAACCATCATGTGATTAACTAACAAGACGACCGTTAACAAAGAGAGATGAGAGAAGGAAGAACAACTTGAAAGTTGCAGAACAACATTTTGGGAAGAACTTGAACGTTGGGGAATAATGTTGAGGAAGAATCTCTATATATTAGTTCAGGAATTGTAAAAATGGCCCCTCAAGTAAAAAGACATTTATGCCGTCATGTGCAATGCATGTGAGGGGTTTAACAGCCACAAACAAACATAAGTTAACTCTAGGGACTTTTTCCACAAACAAACCTCTCAATAAGGACCAAAAACCTAATTTTTAAAAGGTTTGGATCATATCCACAAAAAATGTCAAACCACTGGGACCATTTTTGCATTTTTGTCTAGATTTTCACTGAACTATTTGTATGGTTCGGAAATAGCAGTTCACGCAATAAACATCTTTTTTTTACTACTATCGTTTTTTCTGAGACTTTTTTACCAATCATTTTAGGATACACGCCAAAATTAAACCCGATTATCAAACAGAACTCTTTCGGACCATAAACCATTTGCGTATCCCCCACTTTAAAATATAATCGTTTTATACCATCTAGGGATAAAAGGGCGTCAAACCGTATCTGATGAAGAAACATTTTATGGAACAACAATCCGTCCCCTTGTAAATGAGGGGTGCATGTAACTAAACACAGTTTATCCAAAACTATCGCGTCGTGCACCATGTAGCACATCCAATACTTCCCAAATGTTACACCCCGATCCTTTTAAGTTGATAATAGCTTTAACATTAAAAAATTTATAATCATGCTAAAAGGACAACAAAAAAATTAGAAAACTTAACAACTATTTCGTTTAAAAATACCGGAATATTAAATGGAATAAATAAATAATTCAACATTCAAATTACAAACATAAACAATGCATAAAACAACATTCAAACAATAATTTCTATATTCTTCCTGAAAAACAAAAATATATTGTAACCACTTTTCAACATAAACGACAAGTAAAAAACAAGAACATATTGTATCCATTTTACTTAATGTACAACAACCCAATGCACATTTTACGCAGTCTATACTTTACATTCATACAAACACTAACCAATCACATATTGTAACCATTTTTCAACATAAACGACAAATAAACAAGCGACAAGTAAAAAAACAACATATTGTAGGTATTTTACTAAATGCACAACAACTCAATGCTCATTTAAGCAGTCTATACTTATACATTTGTACAACTACTAACCAAATAGCATCAAAACTTTAAGGCTGCTAATAAATAATATTCTATCTATCAAATACAACATAATTACCAAATAACACACAATATAGTTTCATTTTTTTTTTACAAAAACTAATAGAATAAATCATAAATAAAAAAACATACACTAGATAAATGTTGATTAAAACATAAAATGAGTTAAGATCTTACCATATATTCAGGATTGTTGAAGAAATCGTCAATATTGTTTAAGAAATCGTCAAAGGAAATCAGAGAGAGAGAGAGAGAGAGAGAGAGAGAGAGAGAGAGAGAGAGAGAGAGTTTCTTCAACTTAGAAAGTGAAAAATAAAGAAAAAAACTGTTTTATACAAAAACCAACATGAAATCACAGTTGAAACAGCAAAATCTCAGATTTACAATTCCATCTGCGAACGTAGAAGTACCTAAAGTACATCTGTACTTTAGGCATTTGTACGTTCACAGATGGACTTTCAAAATCGCAGATGACTTTATTCCATCTGTGATTTTAGTGGCTAAAATTTCAATTTTAAACTTTTTTTTGTTATTTTCTACAAATTAATCAGTGTATTAGATTAAATTTGTAATTTTCTCATTTCTATATCCTTAGTTAAAAAAGTATTTAAAAGGCCGTACAGATTACACAAAACTATAGGGACCACTCATATAATTTACCCAAAAGCCTTACATACAACTAAGGTGCTGTTTGTTTTTTCTAAAGCCAAAACGTCTGCAGTCTGCGGACCACATCTGCAAGTCTCTGCAACAAAAGATGTGGACTAAACATCTGCAGTCTGTAATAAGAAGCATGTTTGTTGTATTACGTCTGCAGAGTGCTGAAAAATAAACTGAATTTTAAATAAACTAATTTTACAACATTTTATTTGAGTCTTACAACATCTAATAATCATTTCATCATAACAGATAAGAAAATGCTACAACAAACAAATCATATATAAACAATATTTATAATGTATAATAATAAAAAACTACAACAAACAAAATGATATAATATCAATATTTTTACAATGAAAAAACTTTAAAAATCCATCCTCTTGAACTTCTTCTTTGAGATGAAACTACAACATTTAGCACAATATGGTCATTTGATCATCATTAACAAAGTCTATTTTCTTGCTTGAGCATCGAACAATCTTGATAATCAATCTATGTGTTTTAAACTCATTTGTTATCATTGCCATTGACATGTGACATGATACAAACACCACAACTTGATTCAAAAGGAGGCTCTTATCTTGCTTTTCACAAAGAACTTGAGTTGAAATAGATAATCTACTAATAATTTCAAATGTGGTATTCCGTTCTTTATACACTTCTATATACATTGCTTGGAGTTTTGCAAACACCAGGATGTGTTAAAGATGCATCTCTTGATCCAATAAAACTTTTGTTTTCCTTGAAGACTTTTATCGAACACTTGGTGTGCAATATGAAATCACCACCTCTATATGAACCTGATTATTAGAAGGATTTCATATACCCAAACTAAGCAACTCAAATGAGCAAAAAAACAAAATTAAAAGGAGTCTACATGCCCAAAATCACGTGACTATTATTCAATCAGATTAGATGTTGAAACTGACATCTGATTTTAGGGAAGAACAGATTCTCATACCTGTGGATGAAGCCGGCAGTGGACGGAGGAGGAGGCAAGCATCGTCGGTATTTTGGTGTGTATGGTGGACAGTGATTATAGTGGTGGGTCGGAAGGGGGAGAACAATCGGTGGAGGAAGGATGGATTTTTTTTTTTTTTTTGAGTTGTGTAGATGTTAGAAGATATTGGGCATGTGTGTGGTAAGAAGATTTCACGCAGACGTTTTTAGGTGTGTGCACTTCCAAAAAACAAACAGTGTGTAAGGGCATATGTTTGCGCGTGGTCTGCAAGACGCAGATAGAAGTGCTCACGCAGATCTGCAAACAAAAAACAAACAGCCTCTAAACTTCCAAATCATCTTTCGGTCCACGCTCATTATTATGTACCCTAAACTTCCATATCATCTTTCGGTCCACGCTCATTATTATGTAGAAAGTCCATTGTGTGGAATAGTTTAACATATGAAAGATAATGAGAACAGACACGTGTAAGGCTAATATTACATACTTAGTTGCATAGTTTGAATCAGAGTGTGGGGTAATTATTTGACACGAAGGCATCAAATTTAGTTAATGAAACTATCTTTGATTTCATAAGCAATTTATCTGTTTTGATTTTACAAACTCCATCTGGAACAATTTTGCAAATTAAAGTAGTTTCATTGTTTCTAATAAATATGAAAAATATGACACATCGTCGTACTAGGCCCTTCCACCGTTGTTAGTTTTTCATGATTCTTTTATTTATCAAGGTTTTAGGTTGACTATTTTAAATGATTAATTACTAAAAGAAATATACAAAATATGATAACTATTGATACCAAACCAATGTTAGTAGTTTTAATATTGTAAAATAGAGAGTAATTATATGATTAGATTTCCATATCAAAATTTTTATTTTCAAAAATAAACTCCCATTGTTTCTTATATCTTAAAAAGGTAGACATTTCATCCCTACAAATATGAAATGACTACATTGCTATTTTTAATTGTTTTTATGTTTATTTATTATTTTTTAGCAATGTTGTAAAAATCAGCACATACGGCATCTTACTGTCTACAATTAATGCTAGTCGGTTGAGTTAGACGGAGTCGGTCTTGGGCGGTTGTAGGCGGTCCTCGGCGTTGACACGATCTAAGCCGATAAAAATTCAGACAGTCAAAATTTTCAAAAAAAATCACGGATTAATCATATTTATGATATTGGGTAACTAAATGATGACGATTGATAATTAAATTGTTAAAAAAAATTCTCAATGAGCCTAAAAATTATTATATCCAGAGAATATTTAATTTTAAAAGAAATAAATTCTATTACAATTACGGGTCTCCGTCTAGGCGCCAATTAATTCACGCCTAGACCGATTAGTCCCTTAACCCAAATCCACCGCTCGACCACCATCTAACGACTTTTGCAAACTTATTTTTAGACTAAAAAAGAAAATAAATACCACAACTCACACCCCAACCTAACCCACCACTCCCACCTCCCCTCCCCTTTTTCTTTTACCTTTCCCACAACCACTAGTGAAATCACCAACACAGCCACAAGCTCCGCCACAGGCCATATCCTCACCTACACATCATTATCGTCGTTGAACCAAAAACCATTCAAATCCACAAATCAAATCAGTGATGGTGAGAAAGAGAATAAGATCTCGAAAGACAATACAAAAAGCGAACAAATCAAAATGACTCAAATCACGAGGCATGGCCCATCGGAGGAGCCTCCAACGTAAAACCTTGCGACTGTGGTATATCAAACCTTACGACCGTTAGATCCCCTCGTTTCCGTCATATTGCGAGAGAAAACGAGCATGGCCACATGCTCCGTCATTCCTTGTCGGAGAAGATGGGCACTAGATTCCAACGAAGAGACTCTAGAACGACAACTACAACCCTCTATTTTTTTCAAGACTTGTGATGGTGGCTTTCACGATCAACCTTAATCTGTTGGTTGCTTTGTTGTTGGCATTTGAAATCCTCCTCGAAACCATACTTGATGGTTTCAACCACCCTCTACGGAGATCTTAGATTTGAGACGAGAGAGTATTAGATCAGAAAAGAAGGGGTATCCGATCACACACACACACACACAGAGTTCTGAACAATGAAAATGATGGTGAGTGGTGATTCGACGATGGTGGTGGGCGATTCTCCATCGATGGTGGTGGTCGATACTCCAACAATAGTAGTTCGGTGGTGTTAGTGATTTTTTGAGCCGAACAATGAAAATGGGAAATAATAGCATGTTAGATTAGGATTTTAGGGTGGAGTGGAGTGGGTAGGATTAGGGCTGTAAACGAACTGAACGTTCAGCGAACCGTTCGTGAATTGTTTGGCGGGAAGTTCGTTTATGTTCGTTTATTTAATAAATGAACGAACATGAACAAAAATTATCGTTCGTTTAGTTAAATGAACGAACATGAATAATGGTCTCGTTCGTTCATTTATGTTCGTGAACGTTCGTTTATGATGTTCATTTACGTTCGTTTGTTTAAGTTTATTTATATTCATCTATATTCAATTATTTTTTATTATATTGTTATATTATATGTTCGTTTATGTTTATATATGTTCAATTGTGTTTTTTTATCTTTGTTTGTTTATGTTTGTTCGTTTATGTTCGTTTAGCATGTTCACGAATATAAATGAACGAACATGAACAAAGTAATTTGTTAAACGAACGAACATGAACAAGAAAATCTTGTTCG
Organism: Lactuca saligna; assembly: GCF_052625555.1. Taxonomy (NCBI): domain Eukaryota; kingdom Viridiplantae; phylum Streptophyta; class Magnoliopsida; order Asterales; family Asteraceae; genus Lactuca; species Lactuca saligna. Next base: position 63,217,273 of record NC_136425.1, read on the forward strand.
TTTATCCGTTCGTGTTCGTTTGTTGTTCGACTAACTTAAACGAACGAACATGAACAAGACCTTGTTCGTGTTCGTTTGGTTCGTTTACAGCCCTAGGTAGGATGGGTTGGAATTAATTTTTTCTATTTCTTTTAAATACATAATAAATTATAAAATTAAAAATAAAATAGCGAAGGTAATATAGTCATTTTATGTCTACTAAAGAATGTAACATACAAATTTAAACTAATGAGGAACGATCCAAGTTAATTCTTAAAAATAGAAACTAAACAAGTAAACAAACATATTAAAACCTGAAAGAGGGACGATTTATGGAATTTACTCTAAAATAAATTCATAAAATTAGTTAGACTATCCGATGTGACTCACAAATACGCCTGTATGACTAAGGTGGCACGCCAAAATGTCGTTATAACGTCAGGAACACCGCGTCTCCCGCCATGGTAAACCAAGTTGTTACTACAACACCATTTTCCAACCGATCAGTGTCTTCACCTCCAAGTCGTTGTGAAACCTCACCCATTAAAAATGTGCAGATTAAGAAGGTTCTTGGTGCTTACGAGGCCTCACAATGTTGACTATACCTTCCTTATCGCTCTTGATTGTGCATTGCAATTTGCAAATGGGACCAACTTATAAGTTTCAGTTTTGTACCATTATTTAAATTCAAACCTACATTAATTTTTTTTCTGAAAAATATATTTGTAGATACATTACAAAATACACGAAATTTCATCGCGGAATACTTTGGCTTCTGCCACGAAATTTCCTATGTAAGTATATAGTTGCAGGTTTACCTCAAAGAGAAGCTCGAGTCACTAATGGAGTCACAGCGAGAACTCTTCCATGTTTCAGGACCTTTCCACCTGCTAAATTCTGTCGATTGGTATGCATCATTGTTTTTAACATGAAATATTTGATTTGATTTGATTTATCAAGTAGCTGATTCGCTTCTGTTTTACAGGAGAAACACGTTTCATCGAAGATCCGTTATTGCAAGCCTTGTTCAAGGAGTTAAAATTCTGGAAAAGGATCGTCAACGTCGAAGCATTCAACGGGATGCTCAAGCTCGCGCTCCTCAATGGTGGGAAGGATTTCACTTTCAGTTGAATCAGGTTCTAGTAGACGATAAGGGTTCTTCCTATGGAGCTATTTTCGAGCTCAAATATGCACCTGATCCCTTATTCTATCAATCAACTCCGACACATCCGAAATATGTGATAGCCTTTCGAGGCAGGATCAGATCTGTCGATCAGAAACTAACCATCAAGTTAATTTTTAATAAACTCGAAAAAACCTCACGATTTCATAAAGCTTTTGAAGCAGTTAGGAACATGGTAATGAACGTGGGGCCAACAAACGTCTGGTTAGCCGGACATTCGTTGGGTGCGTCTATGGCGATGCTCGCTGGGAGGAACATGATGAAGGATGGATATAAACTCGATACGTATCTCTTCAATCCACCTTTCCTCTCGCTTCCAGTCGAGAAGATGATAAAAAACCAAACGTTGAAACATGGCGTCCGTATCGCCGGTAATCTCTTAAAGGTCGGAACTGCAAAGGCGATCAACCTTTACCGTAAAAATCCAGAAAATTCGTTTCGTAACTTGTCTGAATGGACCCCGTATATGTTTGTGAATCCATCAGATCCGATCTGTGCGGAATACATTGGGTATTTTCAACATAGGATGAAGATGGAGGGAATCGGATTCGGAAGAATCGAGAGGACGGCAGCCAGATATACTATGAGAAGTTTGGTTTCCGGCGCAGTGGGGAGGGATTCGGAACCGTTGCATCTGCTACCGACGGCTTATATGACGGTGAATACTAGTCCATCGGAGAATTTCAAACAAGCGCATGGGATTCATCAATGGTGGCAACAACATCTTCAATGGCAATTTATGCTACACGAACAAATAGCGATTTCTTAATGGATCTTCCCGTTGCGTGATTGCAGGATCGAAAAAGGAACTGATTCATTGATTGATTGTTCCTTACTCAAAGATTGGATTTGAAGTTTTTTTTTTGACATTTTATGTTCTATGTTTCTTCAAATATGAACCACCAAAAGGGTAAAACTGTGACAAATTATTTTGATAGTTTTAAAACTGTAAATCCACGTGATCAGAAAAAAAATATCAAAATTAAGTAGTTTCTTTATATTATTTTTGTGTATTATTATAACTTGATTGTAATGTTACGATATGTAAATGTCACTGTAGTCTATGCCCTATGAAGTTTCATCTTTTGGTTTTAATGATTCCTTTCATTTTTTATTTATTTATTTATTTATTTATTTCTTTTTTTTGGCATTTAAGGGGTACGAGGTGTAGTTCTACCGGCTAAAATGGTCCACTGACCTGTTTTAAGAGGTTTCCAAGCCAAGTCATGGTCCATGTCATCTAATGAGTTAACTTTGAGTCAACTCGCCGTACACGCCACCGAGTTGGGTTGAATCACTTGCTTGGCCCCTAAGGGTCAATGTGGACCCAATATTTATAAAATTGATGGTTTAATAAATCAAACCCTAAAACTTTATACCTATTTTCGGCCAAACATCTACCGACAAGAAGGAGACAATCCCTTTCAGGAGATTTACGAGATGGCTACCCCACCATCGTCACCAGATTCGATTTTGTTATATTCTCGAGATTGGATGAACTTCAGTGACTTACACACAATATTCTGTGATTGTGAGGAGAGAATGACGGAATCACAGGTGGAGATGGATCGCATTAAGGAGGAAATGGGGAGTGATTCTGTGATATCAAGGATCGAAATGCTTACCGTGCAGTGCCGATTAGACCGTAACAATAAGAAAATGCAAGATATGACAGTTGTGGTGGTAGGACACGTGGTGGTGACGTTTGGTTTTCTCGTGGGGAAAATGCACACTCTAATCTAATAGTGAGTCCGATGGTGTTTGTTCTCGATGTGTTTGACTTAGGTTATTTGTGTTTATGTGCAATGTTGCCTATTAGGGTTAATGTGGATTGTTGTGTAGTACCTGAAATCGTCTTTTGGTGTAATCGTTTTGAAGTGGATGATGAAGCCCTGTCTTAGCAGGCATTTTGTATAAATGACTATGTAACTGTGTTTAATATAATGGAAATGATGACCTTTGTTAACGAAGTTATATATTAGTTTAACATTTAAATAAACAATTTTAATAACACTAACCCTAGAATGGTCCCGTTAGTTACTGAGGAGCTTGGGGGTATTTTCGCCCTTTCACATTGTAGTCTCCAATATATACCACTTAGAGAGAACCATTACCATTTTATCCTTGTTTTTGCTTGCTTGTTCTCTCGTTGGAAATTGAAGGAATGAAGATGGAAGGAACCATGAAATCAGTGAAATGTTCTTATGGGTATGATGTTATAATAAGAACCTCAACCACTCGAAGCAACCCATGACGACCCTTTTATGCTTACCCAAAAAAGTAAAAAGTGATTGCAACTTTCATTCGACTTTATCCCTAGATTTAAAAAGGGTTTTCAACACAATTCATTTGTTTCTCACAAATATCTAATCTCAGGATCCCCGAAATGGATTTATATGCTAGGTAGATGAAGTTGATACAACGAGCAGAAGTGGTGAGGCTATCATGATTGCAACTTTGCTTAGGTCGAATAAGAAGCTTAAGTCTGATGTTAGGTAGATAAAATTTTGTGTATTTTTTAGTTCGGCTATTTTCTTTGTCATAATAGTGTACAAGTTGTAATGGGTTGTTAATGGTCTTTTGTGGATGATTTGTAATAATTTACCAATGTGGTTGTGTATTCCTCTTGGAAATTAATAAACATGTCATTTTAAGTACAAAATTAGTGCAGTGGACCACTACACACACATTATCACTATTTTGCATGCTTATATTTTAATTGGAAATTAGTGTAGTGGTCCACAAAAGGGACCACATAGATATACAATAATACAGGAAGTTATTAACACAACCATGCATGTCCACTACATAATCATAATTTAGAAACATCGTACCTCAAAAAACATAACAAGACACAACCAAATGTAGTAAAAAAAACATGAAACAAACATCTATACGTAAATCCAACAATATAAACAGAAAATAAACACATTATCCTTATTCACTATCTAGTGGATTAGTACTTGTATTGCCTTCTCCATTCTTTCCTTCAACCCTTTTAGCCAATTGATTTTTTATAATCCTTTCTGAATATTTCATTTTCCTTGTAGTCTCTTTTTTTTGTTACGTTTTACTACCTCCTTCACCTCCATTACCGCCTCCATTTGCGTTCGTTCCACTACCTCTTTCACCTCCATTTATGTTTGTTCCACTACCTCCTTCACCTCCTCCATTTTCTTTCTTTCTCCTTTTGACGTTAAGTTTTTTGCGCTTGTCAACTTTAAGGCATGTAGCTTTGGTATGTCCAACTTCTGTACACACACTACATAATATTTTTTTGCCAACCTTTGAGAACATGTGTCTTATAATCCTTTCACTTGGGTCCTTTCTGCTAGTCACTTTTGTTCTACCTGGCATTTTTCTCCTCAATGGTGGTAGTGGTGGACTATAGTTAGTACATGGCCACATATTGTTTCCATTCATCCCATACATTGGATACTTGTAAGTATTCTTGTAAACTGGTCCAAAGTACATGGTATCCACATAACATCCAAAATCCCTATTAAGAAAGGAAACGGTTGCAACTGAATGCACACAACCATAGCTATTCAGTTACCACACTCTACACGAGCAGATCTTCTTGTCTAAATCCACCACGTAAGAGTCAGCCAAGTTTCTTGTCTCAAACTGGTTTAAACCAGTTGGTAGAACCTGCCAGTATCTAAAAACTTTTGTTAGAAGTTAGTATATGTTTATAGCAATCAATGTAAACATATTAAATTATATTTACCTTCGAGCTTTTTTTAGTTTATTAAGTAAGGTTGTAATAGATGGACATGGTTTAAAATCAGGCCATGAACTACCTTTGATGCTCAAAATAAATTGTCTCTCCATAGCATACAATCTAATTTCCTCTAACATTGTGATGATTGTTTTTTCCTTTCATCTTTTATGCCATTGTTAAAACTTTTAGATAATCCATTTTCTACTGCATCACACATCCTACCCTCCTGGAAGAAAGCTCTACACCATGATTTAGGGTTCTTCTCCATGAGATATTCAAAGGCTGTAGGGTTAAGAAGTTGATTTCTTTCCTTTTGCATTAAACAAATGCTCAGTAGATGCTTTACATTCCCTCCAAAACATCCACTCATAATGTACTCTAGTAAATCTTTTCCTAAAGTTGGCTACAATATGCCTTGCATACTACCTATGTTCTGTAGTAAGCAAAATGTCTTTCACAACCTCCAACAAACCCTACACCATAAAGGGAAATTATTAAAACAAACAACTACATTTAGATTAAAATGAAAGGATATGGTAGTTAACATACCTTATGTTGATCTAACATCAAAGTAATACCAAAACCATTTAGCACTCATATATCATCCCTTAAATTCTCTAAAAACCATTTCCAATTCTCTTTGTTCACCACACAAACAACTGTCCATGCAATTAGAAATATATTATTATTATCATCCCTTCCAACTGCACATATTAACTCTCCAGTACATAGGCCTTTTAAGAAACACCTATCCATATTTACTACTCTTCTGCAACTACCTCTCCATCCTTACTTTAGTCCCTCAAAAAATACGTAAAAGTTACTAAAAAAAGTCTTCCCATCATGCATACTATTGACACCAATCTTCACAGTTAATCCAGGGTTTGATCTTCTTATCTCTTCACCATAAGACCAAAGATTTGAATAGTGCTCAACAAATGTGCCTTCAATTAGCTCAATGGCATGTTTCTTTGCTCTCCTACAGTGTCCCATACTCACATCTATTCCAAAAGTTTGTTTGGCCTCTTCCTTAAGCATCCTAACACTCATTTTTTTTTTCTTATTTAAGAACTCAATTGTAAAGTGGTTGCCAATCCAAGCATAGCTAACAATTGATCCCAATTTGAAATTTCTTGCACAACTGTGCTCATCTATGAGTGACTTAATCTAAAAAGATTGTTCTTCACTCATCCATGAGGCCCAAAGTCTAAAATTACACTGCCCGAAACAACATTTCACTAAAAGTCTCCTACTATCATTTTTTTTGTAGCACAACTGATTGCCATTAGCTACAACATAATTACATAACATATGTTTTAATTGTTTTGGACTTTCAAATCTCATACTAACACAAGTTTTTGTTTTTTCCAGTTAACATTCTCATTATAAGTTGTTACTTCTTCAACAATCATGTCATTTTTGTCCATACGAAAATAAGCGTCCTCGTGAGGAGGACTTGATGGGATTGACTGCACCTTGGGGCATAGCTTGCTCAAAAAAACATCATTTATGGTCTTATTCATAGGATTGGAATCAACATGTCCAAGGGCATCATGTACATTACCTTGGAAGTCATCAATGTCGTTTTGAAAAGCTCCCATGCTATGTAACTCCTCATTATTCCCCCCTACACCCAACTGCTTGTCTTCAGGACTGCATACTTCAGCTTGGTCATCCACTATCCATCAATGGACATTGACAACAAGATGATCCATGTATACTTGGATAACACATCCACTGTCGTACCCTACTTGAATAAACTCCTAATAGTCTTTCTTGACGGCTATTATCCTCAATCCATCAGGAAATTCTATATCGGGCATGCAAAAGTACACATTCACACATTCCTCGTTTGCGAATCTTTTAATAAATAGTAGAAATTCCTTCAAGTCCATTCCTACAAAATCAACATCTTCAAAGCGTTGCTCCACTCCACCTGAGTAACTTATTGCGAGGTACCTAGTAAAAATGCCAGCAAATGAAGATCGGCCTTCATATACACTGCCATAGCAGCAATTTAGAGAGAAACAATAGAAGAAGAAAGTGGAAGAAGATAGCGACGAGTGAAGGTGTCATTTGAAAAAGGGTTAAGTAGGTCAAAAGGTCATTTATTGATGTGGTAACGAAAATAGTGAGGTGACAATAATTTAAATGATGTATCTATTCATACCTCCTAACTATGATGGGGTTAACCGGATGACCCCTTCGCTTTCTATTGATATATGGTCCATTAGCATGGTCAGACGGATGTAGAGCGCCAGCCTAGCCTAGCGCGCTCCCGCCAGCCTTGCCTGGCATTCCTTTGTCAGCCTTGCTTGGCACTTCCTTGTTAGCCGTGTTTGGGACTCTCCTTCCATCCCGACAACCTTTTCTGGTGCGCGCCCACCAACCTTACCTGAGACGTGCCTGCCAGCCCCGCCCGACACCTTCGGGCGGCCTTGCCCAACTCCTTGCTAGTTAGGCCTGAATTGGGTTGGCCCAAGGCCTGACCTAATTCCCTTTGACCTAATTGTCCACTATAATTAAAATAGTGTCTCCTCCATGTAGGAGAACCTTTCCCTTGGACTCTTCCCTAAGTGGCTCAGCCGCTATGTGACATCCCCATTTTCACAGCCAGAAAAGACCGATTATTGTTTATGCTTTATAAAAAAAAGTCAGAGTATCTCTTTTAATAAAAACGTTGCAGAATTTGTTCCCAGAAAAACATGATAATTTCATTATCAAATCATTTCCAAAGAAATGTATTTTTATTCATTTCAAAACATTTGGGATGTCATTGTCAATACAGAAACATAAGCATAAACAGAACTTACATTCATTTACACTAGTGATCAATATCTCCTTAATCTCTCAGTGTAATGTAACTTCACATTGCCACATGTGATACAAGTAAACTGAGTGGGTCAGGTTGGGAAACCTGGTGAGTACATAGGGTTTTCAACCCACAATAATATAATTATTATGTTTAATCAACAAACAATTAACCCAATTACCCATCCTCATTATCTTCTTTATTCCTAAGTACCTTCCCTAAGGATTTATCCTAAGGGTCGTCTCCTACATCATATTTTCCTCTCATCTCCTTACATCGCATTTCCTTATATGTTTGTTCCTAAGGACTCTCCCTAATGATCATCACCTACATCACATAGACAGTATTGATTCAGGGATTACTCCCTCAATACGTGCCCAACAAGGGTTAGGGTATCATCGCATGAATACGTAGTTACAACATCGCCTGAACTCGTAATTCATAGTAAGGGGTTAGAGTATCATCGCATGAATATGTAGTTACAACATCGCCTGAACTCGTAATTCATCACCTACAGGTTATGAGCCTGCTAGTGTTTCCACGGGATTGTCTAGAATATTCTGTGGTCGCCATCTATACTCTGGTAGATGACTACATCTCCAAATTGTCGGACAAGGTTGTAGTATCCTACATCACCGATTCATCATCACCTATCTATCCTCACCTAATTATCATCACCTATCTCTCATTATTTTATTTCATCACACATCAACTATTTCATCTACCCATGTTTTATCCCAACATATTTGTAGATATAAAATAAATATATAGTTTAAATCATTTAAAACATGTATAAAATCATTCATCCAGCATACACAACAAGTATTCAGATAATATGCACACATAGCACGTAATTTATGTAAAATACTTCATATCTATGTGTAAGATGAAAATAACTATGCACTCACCTGAGTAGGTGGTGACTCGGTTCTTGGACAGTACTTCGTAACTCTTAAAACAATTTTCCTCGACAAAACCTAGTATCAATACCACTAGGGTTTAGTCTAACGTTAACCGCGACTAATTAATAGTCTAGCTATTATTATTATTATTATATAAGCGTTAAACAACACTATATAACTCATAATAATAGCCCAAATAATTATTTTAAGGTCGTAATAATGTTACTATAATTAATTAGAAGCTATATTAAAAATAGCGTAGGCGTAGGTCACTTACAGCGGATTTTAAAGAAAATCGGGCTTCGCTCGGAGTAGCGTTTTGAAACCAAAAGACCCTTTTTTTCTCGGGACTCCGGGAGCCTCGGGGCTTCCTTAGGGTTCTAGGGGATCACCTAGGCTTAGGGGAGGGTTAAAACCCTTAGAGAGAGAAAGTTTAGAGAGAAGAAATGAAGAAAGGTGTGAGATTTTCGGAATGGCTCGCATGCTATTTATAGTAAGTTTTTATGACACTCACATCGTGAGTTTCATAAGACTCACATCGTGAATCTCATGATTCACTCCGTAGACTTGCCATTTGCGTCCCTAGCTTCGGATGGTGGCCATGACACCTCACATCGTGAGTGTCATAAAGCTCACGTCATGAATTGGATCTTATCCTCTTGCAGCTTCTAGATTCTAAATTATGACAGAATGTCGTGAGCGTCATAATTATCACGTCGTGAATTGGATCTTATCCTCTCCCAGCTTCTAGATTCCGAATTATGACAGAATTCTGTAAGCGTCATAACTCTCATGTCGTGAATTAGCTAGTTTAGGGTTTTTAAAAGCTAAATCTTCGGAATGCCATAACTTTTGCATACGAACTCCGTTTTTGACGTTCTTTATATCCACGCGTAGGTGGATACGTATTCTACAAGATTCATTTAGATCCCTAAGGCTAAAAAGTCCTCTATCTTAAATTCACTATTTACGAGTCCTAGTGTCGTGTCGGTTTTGCCGAAAAAACTTCGACATGCCATAACTTCTTCGTTATAACTCGGATTTCGGCATTCTTTATATGTACGGAACCCTTGATACATATTCTAAAACTTGGTTATGATTATTTATTATAAATAATCTTTTGTCGAAAAGTCGTTTTCGACCCCTATTATCTCTAAATTCATTAGCCCGGATCTACGGGCGTTACATGCCACTAGACTTCCCCCATGTCTGAGCCGCCATTCTATACTCCGGATGGGTGGATCAGCCGCCACCCTATGCCGTCAGACGCCATACACCACCATCAACACCAAGATGGTTCTCTCTAGCTAAAGAGAACCATCTCAAATCTGCTAGATGATCTAACTTGATCGTCGGAGTCTGTTCCTAGGGCATAGTCCATGGGGTGGCTTTAATGCATCCTTTTGATTGTGATCTCGCAGATCCATCTCCGGCGTAGAAGCATCTCCTCAGAGCAGGCGGTCAGAGTCGAAGGCGCATCATTTGGCGCCATCGGTGAGACTCGAACCCGCCGCAGCATTTGGCGACATCCTGGACCCGAGCAAGTAGCAAAAGCCTCAGTTGGTTTCAAGCTCGTTCTTCCTCAGATCTGATGTGTTTTCATCTCAGGTTTCCTCAAATCTGTTAATTACTTGTATCGTTTGTTCAGATTTGTTTGTTTTTTGCCAAGATCTGTTCAAATTTGCGTCACCATCTTTTAGATATGTAGATCCATCACGTTTCTTAGTTCAGATCTATGGATCTATATGATTTCTTTCACTCAAACACTCTCCAAATCTACAAAAACTATCTTAGATCTATTTTTTGTTCAAATTCTAGGGATTTGTTGAGCAAAATCCAAAAAAAAAAAAAAAAAAGAAATTTTCATGAGCTTTACAAAGAAATTTCCGATCAATTTCGTCACTTGTTGGTGACTTATTCGGAAAATGAAGAGAACACTGTTTTATGAGTTTTTTTACCCCATCTTCAGTGTATATATCATCTGAAGATCGTTTTTATTTAAGACTTTCTATAAAACAGCTTCACCCCCTGCAACATCTGTTTGTAAACCCAGCTACATTTCTTATACACTTCTCAAACCCACAAAAAATTGTTTATCTCTTCTTACTAAACCCATCATATTATATTGTGTCATCTTTACCTCAAAGATGTATCCTACCCCTCGCGCAGTTTAATGCTCGGTAAAAAAAAGAAGAAAGGTATAGGAAAGTGGTGAGATGTTTCTTTTGAGAAAACACGAAAAAAAAAAAAAAAAAAAAAAAGCCAAGTGTATATGCACAGAAAAAATCATCTTTACAGGTCACATTTATGACAAATCACCAAAAATACATCAAAAATGGTGTATGTCTTGTCTATCTATTGCCGACAACAACAACAAAAAGGATAAAGGTGCACAGTGCACCAGACAAATGACAAAGCTGTCTACAAAAGTAAGGCTGGAGGGAGTGGTGCCACCGAAACCGCACTCCCTCCTATGCTACGTAGACGCCAACTCAGATTTGATCTTATTTCATCAACTAGAAACCGCAATGAGGGAGTGAGGAAAAGGTTAGGAGAGAAAAAAAAAAGAAGATAATTGGTTGAGAGAAGAGAGAGAGTGCAAGTAAAAGAGGAGAAAAGAGAAAAAGGAGTGCGGCCATGGACTACCGCACTGCGGCCAAAACCGCAGAGAACCGCAGCCTGGGGGTGGTGTGCGCGGCTGAGGTGGCACAAACCGCAGCCACACCTTTTAGCCTATAAGAAACAAAGTTGGACCTATCTGGTCCAATCCCTTATATACATAGAAAAAAAGGGTCCCACCCGATCAAAACACCTTCTCGGGCAGCAAAAGACTTCCCAAAACCCGAGCTTATCTCGCCGGAACGTGAGCACCACCAACTGAAAACCTCCAGTCACGACCACCACTTCACAGCAGCACAAACACTAGCAGCTCCCGGTTATCCCTGGCTTAACAGCTTTTATGGTAGGAAAACCCTAACTACTCAATCCCCGGTCGCACCTAGCTCCGCCAGTCCACCTACTCAACCCAGATCTTACGAACCTCCAATCGGCTGACGTCGCCAACCAAAACTATCATAGCATTCGCCGCCAACAGCTGGTAGTCCCAACAACAACCTCAAGCCAGATCCTTCTGATCATCAAGGGAGGTCTCTAGCAGCTCCGACTGCAGCCTTTTTCATAGCAACAACTTCATCCCATCAGCATCATCTATCAAAAGTCATGGCCAGATCACCTTCGGTCGCTGATCGTTGTCATCGTCGGAGACCCAGCAAGACATCACCAAAATACCAACTGCCATCCAAGTCACAAAGTACCCAAGCATCTCCAAAACACCACAGCTCCGGTGAAGCAATGTCTGCCAACCAACTATCTTCTTGACTTGCTGCCGACCTGATCCAGGGCACCACCAAATGCATCTCCGGCCGACGAACGCAGTAAACCAGTGTCACCAACAGAGCATGTCGTTTCGGTCTTCTTCACAGATGATGAATATCGGCGAGTTGCCCCCGTCAATTTCTAGATCCCAATCGACACCTACGTTTTTCTTTGTGCGTTGTCTCCTCAGTGAACACGAGGGTAACGTGGTAGCAGGAAAACAACAAACAAAAATGAGCATGGAGGGTTCCATGTAGTTGTTTAGGATCAGCAAATCCGTTTCACCTTTCTTTTAAAAAAAAATATGAATTGGGAGGAGTGCGATCCTCACGACCTAACGAATCTCGTGGGCGAGGTGGTCAGAGCCGAAGTCGCATCACTTTCTATAGAATGGCTTTAACAATATGTAAAACTACACCTCGTACCCCTTAAATGCCAAAAAAAAAAAAAAAAAAAAAAAAAAAAAAAAAAAAAAAAAAAAAAAAAAACAAAATGTGAAACTTCTTAGGACTACAGTGACATTTACCCTATTCTTTTATCCAAAGCAAAATAATATTGGTATAATCTTATTATATTTTTTGAAGATAAGGATAAGTTGGCAAAAATATACTATAGATAATCAAACAATATATTACCAACTGAACAAAAAAAAATTAGTAGCCAATATATTTGGTAGTCAATATATACGATTGATAGTATTTATATTGTTATATATGTACATACATTTCATCGTAATATTCATAATATATTGAGTTATGTTTTGGCATATTAGAATATAAATGATACTTATAAAGCTCTGAATTGATATTTACGGATAAATTTATGGATGAGCAAAAAGGTAGCTAATTGGAGCATATAAAAGCCTAAAGAGAGGATACAAATAAATGTCAGAGAACACATCTCATCCAAGTATAATGCTTCCATATACAGGCTGTAGACTTCACAAATTACAGGTCACATAAATTAGGTTGGCAGAAAACTTAATATAAGAAATTATTTGTAACACTTGAAATCTTGAGGAGCAATTGTAAGAAATGAATCCCATTTTGGGGATTGGAAGATGATGTGTTGGAGGAACCAACACAGCGTGTCTAATTGAGGAAAAGTAAGGTCTCATTAAGACCAACACGGTGTGTTGGTGTCTAAACACGACGTGTTGGCAGGTGGGGAAGGAAACCCTAATTGCACCCTATATAATCTCCTTAAGCCGCAAGGGTTGGTCTCCTTACCAGCCTCCATTTCCACTTAAACCTAATTTTCCCCTTAAGCTTTCTTGGTGGTGTTATTGAGTCTTGAGTGGATTCTTATTATTATTTTTCTTATTTCCAAAGGAAGGTGCTTAGCTTGGAAGGAAGATCATAGATCCAGAATCTCTCCACTTCTTACGGCCTTTTTGAGCTATCAAGTTTGCATCTTGGCTTATGAATGATTAGATCTCTTCATGGCTAGTTTATTATGATTTTGGTCTCCTTTTTGGGTCTTTGGATGAGTTGAGTTGTTTAAGGGCGTGTTCTTTCGGATCTGGGTTTGTTTTGGTATATTTGATCATAAAGGTGCAAGCTTTATGTGAGGAATGGTATCATACATGCTTCAAGTCCCCCATTAAGTCCCTTTTTAGCTTAAGAGCTTCACTTCGTCATATATGGACGTAAATTTGGCAAGTTTACATGATAATTTATCTCAAGGAGGTTAGATATATGTTTTGGAGTCATGTATTTAAGGATTAAGTTCTTAGTGGTTAAGTTGTTGAATCTCGAGCAAGCACGACATGTTTGCAAGCCAACACGACATGTTGGCTAAGGATTTCCTTATTATTTGGGTTATGGGAGGAACACGCTGTGTTTGGTCAACATGGGTTGTTGATTTTAACTTTGACCAGAAGTTTGATCAGGGTTGACCTTGGGATGTTTTGAGCTATGTTTGGGCCTTTTGGATTCTTGAATTGGGCCTTGGTTTTGGGGCCAAGTTGTAAGAGGGCAAAAAGGTCTTTTACCCTAGTTGGACACTTAGTATGGGTCAGATCCGGTTATTGATGGATGTTTTTATGATTGATAGTGAGGGGATTCTTGCGGGCCAGCAACCCGAGATTTTTTCTGTGAGATTCAGCAGTGCGAGGTGAGTTTCCTCACTATGTTTAGCATGTCGAAGGCACCAATGTTGACCCATGGTTTGCTATGTAGAGTGCTAGATGTCTACATAACTCTTGCATGTATATGTGTGTGTATGTTTAGTGAGCGGGGTCTGATGGTTATTCTGTACGCTTGTATCGGATTATGCATATATGATTTATATGTGGGCGGGGCCTACTGATTGGGCAATATGCTATTATCTTTGTGATTTTTGCATGTGTTTAAATGTTATATGATTATATGGTTATATGTTTAGTGGGTGGGCCCGTTATTCGAGTATGGGCGGGGCCTGTATCTCATTGGGTGGGGCCCGTATTGCGAGTGTGGGCAGGGCCCGTATCTCAGTGGGCATGGCCCGTTATACGAGTGTGAGAGAATACCATATCTAAGTGGGCAGGGCCCGTTATGAGAGTGTGCGCGAGGCCAGTATCTCAGTGGGTGGGGCCCGTTATGCAAGTGTCGACGGGTCCCGTTATGCAAGTGTATGGGTCTTGTGCTTTTAGTAGTAACTAGTAAGGGCCCATACTACTTTCCAAACCTACCCGTATTTTTCTAAAAGGATCGTTATGTACCTCATGGCCATAAATCCCAAGTAACTAGGATACATATACATCCTATACTCACTCTCTCAAGAGTGGCTAGTCAGTCCTTATGTTGGCTTTCTAACAGCCATACTCACTCACGAAACTTCCACTAACCCTGAAGCTGCCTTGTGTATATTAATCATACATAACACTAGATTCAATAGACAGTTAAATAATTGATTCTACCCTAAGCTCACAACAAAAAAAAGGAACAGAAAATAAGGCTAAATCAAACATTCTCATGCTATGAAATTTTAGTTATGTACAACTATGATGCACACACTAAGCAACACCGTAATAATGTCAGTTCCATATAGCATATCAAGAAGTTCTCCCAGGCTATCAGACAATTCTATCATGCAATTACTGAAGATCCCTAGCCTACAAACTAGCATGAAATTCTATTATATCATGAATACACAAAACAATGGTGAGTATCTTGGGGATAAGGGTGCAAACGAGCCAAGCTACTTGAGATCGGCACGTTAAAAGCTCAACTCAAAACCGATTTTAAAGATCCCAAGCTGAGCTTGAGCTTAATATTAAGTTCATTTATTAAACAAGCTCGAGTTGTAGCCTATGTCACTAAGCTTAATTAGGTTCCTCAAATATTTTTATTTTAATACATAAAAAAATAACAAATTATATTACATATAGGCTCGTATAGGCTCGCAAGCCTATACGAGCTTATATGTAATATAATTTCTTATTTTTTATGTATTAAAATAAAAATATTTGGGGAATTATGGATTTAGGGTATTAGTAAATAAACTTCTTAATGAGCTCGAACCGAGCTTAAGATTATTTACGAACATTAGACAAAAAAAATGAACCAAGCTTGTATAATTTTTTACGAGCTCGGTACGAGAAAGCTCAAATTGAGCCAAGTTTGATCTCGATCCTCGTATAACTTGCATGAGCCAAGCCTAGCCAAGCTCAAGCTCATCTCGTGTTGTTTGCACTCGTAATCAGGGAATAAATTTCCTTGGGCTCTGGCTAATTGTACACATCGCATCCTCTCCTTTGATTATTTTAAATTTAATTATGAAAAATATTTTGCAATTCCATAGTTTGACTTTGGAATCACACAAGTGGTCATCCAATTCTCTCAAACCAAGTCTCTAAAACCAACTTGTAACATCCCAAAAACCATGATAAAAAATTTTGTTTTATAAAGAAACCATAGGTAAAAGGCTAGTGTATTCGAATCATATCTAAGAAAAATCAGAGTATCAAGTCAATCGCTCAAAACATAAAACAATAGGAGGACGTGTACGATTACTCCTTCTCCTTCCCCTGATCATCAGAAGTACTGAAACATTGAAATCAAAATCTGTAACCTAAATCTTAGTGAGTTCCCCCAGTATACCCCACACAACAATACATATAAAATGCATGCACAGCGGGCCCACAATATAACACTAGATTACCTCTAGGCTCACAGTCATCGGACTGTATTGCCCCCTGGCCCACAGCCATCAAACTGTATTGCCCCCGTCCCACAACACACGACTGAAATGCCCCGAGTTTGTTGGCTTAAAGCACAAAGTTGTACCACCTCAACCCACCCGTACTATGTCGACATATACAACAGATAAACAATAACTAACAACTACATGTAATCCTATAGATCTATCAATCTAACATATCACTATAGTATACCAACATCCAACACACAAGGACACATACTGCAATACAAAGTATAGTGAGAAAACTCATCATACAGTCTATAAGATAACAATAATGATCATCGATCTGATAACCAGCTCTAGAAGTCACATATACAGCAAACAAGGACAATTCCTCAAACTACAACCCAAAATCCTAAGTTTGACCTAAGGTCACACTTGGTCAAGAAAAGTCAACAATCCAGTCATAGTCAACACTCAAAAAGTCATTCAGTCGGTCGCCACATCATGACCACCCTTTGGTTACATCGCGGCATAATGGAGACAAAATAGTCGCAGATCAGCCTTCGTCATGACATGATGACCAAAGTGTCACGTCGTAAGAAACGCTCTAGTCAACCTAATGCATTAAGCTCTTAATCCTTTTCCCCACCCATCCATACTTTCCAAAAGGATTTCATGCTCCTAGAAGATCCTAAAAATCATTGCTTTATAGACATGCATGTCTTGAACTCAAACTAGGTCAAAAGTGGTGTCAAATGGGGTCAAGATCTCATGCAAGAGTTCAAAACTCTATCAAAATTTAGATCCATCACTTATAACCACAAAAGGACTATGGGGATACATAAAGTTGGCAGCTTTTTGGAACCCCAACACTCCAACTAGCCTAAACATTAAGAAAAACACATGAAACCTAGATATAAGATCTTAGGATCATAAAGCATCGAACTTGGATACTCACAAATGTCCAAAGTGTATGAGAAAAGATGATGGTGAGGCTTGCAATCTGAGATGATGCATCGAAACTCTTTCTCTTCTTCTTCTTGGCTAAAAATCACCAAAAATGGAGCTTAAGGTTAACTATGGGAGATTAGGGTTTTTGGAGGTTGAAGGGAGGTGGTGGAGGCTTAGGGTGAGCAAACCCTAGCCCCAACTTCCCTTAAATATGGGAACAATCCCCGAAATTAGGGTTTTGGCCCTCTAGGGCCGTCACGTCATCGTGACAGTTAAATGGGATGCATGTTTTCCTAGGCACGGTCATTTTGTGACACAAGTTCTTATGTCGTGACCAAGATTTAAATCCTTAAATATTTAATTTAACAAATTGAAAGCAATGCGTACCTGGAACTGGGTGTTACAAGGAATATGGTCCAAACTTGTTCGTCCCATAATATTAGCTACAACATACTTCGAGATAAAGGGTCAGTTTTTACACTTATTGAGAGAAAATTCTTTCACATAAGAAGATGATGAAGACAGGCATCAACATATGGAGAACATAATAGAGATAGATGACTACTTCAACACTGTTGGAGTTACTAAAGATGTTATGATGCTTCGAATGTTCCTAAACACTCCAAGCAGCTACTAAATATTGGTTAAAAGTTGAACATGATAGAACAATCACTACATGGGAACAGTTGAAGACCAAATACGTAAAGTAATTCAGATCGCCATCAAAGATTGGCAAAATGAAGATGAAGATCCAAAACATTCAGAAATTAAAAGATGAGACATTATATAATGCATGAGATAGTTACAAGGAGATGTTTCAAAATTACCTACGACATGATCTTAATGTGCACTAAATTATTCAAACATTCTACAATGGGATACATGTGAGCACTCGTCAAATGATTGATTCTCAAGGACCAATTCTCAAAAAGATCCTAGTTGATGGTTACGCTTTTATTGAGGAACTAACTCAACACTCTGATGAATGGCATTCTTCATGAGATTCATCTATACGAAAAAAAGATCAATTGGCAAAAGTACTAGATGCCTTACAACGTTAATTCCAAATTTAGATGCATTGGGAAAAGATATGAAAAAGTTCAATCAAACCATTCATGTTATTTAAGTAGGGTGTGATAACTATAGTGGTACACATCTTACAAAATATTTTCTTTTATATGAAGATGGAAACAAGAGAGCTCAAATGTGATACTCATCTGACGATAGATACAATTATTGGAAGCCTTGAAACAACGATTGGAAGCCTTACAATGAATACTGTAAGGAGATGGCTAGGAAATATAGGCAATGAGGGCAAAGTTTCTACCAAAAAGAACGGAACAAGTGGTACAAGAAAAGAAACCAACTTTGCAAGACATGTTGACCCGATTTTCCGAAGCATCCAACAAATGACATAAAGATAGGTAAGAGATGGTGAGAAAGATTATGCCAACAATAGAAACCGCACTTAGAAAATAGCAAACTTCAATTTTAAACATCGAAAATCAAGTGGGCCAAATATCTCGAGTGTTACAATAGAGTTTTACAATAACTTTACCAAGTAACAGGGAAACAAATCCCAAAGCACATGTCAAAGGCCGTTATGAGTCGAAATGGTAAAATTCTCGAACCTTTAGTTCTTATTTCCACAAATAAATATTCTTGTGTGCAGAATTCTAAAAAAGAAAAAGAAACTGAACAAGTTGCTCTGCAAATGTATTGCATATAGGAGAACACGATGGATTTGAGTGTACCAATTTTGTCTCCGATGGTTAAACCATACAAGCCATCGGTTCCATTGCTATAATGTTAGCAACAACAGAAGCAAAAGGAAGAGCATCACAAATTTCTTGATCACATAAAGTCTCTACACATCAACATTACATTTATCGAAATCGTTGCTCAAGTGCCAAAATATGTCAAGTTTTTGAAAGATTTGTTCAGCAATCAAAAGAAGTTGAAGGAAGCTTCAAGTATTGTGTTAAACAAACAATGTTCAGTTGCTATGTTGAAAATACCGACAAAAATGAGGGATCCAAAGAGTTTGAATTTACCTTGTCAATTTGATAATCTAACCACTAGCCATGCTTTAGCGAATTCGGGTGCAAGTACAAATCTCATGCCTTATTCTTTCTATTCAAAGCTCAACTTGACCGAATCAAAACCGACTCGAATGGCGATACATTTGGCCAATAGATTGGTGACTTATCCATAGAGAATATTAGAAGACTTATTGGTTAATGTAGGCAAGTCCGTGTTTCAGATTGATTTTGGGGTGTTAGGCATGAAAGAAGATTGTCAAATTCCTATTATCTTTGGAATACCAAACCGACTCGAATGATGATACATTTGGCCAATAGATTGGTTACTTATCCAAAGAGAATATCAGAAGACTTATTGGTTAAAGTAGACAAGTCCGTGTTTCCGGTTGATCTTGTGGTGTTAGACATGAAGAAAGATTGTCAAATTCTTATTATCCTTGGAATACCATTTTTTAGCACCATGGGATAGTTGGTTGATATACATGGTTCGAAACTTGCACATAGAGTCGGATTGATGTGATTACATTTGGTATTGATTAATTAATGAAGCATTCATAAACTAGCACTATCAATTTGTATGACTATCAAAGAAGATTCGAAGGGTAACATATACCTCTGCTATGTAGACTTCATAGTAGCTTGATTTTTCTTGATCAGTTTCCAATCATGTGGAGATTGTTAGAGAAAATAAACCACAAAATTCCGACCCAGTAAATTTTCATAAAGTTTATATGATTTTTCAAGGACAATGTATAACCTTAATTTCAAAACTATATTGCACCTTGAAATTTTCAAAACTTGGAAAATCTAGATATATTTGTGTTAATAATATTATGATGCATTTCTAATGAATATACAAAAAAGAATATGGTGTCATTTTTACAAAGGCTTAATGGGACTAAAACAATGTTAAATAAACAATGTTATCAAGCAATGTTTAAACAAATTCTAGCATCAAAATTATGTACAAACAAATTTTTAATATAATAATTCAAGGCAGAAATTGCAAAATACCATTTTGCTATTTGCTCTACAAACTTAATCCAATGTCATTTTGCAATTTTATAAACATCATATGCCATTTTCAAAGCTCAATAACAAGCAGATAATCATATTATTTCAATGATTTCATTTAATCTTATAAACTAAAATGTCACTAAAGAAGAAAGAAAGTCACTACTTCATAAAACCTTATAATAACTCAATCTAAGAACAAAAAGAAAAACACCTTTATGCACTTGCCTTCTCACCTGACACGTCATCCTCCTCCTCCCCCTCCTCCGCCTTCACCTCACCATCCACCACCCTCTCACCACCATCATCACCCTTCAACTTAAGTGGCAAGAAATTAGAGTACACAGATGTGATACTAGCTTTCGCCTTCTCAGCTTCCTCAGCCTCTTTAGCTGCCACCTCAGCTTTCTCTCTCTCAATATCCGCCATTAACTTCACCAAATCATCCTCCCTATCTTCTTTCTTTAACTCTTCCCTTACAAAAACCTGCAACTCATCAGAAAACTCCAATGGCTCCTCCCTCAACATTCTACCAATCATTTCAAGAACTTCATCATGTTTCTTGATGTCAAACAAAGCTTTCATTATAAACTTGTAGCTATCATCATCCATTTTTAGCTTAGGCACCATCATATCAAAGAAAGATTTTGCATCATCAACTTTCCCAACTTTTATTAACCCATCCATTAACCGATTGTAAACTGTTAGATTTGGCCTCAGTTTGGATTCAATCATTGTTTTGAAATATGCAGCTGCATCTTCTGGGCGATTTTCTTGGAAACAAGTGTCCATTAATACAACAAAAGTGTGTTCATCTGGGGTTACCTGTTTTTCGTTCATAGTGTTGTAGAGTTCTTCTGCTTTAGATAACATTCCATTGTTGCACAATTGCTCGATTAGATTGTTGAATGAAAGAGTGTCTGGATGACATCGTGTCTTCCCCATTTGATTGAAGGTGTTTATTGCTTCATCGAATCTTTTTTCTGCACAGTAGCCATCCACCATTAGATTATAGCTACCGAGATTGACTCTGAGAAGTATAGGAGGGTTGTGCTCTTGTAGCATTCTATCTAACAGCTTCAGTGCGATATCGAACTTTCCATTTTTAGACAGGGCGTCCAGTAAGGAATTATACGCCATTGCACTCATCCTGATCTTTGATTCCTCACGCAGAGCTTCTTCGTAGCATTCCATAGCCTCCTTCTCCATTCCTTTCAAGAAATACGCTTTCATCACACTGCCATAAACAACGCCATCATGAACAAATCCACCTAATTTCTCTTTCAATTCCTCGTACAGATTGAAGATTCCATCAGGGTTCTCGTTCTTTGCTTGCCCAGTCATCAAATGATAATAAACAGTTGGATCGGCTTCAAACCCTTTCGATAACATGTCGTCTTTGATTTCCAAAGCCTTCTCCAGCTTATCGTTGTCAACAAGCCCTTTTACTATAATCCGGAATGTCGTTGTGTTGGGTTCAAAAGGAGCATTATCGATTAATTGTTTGTAGTGTTCCAAAGCGGTATCGATTTTCCGGCAATCCATATAGGTGTTGATGATGAGGTTATAAGAGACGATGTTCGCCGCGATAGCTGCTTGCGTGATGAAACGGTGAAGGTTAAGGAGATCTGCGTATTTAGACTGCCGAAGACAGGCGTTCATGACGGCGTTACATGTGAAGATGGTGGGTTTGCAGTTGGAGTAGACTGAGTGACGCGTCAAGAGAACGGCTTCTTGTAAATCATTTTCGCGGATGAGTTTGAGAATACGGTTATGGAGCTCGAGGCGTTTGCCGGTGAGAACAGAGACGTGTTCGGGGATTTTTGGGGCGTTAGGGTTTTGATTTGGGGTCGGAGTAGGTCGAGGCTGCGATTGGGTGTTGGAGCGGAGAGCGTTAAGAGGGGGTTCGATACGGAGGCGACGTTTTCGGCGGCGACGTTCTGCGGCGGCGTCTTCTGGTGTGGCAAATGATAAATGTCGGAGAGATATGACGGCAGGGCGTAGCGGGTGGTGGTGGGTTCTCACCAGCAGTTTGAGGTGATTTAAGAAAGCTGGTTTCGAAAGAGCCATTTGCTTTAATCTTGAGAGAAAGTGATTTAGGGTTCTTGAAGAGGGTTTAAGAGGTGATGCAATGGAGGAGAAGATAGGGGCAGAGTGTATTCGACGGGATTATTGTGGATTTGGGTATGGGCTTTATTATACTGAAATTGTCGTACTTGTACATTCTGCAGTTTTACTTGTACATAAATGTTATTCGACAATGAATATACAATTTTATGGTAATTTAAAAATTTTAACACAAATTTTATTAAATATATTGAAATCAGATTAAAATAATTATCTTCTTCTTATCGACATATTTAAATATAAAAAGACAAATAAATATTTACATCCAAATAAACATATCACATACTTATTGTTTAAATAAAATTAAAAACAAAAATACAAACTCCAATATTTGTTTAGTTTTTGATAATATATTAGTTATTAAATACTTACATTTAAAAATAAAAAATAAATATAATTCTTAAACAAATTGTGAGATCGAAATGAGATTGAAATTTCCATCTTAACTTAACTTTTTAATTAAATTGATTAAAACCGGTGACGTTCTCATTAAATACCTTGGAAATCTTAATTCAACATGTTAATTATTGTGATTCAATTCATATTTAATCCACAATTGCATCGTTTTTTGCCACCATCAAACCATATTTAGCTATAATGTGACAATTTATTGTCAAGGTGGCAAAAAAAAACAATAATTTTTTAAAACGACTAAATTGAATAAAAAAACAAAACTCTAGCAGGAAACTAGAGAAAAAAGAATTAGATAAGAGTGTTTAAAATGGGACTAGTAACCCACAATTCCAATATAAATGGAACTTATGTTTCGTATAAACCACCCAATCAAAAGAAGCTACAATACCATCAACTAGACTATATTTTCCTATCAACTAGACTATAAAAAGAAGTAGCTACAATACCATCAACTAGACGATCAAAAGAAGTTGCTACAATACAATCAAAAGAAGTAGTTACAATACCATCAACTAGACTGTCTTTATAGGAAAAACCAGATCAAACAAGTATTACTATTTATTCTTGAATTTCCATAAATGCCACTAAGTCGTAGAAAATATTTCATCAAACACCATCCTATCGTTGTGGCTGGAGAAATTTGATAGGAAGAGACAAAACCTTCAAAGTTAATAACCATAATTAAGGAGGAGAAATCAAAATCACACCACTAAAAAAAAACCTTCTTTGGCCACCTGACACCCTAGAAAAAGATGATTAACCGCCACCTCATTATTACAAATCGGGCAAAGAGAACTGTGAACATGAATACCTCGCACCAAAAGATTATCTTTAGAATAGAGTTGATTCAAAAGTAATCTCTAACGCAAAATGTTAATATAATGTCCCAAAAAATCCAGAGAGATTTGTGTTCATAAAATAGATTAATCAGTTAAACATTTGTTTTAAAAAAACACATTAAGTAACATTTGTTAAATTGAAACTATATATTATTAGAGTTAAATTTACAAAACAATGGAAACAAATATCTTTTGATGTGTATGTACAGTGTCGTCAAGCTCTGCTCAGGAACAGCCTGCAAAATATTTAATCCACAACTATAAGCATAAAACTTAGTGAGTTCCCCAGTATACCACATATTTCACTATACATTCAATACATCCATTGCTACGAGACACATCCTGATCTTCCATAAATTGCCAAGGACCAAATCTTAGTGTTCCATACAGTGCAAAACCATACATAGTAAGGAATAAGAAAGACAGTCGAACAGATGATCCACCCACAAGTAATAAATCAGATAAGAACCATGCAATCAGCATTAGACCAAGAGTTCCCATGTTATCCAACTTGACTACACACAACCCTTAAAGTAATCATTCAACAGATGTATAATACTATCATTACCCTAACCAATCATGACACCTCGCAGTATTATGTATTCCCCAAGCAAGACTCTATCAGTCTAGCATACCATGACACCAAGTGTCCTACACCGTACATGCATAACAAGGAGTTATCCTAGTCAACTAGCATACTTGTACACTAACGGTACATCTATCCTACCATGCAAAGGATATACAATAGGATATATGGCACAATGAGAAACTCACCTGAATCGTAGAATCGGAGAAGCATAGCTCTTACACCTTGTACTAATCAATCTCGCGAACTGACTAACACCAAAAGAGATGAATCCTCAGTTAGCAACCCAAGTGATGTGTATTATATATATATATATATATATATATGTATATATATATATATATATATATATATATTAATTGCTCATGTTTTAAATTTATAAAACTGATTTTATCGCAACTAGACTAACACACACTGAGCAGTGAACCTAATCGTGTAATAGTATAGTTGTGGTAAGAAAAGGTGTCGAACATAAGGGAAACAATGGTGAATTAATTTGGAGTTTTTTATTATAGGTTACACTAAACACACAAAAGCTATAAAGAAGAGTTTTATGGAATTAAATCTCAAACAAAAGACTAAACAACAAATATCAATAAACTGACCGAACACAAATATTTTTAGGTACTTTTATTTAGACAAATTACATCTTAAAATCATAGATAATTGCACACACAAATTTATTTATTCGTGTTCATCGATTCCTAAAATAACTAGCTCTAGTTCTAGATAATTAATCCTTTGATTTTAACACAACTATTAATCCATTGATCAAGTGAACAAAAAAATAATGAAAATCAGTATTTAGTTCGTATTAAGCAAGATTTGATCTTTATTAATCCTAGTGGTCATAGGAATTAACTTATGCATAGATTGGTCGTCTACTCACGCATACACATTAAAATTCATCACTTTATTTTCTAACCTTAAGTTTTGTTCAAAACTCTAGTGGGCAGCCTTGATTCAAATTAACACAGAGCAAAGGGTTCAAACACCCAAATCAGAAAGTAAATGTATCAAAAATCACATTGGAAAGCTAATTGTGGTCATAACAATGAACCAAATGATTTCTAGCATGAATCCGCTCTCCAGTCCTTCAGATCTTTGGTCATGTCAACTTAACGACCTTCCAGCCGCCTTCTAGATCCTCACAGCTACTTCTTGGGGATTTATAATCGTAAGATTCAGTCTAGGGTTTAAGGTATATCATTAGGGCTAATTTTCAGCTCTATTTATAGGTTTCAGCGTCACCACGTCGTGGTCCTCATAGAAATCTCGTATTCTCCAAGTCAGCGTCAAGAATCGCGATGTTTCCATTCACCACATTGTGGTGGTGATCACCATGTCATGTTCGTTAGGAATCAGACTTTTATGAAAACACGAAAGTAATCTGAAATTGTGTGTAGTTTTTAGAACATTTTGAATCTCGTCAATCGGAGTTACGAGTCATTAGATGTGTCTAAAACACTAATGATTAGGGTTGTAAACGAACCAAACGAACACGAACAAGGTCTTGTTCATGTTCGTTCGTTTAAGTTAGCCGAACAACAAACGAACACAAATAGATAAACGAACAAAATATTCTTGTTCATGTTCGTTCGTTTATCAAATTACTTTGTTCATGTTCGTTCGTTTATGTTCGTGAACATGCTAAACGAACATAAACGAACAAACATAAACGAACAAAGATAAAAAAAAAAAAAAACACAATTGAACATATATGAACATAAAAGAACATATAATATAGCAATATTATAAAAAAAAAATAAATATAAATAAACTTAAACAAACGAACATAAACGAACGTAAATGAACATCATAAACGAACGTTCACGAACATAAATGAACGAACGAGACCATTGTTCATGTTCGTTCATTTAACTTAACGAACGATAATTTTTGTTCGTGTTCGTTCATTTATTAAATAAACGAACATAAACGAACTTTCCGCCGAACAATTCACGAACGGTTCGCCGAACGTTCAATTCGTTTACAGCCTAGGTCTATATCCTAATTAGGGGTGTGCGCGGTGCGGTTTCGAGTCAAAACCGCAAACCGCACCGCATATGCGGTTTGAATATTTTAGAAACCGCAAACCGCACCACAGATGTTCAAAACCGCATGATGCGGTGCGGTTTGATGCGGGCGGTTTATGCAGTTTAGTTGCGGTTTGTGCGGTTTAACATTAAATTTATATGAGTTGTTTAACATTAAATCTATCAAAAAACTAAAAACCTGACCGGGTTAAAAAAAATGATTGCTTTCATTTTATAAAAACAAATACAATTTTCGAGTTAAATCGTTTTTAATAAATTGTGACTCATGTTACTATAGTTTTGTAAGTATCATTGTTAATGCTTTATATTGCCGTTATAAATGATACATTCTTTAAACCATGAGATCTTGATCTAATAGTGATTTAATGTTACGTTATAGATATTTGGTTATTGTAAGAAATATATTTATATACATCATTTCTAAATTGTGATTTGAAGTTATAACAAAATAAAGAAAAAAAAGTATATATATAACATGCGGTGCGGTGCGGTTTGAACCGTAGTTTTATAAATACAAACCGCAAACCACACCGCATAGTGCGGTTTGATAAAATGATGAACCGCAAACCGCACCGCGAAATTCTAAACCGCATTATGCGGTACGGTTTGGTGCGGTGCGGACGGTTTGTGCGCTTTGTGCGGTTTTTTGCACAGCCCTAATCCTAATTACACTCAATGCGATTTTGTTAAGTGCCAATGAAATAACTAAAATTCTTATATTCTTTTTCACTTTTTCTAATTTTATATTCACTTTTTTAGATTTATTATTATTATTGAATTAAGGGCCCATTCCACTGCCACCAGCCCACCACCATATATCACATCGACCGCATACTACCAACGTATACCGCTAATGTTGTGTCGTTTCTACCTATGTTGTCGCCAGACTCACCGTCCACCACCATCTTTTTATTTTTAATTTTTTTTTTATTATCAAAACAATCGGAACTGCTTTTTCAAAAAGAACATTCATCTATATTTCTATTTTACATGAGCTTATAAGTATTAATTTATTACAATTACAATTAAATTTTCAACACATACAGTTTACGATTTGATCCAAGTCAACATAAGTTTTCCAAACATGATAAAAATGATCACTCAACACTAAATCTTGATTTATCTTTAACTAATTTTTCTGATAACCGTGAAACTTTAAATTTAACAAAATATATAATTAATTAATTTCTATGAATTAGTTTATATATTCATATTTAAATAATTTTTTTAGTTTAATAATTTTTTTTCAAAAAGTTATTCTTATAAAAAAATATTGAAAATTGTATCCCCAAAATACAGTTGTTGCCTTATTCCAAAATATCATCAATGTTAGATAATAGATACTGATTCTTGATAGTCATTATATATTGAACCGTCATTCTTCATGAACAAATTTGAGCTTTCAAATGTATGATGAGCTGTTATATTCAAACGTATCGCTTTGATCTTTTCAAGTAATTTATTCTTCTTAATTAAATTTCACTCAAACATTCAACTAGTAATATAACGATAAAGTAAGTCGTGTATTAACATCATGATTTCTCTTAAAGGATTTATACGACTCAATTTAATTAAATTTTAGTTAATCTTTACAAACCGACTTGACCCAGTTATCTTGGATAAATCAAAATAGAGTATTTATTTTAGAGCATACGGTGTGTGTCATGTTACTTCTTGTTTTGACTGAGTTGGCAGCCTATAACGTCGTTATAATATCAACCCCCCCCCCCCCCCCTTTGTTGTATCTTGTTGTGGTGCTTCTTGTTATCTCCATGACAAGAAAAAACATGATCACCTATTGGCTATCAAATTATATCTCTCTATCTCTCTCCTCTTAACATGATGTTATAACACCATGAACATCATCCTCTTATTTTGTTGCTTCTTGTTATAATATGACTTCAAGTTGCAGATATCATATGCTCTTAAAGCATAAAAGTATATGTACATGTACAAGTAATTAATCTTAAAATTCTCATTAAACAAAATCCATCTATCAATATTAGTATATTACCACTCATTATAATATTTATATAACAATTATTTCCATGTTAAGCAGATTCAAGTCTTTTAAGAAACCTATAAACAAAAAAATTATATATATATATATATATATATATATATATATATATATATATATATATATATTACTCAATCTTCTAGGTATAAAAATTAACAACTTATTGCCTATTTGAAATATCATTTTTGTAGATATCTCAAAACCATCATAATATTTTTTACCTAATGGTGAAGTCAATCTTCTAGGTATAAAAATTAACAACTTATTGCCTATTTGAAATATCATTTTTGTAGATATCTCAAAACCATCATAATATTTTTTACCTAATGGTGAAGTCGTAGAACTTTGTAGATATCTCAAAACCGTCATACCTATATATGTATAATCGTGTAAGGAGGGCTACAAATCCATGTACACTCTCCACCGTGTTTCATTCTTTTATTTATATTGAGATGTAGAAGTGCATGTTCTTGTATGTAGTATGTGATAATGGAGTTTTATGAAGCTAGAGAGGTTCAAGGCATTATCATTTACAAGACTTAAAGGTTGGTGTATAATGTTTTTTTTAGCACATGTTTCTAATAATAATAATAATAATAATAATAATAATAATAATAATAATAATAATAATAATAAATCTTTGATACAATATGTAACATATTATAATGATGGGTCAAGGTGTCCGACGACATCCTTTTTGCGTATTTTTAGCTCCTTTCTCCTCCTTTTGCATTCCAACTCCTATTTTAACTATAACTGAACATTTAAAAGAGTATTAAGTATCTTTTAGTTCTGAATAACAAAAAAACATAGTACAAAGTAATAAGAAAATGTCATAAATATATGCATAAAATAGACGTTATCACCAAGTCCTCCAAGTCTTGACCCAAAGTCAAACCAGTCAATGGTCAATGGTCAACCAAGTTAACAATCACCACAACGTGGAGATCTCTTGGCCACATCATGTGCATGTTTAAAAAGAAAATTCAACATGCATAACATCACCATGTCGTGGGCCTTCCTTGGGCACGTCGTGGGAATGTCAGGACAAAACAATCGACATTCCGAAGACCACCACATCGTGGCAAGCTGTTGGCCATGTCATGCTTTATGGTTAGAAATCAAATTCTTCATTAATCACTTAATCCTTTCAGACCAAGGCTCAAAATTCTAGATCTGATTCTTCTCATTGACTTAATGGATAAAGTTTCCAACTTTACCCATTAAGACCTCACCATGAAGCAAGATCTCAAACCCTAAGTCCAAATACTCTCTTCCAAGGCCAAATCTTCTATATGTGACCAAGAACATCCAATGTAACATCCCAAAAATCAAAGAAATTTAAAAATTTCAAAGTCAACCATTTAACATCATTGTTTACAAAGGAGTCATTGTTTCCAAAACATTATTTCAAAATCAGAGTTTTTCCAAGACCCAAAGCCATAAAAAAAGTTGTGCACGATTACGTCTTTACTTTCCCACGATCCTCTAAAGTACCTGAAACCATAAACTAAAATTATAAGCACAATTCTTAGTGAGTTTCCCCGAAAGTACCACCACAAAAATATATAATCAAACAAATATCGAGTCCACAACCTCCTGGTTGGATTATCATTGGCCCACAAACTTTCGGTTGAAATGCACTGGTTTGTTGACTGACAACATAAAGCAGTACAGTCTCAACCCCACCATACCAAGTCGACATATAAATAACAAATAACATATATCCAGCTATATATAATCATATGACCAGTCAGTAGACAAACAAACATATCTACAAAATACTACAACATAACGACATCCTATATACCAAGATGCACAATCTAGTGGGTCGGTATTGGTGCCTTCGACCCACATGCATAGTGAGGAAAACTCATCTCACAGTCTGACAAATTGTCACACCCCAAAACTGAAACGGCGGAAACGTTCGGGGGTGGAGGACGTCATGTCAAGTATCACGAGGTATGTATATGGTAAGCAAGTAAAGAACAACCATTTCATTTAGAAAGAAAGTGTTTACAATGTGTGTGTTTACAAAATATAGAAGTCATCAACAAATAACAAAACAAGACTTGAAGCTGTAATGCTCCATCTTTTGAATCCCAACACGAGCACCTGTCTAATAGTCTCCTGAGAATACAAGTTATTTGAAAGAGTTGATAAGCAATTAAGCTGGTGAGTTCATAAGATTTTAGTGATGTGAGTAAGCTGTAAAATGTGGAAAATGTATATGTAAAAGTGATGTAAGTTGTAAGTTCTGTTTTTGATAAGTTCGCCTGTTCCTCTAGAAAATCCTATATTTCCTACTTTAATAGAAGTTAAGTAAAATGACACTACAAGCCTTTCTATGCGTACTAAGTGGGTACAAGTTATATATACATAGAGTAAATAAACAATCGATTGTGCGCATCTGTTCTAAACTCACAACCCAACGGGGAACAGCAAGTAAGGGGGATAACACACATTCCATTGGTTGTTAGATCGTTGTCATATATAACCTTGGTGTATTCACTTGTTACTCATGGAGTTATTTGTAATGGTTCTTTTATATCTAATGAAGAGTTCTTGTAAGAAAACCTATTTTTCTTATAATAAGATATTGACTATGGTGATTACTTTTATAATAGCTTTGTTTATACTGCTATATATAATTTGATATCGGGTAGATAGTTAATTGGGGGAATTTGCCCTAAGCCCACATCCAACGGGAACAGGACGCCGGGTTAAGACACACATTTAACTATCTATTGGATATTAGTCTTATATATAAACATGGTGTATAAACTAAGGTGTTATAGAGTTAACTCACCTAAAGTCTTTAAAACTGTGTTGCTTAATAAAATGGATTAAGCCCTTAACTGGGAAATCGCTAGTTTTGTATACCAAAAGTACTAACTTTGAAAAGTAAGTTTTGTACTAGAATAACTGTGTGTTGACTCTGTGTCCTATGACCTGATCCATACCTGGTACCCTTATGATGACTTAATGTATACTAAGTATAAATATATATAGATTTGGGTAGATAATAGACTGGGTGACCTCGGTGCAAGCCCACATCCAACGGGAACAGGACATACAGCGAAAAGTACACATCCTATTAGCTGTCGGGATCTACTTAGCATATATGTATCCTATAGTGTATACATTAAGGAATCATAAAGTTAGCATCATGATCCTGACCTTAAATCGTAGCCTTCTACCAAGGCATATTCTATTCTGTGTTAAACCCGACTGTTCCTTTGTCAAATGTAAAGTATATTCTCCCTAGTTTATAACTATCTTGACTAGAAAATAGATTAACTTTCAAGTGGTATTGTCACTTTATGAAAGTAATGGGAAAAGTAAGTACACATATGTCGTTTATAATGACATGTGGATGTACTAATAACCTAAAAACATATTTGTCTTATTACGGCCATAATGTGAAAGCTAGAACCCCTACTAAACGCTCTCAATGAAAAGAGATTAAGGGAACCCAACGCGACCCAAGCAAATCCATGCAAGTCGTGTAATCCACATTAAATTTATATGATCATGTATACCCAATATAACTATCACTAATATAGAAGTGATTCATTGGTATAATTAGATCCTATCTGTGTGTTCTCATGCTATAGCAACTTAATTTGTTATGTTCTGTTCTGGTAATGTTTGATTCTCTTCACTGTTCGTTCTGTTCTGATATTGTTTCTTTGTGTGCTTCATTGTACTAGAAGTAATGAATAACATTCTCCTAAACTATACCTATAATAGTTTACTAATGCTCTACTTGGACTGGACTGAAAATACTCATTTCTCTACTAAGTTATGATTTTACTTTAAAAACGGAGTTTTGTATAACTATCAAGTAACATAACTTTAAAAGAGTTTTGAAATGTTTTGAAAACTTAATTAACATAAGTAACATTTTGAAAGATGTTTAATAACAAACATTTACATAATTATCATTGTGTTCAACTTGTATCCCCCCCCCCCCCCCCCTTAAAACAGTTAAAATAGTTAAAAGATTCATCACGGGGTATGAACTCACCTGATGTGGGTGATTCAAACGGTATGCATGTAAGGATGAGAAGTTCCACGAATGAAGTCCCAAGACACAATAAGTCCTAAATGACATATAAAGACACATATTGACATGAATATAGTGTTTATAACAACTATATGAAAGGAAACACCTTCCGGGACTAGGAAACACCTTGACCAAGTGTTGGAATCACATGTGAATCAACATAGGAAGGTATAAAGGCACCCACATGAGTTTACCACCATGATTTCACGGCTCAAGGGAGTTTACGGCCGTAAACTCATGGTTACTCATGGGTTAGTGCAATTTTGAAAGCTAGAGAATGTTTTAGGGACATTAGCTTTAATCTAGGATGAGAAATACCACCTTCTTTGGAGTTTTTGAGGTGTTCACAGCCCAAATGAGTTTACTACCGTAAACTCATGGCCAAATATACTTATGAGGTTCCTAAAGGTCATAAGGAAGCATTCTAAATTCAAGTCTAAGCCCTTGGAAGTGTTTGTGGCATCAAAACACCTCTATCTTGAGTTTACGGCCCATGGACCTTTTGGTCATGTGTTTGCGGCCGTAAACACTTATGGTTGTTGGTATTTTGATTGTTTTGGGTCTTAGACACATCATGGTAAAGGGCTATGCTTGTCTCTTGGCTTATGGAAGGAATTTAGGGCATTTTGGCACCCTAAAATGGAGTTCACGGCCCAAGAACTTCCTTGGCTGTGAACTCACTTTTGGTCCTTGATTTTTAATGATTTTGATGCCTAAACATGTCAAGGTTTGTCCCATGTTTGGTTTCCAAGGTTTAGGGTGACATTGGGCACACTTTGACCCTTATAAGAGAGTTTACTCTCCAAGATGTTCTTGGGCGGTAAACTCCCAAATCTTGGGGTTTTGATCCGATTTTGATGTTATAAATCACGATCTAAGCTATATAATACAACTAGATAGAAGTACTCACGATTTGGGATAAAAACCCGAAGATCTGTGAGAGAGAATTTGACTTTTCTCTAGTTGGAATTGTAACTAATGAATGAATATGGTTCAGATTTCTATATATAGTCCTGGGATTTTTGGCAGAAAATATTTTATTCCCAGAATGAACTCTAATATCATAGAGTTTTGGAATAACATAGTTTCACAAAACCCAAGTGCAACCTCTCTCCTGATATCTCCTTAAGTGTAAACCCTGAATTGCTCAAACTTATCCCAAAAGTTTGAAAGTTAGCAGAAACAGACTTGGCTTCTAATGAAGTGGTTGGTTTCAGTGAATGTAAATTTTTGGGTTGTCACACAAATAGTTGAACAATACACTGCTCTGAATACCGACTCTACTGGTCACATTGGTCCACAAGTGTATCTAAGGGATGAAAATGAAACTTCCTTGCTGAAACTATGCTTCAATGGTGATCTCTTCTTCTTCAAGCAACAAAAACTCCAGCAAGAGTTCAAGAATCATGATGAGAGGCTAGGGTTAGGGTTTTATTGAGCTTAGGGATGGAGGAGGCTGTTTTGGAACCCTAAAATGATGTTTGATATGTGCATATTTAGTGTGTATTAAGTGTAGTTTATTTATTCATATATTAGCTAAATTGTTGCATATTATGGACAAAAGGTACTTAAAAGTGTTAAATTATGTTTTTCAGTCCAAAGATGAAGCTCGGAAGCGAAAGGAAGCAGGAGAAGCGGTTAGGAGCTCAAGAGTGGAAAGAAGAAAGAAAACACCCATAAAAGGCTTCTACTCGTCGAGTTGACCCTTGACTCGACGAGTCCGGTCGCGGAATCAGAAGGATAATCATTCGGAAGTCAAGATAGTTATCGGATTACGAAGAATGTGAGAGGGACTCGACGAGTCACCTTATGACTCGACGAGTCGGAACGAATATATAAAGATAACTCTACAATTCGAGAAGGGAGAATTCTGGGAAGTTTCAGAAGTACTTAGCTGCGAATAAGAAGTCAGAAGAACCCTAGAAGTCGACCAAGGAAGCTAGAATCCAATCCCGGGAGTAATTAAGGCATAATTTCACCATTCTACTTAATTCTTTTGTTTTGTCAACATGATTAAGCAACTTGAACTTATTTGTTTGCTGTTATTTACCTTAGTTATGAACTAAATTCTTTAGACTTCTGTTTGGGAATACAAAGTTGACAATATGGTTTAATTAATTGGTAGGATTAATTCCAAGTTGGTGATTAATTGTTATTTTAGCTTGCTAAAGAACCTTGTGTATGAATGATAATTAATTTTCTGTTAATAGGAAGATAATTGATTAGCATGAACATCTATTGATTATCAACCTCATATGATATGTGACCACTATACCATATGTTTAGAATTAATGAACATGAAACTAGGATTAATAAGGAAATTGAGTAAATTCATGTGCAAGCTTGTAAGATGACCATCAAACAAGAGGTTAATTAAGAATAACGAATTAATTAGCTATTGCAAGTCTAACTTAACCCGAATAATTAATCTAGTAAATATAATTAAATTAAGCAATTGACTACTGTTTGAATTAGTTTATTTGCTAAGGATTAGGGTAGTGAACACAAACCTAATCACTTGAATCGGTAACCAACGAAAGAATTAATCCATTGCACTATTACCTTAAAATCAACCATAAAGTTAACCGAGTTGAACTAAACAGAAGTTTCTTTCCCATTATTGAATCTAGTTAATTTGTTCTTTTCTAGTCTTGCATTAGTTTTAGTTAGTAAGTTTCTAGTATTGTAAAACTAGAGAAAAACCCCTTATTTGCTTAATCAACTTAGATAGAATTAGTTTTTAATTTAATTTGCCGTTCCCTGTGTTCGATACCCTCCTTATTTAGCTATACCACAATTGATAGGTTCACTGCCTTTTGTGTGTTATTTGATAATTAAAGTAGGATTAAAACTAAGTGAGTTTTACACACATCAATGTTTATTTGGTTTAAATACGAAGGAAACTCTAAAAGATCATGGGATTGGGTTGCAACACATCTCATGTCGTGAGCCCTTATAGCTTACGTCGTGAGCTCAACATAATTAAGAATCTTCATTTAATCACTCCTCATGTCATGACCCCCCCCCCCCCCCCATTTATGGTCATGTCGTGAGCCCTAGTTTTTCCCAAAAACCATGCCTTTGACTCCTTGAAACTCTAAAACGATCCAATTTGGAAACCGGGTGTTACAATTCTCCCCCACTTAAATCAGACTTCGTCCTTGAAGTCACTCCTTGCCACTCTCCAGACATACCCAACAATTTGGAAAATTCCTCCACGACCTTGATTTGAACTGAGAACTTAACTCCTAGAAGTGAATGCCTTCCCATACAACAATTGAAACCTAGGGGTGGCAATTGTTGATACGACATGACAAAAATACACGAAACATAATGAAATTGGGATGAAACTGAAATTCGAATTCGTGTTCGTGTCGTGTTCGTGTTAAGTTTAAAAAACACGATGTCGTGTCGTGTTCGTGTTTAAATTTCGACATGAAATTGACACGATTAGCACTTATTTGTCGTGTTTTTTGTGTTATGTATGATTAAATATTAATTAAATAAACTAATTTTTTTTATTATGTTATCTTTATCGTGTCGTGTCGTGTTTGTCGTTTTTTAATCGGTTCGTTTTCATGTTAGTTAAAAAAAACGACGTCATGTCATGTCGTGTTCGTGTTACATAAAACATTGTCGTGTCGTGTCGTGTCAGACAAAAACACGACATGATCGTCCGATTTGCCACCCCTATTGAAACCTAGTCTAAGAATAAATACATATAAAGGCTAATAATAACTCCTTGATCCACCATCTTTAACCCTTGAAAAGCAACCATTACTACTCTTCCTGAAATTCGAAAATCCAAAGCCTTGACTTGTTATCCAATGTTGTTAAACCCTCCTCCCAAAACGAATCTCTACTTGAAAGTCTTGTAGAGAAACAACGACGGCATATTCTAAAACTCCCTTAACCACCTCAAAGTAAAAGGCCTAGTATAGAGAAAATTCGAGGAACCACTCGGAAACACGCAGCTACCGACCAACAACTCCATGATTTGAAAATGCCCAACCGCAACCAGAACTGTAAGACCCAACATCCAGAGAACACCATTCAAACCAGGAACTCTCCAAAATTACAACCACGAATCAACCCCATCAGCATACTTCCCAAACTGGGTACCTATTGGTCCAACCTTCAGAAACCATACCCCTAAGACTGATGATCATACATATGTCATACCCACCCCTAGTCCCTGACTAAGAACACCATTAACCCATGCAAAAAAAAATACTTAAAAGGCACCAATCATGAATTTTAATCGAACCCAAACCTGGGAGTTGTACCCGAAAACCTTAAATACACACTTGTCCTTCTGACAAGCCATCACCAACTATTGTTCTCGCGAGCATAATGATGGTCCATCCGAGAATTTCACTTTGAATCCAAAACCCTTATTAGCCTAGGTGTACCTCCACTTGAAAAATCACTTGAGACTTCTGCAATGGACTTCGTGACTCGATATTTCAGAACCAAAAGCTAAAACTAGTAACCAAACTTCTAATAACAACCTACAAGGAAACGGGGTCCAGCATTGCAAAAATCATCAAGCGACTTCCGATGCACAACCAATACATCAACTAAAAAACTTTTACTAACCACGTAATCCAAACCAGTTGGTCCGTGAGTCTCTCGACTCCTAACAGCGCACTAACATCTAAAGAATTACATGTGGAAATAAATAAACAGGATCACTAGGCCCACAACCCATGTCTGGAATGCCCTCGGTATCTTGGATTTCCAAATGACTACCAATCCTAAGCAGGCCAATATGACTAACGACCTGACCTGTGAGTCTTATCTAATTGACTACTGAGTCCTGCCCACATGGAATATACAGTCACTAGTTCATGATACATCATGACACCTTCTAACCACTAAAACGATAAGCTTATGGTGCCTACCGATCTTTCCATTATTCCATTACTCAACTGAAAAACTCACGACCAACACCACAGGCCTAAGGATACTCAACCTTGATCCATCATATTGCAGGAAACCAATCAACAGCCCCCTTAACGTTAATCGAACATAATATTGCAATACTCTTTTACCACACTCAATTCTTTTCACTGTACAGGCTGCCCCCAATGCAAAATCCGATGAAAACATAGTCGCACACGAACTGAGTATAGGATAGATGGTCACACTCTTGTTCCGATTTAAAGGCTATAACCCAAATAAGCACCATGAATATAATTCGAACCAAGTACACCATTGTTATCTTGTCCAACCCACACCCAACCTTAACGACAATTTCCAATGAACTTACAACAATACACATCACTAGGGAACCCACAAACTGAACCAAAGTTGAAGTACCATAATATCTAACGAGATGACGAACCTTAATCATTAACAGAAAACATTATACCTCGATTGAGACTGAACAGACCCCATTAATACGTAACTAGTTTGAGAAGACTTTCAAGGTGATCTAGAAATGATGCCAAAACTTTAGTCGGATCAATCCCACTACAAATCCTACCAACACAACATGCCAAAATTAGATCCCGCATACTTGCACCGCAGATCCCAATGAACCATTCTTCCAACACCACAAACTCGAACATATCGATGATCCTCCAAGCAAAATACCTAGTTCTCCCCTACTTAGGGTTCAAACCACCAACCACTAGTGTTGCAACCAAACCATATCTCAAACTGGCTCAACTAAGTACAAACCATCCCAAACTCTTGGAATATATAACATACGCACGATGATCGTCTAGATAAGGACCAAGCCAACCCTAAGAGATTCTGATTTCAGATGAAGACCTCAGAAAATTTTCCAATCATAAATACCTTTACCATTAAGGATTTCATTCAAATGCATAAGAAAAATACTGACTAACTATCCAAAACATACACCTGTTGCATGCAATCCCATCCGTCAATCAGGTACCTGACCTGATAGGTTTCATGAACAACAAACTTAAACTCTTAAGTGTGCATGCAACCCTAATAAAGATCTATGTTTTCACTATTGAATCTATAACTATGAACATCAAAAGGAAACTCTGAGAACACTAGGATATTTTCGAAAATACCAAATTAGGGTTAAGGATTACATACCTTGATTGTTATTGTAGCAAATAACAATGAACACCTTCTTGTTGATCTCTTGAAAGCGAGCACCACAATTGTCATGCCTCTAATGGGATCACACCAAGACTATCAAAAGGATAAATATAGAGAGAGGAGAAGGGATAGCCAAATTCATCTAAGGCTTCTTAAGGGAAGGAGTGCACAAAAAAGAGAAAGGCTAGGTCCTTTATATAGCTGAGGTAGCTTGGTGTCAAAGATAGGGTTTAAGGGAGACACCCTAATTTCCTTAGCTTGGTGACCGAGCAGCCCATTCCCCTCATTTAAGGGGCTTGGACGAAAACTCTTGGCCTTGCTCAAGTGATTTCTTCCACTTCATCCATTGAGCTCCTTAGGCCTTCTTTCTTCACCTTTCAATAACTAACCAAACAGTCCCTACACTTTTATTTAGTCTAATTAATCCCAAAATTAATTCCTATTAATTTATGATTAATTATTAATTAAACAATATGATTTCTAATTAATATATTATTTTCATAATAAATCAAGTGTTTTAATTTAGTATTCAACTAATAAATCAACCTCTCTTTCTCTAAAATTATCTTGTCCAGTTCCAAGGTTTGAGGGCAACCCAAACGGACTATGTTACTATCAATTCAAGTATATACCAATTATAGTTATGGGGTTAGACACCTAATCCAACAGTCTCCCACTTGGATAAGTCTAATTGCCAGTATAACTTCTAAACTGATTAGCAAAGTATAGCTTCCAAAAGTTGTTGTCGAACTCTAACCTAGTCAGTTACATGTCCTAAGATAAGTGATCATATAATCCTCCGTTCTGCCAGATATCAATCGGGTATGAGACATGGAACATAATTAATCTCATTTTACAAGACTTTGTTTCCCGATTTCTGATTTGTAATGACATAGAAGTTCTAATCGAACACATCCGTTTAGTCTTGGTCGGGCACGACACTATAAGTCAACACCACATCCCCGAGGGGACCAAAGATGCCGATTTTCCCATTAGGGCAAAAGGAACAAATAAACTTTGACTTATATGATTACACCATTTATGTCGAACCCCCGAATCGGAATGGTAGAAACGTTCGGGGGAGAATAACTTCATCTTGTAATATCATAACAAGCTCATATAAATAAAACATAGACATCATCATCACCATACATAAAATATAACAACATGCATGGTTTGCATCATTGTATCCATTCATAAATTACATCCCAAAAATAACAATTGTATGGTGAAAACAAAAATACATCAAATTCCAACTTTCCTTAGTTGCTAACCTGTTTAGCGA
Source organism: Lactuca saligna (assembly GCF_052625555.1). Classification (NCBI taxonomy): domain Eukaryota; kingdom Viridiplantae; phylum Streptophyta; class Magnoliopsida; order Asterales; family Asteraceae; genus Lactuca; species Lactuca saligna. The sequence goes on from NC_136425.1 coordinate 63,256,858, forward strand.
GATCCTAAGAATACAAGTTATTTTGAAAAACGCCAACATATAATATGTTGGTGAGTTCATAAACATTTTTATATGTGAATCCTTGTGGTAGTTAAAACCCCAAAAAACCCAATATTTTATGTAAAAATAGTTGTGATAGTTAAAACCCCAGAAATAACCAATATTTTCTTTAAAGATAGTTTGTGAAGTCTTGTTTTCAAGTTAGGTATAGTTACAAGTGTGTTCTAGTTTATTGTTGTTTGCGAATTCCCCAGAAAATCCTATATTTTTTTGATGTACAAAAGGTTGTGGTCTTAATACCCCAAGACCTGTGTAGTGAATTTGTTACCAAGGTATTCAACATATAAATAGTTACGAATTGTAGGTGCGTCCCACGTAAATTTTTAAATAAGATTTGTTATACTCTAAATGAGTCGTTATAACCATGCTAATATGACGGGGTGCCTGTCTTGACGTTCTTTAGGTGTCGGTTTCGAAGAAGATATTTGTTACCCTAGACTGTCCTATCTAGCTGTAGCGAACAACTCAGGTGTGGGATGTCAACCCCGTATAGATCTATTCACAAATTTCCGCTCTCCCTCCAGGAGACTTTGATTATAACCTTACAGGGCTTAAGGTGTACACTAAATAGGTACGGTGAAGGTGCGTCTCATTAGAGTCCTAACTGAAATTTACGTTGATAATTAATCCCGTTAATTATTATAATAAACAACAATAAATGTGTGCGTTACCAAAATATTTCGTTTGTATCGCCTATGCCGAGTATAATCTCATTTTTAATCTCATTATTAAAAATGATTCAACTTTTCTGAAAATGGCAATAATGGCCCAAAAATGACAACAATGACATAAAAAGCTCATATTTATCCAAAATGTAAATTTTAGCCCAATAACACTTCAATTTTTTTAATATGGTCCATTTTTACTAAAATATTCATTTTAGGCCCATTCTTACAAAATGTTCAAAAATGGCCTATGTTTGCTAACTTGTTCATTTTATGTCCATTTTAATTAGAAACGTCAACAATGGTCCATTTTTATCAAAATAACCATTTTAGCCTATTAATACCGAAAATGACATAAAAAGCCCATTTTTCCCACTTTTTGGCGAAAATGGTCCCTATTTGCTACAAAGGTCCATCTTTAGCCCATTTTACAAATTTTGGTCAAAAATAGTCCTTGGTTGTTTTTATGGCCGAAAATACCCCCTTGTAAATGAAAAACTTCCATATTTTATTGTTTTACATATTTTCTTGTCAAAACCTTGTTAAAACATGTTCTTGGGCTAATCTTTCTGTTTTCTACCAAACATCAATAGAGAAATTCACCTTTAGGAACTAGTTTTTATTTGTAATCACAAAATATGTTAACTAAGTCCTACTTCTTGAGATCTAACCATAAATCTCGAGTTTTTGGACTTTTAGCATGGATTTCACAACATATATCACACATAACATACAATATGCACATACAAGCAATTACACAAGATTAACACAAGACTTTGACTTGTATTCTTCCCCAAAAGAAAGAAAAGATTGAAAATAGGGGTTATGAAGCTCACCTTAGGCTTGATCGGTTTTGAAGAGGAATGTAGAGGGGACTCTCGACCTTAACTTGCTATCTTGAAGAGATTTTTGAACCCAAGATGGTTTCTGGAAGCATATCACGAAAAGAGAGTGGGTTTTGAGGAGTAATCTTAGTATAAAAATGTAAATGGAACACCTTAAGTTTGTTAGAAGCTTACCACGTTAGGATCTTTGGTGAGGAACTCTTTAGTATCCACTAACACTCACACTATTTTTAAGGAAGAAGAAAGAGTTTTTCTTGGGTTCTTGAGAGAGAAATATGATAAAATGAAATTTAGATAAATGAGAGTGAAGTGAGAATAAGGGTGGTGGGTGTTTGGCCGAGATAAGGAGATGAGAGAGGAGATAGAATGATTTTTGCATGGAGGTTAAAATTTTGGTGCATGGAAGTATGCAATACAACTGCTTGGTTGTATGAGATACAATAATGAGGTGTCACAAGCATACAACTTCATTATATCTCTTTTTCTTATAGAAACCGAGAATAGGAGAGGGAGGAAGGAAACAAAGTTTTGGGCTTGGATTTTAAGTGTAATAGAGAACCCCTAGGCCCAATAGGGTTTTCGGTTTTAAAAAGCCCAAAATAAATGGTTCTCGGCCCATTAAATGATCCTTGAACGGTGTTAGCCTAATTAAGTCTTAATTTCATTCCTCATCGCCCAATAAGGCCCATTAGGAGGTTTACGTCCCAAAAGAACTATGTTGAGGAGTTATTGGCCCATTAGGCCCAAAGTTGAATACACGTAACTTATTGGATTAGATTTTTGGGTTTATACGGGAAGGTTTCGACTTGAAACAAAATTCTCGATTTATAAATTTGTATTGTATTGAAAGTAACTTATATTACACTTAGTGTTACATGGTTAAACCAAGGATGCTAGATGTATATGGATAGGAATTTCTAGCCCTTGAATGCTAGTTTGACAATTTACTCATCAGATCATTTATAACAATATGTTTTATAACATCAAGTTATTGATACGTTTACATATCATCAATGCCCAATTGACTTGTAAACTACAACTCATATAATAAATAACGTTAATTGTGTCGAGGATAATCCCATTTTTAATCTCATTGTTAAAAATGCCTCAGCTTTTCTGAAAATGGCAATAATGGCCCAAAAATGACTAGAATGGCATAAAAGGCCCATATTTATCCAAAAAGTAAATTTTAGCGCAATAACACTTAAAATTTTCGAATATGGCCCATTTTTACTAAAATATTAATTTTAGGCCCATTCTTACAAAATGTTCAAAAATGACCCATGTTTGCTAACATGTTCATTTTTGGCCCATTTTAATTAGAAATGTCAACAATGGTCCATTTTTATCAAAATAACCATTTTGGCCCATTAATACCGAAAATGACATAAAAAGGCCCATTTTTTTCCACTTTTTGGCGAAAATGGTCCTTATTTGTTACAAAGGTCCATCTTCGTCCCCTTTTACTAAATTTGGTCAAAAATAGTCCTTGGTTGTTTTTATGGCCGAAAATACCCCCTTGTTAATGAAAAACTTCCATATTTTTATCATTTTCTATATTTTCTTGTCAAAAACTTGTTAAAACATGTTCTTGGGCTAATCTTTCCAAACATCAATAGAGCAATTCACCTTTAGGAGCTAGTTTTTATTTTTAATCACAAAATATGTTAACTAAGTCCAACTTATTGAGATCTAACCATAAATCTCGAGTTTTTGCACTTTTTGCATGGATTTTATAACATATATCACACATAACATACAATATGCACATACAGGCAATTATACAATATTAACACAAGACTTTGACTTGTATTCTTCCCCAAAAGAAAGAGAAGCTTGAAAATAGGGGTTATGAAGCTCACCATAGGCTTGATCGGTTTTGAAGAGGAATGTAGAGGGGATTCTCGGCCTTAGATTGCTATCTTGAAGAGATTTTTGAACCCAAGATGGTTTCTGGAAGCATATCACAAAAAGATAGTGGGTTTTGAGGAGTAATCTTAGTATAAAAATGTAAATGGAACACCTTAAGTTTGTTAGAAGCTTACCATGTTAGGATCTTTGGTAAGGAACTCTTGAGCATCCACTAACACTCACATGATTTTTAAGGAAGGAGAAAGAGTTTTTCTTGGGTTCTTGAGAGAGAAATATGATAAAATGAAATTTAGATAAATGAGAGTGAAGTGAGAATAAGGGTGGTGGGTGTTTGGCTGAGATAAGGAGATGAGAGAGGAGATAGAATGATTTTTGCATGGAGGTTAAATTTTGGTGCATGGAAGTATGCAATATAATTGCTTGGTTGTATGAGATACAATAATGAGGTGTCACAAGCATACAACTTCATTATATCTCTTTTTTATAGAAATCGAGAATAGGAGAGGGAGGAAGGAAACAAAGTTTTGGGCTTGGATTTTAAGTGTAATAGAGAACCCCTAGGCCCAATAGGGTTTTCGGTTTTAAAAAGCCCAAAATAAATGGTTCTCGGCCCATTAAATGATCCTTGAAGGGTGTTAGCCTAATTAAGTCTTAATTTCATTCCTCATCTCCCAATAAGGCACATTAGGAGGTTTACGTCCCAAAAGAACTAAGTTGAGGAGTTATCGGCCCTTAGGCCCAAAGTTGAATACACATAACTTATTGGATTAGATTTTTGGGTTTATACGGGAAGGTTTCGACTTGAAACAAAATTCTCGATGTATAAATTTGTATTGTATTGAAAGTAACTTATATTACACTTAGTGTTACGTAGTTAAACCAAGGATGCTAGATGTATATGGATAGGAATTTCTAGCCCTTGAATGCTAGTTTGACAATTTACTCATCAGATCATTCATAACAATATGTTTTCAAGTTACTGATGCGTTTACATATCATCAATGCACAATTGACTTGTAAACTACAACTCATATATCTCCGTTTTAAGATTATAAGATATTATCTTCTTAGAATTTCTCGTGATGAATTCCATGAAGTAATTCTCTGAGCATGGGTTAATCCATTACTTAAATCTCCATTTCAATGTACTCATGAACATTGTAGCAATACCATTTCTATGTCTAAAACTCTTTAGATAATCTTCAATCTAATTCTTGACAGTCTTAAATCACTACTTACTTCCAAAACTTAATTATTAACGACTGTGGGATTTTGAAAGATTGAATTATTCAGGAAGTAAAACATGCAAAAAGAAACACAATAATTAACAATTGACAAAAGGTAGTAAATAAACTCATAAATAATTCTATATTATTTAATCACTACAAGTCAATTACATTTACTTTGATACAAGTTTCAACTAATTATCTGACTTTTAAACTAATATCATCCTTCAAACCAATTCCCCTAGCATGATGAACATGTTTGACCCTACTCAGACCCTTTGTGAGGGGATCTGCAAAATTCGCTTTTGATGATACCTTCTTCACTACGAGGTGACCTTCTTCTACTCTATTTTTGATGAAATGGTATTTTCTATCGATATGTATTGATCTGCCATGACCTCTTGCTTCCTTTATCAAGGCAACCACTCCTTTGTTATCACAGAAAATTTCCATTGGCTCCTTAATGGTTGGAAAAACTACAAGGTCTCCGATGAAGTTCTTCAACCAAATTGCCTCCTTTGATGCTTCGCTCGCTGCTATGTACTCTGATTCACAGGTAGAATCAACCATTGTTTCTTGTTTAGAACTTTTCCAGCTTACCGCTCCTCCATTTAAAGTAAACACCCATCCATATTAAGAACAAAAGTTGTCTCTGTCGGTTTGAAAGTTGGCGTCACTATATCCAGTTACTCTCAATGTATCACTGCCACCAAGTACCAGGACCCAGTCCTTAGTCCTTCGCAGATACTTGAGAATTTTCTTAACTACTATCTAATGAGCTTTACCTAGATTTTCCTGATAACGACTGATCATACTAAAAGCAAAGGCCACATCAGGGCGAGTACATGTCATAACATACATGATAGAATTAATGGTGGAAGCATATGGAACTCTACTCACTTCTGCTATCTCAGCATCCATACTTGGGCTCTGATTCTTACTTAGTTTGGTATTACTCTGTATAGGCAGTTCTCCTTTTTTGGAATTTTACATACTAAAACGTTTTAGTACCTTTTCCAAGTATGTATTTTGACTAAGTCTAATTAGACTTTTACTCCCGTCTCTCAAAATTCTTATCCATAGAATATAAGCAACCTCTCCCAGATCCTTCATAGCAAAACACTTTCCAAGACAAGGCTTAACCTCTTTCAAGGTTGGAATGTCATTTCTTATAAAAAGTATGTCATCAACGTATAAAACTAGGAAGATTAATATACTGCCACTAGCTTTGACATATACACATGATTCATCTTCACTTCTAGAGAAGCCAAACTCTTTGACCATCTCGTCAAAGCAAAGATTCCATTTACGAGAATCTTGCTTCAATCCATAGATTGATTTCTCAAGCTTACACACTCTATTTTGATACTTTGCATCTACAAAACCCTCTGGATGAGTCATGTAAACATCCTCAACCAACTTCCCATTAAGGAAATTAGTTTTGACATCCATCTGCCAAATTTCATAGCCTTGAAATGCAACTATGGTTAGCATTACCCTAATAGATTTTATCTTGGCAACTGGTGAGAAAGTCTCGACATAGTCAACCCCTGGGGTTTGAGTAAAGCCTTTCGTAACCAGTCAAGCTTTGAAAGTGTGTACCTTTCCATCCATGTCGGTCTTCTTCTTGAAGATCCATTTGCACACAATTATCTTACGACCTTGTACATTATCAACCAAATTCCAAACTTGGTTGTCATATATGAACTTGATCTCGCTATCTATTGCCTCTTGTTGTTTGGCTGCCTTAGTGCCTGCCATTGCTTCATTGTAGTTAGCCGGTTCATCCAAATTTACTAGTGTACTATTACTGATAAACGTGTCACCAACTGTAGTAATATGGAAACCATATAACTCAAGTTGCATTCTAACTCTATTGGAGCGCCTAAGAGGTAATGACTCATCAACTGGTTCAACCGTAATCTCTTGATCAGGTTGAGCCCTAGCATCTTCAGAGGTTCCTTCATCATTTCTTCAAGATCAATGGTACTCCCACTTTCCTCTTTGCATATGAGTTCTCTTTCTCGAAAGACTCCCCTTCATGCTACAAAGACCACGTTCTCACTAGATCTGTAAAACAAATATCCAAAGGACTTCTATGGGTAGTCGATGAAATACATCTCTCACTTTGAGGTTCAAGCTTGTCTTGATTCTCTCGTCTAACAAAAGCTTCACACCCCCAAACCTTGATAGGTGCTAACGAGGGAACCTTCCCTGTCCACATCTCGTGTGGCGTTTTGGCAACCTTCTTAGTTAGGACAAGATTAAGAACGTGGGCCGCAGTCTCTATGGCATACCCCTAGAATGAAATTAGAAGAGAATCTTGAATCATCATGGAATGAACCATTTCCAACAAGGTTCGATTGCACCTCTCAGGCACACCATTAAGTTGTGGTGTCCTAGGAGGTGTCAGTTGTGAAACTATTCCACATTCCTTGAGATAGTCTTGGAACTTGATACTAAGATATTCACCACCTCTACCGGATCTAACCATCTTTATCTTCCTGCCCAATTGATTCTTGACTTCATGTTTAAACTCTTTGAACTTCTCAAAGGTTTCTGACTTATGATTTTTTAAGTAGGTATAACCATATCTACTATAATCATCGGTGAAAGTCACATAGAATTGATTTGCATCCCTTATGGTGGACCTGAAGAGCCCACACACATCTATGTGTATGAGGTCCAACAACCCTTCACCTCTTTCACAAGAACCAGTGAAAGGTGAATTTTCCATCTTACCCATAAGACAAGATTCACATTCGTCATCTGACCTTAGGTAAAATGATTCCAGCACTCCACCCTTTTGGAGTTGGGCGATGCATTTCTTGTTAATGCGTCCAAGACGAAAATACAACAGACATGCTTTGTCTATACCATTAGACGAATCAATCGGAAATACACTATTGCCTAAATTGTCTACACACATCACAATTTCATACACACCATCACAAGGTAAAGCTTCAAAATAAAAAATACCATTTTTATAAGCAGAAATAGAAATTATCATCATTAAAAGAATATCTAAAACCATGTTTAAACAATGCATGAAAGGAAATAATGTTTCATGTCATTTTTGATGAGTAGAAACAATTTAATAAATCTAATCTAACTCCATCACTATGTACTGGACTATAAACTCCAATATTTATGATAGATGAAGATCGCCTATTCCCCATGATCAAGTTTATTCTACCGTGCTCCACATCCTCACTTTTCTTAGCCCCTGCAAATAAGAACAAATATGAATACCACATCTTACATCAAGGACCCAAGAACGAGAAAACGATGAGCTATTAGATAAGATAATGTATATGAAGGGTTTTGAGCATTCTAACACTCCTATGGTGTACATGCAACCCTAGAAACCTTGGATCTATGTTTTCTCTATTATACATGCAAATTTGATTTTCCATGGTTCTCAAACTAACTACCATGTTATGGGGTGCTTGTAATATAAAAAATTGGTAGAATAACATACCTTTTCTTAGTGTTTGATTGCTTGGAGTTATGAGAGCCTAGCACCAATAATGTGGATGCCTCAAGTGGAATCACAAATCACCAAAACACCTTGGTAGACTTGAGAGAATAGAAAGCACACTAGAAATCGGCCACCCTTTGTTCTCACACACACTAGTGTCATTTCATGTGCCAAAGACCTCTTTATATAGTATGAAGGATTAGAGTTACATTCATGTAAACCCTAATACCCATGACCTTTCATTTCAATAGGATCCATGGGGTAAAACTCCATGGACTATCCATACAAGCTTAGCCCATCCTAAATGAACTTGGCCCATTCTATATATATATATATATATATATATATATATATATATATATATATATAAGAGTCCATATTTAATTAGTTCCTTTTGATCACTAAATTAATTCCTGATCAATACTAATTAAATAATATCATTTCATACTATTCTCAAAAGATTATCCATATAAATTGTTTCGGTGAAGTGCAACCCAAATTGACCATACCGGTTCGGGTCAAGTACATACCAAATATAGTTATGGACTTAGAAACTTTATCCAACAGTCTCCCACTTGGATAAGTTTGATAACTATAGTTGCAAGTATGACTTTAGGAACTGACCAACAATAGTAGATCTTAAAACTCTGTTGAACTATAAAATGCCATTTTAGATAAGTGATCATATAATCCTCTGTTCCAGATATCAGTCAGACAAGTACATGGAACAAAGTCGTACTTACTGTCCAGCAGTTTGTTTCCCGATTTTCAATTTGTTTGACATAGAACTAAACTGAACACATCAATTTGGTTCTGACCGGGCCCAACACATATATGTCAAAAAAAATCATTGAGGGGTCCATATATCGCTTCTAATCCTCCAAGGACTAAAACGAACAAATAAACTTCGACTCATACGCTTGTTCTAGTAGTTGTTGAATCGCAAAATATAACCCTAAACATGAAATATATAATAACAAATCAAGGAGAATATATATATATAAATTAATCTTCCAATGATAAGTTTGTACACTGAAATAATAACAAATCAAGGAGAATATATATATATATATATATATATATATATATATATATATATATATATATATATATATATATATATATATATATAAATTAATCTTCCAATGATAAGTTTGTACACTGCTATTATTCTCAATACCCCCCCCCCCCCCCCTTCAAATTTTCTTGAAAATGATCTATAATTCCCGTTTTCTTACACAAAATAGAATTTTGTATATACTCCAAAGACTAGTAAAAGATCAGCAATGTTATGATCTGAATCAACATTTAAAACTTAAACAATACCTCTATAAGCTCTATCTTGAATAAAATGAGTATGTACCTCAAAATGCTTTGTTTTCTCATGAAATACAAGATTCAATACCAACTTTATAGTTGACTCACTATCACATAATATTGGAACATGAATCAAATCTTTAATTCCAAGATCAAAATTTTAGCTAACTCGTCACACAAGTAAAACTATAATTGATTCACCCTTATACAAAAATATTAGGCGTATTCACCATCATATATTTAGCTAAATCGCCACACAAGTCGACAAGAAAGTTTCTAAGACAAGTAAACTTGTATGACGAGGAAGCTATATACATGCCAACAAATGTATATGCATCTAATAGAAATAAATGAGCAGTTGGTTTATTAATTTGTAACATATAAAGAACTTTAAATATTTAGGTTACATACTCGTAGTGAAATAAACAAAATTAAATTCAAGTCACACACTTAATTAAAACAAACATTAAGATAATGAAATCAAACACATTTTGCATCTTAACAACTTATTGCGTGTTTTTTTATTCGTTGTCTCATATTTCCTTTGAACTTCTAATTGATTTTGAGTGATTCAATGAAGCTTTTTCCATCAGTGATGTCATTGCTTGAGAGAAAATTGAGAAAATCCCTGAAACTGCTTTCCTTATAATTTTTAGGATGTTCATCACTAATAAGTTTTTCAGCAGTTGCCATTTTCTCATCAATCCCCATGCTATGGAGACTTGCAATGGAAACCCTAGTCTTCTCATTGTTGACTGTAACCCTATGCACCATGCTTTTGTATAATCCATTGCTAAGTACCTCCACATGGTCGCCTACATGGACTTGGAGGGCCCCGTGTACATCAGGAACCAATCGCCATGTGCCATCTGTAGCATCCATGATCTCAAGTCCACATGAACTATGAAGAACTATGGTAATGCAACTGTAATCTGAATGAGGTGGCAACCCTAATACAAGATGTGGTTTAGGGCATTTTGGGTAGCAATTAACTGCTAGCACTTGCATTCCATCTTCTATTTTGCTTTCAAGATATTTTGGGCCTATCCCAAGGCTTTCAGTTATGGCTCCTATTATCTTAATTGCTAAAAGTCTTGTTTTCATAGCATAATCTCCCGTCTTTTCTCTACATATCCAAACATACTAAAAGTATTAGATGTGATATTGTCAAACATGATTAGAGGACAAAAATAGCAATTTATCATGTTTCTATTTGAAACATAAAATTATTTCCGTACTACATATAAAGTATCAATACATATACAATATAGAATGATGATACATATATGTTTTTCAACGTCGACGCTATATATGATCGACTATGATAGCTCAACACGTGTGCTACAAGTTCCGATAGATCTTAAAGTACATGATTTCTCAACTGTCGTCAAATAATAAATATTGTCGGTGGATGACAAGATATCGTTATTCACGTGATGAAAATATTAAACAAGATGAACCAATAGTCCAACACGTCATGTCAAAAACTTTTTTTGCATACGTATATTAACGAGCAAAATTGTCGTCACACATTTTAATGAGTTTCGACGTACACTTATGCATATGTATACAATTACAAATTGAAGCCTAGTTATTTTAAGGTTTATAAAATTCTCACAAATTAAAACTTACACAAAAAAATAGTTATAAGCTCATCAAAAGCATAATGTATATAAGCTATATGATCTTATAATTTGAAAATATATTACCTAGAAATTGGAAACCAAATATGATGAGTATAAAATTACACATATTCATAAATGTAAGGGTGTAGGTGATTCCACGTCCAAAAAAGGGAAAAATGGTAATTTTAGTGACGCTAAAATTATGTAGGGATACAAAGCTTACACTTTTAAGTAACAAGACTCAAACTCAAGACATTTGGATCATGAAATTTTTTTGGAGGGTTTCCTGTTTACTATTTTAGGGTCCAACTAGTTTTGGACTCAGGGTAAAAAGACGATATTAGACGCCCATGAAACTTGTGATGATGATCTCAATCAAGTGGGGTCTGTTGTAGAAGCTCAAAATAATTTGAATACTCACATAAATATGTTATAATGATATATTAAGTCAAGTGGAATCTGTTTCAGATAACGTAGGCTTGAATTTGGGTTAAGACAGTAACAAAATATATAAAAAGAAATTAAAATTTAAGATTTGTTAATCATATATAATTAAAAAAAAATACTTATTACTAATATATTATTTTCTATAACAATATTAATTATATAAGTGAACTCTCATTTGATCCATCAAATTAAATTTAATAAATTAAGTAACATCATTTTTGTTTTGCCATGGCCAATAAAAAACAGACTATTATATTAGAATCAGAAGTTACAAAAAAAAATGTTATATTTATTTTTGACGTCTAAGACAAAAACATTACATTTATTTGAAACAAAACTTGGTATATCTCTTTCAAAAAAGCAAAACTTGGTTCATTAATTTCTTCCATATCATCAATAAATAGAAAATCTTATAACCATAATCTCGGTCCATATTGTTGACATATATATGTTGTGTGTTTTATTGAATGCCTTTAATTTATTTTAAATGGTTAATTTTTTTATGAAAACGTGTATATTTATACTTTATATTTTAAAATGAATATATCTAACAACGGTGAATGTAAATATACACAAAGACAAATGAAATATATGTTAGGCAAGAGAGATGTTGCCTGTAGTCGGGTGGGTTACTAGGCCATTGTTCGATCCATTCACTCAGAGGATGAGCATACAGTTTAAGAAAAACTCTCCAGAACTGAATTTTGTCCTCTCCATCCTTTATGCTAGTCCCATAACGAACTGGTTTGTGGACGTCATTCGACATGTATTTTTCCTTCTCGTTTGTTGGTAAGTTAAAGAAGTTGAATGCAGTTTCTAATGCATCGTTGAGCACCATTTGTGGTATCCCATGGTTGATTATCTTTAGGAACAAAAAGATAATAATTTAAAAAGAAAACCCTTGCAAATAGATATACAAGACTATATTTGTCAAACTAATTGTTATATGATAAAAAATAACGTTTGATAAAACTAAATGATAACTAACTCAATTTAAAAATGACATATAGAAGATTGAGTGTTTTATGACTACTAGATAGTATACGCTCAATAAACTCATTGAAACGTGTAGTTTTTAGAAAGATGATTTATAAAGTATTTTTTTAGGTTTACAAACATGACAACCTAAAAAAATAAAAATAAAAACAAATCAATTGTGGCGTGCCAAAAATAACTTAATATGAGTATATGACATGAAAATCAAAAAATGGTGTTAAAAACTCACTTGAAAAAACCCAGTCTCGCGACAAGCATTTCCAATTTCTTTCACGATCATGGGTCGTTTCAGAGGATCATCAAGTCCCGCGAAGTCAATAATCACCACATCTGCAATTTCAGGGTTCAAACTAGCTCTATTTGTTGGTGAGATTTCATACGATTTAGGAACATTCAAAGAGCTTGTTTCTTGTGGTGTTTCACCTATGGGGAATGTCTTGTTCTTGTCATGATCACTACTCTCCATCTTAAAACCAAAATCAGAAGTGAATGAAAGAAAATTGTCTACGAGTAGAATGGGTTAATACTACGAAAAGAACTACATGGCTATTTATAGGTTTCTCAATGTGTTGAAGTTTTGGCATTCTAAATATAGATTTATCAATGATGCCATATATAGAAACATTACAAAGATGGTGACAATAGTATAAAGTTGTACTTCGTAGGATATGAACATTAAATATTTTTAATTAATGGGAATACTTCCAAAATCAACGAGTTCCCGGGGCCGATATCAAACAAGTTGTGTTAGGGGAGCATTGTATCCAACATTTTTTGTTTAATAGAACATTGTAGAATTATTCCAGAAGACATGGTTTTTTTATTTGTATTTATTTCGTCATTGTTTTTAAGTGGTATTTGAATTGTAAGTTCACTTGTCTGCAATTCATTTAACATGTATGAGTTACATAAAAGACATTTTAGTTAGACCTGACAATCCGTATCTACATGTCGTACAATCCGTATCTACATGTCGTATATACGTGTCAGATACAAATTTACACGACACGAATTCTAAAACATATCCTATCAAACACGTACACGACATGTAAAAAATTCATGTTACGCGTTACACGACATGAATACACACATTTTTAACTATGTTACATGAATTTAAACGAATAAAAATGTTTCACTTAAGACACGGATTTATTTATATGTGTCACGTGTCGACACTAAAAAACACAAATTTATATGAATATATGTTTTTATACGTGTCACGTGTCGATACAAATTTGTTCCGTGTCTATACGTGTTTAAACGAGTAAATTCACGAAATACGAATTTAAAAATGTATATCAATAAACATGAATTTTTAAAACACATACAAGAAAAAGTCGTACCATGTATCAAATTGACAGTCTAATTTTAGTCTTTGCATTTGTAGATCTTTTATTCAAAGGTATTTAGAGTTTTTAATATTTTACCAAAATATGTAGTTTAAAAAAAATGGACAAAAATGCAGATTTTTGTAAGTGATTTGTGTTTTATATGGTTGACAATTTAGTCTCAAAATGAATATATATGTTCAATAAATAACTATAATTAGCAAGGAATCAAGGAATCAATCATTAGCATCGGAAATCATAATGATCAACGGCTAAAGAAATAGATGTACACTTATATATTGAACGCATACACACCGGATTATACCAAAAAATTCACCTCTTTACCAAAAAACTCACATCTTTTTTTTTCGTTTAAATTCTTTTAGGCCATATTTTTCATCGAAAAAAAAATGAATATACTATTGTTTACGATTTTTCGTATTTTTTCTATAGATATTCATGTTGATATATAAAAATGATTTTTTTTTCGAAAAAAACTCACTTCATTTTGTTATTTTTTTCAATATTTAAGTTTATTTTTATCCAAAAAAAACTAATTATACCAAACATATTAATTTTTCGTACTCTATTAATAAACATTAGCACCGATAAATAAAAAAAAAAAAAAAACTCAATCAACGTAGATTCATAAGGTTAATCTAAACTGTAAATTCAGATTCACACTGTAAATCTAAACTGTAAATATTTCAATTTGTAACATTCACAATGTGAATTTGACTTACTATTTCAAATTGTTGATCATTCGCAAATTAACTTGGTCAAATTTACATATGAATCAAAATATATTCCATATAGTTTTATAATATTTTAACGTTTTCATTACTTATAAATTAGTTTTGTAAAATCAACAAATGAATTTATTCACATTGTGAATCTAACTTACTATTACTCACACTGTGAATCTAACCAGATTAACAATATAAATCTGAACAGGTTCACAATATGAATCTGAACTGAAATATCGATTTTGTTTTAACATCAATATAAATCTATGTTTAAAGAGTACCAAAAAGTATGAATTTTGATATATTTAATAATTTTTTTCTATATAAAAAAATAAACATTAACTTTTCAACAAACAAATAAAATGATGTGAGATTTTTGAAAAAAAAATCATTTTTTATATATCAATCTATATCAAAGAGGACAAAAGAATTACGAACAATGGTATATTCCAAGTTTTATTATTATTATTATTATTTTTTTTTATAAAAAAACATTGCCTATAAAAAGTTAAACTAAAAAACAAAAAGTGAATTTTGTTTCCGGTGCATGTGCGTCAATTGTAAAAGTTTACAACCATTGTTTTTGTCGTTGATCGCTATAAATTTCGATGTTTTGAATTGGTTCATTGATTCTTTGATTAACAATGATTATCTATTAAATTTTCGGTAAATACAATTACTACTAAGATATCTTAAATGTGTATTAGTAAAATCAGAATTGTTAATTTTTTTTAATAAGAAAAAAAAAATACCAACCCGCTTTTACATAATACATACGAAGCGGTTCCGAAGTGTTGGGGATTGGGATTTGAGTGGTTTTGTGCGCGTGGGGAAAGTTTTTTGGTGTATCTTATCCATTTTCTTTTGGTTGAGCAAATTGGTGCTTGTTAGCTCATTACCTAAAATTCCGTAAATTGCAAACGGCACCCCTCAACTTGATTCAGTTTTTCTTTGACCCGATCTTTACATATGTCACTTTCACGAGGGGTTACTTATTTTCTCTCACAACTTGACTCCCATCACATATCGGATCAGCAAATTTGTTCCGTTTTAGAATGTCGTCACTTAATGTTACTGATTTGTGGAAATCTTTGGTTGTGTTATTGATTCAATTTATAATTTTAGCATCGAATCAAATTGAGTTGTGTATCTTTATTTTTGTTAATTATTGATATAATGCCTTATCTAAGAACCACATAATTCTTCAAAGGTAACAATCGCAATACGAATATAAAACTACAAATAGGTAATCCAATTAATTTGGTCTCGTTAATACTAGTATTTGTGATGGCGGTAAAGGTGGTGGCAGGGAAGGTGGCGGTGACGGTGGTAATGGCGGAAGCAGAACCAAAACCAACAGAGGGTAAAATATATAAAGAAAAAATATAATAAAAATTAATAAAAGAATATGATTTCTTTTAGTTATTTCTTGGGTTTTTTTTTTTTTTTTTTTTTTTCAAAAATGGGTGCCAAAGAAAACTTAAGTGGGGCTAATTGTTCAATTACATAACAATTTTTTTTTGGGATAATGATTTTAAAAGGTAGTATATTTTTTGATTTGTACACATTTAATCACTGAGTTTTTTTCGTCCATATTTACCCTTTCAACTTGTTAAATTGTACACATTTAGTTTTTATGACCGGCTACTCTAGGTTAACCGGTAATAAAGACTTAATAGGGTAATATATTTATCATTTTGTACACATTTAGTCCTTAATATTTTTGTACACATTTAATCCTTAATATTTTTTTTTTTTTTTTGCAAAATAAGTCATTTTTGTTTTTTTATTCATCCAATACTTATGAATGATTTCTTTAGATTTTTCTCACGACACCTTATGTGAGATAAACATATGGTTGCGGGATAGTTTCAAGTGGTCCTGCTATATGTTGTAGACCAAGATACTTGGTGCGGGCCGTCTATAAGCTGTAGGCACGAAGACTCGAAAAGAGCGGTTGGATTAATGCGTCATACCAACAAACCATGAGTATTCCAGTCCGATTACTGATTGGACTTGTTGCATGTTGGCATTCCAGTCCGATGACTGGTTGGGCCAATGTATACCAATCTAATGAGTATGGGTCCGTTATGCACAACAATACGTTTGTTGTGTTGGGTATTTTGGGGGAAACTCACTAAACTCCGTGCTTTCCCAATTATTTATGTTTTTAGGTTCTATCGTTGGTCGTGGGAAAGCGAATGCATGGCTATACACACTCATCAACATTATTTAGGATTACACATTTTCTTATATTACTCTGATTTTCGATAAATGTATTTTGGAATAAACGTTTTTTCTTAATAATGGATTTATAATTATGGAGTTTTGCCTTATATAATTAATGAAATTTTTTGGTTGTGAAAATAAGACATTACACATAAACATCAACAGCCTCACACACTTCATCAATGATTGTCCCATGTAAGATGTCATAAGAAAAACCTAAAGAAAACATTCATAAGTACTGAATGTGTACAAAAACAAAAATGACTTATTTTGAAACAAAAAAATATTAAGGACTAAATATGTACAAAAATATTAAGGACTAAATGTGTACAAAATGAAAAATATATTACCCTATTAAAGAAAAAACATCATAAATGGTCCCTGTGTTTTCCCAGATTCTGAAGTTTAGTCCCCGTAGTTTAAAAATCTCATAGTTGGTCCCTATGCTTTCAAAACTTTTGACAGGTGGTCCTTATCCCTCACACCGTTAGAATCCCACCATTAACCCTTATTTCATTAAAATAATATAAGGGTAAATCGGTCTTTTCACCTGTGCCCTCTTCTTTATAACCAAATGCATGTCTATATTGGTCTAACCCTTCTCGCACCCACCGTCTTCTACTCTCACTCTACTGCTCACTCTACTGTGCATTGAATTCCAAAACGATTTCTGCGAGTGTCGAAGATGGCGATTTGTAGATGTGGAATGGAAACAACGAAGTTGACCTCATGGACGGATCGTAACCCAGGAAGGCAATTTTTGCATTGTTCAAGATGTGGGTTCGTAAGGTGGGTTGACCCTCCGATGTGTGCAAGGGCATTGGTGGTGATTCCAGGTTTAATAAGATCAATGAATCGATTGTAAGAGAGGGTTGCAATTGCAAGTGCAGAACTGTGGAACTACCGGCTTATGTTGTTCTGTTCATGGATGATTTTTTTTTTGGTTTTATTTTAACTAGTAAGGATTTGGATGGTAATAGGATGGGGGTTTTTGGTTTCTTTGTACGCATCTAACTAGTTCAGGGGGTTTTGGATATTGATGGAATGGGTATTTTTGGTTTCATTTTGTTGTATGAAGTGTAACACATTAAGTTAACGGAAATGATGATTATGTATTTTGTTATAAATCTGTGGTTTTGATGTTCATTTTCGTATGATGCATTGTTATAACTGCATCTTGCAAATGGTTAGGAATGGTATTTCAAATCTACATTGTTATACATGCATCTTCTTGAGAAAGTTTTGGAGAGGGTAATTCATAAGCAAAATGTTGATAAAATCATTACAAAATGTTGATAAAATCATTACAAGTCTGTGTTTAACCCATACAAACATGAGACTTACTTTCAACATACTTACTGATGGAATGTCTTAACCCATACAAACATTACAAAAGACCTAATTACCATAATTTAAACAACCAAACCATAATTTATGTTTCAAAAGACCTAACTACCAAACATCCAACTAACTACTTAACATATTTCCTAAATTACCCTTTCCCTTTCCTTGTGTCTTACCCTTTGCCTGTGTCTTCCCTTTTCCCTGTGTCTTCCCCTTTGATCCAACTTCACTAATGCCTCCCTGCCCTTTACATGTTCTTGAATTGTGCCCCTTGTTATGACACTTTGAACAAGTGACTGCAATAAATTTCCTGCTCAATTTAGTGGTTTGGCTGTTGGGCTCATCAACACCTCTCCTTCTCTTCTTTTTTGGCCTCCCAACCTACACATATGCATTTATTATATTTAAAACATTAACATACATGCTGGCATTAAAAGTACATATCTAGCCTAGTTGACATAACAACCTGTGTGGATGTTTTGGTGGAGTTAAAGTGAATGGACAATCACTTTTTGGCCACATTGAACGACCATTTATTGGATCAATTTTGTTCGGATACATGGCTCTCCATGTTGATAACTTATAGCAAGGATGGACCCAATCCTCAACATCAGGGGCATCTTCTCCATTTTCAATTTTGTTCCATATAGCAGAAACAGCATGCCTACATGGAAAACCTGTAATCTCCCCGAACCTACAAGTGCAACTTCTTTCATTTAGGTTCACCACATACTGATCCTGCCATGTGCTTGCAACTTGGTACTTTCCTGCCCCATTATACTTAGCTGCATACTTTGCTGCTTGAGTCTTAATCTCCTCTAAAATTATAGTTGCAGTAGTACTTAGTTCCCCTTGACACTTATCTATTTCCTTTTGCACAACACACAATCTCTTCATGAGATACTCTCTAATATACTCTAAGTAGGTGATGATTGGTTTATCCCTACCTTCCTCTATCTTAGCATTGAATACCTCACAAAGATTATTCAACAAACAATCAGTGTGTGCCCTACCTGTGAAAACCATATTCAAAAAGAGAAATTACAAATTTTATATTAAAACATAAAACTCAACAACTTCTAAATGACATACCACTGAAGTGAGATTTAGACCATGTCTCTGTGGGAATCTTACACAACCAAGCATGAGCTTCATCATTTATTTTCTTCAACTGATCCATTGCATATTTAAAGTGATTTACTGTTGTTGCTCTACCACATTCCCAAACCAAGTCACTCAACTCTTTTCCTTTCCATTGTTTCTTCAAATTCTCCTGAATATGCCTCAAACAAAACCTATGTTCTGCATTGGGAAATACCTTTGCAACTGCTGGTATTATCCCCTTAACAAATGCAAATTCAGTCAGTTTCATTTATAAAATTAGAAAATAAGCTACACTATCATGAGAAATAATTAGGTATAACATACCTTTTGTCTATCAGAAATGAAGGTAAAATTTGAATTTTCTCCCAATTCTAAGTCTTCTCCTAACAGTTCCATGAACCAGGTCCAAGAACTAGTTGTCTCAGCCTCTACCACTGCATATGCTACAGGGTATATTCCATTATTTGAGTCTAGACCCACAGCAGTTAGTACCTGCCTAGGATATGGGCCTTTCAAGAATGTACCATCAACTCCTAGGAAATCCCTTAACCCAGCTTTGAATCCCAACTTCAATGCACCTAGACATACATATATTCTTCTAAAAGTTCTTGTAGTAGTCGACAATGATGGTTCAGGATACACATCTATCCTAACAGTTGAACCAGGATTTGTGTTTAGCAGTTCCAAAGCATAATCCCTCAGATACCCATATTGAAGTTGGTAGTCCCCACTAATCACACATTCAACCATTTGCTTTGCCCTACCAACCTTTTGAACTGACATACCAAGCTCCAACTTCTTACACAACTCCTCGTGTAAAGCTTTGATTGGATTTTAGGGTTACTTTGAATTTGTGGAACAATTAAGTTTGCTAAATATTTGGAAGTACAAGCTTTAACTGATCTTGTCTGCAAACATTTATGGACTTCATGTACTGTTTTCACCAACCAATCTGTATTCTCATCTGGCCTCGAGATTTGGATTGCCCAACGACATTTTCCTTTTTTACTAATCACATTTTTGCCCTTGCACTTTACCTTACTTCTAGTTGATGGCCCACCACATTGAACTTTTTCAGTAGATTGTCCCTTGCACTTTACCTTACTTCTTGTTGATGGCCCACCACATTGAACTGTTTTAGTAGATTGGCCCACAACACCTCCACATTTGACTCTTATCCTGATTTTATCATTTTTTGCTAAGTATAGGGACCTCCTTGTATTTACAGCATGTGCATGCATGTAGTCCACAACTTCCTTCTTTGTTTTGAAACACTGCCCCACCCTATATGGTTTTAAATGGATCTCCCCATGTGAGCATGGAGTTGACCTACTCAACTCCTTAAGCATTTTTGTCCTTTCATCTTCATTAAATCTTGCATACTGATAATCATCACTTTGAATAACTTCCAACTCTTCATCAACTATGTCATTACCTATACTTTCAGTTTGCTTGTTTAAAATTCCATGTTCATCTACATCCACATGACTTTGGAATTCACTCATGTCTACATCCACATCAAATTGCATGTTAGACTCATATACAATGTAGTCACTATCATCAGAATCATCTGCACTATAATCAAAACCATCTTCATTCTCACTATAGAAAGCATCTCCACTATCATCACTTACCATGCCCTCTAGAATTTCCATTTCTACTTGATTGTCTTCACCATTCGGTACACTGTACTCAGCATCAAATTCAGCATAAGTTGAATAATCATCTGTAAATGCTTCAAATTCATCGAGTCTTACACTTTGTTGTCCATCAATATCTTCAGAAATTGGTTCCTCTGCAAGATTGCCTAAATTGCTCTTACACACTTCTTCTATGTGGCCCATGATCAATCCTTCATTCACATCAATGACATTACTTCATTGGCTAACTTGAGACATAACATATGGAACAATAGTCTTTGAATGATCCTGACTTTCATCCATACCTATTACCTGTGACTGGTCAACAACATGGTTGGCAAGGGGGTCTAACTCAAGCTTTTTACTACACGATCCTACTTCTCTTCTACAAGGTTTTTTTCTATTAAGTTCCGGTGACACACTCTCAGGTTCCAGTTCCTCGATAACAACTTTGGAAGGAGACTTAAAATAACTAGCTACCCTAGTCTGACCAATTTCAATATAGACCTTTACAAGTTTGTGCTTAGGGACATACGAAACCAATTTAAGAACATCTTGGTCATTCCCTAAAGGCAATAATCCATAGTCTAAGGGAAATTCAGGGATACAGAAATGGTAGTAAAGCGTTTGTTCACCTTTGTACCCTAATTCTCGAACCATGTCATCGAGTTCATGGACTGAAAATAAATCAGTGTCAACGTCATCTACGTATGATACACTACCATCGACGTATTTCCTTCCAGGTGACTTGGTGAAGACACCACTATAGTGTATCTTCAACGTGAAATAGTTATCATATCCCTCTACAAACACAAAAATAGAAAGGATAAAGAAGATGATTTATCTTCACAAATACATTCAAGGAAAACAAAAACTTCAATTTTTTTTTTTATGAAAAATCTTACCATATCTCGATTGCAAGTCCTTCAAGCACACATTTTTTTCACGCAAACACCATATTGACAGAACCATTGTCCTTTGGTGTTGTGTAAACCCTAAACCCCAATTTCGATTCGAGGATAAGAGTGATCTGTTAAAGACGAAGTCACTATGCTCTTGGGAGATGAAGAGTGTTTGGGAGAAGAAGACAGTGGCATAATCATTTCCCTCAATAAAGAAGAGGGCACAGGTGAAAAGACTGATTTACCCTTATATTATTTTAATGAAATAAGGGTTAACGGTGGGATTCTAACGGTGTGAGGGATAAGGACCATCTGTCAAAAGTTTTTTAAAGCATAGGGACCAACTATGAGATTTTTAAACTACGAGGACTAAACTTCAGAATCTGGGAAAACACAGGGACCATTTATGATGTTTTTTCCCTATTAAATCATTTTTCCATGCTAACCTGGAGTAACCGGTCATAAGGACTGAATGTGTACAGTTCAACAAGTTTAAGGGGTAAATGTGGACGAAAAAAAACTTAGTGACTAAATGTGTACAAATCGAAAAATATATCACTCTTTTAAGTCATTATCCTTTTTTTTTTTTGCTAAAAGTTTCTATGTGAGCTATTTTAAGTGGGACCATACACCCCACTTGTAATGCACTAAATCTGCCACTAGGTGGAGGTGGCGGAGTATGGATGTGGTTAGGGGCGGATGCAGAAATACATAGTAAGTGTTGCCGATACAAAATAAGTATTGTCGATATATGAAAATAGGTAAAAATATCGAATTTTTTTACAACGCGGACAGAAAAAATAAGTGTTGTCGGTGCCATACCGGGACCTACCTAAAACCACCTGTGGATGTGGTCTGATGTGACACAAAATCTCTTAGCTTGATTAACTATACTCTTGAAGTCACAAAACATTTATATGTGATCTTTGAATGGTATGACTCAACTTACTTTTTCAATGTACGCATTTATCCAATCATATTTGATTACAACATTTAAAAATACTAGTGTATTCTTATTTTGTAGTATAATGTTCTATTGTGTTTTGGTTGGACCTTATTCCAACAAAACTTACTCTTCATTCAATAATGAAGTCAAAATACAATTATAATTCGTAATTATATCTATCTGTTTTAAATTCAGCATCTTATGTATATTTTTACATAAAAAATCTTCTTCTAAACTGATTAACTCATATATATTCTCTTAGTTCTTCGTAAGTACTCTTAGAATGTTCTTATAGTCATCTAATGACTTACTCATATATCTAATTAGCGTTTTATGATATGTTCATAGAATGATCATATACCTAGTCTTGTGCATAGTATGACATAATGATGGATTCATTTGTCAAAGCAAATAAAATATAAATAATTTTATCTAGCTTCAAACCTATGTTATATGTCCTTTTGAGGCAAACTACAAATGGTGTCATGTGTCAATCCCAAGAGTCCTCTAAAAGCATCTTGTATCTTGATCTCTTTTAGGATATCGTCAATATATGCATAAATATTTTAAAACTTTAACATTCTTCTTTATATATCTACATAGATTTTACATTCCAAGAATGTATATTGTCTCTCATAAGTCTTTCACCTTAGAAACACGTTCCGACTCAAGGCAAAAGAACCTTGCATAGTCAGAATGTAATCTCTTATGATTAAGTATGTCTCATTGATACAAAATTAGGAATATCACTATTGCTCCTATTAGTTCTTAGTAAACACAAATGTTATCTTAATTATAATATAAAAGCATACCTTATGTGTTCATATTAAAATGATGATTCCATCTTTGATATGTTGCTTTATATCAAAAAATGGATCTTGAGGCTTACATACTTTGTTAGGATAACATGGATTAAGAAAACCTCCAGGTTAAGCTATGTATAGACATCTTCAAGTAGGTGTCTATTAAGGAAATTAGTTTTCTTGAAATGCATTTGCCATATCTCATAATCAAAATATATAGTTATGATAAATAATATCTTTGTTGATTTAATCATAGCTACTTGAGGAAATGGTTGATCATAGTCATTAAAATGAGTGTGATTAAAGCCTTTAACGACAAGTCTTGCTAAATGTGTATAGATCTCCATGTATGTATTATTTCTAAACTGAATTACTTACTCCTTCTAGCCTTGTTATAAGGAGTAAGATTCAACAAGTACACTTTTGATTATTATAAATGGATTACATCTCAATGTTTATGACTCGAAGTTATTTATCAGGTTCAAGATCTGATATTACATTTTGGTAGTTGATGGATTTTTACGAAATCATCAACAAAAATTCATCAATGAGAGATTTTTTATTTCTCATGTTATAGATGATTTCTACTATATATGCGAATAGTTTGTGTTTTTGAATAACTATTATTCATTTCAACAATTCCTTGTTGAAACTAGTGCCAACCTTTTCTACACTAGTCTATGGTTCTTGAGCTACTTCAAGTTCCATGTGCCTCCTAATTGCTTTGTCATTAGAAGTTTGATTTCTGATAACTTAACTTTCAGAGGAATACAAAACTTATTCTTGGTGTGATTGTATAAAATAATCTAAGCAACCTTTTAGAATATTCCACAAATATTTTTGCGACATCCCCATTTTCACGGCTAGAAAAGACCGATTTTGTTTATGCTTTATAAAAAGCAGAGTATCTCTTTCAATAAAAACGTTGCGGAATTTGTTCCCAAAAAAACATGATAATTTCATTATCAGAGCATTTCCGAAGAAATGTTTTTTTTATTCCTTTTAAAACATTTGGGATGTCATCGTCAATACAGAAACATAAGCATAAACAGAACTTACATTCATTTACACTAGTGATCTATATCTCCTTAATCTCTTATTGTAATGTAACTTCACATCGTCACCTATGATACAAGTAAACTGAGTAGGTCAGGTTGGGAAACCTGGTGAGTACATAGGGTTTTCAATCCACAATAATATAATTATTATGTTTAATCATCAAACAGTAAACCCAATTACCCATCCTTATTATCTTCTTTATTCCTAAGTACCTTCCCTATGGATTTATCCTAAGGGTCGTCTCCTACATCATATTTACCTCTCATCTCCTTACATCGCATTTCCTTATATGTTTGTTCCTAAGGACTCTCCTTAAGGATTATCGCCTATATCGCATAGACAATATTGATTAAGGGATTACTCCTTTAATACGTGCCCAACAAGGGTTAGGGTATCATCACATGAATACGTAGTTACAACATCGCTTGAACTCGTAATTCATAGTAAGGGGTCAGAGTATCATCGCATGAATATGTAGTTACAACATCGTCTGAACTCGTAATTCATCACCTACAGGTTATGAGCCTGCTGGTGTTTCCACGGGGTTGTCTATAATAGTCCGTAGTCGCCATCTATACTCTGGTAGATGACTACATCTCCAAATTGCCAGACAAGGTTATAGTATCTTTCATCCTACATCACCGATTCATCATCTATCCTCACCTAATTATCATCACTTACCTCTCATCATTTTATTTCATCACACATCAACTATTTCATATACCCATGTTTTATCCCAACATATTTGTAGATATAAAATAAATATATAGTTTAAATCATTTAAAACATTTATAAAATCATTCATCCAACATAGACAACAAGTATCCAGATAATATGCATACATGACACGTAATTTATATAAAATACTTCATATCTGTATGTAAGATGAAAATAACTATGCACTCACAACACGTAATTTATATTAAATATTTCATATATATGTGTGTAAGATGAAAGGGACCATACACTCACATCACGTAATTTATATTAAATACTTCATATCTATATATAAGATGAAAGGGACCATGCACTCACTTGTTAAAGTGATGATTCCAAACTCGGACAGCGCTTCGCTTCTTAACAATATATTTTCCTTCGACGAACCCAAGTATTATTACCACTAGATTTTAGTCTAATATTTACTGTGACTAATTATTTGTCTTAGTATTATTATCATTATTATATGCGTTTAAATAAAATTTTCAACAACTATGTACAGACAGGGGACATACATAAAACACTGGAGGGCAGGACCATTTTGGGATATAACACTTCTAAAATCCAACAACCCTATGCGGCCCTTTAAACTAGATTCCCCGTACCGCGAGTGGTTAAAAAGATATTATAGCGACACTTATATAACTCATAATAATAGATCAAATAGTTATTATAAGGTCCTAATAACATTACTATATTTTAAATAAAAGCCATATTAGAAATAGTGTAGGCGTAGCTCACTTACAACGAGTTTTTATTAAAAAAAAAACCAGGCTTCGTTAGAATTGTAGCATAACCATAGACACAAGCTTGTAAGTCTTCCATGCAATGAAGCTTATAAACCTCGTTGAGTTTGGTCTCTCTACCAATGTGGGACTCATTCCCACATTCCTCTCTTTTGCTAAACTTATTCTCAAATACCCATCTTTGAGTATCGATATCTCATTCACTTATACTCTATTTTCGACATATAATATATCGTTTCGAAGTCCTCATGGAGGAGAACACAACCCCACTCAAAGTTCATTATATATACAACATATGTATATATTTATATATGTCCAAAGTTAGTAAAAAATATAAATATTTTTACTAAATTTCCAACAATCCCCCACATGAATGGAGATCGATCTCTGCACAACCAATTTCCAGACGAAATTTTCAACAGTTGAATCATGCATAGGATAGGTAGGTATTACCTTTTGAACCTTCCCTTAAGAAGTTACACTTAATCTCCTAGCAGTTAGTAGATCTCGATATCTTTGAACTAAGCTGCCATTTATGTAGACGACAATGTAAATCTCACAGGACTCTCCCTGACAAGGTCATATCCTCATAGACGTGTTCGTTTTGGTCATGAACACTAACCTGGTTCTGCAAGAGCTTTAGGAATTTTTGCCCCTATAATTCCCTTCAAAGCGACCCCACTTCTCTCGAACATAGGTGATTCCAAGAATCATTAAAAACCATATGTTTAGCCTAATTTTGTCACTACATAAAGGAATGGACTAGGAAGAAATATTAACTCCCACCATAGTGACCTGCCCCACTCATACAATTATCTTTCGTTAACACTAATTTACTATCTTTTAAGGATTTCCAACGATCCTAATGTGTTTTAATTAGGATTATCTTTTGTTAATCCTAATTTACTATCTTTTAAGGGGTTCTAACGATCATAACATATTTTAATTAGGCTTATCTT
The DNA here is from genome assembly GCF_052625555.1 of Lactuca saligna. Classification (NCBI taxonomy): domain Eukaryota; kingdom Viridiplantae; phylum Streptophyta; class Magnoliopsida; order Asterales; family Asteraceae; genus Lactuca; species Lactuca saligna. The sequence goes on from NC_136425.1 coordinate 63,283,915, forward strand.
TCGTTAACCCTAATTTACTATATTTTAAGGATTTCTAATGAGCCTAACGTATTTTAATTACCATACCAGGCATCCCTAATGGTAATCTAAGCTCTAAGGCAATTTTTAATCTATTAACATGAGCCTCTATAATCGACGCTAAGACCGTAAATGTACCCCTAATCACAATGCTTCATCGGACGTCGAATAGTAACTTATATGGAAGGTATCCTGTCGAGATTTTAGCTAACAATCGCAGGTGGGGTCGTCATGGCCCCATATAGATCTATACATAACTTCTTAGCCCTCTTAGGATTAACGATTACAGGTATTGGGTACATGCCAAATTAATCAGGGTTTTTGGATGAATTACCAACTCGCTAACACATTAACCCTAGGCTTGTATATTTTATCTTTTAATATTTGATCTTTATCAAAATTACCCCTATATATATACACACACACACACACACACATCACACTATCTTTCTATATACCTCTTCCGGGTATATATCATCAAATGATTTTTGATGTATGTATATATGTGTATATATATATATGTGTGTGTGTGTGTGTATGTGTGTGTGTATGATAATTATATTTATGATCTCATAATTATAAGATGTATATATAAATCGTCATATATATATATATACACCCTAATTATGGTTATTTTATCAAGATATTTAGGCAACGTAATAACTAAATACAATGTATATCCTAAATCTTGTCTAGCAAAACTCCTATGGACTAAGGTTTCCTAGGGATTTGGCCATTATAATATCTATGTAATACCTACTCCTAGATTATATGGCAGCATATTCTTTAGACACAGATCATAGCTTAAATCTAGGCATAGTATCTATAATTATACTATCCTAAGGCATCTAGCTTATTATAAAATGACTTACTATTTATAAAATAATTATTTTTATAAAAACATTTGTTAAGCATGTATTCCCCCCCGGTGGGTGCGCGCGTCTGAAAACATTTTAAAACGGTAAAATAGGGGTCGTGAACTCACTCTAGGGTTTGAAACCGCTGATGTAGGGTAGAGAGGAGCTCGGACTCTGGTGATCGCTCCACAAGGTAACACACGGACCAGAGAGAAAGAGAGGAGTGTTTTGAAGGTGTGTTGGACTAAATGGTGCAACCTCTATTTATAGCCCAGTTTTGGGGTGCGCATCGCGCCTTTACTATGTGTGTGTGCATTTGAACTCCTTGACTCCACAAGAAGTTGCCACGTTTCCCCACCCTACTCAGCCACATCACTCGCAATCTGGTCAAATCCGATGTCAGGTGCGTGGCGCGTGGTGGTGCGCACATGACTTTCATTTTCGAGCCTAGCGGGGGTAAGAATTAATGATTTTATAAAAATCATAACTTAATCATACAGATCCATTTTCGACAAACTTTCTCCTAAAGTTTATATCTCGAGGAATACTACAAAACTCCTTTTTGCAGTTTTAGTCAAAACTCAACCAATCTCTAAGTACCGTTTCAACATAATTAATTTTAACTATGCTATTGATTTCTATTTTTATAAAATCCATAACTATGTCCTCTAAAGTTGGATTTTTATGCATCCTATATCCTTGAGATCATGTTAACAAGTACTATCCAAGTATATTAACCAAATCGGGAAGATGTCACAACTTTTTGATCACTAATTTTTAGAGCATAATAGATGATTTTTAACAAATAGATGTAACTGCATATCTGATTCTTACTATCTTAAATATCGAACATTAAAATGCTTTCTATAGCATTTAGTTTCACATTATTTCCTAATGGTGACTAGTGAAGGAATTTCTCAGGGTTGTCACAGTGTCCCCCTGTTTAGGAAATTTCGTATCGAAAATTTACCTTGTCAATGGATTTTTTTTAGAGCAAGTGAGGGTACTTGTTCTTCATTTGGTATTCTCTTTCCCATGTATACTCTGGTCCTTGCTTAGAGTTCCATCATACCTTAACTATGGGAATTCGACTCTGCTTGAGTCATTTGTAGCAACCATTTGAAGGTAAAAAGCTATTACGTTGATCTTTCTTTGGTTAGATCTCTCCATTCAAGAGATTAGGGCCTTTTTAGCCTATTTTGGACCTATCTTTGGATGTTGGGAATGAATTAAAGTTGTAACTTCAGATATGAACTCTTTTAGGCCCTTATAGTCATAAAGTTATCGACTTTATCAAGCTTTGGCCCTTCCTCATGCCCTAAACGTATTATCAAGTATGGTTTTATCATTTTAGCCTCTTGAAGCCTTGCATGCACGTAAAGTTTGCAACTTTATGTGGAAATTACACCCTAGGGGACTGGAACTGTAATTTAGAGCTTTAGATTCGACTAAAAAGGGTTGAATAGGTTTAGACTGGGGAAAACTCGACGACTTGCCCTAGCAACTCGACGATTTGGATCGAGTTACCCCGCTTTTTGGAAACTAAAGGAACTCGACAAGTAGATGGGACAACTCGATGAGTTGGCTAGGGTTTTCCCAGGTCTTCTGAACATTGAAGGAACTCGACGAGTTGCGAGATGCACTTGACAAGTTGTGGTCAACATGGACTGTTGACCTTGACTTTTGACTTTGACTTTAACCATGGTTGACCAAGTTTGAATTTGAGGGTATTTTTGGTATTTTAGGATTTTGATAAAGCTAATCACATGATGGTTGTAGACATTTGAGTTGGAGCTGGAAGTTAGGACTTATCTTATCCGTTCAGCATTTATTGAGAGATGAGTCTTCTCGCCATACCAATGGGTCCAAGGCACCAAGGACGGCCCATTACATGATATGTGGATTGTTAGTTGATTATGTGATATTTCAGTATGACATTTGTATGGAAGTCTACTGGGGGGGTGGTTCCCGTTGAAGTAGATTAAGATCATGAGGAGGTTCCTATGGCATTTGGTATAAGTCCTTGGAGGGTTTCCATAGCTTCCTAGTATGTTACATGTTTAGCTCGTATGTTATTTCTATGGTTAGTGAAGACCGTGTTGAGGTTCCCACGGCAGGTAGCCAAGACCATGTGGGGGTTCCAATGGCAGTTAGCAAAGACCATGTGGGGGTTTCCCATGGCAGATAGTTAAGACCACATGGGGTTTCCAGTGACACTTGATATAAGACCCTAGAAGGTTCCATAACATCCTTATATGTGTGTATGCATGGCTTATGTATTATGTGTAGCTTATAGAGATATTATGGTTTATATGATTATGTGGATTGTGTGGGGTATGCTCTGGGGAACTCACTAAGCATTAGCTTACAATTTGTTGTTTGTTTCAGGTACTTCAAAGCCTAAGGACAAGGGCCCGGCTTGATGGCGCAGCGTGCACACTCTCCGACAATTTTTTTGGAACACTCTGATATATTGAATAAAATATTTGATGTTATGAATTTTGAAAAGAATTATTATTGATATTTCACAGTTATGGGAATGTTTTGGTTATCTAAAAATGAAAATTTTATTTGAAAATTTTGGAATGTTACAAGTTGGTATCAGAGCCTTGGTTTGAGGGGTTCGGACACACTCTCGGGTATGTCAAGACTCAAACTAAGGAAATGGTAAAATTGTTTTCAAAAAATCAAAGTTAAAACTTATTAAATTGGAAAAAGGAGAGTGCAATGTACGTAATAGGTGTAGCTCTAGTAAGTAGTTCCCTAATATGTTCACCATGCTATATTGATATTTGGATTATGATAATCGTATGAATCTTGCTATGTGTATGCTTTCAAAATCGTATACAGTTAGGGTCTTATAGCCTCAGAATGATTGATCTGGCCTTATTTCCTGCTCTTTGTCTGGGTGTGGTCTTAGGGTAGAGTCTGTTATTCGAAAGTCTAATTGATCCTGTTTTGTGTATAATTTTCATGCATAAGGAAACCTGTTATGATTGAGTTCTTGTTTGATATGGATGGAGCAAATCTTACGATAGCCTAGGATTTGAGCTATGCAGTAGCATGTGGGACATGTTTTGTTCTGGGACAAATTAGAGTTACCAGGTAGAGCCTTGGGAAATGTACAGGTAGGTGTGGAAGGTAGTATTAGGCCCGTACTATTGAAAGCGCGGGACCTGTACTCAAACCAATGTTAGATTTGGAAGCTCTAAGGAGAACCAGTGTGGAAGGATCCCCCTTTTGGACATCCTGATCATTATATTTTATGGTGTTGTAGTGCAGTATGGTGGCGACACGACATGGAGCAGGGGGGTCAGGATCAGGATCTAGATTTGGGTCGGGTGTTGGTACGTAGCCCATTGATGAGAGGTTGCGCGAGCTTATTGCATCCGGGGTTACGAGGGGCATCCTTAATGCTACCCCAATGATTTTTGGGACGGTCAAGGAAGGGATGATGGAGATAATGGAGAAGCAGCTCAGGTATTTCTGATCCGTGATTGTTGTGGGCCAAGTCGGGGCCCAAATTCCCTCATTCAAGGAGTTCAAGGCATGTAGAGTGCCTGAGTTCTTTGGGGTCAGGGACCCCATAGCTAGTCGACCCTGGGTGCTAGACATGGAGAATTCACAGTGCACGAGCTTTTGCCCCGATGCGGCAAAGGTAGGGTTCGCCTCGTGTATGCTGAGGGACCAAGCCAAAGATTGGTGGGAAGAGGTGACTAGCCAGGTAGGAGCAGTCGATGTGGATGAGATGACATGGTCTGAGTTTGTTAGACGCTTTGATCTAGATTTTGCACCATATATTAAGGTACAATGGTTAGTGAGGGAATTTCAGGAGCTCCAGCAGAACACTGAGACTATGGCGGAGATAATCGCCAAGTTTCGAGAACGAGCACTATTGATCCTGTAGTATGTTACGGATGAGGATATGAGGAGGATGATATATCATTCCATGCTAAAGGATGATATCCGTAAGTTCATGAGCTTTATAGGGTGCAAGACCCTAAATGAGATGCTTACTGGGACATGGTGGAGAAGCGGTGATTTGAGTACATCCTTTGTTATAAGTCGTGGCCAACATACTTTGCTCCACAGCATAGTGTATGGGTACCGCAACGTGGTGGTCAAGGTAGGTTTCCATGGGTTTTGGTCGCCACGGTGTGGCAAAAGGATGACCATAAAGTCATTTAAGCCACCGTGATACGGAGAGGTCTTTGCCACGACGCAGTTTCGAGGCAGGATAAATACAAGTTTAGTGTTCATTTTTTTTAAAAAAACGCACACCAAAACCCTAGAGATAAGGTCTTAGGCGATTCCATGGAAGAGGAAGGTTTAAGGCTGATTTAGCTTGCTTGGGACAAGGTGTGAGCTTCTCAAGCTCATAAGGTAGTCTTCTTCTTCTTCTTTAAGCTTTTTGAAGCATTAATGGTGAATTTCAATTTTGAGCTTCTTATGCATGATTTATCCAAGTAAACTTGTTATTAGTGTATGACTAAGTGTTTGGAAGCTTAATCCATGGTTTTTACGAAGTTTTATCTGTTGAAAATGATGATTTGATTCTAGGGTTTGAAACCTTAGAATGGAAAATAATGAAGTGGTAGTTATATAGTATAATCTAGTAAGATTATGTGTTTAGTAGCTTAATTGGAGTAGTTTGGCAAGCATCTGGATAAAAGATTTTCAAGTTGGGTTTAATCCAAAATATAAGTTTTGGGGTTAAAATCTCTAATTATGTCTTAATGAATTAAGAATTGTATTAAAAGGATTAATGTATGTGAATGTGATAAGTTATGGAAATGAAGGAATTGGAGCCCATGAAGAGAAGTTGGAAGTAGGTTGTTATTCCACTATAAAAGGTGAGTTATACTATCCTTATACAATATGATTACGAGAAGTAGATCATGTTATAGCATATATATATATATATATATATATATATATATATATATATATATATGGATGTAATTGTTGATTACATCATTTTTAGATTTTGTTATTTTGAATAGCTTATGTTATGTTTTATAATGTGTGTTCACATGCATGCAATGAGCTAAAATGAAGGATCCCTAGGAAAGAATGTGCTTCGACTCTTGCATGGAAACAATAAGATGATGAAGTCTGGTTGTTTAACATCCGGTAAATGTGTAGATGCATGGTCACTTAGGTGACTAGTTAGATATATGAAGTATGTGTATTATTTTATGATTATGTTGTATCTTATCTTATGTTATAAATCAAAAATCTTATAGTCTTACATATACTATTTTCATGTGTTTACAGGTTCACATAACAAACCTTATAGTGTGTGGGCTTAGAAGCATCAACGACATCCGACTAGACTTTTGTTTCATGTTTATCCTTGTTGCTTTAATTATGGTTAGGATATAAATCTGTAACAACCATTGAGGTTTCTGGGAATACTTTTAAATATTTTTGAAACTCTAGTTTTTGTGATGACATGTGAACTTTGATATTTTCCCAAAATTTAAATGTTGAATGCTTATGAAAAAATACGTGTTGTTACACCTACTCCATCATTCTTTCAATGTTTTGAAACAAACGTAGAACCTGTAAAAATATGTTCTTCCATCTAGGTTAACTGTAAGACTAAGTATGGCAGTATTTAATGGGTTATATTTGAAATTTCATGTGCCTAGTCCCATATATGCCCATAATGATCTATGAAAATTCTATTTATAAATTACAAGACTTTCTTCTTTGCTCTATAACATTTTACGATTGAAACTTCTCATGAAAACCCATGATTTGCATCTTCTCTAATCTAATTTTTTTTTTATATTAGGCATGTCGCTTAGCTTGTTAATGTATTCCTACGCAATCCAATCGGGATGCACCATTGTATCATTCCTAAACTCAGTTATGTAAGTATTCATCTCATTACATCCTTTAATCCAGAATGACCTTTATTATTCATCCATGGAGCCTAAAGCTTAAAAAAATATCTAATTCTTTTCTTATTAGTAGTGTTTTGGTTAAAAATGTGAAAAGTGAAATTCATCCAATTTATTGTAAGGTTGTGGTATTGTAACATAAATGCAATGCAAGAAATTAAAATGTTAGACATATGGATATGAGGAAAGCCTTTGATATTGGGTAAGATCTCCACGTAAAACCTTGAGAGCTGACAATTTTCAAGTTACCTTAGAAATCTGATATAATCGTAAGTGAGCTTTTTGTTTGTTGCTAATAGTTCAGAGTGTTTCATGTGTGTTTTACATATGTGAAACTAGCTTCATATATACATGAATAAAGATAACGACTATCAACCATGTTGCTAAAAATTCACCATTATCTTCTATCTCGAGATTCTTGGAGGCCAAGTCTTTTTTTTTTTTTTTTTTGTGTGTTTCTTCAGGAAATACCGATTTGACCGTGTCTTTGTTGATGTTTTAACAACTGGATCATATATGAGAATAAATGATAAAATAATGAATTAGTTTAGTATCGTTTATGTTCTTGATCAAGATCGTATCCAAGATCTTGAACAACATATTTACTTCGAAATAAGATGTTAGTCATAAATTTTTAACACATAACAATTACCATATCTAATTTGGAGTATTTGGGTAAAAGATTTAACAATCTTCTTTGGATAGCCATTCATAATTGCATAATTTGTCAAACAAAAACACAACTCTTGTATATTGGCATACATTTTTCCAACATGTGGTTCCATTAGCTTCCAGGATGTACGTGTGTCATAAATGACATACTTAACACCAAAGTCAACTTCTTCTTCCCTTTCTATATCGCCATCCAATTTGTTTTCTTTAAGTCTAATCATTGTCATTATCAAATTACCATCCTCCTGTTGCTCTTTGTCGAATTGATAATATTGAATTTTTGACTCCATCCTTTTTATTGTTTTCATTCAATTTATCTTCCATCACAAACACAAGTCATCCTCATCACTTTCTGAACCCAACTCACACTCTTCATAGTTTGAGTCATAATAATCTCTTATGTAAGGAATATTTTTAAGTATTCGCTACATGGTAACAAATCTTCAATTCTAACACAAGTAAACACTATTGATTTTTACCTTTTTTACCTTACATAAATGACATTAACAGTGTTGATGGTCCGTTGTTGTTGTTGTTAGACAATGGAATTCCATGTGTGATTTCTTGTTTAGAGAAACCCCATTTAAATATGCTATTAAATAAGATGTATGTTCTTTATTGGATTTAAGTTCCCGGTTTTCCTTCAAAACCACATAATAGAGGGTTTAATAAGCAAATGGGCGATGTCAAAGGTATTACGGAGAAGAACATTGGATAACTGGTTATGTGGTCAGTATTGATTAAAATTGGATAATGTGATGTTCAATTTAAAAAATAAAAAACAAAAAAACAAAAAACAATGCCAAAATCGAAAAATAAATAAGTAATAGTGTTTTTTAATCATTTACCCTTAATAAAAATTAATAATATGGTTGTGATTTTTGAAACATATTTACATTGCATCTTTTTTTTTTTTTATCATGCATACATTTTCAAAAATCATCCCTAACGAATGAAAATAATTTTACAATTTATAATCCTCTTATGCATTATGTTACATGTTATTTTGTTGTAAATTTATATTAAATTATATCCATGTGTCATTTTATTATTATTTTTCCATTTTATTAAATTTAATATAATATTTAAATATAATAAATGTATATCTAATTTATTAATGCATCTTTCCTTATAACTTTTAAATTTCTTAATTAAATCAAATTATTTTAATTTTTTATTTATTTAATTTATTAGTTTAAATTTAACAGATAAATAAGCACTTCAATTTTAATAATTAATATATATATTTTTTTATAAATTTAAATTTTCTAAATTGTTAGATCGTTTATGTTTTTTTGTTTTTTTTAATAAACTCATGTATTACATGAGTTTAAAGTTATCTAAACAAAAATAAACCCATTAAGTGTTATCAAATAAACCCATTAAGTGTTAGCAAATAAAACTCATTAAGTGTAAACAAAAAACCTTAGTTCCTATGTAAACAAAAATAAACCTATTAGGGGGATATTTGTTAGGATCTGAATTTTTAATAGGTTTGAATTTCTAAGAAGATTTGAATTTTTAAGATCTGAATGTTTAACATGTTGTTTGGTTAAAACCTCTAAATTGTTGTGCTGAATTATAAGAATGACCATTTTATCCTTCTATTTTATTTTTTTAATGAATTCAAGTGTATTTTTATAAAATAACAAAATCAATTTCTTAAATAATTATAAAAAAATATAAACAACATATAAAATCAAAATTGAGCATAAATTAAAATTAAACACAAATCCAAACAAATATAAATATTTTTAAATCCACAAAATCATATTGAAATTCAAATAAAATCCTACAAATTTAATTTGAAGCATTTGACCCCAATTGATTTGCAATCTAGTTACGTTAAATTAGCTATGTATCTCTTGCCTTATGCACCTCATTCCATACCGTGTATGATTTGGTCATCACTCTACACCTTCAAGCTTCAAACTAATTATATCTTTCTTTTCTCCCATGTCTTTAATCAAAACAAACATATATTTTCAAGAAATTAGATAAATTTTACAAGAACTATAATCTGATTCTAAATCAGATTTTCAGATTTTCAACTATTCAAGCACATCAAAATTTTCATGCACATCAAAACAAAGCACATAACATCTGATTTCAACATCAGATTTCATGATAACATCAAGAACATATGATTTCAACTAACTATTCAGCATAACATCAACAACAAATCTGATTTCAACATCAACATTTCAACATAACATCAACAAAAAATCAAATTTCAACAAACTCTTCAGCATAACAACAAATTAACATAATTTCAGCTGTGATTTTCAAGCAAATCAGTACACACTACATACAATTGAACATAAAAAACGACCATAACAGACCACGTCAAGGAAAAAAACAACCAAAACAACCCTAATATGTTGAATTCGATTTTCAGATGGAGAAGAAAAGAAAATATCATTTGATACTCGATTTTCAAAGGGAAGAAACATCGATTTTCAGACCAAAACATTCCAGAAAAACAGTCTCCAAATGTTATTATTGAGTTTTTGGGGAAAAAGAGAAAGAAACTCACCTGGAACCGGCGTCGATAAATGAGACGGCAGCGGCGGCGATGTTGGAGGCGGCGGCGTCGAAGATGCTGGTTGTGTGAAACACCTCAGAGATGGACTGGAGAGGGAGAAGTGGGGCACTGGTTTGGTGAAGAATAGTGAAAAGAATGAATGGTCGAATTTTTAGGGCACAAAGGGAAAACGCGTTATTTTTTAAAATTCAGACATGGTCTCAGATCTAAAAAATTTAAGATGCATTTTGAAATTTAAGAGAGAAAAAATAAGATGCAAACAAACAATCTGCATCTTGATTTTTAAGAACTTGCCTTTTAATTTTGCAATTAAAAGGTAAACAAACAACCCTAAGTGTGTTAGCAAATAAAACGTTAGTTCTTATAATGGACTTCTTCGACAAAGCAACCACAATTCTGATTTTGACCAATTTATTTAGGTATTAGTTGATTAGGGCTATTTTTGTTCTTAAATTTGTCTTACATATAAAGCAATAGTTACACAGGGAAAGAGACACAAGTGTCAAAAGAATCGACCTTACAAAAAGCAAAACAATTATAGCACTATAAGCAAAACAATCTCATAATAATATAAGCCCTCTAAGCTTCTACTATTACTTCTGGCCCATCAAGTAAACCTAAAATTAAAAGTTTTTTTATAATTTTGTTTGTTAAAACCCAAAATGCAAATTTCTTCAATCTCATGTCTTTTTTATTTTGGTTAAATTAACGTTTACAAGCAAATAATTCTATAAATTCGGTTGCATAGTCCATATGGAATTAATAAGACTACATGGAATAGTAAATATGCTTTCTGCTAATTACTTGTATTATTATTTTTAACAAAATGTTAGCAATTCTCTACACTTTCTGAAAATTAATAGTCGTATAATTCTTTTAATTTCACATGCAATCAGTATTTTTTTAATGTTTTAAATAACGTTATACAGAACTTGGTGGCAATGTCAAACCTTGAGTTTTTTCGAATCGTAACGAGTCATGTCTTAAGGTGGCGATATTTGTGTATGTGTATGTGTGTGTGTGTGTATATATATATATATATATATATATATATATATATATATATATATATATATCAATGTCGTAAAAATCGTTCGGCTGTAGTTCGGTGGTCGACTGGCGATAAACGACTAATCGAACTAGGCGGGGATTAATTGGAGATTAATCGTGGACCCTTAATTATTAATAAAATTATTTAAAAATTTAATATTCCCTAAAAAACTAAGTATTTGGAAATTTAAAATTTTAAAATTTTAAAAATTTTAGTTTAATATTTTAAACTTTGAAAATTTAAAGTTTTGCTGTGATATTTGAAAATTAAAAATTTTTGAATTTTTTAAAAAATTCTCGCCTATGACCACCGAGACCACCAGCGGCTACCAAGGACCGCCAAGGCTGAGGTTGACCGATTTTGACCAATTTCCGCCAAGCATCCTAATCGTAATCGATTTAAGGCCATCAAACGATTAATCGGTCGCCAATACCGATTTCTGCAACACTGATATATATATATATATATATATATATATATATATATATATATATATATATATATATATATATATATATATATATATATATATATATATATATATATATATATATATATATATAACAACCCAAAAAAAAAAATTTAAAAGAAATTCAAACTTTCCAAAAACCATCCTTACACAATTAAAACTTATTCAACATCAACAAGTTCTAATTGTTTTTTTCAAAATGTTTTCATGTCAGAGTTCCCAGAATCCAGAATAATAAAAACGGGGATGTGTACGTCACGTCTTCGCCTTGCCATGGTCAACTGATGTACCTGAAACAATAAACGATAAGATGTAATCTCGAAGGATTAGTGAGTTACCCCAAAAATACCAACCTCTAGCATCCATCACAAAAAATAATAATTAACAGCATGCATAATGAGCCTTCAGCCTGACTGAACCGCCTCCTACGGGCCTACAGCCTATCTGGACCGCTCTCGAGCCTTCAGCATGACTGGAACGCCTCCTACGGGCCAACAGTCTATCCGGACCGCTCCGGGTATGTCGGCCTCAACCACACAAAGCAGGACACCGCCTCAACCCAACCCATCCATATATGTTGAGATATAAATAGCACATAATCATACAATAAACACAGATCATACTAACGGCTAACATAGTAGCATTCTATCCATCAAGTTACCAACCCAAGTGATCATGAATATGGAACACATACTAATACCGGGAATAAATCCCAAGGGACCGACCTAGTGTCATAGACCCTGATGGTATAGTGCGGATAACTCACCTCGCAATAGTGCAGAACTGAAATGAGAGTCTTCAACTGCTATGCTCGACACCCTCGACTGAGAGATAAAAGAATACGAATTACTTAACTAGACCCAAATTGTCCAAATCTATTATTGGCCCAATTTATGTAATTGGGCCCATCACTCTATTGGGACTATACGAAACCTACAAGTCTAACCTGGCCCAACAACATTGCATCCACAGTCCATTAAGGGATTAATCTAATTGACCCATTACCAGCCCAAAGCATAAAACCCACAAGCCAAAAGTCCAACAGGGAGCATACGCGGAGTTTACCTCCCAGTTACGCTGGGCGTAGCGTAATTCATCGTTGACCATGATCGGGACGGCTGGCCACGTACGCTGGGCGTACAGATATTACATGGGGCGTACACGCAGGTTTTCCAAAGTCTTATTAAGTGCTTAATGGGTTGAGCTCTTGAACCCATATTCTAGATCCATCGACCAAATATGCCATAGAATCATAAAGTTTTGGACTTTATCACATTGGACGTCCAAAACGTCCTTAACTCATAGTCTTAATCCCTTAAGACCTTCTTATCACATGCATGGATCAAGTTTAGCTAAAAAGGACTGATTTTTATCACTCAAGGCTTCTCAACACATCTGAAAGGACAACTTATTTCGTCTATAACTTCACATGCATCAACTTGGAAAATCTAAGTACCAAAAGACCTTCATAAAGCTAAAAAGTCTATATCTAAGGTAAATAAGCATAAAGGTTCAATCTTTTTACCTTCTAGAGCTCTAATGGTGTAACCCAACCTCAGATCCAAGGCCTTGTTTTCCTCCTCTAGCTTCTTGGTGCTATAACTCCACTCTCCAAAGCTCATGATGCACACTAACTCACTCTTCCCACATAAACTAGGGTTTTGCGGTGTTCTATGAGGTATGGAGGCTGAGGTAAGGGTAAAGAATGAACTATAAGGGTGTTTATATAGTCCCAACTCCGAATATCATGGTTTTTAGCTGATGCAAGTACGCCCAGCGTACATAGGCTTACGCCCGGCGTACTAGGGCGCGCCTAGTATGCCCAGCGTACTCTTATGTATGCTTAGCGTACCCTTCCCCCTTTGGCCCAAAGTTTCAACTATAGGTCCCTACACTTCTCGAGACTCAACATAACTTCTTCGAGGGCTATAAAAGAAAATAATCAAAAGAAGGCGGGATTCGAAATATACCTACTCGGTTCGGCGCGTTACAACTCTCCCCCACTTGATCTAGACTTCAGCTCCAAAGTCGGATGCTGCGAAAAGATCTGGGTAGTGCTCCCTCATCTCGGACTCTGGCTCCCAAGTCCACTTGGATCCCTGACGGTGCCTCTACTGCACCTTGACTAGCGGTATTTCCTTGCTACGCAAAATTTTCGTTTTCCTTTCCAAAATAGCCACCGGCTGCTCTAGGTAGTTCAGGTGCTCGTCAACCTGAACATCATCCAGAGATACCACTGCATCCTCATCTAAAATGTACTTCCGCAACTAGGAAACGTGAAAGTGTTGTGTATCTGACTGAGCTCTCCCGGAAGATCTAGCCTATAGGCTACCTTGCCAACTCTAGCTAACACCCGAAACGGTCCAATAAATCGGGACCTAGTTTTCCCCTCTTCTTGAAACGGATCACACCCTTCCAGGGTGAGACCTTCAGGGGCACCATGTCTCCAACCTAGAATTCCAGCTCCGATCGACATCGGTCAACGTAACTCTTTTCCCGATTCTGAGCAGTCTGAAGTCTCTGTCTGATCTGTTGAATCCTCTCAGTAGTTTGCAGAACTACCTCGGTTCGACCCATAACCTTATGACCCATTTCACCCCAACAGACCGGGGTGCGACATCCCCTTCCATACAAGAGTTCATAAGGCGGGGCACCTATACTCGAATGGATGTTGTTATTGTATGAGAATTCCGCAAGAGGTAGGTAGGAGTCCTAGCTCCCACCAAAATCGATAACACATACCCTCAGCATGTCCTCAAGTGTCTGTATGGTCCTCTTACTTTGGCCGTCTGTCTGCGGATGATAAGATGTACTGAGATGCAGTCGTGTGCCCAGTTCCTCGTGGAACTCCTGCCAAAATCGAGAGGTGAAGCGAACATCACGATCCGAGACAATAGAGTCCGGAACTCCATGTCGCGCGATAATATCGCGAACGTATATCTTAGATAACTTCTCGGCTGAGGATCCCTCCCGAATGGAGAGAAAGTGAGCACTCTTGGTCAATCGGTCTACGATGACCCATAAAATGTCGAAACCTCTTGCCATCCTCGGCAGCTTGGTGATGAAATCCATCGCGATCTGCTCCCATTTCCACATAGGAACGTCAAGAGGCTGCAACTTCCCGTGGAGCCTCTGATGCTCCGCCTTGACCATCCTGCAGGTCAGGCATCTCTTTACGTACTCAACGATTTCTCGCTTCATGCATTACCACCAATAGCTCAAACATAAATCCCGGTACATCTTGGTTGCTCCCGGGTGAATGGAGAACCGAGACTTATGAGCCTCCTCCAATATATTCTGTTTGACTCCACCAGTTATCGGAACCCAAACCTGACCATAACGGGTTATCAATCCCCGGCTATCCTGCTCAAACCGGGCGTTTTCACCCTTTATCCTCTCTTGTTTCTAGTTCTCTTTCCGCATACCCTCCGACCGTGCTCCTTGGAGCAAGATCACAAGTGTGGAATCTACTGATATCCTCATGCATGATACTGGGACAGATGGTCTGACCGCCTTGCGGCTCAAGGCGTCTGCAACCACATTCGCTTTACCAGGATAGTAAAGGATCTCACAGTCGTAATCCTTGACTACATCCAGCGACCTGCGCTGCCGCATATTCAGGTTCGGTTGATCCATGATATACCTCAAGCTCTTGTGGTCCGTGTAGATGGTACAGCGGACCCATATAGGTAGTGTCTCCAAATCTTGAGAGCGAACACCACCGCTCCCAATTCCAAATCATGTGTGGGGTATCTCGACTCATGTAACTTCAACTGCCGCAATGCGTAGGTGATAACTCTACCCCTCTGCATGAGAACCGCTCCCAATCATATGATGGATGCATCACAGTACACCACAAAATCCTCCACCCCCTTGAGGAGGGTCAAAACTGGGGCTTCACACAACCGTTGCCTGAGAGTCTCAACTGCCCTTTGCTGCTTGGGGCCCCATTAGAAATCCACCCCATTCCTCATCAGACGAGTGAGGGGTACTGCAATCTTAGAGAAAACATGAATGAATCTCCGGTAGTACCTTGCCAAACCCAAAAAGCTCCTGATGTCTGAGGGGGATCTCGGGACCTCCCATCGCATAACAGCCTCGATCTTAGCTGGATCTACCAGAATCCCATCCTGGTTAACGAGATGCCCTAGGAACTGAACCTCTCGTAACCAAAACTCACACTTTGAGAACTTAGCATAAAGCTGTTCTTTTCTCAGAACCCCCAATAACTCTCGTAAATGCTCCTCGTGTTGCTCTCGGGTCTTGGAATATACCAAGATGTCGTCAATGAACCCTATGACCAAGCGATCCAGCATCGGTCTACAAACCCGATTCATCAAGACCATGAAAATGGTTGGCACATTGGTGAGCCCAAATAGCATCACCACAAACTCGTAATGCCCATATCTAGTTCTAAACGCCATATTTTCCACATCTTCCTCCCGTACTCTGACCTGATGGTATCCGGACCTCAAATAAATCTTGGAAAACCAAGATGCCCCCCGCAACTGATCAAACATGTCGTCTATCCTTGGGAGTGGGTAACGGTTCTTCACTGTTAACTTGTTCAACTCCCTATAGTCTATGCACATCCGATGAGATCCATCCTTCTTCTTTACGAAGAGTATCGAGGCTCCCCATGGAGAACTGCTCGTGCGAATGAACTGATTCCCTAGCAACTCCTATAGCTGTGATGACAGCTCCGGCATCTCTGGTGGTGCTAGTCGGTACAGGGCCTTAGCAACAGGGGCCGCACCCGGCACCAGGTTGATCCTGAACTCGACCTGCCTCTCCGGAGGTATTCCGGGTAACTCCTCTAAAAACACATCGACGAAGTCCCTGACTACTGAGACATCTGAAACTGAAGAGGGGTTGTCAACCCGCGTATCCTCCACGTACGCAAGATAACTCGTACACCCGTGCTGAATATATTGTCGAGCCCTAGCAGTTGAGCAAAATCCGAAACCCGATCTGGTGCCCTCACCATAAACCACCAGTTCTCCCCCACTTGGGGTTCAAACTGTAACCCGTTGACCTTCGCAGTCAATCATTGCACCAAACCGACTCAACCAATCCTTCCCCGCAATCACGCTGACATCCCTCATGGGTATGGGAATCAGGTCAATCGAAAAACGTATCCCAAATATTTCCAATGTGCAATCCCGATAAACTGAAGAAGCAGAAACCCCAAGCTCACTGCAATAGAGACTAATAACGAATGCTCAAGCTCTCCTAAAGGCAGACCAAATCTGCTACCAAGAGTCGGGGAAACGAACGAACGACTCGCACCCGAGTTGAACAATACCAAGGCAGGCAAGGAATTCACTAAAAACGTACCTAATACAGGTACCCACAATAATTTAGAATAAACAATCATATATGTATACTTAACAAGAAAGATTATAGAAACATACCGTCCACCACATCTGGTGCTGCTCTGGCCTCCTTAGCAGTGAGCTGAAAAGCGTGTCCCCGAACCTTTGGAGGCTCTGTACCACCCTGATTTCCGTCCGTGATCCTCAACATAGCCGGCGCTAGATCCTGCACTGGTCTGGCAGCTAACTGCAGGCAATGGGTCTTCACATGACCCACCTGATGACAATGATAGCAAATCCTCATATTAGGAGTAGGAGCGGGCTGGAGGCACTCCCGTGCGTAATGCCCCTCCTTGCCACATTTGTGGCATCCAGTACTCATTCGACATACTCCCGAATGAACCTTCCCACACTTTTTACAAGTGCGGGTTTGCTACCCTCCCGATCTATAATCTGCGGTTTTAAACCACTTCGGCGTCGGCTGCGCCTGACCTGGGGTCTGCCTCGCCTCCCGAAACTGCAACTCGATCTCCAGCTCGCGCCTCCTCGCGGCCTCCTGGACCTCCAATAACGTACTACACCTCTGTGTCGCGACAAACTGTCTGATATTCGTCTTGAGCATACCCAGATAGCGAGTCATTTGTGCCTGCTCTGGCGGGAACTCCGGGCAAAACATCGCCCTCTTAGTAAACAGTCTCGTAATCTCGGCCACCGACTCCTTGTTCCATCACAAATCTAAGAACTCCTGTGACAGTCTCTCCCTCTCCACCCGCGGAATATAACGGGTACTGAACATGTCTCTGAACTGATCCCAATAAATCTCAGCTCGTTGCTCCTCAGTGTATGATCCAATAACCAATCTCCAGCAATCCTTTGCCCAGGACCGCAAAAGGTTTAGAGCACACCTCACCCTCTGATTATCAGGGCACGAACATGTGAAGAAACATCCCTCCACGTTGGACAACCATCTCATAGCAATAATCGGATCCTGAATCCCATCAAAAGTTAGCGGCTTCGTATTGTCGAATTACCGATACTAAAAGGCTCTAACGGCTCCTCCTCTCGCTGCTGTTACAGCCAATGTAGCTACAGCAGTGACTGTCTTAGCCAATGCCGCATAACGCTCATCAAAGTACTCTACTATGGCGGTCTTAATAAACCCGAACATCTCTAGTAACTGTGCCCAAAATAGAGTGGCAACCTCGTCATGCAGGATCTCCCAAATCCTGGCATCCAACTCATTCATCCCCAACTGAACCTCAACCTCAAGCTGTACTGGTTCTCCCTGCCCATCAACTCCTGTCCCTAATCCCGATCCGGATGTGGCTCCAAAGCGCCTCATCATCACCATACTGAAAACATACCAATACATACATCAGAAAGATCTAGAATAACCCATATGCTAACAGGGGACTAACTCCCAACCAACCCTAGGGGTTTTGACTTCCTTGCTACGCGTATGGGTCCTGTTCTTTCAGTAGCACGGGCCCATACTACCTTCCACACCTACCCATATATGTCTCAAGTATCACCACAACACCCCAATAGCATACATAAACTGACAAACGCTCGATCCTCACTCTTAGAAGAAGGCTAAATATCCCATAACTGGCCTCCCGGCCTCATACCACCCACCCATCCATTAAACTTCCACCAACCCGGCAGCACTAGTGTATGCTAGCCATACATAACGCTGGACCCCATAGACTTTCGAATATCCAATACTACCCTAAGCTCCCAATCAAACAAAAACATAACATAAGGCCAAATCAAACATTTTCAAGCTATAAGATCTTAATTATGTACGACCATGATGCATACACTGAGCAACTACAGTAATGATGTCAATTTCATAAGAGGAAAACCCTAGGCTAGCATACATCATATAATCAGACAATTCTATCATGCAATTCCTGAAGATCCCTAGCCTATTTCTAGCATGCGGTTCTAACACATCATAACATCAAACAACAATATGGTATTTTGGGGTCTACTTACTGGATCCGGCTGACGGTACACATCTCATCCCCTTTGTTTAAGTTAAATTTTTATTTCGAAAATCATTTTTCATCATTTTTTTAAAAAAATAATGCCTTGATTTGAGACTGGATTCACACGTATGTTCCTCCAATTCACTCAAACCAAGGCTCTGATACCAACTTTTAATAACCCAAAAAAAATTTAAAAGAAATCCAAACTTTCCAAAAACCATCCTTACACAATTAAAAGTTATTCAACATCAAGAAGTTCTAATTCTTTTTTTCAAAATGTTTTCATATCAGAGTTCCCAGAATCCAGAATCATAAAAACGGGGATATGTACGTCACGTCTTCGCCTTGCCATGGTCAACTGATGTACCTGAAACAATGAACGATAAAATGTAACCTCTAAGGCTTAGTGAGTTACCCCCACAATACCAACCTCTAGCATCCATCACAAAATAATAATAATAATTAACAACATGCATAATGAGCCTTCAGCCTGACTGGATCGCCACCTACGGGCCTACAGCCTATCTAGACCGCTCTCGAGCCTTCGGAATGACTGGATCGCCTCCTATGGGCCTACAACCTATCTGGATCGCTCCGGGTATGTTGGCCTCAACCGCACAAAGCAGGACACCGCCTCAACCCAACCTATCCATATATGCCAACATATAAATATCACATAATCATACAATAAATACATATCATACTAACAGCTAACATAGTAGCATTCTATCCATCAAGTTACCAACCCAAGTGATCATGAATATGGAACACATACTAATACCGGGAATAAATCCCAAGGGACCGACCTAGTGTCGTAGACCCTGATGGTATAGTGCGGATAAGTCACCTCGCAATAGTGCACAACTGAACTGAGAGTCTTCAACTGCTATGCTCGACACCCTCGACTGAGAGATAAAAGAATACGAATTACTCAACTAGACCCAAATTGTCCAAATCTATTATTGGCCCAATTTATTAAATTGGGCCCATCACTCTATTGGACCTATACGAAACCTACAAGTCTAACCTGGCCCAACAGCATTGCATCCACAGTCCATTAAGGGATTGACCCAATTGACCCATAACCGGCCCAAAGCATAAAACCCACAAGCCAAAAGTCCAACTAGGAGCGTACGTGGGGCGTACCTCCCAGTTACGCTGGGCGTAGCGTAATTCATCGTTGACCATGATCGGGACGGCTGGCCACGTACGCTGGACATACAGATATTACGTTGGGCATACACGCAGGTTTTCCAAAGTCTTATTAAGTGCTTAATTGGTTGAGCTCTTGAACCCATATTCCAGATCCATCGACCAAATATGCCATAGAATCATAAAGTTTTGGACTTTATCACATTGGACGTCCAAAACGTCCTTAACTCATAGTCTTAATCCCTTAAGACCTTCTTATCACATGCATGGATCAAGTTTAGCTAAAAAGGACTGATTTTTATCATCAAGGCCTCTCAATACATATGAAAAGGACAACTTATCTCGTCTATAACTTCACATGAATCAACTTGGAAAATCTAGGGACCAAAAGACCTTCATAAAGCTAAAAAGTCTAGATCTAAGGTAAATAAGCATAAAGGTTCAATCTTTTTACCTTCTGGAGCTCTAATGGTGTAACCCAACCTCAGATCCAAAGCCTTGTTTTCCTCCTCTAGCTTCTTGGTGCTATAACTCCACTCTCCAAAGCTCAAGATGCACACTAACTCACTCTTCCCACACAAACTAGGGGTTTGGGGCGTTCTCTGAGGTATGGAGGCTGAGGTGAGGGTAAAGAATGAGCCATAAGGGTGTTTATATAGTCCCAACTCCAAATATTAGGGTTTTTAGCGTACATAGGCTTACGCCCAGCGTACTAGGGCGTGCCTAGTACGCCCAACGTACTCTTATGTACGCTTAGCGTACCCTTCCCCCTTTGGCCCAAAGTTTCAACTTTAGGTCCCTACACTTCTCGGGACTCAACGTAACTTCTCCAAGGGCTATAAAAGAAAATAATCAAAAGAAGGCAGGATTCGAAATATACCTGCTCGGTTCGGCGCGTTACTATATATATATATATATATATATATATATATATATATATATATATATATATATATATATATATATATATATATATATATATATATATATAGGGAAAATGACATATATGCCCTATAATGTTTTTAGGATTTACCTATTTAGCCACTTAATTTTTTTTTTGGCCTATTAAGGGAACGAAGTAGTCAGGAACCTGTTTATTTAGCCATCTTCACCTCTTTTCCCCGGTTTTATTGACAAATAGTCAAAAATTGCCGCATCAGCCATTGGAAAGTAATATCACATCTTGACCATTTCTTTGTTACCATAGATTCGGACACAAACCCATTAGTATCTCTTGTTTTATCATAGAAAATCTATCATTTCCTCCTTTTCAATTTCCAAATCCATTCTCCTTTCTGGAGACGAACCTATCATTGCTTACTCTTAATAATTAAACCAGAACCACCTCTCCAATCATTTTCAACATCATCACTTTCGTTATACAAATGGGATTTTTTTTAATAAAGTGAGACTTTAGCTCACTAACCCAGTCACTAAGTTCAGCTTCATCCTCGATTAAGCTCTTAACAGGGACCTACGTTTTTTCTAACAAGTTTGTGTAAGAATCAATTCACTTGATTCTTGTAGAATGGAAAAAACCTTAACTGTGCATAAAATAGGAACAGAAGAAAAAAGAAATGGTTAATTAAATACCAAGTGATATAATCACACTATCACAGGAGATGATTTACTCTCCTGCACCTTGTGCACTGAACAGGGGATAAAAGTTTTTTTTGGAAAATTACTTAATTACCAAGCTTTCTTAGAAACGAGAATACAAATCTTGTTCTCGAATTCATTAACAAAGCTACATACGTCCTCTACTTATACTAAAACAATAAGTATTTGACTCATATAAAACTGGAACAAAAACAATTAATTAAAAAAACCACCCAAGATGCCCTTCCTCCTAAAACCATCTTTTTCTAAATTTATCCAACATACCCGTGAGAAAACCTCGTTTCTGTTTGATACTGATGGGTTTAATTTATGATGAACGGGGTTATCAGGAAAGAAGATGATTTGAAAAGGTGTGGCGGTGAAAAGAAGTTGTAGAGCATGCTACAGTGGAAATGGAGGGAATGAGGGAAGAATGAGGAAAATGTTATGGGGCAAGTGAAGTGGGGTCATAAGAAGTGCTTATGTGACAAGGGGTAACCGGTTTACCCCTTCAGTTCTACCAAAATGACCTAATAGACCCGACAAAAACAAATTTGTTCCCTTATTATGCTAAAAAATAAGTTAAGTGACTAAATAGGTAAACCCTAGAAACATTATAGGGCCTATATGTTATTTTCCCTACATACATATATATATATATATATATATATATATATATATATATATATATATATATATATATGGGAAAAGTGAGTATGTGGCTGTCATGTATGTAATATTAGGTATAGAACCATCAAAATTGACTTCATTTTGATTAAATAAACACAATTTTTTGACATTGTTAGTTTCTTCCTATTGCTTTTAAGATCATATTAGTTCTGATTTCATAATTTATCCCCAACATCTATGTATTTCGAATGTGTTTTTTATATTAGATATCTAGTAGGTTTCATAAATTTTCTTTGACACTAACCATATGTATACTTGCATGGTTCTTTTTGATGTGTTATTGGAAGAAGTTTATTGTGTTTTTAATGAATAATTTCAATCATTCACTATAATTTTTATTTGAAATTTGAATATGAGGATTTATAGGTACTGATAATGTATTCTTATACATAGTTTGTGTTGTAAAATTAAAAATTTAAAACTCCATAAAAGTATGTACAAAGTCTATCATCTAGTCTAATAGAGAATACAAGAAAGATTGTAGAGATATTTGATCGTATTTTGTTAAAACAATGTAGTTTTTAATGGTTCTATACCTAATATTAGGTACATGACAACCACATATTCTCTAAGCTATATATATATATATATATATATATATATATATATATATATATATATATATATATATATATATATATATATATAACTTAACGCAACATTTTTTTAAAAAATTTAACAGTAAATACAAATCTTTGAGCTATGACGTGTCATGGCGAACCCATGACAAACTTTTTACAACATTGATTTTTTCTTAGGTTATCTGCATTAATTTAACTAAAACTAGAAAAATAATGGTTTTAATATATGCAAAAATAGAATATTAGCTTTTGAGCATTAAAATAATATATTAGATTTTTTTTTTTTTGGCATAGCCTTAATCTAAATCCCTAATTATCTGGGATTTTAATTATTTGTGGTTATGCTTTCATTCAAATATATGAACATTGATATGTGATGTTCTAATACGTAATTGTAAATTATAAATGGTTCATCGACCTACTAATTATGTTTTCAATTGTTATTGCTTGTTTGAACTTCCAAGTTAAGCTTTATATAATTTTCTTAAAATTATAATCTTTTGTGACTTGGTTTAACTTTGAAGCTTAAAATGTAGTAGGTTATGGGATTTTAATTAAATTTCCGGGTTTTCTTTTTTCCTTTGTTACAATCTTTGAAAAGAAAATGGAAATTGGAAATAGGAAGAAAACATAAACAAAATGGGGATGTTCACCCGCCATGCAACAACATTTTCATTCATTCAACCACCAAAAACCAGATATTTTCTATAAATGGTTCATCAACCAACATGCAAATTGACTAGTTGACTAGTGATTTTATTAATATTATTCTACATCGTTTCCATTTTCTTTTAGTTTATCAATTAATCATTATCGATGTAAGGTTTTACCACATACATCTCCTCAAATTAACAAAAATGTGTCGTCAAAAAATCTCTTACACAAACAAATAATCGTGAGTTAATGGGTATTGTGTATGACAACGATAGGTGAGATATACGGAAAATAATAAAAAAATCCAAATTTTTTTAATGTAAATCTCATAGTTAGTTATATAGTTGTTGGTTAGGTTATCTAGTTTTTTTTTTTTTGAAAATATGGAGCAACCAACCTTGAGTATATATATACATCCATTAATCCTAAAGGTAAAATTGAGTAATAGAATGGGAAACCAACTTTTGGTGGTGTTTCTTAGCCTCATAGCCTTTGGTTTTGCAATAACATCCAATGCCAACACATACACAGTTGGGGATAACTCTGGATGGGATATTAGCACGAATCTTGATACATGGGAACAAGACAAGAAGTTCATCGTTGGTGATGTTTTGGGTAACTATTCTTTTATTTTGTATGTGTTTTAGTTGTTATTTGTTTTTATTGATTTTAAGAAGGTATCCTTTTGTTCTTTTAGTGTTTCAGTATGCATCTACGGATAGTGTGTGTGAGGTGGGCAAAGAGAGTTTTCAAACATGCAATACCACAAATGTTATAAAGTGTTTTAGCGATGGGAATACGTCTATTCCGTTGACAAGTCCTGGGGAAAGGTATTTCTTTTGTGGTAATAGATTGTATTGTTATTCTGGGATGAAGCTCGATGTACTTGTGGAAAGAAATCAGTCGATTGTGGCGGAGGCGCCTCTTACTGGCGTACCAGAGGCGGAGAGTGGTGGTTCTAAGAACAATAATCCTTCAACTGTTGTACCTAGCACTGCAATGTTTGTCCGTGTTGGATCGGAGTCAGTATGCTTAGGGATTTTGGGTCTTTTAAGCATTTTGATTTGGATTTTTTAGTGTGGTAATTGACGCACAATTCTTGTAACGCTTTTTTATTTGATAAATTAAATAATTTATGATGGTTTGTGACATTTCAAAATTTTTACTGTATTTTGAGCATTACATATCTATATTGATATATTGATAACACAATTTGCAAGATAACTAGTCTTTTCAAGTATTCATATCGTACTAAAGTAATTTTAAGCATTTGTACAAGTGCAAGTTCACCAATTCATAATGTCAAATAGAAAGTCGGATTTTGTTTCTTTTCTTTACATAAAGATGAACAACTTATAAGATATCTAGGTTCAAAAAATAACCAAATTATATGACAGTACCATATAACCATATAACAACATGCAAATGATTTATGTTCATTTATAAACATTGGTGATTTTATGTTCATGGATAAACAAGTTTATCAATGAACATGATCATTTTTCATATGATTATGTGGTTATGTGATGTAACTAGGTTATGTGTTAAACCTCTCAATTATGGGATATATATATATATATATATATATATATATATATATATATATATATATATATATATATATATATATATATATATATATATATATATATATATATAGATCTTTTACAAACCAATATTTTTCTGCGAACCATTCCTAAAATTTGATTTTTTTTGTATGATATTTTTCAAAAAAAAGGTGAATTAATACATTAAACTGAACATATTTAAGACATTTCATAAGGAAAAATCATTAAAAATATACATATACGAAGAATGCATATTTGTATTTTTTACGAATATATGTATTTTTTTAGATTTATGCATAATGGTGCGAGGATAGTGACGTGAATAATATGATGGCGAACAAGCGAATTAATGATGGTGATGACAGGTGGCATCGGTATTGGCATAATGATGGCGATGTTCGGTGGCTGTGAAGATGAATTCTTGAAAAAGAGTGAAAGAAACGTAAGCTATAAAAAGAAAATATAAAGAAAACATGAGATAATTTTAAAGAATTATTCAATTACCGAAATTAGAGGATTACATTAAAATATAATTAATTAATTATTATATTAATTTACCATAATTCACTTATCCATATTTTTAAAATGATTGCTTTAGGATGTGTTTTACATTTACACAATACTTATTATTTTACAAATGATCATAATTCTCTCTCTCTCTCTCTCTCTCTCTATATATATATATATATATATATATATATATATATATATATATATATATATATATAATTGTCACTTATGTCCTTTCTTGTATCATTAATGTCCTCTGATGGCCCACTACAACTAACCTATACACTCTTCTCTTAATATGACTTCATGATTTTTTACCAACCTTATGTCCTTCGTTTGGTAAAGTGACAAATGGTATATAATTTGTGTGATTTGTTATGTCCTTCGTTTGGTAAAGGAAATCTTCACTATTTGTGCTTCTTTTATGTGCGTCAACCATGGCTGAGTCCTCAAAGTTTCTATCCACATCTTTATCCATTTATGTATGATATTGACATCACATGTTTTAAATTATATTTTTCTTCAAGGTTCCCAATATACGGAAAAATTTGATCCCCAAGATCAAAGAATGGATCAAAGAAGTTAAGCCCTTCTTCATTAATTTTAGGAAAAATCCAAAAGGAATTGGGTTATTCTCTACAATCAATGGGACATCATGCATTGGTACATAAATACCATCACTCAAAGGTGGATCACTATAAAACTAGTGCAGCTTCGCAACTTTGTTCCTAGATGTACTTTTCAAATTGTATTATTGCTAGTGTGTCTTTTTCAAGTGGTATAATTGTTTGATTAAAGTCGAATTTTATCCTCTTACAATAAGATTTCACTTCTTTCTTCTTTGTCCTCATAGTAATGTACTGTGGGGATGGGTCATCTACAATGTATTCAATGATAACTTAC
This sequence comes from Lactuca saligna, assembly GCF_052625555.1. Taxonomy (NCBI): domain Eukaryota; kingdom Viridiplantae; phylum Streptophyta; class Magnoliopsida; order Asterales; family Asteraceae; genus Lactuca; species Lactuca saligna. Next base: position 63,310,399 of record NC_136425.1, read on the forward strand.
TATTGGACTTATAATATTATTGTATCCTTGTCCCTTGATGCTTAGTTCAAATCATGATCGATTTCCACTTATAAACATAAAAAGAGTAATCATATAGTAGCCGTTCCAAGTGGCAGAAGACCAAAGCCTAACTAACCTTATGACATGCAAAAGTAATAGCATAAGGGTTCAAGTTTGACATAACCTATTTCTAGAAACATGGTGTTCACTTCATGTACATACTATCTTCTAGGTGCATACCACAGGGACCATTTTTGCATGTTTGTCCATATATATATATATATATATATATATATATATATATATATATATATATATATATATATATATATATAGTGAATGATGGTGATGATAGGTGGCGTCGGTATTGGCATAATGATGGTGATATTCGGTGGCTGTGAAGATGAATTCTTAAGAAAGAGAGAAAGAAACGTAAGCTATAAGGAGAAAAGATAAAGAAAACATGAGATAATTTTAAAGAATTATTCAATTACCGAAATTAGAGGATTACATTAAAATATAATTAATTAATTATTATATTAATTTACCATAATTCACTTATCCATATTTTTAAAATGATTGGTTTAGGATGTGTTTTGGATTTACACAATACTTGTTATTTTACAAATGATCATAATTCTCTCACTCTCTTTCTCTCTCTCTCTCTCTCTCTCTATATATATATATATATATATATATATATATATATATAATTGTCACTTATGCCCTTTCTTGTATCATTAATATCCTCTGATGGCCCACTACAACTAAGGGAAAAACATACACACTCTTCCCTTAATATGACTTCATGATTTTTTACCAACCTTATGTCCTTCGTTTGGCAAAGTGACAAATGGTATATTATTTGTGTGATTTGTTATGTCCTTCATTTGGTAAGGGAAATCTTCACTATTTATGCTTCTTTCATGTGTGTCAACCATGGCTGAGTCCTCAAAGTCCCTATCCACATCTTTATCCATTTATGTATGATATTGACATCACATGTTTTAAATTATATTTTTCTTCAAGGTTCCCAACGTACGGAAAAATTTGATCCCCAAAGTCAAAGAATGGATCAAAGAAGTTAAGCCCTTCTTCATTAATTTTAGGAAAGATCCAAAAGGAATTGGATTATTCTCTACAATCAATGGGACATCATGCATTGGTACATAAATACCATCACTCAAAGGTGGATCACTATAAAACTAGTGTAGCTTCGCAACTTTGTTCCTAGATGTACTTTTCAAATTGTATTATTGCTAGTGTGTCTTTTTCAAGTGGTATTATTGCTTGATTATAGTCGAATTTTATCCTCTTACTATAAGATTTCACTTCTTTCTTCTTTGTCCTTATAGTAATGTACTATGGGGATGGGTCATCTACAATGTATTCAATGATAACTTACTATTGGACTTATAATATCATTGTATCCTTATCTCTTGATGCTTAGTTCAAATCGTGATCTGTTTCCACTTATAAACATAAAAAGAGTAATCATATAGTAGCAGTTCCAAGTGGCAGAAGACCAAACCCTAACTAAACTTATTACATGCAAAAGTAATAGTATAAGGGTTCAAGTTTGACATAACCTATTTCTAGAAACATGGTGTTCACTTCATGTACGTAAAACTCCTCTGTGTCAACATAATCCACACAAGTTACCCTTCAATCTACATACTATCTTCTAGGTGCATACCACAGAGACCATTTTTGCAATTTTGTGTATATATATATATATATATATATATATATATATATATGGGAACGTTCAATCGAGAACATTTCTTATTGTGAGAACATTTGAGAACAAAAATTCTTCTTTAATTTACAAGGTGACACTTTTGTAATTAAATCAAAAACCATAAAATAATATTCATGTAAATCAAAAAATAGGTAAAAACGATTAACAAAACCCACTAACCTACATCACACACCAGCCACCCAACACCACTACCAACCACCCATCAAAACCACCTACAACCCACCACCAACCACCACTACTAATCATCCATCACCACAACCAACAACTCACTACCACCACTCCCCCACCATTACACATCGTCACCATCACCACTACCACCCCACCCATCACTCACCAAAACCACCACCACCCACTCACCACTACCAACCACCACCACCCATCATCATTACCAACACCCAACACTAATACCAACCACCACCAACCGACCACCACCCATCACCACCACCTAACACCATTACTACTACCCACCCCTATCACCACCACCCACCACTACCCACCCATCCACCACTACCCACCCCCACCAACCATCACCACTACTCGCCTCCATCACCCATCACCACCACCCGCCAACACCACCATCACCTAACAAAAACACAACCACCCACCTCCACTACCCACCGCCCACCACCTATCGTCACTACCTACTACCACTATATGTCACCATCACCCGATCACCATTACCACACCACCACCCAACACCAACACCCCCCACCTCCACCCACCACCACTACCCGCATCCACCACTTATTGCTACCACCCGTTACTACCACCACTTCCACTCGCCATTACCACCCATCACCACCACTCACCTCCACCACCTATCATTACTAGCCACAACCACTACATGCCACCATCACCCCCACCACCATTACTGCAACACCTTCCACTAACCACCACCTACCCACTGCCATCACCCAAAACCAACACCACCTACCATCCACCTACCACTACCACCTAACACCACCACCCGCCTCAACCACCTATCACCACCTATCACCACCAACCACCACCATCACTTATCACCTATCACCACCCACCAAACACCACCACAACCCACTGCCCACCACCCATCAGCACATCCTACAACCCATCAACACACCCCATAACCCACCACCCATCACCCACAATCTACCATGTGATTATATGAATGTGATCACATATGATTTATATGGGCAAGAAAATGAATCTTGTGCGCATAAATCATGTGATTAAATACATATAATTATATATGATTCATTATATGAGAATAACTATTGAATAAAAAATACGAAAACAAATCCTATCCATATTGATCATATGTGATTATATACACGAGAACACATATTGAATCAAAAACATGAAAATAAATATTTTTCACATAAATCATACGTGATTAAATACATATAATCACATGTGATTAAATACACAACCACCACACCCATCAACCACCAAAACCACTACCCACCACCACTACCATCCGCTACGCCCACCACCACCATTAATACCCATCACCACCACCCGCCTCAACCACTACCTATCAACATCACCTCGCTCATCACTATCACCACCACCCGTAACCGCCATCTCTAACACCAACCAACACCCACAACCACCACCCACCAATATTATCCCCACCTACCACAATCACCGCCCACCACCTATCACCAACACCACTAAACATCACCACCCGCCATCACCCACCCATCAATACTGCCACCACCGACACACCCACCACCCACCATAACCACCCCTTACTACCCTTTTAACTCCACCACCCATCACTTATTACCACCCACAACTACTACCCACGACTACCTACAACCCCACAAACCAACTATCTCCTACGAACCTCATCACCCACGGCCCACCACCACCCGTCACCACCATACCCCCACCTTCACTATCCATCGTAACCACCACCTAATATGTACAACAACTAACATTGTATGTGATTAAATATATAATGGTATAAATCATGTGTGATTATATGTATTTTTATATGTATTTAGTAACATAAATCACATGTGATTAAATACATATAATCACGTAGGATTATATGTATCTAATCACATATGATTTATATAAACAATATTCATTTTCATGTTTTCAATTCAATAATTTTTCTCCTGTATTTAATCATATATGATGATATATATTTAATAACATATATTTAATGTGAACAAAGATGTGATAACCGTCAATTTCCGGTCAAGTCAAAGTCAAATAAAGTCAACAAGTCAAACTGGTCAACTCAATTAACCTTTGTATATTAGGGTTTACATCCTGTTTACTATTGTACTGTTGGAATAGTGTCTAAGTCCATAACTATTTTGGTATGTACTTGACCCGATGGTGCATGGTCCTTTTGGGTTACCTTCACCAAAGCAACTTGATAGGATGAATTATGGAGAGAAAGGATTAAATATGATTTATTAATATATTATGGAAATAATATATTAAAGGAGAAATCATATTATTTAATTAATATTAGTCAATAATTAATTGGTAATTAGTTTTGTGACTAAAAGAGATTAATTAAACTTAAGGGACTGGAATTGTAATTATAAGATAATTACAATTTGGGCCATGGATTGCCTTATATTATAAGGTGGACGAATTCTATGGGGGAAGCCCATATGAAATCGTCCAAGGCCTTAAGGAAAGGGCTCCATGGGTTGCTTAGGGCTTAAGCATCCAAATTAGGGTTTCCTTGTTAGATAACCCTAATTTCCTCACTATATATAGATCCCTTAAGGGCCAAAAACGTGGCTAAGCTTTGTTCTAGGGTTTCACACGTTTTTGGGCAGCCTCTATGTAACACCCCCTCTTGCACGTATCACAATATTGTCCGCTTTGGGCCACTCGGCACGAGGACTTCCCAGGGGGTCACCCATCCCGGTACTACTCCCGCCTGAGCACGCTTAACTGCAGAGTTCTTATGTGATCTGCTGCCCTCACGGATTTAAAACGCGTTGTGACAAGGAAGGTATCCACACCCCTTATAAGTAGATGTTTCGTTCTCCTTCCAAGCCGATGTAGGATCAGGTGCAACCCACCTTGCGGGAGTAGTACCGGGATGGGTGACCCCCTGGGAAGTCCTCGTGCCGAGTGGCCCAAAGCGGACAATATTGTGATACGTGCCAGAGGGGGATGTTACATTATGTGATCTGCTGCCCTCACGGCTTTAAAACGCGTTGTGACAAGGAAGGTATCCACACCCCTTATAAGTAGATGTTTCGTTCTCCTTCCAAGCCGATGTAGGATCAGGTGCAACCCACCTTCACCCCCCATTATAGGGTTCGACGTCCCTGTCGAACACATCGACCCGTGCCCTAGCTCTGATACCATTTGTAACATCCCCCTCTGGCACGTATCACAATATTGTCCGCTTTGGGCCACTCGGCACGAGGACTTCCCAGGGGGTCACCCATCCCGGTACTACTCCCGCAAGGTGGGTTGCACCTGATCCTACATCGGCTTGGAAGGAGAACGAAACATCTACTTATAAGGGGTGTGGATACCTTCCTTGTCACAACGCGTTTTAAAGCCGTGAGGGCAGCAGATCACATAAGAACTCTGCAGTTAAGCGTGCTCGGGCGGGAGTAGTACCGGGATGGGTGACCCCCTGGGAAGTCCTCGTGCCGAGTGGCCCAAAGCGGACAATATTGTGATACGTGCCAGAGGGGGATGTTACAAATGGTATCAGAGCTGGGGCACGGGTCGATGTGTTCGACAGGGACGTCGAACCCTATAATGGGGGGTGAAGGTGGGTTGCACCTGATCCTACATCGGCTTGGAAGGAGAACGAAACATCTACTTATAAGGGGTGTGGATACCTTCCTTGTCACAACGCGTTTTAAAGCCGTGAGGGCAGCAGATCCCATAAGAACTCTGCAGTTAAGCGTGCTCGGGCGGGAGTAGTACCGGGATGGGTGACCCCCTGGGAAGTCCTCGTGCCGAGTGGCCCAAAGCGGACAATATTGTGATACGTGCCAGAGGGGGATGTTACACTCTATCCTTTCTCCTCTTCATCCTCTTGCTTATGGTGTTTGTGAACCATTAGAGGAGTGATATTTGTGACTCTAAGCTTTCTAAAGTCAATACAAGGAGGAATAGGGATTGTTATTACTATATAACAATCAAGGTATGATCTTAAACCTATTTTTATGTTAATATGATTACTTTAATGCTAGAATTAGGGTTTATATTCTTGGATAACTTGCATGTACAATAGAGAAACCTAGATCCAAGCATTAGGGTTTGTATGAGCACATAGGATGTTCTTATGACCAAAACCCATCAGTGGTATTAGAGCCTAGACTGGTTTCAATTATATTGATGCATTACATGTTCAAAAAAAATCAATTTTTGATGTTCTGGAGGCTGGACTCGCCGAGTCCATAGCTGAACTCGACGAGTCCAAGCTTGACTCGACGAGTCAACTCGTCAGATGGAGCATATCTCGGGAATTCTTGCTGTTTTTGCTTTGGGATAGTTACCTTATCATATTAGATCAATATAAATCCGATTTTATGATATATTTGACTATATTCTTGATCTAATTGAAGATATTTATCAATTAATAAGATAATTGTTTCCTTATGCGATAATTGATTAATTATTTTGACTAAATTGATAAATTGTTTTGCAAGAAATCATTAAATAAATCAAATATGGATTATTATGCGATTAATTATTAATTTAGATTATTTGTTATTTGATCCTTCTTGTTATGAAAAGTTTCATATTTTCCCCTTTAGGTTTTATAGTTTAAATTTGAACCCAAAAGTTTTGTAGTTTTGAAATTTAAATAGTTAAAACCCTAATGTTTTGAAAAAGGTTTCAAAACTTGCCCTCAAGTTTTGGAATTTAAATTTTGATTAATTGTTTAATTTTGATGTATATTTAAATTCTAAACCCTAATGTTTTGAAATGTTTCAAAACTTACCCTCAAGTTTTGGAATTTAAAAGTTGATTAAAAGTTTAATTAGGAATGTTAAATTCTAAAATCCTAGTAATGTTTTGAAAAAGTTCAAATCACACCCTTATGGTTTTATTAATTAATTAAGGTGTATAATTAAAAGAAGTTTAATAAATCCATAAAAAATTTTAGGTTTACAATTTAATTGAATTAAAAGTATAATTGTTAAATTAGACCACCTAGTATTTTAAAAGTGTAAAATACACCCTATACCATATACAAAATTAAAAGTCCAACATTATATATATGTATGAGTAAAAGTCAATCTTACCGTTAGTAGGCTTCATTCACGAAGCTGGTCTATAAGGGGTGTTTAAGGAAATTGCCTATAATATGGCGATTGAATGGGTATCCACTCTTACCCACCGCACTCTTGACTAGTGGAGGGTCGTTAGCCGAATGGGTAGGATAGGACGAAGCCTTCCATTATAAGTATAATGAATATCTAAAGTAACTAAATGTTTTTCAAATTCCCAATCTTAGTTACTTAGGCAAAAAGTGAATTGATGCAATTCCATGAAATTACACTTTGTGCCCTTGCGAAGACGTTAGTGGAGCGTGTGTGGTTTACCGGCACACTAAATGGTTCTAAGCAAAGGTAGCAGAGGGTGACTCAATGTTTGTCATAATTCGGTGGAGCGTGTGTGGTTTACCGGCACATCGGATAGGTGATTGTAACATGTGAGGGCACCATGTAGTTTGCATGGTTATTCACACCCGCTTTGTGATCCTCGGCATCCCAGTCACAAACAAGAGGGGCATATCGAGATTTAAACATGCCATTGAAAGTCCGATGAATCTCAAAGGATCTAGGAGTTTTCATAGATTTAAAACTTAAATTTCTTTTTCATTTTTCGTGGTGGAAATTAGTGAATCGTCATTCACTTACCTTCAAATATTCTGCAATTAGGGTTACGGCATCCCTCTCCTGAGTTGTGGAATATTGTGTTGGGTCCTAGCCTTAGTATTTCATTTGGGTGATTTACTAGGGACTCAATCAATCAACTAACTTGAATTCGTTTTCTCCCATTTTGTAGGTGTCAAAGTTCGACAACTATGGTCTTCCCAAATCCCGTGGAACAAGCTTTCCACATGAAGATGATATTCCACGATTCGATCGAGGAACAAGAAATCATGATTCACTTCCTCCACCTCCTCCAATTATTCTCCATAACCCACAAGTTCAAAGGCTTGAAAAGTTCAAGATCACTCAATCCCTTTTGGAAATAAAACATGAAGATGGTAAACCCGTGTGTGGCCACGTTCTAGGAATGAAATCACACATTGATAGGTTGATAATGTTGGGTGTGTCATTCCCCAATGAGTTGGCTGTAAATTGGATTTTGCAGTCACTTCCTGAATCATATAATGAGTTCAAAAGAAAGTATTATATGATGGATCATGATGCAACCTCATTGACCTAACTTACATGCTCATTGCTGCTGAATCGGAAATGATTTGGCGAAGCAATGGAGAGTATTTGTTGGGAAAGTCAACCGACCATGCTTCCGAGGATGTTCTAAGAGAAGCGACCTGCGTTTGTTGCCAAGAGAAAGGACGTTGGATAGAAGTCTGCCCCAAGAGCTGGAAAATTCCAAAGATGGGAGAGTCAAAGAGTATGACTGCGCTTCAGGTAAAATCCATTATCTAACTTCGTTAAGTTCCTATTCATTGATTCAAAATACATGATGTGATAGGATTCATTTGAATGTTTTTGCAGGATCAGTGAAAAGATAGGAAGCTTGGTGAAAGAGCAAGATGAGTCTAATCACAAAGAAATGGATCTCGATCGCATGGACTTGAAGATTAGATTTTGAGCTTATATATTTATGATAGAATTGTTAGGAATATTCGACTACATAGTTTTCAATGGATTTTGCATTGTAAGGACAAATGTTTTCCGCTGCTTTTATAAATAAAATAAATTTTGTTTGACTTATTTATTTATTTGTTTACTTCCTTGCAATGAAATCATTATGAAAATTGATGTTTGAATATTTCTACAACAAATGGATATGATTCTTATTTATGGTGTTTATGGAAAAAGTTGAGAATTTACCAAATAGGGAGAGTTTCTCATCGCCCAAGTTTCAATTGGACAAAAATTGGGAATCACGCAACTTGGTTGCATGAAGAATGAGAAATTTCATATTTGGAAATTAGACTAATTCATTGACAAAGTGTCAAGTGAAGGACTAGGAGATCGAGTACACAAAGTTGTGTATTAATCAAGTCCACCATAAAAGTAACAAAGATATTCATCATAATTTACTAAAGGTTTAGTAAATGTGATTATACTTACACGATTAAAATGTAATTCTAAATTGATTGAAAAAGTTTAAATCAATAGCAAAACGAATAAGAAGAATCAAATAGGCAGAAAGATAAAAGTTTCTCCATTCTAAGAAGAAGGGAGAGTACCTTTTATGCTTTATGATAGGTCTTAATGATTAAGAACCATATCTCAAATGATCCTCTAAGTAAGTCTTAGTATAATTGAATGTCTAAGAAGAGGAATCAAGAATTGAAGAAATGGTTAAATCAAAAGGTCAATCATACTTTGTTCCAATAACAAGTTTTAAAGTTAAGATTGTGAAAATGAATGAAAAGTATTAAGAAGGTTTATAACATTCATCAAATGTGGAAATTTGTGATGTCAAGGATAAGACAAAGGCCAACTAGGACCAATTTATGAAGGGTTTTGATATAAGCTACACTAACTCTTGAATATTTGTTTTGTCAAGAAATGGTTATTGACAAGAGAATCTTATATGTCAAGGAGTCAGTGGGAGTCTTAATGGTCTTGAAAGGTTTCAAGAACAAATCAAATAAACCTTATCGATCATCACTAGCACACGAGTTGAGGTTTACAACCTATCGTGTTGACGTTATTTTGTTTCTGTGCTATTCCAATTGAGTTAATTATGCATGTGAGTCCTATGAGTTCTCATTTTGAACGCATAATAGGCAAGGCACCTTAATCAATGAAAGGTACATTGATAGGAAAGGTTGAGCTGCTTAACTACTTGGAAGACATGGTGGGCAGTTGTGCTACCATAAGGCAAGATATCAAGATTAAGAAAGTTCGGTCCATATGAGTTTGAATTTGTCGTAAACTTTGGTTTTGACAAATTCACATGGATAGGAACAAATACACCGTTTAAATCTAATTGTTAGAAGACTTCCTCCCTCATGAAAATGATTGTGAGGAAATGCTTTCACTAAGAAAGATTTTAGAAGATAGTGATTGTAAAATTGCATTCTCGAATTCGATTATGGTTACGGTATCCCTTTCCATGATTTGAATTGTGAGGTTTGGCAATTAGTATTAATTGTTTAGACATACATATGAACTATCTAAGGCAAAGGTGTATAAGTTTAAGAAGCCTTAATAAAAGATTATCAAAGTACTAAGTATCAGAAACATGGACTTAAGAAATTCAATAGGTATTGTTTTTCTGAAAGTTAAGATGTTTATGAATACATGTCGAAGCTAGTGGGAGCATAATTGTTATGTTTTTTAATAATCATCATGATAGTGGGAGCATAAATGTTATGATTGTATGATTATTGAGGCACGTATTGCAATATTAATTATAGAAAACAAGAATTGTACCTTGCAAAGTCGTAAGGGTTGTAAAGTTGTTTTGCTATAATTAAGGGAGAGAATATTATGCTTCATTTCAAATCTAAAGGCTTAGGTTGAGAAATGTTAATAAATTTAGTCAAAGGTACATAGTGTGTTCTTAAAATTTCGATTATGATTACGGAATTCCTTTTCACAATTCGAATTTTGAGAACATAGCAAATAAAACATTGTGCATCGTGTCCCATACGCTTCGGGTATAGGATCGATTGCAAATGCTTTAATGTTTGACCATTCTAAAATTTTCCAAATGTCTAGCGCATTTAGAGGGAAAAGGGACTAGAATTGGTTTTGACCAAAATAATTAAACAACTATCAAAGGACGATCCAAAGTTCGATGAGGATTGGTTGCTTGTGAGTAGTTGGAAGCATGGTATTGGATGGACCATATCGACATTATTATGAACAGATAAGATTCTATTAAGAATGAGTTGTCATATTGAAATTATGGAAGCGTGTCCATATTAGGAATTGAATATTGAAAATCTATGACTAGATTAGAAACTTTTATGCAAAAGGATGTTCAAAGGAATGTACTTTGAGTGAGAGACATCATATCTAAGGAATTGTCTTGTAACAATCTCCGATAGAAGATTTTGTAATATCATTAGCAATAGTCTTTGTGACTTTGGTGCAGTGACATTACGAAAGAATCATTGCATAGAATGTTAGAATCTAGCATATTCTATAAGTAGCAAGAATTTGATATTCTTTCACTTATGAAAAAGGATTTGGAGTTGTGAAACGAGAATGATTGGAAATGTGTTCAATTTGACAAAGTAAGAACCATAGGTAAACATTGTGTGCATGCTAGGAGCATGAGACAAGTGTAATAATTCAAGTAAGAAGTTGATTACCCGAAACGACAAATAATGAGTAATCGAAATGGTGATAAATAAAAGGAGTTTTATTTATACTCAAAGGTTTGAGGCCATATGGGATTAGTATTATTCTTGTGTTTCATTTTGCATGTTTTGACTTCCTGAATAATTTAATTGGTTAAGAGCAATCAAATTATTCGAATGGGCCACAGTCGTTCATATGTTGGAAGTAGGAATGAATGAAATGTCGTGAATTGGTGTGTGGATTGTCTAAAAGATTATTAGACATAAGCAAATGTTTGTTGCAACGTTCATGAGTGCTTATGAATATAAATTTGAGCATTGGATTAAATCCACGCTCACTTGGATCACTCCATGGATTGTATCACGAGTGATTGGTGAGACGATAACATCTTATATTCTTGAAACCGAGATGTGTGAGTTGTATCTTGCTAATCGGTTGCACATTGATAATATGAAAACGCACTAGTAACTTGGTGTTATAAAACATATTGTTGTGTGTGATTTGGTGAGTGAGTGCAAGCAAGCATTGTATCAAAGTTTATTCGTTCCTTTTATCCAAAGAAGGATAAAAGCGATATCTTTCGGCCCCTCGATGATTTAGTGATGACAAACGTAAATGCTCGGCCGGGCTAGGGCTAATTTGATTTGTTCAATTAGTCAGTCGTGATAAATCGGAAATCAAGATATAGTACAAAGAGAATGATTTGAAATCATGTCTCATACCATATCCAGAATGGAGGAATATATGATCCCTTATCTAAGGACACACGTATCTGATATGATCAGAGTTGACAGCGGCTTTGGAAAGCTACGATTGCAGATCAGATTCTGAAGTCATACACATAATAGTTATTAGACTTATCCAAGTGGGAGACTGTTGGAATAGTGTCTAAGTCCATAACTATTTTGGTATGTACTTGACCCGATGGTGCATGGTCCTTTTGGGTTGCCTTCACCAAAGCAACTTGATAGGATGAATTATGGAGAGAAAGGATTAAATATGATTTATTAATATATTATGGGAATAATATATTAAAAGAGAAATCATATTGTTTAATTAATATTAGTCAATAATTAATTGGTAATTAGTTTTGTGACTAAAAGAGATTAATTAAACTTAAGGGACTGGAATTGTAATTATAAGATAATTACAATTTGGGCCATGGTTTGCCTTATATTATAAGGTGGACGAATTCTATGGGGGAAGCCCATATGAAATCGTCGAAGGCCTTAAGGAAAGGGCTCCATGGGTTGCTTAGGGCTTAAGCATCCAAATTAGGGTTTCCTTGGTAGATAACCCTAATTGCCTCACTATATATAGATCCTTTAAGGACCAAAAACGTGGCTAAGCTTTGTTCTAGCGTTTCACACGTTTTTGGGCAGCCTCTATCCTTTCTCCTCTTCGTCCTCTTGCTTATGGTGTTTGTGAACCATTAGAGGAGTGACATTTGTGACTCTAAGCTTTCTAAAGTCAATACAAGGAGGAATAGGGATTGTTATTACTACATAACTATCAAGGTATGATCTTAAACCTATTCTTATGTTAATATGATTACTTGAATGCTAGAATTAGGGTTTATAGTCTTGGATAACTTGCATGTACAATAGAGAAACCTAGATCCAAGCATTAGGGTTTGTATGAGCACATAGGATGTTCTTATGACCAAAACCCATCAGGGTAAGCGATGGAACTACTCGATAAAACATTATTACATACCCTTCGGGGGCGTATAACATTCATAACGATGCTTAACGGGGTTTACAAACATTTCGTTGTGAAGATAAACATCCAAAAAGGTCACAAATGAAGTCTCTCTCAATATCTATTTATCAATCTCTCTCTCTCTCTCTCTCTCTCTCTCCCAAATCTCTCTTATAACCTCCCTCAACTTTTTATAATAATTTGGGACATCCCAACCCTTAACGGAGCCAAAAAAACACACAAAACAGGAAGATTATTGGCGAAATAGCTCTTTACAAGCGAAACCCTCTTAGAGGTGAAACCCTAAGAAGGGAAACTCTAATAAGCCTCCTGGACCAAAACCCCTCTATTAGGACTGAAGCCTCTAAGGACCGAAGGTATAAGAACCAAAACTACAGGGACCAAAAACTACTAGGACCGAAACTGATAGAAACCCAACCTAGTCCTATGACCGAACCGAACCTCGGAGGACCGAAGGTCCCTTCGGACCGAACCCTCCATTCGCTCCATTTCACTTTCAGTCCCTTGCTAAACCAGCTTCGCCTTCGGTTCTCACCAAGCAACCGAACCAACCTTCGGTTCTGGCTGTTGGGACCGAACTTCGGCTTAATCCGAGCAACTTCGCAGCTTCACCTCTTCTTCTCGGTTTTCGACCACTTTCGCATTTTAAGCCCATTTTTCATTATTTTGATGTGGGATTTTCACCCAAACTCATATTTTGCCATATGAGACCCTAAATATTCATAATTTAAACACATTTTAAGGGAAATCAATGTCTAAGAATAACATCTAGTGGGTAAGATATTGAGGTGGAGTGTTGACTTTGCCTTAAAGTTATGACACAAGCAACCTCCCATATGAGACCCTAAATATTCATAATTTAAATAACCCCGGAGGACCGAAGGTCCCTTCGGACCGAACCCTCCCTTCACTCCATTTCGCTTTCAGTCCCTTGCTTAACCAGCTTCACCTTCGGTTCTCACCAAGCAACCGAACCAACCTTCGGTTCTGGCTGTTGGGACCGAACTTCGGCCTAATCCGAGCAACTTCGCAGCTTCACCTCCTCTTCTCGATTTTCGACCACTTTCGCATTTTAAGCCCATCTTTCATGATTTTGACGTGGGATTTTCACCCAAACTCATATTTTGCCATATGAGACCCTAAATATTCATAATTAAACACATTTTAAGGGAAATCCATGTCTAAGAATAACATCTAGTGGGTAAGATATTGAGGTGGAGTGTTGACTTTGCCTTAAAGTTATGACACAAGCAACCTCCCATACCCACTCTATGACCACTCTCAGTTACTATTCATGATTTATGTCACCAACCCCATCATCCCTAGTCTTTTGTCCCCTCACACCCTTCCCCAACAAGATATCTTGAACAAATGCTGGAATTTCTTTATCTCACCTCCAAGAAGCCCTTTCTTACACCTAAGGATAACACATTTCTCTCTCTAGAATTCGAAACCCAGGAAGATATTGAGCTTTTCCTCCACTTTTGGTAAGTATCTTCATCCTAAACTTAAATATTTTATAATCCTTCATCCAAATAATGGATTTCTTACACAATAATCAACATATTTGTTCCTAGATCTTAAAATCATCAAATATATTCCAAGTCTTCTTGACTTGGAAACTACTTTTCTTCATCATAAATATCAGGGAATCACTCAAGGTGAGTTCATATCCCCGCATTTTCATGTTTTCTTCAATTTTTAGGGGGAGAATACAAGTTAAAACACCAACAAAATAACTAAACTCAAACACCATCTTTCAACAGAAAAGTTAATGTTCATTCACGAACTGTTTTGAACATCTTAAACTTTTTAGTTTTTAAAACTGTATTAGGTGAAAATAGTTCAGGTTTATAACTTTAGAATGAATACTTGCACATGTCCATACAATTTTTCTACAATTTATGATGATTTTTAAAAAACTGTATATCACTGTAGCTACGAATTCGGATCGGTCTGTGAATATGGACATTTTCACACACGTTAGATACATCTAAAAATCATAATAAAATTTATGAACAAATTAAACACATTTTTTAAACTCTCAGAGTTTACGGATTCAGTTCAACTTCGTATGATTTTTCTGTGATTTTTCTAAAACAGTGCAGAAATGGTAAAAACGAATTAACAATTTACAACTTTCATAACACTTTGTAACATGTCGAGCAAAGTGTAAATATTTGATTACTTCATATTTTGTATGTGTTTTCTGTTGTGATATAATTATATACCAGAAAATATTCATTGATTTGTAAGAGTCCTTTATCATTTCAAATAATACAATATAAGGCATGATATACATAGATATGTTTTTGCTATACATTCGACTTACACATAAAAGGTTTCATTTACATTACAAAAAAATTCAATAAACTATAATAGGTATAGTTTATGTTTCATGTACATTACAAACAATTATGATAAACTACAATAGGTATAGTTTATGCTTCATATACGTTACTAACAATCTTGATAAACTATAGTAAGTATAGTTTATGTTTCATACATTACAAACAATTATGTTAAACAATAATAGGTATAGTTTATGTTTCATTTACATTTCGAACTCATTATAGAAGGTTTTCAGTTCGTATAAATGGGGTACGAATACAAAGTATCGAGTTCAAAGAAGGGTTTTCAGTTCACTTTATGTAAATCTGTTAATGAATAAATTTGTGAGACATTCGCTTCACGTTACTTCCAAAGTAACGAAATCAAAAGTCCTATAAATTGTAATTAGATTCTCTTGTAGGGAGAGTGTGATAGTTGTGTATAGATCTATATTGGGTCTGACAAACCCACACTTGAGCTGCATGCAACAGCTAGACCGGTAGGTCTGGGGTGACAAATGTCATTTAACCTTGTGACGCCTAAAGAACATCATATTACGAGGCCGACTAAGTCATAGCATGGTTATAATAACTCACATGGGGTATTAACAAAACATAAGCTTTATGGGTTTTACTTTCAGTTAAACGAGTTTATGTCGATTTAAACTTGCAAAAATTAATTTAAGTATGGAAAATACTTGCACATTTTGGTCTTGACTTTTAAGACCACAATACATTTTAAAAGGGAAATATTTGATTTTTCTGGAACCAACATTTCTTTTACAAGGAAAGGATTTCAAACACTGCATACAAAAGCTTATGAACTCACTAACTTTATTGTTGACACTTTTTCGAAACTACTTGTATTCTCAGGAAAGCAGTGAACCAGATAAACAACTTTTGAGGATGGGACGCTCAGACGTCAAACATTTCATTTTGTCACCATAATGTAATTGATTTTGAAATATGTGAACATATACTACGGTGAAACCTTTTCAATTATATTTATGATGGTTGTATTTACTTTGAGCACTATTATACTCGTTGTTATGATACTACACATGAAGTCCTCCATCCCCGGACGTTTCCGTCATCCTTGGTTCGGGGGTGTGACAAAAGATTTGTTTTCGCATTTTTGATTCAATGGTTATTCTCTTGTATATAATAACATATGATTTTATGTATCTAACCACATATGATTTGTATAGACAATATTATTTTTTGTCCATATAAAATCATATGTGATTAAATGTATTTAATCACATATGAATAAAGTTGAAAAAGAATAATTATTGAATCGAGAATGTGAAAACGAATCTTGTCCACATAAATCATATGTTATTGGATACATATAACCCCATGTGATTATACGTATTTAATCTAACATGATTTATGTGCATAATATTTATTTTTCGGTTTCGATTTAATAATTGGTCTCGTGTATTTAATCACATGTGATTATATGTATTTAATCACATATGATTTATGTGGAATTTTTTTTTTCGCATCCTTGATTAAATAGTTGTTCTCGTATAGATAATTACATATGATTATGTGTATCTAATCGCATGTGATTAAATGTATTTAATAACATATGATTAAAGTGGACAAAAACAATTATTGAATCGAGAACACAAAAATGAATATTGTCCTAATAATCATATGTGATCGGATACATATAATTACATGTGATTAAATACATGAGAATAATTATCAAATCAAGAACGTGAAAAACGATATTGTCCATATAAATCATATGTATTTAAATACATATAATCACATGTGATTAAATACAAGAGACTAACTATCGAATCAAAAATCAATTTATCTAATTATACGTATCTAATCACATATGATTTTTACAGAAAAATTCTATTGTTTTTTTTTCATTTCAATATTTAAGTCTATATAAATGAAAATTAATATTGATATGATACTTTTTGTAATGTTTTGTATTAATAACATGCAATTAAACTATTCAGATGTGATTAAATATAAATTGTCACATATCGTATTGTTTTCAATTTAATTTTTTTATATAAACTAACCAAGGAACAATCATTTGGTTTTTAATATATAGTTATCGTATAAAATTATAAAAGATCAATATAACAACATTCAATATTTAATTATCATGAACATGGCATCAATTTTTTCATATTAGTCAAACACTAATTTTGTAATCCTTATTAAAATCAAACCAAATATTATATTTAAAGTAGGAGAAAATGATCAAAATATTTCTTTATAAGTATTAAAAATAAGTAATAGTTATAGCATATTAACATAAATCTACAAATTGAGAATTAAAAGAAATTATACTATAGGCCTTGTATTATCAGTGTGTGTAGTTATTTGTTTGTTTGGAAGAAGTGTAGAAAACAGTAACGTACAAGCTAATAAAGCATTGCTAGCTCTACAGACCATTGATGACCACTATATCAATGTCCTTGATTGAATCCATAGAAAAATTCGTCGGTTGCCATATCTTTAGTTTTTAATGAAGATATTAATCTATCTCCTCTTCTATTAGGCTAAAGTGTGTGGGTGCGGTCCAGTCCGTACTTTATGCCATGTAGACCAAGAACACTGCTACCACACCACGGTCTGGTACGGTCTTGGCTGCAGTGCGGCTACGGAATACTGCGGTTTTTGATTGGCCCTTAGGTTTTGATTGCTATTGACCGTTGAATGGTCTTTGTGGCTAATTTCTTTTTTTTTTAAACTTTACCACACACACACTTTTACCATATCTCTACTCTTTTTCTCTATTTTTTTTTGGAAAAATTTCATCTTCCAAACAACCCAGTAAAGATAAAAAATCAATCATAAATACCAACACCCCACTACCTTCATTTGATCAACCGATTTTCTCATATCCGTATTACCACTACAGCGGTATGTTTCCGTATTTTCCACAACGACAAGCGCAACCACAACCACAAACACCACCACTACCACACCCCGACCCGGATTTTAATCCATTTGATTTTTTTATCTCAACCCGAGTTTGTTCAACAAACACAAACACAACCAGAAACGGTCATTTCTGATTCTAAACCATAATTCATTACAGAAACTCAGCACATTCGAGCAGCAGCTAAAAGAAAAGAGAAGGCGGAGGCTAGATGTTGGGAACCTTTGGAAGCGTTAGTGTTGGTACAATCTTGGATCGATATTTCAAAAGATGCTAGTGTTGGAAAAGACCAAAAGCATGACCGCTTTTGGATTCACGTTTTACATAGGTTCCACAAAGGAATGAATCGTGGAGAATATTGTTCAAAACATCAAATGTACTCCAAATGGGGGAAGATGAACAAGGAAGTCATGTTGTTTAATGACTTGTGGAACAACATGAAACGGCAATGGAAAAGTGGAGAAAGTGATGAAGTGATTTTGAAGAAAGCGTTGAACGTGTATCAAAAAAAAAATCTGAAGGCTTTCAAGTTTCTTGAAGTTTGAAATTTTTTGAAAGATAATAGGAAATAGTTGAGTAGCAAAACATCAAAAGAGCATGTCAACAGTGGGTCAAAACGCAACAGAACATCTGAGTCCGACCACACTACATCAGATGATCGTGTTCAATTTGATCTAAACGAAGATGAACCTGTTCCAGTTTCACCACCTTCCCGACCAATGGGAATAGACAAATCAAAAAGCAAAGGCAAAGGCAAAGCACCGGATTCAGATGATTTGAAAGAAATAGGATCCGACATGAAGAGTATAAAAGACAGAATGGACAAGATTTTGAAAATTGCTTCTAAAAGAGAGCTTCGGAAACAAAGGGAGCGCGACATGCGAATACTATCAATGGACACGTCGAGTATGACCGGGGTCGAGCTTGAAGTGGTTTTGGCGATGAAGGAGGAAGTGAAAAATCGTTACAACAATCGTGGCTAACTTCTAATTTTTTTTTCAAGGTTTTAATCGTTTCGTGTGTGTGTGTGTGTTTTTTTAAGTTGTAGGTTCTATGTTTCTACTTTGTTTTTCAGAATTTTTAGGTTTTTTTTAAGTTAAGTAATGTATGATATTTGTAATTTTAATTAATGAAATATTATCTTTTTAAAATTATGTTTTTTTATTTAATAAATAAGTTTTATTAAATTAAAATAGTTAACAAAAAAAAAGTGTGGCACCACCCCCTTGGTGTGGCAAGAAACCATACTTGTGTGGTATAATTTGACATGACGCTTATGTGGCGCGGGGGGGGGGGGGGGGGTGCGGTTTCGGTAGCACCACTCCCTCCAGCCTTAATTGTATATAAAACCGTAATAACTCCTTCTTCTATCTCCGCATACAATGAAAAGTAGGATATTAATGTATCTGATGATATCTCAAAGAAGATTGAAGAATCAACTTCGATTGTGAACATACATTAACAACTAAAACATATTAGGAAGTGAAATTTTATGGTTGATCTAGATCTGGTGATATTTTTTCTTGATCTAGTGGTGGATGGCCAGGGGATCTAGTGGCCGGTGAAATAGATTTGCTTCAGATCCGGTGAAACCAAATCCACTTCGGGTTCTCTAACAAACCAACTTGTGGTTTAGAGCAACGGTTCATGGCAACATTTTAGGGCGCAAGAGTAAAAGAAGGAGAAGATTTAGCAAGAGGAGAATAAAAGATGAGGAAGATGTTCAGGAGGTTACCAAAACGTTTCCTCGGAGAAGAAGCAGGAGGAGGTGGTTTCTGATTGTGGCAGGAGTAGAAGCGGTCGGAGGTGATGAACGAGAAAATCTAGAGTCGATGATCCGGTGGTACTTTTCGACAGTCTTGCGGTTTTCGGCAATGATCCGGTGGTTTTTGATGACCGTCCATGGAGGTGCAGATGGATATAAGAGGATAGAGATATAATATTGTAGGGGGTGGGTGGAGTGGGTTAGATGGGTAATTTTTATTTGAGTAACAAATAAATTAAGAATAAATATATTTTTTTATTTAACTAGTGGTCCAAATTTATTCTTAAATGTTCTCAATTTAAAAAATATTGTCATTTGAATATATATATATATATATATATATATATATATATATATATATATATATATAATTTATGATGGAATATTAGAAAAAAAAAACTTACTATAAATATCATTCATGTTCATAGTTTATTCTTTGGTACACAAGCTCCACACCTTGGTATGTAACATCTTCAACAACTTCAATATTTTCTTCATAAATAATTATGATTCAAACCTTCTACCAATGGAGTATGGTGATGAGAGTAGTACAAGGGTTAAAGAGAGATATGGGGTTCTTGGAAAAGGATTGTATGAGATATGATAGTCACCTTCAAAGTATCATTAATACTAAATCTGGTGGAAATGAGTATGATAGGAAGTTGATTGTAAGAAAATTTACATTTATGCCCTCATGTGAGGGACACATTCATAAGATGGATAGAAGAAGAAGACTTGGTTAATTCCTAAGGACGGAAGGTGATACCAAATAGTTAAATAAGGACCATCCATGATTAAATCCCAATACTAACACCAAAACATATATTGTATGCAAACTATAGGGACCCAAACTGTCTATATATGTAACGTTTGCAGATTCGGGCTAGTCAATTTAGAGACAACAAGCGTCAAAAATGAATTTTTTGATAGAATTTTATTTAGAGTGAATAATTTTAACAAGTTATAGTATATGTCACAAGGGTTTCGTATGTATAAAGAACGATGAAATCCGAGTTATAACGAAGAAGTTATGACCTGTCGAAGTTTTGCGGCAAAACTAGCACGACACTGCATAACGTAAGAAGTGAATTTTTGATAAATTACTTTTTAACCTTATTGATCTAAATGAAAGTCGTAGTGTACATTAAAACGATAACGTGCATAAAAAGAACGTCTAAATCTGACTTCATATGAGGAAGTTATGATTTTTCTAAGATTTAGCATAACAATGCACAACCCGAAATTCAAATTTTAGATTGATCGATTTTTAGTCGACACAACCTAAATGAGAATTTAATATATCATTAATAGGAGCTCGATGATAAAAAGACACTAAAAAACAAAGTTCGTATGTAGAAGTTATGAATTTTACACGGTCGTTAAACAGTGTAATCTTCTCATACTGTTAAATTTAAAATCGATCGAAAGTTAGCCGATGGAGTCAAAATGAGAGTTGTAGATCTTGTCAATACCTACGCATGGATATAAAAAACGTTGAAAATGAATCTCGTATCCAAAATTTACCGAATTTAGAAGTCGAAAGGGTGCTGTTGCGAAGGGGGTGACGTGGCACGATCCGAGCCCTTGCTTTCTCCCCACGCCTTGCCACCAGATGGTGACATGTGGCACACCAAATTGAAGAGTTGGAGGCTCATAACTTCTTGATTTGAGCCATTTTTTATCCTATAAATACCATGTGAGGCTCACTCATTTCCTCACACCTCAACTATTATGTCTCTCTCTAACTTCTCTCTAAACCTCTCCCAAAGCCCTAGTAACTTTGAATTTCTAGAGGAAATCCCCGGAGCGCCAGAAGGATCTGAAAAGAAGACCTTTTCAGCTTGCCCGCGCAGAGCCCGGTTGCTAGCCAAACCTCCCAGTAAGTGAGTTATGCTTACCCTACTTTAAGTATAGCTTATGTTTAAGTTCAATATCGTTATCGTGAACTTATATATATATATATATATATATATATATATATATATATATATATATATATATATATATGTAAGTGTTTGTAATATCTTTTATCTATTCAGGATACAGAGAATGTGGTTTGGAGGGCTGCATATGGTTGTTGGATTTCAAAAGTGCTTAAATGCCAAAATGGTCCGTCCTGCCCTCCGATGTTTCATGCCTGACCCTGTCTGTACATAGTAGTTGAAAAGTATTGTTTAAGACTTATAAAACAATAACGCTCATAGACCTTGATCTAATTAATCGTAATAAATATTAGACTAAAACTTAGCAATAATAATGCTAGGTTTCGTCAAAGGAAAAGACGATTTTTAGAAGCGAAGCGTTGTCCAAGTTCTGAGTCATCACTTTAACAAGTGAGTGCATAGTTACTTTCATCTTATGCATAGATATGAAGTATTTAATATAAATTATATGCTATGTGTGCATACTATTTGTGTTCCTAATATCTATGTTGGATGAACGATTTATACATGTTTTAAATGATTTAAATTGTATATGTATTTTATATCTACGAATATGTTGGGTAGAACATAGGTAGATATGTGATGAGGGGTGAAAGATGATATAGATGAATATTGGTAGTTGTGCCACAACCTGTAGATATTTTTGAACTACGATGTACTCTAAACATACTAGCAGCTGTTCCTAAAGGATAATATTGGCAGTTGATCCTAATAGAGAACATCATAATCCTAGCAGTTGCGCCTAAAGGATAATATCGGTAGTTGCGCATAAATGATAATATTGGTAGTTGTGTCTAATAGATAATATTGGCAGCTGTACCATAGGCAACGATGGACTTCGTGCCTATTATTTAGGAGAATCCTTAGATATGAATGAGTGAATCAAAGATGATTCTTAGGGTGGATCCTTAAGAAATAAAGAAGATGATGGGGATGGGTAATTGGGTTAATTGTGTGATAATGAAGCATAATAACTTTATTATTATGTGTTGAAAACCCTATGTACTCAATAGGTTTCCCAGCCTAACCCACTCAGTTTATTTGTATCACAGGTATCGATACAAAGACACATTACACTGAGAGGTTAAAGGAGATGTAGATCACTAGTGTCAATGAATGCAAGGTCTGTTTATGCTTATATTTCTATACTGGCGATGACATCCCAAAGTTTTAATATAAACAAAATACATTTCTTCAAAAATGCGTTGTTAGTGTATTTATCATGTTTTCTAGGAACAAATCCGCAATATTATCCTTTAAAAATGAATACTCTAATTTTCAAATAAGCATAAATAAAATTTTGAAAATGACCATGAATTTGGGAATGTCACAATATATACACATACAAAATCTAAATAGATTTATTTCATTGCTTTCTTTTTTATTTGTCTTTTTAGATGTTGTAGTTTCTATAATACGGTTATATTTTTAATTTTTTTTTGTAGAACAACTAACACTCAAACTCTAAATCCTACTCCTAAGCTACACATTCATCTATTATGATACTTGAACCCTCAACCCTTTAAGGAGTGACACCTAGACCTGGAAAACATGTCGGGTTCATTATGTGTCAATACATTAAACAAGTTGAGATCGATTAACCCTAACATGACCATTTAATTACCGTGTTGTGTGGTGTCAGCCAATTTATTTTTTGTTTTAGTTTCGTGTTGGGTTTCAGCTCAAGGTTCAAGCATTGTAAATATTGTTGGATTAGTGTCTAAGTCCATAACTATTTTGGTATGTACTTGACCCGATGGTGCATGGTCCTTTTGGGTTGCCTTCACCAAAGCAACTTGATTGGAGAAATGAATAAAGAGAGAAAGGATAATATGATTTATTAATATGTTATAGGAATAATATATTAAAGGAGAAATCATATTTGTTTAATTAATATTGGTCAATAATTAATTAAGAATTAGTTTTGTGATCAAATGTAATTAATTAAACTAGAGGGGCTGATTTGTAATTATGTGATAGTTACAAAATAAGGTAAGGATTATCTTATTTATATGGTGGACGAATTAAAGGTTGGAAAGCCTTAGAATTCGAGTATGATAAGGATTCAAGGATTATCTTATTGGTTGCTTAATGGATAATCAACTAGATAAGGATAATGACTGAAACCCTATCTCTACATCTATATAAACACCCCTAGGGTCATGAATTCGTGGATCCCTTCCCAAGAGGTCCTAGATATGAATTCTAACCTCTCACCTCTTTCTTTATACCTTCTCCATTTGCTTATTGTGTTTGTGAACCATTAGAGGAGTGACACTTGTGACTCTAAGCATTCCAAAGTCAATTCAAGAAGATTTGGGATTGTTATTGCTACATAATAATCAAGGTACGTTCTTAAACCTAATTACATGTTAATATGATTACTTGCATGCTAGAATTAGGGTTTATAGTCTTGGATTCAAAGCATGTACAATAGAGAAACCTAGATCCAAGCATTAGGGTTTGTATGAGCACATAGGATGTCTTATGACCAAAACCCATCAGTGGTATCAGAGCCTAGCTTGGTTTCAATTGTATTGATGCATTGTATAACTGGAAAATCATTTTTTGGGCTTTATGGCTGAGGAACTCGGCGAGTACCACAGTGTACTCGGCGAGTAGACCTCAACTCGGCGAGTATACAGTGTGGTACTCGGCGAGTTCGAGCGTCAGATAATGCTTATCTTGGGATTTCTTGCTGTTTTTGCATTTGGATAGTTACCTTATCATGTTAGATCAATATAAATCCGATTTTATGATATATATGACTATATTCTTGATCTAATTAAAGATAATTATCAATTAACAAGATAATTGTTTCCTTATAAGATAATTGATTAATTATTTTGAGTAAATTGATAAATTGTTTTGCAAGAAATCATTAAACAAATCAAATATGGATAATTATGTAACTAAATGTTAGTTTAGATTATTTGTTATTTGATCCTTGTTGTTATGAAAAGTTTCATATTTTCCCCTTTAGGTTTTATAGTTTAAATTTGAACCCAAAAGTTTTGGAGTTTTGAAATTTAAATAGTTAAAACCCTAATGTTTTGAAAAAGGTTTCAAAACTTGCCCTAAAGTTTTGGAATTTAAAAGTTGATTAAAAGGTTTAATTAGAAATGTTAAATTCTAAAACTCTAGTAATTTTTTGAAAAGTTCAAATCACACCCTTATGGTTTTATTAATTAATTAAGGAGTATAATTAAAAGAGGTTTAATAAACCCATAAAAGTTTAGGTTAACCTTTTAATTGAATTAAAAGTGTAATTGTTAAAGTTAACCATATAGTATTTTAAAAGTATAAAATACACTTTATACTATATATAACATTAAAAGTCTAACATTATATATATGTATGAGTAAAAGTCAGTCTTACCGTTAGTAGGCCTCATTCACGAAGCTGGTCTATAAGGGGTGTTTAAGGAAATTGCCTATAAAATGGCGATTGAATGGGTATCCACTCTTACCCACCGCACTCTTGACTAGTGGAGGGTCGTTAGCCAAACGGGTAGGATAGGACGAAACCTTCCGTTATAAGTATAATGAAATACCAAGTAACTAAATGTTTTTCAAATTCCCAATCTTAGTTACTTAGGCAAAAAGTGAATTGATGCAATTCCATGAAATTACACTTTGTGCCCTTGCGAAGACGTTAGTGGAGCGTGTGTGGTTTACCGGCACACTAAATGGTTCTAAGCAAAGGTAGCAAAGGGTGACTCAATGTTTGTCATAGTTCGGTGGAGCGTGTGTGGTTTACCGGCACATCGAATAGGTGATTGTAACATGTGAGGGCACCATGTAGTTTGCATGGTTATTCACACCTGCTTTGTGATCCTCGGCATCCCAGTCACAAACAAGAGGGGCATATCGAGATTTAAACATGCCATTGAAATGTTCAATGAATCTCAAAGGATCTAGGAGTTTTCATAGATTTAGAACTTAAAATTATTTTCCGTTTTTCATGGTGGAAATTAGTGAATCGTCATTCAATTACCTTCAAATGTTCTGCAATTTGGGTTACGACATCCCTCTCCCGAGTTGTAGGATATTGTGTTGGGTCCTAGCCTTGGAATTTCATTTGGGTGATTTACCAGGGACTCAATCAATCAACTAACTTGAATTCGTTTTTCTCCCGATGTCAAAGTTCGACAACTATGGTCTTCTCAAATCCCGTGGAACAAGCATTCCACATGAAGATGATATTCCACGATTCGATCGAGGAACAAGAAATCATGCTTCACTTCCTCCTCCTCCTCCAATTATTCTCCCTAACCCACAAGATTGTAAAATTGAAAGGTTCAATATCACTCAAGCCCTTTTGGCAAGTAAACATAAAGAGGGCAAGTCGGTGTGTGCACACGTCTTAGGGATGAAGTCACACATTGATAGGTTAAGAATGTTGGGATCCGTTGTCAGTGAAGCGATGGATGTTGATTGGGTTCTTCAGTCACTTCCTAACTCGTATAGTAAGTTCGTAAGAGAGTACTATATGATGAGCTACGATGTGACCCTTATAGATCTCACCTATATGCTTATTTCTGCTGAATCAGCAATGGTTTGGCGCAATAGAAAAGCAAAGTTGATTGGTGAATTTGCCTTCAAGACCTCTATGGATATAGACAATGGCAATGAAAGACATGCAATGATCGAAAAGTTTGATCATAAGAGAAAGGCGATGTCTGAGGTAATTCCATGTGTTGTTCCAAAAAGAGTCAATTTGCTTTTATTGCCAAGAGAAGGGGCATTGGAG
Organism: Lactuca saligna; assembly: GCF_052625555.1. Taxonomy (NCBI): domain Eukaryota; kingdom Viridiplantae; phylum Streptophyta; class Magnoliopsida; order Asterales; family Asteraceae; genus Lactuca; species Lactuca saligna. The sequence continues at coordinate 63,337,042 of NC_136425.1, forward strand.
ACGAAGTTGCCCTATTTACCTAAGAGATCTAAGAGATGGGAGAGTCAAAAGTATGACTACGCTTTAGGTAAGAATCCACTATCTAACTCCATTAAGTTCCTATTCATTGATTTTTAATACATGATGTGATAAGATTACATTTGAATGTTGTGTAGGATCGGTGAAAAGAAAGGAAGCTTGATAAGAGAGCAAGATGAATCTAATCACAAGAGATGGATCTCGATCTCATGGACTTGATGATTGGATTTTGAGCTTAGATAGTTATGATAGAGTTGTTAGAAATTTTATTTTTACATAGTTTTCAATAGATTGTGCATTGTAAGGACAAATGCTTTTCCGCTGCTTTTATAAATAAAATAAATTTTGTTTGACTTATTTATTTATTTGTTTACTTCCTTGCAATGAAATCGTTATTTGAAAATTGATGTTTGCATATTTCTACAACGAATGGATATGATTCTTAGTTATGTCATGGAAATGTCAAGAATTTACCAAATAAGGAGAGTTTCTCATCGCCCAAGTTTCAATTGGACAGAAACTTGGAATCATGCAACGTGGATGCACGATGAATGAGAAATTTCGGATTTGGAAATTGGACTAATTCATTGACAAAGTGTCAAGTGAAGGACTAGGAGATCGAGTACACAAAGTTGTGTGTTGATCAAGTTCACCATAAGAGTAACAAAGATATTCGTCATGATTTACTAAAGGCTTAGTAAATATGATTACAATTACAAGATTAAGTGTAATTTTGAATTGATTAAAGGGTTTAGATCAATAGCAAAACGAATAAGAAGAATCAAGTAGGCAGAAAGATAAGAGTTTCTCCATTCTAAGAAGAAGGGAGAGTAGCTTTTATGCTTTATGATAGGTCTTAATGATTTAGAACCATATCTCAATTGATCCTCTAAGTGAGTCTTGGTACAATTGTATGTCCAAGAAGAGGAATCAAAGATTGAAGAAATGGTCAAATCAAGAAGTCAATCATGCTTCGTTCCAAAAATGAGTCTTAAGTAAAGATTGTGACATTGAGTGAATAGTATTAAGAAGGTTTATAACATTCATCAATTGTGGAAGTTGTGATGTCTTGGATAAGACAAAGACCAACTAAGACCAAAATTATGAAGTGTTTTGTTTTGATAAAAGCTACACTAACTCTTGAATATTTGGTTGTCAACAAGTGTTTATTGACAAGAGAATCTTATATGTCAAGGAGTCAGTGGGAGTCTTAATAGTCTTGAAAAGTTTCAAGAACAAATCAAATAAACCTTATCGATTATCACTAGCACACGAGTTGAGGTTTACAACCTATCGTGAAGACATTATTTTGTTTCTGTGCCAATCCAATCGAGTTAATTATGCATGTGAGTCCTATGAGTTCTCATTTGAATGCATAAAAGGCAAGGACCTTGATCAATGGAAAGTACATTGATTGGAAAAGGTGAGCTGCTTAACTACTTGGAAGACGTGGTGGGCAGCTGTGCTACCATAAGGCAAGAAATCAAGATTAAGGAAGTTCGATCCATATGAGTTTGAATTTGTCGTAAACTTTGGTTTTTAACAAATTCACATGGATAGGAACACATACACCGTTTAAATCTAAGTGTCATAAGATTTCCTCCTTCATGAAAATGATTGTGAGAAAAATGCTTTCACTAAGAAAGATTTTAAAAGATAGTGATTGTAAAATTGCATTCTCGAATTCGATCATGGTTACGACATCCCTTTCCATAATTTGAATTGTGAGGTTTGGCAATTAGTCTTAATTGTTAAGACACACATATGAAATATCTAAGGCAAAAGTGTATAAGTTCAAGAAGCCTTGATAAAAGATTATCAAAGCACTAAGTATTAGAAACATGAACTTAAGAAATTCAATAAGTATTGTTTTTCTGAAAGTTAAGATGTTTATAAATACATGTCGAAGCTAGTGGGAGCATAAGTGTTATGTTTTATAATAATCATCATGATAGTGGGAGCATAAATGTTATGATTGTATGATTATTAAGGCACGTATTGCATAGTTGGCAAAATTAATTATAGAAAACAAGAGTCATACTTTGCAAAGTTGTAAAGTTGTTTTGCTATAATTAAGGGAGAGAATATTGTGCTTCATTTCAAATCTAAAGGATTAGGTTGTGGAATGTTAATAAATTTAGTCAAAGGTACATAGTATGTTCTTAAAATTTCGATTATGATTACGGCATTCCTCTTCACAATTCGAATTTTGAGAACATAGCAAATAAAACATTGTGCATCGTGTCCCATACGCTATAGGTATAGGATCGATTGCAAATGCTTTAATGTTTGACCATTCTAAAATTTTCCAAATGTCTAGTGCATTTAGAGGGAAAAGGGACTAGAATTGGTTTTGACTAAAATAATTAAACAACTATCAAAGGACAATCCAAAGTTCGACGAGGATTGGTCGCTTGTGAGTAGTTGGAAGTATAGTATTGGAAATTATGGAAATGTTTCCATATTGGATGGACAATATCGACATAATTACGAATAGATAAGATTCTATTAAGAAATGAGTTGTCATATGGAAAATATGGAAGCGTGTCCATATTACGAAGTAAATATTGAAAATCAATGTCTAGATTAGAAACTTTTATGCAAAAGGATGTTCAAAGGAATGTACTTTGAGTGAGAGACATCATATCAAAGGAATTGTCTTGTAACAATCTCCGATAGAGGACTTTGTAATATCATTGGCAATAGTCTTTGACACTTTGGTGCAGTGACATTACAAAAGGATCGTTGCATAAAGTGTTAGAATATAGTATATTCTATAAGTAACAAGAATTTAGTATTCTTACACTTAAGAAAATGGATTTGGAGTTATAAAATGAGAATGATTGGATATGTGTTCAATTTGTCTATTTCACAAAAGTAAGAACCATAGGAAAACATTGTGTGCATGATAGGAGCATGGGACAAGTGTTGGAATTCAAATAAGAAGTTGATTACCCGAAACGACAAATAATGAGTAATCGATATGGTGATAAATAAAACGTGTTTTGTTTATACTCAAAGGTTTGAGGCCATATGGGATTAGTATTATTCTTGTGTTTCACTTTGCATGTTTTGACTTCCAGAATAATTGAGTTTATTAAGAATAATCAAATTATTCAAATGGGCCACAGTCGTTCATATGTTGGAAGTAGATATGAATGAAGACTGTCGTGAATTGGTGTGTGGATTGTCTAGAAGAGTATTAGACATAAGCAAATGTTTGATGCAACGTTCATGAGTGCTTATGAATATGATTTGAGCATTGGATTAAACCCACGCTCACTTGGATCACTCCATGAATTGTATTACGAGTGATTAGTGAGACGATAACATCTTATATTCTTGAAACCGAGATGTGTGAGTTGTATCTTGCGAATCGGTTGCACATTGATAATATGTAAACTCACCATTAACTTGGTGTTATAAAACATATTGTTGTGTGTAGTTCGGTGAGTGAGTGCAAGCGAGCATTGTATCAAAGTTTATCCGTTCCTTTTATCCAAAGTAGGATAAAAGCGATATCTTTGGGCCCATCGATGGTTTAGTGATGACATACGTAAATGCTCGGCCGGGCTAGGGCTAATTTGATTTGTTCAATTAGTCTGTCATCATAAATCGGAAATCGAGATATAGTACAAAGAGAATGATTTGAAATCATATCTCATACGATATCTAGAATGGAGGAATATATGATCCCTTATCTAAGGACACGCGTATCTGATATGATCAGAGTTGACAGCGGCTTTGGAAAGCTACGATTGCAGATCAGGATCTGAAGTCATACGCAGAATAGTTGTTAGACTTATCCAAGTGGGAGACTGTTGGATTAGTGTCTAAGTCCATAACTATTTTGGTATGTACTTGACACGATGGTGCATGGTCCTTTTGGGTTGCCTTCACCAAAGCAACTTGATTGGAGAAATAAATAAAGAGAGAAAGGATAATATGATTTATTAATATGTTATGGGAATAATATATTAAAGGAGAAATCATATTTGTTTAATTAATATTGGTCAATAATTAATTAAGAATTAGTTTTGTGATCAAATGTAATTAATTAAACTAGAGGGGCTGATTTGTAATTATGTGATAGTTACAAAATAAGGTAAGGATTATCTTATTTATATGGTGAACGAATTAAAGGTTGGAAAGCCTTAGAATTCGAGTATGATAAGGATTCAAGGATTATCTTATTGGTTGCTTAATGGATAATCAACTAGATAAGGATAATGACTTAAACCCTATCTCTACACCTATATAAACACCCCTAGGGTCATGAATTCGTGGATCCCTTCCCAAGAGGTCCTAGATACGTATTCTAACCTCTCACCTCTCTCTTTATACCTTCTCCATTTGCTTATGGTGTTTGTGAACCATTAGAGGAGTGGCACTTGTGACTCTAAGCATTCCAAAGTCAATTTAAGAAGATTTGGGATTGTTATTGCTACATAACAATCAAGTATGTTCTTAAACCTAATTACATGTTAATATGATTACTTGCATGCTAGAATTAGGGTTTATAGTCTTGGATTCAAAGCATGTACAATAGAGAAACCTAGATCCAAGCATTAGGGTTTGTATGAGCACATAGGATGTCTTATGACCAAAACCCATCAAATATGATGTGTCATGTTCGGTTGAAACATCTGATTGATTGAAAACTTGGAGACTGGTAGACAATAATGAAAAAGTGAAACATTGAAGTTGGGAGGTGGACTAAAAAAATTCATGGTAAGTTTAGAGGGAAAAATGGAAAGATCAAGAGGTAGTGATTGATTTTTAATCGATATCGTTCTTCAACATCGTAGGGGGGATTACAACATTAGGGTTGATAATTATATGTTGCTTCTGATCAGGGATGAGTTCAAGATGGACTGCAAAGGGCTCATGGACTAAGGTTACAATAAATAAAACGACTCACAATAGGGAAACTCAACAAACAGTGCATACGGCTAATACAAATCATTCTCGCTATGTAAGTAACGATGCCCAATCTATTTTTGTTTTTAACTTTTCTAATTCCATGGAAGAAAAACGTATTTGGGGGATTTTTCTAGGATACGGAATGTTGTATATGTGTTCATATCTAAGAAATTATCACATGTAGGGAAAAGGTTTGGATTTATAAGGTATTCAAGTGTCTGTAATGTCAATACACTTGTCAATCAACTTTATGAAATGTGGTTTGGTTTCTATAAGCTTTATGCTATTGTTTCAAGATTCAAGAGGGTGAAACGAGGAAAAGAAAATCAAAAACAAGTATCAGAAGCCCAACTTTGTGTATTCTATAGTGGAAAAAAATGTTTTGTCGACTGTATCTAATGTTAGTACGGTGAGAGGGGATTCAATAAAAGAATAAGCTAAGGGTAAAAATAATGTGGTGATGGAAATTGAACTAAAATTGGGTGATTATGTCATTAATGAAGACAACAACAATCTAGCTTGTTTCGAAAAAGTAAGGATTTTTTATGCTACCAAATATTACAATGTTATGCATGGATGAGGGGTTCGATAATATTGACATCCATTATGTTGGGGGATTAATGGGTTTTATTTGAAATATAGATGTAGAATGTATGTCAAAACTTCATTTTGAATGAAGCCATGTATCATTGGTTAACAGACAACAAATCATGGAATAGAGTTCTTGTGGTTTTGGAAAGACATGTTTGAGTAAAGATTGAGGGTGTTCCCTTGAGGGCATGCAACAAAGAGACCTTCTGGAAGATGGTTGCAAAATAAGGTGTGTTTATCCACACAGATGATGATCTACGTGAGGATTTTTACAAAAACTGTATTTGTGACCTTTACTTCTTATGATGGTATTGTCTCGTAAATGGTGAATGTGAGTGTAGATGGGGTATTACAATGGTTTAGGGTTATAGAGACATCGGATTAGACTCCTAGTTTTTCATCGGGTAGGAACAATGTGGTTCAATTTTCAAAATAAAGTGATGGATATGAAAATGTCCACTTTAATAAAAATGTTAGTGTTAACTCATTTCAAGTAAAAGACAAAGGATCACCCGCTCCTTTTGGTATCTATCATACATTAGAATGAATAGAAAATAATGGCAATGAATCATATTCTTTAAACGATATGATTTATGAAAAGAGTTCCAGCCTAATCCTGGGAAGAAGCAAAATAGTACCACTATAGTAGGGGTTGTTGTTGATTTTTCTTGGGGCATGTTGGTCCTATTTCTGTTGTTGGTTCTTTTCCACCAATAATTGTTGTTGTTTTTGTTTGATTAGGTGTCTAAGCCCATAACTATAATTGGTATGTACTTGATTTGATACGTAGCATGGTCCTTTTAGGTTGCCTTCACTCATGCAACTTGACAATATGACTAGTGGAGAGAGAGTAAAATTTATATAGTGAAATAATAAATGTGTTCAATTGATCTATTTCACAGGTAAAGGACCATAGATATGATGGGTTTTAGTCATAAGATATCCTATGTGCTCATACAAACCCTAATGCTTGGATCTAGGTTTCTCTATTGTACATGCTTTGAATCCAAGACTATAAACCCTAATTCTAACATATGGAAATTGACATTAACATATAACTAGGTTTAAGAACATACCTTGATTGTTATGTAGCAATAACAATCACAAATCTCCTTGTATTGACTTTGGAATGCTTAGAGTCATAAGTGTCACTCCTCTAATGGCTCACAAACACCATAAGCAAATGGAGAAGGTATAAAGAGAGAGGTGAGAGGTTAGAATTCGTATCTAGGACCTCTTGGGAAGGGATACCCGAATTCATGACCCTAGGGGTGTTTATATAGGTGTAGAGATAGAGTTTCAGTCATTATCCTTATCTAGTTGATTATCCATTAAGCAACCAATAAGATAATGTTTGAATCCTTATCATACTTGAATTCTAAGGCTTTCCAACCTTAAATTCGTCCACCATATAAATAAGATAATCCTTACCTTATTTTGTAACTATCACATAATTACAAATCAGCCCCTCTAGTTTACTTAATTACATTTGATCACAAAACTAATTCTTAATTAATTATTGACCAATATTAATTAAAAAATATGATTTCTCCTTTAATATATTATTCTTATAACATATTAATAAATCATATTATCCTTTCTCTCTTTATTCATTTCTCCAATCAAGTTGCTTTGGTGAAGGCAACCGAAAAGGACCATGCACCATCGGGTCAAGTACATACCAAAATAGTTATGGACTTAGACACTAATCCAACAGTCTCCCACTTGGATAAGTCTAACAACTATTCTGCGTATGACTTCAGATCCTGATCTGCAATCGTAGCTTTCCAAAGCCGCTGTCAACTCTGATCATATCAGATACGCGTGTCCTTAGATAAGGGATCATATATTCCTCCATTCTAGATATCGTATGAGATATGATTTCTAATCATTCTCTTTGTACTATATCTCGATTTCCGATTTATGACGACAGACTAACTGAACAAATCAAATTAGTCCTAGCCCGACCGAGCATTTACGTATGTCATCACTAAACCATCGAGGGGCCCAAAGATATCGCTTTTATCCTACTTTGGATAAAAGGAACGGATAAACTTTGATACAATGCTCGCTTGCACTCACTCACCGAATTACACACAACAATATGTTTTATAACACCAAGTTACTGGTGCGTTTACATATTATCAATGTGCAACCGATTTGCAAGATACAACTCACACATCTTGGTTTCAAGAATATAAGATGTTATCGTCTCACTAATCACTCGAGATAGTGATCCAAGTGAGTGTGGGTTTAATCCAATGCTCAAATCATATTCATAAGCACTCATGAACGTTGCAGCAAACATTTGCTTATGTCTAATACTCTTCTAGACAATCCACACACCAATTCACGACAGTCTTCATTCATATCTACTTCCAACATATGAACGACTGTGGCCCGTTTGAATAATTCAATTATTCATAATAAACTCAATTATTCTGGAAGTCAAAACATGCAAAGTGAAACACAAGAATAATACTAATCCCATATGGCCTCAAACCTTTGAGTATAAACAAAACACATTTTATTTATCACCATATCGATTACTCATTATTTGTCATTTCAGGTAATCAACTTCTTACTTGAATTCCAACACTTGTCCCATGCTCCTAGCATGCACACAATGTTTACCTATGGTTCTTACTTTTGTGAAATAGACAAATTGAACACGTTTCCAATCCTTCTCATTTTACAACTCCAAATCCATTTTCTTAAGTGTAAGAATATCAAATTCTTGTTACTTATAGAATATACTAGATTCTAACACTTTATGCAACGATCCTTTTGTAATGTCACTGCACTAAAGTCTCAAAGACTATTGCCAATGATATTACAAAGTCCTCTATTGGAGATTGTTACAAGACAATTCCTTAGATATGATGTCTCTCACTCAAAGTACATTCCTTTGAACATCCTTTTGCATAAAAGTTTCTAATCTAGACATAGATTTTCAATATTTACTTCCTAATATGGACACGCTTCCATATTTTCCATATGACAACTCATTTCTTAATAGAATCTTATCTATTCGTAATGATGTCGATATTTTAAATCCAATATGGAAACATTTCCATAATTTCCAATACTATACTTCCAACTACTCACAAGCGACAAATCCTCGTCGAACTTTGGATTGTCCTTTGATAGTTGTTTAATTATTTTAGTCAAAACCAATTCTAGTCCCTTTTCCCTCTAAATGCACTAGACATTTGGAAAATTTTAGAATGGTCAAACATTAAAGCATTTGCAATCGATCCTATACCCATAGCGTATGGGACATGATGCACAATGTTTTATTTGCTATGTTCTCAAAATTCGAATTGTGAAGAGGAATGCCGTAATCATAATCGAAATTTTAAGAACACACTATGTACCTTTGACTAGATTTATTAACATTCCACAACCTAATCCTTTAGATTTGAAATGAAGCATAATATTCTCTCCCTTAATTATAGCAAAACAACTTTACAACTTTGCAAAGTATGACTCTTGTTTTCTATAATTAATTTTGCCAACTATGCAATACGTGCCTTAATAATCATACAATCATAACATTTATGCTCCCACTATCATGATGATTATTATAAAACATAACACTTATGCGCCGACTAGCTTCGACATGTATTTATAAACATCTTAACTTTCAGAAAGACAATACTTATTGAATTTCTTAAGTTCATGTTTCTAATACTTAGTGCTTTGATAATCTTTTATCAAGGCTTCTTGAACTTATACACTTTTGCCTTAGATAGTTCATATGTGTGTCTTAACAATTAAGACTAATTGCCAAACCTCACAATTCAAATTATGGAAAGGGATGTCGTAACCATGATCGAATTCGAGAATGCAATTTTACAATCACTATCTTTTAAATCTTTCTTAGTAAAAGCATTTTCTCACAATCATTTTCATGAAGGAGGAAATCTTATGACACTTAGATTTAAACGGTGTATGTGTTCCTATCCATGTGAATTTGTTAAAAACCAAAGTTTACGACAAATTCAAACTCATATGGATCGAACTTCCTTAATCTTGATTTCTTGCCTTATGGTAGCACAGCTGCCCACCACGTCTTCCAAGTAGTTAAGCAGCTCACCTTTTCCTATCAATGTACTTTCCATTGATCAAGGTCCTTGCCTTTTATGCATTCAAATGAGAACTCATAGGACTCACATGCATAATTAACTCGATTGGATTGGCACAGAAACAAAATAATGTCTTCACGATAGGTTGTAAACCTCAACTCGTGTGCTAGTGATAATCGATAAGGTTTATTTGATTTGTTCTTGAAACTTTTCAAGACTATTAAGACTCCCACTGACTCCTTGACATATAAGATTCTCTTGTCAATAAACACTTGTTGACAACCAAATATTCAAGAGTTAGTGTAGCTTTTATCAAAACAAAACACTTCATAATTTTGGTCTTAGTTGGTCTTTGTCTTATCCAAGACATCACAACTTCCACAATTGATGAATGTTATAAACCTTCTTAATACTATTCACTCAATGTCACAATCTTTACTTAAGACTCATTTTTGGAACGAAGCATGATTGACTTCTTGATTTGACCATTTCTTCAATCTTTGATTCCTCTTCTTGGACATACAATTGTACCAAGACTCACTTAGAGGATCAATTGAGATATGGTTCTAAATCATTAAGACCTATCATAAAGCATAAAAGCTACTCTCCCTTCTTCTTAGAATGGAGAAACTCTTATCTTTCTGCCTACTTGATTCTTCTTATTCGTTTTGCTATTGATCTAAACCCTTTAATCAATTCAAAATTACACTTAATCTTGTAATTGTAATCATATTTACTAAGCCTTTAGTAAATCATGACGAATATCTTTGTTACTCTTATGGTGAACTTGATCAACACACAACTTTGTGTACTCGATCTCCTAGTCCTTCACTTGACACTTTGTCAATGAATTAGTCCAATTTCCAAATCCGAAATTTCTCATTCATCGTGCATCCACGTTGCATGATTCCAAGTTTCTGTCCAATTGAAACTTGGGCGATGAGAAACTCTCCCTATTTGGTAAATTCTTGACATTTCCATGACATAACTAAGAATCATATCCATTCGTTGTAGAAATATGCAAACATCAATTTTCAAATAACGATTTCATTGCAAGGAAGTAAACAAATAAATAAATAAGTCAAACAAAATTTATTTTATTTATAAAAGCAGCGGAAAAGCATTTGTCCTTACAATGCACAATCTATTGAAAACTATGTAAAAATAAAATTTCTAACAACTCTATCATAACTATCTAAGCTCAAAATCCAATCATCAAGTCCATGAGATCGAGATCCATCTCTTGTGATTAGATTCATCTTGCTCTCTTATCAAGCTTCCTTTCTTTTCACCGATCCTACACAACATTCAAATGTAATCTTATCACATCATGTATTAAAAATCAATGAATAGGAACTTAATGGAGTTAGATAGTGGATTCTTACCTAAAGCGTAGTCATACTTTTGACTCTCCCATCTCTTAGATCTCTTAGGTAAATAGGGCAACTTCGTCTCCAATGCCCCTTCTCTTGGCAATAAAAGCAAATTGACTCTTTTTGGAACAACACATGGAACTACCTCAGACATCGCCTTTCTCTTATGATCAAACTTTTCGATCATTGCATGTCTTTCATTGCCATTGTCTATATCCATAGAGGTCTTGAAGGCAAATTCACCAATCAACTTTGCTTTTCTATTGCGCCAAACCATTGCTGATTCAGCAGAAATAAGCATATAGGTGAGATCTATAAGGGTCACGTCGTAGCTCATCATATAGTACTCTCTTACGAACTTACTATACGAGTTAGGAAGTGACTGAAGAACCCAATCAACATCCATCGCTTCACTGACAACGGATCCCAACATTCTTAACCTATCAATGTGTGACTTCATCCCTAAGACGTGTGCACACACCGACTTGCCCTCTTTATGTTTACTTGCCAAAAGGGCTTGAGTGATATTGAACCTTTCAATTTTACAATCTTGTGGGTTAGGGAGAATAATTGGAGGAGGAGGAGGAAGTGAAGCATGATTTCTTGTTCCTCGATCGAATCGTGGAATATCATCTTCATGTGGAATGCTTGTTCCACGGGATTTGAGAAGACCATAGTTGTCGAACTTTGACATCGGGAGAAAAACGAATTCAAGTTAGTTGATTGATTGAGTCCCTGGTAAATCACCCAAATGAAATTCCAAGGCTAGGACCCAACACAATATCCTACAACTCGGGAGAGGGATGTCGTAACCCAAATTGCAGAACATTTGAAGGTAATTGAATGACGATTCACTAATTTCCACCATGAAAAACGGAAAATAATTTTAAGTTCTAAATCTATGAAAACTCCTAGATCCTTTGAGATTCATTGAACATTTCAATGGCATGTTTAAATCTCGATATGCCCCTCTTGTTTGTGACTGGGATGCCGAGGATCACAAAGCAGGTGTGAATAACCATGCAAACTACATGGTGCCCTCACATGTTACAATCACCTATTCGATGTGCCGGTAAACCACACACGCTCCACCGAACTATGACAAACATTGAGTCACCCTTTGCTACCTTTGCTTAGAACCATTTAGTGTGCCGGTAAACCACACACGCTCCACTAACGTCTTCGCAAGGGCACAAAGTGTAATTTCATGGAATTGCATCAATTCACTTTTTGCCTAAGTAACTAAGATTGGGAATTTGAAAAACATTTAGTTACTTTGTATTTCATTATACTTATAATGGAAGGTTTTGTCCTATCCTACCCGTTCGGCTAATGACCCTCCACTAGTCAAGAGTGCGGTGGGTAAGAGTGGATACCCATTCAATCGCCATTTTATAGGCAATTTCCTTAAACACCCCTTATAGACCAGCTTCGTGAATGAGGCCTACTAACGGTAAGACTGACTTTTACTCATACATATATATAATATTAGACTTTTAATGTTATATATAGTATAGGGTGTATTTTATACTTTTAAAATACTATATGGTTAACTTTAACAATTACACTTTTAATTCAATTAAAAATTAACCTAAACCTTTATGGATTTATTAAATCTCTTTTAATTATACTCCTTAATTAATTAATAAAACCATAAGGGTGTGATTTGAACTTTTCAAAACATTACTAGGGTTTTAGAATTTAACATTTCTAATTAAACCTTTAATCAACTTTTAAATTCCAAAACTTGAGGGCAAGTTTTGAAACCTTTTTCAAAACAGTAGGGTTTTAACTATTTAAATTTTAAAACTCCAAAACTTTTAGGTTCGAATTTAAACTATAAAACCTAAAGGGGAAAATATGAAACCTTTCATAACAACAAGGATCAAATAACAAATAATTTTAAATTAACATTTAATCACATAATTATCCATATTTGATTTATTTAATGATTTCTTGCAAAACAATTTATCAATTTACTCAAAATAATTAATCAATTATCTTATAAGGAAACAATTATCTTGTTAATTGATAATTATCTTTAATTAGATCAAGAATATAGTCATATATATCATAAAATCGGATTTATATTGATCTAACATGATAAGGTAACTATCCATATGCAAAAACAACAAGAAATCCCGAGATAAGCATTATCTGAAGCTCGAACTCGCCGAGTACCACACTATACTCGCCGAGTTGCCGTCTACTCGCCGAGTACATTGTGGTACTCGCCGATTTCCTCAGCCATAAAGCCCAAAAAACGATTTTCCAGTTATACAATGCATCAATACAATTGAAACCAAGCTAGGCTCTGATACCACTGTTGGGTTTTAGTCATAAGACATCCTATGTGCTCATACAAACCCTAATGCTTGGATCTAGGTTTCTCTATTGTACATGCTTTGAATCCAAGACTATAAACCCTAATTCTAACATATGGAAATTGACATTAACATATAATTAGGTTTAAGAACATACCTTGATTGTTATGTAGCAATAACAATCACAAATCTCCTTGTATTGACTTTGGAATGCTTAGAGTCACAAGTGTCACTCCTCTAATGGCTCACAAACACCATAAGCAAATGGAGAAGGTATAAAGAGAGAGGTGAGAGGTTAGAATTCGTATCCAGGACCTCTTGGGAAGGGATACCCGAATTCATGACCCTAGGGGTGTTTATATAGGTGTAGAGATAGGGTTTCAGTCATTATCCTTATCTAGTTGATTATCCATTAAGCAACCAATAAGATAATCCTTGAATCCTTATCATACTCGAATTCTAAGGCTTTCCAACCTTAAATTCTTCCACCATATAAATAAGATAATCCTTACCTTATTTTGTAACTATCACATAATTACAAATCAGCCCCTCTAGTTTAATTAATTACATTTGATCACAAAACTAATTCTTAATTAATTATTGACCAATATTAATTAAACAAATATGATTTCTCCTTTAATATATTATTCTTATAACATATTAATAAATCATATTATCCTTTCTCTCTTTATTCATTTCTCCAATCAAGTTGCTTTGGTGAAGGCAACCCAAAAGGACCATGCACCATCGGGTCAAGTACATACCAAAATAGTTATGGACTTAGACACTAATCCAACAAGATAAACATAGTGTGCATGCTTGGAGCATGGGGTGACTATTGTTTTAATTCATGTATTAAGTTGATTGTTCGAAACATTATACAATGAATAAGGTCTAATCATTATGGTAATTAAATAATAAGTGTTATATTTATATTCAAAAGTTTTGAGACCATATTAGATTAGGTTATTCTTGTGTTTCACTTTGCATGTTTTACTTCCCGAATAATAAGATTATTCAAACATCCACAGTCGATCATACTTTCGGAAGTAAGTAGTGAATTAAGATTATCATGAATCCGACTGTAGATTGTCTATGTGCTTAGACATAGCAAATCTTTGATGAAATGTTCATGAGTACTCCTGAAATAGGAATTTGAGTATTGGATTAACTCACACTCAAGTATTACTTCATGGATTTTATCACGAGTAATTTTGAGATGATAATATTATATATTCTTGAAACGAAGACATATGCGTTGTTGTTTACGATACGATTGTGCATTGATAATATGTAAACACATCAGTAACTTGATGTTATAAAACGTATTGTTGTGTGTTGTTGAGTAAATTGTGCAAGCATATGAGTCGAAGTTTATCGGTTCCTTTTATCCTTAATGGGATAAAAGCAATATATGTGGCCCCCTCGATGATTTAGTGATGACACCCTAAGCACTTGGCCAAGACTAGACTGATTTGATTTGTTCGATTAGTCAATCCATGTCTCGTGTCCATGTGGTATCTTGTAGAATGAGGGAATATTTTATCCCTTATCTAAGTACACGTCACAGATAAGATCAGAGTTTGACAGCGGCTTTTGAGAGCTACGGTTGCTAGTTAAATTTTGAAGTCATACTTGCAATAATAGTTGTTAGACTTATCCAAGTGGGAGATTGTTGGATCAGGTTTCTAAGTCCATAACCATAATTGGTATGTACTTGATTTGATATGTAGCATGTTCCTTTTGGGTTGCCTTCACTCATGCAACTTAAGAGGAAGACTAGTGGAGAGAGATAGTAGAATTTATTATGTGAAATAATAAATTGGTACTCAAATGATTTTATTAATATATTATAAGATTAATATATTATTTGGAAATCATATTATTAATTAGTAATTAATCATAAATTAATTTGGCATTAATTTTGGGTTTAAAAGAACTGATTAATAATGGAGGGGTTGTTTTGTAAATCATCGATAGTTATAGAACTGGGCTATTGGACTCCTTAATTAGGAGTGGATGAAATCCTATAGGGAAGCCCTATGGATTTTGTACAAGGCCTCATAAGTAGGAGTCCATGGGATGCTTAAGCCTTAAGCAGGAATTAGGGTTTCCTCCAGAAAACCTAGCAGCCTACAACTATAAAAGGAACCCCACTATATTGAATTTTTTGCCAACGCATTCTAAGAGAAACCCTAGCAGACTTTTCCACCTCTCTCCTCTCATCCTTTGCATTGGGTGTTTGTGACTCCATTAGAGGTGCAACACTTGGGGCACTAAGCTTTCAAGAATCAAGGATCTTCAAGGATTGTTCTTGTTACTGCTATATAACAAGTGACGTATTCTTGTAACCCTATTTTCATTATGAATTTCAAAAATAGTATGCTAGATCTAGGGTTATTGATTTGGTGTTCTATTTGCATGTTCAATTAGTGGAAAACTTAGATCCAAAGCAATTAGGGTTGCATGATCACATAGGAATGTAGATATTCTCAAAGCCCATCAGTTTTTTCTTGGGTTCTTGCAAGCCTTGCAGCCGATGTTAACTCCCTTTCGACACCAGCAATAGCCACAACTGCAGGTGTAGTGCCATAACAACACTAGTCTCCTCCATCGACTGTTGTCTTCTCTCCAATGAGATCCCTCTATTCCATCTCGTCAAACTACAACACGACAGCATATGAATATGTTATCTCGACAACTTATATGAATGCTCTGGTGGATGATTAGGTGCCTCGTGAAGATGGGTTTGTTGGAGGAAGACTTGAGGATGTGCTTACTCAACTTTCAATTTTTTTCGTAATTTGATTCAGGTTTTATTGTGTCTTTTCATATAGGATCGGTGATGTAGGACTGTAAGAAAACTATGTACATGAGAAATATTTTGGGATACTCTATGGAAGGTGGTGAGCGGTATATTTTTGATTTGATTGATGTAAAGGGGTTAGAAATATTAATAGAAGAATTTTTTATCTATTAATATTCAAGGGGCAAGGAAATGGGACAAGCAGTTGAGGTAGTGTAGATTCTAAAATCCCTTGATGCCATGCTTATTACGATGTATGTTTCTCAGAGTATGAAGGGAAAATCTTAGGTGTGGACTTCTATTCTTAGTCAATAGTTTTGGTTGAGGGAGAGGTTAGGTTGATGGGTGACTTTAACAAGTTTCATGACGATTAGGAGAGATTGGGTTTTCACTTTCATCCAGGTGTAAGACCACGTTTAATTAGTTTATAGATGATGTTGATATCCTTGATGTGTTATTATGAGGTCCTCATTGTACATGGTGGGATACACGAGGTTCAAAATTTAGCAACTTTGATCATTTTCTGGTGATCAATGGTGTCTATGGAGTATTTTTGCATTTTCCTGGTATGGTTTTCAAAACAATATTCTAGATCATCGCTTGATTTTGTTGACTGGTCATAGGATGGATTGTGTTCCTATTAGGTACCTTCTTAGTGAACTCATTGCCTGCTCTTATGCTTTTTGACTCGGGTGCGAGTCAGCCTTTTGTATCTCGGTCATTCAGTAGAAATTTTGATATGCCTCTTGGGAGTTAGAAGTTTCATTGCGGGTTCCTATAGCCAATGAACATAGAGCTTCTGCATTGAGCATTTTTCAGGATTGTACCTTAGAGATATTCGAGGCGTCCTACCTGATTGTTCTGATCCCTATCCCTATAGGGGATGTGTGCATGGCAGTAGGGATGAATGGTTGAGCATGTTTTGTGCGATGATTAAATATAAGGTTCAATGGGTGATAGTTCAAACCCCAAGTGAGGGACAACTGATTATTTATAAAGAGGGTGTCAGAGTTGGATCAACCTTTTGTTTTGCTATCAGAGCTCGACAATATGTGCAACATGGGTGCATAGGTTACCTTGCATATGTGGTTGACACTCGGGTTGAGAAGGAGATTTTGGTTTCGGATATGCCAGTAGTCAGAGAGCTCCCAGATGTGTTTCCGTAGGAATTACCAGGTGTGCCTCCTGAGAGACAGGTTGAGTTCAAGATTGATTTGGTCCCCAGTGCGACCCCGATTGCTAAGGCGTCATACCGATTAGCACCACCAGAGATGTAGGATTTGTCCTCCCAGCTTCAAGAGTTGTTGCACAAGCAGTTTATCAGACCGAGCAGTATGCCTTGGGAAGCACCGATCTTGTTTGTGAAGATGAAGTACGGATCTCACCGTATGTGTATTGATTATCGGGAGTTGAACAAGTTAACGGTGAAGAACGGTTACCCAATTCCACGGATTAACGACCTCTTTGATCAGCTACAAGGTGTATCTTGGTTCTCCAATATAAATTTGAGGTCAAGGTATCATCAGATGAGGGTTAGAGAGGACATGGAGAATACAACATTTTAGACTCGTTAAGGTCATTACGAGTTCGTGATGATTCCGTTTGGGTTCACCAATGTGCCTGAGACATTTATGGATTTGATGAACTGAGTGTGCAGGTTGATGATCGATCGATCAATTATTTTTTTCATTGATGATATACTTGTCTATTCTAAGACCAGGGAGCACAACGAGGAACTTCAAGAGCTTCTAGGAGTTTTGAGCCGGGAACAGTTGTATTCCAAGTTCTTGAAGTGTGATTTTTGGTTAGGGGAGGTCTAGTTCTTAGGACACCTCAGTAACCAAAATGAGATTTGAGTTGATCTAGCCAAGATTGAGGCTGTTATGCAGTGGGAGGTCCTGAAGTCTCCCTCAAAGATAAGGAGTTTTTAGGCCAAGATTGAGGATTATGACTACGAGATTTTGTAGAGCCCAAGGAAAGTGAATATAGTTGTTGATGCTTTGAGCCGCCAGTCGGCTAGTTTTTCTGTTGGGAACTTATGTATGAAGTTGTCGATTGATTCACTGCTTTTAGATTTGATTAGGGAGGCTCGGGCCAAGGGAGTCAAGAAGCAAAACTGTAAACATAAGAGAATCGGGGGCTATATTGGTAGGTTTTCTACCGATATTCATGGATTATTGACCCTCTGTGATCGGGTTTGGGAACCAGAATTTGGTGGGATCAAGCAGACAGTGCTGAAGGAGGAACATAAGTCCAGATTTTTGATACACCATGTAGCCACCAATTGAAGGGTTTTGAGCATTCTAACACTCCCAAGGTGTACATGCAACCCTAGAAACCTTGGATCTATGCTTTACTAAGATATATGCAAATTTGATTTTCCAAGGTTCTTAACCTATCTAGCATGGCATGGGGAACTTGAAACATAAAAGCTACTAGGAAAAACATACCTTTCTTGTTGCTTGGATTCCTTAAGAACTTTGTGAGCCTAGCACCCCAAATGTGATGCCTCAAATGTTTCACACAACACCACAACTCTTGGAATAACTTTGAGAGAAGCACACTATCACACAAAATCGGCTAGCCCTCTTGTTCTACACATAGTGCCGATTTTGGTATCCCATTGGGTCCTTTTATAGTGGTGTCACAAGTAGGGTTAAAACATGTAAACCCTAATTGACATGGATTTTGATATTCCATGATCCATGGGTTTATAACCTCCATGGACTATCCATGGAGCACCTTATGGGTTTTAGCCCATTTCAATAAACCATGGATCATTAGCCCACTATATAAGAATGGATGATTTACACAATCAAACCCATATATTTAATTAGTCTCCTTTTGATCACCAAATTAATTCTAAATTAATTATTGATCAATACTAATTAAATAATATTATTAATATATTAGAACTTATAATATATTAATAAACCTTAAGTGTCCTTCCTCTCATTTTGTCTATCTAAGTGTCATGATGCCATGCAACCCAAATGGACCATGCCAACCAGGTCAAGTACATTCCAAAAATAGTTATTAACTTAGACACCAAATCAAACAGTCTCCCACTTGGATATGTCTAATAACTATAACTGCAAGAATGACTTTAGGAACCAATCAACAATCCTAGCTCTTTCAAAGTCTCATGGAACTGAGATGATGATGATACACCATTTAAGATAAGTGATCATATAATCCTTTGCTCTCATGATATCAGCCAGACAAATACATGGAACAATGTCTTACTCATTGTCCAGTAGTTTGTTTCCCGGTTTCCTATTTGTTTGACATAGAACTTAATCAAACACATTAATTTAGTTCTCACCGGGTCCGGTACAAAGGTCAAAACAAAATCATCGAGGGGCCCAGATATCGCTTCTAATCCAAGAAAGAACAGATAAACCTCGACTCATATGCTTGTTCTACAACTTGTTGAATTATACACAAAGGTACGTTTTATAACATCAAGTTACCAATGCATTTTTGTACAATCAATGTATAACCAACTCATAGTCAACAACTCATATCTCTAGGTTTGAAGACTTATATGATATTACCATCTCACGATCACTCGAGATAAATTCCATGAAGTGATACAAGTGAGCAAGGGTTGAATCCAATACTCAGAACTTATGAGCACTCATGAATGTTAGAGAAACTCTTGCTATGTCCAACACATTAGACATCTACAAGCCAACTTCATGACAGTCTTGATTCATATCTACTTCAAACATATGACCGATGTATAGAATTTGAATAATATTATATACCATAACATAATTATTCTGGAAGTCAAAACATGCAAAATGAAATGATAGTAAACGATTGACAAAAGATAGCAACACTTTACTCATAAATAAACAACAACTTTTATTTATCATCGAATGTCAATTACACTTTACAAAATTCAAAAACTATCTAATTTCTAAAACTAATATCATCCTTTAGCCCTATGCGCCTTGCATGCTGAGATGCTTAACCCTACTCAGCCCCTTCGTAAGGGGATCTGTAGGGTTCTCATCCGATGATACCCTCTATGCCACGAGGAGTCCTTATTCTATTCGATGTCTGATGAAATGATATTTTTTGTCGATGTTTCTGGATCTTCCGTGATCCCATGGTTCCTTAGCAAAGGCAACTGCACTTTCACTATCACAAAAAATCTCAATAGGATCCTTTATAGCTGGTACAACTCCAAGGTCTCCAATAAAGTTCTTAGCCATATAGCCTCCTTTGCTGCTATATACTATGATTCGCAAGTTGAATCAGCCAATGTCTCCTGCTTGGAACTTTTTCAAGTAATTGTTCCTCCGTTTAAGGTAAAGACCCAGCCTGACTGAGAGTAGAAATTATCCCTTTCAGGCTAGAAGCTATCATCACTATACCTTACTACTCTCAAGTCATCACTCCCACTGAGGGTATGGACCCAGTCCTTAGTCCTCTGTAGGTACTTGAGAATGTTCTTTACCGTAGTCTAGTGATCCTTGCCAGAGTTCTCCTAATATCTGCTGACCATGCTCAAAGCAAAGGCCACATCAAAACGAGTACAGGTCGTAGCATACATGATCGAGCCTACAGCAGAAGCATACGGTACTCAACTCATCTCAAATATCTAAACCTTTGTACTTGGGCTCTGAGTCTTACTTAGTATGGTGTTATTCTGGATCGGTAACACTCCTTTCTTGGAATCTTGCATGCTGAACCTATTCAGCACCTTATCCAAGTAGGTACTCTATCTAAGTCCAATTAGTCTCTTACTCCCATCTCTCAAAATCCTTATCCCTAGGATATAGGCAACTTCTCCAAGGTCCTTCGTACCGAAACACTTCCCAAGCCAGGACTTCACTTCCTGTAGAGTTGGGATGTCATTTCCTATGAGTAGTATGCCATCCACATACAATACCAAAAATCTAACTATACTCCCACAAGCCTTGACATATTCACAAGATTCATCTTCGCTCCTCGAAAAACCAAACTCTTTGACTTTCTCATCGAAACAAGGATTCCATCAGCGAGGTGCTTGTTTCAATCCTTAGATGGATTTCTCAAGCTTACACACTCTATTAGGGTACTGTGTACTGAAAAAACCCTTTGGCTAACTCATGTAAACATCCTCAGCCAACCTTCCATTAAGGAAATCGGTTTTGACATCCATTTCCCGTATTTCATAATCATGAAATGTAGAAATGGTTAACATAACCCTAATAGACTTAATCTTTGCTACTGGTGAAAAGGTCTCATCATAATCAACTCCCGGAGTTTGAGAAAATGTGACATCCCCATTTTCACAGCCAGAAAAGACCAATTTTGTTTATGCTTTATAAAAATCAGAGTACCTCTTTTAATAAAAATGTTGCGGAATTTGTTTCCCAGTAAAACATGATAATACGTTATCAAAGCATTTCCGAAGAAATGTATTTTTATTCATTTTAAAAACATTAGGATGTCATCATCAATACAGAAACATAAGCATAAACATAACTTACATTCATTATCACTAGTGATTTATATCTCCTTAATCCCTCAGTGTAATGTGACTTCATATCAACACCTGTGATATAAATAAACTGAGTGGGTCAGGTTGGGAAACATGGTGAGTACATAGGGTTTTAAACCCACAATAAGATAATTATTATGTTTAATCATCGAATAGTTAACCTAGTTACCCATACCCATTATCTTCTTAACTCCTAAGGATCTACCCTAAGAATCAACTATTTCTCATTCATTCATTCCTAAGGATTATCCTAAGGAATGGGTATGTAGTCCATCGTTGTCAATGACACAACTGTCAAGCACAGATGCTAGTTCTATCACTTTAGGCACAACTGCCAGTATTGTCCTTCAAGCACAGTTGCTAGAGTTATCTCCTTTATTGATAGTATCATTTTCTAGAGTCCACTCGCAATACATGTCAATTGGTTTTTAGAGTACAGCGGTGAACACATCGTTCACAACACCTACAGGTTTCGAGCCTGCTAGTGTTCCACTGGACTGTCTAGAATAGTTCGTGGTTGTCATCCACACTCTGCTAGATGGTGGGGCCAGCATTTGGGAACATGATTTCTCACATCGTCCACCTATCACTATTACTTCAAGGTCTATATCACCTCTCAACTCATCATCCAACTCATATTTCATCTACCCACGTTTTACCCAACATATTATGTAGATATAAATACATATACGGTTTAAATTATAGAAAACTTGTATAAAATTGTTCATCTAGCATAAATAACAATTATACAGATAATACGCACACATGACACATAGTTTATATAAAATACTTCATATCTATGTGTAAGATGAAAGGGACCATGCACTCACCTGAAAAGTTGGTGACTCGGCACTCGAACAGCACTTCGTTACTCTCAACATAATTTTCCTCGGATAAAACCTAGGATCATTACCACTACAGTTTAGTCTAATGTTCACCGAGACTAATTAATAGTCTAGCTATTATTACTATTATATAAGCGTTAAACAATACTTATATAACCCATAAAAATAGTCCAAATACTTATTATAAGTTCCTAATAACGTTACTATAATTAAATAAAAGTTATACTAAAAATAGCGTAGGCGTAGCTCACTTACAACAGGTTTTATAGAAAACTGTGCTTCGCTTGGAGCAGCGTTTCTGAATCGAAAGACCCTTTTTCTCGTGACTCTGGGAGCCTCGGGGCTTCCTTCGGGTGTTAGGGGGTTTATCTAGGCTTAGGGGGGTTATGGGTGGTAGAGAAAGAAACTAGTAAGAGAAAGAGATAGATTTAGAGTGAGGAAGTCGACAACCTTCACTGCCCTTTTATAGGCGCTCCTCGGACGTACGCTGGGCGTATCGGTCCTCGGACGCGAGGCGTAAGTCGGATAAGATCGGCACTTGGAGAACTCTGGATGGTGCAACGTGGCTCGTTCCTGGACCGCGGAAGACAGCTGAACGCGGGGAGTAACTCCTTCCGATGCGGAGCGTACTTCGCATATCTAGGCTTTCTTCGCACTACGCGGCGCGTTCTCGGCTACACTGGGCGTACCCCTCGCACCCAGCTTCCTGAACTACACTCCCGACTTAAAAAATTAATATCACTCACGTACGGGGTCCGTTTTTGACGTTCTGTATATCCACGCGTAGGTGGGAATTTACTCTACAACTTTCGTTTAGACTCTGACGGCTAATTTTGACTTTATTTTAAATTTTATATTTTTAACCGGCCGGGACAGGATTGGTCCGTTAAAAATCCATAACTTCTTCATCTGACGTCTGTTTTCGTCTGTCTTTTTACTGTTACACTACAATTAATGAGATCTTCGATTCTCGTTTAGGTCATGTCGGCTAGAAACAACTCGATCTAATATTCGAACTTCAGGTTGTACACTACTAAGCTGAAAGTTCGAAAAATCATAACTTTCTCATACGAAGTCAGATTTGGGCGTTCTTTTTACGGACACTCTTGGTTTAATGTATTTTACGACACTCATTTAGATCGCTAAAGCTAAAATTCGTTCTATCATAAATCCACTATTTACACTTCCCGATGCCGTGTCAGTTCCGTCGCGAAACTTTGAAGGGTCATAACTTCTTTGTTATAACTTGGATTTTGGCGTTCTTTATATGTACGGAACCCTTAAGACATATTCTACAACTTATTTAAGATTATTTATTCTAAATAATATTTTGTCGAAAAGTCATTTTTGACGCCTGTTATCTCTAAATAACAAAACATTCGGGCCAAACATTCCTTCAAGAGGAATGTACAACCGCAAACATGAGTTTACGGCCATACACCTCCACCCACCCCCATGGCCAAAAACTCCTCCCTATATAAGGTATATTTGGTCTTCATTTATCATTTTACACACTCCAAGTCTAGACCTCATTTCTCTCTCTACTTCCATCAATTTTCTTCAAGATCCTCAAAGATGTAAGTGTTTCTCCACCTTGATTTGTTGCTACATTCCTTATTCTGGTGATGAATCCATGTTCCTATCTCATTAATCTAATCTTTGACTAGATCTTCATCTCTCAACAAGAACACCAAGAACACACACTAGTTCTTGGTGGCTAAAATCCCACTTCAAGCTTCCTAATAGTAAGTAACTAGTTCCTATGCTTGTTATCTACTATAAATGCTTCCTTTTCACCTATAAATCGACCCAAAAGGCATGAACACGAAGGGTTTACGACCGTAAACCCATGTGTACGGCCGTATACAACTCATGGGCCGTAAACCCTAGTTTTTGGTCAAGAATAGGCCTTAAACTATTCTTTAAGCTATGCATGGGACCTAGAACACTTCCGGGAGGCTAGAAAGGACCTTAAAACACCTCAAATGCACATTTGATCAAGAGTGTATGGCCGCAAACTCCTTGGTCGTACACCCATTGGGCCATTAACCTATGGGTCGTACACTCTTGGGCCGCAAACTCCTTTGGGCCGCAAACCCACGATCGTACACCCCTTTAAGTGGCCGCAAACTTCCCTCTTTCAATCACACGTGGTTCTAACACTTAGTTTCAAGTGTTTCCTAGTCTCTAATGTAATTTCCTTCCATAAATAGTGGATTTATACCCTAATCGAATACATATATGTGTTATTATATGTTAAATAGGATCCGTTTGTGTTCGAGACTTCATTTGACACTCAGCATCCATATCGATCTTCCATTCGAACCCCACGTCAGATAGTGAGTTCAAACCCCTACGCTTTTATGGTTTTAAACGTTTTCAGGGGGAGGATATAGCCAAACATAAAGGTTTTCAATGAGTCAAAACTTATGTAATTTAAACAAATCAACGGTTTTCATAAAACATTTAGATACTTTATCCCTTTTTTATTATGTGGAGAATAAGGGACATTTTCTAAATTTAATTGCATAGTTTTCAGAACAGTTTCACGAACATAACAATCAAACTATAATAGGTATAGTTTGGGGCATTCATTACCAGTTTTACAGATACGAACTACTTACACTGTTAAACATATAAAATAAGGTCGGTTTAGTTGATGATATTCATTACTACATTCAAATAACAAGAGTATAACATTAAATAATTATTTTGAAGTATAATTAGTTATAGTCTACTAAGTATACAAACAGCTTCAAATACGAGAACACGACACATAACAACACGTAAACTAGTGAATACAGGATTGTGAGACATCTCTCCATTGTACCCTTTGGGGTACTGGTTAAATCCTCTACATGCAATATAGCCAGAGTCTCCAGGAGGAAGAGCATGAGATTTTTGAATAAATCTATTCAAGACTGACAATCCCACACCTAAACTGCTAGCTACAGTTAGGCAGACATGCATGGGGTGACAAATATCATACCCTACGATGCCTGAAGAAACGTCGTGGAGGTCATCAGTCATATTAGCATGGTTATATGAACTCACAATAGTATAAATTAACCTATGTTTACGGGATTTTCATTCTTCAATTGTTTTATTTTAATTAATAAACTGCTACACTATACACTGGAGGGTATTCAAGGGATACACCACTTGGTTTTATTTTAAGTAATAAGACTTCAATACATGCTGTAACACCCAAAATCAGAAAGTCCAAGAAAGGAAAGAAAACCATAAGTTAAAGGTTGACTCGTCGAGTCCAGGGAGGAACTCAACAAGTCCGAGCGGGATCCGGATCGAGGAGTAAGAGACCGACGTGGCGAGTCGGAGAATGGACTCGGCGAGTCCAGTCTGAAGAGAGAAACCCTAATCCCGGGGGTTGTACCCTATATAAGGGATGTTATGTCCCTTCCTCAGCCTTTATATCATCCCAGAGAACCTATAAATCCTAGATTTCGTGTGAGCTTCCATCATTTGAGGGAAAATAGCTTTGGAGTAGGGAATCTTTGAAAGGGACTTGAAGATCAAGAGGGTTGCTTCAAAGGAGAGGTGTAGATCCGAGAACTATTTTAGTTTATGATCATCTTGGAGGTAATAAGTTGTTATCTTCCCTCCTTTGCATCTAGATCTATCTTGGTTATGAGTTTTGGGGCTTTTATTCCATGTCCTTGAATCATTTCAAGTTGGAGCCTAAATCTGAAGTTGCTACTTCAGATCTAAGTGTATTTTGGCCTAGAAAATCATAAAGCATTTGTCTTTGGGTTGGTTGTTAAGCCTCCTTGTCTTAAACCCTAGTTTGTAGTGTTTTGAGCCTTGATCTCCTTAGTCATACGTAAAGTTTGCATCTTTACATGGGGAATGGACTTTGGAAGTATGGATCTATGGTTTGGAGCCCCAACATGGCTCGAAAAGCCACTGAATGGATTAAGAACTGAAGCGACTCGACGAGTCACACAGGTGGACTCGGCGAGTTGGATGAAGTTAGGCAGTAACTCGATGAGTTGGAAGAACAACTCGGCGAGTCTGTTGAAGATTGCCTTGGACTCAGCGAGTATGTTCTTGGACTCGGTGAGTCAAGTCGCAAAACCCCAAACCCTTCTAGTTAAGACTCGGATCAGTGAGTTGGGCGAAGACTCAGTGAGTTGGACAGGACAGAACTCAGAAATCAGTAGACTCAGCGAGTCATGGTCTGACTCGGCGAGTTGAGTCGCGAATGAAGGGGTTTCAGAGCTTATGAACTCGACGAGTCAGTAGGTTGACTCGGCGAGTAGGGTCAACCTGGAAGGTTGACTTGTAACGCCTGTGTTTCTGGGCTTGCCATTTTTAGCAATGTAATAGTCTAGGTTAACCTTTGTAACTAAATTTGAAATAATAAAAATGTATTATTTGTGAATTATGTGAATTATGTGATTTATGTGTTTATTTTCTTAATTTTTATAATTTAATGAATTAAGAATAAAATAAGCGTCAAAATTTAAGTGTGAGATAAGCCCGACATCTTTGCATAAAGTTGTAGTGGTCGAAACAAGGATTCCGGAGATATAAGGAATGCCAAAATCCGAGTTATAACGAAGAAGTTATGACCTGTCGAAGTTTCGCGACAGAACCGACACGATGCCGAGTGACGTAAAATATGAAATTAAGATAGAGCGATATTTAGCCTTAGCAATCTAAACGAAAGTCGTAGATTTCGTTAAACCGAGAGTGTGCATAAAAGGAACGCCCAAATCTGACTTCGTATGAGGAAGTTATGATTTTTCTAAGTTTCGACTTAGCAGTATGCAGCCCGAATACTCGATTTGAGATCGAGCGGTTTTTAGCCGAAACAATCTAAATGAGAATCAAAGATCTCATTGTTAGTAGCGAAACGATGAAAAGTTAGGCGAGAACGGACATCAGATGAAGAAGTTATGAATTTATAACGAAGTTTTTCTGTCCCGGCCTTCTAAAAATAAATAATAAAAATAAAAGTCAAAATTAGCCAATGGAGTCTAAATGAAAGTTGTAGAGTATGGTCTGACCTTCACGTGGATATAAAGAACGTCGAAAACGGAGCTCGTGTGCGAAAGTTACGCAATTTAGAAAATTGACAAGTCAATTACGCCTCGCGTAATTTGAGTACGCCCCGCGTACTCAGTCGGATGCAACTTGTCTGACCAATACTCGAGTGCCACCAGTCGACGCACGCAGTGACGTCAAAGTACGCCCCGCGTAACCCGAGTACGCCCCGCGTAATTTGAGTACGCCCCGCGTAATCCCAGACCCAGCAGCCTATAAATAGAACTCGAATTCAGCCATTTTCTCTTGTTCAAACTCTTCTTTCTCTCTAAGTTTTGCCTCGTTTTGCGTGCCGTTTATACCCCGAAGCCCCGGTAATATTCTTGAGCCCCGAAGCAAGATCCGAAGCCCCGAGAATCCCGAAGAGCGTTAATCCCGAGCCGAAACGCTGCCCGCGAGGAGCCCGGTTTTGTGAAGATCTTCCAGATCTACGGAGAAACACCTCTTCTACAAGCCGTAGTGCTGCCCGATCATCTTCTGATCAAGTGAGTGTGTAGTTACTTTCATTCCAACACAATATTATGAAGTATTTCCTATAAAATACGTGCTATGTGTATATATTTGGTTGTTATACGTGTGAGTGTATACTCACTCTCTTCCATCTTATAGATCTGAAGTATTCTCTATGAAATACGTGTTATGTGTGTATGCCTCATCTGTTATGTGAAAAATGTTTTGATTGAGCATGCTATACAGGTTTTGAAACTACGTATAAAAATGTATATTTTATCTACTAATATGTTGGGTAGAATATGGGTAGATAGTTGATGTGTAATAAACAGATGAGAGGCCTCGATGTTGTTTTGATCCAGTCATCTAGCGGAATTTAGATGACGACCACGGACTTTTCTAGACAGTCCAGTGGAACGCTAGCAGGCTCATAACCTGTAGGTGTTAATGAACTTGGGTGTTCATTCGCTGTATTCCATCCCCCCCATGGTTGCCTTATTTGACTTATATTGCTGAGGAACCCCCGAAGCATGTGTAGTCGCCCCGATGAAATATTCTTAGACTAGGTCCCTTGTGTTAGTTATTTTAGGGACATAAAGTGAGAATAACGGGAATGGGTAACTGGGTTATTGTTGGTTGATAATAATTAATTTAATTATTTATTGTGGGTTGAAAACCCTATATGCTCACCAGGCTCCCAAGCCTGACCCACTCAGTTGATTTATTTTACAGGAAGTGGCGCAAGAGCTTAAGATGGGCGAACATCAAGTTGTTTTGTTTACAAGTCTGTATATGTATATATTTGTTGAAAGACTTGTAATGCTATCGTTTATGCTTTATGATCTGTATCGGAACATGATATCCCAACTTTTGATTATGAAATGAAATCATATTTCTTTATGAAATGTTTTGATAAATATCTATTTTATCATGTTTTGTTTTTGGGAACAAATTCCGCATCTCATTTAAAATTAAAAGGATTTACTCTGAAAATTATTTTAAAAAGCATAAATGAAATCGGTCTTTTCGGGCCGAGATTTTGGGGATGTCACAGTTGACTGTGACCAGGACTTTGACTTTGACCAGAGTTGGTTTAGATGACTTTTCAAGGACTGTCAGACTAAGTATCATTTTGATATTGGTAGCTCAGAGAGCTAGAGGAGCAGCGGTTCAGAAGGTTTCCAGTTAGCAGCCAGAGGGTTATCAGCAGAGCTCAGCAGTTCAGGTGAGCTTTCCTTCCAGTAGGAACGGGTCTAAGGCCACAATGCCGACCCGTTTAGCTAGTAGTAGTCTCCGGACTTTGGTCTGATGCAGTAGTTAGTATGTTGATGCCTTCGTGGCTCAGATAGGAATTATGTGTTATGTGTTCCGGGCTACGGCCCGATGTACTATGCAGTATATGTGTTCATGCTAGTTGATATGTTTATGTTATGCTATGTTCAGTTAGTTCCGGACTTTGGTCCGATGCAGTTAGTCCGGGCTTCGGCCCAATGCAGTTTCCGGACTACGATCCGATGCAGAGGACAAGGTCCCAGTTAGTCCGGGCTTCGGCTCGATGCAGTTTACGGACTTTGGTCCGATGCAGGGGACAAGGTCCCAGTTAGTCCGGGTTTCAGCCCGATGCAGTTTCCGTACTTCGGTCCGATGCAGGGGGAAAGGCCCCAGTAGGTGCTTTATATGTTATTGTATGGTATGTGGTAGATTGGGGGAGCCCACTAAGCTTCGTGCTTAAGTTTTCAGTTTTGGTTTCAGGTATTCAGTTTTCAAAAGAGGAGCTCGGGAAGATTGCAGTGCACACACCATAGCTAGTCAGCCTGGGATGTTTTACTCTGATAATAAGATTATGTTTTGGATTAATACTCGAAAATTATGTTATGACTTATGATGTGGTTTTTATAAATATGGTTTTAATAATATTTTTAAAAGAAATTTTTAGTAGTGATTTTCGGGTCGTTATAAGTTGGTATCAGAGCCTTGGTTTGAGGAATTCGGACCCACTTGAGAGTGTGCCTGGACTCAAACTCAGGAAACGGTAAAAAGGTTTTCAAAAGAAAAAACATTTTCAAAAGGAATTTTTGGTAAAAAGGAGTTTGAGAAAAGAAAAGAGTTTTAGAAAAGCGAAAAAAAAAAAAAAAAAAAAACTTGAAAAGAGAAAAAGGGTGTGGTGCATGCAATCAGCCGAGTTCAAGTAAGTACTCCTAAATTACCCATAGAAGTTTACGATTATCAGTTTCAGTTTTTGTTCCAGTTTGAGTTTGAGTTTGAGTTTCAGTAGAACAACATGCTAGTATAGGACTAAGGATCTAGCAGGATGCCTTATGTGTCTGGTTATGTGTTTCAGCCTTATGAGAATTGCATGCTAGTATTGAGTAGACAGCAGTAGGATAGCCTGTTTAGGTTATGCCTAATAATATGAGTTCAACATTGTATGCTAGTACAGTTTCTTGATGATGAGAGTAGTTTACATCAGTATGTTTCCTTTATCCGAATGTTGCTTGCTCTGTGCTTAGTGGGACATTGAGTGATGTGAGTTAGCCATTAGGTGAATACGTCACATCACATGTGATCAGGGTTGAATAATCTTAGAGTGCTAGATTTGGCCGTATTGCACAGCTCTTGTCTGAGTCTAACCGTTGTGGGGACGAGTCTTATACTCGAAGGATTATCTGAGACTCGTCACATGTGATGGTATTCAGGTGGTGGCTAATTGGCATTATGAGGAGGCCTTCAGCAGTTGAGGACTGTTTGGATGGAGTCAGAGGTTCCCTAGGGCAAGCCTAGGATGAGAGTAGCAAAGATTAGCAGTAGAGAAAAGGGACTTGGTGGAGTTGAGGTAACTCTTGAGGAAAGTACGGATAAATGTGGAAGGTAATATCGGTCTGTACTACTGAAAGCAGAGGATCCGTACTCGATTCAAGAGGGGCCGAGGCAAAACCAGGGAGCTAGTAGAGGGTGTGAGTGGACCTTCAGCAGCAGTGTGTATTGATTAGTTTTGTAATGTGTTTCCAGCATGGTGACATTGCACGAGATATCAGTTGGCAGTTCAGGTGTCGGGGAGGGATCTGGCTCAGGCTCTAGAGCCGGACAGTTTGATGGTCAGATGAGGGATTTCATCTCCGCAGAGATTATGCGCAACATCATTGATCAGACTCCCGTGATATTTGGTTCAGTTAGGGAGTCCATTATGGAGCTTTTGGACAGTCGTCTTGAGGCCTTTAGGGCCGTGATAGTTTCAGGGCAGTTTGGGGATTGTCTAGAGCCTGATTCTTATGGAGTTTAGGGATCCATCAGGGAGGGAGATCCCACTTATAGCTCTTTCCATCAAGGGACGGGAGTGAGCGGGGCACCCTGTCTCCAGGAGAGACCTCTGTACGATTGGATAGTCAAGGAGGTTGCACGAGCCATTCGTGAGGAGCTACCCAACATCGTTAGATGAGTCACTGGTAGGTTGACCACGAAGCTCCAAGATCAACCAGCAGTTGTTCAGACGATGGATGGGGTCGATGAGGTAACGCATGAGTGTGAGTCAGGCAGAGATTCGGAAAGGAAGAGGAAAACGGATGAGACTCAGGTAGCCACATGTTCGGGCAAGAGGCCTAAGGGGTCGGATTCGAGATTGAGGGACTATCAGAGCCACAGTCGATGCGGGAAGTGTGGTAGGATGCACGAGGGTACGTCCAGGCGTAGAAGTGGTGGTGATGTTGGATATTTCGAGTACGGTCGGATTGGCCATTTTAGCTGAGATTGTATTGTTACCATCGATCAGGGGCTTGATCCGATATGTTTCTGTTGTATTTAGAGGGGCCACAAGAAGGCTCACTGTCCGAGTTTGTATTCAGCAGGGCAGGTGCCAGCTCCTGCCCCTGGGACTTCGAGAACCACCAGCGGACATCCGGGGTCGGGTAAGGGCGCCCACGGCTCGGAGCCGAGTATTCCGGTTGATTTCAGCAAGGAATCAAGCAGCACCGAATGATGGGGGTACGTATCTTTTACCTTCTTGTCAATTGTTATTCATGATATTATTGTTATGTTGCTGCATTGATATCAATAAGCATATATGTTAGGGTATCATATTACCTGCCTATGGTTATGTTATATGCCATTTGCATACCTTGGAATTAGAATGGTAAATTGGAGGTTGTCCCCTCTAGATCAGGTTACTTCAGATGCTGTGACTGCAGCATGTGTGTGTAAGATTCAGTAGTGCCTCACTACTTTCGGAAGATGTCATTCGGGTATTGATCAGTTATATCCTCAATAGCGATGATTTAAAGTTTCTAGTGAAGTAGCTAACAGATAGTAGGGAAGTGAGTTGGAGATGTTTACCCTGAACGCAAGTTCTCAGGATGCAGTCACTAAAGCAAATACAGTGAAGGGTTGAAGAGTCCTCTATTAGTTAAGCAGGAATGGTTCGGATGAGGTAAGGGTTAGTTGGAGCGCCAACAGAGGTAAACGTGGGTGGGCAACGGATTGCCTTTTTCATGTAAGGAAGGTTGGGGAATCCTTTCGACCAGTGAGCAGTAAGGAGTTAGCCGGATCTAAGTGGGGGAGAACGCTCCGAGTATACAAGGGTAAGAGTGCGCATATCCAGAATCAGTACGCAGCCTCTGAGAAGAAAATATAGTAGCAACGATTGATGGATTGAGGAGTTCAGGATTAGGAGTTTGAGGAACTTCCCAACAGTTAGTTCATGTATTTGAGATGGTTAGTACCTGGTTGGGAATTTAGGTTGGAGGACCGCCTGTAGGGCTCTAGTGAATCGGAATGAGGATCTTGAGAACAGTTAGCAAAACATGCTTCCGTGTTAGTAGTCACTAGCAGAGACGGCATGTAGAGCATCGCAGAGCGGCAGGAAAGCCAATTTTTTTTCAGTAGCAGTCAGATAGTAGTAGAGTGTTGTAAGTCTGCGGGGGTAGCTATAGCATTCACAAGCATTCAGATAGTAGTAGAGTGTTGTAAGTCTGCGGGGGTAGCCATAGCATTCACTAGCAGTCAGATAGTGGTAGAGTGTTGTAAGTCTGCGGCGGTAGCCGTAGCATTCACTAGCAGTTAGATAGTAGTAGAGTGTTGTAAGTCTACGGGGGTAGCCGTATCATTCACTAGTAATCAGATAGTGGTAGAGTGTTGTAAGTCTGCGGGGGTAGCCGTAGCATTCACTAGCAGCAAGATAGTATTAGAGAGTTGTAAGTCTGCGGGTGTAGCTATAGCATTTATCAGGATGGTAGGCAGCATGAGTGCGTTGTTTAGATGTGGGGGAAGCAGTAGTTCCCACCAGTTCAGGTGCAGCAGTGAGGATATGGGAATCCACGGGTAAGATTTCGTATTTCCCAAATGGTTCAGTTATGGTTAAGTAGGCGATTTGTCAGTAGATCGTCACCTTAGTTATGAGATCGGGGAAGCAGTGAACCGCTTGGGTTCGTGTATGTTATGGGCTACCATTAGTCTGAGATCCATCATTTTAGTCTTGGATTTGATGATGTTAGGATTCGGCGTGGACCCGGTCGGTTGGATCGGGAGGTTGTTGGAGTCACAGTGTCAGGATAACTAGTGGAAACTAGTTCCAGAGAAAGATTCCGTTCAGAAGTTGTGGGAGCAACTAAGTGAGGAGTCCTTGGACTCCACAGTTGAGTTGGAACTCGGTGTTGCAGATAACCGACGAATGATTGGAGACCAAGAAGGTCTTGAGATATTTTGGGAAGCAGCCATATAACAGTTCAGTGTTTTAGTCAGTTCAGTGTTTCGTGCAGTTCAGTGTTCCAGGCAGTTCAATGTTTCAGGCAGTTCAGTGTTTCGTGCAGTTCAGTGTTCCAGGCAGTTCAGTGTTCCAGGCAGTTCCGTGTTTCAGGCAGTTCGG
Source organism: Lactuca saligna (assembly GCF_052625555.1). Classification (NCBI taxonomy): domain Eukaryota; kingdom Viridiplantae; phylum Streptophyta; class Magnoliopsida; order Asterales; family Asteraceae; genus Lactuca; species Lactuca saligna. Next base: position 63,370,878 of record NC_136425.1, read on the forward strand.
TGTTTCAGGCAGTTTGGTGTTTCAGGCAGTTTAGTGTTGTAGGTAGTTCAGTGTTTCAGTTAGTTTCAATGTGATGGCCAGTATTAGTATTTGTGTTGGAATGCAAGTGCTGACGGTATAGTTGGTCGATTTGAAATGGTAAGTCCCTCTCAGCAGGATCAGTTGAGTCTTCTGCCAAGTATAAGTAATCAGCATGGATAATTGAGCAGATAGCCTTCCTTTCAGGGTGGAAGATTCGAGTTATTGAAAGTTAAGTAGTTAGATGAGAGATAAGCAGGCTGGTTCCAACAACATCAATTCAGTATGAGTGGCAGAGTGGATAGAATAGTTATAGATAGTTGAAGTACCTTCAGAAGTCGCTGGAAGCGACTGGGAGATTGCAATGGGGTGTAGTACCTAGTAGGAGTCCGGTAACCCAGATATGGATACATCAGTAGGCACCAGGGTGGTCTTAGTGCATCCGGTAGGTGGATGAGGGGCAACAGAATTTTCAATCAGAGACAGTAACAATAAGGGAAGTATGGTAAGAGGCAGCACGTTGACAGAGGTTGCTACGCCCCTCATAGCAGGGTTGGATAATCTCATAGGGGAGGGTTTGACCTTGTTGCATAGCGCTCGTATGAGTCTTAACCGTTGCAGGGATGAATCTTTCATTCAAAGGATTATCTAATCCATTCGTTGGGACGGGTGCTCAGCACTAAGTTATGGAAATAAGAAGCATTTTGTATGTCCCAACAGTAGTGAACAGCACTGAGAGTGGCTGGTGTGATGGACAAAACGGTTAGAGTCACCAGGCAGGGTGTTGGAAGCGATTTGCAGGTCAGTTGGACATCGCGAATTTCAAGGATGAAATTTAGTTTAAATGGGGGAGAGTTGTAACACCCAAAATCAGAAAGTCCAAGAAAGGAAAGAAAACCATAAGTTGAAGGGTCGATTCGTCGAGTCCAGGGAGGAACTCGAGGAGTCCGAGTGGGATCCGGATCGAGGAGTAAGAGACCGACTCGGCGATTCGGATAATGGACTCAGCGAGTCCGGTCTGAAGAGAGAAACCCTAATCCCGGAGTTGTATCCTATATAAGGGATGTTACGTTCCTTCCTTAGCCTCTATATCATCCCAGAGAACCTGTAAATCCTAGATTTCGTGTGAGCTTCAATCATTTGAGGGAAAATAGCTTTGGAGTAGGGAATCTTTGAAAGGGACTTGAAGATCAAGAGGGTTTCTTCAAAGGAGAGGTGTAGATCCGAGAACTATTTCAGTTTGTGCCCATATTGGAGGTAATAAGCTGTTATCTTCCCTCCTTTACATCTAGATCTATCTTGGTTATGAGTTTTGGGGCTTTTATGCCATGTCCTTGAATCATTTCAAGTTGGAGCCCAAATATGAAGTTGCTACTTCAGATCTAAGTGTATTCTGGCCTAGAAACTCATAAAGCATCTGTCTTTGGGTTGGTTGGTAAGCCTCCTTGTCTTAAACCCTATTTTGTAGTGTTTTGAGCCTTGATCTCCTTAGTTATACGTAAAGTTTGCATCTTTACATGGGGAATGGACTTTAGAAGTATGGATCTATGGTTTGGAAACCCTGCATGGCTCGAAAAGCCACTGAATGGATTAAGAACTGAAGCGACTCGGCGAGTCACATGGGCGGACTCGACGAGTTGGATGAAGTTAGGCAGTAACTCGATGAGTTGGAAGAACAACTCAGCGATTCTGTTGAAGATTGCCTTGGACTCGACGAGTCAAGTCGCAAAACCCCAAACCCTTCTAGTTAAGACTCGGATCAGTGAGTTGGACAGGACAGAACTCAGAAATCAGTAGACTCGGCGAGTCATGGTCTGACTCGGCGAGTTGAGTCGCGAATGAAGGGGCTTCAGAGCTTATGAACTCGACGAGTCAGTAGGCTGACTCGGCGAGTAGGGTCAACCTGGAAGGTTGACTGTGACCAGGACTTTGACTTTGACCAGAGTTGGCTTAGTTGACTTTTCAAGGACTGTCAGACTAAGTATCATTTTGATATTGGTAGCTCAGAGAGCTAGAGGAGCAGCGGCTCGGAAGGTTTCCAGTTAGCAGCCAGAGGGTTATCAGCAGAGCTCAGCAGTTCAGGTGAGTTTTCCTTCCAGTAGGAACGGGTCTAAGCCCACAATGCTGGCCCGTTTAGCTAGTAGTAGTTTTCGGACTTTGGTCTGATGCAGTAGTTAGTATGTTGATGCCTTCGTGGCTCATACAGGAATTATGTGTTATGTGCTTCGGGCTACGGCCCGATGTAGTATGCAGTATATGTGTTCATGTTAGTTGATATGTTTATGTTATGCTACGTTCAGTTAGTTCCGAACTTCGGTCCGATGCAGTTAGTCCGGGCTTCGGTCCGATGCAGTTTCCGGACTACGGTCTGATGCAGGGGACAAGGTCCCAGTTAGTCCGGGCTTTGGCCGGATGCAGTTTCTGGACTTCGGTCTGATGCAGGGGACAAGGTCATAGTTAGTTCGGGTTTCAGCCCGATGCAGTTTCCGAACTTTGGTCTGATGCAGGGGGCACGGCCCCAGTAGGTGCTTTATATGTTATTGTATGGTATGTGGTAGATTGGAGGAGCTCACTAAGCTTCGTGCTTATAGTTTTCAATTTTGGTTTCAGGTATTCAGTTTTCAAAAGAGGAGCTTGGGAACATTGCAGTGCATACACCATAGCTAGTCAGTCTGGGATGTTTTACTCTGATAATAAGATTAGGTTTTGGATTAATACTCGAAAATTATGTTATGACTTATGATGTGGTTTTTATAAATATCGTTTTAGTAATGTTTTTAAAAGAAATTTTTAGTAGTGATTTTTGGGTTGTTACACATACTGGTGGTAGCCAGGGTTTTCAAACAAAACATACACTACATACTGGTGGTAGCCAGGGTGTCAAACAGAATACACACTATTTACTGGTGGTGGCCAGGGTTTTCAAACATACTATTCAAACGGTAACAAACAAACATGTTAAACAATATTGGATTTTCTTGGAAAGCATGCATACATTTTCCAAACTCGATAACATTGGTTTTTACTATGAAACATTCTTATGAACTCAACAACTTTATGCTGATACATTTTCAAAAATCGCTTGTATTCTCAGGACAACAGTAGACAGGTACTCTTGCCAGCGTTTGAGAAGACGGAGCTTTCAGAGTCACATCTTTTACTGATTATACTTTTGATTTATACAAACTTTGTATCAAACAAGATGTAAATATTCATATTATATTGTAATGGTTGTTTTTACTTTGATTACTATGATGCAATTGTTGTGATACTATACATGACGTCCTCTACCCCCAGATGTTTCCGCCGTTTGTTTTACGGTTTGGGGGTGTGACACATTTCTATCTACAAGCAACTATCTCGATACCTATACTGATCGCCTTGATTATCTTCTATTTCAATCTTCCGGTTTAAGTCAGATGCTACATCGAAATTGGTTTTCTGAATGATGTAACATACTCATCGTAGTCGGACTTAATTTGATATGACCACTAGGGTCGGAATAACAATCATCTTCTTATTCATTACCGAAACGATGGTAACGACATATTTAAATAAAACGGTATAAATTACTAGCTTCTTGGTAACCTTGTGACTTTCCCCGATCCAAGTGTGAGTCTTGTGCTTTCGGTAGTATAGGACTCTACTACCATTCACACCTACTCAAACTCGTCCCAAGTATTGTCTCACAGTTTTCCAAGTCACCATACAAGAAAATCACATAATAGTTTAACACACCAGATAACAAATCGAAGGTTTTTTTATTTCTTGAAACTATTACATAGGTGTTCAAGTTCAAACCTAGACTATGCCTCTAATAGGCTAAATCACATGATACTATAACTTGATCTTTGGATATGAAGTCCTCATCATTGATTCCTCGCGTTGTTATCTATTTCGTTGAGGATCATGTGCAATGCTCTTGCTTTTAGTCTTGGCGGCACATTTGGCCTTGTAGCCCCTTCTCTCTTTAGGAAGTATTGCTTGAAGTGCCCTTCCTTATTACATTCATAACATACCCTTTTGTTGAATGTACATTCATTGGCGTAATGCCCATGCTTTCCACACTTGAAACAAGTCACCTCCTCACCACATTTTCCTAAGAGTTTTTTCTCACACTTATCACACCATCTTGCTTCGCCTCTTCCTCCTCCTCCATACTTCGAGAACTTACTTTCCTTGTTGGTCCTTGAAGATCCTTTAAACTTCCTCTTTTCTCCTACCTTATCTTTTTCTAGACCCCTTTCTCTTATCTAGGTCTCTATATTCTTAGCTGCTCTAACGACTATTTTCAAAGTAGTTATCATTTTGACCATTGGACCAAAGTCTGCGGGTAGTCCGTTAGCGAACCTATCTATCTTGGAGAGTTCAGTAGGCACCAAGTAGGGAAATATCTTCATCTTCTCAGTGAATATGGTGGCATACTCATCAACACTCATCTTCCATTTCTTCAGGTTCTGAAACTCGTTGTGTAGATCTATCAAATCTATCTCTGAGCAGTACTGAATTTTTAATTGCTCTGTAAATGCTTCCCAAGACATTCATATGGCTTCTCCTCGTGACAATGTAGCTTCTAGAAACTTCCACCAACTTAACACTCCGGTCTTTAGTTGTCTGACTGCAAAGACTGTCTTTTTCTTATCGCTGTAGTCACAGCTCTCAAATACCATCTCCAACTTGGAGATCCAGTCCATAATTTCCACTAGTTTTGGGCTTCCAGAGAGACTCGGTGGTGTTGCACCCAAGAAATCCGTATACATCCGCCCATCCTTGTCATTTCCTTTCTCCTAGCCATTCCTCCTTACCCCTTAGGTTTCAACTTGACTCACAGTACGACTATAATTTCCTTTCTCCGATTGTTCAACGATCAACTCAGGTTGCACAATAGGCACCGTAGATTCATCCCTTTTTTCGTGCAACATATGCCTCGTCTCTTCTCCTTGCTCAGCCAGCATAGCCCGAATCATGGCTTGTACTCCAGCCATTGTAATTGGCTCAGGAGTGGCTACTACAATAGGTATTTGCGCAATAACTGGTTGTTGAGGCAGTTGATTTCTATTTCCATTCGTGTTTCCACTTTTGGTTCTTGCCATTTCGTTCTATACACCAAATCAGACGTTCAGTGCGAAACGAAGATAATTAAGATGGGAAAGATTTTATCTACGATCGGCGTGTAAATCTCCCTATTGCTCCGAAAAGTTACATGCCAGTTCTAATATCGTATTTAAACGTTTAGAAGTCTGAACACGTCAAGTTTCCCGATCCGGTCGACAATAGACCATAGATCCAATCATACATTTAGCATCATAAAACATCATAAATCATTTAACACATAAAATCATGTTAGGCGTTTTCCCTAAATAAGCTAGTGCTTGTGTCTATCCAGGTGTATTACCTAAGACACACTCCTCACAATGATGGCTTAGCATTCTAATTTTAAGTCTAGAAATAAATCCATATTCCTAGTTCACTTAAACTAATGCTCTGATACCAACTGCGACATCCACATTTTCACAGCCAGAAAATATCGATTTTGTTTATGCTTTATAAAAATCAGAGTACATTTTTTAATAAAAATGTTATGGATTTTGTTCCCAGTAAAACATGATAAATACATTATCAAAGCATTTCCGAAGAAATGTATTTTTATTCATTTTAAAAACATTGGGATGTCATCGTCAATAGAGAAACATAAGCATAAAAAGAACTTACATTCATTATCACTAGTGATTTATATCTCCTTAATCTCTCAGTGTAATGTGACTTCATATCAAAACCTATGATATAAATAAACTGAGTGGGTCAAGTTGGGAAACTTGGTGAGTACATAGAGTTTACAACCCATAATAATAGAATTATTATGTTTAATCATCGAACAGTTAACCCAATTACCCATCCCCATTATCTTCTTTACTCTTAAGGATCTACCGTAAGAATCAAATATTTCTCATTCATTCATTCCTAAGGATTATACTAAGGAATGGGTACGAAGTCCATCATTTTCAATGACACAGCTCTGAAGCATAGCTGCTAGTTCTATCAACTTAGACGCAACTGCCAGAATTGTGACATTCTATATGAGGCGCCACTGCCAGTATTGTCCTTCGAGCACAGCTACTAGGGTTATCTCCTTTATTGACAGAATCATTTTCTAGAGTCCACTCGCAATACATGTCAATGGGTTTTTAGAGTACAGCGGTGAACACAACGTTCACAACACCTACAGGTTGTGAGGCTGCTAGTGTTCCACTTGACTGTCTAGAATAGTCTGTGGTTGTCATCCACACTCTGCTAGATGACGGGGCCAGCATTTGGGAACACGACTTCTCACATCGTCCACCTCCCACCATTACTTCATGGTCTATATCACCTCTCAACTCATCATCCAACTCATATTTCATCTACCCACGTTTTACCCAACATATTATGTAGATATAAATACATGTATGGTTTAAATCATAGAAAACTTGTATAAAAGCTTTCATCTAGCATAAATAACAGTTAGACAAATAATACGCCCACATAACACCTAGTTTATATAAAATACTTCATATCTATGTGTAAGATGAAAGGGACCATGCACTCACCTGAGAAGGTGGTGACTCGGCACTCGAACAACACCTCGTTACTCTCAACACAATTTTCCTCGGATAAAACCTAGTATCATTACCACTAGAGATTAGTCTAATATTCACCGAGACTAATTAATAGTCTAGCTATTATTACTATTATATAAGCGTTAAACAATACTTATATAACCCATAATAATAGTCCAAGTACTTATTATAAGTTCCTAATAACATTACTATAATTAAATAAAAGCAATAATAAAAATAGCGTATGTGTAGCTCACTTACAACGGGTTTTATAGAAAGTCGGGCTTCACTTAGAGCAGCGTTTCCGAACCGAAAGACCCTTTTTCTCAGGACTTTGGGAGCCTCGAGGATTCCTTCGGGTGTTAGGGGGTTTACCTAGGCTTAGGGGGGTTATGGGTGGTAGAGAGAGAAACTAGTGAGAGAAAGAGGTGGATTTGGAGTAAGGAAGTCGGCAGCCTTCGCTGCCCTTTTATAGGTGCTCCTCGGACGTACGTTGGGCGTACCAGTCCTCGGATGCAGGTCGTAAGTCGAATAAGATCAGCATTTGGCGAACTCCGGATGGTCCGACGTGGCTCGTTCCTGGACCATGGAAGATAGCTGAACGTTGGGCGTAACTCCTTCCGGCGTGGAGCATACTTCACATCTCCAGGCTTTCTTCGGACTACGCGACGCGTTCTCGGATACGTTGGGCGTACCCATCGCACCCAGCTTCGTGAATTGCACTCCCAACTTCAAAAATTCATATCTTTCGTGTACGGGATCCATTTTCGACGTTCTTTATATCCACACATAGGCGGGAACGTACTCTACAACTTCCGTTTAGACTCTGTCGGCTAATTTTGACTTTATTTTAAATTTTATATTTTTAGCAGACCGAGACAGGATTGGTCCGTTAAAAATCCATAACTTCTTCATCCAACGTCCGTTTTCGTCTGTCTTTTTACCGTTACACTTCTATTAACGAGATCTCCGATTCTTATTTAGGTCGTGTCGGCTAGAAACCGCTCGATCTAATATTTGAACTTCGGGTTGTACACTGTTAAGCTGAAACTTCGAAAAATCATAATTTCCTCATACCAAGTCAGATTTGGGCGTTCTTTTTAAGGACGCTCTTGGTTTAACGTATTCTACGACTTTCGTTTATATCGCTATAGCTAAAATTCGTTCTATAGTAAATTGAATTTTTACGCTTCCCGGTGTCGTGCCGGTTCCGTCGCGAAACTTTGACATGTCACAACTTCTTCGTTATAACTCGGATTTCAGCGTTCTTTATATGTACGGAACCCTTGAGACATATTCTACAACTTGGTTAAGATTATTTATTCGAAATAATCTTTTGTCAAAAAGTTGTTTTCGACCCCTACTATCTCTAAATTGACTAGCCCGGATCTACGGGCGTTACAGAAAACCCCTTTACAACCAGCCTCACCTTATAAGTGTGTACATTACAATTCATGTCGGTCTTCGTCTTGAAGATCCATTTGCACCCGGTTGTCTTGCGACCTGGCGCATTGTCAACCTAGTTCCAAATTTGATTGTTATACATGGACTAGATCTTTTTGTCCATAGCCTCTTTCCATTTAGCAGCCTCAGGGCCTACCATGGCTTCTGTGTAGTTGTTAGGTTCATGCAGACTTACTGGTGTGTTATCACTGATAAGTGTATCATTTTCCGCAATAATAAGGAAACCATAGTAATGCTCAGGTGCATTCCTAACTCTCGTGGAAAGCCTCAGTAGTACAGACTCGTCAGTCAGATCAATCGGAGTTTCCTCCTCAAGTTGATTGTTAGGGTTTGAGGTTCCTTCACCACTTGACTCTTGAATTTATCCATGGTCAATTTGACTTCCACTGTTTCCTTAGCTTATGAACTCCCTCTCTCTCTCTCTCTCTCTTTCATATACACCATCACAAGGTAATGATTTAAAATACAGAACATTGTCAAAGAAAGCATTAATACCACCTCATTCATTATCAAACAAAATGTAAACCCTTGTTTGTACAAACCATGAAAGGAAATAATATTTCTCTCCATTTCAGACGAGTAACAACATTTATTCAAATCTAATGTTAAACCACTACTTAGCAACAAAGAATAAACTCCAATGTTGGTGACAGGTGAAGCTTTCCTATTCCTCATGATCAAGTTTATCTTCCCATGCTCCACATTCTCACTTCTTTCTAGTCCCTGCAAATCAGAACATATGTGAATACCACAACTTATATCAAGGACCCCAAGAATTAGAATGGGGTGAGGTATTAGACAATATAGTGTAAATACCTGCATGGTTGGGTTTCACTTTCCCATCCTTAACATCTTGCAGGTACTTTGGGCAGTTTCGCTTCCAGTGTGACTTTTCATGTCAATAGAAGCATTCAGCCTCTTTAGGGTTGGCAGAAGGAGTGACAGAACCACCTTCGGTTCTACCTGAAGAGGAGCCATCAATGGACTTTCCCTTGGTACCTGATGCGACATCGACCTCCGGCGAGTCTTCTGGTCTTCTGCTACGGTGGAGATCTGCTAGTCACAATCAGAGAACCGTGTTAGAGCCATCCCAGGGACTGTGCCCCGGGAGCGGACTCTGACGATCAAGTTAGATCAACTGGAAGATCTGAGATGGTGATCCATAGCTAGAGAGAACCATCTTGGTGCTGATGGTGTGGTGGATGATGGCGGCGGGTGACGGCTGAGCCATAGGGAAAGATCCCTCTCCATGGAGGAGGTACTGTTCATTATATAGGGGACAATTAGGTCAATGGGAATTAGGTCAGGCCTTGGGCCAGCCCAATTCAGGCCCACCTAGCAAGGAGCTGGGCAAGGCCGCCCGAAGGCGCCGGGCAGGGCTGGCGGGCATGCACCAGGAAGGGATAAAAAGGGAATGCCAGGCGAGGGAGCGCCTGGCCGGACCGACAGGAGAGTCCCCAACAGGGCTGGCAAGGGAGCACCAGGCAAGGGTGGCAAGGGAACGCCAGGCAGGGTTGACAGGAGCGTGCCAGGCCAGGCTGGCAAACTAGAGCAGCCTAGGCCATGCCAGTGGACCATATCTCATCAAGTCCCCTCAATCTAGTGTTATTGGTATGCGGATAATGACATTGGACTGGACTTAGTCGGATAAACCAACAGGAGAGTCCCCAGCGGGGCTGGTAAGGGAGTCCCCAGCAAGGTTAGCAGGAGCACGCTAGGCCAGGCTGGCGTGCTAGAGCAGTCTGGGCCATGCTAATGGATCATATTTTATCAAGTCCCCCCAGTATGGTGTTATTGGTATGCGACCAATGACATCGGACTGGACTTAGTCAAATAAATTGTGCATCGTCAAGTCCCCCTAGTCTGACGCGATTGGGTTGCTGACAATCGGATCAGACTAGATAAAGCACCAATACATTAAATAACAGAGAGAATGACCGAACCTCGCCCACGAGAGCCATGGGTTGTGCGATGAGCCAAACATTGCTTATGCAGCTTGAGCTGGCTTGGTACTCCTTCACTAAGAGGAGTGTGATCTGTCGGTGCGATGCAACGTAACTATTGTTGGCAGTGTTATGCGGAGCAAAGCTGCTAATAATGTTATTGCAGAGTGGGGCTGGTGTACGAGATCTTTGTCATGGCATTTCCATCGTCTTGGGGGAATGTCATCGATAATTTTCTTCATGAGCATTGATAACCATTCCGAAGGTGTTACTTGCTCGAGCTATTCCAAGTTGGATTCCCCCTAGTCTGATGTGGGCAGCGTAGGTAGCCATATCAGACTATGGTGCATAGGCAAGGTTTTTATGAGAATACCCAGTGAGGTTTTTTGCTATCATAATAGACAACCAGATTAGGAAACGCCTTATTGTTCGTCCGAGCATAGGAAAACCATGTTGATTATAAGAGAAGAGACCCCAAATGTGGTGCTAAGCATGACATAAACTTACGATGTGCAACTTACGATGCACGACGATACGCGAATTATATTGCGTGACTTAGAAGAATAGTCTGGGCTTAGCAGCCAACATTCATGGAGATGTTACACGGGAAAGCATTGAGTGGAACAGATCGAGCTTGGTTGCCAGCGATCGTAGATAAATCACGCGAGAGAGCATCACGTGGAATGGATCGGGCCTGGCTGCTAACGATTGTAGATAAATCACGTGGGAGAGCATCGCGTGGAATGGATCGGGCTTGGCTGCCAGCGATCATAAGTACATCACGCGGGAAAGCATCACGTGGATTCATATAGGCAAAGGTTGAGAGCTTTGAGCCTCGTTGGCAGAGCATGCCATTAATGGAGTCGAGCTGAGAAGCCAGGCGACTCGAGGTGAGGGTACTGAACCTCGCATGCGGAACTTGCCGCTATAATGGAGTCGGGCGACTCGAGGCGAGGGTACTGAACCTTGTATGCGGGGTGTGCCACTATAATGGAGTCGGGTTGAGAAGCCAGAAGACTCAAGGCAAGGGTGATGAACCTTGCATGTGGAGCGTGCCACTATAATGAAGTCGGGCTGAGAAGCCAGGCGACTCGAGGCGAGGGTGCAGAACCTAGCATGCGGAGCTTGCTGCTATAATGGAGCCGGGATGGGGAGCCATGCGACTTAAGGCGAGGTTACTGAGCCTCGCATGCGGAGCTTGCCGCTATTATGGAGTTGGGCTGGGAAGTTGGGCGATTTGAGGTGAGGGTACTGAACCTCGCATGCGGAGCTTGCTGCTATAATGGAGTCGGGCTGAAAAACCAAGCGACTCGAGGCGGGGGTACTGAACCTCGCACGACTGGGCGTAGCACCCTACAATCTATGTGTCTAGCTCATGTGACCAGTTTGGGTTAAAGCGGAATGGTACCTGATGCTTTGCTGCCTCTCTAGTCGTACTAGTAATTGATGCCTCGGTGTCTTGGCTATTTGCGGAGAGCTATGTGGCAGTGCTACTTACATCTTGATAGTGTAGCTACAGTTAAGAGATGCGTAGCGAGGCTGTTGTCAGGAACCGGTCAGCAAGGCCGCTGAGGCCTTGGCAGCGAGCTGCTAGCGATAAGTGAGCAACACGACTATTGAGATTTGGGCAACAAGACTACCGAGAGTTGGACCACGATGCTGCTCTTTCGACCCGAAATACTAATGTCGTCTTAGGAATGCACTATCATGCATAGTATCAACTCTTCATGTACTTTAACTTTGTCCCTTCACACTAAAATCACTTATGCATAGTGTCGCTAATCCTTCTCTCCCCTTCTTTTTTCTTATAGGAGGCAGAGAGAGAGAATGTTGGATGCATAGCCGCTGAAAACTGAGCAATACAACTACTAGAAAGAGTTAGGCGATTCAAGCGGGCCGAGAAGAGTTGGGTAGCACGATCGCTAAGAGCTGGGCAACACAACTGCCGGGAGGCGGGCAATGTTATTGCTGGGAGTTAGGCGACATAATAACTGGGGAATGGGCTTTTTACAGTTGCCGAGCTGGATCTCATGGCTGCTGAGAGCCGGGCGGCGCAACTACTGGGGTTTATTTCAAAATGCTTCACGAGTAGTAGTAACATACTACTATTCTCCACCACCCCTTTTTTTTTGAAACGTTGAGTTGGTTGGATCACATCTTCTGAAATTGGACTTAGCTTGACTGGGTTGGAGCGCACGAGCTTTGATGATTTTTTTTTAAATTCGAGTTGATCCGTGCTACAAAGAGTTTTCTGAGAATATATATTATTGGGCGGGATCACAACACGCAAGCTTTGAGTGGCTGATCAAGTTTTGCCAAATTAGCCTGCATACGAGATGGCCCATAAAAAGCTTAAACGGAGCCCAAGGTGATTTACTGCAGCCTATCGTCCTAATAAAATAATTAGCCAAGTCTAAAATAAAATTTATGGAGCCCACTTGTGGAGTTGTTGCAACCCGTTTGGAACCCAGCTCCCCTTTTTTCTCTCTTTTTTGAGTGAAGCTTGAGGCACACAAGTAAATAGTTATTTCCTATATTAAGAAAATGATCCCATTTATTTATTGAAGCGATGCAAAGAAATGTCGAATTTGATATACGATCCTAAGATAAATCTGTTTGGAACCAACTTACAAAAAATTCAACCCATTTGTGAATTAATGGAGCCCAAATGCAAATCCATAAGCCTAGTTTGTTTGTGGATGTAGTGGATATGAAATACAGAAATAGATATTGTAAGACCGCTATCTTTTTTATTAGCTTTGAGGGTTACATCAACTTTGTTATCTCATTTTGTCGTAAGAAAATGCCAAAGAAAGAGGCGTGTTGGTGAAGACAGGGGTTGCAGTTGAGGCTATTTTGTTGACACTGGAGGCAAGCGGCAATGGTCAGCTGGCGATTTAAGTTCCTCCAGTGGTCGGGGCTCCTGGTGATTACACGCTAGAGTTCGACAGATGCAGGGGAGATTAGATGTGCTACCACAGGTGGCGATTAATGAAACACAGTGGGTCGCGGTATGGTCTGGCGAAGGGTTGCACTGATGGCCTTGCCATCGTCGATTGGAGGCTGGAGCTGCTGGGTCGACGATTGGAGTTGCTCAATTGAAGGTGGAAAAGGATAGCGATGGGTTGAGAAAGCAGGAAAGCAGCCGATGGTAGGGGTGAAAGTCACTGTCGGAGTCGACCTCGATTAGTTGGGGCAACCGGTGATGTTGGTTCTGGCGGTGTTGTGGCTTCAGTCGGTGACAATTAATTGAGCACAGGGAACCAATGATAGCAGCTGGACAATTTTGTTGGGGTTAGAGGTGGCCGGATTTCATCTTTCCGATAGCTTGAGGTTGTACAACTGTGATGATGGCAATGGTGTTCTGTAGTTCCCAATGATTGCGTAGTCCCCGATGGTTGTTGTTGTTGCCTTGTAGATGCATCGATCGGAGGAGGTGATCGTTCCACTGGTGGGCGAGTAGTCTAGGGATTGCTCACAACATGACAACCTAAGTAGCATTTGACACTAGTTTGTTAGGTCCATTGGAGACGCTTGGGCGCTGGCTTGAAGGTTGCTGCCAAGGATGCTTCACCGGATGTCGCTGTCTCGAGATGACCGGTGGCAGGGGTGGCACAACGGTGACTGGCGATGGCGACGCTCCGGTTGTTGTCGCTGGTGATTCATTGGAAACGAAGAGGCCATTACTCCATTGGAAAGAGAGAAAGCCAAGTGGGGCCCGATTTTTCTTTTGACTTTTGTTGACAGCTCTGTCATTTGTCTATACACCATGCCCCTTTCCCCCTTTTTTTTCTTTTTGTGGTCGGCCATGAAACGACAGAGAGCAATTTGTATCTCATTTTTTTTGTTGATGTGAGAAGGAAACACCACTCAACTTTGTGTGTCCGTATCCTTTCTCTTCTTTTTACTGTCTACTTTCTTTCAACACTTCATCTCTATGCCTTTTTTTTACCTCTCCGCCTTTTTTTAAAGAAAACCATTTATTCATGGTAAAACTATAAGGTAAAAATAATTTTTACCAGTGTCTTCAAATATATAAGGATTACAGCACAACTTTATACATAAACTCATTGCTAAAATGAATTTTTAATTATCTATGAACTGGAATATGGTAAAATTTAAAAAATTTCTTTGCTTCTCAACTTTCTTAGTAAACCATGAAAAAGGAATTGTAAAACTGATCTGGGTGAAAATGTGTTTTCTGAAAGTTTGAGAAGATAAAATATTTACAGGAACTTATTAATCTTAAAGATGAGGTTTTTAGAAAAGTACATGGACTGAAAATGGGTTAATACCCAACAAAACTTCTCCTCCCTTCTATTTTCTTTATTATGGTTTTGTAAAATGTACAAGCCATATAGCTGTTTGTACAAATAACTGTTGCAGTGGGTAAGAATGTACAAGAAAATGCACAACTAGAGGAGAATTTCCAGATGATGTATGAACAAAAGAAACTCATAAAAAACTTCTTTTCTCCACCCCCCCCCCCTTGCTGAACAAACTCAAAAAGAAAAACGGATCTAATAAGGTACTGCTCATAAAGCTTCATTTTCTTTCAGCTTGCTCAACAAGCTATGAAGATATGAGCAAAAAACAGATTTGGAACAATTTTCATTCTGTATCTCTAATCTTTTTAGAGAAAACACTAAATAGACTACTTCAGAGGGGCTTTGCAAAGAAATTCATAAACTGAAGGTCATTTTTTGTAACATAAACTGAAAACAAAGTAAAAAGTCACGAAAAATTTCTTCTCCTCTCAAGTTACTTCGATAAACACCAAAATATGAACAAACATGGAGAAATGGTCAAAAAAACCCTCTTCTCTCCCCGAAAATACAAATAAAAACGGGCTTGATATTGTGTTTTTAGAACTTGAAAGGTGAATCAGTTAACAAAAACATTCAGATCTAAAGATCTGAGTTATAAACTAAGTACATCTTCAGATCTTGAACAAAGAGTGCATCAGATCGAAAGATCTGAAACTTAGCTAATCAGATCTGGATAGATCTTTGCCAATATCCAATCGGATCCGAACTAAGGAGGGTAGAAATGGACAGATCTGAGCAAACTTTAGATGAAAATACATCAGATCTGAACAAATCTTAGAAAAAACTAAATCATATGGATAGATCTTGTAAATAACCAAGCGGATCTGAACCAAATGATGCTAAACATTAACATATCTAGTCAAACCTGAGCTGAAGCACAACAGATCTGAACATATCTAGGCAAGAACGAGATGGTGGATGCTCGTTCGTGTCCGCTATGGCGCCAAATGATGCGATATCGACCTCCGGCAAGTCTTCTGGTCTTCTGCTGCGGCGGAGATCTGCTAGTCACAATCAGAGAACCTCGTTAGAGCTGTCCCAGGGACTGTGCCCCGGGAGCGGACTCCGACGGTCAAGTTAGATCAACTGGAAGATCTGAGATGGTCCTCTATAGTTGGAGAGAACCATCTTGGTGATGCTGGTGTGGTGGTTGATGGTGGCGGGTGGCAGCTGAGCCACCCGGCTGGAGTATAGTGGCGGCTGAGCCATGGGGGAAGATCCCTCTCCATGGAGGAGATATTGTTCATTATATAGGGGATAATTAGGTCAATGGGAATTAGGTCAGGCCTTGGGCCAGCCCAATTCGGGCCCAACTAGCAATGAGCTGGGCAAGGCCACCCGGAGGCGATGGGAGGGGCTGGCGGGTGTACCCCAAGCGGGGTTGGCAGGCGCACACCAGGAAGGGATGACAAGGGAGTTCCAGGCGAGGGAGTGCCTGGTCGGGCCGACAGGAGAGTCCCCAGTACTCCAGTAGGGCTGGCAAGGGAACGCCAGGCAGGGCTGGTAGGAGTGCGTCAGGCCAGGCTGACGCGCTAGAGTAGTCTAGGCCATGCCAGTGGACCATATCTCATCAGTACCATTCGAAGGGCTCTTCCTCTTCTTCCCTTTACCTTGCTTGAATGCTAAGATAGGGGTGGCAGTAGGAGCAAGAGTGGTAACAACCGATTTACCTTTAAGACCACTTTCGACAGTCTTCAAAAGTCCTCGAAGTTTGCTGAGTGTAACTTCCTCCTTGTTCATGTGGTATGTCATTCGAAATTGATCATAACAAGAAGGTAAGGAGTGAAAAATGATGTCAAATGCCAACTCCTCAGGGAGGTTCACATTTAGTTTCAGCAAACGGTCCACATACCTTTGCATTTTCCGTAAGTGGCCCGTGATGGGTTCACCATCCTTCATTCGGGTTGTTATCATTTAGGAGATAATGACATACCTCTCTTGACGAGCATTTTGATGGTAGCGGTCCATCAAGTCCTAGTGCATCTCAAAAGGGTAAAAGTCATCATAGGACTTTTCGAGTTAGGCTGTCATCATGGCCAACATGATACATGCCACTTTTGTGACATCTTTCTCATGTGTCCGGAATTCAACGATCTCCTCAGGAGTAACATACGACTCATCAAGTTCCTTAAGCTCCTTGTCGAGGACATATTCCTTGTCCTTGTAATGAGTGACCATACTGATGTTTCGAATCTAATCTTTAAAGTTGGAACCATCGAAGATGACTCTCCCACATAGGTTCATGAGAGAGAATGAGCCGGTAGGGGTTTGAGCCAGAAGCAGCATTATTGGAAGACATCTGAAAAAAAAACACACGTTTAGATTAGATATAATGATAGTCCTTAATAAGACACCCCAATGTAATATTAAGGCTATGAACCAACCCAAATATTTTATAACTTAGAAGAGGGATGCCGTAATTCAATCTAAAAAATATTTGAAGGTAGGTGAATCACGATTCACCAACTTCCACCATGAAAATCGAAATGTATTATTAGGTTTTAATTGGTTTTGAAACTCCTAGATTCTTTTGAGATTCATTGAACTTTTCAATGGCATGTTTCAATCTCGAGTGTGCCCTTCGAGTTTGTCACTAGGATACTGAGGATCATAAAACAAGATGTGAAATAACCATGCAAATTACTTGGTACTCTTAATTTTTATCACCTAACCGATATGTCGGTTAACCACACGCGCTCCACCGATCTATGATAAACCTTAAGCCACCCTTTTCCTACCTTGTTAAATCCAGGTTAGTGTGTCGGTTAACCACACACGCTCCACTAACGACTTAAGAAAAGTGCAAAGTGTAATTTCATGGGTTAACATCATATTCATATTTTCCTAAAGTAACTAAGATTGAGAATTTATAAAACATTTAGTTACTTTATAACCATTATACTTTTAATGACGATTAAACTTATTATCCTACCCGTTCGGCTAACGAGCCTCCACTAGCCAAGGAAGCGGTGGGTGAGAGTAGACACCCATTAAACTGCCATTTTATAGGCAACAACCTTATACCCCCCCCCCCCCTTATAGATCGGCTTCGTGAATGAGGCCTATTAACGGTAAAACGACTTGTTCTTATACACACACACACACACACACACATATATATATATATATATATATATATTATTAACTTATAATATTATAAAGTATAAGGTTTGAATTTTAACTTTTAAAATTCTAGGGGTTGGAACTAAAGTTTCTAAAGTGACTTTACATGTTCCAAAACTTGAGGGCAAGTTTTGTAACTTTCAAAACTTTTCCACTTCATAAGTTATGAGTTAATGGTTTGTTAAAATGAATACTCTTCGTTTCATGTAACTTATGTGTTTCTTTAATGGACTTTAAAAGAATGAATTTTGGTAATCCATAACTTGAAGAAAAATTATGGATTTCATTAAAACACATCAAGATCAAGAATTAAACTAACAAATTATTTGCAAATAATTCCTATGATCTTCTAAACTCATAAGTGTATGAACGTTCATATCAACAATTTCAAGAATCATAAATAACACATATAAAACTTGAAATTTTGATAATAGACATTGTAAATGGATTAGCATAACCATTACACCATCTAAAACAAGTTTTATAAGACCAAAACAGTTTAGGGTAATGTTTCTAGTCCATTTCCAACAGCAAAACTCGAAAATCTGCATTCACAGCCTCTTACTCGTTGAGTGCAAGAACCTACTCGACGGGTAGGATGAAATAACACATGGACTCGTCGAGTCCCCCCCCCCCCCCCCATGGACTCGACAAGTTCACTTAGGCAGAAAGCATAATTTTGAGTTTTTTTCAACAATTTGCATCAAGTATCAAGAAAACAAACATGAGTTCTGATATCACTGAAGGGTTTTGAGCATTCTAACACTCCTAAGGTGTACATGCAGCCCTAGAAACCTTGGATCTATGTTTTACTAAGATACATGCAAATTTGATTTTCCAAGGTTCTTAACCTATCTAGCATGGCATGGGGAACTTGAAACATAAAATCTAGTAGGAAAAACATACCTTTCTCGTTGCTTGGATTCCTTGAGAACTTTGTGAGCCTAGCACCCCAAATGTGATGCCTAAAATGTTTCACACAACACCACAACTCTTGGAATAACTTTGAGAGAGGCACACTATCACACAAAATCGTCTAGCCCTCTTGTTCTACACATAGTGCCGATTTTGGTAGCCCATGGGGTCCTTTTATAGTGGTGTCACAAGTAGGGTTACAACATGTAAACCCTAGTTGACATGAATTTTTGATATTCCATGATCCATGGGTTTATAACCTCCATGGACAATCCATGGAGCACCTTATGGGTTTTAGCCCATTTCAATAAACCATGGATCATTAGCCCACTATATAAGAATGGATTATTTACACAATCAACCCCATATATTTAATTAGTCTCCTTTTGATCACCAAATTAATTCTTGATCAATACTAATTAAATAATATTATTAATATATTAGAACTTATAATATATTACTAAACCTTAAATGTCCTTCCTCTCATTTTGTCTATCCAAGTGTCATGATGTCATGCAACCCAAATGGACCATGCCAACCGGGTCAGGTACATTCGAGAAATAGTTATGAACTTAGACACCTAATCCAACACCAATATGTATTGGGATTTGCAATTTAGTTACTGGTGGTTGTGTATGAAGAGAGAGAGAGATAGCCTAATATGATGAGGGGTGCTTGAATTGTTGGATGGTCAAGGCCAAGCACCAGAGGTCGCACGGAGAGCTTCGGCCTTTAGAGGTTCCCATGTGGCAATGTGAAAAGATCACCATGGATTTCATCACCAAGTTACCTCGGACGGCTAAGGGGTTTGATGCGATTTGGGTTATAATGGACCGTTTGACCAAGAGAGCCTACTTTTTAGCTATTCGGGAAAGCTCCATGACCGAGAAATTGACTGATGTGTATGTGTGAGAGATCATCGCTTGGCATGGTGTTCTAATTTCCATTGTATCTGATCGAGATGTTTGATTCACTTCTCGTTTTTAGTAAAGGTTCCATAAGGGACTAGGTACGAGGTTGCATTTTAGCACTTCTTATCATCTGCAGATTGACGGCCAGACTGAGAGAACTATCCACCGCTCGAGGATATGCTGGGAGACTATGTTATAGATTTCGATGGGAGTTGGGATTCGTACCTTCCTTTGGCTGAGTTTTCTTACAACAATAGCTATCACTCCAGTGTCGGTGCACCACCTTTTAAGCTTCTTTATGGGAGGAAGTGTTGTACCCTAGTCTGTTGGGGAGAGGTCGGGAACAGGGTCATAGGAAAGACCGAGGTTGTTCTTCAGATGATAGAGATTATTCAGCAAATCAGATAGAGGTCACCGACAACTCAGAATCAGCAAAAGATTTATGTTGATAGACATCGATCTGAGTTGGAGTTCCAGGTTGGCAATATGGTTTTATTAAAAGTGTCACCCTGGAAGGGTGTAATACGATTTAGGAAGAGGAATAAGTTGGGGCCTCGATATATTGGGTCGTTTCGAGTGATTGTCAGGATTGGTAAGGTAGCCTATTGACTAGATCTGCCTGGGGAGCTCAGTCATATTCACAACACCTATCATGTCTCTCAACTACGGAAGTGTGTAGCTGATGATTCTTCAGTGATTCCTTTAGATGACATTCAGGTTGATGATCGCCTGGATTATGTTGAGAGAGCAGTGGCAATTTTGGATAGGAAGACGAAGACCTTGTGCAACAAGGTGGTTCCATTGGTCAAAGTTCAGTGGCAGCATTGGAAGGGTTTCGAATGGACTTGGGAACCCGATGTAGAGATGCGAGAGCACTATCCGAGTTATTTGTAGTTGAGGACTTCACGAAGAAGTCTAATTCAAGTTGGAATTTGGAGTAGTGTTCTTTTTTGTTATCTTTTCATACTATAAGGCGAGTTTCCTCATTGTACTCGTGGGTCAAAGGCACCAATGTCGGCCCATTCGGTTATGTATCCTGATATATAGGATGTTGTTATGTTGTGGTGATCAGTTAGATCTGTATGATTATCTGTTTACTGCTTATATATTTATTTGTTGCATATGTCGACATAGTATAGTTGGGTTGAGGAAATACTACTCTGTACGGAAGCTAAGAAACTCGGGAGCAATCCATACATAAGTTATGGGTCAGAAAGGCAAGCCAGACTTATGTTATGGGCACGGGAGCAAGCCAGACATAAGCTGAGGGTCAGTAGGGAAAGCCAGACTTATGTTATGGCTCGGGAACAATCCAAACATGAGCTATGGGCCAAAAAGGCAAACCAGACTCATGTTGTGGGCTTAGGGTTAATCCAACCTGATGGTTGTGGACCTAGTATGCATGTGGTTATATGTTTGTGTGGAGGTATATTGGGGGAACTCACTAAGCTTTGACTTACAGTTAAAGTTTTATGTTTCATGTATTTTAGAGGATCGGGGAAAAGCAAAGGCATGATCGTACACATCCTTTGGTGATATGTTTTAGAGATGTTATGATACATTGATTTTGGAACAATTGTACTTGATCTTGGGTTTTTATTACATGGGTTTGGCTGAAAACAATAATTTATCTTTAATTAAAAATGAAAAACTTTATTGTGATTTTGGGATTTTTCAGCCTCTTTCTTCAAAACGAACCAAAACATCTTCATCCAATGCCTATACAACATCATCTGATGTAAAATTTCCACCCGGATTCGACCTACAACAACATACGTTTCATGAAATAAACTCATAGTCTCGGAGACTACGAAAATAAAAGAAAGTGACATCGACATCATTAACACCAAATGAAATCGTTGATATCATTAACAAAATTGTCGGCATCCACAATATAAACAGAGCAAATGTTTGAATGAAAATGATCACTTGACATGAATGTTTCTACTAGATAGTCATGAAGTTTTTTCACAACCCGCATAATCACTTGACAGGAAGGGTTCCACAAACAATGTTTGAATGGAATTAGAAATTGTAGCAAAATATGATTGAGAGTTTTAGAATTATCGTGTATTTTTTTTCTTATCATGCAGTTCTTTTATTATCTTGTCCTTTTTTTTGTTACCTTTTCTTTAATTATCGTTTATTTTTTATTCATACTAGTTTTTTATAATTAAAAATATATATTATGTTATATTTTATTTTATATTTTTTAATTTAATTAAACTAAAATAGTGAAATAACAATTGGGTTGAAAAAGATATAATTTTCACATGTTATGAATTCGTAAAAATGAAAAAGACAAAAAAAAAGTAATGTGGAGCTTATGTAAAAAATAGATTGAGTAAGTTGGGAATCAACTTATTTTTTGAAAATACCTTCATTTTTATTAATATCTAGAAAAAAAATAATTTTAAAAAATTTAGATAAAACTTTACAAATGCTTTTAATGTTTTTTAATTTTTCCATAAAGTAGTCCTTATAAAATCTTTTTTTTTGTATGAATGGTCTCTTTAGAGCAAACATTGCATACTAGTAGTCTTTTTAGTTTTAAATATGTCTCATTACTAGTCTTTTTGATTAACTCTCTTATTATTTTTTATTTTTTGTAAAACCTACGATAAAATTACATTTTTGTCCTCTCACCGATCTTGAAGACAACACTTCCTTCTTTCTTTCTTTATTTCTTTCTTTATTTCTCTCTCTTTCTCTTTTCCACATCACCTCTATCTTCACCTCTGTGTGCTTCAACCCACCATCATCACCAGAACTCCGGCACCAATCACCATTTAGTAAGGATGAGCAAAAACCGAACCGAAAACCAAAAAACCGAAAAAACCGACATAACCGAAATTGAAAAACCAAAACCAAAGCAATAACCGACGTTTTAGGTTTGAATTTTACAAAAACTGAAAAATAACGGTTTGGTTCGGTTTTGACGTATAAAACCGCCCATAAAAACCAAACCGACCCAAATATATATTATTTATATTATAATTTAAACTTTTAGTTTTAGAATTTAGACTTTATCTCTTTAATATTTTATGTTTATTTTCAACAAACTGTTAATAGTATTAAACTTTGATCTTTTGAGCACTTTTATGCTTTTATAATACTAGAATTCGTACTCTTTATTTTAGTATATTTAAAGTTGATACAATACTATTTATCGCAACGTATTTTCACTAGGGTTGAACCCAAAAATTAGGAAAAAAAAAAAAAAAAACAGGAGCTCATAAACCCACGGTTTAAAACCGAAAACCCATAAACCCAACCCGAAAAACCGAAAAACCGATCCATGTAAAAACCGAACCTATATGGGTTTAAAAACCGAAAAACCGACTTTCTACGGTTTGGTTTGGTTTTAGCCAAAAACCGACCCAAACCGACTCATGGTCATCCCTACCATTTAGTCTCTAACACGATCATCAGTCAACATCACCACCGGTGGCCAGTGCCCTTAAACACCATCATTACTACCCTCGACCCACCACTACCATTGAACACCATCACCAACACTACCATTAAACACCACTATCACTACCACCACCACCCTTCACTTGCACCACTATTACTAACATTGACCACCGCCATTATCGTGGAACACCACCCATTCCAACACATACTACGTTTTCTTTCCCCATCGACACCACCATTGTCCTTTCTTCCGTCTGTTACACCTACAAAATTCTGGCAACACTTGTAGATTCTGGCATGACCAAAAAATCATTGCATATTGTAGACAAAACAACACCTACTCCCACCACCACCTAAAATAACGAGCAACCACCACTAGTAGCCATCAAAAACCTGAAATCAAATCAAGAAAAATATAGAGAAATCTAAATCTGACACTACACCCACATGAGAAACCTAGTCGTCACCACTACATCTTGCTTCTAACCACTATCAATACTATCTAACAAACTTCGATACCACCGCCAAATCATCATCACTACCATCGACCGCCAAGCAAATCTGGTTCGGGCGGTAATGAGAGGTGGTTAAGGGCGACGATCTCTTCCCAATCTATCTTTTTCGAGTAATTCTAACCCCAACGATGTTATCCTTCAACTATAACGAACACCACAATGTCCTACCAGTTCAATCCTTATTTTCTTCCTCTATGTCGCCATCCAAGCCCTAACTTTCTAATTGTTAGGTAGGTTTCATGACGATAGTTGAGTCTAGGTGTTTTAAGGGTGGAGGGGGTCAATTTTTTCGACAATAGAATGATTATTAAGGTTCTTCAGAAAGAGGAAGAGAAATGACATCAACAAGAAGTCAAGAATGGAGTGGAGGTCTGGATAAGAAGGGTTTAGCGGGGGAAATGGTGATGTTACCGGAGGGAGAGAGATCCCACCGGTTAATAAGAAAATTAAATGACAATATAGTATTTTTATTTATATTTAAAAGAAAAACTAAATAAAAATTAGGGTAAATTACACGAATGATCCCTATGGTTTAGGGTAACTTGCGCGTTTGGTCCCTAACTTATTTTTCTAACTCAGAAGGTCCCTACTGTTTGTTTTTGTTACACGCTTGGTCCCTGTCTTACATAAAAAGTTTATTTTTCCCTTGATTTTTTAATTTATTTAAATAAACACACCCTCAATCTCATCCTCTCTCCTTACCTTACCTACTCTATCATTTTTCTCTATTTAAATAATTATCTTTTTAGGTAAGATAGGGACCAAACGCGTAACAAAAACAAACAATAGGGATCAAACGTGTAGCAATAACAAACACTAGGGACCTTCCGAGTTAAAAAAATAAGTTAGGAACCAAACGTGCAAATTACCCCAAACCATAGGGACCATTCGTGTAATTTACTCTAAAAATTAAGGGTGAGCAATGTTTGCTCCAAAAAATGTTTCATAACAACTACTTTGAAATAAAATTAAAAACCGGAAAAGACAATTTTTGAAATTTTGTAAGAATTTAATTCTCATTTTGTATGTGTGTCTATTTGACTAAATATAAACCAAGGGTTAACTTAACACAACAAAATGTATCTTTATATTTACAAACAAATAAGTTCAAAAGCCCTCAGGGCTCAGCCTCTCGGTTCTCTCAGACCTCAGCTATCTGCCTCTCCGTGTCTCTCATTCTTCTCGAGTTCCGGCCGCCTTCAGGACTCGCCCGCTCATCGGTGCTGCATGCTTCCCGTTGCCTCTGTTTGTCTGATAAAGCTATAAAGAGGTATTTTTCCAACCTTTAATTCCGAATTATATTATTATTATTTATTTTTTGTTTGATACTTAACTTAGGGTTTGTTTACAATGTTGACCCATCTCCAATCTTCTATTCTTCTTTTATTCGGATCTGTAATGTTTTCATAGGTTTATCAAGCATCATTCATATTGAAAAGCAATTTTGGAAATTTTGATTTTCGAAAAATTCGTTATGATTTTCTTAAATTTCGTAAAATTATGGTTATTATATTTTCACAATGACTTATATTTTTATCAAGTAAAAGTAGTAGTAATGAAGCTTGTAAAATCTTTAGAACGTAATACTTAATTAGTATAACCATAACAAATTAGCAGTAAATTAACAGTGTAATATAACATAATAATAATGATTTATGAAACTTTTTTATAAAAATTGAAAAAAAAAAATAACTAAAAGAAAAAGTCAGATGTGATGTGTGCAACTTTACCTTGTAGAGGGGGTTTTAGATAATAATGTAGCCTATATATAGCTGTGTAGGGAGCGGTGATTTCCGACGTCCTTGTGTTCCCCATATTATATTTTCGTTATTATTTTATTCGAATTATTTTACATATTTAGTATATGTTACTTATTTATATTTATATTTATATTTTGTTATTTGTATTTATAATTTTATTGTAAGTTTGGCATCTTGTAGTTAAAGCCTTAAACTATCCGGTAAAGTGTCGTTTTTGCTTAAATATTGAAAAATGTAAGTATCCGTGCTCTTAGTTTTCTTTCTATCTATTTATTATTATTATTATTATTATTATTATTATTATTATTATTATTACGATACACATAATAAGTTTTGAACATTATAGACGATTGTTAAATTAATAAAATTGCAATATTTTAATGTTATGGATAGGGTTACCTTTATAATAAATAAACTTTGTTCAACTCTTTCTATCTTATTTATTAGTTTTATTTAGGGAAAATAACTCTTGAGGGTAATTAACTTTTGCGTTGGTACTCATTTGGTCCCTTTTTTTTTTTGTATTCAATATACCATCGAACTTGTTGTTGGTGTTTACCATAGCCCTTTTGACCGGCTTTTGACCTGTGATAGCCGGTCAAAGGGTTATGGTGAACACAAACAACAAGTTCGATGGTATATTGAGTACAAAAAAAAAAGGAAAGGGACCAAATGAGAACAAACGCAACAGTTGGTTACCCTCCTGATTCATTTTCCCTTTACTCATTTACAACAAATCCCACATCATCTCCTACTGATATTAATGATTTTTTGAGATTCATTCTTGCTTCTCTTCAAAACATAACCTACGAAAGAACATTATTCATGCATGTACAACTTTGTAATGCACTTGAATATTTATTTGGGGAATCTTGATTAAGTAGGCGTATTTCATGACTACATTTACATTTTGTAACACTCAAAAATTTAAGCCAAATTTAAACTTTCAAAAACACGTCGAATTCGTCAAAACATTACAACTTTGTTTTCAAAATACATTTATCTTATAGTTTTCCCAGAAACATAACACAATAGGAGGAGCTGTACGATCATGCTTTTGCCTTGCTGCGATGCCCTGAGGTACCTGAAACAAAAAACTGAAACTGTAAGCCCGAGAGCTTAGTGAGTTACCCCCAAAATACCGATACACATACAGTCCACATAACTGTGTCACACGTTAACATATCGTAACAAACTGAGCAAAAAAGCACATAACGGGTCCACAACTTTACAGATTGGAATACCCCTGGGCCCACAGTGTGAGTATGGAATACCTACCGGGACCTCAGCTTACATCTGGAATGTCTACCGGGCCCTCAGCTCGTATCTGGAATGCCCCCTAGTCCTCAGTATGAGTCTGGGATGCTTACCGGGCCCTCAGATCATATCTGGAATACTCTAGGGTTTGTTGGCTACCGTACGGAGCAGTACAGCCTGAACCCATCCCACATAACATATCACATGTAACAGATAATGCACATACCGGAAATCAATCAGTATCACAGGTAGTCCTACAGTCCTACCCTCAAGCGTATCAAACTAGCATGCATAACTAACTTCGAATCAACATAATACAACTACTAGGATATCATCTCTAATGGGCCGACCTTGGTGCGTTAGACCCCCTTGGGAGATTTATGAAAAAGGTTGTGTGGTACTTTTAGGTGGTGGGGTTCGTGTTGGACCCGAGAGTTGAGCTATCTTATTTCTGACGACAGTTGCGAGGTGAGTTATCCTCACTATACTAAGGGGGTCTAAGGCACCAAGGTCGGCCCATTGGAGATGATATCCTAGTAGTTGTATTATGTTGATTCGAAGTTAGTTATGCATGCTAGTTTGATACGCTTGAGGGTAGGACTGTAGGACTACCTGTGATACTGATTGATTTCCGGTATGTGCATTATCTGTTACATGTGATATGTTATGTGGGATGGGTTCAGGCTGTAGTGCTCCGTGCGGTAGCCAACAAACCCTAGAGTATTCCAGATATGATCTGAGGGCCCGGTAAGCATTCCAGACTCATACTGAGGACTAGGGGGCATTCCAGATACGAGCTAAGGGCCCGGTAGGCATTCCAGATGCGTACTGAGGGCTCAGTAGCAATCCAGATGTGAGCTGAGGGCCCGGTAGGTATTCCATACTCACACTGTGGGCCCAGGGGTATTCCAATCTGTAAAGATGTGGACCCGTTATGTGCTTTTTTGCTCAGTTTGTTACGATATGTTAACGTGTGACATGGTTATGTGGACTGTATGTGTATCGGTATTTTGGGGGTAACTCACTAAGCTCTCGGGCTTACAGTTTCAGTTTATTATTTCAGGTACCTCAGGGGATCGCAGCAAGGCAAAAGCATGATCGTACAGCTCCTCCTATTGTGTTATGTTTCTGGGAAAACTATGAGATAAATGTATTTTGAAAACAAAGTTGTAATGTTTTGACGAATTCGACGTGTTTTTGAAAGTTTAAATTTGGCTTAAATTTTTGAGTGTTACAAAATGTAAATGTAGTCATGAAATGCGCCTACTTAATCAAGATTCCCCTAATAAATATTCAAGTGCATTACAAAGTTGTACATGCATGAATAATGTTTTTTTGTAGGTTATGTTTTGAAGAGAAGCAAGAATGAATCTCAAAAAATCATTAATATCAGTAGGAGATGATGTGGGATTTGTTGTAAATGAGTAAAGGGAAAATGAATCAGGAGGGTAACCAACTGTTGCGTTTGTTCTCATTTGGTCCCTTTCCTTTTTTTTGTACTCAATATACCATCGAACTTGTTGTTTGTGTTCACCATAACCCTTTGACCGGCTATCACAGGTCAAAAGCCGGTCAAAAGGGCTATGGTAAACATCAACAACAAGTTCGATGGTATATTGAATACAAAAAAAATAAAAGGGACCAAATGAGTACAAACGCAAAAGTTAATTACCCTCAAGAGTCATTTTCCTTTTTATTTACAATTAAATATAAGTTTATGTATAATTACAATTCACATGTTATAAAGTAATGTACGTTTTAGTATAATACTATAATATAATCTAAACCATTTTGTGTTAATAATTTGTTACGTACCTAAGTTAACCCCTAAAATTAAGATGAAAGTAAATCTATAAACTTAATTTTATTTCATCAATATTACGTAATAATAGTTAAACGAAATAGAGTAAAATTGGATATGACCATGATAATAAAATATTGTTTTATTTCTCTATTAAATTGAAGTACGGGTTACACCGTCAGTTAATATATATAAAAATTTTTATTTAATTTTTAAAAATAATTAAGTTCTCGTTTCCGGTTGCATTTGAATACGAAAATAATGTCATATGCCTGTATCTCTAGTTAAGGGTGTAGTTTTTGACTTTGCTTTCAACAAAAAGTTTCGGCACATAGAAGATTTTAGTTTTATTTAAAAAAAAGAAAAAAAACTTTTAATCTCGAAAATACTTCAAAAATAACTTTTAGCTTATTATTTTTATATAATGTAATTTACATCATTTAAAGCTAATAAGTAATAACTCAGAACACATTTGTTTTTTACAATAATTTATACTACTATTATTGCATAACCCTTTATAAAATTTCAAATACTGGAAATATTACTCTCAACAGTCATTATCATCTCGCCCATTCAAAGCAAATGACGAGTTCTCATAAATCAGCATTTTCCACAGACATGGTATGGTATTTTATTTTACTACTATTCATTTCATCTTCCTAAATTATCAAGCAACATAATCTATTTTTAACAAAAGATAAATAAATTTTCAGGTGTTCAAGACTCATCATGATTTAATTGAATGGGTACAAAATAAAGGACGTTCACTTGGTTACATTATCATCATTAAAAGAACCAAGGTAAAACCAAGTGGGTGGATATCTAAAACTACACTTATGTGTGATCGTGGTGGAATCTACAAAAGCGTCAAACCCTCTACTAGAAATACCAAGTCAAAAAAAATTAATTGTCCATTCCAATTGGCTGGAAAACACTCGAAGTTGTATGGTATTTGGACTTTACAAGTGGTATGTGAAAAACATAATCATGAACCTGCATCAAGTATGGAGGGTCATCCATATGCAATGCGATTGTCTGATAAGGAAACTCGTTTGGTGGTTGATTTGATAAAGAAAAATGTGAAACCATCTGATATTTTATCAACATTAAAGGAACAAAATAAAGATAACGTGTCTTCACTCCAAACGATATATAATGCACGCCAGAAATACCTCGGGAAGTTAAAAGAGTTAACCATTCCATCAACCGAAGAACCTTTTAGACGTATGAACCATGAACCATTGAGACATAGTTCGTATATGGAGCAAAAAAACCACTCATGCTCATACATAAATCAATTACCTAATTTGTTTCATCCGTATATAACACACATACATAATGTAAAAAGTGATGGAAACTGTGGGTTTCGAGCGATAGCTGTTTGTCTTGGTTTTAATGAAGATGCATGGCCAACTATTCGATATGATTTAATGGAAGAGTTGAATACACATAGGGATGAATATGATGAGATTTTTGGACGGGAATGTCGGTTAAAACTTCACAACTCTTTGAATTTTTTTCGTTCGGATATAGCTGCGTCTTTGGAGTATTGGATGACTTTGCATGATATAGGTATCCTGATTGCTTCAAGGTATAATGTAATATTACATTGTTTGAATGTTGGAGATAGTATGACCTATTTACCGCTTCGGTCTACTCCGCCTGTATGGTATCAACATGTGGCTATTGCGGTTGGACATGTTAATGATAACCATTATGTCAAATTAGATTTACAAGGAGGGTATCCAATGCCTCCGGTTGTGCCTCAATGGGTTCATTTCAAACATGTGTGTGCTTCCGCATGGGTTACTCCGTATATTAATCGACTAAATATGTATGCTCAACATTATAATGCTCGATATTATTAGAAGTGTTTAAAAACTTGGTTGAAACTAGTTCGTTTGTTATATTATTTGTGCTTTAGCTTGTATGTTTAACTACCGACAACACGCAAGATAATTGAAATTATATAATTTTGTTTTTAAAAGAATGCGTGATGATGAATGTCATACTTACAACTCGCCCAAGACATTTTGTAAGTAAAAAACCAAATCTAAACATATTATTGGTGATAAAAAAAATAGATATTAACAACTATTATGAATTAAATATTTAACAGAAATGATCGTTCAAGAAAACTCTTCAAACCACAAAATGGGGTTTGAGAATACCTCTTGTAGCAGTACACATTTCGTATTTTTCAACTCAGAACTTTGCAATATCATCGAAGAAAATTGTAATATTTGCAACCAAAGTTTACGAAAACCTTTTGCCACTTTCGGTGAAGATCCTTGTCTTTTCAAAAGAAAAAAAGATATTTGTACGATGTAATGTAATTTTGAAAAAAAAAATGACTGCCATTATCTATTTTGTCATATTCAAACTTTTTTTTTACCGTATAAACCAACAAAGAATATTAGAAAGTCATCTCAAACATTATGTCGCTGCTCAATCACACCTTGAAACCATGGGAAAGAGTATAGAGGTTAGGTTGTGTAGTGTCACGCCGGTCATAGATAACCAATTTGGTTTCATGTCTGGGAGGTTGATGACTGAGGACAACTTATGAAGAAATATAGAGAGAGAAACACGGATCTTCATATGGTGTTCATCAACTTGGAGAAGGTATATGATAGCATTCCAGAAGAGGAAATTTGGAGGACATTGGAAGATAGAAGGTCCCTAGGAGTTATGTGAGGGCTAT
Source organism: Lactuca saligna (assembly GCF_052625555.1). Classification (NCBI taxonomy): domain Eukaryota; kingdom Viridiplantae; phylum Streptophyta; class Magnoliopsida; order Asterales; family Asteraceae; genus Lactuca; species Lactuca saligna. The sequence continues at coordinate 63,401,630 of NC_136425.1, forward strand.
TCGTTATATGTATTGCCAGATTTATGACATGTATCCGAACACAACCACTGATCCGTTCCCAGTTAAAATCGGGCTTAATAAAGGCTCGGATCTCATCTCGTATCTTTTTGCCTTGATTCTACATGAGATATCTTGTGAGATCCATGGGAAGTGTCTTGGTGTATGTTATTTGTTGATGACATTGTGTTGGTGGCCGAGTCTAGGGTTGAGTTGAATGCTCAGTTGGATACATGGAGGGTGACATTAGAAGAAAAAGAGTTATGCATCAGTGATGTTAAGACTGAGTACCTTTGGTGAAATTTCAAGGAGGGGGGGGGGGGGGGGATGACGAAGGAATAGATGTAAGTTTAGGGGAGTATGCTCTTACCCCAAAGGAGAGCTTCAAGTATTTGGATTCCATGGTTCATAAGGGAGGGGTGTGGAGGTAGACGTTACTCATCGCATTAAGAAAAGTTGGTTAAAATAGAGGGAAATCTTAGGATTTTTATATGACATGAAGGTATCGTTGACACTAGGGGGGGGGGGGGATTTTACAGGGTAGTTATGCCTTCCATGATGTGTGGACCAGAATGTTAGCCAACAAAGGACCACGGAAGGAAGATGAAAGTAGCATAAATAAAGATGTTGAGGTGGACTTACGGTAGAATATTGTTGGATACGATCCCAAATGTAACCATAAGAAACTCGTTGGGAGTGGCGTGGATTACCCAAAAAATAAGGGAACGACGTTTGAGGTGGTATGAGCATGCATTTAGGCGACCACCTTCAACGACCATAAGGAAAGTAAAGTCAATAACGATCGAGGGTAAGAGGAAGATGGGATGTTTTAGAAGAAAGTGGGAAGATAGTGTGCGGTAGAAATAGACGAGCTTTCTCTTTTCCGAGGACATGACCTCATATAGGAGGCTTTGAAGGCTAACACCCCGTTCCCGAGTTCAACTTAACGAGAGAAAAAGAAAGGAAATTGATGGAAGTGAGAGGAGAGTAAAAGAAATTAGTGCTCTCGAGTTTCATTAAAGGAATGAAATGGGAGGCAGGGAAGGAAATAGAATGATCATTTTCTCTCCTAACTTTCCTTCCGATTTGGACGGATTTGGAGAGAAAAAACAAAAAGTTTAACTTTCCTTTCACTTTTCTCCGACTCAGGAACATGAAAGACAATTTTATATTCCTTTCCTTTCTCTTCTTTTCTGTCTTACTTTCTTTTCTCTTCTTATCTTTTTCTTTGCTAAAACTCGGGAACGAGGCGTAAGTATCAGAGTAAATCGGTTTCTCACTTGTTTATATGTTTTGTCTGTTGATCAGTAGTTTGGCACATACCTCTTGCTCATATGATTGTATCCTGATTTCCTCATTTATTATTTTACTGCTCATATTTCACTTACTTCCTATTGTTTTCTTGTTTGCAGGTTCTCAGATCCAGAGGTTGTTAAAACAAAGAATATTCTGTGTCAAATCTAGGGTGTTTACGTTGAAGCTTACAACATTAGAGTGACATTGTAACGCTCGTAGATTCAAGCTACTTAATTTAGAGACAATAAGCGTCAATAATAACCTTTTTTGATAAAAAAAAATTATTTAGAATAAATAATCTTGACCAAGTTATAGTATATATCACAATGGTTTCGTATATATAAAGAACGATGAAATCCGAGTTATAACGAAGAACTTATGACCCGTTGAAGTTTTACGGCTAAACCAGCATGGCACCGCGTAACGTAAAAAGTGATTTTTTGATAAATTACTTTTTAGCCTTAGCGATCGAAACGAAAGTCGTAGTATACGTTAAACCGAAAGTGTTCATAAAAAGAACGTCCAAATCTGACTTCATATGAGGAGGTTATGATTTTTCTAAGATTTAGCATAACAATACACAACTCGGACTTCGAATTTAGATCGATCGATTTTTAACCGACACAATTTAAACGAGAATCGAAGATCACGTTAATAGGAGCTCAACGATATAAAGACAGAAAAAAACGGACGTTGAATGACAAAGTTATGAATTTTTAACGGATTTTAACTGTCTAAATCTGTTAAAATATAACTTTAAAAATAAAGTCAAAATTAGTCGCTAGAGTCTAAACAAAAGTTGTAAATCCTGTCGATACCTATGCGTGGATATAAAGAACGTCAAAACAGAGATCATATGCGAAAGTTACGGAATTTAGAAGTTTATTAATTTATGGATGGATGCGAGGGTGACACGTGGCACGTGTACGCCTCGCACAACTAGAATTATGCCTCGCAAACTTGCATACACGGTCCCAACTTTCTCCACATGGCGCCATCCGGACCCTTTCTTTCTCCCCACGGTCTCGCATTTGGATCTCAACGGCTGGCCCTCGTATACGCAATGTAGCACTTCGTACGCCCTGCATACTGAGTACGCCCAGCATACAACCAAGGTACGCCACGTGCACTCGCATCCAACCTCCTATAAATAGGTGTGAGGTTCTCCCATATTTTTCACACCTAAGCCTTTCTTTCTCTCTCAAACATATCTCGAAACCCCTCCCAATCCGTAATACTTCCCAAGTGCTCAGAGGCGAGTCCTGGAGCGCCAAAAGGCTCCCAGAAGAAGAGCTTTTGGCTCGAAAGTTCTGCCCCCGCAAAGCCCAGTCCTAGCCAAACCCCATTGTAAGTGAGTTATGCTTACCCTTCTTTAAGTATAACTTATATTTAAGTTCATTATCGTTATTATGAACCTAAGAAATATATGAGCTAAGTATAAGTTATAAAAAGTGTTATTATAATACTTTTTAACTGCTCGCGGTATGGGAATCTGGTTTGAAGGGCCTCATAGGGTTGTTAGATTTCAGAACAGCTTAAATGCCAAAATGGTCCCGCCCTCCCGTGTTTCATGTTTGGCCCCTGTCTATACATAGTAGTTGAAAAGTATTGTTTAACACTTATAAAACAATATCGCTCGTAGACCTTGAGTAAATTAGTTGCAATAAATATTAGATTAAAACATAGCAATAATAAAAATGCTAGGTTTCATCGAAGGAAAGACGATTGTTAGAAGCGAAGCGCTGTCCGAATTTCGAGTTATCACTTTAACAAGTGAGTGGATAGTTACTTTCATCTTACACATAGATATGAAGTATTTAATATAAATTACGTGCTATGTGTGCATATTATCTGTGTTCCTGATATCTATGCTAGATGAACGATTTATACATGTTTACATGATTTAAACTGTATATGTATTTTTATACTTATAAATATATATTGGGTAGTGACGGTTGATGATAGAAAGGTGATGATAACTAGGTGATGATAGATAGATGATGTGAAATGTGAGGAGATGCCATAATTTTGATATGCGATGTTTCCTTCGTTCGGAAGGTACGAGTCGTCGTGGGGATGGAGTCCAACCATGTTATCTATGCGAGAATTAGGGTAAGGAAAATAATTATTAGACAAACTAACTAGATAATTATAAGATAATCTTCATTAGTTACTTCACTATTTGTAAAGTGCATACTAGTTATATGTAATCAAAACAGGATAGGCCTTCGAATAAGTGACCTTAACTCCAAATTCACAAGGAACAGGGGTAAAGCAAAAATTCACAGATTCTAAGTCTATGACATCCTAGTTACATATAACCTTAGTGTATCCACTTAGCAATTATTGACCTAGTAATGAAGATCTTTTTAGTTCTCAACTAAGTACTTATAGTAACACATGATATTCCTAATGTCTTTATTGTAGTAGTGTTGATAAGTTTTTAGACTTATTGCCATATCACAACCATTCTTGGGCATATGCTAATCACTCCTCGGACCAGCATAGTTGATCAGGCTATGCCACTCCCAGGACTAACCATACATCCCGAGCTTACTTGTGATAATCAACAATCGTAATACTTTTGTTCTTGTCATTGTGACATTGTTTTTAGTATGAATGCAGGTATGTATACTTGTTAAATATTTTATTATTTAAAAGTATAAACTCTTGGTCAGAGTATTTTAATCCCATTGTATTTATAGTATGCATATCTTTTATGAGTTGTTATACTAAATTCACTATAAACAATGCTATGATACCAATCTGTCACACCCCAAAACCAAGAACGGCAGAAACATTTTGAGGCGGAGGACGTCATGTAAAGTATCACAAATATGTAAAGTAGTAAACAAGAAACAACATCATCCATTGCATTAATAGTATAATTTTAAATACAAGTGTGTTCTTTTATAGAATAAAACAACATAATGAATAATCAAAATAAAAGACGAGTCTTGACTCCTCCGTCTTCTCAAAACCTGGTCATCGTACCTGTCTATTGGTGACATGAGAATACAAGTTATTTTAAAAGTGAGTATCAGCATAAAGCTGGTGAATTCATAAGTATTTTAGTGTCATTGATTTGTAAAAACTTGTAATGAAAGACTTGTAATTGTTTTGAGGAAAAGTTTGTATAAGTATGAAAACCCTAGAAAATCTCATATTTCCTACTAGTATAAAAAGTAGTCTTCTACTAAGATCCGACTGTTTTGAAGGTACACCTCATTGTAAAAATGATGGTTTTTACCATATATAACTATTATTATAATAATATAGTCAACCTCATCGTTTATGTGTATGTATCACAAAATAAAGGTAATAAGGAAAATAATATATTTATATCAAAATATATTCTACCTCATCGTTTATGTGAATGTATCACAAAGTAGAGGTAATAAGGAAAATAGTATAATCCTTATGAATGTATCCATTTGTATAGGATAAACACGGCGTGGTAACCCGCCGAACAATACAACCGAGAACATCCGAAGATGAACACACCTTCTGTTGCGAGCAGCCAAGTGTAGGATGTTCAGTCCATGATTATGTAGACGTATTACTTCATATAGTATGTAGTAGTTTCTCTTGATGTAGTATGTACTAGTGTCCCTTTGTATAGTATGTATTAGTGTCTCTTCATATAGTATGCATTAGTGTCTCTTCGTACAGTATGTACTAGTGTCTCTTCGTATAGTATGTATTAGGTGATGTTTGTTTTCTTAAAAAAAACCACTTCAAACCACTTATTACTGCGTCGCGTAGCACACGCGCAACACTTGGCCATTCGCAGCTGTTTGTTTTTCAGAAGACTTCTGACTTAAAAACTGTTGCGTGGCGCAAAACTAAACCAACTGCTTCAAACCTCTTCACGCATTAGTTTAACTTACTGCAGCAGTCTGCAGACGTTAAAAAACAAACATACTTTTTATTACATGCTGCAGCTGTTTGTTCCACCTCTTCTGCTACAGATGATTGCAGAGGTGGTTCGCAGACTTCACGCAATTTATCTTCGAAAAAACAAACAGCACCTTAGCGTCTCTTCGTATAGTATGTGTCTCTTCGTGTATTATGTATTAGTGTCTCTTCGTATAGTATGTACTAGTGTCTCTTCGTATAGTATGTATTAGTGTCTCTTCGTATAGTGTGTACTAGAGTAGTGTATGTATTGACTCATGTATGAAATGACTCTTAGTGTGATTCCTTGTACTAGGAATAGTAAATAGTATCTCCTAACTATACCTATTATAGTTACTAATAATGTACGTGTATAACCGAATGTATGCCTTTGCTACCCAAGGGGTACTGAATTGACTGATAGAAACTTTTATATCTGTATATGTATACATAATATATAACTAATATTTAGACAACAGTCAGACAAATAACGGATGCCCTAAGGCCACATCCAAACAAGGAAAAGGAATTAAAGCGAGCTAACAGTCCTAAGTCCTTTAAACATTACTTATATAACTATACATATATAGGCATGCATTAGACAATATAAAAGTATAAAAGAAGTTTTGTAAAACCTTTGAAAAATTAGTAAATAAGAATTGATGACTTGATGTCAATTTATAAAACGATTTAAAAGCAGTTTTTTTGATAAGAACAATTTAGAGCATAAGAAATCCTTAGTTTGAAACACAGTTTGAAGTTCATGAAAACCTTTGTTTGGAAGGTATTTGTAACATATTTTGAAAGGAAAGATATAGTATGTAAGTTAGTTTAATAATGAGTTTAATATGTAAATACGTTTTGAGAAATCATTTTGAAGTAGTATGCTGAGTAAAACAACTAAAAGTGTAGTAAATCCATTTGTATGCTAGTTATTAATCACATGTGATTGATATAATAGCTAGTATGATTCAACTTGTATTCCCCCATAAAATCATTTAAAAACATTTAAAAGGTTAATTAAGGGGTATGAAGTCACTTGTAGTGAGTGGATCATATGGAAGTGTCGGACAAGTGCTAGGTGTCAAGTGAAGACTTGAGCACACACAATGATCCTAATAACATATATATATATATATATATATATATATATATATATATATATATATAATTATTGATTATAACACTAATTAGACAAGTATAAACACCCTAAATCGTGGAAAACACTTTGGTCTAAGTGTTAGGAGGCCATTGGGTTGTAACAAAGGAGTGTAAGGCATTGCATTTGAGTTTATGGCCCAAGGACCACACTCAATGGAGTTTATGGCCCAAGGGAGTTTACTCTTGGCCGTAAACTCTCTAAAGGGTCATATTTAGAGGCTTAAAGGTATGGAGTCTCAAGTGTTTAAGCATTCCAAGTTTAAACAAGGATCTATAAGAGTTTAAGGTCCAAGAATTGACCTTAACATGAGTTTACGGCCAAAGGACCATTCCTCCATGAGTTTACGGCCATAAACTCATGGTATTGAGTGCCAAATCAAAGTTTAATGACCCTAGTTCATTGGTGGAGGGTTCTAATCCAAGTTCTAAGCATAAGGAAGAAGATCTTTATCAGATTCGTTTCAAGTTAGCCAATGATTCAACGGTTGTTCTTACAAAAGCCAAGTTCTTGGAAGCGATCAATTTAAGGGTTCCGTCGTCAACTGTGTTCAAGAACCCTAGCAACAATGATGTGTTCAAAGTACTCTACAAGATGAGGTACCTTAAAAGATTGAAAGGTGTTGCACATTTTAAGAAAGGAAAACTTCCAACGGTCTGGAAATTTGTTTGTCATTATGTAATTTGTTGTTTATCTGGCAGAACCGGTGGAACAGATGCTATGGGAAAACAACTCTTAGATCTACTTTGGAGCATCTTCACCAGAAAGGCCGTCAACTATGAAACCATTCTTTGGGATGATTTCATCCAATAAATTGGGAGGAAGACACCGAGAGAAGGTCTAACTAAAGTGACCTCAACGAGGTTCTGGTCACTATGCATCCGCAATTTGCGCAACGAGGCTCATGTCAGCATCAATAACGATATCAATCTCTTCGCTTGCAGAGATCCCAAAAGGTACACTCTTAGGAAATATCAACCTGTTTTTGGACCAATTGGGAAGATCGTAGAGCATATTTTATCTGAGATAGGAATGTTTGATCATGCCATAATCGATCATATTGAGGCTATGGGAAATATTCCACCTTATCGCTCTACCCTACCTAGCCCTACACCACATACTACTACACCTATCTCAGATCCTAAGCCCAAAAAGACAAAGACCAAATCTATAGCGAAGAATAAGTCCACATCGAAGAAGATTGTGAAAAGGGGAACTGAGGCCTAAAAGAATATAAAGAAAGATACCACAAACTACATTGGTACCGAGGAGCTAAGGCCGATTAGAGAATTAATAACATTGAAGAACCTAGGCATCTGAAGAGGTTATTCACACTGAAGATCCCATCAATGTGGTCGATCCTATTAACACCAAAGATCAATAACCATTTGCTTCACAAAATTGTTTTTTCAAAAGAAAGTTAAAACTCTCCATCCACCTAGCGAAAAGCAACCCAAAAACCACTAGAGTCTCTTAAAAGACTCCAAGTGTAGTTGGATTCAACGTTGAATCACCTGATAGAACCCCATCCATCCACTCCGTTACAAAAGTGTATCAGTTTCAACAACACATGGAGACAAAACCCATTCATAATTCCAAGTGATTCCTGAAGTCGATAAAAATCCTAAGGTCTCAAGGATTAGAAAGTCGCATGTTTTTACTCCTGAGGAGTTGCACTCTATTTTCTCTTCACTTTCACATTACTAAAAACACCTCATGCACCGTAGGGTCCTTTTTCAAAGACCGTATCCAAAATAGGATTGATGCCAAACTTGGTTTTAGACCAAGGAGACCTAGGAAGTCCTGGAAATCCTATGCCATTAACATTAAAACTAAGAGGATTAGGCATGGGGAGCACCAATGTGCGAGGATTTGTGAACCGGGGGGACACCCCAATGGTAACTACTTTCGATTCACATCTTTAGGTGACAGTTGGGAAAATTATCATCCCTCAATGGAGGAAGGAAGAAAAAACTTGTAATGTGTCAAAAGGCGGTACGAGCTCGAAAAAATAGATACATGCAACTTCAACAGAGAAAAGAATATGAACTATGTCAAGTTGCAACTTATTGGACCAACTAGATCAACAAATCCAAAATAGTTTACGACTTGGTGACTAATCAAAATTATGATGATGGAGGAGACTATACAAAGAGCTCATAAGGAAACATGAATTCATGTAGAATGATCAAATATAGTTGATGAACTAATTCTTAATGAAAATTCTAACTTAGTTGACACTATGGTTCATATTGGTGATGAAACAACTTTTGGGTATGACCTGATTGAGGATGAAGTTCAAAAGCAAACCAACAACAAAAAATTCCCTATGTACCTCTCCGAGGATGAAACGAGTGCTTCACTACACTCCACCTCCAAGCCAAATCCGAAAAAGAAAAAGAAGCTTACGGTATCAAGGAAAGAATTCCTTGATCTTAAAGGGAAAGTTGATCAAATCCTTTCCGTAGTCACTAGTGTTCAACCACTGTAGGCACCAAATGTCAGTCCACTATAAAGTTTAGAACAAAGAATTACGGAGATGGAAATAAGAGAAAAGTTTATTGTAGACAAAATCTTGTTGCAAATTGAAATAGGACTCAAGAAGATGGATGTTTAAAGATAAACATACCATGAAAAGTTCATAAAAAATGAACATGAGTTTTTGCAGGAAATAACCATGTCGAAGGAGAATCTCGGAACTGAATCTTAAGTGCATGAATAAAAATGAACTTCCTCATCGATGAAACCCACATGCATATGAAGCAGGATATATAGAGTTGCAACACACAATACGAGGATTGAGAAGATCTATCTCTATTTAGGAAACAATAAAAGAGATCATTTGTATCTCTAAGGATATTTCTGATTACATAGAGAGTCACAGTATGATGAAAACAAATGATGTGTGTAGAAATACGCAGATTAGCTTCCTCAAAGTCTTCAGAAATCTCAATGAATTAAAAGAAATGTTTGAGGAGAAGTTTAAGCCTTCTTCCTCAAAAAGGGGAAATGTCACTATAGAGTTAGATGAAAGCTCCACTAAAGAAATTTCAAAGTCACATTCCCCTCTGCAAAGAACTCCAACACCTCCTCACATAAATCCAACTCATCCCACCAAGTCTCCATCTTCTTCACCAAAACAAAAAATCCAACTCCACCGTAATCACCCAAGAAAACCTTGCCTCCTAAAGAACCAGCTCCATAAGCCTCCATGTCAGATGAAAACTATCGTGACACTTAGGTGACCGAACAAAGAAAAGCTGACCAGGGAGCTGCAAAATTTTCCGAAGATATATGGAAGGCTTAAGTTTTTGACACCTCAATTGATGACACTCGTATTCAATCTTGGGTGAATCCATTCAGAAGACTAGTTGACGAAGACTATGTTTCCTCATTTGACATATACCGAGTCGCAAACTTACATGTATTTAGATATTCCCTTATCCCCCAGTGCTCACTTCTATCAAGTCTTAGAGGAATTCGATCTTCAAATTCTAGACTCCCATTTATTGCCAATGGAGTTTGAAAAAATGAATCAATTCCACAACAAGCATGATAAAAGGATTAAAGAAATATGGTCGAATGATGCACTGGAGGCTGACAAAATGTACAAGGTGAGCTCATTCAAAGAATGCATCTTTCTACCAATATACTCTTATGCGATATGGCAAATTGTATTTCAGAACTCAAGCTAATTTTGTAAGTATGAATCCTGAAGACATTTTCCTTATTTTTAGGGTATTTAGTTTAAAAATCAAAAAGCATGATGAGATGAAGACTACACATGCTAGAGCTTGTAACTTTCTCAGGTCTCTAGTATGTGACTTCACAATAATAGCCACAAAAATTCATCTAGTGCTTGCTGATCGAATTGAGTACATCTAATTGATCCGCAAGTGATGATTACTGAAGGAATTCAAGAATTAAATTATGGAGCCACCAACTCTCCTAATCATGGCATGATATTCAAGATATCTAAAGATGTTGAAAGAACTTCCTACCAGCCAGTGCACTCCATCAGTGCACGATGTGTATTCTTAATGTAGTAGTTTTTTATTTATAATTCCTAATTTATCGCATCTAAAACCACACCTTATAGGTAGTGAACCCGATCCTATAATAGTATAGCTGTGGTAAGAACAGATGTCGAACACTAGGGGAATGGTGGTGAATTAATTTGGAGTTTTTAATTATAGGTTACACTAAACACATGAAAGCAATAAAGAAATCTTTTATTAAATACTTTGAATACCATCAAATATCAATAAACTGACTGGAAGTCAAATTTCTTTAGGTACTTTGGTTTAGATAAATTTCATCTGAAATTAATGGTTAACTACTAATACCATGGATATTTATTCATTATTCACCGATTCCTAATATGACTAGTGTCATGGTCACAACAACTAATCATTTGATTTCAACACAACTATTAACTCATTGATTAGGTGAGCAAACAATCATGCAAATCAGTTTTAGTTCGTATTAAGCAAGATTTAATCTTATTTAACCCTAATGGTAATAAGAGTTAAATCTTGCATAGAATGGTCATTCTACTCATGCACACACACATTAAAGTTCATTACTTTATTCCCTAACCCTAGGTTTTGGTCAATACTCTAGTCATAATCACCAATGGTTACTGGACAACTATGATTCATATTAACTCAGCTAGAAAGTCATCTAAACTTTATTAACTCAGCAATAGGAAACAAAACAACAATCTTTAACACAGGTGGATCTTCAGTCAAACTTGACAAAATAAATTAACTAAGAATAATCAATCCAAATAGCAATTAAACCATAAACTCAAAGATTTATTCAATCATAAACACAAAGTAAAAGGTTTTTACACCCAACTCAGAAAGTAAACACATAATGGAATCACAATGGAATGCTAAGCATGGTCACGACAACAAACCACATGATTACCAACATGAATCCTGTAACACCGTAAATTTCCAAACAAAATTTTCATTTAAAAAGCGCATTAATTTCATTAACACAACCATAAAAATCCCCAAATATCGAGTTATCAAAAACACATGTTCATTAATTATTTAATACAAAATCTAGGATCCTCCAAAACATATCTCCAACTCATGTGTGTATAATCAAGCCGGTGCCTTCCTATGATCCTGAGAAGTACCTAAAACACATAATAGATAACATGGTAAGCATGGAGTTTAGTGATTTCCCCAAAATACCACACATATCTCTTTAGCCTCTCATGGCTATACTCATATAAGACCCTCCGGTCAATGTGTCTCAGTGGGACCCTCCGATCCCACAACTCGGGTGGACCCTCCGGTCCTAACTCAGCAAGCTCGAAATAATACACAACATAAATCACATAGACATAATGCATGATATCACAATACTCAATATAAGCACATCAGACACTCTGGTTACACAAATATTACCCCTCTAGGTAACTATAGTGAGAAGACTCACCTCGTAAGAAATCGAATAACCTCAAACTCAAATCACCGGTCTAGCCTCCGCCTAACACATACAATAATTATCTCTAATTAATAACGACTCTCAAAGAAGCTAGACTAAACCCTTCTATAAACTCACAGAGGGATAAAAGACCATTTTACCCTTTTATGGCCTTAATAGTCCACAAATTGACAAAACCCTAAAAGTCAACTATAAGTCAACGACAGCGTGTACGCTGCGCATACAAGCCCTCTTCGTTAGGCGTACTCCTTCACCATGTATGCATCAGGGATTCTCGACCTTACGTTGCATGTACTGAGATTACGCTCAGCGTATGACCCAATTTTGCTCTTCCTACTCATTTGGTCTTAATCTGTTAAGACCTTAGCTCAAATCTCAGATCTAGACTCCCTAAAGGCTCATACTCCATAAATTCAGTGACTTTAAGCCTTTGCATGGCTGAAAAAGTCACAAACACCAAAACTCTCACTATTTATTCTCAATAATGCTCCTATCTCATGCATGGGGTGGTTTTGACGTCCAAGACTCCGTTTTTATGACACCACTCCATTAAAACACTCAAAGGGACATATATTAGGCTGTGGAGTTTCAATAACTCATAAAGCATCCAACTTTAGGACCAAAATCATAAAATGGACTACAATGATGCACAAATCAAAAGGGGTGAGAAAGATTTGAGCTCTATACCTCTAACTAAAGCTCCAACCACAAATAAGCTTAGATCCAAAGCCTAGACTCCCACTCCTTCCTCTTCAAAGCTCCTTCTTCACTCCAAAGAAACCACAAGAACACTTAATGGCTCACAATGGACACACAACCTCAAGGTACAAGAAATTTGGGTTTGAGAGGGTTGAGGTCTGGGAATGGTGGCCAAAAATGAGGCCATCATGTCCATTAAATAGGTACACATCCTTAATTAGGGTTTTCAATCTAGGCTTAGTACGCCTAATGTACCCTCTGGAATGCCCAGCGTACTAGGTGGCTTCCGCTTCAAAAACATGCACATAATTATGTTGAACGTACTCCCTGCATACTCACTTACCACCTTTTCTCAAATAAAGGTCCAAATTTGACAATCACCAAAAGAACAAGGGTTTATAAGCTATTCCTGATCATGGGATGTTACAATTCTCCCCCACTAGAATCAAACTTTACCCTTGAAGTTATCTTCTGGAAATAACTCTGGGTACTGCTCGCGCATCTCGGAATCCGGCTCCCAAGTCCACTCGGACCCCTTCCGATGTTGCCACTGGACCTGAACCAACAGCACCTCTTTATTCCTCAAGACCTTCACCTTCCTATCTAAGATTGCTATTTTCCTCTCGATGTAATTCAGCCTCGCATCAAACTGAATGTCCTCTAACGGTATCACCGCCGTCTCGTCGGCTACACACTTCCTCAATTGAGACACGTGGAAGGTGTTATGTATCTGGCTCAACTTTGCAGGTAGATCCAACCGATAAGCTACCTTCCCAACTCTGGCAATCACCCTGAAAGGTCTGATATATCTGGGATGTAACTTTCCCCACTTCCTGAATCGAATCACCCCTTTCCAAGGGGATACCTTTAGGAGGACAAAATCTCCCACCTGGAACTCAAACTCGGATCGTCGCCGTCTGCATAACTCTTTTGGTGACTCTGAGCTGTCAGTAACCTATGTCTGACCTGTTGAATCTGCTAAGTCATTTTGAGCACTATCTCTGTGCCACCCATCACTCTATGCCCTACCTATCCTCAACGGATAGGGGTCCAACACCTCCTCCCATATAAGAGCTCACAAGGAGGCATACCAATACTAGAATGGTGGCTGTTGTTATAAGAAAACTCAGCCAAGGGCAAATAGGTGTCCCAACTTCCTCCAAAGTCCATAACACATACTCGCAACATGTCCTCTAGCATCTGAATCGTCTGCTCACTCTGCCCGTCAGTTTATGGATGGTATACGGTACTGAAGTGCAATTGGGTACCCAACTCCTCATGAAACCTATTCCAGAACCTGGAAGTAAAACACACATCCTGATCTGACACCATCGAAGTCAGCACCCCATGTCGTGCCTCCACCTCTCTCACATAGATCTCAGCCAATCTCTATGCAGAAAATCTCTCACTGATAGCAAGGAAGTGAACGCTCTTCGTCAGCCGGTCCACAATCACCCATATCACATCAACACCTCGTGCGGTTCTCGATAATTTGGTGATAAAATCCATGGAAATTTGTTCCCACTTTAATTGGTGAATCTCTAGAGGCTGTAACGGGCCATCTGGACATTGGTGCTCCGCCTTAACCCGACGACAGGTCAAGCACCTCTCAACTACCCATGCCACATCCCTCTTCATACAAGGCCACCGGTAATCTCTCTTCAGATCCAAATACATCTTAGTGGCTCCGGGATAGATCGAGAATCTCGATCTATGCGCCTCGTCCATCAATATACGCTGAGCTCCACCTGTATAGGGCACCCAAATCCACCCACAGAAAGTCATAAGCCCTCAACTATCCGTCTCAAACTCGGAATCCTATCTGATCACTCACTCCCTATTGAGGTTCTATGGCCTCAAAGCCTCCACCTAAGCCTTTCGGATGGTGTCTAGGACTGGAGTCATCACCGTCATCCTCATACACCGTCATCCTCAATAATTCTCTTATCCTTTATTTTTAAACTCATATATTGAAGTACTCATGTTGCTAATGTAAGAAAAATCAACTTACCAACAATTCAAATCATTAAAGTTGATAAGAAAAATAACATCAAATTAGATGTTAGAGTAAAATCTATTATACATAATGCACTTCTATATGAAGTTTTACTTCAAGTGGAAGGATGAAAACTCTGCCACAGAGATGTTGGGAATTCTAATAGTAGCTTATAATGGATCAGATGAGGGAAATTCTCATTAAGAGAATAACATATATCAAAGATATGAGTTTTTTCTTTGCATAAAAAAGTGAGTCTGTTACACATATGTTACACATACATTCAGTTGATCCAACAATCATGTTAACGACTTAAAGAAATTCAAGATTGATAAAACTTGAAATACTTTTGTTCACAAATCAATCATGTCCATGTGCTTAATAATAATGAAAAGATCAAGTTTATGAATCTTCAAAGTTAATTTGAAAACATAAGGAAACATGAGCAGTCTAAGGTTTAAACCTTTCCTATTGTAACTATGGTTTATTGCGCCTTACTGGCTTCTTTTTAGGGCTGAACAAGCACATAAAAAGGAGCATTAAAGACATAAAAGAAAATCCAAGGATAAATTTATTGATTTGGCAACTCAAGTTGTCGTTCTAATTAAATAATTAAATGACTTTTGTCCTAAAGGAAGCTACCCAAATCTAACCAGAAAATATTTGAAGGTGGTTAATCTTCAAGGAATGAAAAACCAAAGCAACCTTAAATGATGCAGGCTACAAATAAGGATAAAACATCAAAATTTGCAAAAGATTGCATGACCAAAGTTTTTGGTGTAGTAGACTTTTTTGATGCTAAATACAGAAAGGATATTAGCTTCTTTTAAGATAAAAAAGTAGTGGATATAAAGTGTTGATTATTATGGAGGAAAACTAGGAAGTTAAATTTGTCTCCTTTAATGATGAAGAAGTTTAAACACAAATTTCCAACTTGTGTATGATGGCTAAGAATGATGAAACCAGTGACAAATCAAGTGCTTTTGAAGATACGCTACCCCAAGCTGTTAAGGTTGTTTAATAGTTAACTGATATCCATATTCTATTTATCAACTTTCAAAGTTAAAATTTCATTTATTTTAATAATAAATATACCATTTTTTTACTATTTGTATGTTGATCTTCAAAGGTCTCATAAAAGTAAAGTTAAAATTCAAAAGGAACTTGATAATTTGAAAATAATTTTTATATAAGTAAAACTTGAACTTTTAATTATAATATATGAATTAATCGAAGTAAGGGGGTTTCTAAATGACATTCTTGTATGCAAAACGGAAGTTACCATTTTTAAGAGTCCATCAAAAGAGAAATTTAAATTCACTAGGGACATCTTGAACAAAAGTAATAAAGCTAGTACTTGAAACATACAAGTTTTGTTTAAGATAAATTAATTTTAAGATAAATCACATTGCCAAGCCAACTACGATTGCAAAACAACTTGAGTTGTCTCAACAAATCAAGTAGAAAAGCATGTCAAAGCTAACAAAGTAACCAAATATTTTATAATTATAGTGAAATAACATACTTAGCCTCTAACTGTACATTTAGAAAAGGATCTAAAAAGATCAAACAGTTTGAGCCCTAAGTTTGTCAAACACAAATAGATTATCGAAATTGCTATAAAAATGTATGATGACTGTTTGTCCTAAAAATATCACCACATTTTTCCTTCGCCCGGTTATAAAAGTGAAAATGTTACAGTTAAACCCATTTCAAAATAGGTTTCCAAAGGTTTTTAACTCTTTGTTATATGAGACATGGTAATAAACACATAAGGTACTTAGACAGTGGATTATTTTCTCACATAAATGAGCTAAATTCCCTTCTAAAACAATAAGTTTAGGAAAATGGACATGATGTTACCTTTAGATATGAGATTAAGGACAAGCCATAAGACATACGTCTTATGTACTTCAATGTCAATCAGTTGTGTTTAACAAACCATGTCAATGGAATTAAAATACAACTTGATCTCAACTAGCCAACTAAGTGATGCTTAATATGGAATTCATTTCAATAAGGTTGAAGGGAACATCAATGATGCAAACAACAAAGTGGGACCTCCTTCTGAGAGTAACAATGACATCTGCATACTTAATATGTTACTATTGACGTATAGGTTTTAGTAATGTTTTTATTTTGACAAATTGCATGAAAGACACTAACATTACATAAAATTCTGATTTTGATATCATGTTTTCTTTTTTCTCAATTAAGTCACTCGGTTTACAATTTTGTTGTAAATTTAATCAATCGACCGGTTTGCTTCAAGTGTTACATGTTTTTCACTTGCTAATTAGGCAAAAAGTTGGCGTGGTTTCCATATATGATCTTAATTGGCAAACATATATATTACATTAAATCTGTAAGGAGATTTGTACTCACTTTCCCTTATTTTTTTATTTTCTTCTCTCATAGCATCACGATTTTGTCCAATAGCTTTCCAATGTTGCTCAAGTGGTTCATCGTCGCAAAGTGGAAAACCAATGTACAAAATCGTGATGCTTTGAGAAAAAAAAGAAGAATAAATAAAGGAAAATGAATACATATCTACGTAAGGGTTCAATTTAACATAACTCGTTAATTAGGAACATATGTGGATCCTCCATCTACTTTTTGTCTAGTTAGCAAATAAGAAATATTAAACATTCCAAACAAATCATTCTATTAGTTAAATTTGCAACAAAATTATAAAGTTAACCACTCCATCTACTTTTTGTCTAGTTAGCAAATAAGAAATATTAAACATTCCAAACAAATCATTCTATTAGTTAAATTTGCAACAAAATTATAAAGTTAACCACTTCATAGGAAAATTTTATATAAACTTATGTGTTATCCAATTCGTCCTTTTTTAATCACTACGAGCATTTTGAATCTCAACAACGGAGACATTGCCCTTAACTTATTTTAATCACTAAGATCAAAAATTATAATAATGCATTATTTTAACATGCACATAGCTTATTTTCAAGAAATTAGATAAAAAGTTAATAAATAATAATTTATATGTTTATTTATTTTTAAATATAGATATATAAAAGTTATAGCATTCATCATTTTATTTTGAATACTTATTAACTAATGATACATAATAAAGAAAACCATTATATTATATTTCGACATTTTTGTGGTCTAAAGTTTAAACCACGAAATAATCAATATATAGTGATTTTTTAAAGTCAGAATGGATATGACATACAATAGAAAAATATAAAACGTAAGTGGTTTATTAACGAAAGCGAATAAAAAATTAATACATAAACTGATTAAAATATAACATATGTTTTTTTGGATTTTGACAATTATCAAACATCAAATTTAATATGGTCAAAAAGTAAAAATCGTATTTAATAATTTCAATTTTCAAGATAATGGTCGGAAGAGCAAAGACTCCCCCGCACAAAAAATAAAAAGCCACTCAAATACACAATTCAAATTACAAATAGCAAAAAAATCCCCGCTTCCGCCCTCCGCTCTACTCCGCCCCACCGCCGTCGCTCCTCATCGCTGCTGTGTTCTGCCGGTTGCCACCGTTTTGACAGAGGATGCCATAACAAGGTAATTTTCTACTTCTAATATCGAAATCTACCATCTGTCATTTGCTAATACTTAAGTTAGGGTTTATTTCAAATGTCGACCCATCTACCATCTTCCATTCTTCATTTCTTCGAATCTACTATTTTTTTTTGTGGTCGTGTTGCATAATCGATGTTCATGGTTCTGTTAATCTGTTAATTTTTGTTAATATTTTGTGGATTTATTCGAATGCCTAATAATATTTTGTTCGATGGAGGTGTTCATGGTGAAATTTTCTTGCACTTTATCTCTATTTTTTTTTTTAGTTAATAGATTTGTTTCTATGTACTCATTATATACGTTTAAACTTTAGATACTACTTTGTTATAAAAATTTGGATGAAGGTAATTAAATCCAGTGATTAAGTACTCATTATAAAAAATTTAGTTAATAGATTTGTTTCTAAGTACTCATTATATCGTGAATACCCCTCTTTTATATTTTTATTAATATAATATTAAGATTATATATTGCCACTAAATTTATAGTATATGAAAAGAATCCCTTTTAGTTATTTACTTATTATGAATACATAAAACCACCCATCCAGACAAATGTTGCTTTGTCGACAAGGTTAAATAGGTCATAAAAGATTTTCAAAATTTAAAGTGGCAAGAACAGAAAATTATGAAAATTTAGTTGTTTTAGTGGAATGTTTGATGTCAAAAATTTCACTAGTTATAGTCGACATCAAATAATTTATAAAAATGCGTTATTTTTATTGTCGAAACTAAAAGATGATATCAAACAAAAAAAATCAAAGTATGATGGATTTAGTCACTTTTATCCTTCCTTATTCATCACTTACAAATTGTAATATTTATCAACAGTTAAAACAAATGATGGATTTCCACATAAATGAAGTAAAAAGTGAAGAAAACGAAGTAAACAGTGATGAAGGACATTCTGTTATCAACACTACATCACCATTTTCCACCAACATGGTATGTTATACAACCTCATTATTAATTATCGTATCAAGTTCATTATTAATTATTTTATTTTGTTAACGAAAACAAATGTAATTTTCAGGTGTTCAATTCTAGTGAAGATTTAAAGAATTGGGCCCAAAATGTCGCACGTTCTCTAGGTTATGTTATTGTTACAAGAAGATCCAAGCCTAATCTAGTTGTACTAATGTGTGATCGTGGTGGTATATACACAAGTAAAAATTCCTCTCGGAAAAATATTTTTTCAAAAAAAATAAATTGTCCGTTTAATTTGGCGGCAAAATACTCGAAGGCGAATGATTTTTGGATGCTAAGGGTGATATGTGATGAACATAATCATGGACCTGCAGAGCGTATGGAGGGTCATGCATATGCAAGACGACTGTCTGATGAAGAAACTCGTTTGGTGGAAGAATTGACAAAAAAGAATGTTAAACCGATGGATATTCTATTAGCATTGAAGGAACAAAATAAAAATAACGTGTCTTCTTTACAAACCGTATACAATGCGCGCCAAAAATTTCTAAAAAGTTTAAAGGAGAAAGATGCATCACAAACTATGGTTTGTGATATCGATGCTCATACGTATGATGAGTGTTTGAGAAATAATCGTGTTGATCCACCAATTGAAAAACCCTTTAGACAAAGTTGTTTGAAAAAGGAAAGTGTTTTGGGGAATTTTGAACCCTTGAGACATGGTTCTTGTTCATGTTCGTGTTCGTACATTAATCAATTCCCGAATATGTTTGAGAGGTACATAACGGAAGTACAAGATGTAAAAAGTGATGGAAATTGTGGATTTCGAGCAATAGCTGTTTGTCTTGGTTTTAATGAAGATGCATGGCCTACAATTCGATCGGATTTAATGGATGAGTTAAACACACACAAGAAAGAATATGACGAGATTTTTGGAAGGGAATGTCGATTACAACTTCATGACTCTTTGAATTTCTTTCGTACAGATATAGATGCGACATTTGAGTATTGGATGACTTTGCCTGATATGGGGATCTTGATTGCTTCAAGATATAACGTGGTATTACATTGTTTAAGCGTTGGAGATAGCATGACATATTTACCGCTTTGGTCTACTCCACCAACTTGGCATGAACGTGTTGCTATTGCAATTGGACTTGTTAATGTAAACCATTATGTCAAATTAACATTACACGCAGGGTACCCGATGCCTCCTATTGTGCCTCAATGGACTCGTTATAGACATGAGTGTGCATCTTCATGGGTTACTCCGTATGTTACTCAACTAGACATGTATAATCAATGTTATCATTCTCATTGTAATTTTGAAAAAATTACTAAAGATATTTAAAGACGTAACATGAGATAGCTTCTATTTTTAATTATCTTGTTTGTGTTATTTTTGTAAAATGTTTGAGTACGGTGGATTAAACATACTGCTTACATGTTTAAAGCAATGTAAGGAAACTATTTCATGTTCATAAATAAGTTACCAACAAAAAACTTAATGACCAAGTCTTGATTTTAACCAAATAATAAAGGAAATGGGTGTGTCTTTGGAGATTTTAATGCAATTAGAAATGAGTCTGAAAGATTTGGTTGTGTGTTCTTTCAAAGAGTTAGCACAAGATTATAATGATTCTATTAATGATAGTGAGATTCTTGAAGTGGCTATGGGGGCTTTTTCTTTTACTAAGGTGAGTCCAAATGGAACAAAACAAAGTAAATTAGACCGGTTCTTTGTTTCAATAGAGGTGGTTACACATTTCTCTGATTTTTCTGCTTTGAATAAAATATTTCGGATCATAGACCCGTTTTAATAGTCAAATGTTGTGTTGGAGTTTGGACCTAGACCGTTTATATTTTTCCCTCTTGGATATATGAGCCAGATTTTGATCATATTGTAAAAAATTCTTGGGGTTTGGATTATAATGCTACTAATGGAGGGGCTAGTATTCGGTTTTAGGATAAGCTAAAAAGGCTTAAATAGACTATAAGGCGATGGTGAGGTTTGGAAAAAACTAAAAGAAATTCTTCCTAAGTTCAATTATTAAATAGATTAAAAGATATTGATAAAGTAGTGGATGATGGGTTACCTTCGAATGAGATTATGGAAGAAAGATGTTTTGTATTAAGACTCAACTATATGAATTGGAAATATAGAGATGAAACATGTGGCTCAAGATTAAATGGATTATAGAAAGATGATGAAAACTCTAAAAAAATCATAGTATATAGAATAGAAAACTTATGCAACTTGCTATTTAAGGTGTGGACGTAGGTTTGGATTGGATGACAGGTAAAAAAATTGATTTTCGAATTTTATGAAAAAAAGTTTAAAAAGTTTGTGGTCATCCTGAAGGAGAGGAAGAGCTCTGGTTAAGCAATCCCTTTTTCTTTTTCTTGAAGCGTTGGTTTTTCAGGAAGAAGTAAAAATGGCAGTGTGGGCTTGTGGTAGCGAAAAAGCCCCGCGTCCATATGGTTTTAATTTTGAAATCATAAAGTGATATGAGATTTGCAAAGGCCATAGGATGTAAACCAGATAAACTGCTTTTTACTTATCTTGGTTTACCGGTTAGTCAAAACATGTTCAGAATAGAAAGTTGGGATCTAGTGAAATCAAAGGTTCATAAAAATTGTCAAAATGGAATGTTACAACTTTATCGATTGGTGGTCGAGCTATGCTTTTAAAATCGATTATGGGTGCTATTGGTATATATTATATTTCTATATTTCTCCTTTCGGTGGTGGTTGCTAAAGACCTTGAATCGAGTAGATCAATTTTTTGGGGGTAGTGATGATGATGTTAGTAAAATGCACCGGGTCAAATGGGTCTTAGTGCTAGCGGAAAGATGCAAAGGAGGGTTAGGTGAAGCTTATCGGCTATAAATGTTAAGTTACTACAAAAATGAAGATGGCATTTTCTGAATAATATTTCTATGATTTGGGTTGAAGTTATTAAAGCTTTGTATGGTGATCAAAGAGGTTTCGAGATGGGTCAACATAGGGCTAGCAGTTATGGGCTGTGGGCTCATATTATTTTAGCTAGTTCTCGTTTGGTGGAAAAAAAATTATTATAGATCACTCGGTTTGAAGAGGTAGATTGGTAATGGTTGTTTGATTATAATTTTGATAGATTCTTGGGTAGGGATCAAACTTTATCAACTTGTTTCCCTCAGCTATACCATATCGACACAAACCTAGAATGCTCGATTTTTTATATGTGGTCTGATGCTGGATGGAAATGGCAATGACATCGGGATATTAGAGGAGGAGTCGAGTACATTCAATTAAACGACTTGTTGGTGGTGCTACAAGGTATTGTTCTTTCGGATTGTGAAGATAAATGGTGGCGGGATATAGGGGATTGTGGAACTTTTTCGTTGCTGATACTAGAAGATGGACTGATAATCATGTTCTACAATCTATTGACTTGCATACGAGATGAAACATTTTATACCTAGAAAGGTGAATATTTTTTTTGGCGTGTCCTGTTAGATCGACTTCCTTTTAGTGATAATTTAGACAAAAGAGGTATCGATATTCCTTATACTCTTTGTCATGTTTGTTCATTAGAAATTGAGCAACTAGACCATTTTTTTAACTGTGAGGTGGCAGCTAGAACGTGGAATGCAATGTTTTTTTGCTTGATTTTTATCCAACAAAAGTTGCTTCAAAAAGAGCTATGTTTGATGCTTTTGTGACTATTCTAGTTATATGTAAAAAAATGAATCATTGATGCGGTGACATGTACTACCCTCTATTGATGACTATTCTAGTTCTTTGTAAAAAAAGGAATCATTGGTGCGGTGATATGTACTACCCTCTGGTATTGTGGCTATTTTGAAACGATCAACTTTTAGTAAGTAAGAAGATTATAAAAGATCAAATTGTTGATGCGATAAATGAATTTTTTTTTCTTATGGTTTTGTGATAGAAATAGTAAATGTTTTGTAAATTGGGTTTGTTGGTTACAACAATGTAACATCCAAATGCAAGTACTCGATCTATCAATATTTTGAATTAAATAAAAATGATAAACCCCAAATCAAGGAGGGTCACGTCGTGAGAGATAAGGTCTCACGACGTGACATTCGACTGAAACGCATGACCATTTTTTAGGCTCATGACCTGACACATATATGTTCACGTCGTGAGATCAGGCTAACCCTAATATTGTGTTTTGCTCCCTATTTAAGGGAAGTAGGAGGCTAGGGTTTGCACACCCTCATCCTCCATCACCCCCTTCCTGCCCAAATCATTTTTAGCCTCCATTGGTGACATTGAAGAGCTCATTGAAAGATCTAGTATGCTCAAGAATCATATTAAAGTGATATTGCTAATTAACATAGGATACTAATGGGTCACACTAACAATAACTTGATATAATTTATTATTTATTAGAAATTAATCTTAACAAATATTCAATAAACTCTTATAATTAATTGGAAATTATATATTTCTAGAAAATAATAATTTTCATTAGCAAATAATATTACATAATTCATATGGTATGAATTATTAAGTCATGAACAACATTTTGGACTAGATAAATTGTTTTGTCTTTTACAAAAAAATTAAAGTCTATATTTTATAAACTTTGTTTATAAAATGTAAAAGTTATCTCTTCTTTTAGGAAGATATGGCCAAAACTAACTAGGTTAGTCCAGGCATGGCTTTCAAATTTAAATAATCAAAAGTAAAGTCTATACCATACAAGCATGGGATTCATTCTATCTAGTAGAAGCATGGGTGCTGATATTGCCATATTTATACATATTTTTAGGCAATATTTGAATACATTTTGATTAATATTTTGGTTATTTTCATAGATAAGTGATACTTATAAGATGTAATTGTATTTTGCAGCTAAAAGAATTCATCTTGAAGAATAAGGACTAAAGGCGACAAGGATTGGAACTTTGGAGGTTTAAAGCTTAAAAGATGAAGAATTCAGCAAAAAGACGACCTCATGACGTGAGGAATCAAGCCTCACGAAGTGAGTATTAAAGTTTTAGAAGATAAACATCCGGAGGCAAGAATCCGTGTTCAATACGGATAAATACTAAGCTCACGATGTGAGAATCTTTTTCTCACGACATGAGGAGGTTAAAATCGAAATCTATAAATAGTTTTGATGCTTATGGATTTTAGAGGTTGGCTAGAGAAAATAGTTTCCAGAAGTCGTTTTTCATTGAAAAAGAAGATAGGAATCTAGTAATTTCAACCAAGGAAGAAGAAGAAGATCATACTTAATTCTTAGTTTGGTACATTATTATGCTTTTGATTATGAGGATTGCTTGTTTGATTGTTACTATGAGTAGCTAAATCTACCTGCTTATGTTAGCTAAATGAAGCTAGAACTCATGGGTTATGTTAGTATGGATTTTTCTATTTGGTTAATGGCTTATGTTTGATTGTTTAAACCTAGCATGTTGAATTTGATACTAGATTGCTTTATTTCAAAAACGTGTTCTTCAATTATGAACTTCAAAAATCGCACAACTTCTTCAAATTAAGCTCATTCACTGCTTCACTTTCGCTCAACACTACAAAATAAGATCAAGAACTAGAGCAACACATCTTCATTCGGTTAAGGTAAAATAAAACTAAAAAGAAAAATAAAACTAAAACTAAAACTAAATAAAAAAGAAAAGAAAATGCAAACTCTAAAAACATCTGGTTGCCTCCTTACAAACGCTTCTTTTTAAACGAGTCGTAAGCCAGACTCCTTCCCAATCTACGTTGCATCAGGTGGAACTGTAACCTCCCCGTTCTCCATCATCTCGAGCCTTATTTTCTTGTAGGCAACCCATCCATTGAATGCCTTTCTTGAGCTTTCTTGCATTGTTGAGTTAACATCTTCTTTGTGCTTTCGCTTGGGTTCTTTCCTCATTCTTGTGTCTTTAGCTTTTTTCTTGTCTCTTTCTAGGTTTTTCTTATCAAAATTGGACTCATCACTCTCTTCTTCTTTTTCTTCAATCAACTCTGTTACTGGATTTGGTGGTCTTGTAAAAGCAAACACCTCAAAAATCATTGGTGTTGACATTAGAGGTTTCGAAGGCTTTTCTTCTTTTTCCAATTGCTCTTTAAGTTCGTTATGCTCCATGAACATTGTGTTTCCTTGATTTATCAAATTTTCCTTGGCATAGGATGGGAATGGAAGAGGTGGTTGATACAACTCAAAAAAAAAAAAATCATAATAGCTTAGGTAAGTAGGGTGTCGATCACAGGTTATACCTATCTAGTTTTAATTCATATTCTATGTAGTTTAGTGACTATTAGATTATTAGATCTAAGATCGAACCAATCTTAGATAAGTAATTAAAGTATTTGAATTTGGATGTGCTAGAGAACACATATTGTAAATGTAATTGTGTTTGTTAACTCAATCTTACATAGCTCCAATCCTGTTTAATAATTGATTATGTGTTAAATTATGTATGACCATGCATAACTTTACATGAATTAATTCAACATTGGTAAATTTGGACTCAAATTGCTAATAATATATTAATTGGTAACCAACAAGAATTATCCATAATAAATAGCTAACCATTGAGGGAAAGTGGATTTGAATTAACATAAGTGTTTTGAATATTGATTGAATAGTTGTTAAGAATTTAAGTTTGTCTAAACTTGCAAAATTAGATAAAAAAAACCATTTTACTTTTGCTTAGAATTTTAGGTTAATTTAATAGTAAGTAGCTTAAGCAATTCATTTCATTCCCTGAGATCGATACTCGACGGTTTGTGCTATACTATTTGTGAAATGGTACACTGCCCTGGATCGGATAGCTAGTAGGATAGGAGGTAAAATTAGGTGTAGCTATTAGAAAACATCGAGTTTTTGTTGCCGTTGCCGGGGAACGGCTTATTTGATTGTTAATTTATTTGCTTTAGGTTAATCAATCCTTTTTGTGGGGTAAAACCTACAAAAAGTTAAGTGTTTGCCTTAGTTTTCATTTTAGAACTGAACTCACGATACGAGCTTAGTAAGTTACGTTTTATTTTGTTTTTCGTTTCTGTTTAGTTTAGTTGCGACAACATCACGTGGTGCCCTATACCACGTCATGGTGGACAGTCTGTAGGTAGTCTTAAGTAGTTTTTGTTCATTTTTACATTTTAATTTTTGCTTTTGTTGCAGTAGTTCATGACCCATGGGTATAACACACCTTTGATACCACCACTTGAAGATCTAGAGTCATCCCTTCACAAAATGACGGATAAGAATGTAGGAGAAAACCAACCACCAAAGAAGTCGCCTTTCAAGGATCTTAAATTAGTTTTTGGGAAAAAGAAAGGGAAGAACATGGGAGAGTCGAGCAATCAAAAGAAAGACGAAAACAAGATTGAAAGCTTTGAGGAAAATCCTAATTCAAAAGATTCTGATTACGAGACCGAACCTAAATTCAAGTTAGAACATATTGAACCCGAAGACAAGCCAATAAACGTGATGGAAAACATTGCTGATATGTCCATGGAGGCATATAAGAAGAGAATCCGAGAGGACACCGGTCCAGGTCTTGTGCAGCCCGTGATTCCAGCTGCAACTACATTTGAGCTGAAGGGACACATTTTGTCCGCACTTAAAGTACCGTTTTCCGGGAAAGACCATGAGGATGCATATAAACACCTTGGTGTATTAAACGATATAGCAGATTACTTTAACTTCCCTAATGTTCCAAGAGAGATGGTGCTTTTGAGAATGCTTCCCGTTACTTTCAAGGGAGCCGCTAAGGATTGGCTAAACGCACTTCCACCCGATGCAATTACTACTTGGGCATAGATGCACGAGCAATTTTTGGAACACTTTTTCCCACCTTCAAAGGTTACTAAACTCAAGAAAGCTATAGCAAATTTCGAGCAACAACTGGGGGAGTCACTTTATGAAGCATGGGAACGCTACAATGGGTTGATAAGGAATTGCCCCCAAAATGACTTGAATGAGCAACAAGAAGTGTCTATATTTTATGATGGGGATAATGCCATGACAAGACAACTCCTTGATTCTCAAGGAACCTTAACTAAGAAAAATCTGGCTGAAATCAAAGAGTTAATTGAAAAGTTTTCCTAGCATTCTCGTGAGTACCATATCCTAGACATGATGTGGCAAAAGGAATAGGTAGTGGGACTTCTGAAGACATGGCTGCTGTTTTAGCTATGCTAAATCCGATGGACCAAAGGATGACAAAAATGGACCAATCAATTCATGCTATTAGAGTCGGTTGTGAAAGATGCAATGGTCCACACTTGACAAAAGAGTGCCACTTGGATGATAATGGAAATAAGAAGGCTTAAGTGTTTTACTCGTGTGGAGATAAGTATGATGAAGATTGGAGGAAACCAAAGAAGGAGTGGTTACCATATGAAGAATATAAGAAGCAAAAAGAAGAAAAATATAGGCAGAATGGCCGAGGATTCTACCAAAAATAACAACCGCTACTGGAGGCTTCGGAGAAAAGACACGGTGAGACCGATGCAGTGATAATGGAACACCAAATTCTCATGAAGGATCAGCAATCCTTATTAAGGAATCACGAAGCATCGATTCAAAATATCAAAGCTCAACTACGTCATTTAACTACTTTGGTACATGAAAAATTATCTCCAAAAATTCCCGAGAAAAAGCCTCAACCACATGTTATGGTAATAGAAACCGAAGAGGATACCATCTCTGAGTTCCTTGAAGCACTTGAAGTCGATGCACACTCGTCCAGAACAAAGCCGAAGAAGTCTAAAGTTGAAGAAAAAAATGTTGCTGAAATATCAAACTCACGACGTGAGCATTCAAACCTCACGATGTGGGCAGGGTCTGATCAGAAAAATTTTAGTAATGTTCAAGCTTATCGTCCTCCGTTACCATTTCCGTCTCGAGCTCATATTCATCCACTGGAGCAGGAACACTTGAAGTTTATGAAGCAAGTGAAGGGTATTTCAATCAACACCCCTTTCATTGAATTATTGTCTAAAGTTCCTGAATATGCTAAGTTCTTGCAAGCTCTGCTTGACACTCGCCAACAATTAGAAAAGAATAGCAAGGTGATCCTTAGTGAGAAAAGTTCTAAAGTAATATTGGGAAAGTTACCAAAGAAAATGGGAGATTTTGGACGCCTCACGCTTCCGTGTGAATTTGGAAATAATACAAAGACTTATGCTTTAGCCGCTTCTGGAGCTAGCATAAATCTAATGTCTTTTTCATTCTATCAAAAACTAAATCTTTCGGATTTGAAGGGTACAAGAATGACAATTCACATGGCTAACCGTTCAGTGACACATCCAAGGGGCATTGTGGAGGATATTTGAGTGAAAATTAGGAAATTTGTTTTTCCAATTAACTTTGTTGTTTTGGATATGAAGGAATATGTTAATGTCCTAATCATTCTTGATCGCCCTTTATTAAATACTGCTCAATCCTTGGTCGATATTCGCAAATCCAAACTTACTTTAAGAGAGGGAGATGATGAAGTTACTTTTGGAGTTGAAGACTGTAATGCCCGTAGATCAGGGCTAGTCAATTTAGAGACGATAAGTCTCAAAAATGACTTTTTTGATGGAAGATTATTTAGAAGGAGTAATCTTAACTAAGTCATAGTATATGTTACAAGGATTTTGTACATATAAAGAACGCCGAAATCCGAGTTATAATGAAGAAGTTATGACCTGTCGAAGTTTTGCGACAGAACCGACACGACATAGCGCGATGTAAATAGTGAATTTACGATAGAGTGATATTTGGATTTTGCGATCTATCAAAAGTCTTAGAATACGTTAAACCGAGAGCATGCATGAAAAGAACGCCCAAATCTGACTCCGTATGAGGAAGTTATGATGTTTCGAAGTTTCGGCTTAGCAGTGTACAACCCGAAGTTCGAATATGAGATTGAGCGATATTTAGCCGAAACAATCTAAACGAGAATTGAAGATCTCGTCGATAGTAGTCCAACGGTTAAAAGACAGATGAAAACGGACGTCATACGAAGGAGTTATGATTTCCTAACAGAGTTTTCCTGTCTCGGCCTACTAAAAATAATATAAAAAATATATAATAAAAATAAAGTCAAAACTAGCCGATGAAGTCTAAATGAAAGTTGTAGATCTTGTTTTGACCTACGCGTCGATATAAAAAACTTGAAAACGGACTTCGTATGCGGAAGTTATGAATTTCTGAAGTTCGAGGCACGAAACCCCAAAACTGTCAGACACCACGACGTGAAAACAGTGTTCACGACATGGACTGGCTTCTGACGTCTTCTGGAGCCTGACATAGCAAGTGGAAGATGATACATGCAATGACGTTTATGCCCACAATGTGGGAACACTGTTCACAACGTCAAAATCGAGAAAACAGCCCTATAAATAGATTTGAAGGGGCAGTCGTTTGTGGTTGCCAAATCTCTTTTCTCTCACCCGTATTACATTGATTTACATGCAAAGAAATACCCCCGAAGCCCCGATATCATCCCGAGACCCGAAGCAAGTCCTGAAGTCCGAAGATCCCGAAAAGAAAAGAGTTTCCAAGTCGAAGCTCTGCCCGCGAGAAGCCCAGTGTGTGAAGATATCCCGGTTTCACCGGAGAATTGCTACTCGAAGAGCCGTAGTGTTGTCCAAGCATCGTCTAAACAAGTGAGTCTATAGTCCCTTTCATAAAAACGATTTTAATACAAGTATCGGTTGAATGTATTACATCTATGTTATGTGTGAGTGTATAGTCACTTTCATAAACAAGATTTTAATACAAGTATCGGTTGAATATATTACATCTATGTTATGTGTGAGTGTGTAGTTACTTTCTTCTAACACATAGATATGAAGTATTTGCTATGAAATACATGTTATATGTTTATATATTGTTTTTTTATTTGAGATGGATGTTGGATGAATGTTTTATATAGGTTTGTATATGATTTAAACTATATATGTAATTTATATCTACAAATATGTTGGGTAGAGCATGGGTAGATGAAATAGTTGGTGTGTGATGAAAGATGAGTTTGAGGATGAGACGTAAGATGATATAGATCATGAGATGAGGGTGACAGGTGAAAATGAGTGACAACCACGGACGATTTTAAACAGTCCAGTGGAATGCTGGCAGGTTCATAACGTGTAGGTGTTACGAACGATGTGTTCACCGGTGTACTCTAAAAACCCTGGCAGCTATAGATTTAATGCCTTATATAAATACAATGGTAGCTATGGATTTAGTACTGTGTAGATGAACCTTGGTAGCTATGGATTTAGTATTGTGTAGATGAACCTTGGTAGCTATGGATTTAGTACTGTGTAGATGAACCTTGGTAGCTATGGATTTAGTACTGTGTAGATAAACCTTGGTAGCTATGGACTTAATACTGTGTAGATGAACCTCGGGCAACAATGGACTTTGTGCCAATTCCTTAGGTCAATCCTTAGGAATGAATGAAGGAATGATAGTTGATTCTTAGGGTAAAACCTTAAGAAATAAAGAAGATAATGGGGATGGGTAATTGGGTTGATTGTTTAATGATTAAATATAATAATTTTATTATTGTGGGTTGAAAACCCTATATTCTCACCAGGCTCCCAAGCCTGACCCATTCAGTTTTCTTTGCATTACTGGTAATGGCAAGTATAAGTTGGTGGACTTGACGAGAGATTTTGGATTATAGATCAGTAGTTATAAATAACTATTGTAAGGTCTATTTTATACTACTTATGCTTTTGGTCTATATCGAAACATGACATTCCGAGATTTTATTATTTAATGAAAAGTACATTATCTTTGAGAAATGTTTTGATAAAGTTTTATCATATCTTGTTTGGGAACAAATTCTCCAACTGTATTCTTTAAAAGATTACTCTGATTTATAAAACAAAGCATAAACAAATCGGTGTTTTCTGGCCGTGAAAAAAGGGGATGTCACAAAGATGGGTTTCAAAATGGTGATGCTCAAGATGAAGTCTTCAACATAGGAGAAGGAAATAAGCTTGAAGAGTTGGAGAAGTTAATGGAAGATAAGATTCAACATGTGACACGTACAATGCCACGCACATCGATTCCTATGGTTATAGCAGTGATTGCATATAAAGCTCCGACATCTTGGGTGAGTAAGGAAAGTTAAGACAATCTAGTTGTAACATCCGGATTCCCAGGTATGGTCATTTGATTATTTATTTTGAGATATGAGGAGTGACTCGACGATTTGATGCCCTAACTCGTCGAGTAGGATCTTGAATGATGACTCAGATTAATGAGTGGACTCGATGAGTCAGTGAATGGACTCGACGAGTCCGTGCTATTGGCAGAAACCCTAAATCCTTAGGCATGTTCCCTATTTAAAGTTCCTTATGGCCTTCATTTACGACTACCCTTCCAGAGAAAAGAACCCTAGCACATTTGAGCGTGTGAAGTGAGAGAGAGCCATCTTGATCCATTTTGTTGTGATTTTGCTAAGGAGGAGAAGTGATCTAGCAAAAAGGACCAAAGGAGGTTATTGTTCTAAGACTTTCAAGCAAGGAGGCTTCACTTTGAGGTAGCAATTCGACCCTTTTCTTCTTTATTATGTAGGTCTATTGAGTCAAGGGTTTCTTTACCCTTTCTTGAGTTGGAATAAGAAGCATGAGAAGTCTCAATGAGAAATAGACCTTAGATCCGGACCTTGAGAGGTCCAGAGAGTCCCAATCATCCAGCTTTATACGGTCCCTTTTGGGTTTTGTACCTTGGTTGTCATATTAAGAGCTAAATCATCAAATAGAGCCATATGAGTGTTGCATGAGCATAAAGATTGGACCTTTACGTGACTTTTGAGTGTTTAAAGGTCAGATTTATAAGTTAGAGAAACAGATCTGACCTCAAAAGGTCATTTGGGAGTTGCCATGGAGGAAACTCGCTGAGTCCATGAGAGAACTCGACGAGTCGAGTCGGGTTGCCCCACGATTCGTAATCAACAGTAACCCGTCGAGTGAAAGGTTAACTCAACGAGTCGAGTGAGGCCTTAAAAGGATTTAGAAGATGTGCATGAACTCTTCGAGTCCCACGAGTGCACTCGACGAGTCTGGTCAAAGTTGGACCGTTAACTGAGTTGACTTACGTTGACTTTTAGGGTTGGTCAACATTTGGGCTTGTGGGTCTTGAAGGGGTAAAATGGTCTTTTACCCTTCTAAGGAATTAAAAGGGGGATTAATCTAGCCTTTGAGAGCTGTTGTTAATTAGATGAAATTTTTATGTGATTAGGCGGAGGCTAGATCAGTATTCGAGATTCGATATTTATCCGAGTTATCCGAGGGGAGTGTTCTCACTATACATTACCTAGAGTGGTACCTATGTGCAAACTGGAGGGTCTTATGTGTTATGTGTATGTGTATCTCTGAGATTTATGTGCATTGTGCTATATGTATGTCATGTGTTATATAGACCGGACCAGAGGGTCCAATGACTCATGAGGCCAGAGGGCCCTCGATCAGACCGGACTGGTGGATCCAACGAGCTAGACCGAACCGGAGGGTCTAACGAGCTACGGGACTGGAGGGTCCCACTGAGACATATGGACTAGAGGGTCATACTGAATTATAGCCTTGAGTGGCTTATGTGATGTATGTGGTGTTTTGGGGAACTTACTAAGCATTTATGGTTACCGTGTTATGTGATATGTGTTTCAGGTATAGCGAGGATCGCAGGAAGGCGTCGGCATGATCTGTGCACACTAATGGAGTATTATGTATTTGAGATTCTAGGATTTGTTTTTTATTTTGATGTCGTTTAATACATTGAGTTTTGAAATCTCTTATGTGATGTGAGATGTTTTAAAAATGAAAAAATTGTTTTGGGAATTTACGTCGTTACAAGTTGGTATTAGAGCCTTGGTTTGAGTGATTCAGATGCACCTTCGGGGTAATCTGAACTAAAATTGAGGATTTGAGAAAGTTTTTCATAAAAGAAACAATTTTTCTAAGAAAGTAAAATATTTTGAAAAAAACATAACGGAGCAGTGTGTACGATCATCCAACGCCCGAACGGTGATTTCCCAGAATACCCTTACCTTATGTGTTATGATATATTATGTGATATTCTATGCATGCTAGAGTAGGCTAGGTATTCATATCTAGGACTAGAGTGGGCTGTTTTGTGATGCCTTAGCCTAGGAGAGTACTGCTACTATGAGTTCTTCAAGAGTGAGTAGGTATCAGTGAGGAACTTACGAGTGGTCTACTGGAGGGTAGCCTGTGGGTAGAGAGATATAGGATACTTGTGATCTGGATCCTAGGAGGAGGATTTGGAGTGAATGTTGATGCATTGTGGAAGGTAGTATAGGGCTCGTACTACTGGAAACACCGGATCAGTGGGCAGTCCAATTAAGAATCCTTAGGGTACTAAGGAACAAGTAGGGTTGATTGATCGGGTGCGAGAATACTCGAGCGAGTCTCTGATTTCTTTTATGTTGTGTTTCAGAGACATCGTGGTGAGTACGCGCCACACTCCAGAGAGAAGCGGTGCCAGTGATGAGGAGATTCGTAGGATGATTCATGAGGAGGTGGCTGCGACCATTTGAGCTAACATACCAGATATGTTTGGGTCTATCCAGACCATGCTAATTGAGACCTTTGATGAGCGTTACGCTTCTCTTACTGATGTTGCTGTTGCTGCGGCCACCGCATCCGTCACCCCTGCTAGGCTGCAGGGGGTGACTCGTTGCTATATTGGGAGTTCAACAACACGATGCCACCAGAGTTTGATGGGACTCAGGATCTGATAGCAGCGATAAGGTGGATCTCTGACATTGAGGGATGCTTCTACACCTGTTCATTTCCAGAGCATCTAAGGGTACATTTCGCACTGAACCAGCTTCGCTTGGGAGCGAAGGATTGGTGGAAGTTTGTGACAGCTGACTTCACTCCTACAGAGATTATAGTGGTGACCTGAGAGAGGTTCACCACCATGTTCCGAGATGAGTATGTTCCCCATATGGAGAGGGAACATTTAGCCCATGAGTTCTTGTCCCTCAATCAGGGGACGGAGTCCGTGACTGTGATTACACGGATGTTTCATGAAAGGGCATTGTTTTTCCCTGACCACGTGTCTACTGAGCAGGCACGTATGAGCCGATATATGAGCATACTGAGGAGGGACATTCGGGAGTTCGTGGAAAACTCAACATACCGGACATTTTCTGAGCTCCAAGCAAATGCCCTGAAGAGGGAGATTGAGCTAGAGACTCAGGCCAGGGAGGAGGCTGAGTCTCAGAGGAGGGACAGGCGACCAGTGCAGTCTCAGCTGGCAGCCAAGCGGGCAAAGCCTGCTGACGCGAGATCTGGGGGTCAGAAGGACCGCACTTGTGGGAAATGTAGCAAGATCCATGAGGGAGTATGTAGAGCAGGGGTGTGATACAAGTGTGGAAAGGAGGGGTATTTCGCAAGGGATTGCCCCAAGGGGTTTGCAGTTTGTTTTCACAGCAATCAGACCGGCCATCGTAAGGCCGAGTGCACTACTTTAGGGATCAACACAAGGATTTACACGTACTTATAGAGCTACTGAGGTCCGGCCAGCGAAGGCCGAGGCACCGAAGGCTCTTGAGAGAGCCTTCCAGTTGACAGCAGAGGAGGTCCGCGCAGTGCCCGACGTCATGGCTGGTATGTACCCTTTTATCTTCTATTGCTGAGTTTGAGATTTTGTGCTTATATTGTGGTATGATTAGGTACTTTTCTTGTGAATTTTGTACCTGCTTTGGTGTTATTTGACTTGGGTGCGAGTCGATATTTTGTGTCATTAGCGTTCAGTCAGCACATCAGAATCTAATGAGAGGCGTTGAGTCGACCTCTGCGAATTTCTATAGCTGACGAGCGAGCAATTTTTGTTACCGATGTGATTCTAGGATGTGTGCTCGAGATTTTCGGTGTTGAGTTCCTGATAGATCTGGTACCGATTGCGATGGGGGATGTCTGTGTCATCATGGGCGTGGACTGGTTGAGTCGATTCGGAGCTGTTTTCGATTGTGAGCGTCAGTTGGTGACCATACGAGACCCTAGTGGAGGAGTAATTATGGTGTATGGAGAGGGTACCCGATCTGGGTCAGCGTTTTCTCGATTGCCAGAGCAAGGCAGAGTCCACAGCATGGATGCAGAGGGTTTGTAGCCTACGTGATGGATACACGAGTTGTCGCCGAGAGGCCGAGTTCAGTTGATGAGGTCCCGATAGTGCGTGAGTTCCAAGATGTTTTCCCCGAGGAGTTGCCGAGTGTGCCTCCGAAGAGGCAGGTGGAGTTTCATATTGATTTGGTTCCAGGAGTAGCGCCTATTTCCAAGGAACCCTATCGCCTTGCGCCACCAGAGATGCAGGAGTTATCCTCACAGCTTCAGGAGTTGCTGGGGAAGAGATTCAATCGACCGAGTAGCTCACCGTGGGGAGCGTCGATCATTTTTGTCAAGAAAAAGGATGGTTCACACAAGATGTGCATTGATTACCAGGAGTTGAACAAGTTGACGGTCAAGAATCATTATCTACTACTAAGGATCGATGATCTGTTCGATCAGTTGCAGGGTGCATCTTGGTTCTCCAAGATTGACTTGAGGTCGGGTTATCATCAGATGAGGGTACGGGATGAGGATATTCCGAAGACGGTGTTCAGGACTCATTATGGGCATTAAGAGTTCGTGGTGATGCCTTTTGGGCTCACCAATGCACCCGCAACGTTCATGGATCTCATGAACCGGGTGTGCATGCCGATGTTGGATTGTTCGGTGACTGTGTTCATCGACGACATTCTAGTGTATTCGAGATCCAGAGAGCAGCATGAGGAGCATTTGAGAGAGATCCTTGGAGTGTTGAGATCGGAGAGGCTTTATGCCAAATTCTCCAAGTGTGATTTCTGGTTACGGGAGGTGCAGTTCTTGGGACACCTCGTTAATTAGAATGGGATATTGGTCGATCCGGCCAAGATTGAGGAGGTTATGAGTTGGGAGGTGCCGAGATCCCCCACCGAGATCAGGAGTTTTCTAGGATTGGCCGGCTATTACCGGAGATTTGTTAGGGATTTCTCCAAGATTGTCGTTCCCCTCACCAGATTAACCTGGAAGGGTGTTGCTTTTACTTGGGGTCCCAAGCAGCAAAGCTCGTTTGAGACTCTTTGCCAGAGATTATGCGAAGCACCGATGTTAGCCCTTCCAGAGGTAATGAAGGATTTTGTGGTATACTGTGACGCATCTATATCAGGGTTGGGAGCGGTGCTCATGCAGAGAGGGCATGTGTTAGCATACACATCGAGGTAGCTGAAGCCTCATGAAACGAGGTATCCCACCCATGATTTGGAGTTGGGGGCAGTAGTGTTCGCCCTCAAGATATGTCGCCATTATTTGTATAGGGTTCGGTGTACCATATACACAGAACACAAGAGCTTGAAGTACCTGATGGATCATCCCAATCTGAACATGCGCCAGAGGAGATGGTTGGATGTGGTAAAGGATTATGATTGTGAGATCATGTACCACCCGGGCAAGGCTAACGTGGTAGCCGATGCTTTGAGCCGCAAGATGGAGAGTGCCCCAATTCGAGATATATGCATGAGGACGACGATGATGACTCCGGTATTGGATACCATCAGAGAGGCCCAGGTAGAGGCGGTGAGACCGGAGAACCGCAAGAGAAAACGGGTGATTAGGTAGGTATCCAAGTTTGTTACTGATAGCAGAGGGCTTATGACCTTTCATGGTCAAATTCAGGTGTTGTTTATGGGCAGGGCATGTAGCATACTGATGGAAGAGGTGCACAGGTCGAGATTCTCGATCCATCCCGAGGCCACTAATATGTATTTGGACCTAAAAAGAGATTACTGGTAGCCCTGTATGAAGAGGGATGTTGTGTGGGTAGTGGAGAGGTGATTGACCTGTCGTCGGGTTAAAACCGAGCACCAGCGTCCTCATGGCAAGTTGCAACCACTAGAGGTTCCCCAGTAGAAGTGGGAACAGATATCTCTGGATTTCATCACCAAATTACCGAGGACCACGAGAGGTGTTGATGCAATTTGGGTAATTGTGGACCGGTTGACGAAGAGCGTTCACTTCCTTGCGATCAGTGAGAGCTCTTCTGCAGAGAGGTTGGCAGAGATATATGTGAGAGAGGTGGTGTCGTGGCATGGAGTGCCAATTTCAATTGTTTCAGACCGCGATGTACGTTTCACTTCCAAGTTCTAGAAGATGTTCCATGAGGAGTTAGGTATGAGATTGCACTTCAGTACTG
This sequence comes from Lactuca saligna, assembly GCF_052625555.1. NCBI lineage: Eukaryota > Viridiplantae > Streptophyta > Magnoliopsida > Asterales > Asteraceae > Lactuca > Lactuca saligna. The sequence continues at coordinate 63,438,853 of NC_136425.1, forward strand.
CTTACCACCCCCAGACGGATGGCCAGAGTGAACGGACGATATAGACGCTTAAGGACATGCTTCGAGCATGTGTCATGGACTTCGGTGGGAGTTGGGATTCATACCTACCTTTAGCCGAGTTTTCTTACAACAACAACCATCATTCGAGTATTGGTATGCCTCCCTTTGAGCTATTGTATGGGAGGAGGTGTAGGACCCCTATCTATTGGGGCGAGATGGGGCAGTGGGTGAGAGGTAGCATTGAGATAGTTTTTAAGACGACTGAACAGATATAGCAGGTCAGGCAGAAGTTGCTGACAGCCCAGATCCGCCAGAAGAGTTACGCAGATAGGCGGCGATCCGAGCTCGAGTTCCAAGTTGGAGATTTCGTACTCCTAAAAGTATCTCCTTGGAAAGGAGTGATCCGATTCAGGAAAAGGGGCAAGCAGGGGCCCCGATACATTGGTCCTTTCAGAGTGATTGCCAGGGTGGGCAAGCTAGCATACCATTTAGATTTATCCGAGGAGTTGGGCCAGATTCATGATACCTTCCATGATACCTTCCATGTATCCCAGACGGCGGTAGTTATGTTAGAGGATATTTAGGTGGATGCAGGATATTTAGGTGGATACATGGAAGGTATCACGATCGCGATCTTGGATAGGAAGATCACGGTTCTAAGGAACAAGGAGGTGCCCCTGGTTCAGGTCCAGTAGCAACATCGGAGAGGGTCCGAGCTGATCTGGGAAATGAGGTCGGAGATGCGGGAGTAGCATCTGGAGTTGTTCGAGTACGACTTCGAGGGCGAAGTCCGATTCTAGTGGGGGAGAATTGAAACATCCGGATTCCCAGTTATGGTCATTTGATTATTTATTTTGAGATATGAGGAGAGAGTCAACGAGTTGATGCCCTAACTCATCAAGTAGGATCGTGAATAATTACTCGGATTAATGAGTGGACTCGACGAGTCTGTGTTATTGGCAGAAACCCTAAATCCTTGGTCCCGTACCCTACTTAAAAGTCCTTATGGCCTTCATTTACGGTCACCCTTCCAGAGAAAAGAAGGACCAAACGAGGTTGTTGTTCTGAGACTTTCAAGCAAGGAGGCTTCACTTTGAGGTAGCAATTCGACCCTTTTCTTCTTTATTATGTAGGTCTATTGAGTCAAGGGTTTCTTTACCCTTTCTTGAGTTGGAATAAGAAGCATGAGAAGTCCCAATGAGAAGTAGACCTTAGATCTGGACCTTAAGAGGTCCAGAGAGTCCCAATCATCCAACTTTATGCGGTCCCTTTTGGGTTTTGGACCTTGGTTGTCATATTAAGAGCTAAATCATCAAATAGAGCCACATGAGTGTTGCATAAGCATAAAGATTGGACCTTTACGTGACTTTTGAGTGTTTAAAGGTCAGATCTATAAGTTAGAGAAATAGATCTAACCTCAGAAGGTCATTTGGGAGTTGCCATGGAGGAAACTCGCCGAGTCCATGAGAGAACTCGACGAGTCGAGTCGGGTTGCCCTGCGATTCCTAATCAGCAGTAACCCATCGAGTGAAAGGTTAACTCGACGAGTCGAGTGAGGCCTTAGAAGGATTCAGAAGATGTGCATGAACTCTCCGAGTCCCACGAGTGCACTCGACGAGTCTGGTCAAAGTTGGACCGTTGATTGAGTTGACTTTCGTTGACTTTTAGGGTTGGTCAACATTTGGGCTTTTAGGTCTTGAAGGGGTAAAATGGTATTTTACCCTTCTAAGGAATTAAAAGGGGGATTAATCTAGCCTTTGAGAGCCGTTGTTAATTAGATGAAATTTTTATGTGATTAGGCAGAGGCTAGATCAGTATTCGAGATTCGATATTTATCCGAGTTATCTGAGGTGAGTCTTTTCACTATACATTCCCTAGGGTGGTACCTATGTGCAGATCGGAGGGTCTTATGTGTTATGTGTATGTGTATGTCTGGGATTTATGTGCATTGTGTTATATGTATGTTATGTGTTATATAGATCGGACCAGAGGTCCAACGACTCAAGAGGCCAAAGGGTCCTCGATTAGATCGGACTGGAGGGTCCAATGAGCTACGGGACTGGAGGGTCCTGCTGAGACACATTGACTGGAGGGTCATACCAAGTTATAGCCTCGAGTGGCTTATGTGTTGTATGTGGTGTTTTGCGGAACTCACTAAGCATTTATGCTTACAGTGTTATGTGATATGTGTTTCAGGTACCAGCGAGGATCGCGGGAAGGCGTCGGCATGATCGGTACACACTAATAAAGTATTATGTATTTGATATTCTGGGATGTGTTTTTATTGTGATGACATTTAATACATTGAGTTTTGAAATCTCTTATGTGATGTTAGATGTTTTTAAAATGAAAAAATTGATTTGGGAATTTACGTCGTTACACTAGTATCTAGTGACGATGATGAAGTTACTTCGGAATTTAAACCGCTAACCATGGATGAGGAAGTTAAATCAATAGAGTTGAAAAAGGAAGAAGGAGCAAAACCTCAAAAAAAAAAGGAATTAAGAGAAAGCTTGAAGAGAACGGTGCAAAGGTTAAGAAAGAAAATTCTAAAAGTGTCTTTCTTAGACGAGTTCAAGTTTACAAAAGAAGTTGGAAGGAGCAGAAAATATAATTGGTGATGGACACTCCAAAAATTTCAACGTGAGGCGGCACAGAGTCCGACTCATGACTCCAACAAAAAGAAGCACTTCTCGGGAGGCAACCCGAGCTTGGTTTGCGATTTTCTTTTTGTTTTGCATTTTCTTTTAGTTTTTGCATTTTTAGGTAAATTTAAGGATATTAATCATCTAGTCTTCTATTTTATAGTAAAAATCAAGTGTGGGGTCCTTAGATGTTGAGTGGTAATTTTATTTGATTTTTTTTAAATGGATTTTTAATGAAAAACTTCAAAAACACGTCGTGGTCCAAGGTCCACTTCGTGTTCAATTAAAATGGCCCGTCAATTTTTTTGCCCAGACATAACTCACGATGTGAGCTTCACAAACACGGGACCACAACTGAAAATAATTAGATGAACATATGATTACCACTTTTCATTACTCACAAAGTGAACTCGAATCTTTGCCCCCCCCCCCCCCCCACACACACACACACTCGATTTTGGCTAAAAACTACCTTCTCTCTTACGTAATCTTCACATAAGGTAAGCAATTCATGTTTTTTATTCTTTATTTTTACCAATTTTATAATTAGGGGTTAGGGTTTATGCTAATACGTTCAAGATTTTCAAATACCTATGATTATGTGTGAAATCCATCTTGCATGTCCCTGATTTGTACTTAGAATTCATAGTAGACAAAACCCTATGTGAAAATTGCACTTATTTTTCCCAGAGTTGATTCGATTTTAGACCAAATTACGAACTGCCTTCGCACCAAACTCACACCGTGAATTTGACCCTCACGACCTGAAAACTGAAGAACATAAATGCTTTGTTTTCTTATTAATATTTAACGGTTGTTGGTTTTGTTATTTTGCTATTTTTGAAGAAATATGGGTCCGAGGAGGAATGTTGAAGAAGCACAAGGTGGTGTTTCCATCCTACACCTGTTTTATGCCTTCCTGAACTACATATTCCGAGAAGTGTATAACTGGTATAGTAATAGATTGGGATGGCTTCATGGTCGAGAGTTTGTTGTGTCTCTAACAATTAATTGAAATAAGCTAAGGGAGGTGGGATTACTTGATCGGTTGAACCCGTTTCTCACCAAAACCTTTGTGGGGAATGGGATAAATTTTACATGCAAAGGATGGAGCAATTTATTTGCAATTCAAGAAAGGGTTTATAAGGAGTTATGTGTTACAAGATAACGTGGAAGACCCAAATTTCCCTCATGCTTTAGTCTTTTGTTTAGGAGGGGAATACAGGGAGTGTAGTCTTGCTGAATTTGCATGGAGAATGGGTTTGTATGAAGCCCATGAAATGATGACCCCGGTATTTTATGCGTTTTTACGGGAAGCTACACGAGATTATTCTGGGGGTATGTCAGGGTATGAATTTTGGAGTCGCATTGCTACGGGAAATTTCAATTCGGGTGTATCTCCGGAAAGCAACATAAAGTCCTTGATCCATCGTTTGATCCACCGACTCATCACCTTTACAATTCACCATAATCAACTTGTTCTTTTTATGGACCATCTTGAAACCGGGAATATGTTGCAACATTTCCTACTTTTTTGCTAGATACTTAGCCGAGTACGCAGTTAGTTCTCGGCCCGGGAGTTCGATATGCGGTGGCCATTTTGTCACCCGTTTGGCACGTTCTTATGGAATAATCATTCCTGGGATCACTAGGTCTCTTACTTGCAAGGATGAGAATGATTTTTATACGGGATATCTAGAGACCATACGGGTGGTGGTCAATATGGGTACTCATTGGAGTATCCCACATAGTGATGATGAGGATGTTGAGCGACCATAAGAGGATCCCGAACAACAGCCAAGACCTTGAGGTAGGAGGAATTTGAGAGCTCAAGTAGAGAGGGGACAATCGCAACAACCACTTCAACAATTTTAGGGTAGGGTACCTACCAATCCGTTTCTAAGTCGGGTGGGTATGTAATGGGATAATCTTCGTGGAGAAGTTAACTACAACACCCGCGTGCTCGACACTTTATTTGCACATATGAATGTGGTGCGACCTCCCAGAATACCACCTCATTGGACTTACATTCCAACATGGGAGGAGTTATGGATGCCACGTGGACATGGAGCAGGCATGAGCAGAGCACATAATGAGGAGGATGATGATTAATTTATATCCTTTTATTTTATCTGAGTTTTAGTTTATTTTTGGTGTGTTTGTTTTTAGTTTGGTTTGTTTGGATTATGTACTAAAACCTAGTTATGATTGTTATGTTTCTTCTTTCCACTTCTTTTGGTTGTTTATTTACAGAAATTTGTGAGAGAAAAACATGCAAAAAGGGAGAGTTAGAGAAAAGAGAGTATACAAGTTTTAGCCGTGTTAATTATAGTCAAGAATCGAGACCCACAATTTTTCATAGGTGTGGGGTTGATCATGAGAGAAAAAAGATTAGAAATTAGTGAATAGTAAAGGAGAAATATGGATTTAGAAGTGTCTTAATCAGTTAAGACATTTGCCAAATTTTAGGGAGGAGTTTCTACAAGTCACATTCTGTGAGGCCCAGTTCTCACAATGTGAGGGTCCATATCTCATGTCGTGAGCCCCTTTTCAGTAGTATTCCCAAGCGCAATTCACACGATGTCACGTCGTGGGCCTTATACCCCATGTCGTGAGTTTTGATATTATACAAAATCAAGCGTTGTTTACTACAAATTCATTTAATGGACCATTTTTATCAAAATTGGAGCTATCATAAACTTGGTTGTTACTCTTTTCCTCACCCATGCAATGTTGCGTATGCTTTCCCACATTGATACTTTGAAGACTTTCTACATCACATATATTGAAGATTTAAGTCTCATTTTACATTTTGATGGCACATTTACGTACTTCTGAAGATCCAAGTTCCATATTCAAATTGTCCATATTCAAGATGTTCAATATTTTCCACATGTGAAGAAATATATCTCTCCATTACTACCCAGGGGAGTCTGTTCTTTTTTCTCCTTTTATTGTTTTATATTATTTTTTTTGCATACAATGGGGGCATTATATGTAATAAGTGTGGGGTAGGGGGTCGAAAAAGTAAATTGCTAGAAAATTTTAAAATTTTAAAATTTTGAAAATTTAAAATAGGTTTGAGACAATAATCAAAAATTGAATCTAGTGATAATATTTAAACTTAAGTTGTTAGTATTATATGGGATGACCCAATGCGAGCTCAAATGTTTAATTGAGCCAACACATGTTATATTATATTTGTGGCTTTCCAAGTTTTAGTTAAAAGCCATGAGATATGAAAGGTAATCTGGTAGTTTATATGACATAATAAGTTTTTCAGTTTGTACCTGAAATCTATCCAGGAGAGCTTATGTAGTCATTGAACTTAGACTAATACCTCTAACTAATAAAGGTTTAAGTTAAGCTCCCTTGCCTAAGCATGTAGGAATTAAGTGAAAAAAGTGAGATATTTAAAAAAAGAAGAGAGAAAGAGAGAGAGAGAGAGAGAGAGAGAGAGAGAGAGAGAGAGAGAGAGAGATAAATTACCAAAAAGTTGTAAGAATTTTGGAGCTATCAAAGTATGAAGATCAAAAGATCAAAATTCTGAAGAAATTCAAAAAAAAAAAAAGATGAAGATACGAAAAATCAAACAAAAAGATGGTGAATTCAAAGAAATCAAATATCAATTATTCAAAGAAGTGAAGAATTCCAAAGAGCTCCATTATGGTATCAAAAGTTGTAATTTCTAGATTATGTATGCTTGGGTAGCTTAACCAAAAATACCTATAGGTTAAGAAAGATTTATGAGAATTGATTCGGAGGGTTGCAGAAATGAGTATCATATAAGATAAGGGGTGAAGGTTCATAAGGATTGTGAGTAGCTAGGATTGGGAAGTTATTAGGAGATTTAGATACAAATATACGCATTGAGGTCTTGGTATAATGGTTGAGTTCAAAATGGATTGTTCTATGTGATGCTGGTAATGAAAGTTTAACTTAAAAATAATTAGATTTACTTGAGGGCAAACAAAAGATAAGTGTGGGGTATTTGATATTGCCATATTTACACATATTTTTGGGCAATATTTAAATACATTTTGATTAATATTTTGGTTATTTGCATAGATAAGTGGTACTTATAAGATGTAATTGTATTTTGCAGCCAAAAGAAGTCATCTTGAAGAATAAGGACTAAAGGCAACAAGGATTGGAACGTTGGAGGTTTAAATCTTAAAAGATGAAGAATTCAACAAAAAGACTACCTCACGACGTGAGGAATCAAGCCTCACGATGTGAGTATTAAAATTTTAGAAGATAAACATCCGGAGGCAAGAATCTGTGTTAAATACGGATAAATACTAAGCTCACGACGTGAGAATCCTTTTCTCACAATGTGAGGAGGGTAAAATCGAAATCTATAAATAGTCTTGATGCTAACGGATTTTAGAGGTTGGCTGGAGAGAAAAGAGTTTCCAGAAGTCGTTTTCATAGAAAAAGAAGATAGGAATCTAGTAATTTCAACCAAGGAAGAAGAAGAAGATCATACTTAATTCTTAGTTTGGTACATTTTTATGCTTTTGATTATGAAGATTTCTTGTTAGATTGTTACTATGAGTAGCTAAATCTAGTTGCTTCTATTAGCTAGATGAAGTTGGGACTCATGGTTTAGTTATGTTAGTATGGATTTTTCTAGTTGGTTAATGGCTTGTGTTTGATTGTTTAAACCTATCATGTTGAATTTGATACTAGACTCCTTTAATTCAAGTGCTTAATGGTTAAAGATCCATGTATATTGTGTATGCTATATACATTAGAGTGAAGGCTTTCATCTCTCACACTCTCTAGTGCACAAAACCGTAAGATGCATGTTCTCTCACTCCTGGTTCATCTCTTGAATAACTTACTTGATTTTGATTCTGTCTTGAATTTCATATTGGTTATGAAATTCAAGCTTAAGAGTTAAGAGCTCTAGACTAGCATGTACATCAAGTTGGCTTCTTGTTGGTGCCTCTAAAGTTCATCATTCTTCATCAACTTCCAAGCCTCCCAAGAGGATCCAAAGAACTACAGAGGTTGTTATTTGTTATTCTTCTTCTTCTTATTTGGTTGTGTGTTTTCTTTCCAAACTTTGTAAGATGATCATTGGTGGGTTTAAGTTGTTTATGTTATTCAAAATATTATAAGTCTTTCGTCGCTAAAAATCATGTTTTTGAAACTAGTATTTAAATAAAAGCCCAACACTCATGTGGTGATCATGTCTTTGAAGAAGATGAAGACTCCTTGGGTGCATACTTTTGGCAATCAAGCTCCTACCTCGTCATCTTGCAGTGTTTTTAGACCTTTGTAAGTCCTAAAGGTCTTGCATTTATCTCGTATGCATGCTAGATCTAAGATTTATGATTCTCTTTTCATGGTTGGGTTGGGTAGCATGCATGGGATCCATAAAGTTAGAAACTTTATGGATCATTGAGACATTATCTTTTGTATAAGTTCAGATCTAAGGTTTAGTGTTGGTTTTAGACTCCAAACACGAGTCTTGATCCCATTTCCTTCTTATTGACCCAGTTAGTGTCTAAGTCCTGCATTCGACATGCATGACTAAAAAGCTATGATTTTTTGGTGCTTAGTGTTGGGTAAGAACCTCTGGAAAGTCTCAAGGAGTGGATTAAAGTATTTAAAGCTTAATTCTCAAAGTTGTCCAGAATGAATCTCACGACGTGAGGAATAACATGTCACGTCGTGAGAATGGAGTATTCGCGATTGTATTGTCCGTATCCGGTCATGACATGAACTATGGGTGGTGACAACATGGCCGTTGGCTAAAGTTAACCATGGTTGAATTTTGACCATGGTTGACTTTTTGGGTCAAGCTAGGGTTTTAAGGATGTAGGCTGAAAGGGTATGTATTTATTATTGTTTGGTGTACTATTGCTCCTGTCTACGTGTGTGTGAGAGTTGCTGTAGTTCTGATTGTTATTTGCAAGGTGAGTCTTCTCAGTATATTACCTGTGTAATATTGTTTGCATGCTGACGAACTGGGTCTTTCTAATTGATTGATGTGAATTGTGAAACTGTGTTGCTGATATCTCTTGGACAACTGTGAGTCCACGGGATTGCTGATAATCCCCATGATTGTTAATAACCTCTTAAATGTGTTGTTAATCTACAAGGTTGCCGATAACCCATACCTGTTTATTTGTTGAGCAATATGTAGGGAATTCACTATGATTCGTGCTTACAGTTGTGGATTAAATTTGTTTAAGGTACTTCAGATGATCACAGAAAGGTGAAGGCTTGACTGTACACTCCTGCTTGCAGATTTTATGGTTTTTCCACATTTAGATACTCTGATTTGGGATGACTGTATCAAATCCGCATGGGATTTTTTGTACTTGTTTTATAATATTGATGATTTCCCTTGATTAAAAATGAAAATAATGGTGTTAAAATCAGTATGTTACAAACAACCATTAGACATTTTGTAATTGGTTTTTTCTTTCTCTAAAATCTTGCAAGGGTCTTTTTCTAATATATGGTTGTTTAAAAAAGCTTCAATATATTAAATAAAAATACACCTCAACATTTAAAATAATAAATTTTCGTATATGATATTTATTCGACCATATAAGTTCAATTGAAAAACAAACTTTTATATCGTGTCAAAACCCAACAGTGGTATCAGAGCCATCTTTTATATGTTAAAATGATTTTTTATGTTTGATAATCTTTGGTTTTTGGAAAACAAGCATGAATTTTTTTTTTGTTAAGAAAAATCCATATTTTGTCTTCTTTGACAACTTCTTGGTTAAAATTGTTTATTTTTAGATATAACCATTTTTCATGCATTTTGGTTATATAAAAGTTGCATTGGAAAAAATAAAGAGTTGTTTGTTATAATATTTGATATGTTTTTATGCATAAACAAGCCATTTGGACCTTTTTGTTTTGTTGATATTTATTTATTCATAAGATGTAATAGATAAATATGTATTTTTCATTTGTTGATTTGATGTAATAAATTAGTTAGACTAGTTGTATTTACTTTAAATGTAACAAGATGAAGAAATTACCACCTGGAAGATCTTTGAAGTATCCCTTAAGTCATTTAGGAAAGATTTAATAATTCTTGTGATGGCTTACAAAAATTATTACTAGAGATGGTTTGGTTTATACACATTATAATTCATGCTTGTGATATTTATTTTATGTTAAATGTATGTTATGTTTTATATATGAAAATAGATTTTACATGTCCATTAACATTTTTTATAAGATAATATCAGTTTGAGTTTGAGTAAAAAATATTTAAAATATAACATAAGATGTTTATAAATGGATATTTATAAAAACGTTTTACCCATTACCGGTTAAAATGTAATTTTTGTTGAAGATAGTTTTATTGTAAAACTTATAATTACCCAACTTTAAAATATTTGAAATGTTTAAAGATGTTTAAACTTTATATAAACTCCATGTCTTTATAATAAATAAGGAGTTTTTATTAAAAATACTAAAATCGGTTTATAGCGTTATAACGGTAAATAATAAAACTAGTGATTATTTTTTGCGTCGAAACTTAATATGTGATATTGGTGTTTTAAAGATAATGCAACATGTTGATATTATGTTTTATGCATGCTAAATGAGATTTAAAACATAAGTATCATCACCCAAGTTTTGGTTTATCAAAATATGACTTTTATCATAAGATGCATAAAATTGAGTTTATAAATAAAATAAGTTTATTCTATAAATTCAAGAAGTCATAGGCTTTTGATGGTTAAAAGGAGATTTAAAATATTGATTTTATAACTCATCCAAAACTCCAAGTCTTAAGCATAAAATAAAGTTTTATTAAAACTGTTACCGGTTTTTAAAACCGATCTACAATTAAACTTTAAAATATCGGATTTTAGTTTATAATTGATCGTGGTTAATGGCAAATAAAATAAAGTTGTATTTGGCACTTTAAGAACCTCATAACAAGTGATATAAATTTTACAAAAGTGTACATGAATAGTTCAATGCGTACAATATTCATGAGACCATGTTTTTATAAACTATAATTGTAAAACATATATAAAACCCTTATTTACAAAACTTCAAATCTATGCAATCCGTTTAAAATTCACTTAGGATTTTTTTGCAGTTCATATGCGGGTCATCTTATTTATTTGATTTGTCAAAAATAGTCAAGATATTTTTGTATTTGCTTATGGGATAAAGGTTACCTAACCATTTGTGAAATAGAACTCACATGTTTTTTAAATTGATGATTTGATCAATGTTTTATGTGATAAAGGTCGCCTAAGCACAAGAGTTTTGAGGCATTGATGAGATAAACATGCCAAGCTAAACAATAGTTGTTTAGGATCCCGTAATGTCTTGTGAGTTTAATTACAATTCTCAAATTAAGATGAGATTTTTGTTTTAAAATTTGAACGACTTACCTAAATAAGTGGATTTTAATTTAATTTTAATTATTTAATTTTAGAGAAATTAAATTGTCTCCTACCTTTTATGCCTACAATTATTCCTACCCACTAAAATTATGACAAATCATTATTCAATTTAATTGTAATTGATATATTCCTAATATAGCCTTAATGAGTTAGTTAAAAAAATATGGAATGATGACACTTGTCATAATTTTATTGGTAGAAACATTTATAGGCATAAAAAGTAGGAATCAATTTAATTTCTCTTAATTTTAATTAATATGAGCGGTAAGATATTAGAAGTTGCTTTAGAAGTGTGCTAGTTGGTAAAGAAGGCTCTTAGAAAATGGACAAGGGACATTTTTAAGATTCATTTATTTATTAGGAGAGTAGTTATATAAAAGTATAAAACCATTTTATTTGATGTAAATTTTATTTCAATTTGGTTAATAAAAGTATAAACCCGTTCACGTTCCATTTGGGGCATAAACAATCACTATATTTTGATTATTTGTTTAAAGGATTATTATTACCTAGGAATATTGAAATAAAAACTTCTAAGTTTGTTTATTATTTTTAAATATGGTTTTATGGTGGTATTATTTTTTGGTGTGTTAAAGCCGAATTTTTTTTACTTACTATCATAGGTTTTCAGATTAGCATAAAATAAAATTCGTACGAAAATCTTATGTTTATAAATCTTTTATATTTTTATTCTCCGCTACACCAGACAAGAAGTCACTTCACATGTCATGTTATCTATAAGATTTATCTATCATGTTATACTACAACTATATGTAAATGTCTTAATATGTTCTTTTATGATGTACCTATAATGTTATATTAAAACTAAATGTCTTAGTAATAATTTTTTTTACTTAAAATATAGGTGTATAGAACTATCAAATGTGTTTCTTAGTAACATGTGTGGGTTTTCACAAATATTAAATAAACTTTGATAGTTCTCTAAATGTGTTATACGAACAAATTTAGTTACTTGCTAACTCGTATGAAATTTAGTTACTTGCTAACTTTGATAGTTCTCTAAATGTGTTACACAAACAAATTTAGTTACTTGCTAACTCAAAATCTGGTCACAGAATCAGGCCAGCTCTTAGCCTCAATAGTTGGTGCTCCCGGAGCATAACCAACCTCATCCTACCAATCAAGAGCTCTCTCCCTCAAACACCTTACAACGAACCTCACGTTCGACCCTTTGGGACAGAAGCTCGTCATCTGGGCACACTTGGAATGCTAGTTCCTTCTTGAATTCTTGAGTGTCTAAAGCCTTTAAGTGATGAACTCAATTAAGCACTAAAGGGAATAGCACAAGAGGCCTTCTAAACACCAAACTAACTTCAAAAGAGAGAGATAGGAAGAAGAGAAGAAGAACCCACGGTTCTACAGAGAAAAGAGATGAAGAAGAAGAAGAGCATCACTCTTGCAAAAATGCAAGCCTCATGTAACATCCCAAAATTCATGACAAAAAATTTCAAAATTAGTATAACTAAAACACATTTGTAACTTGGTTCAAAAATTGAAAAGCATTTCAAACAAAACATTTATCAAAGTTCATTATTAGAAATCACATATAGCAGAAAACATAGTTGTATGCGCTGCGATCGTCCCGGGCTTCCTTATTTGAAAACTGGAGGTACCTGAAACCAAAACTGAAAAACCGTAAGCACGAACCTTAGTGAGTTCCCAAAATATCACATACCATACATATCAATTGAACCATACATGCCATACACAACCATGAGCCATACATATATCATAATCAATAAAGGTTCTATGTTCCACACATAATCTTGCCATTATGCCACGGGCCGCCTCGTGGTCTTTCTTGCCAAGCCGGGGGCCACCCCTTGGGTCTTACAAACAAGTGCCAAGAGCCACCTCCTGGTCTTCCATGCAAGCATCACAAAGACAACTAACATTCATACTACTCTACTTAGCCAATTAGCATACAATGTGTCAGGAGGTATCTCTTGGTCTTTAGTATATAATTTCTAAGGCTAACCCTCGGGTCTTCCTACATTACATAATAGCATACAGTGTGCCTGGAGCCGCCTCCTAGTCTTTCATACATAATGCATGGGGCTAACCCCTGGGTCTTCCTACAATACATAAACCAAATGGGTCGGCATTGATGCCTTCGACCCATACAAATAGTGAGGAGACTCACCTCCATTGCAGAAGATTCCTGGAAGAATCCCTAGCTGCTACCCCGCCGACTTCCCAAGCTATCAATACCAGAACCAAATAAAATCTTACTTAATAGGCCAAAACCCTCAAGTTTGGCCCAAGGTCCAACTTGGTCAAAAGTCAACGGTTAATGGAAGTCAAAGTCAATAAGTCAATCTTCAAGTTGAGTACGCTCAACATACTCAGCTCGTACGCATGGCGTACTTACCAACCAAAATGGGGACCCCATATGAGTATGCGAAGCGTACTCAAAGGTACGCCCGGCGTACCCGACAAAATGGAACTTTTCCGTTAAGTGCTTAATCTTTTAAGTCCTTTCATCCAACACCCAGGTTTAGTCCCACAACATCATTCTAAGTCATAAACTTTCCACCTATATGACTTTCCATGTCTAGAAAAGGTCCAGAATCTAAAACGTTAACTTATCAATCCATTAAGACATCATGACACTCTCATGGAAGGTATAGAAGGATCAATATTATATTTTTATGGATCCTAAAAGCTCCATAATGGATAAAGTTTCCAACTTTATCCATTAGAATAGTCCAAACCACCAAGATGTAGCCTTTAAGCATCAAATGGGACCAAAAGTGCATCTTTTTCAACTTAATCTATTAAGCCCAAGTCTTAAACCTTCATATATGAATCACGATGATGCTTATATGGATAAAGTTTCCAACTTTATCCATAACAAGGTCACAAACTTTCAAGATCTAAAATTTATGAACTAAAATGACCAAAAGCTCATAACATCCAAAACTAGCCAGATCTAAGAGATGCATCATCAAGATTCAAACTTTATACCTCTAGAAGATAGATCAAGGTGAACAAAGTCCAGATCTATAAGCTATAATGCAACCAACACTTCTACAAGAAGTTCCTTCTTCTCCAAGGTGCACCATGCATACTCCAAAGCACTCAAAATCACCTTCTTTTAGCTGAAAAGGCTCATCTAAGGTTAGGGTTTCATGAAAGGGGTGTTGGAGGGGTGGAGGCTGAGAATGGAGTGGATTTGGGGGAGTTAAAGAGCTTAAATAGGGGTTAAACCACGAAAATAGGGTTTGGACACTGATTGTGTATGCCCAACGTACTCCTGGTACGCCAAGCATACTCATGATTCCATTAGTACACCCAACGTACACCTTTTTGTACACCCAACGTACTCAGCTTGGCCTAAAACCACCCAAACTTCAAACGGTCATAACTTCTTCGTTCTAACTTCTCTTTCGACGTTCTTTATATCCACCGAAAGGTATTGAGGAGCTCTACAACCCTATCTAATTACTTTTAACTTAAAACACATCGAACTAAAATCCATAATTCATAAAAGAAGTCTGAAACACTACATTCCCATTTTACCCTTTGACTCCAAAGTGAAAACCGAACTTTTGGATCACATATCTACATTACCCACATCCAAATGGGCCTAAATATTACGTTTTTAAATGCCCCAATCCTTATGATGATCGTTCTTTAAGTCACATCCTCGAATTAGGAACTGACTCGGAACATGGGGTTTCAACTCTCTCCTGCTTAAATTAGATTTCGTCCTCGAAATCATTCACTACCATCCCCGGCATACCTGGAAACCTGAGCAACACGACCATAAACCTGTGAATACCACAGCCTTACCAAGGTAACAGAAACCAACCAAACCAGACTCTCTGTAATCCCGGTGAAGGATAAATCCTTCATTTGGTGTAGGAAACTACTCCTGCCTCCACAGATCCTTAGACCTCACATTGGTCTGACTCTTCAACAGACCTCCCACACTGGAACCGTACCGTACAAATTTTCTTCACGGATAAATGATCGAACAACCACTTCTGGTCCTGATTATCTCGGTGTTACCAAACGAATGAATTCACTTACCATGTCCAGATGCCGAACGCCCATCTTAATAGATAGTCCAAATAATCCTTCGAGTAGAGGATCCATCTCTACAACGGTTAGACTCAGATGAGAGCTACACAACGGAGTCAAATCGATTACTCTGAGATTATTTAATCCCAATACAAGTGGCTTAGCATCTCCCAGTCAATGACTATACCACATAAGGATCCCAATCACTGTCGCTACTCGAAACACCATATCGTCGTCTAGCTGGTTTCCATAGCAACCATGACTTACCTGGATCCCAATCTTGTCTGTCACTATCCAAAATATCATATTCATGTCCGGTTGCTGAGCCACCAAGCAACCTTGCATTCTCCCTACGCGACCTCCGAAGGATACCTCGTCTAACAATAATTTCCCTATCTATACCACCACTCATGGCTCCTTCAATCCTTTTGATCCATCTGATCACAATAGGTTGACAACATGTCGCCACTGAATCCGATGCAAAAACGTGAATGCTACCAGTACTATGTAGTCTTACATTACCCCTAGTCTCTATTGACCTATTGTTTACCAAATCCGATTGTACTATGGCCTACTCACATTCGTGCAACTAACCCGCCCTGGCCTAAATCATCCGAAGGAATCTGTGAGTGAATCACAAATCTATCAAATTGTCACTATCGAATGGGGACCGATGAATGCTACGGACCACCCCACAGTCTTACAACACTCCCCTACTAACTGACCACAAGTGAATGCTACGGGCTACCCCCGCAGTCTTACTATATCACTATACTAACGAATGCTATCAGCCACACCCACAATATTACTGTTAAATTAGGTGTCTAAGCCCATAACTATAACTGGTATGTACTTGACCCAAGAGTAGCATGGTCCTTTTGGGTTGCCTTCACCAGAACAATCTGATAGGATGGACATTTGAGAAAGAGGTTATTTATGATTTATTAATATGTTCAAAATATAATATATTAATATGAAATCATGTTATTTAATTAGTATTGATCAAGAATTAATTTGGAATTAATTTAGTGATCAAAAGAGACTAATTAAATTAGTGGGGATTTATTATGTAAATCAATGATATATATATATATATATATATATATATATATATATATATATATATATATATATATATATATATATATATGGTGTGGGCTATTAATACATGATGGGATATGTTTACGTACGTTTCCATGAAGAGTTACCCCACATGAGATATGGATCATAACCCAAGTGTATGTATTAGGGTTTACCCACAACTCTTGGATTCGTACACTATATATATGACACCCCTTAGCCTAAAATTGGGGACTAGTTTTCTTAGAGATACTATAGACGATTTTAGTGCATTGGAACCTCTCTCTCTCTCTCTCTCTCTCAAGTCATCCAATTGTTGGTGGTGTTTGTGACTTATTAGAGGCATCACATTTGAGGTGCTAAGTTCTTAAATGCCAAAGACAACAAGCTACAATACCGATCAATATACCCAATTAGCAATTGGGTCCCATACTATAATCCTTAATCCATGCATGGGGTAAAATGACCATTCTACCCTTGCCCAATATGATCCAAAACTAAGGCCCAAGCCCAAGACTATAATGTCTATAAATCCATCAATGGAAATTATTAGGCCCAAACCTCTACATAGGTCTTGCCATGAGCCCTAAATCCTTCTTTTCAATCCAACACACTTCTGATGGCCCAATAATAATCCATACACCTAAGCCTAAAAAGATAAAAACACTCGTGACCCAAACCATGGCCTAGGTTTCCAAATTGGGCCCAAATCCTTCTAGGGCCTTTTCCAACATCACTAACCGCCCACAACCTGATGTCCCAATGGGCCCAAGATAAACAAGCCCAATAGTTGGCCCATACTAAAGCCCAATAATCAAAACCCATTCTAACTGAGTACGCAGGGCGTACTCAGCTATACGCAGTTCGTACTAGGTTCGTGACTTGTACGTTGTGCGTACCAGCTTGTACGCCTAGCGTACTCCTCTATTAAGTCCTTTTTGCTATTAAGCACTTGATGATTCAAACCAAGGGACCAAATTACACATGTGAGCTCTAATTAACATGTTAATCCATAAAGTCACTGACTTGGTGACTTTATATGACCCACATAAACCCAAACTCAAAGTATAGCAATCTACTTCCATGAAAATGACCATAAATCTTGCATGAACCCTTTAAGACCTCCAAGATGGAAACTTTCTGCCTTAGGTACTCAGTTAGCACCAAGGGTGGCAACCCTAAGGCTAAAAATGGATTTAGAACCATAGAGCTTCATCCTTGGCACCAAAATGAACTAAAACTCACAAATGAGAGACCTAATATATCAATGGTCAAGTTCAAAGCTTTATACCTTCATTAAGCTGACAATGAGTCACAAAATCTAGATCCATAAGCTTCTTCTTGATCCCCATCTTTGCAAATAAACTCCACCTTATTGGAAATGGACCAAAAAATCGAAAAATGGACTCCATAAGCTCAAAATGCCACCATGAATGATTAGATACGTGTTCTAGGGTTTTAGAGGTGGGGGCTGAAGATATTAGGGTTAGGTTATGAGATAAGGAGCTTAAATAGGGTCTAAGACCCTAAAATAAGGTTCTGATCTGACTAGCGTACGCCTAACATACTCCGAGGAACATTCGCGACCATCTTGGTCAGTACGCACAACATACTCCAAGGTACGCCCCACGTACTACCTTATTCACCAGTACACCCTGTGTACGCTCTGTGTACGCCTCGTGTACTCGACTAAGATTGAAACCACACAACTTCCAAAGGCCATAACTTCTTCGTTATAAGCCCGATTCTGACGATCCATATATCAACGAAAAGGTAACGAGAACCCTACGCTTCTATCAGCTCATACCTTTCTTAAGACCTTCCAAAAAAAATCCATTTTCGAAAAAATCCCAAGTGACACTTTACCGAAATAACCCAAGGCTCCAAAATACGAACTGAACACCCGGATCACTTCTAATACATCATCTGCACCCAAATGGGCCTAGATCTTACCTTTTCAAAAGCCCTAATCCTTATGATGACCAATCTTTGGGAGAAAGCCTCTGACTAGGAATCGATTCGGAACATGATGTTACATTGGAAATCGTGAAACAACATATGGACAGAGAGAATGACTATAATCCATACGATATCTAGAATAGAGGAATACATGATCCCTTATCTAAAGGATGAGTCATTGACTAAGTCATAGTTCGACATTGGCCTTTTAAGAGCTACGATTGCTATTCGGTTTTTAAGTCGTACTTGCAGTTATAGTTATTAGACTTACCCAAGTGGGAGACTATTGGATTAGGTGTCTAAGCCTATAACTATAATTGGTATGTACATGACCTGAGAGTAGCATGGTCCTTTTGGATTGCCTTCGCCAGAAAAATCTGATAGGATGGACATTTGAGAAAGAGGTTATTTATGATTTATTAATATATTACAAGTATAATATATTAATATGAAATCATGTTATTTAATTATTATTGATCAAGAATTAATTTGTAATTAATTTAGTGATCAAAGAGACTAATTAAATTAACGGGGACTGGTTATGTAAATCAATGATATATATATATATATATATATATATATATATGTATATATATATATATATATATATATATATATAATGTTTGGGCTATTGATCCATGATGGGCTAAGTTTATGTAAGTTTCCATGAAGAGTTAGCCCACATGAGATATGGATCATAACCCAAGTGTATGGATTAGAGTTTACCCATGACTCTTGGATTCTTACACTGTATATATGACACCCCTTAGCCTAAAATTGGGGACTAGTTGTCTTAGAGATACTATAGCCGATTTTAGTGCATTGGAACCTCTCTCTCTCTCTCTCTCTCAAGTCATCCAATTGTTGGTGGTGTTTGTGACTTATTAGAGGCATCATATTTGAGGTGCTAAGTTCTTAAAGGCTAAAGACAACAAGCTACAACAAGAGGTAAACAATCTAACTATTCTAATGATTTAATTATCAAATTTTGTATGCTAGTTTAGGCTTCATGCTTTGGAAAACAATTTCACATGTATAACTATAGAAAACATAGATCCAAAAGCATTAGGGTTGTATGTGCACCTTAAGGTTGTTATAGTGCTCAAAACCCAACACTTACAACATTTCTACTCTATCTGTCAACTAGTGAACGTTACGGGCCACCTTGTAGTCTTACAACACCTCTACTCTATCTGCCAACTAGTGAATGCTACGAGCCACAACACAGTCTTACAACACATCAACACTACCTGCTAACTAATGAATGTTATGGGCCACCCCGCAGTCTTACAACACTTCTACACTACCTGCTAACTAGTGAATGCTACAGGCCACCCCACAGTCTTACCACATTCCCCATGCTACCTGGCCGCTGGTGAATGCTACGGCTATCCTGCAGTCTTACAACACCTTGCATGCTATCTGGCTACTGGTGAATGCTACAACTATACCGGAGTTTTACATCACTCTCCATGCTACCTCAACCGCTGACCATGGTCTTACCGCTGATTACCGATCCGAGCACACCCAAAGTCGAGCACACATGCGGTCTAACATCCCACACTAAACTCATTTTTTTGGCTGGGATCCTCAACCTGGTTTCCCATAGTCTGCTACACATCAATCAGATATGGTTCCAAAGTCGGGAAGTTTCCCGAACTTCCAATTCACATTATCCCCTATTCAGGCAGCCACTTGGGCCACCTTTCCTTTCCCGATGGGGATACAAGCTCATCCCAATTTCATGCTTGCTTCTATCCTGGGTACCTGAACGGTTCTCCCCCACTTCAATCCGACTAAGTCTCCACGGCATATGAGAAATGGAAGGATTTCCGATCCTTCCTACCTTCAAATGATCGATCTACTGACAACCAGTGCTTACTAATGCTAGCGATTCATTACTACCCGAAATTACAAGACCATACAACCTCTGAAGACTAGATGAATACTTTATGAATCCCAACAGAACTGATAACTCTAGATGCCTTGAAATGATACCGTACTCAGATCTTAAAGTCCAATTAACCGATGTTCAGAGCAAAACTTCGGTAGTAGACCACTTCCCTTGGCGACCCCATGAGTCAAATTGAGCACAATGACTAAACACTCCAAATCTTGACGAGGGTGGGTAACCACCTTACTGAACCCTGACCGTAGACCTTCCACATAATGCCCCTGAATCGATCTCGACCATAAACCAAGATGACATTGAACACTCCGAACAAGCAAAAAGGAAACAACCCTTCCCTAACCACTTTGAAATTCACGGTATGTAAATGGCATATGACACTACTTGAGGATCTAACTCATATATTAGCAAAGAAACAAACCAGATATATGCTTTACCCAAACTGATGCAAGATTCCAATAACCATAAACTAGGGATGAGATTTAGAACTAGAAAACCGGACCGAAACCGGAATCGGACTGGAACCGGAACCGTTTAAACCGGAATATATAGAATCGTTTCCAGTTCTGAGTTTAAAACTTTGTGTTCTCCAGGTTCCAGGTAATCCGGGTTTGGGTCCATCGGGTCCGAGTAAACCGGGTCTTAAAACCAGAATCAGTGTTTCGAACCGGAACCGGTTTTTGTGAAACCTTTAAAATATGCATATTTCATTCGTTTCAACTCCGATTGACATGCGGTTTTTTTTCCAACGTGTAGTTTAGAGTTAATACATAATTTTAGACTATAAAATTCCCATTTTTTGTTTTATATTCATTGAATTACAGTCCTCCAAAGTCGAGATATCAAAGCTGAAAATTTTTTAGTTTTTCAGTATTTTTGTATTCTGTGAAAGTTTTAAAACATGCATATCTAATTCGTTTGAAGCCAGGTTCACATGTGGTTTTGTCCAACTTGTAGTTTAGAGTTTGTTGATGAGTTTAGAATATAATTTTGTCATTTTTAGTTTAATATTCGGTGATTTATAGTCCTCCGAAGTCAGGATATCAAAACTTAAAAGTTTCAACTTTTTAGCAATATGTTTTTGTACTTTGTATTCGATAAAATTGTTAACACATGCATATCTCATTCGTTTAAATTCGGATTGACATGCGATTTTTTTCAGGGTGTAGTTTAGATTTTATACATGATTTTAGACTATAATTATGTCAATTTTGGTTTTATATTCAATGAGTTACAGTTCCTCATATTCGGGATATCAATATGAAAATTTTCAAAGTTCAAACCACTAGGTATAAGTAATTACCAAAAAATTCCGGTTTTTCGGGTTTTTCGGTTCTAAACCCACTTTATTCAGTTCCAACCTAGCCACTTGGAATATTGGTCAGAAGTGTTGGGTCTCTTCCCGGGACCCTCCAAAGTATGCACCTGATCTGACCTCCTCTTCTCAGTGTGCTCCAAATCAATCTCTCGCTCTCGGGATCTAGAGACCATATCATTCAGGGTCTCGCACTTGAAATACTCACGAATTTCTTGATGTCATCTTGCAGCACATCATGATACGTTACTTTCTATATCTCCTTGTTTGCTACATACCGTGGTACCAATAAAGCCCTCTCCCAGAACTTGGCAGTGATCTCTGCCAACATCTCAATAGTCTGGCGGAGATCCAGGAACTCTCGCGCCAATTGATGTAGCTTAATCGTCGGTGAAAACTTAGCTCGGAACCTGGTTGAGAAGTCATCCCATGACATAGAATAAACTGCGTCATCACCCAACTCACTACTGATCTCCTCCCACCAATCACATGCCCGATTCTTCAACAGGCAGGAAACATATCTGACCTTCGCCTCCTTGGGGTAGAAACTCATCCAGAACGCGTTATCCATATCTGCTAACCACCTCCTATTGTTGATGGGGTCCTTCTCCCCATGGAACGTAGGAGCTCCACAAGCACGAAACTCCCAAAAAGTCAGTGTGCGAGCTCCAATGATAACCATAATCTCCGTACAGAATATGCCTAAGCTGTCGTCCACTGTCTCCGAAACACAACGAGAGATCTCCGATGAAATGAACACCCATAGCTGCTTGCTAATCGGTCAGCACCTGCACCTGAGCTGGAACCCAAAACCAAACCATCTCCTTGAGAGATCATCTCCAAACTGAAATACAATCAAGCCAACAATCAGAACACACCCAAGAATCCACCTCTCATAAGCTTCTTAGATTCTCTAAGAATCTCACCGATTCGAGTATGGATCCTATGCTTTCAGTAGTACGGGCCCAATATTACCTTCCACGCCTATCCATACTTTTCTTAGCAATCCTCCTGAATCCTCTAAGTCACTTCTTCAAAGCATTATGCAAGTACTCACGGAACCATACTACTAACCCACTGCATCATATCCTAGGCTTTCTGAGGTTCCCGAACCCACCCAGTCCTCGCTACTGAAGGATTACCACTAATGTCAACTAGCTACCTCATGAATATAGCCACATGCAACAGAGATCAGATAATCCTTCGAGTAAAAGACTCAACCCTAGAACTGTTGGACTCAGAAGAGAGTTGTGTAATAGGGTCAAATCCATCACTATGAGATTATCCAGCCTGTGCCACATATGACTTGGCATATTCACTTAGTAGCTAACTTACATACCTAAGAGTCCCACAAAGAACAAAGCAATAAGCATTTAGAAAATATAAAAACTAACCAACATACTCCAATCAAACCATTATATCCTCTAATCTAGAATCTGTACTAGCATGCAATTCGAAGGCTAATACAATCAGGCATAACGTAAACATGCCATCCTACTACTGGCTGATCAGTTCTAGCATGCAAACCTACAAGCTCATATAAGCATACAAAGGCATCTCTCATATATCCTTAGCTCTAATCTAGCATGTGAATCACATAATCATATCATATCACATAACAAACATGTATTGTTATTATGGGAACCACTTACTTGAGCTCGGTCGATTGCACGCCTTCCTTTTCTTAGAAATTCTTTTGTAATTAAATGTTTATTTTATAAAAATTTCATATAGCCCTCAGTTTAAGTTCAGGGACACCTGAGAGTATGCTTGAGTCCCTTAAACCAAGTCTCTGATACCAACTTGTAACATCCCAAAACTCATGACCAAAATTTTCATTTTCAATATAACTAAAACACATTTGTAACTTGGTTCACACATTGAAAAGAATTTCAAAGAAAACATTTATCAGAGTTCATTCCTAGAAATCATATATTGTGGAAAACATAGGTGTATGCGTTGCGATCGTCCCAATGCTCCCATATTTGAAAACTGGAGGTACCTAAAACCAAAACGGAAAACCGTAAGCATGAAGCTTAGTGTGTTACCTAAATACCATATACCATACATATCAACTGACACCATACATTCCATACATAACCATGATCCATACATATATCATAATCAATAAAGGTGCTATGTATCATAAATAATCTTGCCATTACGCCATGGGCCGCCTCATGGTCTTTCTTGCCAAGTCGGTGGCCACCCCCTTTGTCTTATAGACAAGTGCCAAGAGCCACCTCCTGGTCTTCCATGCAAGCATCACAAAGACAACTAGCATACATACTACTCTACTTAGCCAATTAGCATACATTATGCCAGGAGCCACCTCCTGGTCTTTCGTACATAATGCCTCAGGCTAACCCCCGGGTCTTCCTACATTACATAATAGCATACAGTATGCCCGGAGCCGCCTCCTGGTCTTTCATACATAACTCCTAGGGCTAACCCCCGGGTCTTCCTACAATACATAAACCAAATGGGCTGATATTGGTGCCTTCGACCCATATAAACAGTGAGGAGACTCACCTCGATTGCAAAAGCTTCCTGGAAGAATCCCTAGCTACTACCCCACCAACTTCCTGAGCTATCAATACCAGAACCAGATAAAATCTTAGTTAATAGGCCAAAACCCTAAAGTTTGGCCCAAGGTTAAACTTGGTGAAAAGTCAAGAAGTCAAACTGTAACACCCCGAGTTCAGAAGTGCAAGTTCAAGGTTCTTAGTGTAAATAAGGAAGGTTGACTCAATGAGTCGATGGGTAGACTCGACGAGTTGGTGTTGAAGGGAGAAACCCCTAATCTGGGGGTTGTGCCCTATATAAAGCACATTATAACCCACCTTCAGCCTCTTGGCTACTCATTTGAGATCCAAAAACCCTCATCTCATGTGTGACTCCATTGATGAAGAATTAGAGCTTGGAAGAGAAATTTGGTGTAAGAAGCTTGGGGATTTGGAGGCCATCATCAAGGGGCTTGGGTAGATCTGGAATCTACTTCTATTTGGGCACATTTCAGTGGTAAGGAACCTCCTCCTTAAGCTATTTCATTATTGATTCATGAATAGTGGTTGATTTGGGATTCATTAGCTTGTTTGGGAGCTATCTCGAGTTTGAGGCTTAGATCTGAAGTTGCTACTTCAGATCTAGACTTTTGATGGCCCAAAAGGTCATAAAGTTCCTATCTAAGAGTTATTAGTGAAGCACTTTGTCTTTAACCCTAGCCCTAGAAGTGTTTTGGGCTTATATCTCATTGCTTTCACGTAAAGTTTGCAACTTTATGTGAGGGTTAGGCTGTAGAAGAGTGGATCTATGGATTGGAGTCCCTGCATGGCTTGAAAAGCCTCTGTATGGAATGAGAACTGAAGAGACTCGGCGAGTCACATAGGTGTGCTTGACGAGTTATATGATTATGTGCATGGACTCGGCGAGTTGGAAGAACAACTCAGCGAGTCTGTTGAAGATTGACTTGGACTCGGCGAGTCTGGTCGTGAAGTCCTAACCTTTTCTGGTTGAGTTGTGAATCGGTGAGTCGATGAATGACTCGGTGAGTTGAGCAGGAAGGGACTCAGAGCATGTTGTAATCGACGAGTCTTGGGGCGACTCGGCGAGTTGATTCGTGGCATGGGAGTTTCTGAGCATAGAAACTCGAAGAGTTAATGGGTTGACTCGGCGAGTAGGGTCAACCAGGAAGGTTGACTTTGACTGAGGACTTTGACTTGGACCAAGGGTTGACGAGTTTGACTTCCAATGGTATTTTGGTAATTATTGGTGTTTATTGGTTTTGGTTATTTGGTAATGATCAGTGGTGGAGTTCGTGCTGGTGGTCTGAGCAGCGCGGTCTTATTTCTTCAAGTCGGCAGTTGCAGGTGAGTTATCCTCACTATATCGAGAAGGTCTAAGGCACCAAGGCCGACCTTTTATCGGATGGGAATCCGGGTAGTTGTTTGTTATGTTATTGTTATCCTATGTCTGAATCCTGGTAGTTAGGATGGTATATGTTAGAGACCTAGTTAAGGTCAGTATCCTGGTATATAGGATGCTGCTATGTTAGTGACCGGTTAGGTTAGTATCATAGTTAGGATGTTGCTATGTTATGTGATCTGCTAGGTCGGTTGATTAGTTGTGAATTGCTATATGATTATATGTTTATGTGCACATGGTTGTTGGACTAGGGTTGGGTTGAGGCGGGTCCTGCTTTGTGCTGTAGGCCAACATACCCAGGGCGGACCGGTTAGATCGAAGGCCCGACGAGCAATCCGGATGGGCTGAAGGCCCCAAGAGGGTGGACCAGATGTGCCAAGCTGCGGAGAGTGGACCAGACAGACTGAAGGCCCGGTACGGGCGGACCAGTCATACTGTAAACTCAGAGAGTGGAACAGGTGGACTGAAGGCCCGGTGCGGGCGGACCAGTCATACTGTAGACTCTGAGAGAGTGTGGACCGGGTGGACTGAAGGCCTGGTGTAGGTGGACCAGTCACACTGTAGACTCGATATGCATGGTTGTTCTGTTTATGATATGATATGATATGTGTATGGTATTGTGGTTGGTATTTTGGGGGTAACTCACTAAGCTTTCGGGCTTACAGTTTCAGTGTATTGTTTCAGGTACTTCAGGAGACCGTGGCAAGGTGAAGGCATGATCGTACCGCTCCTCAGTTTTATGTTAACGTTCTGGGATACTCTAATAATAAAAGAATTGAAAACATTTTTTGTAATAACTTAATGAATATAGGTTGTTTTTGAAAAGTTTAAATTGGTTGTAAATTTTCATGGTGTTACACAAACTTCAGGTTGAGTACGCCCAACGTACTCAGATCGTATGCATAGCGTACTTACCAACAAGAATCGGGACCCCCTACGAGTATGCGCAAGGTACTCGAAGGAACACCCAACGTACTCGACCAAATGGCACTTTTCCATTAAGTGCTTAATCTCTTAAGTACTTTCGTCCAACACCCAGATCTAGTCCCACAACATCATTCTAAGTCATAAAGTTTTCACCTTTATGACTTTCCATGTCTAGAAAAGGTCCAAAATATAAAACCTTAACTTATCAATCCATTAAGACATCATGACACTCTCATGGAAGGTATAAAAGGATCAAGATTACATTTTTATGGATCCTAAAAGCTCCATAATGGATAAAGTTTCCAACTTTATCCATTAGAATGGTCCAAACCACCAAGATCTATCCTTTAAGCATCAAATGGGACCAAAAGTGCATCTTTTTCAAATTAATCCATTAAGTCCAAGTCTCCAACCTTCAGATCTGAATCACAATGATGTTTAAATGGATAAAGTTTTCAACTTTGTCTATAACAAGGTCACAAACTTTCAAGATCTAAACTTTATGCACTAAAATGACCAAAAGCTCATAACATCCAAAACTAGCTAGATCCAAGAGATGCGTCATCAAGATTCAAACTTTATACCTCTAGAAGACAGATCAAGGTGAACAAAGTCTAGATCTACAAGCTCCAATGCAACCAACACTTCTACAAGAAGTTCCTTCTTGTCCAAGTTGCAGCATGCATACTCCAAAGCACTCAAAATCACCTTCTTTTGGCTTAAAAGGCTCATTTAAGGTTAGGGTTTCATGAAAGGGGTGTTGGAGGGGTGGAGGCTGAGAATGGAGTGGTTTGGGGGAGTTAAGGAGCTTAAATAGGGGTTAAACAACGAAAATAGGGTTTGGGTAGTGATTGTGTACGCCCAACGTACTCTTGGTACACCAAGCGTTCTTAGGATTCCATTAGTACGCCCATCGTACACCTTTTTGTACGCCCATCGTACTCAGCTTGGCCCAAAACCACCCAAACTTCAAACGGTCATAGTTTCTTCACTCTAACTCCGTTTTCGACGTTCTTTATTTCTACCGAAAGGTATTGAGGAGCTATACAACCCTATCTAATTACTTTTAACTTAAAACACAATGAACTAAAATCCATAATTCATAAAAGAAGTCTGAAACACTACATTCCCATTTTACCCTTAAACTCCAAAGGGAAAACTGAACTATTGGATCACATATCTATATTACCCACATCCAAATGGGCCTAAATCTTACCTTTTAAAGGCCCTAATCCTTATGATGACCGCTCCTCGGGCAACAACCTCGAATTAGGAATTAATTCGGAACAGGGCGTTACACCTCATGCATCTCTTATATAGCTCATGAAAAATAAGGTCTAGCCATTAAAATAATCTAAAGTAATGGTAGACTTTAGAAGCATGAGAGACAAAATGTGGAAGGTTGAAAAAGCAACCTCCTACACCATCATTATGCTTTTTAAAAAGTAAGATTCTTTATTTTTTATAAACTCCAAGTTTATAAAATATAAACTTTGTCTTTAGGTAAAAGACAAAAGAATTCAACTTGTCCAAAATATTGTGCTTGACTTATTAATTTATACCATATGAAATAATAACCAGTAATACTCTTTTATAATTATTATTTTCACAAAACAATAATTATTCCCTAATAAAAATACAAGAATCGATATTATTTATTAATATTCATATTAATAATAAATATACAAAATGTGCCAACTTTATAAAGGTGTGACCCTATAGGATTATATATTATTAGCAATATCACTCCATAATGAATCTTGGATATATAGATCCAACACTTCTGATGATCGCGGGAAGGCGAAGATGTGACCGTACACATCCTTTGTTTATGGCTTTATGATTTTAGGTTACCCTGATATGGATAAACAATTTGGAAACAATGATTTTATAAACATTTTACGACTATGGGTTGTTTTTAAAATTTTAAATTTGTTATTATTTTTGAGTCCTTATTTTTCGTTGTCTAGTTCCGGTTGCTCGGGTGTGAGATTTACTTGTCGTCAGTATCACGTGAGTCTAGAATAATTGTATTTGTGATGACTAACTGGGTCTACTGTTATTTTGTATTATATTGTTATGTGTGAGGGAGACTGCAGATAGTCTACAGGGTTGCTTATAACCCATAGGGCGTGCTATTGGCCACTGGGACTGGTGATAGTCCCCATGGTTGCTGATAACCCATAGTTGTTTAGTTATGTTGTGATGTATGTGGTATCTTGGGGAACTCACTAAGCTCCGTGCTTATAGTTGTTGATTATGTGTTTCAAGTACTTTTGAGGACCGCGGGAAGACGAAAGTCTGATTGAGAACTATGATATTTTGTGATAATGTTTGTTTTGGATAATTATGTGTTTGATAACTTGGTTTGTGAAACATTATTTTGGTAAATTAAAAATAATAAATTTGGCCTAGAATTTGAGGTGTTACGAATAAATTATAATATATAAAATAAAAGTATATTTTACAAAAGCTTGTTTAAGCTCGTAAGCTTAAACGAGCCTGTAAGTGCAGACTTGAGATTAGGCTTGTTTGTTAAATGTGCTTTATTATAGGCTCGAACTGAGGCTTGGGATCGTTAAGACTCGGTTCGTTTCAAGTTTTTAACGATCCAATCTCGGGTAGCTCGCGAGTAGCTCGGGTTGTTTACATCCTTAGGAACAAGGGCATAATCGATTACTTTTGGGACAAATACCAAAAATGTTTTTTAAAACCGAGGACTAAGCTTGTAATTTATTTTAAATAAAATTTCATAATTGGTCCCCGTGGATTGCAAAATATTGCTCTTTGAGGATTTCTATGAAAAAGTCACGTCGCTGCTCCCTATGGTTTCAAAAACTACATGAATGGTTATTATGGTGTTAAATTTGACTTTTGATTAGTTAGTTTTTTCTAAATGACCAAAATGCCATTGGTCCAAATTTGAAAATTATGTATACCTCAAGGATCAATTATGAAAATTTTAAAGTATATATATATATATATATATATATATATATATATATATATATATATATATATATATATATATATAAATTCGTTAAACCATATCAAAACCATTTTTTCTTTAATTTTTCTTATTTGTTAATTAAAACCGATATATATATATATATATATATATATATATATATATATATATATATATATATTTTAATTTTATGCCGCTGCGGTTCATGTTTGTTTCACTTAGATGCTTCACCAAATAACCGAAGTTCTTATTTTTATCTATTTAAACTAATAATTAAGTTAAAATTTATATTGAATTATGTGTTTTTCATAGTTATTATCATTAGCAATTTTAAGTTTACAGTTATCATTATCACTATCTAGCATTTTTTTTATTTCCTATTAAATTGTTTCCCGATTCTTTGGTTCTTGGTCCAATTTTGTTCGGATCTGAAGTTGAACTACTGAAAAATATAATTAAACTAATCATAGAGCCTTACTCTTAATATTTCTTTTATTCTTTATTTTAATCCATTATCAAATTGAAAAATATAATCTTGAATTTTGAACTATTGATATCACATATAGAAATAAGATTTAATTTGAATTATTGATAACACATACAACATAAAATTAAAAACAAAACCGTCAACGGTTCCATTTATAAATAAGAAAAATTAAATAAAAAATGGTTCCAACATGGTTTATCGAATTTAAGTTCATTTACTTGAATTAAAATAAATAAAAACATTAGGAAATTCATAAATAAAGAAAACTATAAAAGAAAATAGAAAACAAAATGTTATATATATATATAAGAAAAAGGTATATGTGGCTGTTATGTAACTAAACTTAGGTATAAAATCTTTTAAATGATATAGTTTTAAACAAAATAAATACAATTTTTATTTTCTTTTAATACAATACCATTGAATTGAGTTAATTCTAGAATGAAAAAGATTAATTATATATGTTTTTATTGCAAAAAGTCATTAAAGTTTATAGGTAAAGTAAAAGATCAATATTATTTAACGAATATAACTCAAATGTTTTGTTCTTCAATTGAAAAACTATATGGAATGATTTATGAAAAACTTGATTGAGTTATTGCATGATCTTTTTTTATATTTTATTCTAGTAGTTTTCATTTAAAATTTAGTATGACTGATTAAATAATCATGACTTTTAATGCTTTAAGTTCTTAGACACAATGAAGAAAAAAAACATAAACTCGATCGGTTTAGTAACTCACATGATTAAGGAAGAATAGTAAACGAGATATCATGATTCGTTTGGATATGTATAGACCAAAACTACATAGTTTAAAGGGTTCTAAATGTAAGCTTATGTACATAACAGTTACATATTCCTTAAGCCTTATATATAATTTTAAATTTTCATAATTGATAATTAAGGTATACATAATTTTCAGATTTGATCCAAAAGCATTTTGGTGATTTTGGAAAAATTTCAAAACTATACAGACCACAAGCATAATGTTTTTCATAAAAGGTCTCAAAATACAATATTGTGCAAACCATAAGGACCCATTATAAAATTATTTCTTTAGTTTATCATATATGTTTCGGGCCTTCGGGGCAGGATGGGTTGCGAGTACATCCGGATTTACTTGACCCCGTTTGAACCGCAATTAAACCGGAGCACGTACCTTTGTTTGTTTCACATTCACATTCTAGGTAGAGAGGGATGGCGGAAGAAGAGAATGGGGCGGCCGGCGGCGGAGAGTTTTACCTGAGGTATTACGTAGGCCATAAGGGGAAGTTTGGCCACGAGTTCTTGGAGTTCGAGTTCCGACCAGATGGTAAACTCCGTTATGCCAATAACTCCAATTACAAGAACGATACTATGATCCGTAAAGAGGTTTTCCTCACGCCTTCAGTTCTCAAGGAATGTCGTCGTATCGTCTCCGATTCCGAGGTTAGATTTTCCCCCTTTTACCTTTGTTTAATTTGCAATCGTCAGGGGTTTAACAGATTTAGGGTTCTGTTCTTACTCTTCTAGGGTTTTCGACATTGTTTGATTTATGAACAATTCTATCTTGGGTTTAGTTTGCAAATGTTAGGGTTTTAACAGCTTTTAGGGTTTGTCTGGTAGATTATGAAGGAAGATGATAACAACTGGCCAGAACCAGATCGTGTAGGAAGACAAGAACTGGAGATTGTGATGGGGAACGAGCACATCTCTTTCACTACTTCAAAGATTGGTTCACTCATGGATGTGCAAACCAGTAAGGACCCTGAAGGCCTTCGAATCTTCTATTATCTTGTTCAGGTATGTAAACCATTTTAACTATCTTTTGAGTTTATTCTCATGATCACTTGTCATTCTTTGGTGATGATGATATTATAATGTTATGTGGTATGTCATTAATCATTTAACAGAAGCTTTTTTCAAACTCCTTAATCATTTAAAAATAGCATTTTTATCTATGCTAAACACAATACAATCTCTTTTGTCATGTCTTGCCCAACATGAGAGTGTTTTTGCTGATGAATGTTTGAAAAATGCAGGATTTGAAATGTTTTGTGTTTTCACTGATATCACTCCACTTCAAGATCAAGCCGATATAAGGAAAAGAGTGATGGTATGTTTTAAGGTGTTTGTTAGATTTGGGGAAGTTGATGTTTAATGTGATTGAAGTTTGTATGAGATGAGTTTTGTGTTAAAAAAAACATGTTATCTTTTGTTAGGTGGTCATTGATATTTGATTGAAAGTTGAATTAAAATTGTAACAAGTGCAACTGCCTTTTTTTCGAGCTAAGAATTTTTATATAACTGTTTGTTTGCCTGAGCTCTCTTATAATGTTGTGGATATTTTGTGGGGAGAGTTTGTAATTATTGGATTTGACATAAAATTTGAAATATTAAACACATGAGGTCATCTTCAAATAAAATCCAAAACAGTAAAACTTGTTTTTACATCGTTTTTGGTGTAGAGTTGCACCTAATTTGGTGTTGATGAATAGCAAAATATCAAATGTAGTTCAACTTCGAACTCATTCGTTTTTAGATTATTATTTGTATTATTGTAAATTGCTAAAATGGTTATTGTAGTATGTGGTTTTATTTGAGAGTTATATAATATAGAATCAATCCTAAAAATTTGGTTTTACCATTGAAGATATATTTTTTGGTCGATATAACCAACTATATAAATGTTTATTAGTTTTGATTTTTGTACAATTCAGCCTATTCATTCAATATCATTTTATCCCATTCCCAAATTATATTTAGCTATCAAATCTTCATAATTGTTTGATAAATTTTTTTATATCTGAAATTCATAATCGACATTTAAATTTTTATTGTTTTTTATTTTTATAACAATATAGTATATAGTATATACATAATAATCTTATAATCTTTTGTATTTTTGAAAAAAGACCGGATCTAATTGTATATCTAGTTTTCCGTATTATAATATAATTATTTATTAAATTAATTGTTATTATACAAATAATATTTATTTTTAAAGAGATTATGCCCACGTAAAAATGAGAGGGCTTTCTAAAACATTTCACAATAATAGGGATAAATTAATAAAAAAAAGCTTTTAAAATGATAAATAATTGAAAAAAGGTTCATGATAAACGGTTTTGTTATGATATGATTTTAAGTGTTTCAGATAAAGCACAACACCATCTGTATTGTACAATGTCATAGCAACCATTGATTCGCCACAATCAATGTCACATATCACCGTCCTACCCTGTAATTTTTTTCGTTATTATTTAGGGGGAAGTACTGAATACGAAGACATAAGTCGTATAACCTCTTAAGGGTTTGTCTTTTGAAAGGTAAAAGTTCTTTTTGGAAAAGATAAAAAACAAAAGATGTTTGGTAAAAACATTTTAAAATTTGCTTTTGGATTTTAGATAGAACGAAAAGTGATTTTTTGAAAAAATTAAGAAAATCTGACTTTTTGTAGTTTTTTCAAAAATGATTTTTACCTCTAAAAAAGACAAATCAAAACCCCTAAACATTCTTTATAATATAAGTTCTACTATGGTACAAAAGCAAAGTGCCAATGTGCATTGGTTTTGGATTCAGAAAGCCCAAATCAAAATTGAAAGGGAGAAAAAGGAGAGGGACAATATATGTGAATTGAAATCAATAAAAATGATGTTTTAAAAGCATAATGATTTTTTTTAATAAATTGAGCATGTTTTAAGAGATGTTACAAAGTTGATTCTATTTTCATGAAGCAATTCAATATTTAAGCTTTCCGAACCATCTTTGTGATATCCATTAAAACATGTCCAATCTAAAAAAACTCATTATGCTTTTAAAACATCATTTTTAATACTATATTCTAACATAAAATCTCAAATAGCTTATTTAAACATAGAAAAAACAGCATAAATGGTTCCTGTGGTTTCTTAAAATCTGAAGTTTAGTCCCCGTGGTTTAGAAACGTCATAGCTGGTCTCCGTGCTTTCAAAACTTTTGACGATTGGTTCTTATTGCTAATTCCGTTAAGTTTTGTTCGTTAACTGAAGGGCATTTTCGTCATTTCACTGCCAGAAGGACTATTTATGATATTTTCTCTTATTTGTTTTGAATTAAATATAATTATTTAATTTAATATATAAAGGTCTCTCTCTTATACTCATTTTGAATGAACCACTGTAAACTAGAACCATCTTTATGCTAATCTAACACACATAAACACCATATAAATCAGAACTCAAGCTGAAGTTAAAGCTTGCAATCTATCTCGTCTTGTTTCTGCTAGAGCTTATAACGATTTTGAAGCTTACATTCAAAATTGAAGCTTACATTAGAATACCCAGTTCAATGGCTTACACCTAAAATTCATTGTTTTTCATGACTTTTTATCACCAATCAACACATGTGATTGATTCAGAGTGAAAAAAATGAGAAACTGTCCCAAATCCTTTAGCATAAAGATCTTCACGCACACCTGGATGATTGATCGAGTGAGTAACGATTTTACTGTAACTAGGTATCGTAGTAGTTCCAAAACAGGGAGGAAAGTTGAAATCATAATCAAAGAAGAAGGTATGGGGATTTTTAATAAGGGAATGGTGTTTTGGGTCTTTTCTATGGGTTCAAGAACCCTAGTTTATTCTTCTTCCTCTATATGTTATATCAAACATCATATATTTGTAGAGGATTTAACTTTGAGAGAGTGTGTATGTTCATATGTTTGATTTTCTACAGGAAGAAGGAAGAAGATGGGTATGTTCGTATGGGATGAAAGGAAGATGGATAGGTGGGTAGTGAGGATGGATTTCATATTCAGTGAGAAGTGGTGGATTTCAAGGTCCGATGACGATGATCCTTGCAGAGGTTCAACAACCATCGATCTTGGGAAAGAAACAACCATTGGAGAAATTACTTATGGTTGGTGATGAGATGGAGATCACGGGAGAGGCTAAATAGGGAGGAAATAGATGGGAGGTGATAATCGGTGGTGGTTATGGTGTTGCTGGAAAAAAATGGAGGTGTAGGGGTTCATTTCCACAAATCTAATTTAGGGTTGCTAATAGGAAGGGATGTCGGTAGATCTGTGGGTTTTGATCGGGTAGGGGCAGGAAATCACTTACCTTGGTCAGCGACATCCGATGGTCGTGGTGGCGGAAGGTGGTGATGGTCGCTTCCGGTTGTAATACAGATGGGGTTCAAAGTTTTTGGAGGTGAGGGAGGAAGACAAAGGTGTGTCTTTACTGTTTAAGAGAGAGAGAGAGAGAGAGAGAGAGAGAGAGAGAGAGAGAGAGCTTTTATATATTAAATTAGATAATTATATTTAATTTTAAAAATAATAATAATAAGAGAAAACATCATAAATGGTCCCTGTGGTAGTGAAATGACGAAAATGCCCTTTAGTTAGTGGACAAAACTTAACGAAGTTAGCAATAAGGACAAATCGTCAAAAGTTTTGAAAGCACATGGACCAGCTATGATGTTTCTAAACCACGGGGACTAAACTTCAGATTTGGAAAACCACATGGACCATTTATGATGTTTTTTCTTAAACATATAAGGAACTATGAAGTGTAAAAAAAATCATGAGGGGTGTCTCAATTTTTAAGTAGGCATGTCGAATTACAATTAACAATTGTATAACAATAACCACAAGTTAAGTGTATATGATTAAACCGTATATAATCTTTTTTTTGGAACCGACGGAAAACCGTATATAATTTAACTTGCTAGTGATGCAGGCATAATGAAACCAAACTATCCCCCTCATAACCACAAAACTCAAGAATTGCAAGAAATAGCAAAAGGAAAGATGAAGTAACCTTGAGAGCAATTCAATATGTTTTACAATCACCTTGGTGAACGTGTGTTATGGATGCCAAAAGTGTACATCCAGGTAGTTAACTCTTCCATGCCCAAAGACCAATCTAGAATGGTTAATGGATGTCGTCACATTCCAACAATAATTAACCGTTATTGCATCTGGAATACTTAACCACTAGACACATCCACCTCAAATGATGTGAATGTCATAAATATAGAAAGCATAAAAGAAACTAGAGGGGTTCCAAGAATTGACTAATTGCGCATTACATATCATTCAACCAACCCACGTAACTCAATTATGTAACTCGATTGATCGAGGTTGATGTTTGTCTAAAACATGGCCAAACATTGCTAACCTCCTCCCTTAAAGACTAAATTTTGTAGGTTTGGCAAATGAATTAATTAAAGAAAAGACATTATATAGATGTAAAAATGGTTAAATAATGACATCGACGACACCGAGGGTGAGGATCCATCAGAAGTCATCCTTCGTCAAACGATGGGAAGGGACAAAGCTAAATGGACGACATCCTCATCCGCAAGTAAGAGGACCGGTGACATACTTTTAGAAAAAGATAAACAAATATCTACATTTTCTCGGAAAGACGAAGGCTCGTCGTCAAAAGAAAAAAAAAACTTACCGATATTAAAATTTGAACACAACGCCCCAAACTGGATATCGTGCCAGAAAATGTAGCAACAGTTTTAAAACATCAACGAAAGGCCTGCGAAAAATACGACGATTAGTTTCTATGTTTTTGATATATCTACGTACGTTTTAATTTTTATGTATTTTTTGATTTGTAATGTAGGTTTTTTAATATATATATATATATATATATATATATATATATATATATATATATATATATATATATATATATATATATATATATATATATATATATATATGCTTAGGTTATTATATTCTATTTAATTATTGTGCGGACGTATGGACAGTGTTATTCTTTGAGAATGATGAAGAAAATATGTTGCTTGATAATATAAACACGTTCAATTTTATATAGCTATTGTCATTAACATACATTCTCACTAATTAAATCGTCTATAAGGTTATTATACACTTATTATTATTATTCTCATTTCTATCAGAATGTTGTCATAATGTTTATTGGATGATATTCTGTCAGAATGAAAATGAATGAAAAAAGATGTGTGAGAACAAAAATAAATAATAATTAGCGAGAATGCATGAAAATGATAATATTTTTGTAAGGTTGAACATATTCATATTGCTAAACAACTTATTCTCTTAATAATTCTCGTAGAATAACATTGTCTACACATCCGCATAATAATTAGTTAGAATACTTGAGCCTAACCTCTCTTTCTCTCTCTCTCTCTCTCTCTCTCTCTCTCTATATATATATATATATATATATATATATATATATATATATATATATATATATATATATATATATAATTTTTATTAGTAAAATCTTTATTTGGTTTTGAAAATTATGTTTTTTTATTTAATGTGATATAAAAACATATTGTCTCCATTCCATATTAATAGTTTATGTTCATTTTTTTGTTTGTCCCTTAATAATAATTAATTCTAAAAATAAATAACACAGTTTACCACAATACTCATTATTATTAGTTAAACTCAGGGCCGGTCCAGACGGTGGGCAACCCGGGCGACCGCCCAGGGCCCACGTCTTTAGGGGGCCCAAAATTTCTAGGCTATGCAATGTATAAATATAAAAAAAATATTACCTGAATGATTATTACGGTCTAAAGTTGGTTCAAACTCAAAGTAGCTCAAAAGATTAACAATTTGGCTTACTTGTTAGTGCTAATTGAAAATGTATATAGTAAAGAATAAATGATATATTTTTTTAATCTTTATTATATTTGTCGTTGAGGGGCCCTTTTTTTCTTTACGCCCCGGGTCCCATATACGTTTGGACCGACCCTGGTTAAACTACCATACAATTAAATGCAACCACAGAGGAATTAAATACAACAAAAAGATAAGTCTGTCATTTCATTTAATAAAGTTAGTAGTAATTAATATTTTTTTTAATCTGTATGTTTTTTTGTCCGTGACAATATTTTTGGGATGGATGGAATAATTTTTTTAGTATAGATAAGATGGAGATATAACTATTTTTAAGGGTTTGTGGTGTGGTTGTAAGGATATGTTGTGAATGTGATGTGATTATGATGATAACTTTTTTAGTGAACATATACTAGTTAACATATTCCTTATCCTTATACATTGTAAAAAATATCTAAAACGACCTGGTCAACAAAACCTATTCGAAGCTTGATGAAGACAAAAAATAGTTGAGCTTGAGGTATGCGAAGACCTTTGTCTCTTATGTGTTGTCGTTCATCTCCACCATTTGAAGCAATCTTTATCAAGTATATTAATAATAACAAATATTATTGAACATTTTTAGTGTTTCAAATAAGAGGTCAAAAAATTGACATCCACGAAGGCACATGATATATCTCAAACAACCAAAGCCACATATCTATAATCTCAAAAGTAAAGCCTGGACCATATCATATGGAGTTATAAATCAATTTCTACTTGGTGGCCGAAGTTAGAGATGGCATTGTAGTAAGGAGGATGTATGAAAAAAAAGGTGGGACTCGGTGGAGATAGATGGAAGTGGATGGAGTCATTGTGAATGGATTAGTAGGTAGGGACAGGAGGCGCCCAGAGGTATGGGGTGGTGGGTGGAATGTAGATCTTTTATTATTAAATATTATAAACAAATATTAAATTAAATACAAAATGTTTTTTTTAAGGGAAATTGAATATTTATGAAGGAAAAAAACCAACATCAACATAAATGGGATGCTGGACAATATACGGTTTAAATGTAAGCATGTTCTGTAGAAGCAACGATAATTGCAACAAAGTTTGTAGTAAAAATCAAGATTGTAGATTCCAATAAAAACAACTTAGTCTTTCTTTGACAATGAAGAGGGGCATCAACATCACATTAGCATCATCATAAAAACTATATCTATACGGAAAAAATAGCGTCAACATAAAAACTATATCTATATGGAAAAAAAATAGTCAATGACAACGAGGAAAACCCCAATAAAACCTTACAGAAAGGATGATTTTTTTTGTCAAAAGGATTTGGTGGACGTAAATTAAAGAATACAATATAACGCAAGGAAAAATTTTGGTTTACTCTTCGAATAATAATACTCTATATTTAATATTTAAACAAAACTATACAATTGGTCCCGTGATTTGTATTTTTATAGAAAACCTGTTCAAACCCTTAAAATGAAGCATGAAGATCAGTTAAAAACTTTAACACCTTTCTAGGGCAATCATAATCCCTAGTTGTCACTTGATTCACCACATACCTAAGCTGCAAAAACATAACTACTCGATTATATTTGTTTAAAAAAACATAGCAAAATATAGTACGAAACGATTCTTAATTTCTTACCAATTCAGTTTGACATAAAGCAAATCTCTACAATAAGAATTACATTACTAAAATTGCAACAGATATGAACATGAATACAAATGATTTTATATAGAACCTTATGCTTGAGAGATAGTAGAAATCTACACCAGGATATATGTGATAAGTGAGATTGAACATATTGCTACAATGTTGATACGAAATGGAAAATCTGGTGCCTGAAACATAAAAAAATTGGAATTTATAATTGAAAAATACAACATATCAGTTATAAAAAGGAAGTGCAAGAAAGTCTTTTTTGCTCTATCTTTTTAAACAAACTTCAGCCCATAAAAGATGAGAGTTTCCTTTATATGTGTTTCTTGCTAAAATAAAAATCTTTATTGTCATATCCAAGAGAACATGTAAAGTGTAAATTATCCTAAAAAAAAATTAAAATCAGATACAGACTTCCACTTTCATATTATTCACTTCAAGAGAGTGCATCAATGATCTTGAATTTTGAATGCATAACGTTAATACATGAAAAAGCATAGAAAGCAAAAGCGGGACCCAAGATTTGGAGAAGTATAAAGACTTTATATGTTAATACATGAAAAAGTATAGAACGCAAAAGAGAGACCCAAGACTTTATACTGGAAAAGCAAAGGGGTTTTCACTTTGGAGTGATTAATATTAGGGGTTTAGGATGTTTCCGATAGGCGTATAAATTGATGGTGGTGGTGAGTTGCATCATAGAAAGAGTCGGTGGAACGTATATTGGAGCAATAGAAGTGGTGGTATACTGAAAAAAGGTAGAAGAAGGTTTGAGGAGGCCAACTATAGATTGGCTTGAGCGGTGAATGAAACATATGTGGATTGGTCTGAGCGGTGAATGAGACGTGTAAGGATAAGGAGCGGAGTAGGTGGAAAGCTTAGGACACGTTGCCAACATCCATCAATAGGGTTTAGAATTAATATATAACGTCCATCAGTTAAAGCAGAATTAGAAAAAAAAGAACAACCAATAGGATCCATGTACTGTTCACTAAGGGTCCTCATAATTAATATTTATATAAATGAGTTTTGGAACACTAGGGGAATGAGTATGCTTCTAATAAAAATAACTACTACTAATTAAACTAGAAAATAACTACTACTACTTGATGTCAACATAATTATGAATTTAGCAAACGATCACATAAACTAATCAAACAAAAACAAAAAACCGTTTTTATAGAGATTTAAAGAGCATTTCCGTTTATATTCGATTCACCTCTCTCCTATGGTTGATTTCTTTAACAATGTAATGGATTATTTAGTTGATTAACAAATTATATTAATTAAACTAGAAAATAACTACTACTACTTGATGTCAACATAATTATGAATTTAGCAAACGATCACATAAACTAAGCAAACAAAAACAAAAAACCGTTTTTATAGAGATTTAAAGAGCATTTCCGTTTATATTCGATTCACCTCTCTCCTATGGTTGATTTCTTTAACAATGTAATGGATTATTTAGTTGATTAACAAATTATATGATGACTAGTTATTTTGATCAGATTTCTTAGTACTAATAATTAATGAACAACTAACTTCAATAATCATGCAATTAGTGAACAAATAATTCATTCAATTATTCGAACTATGAACGATATGATCTAGGAATTTCTTATAAAGGTCATGACAATCAATCTAAGCATATCATGGCTAATTAATACTCCACAGTCAAAATTAACGATTAGTGTTATCTAACCCTAGGATTGGTTCGATCAATCTTTAGTTCTAACACTTTAATGATCATAAATCAGTTAAGATTCAAGTTAAAGTAATTAGATTAGTCCTCTTAACTACACATAACTCATTAATAGGCCATAAACTCATCATTTTATCATGCAAGGTAAACGATCAATCGTATATAAGTATTAACCAAAATAAATAAATCCAATATCATCGAAATCAACACATAGTTTTGAGGATCATCTACTCTAAACAAAAGTTTAGGGTTATTAGCCTATAACTAAAACAGAAAAACGAATTAACACAAAGTAAACTGGATTAAACATGTTTAAATCAAGAAAACCTAATGATTAGTCGTTATTCCTTCTCTCGATCTCTTCGAATCTTGATCCTTAATCGATCTCTAGCCTCTTTACGACTTCTAAGGGTTATCTGGTCGTCAATAGTCGTAAATAATCACAACTATCCTCTAAAGAATGAATTAGAATCGTATTTATAATGTTTCCATAATTTGCACCACTATGTCGTGGTGATATGATTACCACGGTGTGGTATCGATTTTCAACACGTGTCCTCGAAGTCATCTGTCTTAAGGGTCAAACAGTATAATGTATCGATAAGGACTCCCCACCATGGCATGGCAAACATGTTGTCGCAACATGGTGGCTTCTATATGATCAAATTTCTTCTTTGATGCTCGTTTCCAGCACTCCAGCTTCCAGCTCAACATTTTAACCCCTTTTATCTCGAGAATGTCTTCGCTGCTATAAAGTGAAATATAAACATAAAAGTATCAGTTATCAAAATTAATGACTAAAATGCATGTAAAACAATGAAATAGCGCCTAAAATGTATGAGTAAATATGACGATATCAAATACCCCACACTTATCTTTTGATTGTCCCCAAGCAAAACTAATTAATATTATGATTCTACTTCAATACCACACATCAAAACCTTGCTCACAAACTTTACACTGAATAACCCAATTTAAATTCACAAATTATATCTCACGTTAATGTATATGGCCATTAAATCCGAAAAGTTCATTCCTTATAATTGACTTCCATTCTTTTTGAAAAGCCTCATCCCATAAATTCGACAATATTTATGAAGAAATCAATAGGTAAAAAATAAGAAATTAGGAATCAAATAATCTTTAAATCTGAATCGGATAGAGTATGGATTCATTTGAATTGACATATACCTCGAAGGAACCTTATAAGGTCGTATGCTTCTCCACCTCTTTCCTAGGTTAATTTTTTATCTTTAAGTTTAGGATTTTCGAAAGATGAAGATAACGATTTCCTACTTTTGCTACTTTGTATACATCATAGAGTTATTAAACCCATGCCTTCTCACTTTTGGATGTCATCAGTGGACATTCACCACCATCAAAGACGTTTCAGGGTCCTTTCTTCTTCTTCTTCCATCTCTGGTACAAATCTATTTTCTCTGTTCTTTTTCTCTCTCTCTCCTTTTCCCTATTTTTATCTATCTAACACTTAGAAATCAATGATGACTCCTCTTTGTTTCCTATTTTAACCCTATTCTAGAAATGACTTACTTCTTATTTATTCATCTTTTATTTTTCATTTTATGATTTATGTTGTTGTGGATCTTGAAATAATTAATCAAAATTTTAGTTCTGATTGTTATGTGGTAACATGGAGTATTGATTCAGACTCTTTCCTCAAGAAGTCATCATGGAAATTATGAGTTAATAAGAAGTAAGGATCGACGGAAAATGTACTCAATTTCCTAGAGTCCTATAGAAGCAGATACCTTTTAATTTGATATATAGATTTTGGTGTTACAATCATTGTTTTTTGTAAGCTTTTTCTTCCCTACTGGTACTGTGAATGAAGAAAACTTTCCTTTGATATGTTCACTAAAAGGCTACATAGTAATAGATGGATCTGACAATCAAATTAGATCCCCTTGAGACTTTAACATGTGATATACTACTACTTTTCCTGCTCCATGGAGGGACGGAATCATCATTTCCCATCAAAGGATACAACGATTATCACTGTAATTTTCTCTGTTTATGCAAAAATCTTTATTAGAACCTATCAATATATGTCAATCTCTCAGTAGTGGAAAAGAAAATAAACTATTTCTAACTTTTTTGTGACGGTCATAGTTTTATGATGACCAAATGACTTTGTTACCCTTTTGTACTATATGATTGATACAAAAACAAGTATAAGAGTTTGATTACGTTGTGATAAGAAGTGACAAGGTAAAATTTTCCTTACCATCATTCCATTTTGCTTTTCATTGTAACATCCGATTCAAGGTACTTTTCATTTTTGACCCTTGGTGTGTAAATATTTTGTAGATTTGGTCCCTAGGGGGCAGTTTTGCCATTTTTCGAAATTTGGGAGTACATTGGGCATCTTCTTGTACGTAGGGCGTATACACCTAGGGGAAAAACCCTAAATTTTATGGTTTGGACCCTATTTAAACAACATTATGACCCATAATCCTCTCATTTCTTATCCTCCATTGCCCTTTGATTCCTATTTCAAAACCCTTGCCCCTCTTGAGGAGATTTGACCCTCTTGTGTGTGTTGGTGAGATTTGAGGAAGAAAAACTTGGAAGAAAGAGCCTTGATCAAAGGAGAACTTGTAGATCCAAATTTCACACATCATATCCAGCTTCATTGAGATATTAAGCTTGGAACTTGCTCCTTGTATGCTTAGATCTAGTATTTATGAAGTTTTGGTACCTTTTTGGTCCTATGATGCGATCTAGTGGGTTTCTTCCAGTCCAGAAGTTAGGAGTTGTTTATCTTGATGTTTCTGAGGTCCCTAGTCCATAAAGTTATCATCTTGATGGTTGTGGATTCACAATGAATGTGTTTAGGTCCACTTGGTGAAAGTAGAATGCCAAATGTAGGGTTTGGGTTTCTTTGAGCCATGCAAAGGCTCCAAGTTCATGAATTAAAACGCTCCATAAGGCGTAAATCTGAAGTTTGGACATTTGGTTTCAAGAACTAAGCACTTAATGGAAAAAGTATTTAATGGGCGTGTACGTTGGGCGTACGCAAGTGTACGTTGCACGTATGCTGCCGAGTCCTGATCCAGCACACAACCTAGTATGTCAGGCGTATGTCTAGTACGCGCAGCGTACTAGGCCTGGTCTTTGGGATTTGTGGTTTGGGCTATTTTTAGGCTATTGAGGGTTGTGGGCCTTGTTGGACCACTAGCCTTTCTGACTTTGGGCCATTGTTAGGCTTTGGGCCTTTCTGGATTTGGGCCCATAATGGGCTTTGGTCATCATTTAGGATTTTGGGCCATATTAGGCTTTTGGAGCCATTAGATTGGGGATCGGTTATTGGGCCAAGTAAGGAAGGGGTAAAATGGTCTTTTACCCTAGGAGCTGGAAAAATGAAATAAATTCCTAGTTATAGTATGGCCCAATTATTAATTGGGGTTTTATTTGATTAATTAGCACAAATACTTTTTGGATCAACAGGCCGAGCATTTATCTGATTTTCAGCAGTTGTGAGTCTCCTCATTATGCTTGGCTGTTGAAGGCACCAATGATGGCCCATGATTTATTATGATTAGGATGCTAGTGGTCTGTCTGACTAGTGGATGAATAATATGTGATATGTATACTAGGCAGGGTCCGATGCCAGGTGGGGCTTGATGTGGTATGTTGGGGGAAACTCACTAAGTTTTGTGCTTACAGTTTTCAGTTTGGTTTCATGTACCTCTTCGTCAAAGGGGAAGGAGTTGGCGCGATAGCGATACATCATACACATACACTATTTTCCGCCTTACGAGATTGTTCTAGGATTTGTACTCTGATATTCAGCTGATTTCATATTTTGGTTTTTCAAACATGATATATGATTGTGGAATGTTTTGATCAGACAATGTTTATTTACAAATGCTTTTCAAAGTATTGATTTTAAAATTGAAATTTTTGGACGTAAAAATTAGGTTGTTACAAGTTGGTATTAGAGCCCTAGTTTGAGGGATTCGGACGCACCTTCGGGGGTTTTTGGACTCAAACCCAAGGATTTAAAAGATTTTTACAAAGAAAATGACTTTCTAAAAGATAGAATAAAAGAGTTTTGAGAAAGAACAAGTGTGTGATCTGCGCAACTAGCCGAGCTCAAGTAAGTATTCCCCAAAGTACCCATACAAGTTTATGTTACGTTTAACAGTTTCAGTAGAACAACATGCTAGTATAGGACTAAGGATCTAGGAGTGATACCTTATGTGCTTGTTTTCTGTGCTTCAGCTTATGAGGATTGCATGCTAGAATTGAGTAAACAGCGGTAGGATAGCCTATTTAGGTTATGCCTGATAGTACG
Source organism: Lactuca saligna (assembly GCF_052625555.1). Classification (NCBI taxonomy): domain Eukaryota; kingdom Viridiplantae; phylum Streptophyta; class Magnoliopsida; order Asterales; family Asteraceae; genus Lactuca; species Lactuca saligna. The sequence goes on from NC_136425.1 coordinate 63,483,794, forward strand.
AGCTTAGCATTGTATGCTTGTACAGTTCCTGTTATGAGAATATAATTGCTAGAGAGTTGTTCCCTTTTGTTCGAATGCTACTTGCTTTGTGCTTTGTGGGACTCTGAACAATAGGGGTTAGCCATTAGGTGAATATGTTGATGGGTTTTGGTCATAAGACATCCTATGTGCTTATACAAACCCTAATGCTTGGATCTAGGTTTCTCTATTGTACATGCTTTGAATCCAAGACTATAAACCCTAATACTAGCATACAAGTAATCATATTATCATGAGAATAAGTTTATAGTGTTACCTTGATTGTTATGTAGCAATAACAATCCCAATTCCTCCTTGAATTGACTTTGGAAGGATTAGAGTCACAAGTGTCACTCCTCTAATGGTTCACAAACACCATAAGCAAGAGGATGAAGAGGAGAGAGGTTGGAGGCTGCCAAAAACGTGTGTAAACCCTTACAAGAACATTAGCCACGTTTTTGAGCCTTAAGGGGTCTTTATATAGTTGGGCTATTAAGGTTATCTAACAAGGAAACCCTAATTTGGATGCTTAAGCCCTAAGCAACCCATAGACTCCTTTAATTAAGCCCATGGACGATTTCCTTATGGGTTTCCCATTAGAATTCGTCCATCCCTTAATATAAGGCAATCCATGGCCCAAATTGCAATTATCCTATAATTACAATTCCAGTCCCTTAAGTTTAATTAATCTCTTTTAGTCACAAAACTAATTACCAATTAATTATTGACTAATATTAATTAAACAATATGATTTCTCCTTTAATATATTATTCTCATAATACATTAATAAATCATATTTAATCCTTACTCTCCATAAATCATCCTATCAAGTTGCTTTGGTGAAGGCAACCCAAGAGGACCATGCACCATCGGGTCAAGTACATACCAAAATAGTTATGGACTTAGACACTAATCCAACAGTCTCCCACTTGGATAAGTCTAACAACTATTCTGCGTATGACTTCAGATCCTGATCTGCAATCGTAGCTTTCCAAAGCCGCTGTCAACTCTGATCATATCAGATACGCGTGTCCTTAGATAAGGGATCATATATTCCTCCATTCTAGATATCGTATGAGATATGATTTCTAATCATTCTCTTTGTACTATATCTCGATTTCCGATTTATGACGACAGACTAATTGAACAAATCAAATTAGCCCTAGCCCGGCCGAGCATTTACGTATGTCCTCACTAAACCATCGACGGGCCCAAAGATATCGCTTTGATCCTACTTTGGATAAAAGGAACGGATAAACTTTGATACAATGCTCGCTTGCACTCACTCACCGAATTACACACAACAATATGTTTTATAACACCAAGTTACTGGTGCGTTTACATATTATCAATGTGCAACCGATTCGCAAGATACAACTCACACATCTCGGTTTCAAGAATATAAGATGTTATCGTCTCACTAATCACTCGAGATAGTGATCCAAGTGAGCGTGGGTTTAATCCAATGCTGAAATCATATTCGTAAGCACTCATGAACGTTGCAGCAAACATTTGCTTATGTCTAATACTTTTCTAGACAATCCACACACCAATTCATGACAGTCTTCATTCATATCTACTTCCAACATATGAACGACTGTGGCCCGTTTGAATAATTCGATTATTCTTAATAAACTCAATTATTCTGGAAGTCAAAACATGCAAGGTGAAACACAAGAATAATACTAATCCCATATGGCCTCAAAACTTTGAGTATAAACAAAACACGTTTTATTTATCACCATATCGATTACTCATTATTTGTCGTTTCGGGTAATCAACTTCTTACTTGAATTCCAACACTTGTCCCATGCTCCTAGCATGCACACAATGTTTACCTATGGTTCTTACTTTTGTGAAATAGACACATTGAACACGTTTCCAATCCTTCTCATTTTACAACTCCAAATCCATTTTCTTAAGTGTAAGAATATCAAATTCTTGCTACTTACAGAATATGCTAGATTCTAACACTTTATGCAACGATCCTTTTGTATAAAAGTTTCTAATCTAGACATAGATTTTCAATATTTACTTCCCAATATGGATACGCTTCCATATTTTCCATATGATAACTCATTCTTAATAGAATCTTATCTATTCGTAATTATGTCAATATTGTCCATCCAATATGGAAACATTTCCATAATTTCCAATACTATAGTTCCAACTGCTCACAAGCGACCAATCCTCGTCGAACTTCGAATCGTCCTTTGATAGTTGTTTAATTATTTTAGTCAGAACCAATTCCCTCTAAATGCGCTGGACATTTGGAAAATTTTAGAATGGTCAAACATTAAAGCATTTTCAATCGATCCTATACCCAAAGCATATGGGACACGACGCACAATGTTTTATTTTCTATGTTCTCCAAATTCGAATTGTGAAGAGGAATGCCGTAATCATAATCGAAACTTTAAGAACACACTATGTACCTTTGACTAAATTTATCAACATTTCACAACCTAATCCTTTAGATTTGAAATGAAGCATAATATTCTCTCCCTTAATTATAGCAAAACAACCTTTCAACTCTTACAACTTTGCAAAGTATGAGTCTTGTTTTCTATAATTAATATTGCCAACTATGCAATACTTGCCTTAATAATCATACAATCATAACATTTATGCTCCCACTATCATGATGATTATTATAAAACATAACACTTATGCTCCCACTAGCTTCGACATGTATTCATAAACATCTTAACTTTCAGAAAAACAATACTTATTGAATTTCTTAAGTCCATGTTTCTAATACTTAATACTTTGATAATCTTTTATCAAGGCTTCTTGAACTTGTACACCTTTGCCTTTGATAATTGATATGTGTGTCTAAACAATTAAGACTAATTGCCAAACCTCACAATTCAAATTATGGAAAGGGATGCCGTAACCATGATCAAATTCGAGAATGAAATTTTACAATCACTATCTTTTAAAATCTTTCTTAGTGAAAGCATTTTCTCACAATCATTTTCATGAAGGAGGAAATCTTATGACACTTAGATTTAAATGGTGTATGTGTTCCTATCCATGTGAATTTGTTAAAACCAAAGTTTACGACAAATTCAAACTTATATGGATCGAACTTTCTTAATCTTGATTTCTTGCCTTATGGTAGCACAGCTGCCCACCACGTCTTCCAAGTAGTTAAGCAGCTCACCTTTTTCCTATCAATGTACTTTCCATTGATCAAGGTCCTTGCCTTTTATGCATTCAAATGAGAACTCATAGGACTCACATGCATAATTAACTCGATTGGATTGGCACAGAAACAAAATAATGTCTTCACGATAGGTTGTAAACCTCAACTCGTGTGTTAGTGATAATCGATAAGGTTTATTTGATTTGTTCTTGAAACTTTTCAAGACTATTAAGACCCCCACTGACTCCTTGACATATAAGATTCTCTTGTCAAAACATTTCTTGACAAACAAATATTCAAGAGTTAGTGTAGCTTTTATTAAAAAACTTCACAAATTGGTCCTAGTTGGTCTTTTGTCTTATCCAAGACATCACAACTTTCCACATTTGATGAATGTTATAAACCTTTAATACTTTTCACTCACATGTCACAATCTTAACTTTAAGACTTGTTATTGAAACGAAGTATGATTGACTTCTTGATTTGACCATTTCTTCAATCTTTGATTCCTCTTCTTGGACATACAATTGTACCAAGACTCACTTAGAGGATCAATTGAGATATGGTTCTTAGTCATTAAGACTTATCATAAAGCATAAAAGCTACTCTCCCTTCTTCTTAGAATGGGAAAACTTTTATCTTTCTGCCTACTTGATTCTTCTTATTCGTTCTACTATTGATCTAAACTCTTTAATCAATTCAGAATTACACTTAATCTTGTAAGTGTAATCATATTTACTAAGCCTTTAGTAAATCATGACAAATATCTTTGTTACTCTTATGGTGAACTTGATCAACACACAACTTTGTGTACTCGATCTCCTAGTCCTTCACTTGACACTTTGTCAATGAATTAGTCCAATTTCCAAATACGAAATTTCTCATTCATCGTGCATCCACGTTGCATGATTCCAAGTTTCTGTCCAATTGAAACTTGGGCGATGAGAAACTCTCCCTATTTGGTAAATTCTTGACATTTCCATAAATAACATAACTAAGAATCATATCCATTCGTTGTAGAAATATTCAAACATCAATTTTCATAACGATTTCATTGCAAGGAAATAAACAAATAAATAAGTGAGTCAAAATTTATTTTATTTATAAAAGCAGCGGAAAAACATTTGTCCTTACAATGCAAAATCCATTGAAAACTATGTAAAAATGAAAAATTTCCAACAACTCTATCATAACTATCTAAGCTCAATATCCAATCTTCAAGTCCATGAGATCGAGATCCATCTCTTGTGATTAGATTCATCTTGCTTTCTTATCAAGCTTCCTTTCTTTTCACCGATCCTTCAAAACATTCAAATGCAATCTTATCACATCATGTATTAAGAATCAATGAATAGGAACTTAATGGAGTTAGATAGTGGATTCTTACCTAAAGCGTAGTCATACTTTTAACTCTCCCATCTCTTAGATCTCTTAGGTAAGTAGGGCAACTTCGTCTCCAATGCCCCTTCTCTTGGCAATAAAAGCAAATTGACTCCTTTGGAACAACACATGGAACTACTTCAGACATCGGCTTTCTCTTATGATCAAACTTTTTGATCATTGCATGTCTTTCATTGCCACTGTCTATATCCATAGAGGTCTTGAAGGCAGATTCACCAATCAACTTTGGTTTTCTATTGCGCCAAACCATTATTGATTCAGCAGCAATAAGCATGTAAGTGAGATCTATAAGTGTCACGTCGTGGTTCATCATATAGTACTCACTATAGGAGTTAGGAAGTGACTGAAGAACCCAATCAACAGCCATCTCTTCACCGACAACGGATCCCATCATTCTTAACCTATCAATGTGTGACTTCATCCCTAAGACGTGTGCACACACCGACTTGCCCTCTTTATGTTTACTTGCCAAAAGGGCTTGAGTGATATTGAACTTTTCAATTTTACAATCTTGTGGGTTAGGGAGAATAATTGGAGGAGGAGGAGGAAATGAAGCATGATTTCTTGTTCCTCGATCGAATCGTGGAATATCAACTTCATGTGGAATGCTTGTTCCACGGGATTTGAGAAGCCCATAGTTGTCGAACTTTGACATTGGGAGAAAAACGAATTCAAATTAGTTGATTGATTGAGTCCTTGGTAAATCACCCAAATGAAATTCCAAGGCTAGGACCCAACACAATATTCTACAACTTGGGAGAGGGATGCCGTAACCCAAATTGCAGAACATTTGAAGGTAAGTGAATGACGATTCACTAATTTCCACCATGAAAAACGAAAAAGAAATTTAAGTTTTAAATCTATGAAAACTCCTAGATCCTTTGAGATTCATTGAACATTTCAATGGCATGTTTAAATCTCGATATGCCCCTCTAGTTTGTGACTGGGATGCCGAGGATCACAAAGCGGGTGTGAATAACCATGCAAACTACATGGTGCCCTCACATGTTACAATCACCTATTTGATGTGCCGGTAAACCACACACGCTCCTCCGAACTATGACAAACATTGAGTCACCCTTTGCTACCTTTGCTTAGAACCATTTAGTGTGCCGGTAAACCACACACGCTCCACTAACGTCTTCGCAAGGGCACAAAGTGGAATTTCATGGAATTTTATCAATTCACTTTTGCCAAAGTAACTAAGATTGAGAATTTGAAAAACATTTAGTTACTTTGTATTTCATTATACTTATAATGGAAGGTTTCGTCCTATCCTACCCGTTCGGCTAACGACCCTCCACTAGTCAAGAGTGCGGTGGGTAAGAGTGGATACCCATTTAATTGCCATTTTATAGGAAATTTCCTTAAACACCCCTTATAGACCAGCTTCGTGAATGAGGCCTACTAACGGTAAGACTGACTTTTACTCATACACATATATAATGTTAGACTTTTAATGTTATATATAGTATAGGGTGTATTTTATACTTTTAAAATACTATATGGTTAACTTTAACAATTACACTTTTAATTCAATTAAATGGTTAACCTAAACTTTTATGGATTTATTAAACCTCTTTTAATTATACTCCTTAATTAATTAATAAAACCATAAGGGTGTGATTTGAACTTTTCAAAACATTACTAGAGTTTTAGAATTTAACATTTCTAATTAAACTTTTAATCAACTTTTAAATTCCAAAACTTGAGGGCAAATTTTGAAACCTTTTTCAAAACATTAGGGTTTTAACTATTTAAATTTCAAAACTTCAAAACTTTTGGGTTCAAATTTAAACTATAAAACCTAAAGGGGAAAATATGAAACTTTTCATAACTACAAGGATCAAATAACAAATAATCTAAACTAACATTTAGTTACATAATTATCCATATTTGATTTGTTTAATGATTTCTTGCAAAACAATTTATCAATTACTCAAAATAATTAATCAATTATCTTATAAGGAAACAATTATCTTGTTAATTGATAATTATCTTTAATTAGGTCAAGAATATAGTCATATATATCATAAAATCGGATTTATATTGATCTAACATGATAAGGTAACTATCCAAATGCAAAAACAGCAAGAAATCCCGAGATAAGCATTATTTGACGCTCGAACTCGCCGAGTACCACACTGTACTCGCCGAGTTGAGGTCTACTCGCCGAGTACACTGTGGTACTCGCCGAGTTCCTCAGCCATAAAGCCCAAAAAACGATTTTCCAGGTATACAATGCATCAATACAATTGAAACCAAGCTAGGCTCTGATACCACTGATGAGTTTTGGTCATAAGACATCATATGTGCTTATACAAACCCTAATGCTTGGATCTAGGTTTCTCTATTGTACATGCTTTGAATCCAAGACTATAAACCCTAATACTAGCATACAAGTAATCATATTATCATGAGAATAAGTTTATAGTGTTACCTTGATTGTTATGTAGCAATAACAATCCCAATTCCTCCTTGAATTGACTTTGGAAGGCTTAGAGTCACAAGTGTCACTCCTCTAATGGTTCACAAACACCATAAGCAAGAGGATGAAGAGGAGAGAGGTTGGAGGCTACCAAAAATGTGTGTAAACCCTTACAAGAACATTAGCCACGTTTTTGAGCCTTAAGGGGTCTTTATATAGTTGGGCTATTAGGGTTATCTAACAAGGAAACCCTAATTTGGATGCTTAAGCCCTAAGCAACCCATAGACTCCTTTAATTAAGCCCATGGACGATTTCCTTATGGGTTTCCCATTAGAATTCGTCCATCCCTTAATATAAGGCAATCCATGGCCCAAATTGCAATTATCCTATAATTACAATTCCAGTCCCTTAAGTTTAATTAATCTCTTTTAGTCACAAAACTAATTACCAATTAATTATTGACTAATATTAATTAAACAATATGATTTCTCCTTTAATATATTATTCTCATAATACATTAATAAATCATATTTAATCCTTACTCTCCATAAATCATCCTATCAAGTTGCTTTGGTGAAGGCAACCCAAAAGGACCATGCACCATCGGGTCAAGTACATACCAAAATAGTTATGGACTTAGACACTAATCTAACATATGTCACATCACATGCGGTCAGGGTTGAATAATCTCAGAGTGCTGGAATTGGACCTATTGCGTAGCTCTCGTTTGAGTCTAACCGTGGTGGGGATGAGTCTTTTACTCGAAGGATCATCCGAGCCTCACCCCATGTGATGGTATTCAGGTAATGGCTAATTGGTATTGCAAGGAGACCTTCAGCAGTTGAGGACCGGATAGGGTGGAGTCAGAGGTTTTCCCTAGGGTAAGCCTAGGATGAGGATAGCAATAATTAGCAATGGAAAAAGGGATCTGGTGGAGTCAAGGCAGTCCTTGAGGAAGGTACGGATAGATGTGGAAGGTAGTATGGGCCCGTACTACTAAAAGCAGAGGATCCGTACCCAAACTAAGGAAGGCCGAGATAAGACCAGGGAACTTGTAGTAGATGTCATCCCTCAAGAGGTATTAGTATCACTAACGGTTGTATTTATGTATTGCAGAATGGTAGTACTACGTCCGAGGCCAACAGTTGGCAGCTCAGGAGAGGGATCGGGTTCGGGATCAGGTTCCGAGCCAGTATATGAGCGGCTACGCAGGTTCATAGCGTTAGAAATCACAAGAGATATCCTTGAGTCGACCCCCATCATCTTCGGGTCAATCAAGGAAGGGATAGTTGAGCTGATGGAGGACCGCCTCAGGGTGTTCAGGAGTGACCTGGCATCTGGCCAGTTAGGATCTCGCACATTGTCCTTTAAGGACTTTAGGGGCAGTGGTGCACCAGATTTCCATGGGGCGAAGGACCCCTTTGCTTCCAGATGATGGATCGCAGACATTGAGTCTGCACAGTTGACTAGCTTCTGCCCCGAGGGGTCGAAGGTGAGGTTCGCAGTAGGGTGTTTGGGAGACAGAGCTAGACACTGGTGGGAGTCTATTGGTGACTCATTGGGAGCCTCAGCTGTTGAGGCAATGACATGGCCGGACTTTGTGACCCAGTTTAGAGCGGTGTTCGCACCTGCGGTGGAGCTCCAACAGTTAGTTAGAGAGTTTTTGGACATGAGATAGATAACGGAGACTGTAGCGGAGATCACCTCCAAGTTCTGAGAGAGGGTGTTGCTGGTGCCCCAGTATGCGGGAGATCAGGATATGATGAGGACCCGCTACCACGACATGCTGCGAGCCGACATTCGGGAGCATGTCAGTTTTTCGGCTTGCCCTACCCTGGACTCTATGATTGCTAGGGCGAGGAAGAGGGAGATAGATCTGGACCACATCCAGAAGAGGAAGTCAAAGGAGGGACAGACAGGAGGGGCTTCGGGGAAGAAGCCCAAGGGATCAGATGGTAGGCCGAAAGGCTAGACAGGATCAGGCCACTGTAGGAAATGTGGCAGGCCACATGAGGGAGCATGTAGAGTGGGATCACCGGGCTGCTACAAGTGCGGCAAGGTAGGGCACTTCAGCAGGGATTGTACCGCCCCTGCACCTGTGATACAGACGTCAGAGTTACTATGTTTCCACTGTAACCAGAGGGACCACAAGAAGACCAATTTCCCTCAGTTGACAGCAATCGCGCCAGTGAAGGCGCCAGCTCCAGCGACCCTGCGTATTACCGATGGCAGGCAGAGTAAGGCAGAGGATCCAGTGGTGAGGAGCCGGGCATTTCAGCTTACTACCGAGGAGGCACGCACCTCACACGATGTGGTGACGGGTATGATTATTTCCCCTATAATTTATTTATATGATGTTATGATGTTGATATGTGCTCTGTGTATACGCATTTAGGATCGTTCCATGTGAACAATATCCCAGTTCAGGTGTTGTTTGACTCGGGTTCCACGTGATCGTTTGTTTCTCTTGCGCTTAGCAAGAAGTTCACCGAGTCTCCGGGCTTGTTGGATTACCCTTTAGAGGTAGATATTGCCGATAATCGGTCGGTGCGAGCATCAGCAGTGTTTAGAGATTGCGTTCTGAGACTATTTAAGGAGCGCTACTTGGTAGACTTAGTTCCCATTCCGTTACGTGGGAACAAGGTGATTATAGGCATGGATTGGCTCAGCCCCAATGGGGTGGTGATAGATTATGCTCAGCAGCTGGTGTGGATCAGGACCCCAAGTGGGGGAGAGTTGGTAGTTCAGGCGGTATGTTCGGCAGCGAGAGCTAGGCGCTACCTTCAGCAAGGTTGCGCAGGATATGTCACATACGTTATGGACACCCGTGAGGCGGGTAAGGCGATGGTGAGCGAGGTTCTGGTGGTGTGAGATTACGTAGATGTGTTCCCAGAGGAGCTTCCTGGGATACCTCCAGAGTGACAAGTAGAGTTCAGGATCGACCTAGTCTCTGGTGCGGCTCCAATAGACAAGGCACCATATCGGTTGGCTCCACCTGAGATGCAGGAGTTGTCTACACAGCTGTAGGAGCTATTAGACTAAGGATTCATTAGACCGAGCAGTTCACCCTGGGGAGCCCCGATTCTATTTGTGAAGAAGAAGGACGGGTCGCATCGTATGTGTATAGATTATCGGGAGCTAAACAAGGTAATGGTGAAGAACCGTTACCCACTCCCGAGGATTGATGACCTCTTTGACCAGCTTCAGGGAGCATCTTGGTTCTCCAAGATCGACCTGCGTTTAGGATACCATCAGATGAGGGTCAGGGAGGATGATATACAGTACACCGCGTTTCGAACGCGTTATGGCTATTACGAGTTTGTGGTTATGCCCTTTGGGGTCACCACTGCTCATGTCGCGTTCATTGACCTCATGAACCGCATATGTAGACCGATGTTAGACCGGTCTGTGATAGTGTTTATCGATGACATCTTGGTTTACTCCAAGACGTAGGAGGAGCACGAAGAGCATCTGCGAGAAGTTCTGGAGACCTTAAGGAGGGGGAATTTGTATGCTAAGTTCTTCAAGTGCGAGTTCTGGTTGCACGAGGTGCAGTTTCTCGGGCATCTCATCAACCAGAACGGGATCTTAGTGGACCCGGCCAAGGTAGAGGTCGTGATGAGATGGGAAGTTCCGAAGTCTCCATCTGAGATTCGGAGTTTCCTGAGATTAGCAGGCTACTATCGGAGATTTATTCAGGATTTCTCCAAGATAGTTGTACCCTGACGCGGCTGACGAAGAAAGCCATGGTCTTTCGATGGGGGCCTAAGCAGCAGGAAGCGTTTGAGACTTTGAGACAAAGATTGTGTGAAGTGCCAATCTTAGCCCTGCCAGAGGGCGTAGAGGATCTTGTGGTTTACTGTGACGCATCCATTTCAGGGTTGGGCACGGTGCTGATGCAGAGAGAGCATGTCATTGCCTACGCTTCGAGGCAGCTAAAGCCTCATGAGGCGAACTACCCGATGCACGATTTAGATTTGGGGATGGTTGTCTTCGCCCTCAAGATTTGGCGACATTACCTCTATGGAGTCTGGTGTACCATTTACACGGACCATAAGAGTTTGAGATACCTCATGGACCAGCCGAATCTGAACATGAGGCAGCGACGGTGGTTGGATGTGGTAAAGGATTATGACTACGAGATCCTTTATCACCCAGGGAAGGCCAATGTGGTGGCCGATGTGCTTAGCCGCAAGGCTGCGCCTATCAAAGATGTGTGTATGAGGATGACGGTGGTGACCCCACTATTAGATCAGATACGGGAGGCTCAGTAGGAGGCTATGAAGGAGGAACATCGGAAGAGCGAGCGTATAGTGGGCCAGGTTTCCTCCTTCGATTATGATAGCCAAGGATTATTGACACTACACCGTAGGGTGTAGGTACCGTATCACGGGGGTGTGCACCAGGTTCTATTGGAGGAGGCGCACAAATCCTGATTTTGCATTCATCCCGGGGCGACGAAGATGTATAGGGGCCTTCGTCTGAATTATTGGTGGTCCTGCATGAAGCGGGATGTGGCATGGTACATAGAGCGATGCTTGACCTGTAGGAAGGTCAAGGCCAAGCATCAGAGACCACACGGAAAGATGCAGCCGTTGGATATCCCACTATGGAAGTGGGAAGATATCACGATGGATTTTATCACCAAACTTCCCAGGACTGCGCGGGGAGTGGATTCTCTATGGGTCATCGTGGATCAGTTGACCAAGAGCACCCATTTCATAACGATCCAGGAGAGTATCTTGGCAGAAAAGTTGGCTAATATCTACATCCGAGAGGTGGTGGCGGAGTGCCAATCTCCGTGATTTCAGATAGAGACGTGCGGTTTACTTCCAGGTTTTGGAAGAAATTCCATGACGAGCTAGGTACTCGTCTTCACTTTAGCATCGCTTTTCACCCGCATACAGATGGTCAGAGCGAGCGGACCATCCATACTCTGGAAGATATGTTGCGGGCGTGCATGTTAGACTTCGGTGGTGGTTAGGATACTTATCTTCCTTTGGCTGAGTTCTCATATAACAACAGCTACCACGCGAGCATTGACCATCCTCCCTTCGAGATGTTGTACGGGAGAAGGTGCAGGACCCTGATATGTTGGGTTGAAGATGACCAGAGGGTCATGGGGAGCACCGAAGTGGTGCTCAAGATGACCGAGAAGATTCAGCAGGTGTGGAGTAGGTTTCAGACTGCTCAAAGTCGGCAGAAAAGTTATGCCGACAAGCGCCGATCAGACCTGGAGTTCCGAGTCGGAGATATGGTTCTCCTGAAGGTGTCGCCTTAGAAGGGCGTCATCCGATTCAGGAAGCAGGGCAAGTTGGGCCCCAGGTATGTTGGACCCTTTAGGGTTCTGGCCCGGATGGGCAAGGTGGCGTACCAGCTGGATCTGCCAGTCGAACTCAATTTAATCCACAACACCTTCCACTTCTCGCAACTGCGGAAATGCCTAATGGATTACTCAGCGGTGGTGACTTTAGAGGATATTCAGGTTGATGACAGCCTGAATTACATTGAGCGGCCAGTAGCAATCCTCTATCGAAAGTCGAAGGATCTGAGGAATAAGAGGGTCGAGCTAGTGAAGGTGCAATGGCAGCACCGGAAGGGTTCAGAGTGGACTTGGGTACCGGTAAAAGAGATGAGGGAGCACTATCTCAAGCTTTTCCAGGAGCGAGTGGCAGACTTCGAGGACGAAGTCTAAAATAAGTGGGGGAGATTTGTAGCACCTGGTTCCTGCTATGTATTTTAATCTAAGTATTTTGGCATTTTTAGCTGGAACCCGACGAGTTGTAGACCCGACTCGCCGAGTAGAGTCGAGATATTGAGCACGTTTAAGTTGGCGACTCGACGAGTCCATATCTTGGACTCTGCGAGTCCGCCTGTATGGATGAAGCCCTAACTTCAAGGGTTTGCACCCTATTTAAACCCCCTTATGCGCCCCAAGCTCACCCCTTCACTCTCAGAGCACCCTTTATTAAACCCTAACCCTCCCCTTTGAGATTTGAGTGTTTGTGTTCTTTTCCTTGAAGTTTGAAGAGGAGAAGGAAGGAAGGACCAAGGAGAAGGAGAAGAGCAAGGATCTAGAACTCAATCCAGATTCCATTGAGGTATATTTCGGATCTTTTCTGTTGCCATGATGATTTTCATTTAGAAACCCCATTTAAGCCATTTTTATCCATTTTTCTAGCTTGATTGTAATAAAGAGATCATATTTAGAGGAATGGCCTTTGAATCTAGCTAGGTTTGAGCTTCAAGAGCTCAAATCTACTGCCTTTATGGAGCCATATTGCATGAAAGCCCTAGATCTACCCTTTTAGTGTGTTTTGAGCCTTAAAAACCGTCATTGGTGTTTATCTACACGTAAAGTTGGAAACTTTACGTGTTAATCGAGCCCTAAGAACCCAAATCTATGTATGGAATGCTGTGGGTTCAAGCAGAATGCAGTATATAGTGATTGCATGCATGCAACTCGGCGATTCGAGTCGCGAGTCCCTGATTTTTCCCCTTTTTGAGTTATGTCAAGTGGGATCAGTGAGCTACAAGTGGACTCAGTGAGTCGGAAGCCAGACTCGGTAATGGATGGACTCGACGAGTCAATTCCCTGACTCGGCGAGTCCAAGGCAATCTTCTTGCCTCAAGAACAGACTCGACGAGTTGTTCATACAACTCGGCGAGTCACAGACCAGAGTGCTCATCGGATGAAGATGACCTCGACGAGTTGTTCATGCAACTCGGCGAGGCGGATGAAGGACTATTGGATATTTGTATGGAAGGAGAACTCATCGAGTCAATGCCTAACTCGACGATTAGGGACAAGAGTGAGGAAAATCGAATGGACAGGGACTCGACAAGTTAGCGAGCCAACTCGGCGAGTCGGGTCAACTGGAAGTTGACCTTGACTTTGACTTTAACTTGGTTAGGGGTAAAATGGTCATTTTACCCTAGGGACAGTTAGCAGTGTTTGATTGAGTGTTTCGTGGGAATTGCAGCCGGAGGATTTCCGGAGCAGCAGCAGCAGACATACAGTTCCCGCACAGATTAGCAGCTACTTCGAGCTGAGTTACGTTCCAGTAGCGGTGGATCTACGGCCACAATGTCGGCCCACCAGTAGGAGTTGTGTGTTAGATGATTGTCTTTGTGATATCATCTAGTTTTGCTACTACCTGATATGTTATATGCTAGCTTGATGTGTTATAGTAATAGAGTTCGGTTGTTAGGATCGAAGGGTAGTCAGACACCTGAGATATGTCTGACAGTATGTGATGTCATGATAATATGCTAGCATGTTCTGAGATATGTGTTAGGGGTAGTAGGAGGGGAACAGTCCCCGAGTTTGGTTGTTAGGACCCAAGGGTAGTCAGACACCCCAGATATGTCTGATAGTATGTTATGTATTGATTTGTGATAGTAGTAGTGGTAGGGGTGAAATAGTCCCCGAGGTTCGGTTGCTAGGACCGAAGGGTGGTCGCCACCCCATAATGGCCGCACGGGTAGGCAGCATCCCAGAATGGTTGTACCGGGTAGGTCGGGCACCCCATAATTGCCTGACAAGTATGGTATGTTATATGATTGTACTGTATGGTACATGCTTGCATGGTATATGGTATGTTGGGGGAAACTCACTACGCTTTGTGCTTACAGTTTTCAGTTTGGTTTTAGGTACCTCTTTGTCAAAGAGGAAGGAGCTGGCGCAGTAGCGATACATCATACACATACACTATTTTCCGCCTTACGAGATTGTTCTGGGATTTGTACTCTGATATTCATTTGATTTCGTATTTCGGTTTTTCAAACATGATATATGATTGTGGAATGTTTTGATCAGACAATGTTTATTTACAAATGATTTTCAAAGTATTGATTTTAAAATTGAAATTTTTGGACGTAAAAATTAGGCTGTTACAAGTGTATTGTATGCTATTTATCTTAATGATTCTTGCATGTATTTTTTTGTATCCGTATGCATGTTGGGCGAGGTCTGATGATTGTGATGGGGTGGGGCCATCTCATGTTACTGACAAATCTATTCCGAGCGGGGCCCGATGGTTGTTGGGCATGACCCATTATATGTTTGAGATGTATGGTATGAGGAATTTTAGGGAACTCACTAAGCATCGTGCTTACGATTTTCAGTTTATGCTTCAGGTACTTCCAGATCGAAGGGGGAAGAGCTTTGGATGATCACATCGCACACACCACGACTATCTTTTATTTAACTCTGTGTGTTTAGATGATTGATTGATATACTCTGTTTTTCTTTTATGGTTTAGGAAAACGTTTTGGATGATGGTTTTATTATTATCAAAATGAAATTTTAGGTCTTAAATTTTGTGACATTACAAGTTGGTATCAGAGCATTGGATTGAGGGATCAGGCACACTCTCGGGTGTGTCTGAACTTAAACCGAGGATTTGGTCAATTTTCATAAAAGGAGTGTTTTATAAGAAGAGTTTTCTAACAAAACAAAGTGGTGTGGTGCATGCAATCGACCAAACTCAAGTAAGTTTTCCCAAAATACCATTACATGTTTTATGTGTTACATTGAATTGTGAATATCTGAATCACATGCTAGATTAGGGCTAAGGATCTAGTCAGGATTGCACGATAGAATGCTAGGAGGGATGCATTTGTATGCCTGCTTTATGAGCTTGTAGACTTGCATGCTAGTAGTAATCAGTTAGTGATAAGATGGCCTGGTTAGGTAATGCTTGATTCCGATTACTTGATGCTCGAATGTTGCTTGCTTTTTGCTTTTAGGAGTTCCCATTAACATCAGCTAACTAGTGAGCGAATATGCTAAGTTACATATTATTGAGACTAGCTAATTTTAGAAGGTTGGGTTTTAACTCTATTACACAACTCTTGTTTGAGTCCAACCGTTGTAGTGTGAGACCTTTCATTTGAAGAATTGAGGGGAGTTCTTTTTGCAGCTGATGGCGGAGAGTGGTGAGGTGGTTGCCCTAGGAATACCTAGTTGGAGATTCAGTGATGAGAGCCTTGTCATATTGAGAATTGTTGGTTTTATAAGGAATTGACCTAGAGGACTCAGGGTGATTATTAAGGAAAGAACGGATATATGTGGAAGGTAGTATATGCCCATGCTACTGGAAGTAGAGGATCCATACTTGAGTCAAGGAAAGTGGTGATGATACCAAAAAGCTTGTAGAGTATGGGATATCTTGATGTGTATATATATATATATATGTGTGTGTGTGTGTGTGTGTGTGTGTTTGTGTGTGTGTTCTAATGGTTTGAATGGTCTATTTTTGGTATGGTGGTCACTTGAGGAGGATCTAGTAGTGGTTTTTGTGTCGGTGAGGGCGAGGGTTTGGGCTCTGGGTTCGGGCATTTGGATGATCAGATACGAGAGTTCATTTCATCAGACTCCTATGATCTTTGGTATGATCAAGGAGGGTATCATGGAGATTCTAGATGAGTGTATGGGTGATTTTCGTTCTAAAATGGTGGCGATGATGGGAGATCACACTTTGAATTTTCATGATTTCTGAGCATATGGAGCCCTGGTGTTCTTTATGATGGGTCTTATACAAACAATCCTATGTGTGCATGCAACCCTAAAATTTGGATCTATGTTTTCACTATTAGACATACAACAAATGAACACACAAGAAAACCCTAGCATGCATCTAAAATTTCGAAATACACAAACAAAAGATTAGAATACATTCCTTTGTTTCTATATAGTAATAACAACTAGTTCCTTGAATTTCCTTTGCTCTTGAGAACAAGTACCACAAATGTAGTACCTCTAATGGCTCACAAACACACTAGGTGAAAGGTTGAATATGAGAGAAAGGAGAGAGATTGGCTTGCTCCAGAAATCGGCACTCTTAAGGTTTCTCCAAGGGTTGGCCGAAAATCCAATGCCTAGGGGGCTATTTATACTTGAGGCTAGTTAGGGTTTCAGGGTGGAAACCCTAATTCCTTAACTCAGGGTCCTAAGCAAGTCCATGGACCTCCTACCCTTTAGCCTTGGACGAAAATTCCTAGATCCTTATAGGGATTTTCGAACCTTGCTTAATAAGGTTGTCCAATGGCCCAAAGCCTAAACTATCAAATAAATACAAAACAGCCCCTGTACTTTTAATCAGTTCCTTTAATCCCAAAATTAATTCTAAATTAGTTTCTGATTAAATACTAATTAATAATATGATTTCTAATTAACATATTATTCTTATAATATATTAATAAATCATATTTATGCCCTGATTTATTATTTTTAACTATAAATCAACCTCTCTCCTTAACAATCATCCTGTCTAGTCACCATTGTGAAGGTAATCAAAAAGGACCATGCTACTATCGGGTCAAGTACATCCCAATTAGAGTTATGAGCTTAGACACCTAATCCAACAGTCTCCCACTTGGATAAGTCTAATAACTATAACTGTCAATGTAACTTCAAGATCCGATTAGCAATCGTATCTCTCAATAGCCGCTGTCGAACTCTAACTGTTGGGGGTGCAAAGTTCTTCATGTATGACTTTGTAAATGGTTTGAATTTTGGAGACCCACTTGCATGTGTTGCATTCGCCTTTTGACCCATTAGTTAGTGAGAGTGAGAGAGATACATGTAAACACCTCTATATAAGGTGGGTTTAGTCCACTTGTAGAAGTGTACTTGAGAGATGTAATGTAACGCCCGTAGATTTGGGCTAGTCAATTTAAGGACAATAAGCGTCAAAAATGACTTTTTGATGGAAGATTATTTTGAAGGAATAATCTTAACTAAGTTGTAGTATATGTTACAAGGATTCGTACATATAAAGAACGTTGAAATCCGAGTTATAACGAAGAAGTTATGATCTGTCGAAGTTTCGCGACAGAACCGGCACGACACAGCGCGACGTAAAAAGTGAATTTACGTTAGAGCGATATTTAGCCTTAGCGATCTAAACGAAAGTCATAGAATACGTAAACCATGAGTGTGCATAAAAAGAACGTCCAAATCTGACTTTGTATGAGGAAGTTATGATCTTTCTAAGTTTCGACTTAGTGGTATGCAGCCCGAATACTCGATTTGAGATCGAGCGGTTTTTAGCCGAAACAATCTAAATGAGAATCGAAGATCTCATTAATAGTAGTGAAACGATAAAAAGATAGGCGAAAACGGACGTCAGATGAAGAAATTATGAATTTATAACGGAATTTTCCTTTCCCGGCTTACTAAAATAATATAATAAAAATAATATCTAAATTAGCCGATGGAGTCTAAATAAAAGTTGTAGATCGTAATCTCACCTACGCTGGGATATAAAGAACGTCGAAAACGGAGTTCGTATGAGGAAGATATGAATTTTTGAAGTTTATTAAATATTTTCGATATTTAATTTAAATATAAAATAACCGATATTATCCATGGGGGGAGTCAGCGAGCTGATCCAAATTACACCCAGCGTAATGTAAGATTACACCCAACGTAAATCGAAGTTCCAGTCCCCTATAAAAGGATGTCGAGGGCAGCTGAGTTCCTTGCTCATTTATTCCCTTTCTCTCGTGTTTTTGCATTGTTTTTCATGCAAGAAATATCCCAAAGCCCCGATATCATTCCCGAGCCCCGAAGCAAGTCCCGAGGCCTCGAAGATCCAGAGAAGTGCAATTTCCGAGCTGAAGATCTGCCCGCGAGGAGTTCGGTTTTTGTGAAGATCTTCCAGATCTACCGAAGAATACTACTTTTACAAGCCGTAGTGCTGTCCGATCATCTTCTGATCAAGTGAGTGTATAGTTACTTTCTTCTAGCACATAAATATAAAGTATTAGCTATGAAATACGTGCTATGTGTTATACATTATTTGTCTATTTGAGATGGGCTTGGAGTTGATGTTTTTATACGAGTATTAAATGATTTAAACTGTGTTTGTATTTATATCTACAAAAGTGTTGGGTAGAACATGGGTAGATAGGAATAGTTGGTGACGATGTGACTTCGTGCCTATTGAGTAAACCTTGGTGACGATGTGACTTCGTGCCTATTTGATAAACCTTGGTGATGATGTGACTGCGTGCCTGTTGTGTAAACCCTGGTGACTATGAGACGTAGTGCCTATTGTGTAAACCTTGGTGACTATGAGACGTAGTGCCAATTGTATGAACCCTGGTAACTATGTGATGTAGTGCCTGTTGTATAAACCGTGGTAGCAAATGGACTTTGTGCCAGTTCCTTAGGTAAATCCTTAGGAATGAATGAATGAAGGATAGTGGATTCTTAGGGTAAACCCTTGAGAAAATAAGGAGATATGGGGATGGGTATTTGGGTTGATTGTTTGATAATTGAATATAATAAATGTATTATTGTGGGTTGAAAACCCTATATGCTCACCTGGAACCCAAGCCTGACCCATTCAGTTTTTCTTTGCATTACAGGTAATGGAACAAGAGTATAAGTTGGTGGACTTGACGAGAGATTTTGGATTATAGACTAGTAGTTATAAATAACTGTTGTAAGGTCTATTTTATATTGTTTATGCTTTTGGTCTGTATCGTAACATGACATCCCCAGGTTTTATTATTTAATGAAAATACATTCTCTTTGAGAAACGCTTTGATAAATTTTATCATATTTTGTTTTGGGAACAATTTCCGCAACTCTTTTAATCAAGGGATTACTCTGATTTTAAAAACAAAACATAAACAAATTGGTCTTTTCTGGTCGTGAAATTGGGGATGTCACATGTAAAAGTTGAGTGTGTAAGTGTGTGTTATTTATGTAGTCTAGATCTAGATCCTTTTTGGGTAACACCATAAATTATCAATACTTCTCTTGAACACCCAAATCACCATGTTCATTGTGCAATCTTTAATTATGTATGCCAAACCATGTTCTTTAGTCACTACAATTGGTATCAGAGAGGGTCTTCAAGATCAAGGTGATTTTTGAAGAACGATTCTCGGTTTGGCAATTTTTGTCGCAATTTGAGCAATTTTGGTGAGTCTCTCTCTATGATCTCTCGTAATATTTGAATCGTGCATTGCGTTTTTGAATTGTGATCGTTTGACTCATTGGATCAATTTTTTTTTGAAAAACCCCATTGATGATCCAATATTTTTTTTGAACAAGACCGATCTAATCCTATTTTTTGGTCAATTCGATTCTTAAATTGTTTTTCAATTGGTCATTGGAATCCGAATTTAATTCTAAATGAATTAAACAAATGTTCTGGTTATTATTCACAGTTCGTTGATCCATTTTCTAACTCTTTGTTATACACAAATCAATTTTGAACCTAATTACATGTTAGTTGTTGTTTATGTCCAATCTTTTAAGCCCATGATTCGATATTTTATCACAAGGAGCCCAACAAATTATTCAATTTGAGTGATATATTTTAGTTGTGCTCGTTCATCGGAATGTGCATAGCCGACTTGTACGTTCTTGACTTTCCTTGTTATCAAATGTTCTTGAGTTCCGATATCGATTTGGTGATTCTGAATAACCGATGATTGGAGATTGTTTGTAAACTTGTGAATTGATTATATTCTTTTTGTCTTCAATCTATACATCGATGAGGATCAAGTTTTGGCTAAGAAATCGAACAGTGAATCTTTGATTTTGATCAATATTGTCAAGAACAGTTAAATATGATGAAGAACAGTGAAGCAATCCCGTTTTGATCTAAAATTTGTTGAGAGATTCATCGATTTCGTGTTTATTTGCATTTGATTTCGAAAAGTCAAACACAGAAGAAAGTCAAACTCGATTTTTATGAGATGAATCGATGAATTGATAGAAGAAGTTGGTAGATAAAGGTTGTTTTGAGGCTGTGTGTGTTGAATTCAAGTTTAATTTGGAGGTCAATTTCGAATTCAGTTGTATTTGTTGTTCTTGTTTGAGTTTTTTGGAACGTCAAACAGGAAGTGAATGGATTTAACTTGGAAATCAAGTTTAGTGGTCAAGGATTCGAAGTTGATTTGGAATCAGAGTTGGGAACGACTTGGAAAATGGGTTCGATGTCGACAACGGACATTGGTTATGTATCGATATCAAAGACTTCGCTTTGGAATGAAACTCAAAAAGTGAAGACCTGTTGGTCGATGTTTTGATATCAAAAAGATGATGACTATGTGCTAAGGTTCCCTGTGTTAGCGATAGATTTGGATGATTATCAATAGTCGATGATTGATGACGAACAGGAACGAGATGTTAAAAATCAACGATGTTGATGAATTCGGTTTACTAGCAAAAGACGAATCTATGTTGAAATTAGGATTCGTTGATCAATAGTTTGGGGACGAATCGAACTGGTCAAATGCTTGATTACGAGTGTTGTTTGTGAGAATCGATTCCTTAAGTTGGTTCGATTTTGAATGATTGAAGGGTTTGGAATCGAAGATGAAAATTTGGAGTTGGGTTCTTAAGTCGATGGTAATCTGTTGATTGGGATGAAGGCCTGTATTAACGAAATGGTGATTCAGTGAGTAATTGTGAATGATTCAGCGAGATTCAGAGGCTTCAAATGCTTTCGTTTTTGTTAAAATGGACTAAAACAAATTTCGTTAATATGATGAGAAATGATTTCGTACGAAGGGTGCTCTGATTAACGAAGAGGAGAAAGAAAATGGGAAGATGAAGTTTTGTACGTTGATATAATTTCGTACGAATTGGGAAGAAGAAGTATTCATATGAATTGGAAAGAAGAAATCTAAAGTTTCAAAAATGGCCTGATGTGTGTAAAAACCAACTAGTTTTAATCCTACTAACTTAAACACAAAGACAAACACACGAAAGGCAGTGTACCTATCGATTAGCAGTTTAGTTCAGGTAAGTAGGGTATCGAACATAAGGAACGGTAAACAATTAAAATAAATGCTAATATTATCTAAATAAAACAAATAATAGAAAGGGGGTTTTCTCTAGTTTTGCAAGACTAGAAACTTAAACAATTAACTAAAACTTAAACTAAGAAACTAAGAGCTAAGCAAATAAAAATCAACTAAATTCAATAATAAAGAGGACTTCTGTTTAGGTTCGACTCATTTGTTCCCATGGATGATTTCGATGTATCGGATTAATTTTTCATTAGCTACCGACTAAGATGATTAGTTCCACGTTCGCTATTACTAATCCTTAGGAAACAAATTAACTTAAGCAGTGGCCAGTTGTCTAAATCAACGGATTTCCTAGTTATTGATTCGGGTTAAATAAGACTTGTAATAGTTAATCAAATTTGTGATTCAATTAACCTCTTGTTGATGGTGTATCACACAAGCTCACACATTAACTTACCTATCTTCAAGTTAATTCTAGTTTCACGTTCGTTATTCCGAGACATACAACTATGTGGTCACAATAAATCATATGAAATTAATAACTAAGAGATGTTCATACAACTTAATTACTGATTTATTAATAGAAGAATAGTTATTGTCAACACATAAGGTTCTTTAACAAGCTTAATAAAACATAATCACCAATTAAAATTAATCCTAATCAAATAATCAATCCATGTTCACAAACTCATCTACCTAAATAGAAGTTAAGAGTTTTTAGCTCACGATTACAGCAGAAACAAGCACAAAAACGAAATCAATTGGTAAAAACATAGTTCAAACAAGAGATTAGGTAAGAGTAAACTTGATTTTGACTTGATTCTCCTTAAAATTGAATGTAGGGTTGATTCCCTTGCTTCCCACGCTCCAACAACACCTCTAGTCGACAATTGGCCTCCAAGGGTTCATCTATCTGCCAGGGTATCGATCTGAAAGTCCCTTTATATAGATTTTTACAAAACAGGGGCTACTCGGCGAGTCCAGTGACCTACTCGGCGAGTCCATCACTTAAAACCCGTGTACGGCAAGTCAGCGCATCCAGAATCGCGAAACTTCTGACCAACTTGGAGAGTAATCGGCCCTACTCGCCGAGTACGTTTCGAATCAGCATTTTCTCAAAACACGAAAGTCGTCCGAAATTGTGTCTACTTTTCAGAACATTTTGAATCTTGTCAATCGGAGTTACGGTTCATGAGATATGGCCAAAACAATGACGTGGGGTCAAGCTGTCCAGCAACATGCTTCTTTCTTCAAAATCCAAGATCCAAGCGTCCAATCGCTAGTTCCGCTTCCTTTTCCATCCGAGCATGTAATTATTACTGAAAATGAAATTCTAAACTAATTAAGCACCTTTTGTTCATTAAATGAGACAGAAACAACATAAAGTATTAAGATAATGCATGAATTTTATAACTAAATATGCCCATATCATGGCCCTTAAAGTTTCGTTAGTTTGACACAGTGTAAAACTTTCGTACGAATTGGCCTAGTCTTCGTTAGTTTTGTGGAATAATGGAAACTTTTCGATATCAACCCCTAAACTTTCGTATGTATATACAAAGTTTCGTAAGCAAAAGTTTAGTTTCGTACGTATGGAATGAAAAAGAAGAAATTGCGAATTTAGTCCCTGCAACTTTCGAATGTTTGGCAGTTTGTACCCAAATTCGAAAAAGGACTATTTTTGCTGAGAAATTGAAGAAAATACATTTCAGGCCCCTGCAGTTTGTGTAAATTGATGCTTTCTACCCAACTTTCGAAAAGGGGGAGAGTTTTGCATATTTTGCTATTTTGGGCGCAATGGGTCACTGTAGAATTTCAAAATTGACAATTTCTACCCATTTTGAGAAATTTTGTCAAAGGTGATCCGGGAACGAAGCTAAAAATTGAATATTTTTTGGGTTTTCCGGATTGAAGCACAAAGTTTATGTCACATGTTAAGGGGAAGTTTTGACATGGAAAATTCCGAATAGAGCACATTTTTTTTTCTTTGGAGGTTTTATAATCAACTTTCGATTATAAAAAAGGGGAGAAGTTTATATGGAAATTCGAACTTGAATTTTTCATATTACGCGGATTTGAAGACCGAAGTGATCTTGAAGTTTTGAAGCTTACGGAATGATGCAATTGGAAGTTCGAAAATGATTTATTTTCGAAATGGGTTTGGAATTATTGAAGATTTTTGGGGCGTGTTTTTATGTTTAACTTTAGGGTGATCAATTTGGAGTTTGAGAAACTCGTGATCATTCGTTGATGCTTGGTTTGTATGGTCTCACATCCTAGAGCCCAATGAATCATGGAAGAATTAAAGATTTGAAGTTCATTTCGATATGTGTCACCCTTGAGGCTCGGATCGCATAGTTGCTCGATTTTGGAAGATTTGAAGTGGGTCATCCGTTCCTAACTTTGAGGGGGAGAATGTTGGGGTGCAAAGTTCTTCATGTATGACTTTGTAAATGATTTGACTTTTGTAGACCCACTTGCATGTGGTACATTAGCCTTTTAACCCATGCGTTAGTGAGAGTGAGAGAGAGAGACATGTAAACACCTTTATATAAGGTGGGTTTAGTCCACTTGTAGAGGTGTGCTTGAAAGATGTAAAAGTTGAGTGTGTAAGTGTGTGTTATTTATGTAGTTTAGATATAGATCCTTTTTGCGTAACACCATACATAATCAATACATCTCTTGAACACCCAAATCACCATGTTCATTGTGCAATCTTTAATTCCGCATGCCAAACCATGTTCTTATGTCACTACACTAACCTAGTCAATGATGCATCCTTTAGATAAGGGATCATAGAGTACTCTGTTCTCCAAGATATCATGTGGACAAAGACATGGAATGGATTCATACTCATTGTCTAACTGTTTGTTTCCTAATTTCTGATTAGTTTGACATAGAACTTAATTGAACATATCAATTAAGTCCTGACCGAGCCCGACACATAAGTCAACACAAAATCATCGAGGGGCCCAAGATATTGTTTTTAATCCTCTTAGGATAAAAGGAACATATAAACTTTGACTTATATTCTTGTACTATTTACTCATTAAATCATACACAATAACACAATTTATAACATCATGTTGCTAATGTGTTTACGCATTATCAATGCACAACCAAATCGTAAACAACAACTCCTATATCTCGGTTTGAAAACTATACGATATTATCGTCTCACAATAACTTGTGATAAATTCCATGAAGCGATTCATGTGAGCGTGGGTTTAATCCAATACTCAAATCTTATTTTAGGAGCACTCATGAACGCTGCAACAAACTTTTGCTATGTCTAAACGCTTAGACAATCTACAAGCCAGTTCATGATAGTCTTGCCTCAATCCCTACTTCCAAAGTATGATCGATTGGGGATAGGTTGAATAATCTTATTATTCTGGAAGTCAAAAGATGCAAAAGTGAAACAATAATAAACAATTGACACAAGATAGTAAGATTACTAATAAATAAAACTCCTTTATTTAATCATCAAATGTCACTTACATTTTATATATTACAAATTTCTAAATAGCTATCAAATTACTAAAACTAATATCGTCATTCAACCCAATACTCCTAGCATGCTGCAAGTGCATAACCCTACCCAATCCCTTCATAAGGGGATCTTCTGGGTTATCTTCTGACAATACCCTCTTCACTACGAGGAGTCCCTCTTCTACTCGATGTCTAATGGTTTCATATTTTCTGTCGGTATGCCTGGATCAGCCATGATCCCTCGGTTCCTTCGTTAAGGTGACCGCACCTTCGTTATCACAGAAAATCTCCATAGGCTCCTTTATGGCAAGTACAACTCCAGGGTCTCCAATGAAGTGAAGAGTTTTGAGCATCCTAACAACCTTAAGGTGCACATACAACCCTGAGTGCTTTGGATCTACGTTTTCTCTAATTATACATGCAAAATGATTTTCCAAAGCATTTCCCTAACTAGCATACAAACATGGGTACTAGTATAACACAATATAGTTAGAACACATACCTTTTCTTGTAGCTTGATTCCTTGGACCTTTAAGAGCCTAACAGCCCAAATGTGAGGGCTCAAATGCTTCACACAACACCACCAACAATGGAGGCCTTGAGAGAGGATTACTTGCTTCACAACTTCGGCTAGCACTCTTCTAAGCTCACTAAACTTAGGGGATTGGAATTTTAATTATAAGATAATTGCAATTGGGCTATGAATCACCTTGGAATAATAGGTTGGATGAATTCTATGGGGGAAGCCCATTAGAAATCGTCCAAGGCATGTTCCAGAAGGGGTCCATGGGCTGCTTAGGGCTTAAGCAGTCAAATTAGGGTTTCCTTGTTTGATAACCCTAATAGCCTAAGTATATAAGGAACCCTTGGGCACCAAAAACGTGGCTAACACTTCCTTTAGGGTTTCCAGCCGTTTTTGGTGCCTCCTCTCTCTTTCCTCTCTATCCATGTTGCTTAGTGGTGTTTGTGACTCCCTTAGAGGTGCAACACTTGACGCACTAAGCTTTGTGAAGCCAAGGATTGATTGTTATAGCTATATAACAATCAAAGGTAAGATCTAAACCCTAATTTCAGTTATAGTTGATTAGATCTAGGGTTTTATGGATCTGAATTATCAATTGCATGTTCATTAGACAAACTAGATCCAAAGCTATTAGGGTTTGCATGTACACCATAGGATTGATGTATTGCTCGAAACCCATCAAATACAACTCTCACTACAAGGTTCGAGCTTGTCGTGAGTCTCCCGTCTTACGCAAGCCTTGCAACTGCAAACCATGATATGTGCTAACGATGGAACCTTCACCGTCCACATCTAGTGAGGTGTTTTGGCAACCTTCTTAGTGTTGGATTTGGTGTCTAAGCCCATAACTATAACTTGTATGCACTTAACCCGATAGTAGCATGGTCCTTTTGGGTTGCCTTCACTAGTGCAATTTGATAGGATGGTTTTTTGAGAATAAGGTTATTTATGATTTATTAATATATTATAAGTACGATATATTAATATGGTTATTTAATTAGTATTGTCCAAGAATTAATTTGGAGTTAATTTTGTGGTTAAAAGAGACTAATTAAATATGGAGGGATTGATTATGTAAATGAATGATACTTATAGTTTGGGCTAAGTGATCCATGATTATGTAAGTGGGTTAAACCAATAATATAACCAATGGATAGTCCATGGAGGTTAAAACCATGGATCATAGGAATGTGGAAAGTCATGGATCATTAGGGTTTGCAAAGTGTAACCCTAGCACTTGCCACAACTATAAATAGCCCCCTCCATGCACCAAAATCGGTTGCATCTTCAAGAGAGACAAGTAACTTATTCTCTTAGAACCTCCTTTGCATACTGGTGTTTGTGAACCATTAGAGGCATCACACTAGAGGTGCTCAAGTTTCCAAAGGTCAAGAACTCTACCCTACTCAGGAGGTATGCATCCTAACTATGTTTTAATTATGTATAGCTTAAATTTTATGCTAGATAGGGTGAATGCTTTGGAAAAAAAATGCATGTATAATTAGAGAAAACATAGATCTAAATCATTTAGGGTTGCATGTGCACTTAAGAAGTGTTATAGTGCTGAAAACCCAAAACTTAGTTGTGACTAGATTAAGGATATGGGCCGAAGTCTCTAAGTCATACCCCTAAAATGAGATAGGTAACGATGCTCAATTCATCATGGAACGAACCATGTCCAACAAGGTTCGATTACGCCTCTCAGCTACACCATTCAGCTGTGGTGTCCTAGGCGGAGTCAATTGTGAAACAATTCCACATTCCTTAAGATAGTCGTGGAACTCGATACTAAGCTACTCACCACCTCGATCGGATCGGAACATCTTTGTCTTCCTGCTCAATTGATTCTCCACTTATTGCTTAAACTCTTTGAACTTTTCAAAAGTTTCTAACTTATACTTAATTAAGTAGATATTGAAAGAACCTTAGATCAATCGATTTATCAAACAATGACTAATAATAAGAACAGAACAATGAAGTATCGCAAAGAGCTTTCACTAAGAATGATAATCTCACAAAGAGATTATTGTTTGCACAAAGTGGCTATTAGGGTTTGTGAAAGACAACCTCTTCACAAACCCGTACAAAAGACTATATAGAACTATTATAGACAATCCCTACAAATCAGGGATGTTCCAGCTAACTAATATATGATAACTATGGAAACAAGATAAATACTAAATCTGTTAGATCAAAGACAATATATATACGGAACAACTTGTATGCTGATGCTGACGCTGGATTACATGCTGATGCTGAGGGATCAGTTTCAAACATCATCATAGTATAAGGTTCGACCTTACAATCTCCCCCAGTATGATGATGTTCAAAACAACAACTATACTAGAACACCTCTGGAAAAAAATTCTTCATACTCAGCTTCAGCTTCTATTTTCACATGCTAGTAAGGACTATCCAGCAGCTCCTGTCTTCTATTCAGCAACTCCATAGCAATCAGTATGTGAAACTCTCCAGATAGATCTTGATGACTCATGCACATTTGTATTAAGACAACAAGATGTGCTGTTGGAGCTCTTGGAATTTCTGTGGTGCGCTGAAAACACATTCTTCTGTTTTTATCAAGATAAAACATTCCATGTTCAGGAACAGAGATGAACTTATGTTGAACCGGCTCAACACCGATAGGAAGAGAGTTGTTTATTCCTTCAGCACCAAAATTTAGAACCAACACATCTTCACTATCAACTTGAAATCTGGTCCTTCTGATTCTTGGAACTGAGGAACTTTGGCCTTGCTGCTGAGAACGCTGCATAGGAACAAGATCCAGATGCTGAACTTTCTTGATCAGTAAATGGAGAGCACATGTCAGTTCTGAAGAGAGAGCCAAAGTTTGCTTGGATGCTAATTCGAGCAATTCCATTTATTCAGAATATCCATATCTGATCAGCTCATCCCTCTTCACAACTTCAGTGTATGGATGTTGAGGACCTTGACGAGTGATCAGCAAAGTAAGAATTTTCTCGTTACGAGGTTTAGAAGCTTTAACTTTGATGATCTTATCACTGCTCAATCGTCGTTTAAGAACATCTTGAAACCTCTTGCGATCAATCTTGTCGAGAACATTTTCAGTCCTTGACATGTTGTTACTGGGAGGAGGCTGGGAAGATTTGGATTTGGACTGGTATTCTAAGAACTTTTGCATCTGAGCTTCAAAGGATCCTTTGGCCTGAAGTTTATGCTGAATGAGAGATTCATCAGCTTGAGAAATATTCTTTAGAAGCTGAGTTTGATTGGCTTCATCAAGAATTTCCTTAACTTGATCAGGAGACATGTTCCATTCAGCTGCTAAGTTGGATATGCTGACGATGGACTTAGGTTTCTTGCTAGGCAGAGAAGTATCAGTGTGTGAAACAGCCAATTCAGTATCTGCTGCCTTGCGCTTGCGAGATAGAGGTTGAATATCCTCACTATCTACATCTAAATCTTCTCCTTGAACTGACACAATGGGATCAATGAATTTCATATCTAGCATTTGACATTCATCATCATGTTCATCTGAGGATTCTCCTTGAACTGAAATAGTGGGATCAATGAAGTTCATGTCCAGCATCTGACACTCATCATCATGTTCATCATTATGCTCACTATCTTCAACAAGCTTTTCAGTATCTGCTGGTCTATCAGACTCGTCAGCAGCTGGTCTATCAGACTCGTGCATAGGCTGTGGTGGCTCAGTCTGGTTTAAAATGTTATCCTCAGATCCGAGCTCAACAAATTCAGTTTCTCCCTCTTTTTGATCATCATCAATTTCTCCCCCTTTTTGATCATCATCATGTTGTGGGCCAGGGGAAGGAGTTGGCAAGAGAACTCCCTTTAGCTGATGGACATCGGCCTCAATTCGTAGAAGATGCTGACTCATGTCCTGAGTCAGTGTCAGAAGCTCATTAAATGCTGAGGCCGGTATATGAAGGAATTGAATACCTGGAACTTCTTGTGAGCGATGTTGCTCCCCCGGAGAAGGTTGCTCCCCCTGGGATGGGTGCTCCCCCTGAGATGGTTGCTCTGCTTGAGCTGAGTGAACTCTCTCAGTGACAGAGAGAGTATGATAAGAAAGTTGAGGGGAGAGATGACCACCATCCTGTGATTCAGCTTGTTGATCAGCATGATCTTCGTTGTTACCATCAGCTCCTTCATCTGTATCAACGGTTAGTGAAGGAACAGTATATGGATTTGCGATCCATTCTCTCATTCGATCAGAGATACCGATGTCAGTTTCCATTGGATCATCCTGATACATTTGCATTGACATGCGTGGGCATTGGATGGGGTTTCCAGAGTGGGAGTAGTAAGCTTCAGCGAAAAATTTATCTAGCACAAGAGCAATCCAGCGTGGAAAGGGTACATGATCAGCGCGTACATTTGCACGAAGAAGTTGGACAAGATGATCAAAGAAGAAATCCCCATAATCAAGACGTTTGTTGAGAAGAAGGGAACAGACAACTTGTTGCTCATAAGTGATCAGTTGATCACCACTGCGAGATTTGTGACCCACACATTTGCACAGAGCCCCGGTGAAGAACTTCCATCCTGGAGTCATACATTGACGCATAATGAGAGCTGATCGAGTACCAGCCTTTGAGTGATCATAGCCCAGTTGATCAAAGAGGCACCGACAACGTTCAATAGTTGGAAGCTCAGAGAATGGTTCAAAGATTGGTAACCTGAGCGCAACACTGAGGAGGTCAGCGGTGATAAAAATTGAGTGTCCGCCATGGCCAATAGTCCCGGAGATGACGTTGTTTTCATCATTAATCGTTGCAGTGTAGTAGAACTCACATAGTTGTTCGGGAAAGAACTCTGATGGAACGTCACTGATTGCGTATCGAAGTCGGCAGGAGACTAAGAAATTGACAAAATCATCAAGTCCAAGACCTCGATGAACATCTGGTATATTAGGGTTGAAAACGACGTTTGTGGATTTGATGTATATGGGAAGAGGAGGAGAGTTTGGAGCTGGGATGACTCTTCTTGAATTGGAGGAGAAGGTGAACAGTGATGCCGCCATTGAAGAAGTTTAGGATTCTAGGGTTTTTTTTGTTTTTGTTTTAAGAGAGAGAAGTTTGGAGGAAGGTGAAAAGGTTTGGGGAAGAGGTGAAAAGGTTTAAATAGGGGATGAAACGGTTAAAAATAGGTAATGATTATCTTTATCGAAAATAACTGCGGATCTTGACAGACTGTCAAATCAAAAAAAATAGTCGTTGGGTAAATAGAGTCGTTGTACTGAAGAGGAAACGACAATCAGTGACTGCGGAAGCGCTGAGATTATTATCACGGAAAGTTACATGCTGAAAGAGAGTTTTTAGTCAATTCAAGGTACAACTTGCTTGTTTAGGGTTAGCAAGGTGATTGGTGCGTGTGATAGATACTAGTTTAATTATCTAACCAGCACAGAGTGTCGAGTCTTTATCAGTGAGTGATATTTCTTAATGAATCATTAGACACTGAGTGAGAAGAAGGTGAAGAGAGGATTGTTGCGTGTGATAGACCTTGGTGTTTTGGTCTAACCATCGGCAAAGACTGTTAGATTCTCATCAGCATGTGTTTTGTCATGCTGAATCACAGAATCAATGTAAGATTGGTAAGAGGGGATAGTTGTGTGTGATAAAACTTGGTGCTTTGTCTAACCATCAGCAAAGATTTTTAGATTCTCATCAGTATGTGTTTTGTCACACCAAATCACAGAATCAGTGTAAGATTGGTAAGAGGGGATAGTTGCGTGTGATAGAGCTTGGTGTTTTGTCTAACCATCGGCAAAGAGTTTCAAGTTGTTATCAGTGTATGGTTTAATACAGTGAATCATTCAACTTTAGTTTAGAAGATTTGTAGAAGAGATAGTGATAAGAGATCATACAATGTACTCAGCATGTTAAACATTATCAGCGCATCATCATCAGCACAAAAAAACATTAGTTTATAAGATAATAGCAAACATTAGTAAAACATTTTTCAATCGAGAGTGATCATTCCAAGTTCGCCAATGATGTGAGCATTAGTTTGAGTATCCAGGGCCTTGGTGAAAATGTCAGCTAGTTGATCGGAAGTCTTGACATGTGTTAAAACAACCTTTCCCTTCTCAACATTGTCTCTGATGAAGTGATGTCTGATCTCTATATGCTTTGTCTTTGAGTGATGAACCGGATTCTGTGTGATCTGAATGGCACTGGTGTTATCACAGAATATAGGAGTCTTTGTGAATTTAAGCCCATAGTCTAAGAATTGATTTTGAATCCGTAAGATTTGAGCACAACATCTCCCAGCTGCAACATACTCAGCTTCTGCAGTGGAGATAGCTACTGAGGTTTGTTTCTTGATGGACCAGCTGATTAGTCGATTTCCAAGGAAATGACATCCACCTGACGTGCTCTTTTTGTCTAAGTTGCAACCTGCATAGTCGGAATCAGTGTATCCAAAGAGTTCAAGCACTGAGTCACGAGGGTACCACAGTGCCAAGTTCTGAGTGGCCTTTAAGTATTGAAATATGCGTTTGACTGCAATGAGATGAGACTCCTTGGGATTAGCTTGGAATCTAGCACAGAGAATGGTTCCAAACATGATATCAGGGCGACTTTCCGTGAGGTAGAGAAGAGATCCAATCATTCCTCGATAAAGAGAGTGATTAACATCAGCACCGGTGGGATCAGCATGTAGCTTATCAGTCTTGGACACCAGAGTAGAAGCTGGTTTGCAGTGACTGAGAGAATACTTAAGTAGCATGTCAGCAATGTATTTACTTTGACAAATTGAAGTACCTGATTTTTGTTGCTGAACCTCAAGACCTAAGAAGAAAGTCATCTTCCCCATCATGCTCATTTTGAACCTTTGAGACATGATCTCAGTGAATTCTTTACTCAGCTTCTCATTTGGAGATCCAAAGATGATGTCATCGACATAGATTTAAACAAGAATCAGTTCTGAGCCTTTCTGTCTGATGAAGAGAGTATTGTCAATTGCTCCTCTTATGTAGCCATTTTCAAGAAGATATGATGTCAGTGTCTCATACCAGGCCCTGGGAGCTTGCTTCAGTCCATATACAGCTTTATCTAGTCGATACACATAGTCAGGGTGCTCTTTGTCTTCAAAGCCTGGGGGATGTTTGAGAAATACTTCATCTTGTAACTCACCATGAAGAAATGCCGTTTTGACATCTATTTGGTAGACAATGAAGTTCATGTATGATGCATATGTGAGAAACAGTCTGATTGCTTCAATGCGAGCAACTGGAGCAAAAGTCTCCCCGTAGTCGATGGATTCAATTTGAGTGAACCCCTGAGCAACAAGCCTTGATTTGTTGCGAGTAATGATACCATCTTTATCAACCTTGTTGCGGTAGACCCAGCGTGTTCCGGTGATGTTCTTTCCTGATGGTCTGGGAACAAGGGTCCAAACCTTGTGCCTTTCAAACTCATTCAGCTCGTCTTGCATGACTTTAATCCAGCCAGCGTCTTGAAGAGCTGAGTGTATCTTGTCAGGTAAAATCATCGAAACGAAATTAACATACATGCAAAAATTATTAGATACACGAGATCTGGTTCGGACACCATCATGAAGATTCCCAATAATTTGATTAACAGGGTGATCTCGATGTCCAGAAGCTGATTCCACTGGATTTGACACTGAAGTGTTATTGCTGAAGGGAACATCAATTGCAGGAGAGTCTTCATTCTCAAGAGTTTCATCAGCATCGGACAAATGAGTTGTCGAGCTGACCACAGTATCTTGATTCAAGGAATTTGGATCTGGAACGATAGGATCAGGAATAGTAGCTTCTTCTTCAGTATGAGAAACTTCATCATATGGGCAAGAGAGAAGCTCTTGAAAAATAGAGGAAGAATGAGCTACTTTTTCATCAGTGTATGATTCCTCATCAAACTTCACATGAATGGATTCTTCACTGCATTGCCTGTTCACATGAATACCACGAAAAGCTTTTGAAATAGATGAGTATCCAACAAAAATACCTTTGTCAGCCTTAGGCTCAAATTTTGATCTTGGATCGCGCTGATTAAGAATATAACAAATGCATCCAAACACGTGAAAGAAGGATACGTCCAGCTTTCGACCTTTCAGCATCTCATATGGTGTCTTCTTGTGAATCATGTGAATTAGAGATCGATTCTGAGTATAACATGCTGTATTAACAGCTTCAGCGCAAAACGACATAGGAAGACCAGCATGAATCATTAAGGTCCTTCCTGCCTCAATCAGTGTTCGATTTCTACGTTTAGCAACTCCATTTTGTTAAGGTGTGCAAGGAGCTGAAAAGTTCTGCCCAATGCCTTTATAATCACAAAATTCTTCAAGAGTTGAATTCCGGAACTCAGTACGATGATCACTCCTTAGCTGCTTAACTTTGAGACCAGACAGTGTCTCATTTTTACGAATCAGCGAGATAATTTCCTGTGCAGCATGACTTTTCTTCTTCAAGAAAACCACCCATGTAAATCGAGTAAACTCATCCACAACCACTAGAGTATACTTGTTTCCTCCTTGGGAACGAACAGGAATAGGTCCAAACAAGTCCATGTGTAGTAAATGAAGAGGAACAGATATGCTAGAACATGACTTGGTTTTGAATGACGACTTGGTTTGTTTTCCTTGTTCACACGTTGAGCACATCTTGTCTTTGACAAAGCTGAGTTTTGGGAGACCTCTAACTAGATCTTGATTGGATATTTTGGATAGATTCTTAAAGTTCAAATGAGAGAACCTTTTGTGCCAAATCTAGTTGAGATTGGTTTGAGACTTCGAAAAGAAACATTGCATCAGTGCCTTGTCACTTGAGAACATGTCAAGAACATATATATCATCTTTTCTACTTGTTGAGAGTACAATGTTCTTGTCAGTGTTAACAACTCTTCCTTCCTTCTTTGTAAAGTGAACTTCATAATCAGCATCACACAATTGGCTGATTGAGATGAGATTGTGTTTGAGACCCTTTACATATGAAACATTCTGAAACACCATATTATTGCACTTGATATTTCCATATCCTTTAGTAAACCCCTTTCCATTGTTTCCGTATGTTACTGCAGACCAGTTTTCTTGACATAGTCTTCCAGGAGAGACTTGGATCCTGTCATATGTCTTGAGCAACCACTATCTAAGTACCAAAGATGCTCCTGACCCTGCAGTGCTGAGAAACTAGTTAGAACACACTGACCCATTGTAAGATGGGTCATTCACAAAGTTATTTGACAATATATTATAACACTCTTTAGGAAGATTGTTTAAAGAATTTGATTTAAGAGTCCATTTTTCATTTCTAACTTTGATGTTATCAGCTCTTAATGATGTTTTATCAAACTTGCATTCACTGATTTTGTGAGTCGTGTCACCACACCTGTAGCAAATTCTAGTACCAAAGTTTTTCTTGGTAAACACATTTCTAGATTTAACACATTTATATTTGAAAGATTCACCAAGTGAACTTTGAGTCCTTTTATTTAACATTGAATTACTAACGAATTCAGTGTCAGAATAACTACAATTAGTGATGGATGAGGAGCTGACATCAGTATCAAATTTAGACTTATGTACTGAAACACTGCAATCAGGATATTGTTTAAGTTGTTCATGAACAGCATGAAACACTCCGTTTGAGATAGGAAATGCGATAATATTTTCAGTGAGAGGAGTTGGTCTCACAAGATGTGCAGGGTAAGAAGTAGGATCAATTCCGGTAATTTCAATATTACACTCAGTAACACCATTAGAATCAGTAACACAGTGTTCATCAATGAGACTCTGAATAATAAAGGTGTTGCTGATAAATTTGTTTTTGAAACTATCTTTTAATTCATTCATGGAATAAAATTCAAATTCCTTTTCTTGAGATTTAAAAACCTTTTCAGCTTCAGCAAAATTTCCCCCAAGGATTTTCTCACATGAATGAGGTATTTGAGCAGAAATAACATAATTAGCATTTTTGTGAGATTTAGCCCAAAGTTTTAAAACAGTTTGTTCTTTGTTCAAGAGGTCTTTAAGTTTATCAATTTCAACAGATAGTGAGGAATTTGATAACTAGTAACTCTTAGATTTTCCTGAGTAGTCTCAATAATGTTATTTTTTAAGGATAGTTTAGTCTTAAGAAAATCAATTTGATTTTGCATATCTCTTATGGTTTGATTCTTCTTAGAATTAAGAACACCCAAATACTCAAACATTTTGATTTTTTTCATTCATTGAATATGAAACAAAGTTTGGAACCTGATACATTGAAGGAGAGTCAGTGTTGTGCTTCCTGGAGTTTTCAACTGCATCAGACATATCAGCATCAAACGAACTGTTGCTGACTTTACATTCATTAGTGTCTTCTATCTTGACCATCAGACACTTAACTTCATCATCTGATGACTCCTCATCAGTCTTCCATTTTTCTTCTTCAGCGACAAGAACTTTATGTTCCAAGTTCTCTGCTTTCAGTTTCTCAACCAACTTGTTGTAATTCTGCTTCCAGTATTCATCCGAGCTTTGGGTTCTTTGCTTGCATTCTTTTGCAAAATGATCAGTGCTACCATAGTTAAAGCACTACACTGAGCTTTCCCTTTCCTTTCAGTACCATGTTTATTGTCAGCATCTGATCTTTTTGAAGATTTCCCACTCATCTTCTTCTG
This sequence comes from Lactuca saligna, assembly GCF_052625555.1. NCBI lineage: Eukaryota > Viridiplantae > Streptophyta > Magnoliopsida > Asterales > Asteraceae > Lactuca > Lactuca saligna. The sequence goes on from NC_136425.1 coordinate 63,520,220, forward strand.
AAACTTTGAGAAATTTCGGCCTGATTTCTCAAAAGTCTTCACAATCAAGGCCGCACTAGCAACAACCTTTTCGAGATCATCAGTCTCACTTTTAGAAGAATCAGTGTCTGAATGGTTTTTAGTGTCTGACTCTGACACTTGCTTTTTGTTTGAGAATAATGCTACTGATGACTCACTCTGAGAATCCTTCATCAGCTCCTTTCTCTGAAGCTTGGATTCCTCATAGTATCGCAGGTTTCCATAGAGACTTTGTAAGTCCATAATGTTGATCTTCTCACTATTTTTCAGCACATCAACATGATTCTCCCAACCTGCACCCAGAGAATCCAAAAACTTATGCACTAGAACGGTTTGATGCTTCAACTGATCTAGTCTCCGCAGATCATTAACAAGAGTATTAAACCTGTTAAAGGTTTGAGTCTGGGTTTCACCTTTCTTTGCAAAAAAATGTTCATACCTTCTGTTTAGATCATTTATTTGAGTTTGACTTCTTCAGTGCCTTCAAAAGATACAGTCAGCGTGTCCATCATCTCTTTTGCTGAGATGCAATTCTGAACCAGCCCAAAGATATTATATGGCAAAGCATAGCTGATTGCAGCCCGAGCACGAACATCAAGACCATTCTTTCTTTTGTCATCTGCTGTCCAGTTTTCTCTAGATGTTTTCTTCATGGCACCATCAGGAACATTGTTTTTCAGGGGCTGATACACCGGAACATATGGACCTTTTTCAATGATGTCCAACATGTCTTCATCTACAGATTCTAATGCATAAAGAGCCTTTATTTTCCACATAGCAAAATTGGTTTCATCAAACGGAGGAATTTTAGCAGACGGATGATTTGAAGAGTTTGAAGAGGAAGAGGATGAAGTCATTTGTTTGATAAAAGAAACCTGCTCTGATACCAATTGAAAGAACCTTAGATCAATCGATTTATCAAACAATGACTAATAATAAGAACAGAACAATGAAGTATCACAAAGAGCTTTCACTAAGAATGATAATCTCACAAAGAGATTATTGTTCGCACAAAGCGGCTATTAGGGTTTGTGAAAGACAACCTCTTCACAAACCCGTACAAAAGACTATATAGAACCATTATAAACAATCCCTACAAATCAGGGATGTTCCAGCTAACTAATATATGATAACTATGGAAACAAGATAAATACTAAATCTGTTACATCAAAGACAATATATATACTAAACAACTTGTATGCTGACGCTGATGCTGATGCTGACGTTGGATTACAAGCTGATGCTGAGGGTTCAGTTTCAAAGATCATCATATTATAAGGTTCGAGCTTACAGATATACTCATATCTGCTATAATCATTGGTAAAAGTCACATAGAATCAGTTTTCATCCATTGTGGTGGATCTAAAGGGCCAACACATTGGTGTGTATGAGATCCAATAATCCCTCACCCATTTCACAAGTGCCAGTGAAGGGTGACTTATTCATCTTTCCAAGCAAACAAGACTCACACGTGTCATCCGCCCTAATGTCAAATAACTCCAACACTCCATCCTTTTGGAGTTGGGCTATGTGTTTCTTGTTGACACGTCCAAGATGTCAATGCCACAAGCATGCTGTGTCTAAACCATTGGATAAATCAATATGAAACACATTATATCCTAAGTTATCTATAACCATCACAATTTCATATACTCCATTACAAGGCAATGCTTCAAAATAAAAAGTAACATTATAGAAAGCATTTATAGAACCAATTTCATTATTAAATAAAAATCTAAAACCTTATCTATCAAACCATGACAAGAAATAATGTTTTTTGCCATTTCCGACGAGTAGCAACAATCATTTAAATCTAACCTTAACCCACTACTAAGCAATAAAGAATAAAATCCAATCTTGGTGATACGCGATGCTTTCCTATTCCCCATGATCAAGCTTATCTTGCCATGCTCTACATCCCTACTTCTTCTTAGACCCTGCAAATCAGAACAACTGTGAAAACCACATCCTGTATCAAGGACCCAAGAAATAGCACGTGATGAGTTGTTAGATTAATAGTGTAAATACCTGCGAAGGTGGGATTTATCTTCCCATCCTTGATGTCCTGCAAGTATTTAGGTCAGCTTCGTTAACAATGCTCTTTATCGTGACAGTGGAAGCACTTTGCATCCTTTGGATTTGAAGGAGCAGCAGAACCACCTTTGGTCCCACTAGAAGAGGATCCATCATGGGACTTTCCCTTGTAGTTCTTAGAAGGAGCCTTCATCTTCTTTCCTTTCCCTTGTCCAATTTCCAAGACAGGGGCAGCAGCGGTAGGAGTAGGTATAATAGACTTGCCTTTTAAACTACTCTCAACATTTCTTAGTAGGCATTGAAGCTTGCTTGGAGTGACTTCCTCCTTGTTCCTATGATAACTCATTCTGAACTGATCATAACAGGGAGGCAAAGAGTGTAGGATAATGTCAATAGCCAACTCTTCATCGAAGTTGACATTTAACTTCAGCAAGCGGTCCACAAACCTTTGCATCTTTTTGCAAATGGGACGTGATGGACTCTCCATCCTTCATCTTTGTTGTTATCATGGAGGAAATGATTTTGTACCTTTCCAGTCGAGCACTTTGATGGTATCTTTCCATCAAATCTTGGTGTATTTCTAAAGGATAGTAGTCCTCATACGACTTTTGGAGTTCAACAGTCATAGTGGCAAGCATGATACACGACACCTTTGTCACGTCCTTCTCATGCGCCCTATACTTGATGATTTCTTCAGGAATAGCAGTTTCTTCATTAATATCCTTTAGCTCTTTGTTGAGGACATACTTTGGTTTTCTATTATTTATCTAAACAAATTAAAGTATAAAAATATCATTTTATTAATTTTTAATTTTTACGTGACATATATATATATATATTTTTTAAGATTTATCTTTATTTTTCTTATACGAATATATTTATCTTGATGAAAAAATATGATGTGTTATTTATGCATAGTAAACAATATAAAATTTTGATATTAAATTTTAAAAAATTATTTATTTTGATTAAATTTTGAATATATTCCTTAATAAAGACATAAGCTTTTCAATGCAAAATTAAAAAAATAAAAAAATAAATAAAAATAAAAAAACACTTGTTAGCTAATATTTAACTACGCTGCCATACATGCTATAAAAATTAATTATTTAAATAATAGAATAAATTACATTAATCGTTACTTGTGCATATTCCAAAACGTATATTTAGTTCATATTTTCAAACATTAATTTGAAGGTTCCCTTGTTTAAAAGTTGTGTGTTCCATTCCTAATACTATTAGCCGTTTGTTTTTCGTCCTTTGTTTAAAAGTTATGTATTTGGTTCCTAATACTACTAGCTGTTTCTTTTTCCGTAGAGAGACACATGTGCCTTGGATATTTTAGTTTTTTAACTTAAAAGAAACACAATAAAAAAAAACTAAAACCTACCTCTATTTACTATATCATCTCCTACGTTTTTGGCCTACCGTTAATTGTCTCCTCTCCTCGTTTCTCAACTACCACAACCTTGGCTATTTCCGATAAACGAAACTCTAATCCATATTCATTCTTAAATTGGGGTTCAATTTCTATTTTGAAGATGAAATTCGGGTCAAATTGTATTTGCTTTGATATGAAGTAGGGTGAGTGTTTGTGTGTATGTGTGTGAAAGTTGTGTTTGTGTGTGTGTATGTGAAGGTTATGAAGTGGTGCTTCCATTGAAGTTGATGGTGCAACCTTAACACTCGCACACATTCACATGTTAGGGATATGATGATTCTCTCAAAATCAAACCTCTTAATTCTCTATGTATGATTACACATAAATAGCACCCACTTTTACTCCTTGGTTTCACTTTAAGCTTCAATGGTGGAATCTGGGTTTTTAGTTTCAGTTGGGTGGTTTTCGAAAATCAAAACCCACTCGTGTTTTTCTTTATGAACCTGTGTTTTCTTCCAACAATTTATGGCTATTGAACTTTATTAGGATTTTGATATCATTTGGTTTCTTGTAGGTATTAATCAAAACTAGAAAATTTCTTATTTTCTTACTAGAGATGAATGAAATGGATGGTTTGTTAGGAATGGAAATTGAGTAAAATCTGAATTTCTTCGAAAACCAAATATGAAGAAATAGAAATTAAACGAGCTGGGTTTGTAAGAAGATTTGTTGCTTTGGGCTGCGGGGTAAGGGTTAAGGTTTAAATTAGTCAATATTTTAAAAACCGGTTTTTAGTTGAACCGGTATGGTGATCAGTTTCTTGTTCGACCAGTAGGTCAATCGGTTTCTATAATTTTTATTTTTTTTCCTATTTTCCTACTCATATATAAATACATATATAAATCATAAATTTGACGTTTACAAGTTAAAACATTAAAAATATACATAAAAATAAGCTATAGATCAATCGAAACGCATTAAAATAACATATAACAATAAGTTTTAGTGTTTTATATTAATTCATATACATTAAAAAGAAAAATAAAGTATAATATCGAAATAAAATATAGTTTTAGATGAATACAAACATATCAAAAAACTTTATAACATTACCATATATTTTTATTTTGAGAAAATTAAATAGATTTGAAAAAAATCACAAAAGTTTATTATGAAAATAATTCTTGTCCGTGTATTTTTATTTGGTTTAACCGGTTCAATCGGGTTTTTTTTTTTCTGAAAACCGGTGAAAATTGAACCGTTCCCTCCCCCGGTTTCCGGTTCAACCGGTTCGACCGACCGGTTCAAACCGGTTTTTAGTCTTGAAATTAGTTTGTAATTTTAAATAATTATAATTGTAAAAATAAATGTAAATATTTCATGGTTTAAAAGCTAAAACTTAACACCATTAACAACAGTGACCAAATGTGCTAACTTTTAAACATATGAGGGATGATTTGAGTACATATTTTTAAAATAGAAACTGAATGTGCATTTTGATATATAAACATAAGACGATTGCCGTAATTTACCCTTAATAATATGACAATTACTCCATTTTATTTATTTTCTTTAAAGGAATATAAAAATATTTTATATGTTTAGAAGGTTTGTGATAGTGGCTAAGGGTTTCCGATTTAATTTGAATTTTTACAAACGACTTCTATTCCAGATGATTTCGAGTTCTTGCACCAGAAACATCAACAACGAACATTTGATTTTGATTATTTTGGTTCGTGTTACCGGTATCTAATCCTTTTGTCTTTGAAATCAAGAACAAGAAAAAAACACAAAATTTGATTGTTCTTAGATGAGACTTATATATAACCGAACGACATAGAATTCAAACCCAAAAAAAATTTCATCATCTTTAATTTCATCTTTTAGGCTTACATGTATAGCGCATCAACACCACATAAAGCGTACACCATTGCATGGGATATATTAGGTCATAATGACCAATTTTCAAATTTCAATTTATGCCTGCTACAGTGACAAGACATACTTTTTTTTTTTTTTTGAATTAACTTGACATGCATGGATCAACATCAATACCATAAACACTTTGTAGTGATTGCAAGAGAAACATATCTGTTTCTACCAAAAGTAACATTTCAGTTAGTATGGAATAACACGGAAACAAAGGTGGTGGAATTCTCATGAATAGATATTGGACCATACATATCAACCTATACATGGCTCCTTCTAACTTTGGTTATTGAATGCACACCTCAAGCTATAATTGCTGGGGCAATTCTAATCTTTATTTTACAAAAAAATATATATATATAAAATTCACAATTTGCCAAGTTTGAAAAGAGAGATTACAATAATATATTAAAAACACTCGAAACTATAACTTAGGATGATCATACCTATATATCTATTGACCATCTCTACATCACATATAAACATACCACAACACATACCAGTAAACACGTACCTTGTTCAAGCATCACGTTATTATAATATTAAACCATACATAGATTGCTTGACAAAAAGCTGCAACCACTTTAATTATCCGTGGCCGGCGGGGACACTTCCTCCACCACCACCATGGCCTCCTCCATGAGATCCACCACCACTAGACCCATAGCCATAACCAGACCCTCCGGCATGAGCTCCACCACTACCAGACCCATAGCCATAACCAGAGCCTGAACCACTCCCACTCCCACTACCAGAACCATAACCAAACCCGTAACCCTTACCAAACCCATTAGCAGACCGGCCTGACCCTGACCCGTAACCCCAACCGCTCCCAGGGCTTGACCCATAGCCCCAGCTATAGTCCCAGTTCGGACCATGGGCTGAACCAGAAGCCCCGGTTGGGTTCGAATTGGACACTTGGTTCACAAGGGTCTTTCTTCCACCTTTAGGATCGTATGCTAAAGTAGCACTAGACATGCCGATGAAGAGAACAATGACAGCGATATGATATGTTTTCAAGTGCATCTTGATCATAATTTCTAAAGTTTTTTGTTTAGTGATTTATAAAATGTGGACTTTGTTGGATTATATAATGATGATCGGTGATGATTATGGTGCATGAGGGGGGTGTTTTGTAACTTGACATACGGTGTTCATGAGTACCCGTGAATGGCTCTAAGATCCTCACTGTACACTTGTTGGAATCTTGAAGGTGGATGTGATATAGAGAAAGTCATCTGCCACTTGTATTTTGCACCACCGGCCAGGCCTCCCCCAACTATGGTAATAAAGTTATTTCATACAAAAAATTATATCCAAACAAAATTTAGGTCGACAATTATATATAAATATTTCATAGATATGGTTTTTCAAAACACAATGATACAGAATAGCTATTAAATTGTTCATGTGTTGGTCTTTGTGGTTTTATTTTTTACGTGATTCATCTTTATGCATATAAAATGATTTATATATATATATATATATATATATATATATATATATATATATATATATATATATATATATATATATATATATTATTTTTTTCAATTAAAAAAATTAAAAATAAAAGAACATAATATGTCTCTCCCTCTCCCTCTCTCCCAACTTTCACCACCTATATCTAATAAACAAACACACACTAAAAACATCTATATGAAGGCACATACACTTAAGAACACGCACCACTCTCTGTTACCACTGTTCGACACCACCACATATGAATATCGGCACATACAATTGATCTGAAAATCCACACATACAACATGAAAATCAACACAGACACACACCTGTAAATCTTGAAATTTACAACAGTGGCAGCTAGGGTTTGCATCAGTGACGGTTTATCGGAGAAGATAAGGTCGTAGGTTGGCAATGGTTTGATCTAGAGAGGAGTCGAGCTTCATGATGGTTCAATTTGAAGAGAACACAGTGGGTGAGCTTTAGTTATGGTTTGCTGGAGAGAACACATGCATCAAGCTGGCGATTGGGGTGGTAAATCCTTTGGGTCTCCGAAGAGGACAAGAGACAGAAGATTCTTATGGGGATAAGAATATGGTTCCTACGGTAACAAGAGTATGATTCTTCTGGGAATAAGAGTATGGTTCCCACTGGGACGAGAGTATGGTTCTTACGGGGACAATAATATAGTTCCTTCGAGGACAAAGAGTATGACTCCTTCACGAATAAGTTAATGTTCGAATGGGGAAATATATGATGATCCATTTTGGGATGTAGATAGATGATTCCTATGGAAATCCAGATTGTTTATGTTTAGAGAAGATAAAGAAAGGTTCTTTGATAGGAACAATATAAAAGAGTTCTTTTGAGAACTTAGATGTAATCTACAAGGGATTAAAAGTATGGAATCTATGAGGGATTCAAAAGTAAGAAGAAAGAATAAGGATCTATGAGGGATAATAAGAGAGAGAGAGAGAGAGAGAAAGAGAGAGAGAGAGAGAGAGAGAGAAAGAAAGAGAAAGAGAAAGAGAAGGAGAAAGAGAAAGAGAGGTAAGATCGGATGAGAGTATTAGAGTATGAGACGTGACCATTAGGTCTAGATGAGAGCATAGTGTTGAGACACTAGAGAAAGACTAGAGAATAGATAGAATAATGAACAGAGTAAGAGTTACAGTAGAGAAGAGACAGTGTTAAAGACGACAGAGATAGTGTATGAGCAGAGTATGAGAAGAGGTTAAGAGAAGAGTATGAGAAACAGAGTAGATGACAGAGAAAGAGATAGAAGAGATGAGAAAGAGTAGACAATATAAATGAAAGAATAGAAAAAGAATAATAATGTATGCTATTAGAAAAAGAGTTAGATGATAGAGTATGAAAAAGAGGAGGAAAGATAGACAAGAAAAGTTAGAAGAATAACTCACCAGACACGTTGTACCTGATGCTGCAAATGTTTATGTTTTACATGTTCAAGTAGTAGCAGTCGTGGTACTATAAGAGAAGACAAGAGCATAAGGAATATATAGATAGTAAGATGTTATTTGTGTATTTCCTTGTTGTTTCATTTATGTACTAGATTTTTATTGTAAACTCATGATTTGTCATAGGAAGTGAAGTGTTTTAATTTGTTTAGAAATATGCATTGTAAGAAAAACCCTGATATTTATTGGATGTATAGAAAATATGGGTTGTTACAATTTGGTTACCTTTTTCTAGTTCCTTATCTATTGTTTCTAGTGCATTTGACATTATTCACTATGATTTATAGCAATCTCATATTCTAAGTACTAGTGTCATTCAGTATTGCAATATTTTAGAGTTTCGTGTGTTTGTTCAAAATCAATTTAAAACTGATATAAAAATATTTTAATGTGATCACATGGACGATTTGACAATCACCAATTCCACAACCCTTTGTTTTTTTTTTTGTTTTTTTTTATCAAAACAACATTATATATCATTTCTCTTGTCCCCAAACTTCCCAACAAAATGGGAAATCATAATAAATTATTCATACCATCAACAATATCATCCATACTCTTCTCTTTTAATCCCATCTTTTGGGTCAAAGTTTTACACATAGCCACTCGTCTCCTAAATCTCACACCTTCCATTTCCATTAAAAATAAAATGTGCCTCACAAAACTTTATAAAAAACAACTAGCATTCACGCATCTTTGAGTATTCGGTTTCCTATGTTACCTCCTTATTCCCACTCAACATAAACTTGCTCCTTATTCCACACCTTGTTTGTTCTTTGGTTACCCCTCAAACCACCGAGGCATTTGTTTCTCGATCTTGCTACCGAAAAAAACATCATCTCTCTCCACGTGCATTTTGATAAAACCATTTTTCCTATCCGCTAATGACACTAAACGAATCACCTTCTTATACCTTCCTTGACTCCTTCCCCAAAATGTCACCCATCTATTTAGATTTTTTACAATCTCCCATTCCCAACACCGAACCCGATCAAATTCATACTACATCCTCTCTTATCAATTAAACCAAGGTTAATTAAGAGCACCCAACCCTTATCGGTTCTCCTCATATTCCTCCTCAAGCCCCTCTAAACACCTTCACATACCCAATGACAACTCGTGCCAAACATTGCATCTCAAAACCCAACCAACGCCTCAATCTACACACCACCATTGAATCCCCATTACCCCATTCTCATATTCAAGCCTTTCAAGACCCTAACTGGACTAACATCATGAAAGATGAATATAATGCTCTTGATTTTAATATAACTTGGGTCTATGTTGTTATTTAGAAGCAAGTATAAGGTGGTGGATCACTTGATCACTACAAGGCTCGTTTAGTAACAAATAGATAAAACCAAAGACCCAGAATTAACTATGATGAGACCTTTAGTCAAGTTGTCAAATCGACCACCATATATATTGTCCTCAGCCTTGCGACATATCGCAACTTTACCATTCATTAGCTTGACATAAAGAACACATTCTTGCACGGTAAGTTGAATGAAATAATCTACATACGTTAGCCTCCCATTTTTCATCATACTCAACATCCGTGTTATATTTTCCATCTGCATAAGTCTCTTTATGGCCTAAAATAGGACACCTAAGCATGCTTCCATCGTTTTGTGGTGTTCATAACCTTTGTTGGTTTTGTACAGTCGCTCTGATTCCTTACCTTTTATTTTTCATTAGAGTAGGATTTAGCGTACTTACTCTTATTTGTTGATGACATCATCTTGACATCTTTATCATCATAACTCCTTAGGCGCACCATTTCTCTACTGGATACCAAGTTTTTTGTGACTGAATTAGGTTATCATATTTTTTGGGCATTGTTGTAACTCGGGATACTAATAGCCAGTTAATCTCCCAACGAACATATGAGATGGAACTACTTAAGCATGCAATTATGACTATCTGAAATCCTTGTTTTACTCCTGCAGACACATGGTCTAAACTCAATATCTTTGGTCCTCCCATTATCGATCCCATGTTATACAGAAGCCTTGTTGGTGGTCTTCAGTATCTCACCTTCATGGTACCAAATCTTTTATATACCGTCGAAAAAATTTACTTATTTATGCATATGATCCTCGTGACTCGCATATAAATGCCCTCAAATGATTTTTATGATATGTTAATGACACACAGGATCATAGGCTTCAGTTACATGACTTCTCAACTACGGACCTCATTGCTTATTCTGATGTAGATTAGGGAGGGTATCCATCTACATGTCCCTCCATTAGTGGTTACTGTGTATTTTTGGGTGACAACCTTATTTCATGGTCATCAAAGCGACAACCCACAATAGCGAGATCAAATACCAAAGTAGAATACAAAGGCATAGCTAATATGGTTGTAGAAACTTGGTGGATTCAGAATATTCTGCAGGGACTTCTCTCACCACTTGGCAAACTACTATAGTGTATTATGATAATGTCAGCGTGATTTATTTATCTACTAATCCAGTGCAACATCAACACACTAAAAATTTTGAGATTGACATTCATTTTATCTGAGATAAAGTTGCAACTGGACATACCAGAGTTCTTCATGTTCCCTCCTCACTTCAATATGCGTATATCTTCACGAAAGATGTAACGCCCGTGTTTCTGGGCTAAAAGCATTAATAATGTTGTAATAGTCTAGGTCAACCTTTGTAACTCATTTTGAAGTAATAAAGAGGAATTATGTGAATATCATGTGAATTATATGCTTATTTGCTTAATTATTATGATTTAATTAATTAATAACGAAAATAAGCATTGAAACTAAATAATAGAAAAATTCAATATCTTTTAAGAAAGTTGTAATGGCCGAAACCAGGATTCTGGAGATATAAAGAACGCCGAAATCTGAGTTATAACGAAGAAGTTATGACCTGTCGAAGTTTCGCGACGGAATCGACACGGTATCGGGAAGCGTAAAAAGTGAATTACGATAAAGTGTTTTTTAGCCTTAACAATCTAAACAAAAGTCATAGTAGTCATTAAGCCGAGAATTTTGATAAAAAAACGTCCAAATCCGACCTCGTATGAGGAAGTTATGATTTTTCTAAGTTTCAGCTTAGCAGTAGACAGCTAAATACTCGAATTTAAGATCGAGCGATATTTAGCCGACACAACCTAAACAAGAATCGAAGGTCTCATCAATAATAGTACAACGGTAAAAAGACTGACGAAAACGGACGTCGGATGAAGAAGTTATGAATTTTTAACGGATTTTCCTGTCCCGATCTGTTAAAAATAATAATATTAAAATTAAAGTCAAAATTAACCAACAAAGTCTAAACGAAAGTTGTAGAATATATTCCCACCTACACGTGCATATAAAGAACATCAAAAACGGAGCTCGTATGCAAAATTTATGAATTTTAGAAGTTTTGGGTGCAATTTTCGAAAAATTCGCATGAATAGGAGGCCACATCACCCTTCTCGCGAAATCGCCTCGTGGCCGACGCTGCTGCGTCACCGAGTCGTGACCAAGTCTAGATCCAATGCGTGTTCGCCACCTGTCTCGGTCTCGCATGGCTGGCCTCCATGTCTCGCCCTCGCAGCGCCACTTGCCCTCACTGCTGCCACGCGCTTCGCCCCCTCGCAGCCACGTCTCCCCTTCGTGTCCGAGCCTCGCAGCCGCTACGTGGAGCCTTCTCAACCGACCAATCTTCGGTCTCGCACCCTATAAATAGGGGGGTTGCGAGATCTCCCGGGTACTTTTGGAAAATTGACATTTTTCACCCCTAAACTTATATTTTGACTATTTTGACTTCCCCCAAAGCCCCGGTATCATTTTTAAAGCCCGGAATACGTCCCGAAGTGCCCGAAGATCTGGAAAATTTTATCTTTTCGGTTTTGAAGCTCCAACCCTCGCAGAGCCCGGTTTCTGAATAAAACTCTCGGTTTTATCATAAACGATCATTTTAAGGAACGAATTGTTGCCCGATTATCATCAAATCAAGTGAGTGTATAGTCACTTTCATCTTACACATACATATGAAGTATTTTCTATAAAATACATGTTATGTGTAATTATATTGATTCTTTATTTGAGATGATTGTTGCATAAATGTTTTATACAAGTTATAAACTGTATATGTATTTTTATCTACAAATATGTTGGGTAAAACATGGGTAGATGAAATAGTTGATGTGTGTTAAAATGATGAGAGGCCTCGATGTTGTTGTTGTTCCAGTCATTTAGCGGATTATGGATGACGACCACGGACTCTTCTAGACAGTCTAGTGGAACGCTAGCAGGCTCGCAACCTATAGCTGTTTGTGGGCTTGATGTTCATCGGTGTACTCCATCCCCCTCATGGTTACCTTACAGACATATATGGCTAAGGAATCCCCTTAGCAGTAAAGTCCATCCAGATGATAAAATCCTTAGACTAGGTCCCTTGTATAGGTGTTTAGGGACGTAAAGTGAGGATAACGGGAATGAGTAATCTGGCTTATTGTTGGTTTGATAAAATTAATAAATTTATTGTTGATCAATGAAATTAATAAATTTTTTATTATTTGTGGGTAGAAAACCCTATATGCTCACCAGGCTCCCAAGCCTGACCCACTCAGCTTTCTGTTTTACAGGTAGTGGACCTAGAGCATAATTTGGATGATGATGAGAGATTTTTGGATTATAGGCCAGTAGTTGTAAATAACTGTTGTAAGGCTTATAATGTACTGTTTATGCTTTTGATCTGTATCAAATATGACATCCCGAGTCTTTTTAATGAAATATATTTTTACGGAAATGCTTTGATAAATCTTTATCATATTTTTATTTTAGGAACAAATTCTGCAACACTTTTATGTAAAATATTACTCTGATTTTCAAACAAGCATAAACAAAATCGATCTTTTCTGACCGTGAAATTGGGGATGTCACAGTTGGTATCAGAGCATTAGTTTAAGCGAACTAGGAATTTGTAGGATTTATAGACTTAAACTTAGAATGCTAAGCGATGATTGTGAGGTGTGAGCACTAGTATATTTTAGGAAAGATGCCTAAAATGTTTTTATGTGCTAAATGTGTTTGCCATACGTGATATTATTTGTTCGGATCTATGGTCTGTTGCCGACCAGATCTGGAAACCTTATGTGTGTAGGATTCTAAGCGTATGATTACGATATTAGAACTAACATGTAAACGTTTCAAAGTCTTTAGTGAATAGAGATCTAAATTCACCTTATTCGGTGTATAGATCAAGATGACAAGAACCCGCAGTGGAGCCGGGAATGCAAATGGAAATAGAATTCAACCACTAGTACTTGAGCAAGTACCTGTTGAAGGAGCTGCACTGGAGCCAATAACGATGGCTAGAGTGCAAATGATGATTCAGACAATGTTGGATCGTCAGATGGAGGAGACCAGGAGGTTGCTACAACAGAATAGGGAAGAAACTATGATACCTGTTGAACAGCTTGATTTGAATGAAGGGCAATCGGTAGGAGGGAACTACAGTGGGACTGTTGGTCAAGCCAACCCACCGATAGTTAGACGAAACAACCAGGATGGAGGAGGTGATGGACATGGATGCAAATACAAATATTTCATGGCATCCAAACCACCGTGTCTATCCGGAAGTCCAACACCAGTGGAAGTTATAAATTGGATCTCCGAAATGGAGACAATGTTTGAAAGTTGTGAGTGCAGCAACAAACAGAAGACTGCACTTGCAAATCCTCTGTTGAAATCTGGTGTATTGAGCTGGTGGAAGTTACTAGCTGATTCGATGCCAAAGGGAGAAGCTATCAATAATGAGTTTCAGAATTTGAAGAATGGAAAAATGAGTGTTACTGAATACGCTGCTAGTTTCACTGAAAAGATGAAGCTTATTCCATACTTAGTTCCAACTGAACTCTCTAAGGTCAATAAGTTTGCAGAAGGTTTACCAGCGGATTTTGGTCCAATGGTTATGCAAGGAACCACATTGAAAGCCACCATCTGGGCTGCTAAGAATGTTGAGACCCAGATCAGGGAGAAGGGTCTGGAGAGGACAGATGTTGGTGAGAAGAGGAAGTTTGACGGACCATCAAGGCCCAACAAGAAAAGTAAATTCTCGAAGTCTGGTTCGAGAGGAGTAGGAGGAGAAGCAAAATGGTGCGACAAGTGTAAGAAGAAACATGCTGGGAAATGTGGCGAAGAGGTTACATGTTTTAAATGTGGAAAGCATGGTCATTATGCCAATGAATGCACCCTCATCAAGAAAGTTTGCTATGGGTGTGGTGAGGAAGGGCACATCTCAAGGGACTGCCCAAAGAAGAAAGGGGAAGCAAGGCCTAATCTCCCACCAAAGCCAAAAGCTAGAGCCTTCCAAATGACACTTGAAGCTGCAAAGGAGGAAGTGGATGTCGCTTCAGGTACTTTTCTCGTAAACGAATTGCCTGCCCAAATTTTGTTTGATTCTGGAGCCAACTACTCCTTTATTTCTCATGAATTTGGTAGAAAACTAGCTTTGCCTATCAATAGACTAGATAATGCTTTAATAGTCGAGGTTGCTAGTGGCAAGTTCGTACCTATTAGTGATCGTATTATGAACATCGTCATCGACTTAAATGGAAACGAATTCCATGAGGAGCTATTACCCATAGAGTTGAATGGTTTCGACATCGTTTTGGGAATGGATTGGCTTAGTGCCAGTGATGCTAAGATTCTTTGCAAGAAGAAGATAGTAAGGGTGAACCCACCCAGAAAAGAGTCATTTATGGTGTATGGGGACAAACGCCAAGTGAGTTCTGGAATCATCTCCACAATGAAAGCCAGAAAATGTTTGGTCAAGGGATGTGCATCATATCTAGCGTTTGTGATCGATGCTAAGAAGGAAAACAAGGAGGTGTAGGAGATACCAGTGGTGTGTTACTTTCCGGAAGTCTTTCCCGAAGATCTTCCCGGATTACCCCTGATAGACAAGTAGAGTTTAGAATAGACTTGTTACCAGGAACAACACCAATAGCAAAAGCACCATACTGATTAGCACCAATGGAGATGAAGGAACTTATGACACAACTTCAGGAATTATTGGACAAAGGTTTCATTAGACCTAGTTCATCGCCATGGGGAGCTCCGATGTTATTCGTAAAGAAAAAGGATGGGAGCATGAGAATGTGCATTGATTACAGAGAGATGAACAAAGTAACGATAAAGAACAAGTACTTGTTGCCAAGGATCGATGACCTGTTCGACCAGTTACAGGGTTCGAGCTATTTCTCGAAGATCGATCATAGGTCGGGATACCATCAAATAAAGGTGAGAGAGCAGGATATCGAAAAGACTGCGTTTAGAACAAGATATGGACACTATGAATTTTTGGTTATGTCGTTCGGACTAACCAATGCCCCAGCAGCTTTCATGGATTTGATGAATAGGGTTTGTAAACCATTCCTAGATAAATCCGTGATAGTATTCATAGACGACATCTTGATTTATTCGAAAAGCAAGCAGGAGCATGAAAAGCATCTGTGTGAAGTACTAGAAGTCCTGAAAAAGGAGAAGTTGTATGCAAAGTTGTCCAAATGTGAATTTTGGATTCAAGAAGTCCAATTCTTGGGTCATGTGGTCAACCAAGATGGGATAATGGTTGATCCAGCAAAGATTGAAGCTGTGATGAAATGGGAACAACCAAAAAGCCCTACGGAGATCCGAAGCTTTTTAGGATTAGCTGGATATTACCGAAGGTTTATACAAGGCTTTTCTTCGATAGCTGCTCCATTGACAGCCTTGACCCACAAAGGAGCTACTTATACTTGGAGTGAAAAGCATAAGGAAGCCTTTGAGAAATTGAAGAAGAAATTATGTGAAGCACCAATTCTTTCTTTACCCGAAGGAGTTGAAGACTTCGCAGTCTATAGTGATGCATCAAGAGTTGGGTTAGGTTGTGTTCCGACCCAGCGGGATAAAGTGATAGCATATGCATCAAGACAACTGAAGGAGCATGAAAAGAACTACCCTACTCATGATTCGGAGTTTGCAGCGGTAGTTTTCGATTTAAAAATATGGAGACATTACCTCTATGGCACGAAGTGCAAACTTTTCACTGATCATAAGAGTCTCCAGTATCTCTTTAATCAGAAGGAAGTGAATATGAGGCAACGATGCTGGCTGGAATTACTCAAGGACTACGAATGTGAGATACTTTATCACCCTGGTAAAGCAAATGTTGTTGCTGATGCTCTCAGTCGGAAAGTCAACCTTGAAAAGAAAAGGCCAAGAGCGTTGAGAATTGAGGTTGTCTCAACAATTGTGTAGAGTATAAAGAAAGCTCAAAAAGAAGATTTAGAGAAGAATGACCGAAAAGAAGAACGCTTGGGCAAGACATTAGTATTCGGTACAAACAACCAAGGGGTGAAGGTATTCCAAGATAGGATTTGGGTACCTAAGACGGGAGGAGTAAGAGATGTTCTAATGGAAAAAGCTCACAAGACCATGTACTCGATTCATCCGGGTAGTACAAAAATGTATAGGGATTTAAAACCCTATTATTGGTGGCCAACGATGAAGCTCGATGTTGCTAAGTATGTGGTCAAGTATGTGACATGTGCAAGAGTCAAGGCACAACATCAGAAATCGTATGGGAGTTTAGAACCTTTACCTGTACCCATGGGTAAATAGGAAGACATAACCATGGATTTTGTGACTAAACTACCCAGAACAAAGAGCGGTCACGACATGATTTGGGTGGTCGTGGATCGTTTCACCAAGAGTGCACACTTCATAGTAGCCAATGAAAAATGGTCTATGGATAAGCTTGCGAATGCTTACGTGAAGGAAATTATGATACTTCACGGTGTTCCTCTAACAATTGTATCAGATCGTGATAGTCGTTTCACCTCACGAATTTTGGAAAAGTCTACAAGAGGAAATGGGTACCAAGTTGTGTTTAAGTACAGCTTACCATCCACAAACTGATGGTCAGAGCGAAAGAAAAATACAAACCCTTGAAGATATGCTGAGAGCATGTACCCTGGAATTCCAAGGTAACTGTGATGAACATTTACGTTTAGTAGAATTTTCCTACAACAATAGTTTCCACTCGAGCATAAAGATGGCACCTTATCACGGTTTGTATGGACATAAGTGTCATACGCCGTCTTGCTGGCTTGAAGCTGGAGAAAAGCAGTTTATGGGACTTGAGATAGTCCATCAGACTGCTGAAAAGTTGAAAGTGATTAGGGAAAAGATGCTAGCAGCTCAGGATCATCAAAAGAGCTATGCTGACAAGAAAAGAAAATCGATAACATTCGAAGTTGGTGATTCGGTTTTGCTTAAAGTCTCACCGTGAAAGGGACTTATAAGATTTGGTAAAAGAGGAAAGTTGAGTCCAAGGTTTATTAGACCATTTAAAGTTCTTCATAGGATTGGGAATCAAGCTTACAAGCTAGAACTACTAGAAAAACTAGATGGTATTCACAACACTTTCCATGTGTGTTATTTAAGGAAGTTCACGGGAGATGTTCCCAACATAATTCCAATATCTGAGTTAGGGCTGGATGAAAGCAAGAGGTTAATCGAAGAACCGGAGGCAATAGTTGACCGTAAGACTAAAAAGTTGCGACGCAAGATGGTCGATTTAGTGCTTGTGCAATGGAAACATATGAATGGGCCAAATCTCACCTGGGAAACGGAGAGTGACATGATGAGTCGCTACCCGCATTTGTTTGCTGATATGTGATTCCGGGGACGGAATCATCCTAAGAGGGAGAGAATTGTAACGCTCGTGTTTCTGGGCTAAAAGCATTAATAATGTTGTAATAGTCTACGTCAACCTTTGTAACTCATTTTGAAGTAATAAAGAGGAATTATGTGAATATCATGTGAATTATATGCTTATTTGCTTAATTATTATGATTTAATTAATTAATAATGAAAATAAGCATTGAAAATAAATATTAGAAAAAGCCGATATCTTTTAAGAAAGTTGTAGTGGCCGAAACAAGGATTCCAGAGATATAAAGAACGCCGAAATCCGAGTTATAACGAAGAAGTTATGACCTGTCGAAGTTTCGGGACGGAACCGGCACGGCAGCGGGAAGCGTAAAAAATGAATTTATGATAAAGTGCTTTTTTATAACAAACCGTTATTTCAAACCTATGTAATAGTATAGGTCAATTTGTACTTCTTTGTAAATTAATAAAGAGAAATTTTAGCATACTATGTTAATTTACATAATTGACCCTCAAAAATGAATTATTAAATAATATCAATTGGGATAAACCAAGTGATAGAGATTGTAACAAGGTTTCCAAAAATATAAAGAACACTAAAATCCGAGTTATAACGAAGAAGTTACGAACAATCGAAAATCCGCGACAAAACCGGCAAAACACTGTTCAGTGTAAAAACTGAAATTTTGATAACAGACTTTCTAGCCTTAACAATCTAAATGAAAGTTATAGTTTATGTTACATCGAGAACTTTCATAAAAAGAACGCCAAAATCTGACTTCGTATGAGGAAGTTATGATTTTTCGAAGTTTCAGTATAGCAGTGTACAACTAAAAACTCGAAATAAAGATCGAGTGGTTTTTAGCCGACACAACCTAAACGAGAATTGAAGGTCTCATCATTAGTAGTACAACGGTAAAAAGACAGACAAAAACGGACGTCGTATCAAGAAGTTATGAATTTATAACGGATTCACGTCCCGGTCTGTTTAAAATAATAATATTAAAAATAATATCAAAATTAGCTGACAAAGTCTAAACAAAAGTCGTAGAGTATAATTTTACCTACGCGTGCATATAAAGAACGTCAAAAACGGAGCTCGTATGCGAAAGTTATGAATTTTACAAGTTTTGGCAAAAAAAAATAAAGAAAAATAACAAAAACCGGGAATTTTCGCATGAACAGTAACGCCACATCACCCTCGCATGCGAGCCTCCACGTGGCGTCTTCTGATTGGGCTGTAGCTTCGTGTGTCGCCCTTTGATTGGACCGCAACCGAGGTCCACTTAGAACCGGACAGACTCGCATGAGACACACCGGAGACACCCCTCGCACACGCCTCACACGCCCCTCGCACCTTCCGTTCGCACATGTCGTTCCTCTATTGGACCGAAGTCCGGTCCAATCCGAGCCAGCCAGCAGCGAACCTCCGAACCAAAGAACCTCCCCTCCCTTCGACACCTGTCCGACACGAGGCAGCCTCGCATGGCCTCGGATCCGAGGGTTCGACCTATATAAGGCATGCGAGGGCTCCAAAGAATTTTCACTTTTTCACCCCAAATTTCACCCTCTTTCACATTCTCCACTCTCCTAAGCTCATATACAACCCCTAAAGCCCTGGTATCAAGACTCGAACCCGAAGTAAGCCTTGAAGCCCCGAAATTCTTGAGAATTCATCCTCTCTCCTGTCAAAACTCTGTCCAAATTACCATCTATCATGTGAGTTCATACCCCTATATCTTCATAATTTCTATTGTTTTAATGGGGAGGGGGGGATTACAAGTATAACACAAACTTTTTGTTATAAATAAATGATTTCAGATCACGAGAAAACGATTTTAAAACATCAAAAATACTCCAAATATTGAACTCTTTTATAAACTTATATTTTCCCAAATATACATATTTGGATATATAAAATTGTTTATGTATATAAATATATAAGTTATCTCATTAGTTTAAATACCCTTTGTAATATGCTGAGCAAAGGATTACATGCAAAAATAGTTATTTAACAATTCATAAAGTACATATAAATTATAATAGGTATAATTTATAATACATAGAGCAATACTTCATGATTTAAGTATACATGAATACACTATTTTACATGAAACAAGGGTTTTAATTCAAAACAAATCAAGGGTTTACACTTGTCAAATACATGTTCAGAATACTAATTCAAGAACATATTATCAATCATTTATTTCAGAATGATTGGGTTTTCATAACTAATATACATGTAACGTTTATATGTTTTTTATGAGATATCCAATTCAGATTGTTTAATTCATTTTAGACAACCAAGGTAAAGCCCTGACATTATAACCAGAATCTCTAGTCTGGGGATCGAAACAAGTTGTGTGTAGATCTATATCGGGATTGACAACCCCGCACTCAGGCTTCTAGCTACAGTCAAGCATACTCGCCAATGAGTGGCAATTGTTATCAACAGTTTAAGCACTCACAAGGCGTTTGTTTCAGGCGTTCAGGTCTTAGTATGGTTACAATAACTCATTAAAAAGATATTAACAACACGTTAGTGTATAAACCACTAAACGTAAGTATATGTTCAAAGTACTAGTTTACAAAATACAATGTACAATGGTATACTACAGATTTCAATAACAGCTGGCGAAGCCAGGCACACACTCAATTACAAGTTTTACAAATACATTGGTTCACAAATAGGACGGTTTTATGGGAATAAAACTACTTTTCACATACCACAGAAAATATGGGATTTTCTAGAACAATTTTCTTATTCAAATCACAAAGACACCCATGCAAACATAAAGACTTATGTACTCACTCAACTTATTGTTGATACTCTCTTTTCAAATTACTTGTATTCTCAGGGAAATAATAACAGGCACTCCCCGAGCTTTTTGAGAAGATGGAGCCATTATGAGTCTTATCTTCTTCTTTTGTATAACTATTTTGGTTTAAATATACAACAATTGAGCACATGTAAATATTATACTTTTAAATACAATGGTTGTTTGTACTTTGATTACTATGATGCATGTGTTGTGATACTACAAATAAAGTCCTCCACCCCCAGACGTTTCCGCCATCTGGTTTGGGGGTGTGACATTTTTAGCCTTAACAATCTAAACAAAAGTCATAGTATTCGTTAAGCCGAGAATTTTGATAAAAAGAACGTCCAAATCTGACTTCGTATGAGGAAGTTATGATTTTTCTAAGTTTTAGCTTAGCGGTAGACAGCTAAATACTCGAATTTAAGATCGAGCGATATTTAGCCGACACAACCTAAATGAGAATCGAAGGTCTCGTCAATAGTAGTACAACGGTAAAAAGACTGACGAAAACGGACGTCGGATGAAGAAATTATGAATTTTTAACGGATTTTCCTGTTCCGGTCTGTTAAAAATAATAATAATAATAAAATTAAAGTCAATATTAGCCGACAAAGTCTAAACGAAAGTTGTAGAATATATTCCCGCCTACGCGTGCATATAAATAACTTCAAAAACGAAGCTTGTATGCGAAAGCTATGAATTTTAGAAGTTTTGGGTGCAATTTTCGAAAAATTCGCATGAATAGGAGGCCACATCACCCTTCTCGCGAAATCGCCTCGTGGCCGACGCTGCTGCGTCACCGAGTCGTGACCAAGTCTAGATCCAATGCGTGTTCGCCACCTGTCTCGGTCTCGCATGGCTGGCCTCCATGTCTCGCCCTCGCAGCGCCACGTGCCCTCGCTGCTGCCACGCGCTTCGCCCCCTCGCAGCCACGTCTCCCCTTCGTGTCCGAGCCTCGCAGCCGCTACGTGGAGCCTTCTCAACCGACCAATCTTCGGTCTCGCACCCTATAAATAGGGGGGTTGCGAGATCTCCCGGGTACTTTTGGAAAATTGACATTTTTCACCCCTAAACTTATATTTTGACTATTTTGACTTCCCCCAAAGCCCCGGTATCATTTTTAAAGCCCGGAATACGTCCCGAAGTGCCCGAAGATCTGGAAAATTTTATCTTTTCGGTTTTGAAGCTCCAACCCTCGCAGAGCCCGGTTTCTCAATTAAACTCCCAGTTTTATCATAGATGATCATTTTAAGGAACGAATTGTTGCCCGATTATCATCAAATCAAGTGAGTGTATAGTCACTTTCATCTTACACATAGATATGAAGTATTTTCTACAAAATACGTGTTATGTGTAATTATATTGATTGTTTATTTGAGATGACTGTTGAATAAATGTTTTATACAAGTTATAAACTGTATATGTATTTTTATCTAAAAAAATATGTTTGGCAAAACATGGGTAGACGAAATAGTTGATGTGTGTTAAAATGATGAGAGGTCTCGATATTGTTGTTGTTCCAGTCATCTAGCGGAGTATGGATGACGACCACGGACTCTTCTAGACAGTCTAGTGGAACGCTAGCAGGCTCGCAACCTGTAGGTGTTTGTGGGCTTGATGTTCACCGGTGTACTCCATTCCCCTCATGGTTGCCTTACGGACATATATGGCTAAGGAATCCCCTTAGCAGTAAAGTCCATCCCGATGATAAAATCCTTAGACTAGGTCCCTTGTATAGGTGTTTAGGGACGTAAAGTGAGGATAACGGGAATGGGTAATCAGGGTTATTGTTGGTTTGATAAAATTAATAAATTTATTTTTGATCGATGAAATTAATAAATTTATTATTATTTGTGGGTTGAAAACCCTATATGCTCACCAGACTCCCAAGTCTGACCCACTCAGCTTTCTGTTTTACAGGTAGTGGACCCAGAACATAATTTAGATGATGATGAGGGATTTTTGGATTATAGGTCAGTAGTTGTAAATAACTGTTGTAAGGCTTATAATGTACTGTTTATGCTTTTGATATGTATCAAATACGACATCCCGAGTCTTTTTAATGAAATACATTTCTACGGAAATGCTTTGATAAATCTTTATCATATTTTTATTTTGAGAACAAATTTCGCAACACTTTTATGTAAAATATTACTCTGATTTTCAAACAAGCATAAACAAAATCGGTCTTTTTCTGACCGTGAAATTGAAAATGTCACAAAAAAACTACTGACTTCTCTTGTCACCGATTTTCGTTCCGGTTTGAATGTGTGCTCTCAACGTCCCGCTCAAACTATGTGGGCGTATTAGTATATGTATTGTATATTATAATATTAGTTTGTTATATATTACCCATTGTATAGCTCGTCTAATGATGATAGCGCATTATAATTATAGATATTGTTGATTAATGAAATATTATGTTATGTATAAATAATCTCAAACAAATAGTGATATCTTAAAACTAAGAAGAGAGGTGCGAAGATAACCAATCAAAACGAGGTGATTGGCAAAACATGAGTTGTGTATGTGATTTATTTGTTTTTGCCCAATAATATTCCATTTTATCAATATTGTGGACGCGATATTAAACTTTCTTTTTTTACATGGAGGATCATGGGGTCTAGTACTATTATCATGATATTGATTGTAAAGTCGTGTTTCCCCCAGTTGGTATCGACTATATCGCTTTTATCTTTCCAAAGGTGTGCCCTACAAAGCGAGTTTTGAAAATTTACTTAACATGCACATCCCAATGATAAGTGCTTGGATGTCGATTTGATGAGCCAACACTGAAGAGTTCAATAAACGAGGGACTTCTAATAGTTATAATCTATAGCGGTTATATTAACTTGTTAATGATTTATTTTTAGAACAACTCCCCTATATCTGAAGGTGTATTCATCTTTCAATTTTTTTTTACTAAACTGCACAAATGGTTGTTGTGGTTTTTCAAAATTGCTAACTTTGGTAAAAAAAAATTGGACTAGTACCAGAAGTCTAAAACTTTCATTTTGTTGCCTTTTTAGTCCACTACATTAATATGATTTTTTTTCTTATTTTCAAATTAAAAAAAATAATAAATAAATAAAATAAATCTACAACTAATAACTCTCTCTCTCTCTCTCTCTCTCTCTCTCTCTCTCTCTCTCTCTCTCTCTCTCTCTCTCTCTCTCTCTCTCTCTCTCGGGGTGTTTGGGATTGCTTTTCAGGTTAAAAAGTTCTTTTGACAAAATTCATTTTTTGATTTTTTGGCTTTTTTACAAAAAAATAGTTTTAAAATGTATTTGATTTATCTTTTAATTTTTCAAAAGCTAAAAACCCAAAAGTTACAAAAAGTCTCAACTTCATAACTTTTCAAACATCTTATTTTTGTTCTTACCAAAAAGTTATTCTAAAAGAACTTAAAATGCCAAACATCTTTTTTTATTTTTAGCTTTTTAAAAAAAAAACTAAAAGTCCTAAAATTCATTTTAAAAGGATTCACGAACACACACACACACACACTCTCTCTCTCTCTCTCTGTCTCTCTCTCTCTCTCTCTCTCTCTCTCTTACTTCTTTGGAAACCATCTCCATATCAGTGCCTCTTCTCTGATCTCTGATCTCCGCTTTAGACCTCTGATCGACAGTATTGGCTAATACTCCTTCTCTGATCTACTAAGTCCCATTTTCTTTATCGGGTTACACCTCCTGGATCAACACATGAATTTTGATTTATGGAATCGATGAATCACATGGTTTTCTTCTTCTATTTTGAATCTAATGATCAATTCATGTTTGATTTTTGGTTTGGTGTTAAACCTATTTTCTTTTTCTAGTTTAGTAAGCTGATGATTTTTTTAATGAAAGTAGTTGGAAGGAGATGAAATTTGAGGCAAAATGAATAGATGTAAAGAAACTGCAAGCCAGATTAATATACTCTCAAAATGGATTCATTTTCTCCATTCCAGTGAAGAAAACTGTGACTCTGGAAAAATGAAGTCCAAAAGAGAGAGAGAGAGAGAGAGAGAGAGAGAGAGAGAGAAAGGGGGGGGGGGAGGGAGAAAGACCATTTTTCAGGTGAGGTGATGAAGAAGAACATCGGGTAATGGAAGGTAGGTTTTCTTCTTTAGTATTGTTTATTATGTATGTGTATGTGTGTCACACCCCAAAACCGAGAATGGCGGAATACGTTCTAGGGTGGAGGACGTCATGTACAGTATCATTACAATTGCATAATAGTAAAAACAAGAAACAACAACCATTTCATTTATATAGTGATAATAATTACAATTGTGTTCTGCACAGTTAATAGACACCAAAAGTATAACAAAAATAAAAGATGAGTCTTGTATATGCTCCATTGTCTCCAAAAGCTATCCCAGTACCTGTCTATCTTTGACCTGAGGATACAAGTTATTTTGAAAACGAGTATCAGGATAAAGATGGTGAGTTCATAAGAATTTAGTGTCGTTGTAGTATAAAAGTGTTTGCAAACTTATAGTATAAGAGCTAAAAATTTTATTAATGAGTAATAGAAATTCCTAGAAAATCCTATATTTTCCAAAAAATTACATTTGTAAGTCAATCCTTTGAGTGTGTAAAAGTATTATAGCTGAAACTTTAAATTGTAAAAGTATAGCAATAATTCTCATGTGAGTAATATAGCTGAGGAAATATTATGCCTGTTAACAGTAGTAGTGTTGTAACTTTAATTAGAAATAGATCTTTAATTACTTCGAGATATTGGCTTAGACTTTAAGTATTAGTGTATTTATTTGGGTATAAGTGTAACCCCTCATGTGACCAACTATGAAGGAGTAGAGTGCCCGATGACCTTCCCAGTCATGCGTAGTGAAGAAATGTAGTGCCACCCCTAGGCCTAGTCGGCTCGGACTGTAGTTAACAGTCGGGATGTAATAGCGTCCGTTCCGTATAGATCTATACATGTAGTGTTGCTTTCCTTTCGGGAAGCCCTGGTCACATGGTGGAAGTGTAGTAGAGTGCCTTATAGAGAGATAATGTGTTATACTTGGTATTAGTGAATTCTCTTATGCCTTGCTAAGGTAGACTTTTAGTATAGTAAGTAGAGTGTTCTCTTACTTTTGCATTAACTTGTAATATTATCAGTTATAATACGTATAGTAGTAGTAGTAGAAGTAACGAGCAGTAGCCTTAACTATACCTATTATAGTTAACTAGAGTATGTGAATTCTTGCTTCTGATCAACATAAGTAATGAATAAGATGAAAACATTCATATCTAACACAAATATATATGATATATAATTAAGAATTTAACGACAGTCGGACGGACAACCAATACCCTAAGACCACATCAAACAAGAACAGGAAATAAGGCGACCTATCGGTCCTAAGTCCTTCAAGTCTTACTTATATAAATATATTAGTGTCTGTGTGTGTGCATATATATATATATATATATATATATTATATTTATAAAGGAAAGTAGTAGAAACATAGTTTTGAAAATAGTTTAACAACAATTTAACCTTAAAATTTCATTTGATAATTAGTTAAAACAGTGTTATTGATAAGTATCTAAAAGTGTAGAGAAATCTCTTTTTGATGATAAATTGTAAATCACATATGATTTGATAAAAACTTGCAGTATTGTACTTGTGTCCCCCCCCCCCCCCCTAAAACATGTCAAAACATTTAGAAAGGTTCATTAAGGGGTATGAAACTCACAGGACTAGAAATGTGTCAACTAGGATGTTTAAACGTCGGATCGGGGCTTGAAAACGTGCGAGGTTCCTATGTAATATTAAATGATACACAAATGTATCTAATTAGATTTAAATCACTAATTAATAAAGGATATACACTTCTAGTCGCGAAAACACTTCATTTCAAGTGTTTTGAGGGACCCAGGTGACATTTATGGATGTATAGGGCTTTGGGAAATGAGTTTGCTCTTCAAGAGTAAACTCCTTAGGGAGTTTGCAGCCCTAAGACCATGACCATATGAGTTCACGGTCGTGAACTCATGAATATGGGGTATAATGGTGCTAAATGGTCAATTAGCACTTGGGAAGGGTTGCTATGATTTAATCTAAGGCATATGAATGAGTTTTACCACCAAGGGACCATCAAAAGGAGTTTACGACCGTAAACTAGGATTTTACGGCCGTAAGCTCCTATATACTCATTCCTTTCATGATTTGGTGGCCTTAGATTAATCATATGTGATTTAAACCAATTTTACAAGCCTTAGGATGAATTTAGGGCATCATTGGGATAGTGTTTGTGAGTTTACAGCCCAGGAACCCATTCTAGGGGGGTTTATAGTCGTGAACTCTCCAAGGGGTGGTTTTCATCAACTTTAAGTCCCCTAAATCGATTGTGGTTGATTCTAGAATTTAATCCAAGGCTATTGGTGTGTTTAAGTGGCTTTTAAACACTCAAATATGAGTTTACTCTCCATGAAGGTGAGTTTATGGCCCAAGCATGTTCTTGGACAGTAAACTCATGTTTACTCCCCAAAAACTTGTTTCAAGGTGTTCTAAGTCCAATACATTAAGTCATATAGCCATATCTAAGCTCCAAAGGTCGATTGGAAGGGTTTAAAGGCTCAAAAACCCCTTTTATATGTGTTCACGGCCCAAGAGTGTTCCAGGGCCGTAAACATATGTTTATGGTCCTAAAACATGATTTGAACACGAAAATGAAGGCTAAGTATGTTACACAAGAATTTAACGAAACTAATAAAATTCAAAATTTTATTTAACAAGATTTGACTTTCGTTGACTGAAAAATGTTGGGGTTGTCACACTTATAGATTTATTCTTCGCTATGGTGAGTAGGCCTCATCATAATCAACTCCTCGAGTTTGAGTAAGGCCCTTCGCAACCAATCAGCCTTATATGTGTATACTTTCCCATCCATGTCGGTCTTCTTTTTGAAGATCCATTTGCACCCAACCGTGTTACGACCTGGTACATTGCCAACCAAGTTCCAAACTTGGTTGTCATACATGGACTGAACCTCGCTATCCATAGCCAATTTCCATTTCGTAGACTCCGGGCCTACCATGGCTTCCTTGTAGGTGTTAGGTTCATCCAAATTTATTAGTGTACTATCACTAATAAATGTATCACCCTCAGCAGTTATATGGAAACCATATAATACAGGTGGAACACTAACTCTATTGGAACGTCTAAGAGGTAAGGACTCATCAATCGGTTCAACAGGAATTTCCCCCTCGGGTTGAGTGCAAGTGTTAGAGGTTCCTTCATCGTTTGATTCTTGAATCTCTTCAAGATAAATTTGCCTCTTACTGTGCCATTGGTATATTAGTTCTCTCTCACAGAAAACCCCTCTCCTCACAACGAAGACAACATTATCACTCGGTCTATAGAAGAGATATCCAATGGACTTATGTGGGTAGCCGATGAAAATACACTGCTCACTACGAGGTTCGAGCGTATCGTGAGTCTCTTGTCTTATGAAAACCTCACAACCATAAACCTTGATATGTGCCAACGAGGGAACATTCGCTATACACATCACGTGAGGTGTTTCGGCAACCTTCATAGTTGGGACTAGATTAAGGATATGGGCGGCAGTCTCTAAGGCATACCCCCATAATGAGATAGGTAGCAAATCTTGACTCATCATGGAACGAACCATGTCCAACAAGGTTCGATTACACCTCTCATCCACATCATTCAATTATGGTGTCCTAGGTGGCGTCAATTGTGAAATAATTCTGCATTCCTTGAGGAAGTGGCGAAATTCAATATTAAGGTACTCACCACCTCTATCGGATCGGAGCATCTTAATTTTCCTGCCCAGCTGATTCTCCACTTCTTGTTTAAACTCTTTGAACTTTTCAAAAGTTTCTATCTTGTGCTTGATTAAGTAGATATAGCCATATCTGTTATAATCATCGTTAAAAGTCACATAGAAGCGGTTTACATCCCTTGTGGTGGATCTAAAAGGTCCACATACATCTGTATGTATGAGATCCAGTAAATCCTCATCCCTTTCATAAGTATGAGTGAAGGGTGGCTTGGTCATCTTTCCAAGTAAACAAGACTCGCACGTGTCATCATCCCTAAGGTCGAATGACTCCAACACTCCATCCTTTTGAATTTGGGCTATACGCTTCTTGTTGACATGTCCAAGACGAAAATGCCACAAGCATGCTTTGTCCAAACCATTGGATGAATCGATATGCAACATATTATTTACTAAGTTGTCTACAACCATCACAGTTTCATATATACCATTACAAGGCAAAGCTTCAAAATAGAATGTACCATTCATTAAAGCATTAATATAACCAATTTCATTGTTAAACGAAAATCTAAAATCTTGTTTATATAAACCATGAAAAGAAATAACGCTTCGTGTTATTTCTGACGAGTAGCAACAATTATTCAAATCTAAACCTAACTCACTCTAAGAACTAAAGAATAAACTCCAATCTTGGTGACAGGCAACGCTTTCCTATTCCCCATTATCAAGTTTATCGTCCCATGCTCCACATCTCTACTTCTTCTTAGACCCTACAAATCAAAACAAATGTGAAAACCACATCCCGTATCGAGGACCCAAGACATAACATGTGATGAGTTATTAGATTGAATAGTTTAAATGCCTGTGAAGGTGGGATTTATCTTCCCATCCTTGATGTCTTGCATATACTTTGGGCAGATTCATTTCCAATACCCTTTTGTCGTGGCAATGGAAGCACTCTACACTTCGGGTTGGAAGAGGGAGCAGCAGGACCACCTTTGGTTCCACTAGAAGAGGACCTATCATGGGACTTTCCCTTGTAGCTCTTTGAAGGAGCCTTCCTCTTCTTTCCTTTCCCCTGCCCAATAGCCAAGACAGGGGCAACAACAGTAGGAGTAAATGCAACAGATTTGCCTTTTAGATTACTATCAGTAGTCCTTAGTAGGCCTTGAAGCTTGCTCATAGTGACCTCCTCCTTGTTCATATGATAGGTCATACGAAACTGGTCATAACAAGGAGGCAACGAGTGCAGAATGATATCTATGGCTAGCTCCTCATCGAAGTTGACATTCAACTTCAACAAGCGGTCCAAAAATATTTGCATTTTCTACAAGTAGGTCGTGATGGACTCTCTATCCTTCATTTTAGTAGTGATCATCGCAACGATGATCTCGTACCTTTCCTGCCTAGCACTTTGATGGCATGTTTAAATCTCGATTATGCCCTTCAAGTTTGTGACTGGGATACCGAGGATCACAAACAAGGTGTGAATAACCATGCAAATGTGCTTGGTATTCTTGATGTCATTTATCACCTAATCAATGTGTTGGTTAACCACACATGCTCCATTGATCTATGATAAACATCGAGCTACCATTTGCACTTTTGTTAGTCCTAAATTAGTGTGCCGGTTAACCACACACGCTCCAATAACGAATTGGCAAGGTGCAAAGTGCAATTTCGTGGAATAGCACACATTTTCACATTTTTCCTAAAGTAACTAAGATTGGAAATTTATGAAAACATTTAGTTACTTTATAATTCATTATACTTATTAATGAGCAATTAGTTTGTCCTATCTTACCCATTCGGCTAACAACCTTCCACCAATCAAGGAAGTGGTAGGTGAGAGTGGAAACCCATTCAACCGCTATTTTATAGGCAGTTTTCTTATACCCCCCTTATAGATCGGCTTCATGAATGATGCCTACTAATGGTAAGACTGACCGGTATTATACATACACACACACACACACACACACACATATATATATATATATATATATAATCTTTTAATATTATAATAGTATAAGGGTAGAATTTTAAACTTTTAAAACTATAGGATTTAGAATTTAAATCTTTCAAAATTAAATCTTTTTAATTAAAATTTAAATTCCAAAACTTGAGGGCAAATTTTGAAACTTTTCAAATATATATTAGATCAAATTTGAAAAATAATTAAATAATCATATAATTAATATTTATCACAAACTTTGACCTAATCTTTCTTTATGGAAAGATAATTCAAATAAAAAAAAATACAAATAATTAACTTTATCATATAAACTTAATTGTGATTATCTTATGTATTGACAATTATCTTCTAATTTGATTAGGATATCAATTACCATAAAAAATCGGATTTTTATTGGGAAAATAACATATGGTAACTATCCAAATCAAATTAGGGCAAAACCGCGAAAATGCATTCTGACCCTCTACTACGTCGTGACAAGATATGCCACGTCGTGGTCATCATGCAGATGCAAAATCGAAAAACTTTTTCTTTAAATAATTAAGCATAGCATCAAATTCAACAAGAAAAACAGCCTAGGCTCTGATACCACTGATGAGTTTTGAGTATAACAACAATCCTATGGTTCACATGTAAACCCTAAAGCTTTGAATCTAGTTTTTCTAATTGTACATGCAATAATCATCCAAATCTTGTAAACCCTAATCTAGCATACACAAAATCGAAAAATCATAACTAAAAACAAAGTTAGGATGTTACCTTTCAATTGTATCTTAATCTTTAACCTTTAAGAGCTTTAGTATCATAAGTGTAATACCTTTAATCGATCACAAACACCAAGAAGCAAGTTGGAGAATATGAAATAGGGGGGAGGCTCAAAATCGGCCCTAAGATCCTTCTAGGGTTTCATGTAGCTGAAAATATGATGCCCCAAGGGTTCCTTATATAGCTGAAGAATTAGGGTTTCAGTCAAATACCTAATCTGGTTGCTTAAGCCCTAAGCAGCCTTTAGGATCCTTCTAGAACATCCTCTGGATGAATTCTATATGGGATTCCACAAGAATTTTGTCCATCCCTTAACTTAGGGATCCACATCCCATTTTGCAATTATTTTATAATTACAATATCATTCCACTTAATTTAATTAATCTCTTTTGACCATAAAATTAATTCTTGACCAATATCAATTAATTAATATGATTTCTCTTTTAATATATTATTCACATAATATATTAATAAATCATAATCAAACTCTTTCTCCACAATTCATCCAGTCAAGTTGCTTTGGTGAAGGCAACGCAAAAGGACCATGCTACTATCGGGTTAAGTACATACCAGTTATAGTTATGGGCTTAGACACCTAATCCAACATTTGATCCTTGACATTTCTGGTACACTGATAGTTCTTTCATGCACTTTTGAAAATTTCATACTCTTCAAAATCCCATTAAGCTTCGTGTTCCATGCTCAAGGTGCTTGTCTTAGACCATATATTGCTTTTGTAAGGCAATATACTTTATGCTCATTGCCTTTCTTTATATAACCTTCTGGTTGTGGTACATAAATGGTTTCTTTCAATTCTCCATGTAAGAACGTTGTTTTAACATTTAAGTGGTGAAGCTCCTACCCATGAGTAATAGCTAAGGCTATAAGAAATAGAATAGTTTCGATTCGAGCTACTGGAGCAAATAATTCTTGAAAATCAATACGTTTTGTTACACGTAACCTTTAGCAACCAACCTTGCCTTATATTTATTAATGGTGTCGTCTGCATTTTTCTTCAATTTGAACACCCACTTGAGTCTAATTGGCTTCACCCCCATAGGCTTGTTCACGACAGTCTAAGTATTATTATTTTTTATCGAATTAATTTCCGCTTACATGGATTTGACCCACTTTGGTTCTTTATTTGCTTCTTCGGTGGCCTTTGGTTTGCAGCTCCTTGTTGAACATTATTATTGACCAAACTTGGTTGTTCATTATCTTGTACTTCCCTTCCATCTCCAATCTCATGATCCGATTCAATCGGTTCCATTGGATCACCGTTTACATCATTTCCTTGATTGTTGTTCGCCTCGTCTTCTGGGTAGTCCCATGGTATTACGAATGAGCTCGGTTCTTCATTGTTGTGTCTGCTTCTTTAATCCAATCCCACCCTTTGGTTTCATCAAAAATAACGTCTCAACTCACGATTATTTTTTGTGTTACCGGGTTAAATAACCGATAAGCTTTCGTACCCGGTTCAGAACCAACATGCAATAGCTTTCTTGATCTTGCATCCAACTTCTTTAGGTTCACCGGTTCAACTTTTGCATGTGATAGATACCCAAATATATGATCATTTTCTAAATTCAGTTTTCTTTTATACAACTTTTCGTATGGAGTTATATCACCAAGGACTCTTGAGTAAACATGATTGATTAGATTTGTATAGTACCGATTCTCCCCATAAGTAGTTTAGAATATGCATTACCTTAATTATACTTCGTGTCATGTCCATAAGTGTTTGGTTTCTTCCTTCCACAATTTCTTTTTGTTGTGGAGAGTATGGAGCGGTAAGATGGCATTTAACTCCGTTTTGATCATAAAAAGAATTAAATTCGAGAAGTAAACTCACCTCCTTGATCACTTCTAAGCACCTTTAAAGGCTTTCCAATTTCATTCTCCACCAAAGCTTTGAATTTTTTGAAGTGTGTAAACGCCTTACTCTTTTCTTTCATGAAATAAATCCACATAAATCATGAAAAATCATCAATTAGTTTAAAAATATACCAATTTTGGCCCTTGGTTGTCAGTGTGATTGACCGCATAAATCACCATGAACTAATTCCAATGATTGTTTTGCTTTGTATGTTGTCATAGTCGAGAATGACTTTCTTGTTTGCTTACCCACCAAGAAAGATTCACACAACTGATTCTCATGATCAAATTTAGGTAACCCTTTGACTAGACCCTTCTTGGACATCTTTTTCATTGACTCGAAATTGATGTGTCCAAGTCTTGCATGTCATCGCCACGTGTCTTCACTTAATCTCGAATGAAGGCAAATAGGTACTCTAATTTATAATTTTATTTTATAAAGGCGGTTTGGAGTTCTTTGTACTTTCATTAATAAGCAATTAACGACATCATGCATGGTCAAATAGTTGTCTTTCATTCGAATATCACACCCGAGTTCGATTTCTTGTCCAAGACTTATAATATTGTTCTTGAGATCCGGTATGTAGTAAATCTTCGTCATCAGCCTTTGTTGACCCCTCTTGCCTTGGAAAAGTATAGCACATTTTCCCTTGATTTTTACACACAAATTATCTCTAAATTTTACCCTTTCGGTTATGCCTTCATCAAGTTTGGAGAAAAATGATCGGTTCCCGTCATGTGATTGCTCGCCCCGTTATCCAAATACCACACATCATTGTATTGTGAGTCCTACTGATCTGGTATCACCTTTTCTTCGTTTAAAAATATGTCCTCGTGTAAAAATACGACCTCGTCGGTATCATCATATTCAGCAAAATTACTTTCTTGTAATATTTGGAATCGGTCCGGACATTGAGACACGAAGTGGCCTGGTTTATCGCACTAGTAACAAATAATTTTGGACCGGTCTTTTTTCGATTTACGGTTCTGATCAGAATTGGAATTGGGCTCCCCACCTTGGGCTTGTTTGGAATTATTGGATTTATTTCCTTATTATTTGTGATTGGATTTAGGCCCAGTTGAACCACTTGATCCAATTGACCCAGATCCAGATCCATTATTCTGATTATACCCACCCTATCCACCAGCTCCTTTCCATTTACCCTTCCTTCCTCCGTGAAACCTCGATGCGCCACCACCACCGGTACTAGAACCATCACCATTGGACGACTTCTTAAACAACACCCTCAAACCTTCTTCGCCATCGCCCACCTCGTTCACCCTTTCCTCGTAAGCTTTCAACCGCCTGACAACATCCTCAAACCCCACTATCTTCAAATCGAGGACCTGATTGAGCGACGCCACGATGTGAAGAAGTTTTCTCAGTACAGATTTTAATAGTTTCTTCACCATCTTCAATTCTTCGATGGTTTCTCCCAGCGATGCCGATGTAGAGGCGATTCCTGACAGCTTCTCGGCGAAGGTATCGATTGTATCATTCTCAGACAGCGTCAATCTATCGAATTCGAAATTTAGGGTTCGTGATCTTGCCTCTTTCACCCTATCAGCCCCTACATAGCGAGCCTTGATCGATTCCCACAGAGCCTTCGAAGTATCAACATCACCAATCTGCATAATTAGGGATTCGGGGATTGCCTGATACAAGAGCCCCATTACCAAGTACTTTTTCTCATCATTATCTTCTATTCCTAGATCAATCGTCGTCCATACTTTATGAATTCTGAGAACTAGTTTCATCCTTAGTGCCCAAATGGTGTAATTGGTAGGAGAAAGCATCGGACAAGCGAGTGTGGTTGTCCTGACCTCCTTCACATTCATCGGAGCATCTCCTCCGTGCCCCCTGTATTTGACATATTGACCTAGCTCATCAACAGGTAAAAACTTCGATCTCACAGCTTCTTTACTTAGGCTCTGATACCAAATCAAGCTTAGAAAACGTAATTGCAAAACAATATTTAATCAAAACAACTATTTGATTAATTGGAAATAACTCAAAACCAATACTAGATACAATCTATTTTCTATAATCCTATACTCAATATATATATATATATATATATATATATATATATATATATATATATATATATATATATATATATATATATATTCTAATTACCGACTTGCATTAGAATATGATTAGGAAACTATGTCAAACTTGCCATAATTCCAAGTTTACTTGGTTTCCAAGTCCTACTCGACTTAAGATTCTAATAGCCTGACCTTACAAACGAAGATCAAATCATGAAATTATTATGATCAAGTTATGCATGACTAATTATGACTATCATCGATAAGGCTTGGTGTGGGTAATATTGTCATGTACGAACATCAAATCATGATACCCTTATGGTTTTTGCCATCAAACATGCATCAAGATTGAAGATGATCGTCTTAAAGAAACATTGTCACATGTGCCTCAAATCACGATGCTTATGGTTAATATGATACATGATATAAGATGAGTCCCATCAAAGTATCTTTAAAATGCTTATGGTTAATAATATGATACATGATCTAAGATGAGTCCCATCAAAAAATCTTTAAATGCTTAGTGTGGTTGAGGAAGGTTAATTGGAAAATGGCCTACTACTTTTTACAAGATGTCTGAAATATGGGAGAAAGCTAAGGTGCCCAAGAACTGTCACCCACATGGCCACGGCCATAGATATTGGGCATTATTCTCTTAGTCTTAGATTCCCAAACTTTAAACTCAAGACGTTAGTCCGAATATCCTTGTGCTCATTCTCCTAATTTTGATATAAATTTTATCTCAAACATTACAAATATGAGGATTTCTGTTATAATTCATCCTAGCAAAAAGTGTCGATATAAAGAAGAATAAATTATATCCTTTAAGATCTATTCACAGTTGTTTATTGTTATTAGTAGATAAGTAGATGGAAGTGACTTATAAATATATAAACTCTTATCAATCTACTAAGAATAATTATAGAAGGTATTGTATTCGTAATTGTAGTTTTCAAAGTGTTTAATGTCTGAATCGAAAGCCAATCCAAAATGTTAAGATGTAACATCTGAAATGTGAATGTAAAATCACTTAGAATATTAAAAAAGTAAATCGATTTAAATGTTTCAATGTAGTGTTTCTCTAGTTGCTCTATCTAATAAATGTCTTACTAGCTAGGAATTATGTACGCATATATGAGATTTGTTGTTCCTGAACAAAGTTGTTAGGGTAATATGTCAGTCTTTTTTCATTTTTCAAACATAAAGCGAGATAAAATTGGGGAATGCGAAATATCCAAGACCATAAAGCCAAGCAAAAAAAGTAGACAATTTTTAGGTTATCCTCAAAGCAGTCGAACCATATCAAAATATCAAAGTTTAAGGATTTCCATTTTTTTATCTATGTCTACTTTGCAATACTTTAACAACCCACTAAATCACTAATAACTAACCCATATAACTCCGATAATATTAGGCTATTAAAATGTTCTTATAGCGAGAAGATTCTTAAAGTGCATGTTGCTTTTGGATTTTTTTACCCATATAACTCGATAATAAGCTAGTATATTATGATTTAATGTTTGCTAAGACCACAAAAAAAGTTTATCTTACCGTATAAAATAGATTATAAAGTAGTTTTTTGATACAATATTTTATTTATAAGTACAAACATAGTCTTAGTTCGTTTATTTCTTTCAAACTTCTTTATTTTGGGACTTTCAAAAATAATGGAAAACTAATTTTGAATTTTGGTAGTTTAGAAATATTTTTGTTTATCTAAAACTAGTTAACTGATTAACAAGATAATTAAGCCTAAAAACAATTAATCAATAATCATTAATTAGTTAATCCGTTTTTTTCAATTGAAATCTGGATTTAAGAAAATAACAAAACTTTCAATTTTTGACGTTAGCTTTCCTACCTAAGCCAAGTTGGGTACTTGACTTGGACCAATAAACCATGTCATGGAGGAAACTATTTCTTGGATAACTAGAATTTCAACTATTTGGTCCTACCCATGAATGGTCCATATTGTTAGAATTTCAACTATTTGGTCCTACCCATAAATGGTCCATATGGTTTAAGTTAATCTAATTTAATTTTTTAACTCGTAAGGTTTCTATTGTTTATTTTTCTATGCGTTTGGTCACTACTGTTTGTTTTGTTATACGTTTGGTCCATATCTTACCTAAAAATACTAGTATTTAAATAGAGAAAAATTATGAGGTAGGTAAGGTAAGGTGAAAGGTGATGCTGCTATGGGTGTAGTTATTTAAATAAATTAAAAAATCAATGACAAAATAGTATTTTTTAGGTAAGACAGAGACCAAACGTATAACAGAATAAGATAATAGGAACCTTCCGAATTAAAAAAATAAATTAGGATCAAACGTACAAGTTTCCCTAAACCATAGAGACCATTCGTGTAATTTACTCCATAACTAATGGTGTAACTCGTCCCACTCTCCATATATAGTTTCATACATTTAGTTTAATAAATGGTTAAGGTTGTTTTGGAATATATATATATATATATATATATATATATATATATATATATATATATATATATATATATATATATATATATATATATATATATATGAGAACCACAAAATATTAAGAACTGTAAGAACCCTATTTTATAAGTAAATATGTATGGAATACTTATTAAACATTTGATGCTCTCTCAACATGTTTTGTTGATATTTTATTATAGCATCGGTATCGCTATGCCTTTTCTCGGATGCAGCTACGAATCTTGTAAGCATATCTTCCAAATTCGATTTCTTTTCTTGCACCGGCTCCTCCTTTTGATAAAAACCTCTTGATTTTTGCTTATACCTTTCCTCATTCACCTTCTTGTATTCATCATAAGGTAGTCATTATTTCTTGGGTTTTCGCCAATCATCATCATACCTATCACCACT
Source organism: Lactuca saligna (assembly GCF_052625555.1). NCBI lineage: Eukaryota > Viridiplantae > Streptophyta > Magnoliopsida > Asterales > Asteraceae > Lactuca > Lactuca saligna. The sequence goes on from NC_136425.1 coordinate 63,558,299, forward strand.
TGAATAACAAATTAACTTGGGCTTTCTGGTTCTCGTTCTCATCAATATCACAGTCTTTAGTAAGGTGAGGCCCTCTATAGTTATCACATCCAACTCTCATGGCATGGATAGATTGGGCCATTTTAGTCATTCTTCAATCCATGCTCTCCAATTTTGCCATCATTGCTGCCATGTCATCGGAAATAGAGTTCACCACCCCTCGACTTGAGTCATTCATTGGGTTATGATATTTTCTAGAGTGCTTAGAGAATTCATCAATGAGTTCACTAACTTCTGCTGTATTTTTCTTTGTTAATGGGCCTTGAGATTCAAGGAGTTGTCTAGTGGTAACATTTACTCCATCATAGAGAATGGAGACTTCTTGTTGAACGTTCAAGTCATTGTGGGGGCCATTCCTCAACAAACTTTTGTATCTCTCCCACGCCTCATATAGTGACTCGCCCGGTTGTTGCTCAAAATTGGAAATGGTTTTCTTTAATTTTTCTATTTTCGAAGGAGGGAAAAATTGGTCAATGACCTCTTCACGCATTTTTGCCTAAGTGGTGATGGATCCTAGGGGAAGTGATTTCAGCCAATCTTTCGCAGCCCCCTTAAATGTGACAGGTAGCATACTAAGCAAAACAGTCTCACAAGGAACTTTCGGGATTGAAATAGTCGGTTATGTCATTGACCTCGTCGATGTGCTTCTTCGGTCGCTTACTAAGCAAAACAAACTTGCGAGGAACTCTTCACGCCTTCTAGGTCGCATTCTTCTTCGATTTCTGTTTCGGTTTTGTATTTGGTTTCTTTTGGATTTGGGTTAAATCCAAAGCCTTCTATCTTGCTTTCTTCACTATTTTGGCTGCTAGACTCACCCACTTTCTTGCTTTTCTTCTATCCAAAGACCGATTTAAGGTCCTTGAAAGGTGATTTCTTCGGCGGGTTAGTCTCTTCAACGGTCTTCTCCTTATCCTTCCTCAAAGCTGATCCCAAATTTTCAAGAGGTAGTACCAAAGATGAGTTCGATCCTCGGGTCATAAAATACCTGAAAGAAACAAAAAACACACGTAAAAATAACAAAACTAAACTAAAAACGAAACCGGAATATTGCGATGGACTCGTCGAGTAGTTGCGACTGGACTCGACGAGTTCAAAGTTAAAACAGAAAAAATTAGAACTAAAATCCTAAAACAGAAAAAAAAATCAAACCTAATAACTAATTTACTAAAACATGAACTTTATGAAAGATAGATCTCACACAAAGGATTGATAACACTAGCAATTAAAATTTATATTTTAGAACCGTTCCTCGGCAACGGCACCAAAAACTTGGTGTGTGATTATTGCACTAATTTTAGTCCTACTTTTTAAATATAATTTAAACACACAAAAGGCAATGTACCTGTCAATTGGCGGTATAGTTAAGCAACCAGAGTATCGAACACAGGGAACGGTAAGTAAAATAACTACTAGAATTATCTAAAAAAAACAATTAGAAGAGGTTTTCTCTAGTTTTGCAAGACTAGAAACTTAAGCACTTAACTAACACTCAAACAAAACAATTAACAAGTAAGCAAATAAAAATCAACTAAATTCAATAATAAAGGAGACTTCTGTTCAAGTTTGACTTACTTATTCCTATGGTTGATTTTATAGCACATGCAATGGATTAATTTGTCATTGGCTACCGATTAATGTGATTAGCTTCATATTCACTATTACTAAGCCTTAGAAAACAAATCAATTCAAACAGTGGCCAATTGGTTAAACTAATGAATTTCTTAGTTTATTGATTCGGGTTTAGTAAAACTTGTAATTAGCTAATTAAATTACTAATCCAATTAACTTCTTGTATAGTGGTTCGTCACACAAGCTCACACATTGACTTACCTATTTTCTAATTAACCCCTAGTTTCATGTTCACTATTCCTAGACATATAAAATTGTTTTCACATAAATTATATGATACAAGTAATAAAGAGATGTTCATACAACTTAATAGACTTGATAATTAACAGAAAATAGTTATTGTCAACACATAAGGATCTTCAACAAGCTTAACAAAACAAAATTCACCAAATTAAATAATCCAATCCATAAAATTCAAACCATAATTATAAGTTTGTCTACCCTAAATAGAAGAAACGAGTTTTTAGCTCATAATCATAGCAGAAAATATCTCACAAACTAAACCTAATGATTTAAGCATGATGTAAACAATAGATAAAGAAAATAGAATAATGTTGTGCCTTTCGATCTCCTCGAAATTGAATGCTAAGGTTGATCCTCAATTTCCAGAGCTCCAACAGCACTCTCAATCGCAATTCAGTCTTCAAGGGTTCCAGAGAAAAGTCCTTGTCTTATGAGTTTATGCCCTTTATATAGTTTTTGAAAGCAGGGGCGACTCGTCGAGTCCATAGACCGACTCGTCGACTCCATAGACCGACTCGCCGAGTCCTTCACTTAAAATCCGTACGTAGTAAGGTACTTGATGGTTCGCGAATGTTCGTGTCTACTCGTCGAGTAGGTGTCCAACTCGCCGATTTCTTCAAGTTTTGGACTCTTTTTCTTCTTTCTTCAATTCCCGAGCTTCCGATTGCTATTCCCGCTTCCTTTTGCTTCCGAGCTCGTCTTTTAGGCTGAAAATACAATTTAAACATAATTAAGTACCTTTTGTTCGATAATTGCAATAAAATAGCCAAAAAGTATTAAGATTCTACACAAAATATATAACTAAATATGCACATATCATATACTCTAAATAATATTCTACCAAAAAGTTATTTTTAATGCTTATTATCTCAAAATTGACTAGCTCGAATCACCGGACGTTACATCAATTATATTGTCTGAGTTCTTCCCTTCCCACTTAGTCACTCTTGAATTATCGATTATTCATTAGTTCAACATACTCTTTTCTAATTTCTAAATTATAATATCCCAGTTATACTCACATTCGGTACCTTATACATGTCAATGATTGGGTCGATCATGTTTGTTTGTCGATCGAAAGAAATTATGCAGAGTACCCGATTGTTCATCAGTCCAACATATGGTTAGCTACTTATTATTTTTGGTTTTTTATGGATTTTTTTTCTCAGTTATCCCATTTTTTTATTTGATTTCGTATTCACATTCTAGTCTTCCTGATATCCGATCAAATGCTCAAAGCTTTTTTTATGATTTTGTTTATGTATCAGACTTCTAGAGACTTTATTGAGTTAAATTTTCTAGCGTCTACATATCCTATTATTTACTTAACAGTTAACAAGGTAATATCCTTGTATATTTCTGATTCACATGTTTTAATCTAGTTCTAATTTTCTAATATTTTTTTATAATTTTATTTTCCAGTTGCTGCTTGCTTTGATTTGAATCTTATATTAGGATTCTACAAGTTTAAGACAAACATTAGAAATCGGGTGTAATCGTTTCCTTTAAGTAGGCAGTAATGTTTAGTTATTGATAATCTATAATGTTTCCTAAAAAGCATTTATATCATCTTACTAACCTTTCTTTTTGCTTTTGCATCTATGGTAGATGAAATTGATCTTTGAATTAGTTGTTTTTGTAATGTTGTATGCCATATTTGTCTTCTTTAGTATTAATAATTCATTTTATAACGACATGTCTATTTTCGAATTAATCTTTATTATATTATGATTTTGGAGGGTCCATTTATTCTTTTCGCCTTGGGGTCATTATATATTTGGACCAACTTTGGTAGGAGTAATGGCGAGTTTGTGGGTGAACAATAAAGAGGCAGAATGGAAATCAGAGCAGATTACCATAAATTGCCTACCTTTTATTACCTCTCTCTATTAAAAATGGTTGCTATCACTGTTTTCTTCAAATTAAAATAGTTTTAGTGTTTTATTATGAATCAGATCCCACACACATGATTGGGGGTAAGCAATGCGGAGACCGAAGGGAAATCAGAGAAAATCATAAAGGAGAGGGTGAGGTAGCGATATTGGTTGTTGGAGGAGGTAGAAAGCACTAGAATTTTCCAATGTGTTCTGAATCAATGATGAATAACTTCCAATCATTTTCAAATTTGTCTTCTACCCATAAGGTTTATTCCTTTTGCTTGAATTTTACTTGTGGGGCATAATCAAATAGAAAAGGATGACTCAAATACATACCAAAAAGGATTTGTTAGGCATGTTTGTGCACAAAAGATTGAAGATGAAGAAGTTGAGATGTAATAGTTATTTATATTATTGGTTAAAGTAATTTGATGCATAGTTGAAGAACGTAAATACACTGATGATTTTTAGGTGATTTTCTTGCATCAACATTTGTTTGTTTATGTTATCCATGAAATATATGATAAAATTTCATATTGTGAACCATTTGTGTTATGGTGACTTGGTAAGGCGTTTGGAAGATATGATAGATAACCTATTGACTCATGTTCAAATCATGACACTACTCATCCTTTGGTGCTATAGAGGTTCATTTGTATTGACTCGAGGGCATTGGTCATAGTCTTATGTTTGCAACGAGGGATTAGTCGATGCGCGAAAGCTAGTCTGGAACCCTTGTTAGGGAAGTTCCCTTTCAAAAAAGAAAAAATTACATATTGTATATATGAAATATGCAATGATTCTTGATTCTAAGTTATCGTTATAGCTTTCGGTTTTTATTTTTTCGGAAAAATAGTGGTGTGACATGAGAAGAGTAAGAGGGTGGTTGGAGAAGGCGAAAGAGGCAACCTGGTAGTTACAATAGGAAGTAGGTGGTGCCTTATGAAGGATGGGGTGTAAATGGGTCTCACTATATAATATAAATACATATAAATAAAATTGAATAAAATTATAAAATTAATGGAAAAATGATCATTTCACCAAACTAAACAAACCTCGAAGAAGCTAGATTTATGGACCAAAACTATAGTTAAACCACAAAAAATGAACCATTTGTGTGATTAAACTATTTTTTTAGACATTAACCAAGGAAATTTGCAAACATCAAGAACCATTTATGCAAGTCTTACCATTATTATATAACTACAATTAGGAGGAACATCATTTCAATAATAGATGATAGTTAATTATTTAAATGATGTTTAAAATTTCCTAAATACATATATTTCTAAATGTCATGTAGGAAACTACTAGTTTAAATAAAGGGAAATGACACAAAGCCCACAAAATTTCAAAAGTTGGTTCATTCGGTCCCTAAAGTTATTTTGTTGCTTTTTGGGGGCATAAAGTAAAAATCAACTAGTCTTTATGGTCATTCAAACTTATTTTAGCTAGTTTCAATGCCAAATCTGTAAGATTTGTCACATGAGTCATGACATGTCATCGATTAACTATTACGAAATGATGGAATAATGTCACTTAGCATGGCCAAGTTTTGGACTTTTGGATACCAATCTCCATACATAAGTACACGTCAGTGCCCTAAAATGGTAAAAACCTCAAACATTATTACCCAATTTTGGCTAGAACCTCATACCCTAATCACTTCAAACATGTAGCCTATTTCATCTCCCGCAAAGAGTTGGTCGTTCAAAAATCGTCGCCACCTAGAAGAAAATGATTCCAACACAATCGGATTCCAATCACAGAATATGTTGTGTACCTTAATCCAAACTTAGTTGGAAGTGTTGTTGATCCGGCATCCTAACATCACACACACTAGAACATAATTTTAACTTATAATTTTAAAAAGATAAAGTGTAAACCAAGGTTTTAAGATTGAGATCCTATGTAGGATCGATTTTGGGTTTGTACGATCGGGATTCTAAGATTGCACAAACTAGAACATAATTAGTCACAACTCATAACATAAAATGATAAATGGTAAACCAAGGTTGTTAAGATCAGAATCCTATGTAGGATCGTTTTTGGGTTTGTAAGATCGGGATCCTACATAAGATCCCAATCTTAACAACCTTGGTTTTCGGGTAAAGAATTAGTCATAAATCATAACATAAAATGATAAACGGTAAACCAAGTTTTTGAAGATCGGGATCCTATGGAGGATGTTGTTTTCAACATGCTTCCACTATAGGAGAGGTTGCGTAGAAAAATGGATGCATTAAATCATGAAGTCAATAATATTACAGTTGGAAACCAAGGTTGTCATAATCGTGATCTTGATCGTTGGATCGTTGTAGAAACAATAAATAGATCGATAGATTCTATAAACAATAATGTGAATCAAATAACAAGAACAAAGATCAAAATAGTGTCGAATGCTTAGATTATCAAAACTCTAGAAGAGTTCAATGAGAACTTCTCTGTGAGAGCTAGGTAGGGCGATACAAAAATATTTAACCCTACGCATGCAATATATAGGCTAGACGGATAAGCACAAAACACGAGAATGGGCAAGCCCATCTTGATATAGACAAACATATACAATACCCATTTGACACAACACTTATAAGCCCAACAATCTCCCCCTTTGAGTCAAATAAGGAAGGAGTATCTTCATGGTTGTCTCTTCTCAACTTTAAACAACATGTCATCAGATTCCTAAGGGTATTCCTGACCATAATATACCACTTGATCATATTAGTAAAGCATGTTATATCAGCAGCATTGATTGCTTTGCAAGGTTCAGTTAGACCCATAATGTTGTTCAGAGCAGTGGTTGAGTATAAGTGCTTGTCAAGTAATAAAAACATCCTATTCTGAACATTTTAACCTTCCTTTTGCTAGTACACCACACTCCAATTTTATTTTCTGATTTTACCCAGCTTTAGCTTTCGGATATCCTTCGGTTGTTCTTCAAATTACACAAGTGCCTTTTTCTTCAAAACAAATGCTATTTCTATATGCATTTTTGCAACTTCATGAATATAACAAATAAACATCCTCTTCAAATGTTCAACAATCGGTTCATACTTCTGTTCATCCTTAGACAAAATAAGAAATAAAGAAATATAGTCGTTTGGATTCATGCACGGCAGATCAGCAAGAGAAAAGTCAACTTCAGTACGATTGGATCCTCGATAGCCTTTAACTTGACATTGATGAAGTTTTCAACCTGAACCGGTGCATAAACCTTTACAGTAACCATCTTCTATAAGTTCCAGGTTTGGAATTGCAGGTTTCCATACTTGAGATAGAATGAGAAGAGCATATGATTAATGCCATAGTCCGAAATTGGAGCTCTCTCAATTTTCTCAAAGTATCGGAATAGAAATGCCCTGGGAGTGACTGGAAAATCAAATTGAGAGTCAGCGGTATTATCTAGTTCAAAGGATACCAATGGCTCCAACTAGTGAATTCTTGGATCATCGAAAACCTCACTCTAAATTCTTTCCATGGTCCACGGTGGAAAAAGCGATTTGTGAGTTTTTAGAGTGACCTTAGCGACGTTAGCTTCAGCCTTCTTTTCTTCTAACTCCTTCTGAAGAAATAAAAGATGATCAAGTTCCTTGTCTCGCTTCTTTCTCACAAGCTTTTCACCTTCAAAGAGTTCTTCATCATCATCATCATCAATATTTTCTTTTCCTTTTGACCCGAAAGCTTCATTACACTTCTGGTCAACCTTCGGTTTTTGTTCATGATGCTCATCGGTATTTTTCTTAGGTTGTGGATCTTCTTTGTGGGTTTCGTCTTTATCTGCATTATCTCCACCTTGTTTCGGAATAGCGTCACTACCCGAAACACCTCTATTTGATTGAGCTTTGCAAAAACAGGCTTGAGTTTTCCCAAGAGATGCTGTCGAACCAAGAACGTAAGCATGGATAGAATCATGAGTTTCCAACCGCCTTTGCAAATACTGATTAATTTCCGAAATGCAGCTCTTGAACACCTTTTTCTCAGACTCTAAGTCATCTAGAAGTTTGTTGGTATAGTGTAACTTGAATGACAGATCCTTGGCTTTTTCAGTCTTCTCAGCTAATTTATACATGATAATGTTCTCTACGGCAAGATCTTTCTGAAGCTGCTTTATCTTCGAAACAATAGAGGTGTTGAGCTCGGAGTTGTCAACTTTGATTTCACCATGAACACGAGAAAGTGCTTCTCTCTCGGTTTTCAAAGTGGTACCGAGACTAGACATGACTTTATTGGCTGCTTCGGTATTCCGATCAGAAGAACTTCAGAATTCAGCCATAAATTTGGTAACCTCATCATGTAGTTTTTCGACTTTTCGGTCATTTCCCGAATAGTTTTCTCAGAAGCTTCAACTGCCTTTATGGATTCAGAAAGTGCTTTGTCATTCTCCTTGTTTAACGCCTCACTGTTGCTTGATGACACTTTTGTTGGATAAGGTGTCTAAGTCCATAACTATTTCTGGTATGTACTTGATCCGACCCGGGATGGTCCATTTGTGTTGCATGGCACCATGCAATTGGATAGACTAAATGATATAAATAACATGTGTGGTTTATTAATATATTATAAGTTCTAATATATTAATAGTAATATTTAATTATTTTTATCAAGAATTAATTTATAATTAATAAAGTGATCGAAAGATAACTAATTAAATATATGGGTTGATTATGTAAATCATCCATAACTTGAATAGTGGGCTAAGAGGCTCCATGGATTATCAAGTTGGGTTAAACCCATAGGATGCTCCATGGATGCTCCATGGGAGTTACAAACCAATGGGTCATGGAAATGAAGAGCCATGACACATTAGGGTTTACATGGTGTAACCCTAGATGTGTCAACACTATATAATGAACTCATTCTCCACTAAAATCGGCTACACTAAGAAACAAGAGCGTTAGGCTGATTTTTAGAGTGTTTGTATTCTCTCAAAAGTCATTCCAAAAGCATTTGTTGTTGTGTGAAGCATTTGAGGCATCACACTTGGGGTGCTAGGCCCACAAGGTTTCAAGGATCATAATCAACAACAAGGTAAGTTATTCTATCTTTCATTCAAGTTAAAAATGTTCCCCATGTATGTTAAATAGGAATATAACATTGAAATTCAACTTTGCATGATAATTAGACAAACGTATATCCAAGCTATTAGGGTTGCATGTACACTTCGGAAGTGTTAGAATGCTCAAAACCCATCAGTGGTATCAGAGCATAGGCTTGTTTGTTTGTTATTTGTGCAAAATTGTATTAAAAAATCGAAACTGCTTGTTGTCTGATCAGTGAACTCGCCGAGTCCATGGGGGGACTCGGCGAGTTCAAGTGAATATTCATCCTACTCGTCGAGTAGGTTCATACACTCGACGAGTAAGAGGCCCTGACAGCAGATTTTCGACTTTTGTTGCTAGAAATGGACTAGAAACATTACCCTAAACTGTTTTGGTTCTTGAAAACTAGTTTTAGATGGTATAATGTTTATGCTAATCCATTTACAATGGCAATTATCAAAATTACATGTTTTTAAGTGTAATTTTTTGATTCTTGAAATGTTCATATTCATGTTCTTGAACTTATGAAGATTAGATGATCATAGGAATTGCTTGTAACCTTCATGGTAGTTTAATTCATTATCATAATGTGTTTTAATGGAGTCCATAACTTGTCCTCAAGTTATGAAAAACCAAAAGTCACACTTTTATTAAAGCCACTAAAAGAACACAAGAGTTATAAAAAATGAAGAGTCTTCATTTTTATTACTTAATTAATTCATAAGTTATAAGAAATGAAAAGTTTTGAAAGCTTACAAAACTTGCCCTCAAGTTTTGGAACAAGTAAAGTCTTGATTAAAACTTTAGTTCCAACCCTTAGAATTTTAAAAGTTAAAATTCAACCCTTATACTTTATAATATTATAAGTTTATATATATATATATATATATATATATATATGTGTGTGTGTGTGTGTATATATATATATATATATGTATATATATATATATATGTATATATATATATAAGATCAAGTCGTCTTACCGCTAGTACGCCTCATTCAACAAGTCGGTCTATAAGGGGGGTATAAGGTTTTTTCCTATAAAATGGCAACTTAATGGGTGTCCACTCTCACCCACCGCTTCCTTGATCGATGGAGGATCGTTAGCCGAATGGGTAAGACAAGGACTTATAAATTCTCATTAAAAGTATGATGAATATTATAAAGTAACTAAATACTTTTATTAAATTCCCAATCTTAGTTACTTTAGGAAAAATGTGAATAAGGTGCTAATCCATGAAATTACACTTTACACTTTGTTTAAGTCGTTGATGGAGCGTGTGTGGTTAACCGGCACACTAACTTGGACTTAACAAGGTAGGTAAAGGGTGACTTAAGGTTTATAATAGTATTGGTGGAGCATGTGTGATTTACCGGCACATCGATTAAGTTATAAACTTTAAGGGTACCAAGTAATTTGCATGGTTACTTCACACCTCGTTTTGTGATCCTCGGTATCCTAGTCACAAAACTCGGAGGGCACACTCGAGATTGAAACATGCCTTTGAAAAGTTCATTGAATCTCAAAAGAATCTAGGAATTTCTAAGAACCAATTAAAAACGTAATAATTATATTTCGTTTTTCATGGTGGAAATTAGTGAATCATCATTCACCTACCTTTCAAATATGTTATAGCTTGGATTACGGCATACCACTTCTAAGTTATAATATATTGTGATTGGATCCTAGCCTTAATATTACATTTGGGTGTTTTATTAAGGACTCTCTTAATATCTAATTTAATCTTGTTCTCTTCATTCAGATGTCTTCAAACAACGCTGCTTCTGGCTCTAATCCTAATGGCTCCTTTACCCTTATGAACTTGTGTGGGAAAGTCACTTTTGATGGATGCAACTTCAATGAATGGATCAAAAACATCAAGATGATTACCCGCTACGAGGACAAAGAATATGTCCTCGACAAGGAGCTTAAGGAGATTGATGAGACCACTACAACTCCCCAGGAGATCACTGACTTCCAGACACATGAAAGGGATGCTACAAAAGTGGCATGCATTATGTTGGCCACCATGACAGCGGAACTCCAAAAGTCCTATGAGGACTTCTACCATTTTGAAATGCACCAAGATCTGATGGAAAGATACCATCAAAGTTCACGACAAGAGGGGTATGAAATCATTTACTCCATGATAACAACCATGATGAAGGACGGGGAATCCATCACGAGCCACATGCAAAAAATGCAAAGGTATGTGTATCGGTTGTTGAAGCTTAATGTGAACTTCCCTGAGGAGCTTGCAATAGATATCATTTTGCACTCCTTACCATCGTGCTATGATCAATTCTGCATGACATATCACATGAATAAGGAAGAGGTCACACTCAGCAAACTTCAGGGACTCCTTAAGACCGCAGAAATAGGTCTTAAGGGTAAGTCGGTTGTTAACACTCCTACTCCAAACTCCGCCCTTGTCTTGGCAATCGGGAAAGGTAGAGGGAAGAAGAGAAAGAGCTCTTCAAAGGGTACCAAGGCTAGGACCCTTGATGGCTCTTCTTCAAGTAGAACCAAGAAAGGTTTCGTCACTCCTTCTTCTGACCCAAAAGAGGCTGAATGCTTCTATTGCCATGAAAAATCACATTGAAAGCGGAATTGCCCAAAATACCAGCAAGATGTGAAGGATGGGAAAGTTAAACCTAACCATGCATGTATTTACACTATCTTATCTAATAACTCACCCCATTCTAACTCTTGGGTCCTTGATACCAGTTGTTGTATTCATATATGTTCTGATTTGTAGGGACTAAGAAGAAGTGAGAATGTGGAGCATGGAAGAATAAACTTAATCATGGGGAATACGAAAGCTTTACTTGTCACCAAGATTGGAGTGTATACTTTATCGCTAAGTAGTGGGTTTAATTTAGATTTGAATAAATGTTGTTATTCACCAGAAATAGCAAGAAACATTATTTCCTTTTATGCATTGGATAAACAAGGTTTTATCTTTTCATTTGATAATGATGTTGGTTCGATTAATGCTTTCTTAATAATGTTGTTTATTTTAAAGCATTACCTTGTGATGGTGTGTATGAAACTGTATATGTGGTTGATAACTTAGGAAATAATGTATTGTGTATTGATTCTATTAATGATAATAACTTGGATAAAGCGTCATTATGGCATTGTCGTCTTGGATATATAAGAAAGAAACGCATAGGCCAACTCCAAAAGGATGGAGTCTTGGAGTTATTTGACCTAAGGTCAGATGATAGTTGCGAATCATGCATACTTGGAAAAAACGACAAAGTCACCCTTCACAGGTTCTTATGAGAAGGGTGAAGGTTTGTTGGATCTCGTACACACGGATGTGTGTGGACCCTTCAAACATGCCACAAGGGATGCTAATTGTTATTATTTGACTTTTACTGATGATTACAGTAGATATGGATATGTCTACTTAATCAAGCATAAGTCAAAGACTTTTGAAAGGTTTCAAGACTTTAAACAGGAAGTCGAGAATCAATTGGGCAGGAACATTAAGATGCTTCGATCCGATCGAGGTGGTGAGTATCTTAGTTCAGAGTTCCTCAACTATCTTAGGGAATGTGGGATTATCTCACAATTGAAACCTCCCAGGACACCACAGTTGAATGGTGTGGCTAAGAGGCGTAATCAAACCTTGTTGGACATGGTTCTTTCCACGATGAGTCGAGCTTCGCTACCAATCTCGTTTTGGGGGTATGCCTTAAAGACTACCGCCCATATCCTTAATCTGGTCCCTACGAAGAAAGTTGCCAAAACTCCTCATGAGATGTGGACTGGTAAAGTACCCAAACTAGACTACATCAAGATTTGGGGTTGCAAGGCTTTTGTGAGACGCAAGACTCATGATAAGCTTGAACCTCGAAGCGAGAGGTGTATTTTCATCGGCTACCCACAGAAATCCTTTTGTTACCTCTTGTACAGACCTAGTGAAAATGTGGTCTTTAAATCTAGGAGGGTTGTCTTGAGAGATAGAGAGAGAGAGAGAGAGAGAGAGAGAGAGAGTTCATAAGTCAAGGAAAAAGTGCGAGGTAAGTTGACCTTGAAGAAATTCAAGAGTCAAGTGGTGAAGGAACTTCAAATCCTAGCACTCAACTTGAGGAGGAAACTCCTGTTGAGCCAATTGAGAAGTCTGTACCTCTGAGGCGTTCCACAAGGGTTAGGAATGCACTTGAGCATTACTATGGATTCCATATTACTGCGTAAGGTAATACGCTTATCAGTGATGAGACACTGATAGGTCTAGATGAACCTAACAGTTACACGGAATCCATGGTAGGCCTGAGTCAGCCAAATGGAAAGAGGCAATGGACAGCGAGATACAGTCCATGTATGACAATCAAGTTTGGAACTTGGTTGAGAATGTACCAGGTCGTAAGATTGTAGGGTGCAAATGGATCTTCCAGAAGAAGACCAACATGTATGGTAATGTACACACTTATAAGGCACGACTGGTTGCAAAGGGTTTCTCACAAACTCCGGTAGTTGATTATGATGAGACTTTTTCTCCAGTGGCCAAGATTAAGTCTATTAGGGTTTTGTTAGCCATAGCTGCATTCCATGACTATGAAATATGGCAAATGGATGTCAAAACCGCTTTCCTTAATGGAAAGTTGGTTGAGGATGTTTACATGAGTCAGCCAGAGGGTTTTGTCAATACAGAGTACCCTAATAGAGTGTGTAAGCTTGAGAAATCCATTTATAGATTAAAGCAAGCACCTCGCAAATGGAATCTTTGCTTTGATGAGAAAGTCAAAGAGTTTGGCTTTTCTAGGAGTGATGATGAATCTTGTGTGTATGTCAAAGCTAGTGGGAGTATAGTTAGCTTTTTGGTATTGTATGTGGATGACATACTACTCATAGGAAATGACATCCCACCTCTGCAGGAAGTTAAATCCTGGCTTGGGAAGTGTTTCTCTATGAAGGGCCTAGGAGAAGCCACCTATATTCTAGGGATAAGGATCTTGAGAGACCGGAGTAAAAGACTAATTGGACTTAGTCAAAGTACCTACTTGGATAAGGTGCTAAAGAGATTCGGCATGCAGGACTCCAAGAAAGGAGAGTTACCCATCCAGAGTAACGCCAGATTGAGTAAGACACAAAGCCCTAGTACTGAGGTTGAGATAGCATAAATGAGTCGAATACCTTATGCGTCGGCTTTAAGATCGGTCATGTATTCTATGACGTGTACTCGACCTGATGTAGCCTTTGCCTTGAGCATGGTTAGCAAGTATCAGGGGAACCCTGACAAGGCACACTGGACTGCAGTAAAGAATATCCTCAAGTACCTACGGAGGACTAAGGACTGGTTCCTTACCCTTGGTGGGAGTCACGACTTGAGAGTTGTAGGGTATAGTGATGCTAGCATTCAGACTAATAGGGATAATTTCCGCTCTCAGTTAGGCTGGGTCTTTACCTTAAACGGAGGAGCAATTTCTTGGAAGAGTTCCAAGCAAGAGACAGTGGCTGATTCAACTTGCGAATCAGAGTATATAGCAGCTAGCAAGGTAGCAAAGGAGGCGATATGGCTGTAGAATTTCATTGGAGACCTTGGAGTTGTACCAGCTATTAAGGAGCCAATGGAAATTTTCTATGATAGTGAAAGTGCAGTTGCCTTAGCCAAGGAACCAAGGGATCACGGGAGATCTAGACACATCGATAGAAAATACCATTTCATCAGACATCGAATAGAAGAAGAACTCCTCGTGACAAAGAGGGTATCATCGTATGAGAATCTGGCAGATCCCCTCACGAAGGGACTGACTCCGGTTAAACATCTCCATCATGCTCGGAGCATAGGGCTGAATGATGATATTAGATTTAGTAGTTAGATGACCTTGAAAACTTTAAGTGTAATTGGCATTAGATGATGAATAAAAGGTGTTTTATTTATGAGTAAAATGTTGCTATCTCTTGTCGATCGTTTACTATATTTCTTTTGCATGTTTTGACTTCTAGAATAATTATGTTTGGTATATCATATTATTCGAACCCCCACAGTCGGTCATATGCCGGAAGTAGGTATGAATTAAGACTGTCATGATTGGTTGCATAGGTCTAAGTTGTTGGACATAGCTACAACAATCATGAGTGCTCATAAGTTCTGAGCATTGGACTCAACCCACGCTCACTAGAATCACTTCATGGAATTTATCTCGAGTGAATGTGAGATGGTAATATCATATAAGTCTTCAAACCTAGAGATATGATTTGTTACTTATGAGTTGGTTATGCATTGATTGTACGAAAACGCATTAGTAACTCGATGTTATAAAACGTGCCTTTGTGTATAATTCAATGAGTAGTAGAACAAACATATGAGTCGAAGTTTATCTGTTCCTTCTTGGATTAGAAGCTGATATCTGGGCCCCTCGATGATTTTGTTTTGACCTATGTACCGGGCCCGGTCAGAACTAAGTTGATGTGTTCAATCAAGTTCTTTATCAAACAAATCGGAAATCGGGAAACAAACTATTGTACAATAAGTAAGACATTATTCCATGTATTTGTACGGCTGATATCTAGAACAGAGGATTATATGATCACTTATCTTAAATGGCGTATCATCAACTTCTCAGTTCCGAAAGACCTTGAAAGAGCTACGATTGTTGATCGGTTCCTGAAGTCATACTTGAAGTTATAGTTATTAGACTTATCTAAGTGGGAGACTGTTGGATAAGGTGTCTAAGTCAATAACTATTTATGGTATGTACTTGACCCGACCTGACATGGTCCATTTGGGTTGCATGGCACCATGCAATTGGATAGACTAAATGAGAGAAATAACACTTGTGGTTTATCAATATATTATAAGTTCTAATATATTAATATTATTATTTAATTAGTTTGATCAAGATTTAATTTAGAATTAATTAAGTGATCAAAAGATAACTAATTAAATATATGGGTTGATTATGTAAATCATCCATAACTTGTATAGTGGGCTAAGAGGCTCCATGGATTATCAAGTTGGGTTAAACCCATAGGATGCTCCATGGGAGTTCCAAACCCATGGGTCATGGAAGTGAAGAAACATGACACATTAGGGTTTACATGGTGTAACCCTAGTTGTGTCAACACTATATAAGGAACTCATTCTCCATCAAAATTGGCTACACTAAGAAAAAAGAAGGCTAGGCCGATTTTTAAAGTGTTTGTATTCTCCCAAAAGTCATTCCAAAAGCATTTGGTGTTGTGTGAAGCATTTGAGGCATCACACTTGGGGTGCTAGGCTCACAGGGTTTCAAGGACCATAACCAACAACAAGGTAAGTTATTCTAACTTTCATTCAAGTTAAAGATGTTCCCCATGTATGCTAGATAGGAATATAACCTTGGAATTCAACTTTGCATGATAACTAGACAAACATAGATCCAAGGTTATTAGGGTTGCATATACACTTAGGAAGTGTTAGAATGCTCAAAACCCATCAACTTTAGCATATACTCAAAGTTGAACGAAGATTTTGAAGACTCCAGAATTGAATCCAACTTATCATTGAGTTGTTTGAATTGTCGTTTGGTAATTGGGGCTTCGTCATCATCGCTTGCTTGATTAACAGTAAAGGGGCTAAGATAAAATATTGGAAATTTTCCTGATCATCATTAAACATGATATCTGGATCATCCTCACGGAATGGAGAGGATAAAGAATTACCTTGACCCAAAGTGACACCTATGTTGACATCAACCCCTATATCAGATATGTTGACTTTAGGTGCACTGGAAATACTTGTAGATGTATTAGAAGTCGATAATGAAAAGATTGGGGTGGAGAGAGGAGCATACATCTGTGGAAGAGAAACACCCACATAAATCTTTGGTGGTAGTGGAGCAATTGTGATCAGAATGTTAGTATTGATCAGAGAGTAGGGTGGAGTGTTCATTTGAAAGAATGTAGAAAGGGGCATAGAAGAAGTGGGTGGAGTGGATACCTATGGAATTGGTGGGGTAGTTCATGGTATTGGATTAGTGTCTAAGTCCATAACTATTTTGGTAAGTACTTGACCCGATGGTGCATGGTCCTTTTGGGTTGCCTTCACCAAAGCAACTTGATTGGAGAAATAAATAGAAAGAGAGGTTACTATGATTTATTAATATGTTATAAGAATAATATATTAATAGGAGAAATCATATTTGTTTAATTAATATTGGTCAATAATTAATTAAGAATTAATTTTGTGATCAAGTGTAATTAATTAAACTAGAGGGGCTGAATTGTAATTATGTGATAGTTACAAAATAAGGTAAGGATTATCCTAAGTATAGGATGGACGAATTTAAGGTGGTAATGCCTTAGAATTCGACTATGATAAGGATCCAAGGATTATCTTATGGGTTGCTTGGTAAGCAAGCAACTAGATAAGGATAATGACTGAAATCCTTTCTGTACACCTATATAAACCCCCTTGGCACATGATTTCGTGTAAGACCTTCCCTAAGGGTTCTAGGGACGAATTTGATACTTCCCCTCTCTTATTATATCTTCTCCATTTGCTCTTGGTGTTTGTAAGCCATTAGAGGAGTGACACTTGTGACTCTAAGCCTTCCAAAGTCAATACAAGGAGATTTGGGATTGTTATTGCTACATAACAATCAAGGTATGATCTTAAACCTAATTACATATTAATATGATTACTTGTATGACAGAACTAGGGTTTATAGTCTTGGATAACTTGCATGTACAATAGAGAAACGTAGATCCAAGCTTTAGGGTTTGTATGAGCACATAGAATGTATTATGACCAAAACCCATCAGTGGTATCAGAGCCTAGCTTGGTTTCAATTGTATTGATGCATTACATGTTCAAAAATTTTGTTTTTTGGTGTTTTGGAGGCTGGACTCGCCGAGTCCATGCAGACTTGACGAGTCCAAGCCTGACTCGATGAGTAAACTCGTCAGATGAAGGGTATCTCGGGTTTTCTTGTTGTTTTTGCTTATGGATAGTTACCTTATCATGTTAGATCAATATTAATCCGATTATATGATATATTTGACTATAATTTTGATCTAATTGAAGATATTTATCAATTAATAAGATAATTGTTTCCTTATGTGATAATTGATTAATTATTTTGAGTAAATTGATAAATTGTTTTGCAAGAAATCGTTAAATAAATCAAATATCGATAATTATGTGATTAAATGTTAATTTCAATTATTTGTTATTTGATCCTTGTTGTTATGAAAAGTTTCATATTTTCCCCTTTAGGTTTTATAGTTTAAATTTGAACCTAAAAGTTTTGAAGTTTTGAAATTTAAATAGTTAAAACCCTAATGTTATGAAAAAGGTTTCAAAACTTGCCCTCAAGTTTTGGAATTTGAATTTTAATTAATTGTTTAATTGTGATATATATTTAAATTCTAAACCCTAATGTTTTGAAATGTTTCAAAACTTGCCCTCAAGTTTTGAAATTTAAAAGTTGATTAAAAGTTTAATTAGGAATGTTAAATTCTAAAACCCTAGTAATGTTTTGAAAAGTTCAAATCACACCCTTATGGTTTTATTAATTAATTAAGGTGTATAATTAAAAGAATTTTAATAAATCCATAAAAGTTTAGGTTTACAATTTAATTGAATTAAAAGTATAATTGTTAAATTTGATCACCTAATATTTTGAAAGTGTAAAATGCACCCTATAATATATATAACATTAAAAGTCTAACATTATATATATATATATATATATATATATATATATATATATATATATATATATATATATATATGAGTAAAAGTCAGTCTTACCGTTAGTAGGCCTCATTCACGAAGCTGGTCTATAAGGGGTGTTTAAGGAAATTGTCTATAATATGGCGATTGAATGGGTATCCACTCTTACCCACCGCACTCTTGACTAGTGGAGGGTCGTTAGCCGAACGGGTAGGATAGGACGAAACCTTCCATTATAAGTATAATGAAATACAAAAGTAACTAAATGTTTTTACAAATTCCCAATCTTAGTTACTTAGGCAAAGTGAATTGATGCAATTCCATGAAATTACACTTTGTGCCCTTGCGAAGATGTTAGTGGAGCGTGTGTGGTTTATCGGCACACTAAATGGTTCTAAGCAAAGGTAGCAAAGGGTGACTCAATGTTTGTCATAGTTCGGTGGAGCGTGTGTGATTTACCGGCACATCGAATAGGTGACTGTAACATGTGAGGGCACCATGTAAGTTTTCATGGTTATTCACACCCGCTTTGTGATCCTCAGCATCTCAATCACAAACAAGAGGGGCATATCGAGATTTAAACATGCCATTGAAATGGTCAATGAATCTCAAAGGATCTAGGAGTTTTTATAGATTTAAAACTTAAAATTTCTTTTTCGTTTTTCATGGTGGAAATTAGTGAATCATCATTCACTTACCTTCAAATATTCTGCAACTAGATTACGGCATCCCTTTTCTAGGTTGTAGCATATTGTGTTGGGTCCTAGCCTTAGTATCTCATTTGGGTGATTTACTAAGGACTCAATCAACTAACTTGAATTTGTTTCTCCCATTTTGTATATGTCAAAGTTCGACAACCATGGTCTTCCCAAATCCCATGGAACAAGTATTCCACATGAAGATGGTATTCCACGATTCGATCAAGGAACAAGAAATCATGCTTCACTTCCTCTACCTCCTCCAATTGTTCTCCCTAACCCACAAGATCGAAGAATTGAAAGGTTCAATATCACTAAGGCCCTATTGGAAATGAAACATGAAGATGGTAAATCCGTGTGTGCCCACATTCTAGGAATGAAATCACACATCAATAGGTTGATTATGTTGGGTGTGTCATTTCCCAATGAGTTGGCTGTGAACTGGGTTTTGCAATCACTCCCTGAATCATATAATCAGTTCAAAAGAAAGTATTATATGATAGATCATGACGACAACCTCATTGACCTAACTTACATACTCATTGCTGCTGAATCAGAAATGATTTGGCGAAGCAATGGAGCATATTTGTTGGGAAAGTCAATCGACCATGCTTCCGAGGACGTTCTAGGAGAACCGGCCTGCGTTTGCTGCCAAGAGAAAGGGCGTTGGATAGAAGTCTGCCCCAAGAGCCTGAAAATTCCAAAGATGGGAGAGTCAAAAAGTATGATTGCGCTTCAGGTAAAATCCACTATCTAACTTCGTTAAGTTCCTATTCATTGATTCAAATACATGATGTGATAAGATTGCATTTGAATGTTTTGCAGGATCGGTGAAAAGAAAGGAAGCTTGGTGAAAGAGCAAGATGAATCTAATCACAAGAAATGGATCTTGATCGCATGGACTTGAAGATTAGATTTTGAGCTTAGATAGTTATAATAGAGTTGTTAGAAATTTTCATTTTGACATACATAGTTTTCAATGGATTTTGCATTGTAAGGACAAATGTTTTCCGCTGCTTTTATAAATAAAATAAATTTTGGTTTGACTTATTTATTTGTTTACTTCCTTGCAATGAAATCGTTATGAAAATTGATGTTTGAATATTTTTTTTCAACAAATGGATATGATTCTTATGGAAAAAGTCGAGAATTTACCAAATAGGGAGAGTTTCTCATCACCCAAATTTCAATTGGACAGAAATTTGGAGTCAGGCAACTTGGTTGCATGATGAATGAGAAACTTCGTATTTGGAAATTAGACTAATTCGTTGACAAAGTGTCAAGTGAAAGGAATAGGAGATCGAGCACACAAAGTTGTGTGTTGATCAAGTCCACCATAAGAATAACAAAGATATTCGTCATAATTTACTAAAGGTTTAGTAAATATGATTATACTCATAAGATTGAGTGTAGTTCTGAATTGATTGAAAAAGTTTAAATCAAAAGCAAAACAAATAAAAATCAAGTAGGCAGAAAGATAAAAGTTTCTCCATTCTAAGAAGAAGGGAGAGTACCTCTTATGCTTTATGATAGATCTTTATGATTAAGAACCATATCTCAATTGATCCTCTAAGTGAGTCTTAGTACAATTGTATGTTTAAGAAGAGGAATCAAGAATTGAAGAAATGGTTAAATCAAAAGGTTAATCATACTTCGTTCCAATAACAAGTCTTAAAGTTAAGATTTTGACAATGAGTGAAAAGTATTAAGAAGGTTTATAACATTCATCAAATATGGAAAGTTGTGATGTCTTGGATAAGACAAAGGCCAACTAGGACCAATTTATGAAGTGTTTTGATAAAAACTACACTAACTCTTGAATATTTGTTTTGTCAAGAAATGGTTATTCACAAGAGAATCTTATATGTCAAGGAGTCAGTGGGAGTCTTAATGGTCTTGAAAGGTTTCAAGAACAAATCAAATAAACCTTATCGATCATCACTAGCACACGAGTTGAGGTTTACAACCTATCGTGTTGACAATATTTTGATTCTGTGCTATTCCAATTGAGTTAATTATGCATGTGAGTCCTATGAGTTCTTATTTTGAACGCATAAAAGACAAAGCACCTTAATCAATGGAAGGTACATTGATAGGAAAATGTGAGCTGCTTAACTACTTGGAAGACGTGGTGGGCAGCTGTGCTACCATAAGGCAAGAAATCAAGATTAAGAAAGTTCGGTCCATATGAGTTTGAATTTGCGTAAACTTTGGTTTTAACAAATTCACATGGATAGGAACACATACACCGTTTAAATCTAAGTGTCATAAGATTTCCTCCTTCATGAAAATGATTGTGAGGAAATGCTTTCACTAAGAAAGATTTTAAAGGGATAGTGATTGTAAAATTGCATTCTCAAATTCGATTATGGTTACGGTATCCCTTTCCATGATTTGAGTTGTGAGGTTTAGAAATTAGTATTAATTGTTTAGAAACACATATGAACTATCTAAGGCAAAGGTGTATAAGTTCAAGGAGCTTTGATAAAGGATTATCAAAGTACTAAGTATTAGAAACATGGACTTAAGAAAATCAATAGGTATTGATTTTCTGAAAGTTAAGATGTTTATGAATACATGTCGAAGCTAGTGGGAGCATAAGTGTTATGTTTTTATAGTAATCATCATGATAGTGGGAGCATAAAAGTTATGATTGTATGATTATTATGGAAAGTTTTGCAAGTTGGCAATATTAATTATAGAAAACAAGAGTTATACCTTGCAAAGTCGTAAGGGTTGTAAAATTGTTTTGCTATAATTAATGGGAGAGAATATTATGTTTCATTTCAAATCTAAAGGCTTAGGTTGAGAAATGTTAATAAATTAAGTCAAAGATACATAGTGTGTTCTTAAAATTTCGATTATGATTACGACATTCCTCTTCACAATTCGAATTTTGAGAACATAGCAAATAAAACATTATGCATTGTGTCCCATACGCTTCGGGTATAGGATCGATTGCAAATGCTTTAATGTTTGACCATTCTAAAATTTTCCAAATGTCTAGCGCATTTAGAGGGAAAAGGGACTAGGATCGGTTTTGACTAAAATAATTAAACAACTATCAAAGGACAATCCAAAGTTTGACGAGGATTGGTTGCTTGTGAGTAGTTGGAAGCATGGTATTGGATGGACCATATCGACATCATTACGAATAGATAAGATTCTATTAAGAATGATTTTTCATATGGAAAATATGGAAGCGTGTCCATATTGGGAATTGAATATTGAAAATCTATGTCTAGATTAGAAACTTTTATGCAAAAGGATGTTCAAAGGAATGTACTTTGAGTGAGAGACATCATATCTAAGGAATTGTCTTGTAACAATCTCCGATAAAAGACTTTGTAATTTCATTGGCAATAGTCTTTGTGACTTTGGTTAGTGATATTACGAAAGAATCATTGCATAGAATGTTAGAATCTAGCATATTCTATAAGTAGCAAGAATTTGATATTCTTTCACTTATGAAAAAGGATTTGGAGTTGTGAAATGAGAATGATTGGAAATGTGTTCAATTTGATCTATTTCACAAAGTAAGAACCGTATGTAAACATTGCGTGCATGCTAAGAGCATGGGAAAAGTGTAATAATTCAAGTAAGAAGTTGATTACCCGAAACGACAAATAATGAGTAATCGATATGGTGATAAATAAAAGGAGTTTTATTTATACTCAAAGTTTTGAGGCCATATGGGATTAGTATTATTCTTGTGTTTCACTTTGCATGTTTTGACTTCCTGAATAATTTAATTGGTTTAGAACAATCAAATTATTCAACGAGCCACAGTCGTTCATATGTTGGAAGTAGATATGAATGAAGACTATCGTGAATTGGTGTGTGGATTGTCTAAAAGAGTATTAGACATAAGTAAATGTTTGCTGCAACGTTCATGAGTGCTTATGAATATGAATTTGAGCATTGGATTAAACCCACGCTCACTTGGATCACTCCATGAATTGTATCACGAGTGATTGGTGAGACGATAACATCTTATATTCTTGAAACCGAGATGTGTGAGTTGTATCTTGCAAATTGGTTGCACGTTGATAATATGTAAACGTACTAGTAACTTGGTGTTATAAAACATATTGTTTTGTGTGATTTGGTTAGTGAGTGCAAGCAAGCATTGTATCAAAGTTTATCCGTTCCTTTTATTCAAAGTAGAATAAAAGCGATATCTTTGGGCCCCTCGATGATTTAGTGATGACAAACGCAAATGCTCGGCCGGGCTAGGGCTAATTTGATTTGTTCAATTAGTCAGTCATCATAAATCGGGAATCGAAAAATAGTACAAAGAGAATGATTAGAAATCATATCTCATACGATATCTAGAATGGAGGAATAAATAATCCCTTATCTAAGGACACGCGTATCTGATATGATCAGAGTTAACAGTGGCTTTGGAAAGCTACGATTGCAGATCAGGATCTGAAGTCATACGCAGAATAGTTATTAGACTTATCCAAGTAGGAGACTGTTGGATTAGTGTCTAAGTCCATAACTATTTTGGTAAGTACTTGACCCGATGGTGCATGGTCCTTTTGGGTTGTCTTCACCAAAGCAACTTGATTGGAGAAATAAATAGAGAGAGAGGTTATTATGATTTATTAATATGTTATAAGAATAATATATTAATAGGAGAAATCATATTTGTTTAATTAATATTGGTCAATAATTAATTAAGAATTAATTTTGTGATCAAGTGTAATTAATTAAACTAGAGGGGCTGAATTGTAATTATGTGATAGTTACAAAATAAGGTAAGGATTATCCTAAGTATAGGATGGACGAATTTAAGGTGATAATGCCTTAGAATTCGACTATGATAAGGATCCAAGGATTATCTTATGGGTTGCTTGGTAAGCAAGCAACTAGATAAGGATAATGATTGAAACCCTATCTGTACACCTATATAAACCCCCTTGGCACATGATTTCGTGTAAGACCTTCCCTAAGGGTTCTAGGGACGAATTTGATACCTCCCCTTTCTTCTTATATCTTCTCCATTTTCTCTTGGTGTTTGTAAGCCATTAGAGGAGTGACACTTGTGACTCTAAGCCTTCCAAAGTCAACACAAGGAGATTTGGGATTGTTATTGCTACATAACAATCCAAGTATGATCTTAAACCTAATTACATATTAATATGATTACTTGCATGCTAGAACTAGGGTTTATAGTCTTGGATAACTTGCATGTGCAATAGAGAAACCTAGATCCAAGCTTTAGGGTTTGTATGAGCACATAGAATGTCTTATGACCAAAACCCATCAGATGGTTCCGAAGTCGCAGCTGTGTTTTCAACTTCATGTTGAACGGTATCATCCCTTCAGAAATATGAAATCGTTCGGGATTTCGAGTCCTCCTGAACGACTGGAGAGGGAGATCTTGGTTTGCAAGCCTGCTTCTTGGTCTTCTTCTTTGGAGTTTTGACCACTTCTGAATTACCAGCTTTTCCTTTTCTTTTTGCTCCCCTTTTTGGTTTGTTAGCCTCCTAAATCGCATTTCACATTTCTTCAGTCATAGGGCAAGCACCAGAAGGAGGTAACATCCGATATTCATTAAGAATCACATTGTCTTGAAGCACCTTTGCGAACATGACCTCCGGAATTGAGCCAATAAAAGTAAACTAGCTCGGGTCAGACATCATAATTGTCGACGTCTGTAGAATCGGAATAGAAACAACAATATAATCATCTGTCAAAGGAACCTCGAAGTGAACCAGGGCTCGTTTGACAATGATCGACCAGAAACGAGCGTAGGATATCTCAGTATTATGAGTGGCAGAGGCAGTGTTTTGAATGAGTTGTGCCCAGAGAATAGAACCATAATCCAAGTTGATGTCATGATAAAGACCATATATAATGGTATAAAAGAGCCTACTAGTTCTGTCAGGACCAGCAACTCGTTCAGAGAAGATCTTGAACAACAACGTAAACAGACCATTCTACATTTGAGGGAGATTGGGCTTCTTGAACTTGGATAGCAGTGAAAGATCCCTAATGTAGCCCATTTGGTAAAACATATCGATTAGAGAAATGGAGAAAATCGAATCAGGATCAACAAGACCGTCAGATTAACCAAACCCTAGTATTCTGTAGAAAAGATCTTTGGTAATAGAGATCTTACATGAAGCAACCTCAAAGGTAATCACATCATTAGCTTGGATGAAAGAAGTAGAGGAATACGCATTCGAAAGATGGATGAGAGGAATGGATTCTGCCATGGTCAAAGCTTGAGCCAGTGGCGAGAAACGCAAGCACTCCACCATCGGCCTTAGGGCTTCATTGTAGCGTGAGGCGGTGAGATCGAGAATCATATTTTGACCAGGCTTCACGTTTAGCATGACCATAGAGGTCGATTGATAAGAAAACGACGCAGTTTTAGATGAACCAGCCATGGTAGCATTGTGGACGACGATGAACAATAGAGAGAAAGGGGTTTTTCTGTGAGAGTATTGATAAATTTGTGAGCGGTGAGAGAAACCAAACCGTCAAAACCCTTTTTATACATCTGTAATAAGTGGAGAGAGAAAATTTTGTCGTTTGACGTTCCCATATCCTTATAAATCTGCCTTGAATATCGTGACAGTTGTATGTGTCAGGCGGCATTGTAACTGACACGCGTGATGTCAAGGATTTTGAAATAAGACACGCCTGATTAAACCCTTATCCCCAAGAAAATCGCCTTTTTCAATTTTGACTCATTCAGAATTGAATGCCAATACACCATAACCTGTTGTTTAAATAACAGTTATCAACAGGAATTAGAACCAGAGTTGGAAAAAATCATAAAGATTTTTGTTCAAGAGTGTGCCAAAGAATAAGAAATAAAGAAAATTATATTTGTGGGATTCCGTGATGTTAAATAAAATTGACACAAAAGCAGATGGATCTTAGGCAATGATCTCTTCCTTCTGAGTCAAGAGAGACTCTTAAGTGCTTGTGTGGTTTCCCGTTGTATTACGATCATCTATTTGTTAAGAAATAGTGACAGCCTTCTTTTGAGTAGGCTTCAAGGGTGGCTTTAGCTTCAACCAAAATTCGAAACTGAATATAAGTCTGAAAGTCTGGAAGAAGTACTTGTTTGATAAATGTTGCCATAATAACAAGTAAGCTTTGAATCTATTTTAAGTGGCAGAAAATTCTGAAAATCTCAAGAAAAATAAAAAATTGGATTTTTTGGGAAGAAAAGTCTTGGGTCAAGAGCTTTTCATAAAGATCACTCAAAAATTAAAAAAAGAAAAAAAGATTTCATACTGTGAAATGTACAAACCATAAAGGTTTTAATCATCAATTCATTGGTGAAAATATCTAGAACATATTAATTGTTCACCGTCAATTCAAAAATAGGTTTTGGATTTTGGGTTCACTCAAATCGTGGTGATAACGATTTTAAGATCATAAACACAGATGTTGTGTAACCATAAACATCATTGGTAATTATTGAGAGTCTCAAGGGTTATGTTTGTGAATGCAAAATCGATGGAGAAATGTTGGAGATGGTTCCGAAGAGTAAAATGTACCTCTTCTATAAAAGAATGGCAAAGCAGTCAACTCTTAACTCATTGTGATAAGAGTAAGGTAGTTAAATGACATATGTGAATATCAGCCCGATTGGGAAGAAAAAATCATAATGAAAGTTTCATTAACGCTTTAAACATAGAGTCTCAGAGGCTTGGGGCAACATCCCTAGACCCCAGTCCACCGCGTAGCTAACGTCTAGCGTTTTCTGCAACCTTGTAATCGATAGAAATGATCAAGACGACAAGAACAGATCCAATAAAAATGCAAAACCCTAATAGAACTTGACAGAAGAGTAGCGTATGAGTTACACTATCTCCTGCTCTGATACCAATTGTAGAAACAGTAGATAGATCGACAGATTCTATAAATAATAACGTGAATCAAATAACAAGAACAAAGAAATAGTGTCGAATTCTTAGATTATCAAAGCTCTAGAAGAGCTCAACGAGAACTTCTCTGTGAGAACTAGGTAGGGCGATACAAAAAAAAGTTAACCCTAATTGTTACATGCATGCAATATATAGGCTAGACGGATAAGCACAAAACACGAGAATTGACAGGCCCATCTCGATATAAACAATCCTATACAACACACAATTAACACAATACTAATAAGCCTAACAATCGTACGATCCTAGGTAAGAAAAAACGATATGGATCACATTTGGATCCTATTTAGAGTACGATCGCAGGTAGGATCATAGAATCGGTAGGTAGGATTGTAGAATCGGGATTTGATCTAATCCTACTTTCTCTTTATTTATTTTTTTATAAAAATGAATTTTCCACTTCGTCTTTTATCTTTTATCAGTTCAC
Organism: Lactuca saligna; assembly: GCF_052625555.1. Classification (NCBI taxonomy): domain Eukaryota; kingdom Viridiplantae; phylum Streptophyta; class Magnoliopsida; order Asterales; family Asteraceae; genus Lactuca; species Lactuca saligna. Next base: position 63,585,839 of record NC_136425.1, read on the forward strand.
TGTTTTATCATTTTATGTTATGCGTTGTTTTTATGTTATGAGTTGTAACTAATGTTTTGAAGTTTTTATAGCTTTTGAACGGAAAACTGAATATTTGAGATATTTTGAACGGAAAACTGAATGTTTGAGATATTTTTCATGTTTTAACTTTATAAGTTAAAATTATGTTATAGTTTGTACGATCTTAGGATCCTGATGTTACAAACCCAAAAACAATCTTACATAGGATCCTGATCTTAACAAGTTTGGTTTACCGTTTATCATTTTATGTTATGAGTTGTGATTAATATTCTTACCTATTTTTTGCTAAAAACTTTATGCTCTATGATTTTAGTATGATTTTAGCATCTGAGGGCACCAACATATACATATATACATAGGCGGGTATCTAAAAGCCTAAGGTTAGGGCTAAGCAATATCATTGCATCATTTTAATACCATTAATCAATAACATGTAATGGTTGTGGCAAATTAAGGAAATATGGCACTTAAACCAACTAAAATATGTCTTGTTAACTAAAAATATAGATCGCTTTCTACTTTATACAGCCATAAACCAACAAACTAACTTTAAAAATTAAAGAGAAATCTCCAGTAAAGTTCCTAAATTTAAACTCAGTTTAGGTGTAAGTCCAAAATTATTATTTTTTTCTACAAAAAAAATACAAAAACGATAAAAGCTTGCATTCTGACCATTATCTACCAGTTAGACCGATAATAAATTAGTTTGAGATTATATCGTAAACTGACTCAAAATAATGAGATTTTTTTTACAAACAAAAATATTTGAGCTTTTATGCAAATAAAATCCTTATAATAATAATAATAATACTTTTGTTTGTAAAATAATATCAATATTTTTGTTTGTAGAAAAATCCAAATATTTTGAGTTAAATTATAAAATAGTCTCAAACTAATTTGTTGTTCTTCTAACCGTTAAAAAAAGAAGATGGAATATAAACTTGTGCCGGTTTTAAAGATGATTTTATAAAAACAAAAAAAAAATGATTAAAACGTAAACTTGACCATAATTTTTAGAACTATACTAGATATTTTCCAAAACTAAATAAAACAAACTTTTGAAACATGACAACAAATAATTCTATGGCTAAATAGATACAAATAATTCAATAGCCAATATACAAAGGTTGACTTAAAAGGTGAAGAACAAGTTTTTAATAGCTAAATAAATACAAATATAATGGTTTTAGAAAAAAAAAAAAAAGAACTAGATAAATAAAAATATAACTAAAATAAATCATTTTTAATATTAATTATAGTTCAACGAGTTAAAAAACAATGTTTGATTTTAATATTTTTCATATTAAAAACCTATTTTATTGTAAAAAAAATAATGGATTGGAAATAAAAAATTTATATTTCCAAATTGTTTTGAAATAGTCTTGCAATAACATGACAAATAAATGAGTAATAACCTTAAACATTCTTGCTTGCAGATTCTTTTATTTGCTTCAAACCTAAAACATATATAGGTTATTTAGATTCACATAGTATATATCAAAATTAATTGTTTGATTATTAGTATTGCGACACAAGAGAAAAACAAATATAGCATTATGTCATGAGAATTTTAAATGTAGATGTAAAGAGTAAAAATTGATTTTAATTATCCAGATCATGAGGGATAAATTGCTAGGAACAATAAGCATCATGTAGCTAATTTAATTCTTTGAACCATTGAGACATAAATGGTTGGAAACACTCAAACGTAATTTGATGATTATTTGTAGTTAAAGTAAAGAAAAAAAAAACATTTGTTGGAACGAGAGATGGTAATCGTATCATGTCGGGTTCGTGTAGTGTTGAAACACTAAACGGGTTGAAAATGGTTGATCCTAACCCAACCCGTTTAATTAAAGTGCCGTGCCAACCCGTTTATTTCTGTGTCCAGTTCGTGTCGGATTTCATGTTGTAGGTATACCTTGAAATATGTGATATAATGTGAGGTTAAAGGATTGAGCATGTTGAAAAAATAAAAGTTGGGTAGGGAGAAAGGAAAAACTAATAGTTTGAAGGTAAAATATATAAAGTCATAGCAAGTTCAAACAACAAAATTAAAAGAGTTTGAGTTTGGGAGGTGAAAGACAAGATCATGAGGATGAGAGAGTAATTCAAAGAACCATATAGTTTGAAAGAGAAGGAAAGAAATAAAAATGAAGTATTGGCCTTCCAACATTACAAAATAAATCAATCCAAAAGTTTTCTTTTACTTAACTTTTTTGGTTTTATATCTATCTAGTTTACTTAAAGAATTCAAAAGCTTACATATAAATACACATATCATTTTTTAATCATATTCGAGTTGAAATTCTCAAACTTAATCTTACCCGTTTAGTTTTCATGTCGTGTCGTATCAACCCGTTTATTTTAACGCATAAAAATATGTTACCCAAACTTGTTATTTTGTGTTGGGTTCCGCATCCTATCAATTTTTGTCACCTATTGTTTGAACACTTGAACTACAAGTATCCTCATTAAAGGATTTTTAGTTGTGTTTTTCTATGACTATTTAGATACAAACTAATAACTTTAGAGAATATAAAAGAATAAACAACTAATAAATTGAGAGAATACAATAGAATAAATGAACTCAAATCGACCACAAATGATGTGTGACAAATGACAACCATATTATAAAAATAATCCAAAATTAACAAAATTAACAAAAAAAATGCTCTAAAAACAACAATGACATTTTATTGACATTTTATTAAAGATTTTGATAACTTCCGATAGTATTTTTGTACAAAAATATATATTTGCAAGTATTGTGTTTACATGTAATAAAAAAAAAATTTTAACATTTTAAAAACTTCATTACCTTATTATCTTTTTAAATTGTTTTTCTATTTCGATCACAATCAAAATATATACTTAGAAAGTGTTGTGTTTACAAATTTTAAACTTCATATTTTTTGTAAATATATACTTAGAAAGTGTTGTGTTTACAAATTTTAAACTTCATATTTTTTGTAATAAAAAAATAACAGTATTTTTTAAACTTTTTGAAAATTTCACCACCTTGTAATCTTTTTAAATCATTTTTCTATTTTCCTAAGATAAACAATCACAATAAAGTTTTATTTAAACACAAAATATAATTTAACAATATCCTTTATACTAAAAAAACAATAACATTTTCTAAGATTTTAACATTTTTCTTATTTTATGTTTGTCCATTTAAGATCTCTAAGGTACTTTTTTTAGATATTATACCATTAAGATTATTATAACCATTTACAAACTGTGTTTAATATGAAAAAACCAGTAAAATGGATTATTTCTAAACAGTTACAATAACTTTAATGATGTAATATACACACAAAAAATACGTTAGAAACCTAATATGGACAAACGGAAAATATTATTACATTTCTAAGTAATTATCCTCGTATGAAACTATAAATCTCTATAGTAAATTTTTATTTTTTTGGTAGCTGCTTTTAATATCGACCTCTTTATAAATGGAAATAGTGGTTTCTTGATGACAATGGAGCTCCTTGGTTTTAAAATTATCAAATTTTGTCATGGGAAGCTGGTGGTTTTTCACACAATTCAAGAATAGGAACTGAAAAGAATGTATAGCAAAAGATTTTAGGCTGCATTAATCATCTCTATAATGATTGTATTCCTTTTAATTCCATACATAAAGTGGTAGGGGTGGGACTCAAACGACATTGGTGCAAGTATATGAATCAACCTAATTTTGATTATCTTGTGGAGAAATTAAATCTTAGGTGTAATCGTTTTTTACCTATTAAAATTAACATTTTTATGGTGATTATTTTTAGATCCCATTAAGATAAGAGTGCTGATAGATTCCTTATTATGTCCTGTGTATCATAATTCTCAAAAAAGTGTGAAGTAATTCTCAAAAAAGTGTATGTGTTGCTTTGGAGTCGAGTTGAACATCGGCTTCATTTGGACTCTTTCACTAAGAGTGAAGCATTCTAACAACATATTTGCGGGTTTAAAAAAATCTAAAATAAACCAACAATCTAATTTATCATCCAATTAAACATATACAAAGAGATTCAGGAGCAATTAATTCATCTATCGAGAATGAATCTCTCAGTCCAAGTGTTGGAATTTGCATAAGTTTCGCTTCATCCTTATCTCAAAAGAAATCAAAAATCAAACTTTTATTAAAAAACCAAAACAATAAACAAATATTAACAAAATAGACAAACGCATTCAATAAAAACAAAAACAAATTTAAATTGATTTAAAATGCAAAAGATTTTACTCAGAAGGCATGAAGTTTATTTTGGTTCGATTCTGCCAGCAGAGTTTCCTCAACTAAGAAATCAGAAGAGGGAGCTTTGAATCCTCATCGTAACATCTTTCACTTTCCAAAACAAATCAACTAATTCAGAATAGAATTATAAAATAGAAAATTTTGAATGTAAAAGAAAGATCGCTCAGTTCAGCGGGATTATCGACACGCAAACAAATCTCTAAAGAGAGATGACTGCATTCCGGTCTGTTGAGCTTGAATTTCCGAGTCATCACCGCGATCTTTCAATCAATAATTTTCAAAAATCAATATGAAAAGAATACAAATAAACGGAAACAAATCAAGAGAAATTACAAGTAGATGAAGAATATACAAAGGCCGATCGATGAAACGATAGTATGTATTAAGGGGTGTATAAATAGGTTGTGGAATTAGGGTTTATTCGACTGTGGCCGGGTTTTCTAGACGGCCCATTCACCAAACCAGAAATGTTTGCATCCGGCCCAAAACTATCCGCACTTGTATTTAAACCACATTATTCTTTCTTTTTGCTTTTTTCAAAATTGATTTCATTTTAAAAACCGATTTTCTGTTCAAGTCAAGTTATTCATTGAAAATATCTAATTTTATGTAAATAGGTTCGGCTTGAATGAAACCGGTTTAAAAATTAAAAAAAAAACGACGATGTTGGGATTTTTTTTTTTTGCAATTATATATACACTAGTTTATAACCTGTGAAAATCACGGTTACAAACATAATTAAACTTTAATAGTAAAAACTTAAAATTATTTATCATTTTTTTAAATAAATTATTAATTAAGATATTTTTTTAGTTATATAAAATTATAATCACTGATTTAGATAAATATGTAAAATTATGTCTTATTAATTTTATATAATTAAAGTGATAAATTTAAATTTTGAAATTTGAAATGGAAAATCAATAGGTTGACAAATGACATGCATTAATTATGAGACATAATAGGGTGATCAATGACAAAAGAAAAATAAAATATGCATTAATTATGATGTCTAATATGATGACACATGTAAAAAGAAGAATAAACTATTTTTTTATTATAAAAAGAAGAATAAACTATTTTTCCACCCTTACGGGGTGTTTGTTTTATCTTTTTTAACCAACTTTTAGACTTTATCTTTTCCAAACAGTTAAAATGGGGTAAAAGATGTTTGGTAAATGTAAAAGATCTTTTAAAACTAACTTTTCCTAAAGGAGGATTATGAGCATTTGGAAAAGTCACGTATCTGTGATTTTTTGGAACTTTTGAAGCCTTCGCACTTAAATGACTCATATACCCCCAACAACCACTACCATAATCAATACACGTTCTTCTCTTCTCGTTCTTTTCCTTTCTTCTCGCTGTCGTTCATCATCGACCTCCCAGTCGTCACCGATCCCTCCAAAGTTGTCGAGGATTGTCCACCAAGCCGACGATTGACCTTCTCTGCCGATCTCCTTTCTCCCTCTCCGACCAGGTAAGTAAATTACTTCGATTTTGGTTTTGTTTTTGTCTTGATTTTCGATTTTCATTAGCAAAGAAACTGTGAACCTTCTTTTTTCCTTGCACTGTATGCGGATTTGTTCTTTTGATTTCGATTTTCCTAGCATTATATCTGATTTGTTCCTTCAATTTTTCCTTACATGGATCGGTCCATGTTAACAGTTTGTGTTGTTAACAGTTAATCTAATTGTGAAATTAATGATTTATTGAATAATTATTAGTGAAATTCATGAAATATGGATGATATTGATTAAAGTGATGAAATTTTTTGTTCCCAGGGACCAATTTGTGTTTTTAACAGGTAACCGTTTGAGAAAATTATTTCAATTTCTTTATTTTGGTTTGTGTTGTTTTCTTCTATTGTTGTTCTAATTTTTCTGTTTTAATTAAACTATAGCTCATGAATCATATAAAAGATTGATTAGCAATTGTTTAAATTGATAAAATCATTTAGGAAAGTTAATGAAATTGGTTTGGTGTTTAAATGTTGATATGAAATTTACAGATAATGGACGAAAACCTCGTCACTGTTGTTGACTGTGAAACATCTTTAAAAATGAAAAAACCAAAATTCGGATAGGATAATCGTAGCTTCATGGTGTTTGTTGATTCATGTGTAATTGAAGTAAGAAAAGGCAATAAAACCGATACTCACTTAACTAAAGTTGGTGGGAGAATATACAAAAACACATGAAGGAAAAAACAGGTTATACGCTTGAAAAATAACAATTAACAAACAAATGGGAGAATATGAAAATAGAGTGGAAGCTTTATGACCGATTAATGAGGCTTGAAATCGGACTCGGTAGGACGAGAAGCCTAATAGATGCATTGCCCGAGTGGTGGGATGAGAAAATAAAGGTATGATTTACTATTCTTTGTAATTATTTTAAGTTATGATTGCATATATATTGCATATAAATTAAGCATATTTGATTTACATTATCTTTTTATCTTGCAGGAGAATAAAGATTATGCAAAATTTAGGAACGCATATTTGAGCATACTTGATGAGAAATATGCTCTTTTGTTTCGGGATTCTGTTGCCGTTGGAGATCATACTATGACTCCATTACAGTTTCAAAACAATAGCAATCCAAACGGAGAAAATGTGGAGGGCAAAGGAGATAGTAATGATATCAATTTAGATGATGATGTTGAACTGCTTTTACCTAGTTTCCATGAAAGTAGTTCGAGTAAGAAGAAAAGGTCTAAGCTTGTTTCCAACAACCGTTCAACTAAGAGTAAAAGTTTGGTTTTTGAAGAAAAAGTAGATGCTTTATTGGATGGCATATCAACAAAAAGCACACAAACTTATCCACAAAATAATCCTTCGACAACAATAGCAGATTGCATGGCCATTGTTACGAAGTTTCCCGATTTTCGTGAAGGGTCCAACGAATTTTCACAAGCATTGTTTGTGTTCACTAAAAAGCAAAACCGTGAAGCTTTTATGTTTCCAACGACTGGCGAAGCCAAGATGGGGTTCCTTAAGTTACTTATGAAATAATGATTTAGCAATATGTGTTATGCTTTGACATTATGTTTTATGCTTTGACAATATGTATTATGTGTTTACAATGTTTTAACATTATGTGTTGTCCTTTGATATTATGTATTTGACATTTTATATTATGTGTTATTGTTTGTCTTTATGTTATGTGTTATTGTTTGACATATTTTTATTTGTATTATGTAGGATGGATAGTGATGACTCTAATTCTTCTAATGATAATGAAGAATGGTGGGTGGAAGCGGATAGAGAATTTAAAATGTTATGTGGATTAACTTTAAAAGGGATAATACTAGCTCGTAACGTACGTATGTCATGTCACACTTCAGACCGCACGGGGCACATGTTTATTTATGAAGTACTAAATGGACATCCTAGATGGTGTTATGAGATGTTTAGATTGCACGTACCGGTTTTTAGACAATTATGCGCATATCTTGCCACAAATTACGGGCTACAACAAACACGAAGTATATCTATTGAGGAATCTGTAGGAATATTCTTGATGACGTTGGCTCATGGGTGTATCAAGAGATTTGTGCAAGAGTTTTTTAATCATTCGGGGGAAACAATTCATAGGCATTTCCATATAGTTTTGGAAGTCGTGCTAAAACTGAGTGTCGACATCATCAAGCCAGACGCAAACTATAATGATGATGTTCTTGAATATATATTAAATAACCCTCGGTATTATCCAATGTTCAAGGTATTATCTAATGTTCATTTTCTTAGCAGTCAAACTTTAACAAATGATTTATTTATGATATATTTTTGTATTTGAAGGATTGCATTGGTGCTATATATGGGACACACGTTAGGGCATCATTTCCACAAAACAAGGAAGCAAAGTACATTGGTCGAAAGGGATATGCAACATAAAATATAATGGTTGTTTGTGATTTTAACATGTGTTTTGCATTTGTATGAGCCGGTTGGGAGGAGACTGCACATAACAAAAAAAAAATTCAATGAAGCCCTACAGAGACCATATCTTAATTTTCCATATCCAATGGGTGGTTAGTATATTTTTTTTTGGAACACAAGTTTTATATTTTTACTACTTTTTTGAAAGGAAAAAATAATTTGTTTGTTTTAATTACAGATAAATATTATGTTGTTAATGCCGGATATCCAAATACTAGAGGGTATCTTGCTCCATACAAAAGTACAAATATTCGTTATCATTTACTGGATTTTCGATGTGGACACTCGGTTGCTGTTCGTGAAGCTCGTGGACCAAAAGAGAAATTTAACTATCTCCACTCATCATTGCGGAATATCATTGAACGAACTTTTGGAGTGAGGAAAGCTAGGTGGGCGTTATTAAGAGACATGCATGTTAATTACAAGTATAAGAACCAAGTTAAAATTGTGATAGCATCGATGGCGATCCATAACTATAATAGGACACAACAAGAATCCTACAATCCCATACGAGGTGATACTAGTAGTGAAGTTTACGAAGAAGGTCCAAGTACACGTCGCACGAGTGATGATAATTTATATATGGCAACGATACGAGATATTATTGCGCAAGATATAAACACATTGCGAAGACGAATGTAATATTATCTATGATATATTTTTTTTATGAATTATTTATAATTTGTATGAACATTTTTTAATGGTATAATAAAAAATTTAGGAATATTTAAAAGAAATCTATATTTTATATTTTCTTATAAAATGTTTACAAAATTATAATATGTGTTTAAAAAAATTGTTAACTAGAAAATAATATATGTAAATTACTAAATAATTGTAAATATATAAACATATATTTTTAATCATTTAAAAATTAAACCAAAAACTTTTTAAAAACAATTTTGATTTTTGTTTTTCAAAAACTAATCCAAAACAGATTTTTCCAAACAGATTTTTAAAAACATGCATGTTCTCTTCTCAGATAACATTTGGTAAGCGTCTTAAGCTGATCATCACTCCATTTCCGCCTCCGGCTACTTTTTTTTCTTTTTAATAACCTTCCACCGCTTCATAGGTTATCTCGATGCTTCCCACCGCCCTTCTTTAGTCCGTTTAACCTTCGGTTTGCTGCTAGCATGTTCACATTACCTTACACAAACTTTCACTTTGAAATCGATACTGCCTCAATCAAATGCATACGATTTGCCAAACAGACGACCCCGTCGCGATTGATTTTGGGTTGCTCAAGAACTTCGTCGACTGTGAAATTCCTAAACTACCATACTGATTTCTGAGAAGTTACAAAACCATCATGTTTGCATACTTTTATGTAATTTCCACTGACACCGTCGTCGATCGTCAAAACGTTCATAAAGGTTTCATTTTATTTCTTTGAATTCTTTTAAGGTTTTTTTATGAAGCCTGGTGAACGATCCACTGAATACAAGAAGTATGGACAAAGATCAATAGAGACTCACAGACATGTTTCTATGGAGGTATGCCATGTTATCGGTCATCAGGTTAGTAATTAGTTTCATTTGACCTTATTCCCGCAACTGATTCTGACTCTAATGCTACTCAATTACTCATGCAACAATGAACATTCTTTTGCTTTGTAACGCCGTCAAGGTGTTCATTCTAATGCTACTCCCTTACTGATTCAACAATGAACATTCTTTTGCTTTCTAAATGCCTTCAAGGTGTTCGATGAAATGTCTAAGAGAAACAAAACGCCTTTGTTATCACTTTCCGGGACATGAGGTGTAGTTTAACTAATCCATTTCACATACTCTTATTTATATTTTGTCATTTTGGGTGGGTAAATAATCGGTTTCACATTGTCTTATTTTATTTTCCTTTTTGCAGGTGTCATAATAATGAAATATATGTTCTTAATAGCATAAACTACATCGCTATGTCACCAACAAAGTGTCACCAACAAACTGTCACCACGCAAGATTGCTGAGGTGGAATCTAATCAATGAAATGTTTTTGAAGTCTTATAGGGTAAAATAGATAAAGTTGAAGAAATTTGAACTTTTATTTCACATCCATTTTTCACTTCTCAAATGGTAAATATTATACCAACTTTTTGTCTATAAGAATTAATAGATTTAGTTTATGGGAAATTTGGAATTTGGTTTTCAAAACTCTATAGGGTTTTGATAAAAAAAAGTTGATTTGTTTCTACTTCTCTAATAAATTTAATTTTTTTATCGACTTTGTATTTATATTGCTTTAAAAATAATTAATTTGTTGGTTGAGTAAAACAATGGATTAAGTGTATGAGTTTGTTCTCATGTGTTAGGTTGTTTCTTGGAAAACTTCCCTTTATACCCCTCAAGTTACTTCAACAACTGTTATGTTTATGGAAGGAATGGAATCTGTCACAGGAATCGGAATATGTCAAGCGTTTGGTTGACGGGAAATGGAATGGAACTCAATAATTGAAACTTTTTTTTTTGAAAACTCTGATAATTAATTATTTTCCTTTTTATTTGTTTTAACATAGTGAGGGTATTTTGTTCTTTTAATGAAAAAGAAAAAATGGAACTGAATTCTTTCTCTATCAAACATGGAATTGAATTCCATCCATTTGGCAACCAAACGCGCCACGGAATGGAATCCCGAATTCCAATTCCGCTGGAATCCACAAACAAACACAAAAGATAAATCTAACCTTGCAATAACAAAGTATGTAAATTTATAAATAAATAAAAAAAAGCTCAGATTGTAGGGCGACTTAAAAAAATGCAAGTGAAAGGTTAAATAAATATAAGTTGGTTTGCTTGGTTGCAATTCAGAAAAAGAAAAAGATAAGACATGCACATACACATGCTATGGTAAAGCAAGTCAAGCAAAAGGTGCTGAAAGAAACCTCAACATAAATAAGTCACATTGTCACAATAATAACAACAACAATCTGAAAGACATGAATGTCTTAACTTATTCAGCAAAATTTATAACTAAAAAACTACCCAACACAACTTAAAAAAGATACGATGTACCATAAACGCCTTCATTTGGTTTCATTTATGTACCATAACTTCGGTCTCCTGCATCTCCAAGTCCCGGGATAATCATCCTGAAATTCACCATTCAAACACAATCTTGATAACACAAGACTATATAATTTCTTGAATTTACTAACTCGCCCTTTGTCGGTAAGAGTTGCATTGATGATTCCAACATATCGCCTAAGGAATTATAATAGAAGTTAAGCACAAAAGATAGATATACCCTTTATCAAGTGTCAAAGGTTTTAGTAATATTCTACCCGGGATACTTTTCACTCGGCTTTTGGAGGGCTGGAGTGCAAGTCACAACAGATACCTAAATATTTAGATAGATTTAAGGAATCTTCACCTGAAGAATTTCTTTAGCGTATCAAACCCCGCAACGCGAGATTCTTCCCTAGTTATGACTAATTAGAGTTTAAACCGTCCGCACGATGCTTTGAAATTTCGGCATATTGAAAAATGTAATGTGGCATGGATAATGTTTGTGAGATAAATTTTGAAACAACTTTCAACATAGTTACTATTATGCACATTAAACTATGTATAATATGTATAGACAAATCATGTAGATAATTTATATAGATTGTTTTTTGTGGTGTTTTTGAAAAAGCCATTAAAAAATTATTTTATTCTAAAAAGAACCCATGTATTCGAATAAGAACTTTTTATCGTCTAAATTCCTAAATATGTAAAGATTTTGTAGGTATTTGTAATTTTCTTTTAAAATAAGTAATCATAGTTTTTTCATAAATAAGACTAAAGTTAAAGATTTTTTCTAAAGATTTTCTTATATGTTAAATATGATTTATAAAAACAAAAACTATAATTTCATAGAACTCTCATGTAGAAGGTAACTTTAGGATTTGGACGAATTGCTTCTTGGTAAGTTTCTTTGTCTTAAGTGGTTTCAACTTGACAGTAACAATTTCAGTTGTCTTTTTCTAAACAACATTAGAAGCAGCCAGAGACAACCAGTGCATTGGAATCGTAAACGAGGATGATAATGAATGAGCAAGATCATTGTATATTGCGAAATTTATTCGTCGTTGGTGTTGAATTGATCAACAACATTTTGGTCAGTAGATATTGGAAGTATTCGAGAGAGGATTTGCTAAGAACAGTTAAGGCTTTTACGTGAATTCTTTTACAATATGTTTAGCATCGGTAAACATATATGTTAGTCATCAAGCCCTTCTTGGTATACATATAGACATATAAATATATAATCATACAAACAAATGCGATAATCACAAAGACAGTTACATACAATATCGTCATTGGGTCCTTTTCGGCATCGTGTCATGCCCGGTAAGCATATCAATACATAACACATGCAATAATCACAAAGATAGATAGCATACAAAATGATCGTCGGGCCCCGCCCGGCATCAGGCCTTGCCCGATTAGCATACAAGCACATACACATGCAAAAGTCACGCAGACATCTAGCATTCTATATAATAAAACCATGGGTCGGCATTGGTGCCTTCAACTTGCTAAATACAGTGAGGAAACTCACCTTGCACTGTTGAATCTCACAAGAAAGTCTCTGGCTGATGAACCGCTAAAATTTGTGCTCTATCAATCACAAAGTAACTTGCAATTAATAGTTGAGTTCCGATTCACACTAAGAGTCCATACTAAGGTAGAAGTACTTTTTACCCTTTCCCTAACTTGGCCTAAGGCTAAAGCCTAATCCAATTGACCAAAAGCACAATTTCCAAAATGATTATCCAAAGCCCAATTATGGCCTAATTTTCAAAATTGGGCCCAAACCTCTTCATGGGCCTTCAACCAACAATCCACAAATATCATTAGCCCAACAAAACCCTAAGGCCTAACATGGTCCAAAATCTACAGTCCAAATTCCAACAACAAGTTCTCATATCATAATCAGACCATGGTCACGTCGTGAGGACCAACTCGACTCAGTCCCGACTTAGCGAGTCCACTCAACTTATCCAAAAAGATTCCAATTCTCGTCACGTCGTCACCCAAACTTGATTTACGTCGTAACCTAATCCGGACAAAATAGATGGGATGGTCAACTTCCTCACGAACTACACTAAAACTCTTGCTAAACCAAAAGTGAAGAAAATGAGATCTAGACTCAAACTTGGAGTCCCAAACTACACCAAAACTCAGATCCAACGACTATGTTGAAGAGAATGAGTCAATGATTCATAAAGTTGCCAACTTTATGTGCCCCATGCAAGAAATCCCACTCAGAAATGCAGAAAGGAGCTTAGAACTTAGATCTATCAATTTGAACTCATGAAGATTGAATCTTACATACTTACAATGGTCCAAAATGTGCACAAGATGATGATAATGGAGCTTCCTTGCTGAAACAACACTCTAGAACCTCTTCTTCTTCTTCTTCTAGCCACCAAAACACTAAAATGGATCCAAAATCACCAAGATGGATTAGGACTAGGGTTTTCTGAGTTAGGGGAAGGTGGAGGTTGAGAAATGAACCCTAAAAATGAAATAAGGGAGCTAAAATACGTGGGAAACCCTAAAACTCCATGGGCTTGGGCTGCAGCGCTCCTCACATTGTGAGCTCTTATTGCTCATGTTGTGAGATCAGTCCCGGATGGAATCTTCATGCAGCCCTCGTCACGTTTTGAGCCTCCATGCCTCATATCGTGAGGACCCATTTTTCACAAAATTAAATATTTTGACCCTCCGAAACCCTAATTCGATTCATCCCAAGAACACAAATGTTACAAGGGAGCCTAGTTTATGGATGAAAATTAGCATCGAGACTTGTCATCTCGTATGGTCTTTTAGAGCATCCCATTATGAGAATGTTGGGTTGTCCATTGCATGCTTGGTTGTTGGAGACAACCAAGATAGTGATAAATATCGGAAATGGTTATGCAATTCCTTGAGATGACCCGACTATACCATTGGGAGGCGTTGAGGAGTCGGCACCAGAACTGCAACCCTATTGAAACTGAAGGAGGATAGCTGACACACTGGTTCAAGAGCCTATTACATACATACCCGTGAGAGATGGACCCCTTATGGATCGTTTTTATATATAAGTCAGGGAATATTTAGATGACATATATGGGTACTTTGATAGACTTAATGTAGCATGTGGGTATCATACGACTGACACACATGGGAACATAATTTCCCTACATTCCAACACAGAGCGAAAGATACGGACCATGAGGTGATGGAGTTAGCCTAAGCGTAACTCGTCAATCAAATGATGACGAGTAATCTATCCATTTATGTTTATTGTTTTTATTTAGTGTATTTGGTTTGTTTGAATACTATGTTTTATTTTGGTTGTTTTGGGTGTGTTTTATTTTATTTTAGATTGTTACCTGAATGATTTTCCATTTATTACTTATATTTGTGTTTTTTAGTTTGCAGAGTATTAGAATGTTGGTAGTAAGTTCAATGATTGGGCCATTAGATTTCAATGTGATTATCAAGAGACGTGACAAAAATCAAGTGAGGGTGTGATTTTAAATTTTAATATTTGAGAGAAGTTTTGAGCAAAATTGTGGGTATACACCCTTAAATATGGGGAAATGATGTTTATGAAATGAGTAGGATGTGTCATCCCGACACCATTCTTGCTTATTGTTCTTTCTGCGACAACTTACACTAATTTACGAAACCCCGACATGGTCACACATTTAGCACAGCGTGGTGATACCTTCAGTCCCGATGATTTCCTAGAACATTATCATCACCACGACATGGTCACAACTTTACCATGGCACAGTCGAAGTTCATACCTAATTTCACTTTTTGATGTACCCATTGTCGAAGTTCGCTTTCATGGTACATGATCCAGTCATTCTCGTACACTTCAAAAGTCCCATTTTTCCAACGATTACACGAGGTGTTAACTACTATACACTACATTTGGATTCTATTTCGCCACTACTATCTTAGGAGAGTCTATTCATTTTTCTCCTTTTTTAGCTTTTATGTGCTCTTATGTGCTTTAATGTTGTTATGCATACAATCAGGACATTGTATGAAATATGTGTAAGGTAGGGTGGTCGAATAAAGAAAATAAGAATTCTTGATTAAAAATAATGAATATGCTATATTGGAAAAAAAAATGAAAAACTAAAGACTTAAAAAATGGTCTAAAATAGACTATTTTGATATTATTATGTTGAAATTGAGTTTTCACGTGTTATGTGGGATAGTTAAGCCAATATGTTATAATATATTTATCTTTCCCAGTTATGGTGAAATCATGAGACAAAAAACGTGAACTTGATTAGCTTGAGTGACTTAATACGTTTCGCATTGTGTATATACTTAGACCGTAGAAAAATCTATCAATTTGAATTATTCTACCGAGTCCTTGTTAAAATAGAGCGAGTCAAGTTTCCAAGTTTTAATTGTGTTGAGTTTTAAATTTTGAGTCTTAGTTATATATTGAATAAAGTAATAGTTCGGGAGTGGAGTCTTACCAAGCATCATACATACTTATAAAGTTAGCATTTTTTCTTGAATCTCATGCATTTGAAACCCCATTCTTTTTTCCTTTCACCACATTCATTTGAAACTCCCATAACTTTTCAATTTTTTTATAATAATAATTATAATTTGCTAATTAGGTTAAATAAATATCAAATATAAAGTGTATTCATATATAAACTAAATTTCAATATTAAAATAATATTTTTAATTCTACTTATAAAATTATGTTTTTTAACTTTTAACATATTATACATAATTTATTAGTTTTAATATATTGTTGGATGTAAACCATTATCGTTTTAAAGGTATAATTTTTGAACAGTTGTATAAAATACTTAAATTATTAATTAAAATATAACATTATAGGCTCAACTTAAATATATATTTTATTTAATTTAAACAACCCAAAGATTATTTTATAAATAGTTAAAAGTGATAAATTGTATTTGTAATAACGATTGTAAGTTGGTTAATAAAGTTAAATAAATATCAGTGGTGTAAAAATCGGTCTAGGCGGCCGATTAATCGGGGATTAATCGCTAGGCGGTCTTCAACCGAATAGGATTAAGGCTAATCGGTTTTGGTCAGAGGGGGTGAAAGTCGGAGCTAGGCGGGTCCTAATCGGTCCTAGGCGGCCTAATCGGCTAAATTTCAATTTTTCAAATTTTTAAATATTAAACCAAAATTTTTAAAATTTCAAAAGTTCATAGTATTTTAATGTTCAACTAATATATAAAAAAAAAAATTTAAAAATTTAAAGCTTTTCTCCAAAATTTTCAAAATTTCTATGTTTTCAAATATACAAATACCCGAATATACTTATTTCCTTAAGATATATTAAAATTTGAATAACATTTTTTATTAATTGGATGATAAATTGTTGTGTTTGTTAAACTTATTATTAAACTTTTATACTTATTTATTTATATTCTTACAAATAAAGTTAGATTTATAAATTTTTGAATAATTTTCTTAATAATTAATGGTCCCCGATTAATCCCCCAATTAATCCTCATCTAGCCGATTAATCCCTAGACTCCAGTCCACCGACTAGCTAATGTCTAACGTTTTCTACAACCTTGATAAATATCAAACCTACAGTGTAATCATAAATAGACTTAATTTCAATTTTAAAATAATATCTTTACTTCTATTTATAAAGTTATGTCTTTAAATTTTAATATATTATACTTAATTTATTAGATTTAAAATGTTGTTGCATTTAAACCATTATCAGTTTAAAGCTACAATTTTTGAACAGTTTGAATAAAATACTTCAATTATTATTTTAAATATAACATTACAGTGTCAACTCAAATATAAATTTCAGTTCCTCTAAAAAAACCAAACAATATTTTGTAAATAGTTAAAAATAATAAATTATAGTGATAAATACAAAAACTAAATTGTAATATCAGTTTAACTAAAATATTTCCTAAATATATTTATATAATCGTTAAAAATTTTCAAATAAATAGCTTAAAATAACTTATAATAATAATAGTTAAAAATAACTCTATATAAATGATTATATTGTTACCTTGATGTTTTAAATAATTATAATGATAGAAATTATAACATTAAGCTAATAAATTTTAAAAAATTAGTTGAAAATAACAACTATAAATAATATTAAACCATATATAATATTTAATTTTATTGATATGTAACTCGCAAGTAGAAGTCATTCAAACGATTGAGATTATGATGTTATAATATATTTATATATTATCATATAATTCAAAATAATCAATATATTATATCAAATTAAAATACGAGTTATTATATCAAATTTAATAACAACGTTATTGTTATATTTTAATATATATATATATATATATATATATATATATATATATATATATATATATATATATATATATATATATATATTTGTAAAGACTTCAAATATATAGTTGTTTCTGCGCATTACAATGTCAACTCAAATATAAATTTCAGTTTCATTTAAAAATACTAAAGAATATTTTGTAAATAGTTAAAAGTGATAAATTGTAGTGATAAAAGCAAAAACTAAATTGTAATTTCTATTTAACTAAAATATTTCTTAAATATATTTTTATAATCGTTAAAAGTTTCTAAATAAGTAACTTAAAATAACTTATAATAACAATAGTTAAAAACAACTCTATATAAATGATTATATTGTTAGCTTTAAAATAAAAAAACAATGTTTGATGTTTTAAATAATTATAATGATAGAAATTAAAACATTAAGCAAATAAATTTTAAAAAATTAATTAACAATAAAAACAGCTATAAATAACATCAAATCATATATTATATTTATTTTTATTCATGTGTAAATCGTGGGTAGAAGACATTCAAACGATTGAAATTATGAAGTTATAATAAGTGTATATATTATCATATCATTCAAAATAATAAATATATTATATCAATTTAGTATATACAAATTATTATATCAAATTTTACAACAATGTTATTGTTATATTTAAAAAACCATATATTTGTAAAGACTTCAACTATATAGGTGTTTCTGCGCAACGCGCGAGCATTCACCTAGTTCTCTTATATGTTTATACACATCGCATATTTCTCTTAAAAATCGAGATGTCATTGACTTTATCGACACCAATACTTTGTTTGTTTTTCACCTTGGATTTCTCAAAAAGCACAACCATAGCTCTCCAAACTCTTACATATTCTTCCTCGGGGATATAATATCTCATACATTGGTAGGATCTATCAAAATAAACAAAATATTGGTTTTGAAAAAGCAGCTTGAATACCTCTTGTTTAGGGCCTGTAACCCAATAAATATATAACAAAAAAATTTCATTTAATAGGATAAAATGTTGGTTAAATTGTGAAGTACAAACTGGGGAATACATAGCGGTTCAAAGTATAGTGAAATTATGCCAAAATGCTGAAAAAGCAAAAACAACTTCAATACCGCTTGTTTGGGGGCCTATAACTTAGTGAATATATAACCAAAAATGGAATTTAAATAGTCTAATATGTAGTTAAATTGTGAACTAGAAGCTAAAAAAAATTTGGGTCAATCATTGTAATGACGAAAATGTTATCATAGTTCGAAGTAGAGTGATATTTGACCAAATGCTCAAAAAAATGGAATGAAATAGGGAATTTACCTTTAACTTCAAACTTGTCAAAAACGTGTTGCAAGTTCATTGAGATCTTCAATAAATCATACATCGAGTTCCATTGAGTGGGACAATCGTTGCACAAAAGAATATTTCTTTCTACTTTAAGTTCTTTCATACATTCTTAAACATTGTAATACGTTGAGTGAAGTTTCTAATGTACCGTGCGACCCTTTGCATGCATTTAATAGTTCTTTGGTGTTGATCAAACCCATCTCTATCAATAAGGTTAAGTATGTGGGAGATACACTTTATTTGTAAGAATTTACCCATGTTGTAGGAGCTTGGTTATTTTTTTTATTAAAAAATATGATTGGTTTGTGGTTTACACTAGCATTATCTAACGTTATGGTCATTATATTATTGACACCCCACCCTTGAATAAAATTTAGCAACTTGCATCCGGTGTCATCTCGGAGATATGCTGTGACCACCATATAACTCACCCTTTTACATGAGCTTATCTAAGTTCTCATGTTCAAACGCACCGTAATTAGGGATTACTTAAAAATTTAGTCAACTTAGTCATTTCTTCAAGAATATAATCAACAAGTCATTTTGAAAGTGTAGTTCTACTAGGCAAAACCACATTCCCATTTAATGCGTTAGTGTACTTGATAAAATATTCATACTCTAAAAACTTAAAAGGGTAGTTCGCCCAATACAAACGAATTTAACAAAGTCTTTTTGATTATTTTGTCATCGTCTTCCCAAGGATCAAAGTTATGCTCCTTGTTTTCTTCTTTTTTGAAATTTAAAGTGCTTTGTTTTTTTTTCTTTTTCCTTTTAGAACTAATAACATGTTTTTTCAAACTAGATGTACCATTTACATTTTAGTCAACTTTAAACATTATGACACACCATTTGCATTTGCTATGTCTAACCTTATCAACCACAACTTTATCAAAATGATCCCAATAAGGTACCCTAGTTTTAGATTTTCTTTTCCTCTTGTTTGTTGGTTCACTTAGTTCAACATTGCTTTCGTTTTGAATGTTTTCAACAAAGACAACTTCATCATCAATCTAAATAAACAACGAAATCATTTACCATAACTTAACTTCAATACACATAAATGGCAATGCCAATAAATCAGTTATGTATGTCATTAACGATTAGAAGAATAACAATGTACCTTTATTCATACACAATATCGACAAATTTCATACAATGTATGTCATTAACTATTAGAAGAATAACAATGTACCTTTATTCATACACAATATCGACAAAATCCATACACGAGAGAAATATATGAATCAAGTGAAACTCAAACAGAAAAGGATTCTATAATTAGCAATCAGATAATTCATGAATCACTTAGGCAAATTCGATCTACAGGTTTGACAAATTATTCACAGGCAGAAAAAGAAATAAAACATAGGATTGGTAGAAGAAAGACAATAAAAAATAAAATAGAACTAATGAAAAAAAAATTAATAATGCAGAATCATCCCAAAAAATTTTGAAATTATTAAAAATAAAAATATTGAATTATAACATACAAAAAATAAAATAAAACTACATTGCTATTCTTGTATTTTGTTAGGATAAAACACAAAAGTACATTGTTATTCATACACCTTGAAATATTGAAAGTTTGATATTGGTTAATACTTTATAAAATATACATATCACACATAAAACATTGAAATATTGAAGAAAAATGATTGCGGTTACATACTTGAATTTATTAAGCTTCCTGATTATCGGCCCAATTTGTATTGTTTGCTTGATCAACTTTGATTTAATCCAAGATGATAAAAATTGATTGTTGGTGAACATTGAACGGGAAGGGAAGGAGCCGAATAGTAGAGGAGATCGAATTTCTTTCTTTAATTTCAGGTTTTTTTTTCCGTCATACACAATGGTTAACCAGTAAGAGGCTAACTTCAATGTATTTTGGATCCTTGGTGGTGAAGTATTGCTAAAAAGTTATCTATCCTTAAGTCACTTAAAGGACGATCAGGGGAGGAGTCTGATTTTGTTTTAATTGATTTTTTCTCATCTTCCACAGTGAATGCACAAGGAGAGAGCCAAGTGAGGCAGATCCTTCTTCCTACCGTACGTGTACACCGTGTTTAAATAAACTTCCTTCAAGTTTCAGTTCCTGTTATTTGGAAATGGTTAACCCTAGAATGAGTGCTTCTGATATTGGTTTACTTAAATACCAATTAAGGCAATCTTATAATAATCGAAGACCAGATCAATAATGATTATTTGTTTTAATTGTTATCGGCTTTTGGTTCAAACGTTCATCTCTACATTGTGAGAGCGTGAGTGAATTATTCCATACCCTTTATCATTTCTTGGTCTCCAAAACCAATAATTTGTAACAAAAATTCCATGTCTTTTTTTACATTAATACTTACGTTTTCTTTCACATTTAACATATTTATGTAGATGTTGTGAGAAATATTTTTATTTTACAGTATGTTTTTCCAAAATTAAATACTAGAAAGAAAAATATGATTGATATTGTTAAATAATTTTTTAATATATAATGATGAGAAAACGATGCAATCTTGTTATACTAGTTAGATCACAATTTTTATGGTTTTTAATGTTAAAAAAATTGTGTGAAATGTTTTAGAAAATAAAATTATTGTGATTATACTTGTTTTGTATTTGACATTGTTGAATTGTATTCCAAAATTCAAAACTAATGCTATGTTTGGTGTACTAGCTGAAAAACTAGCTATTAGCTGAAAAATTGACTAATAGCTGAAAAACTAGTTGTTAAATAAAAAGATAGCTGATAAAAATTGATGTTTGGTAAAACTAGCTGAAACGCTAGCTGATAGGTAAAAATCACATAAATGGGCATTTAAGAAAATGTGTTACTATAATTTATTAATGGGTATATTTAAAAAAAAATAATAATAAAAAAAAAAAAAAAAAAAAAAAAAAAAAAAAAAACTAAGGATATGTTTGGCATACACACTGAAAAGCTAGCTGATAGGTAAAAATCTAGCTATTAAATAAAAAAGTTAGTTGATAGTTGAAAAACTAACTGATAAAAAATGATGTTTGCTAAAACTAGTTGAAAAGCTAGCTGAAAAATATGAAATGATATAAAAAGACATTTAAAATAATCTGTTTTTACAATTAATTAAGGGGTATATTTGGAAAAATTTTAAAAAGCTCCTAAAAAACTAGTTTAAGTAGGTTTTTAAAAAAGTTAGCGTATAAGTTGCTTATAAGCTAATTTTTGGCTTGCCAAACATGACAACTTAAAAAACTCGAAAAATAAGTTAGCTTTTCAGCTAGCTGTGACGCTACAAACACATCCCAAAAAGTTAGTCGAAGTGGCTTTTTAAAAAGCTAGTTTATTAACTATTTTTTAACTTGTCAAACACAACATAAAACAAAACTTAGAAAAATAAATTAGTACTCTTTCCAAGCCGGTTGGGGTTAATTATAATAGTATTAAAATATTGTTCCGGTTATTTGGAAACGATTAACCCTAGAACTTATGGTGAAATACTTCTAATTAAATTTAATTACTTAAAAGCTAAATAACTTAGACTCTTTTTTAATTGGTACGTACAATGGTTAAAGAAGTTTATAACATATTTTTATTAAAAGTTTTCTTTGGATTAAAAAATGTCGTCTTTTGAGCTAAAATAAAAAAGAACTTATTTTTGAATAAATTTTGGAGTTTAAAATCTAAACTTTTAGCCACTAAAAATTTACAAATTTTACATAATTTTGGAAGCTAAAGTTCTAGCATTTTGTCAACTAAAAAAATGGTTTTATCTAAATTTTGGCAGCTTAAAATGACAGATCTTTGCTACATGTTAGAAATATAAAACACAACAAACTCAAATTACAATAAAAAACATAAACGATATACATAGCCTTATGGTAGCCATCTTCCACAACTGTTTCAAATGATAAACTTATCACCTTTTGCCATGATATTACTTATTTAAGTTTTTTTTTAGAACAAGTAAAACAACTCTAGCAAGAGGCTACAATGAGAAACTACCAAATAGACCAACCTATTGAAACTAAATTTGTTAAAAAAATCATGTTTATAGCCTTTCAAATCAACAAAAGAGAAGAGTAAAAGTTAACCTTAAAAGATTTTGTTTTGAATATGGTCATGCAGCATAAGAAGAAGCTTAGTAACATTGAAGGGAACGACCTAACCCAATTGCAATTCAGATCAACTTCCACACTAACCATAACTTTTCCGCTGATTTTTCAACATGAGTCGGTTCGGACCTCCACTTAGTTTCACCAAGCTTCATCCTTCCAAATAACCAATTCAGGTTCGGTTCATGTATTAATCTGTTTGATTTTGTTATTTTCAGAATAACATATACAAAAAGATAATATAACCAAAAAGATCCAAATAAAATGTATCATAACTGAAATAACATTTATAATATGATTATACATATTGTATTTTATATGACTTTTGCATCTTATGATTTCGTAATAAATCCTTTAGAGAAAAAAATTTGTTAATAAAAAAATAATGTAAGGTATACAGAATTGTTACAAATATGCAAAAAAAAAAAATGTTAGTATTCTTTTATATATATATATATATATATATATATATATATATATATATATATATATATATATATATATATATATATATTAAAGGACACTTTTTTGGAATAGTAAACTTATGTGATTTTTGGTAAAAATGATCCTTTGTTTATGTGTTTGTGTTCAAATCCGTCTTTAGGTCATTTTATGTCATTACCCATATTTTGTGCGGATACGTGTTGGGAATAGTTTCGGTTTCCCGGTCATTTTGTGTTCATATCCGTCTTAAGGTGCAATTTTTGTTTTTTTAAAACAAATATATATAAAAAAAAAAACAAACTTTTTACATTCTATAGTGAAAATGAATATGTAAAAAATAGAAATTTAATTTTTTTTAAAAGTCATTCTTAAAATGTAAAGTTATTTTGTTCATATTTCCATTTTACTGAAAGACCTGTCGTATCCAACCCCGCAACGTAGGGATTCCCCACCTAGTTTATATAGTAAAAATGTAAACATAAATTAACTATTCATGAAATGTAAAAACATAAAATCCAAACAACCAAAAATACAATTGATTTAGTGTAACAAGAAAAATACAATTAAAAAGTAACTTTTCATTACAAGATAGGATTTTAGAACCAAATGCCCTATATTTAAATAACCCGGACAAAAGAACTCAAAAACCAAATAAACCCATTATAAATACCCAAGAACGGAATCAATTTGCTTGTTTGGGCATAATTATGTTCAGTTTGGATTTTCAGGTTGCGTTCTATAATCATATCATCAAATCTACTAATTAGAAAACAGATACATATTGTAATTTTGAATAATTTCCATCAACCACGTTATTCCTGCCTTTTTTTTCTTCCTACATTTTTATAAAATCAGATCTAGCAATGTTTATTTATATCGGCTTAAATAATAGTTGAAGTTTCCGTAAAAAATCTCAAACGTTATTATGTTTAACAATACAAGTGTGTAATCATGCTTATCATAACAAATATTCGAAAATCACCTGTTGATTATTTATATTGTTTATAATTGACATTGCCAATTGCAGGAAAGCTAACTGTTATTTCTATTTTTACTTTACTCAGCAAAAGGCTTTCTATAATACTTCAAAAAATAAAATCAACTTCGGTTCTTTTTAAGGTGTTTAGCGCTTTTCTTAACTATATTATTAAGTTTATATTAGAAACTAGTTGTTACAGATTTGATAAAACAAAATACTTAATATAAAAATTCAAACAATATTTTATTAAAATTTGAAATTAAAAAAACAAACTATATATTATATGAGGAGTATTATAACTTATTTGTTATTTATATTGAAGGTAAATTATTAATTGAAATGTAGATATAAAATGTTAATTAAAAAAGATAAAAAAAATGACAAATATAAAAAACATTTATTCAAAATTACCAAAAAATATCATTAATGAGAAAATGATATAAAACAAAATTATTTTTATTTATTATTATTAGAAAAGATTATATCAAACAAAAATTAAATTTAATGACAAAATAATACCACATGTCATAATATATTATAATTTATTTGAGTAGGAGTATTATAACTTATTTGTTATTTATATTTAAGGTAATTATTAATTGAAATGAAGATATAAAATATTAATTAAAAAGATAAAAAAAAAATGAAAAATATAAAAAAGAGTAAATTACACGAATGGTCCCTATGATTTAGAATAATTTGCACGTTTGGTCCCTAACTTATTTTTTTAATTTTAAAGGTCGTTATTAATTGTTTTTATTAAGCGTTTGATCCCTTTCATACCTAAGAAAAACTAATTGCCATATTTTTTTAATTTTTTTAAATAAACACACCCCAAACTCATCTCCCCTCACCTTATCTACCCGACCATTTTTCTCTATTTAATTAATAGTATTTTTAGGTAAAATAGAAATCAAAAGTGTAACAAAAACAAACAAAAGGAACAAAACACGTAACAAAAACAAACAATATTGACTTTCTAAATTAAAAAAATTAGTTATAAACCAAACGCACAAAATACCCTAAACCATAAGATCCATTCATGTAATTTACTCTATAAAAAAACATTTATTCAAAATTACAAAAAAAATGTCATTAATAAGAAAATGACATGGGACAAAAAAAAAGTTATTTATTATTATTAGAAAAGATTATATCAAACAAAAATTAAATAACCACACTCCAATCCCACATCCTCTCACCTTATCTACCGCACCATTTTTCCATATAATTTTTATTTAGATAGAAATCAAACGCATAATAAAAACAAATAATAGAGATCAAACACATAACAAAATCAAACACAAGAAATTTTCTAAGTTAAAAAAATAAATTAAGAACCACACATACGAATTACTCCAAACCAAGGGACCATTCGTTTAATTTACTCTATAATAAGAAAATGACAACAAAAAAAATTATTTATTATTATTAGAAAAGATTATATCGACCAAAAATTAAATTTAATTACAAAATAATACCATAAGTCATTATGTATAAGAATATTTGTAATTTAATTCTCTCTCTCTCTCCTCTTTTATATTGGGACCTTTTATATATATATATAGTCCCAATATAAAAAAGTAACAAACACTTGCATATTCACCAACCGACATATAAAACAAATGTAAAGCCAATAAGATGGGTCATAAAGCATGATTAAAAACTTAGTATTTATTAAATACAACATATTTGACAGAGACTAAATCAATTATCAAAAACAAAAGAAAATACATATTGCTAGATCTAACTTGTTGAACTTGTACAAAAATAAAAAGTATTAATAAATGCATTACTTTAGCATATTAAACGTAAGATACAAACAAAATATGCTTCGGGAAGATGCTTGATAGATCTTGAAATTGCATTACAACGATTGTACAATAAAATGGGAAATCTATTTTTACAACGACAAAAATCCATTGAATGAATAGATAAATAAAATCGGGAGTTCAACTCTCAACCGCTTATAAGGCTTCCTAATAGAAGTTGATCCAAACCATCAATTTAAACAGAGAAACGCGGTTAAGACAGAATTATGGTTGCTCGAATCAGAACCACCAAGTAGATTCTCAACCGCGATTTCTCTGTTTAAACAAATGATACGAACCAATTGCAAATTTCTTGCGAAAACAGATTATCAATCAAAATGGGTATTGAATTATGGGTATTTAACTGCTTGGATATTTATAAGGGAAAGGGTATTTAAAAGGGAGTTTCGTAAGATACGGATAAAAGTTAATACTAGAAAAGCTATACAAACAAACAAAGTTTTAGTGGAATAAAAATATATAAGCTATGAAAGTCATTTTTTAAATTAAATTATCGGCGATGGCAAGTCAGAATATCAATAAGCTTTAATGGTAATAATCATCGAGCAATTACTGCTTTCCCAAAAAAAGTTTCTCCTCATTCTTGCAATTACCAAAAAACAATCAAACCTTACTTTATTCAAAATGAGGTTTTCATCTAAATATGTATACAAACAAATAAACAGAACATATATAAGTAAAAACAATGATGTTTCCCATAAGATAAAACCGAAGCTTTCATCAAAAATCCAAACCCGATAAGAATCCGAAACACCACAACGATAATAAATCATCGTAAAAGAGTTTCAGAAAATTAAGCACGTTATAGATTTAAATAACAATGAATTCGCTTCGAATTAATTTCATTCTTCTAGGATAAAAGATTCTCAAAAGGAAAACCCTAAAGAGAAACCTTGAAATTAATACATACATATACATGTACACATCAGATTTGATATAGCGTAGCTATGACTCAAAACGCTTCCATTTAGCTAATTGGAAGGCGATCTTAAGGGCTGCGCATCAACAAATAGATCAAAATAAAACCTAGTTTTAACGAATCAATATTTAAAACAACGAATTGTATCAAAAATATTATTATGAAGACGATCATAAATATATTTAATCGGTGAAAGAGTTTACTCAGAAGGCATGAAGTTTAATTTGGTTCGATTCTGCCAGCAGAGTTTCCTCATCTAAGAAATCAGAAGAGGGAGCTTTGAGTCCTCATCGTAACATCTTTCACTTTCCAAAACAAATCAACTAATTCAGAATAGAATTATAAAATAGAAAATTTTGAATGTAAAAGAAAGATCGCTCAGTTCAGCGGGATTATCGACACGCAAACAAATCTCTAAAGAGAGATGACTGCATTCCGGTCTGTTGAGCTTGAATTTCCGAGTCATCACCGCGATCTTTCAATCAATAATTTTCAGAAAACAAAACGAAAATACAAATAAGCAGTGGAAAGCTAGAAAAGAAAAAAGGAAAAAGATAGAAGCG
This sequence comes from Lactuca saligna, assembly GCF_052625555.1. Taxonomy (NCBI): domain Eukaryota; kingdom Viridiplantae; phylum Streptophyta; class Magnoliopsida; order Asterales; family Asteraceae; genus Lactuca; species Lactuca saligna. Next base: position 63,613,526 of record NC_136425.1, read on the forward strand.
GCGATCTATTGAGGAAATGGAGGTTGGATGTGTTTATATAGGTTATGAAATTAGGGTTTATAAGTCTGTTGATGGGCTTGATCTGGTGGACTGACGGGCCTGGTGTCTTGTTTTCTATATACCTCTTGTTTTTATTTTTATTTGTGTTTACTTTTCTTTCGCTTTTTAGCTAGTATTGTTTAATTAAAAACAATATTATAAAATTGTTTAATTAAAAACAAGATTATAAACTGCGTAAAACGTATGGAACATAAAAAAAACAATGAAATGTCTGAACATTATAAATTTATAATGATGTCTGACTTTTGTGAAGCTTGGATTTTTTTTTTTTTTTTTTGCCACCATAACAATTTAGCTTTCTTTCATTCACCGTTCTACATATAAACATAAGGTGACTTATTGCACATATAGCGAAAAAAGAACAATTTAAATGGTTAAAACTTATTGCACATATAGTGAAAAAAGAACAATTTCAATATTTAGGGGAATTGTTGTCATATATATATATATATATATATATATATATATATATATATATATATATATATATATATATATATATATATATATATATATATATATGGGAATCGTTGTCATAACCACCTCAAATATCATCAAGATCATTTTTATCGTCATCAAAAGTTAGAACCTTAGCAGATACGGCAACTGAAATGGGTTGAACACTCTTAGTGGATGCTTACAATTCACCTATGTTTATGATAGTATATGACGATTTTACCTATTAACACCTAAGAAAGTCTGACCCACATATGGGTTGTGGTCATGCATAAAGTAGAGATGTGAACCATTATTATCCATGAATGAGGTCCCATTGGAATTTTGATATAAATAATCATGTGAATGATTATAGGTTTCACTGTTTCATGTAAAAGAAAAATATAAGCTAATTTAATCTCAAATAAATCATAAAAGTACACAATACATATGACACGACAAGCCAATACAAGTTGTACTGTATTGTAATACATTTTACCGAGACCGATGTTGAATGAGACGAAAATTATAATTTATTCTCCTCCCAAAAAGGTAGGACATGGACTTGCTCTTTACCTTTTGTTTACGAAAAAATACATGAATGTCATCATCATTTTCATTATACAAAAGAAAAAAAAAACATAAAGCCAAATATATGTTAATTATAAACCTGGATGATGATGATCACATAACAAAATGTAGGTGGATAATATTCACATAATATTCACTTTGATCCGTAACTCCCTTATTGACAAGACCACCAATGACCGATGAAACTACATTATGTATTCTCTTACTGTAATAAGAATATATCTAATAGCCGAAAAAATGAGCTAACTACATAAAAACTATTTCATACCCCCGAAAAACATTTAAAGCACCCAAGAACAAAAAAATTATATCAAATATTCAAGTGTCATATTTTCAGATAATTCAACCCTTTATGCTAAAATTATGATGATAAACTTGAAAAGTTAAAAATTTTAAATAGTTACAAATTCAAGCAAATGTTCAAAAGAACATAAGCTCCAAAAAAGAATCTAAATTCAACAATTTTGACCACCTAAAATTTTACCAACATAGATTTATTTATCATACACCTAAAACGGCACCAGAAAAAATATATGATTGTTAATCTTTTTGTCTCCAAGCATTATCGATCTTCAATTAATCATGATTATATCATCTGCAGCAAGGGTCGAGATTAGATAAGATTTTGTATACTTTAGCTATTTGTGTTCATCTATTAAATGAAATCTATAAGATTCTTATAAAAACATAACCCTAAAAATTTCAAAAAAACAGTACATGATCTCTCGGTTACCTTATTTGATGTGTTCTTCTAGAACTCCTCTAAAACACTCGTGTTCAACCTGCGGAAGGAGTTACTAGTCCATGAAAATGCATCGAAATCATACAAAGCAAGTACTAAGATACATATTACAGACTGAAAACAAAAAAAGATGTTCAAACCTTGAATTAATTAGGGTTTCTTATAGAGTAAATCGAAGGAAAACCTAGGAGGAAATCAAGAAAGGAAACAAACCTACATGGATTGATTCTTTCATATGATAAAGTTGAGCCGTAGCACACAAGGTTTCGATTTATTATTTCCTCCATTTTCTTCTCTCCTACAAAAATCACACCATAGGTTAGATAATTTATGTGGAGGAGGGAGGGAGGGAGGGAGGAAAGGGGTACGGAAAATGAAGGGTAGTGTAGGGTATTATTTTCATTTTTAGGTTAAATTTAATTTTGTTATTAATAAACTTACTAACTTTAAACGTAATAGTGGGTATATCGTGCTTCATGGTAGACACAAGTTAGCATAAAAGTGCATTGATTATTCAAGGTATAGCCCAAGACTGGGGTAAATGTAAGAAATAGCAATCTACTTTAATTTTATTGTCTAAATAACATCTTGCCTAAATTTATGCTTCCATTTTTTTAGTTTTATTTTAATGCTCAATATAACAACTTACTTTCATTTTAAGTGTAGGATAGAATCTTATTTTCATTTCATTATATAAAATTATTATTTTAGAAAGTTAGATGTTATTTTCAGAAAGTGGATTTTTAATTGATATCAAATAGAAAGTCCACAACTCGGAACATAAATTGCTATTTTGAGAATTTGGGATGTTATTTTATGAATACTTTGAGAAATCAGAAGCCAAATGCTATTTTCACATGCCTAAACTTGTTTCATTCAAAAACTAAATCTTTCAAAACAAACAACATGCAATCGCAAGGGTATTGGCGTTACTTGAGTTACAAACAGATTTACTTACTAGATTCTTGAACACGAGAAGCATAGTAGTCTACACCATCTTTGGTAACTTCTCTTTTGCAATAGCTTGATACTAAGTGACATTGATGACCTCCATTTTTCTTCTCTATTTGGGTGGCTCCCCCATAATATATTGATTAAAAAAATTAAATTCATTTTTATACGTCAATGTATATATTTTAACATAATAAAAGTGGCACATGAGGTGGACTCAAGGACAATATCCACTTGGCCTTTGGTTGCAGCTCACGGCCTTCACCCTTTTTACTCAAATTTTCAAAATTCCTTTTTGCTATTTTTTGTATAGACCTCGCCTCAATTTACAAAAAATGAAAAAAAAAATCAATCTAAATATAGTTCACAAATTATAGATCTCATATCACCTATACATCTATATGAGCTTACCAAGATTAAATTTTTTAACGTGTTTCATATAAATAGAAGTTACATTAATTTATAAATTTTACCTCCATGAATGAAGTAGTTGATCAAACAGCCAATAAGGTCCACTTGTAATTATTTGAGATCGAGAAGATGGAACTCATAAGAGAAAACCAATATTGCCACCAAAATCTGAATTATCCATTTCTAACTCCATGTGCAGCTCTAACATGTTCTGTAGATTATCGAATCTCCAAATAAAGGTTAACGAACTTGGTAGTAACTAAAAACATGAATAAGACAGCTAAAAAATATAAATAATAAACAAATAAGGTAAAATGAACAAGTATGAGAAAGCACCGGTTAACCTGTCAAGAAAATTGGTTTTAGCATAGCTTGAAATTTCTACAATTACAATAAAGTATTGTAAGTGTATATTGTCACACACGAACATGGGATTAACTAATCTAATCTACACAAACTGACCTAATGGGTTAATCTAAAAAAAATTAACTTAATATGTTAATATCCTAAACCTTTACCTATTTGGCCTTTTTTATTTTTCCCCTCAGTTGATGAATTTTATGAAATTAAAATGGTAATTTACTTTTATTCAGACAAAAACATATTCAATAATTGTTTTAGAAAATGTAATTAGAAGAAGGTATGTATTCTACCAAAGGAATCGTAGTAATCGCAACATGGCATACGTTTGGTTGGCATAAAATGATATAAAATTCATTAAATTAAGCAATTTTGAAAAATTTAGTATTATTTTAATATATTTGTTTATTCTAAATAGAAATTTCTAATCTTTTTTCCTATTTCAATGAGGGCGTTACGGTCTTTTAATAAAAAAAGAAAGAAAACAGAATTTCTTCCACAGTCTCTTAGGAATGGTGAAACCCATCACACATAAAATGTGAAGGATTATGTGTGAATTGAATATCATCCATTTGGCAACCGAATGAAATCTTGAATTCCAAATCCCATCAGAATCTTCAAATAAAATACGCTAACCCTTCCGGAAATGGAAGAAAAAAAGCAAATGAGAAAAAATATATTAGAAACGTTAGGATTTAAAGACTATCTCTCATTAAGTCGTTCTATGTGTGTTAGGTAAAAAAAGTCGGATATATAGATTAACGAATCATGTGCAATCAATTATGTAAAAAATCTCACCTTACATGGAATATCCATTGGCACCAAATAGAGAAAGCAAACCATAATAATATGGACCAAGTTTATCAACTTACATTGCTTTTGGGCAAGAGATATCCAAAAAGTCTTTAGTGTGTTGTTGTAAGTTTACATATCTACCGTTTTGGAGGGTCACACTTTTACACTTTTACTCGTACAATATCTCCTTGTAATATCAAACTTTACATCATCTACATGGAAAATCAAAGGTGTAATCAATCTCCGACAGTTAGAAAAGGAAAAAAACCAAAAATATATTCAATTTGCAAAATACATAAGGCATATAAATCATGCCTTTTTTCTGTAATGAATCCCACCACCATATAATGTGAAATCCTCTCAGTAGTAGCATTATAGAAGTCAAAACACATTGGATAATCAATATCAAGGGCCAAAGAGGACATTATAACTAGAATAGAAACAAATAAATGTTAGTGATTAAAAATGAAACTTAAAGGTGAAAACATGCAAATGTAATAGAATACAAATAATCAAGAGTAAATTACACAAATGGTCCCTATAGTTTGGGGTAATTTATGAGCTTAGTCCCTAACTTATTTTTTTAACTCGGAAGGTCCCGCTGTTTGTTTTTGTTACAGGCTTGGTCCCTACTGTTTGTTTTTCTTATGTGTTTGGTCCCTATCTTAGCTAAAAAGACTATTATTTAAATAGGGAAAAATGTTGGGTTAGGTAAAGTAAGATGAGGGGTAGGGTTGGGGGTGTGTTTATTTAAATAAATTAAAAAAATCAATGGCAAAATAGTCTTTTTAGGTAAGATAGGGATCAAGCGTGTAACAAAAACAAACAGTAGGAACCTTCCGAGTTAAAAAAATAAGTTAGGAACCAAACGTGCAAATTACCCTAAACCATAGGACCATTCGTGTAATTTACTCATTACTACTTACATTTATCACCATTTTCTTACTGTGGCTACAAAAGCAAAAAAGAATTGTAGAAATAAAATAATAGTATAATTCAAACATGTGTCAAGATAAAATAATAGTATAATTCAAACATGTGTCAAGGTAGAGTAAATAATTATATATGAATATCAATAAAAGATTTAACCTTTAACTTAAATTACAAGGAAATCATAAACGTAGTTACTTTACTCGAAGACCCCAACATAATAGATGACCAATCTTTAAAGCATAACAACTTTCCTAAGTTTTACAGTAAATTGGAATTTGAAAAATCAAAAGACTCATCATTGTTGACTATGAGTAATGGTTTAAATGGTGATCTTCACATTTTTACAAATACGTCGCATGCACATACAAAAAATGGGAAGGTAATTGATCTTTTGCAAATGAAATTGATTAAATGCAAATTAACATAGCTACAATTTAGGGTAGATTATGCATGCTATTGAATGTAACACCATTCCAAGTATAGCAAGGAAAATCATCTCAGCAAGGCAGCTACACCTGACCGAAATATGAGAAAATGTATGCGGGTATGATGGAGTGACGATTACCGCCGATGATTAACCTACAAGGCAAAGTATGAGGATACGACAAAAAGTATTCGACAAAAGGAGAACGATTGAATGAGATGATAAATTTAATTACAATAAAAATAAAACCATTAAAGTTATATACTATTTATTACATCCTTCCCCCCTTTTCATATGCCCTAAAAGATTGCCCAGTCTCCTTAAATTCAATAAAAAAACATTAAATTTCAAAATTTTAAAGCAAATGAAAGATGGGGTATCAAATGTAGATGTAGAGGAACCATCATTGAATCGATTTGACAAAAGTGAATCCCTAAAACTGAAAACCCAATTGAGTTTGTTGCTTGGATTAAGAGTTAGTTGGTTGCTATAACTTCAAATTTATTAAACAGAACTTGCAATAGAATGAGCAAGCGCTGGAATAACATAGTAGTAGCAGCGGAAGCACAAATCAAAGGGTTTGTCATTTGTGTTCTTTCTTGAAGTTATGGATTGAGAGAAAAAATTAAAGACGAGGCACTTAAACGATTGTGTAGCCATTTAAAATAGGGAAATCCATAATTCCATATCATTTTCCTGATTTTATGCAATCACAAAGTATAATATTTATGGTAACCATTTTAATTTTATTTGAAACCCCATGCAAGATAATCGACTGTTAATTCCTTTAGGTGGGAAAAAAATATATGATAGGGTGATGTCAATAATTTGCTCTGATGGTGGAAAACATAGGTTTGAAATACAATCAACGGTTTTGATTCATTCATTGATGAATTAATGGTTCTCTTTTATTAATATTTAGATAAGTATAAATGATAACATTATATTTTTTATTTTATTTTTTTAATATATATATATATACACACACACACACACTAAAAGACTGTGGAGTTAGCTACAATAACTAACTCCACCACTGTTTATAAGGCAACTTTAACTCCACCCGAGGTCACCGATCCACCACTTCAAACACAACTTTAATCCTCTTATTCATTCTTTCTAATCGCTCTCTTCCAGCATTTTTCCCGTCTTTTGTTTTCTCCACCGGCTTCAAGCTTAACATCCTTACAACCTTTGTCCATGGCGTTCATTGGTTGTTCCCTTAATACATCGCTTCACACGATGAAAGCGGATGCGACAAGCAGTTAGCCGTCATTTATAGGTAAAATCAATGGTCAGATCGTAACTTACACAAACTAAATTGAAATCGAGGGGTTGCTTGGGATGCTAATGATTAATTATCAATTAATTCGCTCTCTAGAATCTAACTTTTTCCATTATCGATTGATTCCTCTATTCTAGTTCTATTCTTCTGCAGACTACCCTTCGACTTTACAGAACCATTATCGATAAACACAATCAGAAACAAAAGTTTCTCAAACCACCATGAAACCATTATCGATTGATTCATTGCAACCTTTTATTCATTGTCTTGTACAATCGGAAGATGAAACCTACAACTAAACCCTATGAGACTTTTTAGTAACGCTCGTGTTTATGGGATAAAGCATTAAAGATGATGTAATAGTATATGACAACCATTGTAACTCGTTTTGAAGTAATAAGAATGAATTATGCGAATTTATGAGTTTTATACTTAATTATTATGATTTACTAAATTAAGGATAAAAATAAGCATCAAAAACAAATGTTATATAAACCCGATATCTATGAAGAAAGTTGTAGAGGTCGAAACAAGAATTCTGGAGATATAAAGAATCTCGAAATCTGAGTTATAACAAAGAAGTTATGACCTGACGAAGTTTCGCGACAGAACCGACATGACGTTGTATCACGTAAAAAGTGAGTATACGATAAAGTGCTTTTCAGCCTTAGCGATCTAAATGAAAGTCGTAGTACACGTTAAATCGAGAGTGTGCATAAAAAATATCTAAATTTGATTTCGTATGAGAAAGTTATGAATTTTCTACGATTTGACATAATAGTATGCAACCCGAAACTCGAAATATAGATCAAACGATTTTTAGCCGACACAACCCAAACGAGAATCGAAGATCTTGTCGATAGTAGTTTAACGGTAAAAAGAAAGACAAAAATGGACGCCGGATGAAGAAGTTATGAATTTTTAACAAACTTTTCCTGTCCCGACATGTTAAAATATAACTTTAAAAATAAAGTCAAAATTAACCGACGGAGTTTAAACAAAAGTTGTAGAGCACGGTCTTACCTACGTGTATATATAAAGAGCATCGAAAATGGAGCTCGTATGCAAAAGTTATGAATTTTTTAAGTTAAAAAAATAATAATCAGGGGAGTACGCTTCACATACAGGAGTACTCCTAGCGTACTCATGTACACGGTCTGAAGTTGGCCATGTCGCCCTATTCCTTCGCATGGTGCACACGTGTTGGTAGTTATGACGCGTCCGAAGTAATCCTCTCCTACGCCTAGCATAGAGCCTTGTAAGGCAGTACGCTCCGTGTACCTGAAGATTACGCCTCGCATAATGCAAGGCTTCGACCACTATAAATAGAATGCGAAACATTCCGATTTTTGTTTACAAAATTTACACCTTTCACCCTTTTCCTTTCTTTTAAGCTGCAATAAATCCCCCAAGCCTAGGTTTGTGACAACCTTCAAATTCTGGTCAAGTCAAAGTCAACAAAAGTTAACCAGTCAAACCGATAAACTCATGTAGTGCTTGTATGATAGGATATATTCTATGTCTTCTTATGTACAACTTTCTATCATAATGCAAAGTATCACTCAGAAGTTTCTAAAGTTCGGAAATTCTAAACCCTAACCAGTGTGAGCGGGGTAATTACTCTATAAAGCACTACTAAGTACCTTTCGGGGGTGTAAAACGCTCATGACAAGACATAATGGGGTTTATAAACCTTGCATTATGGGGCCAAACTCTAACAAAGGTCGCAAACAAAGTCTCTCTCAATCTCTCTCACTCACCCTCTCTCTCTCTCAAATCTCTCCCAAATCTCCCTTAAAATCCTCTCTTAACTTCTTTATAATCACTCGGGGCATCCCGACCCTTAACTTAGTCAAAAACCACTCTAAACGGGATGATTAATTTTAAAATAGCAAATTAGGGCCAAAGTCCCCTTCGGTCCCCTTAAGAACTGAAGTCCTCTTAAGATCGAACACACATTTTGTCTGAGATACCCTTCGGTCCGAGACTTACCTTCGGCTTATCCACCTTTGGTTCGGTTCCAATTTACTTTCGGTTCCTAGCTCGCCTTCAGTTCGGTTCCAGTCTACTTTCGGTTCCTAGCTCGCATTTGGTTCGGTTCCAATCTTCTTTCGGTTCCTAGCTCGCATTCAGTTCAGTCCCACCACTTTCAACTCATCAGCCTTCGAATCTTACCCTCTTAGACCGAACCTTCGGTATTGGCCTATGAACTTTGCAACTTTGCTTCTTTTTCCCAATTTGTGACCACTTTCGTGTTTTAAGCCCATTTTTGATGATTTTGGTGGGGGGTTTTCACCCAAACTTATATTTTGACATATAAGTAGGCCTGACAATTGGGTTGGGTTCGGGTTGGTGGGTCAGAATACATTGACCCAACCCAAACCATACAATATGGGGGTTGGTGGGTTGGCGGGTTGAAAACGTCAACCCAACCCAACCCAAATAACTCGTATACGTATATGGGTTCATGGGTTCGTGGGTTGAACCCAACCCATATAACCCATTTATTAAGCAACACATTTTAAAAGGAAATTAAAAAATACAACTAAATGAAGTCATAAAGTCTTAAATATCAAACATAAAGTCATAAACAAGAGTGATGACGACGAGTGGTGTGCGTGCGACACTGCGACAGTCGATGAATCGATGCCTTAATTGACGGAGACAGGAGACACGGAGTCGTGAGTTTGGAGACTGAAGACTAAATTTCTTTTTGAATAGGGGCTAGGGGACACTAAGTCGACTCGAAGATGTTTTGCCTTTTTGGAATTCGGAAAACGATTAAACGATAATCAAGTAATCAAAACTAATAAATATTTAAAAGTATTTTTTAAACATTATATATATATATATATATATATATATATATATATATATATATATATATATATATATATATATATATAATCGGGTTGGCGGGTTGACCCGCGAACCCAAACAGGTAACCCAACCCAACCCATTAAATAAACGGGTTGGTGGGTCAAAAATCGCAACCTAAACCCGTTTATTTTCGTGTTGGGTCAGTGTCAGGTTACGGGTTGGGTCGACGATTGCCACCCCTACATATAAGACCCCATAGATTCGTATTTTAATCATACTTTGGGTAAATCTTTACCACAAATAATATCGTTTGTACAAGACATTATCTAAGGGTTGGGTGACTTTTCCAAGAAGTTCTGACACCATACCTACTTTATGTCACTATTCACTCCTTACCATATCAAGTCACAATCCTTTTAAGCACTTTCCAACACTCCATTTGACTTACTTACACTAAATCCACCTAAAAGATCTATATCTCACTCGCTCCCTAAAAGAATCATTAACCACATTCTTAAAACAAATACTCTCTCTCTCTCTCTCTCTCTCTCTCCTTCTCAAATTTCCCCTGGAACCAAGAACTCCAGGAAGTCACTAGCTATTCCTCCATTGTTGGTAAGTTCTTCTTTTCTACTCTTGAATATTCCACACTCCTTCACTCAAATCATGGATTTCTTATACAAATATCTTCATATTTATTCTTAGATCTTCAAATCCTCAAGCATTCTCTAAGTGTTCTTGACTTGGAAAACCCATATCTTCAACATCCATCTCAAGGAATCACTCAATGTGAGTTCATACCCCCCCCCTTCTTTTCATGTTTCCATTTAGTTTTATAGGGGAGAATACAAGTCATAACTTCTAAACATGCTTAAACTCAAATGACAGCTTTTAACAGAAAAGTTATGGCACAATCACGATCTATTTTGACCATCTTAGACTCCATAACTTTAAAAACTATTCATACCTTTAAAATGACTACTTGCACATGTTAATACGAATTTTCTACAATTTATGGTGATTTTTTCAAAACTGCCTATCACTGTAGCTAAGATTTTGGACCATTTAGTGAAAATGGTCATTTTGACACTAGTTAAAGATCATTAAAAATCATAATAAAATTTTTGAGTATACTAGACATGTTTTTTGAACTTTCGGAGTTTACGGATTTAGATTTTGACTCACGATGATTTTTCTATGATTTTTACTAAAATAGGGACAGAAAAGTAAAAATTTATAACTAACAATTTACAAGTTATTCACACTTTGTATTGTGTTGAGCAAAGTGTTTATCTAAAATGACTACATATTTACTTATGTTTTCTGTTAAGTTACACCTAAATAACATAGATATTCATTCATTATATGGGATATTAGTCATTACAAACATACAAGATGAACTATACTATGTATAATTTATGATTTGCTATATTACCATTCCCTATGAAAAGGTTCAAATCACACTATAAACGCGTTTTTCATTACTACATACATTCTTAATAAAACTATAATAGGTATAGTTTATGGTTCCTTACACTACAAATACACTACTAAAAGGGGTTCAATTACACTACAAAAAGGTTTTTCATTCACTCTCCACGTAAACTCGTTAACGTAAATTGTGAGACACTACTTCATTGTACTTTTAGAGTACGGGTTAAAATTCCTGAAAGTTATAACCAGAGTTTCTTGTAGGGAGAGCGTGATATTTGTATATAGATATATATATTGCGATTAAAAACCCACACCCAAGTTGCTTGCAACAGCCCGACCGCCTGGTCGGGGGTGACAAATGTCATAATAGTTCCGACGCATGAAGAACATCGCAACAGGTCTTCTATCTCATAATATGGTTATAAATGACTCACATAGGGAGATAACGACAAACCATTTTAAAAAGGGGTTTTATTTTTATAAAACTGCATACACTATTATAATTATGGTAAAATACTTGTACGTTTCGGTCTTTGGGTATTAAGACTACAAACCATTTTATAAGGAAAATATGGGATTTTTCTTGTGTATACTTTACATTTTCAAAGAAATGATTTCTACTCTATATACAAAAGGTTATGCACTCAACAACTTAATTGTTGACACTCTTTCAAAATTATTTGTATTCTCAGGTAATCAATAGAAATCAGTGACTACCAGTTTTTGAGGATGGAACGCTTCAACGTTAATCAAAACATTTTGTCATTATATTGTAATCGGTTTTGAAACATATACTCTTATAAAACCATGTAAATTTCTTGATTATATTTATAATGATTGTATTTACTTTGAGCACTATTATACTCATTGTTGTGATACTATACATAAAGTCCTCCACCCCCGAACGTTTCCGCCATCCTTGGTTTGGGGGTGTGACAAGGGTACCTTCCTAGCATCATAAGAAACCCCGGAGAGCCCGAAGTCTCCAAGGAAAGAGTTTTTCGAGTCGAAACTTTTCCCACGTAAAGCCTAATTTTTTAGGAAACATCCCGGTTTCAACGAAAAAGATTGTTTTAAGGGACAAAGTGTTGTCCAATCACCATCTTATCGGGTGAGTGTGTAGTCACTTTCATCTTACACATAGATATGAAGTGTTTTCTATAAAATACGTGTTATGTGTATATATATTGTTTGTTTATTTGAGATGGGTGTTGAATGGATGTTTTATACATGTTTTAAACCGTATATGTATTTTTATCTACAAATATGTTGGGTAAAACATGGGTAGATGAAATATTTGATGTGTGATAAAATGATGAGATGTATCAATGTTGTTGTTGTTCCAATATAGTAGAGTATAGATGACGACCACAAACCTTTCTAGACAGTCCGGTGGAACGCTAGCAGCCTCGCAACCCATAGGTGTTTGTGAATGATGTGTCACCGGTGTACTCCATCCCCCCCCCCCCCCCCCCCCTGGTTGCCTTACGAACATATATGGCCAAGGAATCCCCTTAGCAGTAAAGTACATCCTGATGATGATCTTTAGGCTAGGTCCCTTATGATAGGTGTTTAGAGACGTAAAGTGAGGATAACGGGAGTGGGTAATCAGGGTTATTATTGGTTGATGAAATTAATAAATTTATTGTTGGTTGATGAATTTAATAAATTTATTATTTGTGGGTTGAAAACCCTATATGCTCACCAGTCTCCCAAGCATGACCCACTCAACTTTCTGTATTACAGGTAGTGGAACCAGAGCATAGTTGGATGATGATGAGAGATTTTTGGATTATAGGTCGGTAGATGTAAATAAATGTTGTAAGACCTATATTGTACTGTTTATGCTTTTGGTCTGCATCGATGTCGACATCCTGAGTTTTGTAATGAAATGAAAAAAATACATTTCTTTAAGAAAATTTTTGATAAAATTTTATCATATTTTGTTTTGGGGACAAATTCCGCACAACTTTTTGAAAGATTGCTCTAATTTTATTTTAAAAGCATAAACAAAATCGGTATTTTTTGACCGTGAAAATGGGGATGTCACATTTTTAACACATGCTTTTTTTCGTTATTAATAGTTGATATTTTATTCTTTGTGGATGTCAGATGATTTTTTTGTGTGCTTTTAGATGTATATGTTGACATGTATTGGAGAAGGAATCGTGAAGAGAATGAATTATGCAGAAAAGGTGTTTGATGAAATGTTTGATTGAAATGAATAATACCTGGTAGAGAAGGAAAATGGAGAATAAAAGAAAAGCAAGGAAGGTTTTCAATTTCATTCCAATTCCATGTTTAGTTGTAAATAAATTGAGTGAATTCTGTTCACTGTAACAACTTATTTGGCCTTTAATGTGTTTATAGTTGAGTATTAGGAATCTTCAATTGATTTCCTATTATGTGTTGATTTGATTAATTTGTTGTGTTGGAATTTGAGGTGTATGGGAGATAAAAGAGGATGGGGGAGGTACACTCCACTTTATATAGTGCCTCCATACAACTCTAACACTTCTAATGATGCTTCTTATTTCATTTGTCATTATTGGAATATTAGCTCTTTTCTCTTCCTTACGTTACACTAAGTTCTCCATCAGTTCTGAATCAAAATTTTCCATGTTCACAGAATGTTGAATTATGCATCTATATATTACCTCTCACTCTAAAAATTTTGTTCATCTTTTGTTCCTATGTTGCAGGCCACGAAGGAATTGGGCTTGATTTAGTTTCTATCATTGGATGTTTAAAAATTGGGTTGGACTCTCTGGTTGGATCATAATGTCAGCTCGGGTTCACCCTCAACGTTCATTAATATTTGGTTTTTCTAGTTTTTGTTGTTTCCGAGTTCAAACTCATATGAGTTTAAAATTACACTTGTCCATTTATATTTAGGTAAAGAAGAACAACAATTGGATGTTAATTTCATAAGCGAAAGGTATTCCATCGGTGAAGTTTTCTTACATTATCTTTTTTTTTTTTTTCATAAAATATTTTCTCTATTTGAGTAATCTACAGAAAGTTGTGGTTATGATTTATCAGATTTAGCACACAAAAACCCTCATATGCGACAAGTACTTTAGTCGTCAAATTTTTTTATTGATATTTAAGCAAAGCTTTGTTTTTTTCTACAATAATTTAAAACATTGTGATTCTCATTTTCATCATGGAGGCTTATCTAAATAGAAATGTAAGCACTTAGGCTTTGCTAACTTGGCTCATTTAGATTTGACAAGTGTAAATTTTATTATTTACATTTGAGATATAAAACTTTTTATTTATCAATGTGGAAGTGCAATTCTGATTCCTTATTTTGAAAGGCAAAGTGTGTATAAATGTGAAAGGAGAAGTGATAGGGCAACAATGATGTATTGAGGCTTGCTGTGGGCTTGAACATGATACATCCATGGAATATGAAGCTTGTTGTGGTTCTGAAGGATGAAAATTATGTGAATTTTGATCCTCAGCTTCAATTCCCCAACAAAAAAGGTACCACTCTTGCTTTTCTTGCTATATTCTTCATCATGCACCTTCCAATTTCCACTATATATAATAAAAATAGTTTTGAAGTGCAATCGTTGATGTTTTTGTGCAATTTTAGAATCTCTTTTGTTTGAATTGCTGAAACACCAAAGGATTGCATTTGTTGGGCTTAGCATACATATGTGTTTAACCGATGTAGTAGTTTGTGTAATTGTGTATTACTAAATCTTTTTTTTTTTTTCACATTTACAGACTGCTAAATTTATTGATTATGATACTAATTTCAAAGAAGATGAGAAAAAACAAGCAAAAGCATTGAAGACTACTCGCAACCTTAATAATGCAACATGCCAGTTGAAACTCAAGGATTACAAATAGGTTGAAAAGCTTTGCACTAAGGTTAGATACAATTAATTAATCCTTAGTCACTGTTTGTTTGTTTCTTTTTCTTTTGTCTTTTGGTAATAAAAAGTTTTTAATAAGGGTCTGGCAACATGATTTGTACAGGTGTTGGAACTTGAGAGTACAAATGTAATGACTTTATACGGAAGAGCTCAAGCATGCAAAAATGTAGCTGATCAAGATCTTACAGAGATTGCTTTAAAAAAAACCCTTGAAATTGACCCTAATAACAGATAGGATTTTTTTTTTTTACACTTGGTGATTTATTTAAAGCTTATAGTACAATCAAGGTTGTAGAACTCGTTACTCGGTACCGGTTCGACCGACTACTGAGTAGTGTGTGACAACCCGAAGTTTGTCCATCGCCGTAACCCATTCCGTCCATAAAAATTTGTCTCTTTCGAATTGATTCCGTTTAAGTTTTAAATTAAGTCATTATTTTTGAGATTTATATTATGACTTAATGGATGTATAAACATGTTTAAAACTCGTTTTAACACTCCATATTAGTAATCGGAAACATTTTAGTTTCAACCATATCGGGTTACGACATCTTAATCGGGTGCGACCAAAAGCTCCGTTTAACGTCGGTATCGGGTAGAATTCCACCGTGTCCCGAACTTAGGACCCATTTAAAGGAGATTAAGCTTCCATTTGAAGCTTTTTCCCCCTCTCACTACTCTCTCTCTAACCTCTCTCCTCAAACCAAAGAAACTAGGTCCAAAACATCAAATTAAGGCTTCAAATCTTCAAGGTAACTTCCCTAACTTGTTATTCAACCTCTTTAGCCTTCAAATCCGAGTTTAAACATTGATTTAGGACCATCTTCATGAGTTTACGGCCCTGGAGCATGCTTGGGCCGTAAACTCAAATAGATTGGGTTTTTGAGCCTCAAAACCCCTCCAAACCAACTTTAGGACTTAGATATGACTTTATGGCTTACCAATTCGGACTTAGAACACCTTAAACATGATTTTTGAGGAGTAAACATGAGTTTACTACCCAAGAACATACTTGGGCCGTAAACTCATCATTTTTGAAGAGTAAACTCAAAAACAAGTGTTTAAAAGCCATTTAAACACACCATTAGCCTTGGAATAAATCCTAGAACCAATCACAATAGATTTGAGGACCTTAAACACAATAAAAACCCTCCATTTGAGAGTTTACGGCCATGACCCCCCAAGGATAGGTTCCAGGGCCGTAAAATCACCTAAGCTAGTCAAATGGTGCCCAAAATTCATCCCAATTCTCTAAACTTTTAAGGAATTGACGGGGAACTATGTTCCAGATTTTCACGAAACATTTGTTTCAGTACTTAAATTCGAAACTCCAAATCATATTCATTTCGTATGAGTGTTCTTGATCAAATATTCGAAACCCACGATGTTTGTTACCCAACAAGATCCAACACAGACTTTTCCATGAATATGATTTCCATGTGAGTTTCATTCGAAATCCAAAGTCACTTAAAATTATTTTGTCAAAGCAAACTTGTCACTGACTACACTCGTCAAACAAGTAATTTCCATTACAATTTCTCACCTTATGTTTAGGTTGATATGTAATGAAATTCTTATAGCTACCCATACAGCCTAATAAAAGAAACCCTTCGATACTTCTTTACAAGTATTCGATTGTATATCACGGGAAAATACACAAGCAGTTGATCATCTCTCTTGATGATTAATGAAATAACCTTTTCCTGGGGTTTATACTACTTTTGTGTCGAAAAATTGATCGACATCACTGACTTCCAAAATTTTCTTATTTTTGCTTCTCATCTATTTTTTTGGAACACTACACTCATGAAATCCTTGAGGTTCTGAGTAACACCAACTCAGGCTGATGATTTCGAACATCTGGCAAATGACTTTACTTTAAAACCCAAAAGTGAAAGAGCCTTACTTCCATTCGAAGGGTTCTGACAGCTACAATTCTATTGGGGCAAACAAAACAGTTTGTTTTACGGTGACGTATGGTATTCGGTCTGGGTTTCAAACTACAGGGTTACATATAAAAGGGGATTCAAGGGTTTGTTATCGGTTTACGCTTTTTGAAGAAAAATTCCCAAAATTCTCTCTGAAAAATTCAACTATTCTTCACAAGATTTTACAACCCTGATCATGGCTACTCAAACTAATGTTCCATCTCAAACAACTGAAGATGTTACTTCACAACCAATCAAGAAGATTTAAGGAACTATCTACCAAGTAGAGGCTAATGTTTCTACTTATCCGGAAGAACTCAAGATGTTGATTATCGCTTTACAAAGTTCTGTTCTATCCAAAGCTATGTTTCAATCTTTTGTTGTTCCTCTTTCCTGGTTATCCAAAGCTATGTTTCAATCTTTTGTTTTTTCAACTTGGTATACGATAAGAAGGTTAGACTATCCAAGAGGCTATTTTGTAAAATACTGGAAATCCCAAATTCTCCACCCTACACTGATCTTCAATTTCCCCAAATCGTACACATGTTCAACCAGATGGTTCATCAACCACAACTTACTAAGATCAGTGATTTCAAGAAATCTGGTCTTCCAAGCATTTGTAACTTTCTCTTTGGAATTTTTCTAATATGTTTGATTGGTCGAATTGGTGGACTCCACAAAGGATGGATGGAAGTATATGCCATGGTTGTTGGGCTATACTACGATATTCATGTGGAGTATACTACACAACTTTGGAAGGAATTCCAAAAGAGTGTTGAGAACACGAATGCAATTCAAGGCATTTCATGTGCAAGGTATTGGAGTTTGATTTTTCAACACTTTTATGAGAAGGAAGGGATTTTGGTGAATGCTGAATTTTGTACATATCATTATCCGAAGAATATGACTGATGATGCAGATGGGTTTCCATTTTTTGCTCGTATTCCAGATGCTATGTTGAGGCGTGTTGATCCTACGAATGTTGTTTTGGTGGCGTATTTGAAAAACATTGATCCTACTGTTCAAACGGGGATATTGTTGCCAAGGGAAGAGAAGACGTTTAAACGTTCGAAGAAGAATGAACCTGGTTCTTCTGAAAAGCTTGTATCTGAAACCACGTCAAAGAAGTCTCCAAAGAAGAAGCCTAGTGAAGTTAAAGTGGTAAAAGAAGTATTTGTTGATGTGTCTATTCCGATTGAGCCTGTTGTTGATGATACTCAAGAGAAAGTGGTTAGTCCTTTGAAGAAGGGTGTTTTTAGAAGAATAAAAATGAAGTCTAAGCATACACGACAGTCTCCAACTCGTAATGTGGTATGAAAGCCTCATCTTACTCATCAGGGTGTAGTTTTTCGTGAAATACTAGCTCCGGTTTCTCCATTGTCTAAGAAATGCATGGCTGAAGATATGGCCAAACAAATTTCTAAAAGGGAGAAGAAGAAGATACAAAAGATTGTTATTACAACCACATCTACAGAAGATGAAGATGAATAAATTCCTAAAACACCTGAAGCAAATCTTAACAAGGAAAGTTCCATTCCTGAGCAGACAATGGTCATACCACCCGAAGATTTGTCTGCCAAATCATCTCATGAGGAGGCACGAACTTCAAACATCAATGCAAACATATCTCATACGGATGTAAATGTCATCATAAGTGAAGAAGATGTGAAGACAAAAGCTCAAGGTAATCCTATTGTTTCATTACCTCTACAAATCACACCGATTACTTCAACCACAGACTCACCCGCATTCAAAAATATTATCAATCAACCCTTTACTTCCATTTTTTCTTCTCAATCTACTGATCCACCCAAAACCAATTCCCCTGCTACAGACTCAATTTTTATGGAAACTGATACTAACAATGAGGGTTTTGGAGGAACCTTTGAGGACTTGGAGTTTGATAACAAAGAAGAAGATTTTCCAGATCATATGTTGATGGCGATGAAACAGTTTAAGATTTTGAATACGAATTTGAACTCCATACTTCAATCTCAAGATGATCTGGGGGGTGGTTCATCGGTTTCAGGTTTGGAAGTTGATTCAATGTTAATAATGTTCGAAGCAAAGATGGTGAGTAAAGTCTCTGGGATGGTTAGAGACTCAGAATCAAGAATTTTGGAGAAAGTTGATCATAATGATCAAAAAAATGAGCTAAGGGTGAATTCTCAAAATTCGACATTTTTGGGAGAAGTTAAAGATTTGAAGAAACTGGCGAACGACCGAAACATTTTGTTCGTTCAAGATGTCAAGAAAGTCCATGAAGATCTCAACTTGTAGATTCGTGAGCTTCGCGAAGATATGCAAAGAGAGATTGTAAGTGTCCAACAGGATTATGCATCTTTCAATCAGAAGATTGACATTATTTGTGATGCTATCACAAGATTTTTCAAGTTGTACGAAAGCATGAGTCCACCAACTTACTCAGCTTTCTACAACGAAAAGTAATTTTTTTTGGAAGTGATTAATTTGTTGAAGGAGCTCAAAGTGTTATCTGTCAAGTCGGTTTCATCTTCTCTAATAACTCCTAAATTTTTGTCTCAAAAATTCGCACAATTTGAAGCTATTTTACACAAGCAATTGGCCCCTCTTTGCCGAATTTCGAGCCTTCTACCAACAACAGTTTCCCCACCTGTTTCCACAGGGGTACAAAATGAGAAAGAAAGGTGGAAGATGCGAAGGCTACTGGTGAAGCTTTGCATACAGATGCAAAAGTTGTGGGAAAGGTGTTTTCTACGAAGATTCCAACAACAAAGCCGATAATATCATCTGCTGGGCCAGTTATTTCAACAATGGTTACTACAATGTCAATTCCAAGGCCTATTACAAAAGGAGTTGTTATTGGTGAAGCTGTTGGTGGGAGCAATAAGAAGCCAAATGTGACAGATGATGCTTCGAAAGATAAAGGAAAAACCATTGTTGTGGAAAAGTCAAAGGAGGAAAATAAAGTTGAAGTTGAAGCAGAACTTGAAAAACTGAGGTTGGTCCAAAGCATAATGACTCAGCGTTCAAGTGATCCTCCAGGTTTGGATAAAGGTGATTCATCCAAACATTACAATTATGAAAAAAATCGAAGCCAAGGTTTCATATAATCATATGTATTAGTTCGAAAAGAAACCGAAATAGAGTTATGTTGTAACGAATACTGATGCACGCCATCTAGACTTTCCAATGAATGAGATGATGTTTATCATGCCTCAATTCAAAGCAGAAGGAAATTTCAAAGTAAAATATGAAGGTACTCACATGAACATTCAATTTCATGTTGTTCTTGCCAAATCTGATGTGGAAGTCTAGTCGTTGGTGAAGATTAAGAAGGTCATTAGTATAAAGAAGGATGTGGTATTTGAAAACACAGTCCAAAATATCAAGTATGTTGTGGCCAGGGCAAATGGAAATATTTGTGATTTCACAATTGCAGATTTTCCATTAGTGAACCTATATGATCTTATACAAGTTGCATTGATTTTGAAAGATAAATCTTTTTCATATCTTCAAAATACTGAACCTGATGAATTCAAGCTTGGGGTTGCTCACATCAAGATTTTCATTGAGAATTATTACGAGTTCTTGGCACTAACTGATGTTGAATTAGCAAAAACTAAAGGTTTGGAAATAAAAGCTCCTATGTCACCTACGAAGACCCAAACTGATATGAAGAAATATGCAGATGGAGAGATCTGCTTAATACCTTTTGGGTTGGTCTTCGCAGGAAAAGACAAAGCTAGAAAAGCAAAATGATTTTTTTCCAGGCAAGCGATGTGGAGAGATATTTGACTTCTCAATATACGAACTTGATTGTTCGTATGAATCATTGCAAGAAGAAAAATGAAGGAGATAAGAATGAGCTTAAGAATATCATTTCATGGTACACGGAAATACGAAGGGTGATGTTGTATTCCATTCAGCTTCTCACAAATTAAGGAGTTCGACTATTATTACAAAGGGGGAGATTGTAAGAGTCAAAGTATGTTGTAATTAGTCGAAGTCTGTCATATATCCCTTCGTATGTTTTATAATGTATTTTACTAAGGTGCTTTTATACGAAGCTTAGTGTCAATGCCTTAGTATTTTTTGTACGCTTTCTGTTTCCTATAAATAGGGGCATTTACTAGAGTTAGATAAGTGTTGCTTTTACAGAAACCTGTCTTTGTAAACATTTGAAAGCGTAATAGAGCTGAAAACAAGATCATATTTACATCCGTTGTTCAATCTTGCATGCTTACATACTCTGATTTGTGACTCACTCGATTCTTTGATTCATCAGTCATCCCTCTTGTGGTTCACACCCAATACAAGCAAGAAGGATATTGAGGAGAGAGGACGGAGGATGTGAGAATTTCTGACTAAGCTCTCTAAGATGTAAGAATTTCTGACTAAGCTCTCTAGCTTCCTAATTATCCTCAAAGGATAATTCTCGATCCCCAAAAGCCTCCCTAAAACCGTCAAAGGCTTTTAGGTAGGTTCTAGAATTCCTCTTGTTCAAGTATTGAGTAATTACACTTTTAACCCTTACACTTTTAAGTAATTATATTAACCACAAAATTAATTCCAATTAATTTCTAATTAAATATTAATTAAATATTACTATTTCTAATTAATATATTATTCTCATAATATATTAATAAATTATTATTTATTTCAATTTATTAATAAAATAATAAATCAACCTTTCTCTCCAAAACATCCTGTCCAATCGCTAGGCTTGAGGGCAACCCAAAAGGATTGTGCTAGTATCAATTCAAGTTCATACCAATTATAGTTATGGGCTTAGACACGTAATCCAATAGTCTCCCACTTAGATAAGTCTGTAACTATAATTATCAATATAACTTCTAAACTGATCAACAAAGTGTAGCTTCCAAAAGCCGTTGTCGAACTCTGACCCAGTCAGTTACGTGTCCTAAGATAAGTGATCATATAATCCTCCATTCTACTAGATATCATTAGGATATGAGACACGGAACAAAATCAGTCTCATTGTCCAATACTTTGTTTCCCGATTTCTGATTTGAAATTACACAAAACTTCCAATCGAACACATTAATTTAGTATTGGTCGAGGCCGACACTATAAGTCAACACCAAATCATCAAGGGGCCCAAAGATATTGCTTTTTCCAATTAGGGAAAAAGGAACGAATAAATTTGAATTATATGCTTGCACTATTTACTCATCAAATCATGCACAATAATACGTTTATAACATCAAGCTACTGATGCATTTTAATATCATCAATCCAAAACCAACTTGTAAACCACAACCCATATATATCCGTTTCAAGATTATAAGATTTTATTCCTTGAGCGTAAGTTAATCCAATACTTAAATCTCCGTTTCAAAGTACTCATGAACATTGCAGAAATACCATTGCTATGTCTAAATCTTTTTAGACAATCTAAAACTCACTTCATAACACTCTTAGTTCACTACTTACTTCCAAAACTATGATCGATTGTGGCCTTTTAAATAATCGAATTGTTTGGGAGGTAAACATGAAAAATGAAACACAAAAATATACAATTGAGAAAAGGTAGTAAACAAACTCATAAATAATTCTCTATTCTATAATCACCAAAAGTTAGTTACACTTACTTTGTTACAAGTTTCAACTAACTATATAACTACTAAAACTAATATCATCTCACAGACCAATGTTCCTAGCATGTTGAATAGTTAGACCCTACTCAGAATCTTTGTGAAGGGATCTGCAAGATTCTCTTATGTTGATACCCTCTTCACTACGAGGTAACCTTCTTTTACTCTATGTCTAATGAAATGGTATTTTCTGCCGATATGTCTTGATCTGACATGATCTCTTGGTTTCCTTTGGCAAGGCAACCTCTTTTTCATTATCAAAGAAAATTTCCATAAGCTCCTTGATGGTTGGCACAAATCCAAGATCTCCAATGAAGTTCTTCAACTATATAGCTTCCTTCGATGCTATAATGACGTAAATTTTCAAACAAAATTTTCATTTTTAAAACACATAAAAATTATATTTATAATTCGTGAAATCATAAGTGTCTCAATGTCAACATAACATCTCAACAAGAGTCAATTCCCAGAATCCTCAACATAATCTCAAACAAGTGTGTATAATCACGCTGGTGCCGTCCCGCGATCCTTTGAGGTACCTGAAACACATAACACATAACACGGTAAGCACGAAGCTTAGTGAGTCCCCCAAAATACCACGCACAAAAACTAGCCACTCGAGGCTATAGCTCTGTAAGACCCTCCGGTCAATGTGTCTTAGTGGGACCCTCCAACCCCACAACTCGTTCGACCCTCCGTTCCAGTCTGGTTGAGAACCCTCCGGTCTCATAGTTCGTTGGACGCTCCGGCCTGGTTTAAGTAACACATAATATAACGTACAATACATATCACACAAACATTCATAACTCAAGAAAGCACATAAGACCCTCTGGTCACACATAGTTACCACTCTAGGTAAAGTATAGTGAGAAGACTCACCTCGAAGTAAGCAAGCTAATACACCTCGTACACGAATCACCGAAACAGCCTCTGCCTACTACATATGGTGATTATCTCCAATTAGACCAATTATTCTAATAAACTCCTACTAACCCCTCTCTAACTCTTGGTAAGGGTAAAAGACCATTCTACCCCTCCATGGTCTCCATTACCCATATTGGTCCAAACTCCAAAAGTCAACAAAAGTCAACTTGAGTCAATAGTCCATGTTAACTCAACTCATCGAGTGCACCAGGAGGACTCGTCGAGTCCCCGCGTTCCCTCAAAGACCTTATGAAAACCAACTCTACTCACCGAGTAGACCCGTCAACTCGTTGAGTTGCAGCGTGTTCAGAATTTATCGGGTAAACCCTAATCGACTAATTGAGTCTGCTCATGGACTGGGCGAGTTCATCCAGTCCATACTCTTATTCAAACTTTTTAGGGTAGATCTATCACTCCAAACAGTAGATCTAGGTTCCCTAGGCTCGAAAGTAACGTAAAGCTTCAATCTTTACGTTCATGCATGTCATAAATGCTCTTTAATGCCATTACAAGCCCAAGGAAGGTTACATGCATGTGGACCTGCCTCTAACTCAATAAAGTTCGAATCTTTGGAATCTCAAGGCATTCTATAGTCCACATTTGAGGTTCTAACCTCAAACCATACTCAAATAACTCAAGAACACAATATGCTAAAAACTCCCAAAAATGTGATCTAACGAATATGTGGCCAAGATGAGAGTTTTTTACCTCGGAATAGTAGCTAATGACAAAAGAAGGCAAGATCCACAACTTTCCATCGGTTAGATCCACCAAGCACTTCCAATCCTTCCTCCAAAATGCACAAGAATGCTCAAAATGATCTCTCTCTCTCTCTCTCTCTCTATATATATATATATATATATATATATATATATATATATATATATATATATATATTGATATGGGCATATTTAGTTATAAAATTCATGCATTATCTTAATACTTTATGTTGATTTTATCTCATTTAATGAACAAAAGGTGCTTAATTACTTTACAATTTCATTTTTCAGCAACAATGACATTCTCGGATGGAAAAGGAAGCGGAACTAGCGATTGGAAGCTTGGATCTTGGATTTTGAAGAAAGAAGGATGTTGTTGGACAACTTGACCCATCTTCAGTGTTTTGGCCATATCTCATGAACCGTAACTCCGATTGATGAGATTCAAAATGTTCTGAAAACTAGATACAATATCGGACGACTTTCGTGTTTTGAGAAAATGATTATTCCAAACGGACTTGACGAGTAGGCCATAAACTCGACGAGTCACTTCGAAGTTTTGCGATTCTGGACGCGCTGACTAGGAAATCCGTTAATTTAGACAACTGGCCACTGCTTGAGTTAATTTGTTTCCTAAGGATTAGTAATAGTGAACGTGAAAGTAATCATCTTAGTCGGTAGCCAATGAAGAATTAATCCGATACATTGAAATCATCCATGGGAACAAATGAGTCGAACCTAAACAGAAGTCCTCTTTATTATTGAATTTAGTTGATTTTTATTTGCTTAGCTCTTAGTTTCTTAGTTTAAGTTTTAGTTAATTGTTGAAGTTTCTAGTCTTGCAAAACTAGAGAAACCCCCTTTCTTTTACTTGTTTTATTTAGATAATATTAGCATTTCTTTTAATTGTTTACCGTTCCCTGTGTTCGATACCCTACTTACCTAAACTAAACTGCTAGTCGATAGGTACACTGCCTTTCGTGTGTTCGTCTTTGTGTTTAATTTAGTAGGATTAAAACTAGTTTGTTTTACACAGATCAAGTTTTTGGCGCCGTTGCCGGGGAACGGTTCTAAATAGTTAATTTTATTTGTTAATTGTTAACATTTTTTATTTTATTTGTTGATTATTTTTTTATAGTTTAATTTTTATTTATTATGTATTTTCCAAATCTCAATGCTTTTGATGATTTTCTTAAGGAAGTAGTACAGGAAATTGAGCAAGAAGATGAAGAGTATGACTCAGATGAAGATTTGATGAAATTCGAAAGATGGTTAGATAACATCTTGTGTAACGAACATGAACAATCTGTGTCACAAGAGCTAGATTTACAAGATGAAGATTTTAATCCAGAAAGAGATTTGGAAGACTTGGAAAGGTTGCTAGCAGAGAGTTCGGATGAAGAACAAAAACAAGCTGAATTACAGGAACCAACCTGTGGTTTGACTATTACTACGACATGGCCCCCTGTATTTCCAGTTTGTGTTTCGAAGCATGGGGTGACGATTCCAACTTTGGAGAAAGTTCTGAAGCGCGATCCATTTATGATTAGTATCCAACCGGTTCTAACCCTCGTCAAGATTGTTGGGTTTCATGAATTCGAGCTTGTTTGGCCAATTTTAGAAGAAATGAGACAAATTTTACAAATTGGTCAAAAGAAAATATTTAATGCAATGGATGGAACGACATTGATTTTATTAGAAGTTTATTAAGGTGGGAGTCCAGCTAAAGACTCACACAAAAAGAAGCGCTTGCGGGAGGCAACCCGTCATTAGAGTTTGCTTTTCTTTTTCTTTCTAAACTTCTAGTATTTAGGGATAATTTAGGATTTTTATTTTGATTTATTTTTATTATTACTTGGTATTTGTTTTTAATCTTTTCAGAATATAGGGTGAAGGATAGAATGAGTGAATAAAGTGTGAGGAAATAAAGTGAGGGGTCGAGTCGTAGACGAGAAGATTAGAAGATTTGAGTGATTTTGTAAGTCTGATGGTTTTAACGATTAAAAAGGAGTTTTGTCATTGAAGAATATAAGGAGGTGCATTACCTTAATACCCTCTTTGACCTCAAAAACAAACCTGAAGCAGAAAGAAGAATTTGCACGATCAGAGCCGAAAACTCGTCGAGTGCACCCTTATAACTCGACGAGTTCCAACGAAAATTCACGATTTCTGCCCATATGACAATTCAACTCGGCGAGTCTCCACATAAAACTCGACGAGTTGCTCATTCTTTTATCTTTGAGTCGACAATTTGATTCAATTCAAGGCGGTAATTGGCTATATTTTTGAAGACCATTTCTAGGCAATACCAAGATGCTTTTTCCCACATATTTGGAGCTGTCAACCGCATGAGACGAATGACACCCGAGGCATGGATGAGTTGTTCCCATGTCTAAAATCAGCTGAAGATGGAGCTTTAAATGAAGAAGTTCAACATTGCAACTACTATCCCATGGGAGTTTGTTTCAATTCCCTCTTTATTTTATTGTTCTTTATCATGCATAATATGCAATAGGGACATTGCATAAATTAAGTGTGGGGTAGGGGGTTGGTTATATTAGTTAAAATCTTAGTTAATTTATGATAAATTTTGAAAATTTTGCATTAAAATTGCTATGGCTAATTTAGAAAAAGAAATTAGGATTCTATGCTAGTGTTAAGTTTGATGATTGCATGAAGACCCAAATGTTTAGTTGAGCCTATACACGTTACAATGCATTTGTGGCTTCCTCATTCTAGTGAAATCATGGGACAAAAACATGACCTCGCTTAATTTGAAGGATGCAATATGTTTAGCATCGTGTACCAGAAATGTATCCAGGAAAATTATTATCGTTAACTAATAAAGGTTGAAGTTGAGCGCCCCTGCTTAAGCATGTAGGGTTTTGAGTGGAAAAAGTGAGTTACATGTTAAAGAAAAAAGAAGGAGAGAATTACAAGAAAAAGTTTAAAGAATTTTTGGAGCATCAAAGCTATGGTATGAAGTTCAAAGATCAAAAATTCTGAAGTTGAAGATACCCAAAAATTAAAGTTCAAATGTCAAAGAAGTGAAGAATTCCAAAAGCGCTCCATAGTGGTATCATAAATTGTAATGATCTAGATTATGTATGCTTGGGTTGCTCAACCAAAAATATCTTGATGTTAGGTGGTTTTCTGCGGATGGATTCGGAGGGATGCATAAAATGAGCATTGTTCGGAAAAAGTGGGCGAATGTTTATGAGGATTGTGAGTATTTAGAGTATGGGGGTTCCTTAGGAAAAATTTTAGACACAAATGCATGCGTTGCAATCTTGACATAATGGATGAGTTTGATTGGAATTGTCTTATATGATATTAGTGTGCTAAAATTTAGTTTTGCTTGGGGGCAAGCAAAGGTCAAGTGTGGGGTATTTTGATATGGGCATATTTAGTTATAAAATTCATGCATTATCTTAATACTTTATGTTGATTTTATCTAATTTAATGAACAAAAGGTGCTTAATTAGTTTATAATTTCATTTTTTAGCAACAATGACATGATCTGATGGAAAAAGAAGTGGAAATAGCGATTGGAAGCTTGGATCTTGGATTTTGAAGAAAGAAGGATGTTGCTGGACAGCTTGACCCATCTTCGGTGTTTCGTCCATATATCATGAACCATAACTCCGATTGATGAGATTAAAAATGTTCTGAAAACTAGACACAATTTCGGACGACTTTCGTGTTTTGAGAAAATGCTTATTCCAAACGGACTCGACGAGTATGCCATATACTCGACGAGTCACTTCGAACTTTCGCGATTCTGGACGCGCTGACTTGCCGTACACGGGTTTGAAGTGACGGACTTGCCGAGTAGCCCCTATTTTGTGAAAATCTATATAAAGGGACTTTCAGATCGATATCCTAGCATATAGATGAACCCTTGGAGGCCAATTGTCGACTAGTGGTGCTGCTGGAGCGTGGGAAGCTAAGGAATCAACCCTACATTCAATTTTAAGGAGAATCAAGTCAAAATCAAGTTTACTCTTACCTAATCTCTTGTTTGAACTATGTTTTTACCAATTGATTTCGTTTTTGAGCTTGTTTCTGATATAATCATGAGCTAAAACTCATAACTTCTATTTAGGTAGATGAATTTGTGAACATGGATTGATTATTTGATTAGGATTAATTTTAATTGGTGATTATGTTTTATTAAGCTTGTAGAACCTTATGTGTTAACAATAACTATTCTTCTGTTAATAAATCAGTAATTAAGTTGTATGAACATCTTTTAGTTATTAATTTCATATGATTTATTGTGACCACATAGTTGTATGTCTAGGAATAACGAATGTGAAACTAGAATTAACTAGAAGATAGGTAAGTTAATGTGTGAGCTTGTTTGATGAACATCAGCAAGAGGTTTATTGAAGGGCCAATTTAATTAACCATTACAAGTCTTATTTAACCCGAATCAATAACTAGGAAATCCTTTAATTTAGACAATTGGCCACTGCTTGAGTTAATTTGTTTCCTAAGGATTAGTAACAGCGAACGTTAAACTAATCATCTTAGTTGGTAGCCAATGATGAATTAATCCGATACATTGAAATCATCCATGGGAGCAAATGAGTCGAACCTAAACAGAAGTCCTGTTTATTATTGAATTTAGTTGATTTTTATTTGCTTAGCTCTTAGTTTCTTAGTTTAAGTTTTAGTTAATTGTTTTAGTTTCTAGTCTTGCAAAACTAGAGAAACCCCCTTTCTGTTACTTGTTTTATTAAGATAATATTAGCATTTCTTTTAATTGCTTACCGTTCTTTGTGTTCGATACCCTACTTACCTAAACTAAACTACTAATCGATAGGTACACTGCCTTTTGTGTGTTCGTCTTTGTGTTTAAGTTAGTAGGATTAAAACTAGTTTGTTTTACACACACACACACACACACACATATATATATATGTATATATATACAACGAAAGGGGCAGGTTAGGGTTTATCTCTGTGAAGTGTGGCCGCCCAAGGAGGCTATATGTGCCTTTAAATAGGTCCCAAACCCAGGGATTTAGGGTTCCTCATTCTAGCACCTACTCGGCGAGTAGCCCCTTGGAATCATCGAGTAGGTCATTAAACCTACGTGACCATGCGCGACTCGGCTCGTTGAGCCTTAGCATTAACTCGTCAAGTCACTCTATAAAATTCAAAAATAAATAATTAAAATGATGTACCTGGGATTCCGGATGTTACAATTCTCCCCCACTAGAATCAGACTTCGCCCTCAAAGTCATGCTCCGCAAAAAATTCTGGATGTTGCTCCCACATCTCTGACTCCGGCTCCCAAGTCAACTCGGACCCCCTCCGATGTTTCCACTGGACTTGAATCAGGGGGACTTCCTTGTTGTTCAGAACTTTCATCTTTCGATCCAAAATCGCGGTCAGCTTTTCAATATAATTCAGGCTCGCATCCACTTGAATGTCCTGTAACAGTACCACTGCTCAACTTTCTCAACTGAGACACGTGGATGGTGTTATGGATTTGGCTCAACTCTACAAGTAGCTCCAACTAGAATTCCACCCTGTTCACTCTGGCGATCACTTTGAAAGGACCAATGTACCGAGGTCCCAACTTGCCCCATTTCTTGAATCGAATAACCTCTTTCCAAGGGGATACCTTCAGGAGTACAAAGTCTCGATCTGAAATTCAAGCTCGGATTGTTGCCTGTCCGCATAACTCTTCTGGCAGCTTTGTGCCGTCAGTAATCTCTGTCTGACTTGCTGAATCTACTTGATCATTTTCAGCACTATCTCCATGCCACCCATCACTCTTTGTCCCACTTCTCCCAGTAAATGGGATTCCGATACCTTCTCCCATACAGAAGCTCATAGGGAGGCATAAAAATACTCAAATGATAGCTGTTGTTGTAAGAAAACTAAGCCAATGGTATGTAGGTGTCCCAACTTCCTCTGAAGTCCATGACACATGCACGCATCATGTTCTCAAGAGTCTGAATCGTCCACTCGCTCTGCCCGTTGGTTTGTGGGTGATAGGCGGTACTGAAATGCAAGTGCGTGCCCAAATCCTCATGAAACTTCTTCCAAAACCCGAAAGCAAAATGCATGTCCTGATCCGAAACTACCGAGACCGGCACCCCATGACGTTCTACCACTTCTCTCACATAGATCTCAGCCAATCTCTCTGTAGAAGAGCTCTCACTAATAGCAAGGAAGTGAGCACTCTTCGTCAATCGGTCCGCAATTACCCAAATCGCGTCAACTCCTCGCACAGTCCTTGGAAACTTGGTGATAAAATCCATCGATATCTGCTCCCACTTCCACTGGGGAATCTCAAGGGTATGTAATGGACCATGTGGACTCTGGTGCTCCGCCTTGACCCGTCAGCATGTCAAGCACCTCTCAACTACCCATGCAACATCTCTCTTCATATAGGTCCACCGATAGTCTCTCTTCAATTCTAAGTACATCTTTGTATCCCCAGGATGGATTGAGAATCTCGATCTATGCGCCTCCTCCATCAGTATGCACTAACTCCGCCCATATAGGGCACCCAAATCCAGCCTCAGAAAGTTATAAGTCTTCGGCTATCCGTCACAAACTCGGACACCTGCCCAATCACCCGCTCCTCTTGCGGTTCTCCGGTTTCATGGTCTCCTGATGGGCTTCTCCAATGGTATCCAATACTGGAGTCATCACTGTCATCGTCATGCCCACATCTCGAAACGGGGAACTCTCCGCTCTATGACTCAGGGCGTCGGCCACCATGTTAGCCTTTCCCGGATGACACATGATCTCACAGTCATAGTCTTTCATCACATCCAACCATCTCCTCTGCCACATATTTAGCTTGGGTTGATACATTAGATACTTCAGGCTATTGTGGTCCGTGTAATTGGTACACCGAACCCCATACAAGTAGAGGCGCTAGATCTTGAGGGCAAACACCATCACCCCTAGCTCTAGGTCATGGGTGGGATACCTCGTCTCATGAGGCTTCAACTGTCTCGATGCGTATGCTATCACGTGTCCTCTCTGCATTAGCACCGCACCCAACCCATATATAGATGCATCTCAATAAACCACAAAATCCTCTATTCCCTCGGGAAGAGCTAACACCGGGGCTTCGCACAATCTCCGACGAAGAGTCGTGAATGTGGTCAGTTGCTTGGGACCCCAAGCAAAAGCAACGCCCTACCGGATAAACATGGTGAGGGAGACGGTAATCTTGGAGAAATCCCTGATAAATCTCCGATAGTAGCCGTCCATCCCTAGAAAACTCCTGATCTCGGTGGGGGATCTTGGCACCTCCCATCTCATAATTGCCACAATCCTAGCCGGATGGACCAAAATGCCATTCCGATTAACGAGGTGTCCCAAGAACTGAACCTCTCGTAACCAGAAACCAGACTTGGAGAATTAGGTGAAAATCCTCTCCGATCTCAATACAACCAGAATCTCTCTCAAAGTCTCCTCATTCTGCTCTCTGGATCACGAATACACCCAAATATCGTTGATCAACATGATCACTGATTGATCCAACATAGGCCTGCACACCCGGTTCATGAGATCCATGAAAGCTGTCGGTGCGTTGGTGAGCCCAGAAGGCATCACCACGAACTCGTAATATCTATAACGACGTAAACTTTCAACCAAAATTTTCATTTTTAAAACACGTAAAACTCATATATTATATTTCATGAAAATCATAAGTGTCTCAATGTCAACATAAAATCTCAACAAAAGTCAATTCCCATAATCCGCAAAATAATCTAGAATAGGTGTGTACAATCACGACGGTGCCTTCCTGCGATCCTCTGAGGTGCCTGAAACACATAACACATAATGCGGTAAGCACGAAGCTTAGTGAATTCCCCAAAATACCACAAACAAAAACTAGAAACTCGAGGCTATAGCTCTGTAAGACCCTCCAATCAGTGTGTCTCAGTGGGACCCTCCAGTGCCACAGCTTGTTGGACCCTCCGGTCCGGTCTGGTTAAGAACCCTCCGGTCTCATAGTTCGTTGGACCCTCCGGTCCGATCTAAGTAACACATAGTGTAACATACAACACATATCACACAAACATGCATAACTCAAGCAAGCACATAACACCCTCTAGTCACACATAGTTACCACTCTAGGTAAAGTATAGTGAGAAGACTCTCATCGAAGTAAGCAAGCAAATACAACTCGTACATGAATCACTGAAACAGCCTCCGCCTAATACATATGGTGATTATATCTAATTAGACCAATTATTCTAATAAACTCCTACTAACCCCTCTCTAACTCTTGGTAAGGGTAAAAGACCATTCTACCCCTCCATGGTCTCCATTACCCATATTTGGTCCAAACTCCAAAAGTCAACATAAGTCAACTTGAGTCAATAGTCCATGTTGACTCAACTCGTCGAGTCCCCCCGTTCCCTCAGAGACCTTATGAAAACCAACTCTACTCGCCGAGTAGACCCATCAACTCGTTGGGTTGATTCAGACTTTATTGGGTAAACACTAATCGACTTGTCGAGTCTGCTCATGGACTCGGAGAGTTCATCCAGTTCATAATCCCATTCAGACTTTTTAGGGTAGATCTATCACTCCAAACACTAGATCTAGGCTCCCTAGGCTCAAAAGTAACATAAAGCTTCGATCCTTATGTTCATGCATGGCATAAGTGCTCCTTAATGCCATTACAAGCCCCAGGGAAGGTTAAATGCATGTGGACCTGCCTCTAACTCAATAAAGTTCGAATCTTTGGACTCTTAAGGCCTTCTATAGTCCATATTTGAGGTTCTAACCTCAAACCATGCTCAAATAGCTCAAGAACACAATATGATTTGGGAGAAAACCCTAAAAACTCCCAAAAATGAGATCTAACGAATATGTGGCCAATATGAGAGTTTTTTACCTCACAATAGTAGCTAATGACAGAAGAATGCAAGATCCACAACTTTCCCTTGATCCACCAAGCTCTTCCAATCCCTCCTCCAAAATGCATAAGAATGCTCAAAATGATATCTCTCTCTCACTCTCTCTATACAATGAAATGGGCAGGTTAGGGTTTCTCTCCGTGATGTGTGGCCGTCCAAGGAGGCTGTAAGTGCCTTTAAATAGGTCCCAAAACCGGGGATTTAGGGTTTCTCATTCCCGTGCCTATTCGGCAAGTAGCCCCTTGGAGTCGTCGAGTAGGTCATTAAACCCACGTAACCATGCGCGACTTGACTTGACGAGTCTTAGCATCAACTTGTCGAGTCACTCTATAAACTTCAAAAATAAATAATCAAAATGATGTACCTGGGATTCCGGATGTTACAATTCTCCCCCACTAGAATCAGACTTCGCCCTCGAAGTCATGCTCCGCAAATAATTCTGGATGCTGCTCCCACATCTCTGACTCTGGCTCCCAGGTCAACTCGGACCCTCTCCGATGTTGCCACTGGACTTGAATCAGGGGCACTTCCTTGTTACTCAGAACTTGCACCTTTTGCTCCAAAATCGTGATCAACCTTTCAATATAATTCAGGCTCGCATCCACCTGAATGTCCTCCAGCAGTACCACTGCCGACTCATCGGCCACAAACTTCCTCAACTGAGTCACGTGGAAGGTGTTATGGATTTGGCTCAACTATACATGTAGCTCCAACTGGTATGCCACCCTACCCACTCTGGTGCTCACTTTGAAAGGACCAGTGTACCGGGGTCCCAGCTTGCCCCATTTCCTGAATCAAATCACCCCTTTCCAAGGGGATACCTTTAGGAGTACAAAGTCTCGATCTGAAATTCAAGCTTGGATTGTTGCCTGTCCACATAACTCTTCTGGCGCCTTTATGCCGTCAGTATTCTCTGTCTGACTTGCTGAATCTGCTCGATCATTTTCAGCACTATCTCCATGCCACCCATCACTCTTTGTTCCACTTCTCCCGGCAAATGGGATTCCGGCACCTTCCCCCATACAGAAGCTCATAGGGAGGCATACAAATACTCGAATGATAGTTGTTGTAAGAAAACTAAATCAATGGTATGTAGGTTTCCCAACTTCCTCCGAAGTCCATGACACATGCACACAACATGTTCTCAAGAGTCTGAATCGTTCGCTCGCTCTGCCCGTCGGTTTGTGGGTGATATGCGGTACTGAAATGCAAGTGCATGCCCAACTCCTCATGTAACTCCTTCCAAAACCTTGAAGCAAAACGCACGTCCCAATCCGAAACTATCAAGACCGGCACCCCATGACGTGCTACCACTTCTCTCACATAGATCTCATCCAATCTCTCTGTAGAAGAGCTCTCACTAATATCAAGGAAGTGAGCACTCTTCGTTAATCTGTCCACAATTACCCAAATCGCGTCAACTCCTCGCGCGATCCTTGGAAACTTGGTGATAATATCCATCGATATCTGCTCCCACTTCCACTGGGGAATCTAAAGGGGCTGTAATGGACCAAGTGGACTCTGGTGCTCTGCCTTGACCTGTCAGCAGGTCAAGCACCTCTCAACTTCCCATGCAACATCCCTCTTCATACTGGGCCGCCGATAGTCCCTCTTCAGGTCTATGTACATCATAGTATCCCCAGGATGGATCGAGAACCTCGATCTATGCACCTCCTCCATCTGTATACGCCAACTCCGCCCGTATAGGGCACCCAAATCCGGCCTCGGAAAGTCATAAGCCCTCAACTATCCATCACAAACTCGGACACCTGCCCAATCACCCGCTCCCTATTGCGGTTCTCCGGTTTCACAACCTCCGCTTGGGATTCTCGAATGGTATCCAATACTGGAGTCATCACTGTCATCCTCATGCCCACATATCGAATCAGGGCACTCTCCGCTCTACAACTCAGGGCGCCGGCCACCACGTTAGCCTTGCCCGGATGATACAGGATCTCACAATCATAGTCTTTCACCACATCCAACCATCTCCTCTACCGCATATTTAGGTTGGGTTGATCCATTAGATACTTCAGGCTCTTGTGGTCCGTGTAAATGGTACACCGAACCCCATACAAGTAGTGGTGCCAGATCTTGAGGGCGAACACCACCACCCCCAGCTCTATTTCATGGGTGGGATACCTCATCTCATGACGCTTCAACTGCCTCGATGCGTATGCTATCACGTGTCCTCTCTGCATTAGCACCGCACCCAACCTGGATATAGATGCATCTCAATAAACCATAAAATCCTCTATTCCCTTGGGAAGAGCTAACACCAGGGCTTCACACAATCGCTAGCAAAGAGTCTCGAATGAGGTCAGCTGCTCGGGACCCCAAGCAAAAGCAACGCCCTTCCGGGTCAACCTGGTGAGGGGGACAGGTATCTTGGAGAAATCCCTGATAGTAGCCGACCATCTCTATAAGACTCATGATCTCGGTGGGGGATCTTGGCACCTCCCATCTCATAACTGCCTCAATCTTGGCTGGATCGACCAAAATCCCATTCTGATTAATGAGGTGTCCCAAGAACCGAACCTCTTGTAACCAGAAATCAGACTTGGATAATTTGGTGAAAATCCTCTCCGATCTCAATACAACCAAAATCTCTCTCAAATGCTCCTCATTCTGCTCTCTGGATCTCGAATACACCAAAATCTCATCGATGAACATGATCACCGATCGATCCAACATAGGCCTGCACACCCGGTTCATGAGATCCATGAACGCTGTCGGTGCGTTGGTGAGCCCATAAGGCATCACCAAGAACTCGTAATATCCATAACGACGTAAATTTTCAACCAAAATTTTCATTTTTAAAACACATAAAACTCATATATTATATTTCATGAAAATCATAAGTGTCTTATTGTCAACATAAAATCTCAACAAAAGTCAATTCCCATAATCCTCAACATAATCTAGAACAGGTTTGTACAATTACGCCGGTGCCTTTCTGCGATCCTCTGAGGTACCTGAAACACATAACACGTAACAAGGCAAGCATGAAGCTTAGTGAATTCCCCAAAATACCACACACAAAAACTAGATACTCGAGGCTATAGCTCTGTAAGACCCTCCGGTCAATGTGTCTCAGTGGGACCCTCCAGTGCCACAACTCGTTGGACTCTCCGGTTCGGTCTAGGTAACACATAATACAACATATAATACATACCACACAAACATGCATAACTCAAGCAAACACATAAGACCCTCTGGTCACACATAGTTACCACTCTAGGTAAAGTATAACGAGAAGACTCACCTCGAAGTAAGCAAGCTAATACACCTCGTACATGAATCACCAAAACAGCCTCCGCCTAATACAAATGGTGATTATCTCTAATTAGACCAATTATTCTAATAAACTCATATGAACCCCTCTCTAACTCTTGGTAAGGGTAAAAGACCATTCTACCCCTCCATGGTCTCCATTACCCATATTTGGTCCAAACTCCAAAAGTCAACATAAGTCAACTTGAGTCCATAGTCCTTGTTGAATCAACTCGTTGAGTCCCCCGTTCCCTCAGAGACCTTATGATAACCAACTCTACTCGCCGAGTAGACCCGTCAACTCGTCGGGTTGCAGCGTGTTCAGACTTTATCGGGTAAACCCTAATCGACTCGTCGAGTCTGCTCATGGACTCGGTGAGTTCATCCAGTCCATACTCCCATTCAGACT
This sequence comes from Lactuca saligna, assembly GCF_052625555.1. Classification (NCBI taxonomy): domain Eukaryota; kingdom Viridiplantae; phylum Streptophyta; class Magnoliopsida; order Asterales; family Asteraceae; genus Lactuca; species Lactuca saligna. Next base: position 63,650,410 of record NC_136425.1, read on the forward strand.
TCTTAGGGTAGATCTATCATTCCAAACACTAGATCTAGGCTCCCTAAGCTCGAACGTAACGTAAAGCCTCGATCTTTACGTTCATGCGTGGCATAAATGCTCCATAATGAAATTACAAGCCCAAGGAATGTTAAATGCATGTGGACCTACCTCTAACTAAATAAAGTTCGAATCTTTGGGCTCTCAAGGCCTTCTCTAGTCCATATTTTAGGTTCTAACCTCAAACCATGCTCAAATAACTCAAGAACACAATATGATTTGGGACAAAACCATAAAAACTTCTAAAAATGAGAGCTAACGAATATGTGGCCAAGATGAGAGATTTTTACCTTATAATAGTAGCTAATGATAGAAGAATGCAAGATCCACAACATTCCCTCGGTTAGATGCACCAAGCTCTTCCAATCCTTCCTCCAAAATGCACAAGAATGCTCAAAATGATCTCTCTCTCTCTCTCTCTCTCTATATATATATATATATATATATATATATACACAACGAAAGGGGCAGGTTAGGGTTTCTCTCTATGAAGTGTGGCCACCCAAGGAGGCTGTAAGTGCCTTTAACTATGTCCGAAACCCGGGGATTTAGGGTTTCTCATTCCAGCGCCTACTCAGCAAGTAGCCCCTTGGAGTCATTGATTAGGACATTAAACCCACGCGGCCATGCACATCGACGAGTCTTAGCATGAACTCGTCAAGTCACTCTATAAACTTCCAAAATAAATAATCAAAATGATGTACCTGGGATTCCGGATGTTACAAATGCTTCACTTGTTGCTATGTACTCTGATTCACGGGTGGAATAAGCCACCGTGTCTTTCTTGGAACTTTTCCAAGTAACCGCTCCCTTATTAAAGGTGAACACCCAGAAAGATTGAGAATGTAAGTTGTCTTTTTTTGTTAGAAAGCTAGCATCACTATACCCAGTTACTCTCAATGTATCACTACCACCAAGTACTAGGACCCAATCCTCAGGATTTCACAGATACTAGCGAATATGGTTAGCTGATATCAAACGAGCTTTATATAGATTTCCCTAATTACGACTGACCATTCTAAAAACAAAGGACACATCAGGGCGAGTACATCTCATGAAATACATGATAGATCCAACGGCAGAAGGATATGGAACTCTACTAATTTATGATATCTCAACATCGGTACTCGGGCTCTGAGTCTTACTCAGTAAAGGGAGTTCTCCCTTATCGGAATTCTCCATGCTAAAACATTTTAGCTCCTTTTCCAAGTATGTACTTTGACTAAGTAAAATTAGTCTTTTACTCATGTCGCTCAGAATCCTTATCCCTAGAATATAGGCAACCTCACCCAGATCCTTCATAGCGAAACATTCTCCAAGCCAAGAATTAACCTCTTGCAAAGTTAGAATGTCATTTCGTATAAGAAGTATGTCATCACCATACAATACCAGGAAGGTTACTTTATTCCCACTAGCTTTAACATATACACAAGACTCACATTCACTTATAGAGATGGCAAGCTCCTTGACCTTTTCGTCAAAACAAAGATTCCATATGTGAGAAGCTTGTTTCAATCCATAGATTGATTTCTCAAGCTTACACACTCTATTTGGATACTTTGCATTTACAAAACCCTCTTCCTGAATCATGTAAACATCCTTAACTAACATCCCACTAAGGAAAGCGGTTTTGACATCCATCTGCCAAATTTCATTGTCTTGAAACACAACTATCGCGAGCATTACCCGAATAGATTTTATCTTAGCCACTGGTGAGAAGGTTCCATCATATTCAATCCTTGGGGTTTGAGTAAAACCCTTCGCAACCAGTCGAGCCTTGAAAGTGTGTACCTTTCCACCCATGTTGGTCTTCTTCTTGAAGATCCATTTACACCCAACTGTCTTTCAACCTGGTACACTATCAACCAAATTCCAAACCTAGTTGTCATACATGGACTTGATATCAATGTCCATTGCCTCTTTCCATTTGGTTGCCTCAGGGCCTACCATTTCTTCCTTGTAATTAACATGTTCATCCAAATTTACCAGTGTACTATCACTGATAAACGTATCATCATCTGTAGTAATATGTGAGAGAACAAGAATGATCTGATGCGCCGGGACAAGGTTTGAAAACTCAAACCTTAAGTAAATGCTTAAGATCAATGTCTGCTTGCTAATAAATGTTCCAATCAAGTCTAGATAGACCAGTCAAGTCTGAGATAAAGTATTCAACAAATGTTCAAGCCATAAATGAGAATAAAGATCAAGGTAAAGATAATAAATGAAGAACAAGAATAATTTTTTAGATAATATTTTGAAAGATGAAACAACTTGAACATGCTAAAGGTTTGAATAATTCGTCACTTAATTTAACATTGAATGCTCCTATAAATAGGAGAGCATGAAACATAGTACAAACTGGTAAACATACAAAGGACTAGATATTAGGAGTGTTTCTGACATTCTGATTGTCCAAGTTGACAAATAGACTAAATCCTATGAGATGTCTAATCATGCTACGCGACAAAAATAATAAATACAACAAGACAAAACATTGACTTCGGATCACCAATTATTTCAAACATAAAGTCCATTCCGGAATGCTTTCACTTCTAATCTCCTTATCACCAACTGAACTTCACTTCGGTCAGGGGAAAGGCTATCTTGGAGAAGTACTGAATGAATCTTTGATAGTAGCATGCCAATCCCAGAAAGCTCCAAATCTTAGATGGAGACCTTGGAACCTCCCACCTCATCACGGCCTCCACCTTGGCCGGGTCAACCGAAATCCCGTTTTGGTTAACAAGGTGCCCAAGAAACTGCACTTCATGTAACCAGAACTCACACTTGGAGAACTTAGCATACAAGATCTCCCTCCTCAGAGTATCCATAACCTCCTGCAAGTGCTCCTGATGTTGCTCTCACGTCTTGGAATAAACCAAGATGTCGTCGATGAAAACTATCACAAACCGATCCAACATCGGTCTGCACACGTGGTTCAAGAGATCCATGAACGTGGCAGAAGTATTGGTGAGCCAGAAGGGCATCACCACAAACTCATAGTGACCATAACGCATCCGAAAGGCAATCTTCTGCACATCCTCATATCTGACCCTCATCTGATGAGAACTCGAACACAAATCGATCTTGGAGAACCAAGATGCTCCTTGTAGCAAGTCAAAGAGGTCATCAATCCTCTGGAGTGAGTAACAGTTCTTTACCGTTACCTTATTCAGCTCCCAATAATCTATACACATCCGATGCGACTTGTCCTTCTTCTTCACAAATAAAATCGGGGCTCCCCAGGGTGAACTGCTCAGTCTAATGAATCCCTTGTCTAATAGGTCCTGCAGTTGTATGGATAGCTCTTGCATCTCACGAGGAGCCAACCAATCTGGTGCCTTGGCTATCAGAGCCGCACCAGGGACTAGGTCGATCCTGAAGTCTACCTGTCTCTCCGGAGGTATCCCAGGAAACTCCTCGGCGTATACATCTGCAAACTCTCGTACTACTGGCACATCGCCCACTGTCGCCTTACCCACCTCCTGGGTATCCATAACATAGGTGACATATCCTGCGCAACCCTGCTGAAGGTAGCACCTAGCCCTCGCCGCTATACATAAAGTTGGTCCTTTTTGTGGCCTCTCGCCCTGAATCATTAGCTCTCCCCCACTTAGGGTCCTGGCCTGCACCAAATGCTACACGCAGACAATCACCGCCCCATTGGGGCTTAGCCAATCCATACCTATAATAACCTTGTTCCCACGCAAAGGTATGGGAACCAAGTCTACCAGGTAAGGCTCCTCGAAAAATCTCAAAACACAATCCCTGAAAACCTCTGATACTCGTACTGACCGGTCATCCGCAATCTCGACCTCTAGAGGGCAGTCCAACATGCCCGAGGACTCAGGAAACTTCTTGCTAAGCGCAAGAGATACAAACGATCATGTAGCACACGAATCAAACAACATCTGAATTGGGATGCCGTTCACATGGAACAATCCTTAATAGAGAATACATATATCATATCAAAATCAGCGACATAACATAAAAGAGCAAAGAGAAGAAATCATACCCGTCACCACATCGGGTGCGGCGTGTGCCTCTTCGGTTGTCAGCTGAAATACTCGACTCCGCACCACTAGAGCCTCTGCCTTGACCTTTTGACCATCCGCCACTCGTCGAGTCCATAATCCTCAAACCCGGACCAATCCCCAATTCTACTCATTGAGTGTAGCAAGAACTCGACAGGTTCTCCTTCAATCATACCATCGAGACCATCTTCATCCGACTTGCTGAGTTCATCCTTGAACTCGTCGAGTTCATCTCACTCATAAGAATGCGTCCAATCTATGACTCGCCGAGTTGTAAGAACAACTCGTCGAGTTCATCTTCAAAGATTGGGAGATTGCCTTGGACTCGACGAGTTTGCTCAAACACTCATCGAGTCCAATGATTCTCAGGTCCCTTAAGAGCCTAAACAACTGAGGGATCTTCCACACTATCATCTGGTCCACCAACAGAAAGGATTTATTGGTCATTACACCCCGACTCGCCCAGTCCTAAGAACGACTTGTTGTTTCCATCCTTGACCATTAGTATACAGTCGATTTAAATGGGTCTTAACACATCAAAACCATAGATCTGGCCTCCTAATGTCCATTTTACACATAAAGCCTCAAGCTTGGTGCATATGCATGGCATCTTTGGCTCAAAAAGCCATAAAATATGGTCCACAAGATGCTTGGGGTGTTTATGGCAACAAAGTGGGCACCTTTATGCCATAAAGACCCCCAATAGCCCTAGATCTGAAGCACAAACTTACTTTTTATACTCAATCCTGAATACATCCTCACTAGGGCTTAGAAAGATGAAGAAAAAGGTCCAAAATCAAGATCTAGACAATGAATAGACAAGGTTTCAGCTTTATACCTCTAATAAGCTAGAAATATGCTCAAAACTCTTGATCTTCTTGTTTCCCCTTGATCTCACAAGCCTCCTTCTTTTCTTCAATCTTCAATCACAAAAAGTAACACCACATGGCTCAACAACACACTAAAAATGGCTAGGGTTTCGAGTTAGGGTTTGCTCTGGATGATGGGGGGTAAGTTGAGGGGTTATAATGTGTTTAAATAGGGTGCAAACCCTTAATATAGTGTTTCACTCAAACAGTTTCTACTCGCCGAGTCGGTCTCCCGACTCGTCGAGTAGACTACGTAAACTTCACGCAGATCATGACTCTACTCGATGAGTTGGCCTCCAACTCATCGAGCCAACTCATCGAGTCCCAGAGAAAAACATAAGAAATACTTGAATTAAAGGCATACCAGGAATCGGGTGTTACAAATCTTCCCCACTTATCTTAGACTTCATCCTTGAAGTCTGATGCTCGGTCCTGAAAAAGCTAGGGGTAATGCTTCCTTATCTCGCCCTACGGCTACCAGGTCCATTCCGAGCCCTTGCGGTGCTGCCACTCCACCTTAACTTGCTCCACTTTCTTGTTCCTCAGATCCTTCGACATCCTGTCTAGGATTGCCATTGGCCACTCGATGTAATTCAGGCAGTCATCCTCCTGAATATCCTCTAATAGCACTACTGCCGAATTGTCCACCATACACTTCTGCAACTGGGAGACATGAAAAGTGCTAGGAATCTGACTGAGTTCGACTAGCAGATCCAGCCTATATGCCACCTTGCACACCCGGGCTACAACCCTAAAGGGTCTACTATACCTGGGCCCCAGCTTGCACTGCTTCTTGAATCGAATGACGCCTTTCCAAGACGACAATTTCAGGAGCACAACATCCCCGACCTGGAACTCCAGGTCCAATCGACGCTTGTCAGAATAACTTTTATGCCGAGTCTAAGCGGTTCTAAGCCTACTCTGAACCTGCTGGATCCTCTTCGTCATCTTGAGTACCACCTCGGTACTCCCCATGACCTTTTGACCAACCTCACCCTAGCATATCTAGGTCCTGCATTTCCTCCCATACAACATCTTGAAAGGAGGACGGTCGATACTCGCATGATAGCTATTATTATAGGAAAACTCCGCCCACTAAAGGTAAGTATCCCAAATACCCCCGAAGTCTAAAACGCACGCCCTTAGCATATCCTCTAGAGTCTGGATGGCTCGCTCGCTCTGACCATTCGTTTGTGGGTGAAAGGCAGTACTAAAATGCAGGCGAGTACCCGGCTTGTCATGAAACTTCTTCCAAAACCTAGAAGTGAACCGTACATCCTTGTCAGAAATCACTAACACTGGCACCCCGTGCCAATGCCACTACCTCCCTGATATAGATGTCGTCCAACTTTTCGACCAAAATGATCTCCTGAATCGGAATAAAATGGACACTCTTGGTCAACCGATCAACGATGACCCAAATCGAATCTACTCCACGCGCGGTCCTGGGAAGCTTCGTGATAAAATCCATAGTAATATCCTCCCACTTCCATAGCAGGATATCCAACGGTTGGACCTTGTCCTGAGGTCTCTGGTGCTCAGCCTTGACCTTCGTGCAGGTCAGGTACCTTTCCACAAACCAAGCTACGTCCGTCTTCATACAGGGCCACCAATAATCAAGACGAAGATGCCTGTACATATTCATCGCCCCGGGATGGATAGAGTACCTGGATTTGTGCGCCTCCTCCATCAATACTTGGCGCACACCTCCATGATATGGGACCCACACCCTACGGTGAAGGGTCAACAATCCACGACTGTCATAGTCGAAGGAGGAAACTTCACCCATAATTCTCTCGCTCTTCCGATGTTCCTCCTTTATGGCCTCCTGCTGGGTCTCCCGGATCCACTCCAATAGTGGAGTCACAATCATCATCCTCATACAGATATCCCTGATCGAAGTTGCCTTGCGGATAAGCGTGTCGGCCATGATATTGGCCTTCCCCGGGTGATAGAGGATCTTACAATCATAATCCTTTACCACATCAAGCCATCGACGCTGCCTCATATTTAGATTTAGTTGATCCATGAGATACCTCGGGCTCTTGTGGTCTGTGTAAATGGTACAACGAACCCCATAGAGGTAAGGATGCCAAATCTTGAAGGCAAAAACAACAGCCCCCAACTCCAAATCATGCGTCGGATAGTTCGCATCGTGAGGCTTAGACTGCCTCGAAGCGTAAGCGATAACATGCCCTCTCTGCATCAATACCGTGCCCAAACCCGAGATGGACGCATCACAATATACTAAAAAATCATCCATGCCCTTTAGCATGGCTAAGATTGGTGCCTCGCAATACCGCACCCAAACCCGGATAGTTCGCCTCGTCGATGAAAACTATCATAGACCGATCCAACATCGGTCTACACAAGTGGTTCATGAGATCAATGAATGTGGTAGGAGCATTGGTGAGCCCGAAGGGCATCACCACAACTCATAGTGACCATAATGCATCCGAAAGGCAGTCTTCTACACATCCTCCTCTCTGATCCTCATCTGATCATAACCCGAATACAAATCGATCTTGGTGAACCAAGATGCTCCCTGTAGCTGGTCAAAGAGGTCATCAATCCTCGGGAGGGGGTAATGGTTCTTCACCGTTACCTTATTCAGCTCCCGATAATCTATACACATCCGATGCGACCTGTCCTTCTTCTACACAAATAAAATCAGAGCTCCCTAGAGTGAACTGCTCGGTCTAATGAATCCCTTGTCTAATAGCTCCTGCAGCTGTATGGATAGCTCTTGCATCTCAGGAGGAGCCAACCGATATGGTGCCTTGGCTATCGAAGTCGCACCACAGACTAGGTCGATCCTGAACTCTACCTGTCTCTCCGGAGGTATCCCAGGCAACTCCTCGGGGAATACATCCGCAAATTCTCGTACTACTGGCACATCGCCCACCATCGCCTTACCCACCTCTTGGTTATCGATAACATAGGAAACATATCCTGCAAAACCCTACTGAAGGTAGTTCCTAGCCCTCGCCGCTGAACATAAAGTTGGTCCTTGCTTTGGCCTTTCACCCTGAATCACCAGCTCTCCCCCACTTCTGGTCCTGACCCGCACCAACTGCTGCATGCAGTCAATCACCACCCTATTTGGGCTTAGCCAATCCATACTTATAATAACCTTGTTCCCCTGTAAAGATATGGGAACCAAGTCTACTAGGTAACGCTCCTTGAACAATCTCAAAACATAATCCCTGAAAACCTCTGATACTCGTACTGACCGGTCGTTCGCAATCTCGATCTCTAGAGGGTAGTCCAACATGCTCGAGGACTCAACAAACTTCTTGATAAGTGCAAGAGGACAAACGATCGGGTAGCACCCGAATCAAACAATACCTGAAGTGGGATGTCGTTCACATGGAATGATCCTAAACAGAGCATACATATATCATATCAAAATCACAACGGCATAAAATAAAAGAGCAAAGAGAAGAAATCATACCCGTCACCACATCGGGTGTGGCGAGTGGCTCTTCAGTTGTCAGCTGAAATGCTCAGCTCCGCACCACTGGAACCTCTGCCTTGACCTTCTGGCCATCCGCTACCCGTGTTGTCGCTGGAGTCGGCACCGCCACTGGCACTGCTGCTGATGCTGCTGCTAATCTATGGAAGTTGGCCTTCTTATGGCCCCTCTGATTGTAATGGAAGCAAATCAGGTCTGATTTCTGAACCATGGATGCGGGGGCAGTACAATCCCTGCCAAAGTGCCCTGTCTTGCCGCACTTGTAGCAGCCCGAAGATCCTGCTCTACAAGTTCCCTCATGCGCCCTGCAACATTTCCTGTAGTGGCTCTGGCCAGGCTGGGCCTTCGACATAACATCGGATCCCTTGGGTTTCTTCCCTTAAACCCCTGTAACCTACTCAGTCTCTGCCTTCCTCTTCTTGAGGTGCTCCAAGTCAATCTCACTCTCCCGCGCCCTAACAATCATCAACTCTACGGTTGAGCAAGCTAAAAAACTAACATGCTCCCGAATATCAACCCTCAACATATCGTGGTAGCAGGTCTTCCGCATCTCCTCGTCCCCCGCATATTGAGGTACAAACACGGCCGTCTCCCTGAACGTGGCGGTGATCTCCGCCACTGAATCAGTCGTGTGTCTCATAACAAGAAACTCTCTAGCCATCTACTGAAGCTCCACAGCTGGTGCAAACTCCGCCCTGAACCGGGTCACAAAATCTGACCAAGTTATAGCCTCGATGGCTGGGGCTCCCAGCAAGTCACCAACTAACTCCCACCAATCTATAGCTCTATCCCTCAAACATCCCACAGCAAAGCGGACCTTTGAACCTTTCGGGCAGAAGCTCGTCAACTGCGTAGACTCAATGTTTGCGATCCATCTTCTGGCAGCAATGGGGTCCTTCACCCCGTGAAAGTTTGGTGCACCACTCCCCCTGAAGTCCTTGAAGGAAAGTGTGCTCGTGCCCGTCTATCTAGACGCCAAATCACTCCTGAATGTCCGAAGGCGATCCTCCATCATCTCAATGATCCCTTCCTTGATCGACCCGAAAATGACCAGGGTCGCCTCAAGGATACCTCTCGTGATCTCAGACGATATGAACTTGCGTAGCCCATCATCGACCTGCTCAGACCCTGCACCCGGGCCTGATCATGATCCTGATCCAGATCCTGAACCTCCTGCTCCATGTCGTGTGACCACCATACTGAAAATAAAACACGTAAATTTCAGGATCAAACATACTTTCGAGAGGTCTCACACACTCCCCAAGTTTCATGGTTCCATCTTGACCCTCCTTGACTCGAGTACGAATCCTCTCCTTTCAGTAGTACGGGCCCATACTACCTTCCACATCTATCCGTACTTTCGTCAAGGATTTCCTTAACTTCACCAAGTCCCTCAACCATTATCCCTTTCCAACTGATCTCATCCTAGGCTTTCGTAGGGCACCCTCCGACCTATGCTCCACGATTAGCTGCACTAGGGGTCCTTACCACCTTTCCCTAACTAGCTTGCAAATATTGTTACATATTTGCTTACTAGTTAGTTAAAGTTAGCCAGAACCCCTATAGGACAAAGCAAGCAACATTCGTGCATTGAGTAACCAAACCAAGAATAACCTAATCAGGCTATCTCACTGCTAATTAACAACTCTAACATACGGCTCAATGAGCTCCTATAGCAAGCATATAAGACATCCTTCCTAGATCCTCCGCCCTATTTTAGCATGCAGTTCTCATAAACACATAACAAGCATACAAGGCGTCCTTGTAGATCCTTAGCACTAATCTAGCATGCAGTTCTCGTAATCATATCATATAACATAACAAGTATGGGTATCTTGGGGAAAACTTACTTGAGATCGGCCAGTCTTACGCATCACACACCTTGTTCTTTCTCAAAATTCTTTAATTTAGATTTTAGAAAACTATTCCTTGTAAAAAATATTTAAATCCCTCGGTTTGAGTTCAGACACCCCCGAGGGTGTGTTCGAATCCCTCAAACCTAGGCTATGATACCAACTTGTAACATCCCAAATTTCGAGTCCAAAAATTTCGTTTGTAATTAAGTAAATTATATATTCGTTTACTAAAAACATTGTCAATATTGTATCAACCCATAAACCATCATGAATAAGTCTAAAAATCACAACATCGAACAGTAGTATAAATCAGAGTACAGTCCCAGAAAACTCAATGCGGAAATCAAATGTGTGTGTGATGCGCTGCTATGCTGCCGACTCCTTCCCCTTGGATGAAGAGGTACCTGAAACCAAAACTGAAACTGTAAGCACAAAGCTTAGTAAGTTCCCCCATCATACCATTTACCAAAACGACATAGATATTATCGAACAATTTTGGGGTGCCCGACCTACTCATGTCAAGCCATTCTGGGGTGCTGACCAACCCATGTCAAGCCATGTTGGGGTGCTGACCTACCTATGTCAAGCTATTCTGGGGTGCCGACCTACCCTCCGGTCTATCTTAACTGAACACGGGGACCATTTCACCCCCTAACGCTAGCGTATAATATCAAATCATAATCATGCTGTCAGACATATCTAGGGTGTCCGACCTACCCATTGGTCCTAGCGACCGAATCGGGGACTAGTCCCCTCCTACCGATACTATCTCACATAACATATCATACTAGCATACACACATTTCAAGCAATAGCAAACCAGATAATTATCACAAAGACAATCATCTCAACTAAACATCTACTAGTGGGCTGACCTTAGTGCTTTAGACCCACTTATACTTGAAGGTAACTCACCTCGATGTCGTGTAGTGTCTGAATTGTCCTTGGCGTGCAAATCGACTATGCTCGACGCCTCAGTCCCTACATCACAACCCCTCTAAGTTATCAATTTGAATATGCAACCCTAACCAGGGTCAACTCAATTTAGTCAAAGTCAACATTGGTCAAAGTCAACATCCAGTTGACCTAACTCACCGAATTGGTCTACCAACTCATCGAGTCCATACTCCTTCAATCATATCGTCGGGACCATCTTCATCCGACTTGCCGAGTTCATCCTTGAACTCGTCGAGTTCATCTCCTTCATAAGAATGCGTCTAGTCTATGACTCGCCGAGTTGTAAGAACGACTCGTCGAGTCCATCTTCAAAGATTGGGAGATTACCTTGGACTCGTCGAGTATTCTTAGACACTTGTCGAGTCCCATGATTCCCAGGTCCCTTAAGAGCCTAAACAAATGAGGGACCTTCCACACTATCATCTGGTCCATCGACAGAAAGGATTTGTTGGTTATTACACCCTGACTTGCCGGTTCCATCCTTGACCATTAGTATACAGTTGATTTAAATGGGTCTTAACACATCAAAACCATAGATCTGGCCTCCTAATGTCCATTTTACACGTAAAGCCTCAAGCTTGGTGCACATGCATGGGATCTTTGGCTCAAAAAGCCATAAAAGATGGTCTACAAGATGCTTGGGGTGTTTATGGCAACAAAGTGGGCACCTTTATGCCATAAAGACCCCCAATACCCTAGATCTGAAGCACAAACTCACTTCTTATACTCAATCCGAAATACATCCTCACTAGGGATTAAAAAGATGTAGAAAAAGGTCCAAAATCAACATCTAGACAATAATAGACAAGGTTTTAGCTTTATACCTCTAATAAGCTAGAAATATCCTCAACACTCTGGATCTTCCTGTTTCCCCTTGATCTCACAAGCCTCCTTCTTTTCTTCAAGCTTCAATCACACAAAGTAACACCACAAGGCTAAAAAACACACTAAAAACGGCTAGGGTTTCGAGTTAGGGTTTGCTCTGGATGATGGGGGCTGAGTTAAGGGGTTATAATGTGTTTAAATAGGGTGCAAACCCTTAATTTAGGGTTTCACTAAAACAACATCTACTCGCCGAGTCGGTCTCCCAACTTGTCGAGTAGACTACTTAAACTTCTTGCGGATCACGACTCTACTCGACGAGTTGGGCCTCCAACTCGTCGAGTCCCAAAGAAACACATAAGAAATACTTAAATTAAAGGCATACCAGGAATCGGGTGTTACAAAAAAATTTCATTCATCAAGTCCAATCCAATCTGATTTTCTTATTTTTGATCTAATTCTCGAGAGCAATCATTCATATGAATCAAAATGTTGTTAATCCATTACTGTTCATGGATAAACATGAAATCCCAAATCTCGAAATTGTTAATGGCTCATCAATCTATTTTTTAGCCCAATCAATTTAGATCTCGCATTGTTCATTTAATTAAAATTTAAAGCCCAGATTCTTTTCTAGGTCATATATTTTTCTGATTCATATCAAATACGCTTCGTATGATTCTAGTTCCTTCATTTATGTAATTATATGATATCGTAATTAATTTTTAATCTTAATTGTTGATTCAAGTGTCTTGGATGATGATGAAGGTTGAAACAGATTGTGTCTCTGATTAGAGCCTATCAATTTTGATTTAAAATTTCCTCTTGAATCTCTTTAGTTGAAGCCGATTTGACTGTAATATGATAATAAGTGCAAATTGCAACACCCCGATCTTGGTAAGTTCACTTTTGGTCCTTCATTTTTGCAAATTATCTTTTAAGCCCTTGGAGTAGTATGCGGGCGTACCACTTGGTACGCTTTGCGTACTAGCCAAGAAGCTGGTATGCGGGGCATACCACTTGGTATGCTTAGCGTACTGATTCGATGCTGAGTTGGGACTCAGGCCACATATGTTGGGTGTACGTGGACCTTAATGAAACCCTAATGGAGGTGCATGCACCCTATATAAACCACCTTATACCTTAAGGTTGGCCTCCTTACTAGCCTCTAAAGCCTCCAAAACCCTAAAATCGAGTTATAGCCTCCATTCTTAAGCATTTGAGCATTTGAAGAGAGCTTGGAGGTTATTTTGTGCATTTTGAAGGAGTTAAGGATCTTGAAGTTGCCAAGCTTGAAAGGGAAGCTTTAGATCCAGAACCACTACCTACTTTGCAAGGATTTGGAGGTATCAAGTCCTTATCTTTATTACTAGTTGCTTAAATCTCTTTTTGGGCTAATTTGTTATGTTTTTAACCATGGTTAGAGTGGATAATGGAATTAGGACGTCCCAAAGACTTATTCTTAAGATCTGGGTTGTTTATGGCCTCTTTAAGCATAAAGGTGCCATCTTTATGAAGTTAAAGGACCCATGAAAGCATTAAGTCATATATTAAGCCCTTTTTGGGCTAAAGAGCCTCATCTAGCCTTGCATGGACGTGAAGTTAGCAACATCACGTGTCTATCTAGCTCAAGAGGGTCAGATCTACACCTAGGAGAAAAATCTTAATAGGTTAAGAGCTTAAACTTGAAGATGGCTAATATGGAAGATTATGCTGGGCGTACAAGCTTCGAGCCAGTACGCACAATGTACAAGCTGAGTATGCCCCACGGACTTAGTCAGGTGGGTTTTTGGTGATGGGCTTTGGATTTGGGACATGTTTTGGGCTTAGTAGGATAGAGTTTAGTAGGGCTATTTGATTTTGGGTGTTTGGGCCAAAAAATATTATTAGGCCTTGGGCTAAGGCCCACGAGCAAGGACTGGGGCCCAAATGGAAATTGGTCCATATTTTGGGCCTTGATGAATTATTAGTCTTTTAGGCCTAATAGATCGTGAAATTGGACTTTAGTAATGAACCATCTTAGGTTAGGGGTAAAATGGTCGTTTTTACCCAAATAGGGATTTACAGCTAAGATGTAGATCCCAAATGTTAATTGGTTTTATTTGTCAAATTATAGCTCGGGAGTTGTAGGACGAACAACTAGAGGTTATCTGTTTCTTTCAGTCGTATGAGGTGAGTTTTCCTCACTATAGTAATAGGGTCTAAGGCACCATGGCCTACCCTTTGGATTGAATCCTGATTTATTGTATGATGTTATGTGTAGTGGTATGTTGATCTATATAACTATATATGCATGCTAGCTAGTGTCTGATATGATATATGTTGTTGTGTGATGGTGGGTGGGTTGAGGTGGTCTTGCTTTGTGCTATAGGACAACAGACCCAGGGCATCCCGGATTAACTGAATGCCAATGGGGAGTACCAGTTAGGCCGAAGGCTCGGAGAACATTTCAGATAGGCTGAAGGCCTAATGGGGCATACTAGTCCTGCTGAAGGTTCTGTGAGCGTACCAGATAAACTGCAGGTTGGTGGGGTGTCCGGTTAGACTGAAGGCTCTGTATGCAAGCTGTTTATGAATATTGTTTTGGTTATGTATTGGGTTGGTATTTTGGGGGAACTCACGAAGCTTTGCACTTACAGTTTTGGGTTATGTTTCAGGTACCTCAAATGATCGCGAGAAGGCAAATGTGTGATCGTGCACCTCCACATGTTTTGTTTTAGGATCTTTGGGAAAAACTATGATAATAATTATTCTTGATAACTATTTTGTAAACCGTGATGTATTGTGGAATTGTTTCAAAAGTTTTAAATTTTTGTGAAATTTTATGGATGTTACATAAATTGATCTATTCTACTTAGGGGTGGCAATTCGGGCAGTCGTTTCGTGTTTTCACCTAACACGACACGACACGAATTTCTTTTCCATAACCCGAACACGAAACGAAACGATATCGTGTTTTTTTCTGCTAACACAAACACAAACCAATTAAAATACGAAAAACACGAAATTACACGACAACACAACAAAAAACATAAAATAATCATTTCATCGATAAGTTCTCTTAAAAAGTCAGCAAAACACGACAAACATGACTAAAATTAACCCAAAACAACACGACAAACATGACATAAACTAATACTAAAATGTTTCAAACTTGTGACATCAAAAAATACATTAAAAACTATGCCTCCATCGATTCATGCTTATTGTTCCTGCTAGCATCTTCCATAATATCATCGGTAAGCTCTTGTAAACACAGTTCTTCATCACCTACAAAACAATAACATATATATTTATATATGTATATATTAAAAATGGTTAAACACTAAACAAAAAGTTTTCAATAGCTGTAAAAAACACAATCACCTTTAATTCCAAAAAGCCAATCTTTTGAACAAATTAGAGCCTCAACAATGTCATGATTCAACGAACTTCAATATTGATAAGTACACGACCACCATTACTAAAGGCAGATTCGGATGCTATGGTGGAGACCGGAATGCTCAAAATATCTCGAGCCATGGAAGAAAGTTCCGGATAACGATATTGATGGGCTTTCCAAAAAGAAAGAACATCCAAATCTTCACATATGTCACTTCTTGGCTCATCTAAGTACATCTCCAATTGTGATTTTTGAGACAAAGCAAACTCTTTACCTTCGTAATCCTTGAACTCCTAAAAAATTGTACAAAGTTATAAAATTAACTAATAAGAACAATAGATTCATTAATAAGAAAAAAAAACTTACTTTTAACATGTCTTGTGTGCTCTTACTTAGCAATGTGTCACTTTTCTTTTTGTGCACAACTTTACTTGTATCACCTGTTGATGTTGCTGATGATCTACAATTCACAGGTGGTTCAGTACTATAATCACTAATATACTCACTAAAAAGATCATGTAGCTTCTCCCGTATACGATCACTGTGGATAGCAAAACTGTTGCCATAGAGTTTTTTGTAAGTAAACTCAACATACTGCAGTTTATAATGTGGGTCCAAAACTGCTGCCATGGCCAAAATCATACTATACTCCGACCAATACTTCGAAAATTTCTCATACATTTTTTAGCCATATTCTTCATAAATTTATCTGAACTTTCCATTTCTTCTCTTAAAGTTTTTTCAACCATGGAAACCGAAGGAAAGTATAAGTTTGCTGTAGAATATTTATTTCCCGAAAATATGCATGTAACTTCATAAAATACCTTTAAAAATCTGAAAATCTTCTCTAACTTATTCCACTCATAATTACTTGGACAATCCAAATAACTAGAATCACTCAATGCTAAATGAAAAAAAGCACGACGATAGAATATAGCACTTTCAATCATAAGATAAGTAGCATTCCATCTCGTAGGAACATCTTGCCGCAAACCCTTTTTTGGATTCAAATTAACATATTTTACACAATCAATAAACCTTCCTTTCCTTACTTGGGAACCCTTTATGTACTTAACAGATTCTCGCAATTTAACAATCCCTTCATCAATAGCTTTCAACCCATCTTGCACAACTAAATTTAACACATGAGCACAACATCGAATATGAAAATAATCTCCGTTGCTGCGAAGTGCACCTTCATTACATAAATGACCCTTTAGTAAATTGACAAATGTATAATTACTCGAAGCATTATCTAACGTGATAGTGAATAATTTTTTTTCGATCCCCCATTCAGATATCAAAGAAGATATCTTTTCAGTTAAACATACCCCATTATGTGGAGGTGGCATATACTGAAAGTTCAAAATTCGCTTTTGCAATTTCCACTCCTTGTCAATGAAGTGACCCGTAACACACAAGAAACCATCTGTGTTAATTGAAGTCCATAAATCTGAAGTTAATGAAACTCTACCTTGATGCAATTCTAACAAATTCTTAAGTCTCACTTTTTCTCTCTTAAATAAGTTCTTGACATCTGATTTTGCAGTGTTTCTGGTAATGGTGGTCACATTTTTATTTAGGTACTGAAATATTTCCCTAATTCCCTCATACTCAACAAATTTAAAGGGCAATTCATGTTTGATAATAGCTTGAATAACAAGTTCACGAAATCTTTCAGGTTTAAAAACCATAGAGTTTATCGACATAGAACCACCTGATTTTGCAAAAAAGCATTTGTGTTACGTCCTTTTCATCCCTTCTAGGACACTTGTTTATGTGATTTCTCAAGCTACCTGTCCCATTCTTAGTTTCACAAATATATTTTTTTGAGCACCTCTTACATTGTGCCCTTTCCCTTCCATCAAAACCAATTGGAAGTCTTTGAAAAAATTTCCATACCTTAGACCATCTTTCTCTTTCCATTGTAATGTTACCTTCCTCACCTTCGACTTTAACATCTACCTCCAGAACATCAATGCCATCGATATCTTCTTCAAGTCCAGCATCCTAAAAACCAAATAGAAGGTAAAAATCAGAAAGAAAATAGAAGTAGAGAAATAGAACCTTTAAAAGCAGAACAATGGAAAATATGGAAGTAGAAAAATAGAAAAGTTAAAAGCAGAAAAATACCTGTGGAGCAACATCTGCAGAAGGTGTGTGTGTTTTACCAAGCTTTGCTTTCTTCATATTAAAAAAGTGATAAACTGCTGGTGCAGATCATACAAGTTCAGATAAACAAAAGAAGAACAAATAAAAAGATACAAAGCATAAAAATATGATCAAAAGGCAAGTGTATACAAGTTCATATAAACATAAGCATAACTATACGTGAGAAGTCCAAAAATAAAAGCAAAGTTTGAAATAGTAAAACAGATGCCATTTTTTTTTTCTATAAAGCATAATAGCATACATATCTTGTAACCGATTTAAGAGGAAAGAAAGTTCACAAATACAATAAACATATAAACAGATCTTGTATTCAATTTCAAAAAATTACCAATGAAAAAGAACATGAACTAGTTTCTATAATCGATTTCTTGAAAAGTAGAGTAGAGCATACTGCATACATATCAACAATAAGAAAAGCGAAACAAGCCAGCATCAAATGAGGAACGATAAGCAACAACATACAACTACAATCAATTTTTATAATCGATTTCTTTAATATCGGAGCATACAGACAATGATGAACAACAACAACAATAAAAATTAGGGGTTAAAAAAACAAAAAACTTACCGATCGATAACGATAAACAAGAGCAGCAAGTAGACAACGAATATTTAGCAACAAGACTTTGTAGCGATGAAAAAGGAAAACAGGCACTTCTTACTTCTTAGACATCAATTCTTTTGATACAGCAGTGAGGAGAAATTAACTTGAGGAGAGCAATTAAAATGGGAAACAAACAAAGGTCTCTATTTAAGGTTGAGGAGTTGTCATCGAATCCAGTTAAAAGAAGAAGAAGTAATACCAGGCTCATTGGAATATATAATAGAGGGAAGACTCGAGATGCCGATTGAGTTCTCAAAGGAGATTTGGAATTAATTTTAAGCAATTAACGTTCTATCCTTCTAGGTTCCCAATACATGAAAAGTTTGTATTTAATTTATTATTTTTATATATAATATATAAATATTATTAATATATTATTAAAAAGTTGTAAGTTATAATTTTGTATAAATATCGGTTTAATCGTGTTTGTTGTCGGGTTACTATCGTTTTAATTTCGTGTTGTTGTCGGGTTAATTTCGTTTTGAATTCTGAACACGAACACGACACGAAACGACTTCGGGTTTTTTATAAACAACACGAAAACGACACGAACACGAATTCGAAATTCGATTTCGTCCCAATTTCGTTTCGTGTCGTGTATTTTTGTCGTGTTGTGTCAGCTTTTGTCATCCCTAATTCTACTCATCTTCTTGATTACAATCTATTGAAATTATATCTCGATCCATATGATTCCCGATTTCTTATTGATCGACATTCTTTCCTCACTTGACCAATTTGATTTTTTATATGCGTAAAAGTTTGATCGGATTCATCAGTTCACATTTTTCATGTTCACGAAATGGTTTCAATTGCTTTGGAAGATTACTAATGAAGACATGTTTTGATTAAAGAATTTGGATGAATGTGTGATTTTAGGTTTTTTTTTTTACTGATTTGATTGCTGAATGTGTAATCGAAGTATAAAAGTCAAACACATAAATTCAATATTGATGACTTTGAAAGTTTTTGATATCGAAGCAGAGTCTGTGAAGTAAGCATCGATTAGAAGAAGTCAGCAAATGATAAAATCTGATGTTAGTTCAATGGATGGTCAAAGAAAGACTGTGAAATCGATTATTAGGTATTCAATGAAGATTTGATGTTGAATGCTCAGTGCTTGAATACCAAATGAATGGTTTCTTTATAACGAAGCAGGAAGTTGGAGGGATTCAATAATTCACATTTTTTTGAGGATCGATAGTTGATGTTGAAGCGTGAAGTAGCTTCAATGGCTGAATGGGATTTAATATTGATTTCAATTGTGAAGGTCTGGGTTTATTTTTGATTGGGATAGCTTGGAATGAAAGTCAAAATTGAAAGATGGCTTTGATTGTTAAACAACCTTTGCTGTGGGAGTGTGGGGTTTTGGAGTCGATTTATGTTGATTGGGTTTACTGATGCCAAAATTAGTTTTGATATGGAGTCATAGAAATCGTTCGATGCGTGCCATACCAGTTCAATGTGTGAACAACGTGATTTCTCTTTTGGGGTCTCAATTGAGTTCGCATACGAAGTCGTATTTTGGGTTTAGAGATTGAACAAGTCTTCGCTATCGGTCGAATCATCTTTGTTGGAGTTGTTCGATATGCAACTGACCATTTTGAAATGATTTCAAATAAATCATTCGCATCTATGGATTGTGAATTCGACGTGAGAAGTTTTCTTGAGTTCGCAACATGTGATCACGATTTGGGTTTCGCTTTGGTGATTTGGTTTGGAGGTCGAACAAGGCTTCACTATGGGTCAATAGGGGTGATGTCGAACACAATTTCGTTGTGAGTATTCCTATCGTTTGCACCGGAAAGCGTAGTGGAGAAGAAGCCAAATGTTTGCTTCGCATCCCTCAACTTTCAATGAACTGGAAGTTTTAACCCACTTTCGAGATGGGTCATAAAATGTAAAGAATGCTGAATTTTCTTTTCGAATACCTGCAGTTTATGCAAGCTGGCAAAATTTACCCAATTTCGATATTGGGCTAAAATTTCTGTAAAATCAGAATAAATTTTGAATCATGTCCTTGTCGTTGATGTGAATTGACACTTTATGTCTGGTTCCACAATTAGGGTAAAGTTTCGCATTTGAGACTGTTTTGGGCACAACGGGTCCATTTATATTTTCAAAATTGACAGTTTCAAACTGAATTTTTGAATTTTAAGTCAAAGGCGGTTTGAGAATTATCAAATTCGAAAATTGTGATATTTTTGGATTTTTCAGATTTATGCAAAACATTTATGCCATGTGTTATAGGGGAGTTTTGCATGGAAAATTCTGAATTGAGCGCTTTCTCATTCCTTTTTAGTTTTATAATCATTTTTTGATGATAAAAAGGTGGAGAGAATTAAATATGAGAATTTGAAGGTTGTGAATTTTTCATATTACACGGATTTGAAGACCAATGTAACCTTGAGAAATCAAAGTTTATAAAGTGATTCGATTTGAGATTATGAAGTGATTTAGGTTTTCCCGGTTCATGATGGCTGTGGACACAGTGAAGATTTTTGGGATGTGCTTTTATGCTCAAATTTGGGTAATCTATTGTGGAGGTTTGGATACTACAAATTACCTTTTGATGCTTGGTTTGTAAGGTCTCACACTCTAGAACTCGGATAGGAAATTCAATGAAGAATTGAAGGTTTGATGTTCATTTTTATACTTGTCACACTTGAGGCTTAGTTCGTGATGTTGCTCATTTTGGAAGATTGAAGCGGGTCATCCATTTCTAACTTTGAGTGGGAAAATGTTGGGGTGCAAAGTTATACATGGAGTGACTTCGTAACGGTTTGACTTGAAGACCCACTTGAAAATGGGATTGATGCCTTGTGACATAAGAGATAGATATATAGATATATAGATAGATAGATAAGTAGATATATATATATATATATATATATATATATATATATATATATATATATATAGATATAGAGAAAGATAGAGTGATATATATATATATATATATATATATATATATATATAGAGAGAGAGAGAGAGAGAGAGAGAAAGAGAGAGAGAGAGATGTTAGCACCTCTATATATAGTGGGTTGCATACCACTTTTAGAGTGTGCTTGAGAGATGTAGTTCATTGTGATTAGTGATTGGGATATTTATGTAGAACTAGATCTAGATCCCATTTTGTAATCATTCCTATAATCAAATACATATTTTAGCGCCCAAATCACTGTGTTCTTTGTGTTGTTTTTATTCCGTGTGCGAAATAAGTGCTCTATTTCACTACAATGAGATCCAACAAACCCTCACCTCTTTCACAGGATCCAGTGAAAGGTGATTTTGTCATTTTACCCAAAAGACAAGGTTCACATGTATCATCTGACTTTAGGTCAAATGATTCCAACATTCCATCCTTTTGGAGTTGGGCGATGCATTTCTTGTTAACGTGTCCACGACAACAATGCCACAAACATGCTTTGTCTATACATTAGACGAATCAATTTGAAATATAAAATTGCCTAAATTGTCTACACACACCATAGTTTCATACTAATCCAACTAATTTAACTAACTATTACGTCTAAGGCAGTGGACCAAATCGAAAATAGAATAACACAAATAGTTGGGTATCGAACACATGGAACATATCTAGTATAAAAGAATAATTACTAAAAATTAGTCTAAAATTCAAACATGAATTAAAAAGGGGGTTTTATCCAATTTTTTCTAGTTCATATTAACTTAAGCTAAACACTCAACTAAAAGGGGATGTAATCACAATATTAAAAACACTTTCGTTTAGTTTCGAATCCACATTTTTCCTATGGTTAGTTATTATTTATTGATTAATAAAGTTGGTTACCAATTATTTTGTAATTAGCAATCTTGGTCCAATCTACTAATATTTTCACCAATTCATGTACTACTATGTAATGGTACTACACAAACGAACACATAGTTAACTATTAATGATAATTGGGCTATATAGGATTTACCAAACACAATTATGATCACATTTTAGCTCTAGTAATTTAATAGTCACTAAATTACTAGGTAAACAAGTTCATGTAATTTAATGGTCACTAAGCTACACTTAACTTTAATTAACGCAACAAAAAGGACCACTTTAGCATTCTAGGTAATGATAATCAAACACAAGAACCAAACCAACTTTGTAAAATCTAATAAATACTAAACTAACTCATAGTTTCAACGTTTCATCTAGCTAAACGAAAGTAAAAAATTAGCTAATCATGACTGGAAGTAAACACACAAATAAGAAGTTGGCATGATTCAAGTAATGCAATCCGAATGTAATGATTTAATCTTCAATTCCTCAATCTTCCAACTATACCTCCTCCAAAGAATGATTTTCGTACTCTTCTGACCTCAAATTTCGAGTATCTCAGAAAATCCTCTCTCCCAAAAGCCTTCCTAATCGTAAATTCAAAGGGATATATATAGTTTTTCATAAAATGAGTCTCACATCCTGAGGTTGATATCTCACGCCGTGAGTTTGGTAGAAATCCGTATCTTGCAAGGATTCTGGCTTCTGTGTGTCTATCTTCTAGAATCTTACTCCTCACGTTGTGAGCTTGGTTTTTGCTGAAATCTTCTTCATTTAAGCTCGAATCCTCCAAAGTTCCAATGTTTGTTGCTTCTGGTCCTTATTCTTCAAGAGTGCCCTATTTGGATGCTAAATGTAAACTAATTCAATAAGTATCAAATATATTTGCAGCTAACCAAAATATTACTTAAAATGTATTAAAATATTACCTAAATATGTATATAAATATGACAATATCAAACTACCCCACACTTATCTTTTTTTTGCCCTTAAGAAAAACTAATTGTTAAGTTAAAATTTTATCACTAAAATCACATAAGACAATCCATTTTGAACCAAGCCATTACACCAAGACCTTAATGCATATATTTGTGTCTAAATTTCCTAAATGCTCTACAATCCTATATACTCACAATCCTTATGAACCTTCACCCATTAGTTTGTATGACACTCATTTTTGCAATCCTTTGAATCCATCCTTAGAAATCATTCTTAACCTCAAGGTATTTTTGGTTAAGCTACTCAAGCATACATAATATCTTGAAAGAATTACAACTTTGATACCACCATGAGGCTCTTGGAATTCATCCCTTCTTTGATATTTGCTCTTTGATTTCTTTAAATTCAACACCATTTTTTGTTTGATTTTTGGTATCTTTTACTTTTGAGAATTTTGATCTTTTGATATTCATACTTTGATTAGCTCCAAAGTTTTTTCAACTTTTTTGGTAATTTCTCTCCTTTTTAATATATATATCTCACATTTTTTTCTCACTCAAATCCTACATGCTTAGGCAAGGGAGCTTAACTTCAACCTTTAGTGGTTAGAGGTAATAGCCTCAGTGCAATGACTACATAAGCTCTCATGGATAAAATTTTTGGTACACGCTGCAAAACTTATTACATCATACAAACTACCAAATTACCTTTCATATCTCATGACTTTTCACTAGGAATGGGAAACCACAGATATACTATAACATATGTTGGTTGAATTAAACATTTAAGCTCACATTGGACCATCCCACACAATACTAGCAACGTAAGTTTTTAATTATTACTTGATATAATTTTTTATATTGTTATTTCAAATCTATAGAATTTTTTTAAAATTTTAAACTTCTTCTAATCTAGCAAAATTTTTAATATTTTAATCTAGCTTAAATTCCTTTTACGACCTCTACCCCACACTTATTTCATACAATGCCCTCATTGTATGCATAAACTAATTTAAGCACATAAAACCAGTAAAAAGGGAGAAAAATGAACAGACTTCCCTAGAGTAGTAGTGGCGAGATCGATGTCTAGATAGTGTGTGGAAATCTCAAACATCTTGAATATGTAACTCGAACTTGGACTCTTCTGGAATTGGTGAATGTGCCGAATGAAATGCGAATGATAACCCTTCATCTTCGAAAAATGTAACGCATAAAATCTTTAAATAAAGCATCTCGATGTGGGAAATCATACACCACAATGTAAGGTCGAAAGCAGAGAGTGTAATGCCAAATGTAACGACACACGGTGTGAGAAGTAAATACTCACGACGTGAGAATAGATAGCATTTTCTTTACAAATCTTTTATGCATGTAATCTTCATTTGCACTCTTAACTCATTAAGACTCGTATTAAGACCCATTCTTATCGAATTCTTTCTTCTCGTTACCCTATCTTCACACATGAAAATCACCCCACACTAATCATAGAGTATGGTCTTCGATTCTTTTTCTTTAACGCACACGACTTCTCTATTTTTCTATTTTTTTCTCTATCGATACTTTAATAACTCTACGAACAAAACAAACCATTTGTGGAAGATAGAAAACAAACATCACGCATTCGGTTACATGTTTTAAAACATACCAAATAAAAACAAAACACACCAAAATAAACTAAGAAAATAAAATAACTAAAAATAAAAAGGATAAATATCAATAATGATCTCCATCATCTCTTGCTCCACTGGTCCCGACTTTATCTCCTTGTTACGAACAAAGCTCCTCCCATGTCGGAATGTATGAATATTAAGGCGGCATGGTGGGTGGTCTAACGATATGAAAGTACGAAATTAAAACATCCATGGCTTGATTATGATAATTCACACCCCATGAAGATTATCCAAATAGGTACTAACCCGAATTTGAAATGGGTTGGTTGGTACACCACCTTCAAACGATTGAGGTTGTTATTGTGAGCCCCTTTCTCCTCGTGATCTCACATTCCTTCGCCCTCTTGGTCTCGGTTATTCCTAAGGTTGCTCAATTTGTTCCCCTTCATTATCACCCAAAATACTCCAATGCATGCCTATATTAATGTCAACCTTCATTGCTTCCAAGTATCCCATAGTAAGATATGTAATCTTGATGCATGTTAGAGTATGCATCACCCTTGGCGCAAATACTCCTTACGAATTTTCCAATCGGGTTACAAAATTCCCTCCTGCAATTGGGCTCCCAGCCAGTGACGTTACCGCCTTACTTGCCAAATATTGTGCCAGAAAATAAGGAATATTGCAGTAAATGGTTGGTGTAATGATGCTCCATATATAAAAGAAGTTCAAAGTTGTTACTTTATCACCATGTTTTTTATGATTAATCGGAAACGTCACAAGATGGTGGATGAACCGATGAATCGGAGACCAGATTTGGCTTTCGTGTGATACTCTGAAATGAAACTCGGCGTATGAAATTATCTTCCAAAATCTATACCCATTTATACCTTGATAATAATCTTGAGCGGCTGATCATAAAAACCTATAAAAACGGGAGACATTGTTTCTTATTGTTCGTACAAGCCCATTCTCCAAGCAAACTCGACCAAGCTACACACGCGATATTGACCATCGAGACAAAAAACCAAGGCATGCACATGTTGTGACATGATTTTCAGGCTACAGGATGCTAATTGACGGATCGAACCTTGAAGTTTTCCTAAGAACACAACACAGAAGAATCGTTAAAGGACGACTGGGTGTTCTCTCGAGACGTCACTCCGATGATCAAGTTAGTTTTATGAGAGAGATAATTTATGGTAAATTCAGTGGGGGAGAAAATGGATCCCTTCCTTGAGACGTAAGATATCCTTTTATACCTATTACTAATGGATCGTGGGGACCTTGCCCAATGAGTGTGAGACGTAGCCTCCTCTAACTGGGAGAATTATGCCTAAGTTAACTAACTGCCTAGTGACGTTAGTTCTGGGCGTCGCCTAAGCTTTTTATGATGTCCTAATTGGTCGTGAGTGAATGAGAAGATCACGAGGAATATTCTTTCGTCGTGAAGGGAAGCGAACTGTCACACTGGTGCTGGATTACTTAGGCCAAGACCGGGCCTTAGTCAAGGTTCTGGTGTGATAACGTCTCGTTTATGCTTTCTGTTACATTTAATGTGACCGTTCATTAACAAGTCCCATAGACCAGCAAGCTTCTGCGTTAATGACGTAGCAGAGTCGTTTTGGTCTATTCACAGACACGTGGGGGGCTACTACTGATAGCTGATGTTAGGGGTGTGCAAAAAAACCGCAAAACCGAAAAACCGAGCCGAACCGGCCAACCCGAAACCGAATAAACCGAAACCGAAAAAAACCGAAACCGAAAAAACCGAAACCGAAAAAGCCGGATATCAACGGGTCGGTTTTTGGTTTTCATATTTAGGTACCCGCGGATACCCGAACCGAACCGTTTGATTATATATATATATATATATATATATATATATATATATATATATATATATATATATATATATATAAGTAAAAAAAGTATTATTTCATTAGTATTGTTTTGATTGATCTATGAGTCCAATAACCTAAACAAAAATCCATATCGACAACTCTAATTTTGTTATTCTATGTTCATTTGATTTTCTTGTTATTTTTACTATTGTATTTATTATATAAATTATAATACATGCTATTTGAACTTCATTACGTTTTTTAAACTTCATTATGTGTTTTGTAACTCTTTGACTTACTAATTTTAAGGAAGAGATAACTAAAATGAAATTTGTAGTTACAATTGAATTTAATTTTTTATATTTTAGCGGGTATCCGTGAACCGAACCGTGGTTACCCGCTTTCATACGGTTCGGTTCGGTTCGGTTTTTTTGTCAATACGGTTCGGTTTCGGTTAGTGCGCATGAGGTACCCGCCCCGTGGTCACGGTTCACAATTTTATTACTATCCGAACCGACCCGCCCCGTGAACACCCTAGCTGATGTAGTTGGTAGAACGAAATCGCCGTTCTTTGGCAGTTTCATCATGACAACGATTCGTTGCCCCTTTACTAGTATTTAAACCACTTTTCCTCCTGGCATTTCCTCCTTACTTTCTACTTTTCTCTCTTTGCCTTCTTTCCCCAAAGAAACCTTTTCGATCCTTTCTTCATATTCTTCCATGGCTACCACTCGTTCCTTGGGAAGGGATCTTACTACTGAAGAATGGGAATCTTTTCACTTTTTATTTGGGTTTGTTCCCGAGTACGGGGTTCAACTTTCTCTTCTAGATGCGTTGCTTTACAGTCCTCCCAAAGGAAAAATTGGCATTCGATCGCCTTATTCGAAGCGGATTTGTATTTGCCTACTACATACTTCTACAATCTGATTATCCATGAGTATGGTTTTCCGTTTGGGAGATGACCCCGATTGTTATAAACAAGATAGTTGGTTTTGAACTCCTCTGCCATGCCCTTGGTCACCTGCCAACTATTCCGACATTCAAGTACTTCAATGCTTCTACTCAGTCAGGGACCCGGTCCCTTTCTCGTCGGCTGGGAGTCCCTACCATTATCCATGATAAAAAAAATCCAAAAAGAAATGGTAGGAGAAGTTTCTATGGGTGAATAGCGACCTCATGGTGATCAGCTACCTAAGGGCTAAGGTGTATGTGGACTGCACTCCAATACTCTTTGGTGCTGAAAAAGAAATGGTTAATGTCCTAGAGAAGATCAACAACAATGGTGAGGATTGGCTTGACAACTTCTTAGCCGTTGGCTGGATGAGCGTCGCTTGGAAGGCTCGCGGAAAGATGCCCTAGTTTTTCATCGAGAAAGAGGGTATTGTTTTTCTCCTTCTGTTTTTTCTTGTCCCCATTCCCCCCTTTTTATTCACCAAAGCGCATTTAAATCGACATTTCGGTTAACCGCCGTTGTCTTTGTTTTGATGTCAAGTGTGGAGGAGGTTATTTTCTTGGAGAGAGCTCTTCAAGGTTTGTTTGATGGAGATCTTAAGTTTCGCAACATTGACCTTATAGAGACTCTTCCGCCCCCGTTTCTAGTCGAGGAAGCGAGGCTACCATTGGTTCTGAAAGTGATATTGGCACTGACGAGGATTCACATCTGCAGGACATTGCTGTCACTGGTGCATCTTAGAAGGATCCTGCCCCTTCTGGGTCCCCGAGTAGTCTCCGTCGGGTCAAGAGGCATTTTGTTTTCTTGGAGGCCTTTAGCCGGCGGTCGAACTGAGATGGCTAGCACCAAGCCCCTTCTTTGTAAGAAACTTAATCTGAGTTTCTTGCTAGGGGGTACCAATAGTTCCACTCGTGCCCCCGATGAAAGTCCTCCGAAATTACTGGAGGGGGAATACAACAGGGCGACTGAACCGCCCAATCATACAGAGGAAGAAAGCATCGACAAGACCAACCCTTATCCCACTGCTGGAGGAGCGAAGATGTCACAATTAGAAATTTTGTGTCTTGTAATCACTATACTCAAGTAAATGTTGAATTCAAAAACTCAAGAGCATGTATGATGCTTAATCAATGGAAAACTAAACCCAAATTCACTACATCAAGCAATTGGAAACCCTAGAAGTTCTTGATTAGGTCCATTTTGGGACTAGGACTTCCTTATTGGACCTAAATGGACCAATACGCTTCCAATTTGACTATCATGGGCTTAGAACCCTTAAATGGGCTCTAATTGGACCCACATTTATTTATTTCAATATTTTGGGCCATGTTGGGCCTAGAATGAAATAAATTAAAAGCTTTGATCCATGATTAACCTAAACTAGCTCAACAAAGTATAAAAATCATATTATATTTCCTTTTAGGTTAAAACTCATCCAACTTAACTCTAATAATGGGCTTAAGGGCATTAAAGCCCAAAACCCTTCTCTCTTTTTTTTCGGCCCAAAAGCCCATAACAAAGATGAAGAGTTGACTTCATCATGCCACATCAATAATACCTCATGGATATCCATGCATTACACTCCAAACCTCCATGCAATCCCATTTCTCCATGCACATGTCATCTCAAAGTCACTCTTCTTCTTCCTCCCTCTCACTCTCGGCCGAGGATACACACACACACATCACAAAAATTCAATTCCAATCTCTCTAAGTCTTGAAGAGCATTCCTCCCTCCTCCTTCAAAATTTTCGTGAATCAAGAGCTTCACAAGGAGAATCCATCACCAAAATCATTATCTAGGTAAGTTAATGCTTGGATCCATGCTTTGGACTCTTTCTTGTCTTTAAAAATCTCCTCTTAACTCTCATGAAATCATAAACTTGTGTCTTAGAACTCCATAAACTCGAATGCATCATCAAAGGGTGCTAGAGTGAAACATCACTTCATTTCTTCCATTATTTCTTCAAAAACCGAATCAACACCCAAGGTGAGCTTCATACCCCCTTATTTTCGGTTTTTATAAGTTTTTGTGGGGGAGAATACAAGCAAAGGTGTAGATCCATCATTATGTGTATGTTTTGGTTGATTTCTATGCTTATGTGTATGTTTTGTATGATCTTGATGCTTGATCTAGTTATGAATTGCTAAAAACCGAGATATATCTTATACTAGCATAAAATATACTACTACATGCAAAGTATACCAAGAAAGATAGCCAAATGGCTTGACAACACTCATTTTGGGCTAAAAACTCATTTTTTTTGACACAAAATGCTAAAAATACAAAGTTGAAGGGCCTAAAATGAAATATTACGAAATCTGATGGGTGAGATGAGTCAAAACAGTTTCCATAATGTATTTTCTGAAAATATACTATTTGAAAGGTTAAAAGCATAAATTTCAAGCTTAATGGGCTAAAAATGACAATTTCGGCCCAATAGAGCCCATTATGCGAAATTTTCTATTTTGGAGGGCCAAAACTGTGTTTTTCTGTAAAACAATGGACCACTAGTGTCACAAGTACTTTTCAAAGGTTTAAAGTGCTTTTCAAATTTATAAAGGACCAAAGTTGCAAAATTTTTCCAATTTGGGTCAAAAATGTAAAAATTGCGAAAAAGAGGGGTTACAACCGAGAAAACTGCAAATTCAGGGACTTAAACTGTTTTCAATGAAAAATATGCTGAAAAATATTAATTTCAATAATTTTTGGTGTTAAAATGTCAAGAAAAATGGTTTTAGGACTAAACCGGAAATTATTTTACCTAAAGGGGTGAAAAAGTAAATTTACAAAATGAAGAGGGGTTGTAAACAGAAAATTTTCAATGATAATTCAATACACTCGTTGTGAACAAAGATTGACACTACGACTCTCGATAAATTACAATACACAATATCACCAACAATCGTTACCAAACGAATTGATTCGGTCTCGAATCAATAACAAATCCAAAACTACTAACACTACAACGCTCAATACACATATGGAACTCTTGGAACTCTTTACTCTCGTGGAATTACTCAATGCATCGACGTACACTCCTTAGGCCCAAAAGTTGCAAATCATGCTTGTCGAGCCTAGTTAGCCTGATGACATGATCTTTAGGCCCAAAGGACACTTGCTTACATGTAGTTGGGTCTAATACGACTCGACCGTGTGTAAAAGGACTTTCAATGGCAAACATGCTGCTGGTCCCCAAGGGTCCTTCAGTGCTGCTAGTAAAGTTGGGAACTCACGATTGCGGGTTGGGCTTCGGGCCCTTCGCAATTGCAATGGTCTTGAACGACGCAGGGAAATACCGAGGGTTTCGCACCTTCTCTTTTTCCCTCCGGTCGTGGGACTACACAAGTCCGGGAGGATTGAGTTGTGTGAATAAGTGCAAGCGACGCCCAAGGGATCGCTGGTACGGTTGTCGACTGTACGTTTTCATTAACGGACGTTACAACAATTCACCACCCACTGTATACTCAATGCCTCCGGAGCTCAACGAATACCTCTAACGTAACGAAATAACAGTTTACAAACTAAGTAAAGCAAAGTGATAGGAAAACGTCGGGTTTTCCTAGGGTTTTCAACAAGTACACTTATGAACTACATGTCGAATTTCACAACTCTTACGCTTACATCTATAGAATTCAAACAAGCATACTCACGGATCTTCACATATTTTTACGCTATTCTATTTTTAGAAAATATCGGATTTTCTGGTGGTTTTTTTTTATAACATTACAAACATTGGATTTCAAACATTACTTATGAACTCACCAACATTTCACATGTTGACGTTTTTCAAAATACTTGTATTCTCAGGTAACAGATAAGTGAAGAAAGGACGGTATTCTATGATTGTTTTGCGGTTGTTTAAGTAACAATGAACCATGTATTTTGGAATGTAATATTTTGAAACGATGTAATGGATGTGAACGCTACCAGTTGTATCATTCCAATGCTTGGTGATGTATATTGTTATGTTTCATGTATATTCATTGTGATGGTATTCAATTGAGTCACAACAGCCCCCGGACGTTTCCGCCGTCTGGTTCGGGGGTGTGACAGCGAATACTGGGTCTTCGCCTTCCCGAGGTCTCGCTTCAACTGCTTCTAGTAAAACAAGAACTGCCCCTCTTTTTGTAGGGTCTCATTTGGAAGCCTACAAGTCAGCTTGGAGGTTAACTTCCCAAGACCTTGTCTCTGGTCACGAAACTGCTCTTCAGTGGTGTCTGTGACATCCCCATTTTCACGGCCAGAAAAGACCGATTTTGTTTATGCTTTATAAAAATCAGAGTACTTCTTTTCATAAAAATGTTGCGGAATTTGTTCCCAGAAAAATACGATAAATACGTTATCAAAATATTTTCGAAGAAATGTATTTTATTCATTTTAAAACGTTTGGGATGTCATTGTCAATACAGAAACATAAGCATAAACAGAACTTACATTTATTTACACTAGTGATCTACATCTCTGTAATCACTCAGTGTAATGTTACTTCATATCAACACCTGTGATATAAATAAACTGAGTGGGTCAGGTTGGGAAACCTGGTGAGTACATAGGGTTTTCAACCCACAATAATATAATTATTATGTTTAAACAATCAACCCAATTACCCATCCCCGCTATCTTCTTTAATCTTAAGGATCTACCCTAAGAATCAACTATTCCTTGTTCATTCATTCCTAAGGATCATCCTAAGGAATCGGCACAAAGTCCATCGTTGCCACCGTTTACACAACGAGCACTAAGTCTGCATAGTCGCCAGGGTTTAGGCATCAAGTCTGCATGATCACCATGATTTAGGCATCAAGTCTGCATGATCACCAGGGTTTAGGCATCAAGTCTGCATGATCACTAGGGTTTAGGCATCAAGTCTGCATGATTACCAGGGTTTAGAGTACACCGGGTGAACACATCGTTCACAACACCTACAGGTTGCGAGCCTGCTAGTGTTCCAGTGGACTGTCTAGAATAGTCAGTGGTTGTCATCCATACTCTGCTGAATGACGGGGCCATCATTTGGGAAAAAGGCTTCTCACATCGTCCACCTCTCACCCTAACCTCGTGTTCTATAACACCTCTCAACTCATCATTCAAATCATATTCCATCTATTATATCTACCCATGTTTACCCCAACATTATTGTAGATATAAAATACATATACAGTTTAAATCATTTAAAACATGTATAAAATCGTTCATTTAGCATAGACAACAAGTACTCAGATAATATGCACACATAGCACGTAATTTATATAAAATACTTCATATCTATGTGTAAGATGAAAGTAACTATGCACTCACTTGAAAAGGAGGTGATTTCGAACTCAGACAGCGCTTCACTTCTTGAAAAAAAATAATTTCCTTCGACGAAACATAATATTATTACCACTAGAGTTTAGTCTATTATTCACCGAGACTAATTAATAGTCTATCTATTATTACTATTATATTACCATTAAATAATACTTATATAACCTATAATAATAGCCCAATTACTTATTATATGTTCTTAATAACGTTAATATAATTAAATAAAACTATATTAAAAATAGCGTAGGCGTAGATCACTTACAGCCGGTTTTATAGAAAACCAGGCTTTGCTTGGAGCAGCATTCCCGTGTGGAAAAGCTCTTCTTCTCGGAGCCGTCGAGCACTCAGGGGCTTCCGCCTCGTGCTAGGGAGGTTCCTTAGGCTTTTCGGGGGGTTTCGGGGCTAGAGAGAGGTTCTAGAGAGAGAGAGAGAGAGAGAGAGAGAGTAAAGAGAAGAAAGAATGAGAAAGGTGTGAAGAAAATGAGGGTGACAGAGGTTCTATTTATAGGGTGAAAATGGTTGAACTTGGTACCGCATGTCACCATCTAGTGGCAAGACTTTGGGAGAAAGCAATGGCCAAGATTGTGCCACATCACCCATTTTCGCACAGCACACTTCCGACTTCTAAAATTCGTAAGTTTCACATACGACCTCCAATTTTAACGTTCTTTATATCCACGCATAGGTATAAATAATATCTACAACTTTCATTTTGACTCCGTCGGCTAATTCTCGACCGATCTTAAATTTAACAGTACGAGGCGTTTAGACTGTTAAATGACCGCGAAGAATTCGTAACTCCTTCATACAGACTCTGTTTTCATCTTTCTTTTTATTGTTAAGTTCCTATTAATGAGATCTTCAACTCTCATTTAATTCACGTATGCCAAAAACCGCTCGAACTAAAATTCGAGTTTCGGGTCGTGCACTGCTAAGCCGAATCTTAGAAAAATCATAACTTCTTCAAACGAAGTCAGATTTGAGTGTTCTTTTTATGGAGTTTCTCGGTTTAACATATTCTACGACTTTTGTTTAGATCACTAAGGCTAAAAAGTCCCCCATCGTAAAATCACTATTTACGCTTCCCGGTGCCGTGCCGGTCCCGTCGCGAAACTTCGACGGGTCATAACTTCTTCGTTATAACTCGGATTTCGATGCTCTTTATATGTACGGTAACCTTGTGACATATTCTACAACTTGGTTAAGATTATTTATTCTAAATAATCTTTTGTCGAAAAGTCATTTTTGACCCCTATTACCTCTAAATTGACTAGCCCGGATCTACGGGCGTTACAGTGTCATCACGCTTTTCCACCTGCTACAACCGAGGCTTTAGCTATCCTAGTGTATGAGCACATGGCCGACGGTCCACGCTATGTCTCCACCCAAGTGTCATCTTACCTGGTTGCAGTTGCTGAATGCATCTCTGATATGGAGACCATTCAGTCTCACTCAGAAAAGATGAGCATCGAATGTGAAGAGCTGAAAGCCTAGGTGGAAACGATAGAAGCCGAAAAGTGCATCTGGGAGGCCAAGAAGGAGGTGGCATTTCTCGAGAAGGCAAGGTTAAAAGAATAATTGTCAAGGCTATAGGAAGAGGTGAGGTGCTTGAATGATCGCATGGGAGCCCTGAGTTTGGAGAATGCTGGTATGAGTGAGTGAACGACAGAGCTGGAGGCCAATTTGGTTGTGGAGAATAATACAAAAGGGTCGCTGGAGAGGGATATTTTATGGATCCTTAGCGATGGGCTCAACCGTGTAGTAGACAAGGTGATCGAGAGCCCTCAATTTCTTTAAGTTTTGGTTCATGTGCAGGAAGCTTGTGTGGCGGTAGGGGTGGAGCAGGGAAAAAGAGCTGCAAAAGAGCAGGTGATTGAAGGGGAGTTTAATCCAGAGGTTGAGGTGGATGTGGCCACTAAGACCCAAGAGATGGAAGATGCCATGGCAAATTTTACTGAAACGGATTTTGTT
Organism: Lactuca saligna; assembly: GCF_052625555.1. Classification (NCBI taxonomy): domain Eukaryota; kingdom Viridiplantae; phylum Streptophyta; class Magnoliopsida; order Asterales; family Asteraceae; genus Lactuca; species Lactuca saligna. The sequence goes on from NC_136425.1 coordinate 63,685,043, forward strand.
GGGTATCTCCGCCTGCACAGTATGGATATAGCCGAGATCCGTGATCTTTGTCAAGACGCTTAGAGTGATGGGTCTTGCCCTGGCCCAAGCTCTTCACCTGGTGATGGTAACACCCCTGCCCTTAAGTAGCAATGTTTTCTTGGTTTGTTTTGATGTAACTCCTATGAACAAGGTTTTCTATTTCTTTCTTTGTTTTTTTTGTCTTTGCTGCCCTCAGTGACAGTCTTAAAGTTCGAAAGTCCGGCGATTTGATAATGTTTACTTTTGGTTTGTGGGTATGAATGTTTCTTCTTACCACACATATTCTTTCATTTAGTTTCTTCGTGTATAGTTTATGTTGGCCATCACATAGTCTTTATGCAGGGTTTGCTTATATCCCTGGTCCGAGTTCTTTTATTGGTGAAGTCTTTGTGCTTTACTAATTGATGTGTGTGAAACGAGCTAGTTTTAATCCTACTTTTAGTTGATAAATTAAGCACACAAAGGTAGTGAACATGTCTTTTAGTGGTATAGTTGGATAAGTAGGGTGTCGAACTCAGGGAACGGAAATTAATCTAATAAGTAATTTTAACTAAGAAAGTAATAAAAGTAAAAGGGTTTTTCTCTAGTTTTACAAGACTAGAAACTACACAACACTTAAGAACTTAACTAACTAAACAATTAAAGCAAATGACAAATTCACCAAATTTACTAAAGGGTTTCTGTTTAGGTTCAACCAATTCACTCCTATGGTTATTTAAATGATAAATCAATTATTATTGGTTACCAACTATAGTGGTTAGGTTCGTGTTCATTACTCCTAACCCTTAGACAATTAATCAATTCAAGCAGTGGCCAATTGTTTAAACTAATTAATTCCCTAGTTCAATTGTTTGGATTAAATAAGATTTGTAATTGGTTAATCAAGTTAGTGTTTCAATTAACCTCTTGTTAGTTGGTTTCTCAAACAAGCTCACACATTAATTTACCCATTCTCTAATTAATCCTAGTTTCATATTCATTATTCCTAGGCATATGATAAAGTGTTCACATAACATATGAGGTTAACAACTAAGAGATGTTCATGCAGCTTAATTGCCTTCCAATTAACAGAAAATAGTTGTCATTAATGCATAATGTTCTTTAACAAACTTAATTTAATAAAATCACCAAATAACAATCAATCAAAAAGTATAATTAAACCATTGGAGTAACTTGGTCTTCCCCAACAGAAACAAAATGAATTTAGTTCATAGTCATAGCAAAAACAAACTCAAAAACAAATTCAACTAGGCTAAACATGCTTAATTCCTAAGGCTAAGTGGAATGAATAACCTAAATTGCCTTGATTCTTCAAAGGATTGAAGGTTAGGTTTTCTCAGCTCTTTAAGGAGTTCTTTTTCGCAGGTCCAGCTCTTAAAATCTCCAAAAGTCTTTCCCATTCGGATAATGGTTCGATATTTATAATTATCACCAAACAGGGTGTACTCGGCGAGTAGAAGACCCAACTTGCCGAGTAGATGCATAAAATCCGCCTTATACCAGGAGTCTTGACTTATCTTCTGGAATATTTTTGGGTACTCGTCGAGTAGCCTCGAGAACTCACCAAGTAGCTATGCTTTTGTCCCTCATTCTTCATTCTTTGGTCTCTAATTGCTTCTCCTTGTTCCCTTTCACTTCCAAGCATGTCTTTTGGACTGAAAACTAAATTTAAGCATTATTAAGTACCTTTTGTCCACATTATACACATAATTAGCTAAAAATGAATAAAAATGTATGCTAAATATGTGACTAATTATGCAAATATTAGAATACCCCACACTTGACTTTTGCTTGTCCCCAAGCAAAACTGAATTTTAACATATTAGAACCACATATGACAACTCCAATCTAACCCAACCATTATGCCAAGATCGCAGCACATGCATTTGTGTCTAAAATTTTCCTAAATACCCCCCACACTCCAAATACTCACAATCCTCATAAACATTCGCTCACTCACCCCGAACTATGCTCATTTTATGCATCCCTCCGAATCCATCCTCAGAAAACCTCTTAACCTCAAGGTATTTTTGGTTGAGCAACCCAAGCATACATAATCTAGATAATTACAATTTATGATACAACATTGGAGCTCTTTGGAATTCTTTATTTCTTTGACATTTGATCTTTGATCTCTTTGAATTCACCACCTTATTGTTTGGTTTTTAGTATCTTCAACTTTTTGAATTTCTTCAGAATTTTTGATCTTCTAATTTCATATTTGACTTTGATGCTCCAAAAATTCTTCAAACTTTTCTTGTAATTTCCTCTCTTTTTTTTACATGTACCTCACCTTTTTCACTCAAAACCTACATGCTTAAGTAGGGGCGCTCAACTTCAACCTTTATTGGTTAAAGATAACAATTTTCCTGGATACATTTCCGGTACACGATGCTAACCATATTGCATCCCTCAGGCTGAGCGAGGTCGTGTTTTTGTCCCATGATTTCACTGGAATAAGGAAGCCACAAATGTACTATAACGTATATAGGCTCAACTAAACATTTGAGTTTTCATGCAATTATCAACACAATTCTAACATGGAATCCTAATTGCTTTTTACCAACATTTTCTAAATTAATTCCTAAGTAACATTTTTGGTATGCAAGAGTTATTTTTTTATTTTTTTTAAAATTAGCCTAAATTAAGATTCTAAATTTACTAATATGTGACCAACCCCCTACCCCACACTTATTTTATTCAATGCCCTCATTGAATATCATGCAAAAATAAAAACACTAATTATAGAGAGAATTGGAACAAACTCCCCTGTGGTAGCAGTTGCTAGGTTGATATCTCTTCTCTTCAGCTCCATCTTCAATTGAGTTTAGACATGGGAACAACTCATCCATGTCTTGGGTGTCATTCGTCTCGTGTGGTTGACAGCTCGAAAATATCAAGGAAAAAGCTTCTTGGAAATCTCCAGTAACAACTCTTCATGAAAAATGGACAAGTACTGCAGTGAAAGTGCTCAACACAACTTTGGAACTCGAAAAATGTCGATCTACTTGGCGAGTAGTATCATGTACTCGGTGAGTAGCTCTTAAATTGCAGTTATTACGTGTAATTACTCATGTACTCTCCGAGTAGAAGTTGTGCACTCGGCGAGTAGGCGCTGTATTTCCAAAACTGATCCAGCTTGTGTTCTTCTTGATTCAGGTTTTGAATTTGAATAATTCATTGACCCTTCCTCTAAACCTTTCAGCAGCAACACCCTCCATCACTCTCAACTCTAACTGACTCAATCCTAAGGACAAAACTTTGCACTCTTACTTGAACATTCCTCACTTCCTTACTTGAACCTTGACCCTTAACACTTTAATATGCTTCTTAACCTTCCAATCCTAAAAAAATAAGCAACCAAAAGTGAAAGCAATAAAAGTCCTAAAAGAAACCAAATCATCCAAGTTCAACATTTGTTCAAAGCAAACACCATAAATAAAAAAACATAAAACACAAAACATGAAACATAAATTCTTCAATCCTCTTCCTCCATGTCATCTCCTCCAGCTCCGCTTCCTCCTCCTTCATTGCCCCTCATCATCCTTTCCTCCCAACTCATAATGTAGGGATAACTGGGACTGGGTCTCGGTGCGATATGCATTTGTTTGAAGAGGTATTCAAATGATTGATTGTTATAATTGACCCCTCTTCCAATATCATCCAATTACCGCCGATACTCAACTTGATTCCATCCATCATTCTCTTCCTCCACCGGGAATAACCGGTGGGTCCTCTCGTACCCGCTCACTTCGTTGCCTCACTCGCCTTCCCGACTCCTCGGGGATAGCTGACTCATCCACATGTGGAATAAAAAAAGAATAACCAAACTTCTCCACAATCCTTGCCCTCCTATATAGTGATGTGTTGAATGGAGGGGAAAAAATGACCGTCAGCGCCCTTGCCTCTTGCAAATCTAATATCCCAAATGACCTTGCAAGCCTTGTCACAAACATCCCTCCATTGGTCTTGGAGTTCACCTTCTCCTTAACAACCCCTTCTGCAAGATACTTGGCTATGCAGTAGGGGAGATTGCAGAAAACATCGAGAGTAATAATACTCCAAAGATAGAAGATGCCAAGGGTCGGGAGCTTGTCCGAGTCCTTCTGCATATTAATCGTGCTGGCAACAAAACGATGAATGAGACGGTGGATCGGTGAACGAATGTGACCTCCTGTGCGGTAGATGGGATGTACACCCGGTTAGCAATAGTATTCCACCAGGTAGAAGCAACCACTGCCTTGGGGAGATCTTTGTGGCAATTCTCCAAGAAAGCTTCAAAGTCCTCATTCAACAGAGTGCTTTGCTCATAGATTCCAAGCCTCCATGAAAATTTAGCCATGCTGCATTGTTGCAGCTCCCCACCAAGAGAAAAGGAAATTACATTGGGATTGTAGTACTCACTACCACCTCAGAATGAAATGGTAGCAAAAAACTCCCAACATAATTCTGATGGGATTTGGTCATAAGAACATCCTATGTGCTCATACAAACCCTAATGCTTGGATCTAGGTTTCTCTATTGTACATGAAAGTTATCCAAGACTATAAACCCTAATTCTAACATATGGAAATCGATATTAACATATAATTAGGTTTAAGATATTACCTTGATTGTTATGTAGCAATAACAATCCCAAATCTCCTTGTATTGACTTTAGAGAGCTTAGAGTCACAAGTGTCACTCCTCTAATGGTTCACAAACACCATAAGCAAGAGGATGAAGATGAGAGAGGCTGTAGGCTACCAAAACTCATGTGAAACCCTAGCAAGAAGCTTAGCCACGTTTTTGAGTCATAAGGGGTCTATATATACAAAGGCTATTAGGGTTATCTAACAAGGAAACCCTAATTTGGATGCTTAAGCCCTAAGCAACCCATGGAGCCCTTTCCTCAAGGCCTTGGATGATTTCATATGGGCTTCCCCATAGAATTCGTCCACCTTATAATATAAGGCAATCCATGGCCCAAATTGCAATTATCTTATAATTACAATTCCAGTCCCTTAAGTTTAATTAATCTCTTTTAGTCACAAAACTAATTACTAATTAATTATTGACTAATATTAATTAAACAATATGATTTCTCCTTTAATATATTATTCTCATAATACATTAATAAATCATATTTAATCCTTTCTCTCCATAATTCATCCTATCAAGTTGCTTTGGTGAAGGCAACCCAAAAGGACCATGCACCATCGGGTCAAGTACATACCAAAATAGTTATGGACTTAGACACTAACCAACAAATTCAGCGTAGACCGGTTCTTGAATTTTGAATAACTGTAACCAACCATCACATATGATGGTGACATCCCCAAAATCACGGCCAGAAAAGACCGGTTTTGTTTATACTTTATTTCAAAATCAGAGTTATTTTTTTTTTAATAAAAAGGGTTGCGGAATTTGTCCCAAAACAATAATATGATAAAGATTTATCAAAAGCATTTCCATAGAAATGTATTTCATTAAAAGACTCGGGATGTCATGTTCGTACAGATCAAAAGTATAAACAGTACAATATAAGCCTTACTACATTATTTCATATCTACAGGCCTATATCCGTAATCCCTCGTCCAAAACATCACACCTATGCTCATGCGCCACTACCTGTAATGCATAAAACTGAGTGGGTCAGGCTTGGGAGCCTGGTGAGCACATAGGGTTTTCAACCCACAATAAATAAGTTTATTAATTTCATCAATCAACAATAACCCGATTACCCATTCCCGTTATCCTCACTTTACGTCCCTAAACACCTATCATAAGGGACCTAGCCTAAGGATCATCATCGGGACGGACACTACTGCTAAGGGGATTCCTTAGCAATAAATGTCCTAATAGGCAACCATGTGGGGGATGGAGTACACCGGTGAACACATCGTTCACAACACCTACAGGTTGCGAGCCTGCTAGTGTTCCACTGGACTGTCTAGAAGAGTCCGTGGTCGTCATCTATACTCCGCTAGATGACTGGATCAACAACAACAACATCGAGGCCTCTCATCATTTTATCACACATCACCTATTACATCTACCCATGTTTTACCCCAACATTTTCGTAGATATAAAATACGTATACAGTTTAAATCATTGAAAACATGTATAACAACGTTCATCTAGCATAGATAACAAGTATTCACATAATATGCACACATAGCACGTAATTTATATAAAATACTTCATATCTATGTGTAAGTTGAAGGTAACTATGCACTCACCGGAAAAGGTGGTGATTCCGAATTCAGACAGCGCTTCGCTTCTTAAAAAGAATTTTTCTTCGACGAAACCTAGTATTATTACCACTAGAGTTTAGTTTATTATTCGTCGAGACTAATTAATAGTCTAGCTATTATTATTATTATTATATAAGCGTCAAAAAAATACTTATATAACCCATAATAATAGCCCAAGTATTTATTATAAGTTCCTAATAACGTTACTATAATTAAATAAAAGTTATATTAAAAATAGCGTAGGCGTAGCTCACTTACAGCGGGTTTTATAGAAAACCGGGCTTTGCTTGGAGCAGCGTTCCCGAGCCGAAAAGCTCTTCTTCTCAGAGCCTTCGAGCACTCCGGGGCTTCCGCCTCGTGCTAGGGAGGTTCCCTAGGCTTTTCGGGGGATTTCGGGGCTAGAGAGAGGTTCTAGAGAGAGAGAGAGAGAGAGAGTAAAGAGAAGAAAGAATGGGAAAGGTGTGAAGAAAATGAGGGTGGGAGAGGTGGTATTTATAGGGTGAAATGTGGCTGAACTTGGTGCCACATGTCACCATCTGGTGGCAAGCCTTGGGGAGAAAGCAATGGCCAAGATTGTGCCACATCACCCATTTTCGCACAGCACACTTCCGACTTCTAAAATCCGTAACTTTCACATACGACCTCCGTTTTTGACGTTATTTATATCCACGCATAGGTAATAATAAGATCTACAACTTTCATTTTGACACCGTCAGCTAATTCTCGACCGATCTTAAATTTAACAGTACAAGGAGATTATACTGTTAAATGTCTGCGTAAAATTAATAACTTCTACATACGGACTCTGTTTTTGTCTGTCTTTTTACCGTTGATTTCTTATTAATGAGATCTTCAACTCTCATTTACGTTGCGTAAGCCAAAAACCGCTCGAACTAAAATTCGAGTTTCAGGCCGTGCACTGCTAAGCCGAATCTTAGAAAAATCATAACTTCTTCATACGAAGTCAGATTTGGGTGTTCTTTTTATCGATGTTCTTAGTTTAACATATTCTACGACTTTTGTTTAGATTTCTAAGGCTAAAAAGTCTTCTATCGTAAATTCACTATTTACGTCTCCCAGTGTCGTGCCGGTTTTGCCGTAAAACTTCGGCGGGCCATAACTTCTTCGTTATAGCTCGGATTTCGGCATTCTTTATATGTACGGAAACCTTGAGACATATTCTACAACTTTATGTAGAGATATCGGGATTATCTCACACTTAAATTTTGATGCTCATTTTTATTCTTTATTAATTATACATTTATAATTAAATAATAAACACATAAACACACATAATTCACATAATACTCAAATATTTCATATTTATTACTTCAAAAAGAGTTACAATAGTTGACCTAGACTATTACATTGACAAAAATGCTTAGCCCTGAAAACCCGGGCGTTACAATTCTCACCCCCTTAGGATGATTCCGTCCCGGAATCATGCATCAGCAAACAGATGTGGATAGCGACTCATCATGTCATCCTCTGTTTCCCAAGTGAGATTCGGCCCATTCGAATGTTTCCATCGGACTAGCACCAAGTCGACCATCTTGCGTCGTAACTTCTTAGTCTTACGGTCAATAATTGCCTCGGGCTCTTCGATCAGCCTTTTATTTTTATCTATTTTTAACTCTGAGATTGGAATTATGTCGGGAACATCTCCCACGAATTTGCTCAAATAACACACATGGAAGGTGTTATGAATACCATTGAGTTCTTCGGGCAATTCCATCTTGTAAGCTTGGTTCCCAATCCTCTAAAGAACTTTGAACGGTCCAATAAACCTTGGATTCAACTTTCCTCGTTTCCCAAATCGTATAAGTCCCTTCCACGGTGAGACTTTAAGTAAAACAGAATCCCCAACTTTGAAGGTTATCGGTCGTCTTTTCTTGTCAGCATAGCTCTTCTGACGATCCTGAGCTGCTAACATTCTTTCCCTAATCACCTTTAATTTCTCAGCAGTCTCATGGACTATCTCGGGGCCCATAAACTGCTTCTCTCCGGCTTCAAGCCAAAGAGACGGCGTACGACACTTTTGTCCATACAAGGCTTGGTAAGGTGCCATCTTGATGCTCGAGTGAAAACTATTATTGTAGGAAAATTCTACTAGAGGTAAGTGTTCGTCCCAATTCCCTTGGAATTCGAGGGTACATGCTCTCAGCATATCTTCCAACGTCTGAATCGTTCTTTCGCTCTGACCATCAGTTTGCGGATGGTAAGCAGTACTCAAACACAACTTTGTACCCAACTCCTCTTGTAGACTCCTCCAAAACCTCGACGTGAAACGACTATCACGATCTGACACAATCGTAAGAGGGACACCGTGAAGTCTTACAATTTCCTTCACGTAAGCATTTGCGAGCTTATCCATAGACCACTTCTCGTTGGCTGCTATGAAGTGTGCACTCTTAGTGAAACGATCCACGACTACCCAAATCATGTCGTGTCCGTTCTTCGTTCTGGGCAGTTTAGTCACAAAATCCATGGTGATGTCTTCCCATTTACCCATGGGTATAGGTAAAGGTTCTAAACTCCCATACGGTTTCTGATGTTGTGCCTTAACCCTCGCACATGTTATGCACTCGGCCACATACTTCGCAACATCGAGCTTCATCGTCGGCCACCAGTAGTAGGGTTTTAGGTCCCTATACATTTTAGTGCTACCGGGATGAATCGAGTACATGGTCTTGTGTGCTTCTTCCATTAGAAGATCTCTTATTCCTCCCGTCTTAGGTACCCAAATTCGATCTTGGAATACCTTCAGTCCTCGACTGTTCGTACCGAACACTAACGTTTTTCCCAAACGTTCTTTCTTTCGGTCATTCTTTTCTAAGGCTTCTTCTTGAGCTTTCCTGATACTTTCCACAATCGTCGAGATGACTTCAATTCTTAATGCTCTTGGCCTTTTCCTTTCAAGATTGACTTTCCGACTGAGAGCATCAGCAACAATATTTGCTTTACCTGGGTGGTAAAGTATCTCACAGTCGTAGTCCTTGAGAAGTTCTAGCCAGCGTCGTTGCCTCATGTTCAACTCCTTCTGATTAAAGAGATACTGGAGACTCTTGTGATCAGTGAAGAGCTTGCACTTCGTGCCGTAGAGGTAATGCCTCCATATCTTTAAGGCGAATACTACCGCTGCCAACTCCAGATCATGAGTGGGGTGGTTCTTTTCGTGCTCTTTCAATTGTCGAGATACGTATGCTATCACCTTTTCTCTTTGGGTCAGAACACAACCTAACCCGACTCCAGATGCATCACTATAAACTGCGAAATCTTCGACTCCATCGGGTAGAGAAAGTATCGGCGCTTCACATAACTTCTTCTTTAGCTTCTCGAACGCCTCATCGTGTTTCTCACTCCATGTATACGTAGCTCCTTTATGGGTCAAAGCTGTTAATGGAGCAGCTATCAAAGAAAAGCCTTGGATAAATCGTCGGTAATATCCGGCTAATCCTAGAAAGCTTCGAATCTCCGTGGGATTCTTCGGACGTTCCCACTTCATTACAACTTCGATCTTGGCAGGGTCAACCATTATTCCTTCTTGGTTAACAACATGACCCAAGAATTGGACTTCCCGTATCCAAAAGTCGCATTTGGAGAACTTTGCAAAAAGCTTCTCCTTCTTTAACACCTCCAACACTTCTTGTAAATGCTTGCCGTGCTCCTCCTGGCTTTTCGAGTAGATGAGAATGTCGTCGATGAACACTATCACGGATTTATCGAGGAATGGTTTACAAACCCTGTTCATCAAATCCATGAATGCTGCGGGAGCATTGGTTAGTCCGAATGACATAACCAAGAACTCGTAGTGTCCATATCTTGTTCTGAATGCAGTCTTCTCAATATCCTGCTCTCTCACTTTCAGCTGATGATATCCTGACCTAAGATCGATCTTTGAGAAGTAGCTCGAACCTTGCAGCTGATCGAATAGGTCATCAATCCTCGGCAATGGATACTTGTTCTTCACCGTTGCTTTATTCAGCTCTCGGTAGTCTATGCACATCCTTATGCTTCCGTCCTTCTTCTTCACGAATAACACCGGAGCTCCCCAGGGTGATGAACTAGGTCGAATGAAACCGCTATCCAACAGCTCCTGAAGTTGCATCATGAGCTCCTTCATCTCCGTCGGTGCTAATCGGTAAGGTGCCTTTGCTATCGGTGTTGTTCCTGGTAATAAGTCTATACGAAATTCTACTTGCCTATCAGGTGGTAATCCAGGAAGATCTTCGGGAAAGACTTCCGGATAATCACACACAACCGGTATATTCTGCACCTCTTTCTTTTCCTTCTTAGCATCGATTACGAATGCCAAGTATGATGCACATCCTTTGGACAAACATTTTCTGGCTTTCATCAAGGAGATGATTCCAGAATTCACTCTGCGTTTGTCCCCGTACACCATAAATGATTCCTTTCCGGGTGGGTTTATCCTAACTATCTTCTTTCGGCATAATATCTCGGCATCGTTGGCGCTAAGCCAATCCATACCCAAAACGATGTCGAAACCGTTTAACTCTATGGGTAATAGTTCCTCCTGGAATTCATTTCCGTTTAGGTCAATGACGATGTTCCTAATACGATTACTAACAGGTACGAATTTGCCACTGGCAACTTCTACAATTAGGGCGTTATCAAGTTTTTCTACAGGTAATGCTAATTTCGCACTAAATTTATGCGACACAAAGGAGTAGTTGGCTCTGGAATCAAACAGTATATTTGCAGGTAAACCATTTACAAGAAAGGTACCTGAAGCGACGTCTGCTGCCTCCTTTGCAGCCTCGAGCATCATCTGGAAGGCTCTCGCCTTCGGCTTTGGTGGTATGTTGGGTCTTCCTGCCTCCTTCTTCTTTGGACAGTCCTTCAAAATGTGCCCTTCTTCATTACACCCATAACATGCCTTCTGGTTAAGGGTGCATTCATTGGCATAGTGCCCAGGCTTTCCGCATTTGTAACAAGTGACCCCTCCATCACACTTCCCAGAGTGCTTCTTCTTGCACTTGTCACACCACTTTGCTTCTGATCCTCCTCCTCTCGAACTAGACTTCGAGAATCTACCTTTCTTACTGGACCTCGAGGATCCGTCAAATTTCCGTTTCTCTCCCACTTCCGCTCTCTCCAGACCCTTTTCTCGTATCTGGGTCTCCACATTCTTAGCAGCCCAGATGGCAGCTTTTAGAGTGGTAGTTTGCTTGACCATTGGACCGAAGTCCGCTGGTAATCCGAGGGCAAATTTGTTAACCTTGGAGAGTTCAGTTGGGACGAGGTGAGGAACAAGCTTCATTTTCTCAGTAAAGCTTGCAGCGTATTCAGTAACGCTCATTCTTCCCTTCTTTAGATTCTGGAATTCGTTGCTGATCTCCAGAAGATCCTGCTCAGAGCAGTATTGCATCTTCAACTGTACCAGAAAATCCTCCCACGACATTTTGCTTGCTTCACCTTTGGGCATTGAATCAGCTAATAGCTTCCACCAGCTTAGTACTCCAGATTTCAATAGAGGAACTGCAAGAGCAGTCTTCTGCCTATTGCTACACTCGCAACTCTCAAACATTGTCTCCATCTCAGAGATCCAGTTCATGACTTCCACCGGCGTCGGGCTTCCGGATAGACTCGGTGGCTTGGATGCCATGAAATCCTTGTATTTGCATCCACGTCCATCATTTCCTCCATCCTGGTGGTTTTGCCTAACTATCGGTGGGTTGGCTTGACCAATAGTCCCACTGTAGTTTCCTTCTTCAGTCTGCCCTTCATTCAACTCGGGCTGTTCGATCTGAATAGTCGCTTCCTCTCGATTTTGCTGGAGCAAACGCCTGGTTTCCTCCATTTGACGATCCAACATTGCCTGGATCATCGCTTGCACTCCGGCCATCGTTATTGGTCCGGCAGCGGTTTCCACAACTGGTATTTGCTCGATCACGGGGGGTTGGTGTCTATTCCCATTTGCGTTTACGTTTCCGCTACGGGTCCTTGCCATCTTGATCTATACACCGAATAAGGTGAATTTAGATCTTTATTTAGGAGAGACGTTTTAAATCGTCCTTATCACTCCGAAACGTTTACATGCTAGTTCTAATATCGTAGTCGTACGTTTAGAATCCTAAACACATAAGGTTCCAGATCCGGTCGGCAACAGACCATAGATCCCGAACAAAATAACAGCATATCATGCATAAAACATTTAGCACATAAAAGCATTTTAGGCACAATTCCTAAAATAAGCTAGTGCTCACACCTCACAATCATCGCTTAGCATTCTAAGTTTAAGTCTAGAAATCCTACAAATTCCTAGTTCGCTTAAACTAATGCTCTGATACCAACTGTGACATCCCCAAAATCACGGCCAGAAAAGACCGGTTTTGTTTATACTTTATTTCAAAATCAGAGTTATTTGTTTTTTTAATAAAAAGGGTTGCGGAATTTGTCCCAAAACAATAATATGATAAAGATTTATCAAAAGCATTTCCATAGAAATGTATTTCATTAAAAGACTCGGGATGTCATGTTCGTACAGATCAAAAGTATAAACAGTACAATATAAGCCTTACTACATTATTTCATATCTACAGGCCTATATCCGTAATCCCTCGTCCAAAACATCACACCTATGCTCATGCGCCACTACCTGTAATGCATAAAACTGAGTGGGTCAGGCTTGGGAGCCTGGTGAGCACATAGGGTTTTCAACCCACAATAAATAAGTTTATTAATTTCATCAATCAACAATAACCCGATTACCCATTCCCGTTATCCTCACTTTACGTCCCTAAACACCTATCATAAGGGACCTAGCCTAAGGATCATCATCGGGACGGACACTACTGCTAAGGGGATTCCTTAGCAATAAATGTCCTAATAGGCAACCATGTGGGGGATGGAGTACACCGGTGAACACATCGTTCACAACACCTACAGGTTGCGAGCCTGCTAGTGTTCCACTGGACTGTCTAGAAGAGTCCGTGGTCGTCATCTATACTCCGCTAGATGACTGGATCAACAACAACAACATCGAGGCCTCTCATCATTTTATCACACATCACCTATTACATCTACCCATGTTTTACCCCAACATTTTCGTAGATATAAAATACGTATACAGTTTAAATCATTGAAAACATGTATAACAACGTTCATCTAGCATAGATAACAAGTATTCACATAATATGCACACATAGCACGTAATTTATATAAAATACTTCATATCTATGTGTAAGTTGAAGGTAACTATGCACTCACCGGAAAAGGTGGTGATTCCGAACTCAGACAGCGCTTCGCTTCTTAAAAAGAATTTTTCTTCGACGAAACCTAGTATTATTACCACTAGAGTTTAGTTTATTATTCGTCGAGACTAATTAATAGTCTAGCTATTATTATTATTATTATATAAGCGTCAAAAAAATACTTATATAACCCATAATAATAGCCCATGTATTTATTATAAGTTCCTAATAACGTTACTATAATTAAATAAAAGTTATATTAAAAATAGCGTAGGCGTAGCTCACTTACAGCGGGTTTTATAGAAAACCGGGCTTTGCTTGGAGCAGCGTTCCCGAGCCGAAAAGCTCTTCTTCTCAGAGCCTTCGAGCACTCCGGGGCTTCCGCCTCGTGCTAGGGAGGTTCCCTAGGCTTTTCGGGGGATTTCGGGGCTAGAGAGAGGTTCTAGAGAGAGAGAGAGAGAGTAAAGAGAAGAAAGAATGGGAAAGGTGTGAAGAAAATGAGGGTGGGAGAGGTGGTATTTATAGGGTGAAATGTGGCTGAACTTGGTGCCACATGTCACCATCTGGTGGCAAGCCTTGGGGAGAAAGCAATGGCCAAGATTGTACCACATCACCCATTTTCGCACAGCACACTTCCGACTTCTAAAATCTGTAACTTTCACATACGACCATATCCACGCGTAGGTAATAATAAGATCTACAACTTTCATTTTGACACCGTCAGCTAATTCTCGACCGATCTTAAATTTAACAGTACAAGGAGATTATACTGTTAAATGTCTGCGTAAAATTAATAACTTCTACATACGGACTCTGTTTTTGTCTGTCTTTTTACCGTTGATTTCTTATTAATGAGATCTTCAACTCTCATTTACGTTGCGTAAGCCAAAAACCGCTCGAACTAAAATTCGAGTTTCAGGCTGTGCACTGCTAAGCCGAATCTTAGAAAAATCATAACTTCTTCATACGAAGTCAGATTTGGGCGTTCTTTTTATCGATGTTCTTAGTTTAACATATTCTACGACTTTTGTTTAGATTGCTAAGGCTAAAAAGTCTTCTATCGTAAATTCACTATTTACGTCTCCCAGTGTCGTGCCGGTTTTGCCGTAAAACTTCGGCGGGCCATAACTTCTTCGTTATAGCTCGGATTTCGGCATTCTTTATATGTACGGAAACCTTGAGACATATTCTACAACTTTATATAGAGATATCGGGATTATCTCACACTTTAATTTTGACGCTCATTTTTATTCTTTATTAATTATACATTTATAATTAAATAATAAACACATAAACACACATAATTCACATAATACTCAAATATTTCATATTTATTACTTCAAAAAGAGTTACAATAGTTGACCTAGACTATTACATTGACAAAAATGCTTAGCCCTGAAAACCCGGGCATTACAGTTGAATCCCCCATATTGCATTCTTTCACCAAATATGGTGTCAGCTCTTCATCCAAACCAACCTTCCCCAGCCAATCCCAGTCCACTGCATTGGGTAAGTGAATCTCTTTCTGTTTCAAAGCCTCTAACTTATTTTTTGCACGAGCTTGAGACGATTTGGATGTGATTTGGCGGAATGAGAGCCACGAGATGTCCCCTTGACTCCCCCCCCCCTCTTGAAGTCTGACCTCTTCTGGACATGGTACATGCATAACAACTTTAAGAAAGCACAAACAAAGAAAACCCATCAATTAAAATCGAATAAAACAGATCTGTATAGCACCCAACTCATCGAGTTCATGTCCTACTCGGTGAGTAGGATGAACATCGGGACCAGATTCATACTGAATGTATATGGGTCATCTAAAACACCCAATTTTTCATAGGGGTTTGCTGTACTAAGTCCAATAACCACTAATCCAAAAGAATTTTCTCTTAACACCTCCTAATTCATGGTAAAATCAAAACCCTAGAAATTGAGGAAACCCCCAAATCCGATTTTAGAAAAAATAGGGGCAAAGAAGTGATAAAGCTTTAACCTTTTACAAGTTTTAAGTGTAAAAATATACCTTTTCTCTTGAAAGTCGAAGATTGAGCCAAAAATCGAAGAAATCGCTTGAGGGTGGCTGTGCACGACGAGTGTGTGGGTAAAATGGGTGAAAACCCTTATTTCACAGATTATAAACCGTCTGTGTAAGTTGGCTACTCGCCGAGTAGAAAAGTTCTACTCGCCAAGTAGAACTGCATTTACGCGTTTTTTGGGTTATTTAGACAAGTGGTCGCCGAGTACACGTACCTACTCGGCGAGTAAAGCTTGCAGTTTGACAAAAATTGAATTTTTTCTAATTTTTAACCCACCACCCACACTCTAGGCATTTCTTGCCCTCAAGCAATCATTTAGAATATATTTTCAGAATAAGATGAATGAAAACGATCCTAAGAAATTAAAAAGAAAGAAAAAGAAAAAGAAATGCAAACTCTAAACTTGGTTTGCCTCCCGGAAGCGCTTCTTTTTAAGGAGTCATTAGCTGGACTCCTCCCATTCTACGTGGCTGCAATCCCTCCCAGCAACATCAACTCTTCCATGCCTTCATTCCTTGGGACTCCTTCTTCATACTTTTTGACCCTATGTCCATTAACCTTGAAAAGGGTTCCATCTTTTGACAATAGCTCTATAGCACCATGTGGAAACACCTTCTTCACCAGAAAAGGACCATCCCATCTTGATTTGAGTTTGCCTGAGAAGAGTTTTAGCCTTGAATTAAAGAGCAACACCTTTTTCCCTTCATGAAATTCTTTATTTTCCTTGATCCTCTTGTCATGCCAACTCTTGGTTTTCTCTTTATAGATTAAAGAAATAGTGTAAGCATCATTCGTAAGTTCCTCAAGAGCGTTCATTTGCATTAACCGGTTGTTCTTGAGCTCCTCCATGTTGAAATTGCACATCTTTAAAGCCCAAAAAGCTTTATGCTCTATCTCCACCGGTAAATGACATTGTTTTCTTTAAACTAACCTATATGGTGTAGTACCAATAGGGGTTTTGAAATCTGTACGGAAGGTCCAAAGTGCATCGTCTAGCTTATCCGACCATTCTTTTCGATTGCTCCCCACCGATTTCTCCAAAATTCTCTTTAAAGCTCTATTTGTCACTTCGGTTTGTCCACTAGTTTGTGGATGGTAAGATTTAGAAAATTTATAGGTTACCCCATATTTCCTTAGCACCTTCTCTAGTTGATCATTGGCAAAATGAGTGCCTCGGTCACTTATGAGAGCTTTTGGGACTCCAAATCTTGAAAATAACTTCTTTAAAAACCGCAACACCACCCGACCGTCATTAGTTGGCAAAGCTTGTGCCTCCGCCCACTTGGATACATAATCCGCCGCCACCAATATGTATTTGTTGCCTTTGGACATGGGAAATGGTCCCATGAAATCGATCATCCACACATCAGATACTTCGCACACTTGAATACTATGTTGTGGCATTTCATTACGAGATGAAATGTTTCCCGCTCTTTGACATGCATCACATTATTTGACAAATTGGGTTGCATCTTTAAAAATCGTGGGCCAGTAAAACCCAATGTCAAAGATCTTCTTAGCAGTGTAATGTGCTCCATGATGTCCACCCATGGGCCCACTATGACAATGCTCCAATATTTTCCAGCTTTCATTCCCGAACACGTATCTTCGTATGATTCCATCCGTGCAGCTTCGGAAAAGATATGGTTCATCCCAAAAGTAATACTTTATTTTGGAAAAGAATTTCTTCTTTTGTTGACTTGTGAGATCTTTTGGGATGTATTTGCTAGCTAAGTAATTAGCTATATTTTCAAACCATGGTTCTTCTCCCATGGTTATTATAATATACTCGTCCAGAAAATTATCTCCAACTTTATCTTCTTGCAATCGCGGTTTTTCAAGCCTTGACAAGTGGTCAGCTGCTACATTCTCCATTCCCTTTTTGTCGCGTATCTCTATGATAAACTCTTGAAGAAGTAGAACCCATCGTATCAATCTTGGCTTGGCATCCTATTTGGCAAACAAATACTTGATAGCAGAGTGGTCAGTAAGAGCTATTATTTTAGATAAAACTAAATAAGGGCGGAATTTATCAAAAGCGTACACCACAGCTAATAATTCCTTTTCCGTGGTGGTATAATTTTCTTGGGTCGAATTTAAAGTCTTACTAGCATAATATATGGGTCGAAAGTGCTTATCAACCCTTTGACCAAGGATAACTCCTAATGCAAAGTCACTAGCATCACACATTATTTCAAACGGTAAATTCCAATTTGGTGCAATAATGATTGGGGAATTAGTCAATTTTTCCTTTAAAAATTCAAATGCCTCTAAACACTCTTTAGTAAAATTAAATGGTGCATCTTTTAAGAGTAATTGTGTTAGAGGTCTAGTTATTTTAAAAAAATATTTTATAAAACGCTGATAAAAACCCGCGTGACCAAGTAAACTTCTAATGCCCTTTATATTAGTTGGCGGGGGTAATTTGGAAATGGTGTCAATCTTTGCCCGATCCACTTCAATTCCCAATTTGGAAACCTTGTGGCTTAAAATTATACCCTCCTTGACCATAAAGTGACATTTCTCCCAGTTGAGGACCAAATCGGTTTTTTCACACCTAGCAAGCATTAAGTCAAGATTTGTGAGACAATCATGGAAGGAAGATCCAAAAACAGAAAATTCATCCATAAAAATGTCCATGAATTTTTCCACCATATCGTGGAATATGGCTGTCATACACCTTTGAAATGTCGCGGGTGCATTGCATAGCCCAAAAATCATGCGTCGATAAGCAAAAGTCCCACTTGGGCAAGTAAGTGTGGTCTTTTCTTGGTCCATTGGATCTATGGGTATTTGGAAATAACCCGAGAATCCATCTAGAAAGCAATAATAACTATGGCCCGATAATCTTTCTAACATTTGATCAATAAAAGGTAAGGGAAAATGGTCTTTACGAGTGGCATCCTTTAGCTTTCGATAATCGATGCACACTCTCCAACCGGTTACCGTTCGTGTCAGAATAAGCTCATTCTTTTCGTTGGTTATGACCATCATCCCTCCTTTCTTGGGCACCACTTGGACTGGAATCACCCACGGACTGTCAGAAATGAAATATATAATCCCCACATCTAAAAGTTTGACCACTTCCTTCTTCACCACTTCTTGCATATTTGGGTTTAATCGTCTTTGGTGCTGTACAACCGATTTGCTCCTTCTTCCAAATTAATCTTGTGAGAACAATAAGAGGGGCTTATTCCCTTGATGTCGGTAATGCTCCATGCTATGGCTCGCTTTCGCTTCTTCAAAACTTGAACTAGTTCTTCCTTTTCATTTTGGAAAGGTCAGAGGCTATAATGACTGGATTTTGATGGCCATCTTCAAGGAAGGCATACTCCAAATGTTCTGGTAACTTTTTGAGCAGTTTTTGGGTTCTGTTTGTTGTACTCGCCGAGTGCAGGTAGGGGACTCGGCGAGTTGGTAGCTGAATTTCCGAATTCTGTTTTTTCCAAGCATGGACTCGGCGAGAAGCTCGGCCCTACTCGACGAGTTGAACTGTCGGATTGCTTCATTAATTATTCAAACTCAACTTCTTCCAGCAGCCTCTCGATCTCCATTAAGTCTTTTTCAACATCAAATTCTTCATCAAAAATTGTGGACTTGCTGGAATCATCACTTATGCATTCCTCCATTAATTCATCAAGCATGTCAATTGAGAATGCCGTGTCGTCACTGTTCCTTGCATACTTCATAGCTTGCTCAACCCCAAAAGTGACTGAATCTTCTCCTACCAGCAAGCTGAGCTTCGAGTCTTTCATGTCTACTATAGCGGTCGCAGTGTTGAGGAAGGGTCTTCTGAGGATGATCGGGACTTGAGGATCCGCCTCCATATCTAGAATTATGAAATTAGTGGGAAATACGAATTTGTCCACCT
Source organism: Lactuca saligna (assembly GCF_052625555.1). NCBI lineage: Eukaryota > Viridiplantae > Streptophyta > Magnoliopsida > Asterales > Asteraceae > Lactuca > Lactuca saligna. The sequence continues at coordinate 63,704,424 of NC_136425.1, forward strand.
TGACCAGCAAGTCTTCACATATGCCTCTTGGAAAAGTGACTGTCTTGTTTGCTAAATGAATCACCATACGAATTGGCCTTGGTTCCAGGAGATCCAACTTCTTGAAGAATGAATATGGCATGAGGTTTACACTCGCTCCTGAATCGGCCAAAGCATGAATGGTAGCCAAGTTACCAAATTGGCAAGGCAAAGTTAAGCTCCCTGGGTCACCCTTCTTCTTTGTTAGCTTATTTAGCATAGCAGCTGAGCAGTTTTCATTAAGGACTACCTTTTTCACTTCCTCCATCTTCCTTCTATTCGTGAGAAGTTCTTTAAGGGATTTTGCATATTTGGGCATTTGTGCGACAGATTCGATGAAGGGTATGTTGATTTGAAGAGCTTTGATATGATCAAGAAACTTCTGTTACTCCTCTTCCTACTTCTCTTTCTTAGCTCGGACTGGGTATGGCAATGGAGGTTGGTAAAGCTTTTCAGGGATCCGCTCCTTCGGATTTGGCAGTGGACTCGCCGAGACCATATTCTGGACTCGGCGAGTAGGCTCTATTCCTTGAAGATTTTGATTTTTGTCTTGAATTTATGCATCCTCCTTATGTGATTCTTTGGGTGCTTCATTCTGAATAGGGGCCAGAGGAGTGATTATTTTCCCACTTCTTGTTGTAACTATATTTATGTGCGCGCCTCGTGGGTTATTTTTGGTTTTACTAGGAAGTTCACCTGGTGATCTTTTGTTGATTTGTTAAGCACGTTGCCTTAGCTGTGTTTCTATGTTGTGAATAGATGCTTGCTGGTTTCAAAGTATAATTCTTGTTTCTTGAATTGCAGCATCATGATCACTATGTCTCTTTTCTGAAGCAGCTATAAATTTGGTAAGCATCTCTTCCAAACTTGGTTTTCTTTCTTGTGCCGGCTCCTCCTTTTGGTAAAAACCTCTTCCTTTCTGTTTGTACTTCTCCTCGTTAGCCTTCTTATACTCTTCATACAGGATACACTCTTTCTTTGGTTTTCGCCAATATTCATCATATCGGTCCCCACTTGAGTAACACACTTGCACCTTTTTGTTGCCATTTTCATCCAAGTCGCAGTCTTTAGAAATATGAGGTCCATTACAATTTTCATAACCCACCCGAATAGCATGGATTGTTTGATCCATTTTATCCATCCTCCTATCCATGGTTTTTAGCATAGCCATGACCGCGGATAAGTCTTCATTAGCTTCATATGCGGCTCCCCTAGTAACATCATTTCTTGGATTATGGTATTCTCTAGAGTGCTTAGAGAATTCTTCAACCAATTCCTTGATCACCGGGGGTGGCTTCTTTTTGAGCGGGCCTTGCGAGTCAAGTAACTGCCTAGTTGTGACATTGAATCCATCATAGAAGATGGAGACTTCTTGCTGGCTATTAAGGTCATCATGTGGGCAATTTCTTAGCAAGCTCTTGTACCTCTCCCAAGCTTCATATAGCAACTCTCCAACTTGTTGTTCAAAGTTAGCAATGACCTTCTTCAACTTGGCTATCTTGGAAGGTGGGAAAAAGTGATCAATGAATTCTTCTTTCATCTTGGCCCATGTGGTGACTGACCCGGGGGGAACTGACTTGAGCCAGTCTTTTGCAGCACCTTTGAATGTCACTGGAAGCATGTGAAGTAGCTGAGTCTCACGAGGCACATTTGGAACATTAAAGTAATCAGCTACATCATTGAGTTCATCCAAATGCTTGTAGGCATCTTCGTGGTCTTTTCCATAGAAAGGAATTTCCTTTAGCTGGGCGAGTATGTAGCCCTTTAGCTCGAACGTAGCAGTAGCGGGAATTGCGGGTTGCACAAGTCCCGGGCCGGTGTCATCGCGGATCCTCTTCTTCCACTCTCCCATGGGGATTTCATCAATGTTAGCCATGGTAAGAGCTAACTCGTCGCCAGAATCGGAGTCGTGCCCATATGTAGGTTCTTCTTCCTCGTCGGTGTCGTACTCGGTGTCTTCCTTGATCGGGTCTTCGCTTGCTAAAGATGCGATGGATGCACCTGCTTTGCTTCTCTTTTTCTTCGCAGAAACAATCTTCAAATTAGACAAAGGTGACTTCTTAGGTGTATTCGAGCTCTCCACATCCTTTCCTCTGTTCCTTCTCAATGCGGATTCGGGATCTTCAAACGGGGGTACCAGCGGAGTGTTTGACCCTCTGGTCATAAAAGTCCTGAAATAAAACAAGATAAAAACGTACAAAGAACAAAAAAATGCAACAAAAAAATGAAAATTAAAGGTAAAATACTGCTCTACTCACCGAGTAGGTGCGAATGCACTCAGCGAGTAGAAGTGTAATTTTGAAAAAAAAAACTATGCTTAAAAAAAAACTAAAATAGATGCTAAAACCTAACTACTAACTATTAAACTGCAATAAATTAACTTTGTCCCAGTAAACTCACACAAAGGATCGAAAAAATTAGGAATTAGACTAACTATTTAGAACCGTTCCCCGACAACGGTGTCAAAAACTTGATGTGTGTGAAACGAGCTAGTTTTAATCCTACTTTTAGTTGATAAATTAAGCACACAAAGGCAGTGAACCTGTATTTTAGTGGTATAGTTGGATAAGTAGGGTGTCGAACTCAGGGAACGGAAATTAATCTAATAACTAATTTTAACTAAGCAAGTAATATAAGTAAAAGGGTTTTTCTCTAGTTTTACAAGACTCGAAACTTAAACACAGCACTTAAGCACTTAACTAACTAAACAATTAAAGCAAATGACAAATTCACCAAATTTAATAAAGGGTTTCTGTTTAGGTTTAACCAATTCACTCCTATGGTTATTTAAATGATAAATCAATTATTATTGGTTACCAACTATACTGGTCAGGTTCATGTTAATTACTCCTAACCCTTAGACAATTAATCAATTCAAGCAATGGCCAATTGTTTAAACTAATTAATTCCCTAGTTCAATTGTTTGGATTAAATAAGATTTGTAATTGGTTAATCAAGTTGGTGTTTCAGTTAACCTCTTGTTTGTTGGTTTCTCAAACAAGCTCACACATTAATTTACCCATTCTCTAATTAATCCAAGTTTCATATTCATTATTCCTAGGCATATGATAAAGTGTTCACTTAACATATGAGGTTAACAACTAAAAGATATTCATGCAACTTAATTGCCTTCTAATTAACAGAAATAGTTGTCATTAATGCATAAGGTTCTTTAACAAACTTAATTTAATAAAATCACCAAATAACAATCAATCAAAAAGTATAATTAAACCATAGGAGTAACTTGGTCTTCCCCAACAGAAACAAAACGAATTTAGTTCATAGTCATAGAAAAAACAAACTCAAAAACAAATTCAACTAGGATAAACATGTTTAATTCCTAAGGCTAAGTGGAATCAATAACCTAAATTGCCTTGATTCTTCAAAGGATTGAAGGTTAGGGTTTCTCAGCTCTTCAAGGAGTTCTTTTTCGGAGGTCAAGCTCTTAAAATCGCCAAAAGTCTTTCCTATTCGGATAATGGTTCGATATCTATAATTATCACCAAACAGGGTGTACTCGGCGAGTAGAAGACCCAACTCGCCGAGTAGATGCATAAAATCCGCCTTATACCAGGAGTCTTGACTTATCTTCTGGAATATTTTTGGTACTCGCCGAGTAGCCTCGAGAACTCACCGAGTAGCTATGCTTTTGTCCCTCATTCTTCATTCTTTGGTAGCTAATTGCTTCTCCTTGTTCCTTTTCACTTCCAAGCATGTCTTTTGGACTGAAAACTAAATTTAAGCATTATTAAGTACCTTTTTTCCACATTATACACATAATTAGCTAAAAATGAATAAAAATGTATGCTAAATATGTGACTAATTATGCAAATATCACTAATGCTGGTCTTTGAGAAATTTGTTCTAATTTGCTGCTTAAATACCCTAGGTGTAGCCAAGATCATCATCTTGAGGTTCACCCGGTTGTGCTTTTCTCATTAGTGGAAGGTTATGAATCTTCTAAATTATGTCACATGTTCTTCTGTATGTTTGTTATTTGCTATAATGTGATAGATGAACACGTTTTGGGGGGAAAGGTTATGAACCTTTTTTATACAAACCCCTGGTTGCCTGCTTGTACCGATTTCGCTCGTGTGACATTGGATGATCAGTCCTTGTTGTCACACGATAAATGCACACAACCTCTTGATTTTACTTATCAAGCTTGAAAATAGGAAGCATCTGAATTGCTTTTTTTTTTCCTTCTAGTTTTATGGTTAGAGTGTTATAAGATTGAAGGTGGTAAACTACGTTTTTTTGGTTACATTTTCATGTCAAAACTAATAAAAATGCCTTTACTAGCATTGAATCTATCTTTAACACCCGTTTTAAGAATAAAAATGATGCAGGCTCTGCACATTCCATGTTCTTGGGATGGCACGCTCGTCCTGAGCTTCTAGGACATTGTCACCATTCTTATGGGCTTCCACAATTTTGTACCGTCCTTCCTAAGTGACACTGTGTTTCCCAATGGTTCAACATGGCTGGACTCGTTCTATCTTAGCACCCATTCTCTAACCTTGAAGTTCTTAACCTAGACTTGGTGGTTGTAATAGTTCTCAGTTCGTGACTTATATAGTGCTTGGCGCATCTGTGCCGCCTAACGTTTTTCATCAAGCATGTCCAGGTCCTAGCATCACCCTTCTTTATTGGATGCTTCCTCGAAACTCTCTGTTGCACGGAGTCGACCACTATTTCCAATGGGAGGATTGCTTCCATCACATAGGTTAGGATAAAGGGTGTTTCTCCCGTGCTTGACCTTGCTATGGTATGATATTACACAATAGTGTCGGGAGCTCATCCACCCAGGTGGACTTTCATTTGAGTAATGTTTTCTTCAAACCATTGACTATGGTTTTATTGGATACCTTAGTTTGTCAGTTGGCCTGAGGGTGTGCCACTAACATTAACTGATGATGGATTCTCTTGTCTTCACACCACTCCTTGAAGGGACTTCCTTCAACTTGCGTGTGTTATCATTTATGAGGATTATGGGGGTGCCAAAACGGGCCAAGATATTTTTGGTCATGAACTTTATCCTTTGCTTTCTAGTAACGGTGGGCAATGGTTCTGCCTATATCCATTTAGTGAAATAAACTACGACCACTAGCAAAAATTCCACACCCCCTGGTGCTAGTGGGAATGGTCCCACTATGTCAATCCACCATTGATGGAGGGATAGGGGCTGGTAATGCTAGTCAATGGCATGGCCGTTTGATTTTGGAAATGAGTGAATGCTGGAATTCTTTGCATTTCTTGGTTAGAGCTGTTGTGTCGTTGTATACGTTTGGCCAATACACTCCTAGGCATAGTATTTTGCATGTGAGCGCTCGAGCGCCTTCATGTGCTGTCGTGTCCCCGGAATGCCTTTCTTCCAAGAACATCTGCCACTCTGTTTTAGGGATACACTTTAGCCATGGGCTTAAATACCCTCTTCAGTACAGTTGGTTATCCGTGATTGCAAAATGCGATGCCCCGATCTTGACTTTTCTCGCCTCTTCTGGGTCATCCGGGAGCACGCCATGGTGTAAGTAATCGATGTAGGGTTTGGTCCATTATAGGGTAGTTGATACTGTATTAACCCTTTGGTTATCAATACTTCTCTTTGGGAGTACTTCAACTAGCACTTTCTTTGTTAAGTGATCATAAGAAGTAGAGTCTAGCTTGTTGAGAGCATCCACCCTTGCGTTCTTTCCCCGGGAGATTTGTTTTATTGAAAAACTTTTGAATGTGTTAGTTAGGCTACGAACTATATCTGGGTATTTTTGCAACCTTGAGTCTTTAGCCTCGTATGTTCCATTTATCTTATTTGTTATAAGTAATGAATCACTGAGAGCTTCTAGTTTCTTTACACCAACCTCTTTGGCCAACCTCAGACCCACCAAGAATGCTTCATACTCTGCCTCATTGTTAGATACTCGGAAGTCGAATCACAGAGCACAAGTGATATATTCACTGTTGGGTCTTTGTAGGATCCGGCCTGCACCTGAGCATTCCTTACTTTCTGCGCCATCAATGTATAGCTTCCAGAGTTCTTTGCTAACTTCAAGCTTTAGTGGGTCGACAGAGATTGTCGTCGGCACTCCCTTAATGGTATTTGAGATTTCAAATAGGAAGTCTGCAAGGGCCTGGGCCTTGATGCTAGTCCGGGGATGGTAACGAATATCATGTTCGCCTAATTCTATGGCCCGCTTGACCAGGCGCCCGGAATTTTTTGGCCTTTGTAGGATTTGCTTTATGGGTTAACTAGTCAAAACATCCACCTTGTGGGCTTGAAAATACCTCCGTAGCCATCTAACAATGTATACCAGGGCGAGGAACAACTTCTCTAAGGTCGTGTAATTGACTTGTGGTCCTTGTAGGTCCCTACTAACAAAATGGATGGGGACCTGCTGTCCTTCCCTCTCCACCGCTAACATATAGGAGATAGCTTCTTCGGAAGCTTCTAAGTACATCTGTAGTGTCCCCCTGGTAGAGGGCAGGTGAGAGCCGGTAGTTGGTGTAAGGCATATTTCAGTTGTTGCAATGCCACATCTGCTTTTTCTGTCCATTTGAATTGCTTTTTGTCAAGGAACCCTTTGAGTGTTTGGTACAAAGGAAGCTCCTTTTCTGCAGATTTGGCAATGAATCTTCCCAATGTCTTCAACCTACCGTTGATCTCCTGTACACCCTTGAGGCTGTGGGGAGTTTATGAACCGAGGAACTGCTAGATTTTGGTGGGATTGGGCAAAATCCCTTCCTTGGATATCTTATACCCAAGGAAATGCCCTTCATCTACCCTAAAAAGGACACTTAGTTGGGTTTAAGTTCATCTGCGCTTTAGCTAACGTTTGGAAAGTTTCTTCCACATCATGGAGCAATGTTTCTTCATTGTGGCTTTTAACTACCATGTCATCGACGTAGACTTCGATATTCCTACCAATTTGATCGGTAAATAATGTGTCCATGAGCCTTTGATATATAGCACCTACATTTTTTAGATTAAACGACATTTTTTGGTAGCAGAAAGTACCCTTCTCAGTGTGGAAGGTAGTTTTCGCCTCGTCCTCTCGTTTCACATGTACCTGATGGTAGCCGTTGTATGCATTGAGGAAACATTTGAGCTAGAAACCCTCACGCAATTGGACTTTCTGATAAGTCTCCGGGAGAGGATAACAATCTTTTGGATAGGCATTGTTAAGATCTGAGTAATCAATGCACATTCGCCATGACCCATTGTCTTTCTTTACCCTTACAGGATTTGCTATCCATGTTGGGAACATTACTTCCCTGAGTATGCCAACATTCAACAGATCAACCACTTCTGCGTTTATAGACCTGTTCATTTCTTCTGTTTGGCCCATCTTCTTTTGTTTAATAGGGTTGTTTCCAGGCGTGATATTAAGGCTGTGTTCTATAACCTGTCGATCAACGTTCGCCAACTCTGTTGGTTTCCAGGTGAAAACGGTGGAATATTGCTTCAGCAGTGCTACCAGTCGTGCCCTGGTCTCATTTAATAAGTGAGCGCCGATTCACAGGAGTTGTTCAGGATATTATATGTTTATTTGGTGTTGCTCAGTGGAGCATCCCTCTTTTGACTTCTTTGGGGCTCGCACAAGCTTGGGAGAGGTTATGATCTGGTTGCAATGATGTGCCCTGGTGTTTGTGGCGAGGATCATCGCTGATCCCTGGTGTGTTCTAAATTTATCTATGCCATGGATTGTCGATGGTACGAGGTATAGTAAGGAGATTACTGACCGTCAGAGCAGAATGTTATGTTCTGCTGGATATCGGATCACAGAGAATTTGATTGTTTGTGTGATTCGGTCCCTCTCGTCGTGACTGACCAATGTTAAGGGCAGTCGAATAGTGACCAATGGCCACACACTATGTCCGGTGAATCCTACCAATGGCCCACCGATTGGGGACCATAGCCCCTCCTTCCACACATCTGATAGTTTCCTGAAACAATGCTCATAAAGTATATCGAAGAAACTACCATTGTCGATGTATATCCGATGGATTTTTGTGTAATGAATGAATCCATATATGAGAAGTGGGTCTTGCGGATCCCTGTTCGATGGTCTAGGATTGCTGCTCGAGAAACTAATATTGAGTAGATTTCTCGAGAGTACCTCTATCTCATCCTCTGATTGGTGAGGTGTGTTTCTCTCACGAGATTTATGTCGGATAAGGTGTCTAAGTCCATAACTATATTTAGTATGTACTTGACCTGGCTTGGCATGGTCCATTTGGGTTGCATGGCATCTCAACAATTGGATAAACAAAATGAGAATAAGGACACTTATGATTTGTTAATATATTCTAATATATTAATATGAAATCATATTATTTAATTAGTATTGATTAAGAATTAATTTGGAATTAATCTTGTGATGAAAAGAGACTAATTAAATATACGGGAAGTGATTATGTAAATCTTTCATTCTTATACAGTGGGCTTATGGTCCATGATTCACTAGATTTGGCTAGGACCCATTGGGTGCTCTATGGATGTTCCATGGAGGTTAAAACCCATGGATCATGGGGGATATGAAAAGTCATGCACGTTAGGGTTTACATGGTGTAACCCTACATGTGACACACTATATAAGGAACCTCATATGGAGAAAAATTGGATCTTAGACACAAGAAATGAGGGCTAGCCGAATTTTGTGCTCAAGTGTACTTCTCTAAAGTTATTACAAGAGTTGTGGTGTTGTGTGAAACATTTGAGGCATCACATTTGGGGTGCTAGGCTCACAAGGTCTTTAAGAATCCAAGCAACAACAAAGGTACGTCATTCTACTAATTTTTATATTACAAGTACCCCATGGTATGCTAGTTAGAATGAGAACCTTGGAAAATCATATTTGTTTCTATATTAGAGAAAACATAGATCCAAGGTTTCTAGGGTTGCATGTACACCATAGGAGTGTTAGAATGCTCAAAACCCAACAGTGGTATCAGAGCCTAGGCTTGTTTTCATTATACTTGATGCATATTGCTGAAAAAAGTCGAAAACATGCTAACTGTTCAGTGAATTCACTGAGTCCATGGGGGTACTCGACGAGTCCAAGTGAAACTTCATCCTACTCGTCAAGTAGGTTCTTGCACTCGGCGAGTAAGAGGCCCTGTGTGTAGATTTCCGAGTTTTTTTTTGTTGGAAATGGACTAGAATCATTACCCTAAACCGTTTTGGACTTATAAAATCTATTTTTTTTTGATGTGGTAATGAATATGCTAATCCATTTTCAAAGGTTATTATCAAATTTTCAAGTTTTATATATGTTTATATCATTCTTGAAATTATTGATTTAAACGTTCATGCTTATGACTTTTAATAGATCATAGGAATTATTTGCAAATTGTTTGTTAATGTAATTCTTGATCTTAATGCCAATTATTGGACTCCATAACTTGTCCCCAAGTTACGGAATTCCAAAAGTCTTTTCTTTAAAACCATTAAAACTCATCGGTTATTGAATATGAAAGGTTTTGAATAGTTTCAAAACTTGCCCTCAAGTTTTTGGAATTTGTAAAGTCACTTTAGAAAACTTTAATTCCAAATCCTAGAGTTTTAAAAGTTAATTCCAAACCAAGGGATATATATATATATATATATATATATATATATATATATATATATATATATATAACTTTAATTCCAAACCCTAGAGTTTTAAAAATTAATTCCAAACCCAAGGATATATATATATATATATATATATATATATATATATATATATATATATATATATATATATACATATATATGTATGTATAAGAGAAAGTCAGTTTTACCGTTAGTAGGCCTTATTCACGAAGTCGGTCTATAAGGGGGGGGGGGGATAAGGTTGTTGCCTATAAAATGACATCTTAATGGGTGTCCACTCTCACCACCGCTTCCTTGACTAGTGGAGGGTTATTAGCCAAACGGGTAGGACAAGGACTATAATTCTCATAAAAAGTATAATGATAAATATAAAGGAACTAAACCTTTTTATAAATTCATAATCTTAGTTACTTTTGGAAAATATGAATTTGGTGCTATCCCATGAAATTACACTTTGTACCTTACCAAGTCGTTGGTGGAGCATGTGTAGGTAACCGACACACTAACATGGACTAGTAAGAGTGGAAAACGGTGACTAAATGTTTATCATAGATTGGTGGAGCGCGTGTGGGTTACGGACGCATTGATTAGGTGATAAAGATTAAGGGTACCAAGTTAATTTGCATGGTTATTCACACCTTGTTTGTGATCCTCGGCATCCTAGTCACAAACTTGAGAGGGCACAATCGAGATTTAAACATGCCATTGAAAAGTTTAATGAATCTCAAAAGATATAGGAGTTTCAATCCAATTAAAACCTAATAATTTATTTCGTTTTTCATGGTGGAATAAAATATTTTGTAGCTTGGATTACGGCATCCCTCTTCCAATTTATAAAATATTATGTTGGGTCCTAGCCTTAATATTATATTTGGGTGTCTTATTAAGGATTCTATATCTAATCTAAACTTGTCTTTCATCTTTTTAGATGTCTTCCAACAATGTTGCTTCTGGCTTAAACCCTGCCTGCTCCTTTTCTCTCATGAACCTTTATGGGAGAGTCATCTTTGATGGTTCAAAGTTTAATGATTGGATCAGGAACATCAGGATGGTCATGCGTTACGAGGAGAAGGAATATCTTCTCGACAATGAGCTGAAGAAAATTGACAAGTCTACTGCTACTCTAGAGGTGATCTCTGACTGTAGGTCACATGAGAGAGATGCTAACAAAGTGGCATTTATCATGTTGGTCACAATGGCAGCTGAACTCCAGAAGTCCTATGAGGACTTTTACCCTTTTGAGATGCACATGGACCTGATGGAAAAATACCATCAGAGTGCTCGTCAAGAGAGGTATGAAATCATCTCTTCCATGATAACAACCCAAATGAAGGATGGTGAATCCATCACGGGCCGCATGCAGAAAATGCAAAGGTTTGTGGACCGTTTGCTAAAGTTGAATACGAACTTCCCCGAGGAGTTGGCTATTGACATCATACTGCACTCCTTACCTACTTGTTATGATCAATTCCGAATGACCAATCATATTAACAAGGAGGAGGTCACACTCAACAAGCTTCAAGGAATTTTGAAGACTGCTGAAAGTGGTATCAAAGGTACATTGGTTGTTACTACTCTTGCTCCTAACACCGCCCCTGTTCTGGAAATCGGGAAACTTAGAGGGAAGAAGAGGAAGACCCCTTCGAAGGGTACCAAGGGAAATTCTCTTGATGGCTCCTCATCAAGTGGAACCAAAGGTGGTTATGTCACTCATTCTTCCAACCCAAAGGAAGCTCAATGCTTCTAATGTCAGAAAAATGGGCACTAGAAACAAAACTACCCCAAGTACGTGTAGGATGTTAAGGATGGGAAAGTCAAACCTACCCATGCAGGTATTTACACTATATTTTCTAATAAATCACCGCATACTCATTTTTGGGTCCTTGATACAGGTTGTGGTATTCATATATGTTCTGCTTTGCAGGGCCTAAGAAGAAGTGATGATGTGGAGCACGAAAAGATAAACTTGATAATGCGGAATAGGAAAGCTTCATCTGTCACCAAGATTGAAGTTTATTCTTTGTTGCTAAGTAGTGGGTTAGTGCTAGATTTGAATAAGTGTTATTACTCGTCCAAAATAGTGAGAAATATTCTTTGTTTTCATGGCTTGTACAAACAAGGTTTTACTTTTTCGTTTGATAATGAAATCGATGCTATTAATGTTTTTTACAATGATGTATTAGCATTACCTTGTGATGGTGTATATGAAATTGTGTCGGTTGTAGATAACTTAGGAAATAATGTATTGCATATCAATACTTCCACTAGTTTGGATAAAGCATCCTTGTGGCATTGTCATCTTGGACATGTTAACAAGAAGCGCGTAGGCCAACTCCAGAAGGCTGGAGCCTTGGAGTTATTCGACTTAAAGTCGGATGATAGTTGTGAATCTTGTTTGCTTGGAAAAATGACAAAGTCACACTTCACTGGTACTTGTGCTAGGGGTGAAGGTTTGTTGGACCTCATACATACATATGTGTGTGGACCCTTCAGAACTTCCACAAGGGATGCTAACCGCTTCTATGTGACTTTTTCTGATGATTACAGTAGATATGGTTATGTCTACTTAATCAAGCATAAGTCAAATGCCATCGAAAAGTTCAAGGAGTTTAAACAGGAAGTGGAGAATCAGATGGGCAAGAACATTAAGATGCTTCGATCCGATCGAGGAGGAGAGTATCTTAGTACAGAGTTTCTTGACTCTCTTAAGGCATGTGGAATCTTTTCACAATTTACACCTCCCAGAACAGCACAGTTTAGTGGTGTGGCTGAGAGGCACAATCAAACCTTGTTGGACATGGTTTGTTCCATGATGAGTCGAGATTCGTTACCAATCTCATTATGGGGGTATGCCTTAGAGACTTTTGCCCACATCCTTAATCTATTCCCTACCAAGAAGGTTGCCAAAACACCTCATGAGACGTGGACTGGGAAAGTTCCCAATTTAGACCACATCAAGATTTGGGGTTGCGAGGCTTTCGTGAGACGTGAGACTTAGGACAAGCTTGAACCTCGTAGTGAGCAGTGTATTTTCATCGACTACCCACATAAATCCTTTGGTTACCTCTTCTACAAACCCAATGAGAATGTGGTCTTTGTGGCAAGGAGAGGGGTCTTTTGAGAGAGAGAGAGAGAGAGAGTTTATAAGCCAAGGAAAAAGTGGGATGCAAATTGACCTTGAATTACTTCAAGAGTCAAGCGGTGAAGGAACCTCAAACCCTAGCAATCAACATGAGGAGGAAAATCCTGTTGACGAGTCCGTACCTCTAAGGCGTTCCACAAGAGTTAGGAATCCACCTGAGCATTACTATGGTTTTCATATTACTGCGGAAGGTGATGCATTTATCAGTGATAGTACGTTAGTAATTTGGACGAGCCTAAAAACTTTAAAGAAGCCATGGTAGGCCATGAGTCTGCCAAATGGAAAGAGGCTATGGGCAATAAGATTCAGTCCATGTATGACAATCAAGTTTGGAACTTGGTTCACAATGTACCGGGTCGTAAGATGGTCGGGTGCAAATGAATCTTCAAGAAGAAGACCGACATGGATGGAAATGTACAAACTTATAAAGCGCGACTAGTTGCGAAGGGATTTACTCAAACTCCGGGAGTTGATTATAATGAGACCTTCTCACCAGTAGTGAAGATTAAGTCTATTAGGGTTATGCTAGCCATAACTGCATTTCATGATGCAAAGCACCCTGTTAGAGTGTGTAAGCTTGAGAAATCCATCTATGGATTGAAACAAGCATCTCGTAGATGGAATATTTTTTCGATGAGAAAGCTAAAGAGTTTGGTTTTTCGAGGAGCGAGGATGAGTCCTGTGTATATGTTAAGGCTAGTGGGTGTGGATGACATACTACTCATAGGAAATGACATCCCAACCTTACCACAGGTTAAATCCTGGCTTAGGAAGTGTTTCGCTATGAAGGACCTTGGATAAGCTGCCTATATCCTAGGGATAAGGATATTGAGAGACATAAAGTACCTACTTGGATAAGGTGCTGAAAAGGTTCAACATACAGGATTCCAAGAAAGGTGACTTACCAATCCAGAGTAACTCCAAACTGAGTAAGATTTAGAGCCCGGGTATGGAGGCTGAGATAGATGAGATGATCGGAGTACCGTATACTTCCGTTGTAGGCTCGATCATGTATGCTATGAATTATAATCGCCCTAATGTGGCCTTTGCTTTGAGCACGGTCAGCAGATATCAAGGGAATCTAGGCAAGGCTCACTAGACTGCCGTGAAGAATATTCTCAAGTACCTACGGAGGACTAGGGACTGGGTCCTTACCCTTTGTGGGAGTGATGACTTGCCAATAGTGTGATATAGTGATGCTAGCTTCCAGACTGATAGGGATAATTTCCGCTCTTAGTCGGGCTGGGTCTTTACCCTAAATAGAGGAGCAATTACTTGGAAAAGTTCCAAGCAGAAAATAGCAGCTGATTCAACCTGCGAATCAGAGTACATAACAGCAAGCAAGGCGGAAAAGGAGGAAATATGGCTAAAGAACTTCATTGGAGACCTTGGAATTGTACCAGCTATTAAGGAGCCTATGAGGATTTTCTGTGATAATGAGAGTGTAGTTTCCTTAGCTAACGAACCAATGGATCACGGCAGATCCAGGCACATCGACAGAAAATACCACTTCATTAGACATTAGATAAAAAGTCTCCTCGTGGCAAAGAGGGTATCATCAGATGAGAACCCAAAAGATCCCCTCATGAAGGGACTGTGTAGGGTTAAACTTTTGCAGCATGCGAGGCACATCGGGTTGAAGGATGATTTTAGTTTTACAGATTAGATAGCTATTTATGAAAATTATAGAATGTAATTGACATTTGATGATTAAATAAAAGTTGTTATTTATTTATAAGTAAAGTGTTGCTATCTTATGTCAATTGTTTACTATTGTTTCAATTTTTTATGTTTTGACTTCCAGAATAATTACTTTATTCTAACTCTCCACAGTCAGCATATGTTGGAAGTAGGCATGAATCAAGACTGTCATGAATTGGGCTTGTAGATGTCTAAGGTGTTAGACATAGAAAAAGTTGTTACATCATTCATGAGTGCTCATAAGTTCTGAGTATTGGATTAAACCCACGCTCACTTGTATCACTTTGTGGAATTTATCTCGAGTGGTCATGAGACGGTAATATCATATAAGTCTTCAAACCTAGAGATATGAGTTGTTGATTATGAGTTGGATGTGCATTGATTGCACGAAAACGCATAAGTAACTTGATGTTATAAAACATGCTTTTATGTATGATTCAACAAGTAGTTAGTAAAAGCATATGAGTCAAAGTATATTTGTTTCTTTTAATCCTTGAAGGATTAAAAGCGGTATATGGCCCCCTCAATGATTTTGTTTTGACCTATGTACCGGGCCCGGTCAGAACCAAATTGATGTGTTTAATTTAGTTCTATGCCAAACAAATTGGAAATCGGGAAACAAACTATTGGAAAATAAGTACGACATTATTCCATGTATTTGTCCAGCTAATATCTAGAACAAAGGATTATATGATCACTTATCTTAAATGGCGCATCATCCTAGTTACGCGAGACATTGAAGAGCTACGGTTGCTGGTCGGATCTTGAAGTCATACATGTAACTATAGTTATTAGACTTATCCAAGTGGGAGACTGTTGGATAAGGTGCCAATGTCCATAACTATATTTAGTATGTACTTAACCCGGCTTGACATGGTCCATTTGGGTTGCATGACATCTCAACAATTGGATAGACAAAATGAGAATAATGATACTTATGATTTGTTAATATATTCTAATATATTAATATGAAATCATATTATTTAATTAGTATTGATCAAGAATTAATTTGGA
Source organism: Lactuca saligna (assembly GCF_052625555.1). Taxonomy (NCBI): domain Eukaryota; kingdom Viridiplantae; phylum Streptophyta; class Magnoliopsida; order Asterales; family Asteraceae; genus Lactuca; species Lactuca saligna. The sequence goes on from NC_136425.1 coordinate 63,719,894, forward strand.
ATTAATTTTGTGACCAAAAGAGACTAATTAAATATATGGGGATTGATTATGTAAATATTTCATTCTTATACAGTGTGCTTAGGGTCCATGATTCACTAGATTGGGCTAGGACACATTAGGTGCTCCATGGATGCTCCATGGAGGTTAAAACTCATCAATCATGGGGGAAATGAAAAGCCATGCACATTAGTGTTTACATGGTGTAACCCTACATGTGACACACTATATAAGGAACCTCATATGGCGCAAAGTCGGATCTTAGACACAAGAAGTGAGGGCTAGCTGAATTGTGTGCTCAAGTGTACTTCTCTCAAGTTATTCCAAGAGTTGTGGTGTTGTGTGAAGCATTTGAGGCATCAAATTTGGGGTGCTAGGCTCACAAGGTCTTTAGGAATCCAAGCAAGAACAAAGGTATGTCACTCTACTAATTTTTATATTACAACCATCCCATGGTATGATAGTTAGAATGAGAAGCTTGGAAAAATCATATTTGCATATATATTAGATAAAACATAGATCCAAGGTTTCTAGGGTTGCATGTACACCATAGGAGTGTTAGAATGCTCAAAACCCAACAATTTAGAGATAGTGAGTACTTCAGTTTCGTCATACGGAGGCTCTTGCAACAGATCGAGATGTGATATCACTGTCTGAGGTAGTAAACCATCCAATGACAGTTGCCAGAAACTGCTCTAGAGTACTGGCTCCATAATCGGCGGGATCTTTGCCATTAACACCTGGGTTGGGGCCTGTGTTCTATACTCACAGTGATGGTTATTGGTTACCATCACCGGTGTTCGAAACACATTGTCTACTACAGTCGTAAATGTTGTTGGGTTTAGATCGCCCATTTGCGGAGGACCAACGTCGTTTATTGGTTGTATCACTCTGAGTGTAACGACCCAATTTTTCAGGTCCAAAAACTTCAATTTCAATTAAACATTTTGTAAAACATTTGTAAATAAACAACATTCGACCATATCATTTCTTAAAACATATTTCGTGTCTGCAAACCCAAAACACAAGTCATAGTAATGTCAAAGTACAAATCCCAGAATATCTCATGATGCGGAAAACGGGAGTGTGTGTATGATGTGCCGCTACCGCGCCAGCTCCTCCCCCTTCGTTGAAGAGGTACCTGAAACCAAAACTGTAACTGTAAGCACAAAGCTTAGTGAGTTCCCCCATCATACCACATACCATACAATCATATAACATATATACTGCCGGGTAATTTTGGGGTGCCTGACCTGCCCAGTACGACCATTCTGGGATGCCGACCTACCTATGCGGCCATTCTGCGGTGCCGTCCTACCCGTGTCAAGCCACTATGGGGTGCTGACCTACCCATGTCAAGCTATTATAGGGTGCTGACCTACCCGTCGGTCCTAACAACCGCACTTGGGGACTACTCCCCTCCTCCTACCTCTATCACATATAACATATCATGCCAACATACAAACATACCATCACATATTGTCAGACATATCTAGGGTGTCTGACCTACCCTTCGGTCCTAACAACCAAACTCTACTACTATCACATATAACATATCAGGTAGTAGCAAACCTATATGATATCACAAAGACAATCATCTAACATACAACTCCTACTGGTGGGCCGACATTGTGGCCGTAGAACCACCGCTACTGGAAGGTAACTCACCTCAAAACATAGCTGCTGAAAATCTGCTTGCTAGATGACTGACTACTACACCGGCAATCCTCCGGCTATAAATCGATAAACATAGATTAGTCACACCTAAATACCCTTAGGTCAAATGGTTGACCTACCACAGGTCCAAGGTCAACTCCTTGGTCAAAGTCAACTTCCAGTTGACTGGACTCGCCGAGTCCCTCTCCTACTCGTTTCCAAATCCTCACCAGAGCATCCATCTTGAGGATTTGGGTTTCTGGGACTATTGTTACACGTTAAATTGCTCATCCCGTGTGCAACTATGAAGGGTTGGACCTTCTACACTAAAACCCCTCTTAACTCAGTAACAATTCATATGACTCACCGAGTTGACGAACATCTCATCGAGTTCCAGGCAATCTTCAAAGGGCTCGTCGAGTTCTTCATGTAACTCGCCGAGTCTAAGACCATCTTGATAGAACTCGCCGAGTCCACTTTGGAACTCGCCGAGTCCCTTCAACCTTCCATTCATATAGACCAAATATGAGACATGCAACGGTTCCAAACCATAGTTCTATCCTCTTAGGGTATGCTTATCACCTAAAGTTTCAAACTTTACGTGCATGCATGGCCCTAAGAGCTCCAAAAGGCAATTCCAAGCTCTTTATGAGGTAATACACTCAATAGGGACCTCAATCACTTCAACCACAGGGACTTTACACTCCTAAGGTGTCCATAAGGTCCAGATCTGAAGTCCTTTCAGAACATAGAGCATAACTACATGGGGTTTGAGGTTTTAAGGCTTGAAAACCGTCAATTAGGGACAAAAAGGGGATCTAATGAACTAGTGATCAAGGTAGGAACTTTTCTACCTGAATGGAAGCTCCTCACAGTGTGGATTTCGGATCTACTTCCCCTCCTTACACACTTCAACCTCCTCCTTTTTCTTCTAAGCTCCAAACTTCCTTCACCAAGCCAAAAGTCACTCACAAGAACAATATGGGTGCTAGGGTTTCGCTCTACAGCTCTCTGTAAGTGTTAGGGACATGGGAGGCCGAGTTAGAGTGTTTAAATAGGGTGCAAACACCATGGTTAGGGCTTTACTCGACCAACATGGACTCGCCGATTTTGGGACCCGACTCGCCGAGTCCTTCACTTAAATCCCGTGCCAAAATCACTCCTACTCGGCAAGTTGGGCCTCCAAATCACCTAGTCCAAGACAAAATGAGAAAAAATGCATAAACAGGAATCATACCAGGTATACAGTGTTACAAATCTCCCCCACTTATCTTAGACTTCGTCCTCGAAGTCTGCTGCATGTTCCCGGAACAATTCTGGGTAATGCTCCATCATTTCATCCACCAGCTCCCAAGTCTATTCCGAGCACTTCCGGTGCTGCCATTGCACCTTTACTAGCTCCACTCTCTTATTCCTCAGATCCTTTGACTTCCTGTCGAGGATAGCCATAAGCCGCTCGATGTACTTCAGGCTGTCATCAACCTGAATTTCCTCCAAGGGTATCACCACTGAGTCGTCCACCAACACTTCCGCAGCTGGGAGACGTGGAAAGTGCTATGGACTTGACTAAGTTCGGCTGGAAGACCCAGCCGGTACGCCACCTTGCCTACCTGGGCTACAACCCTAAACGGTCCAATAAACCTAAGACCCAACTTGCCCCACTTCCTGAATCGGATGACGCCCTTCCAAGGCGACACCTTCAGGAAAACCATATCCCCGACCTGGAACTCTAGGTTTGATCAGCGCTTATCGACATAACTTTTCTTCCGATTCTGAGCAGTCCGAAGCATGATCCGGACCTGCTGAATCTTCACTGTCGTCTTGAGCACTACTTCAGTGGTCCCCATGACCCTTTTCCCAACATCGCCCCAGCATATCGGGGTCCTACACCTCCTCCCATACAACATCTTGAAGGGAGGACGGTTGATACTCGCATGATAGCTATTATTATACGAGAACTCAGCCAACAGAAGGTAGGTATCCCAGCTACCTCTGAAGTCTAAAACACATGCTCGCAACATGTCCTCCAGAGTCTGGATGGTCCGCTCGCTCTGGCCATCCGTCTTCGGGTGAAAGGCGGTGCTGAAATGCAGATGAGTATCAAAATCATCGTGGAATTTCTTCCAAAACCTGGATGTGAACCGCACATCCCTATCCAAAATCACCGAAACTAGCACTCCGTGCCGCGCCACCACCTTCCTGATATAGATATCGGCCAATTTCTTGACCGAGATGCTCTCCTAAATCGGGATAAAGTGGGTGCTCTTGGTCAATTGATCGACGATGACCCAGATCGAATCCACCCCCCGTGCGGTCCTGGGAAGCTTGGTGATAAAATCCATTGTGATGTCTTCCCATTTCCAAAGCGGAATATCCAACAGCTGGGATACCTCCGTGTGGTCTCTGATGCTCGACCTTGAACTTCCTGCAGGCCAAGCACCGCTCCACGTACCATGCCATATCCCGCTTCATGCAGGGCCACCAATAGTCTAGACGAAGATCCCTATACATCTTCGTCACCCCGGGATGAATGGAGAACTGGGATTTGTGCGCCTCCTCCATCAGAACCTGATGCATGCCTCCATGATAAGGGACCCACACCCTACGGTGAAGTGTCAATAACCCTTGGCTATCATAGTCTAAGGAGGAAACCTGCCCCACAATTCGCTCACTCTTCCAATGTTCCTCCTTCATAGCCTCCTGCTGAGCCTCCCGAATCCACTCCAATAGCGGAGCCACCACTGTCATCCTCAAGCAGATATCTCGAATCGGCGCTGCCTTATGGCTAAGCGCGTCAGCCACCACATTGGCTTTCCCCAGATGGTAAAGGATCTCACAATCATAATCCTTCACCACATCAAGCCACCGACGCTGCCTCATGTTCAGATTTGGCTGGTCCATAAGGTACATCAAGCTCTTGTGGTCCGTGTAAATCGTACAGCGAACCCCATAGAGGTAATGACGCCAAATCTTGAGGGCGAACACCACAACCCCGAGCTCCAAATCATGCGTCAGGTAATTCGCCTCATGAGGCTTCAATTGTCTCGATGCGTAAGCAATAACATTCCCTCTCTGCATCAACACTGCGCCCAAACCCGAGATGGACGCATCACAGTACACAACAAAATCCTCTATGCCCTCTGGCAGGGCTAAGATTGGCGCCTCACACAATCTCTATCTCAATGTCTCAAACGCCGCCTGCTGCTCAGGCCCCCATCAGAAGACTACGACCTTCCTCGTTAGCCGCGTCAAGGGTACAACTATCTTGGAGAAATCCTGGATGAATCTTCGATAGTACCCTGCTAACCCTAGAAAACTCCGAATCTCAGATGGAGACTTCGGAACCTCCCACCTCATCACGGCCTCTACCTTAGCCAAATCCACCGAAATCCCGTCCAGGTTGACAAGGTGCCCAAGAAACTGCACCTCGCGTAACCAGAACTCACACTTGGAGAACTTAGCATATAAGCTCTCCCTCCTCAGGGTTTCCAACATCTCTCGCAGATGCCCCTCGTGCTCCTCCTGCATCTTGGAATAAACCAAGATGTCATCAATGAAAACTATCACAGACCGGTCCAGCATCAGTTTGCACATGCAGTTCATGAGGTCCATGAACACGGTAGGAGCATTGGTGAGCCCAAACGGCATCACCACGAACAAATAATGGCCATAGCGCGTCCGAAACGCGGTCTTCTGCACATCGTCCTCTCTGACCCTCATCTGATGGTACCCCGAACGCAGATCAATATTGGAGAACCAAGATGCCCCCTGCAGCTGGTCGAAGAGGTCATCAATCCTCGGGAGTGGGTAACGGTTCTTCACCGTCACCTTATTCAGCTCCCGCTAATCTAAACACCTCCGGTGCGACCCATCCTTCTTTTTCACAAACAGAATCGGGGTTCCCCAGGGTGAACTGCTTAGTCTAATGAATCCCTTGTCTAACAGCTCATGCAGCTGTGTAGACAACTCTTGCATCTCAGGAGGAGCCAACCGATATGGTGCCCTGGCTATCGGAGCTGCACCGGGGACTAGGACGATCCTGAACTCCACTTGTCGCTCCGGAGGTATCACAGGAAGCTCCTCTGGGAACACATCAGCGTAGTCTCGCACCACCAGAACCTCGCTCACCGTCGCCTTACCCGCCTCCTGGGTATCCATAACATACGCGGCATATCCCTCATAACCCTGCTGAAGCTAGCGCCTAGCTCTCGCTGCTGAACATACTGTGGGTCCACTCTGTGGACTCTCGCCATGGATCGCCATTTCTCCCCCCACTCAGGGTCCTGATCCGCACCAGTTAATGTGCGCAATCTATCACCACCCCATTAGAGCTCAACTAATCCATGCATATCATCACCTTGTTCCTACGCAACGGAATGGGAACCAAGTCTACCAAGTAACGCTCCTCAAATAACCTCAGAACGCAATCCCTGAATACTACGGATGCTCGCACCGATCGATCATCGGCCCATACTACCTCCTCAAATAACCTCAGTAGTACGGGCCCATACTACCTTCCACATCTATCCGTACCTTCCTCAAGGACTACCTTGACTCCACCAGATCCCTTTCTAACACTGCTGATCACTGCTATCCTTATCCTAGGCTTACCCTAGGGAAAATCTCTAGCCCTACCCAAACTGGTCCTCAGCAGCTGAAGGCCTCCTTGTAATTCCAATTAGCCATCACTTGAATACCCTCACATGTGATGAGGCTCAGATAATCCTTCGAGTAACAGACTTGTCCCTAGTTAGACTCAAACAAGAGCTGCGCAATAGGGCCAAATCCAGCACTCTGAGATTATTCAACCCTGACCCCATGTGACATGACGTATTCACCTAATGGCTAACTCCCATCAATCGGAGTCCCACAAAGCACAAAGCAAGCAGTATTTGGATGCAGATAAACTACTCAAGCAAGTATGATCTTATAGAGAGAAACTGTACTAGTATATAATGCTAAGCTCATACTATCAGGCATAACCTAAACAGGCTATCATACTGATGTCTACTCAACACTAGCATGCAATTCACATAAGCTGAAGCACATAAATCAGGCACATAAGGCATCACTCCTAGATCCTTAGTCCTATTCTAGCAAGCTGTTCTACTGAAACTGATAAACATAACATAAACTTGTATGGGTACTTTGGGGAATACTTACTTGAGCTCGGCCGGTCGCGCACATCACACACTTCATTCTTTCTTAAAACTCTTTACTTAATCTTTTAGAAAACTTTTTATTTTTCTAAATCCTTTAATCCCTCGGTTTAAGTTCAGACACTCCCGAAGGTGTGTCCGAATCCCTCAAACCAGGGCTCTGATACCAACTTGTAACGATCCAATTTTTCAAGTCCAAAAATTTCATTTTCAATTAAACATTTTGTAAAACATTTGTAAATAAATAACATTTGACCATATCATTTCTTAAAACATATTTCGTGTCTGCCCAAAACATAAGTCATAGTAATGTCAGACTACAAAACCCATAATATCTCATGATGCGAAAAACGGGAGTGTTTGTATGATGTGCCACTACCACGCCAGCTCCTTCGCCTTCGCTCATGAGGTACCTGAAACCAAAACTATAAACTATAAGAACAAAGCTTAGTGAGTTCCGCCATCGTACCACATACCATACAGCCATATAACATACATATTACCGAGCAATTCTGGGGTGCCCGACCTGCCTGGTACGGCCATTCTGGGGTGCCGACCTACCCGTGTGGCCATTCTGGGGTGTCGTATTACCCGTGTCAAGCCATTCTGGGGTGCTGACCTACCCATGTCAGGCTATTCTGGGGTGCTGACCTACCCGTCGGTCCTAACAACAGCACTTGGGGACTACTCCCCTCCTACTACCTCTATCACATATAACATATCATGCCAGCATACAAACATACCATCACATACTGTCAGACATATCTGGGGTGTCCTAACAACCGAACTCTACTACTATCACATATAACATATCATGCCAGCATATAACATATCAGGTAGTAGCAAACCTAGATGATATCACAAAGACAATCATCTAACATACAACTCCTACTGGTGGGCCGACATTGTGGCCGTAGACCCACTGCTACTGGAAGGTAACTCACCTTGAAAAGTAGTTGCTAAAAATCTGCTTGCTAGACGACTGACTGCTGCACCAACAATCCTCCGGCTATAAATCCATTAACATAGATTAGTCACTCCTAAATACCCTTAGGTCAAATGGATGACCTACCCTAGGTCCAAGGTCAACTCCTTGGTCAAAGTCAACTTCCAGTTGACTGGACTCGTCGAGTCATGGCGCAGACAACTCCTTGGTCAAAGTCAACTTCCAGTTGACTGGACTCACCGAGTCATGGCGCAGACTCGTCGAGTCCCTCTCCTACTCGTTTCCAAATCCTCACCAGAGCATCCATCTTGAGGATTTGGGTTTCTGGGACTATTGCTACACATTAAATTACATTAAATTGCTCATCCCGCGTGTAGGTACGAAGGGTTGGACCTTCTACACTAAAACCCCTCTTAACTCAGTAACAATTCATATGACTAGTCGAGTTGAAGAACAACTCGTCGAGTTCCAGGCAATCTTCAAATGACTCATCGAGTTGTTCATCTAACTCTCCAAGTCTAAGACCATCTTCATAGAACTCGCCGAGTCCACTTTGGAACTCGTCTAGTCCCTTCAACCCTCCACTCATATAGACCAAATCTAAGACATGCAACGGTTCCAAACCATAGATCTAAGCTCTTAGGGTATGCTCGTCACGTAAAGTTGCAAAATTTACGTGCATGCATGGCTTTAAGAGGTATAAAAGGCATTTTCGAGCTCTTTATGAGGTAATACACTCAATAGGGACCTCAATCACTTCAACCACAGAGACTTTACACTCCTAAGGTATCCATATGGTCCAGATCTAAAGTCCTTTTAGAACATAGAGCATAACTACATGGGGTTTGTGGTTTTAAGGCTTGGAAACCATCAATTAGGGACAAAAAGGGGATCTAATGAACTAGTGATCAAGGTAGGAACTTTTCTACCTGAATGGAAGCTCCTCACAGTGTAGATTTCGGATCTACTTCCCCTCCTTGCACACTTCAACCTCTTCTTTCTTCTTCTAAGCTCCAAACTTCCTTCACCAAGCCAAAAGTCACTCACAAGAACAATATGGGTGCTAGGGTTTCGCTCTACAGCTCTCTAGAAGTGTTAGGGACAAGGGAGACTGAGTTAGAGTGTTTAAATAGGGTGCAAACACCCTGTTTAAGGTTTTACTCGACCAACATGGACTCACTGAGTCTGGGACCCGACTCGCCAAGTCCCTCACTTAAATCCTGTGCCAAAATCGCTCCTACTCGGTGAGTCGGGCCTCTAACTCGCCGAGTTCAAGAAAAAATGAGAAAAAAAATGCATAAATAGGAATCGTACCAGGAATCCGGTGTTACACTGAGGATACGTTTGGATGACGCTAAATGTTGTGACATGATCTTTAGGGGACAGGATGCTGGTTGATGGATCAAACCTTGAAGTTTTCTTGAGAACACAACACAGAAGAACCGTTAAAGGACAGTCGGGTGTTCTCCCGGGACGTCACTTCGACGATCAAGTTAGTTTTCTTAGAGAGAGAATTTAGGGCAAATTTTGTGGGGGAGAAGATGGATCTATTCCTTCAGACAGAAGAGATTCTTTTATACTTGTTACTAATGGATCGTGGGGACCTTGCCAAATGAGTATGAGACATGGCCTCCTCTAACCGGGAGAATTATGCCCACGTTAACTAACTGCCTGGTGACGTCAGTGCTGGTCGTCACCTAAGCTTGTTGTCACGTCCTGATTAGTCGTGAGTAAATGAGAAGATCACGAGGAATATTCTTTCCTCCTGAAAGGAAACAAACTGCCACCTTGGTGCTGGATTACTTAGGCCAAGACTGGGCCTTGGCCAAGGTTCTAGTGTGATAACGTCTCGATTATGCGTTTTGTTACATTTAACGTGACCGTTCATGGTAATGTTAACATCATATAATAAGGATCAACCGTGTTTGTTTCAAAAGAAACCATTGAGAAAAATTCCACACTAAATTCCTTGCAAATCTTTTCCTTAATTGAAAATAAATTCCTCCATTCGTTACAAGTGAGAGATGCCCCATTGTCAAAAAAATGTCTTTGTGAGATATGGGTTCAATCTTCCCAAAATTCCATCCTCATTCAGCTTGTTCCAATCTATGGTTGGTGAAATGGCGAACTCGTGATTGTAAATCCACCCCAACTTTTTCTTGTAGTTATTCAACATTTCTTGTGGAAGATCATCGGGAAATTCATAAAATGGGTGTAGGCTTGAAACATTCTTTTGTTGCTGTGGAGGAGCTACTCTTGGACCCATAATATCTTCAAAATAATCAACAAATAAAATAACACAGACTAAATAATAAGCAACAAAAACAATAATAACATCATCCCCAGAACTCACGTCGTGAGCTTTAAGGCCACGTTGTGATTCGTGAACAAAATCTTCGATCAGTCTATTAGAAGGACAAATTGAACAAATATCAATGTTGGGGTTTGCTTAGGCTGTAATTCTAAGTCTAAATATCTTACGTGCGACAACTAAATCGCAAAATATGGAACCGATTTCAATATTTAACCCTCAAGAACAACCCTAACTCTAAATGCACAAAATTAGTAAAATCAACAATGTTAAAGTGTAGTAATCTTACCGAAATTGAAGAGGAAAACTGAAATTGAGAGAAGCTTGAAGAAAATCGGTGGCAGAATCAAGTGTGGGGACCGATGGTTCTTGTTCGTTTGTGAGTGGTTGAAAGTGGTAGTCAAAGATTTTAGATTACGTATAAAATGGGTCCCCCCCCCTCCGAGTGCTTTTTATATCTCACGTCGTGAGGGATGAACCTCATGTCGTAAGCTGTAATCTGATTAAAAAAATGGGTCAAATTTATTTTCCATGCCGTGGGGCTTAATCCCACATCGTGATTTCGAAGTTTTTGACCAAAAACATTAATTTTCTTAAAAAAATTCTACCACTCTTAATATTAACCCCACACTTGATTTTTATTACTTACCCTTTAAAATTAAGATGACTATGATGATGACTTATCCTAAAACGCAAATGAAAAATGAAAATGTAAAAACTAAAAGAAAAATGAAAATTGCAAACCGAGCTTGGGTTGCCTCCCGAGAAGCTCTTGTTTTTATGGAGTCATGAGTCGGACTCTGTGCTGCCCTACGTTGTATTGGTTTGAGGTACGATCTCCATTTGCACTTTTTGTTCCTTCCACCTTTTTAAGCTTTCACCCTTCTTATATATGCTTTTTTAGAATTCTCCTTTTTTGTTCTGGTATCGTCTTCCTCGTGTTTCCGCTTCAACCCTTATTCCTTGCAGCAAGTTGAGATTCCCCTTCTTCCTTTTTTTTGTTCCCTAGCTTCAACATCCATCTTTTCCAAAGTTGGCTTGCTCAAAAATTTGTGCAATTTCTTCCTCATCATCACTTGATACCAACGTTTATTCACTTTCTTCATTCACCGGAGACTTTGGTGTTGTAAAAGCGAAGACTTCAAAGATCAATGGAATTGATGCTCTTGGCTTTGTACGCTTGATTTATTCTCTTGTATGAATGTAACCATTGATAAAAATCAGTCAGAGTTCGTCGGTCAAACCACGCGAACCGTTGTGTATTAAAGATCAATTGTATGTAATTATATGTTTATAATGTATATTGAAAATATTATATTCATAATTGCATTTAGAGCATCTGAAACTTCTCGAACCGTCTATCAGTGGAGATTGAATACAAAATCAACACAAATTAAATCTATTTGTGGCGTTAAAAATAATTTTTCTTCATTTAGTTTATTTTAGAGTTATGGATAAGAAATCTGAATAGATTATGCTCTCCTAATTTCGTGGATATAAAGATCGTCCAAAACGGAGGTTGTATGAGAAAGTTACATCTCTTTAAAGTTATAAAAATAAGTATTTATCTGATTTTCCTGAAACGGACTGTGCACTGCTTCGTTTGGGATAGCTACAATCATCGTACATTATTTCTAATCACGTTTTTGAATTCAGATTATGATCTATTATTTTATTATATTTTTATCATATATTTAATCTCGACCAAAATTAGGTTCATAAAACCTGTCGAATCTGATTTTATTAATCGCGAAACTTTAAACATTGATTCTCGGAGTTTGATATATCAAAACTGAATTACTACTGTATTTCTGGAATAAGCATAGGAACTCTCGGAAAAAAAAAATTCTAGAAAGACAATATGATAACATGAAAATCGAGAAATAAAATAACACCAAAACCACATTACATAATTATTAATTATTAGTCAAAATATGTACACCATAAAGTTAATGAAAGATTTTTTTTAGTCAATCGAGCTTCAATTTGAAGCTATCCTTTCTCTAATTGATCCAACTTTGATATAAATGAGTGTTTGATTTAACTTTTCATAGTTTAAAAGTTATTTTTGAAAAAGTTACAAAAAATCAGGATTTTTTAACTTTTTCAAAAAGTTCATTTTTCTTGTATAAAAACTCTAAAAATAACTTTTAAAACTAGTTTTATCAAACATTTTTTTTTTTCTTTTCTATTTTTTGTGAAAAAGCTAAACCAAACCCCTAAGTACACCTCAAATACATCACACCCGTATGAGACCTATGGAGCTATTGCTATTGTCCTTCCATATCTTTCATTCGATTCACAACGATACAAGGAGATTACAAAATTTTGATTAAGTACCTCCCTTTCACTGTACTCAATTATTCATAGACTCACTCCTTTTCTCCCTTCTTTCTATTTCGATGCATAGCCAAGAACGCCTCCATTGGAGGTGGTTTTCTTGTGGTTTCGCGGTGAGCTAAGAAGCAACAACCCCTCCGTTATTCCTTCTATTTTCTCCTGTTGAACATCAAACAAACACCTCTGGAATGGTCTCCGATCAACAACAGCAAACCCCATTAACGACTGTTGCGATCATTGCTACCTTTCCTCTTTTCCTCCTCCCTTTCTTCTTTGTTTCCTGGCCTGAACACACCACCGAAGTTGGTGTTTCCTGGGAGGATACATCGGAGGCGGCAACCCCCTTTTGATCCCCCACCTTCACACCGTCCTTCCGAGATAAAAGAAGTGCAGGAGTTGCTTAAGCAACCCTTGTTGCTTTTGTTACTCCCCCTCTACAAACCAATAAGGCACCGGAGGTGCTCTTCCTCTCAACGGGTCTTCCACCACCGAGCTTTCCCTGTCACTGCCTTATTCGTGATTGGCTTTCTCGATCAGATAAAAACCAAGGACCGAAGGTCCGTTTTCCCGTTTCCGGCAGCATAATCTGTCCCCATTTTCTTATTTTATTTCTCGACAGATGAATCATTGGAGGCGCTTGTGTGCTTCGTTCGTGTGTCTGTCCACTTGGGTCCTGTTAATCCGCACCCCCCCCCCCCCCTACACGCGCTTTTGTGTTTCCCATTCCTCAATCGCCCTATTTTTTTTCTTTTAAATACAAAATCTCTGTTTTACATTTATGGCCCCTTTAGTTTTAGAGTTTTTCAATTTATTTATAATTATTAATAATATTTTCATTATTCCTTTATAATATATTTACATTTCGCTATTTGATAGTTTTTATAAATTAATTTTTATACATTTATTTTTGTATAATAATTTATTATTTTTTACAACTTGAAAATTTTAAAACTACAAACATATATACCTTTTCCATATTTAACGGCTAAATATATATAATAATAATTATCGTTCTAGTTTTAATGGTTAAATATATATAATAATTATTATTGTTTGAGAATTTAATTACAACTTTGATTAATTATTTATAATTGTTTTTTATTTATTATAATATTTATTAAAAAAATAGACTTATATAATTATATATTTAAAAATGTTATATATATATATATATATATATATATATATATATATATATATATATATATATATATATATATATATATATATATATATATATATATATATCAAATGTCCATAGGGAGGATAAAAAAGGAGAAGAGGAGGGCTATTTACCTGTTCCCATATTCAATATTACGTGTCATTGAATTATCCTATAATTCATATCTAACCGGGTTGCATGTTTGGTACTTACTCATGCAAATGCAACTACACAAAAGCATGAATGAAACCAAACTTGATTAAAGGACCTGATATCATGAGTCATTGAATTTTGTCCTATTATTCATATATATCATTATTTAAAGGAAAATGACTTAAAAGCCCAACGAAGTTTCCAAACAATTCAAAAAACCTCAATCATGTTTTGTCTGTTCAAAAAAACCCAACGAACTTAACCTTTTATTTAAAAAGTCCAACAAAGTTTCAAACCATTTAGAAAATTCCAATTTTATTTTGTTTAAGTTCGTTGGGTTTTTTTTGAACAGTCAAAACAAGATTGGAGTTTTTTTAACGTTTTGGAAACTTCGTTGGTCTAACAAGTCATTTTTCCGATATGGTAATAAACCACGTCATCTGTTTCTCTTATTTGACTTTCGAGAAAGTGTAACTTAGTTGGACTTTTTAGATAAAATGGTAAGTTTGTTGAGTTTTTTTGAACAGACAAAACATTATTAGAGTTTTTTAAACGGTTTGGAAACTTCGTTGGGCTTTTAAGTCATTTTCCCCATTATTTAACGTTGTATTTTTAGTTGAAAATATACCGAAGAAATAATATAATTTTGTTTTCTAATCATCAACTTCGAGGAAAAGAGAGACACGATAATTCTAACTATTAGTCGTTTAACAATTAAATTAAATATTAAATAATTATAAGGAGTTTTAAATATGTTATTAATATGTTGAATATTGCTTTCCAAAGGACCTTTAACCAGAAAAAATAAATAAATAAATAAATAAATAACAAACAAACAAACTCGATATATTTTAAAAGTCATAATCAGCAGTGCTGCTAACATGAGTGGTCATATTTCGGGTTAAGTCAATAAACCCAAGTGACCCTCTTTGTTATTCAAGTTATTCGGTTTAGGTTGTATAATTTTCCTGTATAGTTTTGCGTCATTATCCCCGACTATTGCATGTGATATGCATTAATTTTTTTGTTTCGTTAAAGGTCAGAAATTAAAACTGGTAGTTTTGTTATAGTAAGTTTTTTTGTATAATTTTTTTGTCTGGTTCAATTTCCGTGATTAAATCGGTTAGTAGCAATTTTTCTGGAAAACCCGTTAGACAGCTTATGCTGTTTGAAGAACTTATCAAAGTAGGTTGCAACTGGCAGCATGGCTTGTATTAGATCAAACTTGTTTTTTACAATTGTGCATTCCACACCACCTAACTTGTATTAGATCATAATTTGAGTCTCTTTTGATACTTATGTTAATTTTATTTACAAAAAATAAAAGTGACACTAAAATCACAAACATAATATAATCCTAAATTAGCAATTCATATAATATAATCCTAAATTAGCAATTCATATTCCATGTAATTAAATTTGACATGATCACACACATACTTTAACTCTTGATAACGTGAATAGTCAATGTTAATCTTTTGTTATTGATCATTTCTTATTTCGACATGTTACGAAACCCATGATCTTACTTCATTGACCCTTGACTTCGTATAACAATAAATCTTTTAAAAACCAAATCATGGGACAAGTTGACAAAAGAGTTGACTTTACATCTTCATATACAACATGTTCGATCATTTCCCCTAAATTCATAGCTAACCCCTTCCCATTTCCTTAATCTATATACAACCTATTCTCCTTCATTAGCAATGGCTCTCGTAAATCTCATCTTTAAATTGCTCTTCTTGGTGTCACTAGTGTATTCCAAAGGTACGTTCTTATCTCTTTTGACCAAATCATTGCTCTTTTATACCATCTCCATCCTTAATGATCTAACTTTTTATATAACTAAGCAGTTACACTTGAGAATTCTGGTTTTGAATCTCCACCAACAAATCTAACCACAAACTCTACATCACAATTCATACTCCTTGATACGAAAACCAACCGTATCCCAGGTTGGTTATTCAACGGCACAGTTTGGTACGTGACAGCTGGCGAAAATGTTTCTCTACCTGGAAACGGTCATGGAGTGCAATTAGGTCCAAACGGCATGATTAACCAAACATTCAAGCCGGATGGAAATTATGATTATGTCATCACGTTTACACTAGCTCCAAGTAGTCCGGATTGTGCCAACGCCACTTCAGTAAATGTTTCGGGCCCTAGTGCTTCTGAAGTATTCTTCTTCAGAGAATCACTAGGGACCGAAATGTGGCAAACATATGCTTATTCGTTATGGAGCCAAGAAAACAAAAAGGGTTTGATGAGCCTACAAATTCAAAGTAATAGTAATAGTAATAATATAACTTGTTGGCCTATTGTCGACACTATTCTGGTTACCGGGATCCACGGTCCAAGGTGGTATTCAGGTAAGTCGTTAATTACAAAATATTAGTATTTTAGATATTTAATAAATAACTAATTTTTTAACAGATAATGGGTTTGTGAATAGTGGATTCGAAGTGGGGCCAGCCGTTATTGGGAACTCCTCTCAAGGAGTCCTACTTGAGGCTGATTCCAGCTATCCTGACAGTTCAGTACAATCTCCGCTCCAATATTGGACCATTTTAGGTATAGTAAAATATATCGACTCAAAACACTATGCCGTCCCACGTGGAGGTCGAGCAGTTGAGTTGGTTTCTGGTAATCCATCGGGGATCGTGTCAAGTGTAGGCTTTTTGAAGCATGGGCAAGTTACCATTGATTTCATCATGGGTGATGCCAATGACTCATGTGTTGGTGATTTTTTAGTGTTTTTGCAAGTTGGAGACACAATGATATGGAACTTTACAATGAGGAGCATTGGTGTTGGATCGAGAGAAGCACATTCTGTGACTTTCAAGGCAGAATTTAGCAACACTGAAACGGTTCTGATAAGTTTTACTAGCTTCAACGAGACCCGAACCAGTAACAACGTGTTATGTGGACCTGTGATTGATAGCACAGTACTTCGGTTTTCTAATGGATTACATTCAAAAGCACATAAGCACATCGGATTGGTGACTTTTATCTTTATTTTGGCAATGACATTTCTTATTTTCGTATAAAATTTGCTTGTAGAATTTATGTTCTTTCATTTTCCATCATTATAGTAAGAATTTCGCATTTAATTGTGTTGTTACAATTTCTATAATCTAACATGTAAAACAAAACTTTGCGTAAACTACATTTTTTACATGCAATTTGCATAAAATCAAACGAAAAATCACCTTAATTCATTAAACCCAACAACGCTTATAAAATTGTACCATAATAAAGCAACATGTTTCAATGACTTGTACAAATCATGCTACAATGACTTGTACAAATCATGCTACAATGACTTGTATTATTCGATTAAACCTGATGCATGGAGACGCGAAGTTGGGACTGTTGTGCATCTATACTATGTAGATACGCAACCTGTCAACATATTACAAAAAAATAAAAAATAAAAAAATAAAAAAAAAATAAAAAATAAAAAAGAAGTTCTTTTATGTAAATTGCAATAAGCTAAAAAAATAAAGCAAACAGCCTTAACGGGGGACATGACTTGATCCACTAAGCTATATAATATATGAGGGTTTCTATTTAACTTAATACAAAAAGGACAATTTAATGGAGAAATAGTAAGTCACTAAGTCACCTCCTTAAACGTAGGTTCAGATGTATCCATTGCCGTTTCATTCCTTAACTTTTGAAAATGTTCTTGTTTTTCCCGTGTAATATATGCACGCTTATTTGCAGGAATTTCGAGCCATTGTAGAACCTGATGATTAAGAGGAAAAAAATCCATATTGTTGGCTTAGAGAACAGGTATACAAAAATTCATTTTAATTATCAGCTAAATTTAATTCGTTAAATTTGCTTTGTTTTATATTAAATATATTTTATATGTTTTAATACATAAAATCAATAAACAAGTTACGCTATATTATAAAGAAATAGTTATTATATATGTTTTTTGTTGTTCCTATGTTTAAAAAAAATATATGATTTTAATGTTATTTATGACATGTTTATTGTATTTTCATATATGTTGTTCCATATAATAAGATCATTTTGAAGCAATACCAAGCGCATATGAATCTAAAGTGGTGTAAAATGAAATATCTTTTTAAGTATATTAATAAAGGATCGGATAGGATCACCATTTTTATTTTTTGTGCATAGAAAATAACAGAAAGAATATAATGATCCCGATGAAATTGGTGAGTTCTCAACTATTGTTATATTTCCATATGTGAGGCATGTTGGAGGATTTTTGGGTATGACATTCATTATAGAGTACTGTTTGTTGAAAGGTTGTCATTTCACCTCGAACACAAACAATTTGTTGTCTTTAAAGCATACCAACATGTTACTAAAGTTATTTCTAAACCCACTGTCGTTGCTTCTCAATTTGTGGTTTGGATGGAATGCAACAAGCATGATGCAAATGCATTGAAGCTGTCATATGTTGAATTCCTAATTCAATATGTTTGTAATAAAGATAAGATATGGACAATAAGAAAAACAAAGGCTAAGGCACTTGGGCGAGTAAATCACGTGTTTCCCAAGTCTGGTGACATTTATTACCTACAGATTTTGCTGAACAAAATGAAATGTCTTACTTTCTATGAAGATATTATGACGGTTAATGGTACTGTTTATGAGTCTTACAAAGATGTTTGCTATGCTCTTGGTCTATTAGAGGATGATAAAGACTACATTTCGTCAATAAACGAAACATATCATTAGACTAATGTTTCTTTCTATATGTCTTTCTTTGTTATGTTGATTACATCATATAGTTCATAGTTTGTTGGGGCCTAATCATGTTTTTAAATAGACCTATAGTTGTCTTTCGGATGATGGCATTCATGTTTGTGAAAAAGAAAGCAACGTCACAGGTAAATAAACTGATTTATATTTTAATTCAAACTAATACAAAAAAAAAAAAAAAAAAAAAAAAAAAAAAAAAAAAACCCTACAAATTTCATGAGTTTCAACTTTAAATAAAGATGGATAGAATTTAACGAACAAATGTCATTATTTTTCATGCTTAGTATTATAGTAAATGAAATAACACAGCAAAAACCCACATTTTTACTTCGTATTAAAATAGACATTTTAATGGAAGTGCATTGCTATTAATTGCTTTAATTTTTTTCGCACCATTTTGACGTTATTACAAAACAGCCAAATTAGTATCGCTTTTACCTTGCAAAAAACAATGACATTTTAACAAAATTATGGTTAGTTTAAGCGAATTTAATCTAATGTCAAAATGGCATATAACAGGAAGTACATTGCTACCCATTGAACAATGATAATTTACGAGCTACCTATTGCCACTATTTGTTAGTCCAAGTTAGTGTGTCGGTTAACAACACATGCCCCACTAACAACTTGACAAAGTGCAATGTGAAATTGCATGGATTAGCATCTAATTCACATTTTCCTAAAGTAACTAAGATTTAGGAATTTATAAAAAAAACATTTACTTACTTTATATTTATCATTATACTTATTAATAAGGGATTAATATCCTATCATATCCGTTCGGCTAACGACCATCCACCAATCAAGGAAGTGGCGGATGAGAGTGGACACTCATTCAACCGCCATTTTATAGATAGTTTCCTTATACCCCCTTATAGATTGGCTTCGTGCATGAGGCCTACTAATGGTAAGACTGATTTTCTTATACATATATACAAATTAAACTTTTAATCTTATAATAGTATAAGGTTGTATTTTAAACTTTTAAAATACTAGGGTTTTAGAATTTAATATTTCAAAATTAAACTTTTAATTAAATTTTAAATTCCAAAACTAAAAAGTGTAATTTCAAACTTTTCAAAATTACTAGATCAAATTTTAAATAATTAAATTAAGGAAATGATTTTATCATTATCTTAAAATTTGACCAAATCAATCTTATTGATAAGAAAATCAAATTACAATTCGGGAAATTCAATTTAAGGCACTAAAAACAAATTTTGGTAATTATCCTAAACCAAACCAGATTTGAAAATCGAAAAATCAGGCATCTGACGAGTCAACTCGTCGAGTCAGGCTATGAACTCGTCGAGTTTAGCAAACAGATTGCGAATTTACATTGCTTCTGCTTTAGACAGTTCATTAAGGCATCAAATTCAATTGAAAAACATCCTAAGCTCTGATACCACTGATGGGTTTTGAGCATAACAACATCCTATGTGTTCATGCAACCATAATTGTTGTGGATCTAAGTTTTTTACTAATTGAACATGCAAAAGAAATTCCAAAGCAATAATACTAGATCTAGCATATACAATTCAAAATTTACATATAAAAAGGGTTAAATAGACTACCTTGCTTGTTATATAGCAATAACAATGATTCTTAGCTTGATCTTGACCTTTGAAAGATTAGTGCCTCAAATGTTGCACCTCAAATGGCTCACAAACACTTGTAGCAAGAGGATGAGAAGGATAGAGGAGAAAACTCTTAGAATTTTGTCTAGGATTTCGTTAAGGAAGCAGTAGCCAAAAATCACAAGAAGTGATGTCTTTAAATAGCTGAGGTTGCTAGGGTTTTCAGGTGGAAACCATAATCTCTTGCTTAGGACCTAAGCAGTCCATGGAACTCCTATTCTAGAAGCCTTGGATGAAATTCTATAGGGCCTCCCTATAGATTTCATCTACTCCATTCCAAAGGACTCCAGCAACCCAGTTTTGCAACTATCAATGATTTGCAAAACAGTTCTCGTTCTTTTAATCAGTTCCTTTAATCCCAAAGTTAATTCCAAATTAATTTCTGACTAAATCCTAATTAAATAATATGATTTCTAATTAATATATTATTTTCATAATATATTAATAAATCATTTATTAACCTCTCTCTGTCTCTATAAATCATCCTATCAAGTTGTTAAAGTGAAGGCAACCCAAAAGGACCATGCTACTATTAAATCAAGTTCATACTAATTATAGTTATGGGCTTAAACACCTAATCCAACATATAGCCTTTCAAACAGATCTACAAATCATTAAGCATAGCAACATCCTATCTACCAGGATATCGATCTAATAAATCACTACATCATAACAACATCCTATCTATCAGGATACTGATCTAACAGATCACAACGGAACAATAGCATGCATAACAGGATAATAATCCAATGGGTTGGAATTGGTGTCTTCGACCCGCAAACACAGTGAAGAAAACTCATATTGCAAAATGAATAGAACGGATGAGGTCCGACTCTGAATTTCAGCTCTTTACAGGATACCTAATTCCACTAAATGACTAATTTCCATAAGAATCCCAAAATACCCAAAATACCCTCAATGCCAAACTTGGTCAAAGTCAAAGCTAACTGGTCAAAACCAATAAACCCATTGAGTCAACCCAGTCGAGTTAACTCGATATGGGCTAACCCATGCAAGTACGTGGGGCATACTCCGAAGGTACGCGAAGCTGCACAGAAGACCACCATTGGGGTGGCTGACCGAGTATGTGGGATGTAACTCATAACCTTAATTTATTCATTAAGTGATTAATGGCTTTAGCACTTAAGCCCAAATTTCAAATCCAAGGTCCAGAGACATACTAGGGTCATGAAGTTTCCAACTTTATGACTTTACACGTCCATAAAGTCCTTAACACAATGTCTTAATCCATTAAGACCTTCAACAAGATGCATGGAGCAAAACTAGCTAAAGGGACCTCATTTTTATGGCTAGAGACCCCTCATAGGGTCTGGAAGGACAGCTCAAAACGACAATAACCACTCATGTACAAAATGGGACCTTCGAGACAAGAAGAGCAAAATAAGGATCCTAAAATGAGATCCAATTAAACAAGGCATCAAGGTGAAGACTTTTTACCTTCTAGAGCTCCTTAGGAAGCTAATGATCCAAGATCCACAAGCTTGCTTTCCACTTCTAAGCTCCTTGATGCAACTCATTCTTCCTTAAGCACACCAAAAACACACTTTTGAGCTCAAACACACTCTTAAGAGACTAGGTTTTGCCAAAAACAACTCAAGGGGTATGGAGGTTGAAAAGGTGGGGAGAAATGAGCCATAATGATTCTTATACACCACCCAAACCATAAAAATTAGGGTTTTCTCATGACAAGTCTACGCCCTGCGTACATAAGTATACGCCCAGCGTACTAGCATACTAGGGCGCACCCTAGTACGCTCAGCATACCCTCATGTACGCTTATCGTACTCAGTCTACTCGAATTACGAAATTGCCACAAGGATCAAGGCTCATTCTCATGCACTTAAAGACTAAAATGTCATATGATAAAATCATAGGGATGAATTTAAAAGTACCTGAATCTCGAGATGTTACACTGACATTTACCATCTTTCTCATAGATAGGAATCAATTTCAACCAATCAGAAAACACTTTCAGAGAATAGCATAATGACTTTTATTGTGAAATATGTTATGAATCAACTTTGGTATAAATTATGTTAGCATCTAACTTGTTTAAATAGATTCTGAAAATGGAAATAGGTGTAAAGCCTACTAAATATGAATTGTATGTAGGATAATAAAATGGTAGGTAAGGGAAAAATGATAAGTGAGAAATCCAATCAATTTTAGTGGCAAGTGGGATCATAAAACGATATGTGAGAGTAACATGGAATATAAGAAATCTAATTAATTTAATGGTAAAGGTAAGATAGTAAATTGTGGTAGGTGAGCGTAAAATGGCAAGTAGGAGAATGGATTTACAGTATTTATTTGTTAACAATAAAACCCTAACTTTGGAATCATATTCTGAAATTCTGACTAGGGATAATGACTTAAAAAGGTAATGTATTTTTCGATTTGTATACACTTGGTCACTAAGTTTTTTTTCGTTCATATTTACCCCTTCAACTTGTTAAACTGTACACATTCAATCCTTATGATTGGCTACTCGAGGTTAGCCGGTAAAAACAACTTAATAGGGTAATATATTTCTCACTTTGTACACATTTAGTCATTAATATTTTTGTACATATTTAGTCCTGAATTTTTTTCTTTTTTTTTTTTTAGAAAATAAGTCATTTTTGTTTTTGTACTCAGTAAGTACTTATGAATGATTTCTGTAAGTTTTTCTCACGAAATCTTAAGTGAGAAATTCATAATGAAGTGTTTGGGCCTTTTGATGCTTACGTCCATCTTGAGTACTTGGTTGTTTAGGTCATGTGTTCTGAACATCATAACTTATTCATATGATCTCGGATTTTAACGATCTTTATATCCATGCAAACTATCTTTATATCCATGCGTTCGTATTTTAGTCTACTACAACTTTTATTTAGATTAGTCCCACTAAAAAATAATATATTACTACTTACGATTTTTATATCCATACGCAGGGGCAAATTTAGCATGGTCCAGGTGTTGCAATTGCAACACCTGTTTTTTCTGTCCGCAGTGGAAAAATTTTCGATTATACCTATTTTTATTTATCAGCAACACATATTTCATGTCGGCAACACCTACTATGTATTCATGTGTCTGCTACTGTTCATACGTTTTTTATGAATGCATATATGGATGTTTTTTTATAAAATTGTAAGTAAAAATATATTATATTTTAACGGGAGTAATCTTAATGAAATAATGAACACATAGATATAAAGATCGTTAAAATCTGATATCGTATGAAGAAGTTACGACGTTCAAAATACAAGACCTAAGTCAAGCCATAAGACCTATGCAACCAAGCAGTCAAGATCATGTTGGACACAAAGATCAACAACCCCAAACACTTCATCAATGATTGTCCCACGTAAGATGTCATGGGAAAAATCTAAAGAAATCATTTATAAGTATGAATAAGTACGCAAAAAGGATTTATTTTGAAACAAAAAAAAATGTTAAGGACTAAATATGGACATAAATATTAAGGACTAAATGTGTACAAAATGAAAAATATATTAACCTATTAAGTCATTTTTTTCCAGTTAACCTGAAGTAACCGGTCATAAGAGCTAAATGTATACAGTTTAACAAGTTGAAGGGATAAATATGAACGGAAAAAAAACAACACACGCACACACACAGTGATCAAATGTATACAAATCGAAAAATACATTATCCTTTTAAATCATTATCCCTTCTGACTATTACTCTGGTATATAATGTTTCAGAAAAAGTGATTATTTTACAAATACAAAAAAAATGATTATTTTTTAAACACATATTTATAAATGTTAGTTTAATCAGTTTCGTTTATATATTTAGCTAGGGATGAACAAAAAGAACGAACCGGTCCGAACCGGACCCGACCCGAAAACCGGCTTTGGCCAAAATCAAGAACCGAACCGGCCCGACGGTTCTACCGGTTCCCGGTTCCTACCGGTTCTTGTCGTGTCTTCAAATATTGGAACCGGTCCTTGAAAAAAAGCATCATACGGTTCCGGTTCCTACCGGTTCCCGGTTACAAAAATCCACAAAAATACCGTCTCGGTCCCGACCCGACCGGTTCCATCGGGTTCCGGTTCCAGTACCAGTTCCGACCGGTTCCCCGGTCCATATGTTCATCCCTATATTTAGCTCGTAGAGTTCATCTTCTAAACTATTCATGGTCCCATATTTTCAAAGTCATCAATAGTAGTCCTTTAACTCTATTTACTTTCTTTCTTCATTTTTAATTTCAGCTTTATTTACACTTTAACCGGCACAAACCATTTTTATTTAGGGGATCTAGAATGATTGGATTATATACAATTCAATGGATTGTTAAACTATTCCTTACAATTCTATTAAATTTATTCTTATAATGCAAGTTCTACTAAACTTAATGAAACATATTTTAAATATTTATTTAAGAATTAGAGAACTTTTTTTTCTATTGAATTTCAAATGTGACATCTATAATGATAGGCATTTCATCCTCTAATGACATCTAGAATTGTCACATCACTAATCAGACCTATTAAACCATGCATTATGGATGCTCTTAGTAATAACTTATAACATTTACCTTCCAAATTGAATCATTTTGATGCATTTTATTATAAATGCATGTAAGATCTATGTGGAGTGTAAAATTCATGTAAGATATATGTGGAGTGTAAAATTATCTGCAAAATACCTATTATAGAGAAAAAAAAAAGGGATCAAACATATATATCCCCACTTATAGAACTATGTCGTACCGATGCAGGATACTAACACCAATCATAGAGATGGAGCCTCGATAAGGATATATAGACAAGAATGTGTCAATCAGATGCCGATATCAATACCATATAATATGTATGTGGGGTCTTATATTAACTCTACAAAAGAATCTTTATGATGAGAGAGATGAGACTCCAACATATATAGAGACATAAGACTCGAACATATATAGACATAAGAGATTGTTTTGCACCGATATAAGATACACTAATAATGATAACATAATTAAGCTGAATTATAAAATCTTTATAATAGAGTTTCGTAGTTGTAGCCAGACCAGGTTTCTTGGTACTCATGCAATGCAACTACATAAAAGCATGATATGTAACCAGACTTGATAAAATGATCCAATTAATATCACAATCATTGAATCATATCCTATTATTCATATCTAACCAGGTTGCGTGTTTGACACTCATGCAAGCTTTAAACGAAACCAAACTTGATAAAATTATTCAATATTACGTGTCATTGAATTATCCTATTATTCATGCTTGCTACGACTCATGCAGTGCAACTAGCCAACTACACAAAAGCATGAAATGAAACCAAACTTGATTAAATGATCTGATATTACGAGTCATCGAACTATGTCCTAATATTCATACATATCATTATTTAACGTTGTATATTTAGTTGAATATATACAAGAAGAAATAACATAATTTTATGATCAACTTGGAGGAAAAGAGAAAGGCAACCGATAATTTTAACCTTTTGTCGCTTAACATGCATGTAAATATTAAATAACTATAAGAAGTTTAAATATTTTATTAATATGTTGAATATTGCTTTCCAAATGACCTTTAACCAAAAAAAAAACATCAAACCAATTAAAGTTGAAGTCTGTGAAATTCAAACCTAGTCTATTTTAAAAGCGATCATCATCAATCCTAACAAGAGTGGTCATATTTCGGGTTAATTCAGTTTCCCAATTGACCCGTTTGTTATTTAGGTTATCCGGTTTGGGTTGTATAGTTTTCCTACAAAGCTGAATGAATCATAGATAAAATAGTTTTGGGTCATAGGGTGTTCCTAATCTAACCCCGACTATTGCATTTGATATGCATTAAATTTTTTGTTTCAATTAAGTCAGATATGCATAAAGAAATTGAAACAAAAATTACAATTTTTAGAAATTTAATAACAATGTATGTTCATTTCCATGATTAATATTTCGATTGGATGTTTGGTTCATTTTCGTGATCCAAAATTTTGTAGAGGTGTAGGGTGTTGCCCCCTGATTTTTTTGGCATAAATAATCCATATGTTTTAGTTTTATACATATTTAGTCCAAAAATATAAAATATTGATTATAGCCTCCCTTTCACCAATTTTTATACAAATTATATTTTCGACCCCAAATGAAATATTGAAGCTCCGCTAGTGTTGTTGAGTAAACTTGTTTTTTACAATTATGTACTCCATACCATCTAACTTGTATTAGATCATAATTTGAGTCTCTTTTGATACTTATGCTAATTTTATTTACACAAAATAACTAATGAAACTAAAACCATCAAACATAATATAGTCCTAAATTAGCAATTCATATTCCATGTAATAAAATTTCATATACGTTAACTCAGCTCACGTGATTAATAGTCAATGGTTTACACTTTTGTTATTGATTATTTCTTATTTCGAAATGCTACGAAACCCATGATCTTACTTCATTGACCATTGACTTCGTATAACTGTAAATCTTTTAAAACCAAATCATGGTACACGTTGACAAAAGAGTAAACTTTGCATCTTCATATACAACATGTTCGATCATTTCCCCTAAATTCATAGCTAACCCCTTGCCATTTTCCTTAATCTATATTCTATACACAACCCACTCTCCTTCATTAGCAATGGCTCTCGTGAATCTCATCTTTATATTGCTCTTCTTGGTGTCACTAGTGTATTCCAAAGGTACGTTCTTACCTCTTTTGACCAAATCATTGCTCTTTTATACTATCTCCATCCTTAATGATCTAACTTTTTATATAACTAAACAGTTACACTTGAGAATTCTGGTTTTGAATCTCCACCAACAAATCTAACCACAAACTCTACCTCCCAATTCATACTCCTCGATACCAAAACCAACCGCATCCCCGGTTGGTCATTCAACGGTACCGTTTGGAATGTGACAGCTGACGAAAACGTTTCTCTACCTGAAAACGGTCACGGAGTGCAATTAGGTCCAAACGGTATGATTAACCAAACATTCAAGCAAGATGAAAATTACGATTTTATCCTCACCTTTACACTTGCTCCAAGCAGCCCAGATTGTGCCAACTCCACTTCTGTAAATGTTTCGGGCCCTAGTGCTTCTGAAGTATTCTTCTTCAGAGAATCATTAGGGACCGAAATGTGGCAAACCTATGCTTATTCGTTATGGAACCAAATTGGTCTTATGAGCCTACAAATTCAAAGTACATCAACAAGTAACAACAATAGTAATAATATAACTTGTTGGCCTATTGTCGACACTATTCTAGTTACCGGTATCGAGAGTCCAAGGTGGTATTCAGGTATGTGGTTAATTGCAAAATAATTTATTTGATTATTTCAAATATTTAATAAATTTTTTTAACAGATAATGGGTTTGTGAATAGTGGATTCGAAGTAGGACCAGCCTTTATTGGGAACTCTTCTCAAGGAGTCCTATTTGAGGCTGATTCCAGCTATCCATACAGTTCAGTCCAATCTCCACTCCAATATTGGACCATTTTAGGTATAGTGAAATACATTGATTCGAAACACTATGCGGTCCCACGCGGAGGTCGAGCAGTTGAATTGGTTTCTGGTAATCTGTTGAAATAATAATATGCGTTACAATCAAATATTTATATATGAAAAAGGATTATTTTGGTATAAGGAAACAGGTGCACATGCGGGTTTACACGCGGATCCTTACTCGGATCTTATTGATGGGTCTTGATTGTGTTCGGGTAAAACCGAAGTATAAAAGAGAGGAGATTTTTTCTAGAGGAAAGAGAGAGTCATTTTTACATCTTCATCCGTTTACAGATCTAAACATCAAGGTTTCTGGAAGTGATAGTCTTTCTTGTTTCATATTGAGTTCTTGTTTCTGTTTGTTCTAATTCGTGTATAATAAACAGATTGAATAGAGAAGATGATTAGGTTAGGATGAGTGTTTTGTAATCGAGAGTAGATTAGGTTGATTGTAGTGAGTTTTCAGTTGTAAGTATATGAAAAAACCTTCTGTTTCTTTGTCATAAAATGATATAAGAAATGAAGATGTTGGGAATGATTTGAGTGTCATTTTTTAACATGGTATCAAAGCATAAGGTTGAAGGTTTTTTTCTTGTCACTCCGATCGCTTTTTGAAGCTCTCATCAACCGATTAGTAAAAGGTATACATCTTTTCTCATATTTGAACTCGTTTTTTGTTTTTTGTGTTCTATTTTGGTTAGGGTTTCTTCATAATACCCGATTGATTGTTGAAACTGGTCATCAAGATCCTGGTACTGCTAGTTTTTTGTTTGGATTGTGCAGGCTCGTAAGGATCGATATGGATTGGAAGCTCTTTGACGATCTGTATTAAAACGTTGAAGTTAGATCGATAAATCCCTTATCTGAAATAACTCTCGTGGGGTCAGATGTCATCACTGATAAACCCTCGAAGAGAACGGATTTAGGGAGTCGATCTTGTAAACAATTCGGATTAGTGCACTGTGAGGTTTCTTGTTCCCTCTTTATCCTTTTCTTAACTGTGATTGTGAGATATTCTGGTGTCTTGTGTACATCAGCTGGTTGTTCTGTTTTCTTCTATTCTTTTATCCCTGATCTTGATCGAACTGGGTGATTGACTGTCTTGGGCCCTGACATACTGTGGTGACCACCTGGACATTAAGTCAACATTCTTGTTCCTTGTGTTTTCCTTGTTATTTCCTTTGTGTTTTTTGTGATCTATAATGGCTGATATACCAGAAGGTAGTGGGTCTACAAAAGAAAAAGACTCTACTACCCCAGGTACCCCAATTGATTTTGATGATCCATTGTATATTCATCCTTCTGATAATGCTGTAACCTCTATCATTACAATCAAACTCACTGGAAATGAGAACTATCGTCTATGGCGTAGTGCTATGATAAGAGGGCTTAAGGCTCGAAATAAGCTAGGGTTTGTAGATGGTACACTTACTCTTAATAACACTGAGTCATCTAAGTCCTCTAAATGGGAACGTGTCAATGTTGTTGTTTGCAATTGGATTTTAGGATCAATATCTGAGTCAATTTATGCTAGTCATGTGTATTCTGATAAAGTTGAGGATATTTGGAATGAATTGTTTGAAACCTATAATAAAGCTGGTGGATCGATAATATTTAATATTCATCAGCAGGTTAACAACTTAAAACAAAATGGCTCTTCTCTTTCAGATTACTATAATAAACTTGATTCGTTATGGAAAGAATTTGATGGTTTAACTAGCTTAACAGAGTGTGTATGTGAGGCTGCTACCAAACTTAGTGATCATTCTAAACTAATGAAATTAATGCAGTTTCTTAGTGGTCTTGATGATACTTATAACCAAGTTAAAAGTCATATTCTGTTAATGGAACCATTGCCAAATGTTAAATCTGCTTTTTCTATCTTATCAAGAGAAGAGTCTCTTCAAAAACATGGTGCTTTAGGTGTTTCCAGTTCTTCTAAAACTCAAGTGTCAGCTTTCAATAGTAAAACAAGTGAATTTAAAAAGTCACAGGATCAGAATAGGTCGAGGAGTCAGTTGCAATGCAAAAATTGTGGTGTTAAAGGTCATTCGATTGATAGATGTTATAAATTGATTGGTTATCCAAAAGATTTTAAATTCAGAAATGGAAATAATAATCAGAAAACTGGAACTCTTTCTGTGAATTCTTCTACTGTTGAATCTAATAATGTTAATTCTAATGTTCATTCTGAGTCTGTTCATAATAGTAATGTTCACTATCTCACTAGTGAACAATATAATAAGTTTCTTCGGTTGATAAATGAGAAGTCTTCCAACGAGGATGTTACTGCACCTGGTAATATGGCAGGTACATCTTTGTTTCACTGTTGTAACTCCTTTTCTAATATTGATAGTTCTCAAAGTTGGATTATTGACTCAGGGGCAAATCAACATATGATTTCCTCTGAGTCCCAACTTAAAGATGCATTTGATGTGTCTGGTTTTAATCTTTTTGTAAAACATCCGAATGGGTCATCTGCACCTGTGAATAAAATAGGGAATTTTCAGTTGTCTTCATGTGTCACATTGTTTGATGTCTTTGTTGTACCTGATTTTAATGTTAATCTTGTGTCTGTACATAAGTTGTGCAAGGATAGTAGGTGTGAGGTTGTATTTTCTGAGAATAATTGTAAAATCCAGGATTCACTATCAAAGGAGATGGTGGAGAGTGGTAGAGAATCTGGGGGGCTGTACTATTTTGATTGTATCCCCTCAGGTAACTCTTCAAAATTTTCTAATACTAGATGTTATGTATCTAAATTTACTTGGCACAATAGATTAGGTCATCCAACTGATCAAGTTTTAGGACATCTGAAAGAAAAATTAAAACTTGGTAATGAATCACTTTCACCCTGTGATGTTTGTCATAAGGCTAAACAAACCAGGGAATCATTTCCTCATAGTCAACATACTTCTACTTTGATTGGTGAATTAGTTCATTTGGATGTTTGGGGACCATATAGACTTGCTTCAGTTGAAGGTTTTAAATACTTTCTGAGTATTGTGGATGATTTTACTAGGGCAACTTGGGTTTTTCTTTTAAAATCAAAAAGTGAAGTTTTTTGTTGTTTTAAATCTTTTGTGAATATTCTTCAAACTCAGTTTGATGTAAAAGTTAAAGTAATTCGATCCGATAATGGGACTGAGTTTGTAAACAATCAGATGAATTATTTTTGTATTGAAAATGGGATTTTACATCAAACTTCTTGTGCTTACACTCCACAACAAAATGGAGTTGTGGAGAGAAAGCATAGACACATTCTCAATGTGGCACGATCACTTCTTTTTCAATCAGGGCTTCCTGTTAAGTATTGGAGTGATGCTATTTTAACTTCAGTTTTTTTGATAAATAGGATGCCTTCTTCTGTTTTAAATGGGTTTTCACCCTATGAGTTGGTTTTTAAAAGGGCACCTGTTTTTTATCATCTTAGAGTTTTTGGCTGTTTATGTTTTGCTGTTAAACTTAATATAGGTGATAAATTTTCTGAACGTGCTGAGAAATGTGTTTTGTTAGGATATTCTGTTGATAAAAAGGCTTATAAGCTTCTTAGTCTTGATTCTAACTCATCTTTTGTATCCAGGGATGTAAGATTTTATGAATCTGTCTTTCCATTTAAACTAAAATCAACTTCTGTTGATAAAGTGACAAGTGTTTTTGTCCCTAGTGATCCTTTTTCCTATGATGATTTTGACACTAATGATTATCAAAATGATTCTATTAATCCTGATGAGTTGAGAATCGAATCCCAGTTGGATGGTGCTGATGCAGCCATTGACTTGGATGATGTCAGTAATGAGACTATTAACCGAAGTGGCGAGGCAGTTGTGCCTCCTACTGGGTCTTCAGTTCCTTCTTCTTCTAGTGTGTCTGAGGAAGATAGTCAGCCTCATTTTTTACCTTCAATTGAGCAATCTTTGGGTCCCTCCAGGTCTAGACGTGAGTCAAGAATGCCTGTTAAATTTGCTGATTATGTGGTAGAAGGTAAATATAAGTATGGTATTGAAAGAACTGTGAATTATTCTTGTCTTAATTCTGAAACTAAATGTTTTGTTTCAAATTTGAATAAAACAATTGAACCTAAAAATTTTAGTGAAGTTGTTACTGATCCAAATTAGGTCAAGGCTATGAATGAGGAAATGAAAGCTTTACATAGAAATAATACTTGGGAAATAACTAATCTACCTAAAAACAGGAAAGCAATTGGATGTAAGTGGGTGTATAAAATTAAATATAAATCTAATGGTGAGGTTGAGAGGTATAAAGCTAGGTTAGTTGCTAAAGGTTATAATCAAAGAGAGGGAGTTGATTTTGAGGAGACTTTTTCTCTTGTTGCAAAAATAGTAACTGTTCGTATTGTCATTTCTTCATCTGTTCATTACTCTTGGTCATTATATCAATTGGACATAAATAATGCTTTTCTGTATGGGGATCTTTCAGAAGATGTATATATGTGTCTTCCACCTGGTTATTATTCTGAAAATGATCTTAGGGTCTGTAAATTGACTAAGTCTTTATATGGTCTTAAACAGGCGCCTAGAAAATGGAATGAAAAACTATGTGCTGCTTTGTTTATGTTTGGTTTTCAACAAAGTGTTAATGATTACTCTTTGTTTATTAGAAAATGTGATAATTCTATTACTATTCTTTTGGTGTATGTTGATGATATTATTTTGACTGGTAGTGATGAATTGGAACTTAAGAAAGTAAAAGAATTTATGAAAAGTCAGTTTTTAATTAAAGATTTAGGTACACTTAAATATTTTTTAGGAATAGAAGTAGTAAATATTGAGTGTGGGTTGTGTTTGAATCAAAGAAAATATTGTCTTGAGCTTTTACATGAATATGGTATGCTTGGATGTAAACCTGTAGCTACACCATTAGAAACTAATTTTGTGGTAAGTTCAGGAGACTTTGATAAAAAGGATGAGTTGTTGAGTAATAAAACTGAATTTCAAAGACTTATAGGAAAGCTGATTTATCTTACTATAACAAGGCCTGATATTTCTTATGCAGTTCAAGTTCTTAGTCAGTACATGCATAAGCCTAGAAAATCTCATTTAAAAATTGCTTTCAGAATTTTGAGATATTTAAAAAATAGTCCTGGGAAAGGTATTGCTTTGACAAAACATGATAGCTTTGAATTAAAAGGATTTGTAGATGCAGATTGGGCTAAATGTCTTACCACCAGAAAATCTGTAACAGGTTATTTGGTTTATTTCAATAACTCTTTAATTTCTTGGAAAAGTAAAAAACAATCTACAGTATCAAGATCATTAACTGAATCAGAATATAGGGCCTTAGGGTCTATTACATGTGAAATATTGTGGGTTTTGAAAGTTTTATTTGAATTAAATATTAAAGATATTATTCCTGTTTCAGTATACTGTGATAATGATTCGACTATTAAGCTAGCTCTTAATCCTGTATTTCATGAAAGAACTAAGCATTTTGAAGTTGATCTTCATTTTATTAGGGAAAAAATTTCAAGTGGTGTATTGAAATTAATAAAAATAAGTTCGTGTAATCAAAATGTTGATTGTCTTACAAAATCTTTGAGTGTTAAACAGCATGAGTTTTTTCTAAAAAGGTTGGGTCTTATTGATGTTTTTTGTAAAAAACAATAAATATTTGATTGAGGGGGGATGTTGAAATAATAATATGCGTTACAATCAAATATTTATATATGAAAAAGGATTATTTTGGTATAAGGAAACAGGTGCACATGCGGGTTTACACACGGATCCTTACTCGGATCTTATTGATGGGTCTTGACTGTGTTCGGGTAAAACCGAAGTATAAAAGACAGGAGATTTTTTCTAGAGGAAAGAGAGTCATTTTTACATCTTCATCCATTTACAGATCTAAACATCAGGGTTTCTGGAAGTGATAGTCTTTCTTGTTTCATATTGAGTTCTTGTTTCTGTTTGTTCTAATTCGTGTATAATAAACAGATTGAATAGAGAAGATGATTAGGTTAGGATGAGTGTTTTGTAATCGAGAGTAGATTAGGTTGATTGTAGTGAGTTTTCAGTTGTAAGTATATGAAAAAACCTTCTGTTTCTTTGTCATAAAATGATATAAGAAATGAAGATGTTGGGAATGATTTGAGTGTCATTTTTTAACATAATCCATCGGGGATCGTGTCAAGTGTAGGCTTTTTGAAGCACGGGCAAATTACCATCGATTTCATCATGGGTGATGCCAATGAATCATGTGTTGGTGATTTTTTAGTGTTTTTGCAAGTTGGAGATGCAATGATATGGAACTTTACAATGAGGAGCATTGGTATTGGATCGAGAAAAGCACATTCTGTAACTTTCAAGGCAGAATTTAACAACACTGAATCGGTTCTAATAAGTTTTACAAGCTTTAACGAGACTCGAAACAGTAACAATGTGTTATGTGGGCCCGTGATTGATAGCACAATGATTCGGTTTTCTGATGTATTAGATTCAAAAGCACATAAGCAAATCGGATGCGTGACTTTTAGCTTTGTTTTGGCAATTACATTTCTTATTTTCGTGTGAAGTTCGTTTGTAAAATTTATTTTCTTTCATTTTCGATCATTATGTAAGAATTTCGCCTTTAATTGTTGGTACAATTTCTATAATCTAACATGTAAAACAAAACTTGGGGTAAACTACATTTTTTTACATGCAAATTGCATAACATCAAGTGAAAAATCACCTTAATTCATTCAACCCAACAACGCTTATAAGATTATACCATAATAAAGCAACATGCTTTAATGACTTGTACAAATCATGCTACAATGACTTGTACTGTTCGATTAAACGCGATGCATGGAGACGTGAAGTTGGGATTGTTGTGCATCCTAAACTCTGTAGGTACGCAATCTGTTGACATATTTGCAAAATAAATAAATAAGCAAATAAAATAATAATAAAAAATCAGTTCTTTTAACTATATAGAAAAAGAACAACTTAATGGAGAAAGAGTAAGTCACCTGCTTAGATGTAGGTTCAGATGTATCCATTGCGGTTTCAATCCTCAACTTTTGAAAATGTTCTTGTTTTTCCCTTGTAATATATG
This sequence comes from Lactuca saligna, assembly GCF_052625555.1. Taxonomy (NCBI): domain Eukaryota; kingdom Viridiplantae; phylum Streptophyta; class Magnoliopsida; order Asterales; family Asteraceae; genus Lactuca; species Lactuca saligna. The sequence continues at coordinate 63,754,554 of NC_136425.1, forward strand.
CACGCTTGTCTGCAGGAATTTCTAGCCATTGTAGAATCTGAATGATTAAGAGGAACAAAATTCATATTAGAAATAATTTGAGTTAGTTACATTTTTGGTCCTTGAGTATAGCTGATTTTTTCAATTGGTTCCAAAAGTTTTCAATTATAATTTTGGTTGTTATTATTTGAGTTCTTGTAACATTTTTGGTCCGAGTATGCTTAGACCTAAAACGTCAAATATGGACTAAAACTGAAAATTTCAAGTATACTTGAGGACTAAAAATGTAATCTACTTTAATAATTTTAATATGAAATATAGTGAATATGAATATGATTGAATGATGATTTTAAAACCTACATTTTCAGCATACTGGAATGCTTCATTGGTCTTCAAGCATGACTTCAGTGACCGAAGAACATCCTAGTAAATTAACATGCAAAAGAAATAAATTTTACAATTAACATTTAGTTCCATAGTTTAGAAATATATGTTTGTTATTTTTTAAAAGAAAAGTGTCACCTTTTGTGCAGATTTCTTTGCACTAAGTCGTTCATCAATGACAAAGGCAACCTATTAATTAAAAGAAAACCAAAGAATCAGATTCTAGCCATGGCATCATAATAAGAAGAGTAAATTACAAGAATGGTCCTTGTGCTTTACCAAAAATCCCAGGTTTGGTCCATTTTATGAAATTTTACAAATATCGTCCCTAAGTTTGATTTTTGTTGCAGTACTGGTCCCCAACAAATGTGAAACAACTTTTGTGCTATTATGTAATTTCTTGTACCTTTTAATACGTATTAATTAAAGTTCAACTGAATTACATTTTGGTCCATGAGTATATTTGACTTCAACATTGCTCCCAAAAAGTTTCTCTTGCAACTTTTGTTATGTTTTTTGTCCTTGTTTCAAGAAAATGACTATTTTTGGGACCAAAGATACAAAAATCAGCTATACTCAACGACCAAAAATGTTACAAAAACTTCAAATAATAACCAAAAGTGCAAAACAAACCTTTTTGGAACCGAAACCTCAAAAATTAGATAAACTTGGGGACCAAAAATGTAAGTTACTCTTAAAGTTATGAACAAGTAATGAAAAAAAGTAAAAGAAATTACATAAGAGCACAAAAGTCATTTCACATTCAACGCCACCACAAAATCAAACTTAGGGTCGACATTAGGGAAATTTCAAGAAATGGACCAAACTTGCAATTTTGAGTAAAGCATAGGGACCATTCTTGTACTTTACTAAAATCAGACTTAAATACGAAACTTTAAAAGATATTAGGGTAAAATGGTAAATCTACAGAAAAAGAAAGTAACCTTGTTAAGCAACCTCTTTGGTTCCTTGAATGCTGCTTTTTTGGCCCATTGATGGAACAAATGTGAAACATATGCCCGTTCTTCACTGCTGAATCTATTTGATCAATAAAACATATAATTCAAATTATGTTAATTTCAACACTTTAATACTGAAACTAACAATATAAATAACACATTCTGACCTTTTTAAGAAATCATTGCCATTGCATGGAAAGATAATTTCACTTGATTCTTTGGAATCTTGATCGAATAAATTACTGTTTGTTTCATCAGTCTCTGGTTTTACTTTGACTTTAACCAGATCATCTGTAAAACCAGAATTTTTATTTGGAACATTCTCTAGCTTCTTCCCTTGTAAATAGACAGAACTAGACTCGTCCTATAAAAAAAAGGTCAAAGTCAGATTGACTTTTATTATGATGTAAAATTAAACCTGTAGTTATACTTATACACACCTGAATTTCTAGAAGATGGGTTGGAATTTCTTTCAGGAAACGTGAAGGTTGAAGAATCTGAAAGAAAAATATAAAAATTATAAATATATGTTAAGACTTAAGAATGAATAAATAATATTCGTTAGTTGTTATACTAACTAACCTGCCAATTTGAATCCATAGTGACATAAAGAATAAAAAGCTTCTTTCTTGCACGAGTTAATGCCACATATAGTAAACGTCTTTCCTCCTATCATTTATTCACAGAAGATAAATACAAATTTAACCCCTGATTAAAATGTAAAAAAAATAAAATAAATAATATCAAACTTACCTCAAGGGAGGCACATTTATCTATCGTGACACCGTTATATTCATGCAAAAGGGGTATTTCAGATTCATTTGCCTGAAATATTTATTGATCCATGAGAAGTTAAAAGTTTTTATTATAAAAATAAAAATCCACATAAAAAGTTTATTTACAGAATTACAGTGTACCTTTACTATGAAGACAGTGTCCCACTCCAATCCTTTTGACTGCAAGTAATAATCAGATAATAAAATTAAATAATTGAATATATTTATTTACTTCAAATTATGACTTATGTATATACCTGATGAATGGTAGTAAGAGTAACAGCATGATCATTATCATGTCGCCTCACACGAAAATTTTCTGTTTCTCTTTCAGATATAAAATCTATAAAAGATTTAAGTACATTTACACACCCTTTTTCTTTTTCTTTTTCTTCTTTATCTTTTTCATCTAAATCAAAGTCATATGATTTTAAAAACTCAGAGACATCATCTAGTAAGTACTGGAGAACCTGCATAAACAGTAAATATATATATATATATATATATATATATATATATATATATATATATATATATATATATATATCTAATCAACTTTTTATATAAAATCCAAATATATGTTTATGTAGTGAAAAAGACTTGACTTACTGATCTAAGATCATGCTCTTCATTTAGCAACTTCCCTCCATCAACATCAAGAACAGCTCGTTGCTCAAGAACATACTTCTGTAAAAAAATATATATATAAAAAAATAATATTACTATAAGCAATTAATTAACATTTAAACAATATTTAAAAAGATGATAGATATACCTGAGGTATCAAGTTGGCTACTGATGTGATGACAGCTGAAATGGATTGTTCCTGTAAACGTAAATGTAATCATAATTTTTTTTTTATCATGAGAGATATAAAGTTTATAAGTTTGGTAAAAATTTAATTAAATTTTACAATAATTAAATTTACCCTGTGAACAAGCTTTGAAATCATGTCTAAAGTAACCAACACCTTTCGTCCTTGAGTGAGGTGACTCCTAAAATGAAAGAAGGAATTAAGTTAAAAAAAGTAAAATGTTAATAAAAATTACTTCATAATCACAAGCATATAACTGTTTAAAATTTTAATGCATCATACCTTTTGAAGACACCAGAAATCTTTGCACTAAATATATCAGAAGCAGCAGATATGAAGCTGCATTTTCTTACAGTTGAAACTTTATTAATATGATCAATCACCTACAAAGAGAAAAAAAAAGGGAAGAAGTTTTATTATTTATAAACTCATGATGACATCAGCATTATGCTACTAAAATTTATTATTTATAGTTTTATACCTTCTTTTTTTCATCTTTTTCAAGAGGCAACAGGGCCTTAAATACTCGCCTATATGACCCATCATCACATGCCACCAATGTTGTTCTAAGCATAGATATAATAGCCCTTACCACCTGTCAATTTTCCATCAGTAACTAAAGGGTAAAACAGTAAATGTATCAAAAAAAATTGGATATAGGATTTGACCTTTTTTCTATAAAAAGCAACTCCATGAACATTGAATGGAATTTTTCTTTCACGAAAAGCTGTTTGGAACACTTTACCTGAAACCTGTTACATAGAATGTAACTTATAACAAAGAATAAAGAAAAAAAGATTTTATTTTAAATAAAATGTGGTTGACCAGTTGACCTGTCTCCTGTAAAGAACAGCTATCTCTCCAAAACTGCCTTTGATAGATGAAGAAGTGAGTTCTAATATTTTGTCAACAACATATGAACATTGTGCATCCTCATTACAACATTCTTTCACACTAATCTGAGTGAATAATCTTATAATCAAAATCATGCAAATCAAATATATATAATATATTTCATACACAGTTTATAAAAATAACAAGTTAGTTACCTTAGAACCAGAAGAATTATCAGTCAAAACCTTATTTAACTGACATCTTTTTGAATTATTTTGTATAAGAAATGATGCAGCATCAACTATACAACGGGTAGAACGGTAATTCTTATTTAATCTGACCTGAAATAAAGCCATGTAAAGAACATCAAGAAGTATTTTTTACTTTCTCCACAACTTGCACAAAAAAAAAAACAATAATGATTATGTAAGTGCTAATCAAACATTCAAACCTCCTTGTGAGGTTGAAAATCTTTGCGAAATGACTTGAATCCGCTCACATTAGCACCATTGAAACTGAAGATTGACTGCATCATGATTTATAAATCATAAACTCAATGTCGTAGTATTATTATTATTTATAGAATCTAGATAAGTTTATATAATGACCTGATCCTCATCTCCAACAATAGTTATGCGTTTATGTGATGCAAGAAGTTTTAATAAATCATATTGCATGCTACTTGTGTCTTGAAACTCATCTACTACAATAGCTTGCCATGATTCTTGACACTCCTTGAAAACTTCAAGTGATATAATTATATAAAACCAATAAATGTCAAAAAACGAGAAGCTTAAGTGCTTAACTTTAATAAAAAAAAACAAATATATGAGTCTAACCTTCAGGGAAATCAGTAAGCAGCTTGACAGAGTAGATAATTAAGTCATGATAATCCAAAGCATTACATGATTGTAATATTTCCTCATATTTTGTAAGAATTGCAGCCTGATACAGATTCTCATATCAGAATAATACTTCAGAAGCTAATAAATTAAGAAACTAGAATATCCAATTCAAAGTCATCTTACTCCAATTGCATTTCCTGATTTTTTACAATCTTCATAACTTTTTCCTGAAGCTTTAGCCTGAAAAAAAGAACATTGTTTAAGGCTAACATATGATTCGTGTGTTAGAAAGCACGAAGAAAACTCAAATGACATAAGTTGACTTACTTGAGCCACAAATTTCATCCACTTCTTTGACTTTTCTCTGAAGTCTTCAGGGCAGCTTTTAGTGACATTAGACTCCTCACAAAGTTTGTCATCAGAATCTGAAATCTTTATTTTATTTCCACTCTCTGAGAGACGAACAGCTTCAATCACTGCTTTTCTTTGTTGCCCCTGTCCATACACCAAAAACTCTGGTGTTCGACCTACCCTATAACATGGGCAATATAGTCATTAGTCAATATGGACATATGGTTATATGAAAAACAAATGAGAAAGATTTACTTTTACATACTTCTCAGCATGTAATCGACATAGTTGCAATGAGAATGAATGAAAGGTGCTGATCATGAGTTCTTTTGCTGTTGTCTTTCCAGCCACTGCTCCAATCCTGTCCCTCATTTCTGAAGCAGCTGCTGTGGTGAATGTCATAGCCAATATGTTGGATGCTTCAATCCCCTGAATTTGGTTTTTTTGGTCAAAACATATGTAAAACTTGTAGCTATCAATCACAATGAGAAAAGAAAAGTTAGTAGTTAGTACCTTGTGAAGAAGCATTAAAACACGCCCAACCATGGTGGATGTCTGAAATTAGAAAGAATTAGGAGAATATGTAAGAATTAAGAAAGGTTTAAACAAGAGGAAGAGAGTGGTAAATAGTGAAAGAGTTGAGAAATACAACCTTACCACTTCCGGGACCCGCAACAATCATTAAAGGTATTGAAATGTCACTGGAGGCTGCTTCACGTTGCTTATCATTTAAAGATTGCATATATTTTGCATACTCTGTAGGCATGCCTTTAATTATCAAAGCCTCAGAATTTTCCTCCAAGATATTATCAGTTTGGAAGTTCTCTAGCCCAACAGGACTCAAATTGGATTTAAGTTCATAGTTGTTCTTTTCGACATGTGCTTTCTTCAACTGAATGTCACAGCTGGACTCCTCGGTTACTATCCTGGACTTTGTCTCAGACTCACATAACTCATCGATTTCAGCAAGAATGGAATCATCAAAATCTTCATAAAAAATAGTGGGCATTATTGTGGAGAGCTCTTGAAGACTATAACATGTCTGTTGCCTCACTGGAGTTACGGATGAAGTTGCATTACAATCTACAGGTCTGATTGGAGTTTTGAATGAATCCAAGCTTGGTTTATTCTCATTTGGGTTATAAGAGCCTTGGTTTAAGTCAATTCTACTCATGGGAACTCCCTTGCCACATGACCTCCCATTACAAATTATTTGTCTGACTGGAGTTTGAAATGAAGTTTCGCTATAATTTATTTGTCGGATTGGAGTTTGAAATGAAGTGAGAGGTTTTTCATTCTCATCTGGCAAAACCCTCGTCCTGGCAAACAAGCCACCATTACTTTTATCAACAGAAGGCACCTTGAAATGCGAACTGCTGAGACACCCGCTCTGATTTAACTTAAGATCCCTAAATGGAGTGGGAGTGTTCACTGAAATGTCTGCAAGAGGCAGTTTATTGACACTGCTAACAACCGGTGGAGTTTCAATCCCCTTCACAACCCCGATTCTACAGAACAAATAAAACAGAAACTGTAAACAAACTTCACCTAATATACAATCGGGAAAAAAACTGCAAAAATCAATATTATTTTTGATGTTAAATCGAAGCCTAGAAGAATGGATTAAAGGTTTTACTTTCGAGGAAAAAAATTGGAGGCCATGGAGGCATCTCGGGGGCGTTTGCGATCAAGAAGAGCCTTCGCAGCTCTGAAATTTGCGGAAATTCGAGCCTTTTGTTCATCTGATAGTTGTCCTACACGGAAATTTTCTTTGTTCATCGTCTCGGGAGTTCAGATAGGAACCAAATGCGAGCTTCGTGAAGACGTTTTAGGGCAAAATTGATCTGATATTATGAATCGATCATCTAAACCTAGGGGACACTGAGTAGAAGTAGAACGGCGTAAGTGGAGGTTTGTGGCCCGTTGCGGTGGTTCCCTCCTTTGTTGTTGCGTTCAAACTTCAAAGTTCAAACATGTCCTTTTTGTTGGGGCAATCGGGTCGATATTCAGTTCGGGTAGACCCGTTTAAAGACGATGATTTATTTTTATTTATTTTATTTTATTTATTTATTTGGGGATAGGACTTGTTAAGGTAATTATCTTTTCGGGTTTTTTGTATATAGGTAACTATCTTTTTTTTGTACACATCTAGGTAACAAACTTTTTGGAACTGTTCGCATATGACCATTATGACCTGCTGTAGCAGGTTACATCCAGCTACTGCAGGTCATAATGGTTATATGTGAACAGTTTCATCAAGTTTGTTACCTAGATGTGTACAAAAAAAAATAGTTACCTAAATATGAACAAAACCAAAAGTAATAGTAAATGACATGAGTGGTCCCTATGGTATAGAGGAATTTGTGCATTTGGTCCCTAACTTATTCTTTTTAACTCAGATGGTCTCTACTATTTATTTTTGTTGCGCGCTTAGTCCCTGTTTTACCTAAAAAGACTATTATGCCCTTATTAATTTATTTTTTAATTAATTTTCTTATTTATGTTTTTTTATATGTTTAAAAAAATTAATAGACCCCATATATCTGTATCTCTTCACTATAAATCTGAAACCACATTTAAGAAATTTAATTTGGGTCCCACCGGTCACCATTCCATCTCACATCCTCTTCAACCTCTATTTTATTTCAATCTTTAGTGACATAGAAGTCTTCACCATCTTTTTTTTTATCCTTCAACTCTGGCGAACAAACACCATAACCCACAGTCTCTTCACTTTATTGGGTTGTGGTGTTAGTTCGCTGAAGTTGAAGGACCGAAAAAGAATAGATGGTGAAGACTTAATTGTCAATTAATATAAAAAAGAAATAAAAGTTTAGGATGATGAAAGATAGGATGGTGAGGAGATACAGATATGTGAGGTCTATTAGTTTTTTTAAACATATAAAAAATACATAAATAAGAAAATTAATTTAAAAAAATTAAATTAATAAGGACACACTAGTCTTTTTAGGTAAGACATGGACCAAACGCAACAAAACAAAATAGTAGGGACCATTTGAATTAAAAAAAATAAGTTAGGGATCAAACGCATAAATTTCCCCAAACCACAGGGACCATTCATGTAATTTACTCTTACTTTTGGTTTGTTCATATTTGGGTAACTATTTTTCTTTTGTATACATCTAGGTAATGAACTTGTTGAAAGTGTTCACATATAACCATTATGACCTACTGTAACCAGAGGTAACCTGCTACAGCAGGTCATAATGGTCATATGTGAACAGTTTCAAAAAATTTGTTACCTACATGTATACAAAAAAAAGATAGTTACCTACATGTGAACAAACCGAAAAATTAATTACCTTAATTAGTCTTATTCCCTATTTATTTTGTCAAAAAGTTAGTAGTAAATTACATAAGTATTCTGTGGCGCAGTAAAAATTCTCCGGAATCTAGAGTATGGTTTTGGACCATGGTTTAGCTTTTTTTTACATGTAACATGTGGTTTTTCTTTTAGTGTAAGTTTTCGTCTTATATAATATATAAGTTTTGCTTTTATAAAATGTTTTAGTTTTGCTTTTATAAAATATATATATTTTGGTTTTCTCAAATATAAAATGCAATTAAAATCAACAAACAACTAATAAATACATAAACTAAATAAAGGATGTGTTGTAGGTGGTATTACAAATACGATTTATCTTTGTTTTTGTACCCTAAAAAAATTTCGTTGGTCATTTTCGATAACATAAAACCTATGGACCAATTTTACCCTCTATAGAAATTGATTTCTCGATGGTCAATGCCCTCTAGGAACCAACACAAAAACACCTTACAATCATCTCTACTGTCAATTTGTTGTTGTACGTATGGGGCCTTTTCCATGGTCATCTTGAAGCTCTCAAGTATGAATGAACAGTGGCGGAACCAGAAATATTTGCAAGGGGTAGCACAAAATAAAATTCCCGATAAAAGATAATAAGATAACCACTTAAAAATTACAATTTTAATAGAAATAACAAACTACCGCAAAAATCTTACATTTCAAAGTTGACCTCTTCGCTTACCCATTTTTTGAAAGCGCTCCATCATTTGTTCAATCTTAACATCCACAAGTGCTTCTTTTTCTACACTACAAATCAAAGCATCATTCATAAAATCACCACCTATTTTATAAGTCGGTTTTCAAGAGCTTAATTACGGAAAAACATTTTTCAACGGTTGCAGTTGCAACGGGCAAAACAAAAGTCAACTTTAATAACCTATAAACCAAAGGAAAAGAACGATCTTTTCCGGTTTCCACCATCAAACGAGAAAGGTCTGCAATGCCCTTCAAATTAGCAAATCTCTCATCATCAATCAAAGAGTGATAATAGGTTTCAAGTTGACCATCAAGATACACCCTTTCCAAAGCAGTAAAATCCATTTTGTACAACTTACTTAGCTTCACCAACTTTGATTTGTCAAACATAGAAAATGAATTACAAGGACTCAAAGCTGATATGTATTCTAGCAAATTGGTGCTCACTTCACTAAAACGATTCCCAAACTCTTGAATTTGCATATCCAAAACCGTATTGAAAATATCAACTTCAAAGTGATGTTGATTAGTAATCTTGGTCCTACGGTTTCTTGGAGTAACATAACATTCGGACATTTCCACAATTTTAATTTTATGTTTCTAACAAAAAGAAAATACCTTCTCCAATATTGAAGGAAATCCATTATTTCTTAAAGCTTTTAGCGTTTTCATTGTTACTTTCACCAAAGAAGTCGCTTCCAAAATATCTTGATCCTTTCTTTGAAGATGTCTTGACAAGGTATCCGTGAGACCAAAAATCTCTAACATCAAGTGTAAATAAAACACAAAATCAAGCGTCTTGAAATATGACAAAATACCGTACGCTTGATTTCGGTTATGTAAACTAGATCCCTCCTCTTCAACATAATTAAGAACCTTGACTACCTCCGGAAACAGATTCTTCAAACTTGTTATTGTTTTATAATGTGAACTCCATCTTGTATCTCGAGCTCGAAAAAGAGAAATCTCTTGATTTAAACCTCTTCCAGTGTCAATTTCACCATTAGCAATTTCTTTTTGAACCATTTCCTTGTAACTCTCCCGTATGATATCTTTTCTTTTACAAGAATCACACACCACATTAACCACCAAAGCTAATTGCTCAAAGAAATCTTCAGCACCATCATGGTTCTTTGCTACAGCCACAACCACTAATTGAAGTTGGTGTGCAAAACAATGTACATAATATGCCGAAGGGTTATCTTTTAATGTCAATGCTTTCAAACCGTTAAATGCACCCCACATATTACTTGCTCCATCATATCCTTGCCCTCTTACCTATTTCAAAAAAAAAAATTTATATATAATATAAATAAGAAATTAAATAGATAAAAATCAAATACTAATAAAGGAATTCATGATTTCGCACCTGAGATATACTCAAGTTATTGCTGGTAAATACCGAATCAATGGCTTCTTTTAGAGTTAAAGAAGATGTATCCTCCACGTGCACAACTCCAACAAATCTTTCCTTCACAATTTCGAGGATATTAACATATCGCAAAACCATAACCATTTGTTCCTTTTTTGATACATCACTAGACTCGTCTACTAATATAGAAAACACATCCTTACCAATTTCTTCACAAATGGACTTTATTATCTCCTTTGAAAAGCATTGAACAATTTCTTTTTGAATCTTCGGAGATGTCAATTTTTCATTTTTTGGAGCATTTTGTAAAGTAACGTTATAAATGCTTTCATTATGGTCCCGAAGGAATGATAATTGTTTAATGAAAAGACCCTTAGAAAGAGAGATCTGATTCATCATGACCACGAAATGGTAACTTATTTTTCAACAAAAATCTACAAGTATCAATTGTAGCACCTAATCGAATTTGATAGTTACTCGCTTCAACTTCGGTTTGGTTATGGAAAGCTTCACTAATAGATTGGTTTTTCTTTACTAGATTTTCACACTTTTGTTTTGCTTTGTTGTGATGACTATCAACTTTACCCTCATGATCTTTCAATGCTTTCTTTTTACTCCAAGTGTCAAAGCCTCACGTCACAAATACATCTCTCCCCCTTATTTCCCCACAATGTCTCCAAACAAGTAACAACATAAACAATAAGCTTTGTTTTCTTTTGTGCTATACTCTAACCAGTGTTAAATTCATCAAACCATTCCTTTACAAAATGTCTATTCTTATCACCAATTTTTATTGATGGAAAATCATGACCTTTTGGTTGAGAAGGTCCTTTAATCCAATATATTCTCCTTATTTCATCCCTTTGATTTGGATGATAGGATGTAATTCTTGGTCTATCCGCAGGGTCCGAAGGAAGATTATTAATATCAAAACTTGGTGGTTGTGGTTGTGGTTGTGGTTGTGGTTGTGGTTGAGGTTGAGGTTGAGGTTGAGGTTGAGGTTGAGGTCTTTTCCCTCCACCACTTTCATCACTACTACCAATATCCAATGCCCTTTTAAAAAAAATTCCAATCAAACCATATAAACACAATTAAATATTTAAAATTCATAATTGAAAATATAAACCTAACACAAGTGAACAACTAATTGACTAATTAGGTTTTCAAATTGACAAAGCAAAATTATAAAATATAAAAGATAGAAACATTAAATATTACTTGTTTCATGAGTGCTTGAATGCGCAAGTGTGACTGTGGGAGAAGAAAGCCAAATTGAAACTAAAAGGTTGTGGTCAAGCAACGACGTAGAAGATGATGAGAACTAAGAACAATTTTATTTTTTTCCCTTGATGTCGTAAGTTAAATTGTACATAAATAATTACATAAAACATTCACATTTTAATGGACCATGTTTGCCAATTAGTGGGCTATTGGACTTTGCTTTAAATGTAACTGGATGTAATTGGACATTGAGTAGGTATCTAAGAGTATTACATTTATGTATATAACTTTTTTTTACATTTCTAGGGATTAATTGTGGGGTAGCACGTGCTACCCTACCAACCAAGTAATTCCGCCAATGTGAATGAATTAGTTGGTCCGGTACCACAGTAATTGACTCCGACTAGTAGTTTGTGGATGCAGAATCTCAGACCTATAAACCAGTCCTCATTTTTCGCAGAGTAGCCGCCCTTCCAATAACTATTGTATATAGTCATTTTGTCTTCAAATCCAAAGAACTCAAAAACCAATGAGTTTGTGGTATTTTTATTGGGATGTAAAACTACAAAAATGTTAGAAATAATTAATTAGTATATAAATACTCAGATAATGTAATTCAAAAAAAATTCTACCATACCACACTCTGCCCAAGCTGGGTAAACGGATTTGTCACCCATGTCACTCAAGTCATATGCATTGGTGTTGAAAGCTGACGGCACCACCGTCCGACGAGCATCATCCGCTCTACGCTCTAGTAGCAATGAGATCCACATCATGATGCGTTGCCAATTAATTTTTTTGTTTGCAATAAAGAAAGTATTATTATTAGAATCGTAGTATTTAATAATCAAATAATTATATTACTTACATCACATGACAACCATCATCCATGACTATCTACATATAACCGTGTCCAAAACTCAAGCATAGCAAAATCGGTCAAATAATTGTGAGCACACAACAACAAACCATCCAATTCTTTATATACAATATGTACAGTAGGATCTACAAGATTGTCCAATCGTGCTGGTTGTTGTCGCGTAACACCTTTCCTCTTCATTTGTATCCATGTCGACTTATACCATATTGACATAATTTGTTGGCGTTTAAAACGCCTAAGAGGTACTTGCACCGGTGTTTTGTAATCATCCTGCGAACTCTTTATTACATTCGACAGGTGAATAACCAAAGACTACTGCTCAGAGCCGAAATTCAATGAACAGCTTTATATACAATATGTACAGTAGGATTTACAAGATTGTCCAATCGTGCTGGTTGTTGTCGCGTAACACATTTCCTCTTCATTTGTATCCATGTCGACTTATACCATATTGACATAATTTGTTGGCGTTTAAAACGCCTAAGAGGTACTTGCACCGATGTTTTGTAATCATCCTGCGAACTCTTTATTACATTCGACAGGTGAATAACCAAAGACTACTGCTCAGAGCCGAAATTCAACGACTGTTCAAGGCCAACATTCGGTGGCTATTAGGGGTCGACATTTAGCGGCTTTTTGGGGTTGCTTAAGGCATAATCATGCTCCCATAACTCATTGTCATTGTAGTATTCCTATATGATTCAATAATGTATACTTGTAAACAATGCAAAAACATAACGACCATAAACGATAAAAAAAAAAAAAAAAACTAAAAATATACCTCCATCCCCTTCGAGGTACCAACATCGTCTCCGGGAGTCTTATTGACAAGTTTTAGAAACATGGCTAAAGTAGTCTAATCTTTTGCTAAACGCTCCGCCTGATACTGTAACTGCTCGTGACATTGATGTTGGGTTTTATGTACTATAACACTTTTATGGTACACATACAACCCTAATAGCTTTGGATCTAAGTTTTCTCTAGTTATACATGTAAAAAAATCCAAAGCATGAAGCCTACAACTAGCATACAATTTGACATATAAATCATAAAAGTAAGTTAAAAGATTACCTCTTGCCGTAGCGTGTATGAATTGGTCTTTCAAGAGCCTAGCACCTCAAGTTTGATGCCTCAAATGTCTTATAACAAACCAAGAACAAAAGGAGGAATTTGAGAGAGAAGTAAGGAGACATAAAATTGGTTATAGTTCTCTTAGACTCATAGGGCCGATTTTAGTAAGCTAGGGATCATATTTATAGTTTGGAATCCTTAAGGTTTAAACTTGTAAACCTTAATTCATTTGGGCTTTTAATCCAATAACTTATTAACCTTATGGACTAACTCTTCATGGATCCTTATAAAGATTTAGTCATTTATAATCAACATGGATCATTAGCCCAAACTATAAATATTACTGATTTACCTAATCAGTTCGTGTAAATTTAATTAGTCTCTTTTGATCATTAAATTCATTCTTGATCATTAAATAATATGATTTCTCAATTAATATATTATACTTATAATATATTAATAAATCACAAATAACCTATTTCTCAAATATCCATCCTATCAAATTGTTCCAGAGTCTTACAACCCAAATGGACCATGTTGTATTGGGTCAAGTACATACCAATTATAATTATGGCTTAGACACATAATCCAACAGTCTCTCACTTAGATAAATCTAATAACTATAATTGCAAGTACGACTTCAAAATTTGATTGGCAATCGTAGCTCTCAAAAGACCGTTGTTGAACTCGGATCTTATTTAGTATGGCGTCCATTAGATAAGGGATCATACATTCCTCCATATTAGATATCGTATGAACTGAGACATGAATTATAATCATTCTCTCTGTTCATGTGTTGTTTCCCAATTTCCAATTTATGACGACCGACTAATTAAACAAATCAAATCAGTCTAGGAATGGTCAAGCGCTTAGGGTTGCCATCACTAAATCATCGAGGGGCCCACAGATATTAAACTGTGAGATCCCCAAATTCACGGCCAGAAAATACCAGTTTAATTTATGCTTCTAAAATAATTTCAAAGTAATCCTTTGATTAAAAGAGTGACAAAATCTGTTCCCAAAACACAAAATGATAAAATAAAGTTTATCAAAGCATTTCTTAAAGAAATATATTTTCATTATATAACAAAACTCGGGGTGTCATGTTCCGATACAAACCAAAAGCATATACAATACAAAATAGACCTTACAACAGTTATTTACAACTACTGATCTATAAACAAAAATATCTTCATAAGTTGTCCAACTTATGCTCTCGCGCCACTACCTGTACTACAAAGAAACTGAGTGGGTTAGGCTTGGGAGCCTGGTGAGCATATAGGGTTTTCAACCTATAACAACCAAAATTTCAACAAAATTTAAATTTTTCAAAAACATCCCAATTCATTAAGTTATTACAAAAAGGTTTTTTATACATTTATTATCAGAGTATTCCCAGGTCCATATCATAAAACATAAACACGAGGAGCGGTACGATCACGCCTTTGCCTTGCTACAGTCTCCTGAAGAACCTGAAAAACATTAAACCACAACTGTAAGCCCGAAAGCTTAGTGAGATACCCACAAAATACCAACCACATATACCATACACATAACATGCTATATCATAACGAATCACAAAACAGCCATGCATATCGGGTCTACTGTGAGACTAGTCCGCCGTGTCGGGCCTTCAGTCCACCTGGTCCACCCTCCGAGTCCAGTCATGTCCCTTGAGTCTGGAGTGTGGTTGGTCCGCCCGCACCGGGCCTTCAACCCACCTGGTCCACTCTCTGAGTCTACTGTATGACTGGTCCGCCCTCATCGGGCCTTCAGTTGGCCTGGTCCACTCTCCGAGCCTCGGCACGTCTGGTCCGCCCTCGTGGGGCCTACAGCCTATCCGGACCGCTCGTTGGACCTTCGAAACAACCGGTCCGCCCTGGGTATCTTGACCTACAGCACGAAGTAGGACCCGCCTCAACCTAACTCCAGTCCAAACAACCATGTGCACATAAACATTCAATCACATAACAAATTCATATTCAATCAAACCGATCTAACAGATCACGTAACATAACATACTCTAAGCAGGATACCGACCTAACTGGTCACTAGCATAGCACCATCCTATATACCAGGATACCGACCTTAACCAGGTCTCTAACGAATACCATCCTAACTACCAGGATGCAAACATATCAAAGCAATAACATAACAACAGATACCCGGATCTCAATCCGATAAAGGGCCGGCCTTGGTGCCTTAGACCCTGTTAATATAGTGATGATAACTCACCTCGAAACTGCCGGCTGAATGGATAATTCAAGCTGCTCCGACTACTGGTATGATCTCCACCACTCGCCCACCACCAATACACTGAACTTAAAACAATATTCAACAATTACCAAAATGCCCCTGGAAAACAACTGGTCAACCCTTGGTCAAAGTCAAAGTCAAAGTCTACCCCTGACTGACTCTACTCGTCGAGTCAACCCGATGACTCGCCGAGTCCCCATTCACAGAACCTCCTTCAATTCGCGACCCAACTCGCTGAGTCAACCCGAGACTCGCCGAGTCCAACAACTCTGAGTCCACTCGCACATAACTCACCGAGTCATCCCTTGACTCACCGAATCACAACCCATCCAAAGGAAACTTGGACCCTACGACCAGACTCGCCGAGTCTAAGAACAGACTCGCCGAGTCTACGAAGATCTTCAACCTACTCACCGAGTTGTTCTTACAACTCACCAGTCCAGGCCATCTCCATCCAACTCGCTGAGTTGTTCTTCCAACTCGCCGAGTTTCAGCCCTTCTTCAAGCAACTCGTCGAGTCCACCCATGTGACTCGCCGAGTACCACCGGGTATGAATCCATACAGAGGCTTTCCAAGCCATGCAGGTGATCCAAACCATAGATCTACCCCTCCTAAGGCCATCCATCACGTAAAGTGGTAATCTTTACGTGAATCCAAGGAGATCTAGGCATTTTCACTCTAGGGTTTGGGTTTGGGACAAGATAGCTCCATCAATCTCTCAAAAACAGGGACCTTTATGCATTCTAACCCTTATCCATTCCAGATCTGAGGTAGCAACCTCATATCTAACCTCTAAACTCCAATACATCAAAAGATATGATCTCTAACACCTCCAAAAATGATGAATCTAGATAATAGCAGCTCAAACAATGAAATAATACCTCAAAAGGAAGCTCCAAGAGAAGATTAATCCGAATCCTTGCAAAGCTCTTTGATCCAAGTCTCTTCTCCTTCAAGATTTCTTCAACAATCACTTCCACAAGCTCTAAATGCACTCAAATCCTCCACAATCATGTATCTAGGGTTTCTAGACTTCAAGGGAGATCAAAGAGGCTGGGGAGAGGGTATAATGTCCTTTAAATAGGGCTCATCCTTTGGATTTAGGGTTTTCTCCACTCAGCGCCTACTCGTCGAGTCCATCTTTGGACTCACCGAGTATGCCACTTAACACGCGACCAAAGTCGCGACCCTACTCACCGAGTCCACCCATGGACTCGCCGAGTTACCCTTATACATTTTCACTTTTAGCCCTTCAATTCTACTCTTGATATTCCGGGATGTTACAATTCTCCCCCACTTAAATTAGGCTTCGTCCTCAAAGCCTGCGACAACTCAACTCTAGAAATTCTCTTGAATTACAACTCCTGACATTAACCCAACCAGGTTCCCCAAAGCACAACCATGGAAACCAAAAACTCACTTTCTTCTTTCTCGCGGTGTCCTGACCACCGTCACAAGCCGGCCACCGGCTTTACCCTCTGATAACCACACCTAACAACTGAGTACCACCCATGATGCAACACTGCTCCAAATCACAACCATCACTCGACCCATATGATTTAGAAATAACCATGCACCACCGGATTCCCGATTCGAGTCCAACTCTATCCATTCCATGCTGACAGAAAGACACATTCTTCATAGCAACTTCCACGAGTTCTCGTTTTGCAATCACCTGCACATGCTGAACTAGCTCTAGCACCCTCGGGTTAGGAAAACCCATCACACTGACGACCCTCAAAACATCCCTCAGGATGAACCACTACTACATACACAATTCCTTGATCAGAATCAGACTGGGAGTCCAAGGCTCCATCCCTGCATCCCTTCCGGGCCTCTCGGTTCTACACTCGCAGAATTCCTTCCGCGACCTCAGCAAACATCCCATCTGGATGTGTTTCCATATCACCACCGCACACACTGCGCAATAACCATAATGAAAACACTTCAGTCATCACTTCGCACTACTGATTTCACTTCCGTGACTTACACTCCCTCTCGGAGCTACATTCCCTTCCTTTTTCCTTACCAAGGAGATCCACTTGGTAGTCTTGACACTACCACAAGCACCGCGGTGTTCACCCAACACTACACCATTTTCCTTATGACATAGCCGCTATCCCATGCACCATACATACCCTGAATCCACTCGTGAAGACTCTCAAGTCCATGCACTACCTCCACTAATCGTGATCAATATCCGGGGCCAGACCTTACAATGCTAACATATCGCGACATACTCAATCCATTTTCTCGCACCGATCTAACGACATATGCAGAGTCTTCTGCATGACTGGACCGCCTTACCAGGCCTTCAGCCAACTGGACCACTCTCATAACCTTCAACAGACCTGGACCGCCCTCTAGGGCCTTCGTCCTGACTGGTACGCTTACCGGCCTTCAGTCTATCGGACCGCTCGACTAGCAATCAACAATCCGAGTTACTCCTTCGGGAAACTCCTCCCATGCATACTGTTCTAGCCCTCTAGGGGGTTCCGAACTCTACCTCCATCCCATATACCCAATCCCGGCCTGATCCCAGGCCCTACACAATCAAATACCCTTGGTCTGCATCCCGCCCCGCACGCCTGCCATTTACTCATACCAGCCAATGCCCTTGGCTGACTGGGACACTACTGAATCCCATGTAGCTGAACAACCTTTCATACTCGTCGATCCTCAAGAGAATTCTCCAATTCTCCCCCACTTAGAGCACTGACTATCTACCACCGGTCTCCATCACCGACTTCCCTCAACAACCCTTCACGACACATACTCTTTCACGCGAACCGATTCCCACTAACACGAGCAATCTTCACAGATCACACATCAACACTGATCATTCCGGACTTGAAAGAACTCGATCTTCAGCTAACCACTCCTCAGAATGCAGATGCTACCCGATATCCAGACTAACACCCGATTCCCACGAACAACCCTCATGAAAGATAACCAATGAATTTCCCAACACTAAAACCATAACCAAGCCATAACCCTCAACACCAAAGAATACAATACCGAAATCCACGCAACAAGACTAGCAGATAAACAATACTCCACAATAACCATAAAATAATAAGACATCAAGAAGAACATACCCGCAGCTGCATCCGACACTTCCCTGACCTCCTCCGCTGTAAGCTGAAAAGCACGACCCTGAGCCCTTGGGGGTTCCGCTCCACCCTGACTACCACCCGTGATCCTCAATGTGGCCGGTGCTGGAGCCTGCACCGGTCCTGCAGTAAGCTATGGACAGTTGACCCTCAAGTGCCCAACCTGATGACAATGATAACAGATCCTCAAATCCCAACTCAGGACTGCCTGCAGACAATCCCTAACATAGTTCCCCTCCTTTCCGCACTTGCAGCACGCACCACCGGACCGACAAACTCCGGCGTGACCCCTCCCACACTTCCCACAAACGTGGATGCCCTGATCTCCCACCCTGGAATCAATGGTCTTTGACCGTTTCAATGCCGGATGCGACTGCATCGGAACTTGCCTCAGCTCACGCAACTGCAACTCAATCTCCAACTCTCGCCGCTTGGCGACCTCCTGCAACTCTAGCAATGTCTCGCACCTCTGCGCAGACACGAACTGTCTGATATCCCCCTTGAGCATACTCATATATCGGGACATCTGAGCTTGCTCCGAAGCAAACTCGGGGCAAAACATCGCCCTTTCAGTGAACATCCTGGTGATCTCCGTCACTGACTCCGAATCCCGCTTCAGCTCCAGGAACTCCCTAGCCAATCTCTCTCTCAACCCACGGAACATAACGAGTGCTAAACATCTCTCTGAACTGATCCCATGAAACTGCAGCCCTCTGCGCATCCGAATACGACCCTATGCTCAATCTCCACCAATCCTTCGCCCCGAGCCTCAACAGGTTCAGAGCACACCTCACCCTCTGATCAGCAGGGAATGAACACGTGAAGAAACACCCTTCCACGTCTGACAACCATCTCATAGCAACAATCGGGTCCTAAACTCCATCAAAGGTAGGAGGATTCGTATTATCGAAGTCCCGATACTGAAAACCTCTACCAACTCCTCCCCCTGCCGCTGCTACAACCGCTGTAGCCGCCGCGACAGCCGTCTCTACGAGAGCCGCATAACGCTCATCAAAATACTCCACCATGGCGGTCTTGATCGACCCAAACAGTTCCAGCAGCTCGGCCCGGAACAATGCAACAACCTCATCATGTAGGATCTCACGAATCCTAGTATCCAACTCGCGCGTGCTCATTTGACCGATAACCTCGGGCGGTACTGACCCGCCCTGACCTCCCTCTCCTGCTCCCGATCCCGACCCGGATCCACTCCCAGCATGCCTCGAAATCTCCATACTGAAAAACACCACAATATCTCAGATACTTCCCACTGTCCCGGGAACCAACTCTCAACCCAACCCTAGAGGTCATGGTTTCCCTGATACACGTATGGGTCCTGTGCTTTCAGTAGTACGGGCCCATACTACCTTCCACACCTACCCATATTTGTATGAAGTACTACCACAACACCCTAGTGACAAATATACATAACAACGCTCTACCCTCACTACTACAGGAACACTGGAAATCTCTCACAAGGAAACCCTAGGCTAACAGGCATCATAAATCAGGCAACACATCATGAAATCCTGAAGATCCCTAGCCTAACACTATCATGCTGTTCTATCAAAGCTCAATAAAACAAATATCATGTATGGTATTTTCGTGTTACTTACTGGCTCTGGCTGATCGTACCTCCGCATCCTCCTTTACTTATTTTAAAAACCATTTTAAATTCTCTTTTGAAACCCTCCTCGATTTGAGACTGAAGTCACACGAGTGTTCCTCCAATTCACTCAAACCAAGGCTCTGATACCAACTTGTAACAACCAAAATTTCAATAAAATTTGAACTTTTTGAAAAACATCCCAATTCATTAAGTTATTACAAAAAGGTTTTCAATACATTTATTATCAGAGTATTCCCAGGTCCATATCATAAAACATAAACACGAGGAACGGTACGATCACGCCTTTGCCTTGCCACAGTCTCATGAAGAACCTGAAAAACATTAAACCACAACTGTAAGCCTGAAAGCTTAGTGAGATACCCCCAAAATACCAACCACATATACCATACACATAACATGCTATATCATAACGAATCACAGAACAACCATGGATATCGGGTCTACTATGAGACTGGTCCGCCGTGTCGGGCCTTCAGTCCACCTGGTCCACCCTCCGAGTCCAGTCATGTCCCTTGAGTCTGCAGTGTGGTTGGTCCGCCCGCACCGGGCCTTCAACCCACCTGGTCCACTCTCTGAGTCTACAGTATGACTGGTTCACCCTCATCGGGCCTTCAGTCGGCCTGGTCCACTCTCCGAGCCTCGACACGTCTGGTCCGCCCTCGTGGGGCCTACAGCCTATTCGGACCGCTCGCTGGGCCTTTGGAACAACCGGTCCGCCCTGGGTATCTTGGCCTACAACACGAATCAGTACCCGCCTCAACCTAACTCCATTCCAAACAACCATGTGCACATAAACATTCAATCACATAACAAATTCATATTCAATCAAACCGATCTAACAGATCACGTAACACAACATACTCTAAGCAGGATACCGACCTAACCGGTCACTAGCGTAGCACCATCCTATATACCAGGATACCGACCTTAACCAGGTCTCTAACGAATACCATCCTAACTACCAGGATGCAAACATATCAAAGCAATAACATAACAACAGATACCCGGATCTCAATCCGATAAAGGGCCGGCCTTGGTGCCTTAGACCCTGTTAATATAGTGATGATAACTCACCTCGAAACTGCCGGCTGAATGGATAATTCAAGCTGCTCCGACTACTGGTATGATCTCCACCACTTGCCCACCACCAATACACTGAACTTAAAACAATATTCAACAATTACCAAAATGCCCCTGGAAAACAACTGGTCAACCCTTGGTCAAAGTCAAAGTCAAAGTCTACCCCTGACTGACTCTACTCGTCGAGTCAACCCGATGACTCGCCGAGTCCCCATTCACAGAACCTCCTTCAATTCACGACATAACTCGCCGAGTCACCCGAGACTCGCCGAGTCCAACAACTCTGAGTCCACTCGCACACAACTCACCGAGTCACAGCCCATCCAAAGGAAACTTGGACCCTACGACCAGACTCGTCAAGTCCAAGAACAAACTTGCAGAGTCTACGACTATCTTCAACCTACGCGCCGAGTTGTTCTTACAACTTGCCGAGTTCCAAGCCATCTCCATCCAACTCGCCGAGTTGTTCTTCCAACTCGCCGAGTTTCAGCCTTTCTTCAAGCAACTCACCGAGTCCACCCATGTGACTCACCGAGTACCACCGGGTCTGAATCCATACAGAGGCTTTCCAAGCCATGCAGATGATCCAAACCATAGATCTACCCCTCTTAAGGCCATCTATCACGTAAAGTGGAAATCTTTACGTGAATCCAAGGAGATCTAGGCATTTTCACTCTAAGGTTTGGGTTTGGGACAAGATAGCTCCATCAATCTCTCAAAAACAGGGACCTTTATGCATTCTAACCCTTCTCCATTCCAGATCTGAGGTAGCAACCTCAGATCTAACCTCTAAACTCCAATACATCAAAAGATATGATCTCTAACACCTCCAAAAATGATGAATCTGGATAATAGCAGCTCAAACAATGAAATAATACCTCAAAAGGAAGCTCCAAGAGAAGATTAATCCGAATCCTTGCAAAGCCCTTTGATCCAAGTCTCTTCTCCTTCAAGATTTCTTCAACAATCACTTCCCCAAGCTCCAAATGCACTCAAATCCTCCACAATCACGTATCTAGGGTTTCTGGACTTCAAGGGAGATCAAAGAGGCTGGGGAGAGGGTATAATGTCCTTTAAATAGGGCTCATCCTCCCGATTTGGTGTTTTCTCCACTCAGCGCCTACTCGCCGAGTCCATTTTTGGACTCGCCGAGTATGCCACTTAACACGCGACCAAAGTCGCGACCCTACTCACCGAGTCCACCCATGGACTCGCCGAGTTTCCCTTATACATTTTCACTTTGCCCTTATACCAAAGAGGCAAAGACCTGTAGTTGTTATTTTTTGCAAGTAACCTTTGCATTTTTATTGCCTTGGGACGTGGTTAAGGTGATGAAGTTCTGGAATATGCAAGAATACAACTAGGAATCGTGTGTCTATTTACACCAAACAACAACGAACTCGTTTATTACTAAAATAAAACATATTGATCAAGCGCAATATGATGCAATGAACTATAAAGGAACCAAATCAGTGACACATCAACTGAGGAAGCCTTCCTTATCCACCAACATGACTTAATTGTCATTCTCGTAAAATTAAGGACTGCTCAAATTTCTTATAAGTTACTTCCTAAAGGCGTTTACAATCAAGAATTTAAATAGATGTGTCAGATATACTTGGTAATCCAGGAAATGTGATAAACTATAAAACATTAAAAAAGAAAATCCTAATAGTAACCTAAGATAAACATAAGATGTGGATAATTATAAAAATCTCAAACAGTACTCCCGTCAAGTTGGACTGTGAAGATCACAAACACCGAACTTGCTACGTAAAGTCTAAAACTGATTTGCACCAAGTGCTTTAGTAAATATATCCCTTGGCTAATGCTCGGATTCCTATGTGTCGAACAACCTCATTATCACACATCAATGACATTTCCTTAATTTGACTTTTGTCCAAGTCTTGTAGCCAGTAAACACTACACTTAGTGTTTTTTTTTTCCTCTATGGGACTGGTTAATTTGTACTTGGCCTTATGGTTGATGCAAGACTTAACAAAATGCATCACAATAAAGGTTTGTGTATTCAATTCTCTATATGCCTATCCTCCAATTTTAACTGTAAAATACATGATGAAGTCTGTTTTTGATATTTTAGGATGACAAACATGACAATTATGTTATCTCAATTTCTTTATTTGACATTTAAAGTGAATGATATATAAAATCAATTTTATTAAAAGAAAAGTATATAACTTAACTGTCAGTTAGTTTCATATTGAAAGATAATTATGTGCGTAATATATGCTATACACTTTAAAGCTTCTTATTACAATTGGAAGTTTTTATTTATTTTTTATTTTTTTCATTAATTACCTTCAATTAAAAGATAGCCGTTTTGTAGCTTTAACATTTCGGGATTCAAGAAAAGAAAAAGTATATGCTTATTTGGTCTATTTAAATGAAGATAACCAATCCCTAAACCATAACATTTACAAATCCCACGCTGAATCGAGTCTCTGTAATTCCACATTAACATGGCCAAGTTCGCATCTTACTTCTTGCTTTTTGTTGTCGTAATCTCAGGTTTGTTTACTCAAGTCTCTAGAGCTAATCTTGTAAAATATTATTTTAATCTTGAAATACATGATGAAGTTTGTTATATAGATATTAAGATATCGAACACGACATGTCTCAAAGCATATCGTGTTTGAATTAAAAATATTGTCGATAGATTCCAAACATATCCAACTCAAAGTGGTTATATTATCATACAATCAATTTAAAATTTTTCCTTTTGATTTTAGATAGCTATATATATGATATCTAATATTTTATGGATCACATTATAAGTAATTTGTTTCTTTTTGTTTAGTTGGAGTTTCGATTGTCAATGGACAACAAACATGTAAAGTGGTGTGGGATCCGAACAGTTGTAATATTGGAGATTGTCGTGCACAGTGTCTTCAAAAACACAATGGCATCGGAGTCTGCGAACTTTCAAGTGATAAGAGCCATTTAACTTGTATTTGTATTTACACTTGCTAGTGAAATCTTAAGAGAAAAAGGGCACTTTGTGGATCTTTTTTAATATATTCAATGAATAAGTTGAGAGTTTTTTTGGAAACTTGTTTCTTCATCAGATCTAATGTGGAAATTTGAGATTTTTTTTTTTTAGGCAAAATTGCTATTTCAAGCATTTCGTCTAACACTGTTGTGCGCAACTCATTTTCATCTTTTTGCCAATCTATTTAGAGCACGGTAGCTAAACAAATAATAATCAACGAATATTTTGCTACTTGAAAATGGATGCAGATTCAATATTGTCCAATCAAATAAAACTTTAATGACCTTAGGTTGACAGGAAAACTCTAAAAGTTGGGTTTGGTTGTAATAGGCAACGAACTAATTATCAATGAATAATATTAATTGTCACTGAAGTTAACAGGGTACATAATGGTTTCTTAGAAACATTTCCACCAATAGTTGATGGAATGATATGGGGTTGCTGTAATTTAATCAAGTGGTAGGATTCTATTTGATCATGTACTCGTTAATGACATGATTTGTGTTAATTTTTTATTTCGAACGAAATTTTGGTTTTGGTGTTTATAGGAGACTAGTAAAATGGGTGTAAATCCTTGTTTAAAAGAAAACGAGCTATAGAAACATCGGGGTGAATGATCTCACTAATTTAATTGAATACACACAGGTTTTTAGAACACCGTAACTTTAGTGCTTTCTTTTGTTCATGCTCATCAGGAGAACCGTGAATTTGACATGCTTTTCATTTTCTTGTATACGAAGAGTTTTTAGTAAGATACCTTTTGAAGATTGGTGAAGTAGATCTGTAGGTTAGTTTTGTAGAGAAGCTTGAACAAGGTTGAGGAATTTCGAGATGCTGAACTTTCACACTGAAGACCATAGATCTCTAATTCAATCTGTAAGACGAGTCTCTTTGCATCATAGATCTGTGGAGGTCGTTGATGAGGTGAGGTATGAAGATCGAATCTTATGAGATTGTCGAGAAGGTAAAGCTTGAACATGGGGTAACAATGGCTTTTTGCTTGAGGTCTTAAGGTTGAAATTTCAGACTTGATATTATTATGAACTAATAACAAATTACTTAGTATTGACAAACAAACAAGTAGATTGATAATATTTATGATTAAATATCCAAAATGTTTTCACAAAAGCAAACAACTAACGAATAATATTGAGGGTTAAACGTTGAGATATCGCGAGATAATAAATTCAATTATTATTAATTTGATTACCGAGTTTTGTCCAGAAACCAAAAAGTAAAACAAACCTCGTAGATGCAGATCCTTGACCGGTGACGACTGCACAGAAGAACTTCCTTTTCTTAAAGGTTTTTTTGTGATATAAATTTAAAACTTATGGCATTAGTACAAAAATGACCTACGGTCACACTTTCCGAAAAACGGCCTGTGACACTTTTTCTTAAAAGTGTGGCCAAAAGTCACTAAAAAAATTTAGAGACTGTTTTTGGATACATTTAAATTAGATTGTGTGGCCATTATATATACAATCAAAACTTTTACGACACTTAATTATACCAAATGTGACAAATATTAGTCACACTCGAACAATGAAGCCATCACAATCAGCCACATATATCGATTAAGATTGTCACACTTTTTTTATGAGAGACAGTAGATAAAATTATCGTCACATGAGTTAGTTCTCTATGTGTCTATAACATGTTGCCTTTTTAGCCACATAACAGACAAAGTAGCTAAAAGGTGACAAATATTGGTCACACTAATTATTTGTGTGTCCATAAGGCGGTTCTATACTAGTTGTATTTAGTTTACGCAAAAATTTAAAAGAAGTTACTATTGGTTACTTATGGTCATGTACCTTTATTATGTGTATCAAAATATTATGAATTAGCTTTAAGAATAAACAAATAATGTGTGTGTAGGTAGCATTTAGTTATGTTTACAGCTATTATATGTGTCTATATGTAAATATAGTCATAAAAGAAAAATAATGTCTTATCGTTATAATTAGGGGTCGTTCATTAAATATGTTACTTATGGTCATGTACCTTTTATTATGCGTGTCAAAATATTATGAATTGGCTTTAAGAATAAACAAATAATGTGTGTGTAGGTAGCATTTAGTTACGTTTACAACTATTATATGTGTCTATATGTAAATATAGTCATAAAAGAAAAATAATGTCTTATCGTTATAATTAGGGGTCGTTCATTAAATATGTTACTTATGGTCATATAGCTTTTATTATGTGTGTCAAATTATTATGAATTGGCTTTAAGAATAAACAAATATTGTGTGTGTAGGTAGCATTTAGTTACATTTACAACTATTATATGTGTCTATATGTAAATATAGCCATAAAAAAAAATAATGTCGTCTTGAATAAGAGTTATAAGAAAGTACCAAATTGCCATTTTTGTCATCTATTCTTTTAATTGCACCAGATAATACACCATTAAAAATGAAAAGAATACAACTTATTTTAACAGAATATTATGATAAATAAATGAAGTGAATACAACATAACTTGTTTAACATTGCATAACGAAAGTACATTGCTATTACATGCAATTTATGTTATAACATGTGTAACAATATAACAGTAAAAAACCAAAAAAAAATCTTTAAGTTATAAGAATATTACACTAGAATAGTTTGATGGTATAATATGGTAAAAAGACATTAAGTAAAGTACAACGTCATTTTTTGTCATTTTCTTATTCTCCACATAACGATGTGCTCAAGTTTTGGCATTTCCCTTCTACAAACAAAAAATAAAGATCATTAAGTGTTAAAAGAAGGAGAAATATTATCGCAACAAATGTAATTCATGACATTAAGAAACATGTACCGTACGTATAAGAATACCATGGCAATCATTACGAAAATAATCATTTTCCTTTTGCAAGTCAAGTGTGTCTACACGTGGCAATATGTTATCATTATGAGGAACAATAGTACTAAATTCTTCATCTACATCTTCATATGTATGTTTGTAATTTTTGGGAGGTGTCTTGAACACAACAGACATTTTTTGATCGAGTGGGTCTGTCACGTAAAATACTTGTTGTGCTTGTGAGGCCAATATGAAGGGATCGCCTTTATGGCCTAATCTTTTTAGTTCAATTAGTGTGTACCCCAATTTATCCCCTTTTAACCCTTTTCTATTGTTGTGACATCCCAAAAATCACGGCCAGAAAAGACCGATTTTGTTTATGCTTTATAAAAATCAGAGTACTTCTTTTCATAAACATGTTGTGGAATTTGTTCCCAGAAAAATACGATAAATATGTTACCAAAACATTTTCGAAGAAACGTATTTTATTTATGTTAAAATGTTTGGGATGTCATCGTCAATACAGAAACATAAGCATAAACAGAACTTACATTTATTTATACTAGTGGTCTACATCTCTTTAATCTCTCAGTGTGACTTCATATCAATACCTGTGATGTAAATAAACTGAGTGGGTCAGGTTGGGAAACCTGGTGAGTACATAGGGATTTCAATCCCACAATGTTATACCATATATATAGTTTAAAACTCACAAAATATACAATTTCACCATATATATATATATATATATATATATATATATATATATATATATATATATATAAACAACTCTTATCTCACCCCGTCGATCCTCGCAACGAGGCTATCCATACTCTCGGACCTAAGATTAGTCGTTTTACCTACTCCATACTCCCGGATCAGAAATGAACGAATTTATCAAATCTATACTCTCGGACTAGGGACGGATGACTAATCCATACTCTCAGATTAATGATGAATGATTATGCCTAATCCATACTCTCGGACTAGGGACAATGACTAATCCATACTCTCGGATTAATGACGAATGATTATGCCTAATCCATACTCTCGGACTAGGGACAATGACTATGTCTAATCCATACTCCCGGATAAATGACATATACTAAATTCTATTCTCTGAGTTTAACTCACTTGTGCTCGTAAGAATATACTACCCAATATTCCTCATATTTAATTTAGGTCTACTCTTTATCCTAAATTATCAAATATAATCAGGTATGTTCTTTAACACGTATTTCAGACAACATCAATTAACTCGCACATAAACATATAATTAATACTTTAATCGATACTTGTATTAAAATCATGTTCATGAAAGGGACTATGCACTCACCTGAGTAGGTGATGACTCAGCACTCGGACAGCACTTCGATACTCTCAAAACGATATTCCTTCAATAAAACCTAGTACCAATACCACTAGGGTTTAGTCTAACGATAACCGCGACAAATTAATTAGTCTGACTATTATTAAGCGTTAATAACGCTCAATACAACTCATAATAATAGCCCAAATAATTATTTTAAGGACCTAATAACATTCCTATAATTATTTGAAAGATATATTAAAAACTGCGTAAGCGTAGCACACTTACAGTGAATTTTATCGAAAACCGGAACTTCATTGGAGCAGCGTTTCGAAACCGAAAGGCTCTTGTTCTCGGGACTCCGGAAGCATCGGGGCTTCTCTCGGGAGCTAAGGGGTTTAACTAGGGCTTAGGGGGGGGGTTTGGGGTTGTAGAGAGAGAAAGAAATTAGAGAGAGAGTGAAGAAATGGTGTGAAAATGGAGGCAGCCCTCGGTTTCCTTTTATAGGCGAGGCCTCAGACGTACGCTGGGCGTAGTCCTCGGCTACGCTGGGCATAAGGTTCGCTCCGTATGACACGCGTCGCTTCGCTGGTGGTGTATCGTGGCCACTCCTCGGACCAAGTAGAAAGGGTACGCGCAGCGCTCCACCCTCGCACGCGGGGCGTACCTCGTACGTGAGGCGCTTCTTGCATACGCTGGGCGTCCGAAGGATAGGTGTCAGCATCCGAAGGCGAAGCGTGATCAACAAGCAGCGGCTAGGATCCGGACACGTCATCGATCGAATAACAGGCTTCGCAAATTTTACTCTCAACTTCTAAAAATCGTAACTTTCGCATACGGACTCCGTTTTTGACGTTCTTTATATCCACGTGAAGGTGGGAACGTACTCTACAACTTTCGTTTTGACTCTGTCGGCTAATTTTGATTCAATTTTAAATTTTATATTATTAACAGGCCGGGACATGATTGGTCCGTTAAATCCTCATAACTTCTTCATCCGACATCCGTTTTCGCCCATCTTTTTCTCGTTACGCTACTCTTAATGGGATCTTTGAATCTCATTCAGGTCGTGTTGGCTAAAAATCATTCGATCTAATATTCGAATTTCGAGCTGTACACTGCTAATCCGAAACTTCGAAAAATCATAACTTCTTCATACAAAGTCAGATTTGGGCGTTCTTTTTATCGATGTTCTTAGTTTGACATATTCTACGACTTTCGTTTAGATTGCTAAGGCTAAATCTCGCTCTATCGTAAATTCACTATTTACGTTTCCCGGTGCCGTGTCGGTTCCGTCGCGAAACTTCGACGGGTCATAACTTCTTCTTTATAACTCGGATTTCGGCGTTCTTTATATGTACGGAAACCTTGTGACATATTATACAACTTGGTTAAGATTATTTATTATAAATAACCTTTTGTCGAAAAGTCATTTTCGACCCCTATTGCCTCTAAATTGATTAGCCCGGATCTACGGGTGTTACAATTGTCAACCCAGTCACACATGAAAATTGGAATTCTTTTAAAATGATAATATAGTACCCATATCTCTTGTAAAACACCATAATAAGTGTTTTTGGCATATGTTACAACTTCTTTACTGATGTGTGTGTTAGTTACAACAACACTAACCCCACTGTTTTGGTAAACTTTACCTTCACGAGCTTTTGTACAAAAAGTATATCCATTAATAGCATATACATCGTATTTAATAATGTTCTTATTGGGTCCATGTGAAATCCATCTCATTGTCTCTGTTATAGTTTCTCTATAGGCCCCTAACTCTCTCTACCTGAATTGTAATTAGATTATGAATTTAAGAAATCAAGATAAAAATAACAAAGAACACAACATATTTGAAAAGAATATACCTCCTTTCGTAACCAATGACCAAATGTTTTACTATGCTCTTGTTCTAGATGTGCCTTTCGTTTAGTAGGGTGTATATGTTCCAAAATTTCCATGTGTCGTTTGTCAATACGTTAATGTTAATATTATTATAAAAAAACATACATGTAAAAAACCTTACTTGATATATGGGAGTACTTCAGATGTATTTTGCAATACAAAGAAATGTGCTTTGCTGAATAGTTCTGCAGAAACTTCTACCGATTTAGCAGCTGATACAGGAGTACCGTCCGTAATAGAACTACTATCTACACCTTTATGAATTAAACAATTGTTATGATTGCCAGGTGGAATACCAACATTATCCATCCTTTTAAGGAGTTGACTAAAAAACTCAATTGTCTCTTCTGCAACATTCTCTTCAGCAATGCATCCTTCTGGTCTATTTTTGTTTCGCACGTGCCCCTTAATAACCTTCATATACCTTTCGAATGGGTACATCCATCTAAAGAATATTGGACTGCATAATTTTACTTCCCTAGTGAGATGAACGGTTCAATGAATCATCACATCAAAAAATGATGGTGGAAAGTGTTTCTCAAGAAGACATAAGGTTACACATAACTCCTCTTGCAACTTATCGAGCTCATCCACTATGATTTCTTTGCTACATATTGATTTGAAAAAGAAACAAAACCTTGTAATAGAAACCCTGGTGGGTGGATGCATAATAGATCGAATTGCTATGGGCAAAAATTGTTGCATGAGCATGTGATAGTCATGTGATTTTAGTCCGATCAACTTCCTATCCTTTAGACTCACCAAACTAGAAAAATTAGAACAATACCCTTGAGGAACCCTTAAGTTGTATAAAGTCTCATAGAATTTGTCTTTTTCCTCTTTTTTCAATGTACAACCTGCTACGGGAAGTGTTGTGTTGTTCCCTTCTATCTGAGGATGCAGCTCTGGTTTCAAACCATAATGAACCAAATGCAATCGAGCTTTATAACCATCTTTTGTCTTCCCGGGAACGTTCAAAACAGTTCCTGGTAAACTCTCACCCACATTCTTTTCCACATGCATAAAATCTATACAATGTGGAACCAAATTGTCGGGCCAATACCTTAGTTTTCTATACCATATATTGAATTTCTTCTAGTATGTATTATTTTGCTGGCCCACATCTAAAGTACCAAGTTGGTGTGATTTTCTCTTTTTTCTTATTCATCTTCCCACCTCTTCCACTTGTTTCTTGTTGGATTTCTGCCTCCTTGCCCTTATTAACCTTTCCCCATTTATTAATTATAAATTTTACCCTGTTATATATTTCCTCCCCATTCATAGGTTCTGGAGAGGGTGAGAACTCTTGTTGTCCATTGAATGCCTTCTTTTGTTTTCTGAACGGGTGATCATAAGGTAGAAATCTTCTATGACCAACATAACTCTACTTATTCGATTCAGGGAGTCTAATGCAGTGTGTCTCTTCACCACACACAACACAACCTTGAAAACCACTGTATGGGCAACCACTTAATGTACCTAAAGCAGGATAATCATTAATAGTCCACAACACAACTGTGCGTAGTTTAAAATGCTCTTGTGCATATGCATCGTATGTTTCAACTCCAAAATCAAATAATAATTGCAGATAATCAATATAAGTTGCTAGGAACACATCAATATCGTTTCATGGTGTTCCCGAAATCAATAACGAAAGCATGATGAACTTTCTCTTCATACACAACCATGGTGGAAGGTTGTAAATGACAGTTAAAACAGGCCAAACACTATGAATCCTATTTCATCTGTTCACATCAACCCCGTCTGTCAAAATGCCTAGTCGCAGATTCCTTGGTTCGCTAGCAAAATCAGGATATTTGTCATCAATGGCAGCCCATGCTGGTGAATCAGCTGGGTGACTTAGAACTCCAACATCCACCAATTCTTTCTGTTGCGTGCCATGTTAAATCTTTTGCAGTTGTCTTAGACTAGAAAAGACGCTTGAAGCACAGAATAATTGGAAAGTACCACAAACATTTTGCAGGAATATTGCTGTAAATTTTATTTTTTTGTTCATCAACCTTCCATCTTGATTTACCACAAGTAGGACATGCTACCAAATCTGTGTATTCTTTTTTGTAAAGTATACAATTGTTGACACAGGCATGTATCTTAGTATACCCTGAACTCATTGCCTTAAATGCTTTTTTTGCCTCATATGTACTACTGTACATTTCGTTTCCTTCTGGTAACATTTTTTTTTTTATCAAAACTAATAATTCTGTAAAGCACTTATCTGATACTCCATACTTACTCTTCAAGTTGAGTAGTTGAATGATTGCAGATAACTTTGTGAAATTAAGACACCCTGTGAATGGGGGCTTCTCTGCATCCTCTATCAGTTCTCTAAACTTATCAGGGTTCCCAATAAAAATTTCTTCTACAGCTTCAACCATCTCTAGAGTTTCTGCAACATCTGTTGGCATTTCTGTGTTCATGTTCGTGGAATCTACAACGTTTGACGTATCCATGTCAAAATTATGTTCATATACATAACTTCTTGGTGGTTCTTCTGTTTCTCCATGCTTATTCCAATTTGTGTATGTTTGATCAATTCCATTACTGAATAGATGATCATCTACCACATCCACCGAATGACATATGTGGTTTACACACTTAACACATGGACAGGGAATTCTTATCTTTTTTTTGGTATCTGCAGGATCCATATGTTTAGAAATCTTGTAATTGCGCATTGCATATTTGATAAATTCTGCAACACCGTTTACATAGGTTTCTGGTGTTCTGTATGCTCCCATCCAAGACTTATCCATATTCAGCTTACAACAGCGTCA
Source organism: Lactuca saligna (assembly GCF_052625555.1). Classification (NCBI taxonomy): domain Eukaryota; kingdom Viridiplantae; phylum Streptophyta; class Magnoliopsida; order Asterales; family Asteraceae; genus Lactuca; species Lactuca saligna. Next base: position 63,787,980 of record NC_136425.1, read on the forward strand.
ACAAGCAGTATACGTTTCCTATTTATTGACCCATTTTAACAAACGATTGGTGTGCATAAACAAAATGGATCACATTACTAATAAATCCAATCTCTTGAAAGAAAAATACTTGTAATTTATTATATTAATTAAATGTAGTATTTGTACTGTATGAATTTGATTTTGACGCATCAATTTTTGGTTGAAGAAAAAACGTAGTTGCAGTGCCTTTGTAGTTATCAACGATTGAATCAATAGGAATTCATATTGTCTAATTTGGTATATTTACGCAATGAGTCTGGATGATCAGGGGCAAGTGGAGAATTGATAAAAAAGTCAATGATCAGGGACATATCGAGACATTAAGAACAAAAAAAAATGTTGGTAATTGGTTTCGAACCCATGACACTCCAAAATATACTAATAACTACATTGACACTTACCAAGTGGAGTATCTGGTTGTTTGCAAATAATTGCTTTACCAAATAAACAAAAACATTAACAAAAATAGAAAGGAATCTAGTAAAACCTATCTAATACAAACACAGTTAGCAGGAAATAATATAATTTTGTTTGTTTTATCATAATAACAATTAATGGTAAGTAATTACCATTTTGCCCATAAGACAATTACATTAAAAACATCATCAAATCTGGATATATAATATATAAATGACTGTTATACCCTTGCTAACACAATCTTAATTGACATATAAAACATATAATATATAAATGACTGTTATACCCCTGTGTTAGCATAAACATAGGTTATAACTAAGGGCGCGTTTGTTTCGTATCATTCCAATGGAATTAATGGGAATTGGAAACTAAATTCCGGTAGAAAACGCGTTTGGATAACAAAATAAGAAGAATTAGATTTCCATAATAATGATTCAATTCCATATTTGAAAGATTTATAATTCTTTCACAGTTAAACAAGAATCTACATTCAATTCATTATCTTTGTTTTAAATTACACAACTATCCTCCAATTGTCCATGCGTGAAATAAGAAAAAAATCATTTACGTGATTTTCAAATCACTTCTATGATTACATTCTCTTCTCGGTTATATATATTTGCAACCAATATTTTCCAAACAATTCCATCTATTTGTCATTGTTGCTGTGCTAACGTATCTCCTCTGGTTCGTGATTCCTGTATCGTCTTCATTCACAAGTAAGACCTCAAATCCTGCTAATTTCTGCAATCAATTGTGTTTTATTTTTGTTTTTATATATTTTCGTTTGTTTTTTCATCTTTTTGTGATAAACAGTTACATAATATAGTCACATTTGTGTTACTGTACTTCATCTCTACTTCATCATCTCTACTTCATCTCTGGTTGTATTTCATCTTGCTTTTTTTTTGGATAAAGAATCAATATTCTCTTTACATGTATACGTATAAATTTTCTGGTTTGGATTTCCTATTGGAGATGTGCAATCAATCGTTTTATAATTATGCACACCAAGTGTTTGTGTTTTTGCCTCTGTAGTATTTTCTTTATTTGCCAACGTAATTTTTTTTCTTTTCTTTTTATGTTCACTCATTTTACCACTAGTGTTTGTTTTAATTGAGAAGATAAGATTAAATCCCATAAATTACTAAAAGCCATAATTGATAACTAATAATGACAAAACGAAGTTAACATATTGTAATTTTTTACTTTCATGTACATTTGTGCTTGATAAATTTGCTTTTCAAAACATCATTTAATTCGTTTTTATACTAATAGATTGTACTAACTCATTGAAATTACATTTGTTTCTTTATATTATTATATATAAACATCTTATTTAGTTAAACAATGTTTTTATAATTTGTATGTACTCAACAAAATACATGATATTCTAATCTATATTTTGTAGATGAGTTCAATAAAAAAAACATTGTAATTAAATAAAACTTCGTCATGTTTATTAAAACATGTAATAAGTTACAAAAAACCATTAAAGGGTATTTATGTCATATTACAAAATTATTTTCTAATTCCTTTGTGAACTTAGCAAACCAAACAGAAAACAGATTACATTCCATGCCAACCAAACACGATTCAACTTCTAGTAAATTCAGTTTCCAATTCCATCAGATTCCAATTCATTCGACCGATTCCATTCCTTTCAAAAAAATTCTGCGAACCAAACCTGCCATAAGTTTCAAAGTACATTGTCATCTTAATAAAAATTTATCTAAAACAGGGATAAATATGCAACACATGGTCATAACTAACATGTAAAATATAGAATGATAAGTAAGTACCATTTTGCCGATAAGACAATTACATTAAAAACATCATCAAATCTGGACATATAATATATAAATGACTGTTATACCCTTGCTAACACAATCTTAATTAACATATAAAACATATAATATACAAATGACTATTATACCCCTGTGTTAGCATAAACACAAGTTACAACTAAGTTTCAAAGTACATTGCCATCTTAATAAAAATTTATCTAAAACAGGGACAAATATGACTTAGTTACAAGTTATGCAAAACATGGATATAATTAACATATAAAATTATTATGATAACTAATTCTTATGTTGCCCCTAAGACATTTATATTGCAAACACCATCAAATTTGGGCATATAACATGTAATAGACTGTTATACCCCTGTGTTAGCAAACAACATTGCCTTTTTAACAACATAATATATCAAAACAGGGACATAATGTAAAACATCAAATGTAGACTTACTATATAATCAAAACAATATGACCTATAGACATAATATATAACAATTCATTAAATAAAAGAGTTTCATATTAAGTACAAAAGTATAGTATCATATTCACTCTATGTTAATCACAAAAAAGATTACAACATAGTTCACCTAGGTTATGTTTTTCCATCACTACAAGAAAAAGACCCTTTTACGACGCGCAAACAACGACACTCGGAGATATAAGTTACGCAAAAGAGAGTAACGTTAAATAAGTGTCATCTCTTCAAAAAATTTAAGGATTTAGGTCGCGCATTATTGCGTGCCCTTAAATTAGTGTCTAATGTAAAAAAATAAAAAACACGGAGGGCACTTTAGCTAAAAGGTGCGCCGTCTATGAATGTCGTTTTATATTTTTTTAAGAAACGCGCTTCTCACTTCTCCTTAGAGGGAAAATGAAATCCCCAAATTTTTTAAACCCCCGCCTTCTTCTCCCTCGTCTCCACCCTCACCCACATCCATTGCCTCCAATCCTCGTTGCCTCTTCTAGTCTCAAACCCGATCCTCGCGTTAAATGGTTCAGTGACTGCAACTCCTTTCGATTGTAGCGCTGATCGACAACTACGACTCATCAACCGTCAATCGAAGCTACCTGTTGAACAACCCCTAATCAAAACCTCAACCTTCTCGTCTCTCCTTCCCCTAAAATTTTGAACATCCGCCTTCCTCTTCCTCTGTACTCTCTACACCCGCCATATCGATTTCATTCTCTCCCTTCCTTCTCTCTACAAACCCCTTCCTCTACGATCGAATTTCACTCCTTCTCTATGCAAACCCTAATCAGACATAACGCATTTGCAATGGTAATATCTTCTTTCACAAAATAGACGATTGACCGAAGAACTAGGGCTTTTGATGAATCATGCATTACCAACAATGATAGCTACCCATCATAATTTGTGTTTTCTCTCGGACTCCACCATTCCAACATCGCACCACAACAACGATTCCAGCCACGAATCAACAGTTTTGAGTTTTCTGGCTTCAATTTTGAAGGTACGTAGACATGATTTTAAAGTTCTGAACTTTTTTCTTTCCTATGCTACCACTTCCCCCCTTTCCTTTTTATTTCACTCTCCTTGTAATTACCACTAAATTGAGATAGAGAGTCGGTCTATCGATTAATCAACCATGGTGGATGATTTGGTGTAACTATCACCTGTTATATTTTTTTGAATTTTTTTGTTCGAACAATGCATGCCAACTGTTCGTTGAATTGCTCAAACGAAACTTCCATCACAAAAAATGAACCGATGGTCTACTTTTTTGTCCAGATTGCCCAGAGAGTGAAATATTAGCCGTCGGGATGGCACCTTATGCTCATCTGGTGGTTTATAAAGTATGTTTTGGTCTAGATTGGCCAGAGAGTGACATCTTAACCGGGCTTGATGTTGCAGTAGCTGATGGAGCTGATGTGATATCAATTTCTATTGGAGAAGAAAACATGCCTTTTTTTCAAGACAACATTGCAATAGCCTCATTTGCAGCTATCCAAAAAGGAATATTTGTGAGTTGTGCAACAGGGAACTCAGGTCCGTTCAATGGCACTGCAACAAATATAGCTCCATGGGTTCTAACAATTGGTGCTAGCACAACTGACAGAAAAATCAAAGCCACAAAAAAACTAGGAAATAATAAGGAATTTGATGGTGAATCTTTATTTCAGCCAAAAGGCTCCCCTTCTTCTACACTTTTACCACTTGTGTATGCTGGTTCTAATGAGTAGTTAGTATGATTTGAATTGAACCTCCTTCTTCCAATCGACTGGGCGTGTGATCAAAAAGTTTCGAGGTCACGACAGTGAGGTGTGTAATTTCCCTAACAAACCTATTTATCAATCACATAACACATATTTATAATTTCACAATCATAACACCATTTTTGTGCAGGTGAATGCAGTAAAGTTCAATGAATATTCATCTGTTGTTGTATCAGCAGGGTATGATCGTTCCTTACGTTCCTGGGACTGTAGATCTCACAGCACTGAGCCAATTCGGGTTTAGCTTTCTTTCCCTTTCCCTTTCCCTTTTCTACATCTACGTTTGTACTAAGTTTTTTTATATATATTTATATTATCAAAAGCTGATGATAGTTTTAATTGATTCACAGATCATTGACACCTTTCTAGACAACGTTATGTCTATCTATTTAACAAAAACTGAGATTATTGCTGGAAGTGTTGACGGAACTGTACGGACATTTGACATCCGGAATGATGGAACTGTATCTCTCTATCAAATGATGGTAACTGTGTATTAGCTTGGAGCACAAGAGCATTGAATATTGATGTGACCACCATGCAGTTTGAAAGGAGTAGAAAGAGGGGCATAACAGTCTTTTCAGATTATGCTTGGAGTAGTGGAGATCATGTTGATGTTTGGGTACAAGATAGGTAACCATTTAACTCAACTCATTACATTTTCAATCGTTAATACTTATTAATCATCACAAACTCTATTTTTTTACTGTTTTTTGTAGCTGGCATGAAGCAATTGTTATGGACACAAATAAGATTGATTTGACTTCTTTAACTGTCCAGTTTCCTGGTAGGTATTGTTATCTGACTTTTCCTTCAAAATTTATAAATTGTGTTGAGTTTTTACCTTTTTTCCCTTTCCAGCTCAATCAAAGGCATCAATTGTTAGGTCATGGCATGTGAGGCCAACTCTTGTCTGGAAGGATGACAAGTAGATTGAGTGGTCTAGTTTGAAAGGACTCCATTCTTCTGAGGTTAGCTACTATCTCTTTTCCCCATTAATTTGGTTTCTTAATTTTTTTTATATAAAATATGTATATATATTCCTAAAGGCTAAATCCAATCCTCTCCAATCTACTAGAAAACCACCAATTCCAACGATTGTCAAAACTTTAGCTCAAAAGGACAAATAAAAACCCTCTCTTAGTGATAAAAATGTCAAGGATTCTTCTGTTAGTGCTGATGAAAACATGCCAGGTCAGCAGCAAAAGGATATGGGGTTTGGTTCTTCTTTTCCCCATTTATTTGGTTTCAATTTATGTTCACAAGTTTAATAAATTCTCTAGATTTAAAAAGAAGTATTGCTATTTAGTGTGCCCTTTAACTGACCTATTACTATTGTAGATTGAGGAAGTAAGTCATTCAGTGATTCAAAATATGGAAAACATGTCTAAATTGCTTTACTACTTTTTTCAAGTTTCTTTTCTTCATATCATGTCATCTCTTCTATTTGTTTCAGTCTTTTACCACTTTATATTCCTGTCATATTCAGTCTTTTAACATCCAATTATCATCTTTGAGTATTGGGTTTTCTTTCTTTTTTGCTGCTGTGTTACCCTGCGTTAGGCTTTATAAAATGAATTTCTTTGCTGAAAATTGTTTATAATTTTTGTTAGAGCTTCTTTGGGCAGTTGGAGAAGGACATCTTATCTTTAGGTACTACATAAAATGGTGTTTTTATCTCTGATGATTCCCCTAACTTTTTGTTGTTTGATGATTTTATGGACCCAAATAGAGAAGAAAAAAGGTACATTTTTTTTTTATTTTTCCACATTTACCCTCCATGATCAATGAAACTAACATCATCCAATATCTATACGTAACTTCATTATCTGGAAATAGTAAGACCACATCAATTACTGGATCAAATGGTGTGTACTGCTTTCAGAGTTGCAGCTGACACTCTTAACCAGACTAGCTTATGAAAATAAAAATCGACCAATTATACTTCACCGTTGTTTCTGCATTGAAGCCTTTGCAAGGTATGTGTAATGTCTTATTTACAATTTTTTGACACAAGGGTAAAGTAGTCATTTTTTTAATCTGACTTATTGCATTGGCAACAAACAAGCTACCGGGTGATATGGAAATAATCCAAGATGTAAAACGGATTTGTGTTATATTCGAACACGTGGAGAAGCTGCTAACACTTGGCAGTGGCAGTGGGAAAAATAAATTGGAAGCAAGCATACTAGATCAGCATCAGGATCTGAGGAAGGCATCATGATATTAACTTCAGTTGCTTTAGTAGTTGTTATAGAAGTTTTGCCTTTTCTATTCAAAATTATAACTTAAAAACACCACGTGTTCCCTGTTTTCTAGCTTGTATTACTGTTGTTGGCTTCCAAATGAGGCCTTAATTGTCATAAACATTCTACTGTTAGATTTGGCCCTAATTTCTTTAATAGTCAACGATAGTGGGGTAGCATATTGAACTATTTGCTTAAAAAAGACATTATATCTTGTCCAATTTATATTTGAATTCAAGTTATGCATAATGTCAATATTGTTGGATTAATAAATACATTATACCTAAAGAATAAAGATTGTATGATGAAAGAAAGATTGTAAATTACCAACTATTGGTTTATCATTTGCTGAGTTAACCTACATTTTTTTTTCTGTAGTTTTATCTTGTTTCTGATATAGCCGTGAAAGAACTCATTGCAGTTGCCACCAACAGAGAAGGTAAGCTATAATATGCCAAAGTTGAATTACTTTTTAAGAAATAGCAACCTACTTTTAGTTATTTGTTTATTATATCAAGATACAACATCAGATTCAAAAAGTGTTGTAGAGCTAACAAATGGTTCTTCAGGTATGCAATACTCTAGGCATAATTATAATATAAAATTATAAAAAATTTAATTTTTTGATATATATTTTTTATTTTGTTTTGCAGAGGATACTAAAGAGCAAATCTTGCAAAGGATATTTTTTGTTTTGTTTTGCAGAGGATACCCCTCACATTTTCCCAAATTACCCCTTCCTTTACAATGTTTTTTTTGTTTATGTGTATTTTGTGCATCAGGTAAAGTTGGTGGAAGAAAGGAATATGAAGCCACTTGATTCAAATCTTGCAGCATTAGTCTTAAAGAATTATGAAAGGCAAGATGCAACTTTACTTAGTTGGAATTTGATGTAGAGAGTAGATTAGATGCAAATTTAGATATTGTAAAAAATAGAATTGTATGACATTAAATTTTATGCAATGGATTGTATTTTTTGTATATGATATTTTATTTCTATTATGAGACATTAAATGCAAATTTAATTTAAAAATTAATAAATATATAAATATTTTTTTTAGAACATTTAAAATTATGATACGCAAAAATGTGTGTCATCTTCATTTATGACATGGCCTTTCTTGACAGGGGCTTCCTTGATACGCATTGCGTGTCATAAACACGCGCGTCGTAAGGTTACGACACGCAAATGCGTGTCGTCTACCTTTATGACAGGGCCTTCCTTGATACGCAATGCGTGTCATAACCGCGCGTCGTAAATGCGCGTCATAAATGCGCGTCGTAAATGCGCGTCATCTATAGACGACGCGCAAAAGCGCGTCGTCTCTCTTTATGACAGGGCCTTCCTTGACCGCATTTGCGCGTCGTCTGAGCGTTTTACGACGTGCAATGAGCGTCGTAAAAGGCCTTTTTTCTAGTAGTGCATGCTGTGGCATTTTCTTTAGCCATGTCCGTAGCATCCTTCATTTTTTCTCTTGGAATTGTCATGTTTAGCATATGTTGGATGTATGCTATTCCATCATCAAACCAAGCCGTTGGATGTTCTATTACAAACATGTGAATAAGCTTCTCAACACGTTTGGCTGGAGAGTTCATCAAAAAGTGTGGGAAATTGTTTGGAACAAACACAGGCCTATGTTTAACATAGAGATGTTCATTCTCTTTGAATTTGTGGGCCCTAACTAACGTCTTGAATGGTTCTAAACATTCATCATTTAGTATTGGAACCGTTGACAACCTAGTGTGTTCTCCGATGGGCATATGATACCAGTTCCCCAAACTGGTATACCCAAGGCTTCTAGAAAAACACCCAAGCAACTCCATGTCTAACAAATCGATGTTCACATGAGAAATGAAGTGAACCTTGGTCTGTTGATATGCCTTGCCTGGGTAGTCTGTAAAGAACTCACCATGGACAACGCGAATGGTGAAACTTTTGTCGTTTGCCTTCCCGTATTCAACCACTGGTTTGTTTTTTTGTGGTTCTGTGCTTACACTCCAGAGATTGAAGTTCGGATGGGCCTACAGATCAGCATTCATCTTCTTTTATGAAAATCAACGTATTTTTTTCAAAGAGGAAGAAGGAGTAATCTAAGTTATCGTAACCTAATGAATATGTGAGAACGACAAAATTGACATAAGCGAACGATTTATAAGGATCATTAGTCGGAGGTGAAGCGACATCGACTGAGGCCATCACTTCTCCAATTAATTGCAGTCTACAAAGGTGGATTTAGAATGACGGTTAATCGGCTACAATAATGATTACACATTTTTGTATTACACATTAATATATCTAGTATTTACATTAATGTGTATTATATTTATGTAAAAAATTATATACAATATTAATTAAATATAATATCCAAACTAGCGTTGTTTTTTTTTATCAAACAAAATAATAAATTTATATATAAATTTTTAATTAATATGTAAAATTAATTTTTTTACCTCATTTGGTCATGTCCATAGTGTTGGTTGTGGGTTTGGACCTCATTTGGTCATGTCCATAGTGTTGGTTGTGGGTTTGGACCTCATTGGGTCATGCATGTGTGTTGGTTCTAGGTTTGGACATCGTTTGGTCATGTCCATAGCGTTGGTTGTGGGTTTGGACCTTATTTCGTCATGTATGGGTGTTGGTTGTGGGTTTGGACCTCATTGGGTCATGCATGGGTGTTGGTTGTGGGTTGGGACCACATTTGGTCATGTCCATAGTGTTGGTTTTGGGTTTGGACCTCATTTGGTCATGTCCATAGTGTTGGTTGTGGGTTTGGACCTCATTTGGTCATGCATGGGTGTTGGTTGTGGGTTTGGACCTCATTTGGTCATGCATGGGTGTTGGTTGTGGGTTTGGACCTCATTTGGTCATGTATGGGTGTTGGTTGTGGGTTTGGACCTTATTTGGTCATGTATGGGTGTTGGTTGTGGGTTTGGACCTCATTTGGTCATGCATGGGTGTTGGTTGTGGGTTTGGACGTCATTTGGTCATGTATGGGTGTTGTTTGTGGGTTTGGACCTCATTTGGTCATGCATGGATTTTGGTTGTAGGTTTGGACCTCATTTTGTAACGACCAAAATTTTCAACAAAATTTAACTTTTCAAAAACAACCCATTTTAATCACATTATTACAAAAAGGTTTTCAATACATTTATTATCAGAGTATTCCCAGAAACATAACATGAAACATAAACACGAGGAGCAGTACGATCACGCCTTCGCCTTGCCACGGTCTCCTGAAGAACCTGAAAACATTAAACCACAACTGTAAGCCCGAAAGCTTAGTGAGATACCCCCAAAATAACAAATACAGATAACATACACATATAACATGTCATATCATAACCGATCACAGAACAGCCATGCATATCAGGTCTACTGTGTAACTGGTTCGCCGCATCAGGCCTTCAGTCCAACGGGTCCACCCTCCGAGTCTAGTCATGTCCCTCGAGTCTGCAGTGTGGTTGGTCCGCCTGCACCGAGCCTTTAATCCACCTGGTCCACTCTCTGAGTCTACAGTATGACTGGTCCACCCGCATCGGGCCTTCAGTTGGCCTGGTCCACTCTCCGAGCCTCGACACGTCTGGTCCGCCCTCGTGGGGCCTACAACCTATCCGGACCGCTTGCTGGGCCTTCGGAACAACCGGTCCGCCCTGGGTATCTTGGCCTACAACACAAAGCAGGACCCGCCTCAACCCAACTCCAGTCCAAACAACCATGTGCACACAAACATACAATCATATATAACAGTTCACAATCAACAAGACGGTCAAACAAATCACATAACATATCATCATCCTAACCAGGATACCGACATAACCGGTCACTAGCATATACCATCCTAACTACCAGGATGCAAACATATCAAGACAACAGCATAACAACAAATACCCGAATCTCAATCCAATAAAGGGCCGGCCTTGGTGCCTTAGACCCTGTTGATATAGTGAGGATAACTCACCTCGCGATTGCCGATACTCTGAACTGAAGAAGCAGACTCTCGAATCACCAACTCACCGCAAATCCCGAACTAGCCCACATAGCACAAATACACATTAGGCCAAGCATACATCCACTTATCGGGCCAAGGCCAAAGTCCAAATCTTATACAAAGTCCAATATTGGCCCAATTTACCAAATTGGGCCCACCTCACCAAATGGGCCTAGATCCAAGGTCCATAACAATAATTAGGCCCAAAATACTCTATCCATAATTTCCAGACATGGCCCATAAACCAACAACCCACAACCGGCCCAAACTTTAAGGCCCAACATTAAAGTCCAATAAGGGGGAGTACGCTGGGCGTACCCTCCTTGGTACGCGGGGCGTACACGTTGAATCACAGATGAGGATCGGGGCATTAGCCCGCTACGCGGGGCGTACTCATAGGTTACGCGGGGTGTAACCTCACTGCTCAAAATCATCACTTAACGACTTAATGGTTTAAGCTCTTAAGACCAAACTTTGGATTCTTAGGCCAAATATGATTAGAATTCATAAAGTCTCAAACTTTATCACTTGGGACGTCCATAAAGCTCTTAATCCAAGGTATTAACCCATTAAGACCTACATAACTCACACATGGAACAACCACAACCCTTGGGACCTCATTTTTCTCACTCAAGACCTCTCCAAAGGTCTGAAAGGACAGATAATCTCGGCCAACACAAAGCATGAATCAAGATGAGGACTTTTGGGACAAGAAAGATGCTACAACTTCACAACACTTAGATCTATGCAAAATAATTGGCAAGCAAGAAGCTTTATACCTCAAATAAGCTCCCAAGGATTATATCTCTCTAGATCTACAAGCTCCAATCGTTCCTTTCCTTCTTTGACAACTTCTCCTTTCTTCTTCTAGCTTCTCTTTTGCCAAAATGAGCTTTCCAAGGCCAAACACACCCAACAATGGAGGGAATATGGGTTTCTAGGGTTCCTGAGGTTAAGGGTGAGCTTATGGAGGCTAGGGTATAAACCAACATGTTCCTTATATAGTTGCTAACCCTAAAATTAGGGTTTGGGGTTTCTGAGAGTACGCTGGGTGTACTCACCTAGCCACCCTGCATTTTTCCTCTACTACGCTGGGCGTACGTCCAGCTTACGCTGGGCGTACCCAGCCAAACTTCAAAACACATGCATGGCTTGCATGGAACCCCTTTTTCCACTTTTCCATTAAGAGCTATAATCAATTATCATCTTCAAAATGCCGCAACCCCTCTACTCTAAACCCGCTCCCAATAGACTTGACATTCACACGAGGGTGGCGAGAAGCCCTATGCTTCTAACAACACACACCAGCCCGAAACCTTCTCGGATAAAACCCATTTCCCGCAAAAGGACCAGAATTACCCTTCCTCTTAAATCTCAGGGACTCATAACTAAATACTTTAAGAACGGGGTGTTACAGTTCTCCTCCACTTAAATTAGGCTTCGTCCTCGAAGCCTGCGACAACTCTACTTCAGAACTACCCCCGCAACGCACCACCTGGCGTTCACCGGACCAGGTTCCTCAAGACTCGACCATCGAAATCCAAAGTCCAACTTTACTTTTCTTGCTGACAGGATGTCACATGCTTCAGCCTCAGAGCAACTCTCACATGTTCTCCACCGCAATCTCATAACCACACTGAACTGGCCCTGATGTCCTCGGGTTAGGAAAAACCCGATACACTGATGACACTTCCAAACATCCTTCAGGATGAATTTCCACAACATAAAACAAGGTCTAACTGGAATCCGAGATTCCATCCATGCATTCGTACCGAGCGTCAGCAACCATCCAACCCCGATGTGACTCTGTACAACTACTGCAATCACGCTGCTCAATTACCATAATTGGACCACTCCAATCATAACCCTGCGCTGCTACTTTCACTTCCGTGAATTTACACTCCCTTATAGTATAACCACCATCCACGCAACACACATGTTCTGAATCTGCTCGCAAGGACTCTCGAGTCCATGCACCATCTCCACCAAACCAAGATCAATACCCGGGGCCAGACCTTCTAATGCTAACACATTATGACATACTCAACCCCTTTCCTCGAACCGGTCTAACAAAACCTGCAGAGTCTTCAGCATGACTGGTCCGCCTTACCAGGCCTTCAGCCACTCTGGACCACTCTCAAAACCTTCAGCCAATCTGGACCGCTCTCCAGGGCCTTCAGTCTGGCTGGATCGTCCTCCGAGCCTTCGGCCTGACTGGTACGCCTACCGGCCTTCAGTCTATCCGGATCGTTCAACTAGCATTCATCACTCCGAGTTATCACTCCAGGAAATCCTCCGATGCATACTGTTCTAGCCCTCTAGGGGTTCCGAACTCTATCTCCATCATACATATTCGATCCAGGCCTGATCCCAGGCCCTCCACAATCAATGCAATAGGTCTGTATCTCGCCCTGCACGCCTGCCACTTACTCATACCAGCCCGCTCTCGGCTGACAGAGACACTGCTGAATCCCATGCAGCTAAACGACCTCCCGAACTCGTCGATCTCCAGGAGAATTCTCCAATTCCCCCCCACTTAGAGCACTGAATATCAACCACCGGTCGCTATCACCGACCTCCTTAAACAACCTTGCACAAAACCCAACACTTACATGCAGACTGATTCCTACTAGCACGAGCAACCTCCACGAAAATCACATTTCCACATTGATCATCCCGCTCGAAAGAAACTCAATCTGCAGCTAACCACTCCTCAGAATGCACATGCTACCCAATATTCAAACCAGACGCTAGATTTCCACTAATAACCCTCATGAATGATAACCAACGAAAACCCAAACCCAAACACTAACCCATAACCATACCAAACCCTCAAGGAACAACGGATACCAAAACGAAAACCACACAACGAGACTAGCAGATAATAATACCCCACAATAATCACAAGATAAAAAGATATCAAGAAAGGAACATACCCGCAGCTGCATCCGGCACTGCTCTGACCTCCTCTGCTGAAAGCTGAAAAGCACGACCCTGAGCCCTTGGGGGCTCCGCTCCACTCTGACCTCCACCCGTGATCCTCAAAGTGGCCGATGCTAGAGCCTGCACCGGTCCTGCAGCAAGCTGTGGATAGTTGACCCTCAAGTGCCCAACCTGATGACAATGATAAAAGATCCTCAAATGCTGACCCGGGGCTTCTTGCCGACAATCCCGCGCATAGTGCCCCTACTTTCCGCACTTGCAACATGCACCACCGGACCTACAAACTCCGGTGTGACCCCTCCCGCACTTCCCACCAACGTGACTGCTCTGATCTCCCTCCCTGGAATCAACGGTCTTGGACCGCTTCGATGCCGGCTGCGACTGCACCGGAGCTTACCTCAGCTCACGCAACTGTAACTCAATCTCCAACTCCCGCCGCATGGAGGCCTCCTGCAACTCTAACAAGGTCTCGCACCTCTGCGTAGACACAAACTGTGTGATATCTCTCTTTATCATACTCAGATTTCGGGACATCTGAGCCTGCTCCGAAGCGAACTCAGGGCAAAACATCGCCCTCTCAGTAAACATCCTGGTGATCTCCGTCACCAACTCCGAATCCTGCTTCAGCTCAAGGAACTCCTGAGCCAATCTTTCCCTCTCAACCTGCGGAACATAATGAGTGCTGAACATCTCTCTAAACTGATCCCATGAAACCGCAGCCCTCTGCTCATCCGAATATGACCCCGTGGTCAATATCCACCAATCCTTTGCCCCGAGCCTTAACAGGTTCAGAGCACACCTCACCCTCTGATCAGCAGGGCATGAACACATGAAGAAACACCCCTCCACGTCCGATAACCATCTCATAGAAACGATCGGGTCCTGAACTCCATCAAAGGTGGGAGGCTTCGTATTATCGAAGTCCCGATACTGAAAACCTCAACCGGCTCCTCCACCTGCCGCTGATACAACCGCTGTAGCCGCTGCGGCAGCCGTCTTAATGAGAGCCGTATAGCGCTCATCAAAATACTCCACCATGGAGGTCTTGATCGACCCAAATAGTTCTGGCAGCTCGGCCCGGAACAACGCAGCAACCTCATCATGCAGGATCTCACGAATCCTCGTATCCAACTCGCATGTGCTCATCTGACCGATAACCTCGGGTGGTACTGACCCGCTTGGAACTCCCTCTCATGCTCTCGATCCTGACCCGGATCCACTCCCAGCATGCCTTGAAATCTCCATACTGAAAATAAACCACAAAATCTCAGACATTTCCCACTATCCTGGGAACCAACTCTCAACCCAAACCTAGAGTTCATGGTTTCCCTGATATGCGTATGGGTCCTGTGCTTTCAGTAGTACGGGCCTATACTACCTTCCACACCTACCCGTATTTGTATGAAGTACTACCACAACACCCTAGTAACAATATGCATAGGAAGCGCTCAATCCTCACTCCTAGAGGAACACTGGAAATCTCATACAAAAGGAAACCCTAGGCTAGTAGGCATCATAAAGCAGGCAACATTATCATGAAATCCTGAAGATCCCTAGCCTAGTACTAGCATGCTGTTCTATCAAAGCTCGAAAACAAATATCATGTATGGTATTTTGGGGTTACTTATTGGCTCCAGCTGATCGTACCTCCGCGTCCTCCTTTTACTTAATTTGAAAACCATTTTAAATTCTCTTTTAAAAACTCTCCTAGATTTGAGACTGGATACACACGAATGTTCCTCCAATTCACTCAAACCAAGGCTCTAATACCAACTTGTAACGACCAAAATTTTCTACAAAATTTAACTTTTCAAAAACAACCCATTTTAATCACATTATCACAAAAAGGTTTTCAATACATTTATTATTAGACTATTCCCAAAAACATAACATGAAACATAAACACGAGGAGCGGTACGATCACGCCTTCGCCTTGCTACGGTCTCCTGAAGAACCTGAAAACATTAAACCACAATTGTAAGCCCGAAAGCTTAGTGAGATACCCCCAAAATACCAAATACAGATAACATACACGTATAACATGTTATATCATAACCGATCATAGAACAACCATGCATATCAGGTCTACTATGTAACTGGTTCGCCGCATCGGGCCTTCAGTCCAACAGGTCCACCCTCCGAGTCTATTTATGTCCCTCGAGTCTGCAGTGTGGTTGCTCCACCCGCACCGGGCCTTTAACCCACCTGGTCCACTCTCTGAGTCTACAGTATGACTGGTCTGCCCGCATCGGGCCTTCAGTCGGCCTGGTCCACTCTTCGAGCCTCGACACGTCTGGTCCGCCCTCGTGGGGCCTACAGCCTATCCGGACCGCTTGCTAGGCCTTCAGAACAACCGGTCTGCCCTGGGTATCTTGGCCTACAACACAAAGCAAGACCCGCCTCAACCCAACTCCAGTCCAAACAACCATGTGCACATACACATACAATCATATAACAGTTCACAATCAACAAGTCGGTCAAACAGATCACATAACATATCATCATCCTAACTAGGATACCGACATAACCGATCACTAGAATATACCATCCTAACTACCAGGATGCAAACATATCAAAGCAATATCATAACAACAAATACCCGGATCTCAATCCGATAAAGGGCCAGCCTTGGTGCCTTAGACCCTGTTGATATAGTGAGGATAACTCACCTCGCGATTGCCGATACTCTGAACTGAAGAAGCAGACTCTCGAATCACCAACTCACCGCAAATCCGGAACTAGCCCACATAGCACAAATACACATTAGGCCAAGCATACATCCACTTATCGGGCCAAGGCCAAAGTCCAAATCTTATACAAAGTCCAATATTGGCCCAATTTACCAAATTGGGCCCACCTCATCAAATGGGCCTAGATCCAAGGTCCCTAACAATAATTAGGCCCAAAATACTCTATCCATAATTTCCAGACATGGCCCATAAACCAATAACCCACAACTGGCCCAAACTTTAAGGCCCAACATTAAAGTCCAATCAGGGGGAGTACGTTGGGCGTACCCTCCTTGGTACGCGGGGCGTACACGTTGAATCACAGATGAGGATCGGGGCATTGGCCCGCTACACGGGGCGTACTCACAGGTTACGCGGGGTGTAACCTCACTGCTCAAAATCATCACTTAACAGCTTAATGGTTTAAGCTCTTAAGCCCAAACTTTGGATCCTTAGGCCAAATATGATTAAAATTCATAAAGTCTCAAACTTTATCACTTGGGACGTCCATAAAGCTCTTAATCCAAGGTCTTAACCCATTAAGACCTACATAACTCACACATGGAACAACCACAACCCTTGGGACTTCATTTTTCTCACTCAAGACCTCTCCAAAGGTCTGAAAGGACAGATAATCTCGGCCAACACAAAGAATGAATCAAGATGAGGACTTTTGGGACAAGAAAGATGCTACAACTTCACAACACTTAGATCTATGCAAAATAATTGGCAAGCAAGAAGCTTTATACCTCAAATAAGCTCCCAAGGATTATATCTCTCTAGATCTACAAGCTCCAATCGTTCCTTTCCTTCTTTGACAACTTCTCCTTTCTTCTTCTAGCTTTTCTTTTGCCAAAATGAGCTTTCCAAGGCCAAACACACCCAACAATGGAGGGAATATGGGTTTCTAGGGTTCCTGAGGTTAAGGGTGACATTATAGAGGCTAGGGTATGAACCAACATGTTCCTTATATAGTGACTGATCCTAAAATTAGGGTTTGGGGTTTCTGAGAGTATGCTGGGCGTACTCACCTAGCCACCCCGCATTTTTCCTCTTCTACGCTGGGCGTACGTCCAGCTTACACTGGGCGTACCCAGCCAAACTTCAAAACACATGCATGGCTTGCATGGAACCCCTTTTTCCACTTTCCATTAAGAGCTATAATCAATTATCATCTTCAAAATGCCGCAACTCCTCTACTCTAAACCCTCTCCCAATAGACTTGACATTCACACGAGGGTGGCGAGAAGCCCTATGCTTCTAACAAAATACACCAGCCCGAAACCTTCTCGGATAAAACCCATTTCCCGCAAAAGGACTAGAATTACCCTTCCTCTTAAATCTCAGGGACTAATAACTAAATACATTAAGAACGGGGTGTTGCAAATTTGGTCATGTCCATAGTGTTGGTTGTGGGTTTGGACCTCATTTGGTCATGCATGTGTGTTGGTTGTGAGTTTGGACCTCATTTGGTCATGTTCATAGTGTTGGTTGTGGGTTTGGACCTCATTGGGTCATACATGGGTGTTGGTTGTGGGTTTGGACCTCATTTGGTCATGTCCATATCGTTGGTTGTGGGTTTGGACCTCATTTGGTCATGTATGGGTGTTGGTTGTGGGTTTGTACCTCATTGGGTCATGCATGGATGTTGGTGACCTCATTTGGTCATATATGGGTGTTGGTTGTGGGTTTGGACCTCATTTTGTCATGCATGGGTGTTGGCTGTGGGTTTGGACCTCATTTGGTCATGTCCATAGTGTTGGTTGTGGGTTTGGACCTCATTTGGTCATGTTCATAGTTTTGGTTGTATGTTTGGACCTCATTTGGTCATGTCCATAGAGTTGGTTGTCAGTTTGGACCTCATTGGGTCATGCATGGGTGTTGGTTGTGGGTTTGGACCTCATTTGGTCATGTCCATAGTGTTTGTTATGGGTTTAGACCTCATTTGGTCATGTCCATAGTGTTGGTTGTGGGTTTGGACCTCATTTGGTCATGCATGGGTGTTGGTTTTGGGTTTGGACCTCATTTGGTCATGTCCATAGTGTTGGTTGTAGGTTTGGACCTCATTTGGTCATGCATGGGTGTTGGTTGTGGGTTTGGACCTCATTTAGTCATGTCCATAGCGTTGGTTGTGCGTTTAGACCTCATTTGGTCATGTCCATAGTGTTGGTTGTGGGTTTGGACCTCATTTGGTCATGCATAGGTGTTGGTTTTGGGTTTGGACCTCATTTGGTCATGTCCATAGTGTTGGTTGTGGGTTTGGACATCATTTGGTAATGCATGGGTGTTGGTTGTGGGTTTGGACCTCATTTGGTCATGCATGGGTGTTGGTTGTGGGTTTGGACCTCATTTGGTCATGCATGGGTGTTGGTTGTGTGTTTGGACCTCATTTGGTCATGTATGGGTGTTGGTTGTGGGTTTGGACCTCATTTGTTCATGCATGGGTGTTGGTTGTGGGTTTGGACCTCATTTGGTCATGTCCATAGTGTTGGTTGTGGGTTTGGACCTCATTTGGTCATGCATGGGTGTTGGTTGTGGGTTTGGACCTCATTTGGTCATGTCCATAGTGTTGGTTGTGGGTTTGGACCTCATTGGGTCATGCATGGGTGTTGGTTGTGGGTTTGTGTAACATCCCGGAATAGCAAGAGTAGAGTTGAAGGACTAAAAATGTAAATTTTGAAGGAAAACTCGGCGAGTCCATGGATGGACTTGGCGAGTAGGGTCGCGACATGGTCGCGAGTCAAGTGGCCTACTCGGCGAGTCCAAAGATGGAATCGGCGAGTAGGTGCTGTGCGGAGAAAACCCTAAATCCGGGGAATGAGCCCTATTTTCTCACACCCCCAAACCAGAACGGCGGAAACATTCGGGGGCGGAGGACGTCATATTCAGTATCATAACAGTTCATAGAAAGGAAAGTACACACCACCATATACATTAAAGTTTCCAAAATGTTTACATAATTGTATTCGTTACATGTTTAAAAGTTAAATACATAAACATCTTTGAAAAGAAGTAATTAACGTCTGTATGTTAATCCCCAAAAGTTGATTTCCAAATCTGCTTAGCGGTTCCCTGAGAATAAAAGTTATTTCAGAGAAAAAGTGTCAATAATTAAGTTGGTGAGTTCATGAGTAGTGTTTTGAGAAATGTACGCCATTCGAAAGTTCGTGTATGTTTTCCAGAAAACGCAGTATTTCAAATGTAAAGAGTTGTGATTTGTTGTGTTGAAAGTGAATGTATTAGATCCAGAAAATCCCATATTTTCCCTAATGGTTGAGATATGAATTGTTGTGTTTTCCAAGAAAAACCCTTATTTTCTTCTAAAAGTATGAAATGCATATGAATGTTCGTGTTATAAGTTGTAAATAATTGCACCAGGAAATCCCTTATTTTCCTATTAGTTGTTTGGTTTGTATACAGGAAAAACCCTTATTTTCCTAACAAAACTGGCAGTCTCTAAGACCGAAAATCGCAAGAAACCGACGTTCTTAAAAGTTGTGTCATAGTTTTATATAATAAAGCTATACGAAGATCGCGTTTGTTAGATGAAGAATAGTTTTAATAGCTACTCGTTCATAAAAGCATAATACCATAATAATTGTATATCCGATGAGTTTTATAACCATACAAAACATAATATGCCTCTAGCGACGTTCTTCAGGCGTCGCAACGTTATGACAACTGTCACCCCAAAGGACGGACTGTAGCTAACAGTCAGGGCGCGGGATCATGACTTCCCGTATAGATCTATACACATTTGACACGTTCTTTGAACGGGAGACTCTGGTTATAGACAGGACTTGCAGCATTACTTTCTAATAAAGAAAAGTAACGTTTGAAGATATACACGTCTCATGGATTCTCAACTAAGTCTGTATTAAAATGATAGTGTTGTATGCAAAGTTTATCCTTTTTCACAATGTTTGACAAAACAAAATCATAAGTTTTTATAATGTATAAAACGACTTAACAATGAAAGGTACTTTGAAATCATTATATACTTTGTATAATGTCTAATGCACGCAAAGTATGACAAGAGTTTTCCATAATAGTAATGAGTTCCAAGTGATTTATTCGATAAAACAAGTGAAGTGAAACTTTATAAAATACAGGATAATAACCGTATGTTTACTTGTATCCCCCCCTACAAGAGTATAAAAGCATTTAAAATGTATTTAAAGTGTGTTTGAAAGGGGTATGAACTCACTTGATCGATTGAAGAAAGCGTGACGAAAACCGAGCAGAACTTCTACTCGAGAAAGCGGATCTCTCGAGATTCTCGGGAAATCTCGGGAGTTTTGGGAGTGTAAAACTTTCTTCCCACCTTGGATATGAAAACCGGGCCTTTGGGATGATTCTGAGGGTTGAAATGCAGAGCTTCGGTGCTCGAAAGGAAGGAAATTAGCAATTTTGGCCGGCATCCTCGCATCTCTATTTATAGGGGTCTGAGAGGTTGCATTACGCGGGGCGTACTAGAGTACGCGCTGCGTACTCATGTGTCATGCATGAGCGCATCCTCGGTCGAAACATTGGAGCGACGTGGACGAACCGGAGCCTAGCATCCGAGTACGCTGGGCGTACGACGGTACGCTGGGCGTACGATGGATCGGACCGCTGACTCGTACTTCGGATAATACCGAGTTTTAATTAATTAAATTTATATTTTAATTAATTAGCAAACTTCAAAAATTCACATCTTTCTCATACGAACTCCGTTTTCGAAGTTCTTTATATCCACGCGAAGGTGAGACTACGATCTACAACTTTCGTTTAGACTCCGTCGGCTAGTTTTGAATTTATTTTTAATATTATATTTTTAATAGGCCGGGACAGGAAAAGTCCGTTAAAGTTCCATAACTTTTCATCCGACGTTCGTTTTCGTCAGACTTTTTACCGTTGCGCTAGTATTGTTGAGCCCTTCGATTCTCATTTAGATTGTGTCGGCCAAAAGTCTCTCGATCTCTATTTCGAGTTTTTAGCTGACTAATGTTATATTTGTAACTTAGAAAAATCACAACTTCCTCATACGAAGTCAGATTTGGACTTTCTTTTTATGTACGTTTACAGTTTGATGATATCTAAAACTTTCATTTAGATACCTAAGGCAAAAAACTATTGTGTTGAAACTTCGCGTTTTACGTTTATCAGTATTGCCGATTTTGCCGATAATCTTCGGTTGGTCATAACTTCTTCGTTATAACTTGGATTTTAGGGTTCTTTATATGTATGAAAACCTTGACACGATTCCTACTACTTTATTTAACCCAAATAAGATTTTTGGAAAGTTAAATTTTGACCTAAATTTGACTTGCGCTCCATCATATTGCCTTGAAATATCGGGTTGTCACATCATCCCCCTGTTAGGGGGAATTTCGTCCCAAAATTGGAGTTTAAGCAGAATTGATACTACACTACGGATAGAAGTTTAATTTGATCTTTGCGTTCCTAAGTGAATTTAAATCCTCGCATGGCCTTCCAGTGAACCTTTCACTATCGGGGAACGACTTTGTTTCTTTCGTTTGCCTTACTGGTGTGATAACTCTTCTTGGTCGAATGTATGTTGGATGTTTTGTGGACTGTGAAATTAGTACACCTTGTACCCTACAAGTAGTGTCTCCAGATCTTCAGAGCGATTATCACTGCTCCTGACTCAAGATCATGTGTTGTATAGTTAACTTCCTGTGTCTTAAGCTGTCTTGAGGTATAGGCAGTGACCTTTCCTCTTGCATAAGAACACAACCTAGTCGTACTGATTATGAAGTCAAAACCTTGTGGTCGATTAGATGTCGTGAAGATCTAAAATAGGGTATGGTTACTCATGAATTAAGGGAAAAGGATAGGTACTTTTGTTCTATCTGTCTTCCTTGTCCCAATCGACAGAAAGGGCATGCGTTGGGCTTCTAAGTTTATTTGCATGGCAGCACGATCACTCGTAGTCTTGGGAAGTCTCCGTCTTGGAGTTCATAGTAGAATCCATACCAGGTTCATCAATCATAGTCTCGGGTATATGAGCTGTATATAAATAGGCTTGAAACTGTGGGTCTTTGGATTGAACTTGACGTACTACACGTGTGGTACTTCGGGGCGGTTTGTTGAATTTTTCTTCGGCAAGGATGGGAAACAATAAGTGCTCTATGCACGAGTACTTTGGTATTCTGGAATGACGGCTTTTGCTCGAAAGAAAATTTCGGAGGAAGAGATGTACGTATGAAGCTGTTTTTGTGAGGATCAAATTGAATCAAGTCATATGATAATGTCGGAATCATAAGGAAACTTAAAGAAATTAGATTTGAACGTAAGATGTTTACAGACAAAACACAACCGTGCAACCATCAACAGAGTTACAGCACTTTAGACTACTATAAGACTATTGTTGCGAATAAGGTATACTACAAAAGGTAAGTATACGCAGTACGAGCATCCCTATACCGACGGGATCCCGCAAAAGATAAGACTCTAGTTACACTAGTTTTAAACATGTTTTAAAAAGACATACATAATACTGACGATTGGAAGTGAACGTATACTATAGTAGGTTCTTTCGTTGTCTCTTTCCCTTCTGGGATCAAACTCCTCCGGATTCGCCGTCGTCCTTCTCTGTTGGACAGTCCTTCTTGAAGTGTCCCATTACACCACATAGATGGCATATTTGAGAGATTTCGACATTGGTGTTTGATGTAATGTGTTGGGTCCGAGTCTGGCAGCAATTGGTAGTATGTCCGTTCTTGTTGCATTTAAAGCAGTGTAACGGACGACAACTACCCCGATGATGGAAGCCGCACTTATTGCATACCGATAGGTTTCCGACATACTGCCTAGCTGGTGTAGGGACAATTGGGATACCAGAAGGGATGGTAGTAGGATGTACAGATGTCGTGGCTGCGAAGGTTGCCACATGTTGTTGTCTTTTGCTCGTCCCTTGGGGTGATTTTCCTTTAGCTTTAGCCCTGAACTTTCGTTTGTTATTCTTGGGCTTGGAATTCGGGGTTTCGTGGTATTTTGTTGCCCGTTGAGTTATTTGATTGTTACTTGGATTGGAGTTATTGTTAACAATCCCGCTAACATTCGCGTTGTTAGCGTTAAGGTGGGTCAAAACAGCTGACACGGTAGCCGAGACTGCAGCTTGAAAGGTAGCTGCATCAATCTGAAGAGTTGGTGTTTGGTTGATGGGTTGATCGTTTTTCTTTGGCGACATGATTCTGTTACATGGAAAGAAAATGAATTTGTGAGTGAGAATGGTTGAACCTGGATGTACTTTGATCGCTTAAGTAAAGAGTAGAAGTATGTTCTTGAAGCTTTGACCTACATCTCTATGATGCAGTCCTAGTACAGAGTTATTGTATGCTATAATGGCTACCACTGTGGCTATAACTGTAGCTTGCAAAGTGGTGGTGTCCAATTGTAGGAATGGGGTTGCGTTGGTAAGTTGGTTATTTCCAGTCCTTGCTGCGCCTCTAACGTTTGCTTGAGACAATGCAGCTGTTACTATCGTAGCGATAGCAGATTGCACTATGTTGGGGTCATATTGAGGGGTTGCGTTTCTACATGCTGGTCTACGGGGAGACATTGTTCTGATAAGGAAATAACAAGGAGAACTATAAGTTTTAATGATTCGAAAGTCGCGCATTAGTGATTTGTTATATCAGAAGTTTGGTTTACCCCTGAATAGGGTTTTGAGTTCGACTCATAAGGAGAGTAGATAAACTCATGAATTGGAGGGGTATGCAAAGGGTTTAATAAAGGAAATACATCATATATTATAAAACATGGTGCATTACACTTTGTAGTTAGGAAAATTTGACCTATCTAAAGGTCTCCGATTACAAGGTTAAGAAAAGTAAGGACTTTATCCGAGGTCTTATGCTATGACAAAATTTGGGAAGTCAGACAAGTATTATTTGTTACGTGAGCTGGCTACATGGTCCTTAGATTCTGCCAACTGACGCTCCATCTCGAGCATACGTAGTTCATGTCTTGCCTGGCGTGCCCGAAGTTCTATCACTTCGGTTTGAGTTGCCGCTAGCTCTCTCTGCAACACTTCATTTCGATTTATGATTCTCCCGTGAGCTAATCCTAACTGTCGGATGCGAACTGTGTTGAATCCAGTGTTCGCATCATTTTCCTTAGTTCGATGGATGGTCGTCTGTCCTTGTTCACCAATGCGAGAAATCCGACAAACCATTATAGGAAGGGCTCTGTCTGCCGAGCCCCCTCGCTTAGGTTGTAGAAGCTTCGGTCTCCGTTGAATGGAAGGGGTTGATCCTGTTCGCGGCTCCACCTATTCAGGTTAGGTGCCCAAAGGGGCGTCGAGCCATGAAATTCCGGTCGAGGATTAGGATTTTGAATTGGAGCCGTTAAGGGTAGGTTATTGTTCTCTGGATCTGAGTCTGATTCTTCTTGCATTCCTTCTTCAGGATCATTCTCTATCCCTTCTCCATTACCTTTGTTGGGGTAGTAGGGGTCACCGGGGTGATGGAATCCAACCATTTGAGTCTATACGAGAATAGGGTTAAGAATTGACTATAAGCTAAAGCACATGGAATTTACTCTTAAGTTTAAGGGTTGAAGGCACTCGAATACTCCCTTAGTATTCTTTAACGATATGCTTTTGGTAAGTTTTAAATTTGTTGTCCATTGCAGACACTCCTTGGCATACGTTAGTCGGCCCTTGAACAAATATAGTTGATCAGGCTACATTCTTCCCAGTTCCGATTACATGTCCCAAGGCATACCTGCACTGCACAACTTATTTATAATACTTCTATATTGTTTTAATTACGATACTGACCATGTTATTAATATGAAATGAATGCATGCCTACTTTAAAAACTAAATAAATTTAATTTTAAAAGTATGACTCTTACTCAGAGTGTTTTTGCCTAGTTGCGTTTATAGTTGTATACCAAAAATGGTTTTGATATACTTAATTCACTATAAACAATGCTCTGATACCAATCTGTCACACCCCCAAACCAGAACGGCGGAAACGTTCGGGGGCGGAGAACGTCATATTCAGTATCATAACATTTCATAGAAAGGAAAGTACACACCACCATATACATTAAAGTTTCCAAAATGTTTACATAATTGTATTCGTTACATGTTCAAAAGTTAAATACATAAATATCTTTCAAAAGAAGTAATTGACGTCTGTACCTTAATCCCCAAAAGTTGATTTCCAAATCTGCTTAGCGGTTCCCTAAGAATACAAGTTATTTCAAAGAAAAAGTGTCAACAATTAAGTTAGTGAGTTCATGAGTAGTGTTTTGAGAAATGTACGCCATTCGAAAGTTCGTGTATGTTTTCCAGAAAACGCAGTATTTCAAATGTAAAGAGTTGTGATTTGTTGTGTTGAAAGTGAATGTATTAGATCCAGAAAATCCCATATTTTCCCTAATGGTTGAGATATGAATTGTTGTGTTTTCCAAGAAAAACCCTTATTTTCTTCTAAAAGTATGAAATGCATATGAATGTTCGTGTTATAAGTTGTAAATAATTGCACCAGGAAATCCCTTATTTTCCTATTAGTTGTTTGGTTTGTATACAGGAAAAACCCTTATTTTCCTAACATAACTGGCAGTCTCTAAGACCGAAAATCGCAAGAAACCGACGTTCTTAAAAGTTGTGTCATAGTTTTATATAATAAAGCTATATGAAGATCGCATTTGTTAGATGAAGAATAGTTTATATAGCTACTAGTTCATAAAAGCATAATACCATAATAATTGTATATCCGATGAGTTTTATAACCATACTAAACATAATATGCATGTAGCGACGTTCTTCAGGCGTCGCAACGTTATGACAACTGTCACCCCAAGGGACGGACTGTAGCTAACAGTCAGGGCGCGGGATCATGACTTCCCGTATAGATCTATACACATTTGACACGTTCTCCGAACGGGAGACTCTGGTTATAGACAGGACTTGCAGCATTACTTTCTAATAAAGAAAAGTAACGTTTGAAGATATACACGTCTCATGGATTCTCAACTAAGTCTGTATTTAAGTGATAGTTTTGTATGCAAAGTTTATCCTTTTTCACAATGTTTGTCAAAGCAAAATCATAAGTTTTTAGAATGTATAAAACGACTTAACAATGAAAGGTACTTTGAAATAATTATATACTTTGTATAATGTCTAATGCACGCAAAGTATGACAAGAGTTTTCCATAATAGTAATGAGTTCCAAGTGATTTATTCGATAAAACAAGTGAAGTGAAACTTTATAAAATACACGATAATAACCGTATGTTTACTTGTATTCCCCCTACAAGAGTATAAAATCATTTAAAATGTATTTAAAGTGTGGTTGAAAGGGGTATGAACTCACTTGATCGATTGAAGAAAGCGTGACGAAAACCGAGTAGAACTTCTACTCGAGAAAGCGGATCTCTCGAGATTCTCGGGAAATCTCGGGAGTCTCGGGAGTGTAAAACTTTCTTCCCACCTTGGATATGAAAACCGGGCCCTTGGGATGATTCCGAGGGTTGAAACGCAGAGCTTCGACGCTCGAAAGGAAGGAAATTAGCAATTTTGGCCGGCACCCTCGCATCTCTATTTATTGGGGTCTGAGAGGTTGCGTTACGCGGGGCGTACTAGAGTACGCGCTGTGTATTCATGCGTCATGCATGAGCGCATCCTTGGTCAAAACATTGGAGCGATGTGGACGAACCGGAGCCTAGCATCCGAGTACGTTGGGCGTACGACGGGACGCTGGGCGTACGAGGGATCGGACCGCTGACTCGTACTTCGGATAATACCGAGTGTTAATTAAATTTATATTTTAATTAATTAGCAAACTTCAAAAATTCATATCTTTCTCATACGAACTCCGTTTTCAACGTTCTTTATATCCACGCGAAGGTGAGACTACGATCTACAAATTTTGTTTAGACTCCGTCAGCTAGTTTTGACTTTATTTTTAATATTATATTTTTAATAGGTCGGGACAGGAAAAGTCCGTTAAAGTTCCATAACTTCTTCATCCGACGTCCGTTTTTGTCAGACTTTTTACCGTTGCGCTAGTATTGTTGAGCCCTTCGATTCTCATTTAGATTGTGTCGGCCAAAAGTCTCACAATCTCTATTTCGAGTTTTTAGTTGACTACTGTTATATCTGTAACTTAGAAAAATCACAACTTCCTCATACGAAGTCAGATTTGGACGTTCTTTTTATGTACGTTTACGGTTTGATGATATCTAAAACTTTCATTTAGATACCTAAGGCTAAAAAATATTGTATTGAAACTTCGCGTTTTACGTTTATCAGTATTGCCGGTTTTGCCGAGTATCTTCGGTTGGTCATAACTTTTTCGTTATAACTCGGATTTTAGGGTTCTTTATATGTATGAAAACCTTGACACGATTCCAAATACTTTATTTAACCCAAATAATATTTTTGGAAAGTTAAATTTTGACCTAAATTTAACTTGCGTTCCATCATATTGCCTCGAAATATCGGGTTGTCACATATTTAAACAACATTATGTCCCCTCCCCAGCCTCTTTGATCCCCCTTGAAGTACATAAACCCTAGAAATCGTGATTGTGAGAGATTGGAGTGCATTTGGAGCTTGGAGAGGTGCTTGTTGAAGAAATCTTGAAGGATAAGAGGCTTGGATCAAAGGGCTTTGCTTAGATTCAAGTTTTATTGCAGTTGGGGCATTCTTTTGAGGTAATATGTCGTTCGTGGGCTGTGTTCTTCTAGTTTCTTCATTGTTGGGTTGTGTGGGAAGCTTAGATTTGTGGCATCTTGAGTTTGAAGGATGGATCTGAGGTTGCTACCTCAGATCTGGAGTGGAGAAGGTATTAAGAGCATTAAAGTCCCTGTTCTTGTGTTGATGATGGAGCCATCTTGTCCCAAACCCCAAACTCTAGAGTAAAAGGGCTAGATCTCTTTGGATTCACGTAAAGTTTGCCACTTTACGTGATGGATGGGTTGTAGGAGGCTAGATCTATGTTTTGGATCAATTGCATGGCCTGGAATACTTCTGTTTGGATTCAGACCGGTTGTACTCGGCGAGTCACGAGGGTGGACTCGACGAGTTGCTTGAAGATAAGCTGGAACTCGACGAGTTGGATGAAAAACTTGGCGAGTAGGTTGAAGATAGCCTTAGACTCGACGAGTCTGTTCTTGGACTCGGCGAGTCTTGTCGAAGAGTCCCAAAAATTTCTGGTTGAGTCGAGAATCGGTGAGTCAAGGGATGACTCGGTGAGTTGGGTGCGAGTGGACTCAGAGTCGTTGGACTCGGCGAGTCTCGGGGTGACTCGGCGAGTTAGGTCACGGATTGAGGGAAGTTTTGAGCTTGGGGACTCGGCGAGTCATCGGGTTGACTCGGCGAGTTGAGTCAGTCAGGGGTTGACTTTGACCTTGTCCAAGGTTGACTAGTTGTCTTCCGGGGGTATTTTTAAGGGTATATATTGAGTTGATTGTTTTGGTGTTCAGTGAAGGAGTTCGTGTTGGAGTTCGGAGCAGCGGGATCTTATCCTTTCGGCCGGCAGTTTCGAGGTGAGTTATCCTCACTATATCGATAGGGTCTACAGCACGAAGGCCGACCCTTTTACTAGATGGAAATCCAGATGGTTGTCTGTTATGGTATTGCTTGATATGGTCCGGAAGGAATTATGATATGGGCCGGAAGGCATTATGATATGAGCCGGAAGGCATTATGATATGGGCCAGAAGGCATTCTATGTTATGTAGATCGGAAGGTCATGTCCTAGAAAGGCGTATGTGTGTAAGTAGTATTTTGATTGAGAAGTAGGGTGATATATGCTCGTGATCGGCTAGGTCAGTATCCTGGTTAGGGTAATGATATGTTATGTGATCTGCTTGATCGATTTGTTGACTGCGAACTATTATATGATTGAATGTTATGTGCTCAGGGTTGGTCAGACTAGAGTTTGACCCGATATGCATGGCTGTTCTATGTTCTGTTATGTTATGTATGCTTTATATGTTATGGGCCGGAAGGCAATATGTTTTGGACCGGAAGGTCGTGGCCTGGAAGGGCATATATGTGGTTGGTATTTTGGGGGTATCTCACTAAGCTTTCAGGCTTACAGTTGTGGTTTAAAGTTTTTCAGGTTCTTCAGGAGAATGTGGCAAGGCAAAGGCGTGATCGTACCGTACCTCGCGTTTTATGTTTTATGAAATGGACCTGGGAATGTTCTGGTAAATAATGTATTGAAAACCTTTTTGTAATATTGTTATTAAAATGAATGGTTTTGAAAAGTTTAAATTATGTTGAAATTTTTGGTTGTTAAAAGTTGGTATCAGAGCCTTGGTTTGAGCGAATTGGAGGAACACTCGTGTGACTCCAGTCTCAAATCGGGGAGGGTTTTAAAAAGAGAAAATAAAATGGTTTTCAAATTAAGTAAAAGGAGGACGCGGAGGTACGATCAGCCGGAGCCAGTAAGTAACCCCAAATTACCATTCATGACATTTGTTTTATTGAGCTTTGATAGAACAGCATGCTAGTGTTAGGCTAGGGATCTTCAGGATTTCATGATAATGTTGCATGTTTTATGATGCCTGCTAGCCTAGGGTTTTCCTCTGTTGAGATTTCCAGTGTTCCTCTAGGAGTGAGGATCGAGCGCTTGCTATGAACATTTGTCGCTAGGGTGTTGTGGTAGTACTTCATACAAATATGGGTAGGTGTGGAAGGTAGTATGGGCCCGTACTACTGAAAGCACAGGACCCATACGCCTATCAGGGAAACCATGACCTCTAGGGTTGGGTTGAGAGTTGGTTCCCGGGATAGTGGGAAGAGTTTGAGGTTTTCTGGTATATTTTTAGTATGGAGATTTCGAGGCATGCTGGGAGTGGATCCGGGTCAGGATCGGGTGCAGGAGGAGGAGTTGCGGATGGGTCAGTACCGCTCGAGGTTATCGGTTAGATGAGTACGCACGAGTTGGATGCGAGGATTCGTGAGATCCTACATGATGAGGTTGCTGCATTGTTCCGGGCCGAGCTGCCGGAACTGTTTGGGTCGACCAAGACCGCCATGGTGGAGTATTTTGATGAGTGCTATGCGGCTCTCACGGAGACGGCTGCCACGGCGGCTACAACGGCTATAGCGGCGGCAGGGGGAGGAGCTAGCAGGGCTTTTTAGTATCGGGACTTCGATAATACGGAGCCTCCCACCTTTGATGGAGTTTGGGATCCGATCGTTTCTATGAGATAGTTATCAGACGTGGAGGGGTGTTTCTTCACGTGTTCATGCCCTGCTGATCAGAGGGTGAGGTGTGCTCTGAACCTGTTAAGGCTCGAGGAAAAGGATTGGTGGAGATTGACCACGGGGTCATACTCGGACGCGCAGAGGGCTGCGATTTCATGGGATCAGTTCAGAGAGATGTTCAGCACTCGTTATGTTCCGCGAGTCGAGAGGGAGAGGTTGGCTCAGGAGTTCCTTGAGCTGAAGCAGGATACGGAGTCGGTGACGGAAATCACCAAGATGTTTACTGAGTGGGCGATGTTTTGCCCTGAGTTCACTTTGGAGCAGGCTCAGATGTCCTGGTACCGGAGTATGCTAAAGAGGGACATCAAGCAGTTTGTATCCGCACAGAGGTGCGAGACCTTGTTGGAATTGCAGGAGGCCGCTAGGAGGCGTGAGATAGAGATTGAGTTGCAATTGCATGAACTGAGGCAAGCTCCAGTTCAGTCGCAGCCAGCGACGAAATGGTCTAAGATCTTTGATTCCAGGATGGGAGATCAGGGCAGCCACATTTGTGGAAAGTGTGGGAGGGGTCACACCGGAGTTGTCGGTCCGGTGGTGCATGCCGCAAGTGCGGAAAGGAGAGGCACTATGCGAGGGATTGTCGGCAGTCTGTGCCGGTTCAAGATTTGATGATCTGTTATCATTGTCATCAGGTTGGGCACTTGAGGGTCAACTGCCCACAGCTTGTTGCAGGACCGGTGCAGGCTCCAGCACCGGCCATTTTGAGGATCGCAGGTAGAAGTCAGGGTGGAGCGGAGCCCCAAAGGCTTGGGGTCGTGCTTTTCAACTTGTAGCGGAGGAGGTTAGAGCAGTGCCAGATGTAGTTACGGGTATGTTTCGTCCTTGTTGTCTTGTTTATTTATGATTATTGTGGAGTATCGTTTATCTGCTAGTCTTGATGGATGGTTATGGATTGTGATTCGGGTTCTCGTTTTGGTATCCGTTGTTCCTCGAGGGTTTAGCATGGTTATGGATTGTGATTCGGGTTCTCATTTTGGTATCCGTTGTTCCTCGAGGGTTTGGCATGGTTATGGATTGTGATTCGGGTTCTCGTTTTGGTATCTGTTGTTCCTCGAGGGTTTGGCATGGTTATGGATTGTGATTCGGGTTCTCGTTTTGGTATCCGTTGTTCCTCGAGGGTTTGGCGTGGCTATGGATTGTGATTCGGGTTCTCGTTTTGGTATCCGTTGTTCCTTGAAGGTTTGGTAAGGTTATAGTTTGGTGTTTCGTGCTATCATTAGTTATCATTTGTGAGGGTGATTAGTGGAGTTATGGCGTTGGTTGAATGTCAGGTAGCATCTTCAGATGAGGAGTGGTTAGCTGAGGAACGAGTACTTTTGAATGGATTGATCAATGTGGAAATGTGTTTTGCGAAGGTTGCTAGTGCTAGTGGAAATCAGTTTGCGTGTAAGCATTGGGTTTTGTGCAAGGTTATTTTGGGAGGTCGGTGTTAGCAGCCGGTGGTTGATAGTCAGTGCCCTAAGTGGGGGAGAATTGTAAATTCTCCGGATGATCAATAGACTTGAGAGGTTGTTTAGCTGTTTGGGATTCGGCGGTATTCCTTTCAGCCGAGAACAGGCTGGTATAGGTAAGTAGCAGGTGTACGGGGTGGATTACAGACCTATGGCATTGATTGTGTAGAACCTGAGATCAGGTTGGGTTCGAGTATGTATGATAGAGATAGAGTTCGGGACCCCTGAGGGGCTAGAACAGTATGCAGGGGAGGATTCCCCGGAGGGATAACTCGGAATGTTGATTACTAGTTGAGCGGTCCGGATAGACTGAAGGCCAATGGGCATACCAGTCAGGCCGAAGGCTCGGTGAATGGTCGAGGTCTGCTGAAGGTCATGAGAGTGGTCCAGTTTGACTGAAGGCCTGGTAAGGCGGCCCAGTCATGCTGAAGACTCTGTGGGTATCGTTAGATCGATGCGAGGTAATGAATTGAGTATGCTGCGATGTGTTGGCATTAGAAGGTCTGGCCCCGGGTATTGACCTTGATTAGTGGAGATGGTGCACGGACTCAAGAGTCCTTGAGAGCAGATTTAGGGCATATGTGTTGCATGGATAGCGGTTATGCTACAAAGAGGTGGTGTAGCGTTGGATGAGCACCGTGGCTCTTATCATGGTGACAAGGCGGTCAAGTGGTTTTCCTTGGTAAGGAAAGAGGGAGGAATGTAATTTCGAAGGGGGAGTGCAAATTCACGGAAGTGAAAGCGGCAGTGTAGAGTTATGATCGGAGTGGTTCGACGGTGGTCACTGAGCAGCATGATTGCGGTGGTGGTATGGAATGACATCATGATGGGATGTCTGCTGAGGACGTGGAAGGGATTCCGCGGGTGTAGAGTCAAGAGGCTCATAAGGGACGTAGATGTGGAGTTTTGTGTTCCCAGTTCGATTACGGTAAAGGATTTGTGTATCAGTGGTTCATCCTGAGGGATGTTTTGAGGGTCGTCAGAGTGATGGGTTTCCTAACCCGAGGGTGCTAGAGCTAGTTCAGCATGTGCATTCGATTGCAAGAAGAGAACTCATGGGAGTTGCTCTAAAGAGTGTGTCTTTCTGTCAGCATGGGATGGATAGAGTTGGACTCGGATCGGAGATCGGGTGGTGCATAGTTATTTATAGCTCATATGGGTCGAGTAATGGTTGTGTTTTGGAGCTGTGATGCATCATGGGTGGTACTCAGTTATTGTGTGTGGCTATCAGAGGGTAAAGCCGGTGCCCGGTTTGAGATGCTGGTCAGGACACCGCAAGGATGGAGAAAGTGAGTTCAAGTTTCAAGGGGTACACCTTGAAGGACCTGGTCTGGTTAAGGCCAGGTGGCGTGTTGTGGGAGTATTTTTGGAAATAAGTTGCCGTAGGCTTCGAGGACGAAGCCTAATTTAAGTGGGGGAGAATTGTAACATCCCGGAATAGCAAGAGTAGAGTTGAAGGACTAAAAATGTAAATTTTGAAGGGAAAGTCGGCGAGTCCATGGATGGGTTTCCTTTGATAGGTTTGAGATTGAGAGGAAACATTTCGCCTTTGAGCTCCGATTTGAGAATTACCCTTTTTGTTTTCTTCTCCATTATTTCCGAACCCTCATTATCAAACGAAACTTTAAGACCGGTACCTCCAACAAGCTGAGATACACTGATGAGATTGTGCTGTAGTCCTTCAACGTATGCAACCTTTCTAATTGTGAAATCTCCATTCGTTATCATCCCATAACCTTTAATCGTTCCATATGAGTTGTTCCCGAACTTGACATTCCCGCCATTTGGAAGTGATCGAATTTCCCTCAGCTCTTCTTTCCTTCTTGTCATGTGACGCGAGCAACCACTGTCAATATACCATTCTTCGTCGAACTGCTCGTCACTGATAACCTGCAAAAATTAAGCAGATTTAGGAACCCAAAGTTTCTTGGGTCCATGTGAGCCTTTCACAGGAACATGAATAGTGAGAGAAATATCAACGAGATATGTTCTTTTTATTAAAGTTGTTTCATCTTTCTTCATAATAGTGTAAACTTTAATTTTAGTGGGATTTGTTACAGTTGGTTTGAATTCATGTTCAGGTGTTTGGACCTTGGAATGCTTTTGATCATTCTTAACCGAGGAAACCTTCGATTTTCCTTTCAAATCTGTTGAAGATTTTAGATTTTGATTTTGAACAGAATTGGATTTAGAATAGGGTTGAGAAGAATTAGAATGAGAGAATTTAGATTGAGAAGTTTTCTTGACTCGAGATTCTAGTTGACCCTTTTGTTGGTGGTCATGAGTGAGACCGAACCTTGAACCTTGGTAACCTTTGCTCTCGGAATCGAACCTATGCTTTTGGTAGCTTGTGTGCTCTGAACCGAACCTATGCTTTCGGTAGCTGATGTCCTCTGAACCGAACCTATTCTTTCGGTTGTTAATACCTTCTTGTGGTTTGACTTCCCTTTTCTCTGACTTCCTGTCAGAAAAATGAGCATTTTGAGATTGCCAGAACTGTTTTCACTCTGAGAGATTCTTCTTGTATCTCAGATTCCTCTGTTGCTTTTGGTTTTTCACCTGTCTGGGTTGCCTGTGAATATTCGCCTTTTGTTTTGGCTTTTGACCAACAGGTTCGCTTGTTATAGATGAGGTTTCGTTTGTGGAGGTGACTTCTTCTATTGGAATTTCATTAGTGCCACTGGTACTTGGCACGTCAAAGTTATCAGGCTTGTTCATCCGCTCTGGTACATATCTTCCTTTTGTTTTCTAGGATGTTCGCTCTGATAAACCAACTTTTTCATTGGCATTATCGATAGGAGCAGACCAGAAGAACTCATCGCAGCTATCTACGTTATCTTCGTTTACAATGGTAGTGAGTTCAACTGTTTGATGTTCGGATACTCCTTTGACTTTATATACCTGATTTGGTGTTGTTCTCACCTTCTGGTACACAACAACCTTTTCCTTAAGAATCGGGGACTTATTTTGTGACAGACGAGCGAACTCCACAAAATTTTCGGAAATAAGATTTTTGTGGTTTTCGTGTTCGCTTTTTACAAACTCGGAACAATCGACTTCATCTTCATATCATCATCTTCATTCAGTTCGGATGCATTTTCAACATCAATTTTATTTTTCAAACTTAAATTGGCATTCAATGAGTCAAATTTTTGTATGGTTTCGGTCCTTAGTTTCAGCCTATCATTTTCATCCAAAAGATTTTTCAGCATGTCCTTATGGTCCTTGGACTTTATAAAAGATTCTATTTTGTCCAGGCCATACATGTAAGTGGGATTCACATCATCAGACGATACAACAATTTCGCAATTATATGCTTCAACATCGATTTCATCTTCCTTAAGCTCAAGGAAGGGCAAAATCATGCGATGAATTTTCTGCCCTATTTCACAGTTCAGATGAAGTTGAGTGATGTTAGCATAAAGATGTTTAGCAATTAAACAAAAAACATTTCTCTGTTTCAAAAGTTTTAAATTGTCTCTTTGCAAATAAATGTTTTCATCTTTGGATTTAATCAGCTCCGACTCCTTCAGCTCTATCCACATCCTCCGTTCTTCACTCTTGGAAGATACCCTGCTTATTTGGTCAGTTACGTTAGAATTGGTGATCCGTGTTTGAGTTAAGCTACTATCTAGATTTAAGATTCTTGAATTTAAGATTTTTAATTCTTTTTCATACGAATTTTGTGGGACTTTAAATGAAATAAAAACAGATCGTACCTTCTTGATCAATTCATCTAGCTCATTGATCTGCACACTGAGAGGTTTTGCTGTGAAGCATAGATCCTCTTGCTCCTTGGAGTCTTCATTCCCACCATCCGTATTGTATTTGAGATACATCTGTCACCATCAAACACTTCCCACTGCTTCCTTCACCTCTTGCAACGTATGCCTCTCCATGAGATGGTTTCCTGACTTCATCATCTTCCGAGTCGGATGACCAGACCTGCACGCCACCGAACTCATCATCCGCTGCCGAACCCTGCACAATTAAAGCATTCATTGAAGGGTTAGCAGTAGCTTTCTTTCTCTTGATCTCTTCCAACTTTTTCATTAACAAGGGCTCTTCATCTTTTTCCTCATCCTTCTCTGTTATTTTCTTTAGAACGCAGTCTTTAGCATAGTGGTTCTTTCCTCCACAGTAGTAGCAACTCACACTTGAATCTCCTTCAAGTTTCGCCTCTTTCTTTGGTTCCTCTGTCTTTGGCTCTTCCCTTACCTTTTCAGATTTATAGCTTCCCTGCCAGTTTCGGTTCTTATTAGTAGGGAATCTCTTCTTGATAAATCTCTTAGGATTAGACACCATCATTGCATAATCTTCAGAGGTAAGATCATAGTCTTCTAGGTCCAGATCTTCATCTTCTACCACATTTTTGCTTTTAGATAGGAGGGCCAAGGATCCCAAACTTGAGACTACATTCTTCTCTTGCATGACAATCTTTTCTTGGGATTTCAAAATTCCCACTAGCTTTGCCAGCGAATAAGACTTGAACTGCTCGTGAGCTTTGACTGTAGACACAACAGATCTCCATTCAGATCTTAAGCCATTCAGAAAGGTGACTTTCTGTTCAATCAGCTTCCTTTCTATATTGTGTTTGATCATCTTGCTAAGAAGATGATTGAAGCGATTGAACGTTTGAGTAACAGTTTCATCAGAATTCTGTTTAAATTCACCAAACTCAGACAAAAGCAAGGTCTGAATAGAATGCTCCAAATCTTCATCTGTGGAATATAGCTCTCGCAGCCTATCCCAGATTTCTTTAGCGGTACTGCAAGAACTTACCAATCTAAATGTATCAGATTGAAGAGCGAATCGAATTAATCTCAAAACTTTAATGTTGCACTGAAACTTTTCCTTTTCGTCTTGTGCCACATCTTTAACATCTTTTAGCAAATCATTATACTCTTTCTGAGTTTTAATAATTCTGGATGTTCCTGAGTGAGCGAATGGTCCTAACACAATAGCTTCCCATATAAGATACCCATTGTCTTCAGATCCGATGACGTAGTCTTCAAAGTGATGTGTAACAACCCGAAATTTCTGCATCATTTTAATGTAACTCTTTCGCGCAGCCGATCGTCGTTCCGATTTCCGATTTCCGATTTCTCAGTTTAATTAAGTCATTAATTAGTACACATTTAAAATGACTTAATGGGTGTCTTAATACATTTAGAAATCATTTTAACACTCAACTCTAGTGATCAGAATAATTCTAGAATTTACCGTATCGGGTTACGGTAACTCAATCGGGTACGACCAAAAACCCCGTCTAACGCCGGTATCGGGTAGAATTCCACCGTGTCCAAAACTTAAACACTATATAAACGTGTTTAAGACTTCATTTGAAGCCTTTGGCCAATTTCTCACTAAACTCTTACAACCTCTCTCCTCAAGCTAGAATTAAGGTCCAAATCACAAGTTTAAGGCTTCAAATCTTTAAGGTAACCTCCCTAACATGTTATTCAACACCTTTTGCCTTCAAATTGATGAATTAATTGAGTTTTAGGGCCAAGAACATGATTTTATGGCCAAGGAACAAGCTTGGGTCGTAAACTCCATTTAATGGGGTTTTAAGCCCTTAAACTCCTTCCTAAACTCAATTGGACTTTAGATATGGCTATGGGACTTCAAGATATGGACTTAGGACATTTAAAACTATGATTTTGAGCCATTTAAAGGAGTTTACGGCCAAGGCATAAGCTTAGGCCGTAAACTCAAGTAAAAGGGGTTTTCCATGCCCTAAAACCCTTCCAAATCACTCCTATGGCTTAGATATGAATTGTA
The DNA here is from genome assembly GCF_052625555.1 of Lactuca saligna. Lineage (NCBI taxonomy): Eukaryota > Viridiplantae > Streptophyta > Magnoliopsida > Asterales > Asteraceae > Lactuca > Lactuca saligna. The sequence goes on from NC_136425.1 coordinate 63,825,837, forward strand.
AGACCTTGGTTTTAGCATTTGGACACTTGAAACATGAATTTTGTGGGACTTATGTGAGTTTACGGCCAAGGATAGTGCTTGGGCCGTAAACTCCCCAAAATGTGACATAAACCCAATTCTAAAGTGTTAGAAAGCCATCCAACACCACCAAAAGACTTGGAATAAATCAAGGGACCAACCAAAAATGCTTTAAGGGTCTAAAACACATCATTTGTGGGACTTATAAGGGTTTACGGCCAAGGCTTGTTCTTAGGCCGTAAACTCCAAAACTTTTGGTATTAGAATGCAAACTAAACACCCCTAAAGCCTTTAGATGAATTTTAGAAGCCCTTCTATACAAGTTTTAGACCTTGAAACACTTTGTATGACCCTACATTAGAGTTTACGGCCATGAGGAGGGTCTCATGGGCCGTAAACTCCATAACACCCCTCAAATGTCACATAAAAATCATACTAGGTCTTGGAATAATCTTATGAATCACATGTGATTGGTTTTAACAACATTTGACACCCATTTCATGAAGATTAAGGAGTTTACGGCCAGGAGCCTAAACTGGGCCGTAAACTCCCATAAAATAAGCATTTTGATGATTTAAATTCAGTCCAAGTGTTCCAAGACAATTTAGAAAAATCCATTCTAGCAACCTCTAGGTCCATTTGAGCCCTTAAACCCTCAAAACCACACCAACATGAGTTTACGGCCGTAAACTCATGTGTGAGTGTGTTTCATGGTTGTAAACTCATTTAAATGTTTACTTATGGAGAGTAAACTCATATCCCAAGTCCCTAGTGCCATTACAAGTCCGAAGATGTCACCCGGGTCACTCCGAACGCTCGTTTTGAGGTGTTTAACCTCATTGGAGTGTAATGTTCCATATGATTAGTGAATGTATCTCTAATTGTATATATATGGACATTATATCATTTTACATAGGGTCATCGCGAGTAATCAAACCCCGAACCGACATCTAGAATTCAAAACCGACACGTTTCCGAGTCCGGTGAGTTCATACCCCTACCCTTTTTCACTGTTTTCACTGTTTTCAGGGGGGGGGGGGGGGAACACAAGCAAAGTACAAGGGAATTCTTGTACTCGTAACATGTTTTCAAATATGTGTTTCACATTCTTATGCTTTTAAAACTGATAACTACAACTGATAACAGATCGAATATACAGATCACGTAACATATATTTGTGAAATAAGTCTTTAAACTAGTATGTTTTACATGTATTTCACAAATGGTTTTCCACATTTTATTAGTTAAAAGCATGCCATTAAAACATTTGAATATAATACCTATACACTGTTTTGTCCTCGGTAACACTCCACGCACATACGCGAGTGGAGGATTTTCATATTATTACTAGTAAATTTGTTATTCCGGTACGATTGGAGACACGTCCTCGGAGAACACTCCACCTGGATTACGCGAGTGGAGGACTACACCCATAACCAGAATCTCTGGTATTTAGAGAGTGTGACTTGAGTGTATAGATCTATACGGGGCTGACTACCCCACACCTGGCTGCTAGCTACAGCCGAACCGAAATGGTTCAAGGGTGACGAAAGTCATAAGTATGTGGACGACTTATTGCCACATGTGGACTACTTATTGCCACAGGTTTCAGTCTATTGTATGGTTATGGAACTCGCAATTAGGATAACAGAGATTTACTTATAGTAATAATGGATTACTTTATACATCGTTTACATCATTTACATCGTTTACATCTTTTACTTACTGTAACTAATATTCAGGAAGGTACGGGACCTTCCTGGGGAAAACATGGAATCTAATCACGATTACATCTTTTACATCTTTCACATCGTTTACATAAGATACATACATGCAGGAAGGCATGGGGCTTTCCTGGGTAACACTTACATAACTAGAAAGAGTCACATAATGGATAACATTACATATCTTACAATTTGTAACACACAATAAGGAAAGTATGGGACTTTCCTGGTAACACATGATAAGTAAACAGAACAGTTCAACCAGTCAGATAACCAACTATACATTTTCACATGAGTAAACATGTTTTCAGTGTACAAACTTACCATACTTTACATTTGTGAAACAATAACCAACTTTTAAGAAAATACGGGATTTTCTTGGTGTACATAACATTTCAGAAACAGAAAGGAAACCGATACATTTTCGTAAAACAAAACCGCTTATGAACTCACCAGCTTTATGCTGATTTTCAAACCGCTTGTGTTCTCAGGTCAGCGTTAGAACAGGCACCCGAAGATCCTTTTGCATGAAGACGGTGTACAATGAAGACCCATTACATTTTGTCTATATATATACTATGTATCACAACTGTACAAACTTTACTTTTGAAACAACTGTAAAACTGTTATTATGTAATGTAATGCTTGTTTTACTTTACTTACTATGTACATTGGATTTGATACTCAACACGGTAGTCAACCCCGGAAATGTATTCCGCCTTCGGTTTTCGGGGTGTGACAGATTGGTATCAGAGCCCTTGTTTATAGTGAATAAAGTATACCAAACCTTACATGGTATAAAACTATAAACACTAAAGGGCCTAAGTGCTCTGAATTAAAAGTATCTTCAAAATATAAGTATTTTCAAAAGTATACAAGTATACCGAACCGTCATCATCCATAACCACAAGTAGAACAGAACATAAGTAAATGGGTGTTGTGTACTACGGTTAAACCTGGGCAGTTATGTAGTCGTGTCTAGGGTCAATATGGCCTGGCCAACTATATTCATTCGAGACACGGCCAACATGTGCTTGGGAGTGACTGTGGTATGTGACATGCCTAAAACTTACCCTAATATCCCAAACATCGAATCATTGTCGTAAACAATTCATGAAATATTATGGGAGTATTTCTCGATTCCAATCATCTGTAGTAATCCTCATTCGAGTAATTTTCTGTGATTACTCTTAGCGATAAATTATCTGTTCGATAACTCTTTCCTGCTTTATCGCTTACTCGAATCATATAACTGTCATGTCTATCAATTCAATGTAGAGGACTTACCATCCTCTCTTTCTTGATCTTATTAGATCAAGATGCCTCCCCGAAAGAGACCTAGCTCAAAGAACAACGACAATCCTTCTTCGCCGCCACCTCCTCCCCAGTTTGACTTAACATCAGTCCAGACAATGATGACAGCTGCAATGGTAGCAGCTATGTCACAAATGAACCCTAGTGGTTCAGGTGGTGGTACTCAATCTCAAAACCCTGAGGGTAGCCAGGGACACCAAAGAGGGAGTTCCTATAAGGATTTCATGAATGCGAAACCAACATCCTTTAATGGCGCTGGAGGTGTCATTTCTTTATCTCGATGGTTCGAGAAAATCGAGTCCATCTTTGAAATCTGTGCTTGTGCGGAATCCGATAAAGTCAAATTTGCAACCTGTACCTTCGCGGATAAAGCTTTGACTTGGTGGAATGGCCGAGTCAAATCTCTGACCTTACCCACAGCCAATGCCATGGGCTGGGAAGCCATGAAGGAACTTCTCATTGCTGAGTATTGTCCCAGTGGTGAAATGCAGAAATTAGAGCACGAGCTCTGGAACCTGAAGATGAAAGGTTCCGACATTGCTGCATATACTTCCCGATTTGATGATCTCGCACTTCTCTGCCCAGGGTTAGTCACTCCTGAAAACAAAAAGATCGAAAGGTTCGTTTGGGGATTATCTCAACCAATAAAGAGTCATGTTTTGGCTGCTCGTCCGGATACCTATGATAGTGCCATGACCTTAGCACAAATTCTAATTGATCACAATGACGATGTCAAGGAAATCACTACCACTTCTGAGCCGACTCAAAGGAGTGGTGAAAAGAGGAAATTCTGGAAAAAGAAGAAAGGTCAATCTTCTCAAGGATCATCTAAGAAACAACAAACAGTAGTAGTCCATGCTGCTACTGCTACTCTTGTTGTTGTTGTTTCTGCTATGGGATCCACAGCCTCAATTCCTACCAGTAAATATGCTGGTAACCTTCCTCTGTGTGACAAGTGTAAATACCACCATCATCCTGGTCCTTGTCGAGAATTGTCTTGCACCAACTGTGGTAAGAAAGGTCACACAGTTCGATACTGCAGAACTCCTACCCAATCAGCTAATCAATCATCGAGAGCAGGTGTTAGTCAAGCCTGCTATAACTGTGGTGAAGTCGGGCACTTTAAAAGGGATTGTACCAAGAAGTCAACTGCTGGTAACACTGGAAGGGTTCTGACCATGGGACGGGAGGAAGCAGTTGCCGATCCCACTGTTGTTTCGGGTACGTTCCTTCTCGACAACTCATATGCTAGTATTCTTTTCGATTCGGGTGCTGAAAGGAGTTTTGTTAGTCATGCATTCAAACATAATCTAAAACCAAATCCTCAACCACTAACTGAAACGTTTACCGTCGAGATGGCTAATGGTGAGAAAGAAAGCGCTAACGACGTATTCATAGGTTGTACGCTTACCCTAAATGATCACTCATTTCCTATAGACCTCATGCCCGTTTCCATTAAGAGCTTTGATGTTATCATTGGCATGGATTGGTTGAGTCCCAATCATGCTGACATTCTTTGTTACGAAAAAGCTATCCGTCTCAATCTTCCTTCGAATCAAACTCTCATAATCTATGGCGATAAACCCAGTTCCAACCTTCATATCATTTCTTGCATCAAAGCTCGAAAGCTCCTTCGAAAGGAGTGTGTTGCATTCTTAGCTCATGTGATCAACGAGAAACAAGAAGTTAGAGACCTCGCGAGCATTCCCGAAGTTTGTAACTTTCCCGATGTGTTTCCCGAAGAACTTCCAGGGATTCCTCCCGAACGTCAGGTCGAGTTCCGTATTGACCTAATTCCTGGAGCTACTCCCGTAGCAAAATCCCCGTATCGCTTAGCTCCCGCAGAAATGCAGGAGTTATCCAGTCAACTCAATGAGTTACTCAGTAAAGGATTCATTAGGCCGAGTTCCTCACCCTGGGGAGCTCCGATTCTGTTTGTCAAAAAGAAAGATGGATCCTTTCGGATGTGTATCGACTATCGTGAGTTGAACAAGTTAACCGTTAAGAACCGATATCCTCTTCCAAGAATAGACGACCTCTTCGATCAACTCCAGGGAGCCAGTTACTTCTCTAAGATAGACCTTCGGTCGGGGTACCATCAGTTACGAGTCCAGGAGAATGATGTTCCCAAGACAGCATTTAGGACTCGGTATGGACACTACGAGTTTGTAGTGATGCCCTTCGGTCTAACCAATGCACCGGCTGTGTTCATGGACCTGATGAACCGGGTGTGCCGTCCCTTCCTAGACAAATTCATTATCGTGTTTATTGATGACATCCTCGTCTACTCCCGAAGTGAAGAAGACCATAAACAGCACTTGAGGCTAGTGTTGGAAACCCTTAGATCCGAAAAGCTTTACGCAAAATTTTCCAAATGTGAATTCTGGTTACGAAAGGTAACTTTCCTCGGTCACGTAGTAATCAAGGAGGGTATTCATGTAGATCCTTCCAAGATTAAAGCGATAGAGAGTTGGTCGGCACCGAAAACACCCACGGAAATTCGTCAATTCTTAGGTCTCGCCGGCTACTATCGACGATTCATTCAGAACTTTTCCAAAATCGCCAAACCTTTAACCACTCTAACACAAAAAGGTGTACCCTTTTGTTGGAGTGATAAGCAAGAAACTGCATTCCAAACGTTGAAGAGAGCCTTATGCAGCGCGCCTGTTCTGTCTCTGCCAGAAGGGACAGAGGACTTCGTTGTCTATTGCGATGCGTCTAATCAAGGTTTAGGCTGTGTGCTTATGCAAAGAGGAAAGGTGATTGCCTATGCCTCTAGACATCTGAAAGCACACGAAGTCAACTATACCACACACGACTTGGAGCTAGGAGCAGTAGTCTTTGCATTGAAGATTTGGAGACATTATCTCTACGGAACCAAGTACACAATCTTCACTAATCACAAGAGTCTGCAACACATCTTTAATAAAAAAGAGTTAAACATGAGGCAACGGCGATGGGTAGAATTACTCAGTGACTATGAGTGTGAAATCCGTTACCACCCCGGCAAGGCCAATGTAGTAGCAGATGCCCTTAGCCGAAAGGATAGTACAAGCCACAAAGCGAAGAACCAGACGATGACCATCCATTCCAACTTACCTACGCAAATCCGAGAAGCTCAGTATGCAGCCCTCAAACCTGAAAATGTGTCAGATGAAACCTTGAGAGGAATGGAAAAGAAACTTGAGATCAGAGGTGACGGAGTTCACTGTTTCATGAATCGAATCTGGATTCCCAAATCCAGTGGATTGAGGGAAATAGTTATGGAGGAAGCACATAGAACCAAATACTCTGTTCACCCAGGTTCGGACAAGATGTATCTGGATCTCAAGAAACAATACTGGTGGCCAAACATGAAAGCTGAGATAGCTACATTCGTGGGCAAGTGTCTGACTTGCGCCAAAGTCAAAGTCGAACATCAGAAACCTTCAGGTTTGCTCCAACAACCCGAAATTCCCGAGTGGAAATGGGAGATGATTACCATGGACTTCATCACCAAACTATCCAAGTGTTCTAGTGGGTACGACACCATTTGGGTAATTGTCGATCGTTTGACAAAATCCGCTCACTTCATCCCGATTAAAGAATCATACAAGATGGAGAGACTCGCGCGAATCTACATTCAGGAAGTAGTACGTTTTCATGGTGTACCTGTATCCATTATCTCTGATCGAGATAGTAGGTTTACCTCCAGATTCTGGCATTCTCTTCAGAAAGCCCTTGGAACCAAACTAGATATGAGCACGGCGTATCATCCTCAGACCGATGGACAGAGTGAGAGAACAATCCAAACCCTGGAGGACATGCTTCGCGCATGTGTCATTGACTTTGGAAAGTCGTGGGATACACACCTATCCTTGATCGAGTTCTCATACAACAACAGTTACCACACCAGCATTAGGGCTGCTCCGTTCGAAGCCCTATACGGTCGTAAGTGCAGATCCCCTCTGTGCTGGGCCGAGGTGGGGGATACACAGTTAGCCAGGAGTCGAGTCCCCGACAGTGCTCTCATTAGTCCTGAAATCATCCGCGAAACCACCGAAAAGATCATTCAAATCCGTAACCGACTGAAAGCCTCACGTGATCGTCAAAAGAGTTACGCTGATAATCGTCGGAAACCATTAGAATTCCAGGTTGGAGACCGTGTCCTGTTAAAAGTCTCGCTCTGGAAAGGCACTGTACGTTTTGGCAAGCGTGGGAAACTTAATCCAAGGTATATTGGACCCTTTGAGATCCTCTCCAGGATTGGTCCAGTTGCCTATAAACTTCATTTACCTCACGAACTCAGTAACATTCATCCTGTCTTCCATGTTTCAAATCTTAAAAAGTGCCTATCCGATGAAACCCTAACAATTCCCTTGGACGAGATCGAGATCAATGAAAACCTCAACTTTGTGGAGGAACCGATCGAAATCATGGATCGAGAAGTCAAACGTACAAAACAAAGTCGCATCCCGTTAGTGAAGGTTCGCTGGAATGCCAAGCGGGGACCGGAATTCACTTGGGAATGGGAAGACTCAATGAAACAGAAGTATCCACAACTCTTTTCTTATCCATGATTTGTATCTTGTCTTATGTTCTAAACTTGAATTTCGGGACGAAATTCCCTCTAACGGGGGAATAATGTAACAACCCGAAATTTCTGCATCATTTTAATGTAACTCTTTCGCGCAACCGATCGTCGTTCCGATTTCCGATTTCCGATTTCTCAGTTTAATTAAGTCATTAATTAGTACACATTTAAAATGACTTAATGGGTGTCTTAATACATTTAGAAATCATTTTAACACTCAACTCTAGTGATCGGAATAATTCTAGAATTTACCGTATCGGGTTACGGTAACTCAATCGGGTACGACCAAAAACCCCGTCTAACGCTGGTATCGGGTAGAATTCCACCGTGTCCAAAACTTAAACACTATATAAACGTGTTTAAGACTTCATTTGAAGCCTTTGGCCAATTTCTCACTAAACTCTTACAACCTCTCTCCTCAATCTAGAATTAAGGTCCAAATCACAAGTTTAAGGCTTCAAATCTTTAAGGTAACCTCCCTAACATGTTATTCAACACCTTTAGCCTTCAAATTGATGAATTAATTGAGTTTTAGGGCCAAGAACATGAGTTTACGGCCAAGGAACAAGCTTGGGCCGTAAACTCCATTTAATGGGGTTTTAAGCCCTTAAACTCCTTCCTAAACTCAATTGGACTTTAGATATGGCTATGGGACTTCAAGATATGGACTTAGGACATTTAAAACTATGATTTTGAGCCATTTAAAGGAGTTTACGGCCAAGGCATAAGCTTAGGCCGTAAACTCAAGTAAAAGGGGTTTTTCATGCCCTAAAACCCTTCCAAATCACTCCTATGGCTTAGATATGAATTGTAAGACCTTGGTTTTAGCATTTGGACACTTGAAACATGAATTTTGTGGGACTTATGTGAGTTTACGGCCAAGGATAGTGCTTGGGCTGTAAACTCCCCAAAATGTGACATAAACCCAATTCTAAAGTGTTAGAAAGCCATCCAACATCACCAAAAGACTTGGAATAAATCAAGGGACCAACCAAAAATGCTTTAAGGGTCTAAAACACATCACTTGTGGGACTTATAAGGGTTTACGGCCAAGGCTTGTTCTTAGTCCGTAAACTCCAAAACTTTTGGTGTTAGAATGCAAACTAAACACCCCTAAAGCCTTTAGATGAATTTTAGAAGCCCTTCTATACAAGTTTTAGACCTTGAAACACTTTGTATGACCCTACATTAGAGTTTACGGCCATGAGGAGGGTCTCATGGGCCGTAAACTCCATAACACCCCTCAAATGTCACATAAAAATCATACTAGGTCTTGGAATAATCTTATGAATCACATGTGATTGGTTTTAACAACATTTGACACCCATTTCATGAAGATTAAGGAGTTTACGGCCAGGAGCCTATACTGGGCCGTAAACTCCCATAAAATAAGCATTTTGATGATTTAAATTCAGTCCAAGTGTTCCAAGACAATTTAGAAAAATCCATTCTAGCAACCTCTAGGTCCATTTGAGCCCTTAAACCCTCAAAACCACACCAACATGAGTTTACGGCCGTAAACTCATGTGTGAGTGTGTTTCATGGTTGTAAACTCATTTAAATGTTTACTTATGGAGAGTAAACTCATGTCCCAAGTCCCTAGTGCCATTACAAGTTCGAAGATGTCACCCGGGTCACTCCGAACGCTCGTTTTGAGGTGTTTAACCTCATTGGAGTGTAATGTTCCATATGATTAGTGAATGTATCTCTAATTGTATATATATGGACATTATATCATTTTACATAGGGTCATCGCGAGTAATCAAACCCCGAACCGACGTCTAGCATTCAAAACCGACACGTTTCCGAGTCCGGTGAGTTCATACCCCTACCCTTTTTCACTGTTTTCACTGTTTTCAGGGGGGGAACACAAGCAAAGTACAAGGGAATTCTTGTACTCATAACATGTTTTCAAATATGTGTTTCATATTCTTATGCTTTTAAAACTGATAACTACAACTGATAACAGATCGAATATACAGATCACGTAACATATATTTGTGAAATAAGTCTTTAAACTAGTATGTTTTACATGTATTTCACGAATGGTTTTCCACATTTTATCAGTTAAAAGCATGACATTAAAACATTTGAATATAATACCTATACACTGTTTTGTCCTCGGTAACACTCCACGCACATACGCGAGTGGAGGATTTTCATATTATTACTAGTAAATTTGTTATTCCGGTACGATTGGAGACACGTCCTCGGAGAACACGCCACCTGGATTACGCGAGTGGAGGACTACACCCATAACCAGAATCTCTGGTATTTAGAGAGCGTGACTTGAGTGTATAGATCTATACGGGGCTGACTACCCCACACCTGTCTGCTAGCTACAGCCGAACCGAAATGGTTCAAGGGTGACGAAAGTCATAAGTATGTGGACGACTTATTGCCACATGTGGACTACTTATTGCCACAGGTTTCAGTCTATTGTATGGTTATGGAAATTGCAATTAGGATAACAGAGATTTACTTATAGTAATAATGGATTACTTTATACATCGTTTACATCTTTTACTTACTGTAACTAATATTCAGGAAGGTACGGGACCTTCCTGGGGAAAACATGGAATCTAATCACGATTACATCTTTTACATCTTTCACATCGTTTACATAAGATACATACATGCAGGAAAGCATGGGGCTTTCCTGGGTAACACTTACATAACTAGAAAGAGTCACAGAATGGATAACATTACATCTCTTACAATTTGTAACACACAATAAGGAAAGTATGGGACTTTCCTGGTAACACATGATAAGTAAACAGAACAGTTCAACCAGTCAGATAACCAACTATACATTTTCACATGAGTAAACATGTTTTCAGTGTACAAACTTACCATACTTTACATTTGTGAAACAATAACCAACTTTTAAGAAAATACGGGATTTTCTTGGTGTACATAACATTTCAGAAACAGAAAGGAAACCGATACATTTTCGTAAAACAAAACCGCTTATGAACTCACCAGCTTTATGCTAATTTTCAAACCGCTTGTGTTCTCAGGTCAGCGTTAGAACAGGCACCCGAAGATCCTTTTGCATGAAGACGGTGTACAATGAAGACCCGTTACATTTTGTCTATATATATACTATGTATCACAACTGTACAAACTTTACTTTTGAAACAACTGTAAAACTGTTATTATGTAATGTAATGCTTGTTTTACTTTACTTACTATGTACATTGGATTTGATACTCAACACGGTAGTCAACCCCGGAAATGTATTCCGCCTTCGGTTTTCGGGGTGTGACATGATGCGCCCAAACTTCGTAATCATGAGCGTAAAGAATAGGAATCTTTGTTGTTGATCCAATACTGTTTGAGATGTTGATAGGATTAGATTGAGAATCGTCCATGCTTGATCGTTTAACCTGCTTGAAAGAGCAGACTTGTAATATATAATATTAGGGAAAAACGAATAAGTAATGAGATACGTCAATTATGGAGTGACGGCTCAATAAATATCAGTTAATGCGGAATAAACCCTAATAACTTCTTTCACAGAAGATATGTGTATGAATTACACAGCCTCCTGCTCTGATACCAATTGATGAGATTTATAAACACTTTGATCGATTAAATCTTTGTAATAGGTAGATAATTAACGTAAAACAATGAAACAATACACAAGTATGGATCTGAATGAGTCGAATGATTAGAACACTTAATCCTCAGCAGAGCTCGATTAAGAACTTCCGTTGTAGAGGATTTTAGGGTTACAAAAGATGTCTTCTAAATCACAGGTAAAAAACGATGTTCTATCGGCTATTGAAAAGATGCATGCAAGCATCTATTAATACACAAACCCTAACAAACAAGTCACGGATGGACAGACCTATACCGGATATAAAATGGGGCTTAAGACGAGCCCAAGATGCAACACCATATACCCAACAAAAAACTTATACTTATTTATGCAATTGTTGTTTGTACTTTGATTACTATAACACAATGAAGTCATCCACCCCCAGACGTTTCCGCCATCTGGTTTGGGCGGTGACAAGAGAGGATAAAAGGTCACCTTCAAAGGGAAAATGTTAAGTACCTAAACAAACTTTCATACACCAAATTACAATGCTTAATGTCAATTAAAAAAAATAGAAAATTGATCTTTTTGGCACTGTTAGCTTTTTTTTTTCTTCTGTTGATGACATATTTTTTACTGGCTTCACATTTCTCACAATACTTCTTTTTTAGTTAATTACGCCTTTTGTGGTGAGAACGAAGATTGTATAAAAAAAGTAGCCACATCTACTTTGCAGGTTAACAGTCAACGTGTGTGACGGCATATCATGATTTAAGTCATCGTTTTATTCGAGTAACAGGATTGGATATACAATATAAGTTGGTGTTGGGCTGAAAATTATTTTGAAGATTGCGTCTTTTGGGCTCGTTTAGCAAAAGGCTTTTTGTATTACGGTTTGGGCCTGTCCAACCGTGAACCTTTTATGTTTTGTATATAAGTTTACGCTTGCATGCATATTAGGTCAAGGTTTTTAGAGATCTGAGAATAGCGATACATCTAGACGATAACAGGTTTCTTTGATCGTTCTTGTAACCTTTTAATCCTCTACAGTTGATGCTCTTAATCGATCTCTTCTGAGGATTTTGTTTAATCATTCGACTCGTTTGATTCCATCTTGACTTATTCTTTTTATTGCGTTCTTATTGTTTACGTTTATATACTTGTTCAAGATCTAATCGATCTTTATAGATTAAAGGTTAGTTTAATCTCAACAATTGGTATCAGAGCAGGAGGCTGTGTAATCGATACACATATTTTCTGTGAAAAAGATTTCAATTAGGGTTTTTCCGCAATTATCAATATTTATTGAGCCGTCATCTCTTTATTGACGTATCTTGATATTTATTGTTTTGCCCTAATCTGCTTTATTACAAGTCTGATCTTTGAACAGGTTTTTACGATCATAATGGACGCGACACAATCAAACCTTATTAATATTTCCAACAGCATTGGTTCGACGACAAAGATTCCAATCTTATACACGCATAACTATGAAGTATGGGCTCATCACTTCGAAGACTACGTTATTGGATCGGAGGATAATGGGTATCTCATATGGGAAGCCATCACCAATGGACCATTTTCTCATTCTGCATCGTCCAGAATCATCAAGACACAAAAGGAGTACAATGATCTGCTAAAGGATGTGAAGGATATTGCACAAGATGAAAAGGATAAATTCCAGTGCAATATCAAGGCATTAAGATTGATCAGATTCGCCCTTCAGTCTGACACATTCAGGTTGGTTAGCTCATGCACGACGGCAAAGGAAGTTTGGGATAGACTTCGTGAATTGTACTCTACAGACGAGGATCTTGAACATTCTATTCAAACTTTGCTTTTATCTGAGTTTGGATAATTCAGGCAAGGAGCCGAAGAAACGGTGACCCAGACGTTTGATCGTTTTAATCATCTTCTCAGCAAGATGATTAAACATGATATTGAAAGGAAGCTTATCGAACAGAAGGTTACTTTCTTGAACGGATTGAGGTCTGAATGGAGAGCAGTAGTTTCCACAGTCAAAGCGCATGAGCAGTTTAAATCATACTCTTTGGCGAAACTGGTGGGTATTCTTAAGTCCCAAGAGAAGATTGTGGTGCAAGAAAAGAACGTCGTTACTAGTCTTGGTTCGTTGGCCCTCCTATCTAAAAGTAAAGCTGTGATGGAGGATGAAGACCTCAACCTGGAGGAATATGATCTCACATCTGAAGATTATGCCATGATGGTGTCCAATCCCAAGAGGTTCATAAAGAAGAGATTCCCCAGCAACAAAAACCGAAACTGGCAGGGAAGTTACAGCTCTGAAAAGGTGAACAATGAACCGAAGGCTGAGGAGCACAAGAAGGAACCGAAGGTGGATGGGGATTCCGGAGTAAGCTGTTTCTACTATGGTGGGAAAAACCACTATGTCAAGGACTGTGTCCTCAAGAAGATGGCTGAAAAAGATGATGGAAATGATGAGGAAGCTGTGTTGCAGAAAAGATTGGACGAGTTGAGAAAGAAGAAGTCTACAGCTAACCCTTCTATTAATGCTCTTATTGTGAAGGGTTCGGTTAAAGGTGACGAGTTCGGTAGCACGGAAGTTTGGTCTACCGACTCAGAAGACGATGAAGTGAGGAAGCCTACCCATGGAAAGGCTTATGTGGATAAGGAGGAAAGCAGTGGAGGAAGATGCTTCATGGTGACTGATGTATCTCAAATGAGGGGATACAACACCGATGGAGGAAGCGATGGACCGAAGGTACAGGAGGATATGTGTTTTGCGGCCAAACCACTTAGCCAACAGTTCAGTGAGCTCGATGAACTGATAAAGAAGGTACAATCTGTTTTTGTTTCATCTAAAGTACCATCAACCTTATATGAGAAAGAACTAAAAAATGTTAATACAAGAATTTCTCATCTAGATAGTAGCTTAACTCAAACTCGAGTCACCAATTCTAACCTAACTGATCAATTGAGCAGGGTGGCATCGAAAAGTGAGGAGCGGAGAATGTGGATCGAGTTAAAGGAGTCGGAATTAGTTAAAGTTAGAGACGAAAACATTTATTTGCAAAGAGACAATTTAAAATTGTTAAAACAGCGAAATGTTTTTTGTTTAATAGCTAAACGTTTATACTCTAATATTACTCACCTTCACTTGGATTGTGAAATAGGCCAAAAGATCCACAGCATGATTTTGCCCTTCCTAGAGTTTAAGGAAGATGAAATCGATGCCGAAGCCTACAATTGTGAGAGTGTGATATCGTCTGATGATGTCAATCCGACCTACATGTATGGACTGGACAAAATTGAGTCCTTCATTAAATCCAAGGACCACAAGGACATGCTTAAAAACCTTTTGGATGAAAATGACAGACTTAAACTGAGAACCGAAACCATGCAAAAATTTAACTCTTTAAACGCCAACGTAAGCTCAGAAAACAAAATTGATGTTGAAAATGCATCTGAGCTTAACGAGGACGAAAACATGAGTGAAATTTCTGTAGAGGACACGGTTGACTGCTCAGAATTTACTAAAAGCGAACCTGAAAACCACAAGAATCTTATTTCTGAAAATTCAGTAGAGTTCGCTCGTTTGTCCCATCAAAAGTCCCCAGTTTTAGTTGAGAAAGCAGTTGTGTATCAAAAGGTCAGGACCACTCCGAATCAAGTATACAAAGTAACAGGAGTAACCGAACATCAAACAGCTGAACTTGTAGCCATTGTAAACGAAGGCAATGCTGATGGATGCGATGAGTACTTCTGGGAAGCTCCAATTGATAATGCAGACGAAACCATTGGTTTATCTGAAAGAACTTCCTGGAAGAGCAAAGGAAGATACATACCTGAACCCTTGAATAAGCCGGACAACTTCGATGAGCCAAGCACCAGTGGTACAAAAGATATTCCTCAGAAGAATGATTGTTCGGCAAAAGAAGACATTCACTCTGCTCCTTCGGCTCAAAGTAAAACTCCTGCAGTTCAAAAGGAACCAGCCAAGAAGACACCGAAAACGAAAGCAAATGTTCATCATCAACCTACACAGATGAGGAATAGGAAGAGAGAAAGGAACAATAGATACAGGAAGAACCTTTCTGAGAGGAAACAATTCTGGCATTCCCAGAATGCATATTTCTCACACCAAGACAAAAATCTAAAGTATGAAAACAATCCTGTAGGAAAGCTTGAAAGTCACACAAACCGAAAGCCAAGGTTCGGTTCACAAGAAGATATCAACCGAAACCAAAGGTTCGGTTCCAAAGACAGCTCCAACCGAACACAAAGGTTCGGTTCTGAAGTCAAAAGAGAACAAAACTCTAAGGTCAGTCCCTCCAACGATCAAAAACAAAAGGGTCACCTAGAGTCTCCAGCCAGGAAATCTTCTCAATCCAAACCCTCTCATTCTAATTCTTCTCGTTCATCTAATTCTTCTACTTCCACTGATTTATCTCCATCTTGTTCTAAAACTGATTCCTCTTGTTCTAAAAAATCTCACTCGTCAGCTGAACAAAAGGGAAAGCAGAAGGTGAATGAATCCAAACCAGAGTGCAAACCGAACACATCCAATCCTAACAAAATAAAAGTTTTTACCATTAAAAGGAAAGATGAAACAACTCTTATAAAACGAACTTATCTTGTTGACGTCTCTCTTACTATTCCCGTTCCCATGCAAAGCTCACGTGGACCCAAGAAACTTTGGGTTCCTAAATCTATCTAATTTTTGCAGGTTATAAGTGACGAGCAGTTCGACGAAGAATGGTACATCGATAGTGGCTGCTCACGTCACATGACAGGGAGGAAAGAGGAGCTTAGGGAATACAGGTCTCTTGCAAATGGTGGCAACGTCAAGTTTGGAAATAACTCCTTCGGCACCATAAAGGGATACGGGATGATAACAAATGGGGACTTTACTATAAGGAAGGTGGCTTATGTGGAAGGACTCCAACACAACCTCATTAGTGTATCTCAGCTTGTTGGAGGTACAGGTCTCAAAGTCTCGTTCGATGATGAAGGTTCTGAAGTCATAGAGAAAAAGTCAAAGAAAGTGATTCTCAAGTCAGAGCGAAAGGGTGAAATGTTTCCCTTAAATCTTAAACCCATCAAAGGAAACCCAACTATATGCTTGTTGTCAAAAGCTCAATCCGACGAAAGTTGGTTGTGGCACAGAAGATTATCTCATCTCAATTTTAAAGATATCAACCGACTTGTCACTGGAGGTCATGTTAAGGGTCTTCCATTGCTCAAGTTCGACAGAGATCATTTGTGTGCTGCATGCGAAATGGGGAAGTAGAGTCGTAAAAGTCACCCATCTATAATCAACACAAAAGTTGTTGAACCACTCGAATTACTTCATATCGATTTGTATGGTCCTTCATCTATCGAAAGCATCGGTGGTAGCAAGTATATTCTTGTTATTGTTGATGACTTTTCACGATTTACATGGGTGTTCTTTCTAAAGCTCAAATCTGAAGCGACTCAAAAGCTGAAAGTGTTTATCAAGCAAATTGAAGTACAACTCAAGAAGGTTGTTCGCAACATCAGAAGCGACAATGGTCTCGAATTCAAGAACAGGGAGTTTGAAGAGTTTCTTGCAGAAAAGGGAATAAGTCACAATTTCTCAGCTCCCTACACACTGCAACAGAACGGAATAGTCGAAAGACGAAACCGATCTTTGTGTGAAGCTGCCCGAACCATGCTAAGTTTCGCTTCCTTACCTCTTTATTTTTGGGCTGACGCTATTTCGGCTGCTTGTTTTACACAGAACAGGTCCTATCTCAACAAGAGGTTCAAGCTCACTCCATATGAGATACTGAACAACAGAAAGCCCAATGTGAAATTATTCCATGTGTTCGGCTCGAGGTGTTTCATCTTTAATTCTAAAGAACACCCCAACAAGTTTGATGTCAAAGCAGACGAGGGAATTTTTCTGGGTTACTCTCTCACATCCAAGGCGTACAGGGTCCTAAACAAGCGTTCGAGAAAGATGGAAGAAACATACTATGTGACCTTTGACGATACCTATGTCAAGAAGCTACAGGCTAAAGAAGACACTGCAGGGGAAATCTTTCCTCTAACTAACAAAGTCACAGTTTCGGTCGCCAATTTATACGAGACATTTCTGGAGCTCTTTGACGAACCAGAGAAAGCTTCACTCTCCGAAGCAGGTGCAGCAGACAACAAGTTGATCCTATGAAGCAGATTGTCGAAGATGCTGCAAGAAGAATGCATGAAGAAGGATCAACCACTAATGACTTGCCTTCCAACAACGCTCAAGTCGAGGGGGAGCCAAGCTCTCAAGTCGAGGGGGAGCCAAGCTCACAAGTCCAGGGGAAACTAAATTCTACCACTCCAACCGAAGATCTTCCATCAACCGAAGATGATTCTCCAACAGAAGATACCTCTCCATCCGAAGATGCCTCAACGCCTGGAAGCTCAGTACCACAAGAAACACCTGAACCTCATGCCTCTCAAAGCTCATCAATTGAGGACGAACATGATGATCTGACACTCGATTACGATAGCCAATCTGAGCCAGAAGAAATGATCAATGCTGAACTAGATCCAACCTTTAATCCGAATTACCCTCCTCTTATCAAATGGACCAGAGATCATCCTGTCTCTCAAGTAGTTGGCGATGTTTCTGAAAAGGTTCTGACCCGGTCACAACTGAAGGCAAAACAGACATCCTTATTTTCAAAAGTTGAGTTTTGTATGTTTAACTCATTCGTATCAAAAGTTGAACCGAAGACAGTTAACTCTGCCCTAGATCACTCTGATTGGGTTCAAGCTATGCAAGATGAACTGAACGAATTTGAAAGGAACAAAGTCTGGCGCCTCATTCCAACTCCTCCAGATGCTTCGGTTGTTGGTCTCAAATGGGTTTTTAGGAACAAATTGGACAAGGAAGGTAATGTTATAAGGAACAAGGCTCGTCTGGTGGTAAAGGGATACTGTCAGGAGGAAGGGATAGACTATGAAGAGACTTTCGCTCCAGTAGCTAGGCTAGAATCTGTTAGAATATTTCTAGCTTATGCTGCTCACAAGAACTTTGAGGTCTTCCAAATGGACGTCAAGTGTGCATTTCTCAATGGAGAACTCGAAGAAACTGTGTACGTGGAGCAACCTCCCGGGTTCGTGAACGAAAAGCATCCAAATCATTGCTATATTTTGGATAAAGCTGTGTACGGCCTCAAGCAAGCTCCGAGGGCCTGGTATGAAACGCTTACAAAATTTTTAAAGATGTCTAAATTCAAACAAGGTTCGGTTGACCCAACCTTCTTTCGCAAAAAGGAAGGTAACCACCTTATGATAGTTCAAATTTATGTCGATGACATCATCTTTGGCTCCACGAATCCCAGCTTAACAGCTGAATTCAGAAAGCTGATGGAGACTAAGTTTGAAATGAGCTCAATGGGTCCTATTAACTTTTTCCTTGGTTTAAACATAAGACAGGGACCCGATGGCATCTTTATTAATCAGGAAGCTTACACGAAGACTCTCCTAGCAAAGTTTGGTATGATGGGAGACACAAAAGTCAAAGTCCCAATGGCATTCGACACCAAGCTTACCCCATCCCTAGACAAACTGGCTGTCGATATCACACTCTATCGTCAAATGATTGGATCACTGATGTATCTAACTGCTAGCAGACCTGATATCATGTTTTCTGTGTGTTATTGTGCTCGATTTCAGGCAAACCCACGCGAACCTCACATGCTTGCAGTGAAGAACATCTTACGATATCTTAAGCGAACCACCTCCTTAGGTCTATGGTATCCATCCAACTCAGGCTTCTTTGTTCAAGCCTATTCTGATGCTGACCTTGGAGGATGTGGACTCGACCGTAAAAGCACAACTGGTGGTTGTCAATTTCTTGACGGGAAGTTAGTTAGCTGGCAATCCAAGAAACAAACGTGCGTGTCGCTATCTACTGCCGAAGCGGAATACATTGCAGCTGCATCCTGCACATCACAAGTGATTTGGATCCAAAGTCAACTTCGAGACTATGGACTCAATATGAAGAAGATCCCACTATATTGTGACTCTGAAAGTGCAATTAGGATCTGTCATAACCCAGTGCAACACTCCAAAACCAAACACATAGCACTGCGGTATCACTTCATCAAAGATCACGTGGAAGATGGAAACGTCGAAGTTCACTTCGTAAGAACCACTGATCAACTGGCTGACGTCTTTACAAAAGCTCTTCCTGAAGCATCATTCAATAAAATATTGCAAGGACTAGGTATGATGGAATCAGAGTCAGTACCTCACACTATCTCTCAAACTCAAACGTAAGAACCGAAACCAACCGATCGTTCGGGTTCGGTTCAACTATCCGACTCACTCATTACTTCAAAGGTAGTTTTTCAATGTTGTATATTTCTTGTACAATTCTGTTTTTCCTCGTGTTAAAAATTTCTTTTCCTTGTTTGCTTAAATTTCCAGGTTCCTCAAAATTTTATTGAACCGAAACCAACCGAAGGTTCGGGTTCGGTTTTTCAAAATTTTCTAGAACCGAAACCAACCGAAGGTTCGGGTTCGGTTTTTCAGAATTTTCTAGAACCGAAACCAGCCGAAGGTTCGGGTTCGGTTTTTCAAAATTTTCAACAACCGAAACCAACTGAATGTTTGGGTTCGGTTTTTTCATTTGTCAAATTTTCAAGTTGTTTAAAGTTTTTTTATGTCTAATTTTTTTTAAGTCTTATTTTTTTTAAAATCTCAAAAACTCCAATTTTTTTTTTCATTTCTTGTGTGTTCGTGTTCGTTTATGGAGATAAATTTGATGAAATACCTAAGTGTCCCAAGAAGCATGCTGCTGTATGTGTCTCAAGCCTCATAAGATTTTGAATAATGGCCCTCATGACCTGGTATACACAAACCTTGTATTCCCAATAAGGCCAACTCATTTATTCTAATCGTGAGCTACCTCACTCTTTTCTCACATGAGTTAAGAGTTTCCTGCTTGGTCCTTCTTTTCGCAGCAGAGGTACTTCACTCTCTTACACCATCTCCACATTACTTCTCCACTACACTCATTCCATCATAGTAACCCTTGAGACTCTCAGAAATTACCACTGAGGTTTATGGTTACATAACATTTGTGTTTATGATCTTAGTATTGTGTCACTACGAACTAAGTGAAACCCAAAATTCCACACCTAATGAATTGACGGTGAACAATTAAATTGCTCAAGTTTTCACTACAGAATTGACGAAAAGTACCCTATTAAAATCTCCAATTTTATGTGATTCCTATGAAATTGTTTAAACCCAAAACATTTCTTCCCTTGGGATCGTGTTCTTATTTTTCTTTCTGAGATTTTATTTCTTTTCAAGCCACTCTTATTTAGCCTAATTAAAAGAAGCCTTTCAACATTTCTTAATAAATGGTTGATCGTAATTTAACGGGAATCCTCTTTTAAACCTTAAGTTCTCTCTTGTCCTGTGACATTAAATGCGCGTGTGGGAATAGTAACGGCTTGTCCCTATGAAACGGCGCTTGTTGGGCGGCGTGATCCTAGGAACCTGACACTCTCTCTCCTACGTGATCATCGCACGCCCCAACTGTCATCCATCTGTCACTCAACAACCCGGTTCAAATTTCCATAAGAGATTTGAAACGATTTTTCTCTCTCCTATCACCCACTATAAATAGCCCACTACACCACCTTTTACCTCTTTACAACCTTCAAAATTTCCAGAACGCAAATACTCCCAAACAGTTTCCTGTTCATCATCTTCTTCATACCTGCATCAATGGCTGATTCCTCTTCAGTTCATGCTACCTCACAGATCCTTCCCATTCACCCACAACAATGTCTGGTCATTGATCTTAACCCATTGGCGTACGACTCCTATATGTCGCCGGTCATAGAGTGCTTGAAGTATTCCCAACTTGTTCTGGCTCTTACCAGAATCGAACTGGTGCCGATGGTGGCCCTATCGCAGGTCTACGCGACTGCATATTACGACAAGGCTTTCGACCGGGTGTTTTTCGAGATTGGAGAACACAAAACCTCCGTCTCTCGTCCACGTTTCTGCACCTTGCTAGGGTTTGCTGCTGACCCTTCAAGAGTTCATCCGGAGTCGATACAGATTGGTCATCTGTATAACATGTTTTACAACATGGGATACACAGAAGTTCTCACCTCTGTCTCAAGATTCAAAAAGTCATGCTTGCCGCCACAATGGAACGGTTTATTTACAGTCCTTTTCAAGGGCTTGTCGGAGAGAAGTTCAGGATCAGATGGCGCAAGTCGTCTCTTCCTCACCATCATGTACGGGGTTTACAATGGGATTAACCTGGATTATGGGTTTGTCCTATGGCAACAACTTATTCAAAGCCTCTCCTCTTCATCCCGACACTCTGAGGTCTTATTGGCCCGATTCTGGATCCTGATCACAAAATGGGCCATGGACAGATTTGATGTTCCCACTGCTGAAGGTGCATCGATGTCTTCTGTTGGTACTTTCCATACCAAGAAGATCATCGTCTCAGATGCATCAAAATTCTCCTTTATTGGCTCTATCCCGGAGTCAATGTATGGTGATGTGCCTTCTGATAGCAGGTTGATTCGGAAGCTCAAGGAGCTAAGGCCATCTGGTCCAAGGGATCTGACCCCAGAAATGCTCAGGTCAATTCATGATGCAGACAAACCGGTGAGCAGGGGCGAAAAGGCAGAAAAAGGGAAGCAAACGTCCAAAGCTCCAAAGGGGCCTTCTCCTAAAAAGAGGAAACAACCGAAAGCTGCACAATCCCCACCACCGAAGAAGAGGAAGACCCAACCGAAGCGAAAGCTTGTAATACCCTCTTCTTCGAGTGACTCTAAGGGTGAGAGTTTGGGTTCTAACGACTCTCAAGGGGACGCATCTCCTCAACGAGGCAACACACCACCTCGGTCCCCTACCCCAGAGATGGAACTACTAATTTCCCCAATTCCTTCCCCTCCACCAATCTTTACAACTACAACCGAATCACCACATGTAACCGAACCTCCTCAACCCAAAACCCAAACAACCGAAACTACCCATACTCAACCACCAACCAAAATTATACCATCACCCACTCAACCTGATCCTACCAAACTCGCAACACCCCCAACCTCTCCACCCCCTTCATCTCCTGAAAATGCATCTGAGGGCGAAAACCCTTATCTTAGTGGAGAAAACATGATCTTTGATTCGGTCTACTATAGTCCGTTTCAAGTTCAAAGTGACGAGGAGGATGATGCTCCAGTAACCAAGAAGCATCTCAAAGAGCTCAACGAGAAGATTGACCTACTTCTCGCCTCCTCTTCCAACCAGCAGTCCTCTCTGTCTGAAGCTGCCCTTCAGAAGATTGTTGATGCCTTCTCCAAGGCTCAACATGATTCAGCGGCCTCAGCAACTGCTGTAATTGAAGCATCTACCCGGGCATGTGAGGCGGCGACCGAAAAAGTCGATAAACTATTTTCTGATGCCTCTACCCTGCTGCAGTCCCTGCAGGAAAGTGCAGATGCCACAAAGACATCTTTGGAACCAATTGTCCAACAATTGGCCAACTTTGTCTCATCGGAGTTGCCTTCGTTCGCTACTCTACGCCAAACCATAAGCGACGACAACTCGACCTTTAGTGCCTCCATTGATGCTCGCCTCGCCAAGCTACAAGAGGATCTGGCAACCGAGCGTTCGTTAATGGACGATCTGGCAACCAAAATAACCGCACTTGAGGTCAAGACAACTCAACTCTCTCAATCCCAATAACAACTGGAAGATCTTCGATCTGAACGGGAGGTGGTCAAGACGTGTGTTTCGGATGTTCACGCTGTTATATCCAACATTCTGGAAGCACACGATCCCATCTTAAACTTTTTGGTGAGGCATTCCCTTGCTGAAAAGCTCTCTCCAGCCATCGATCTTCTTAACAAAGTAGAAGGGCTCCCAAGTTTCGTGTCCATTCCGAAACAAGGGGGAGATGAGAAGACAGGATCAAAACCACCTCCTTCCTCCAAAGCTACTCACACGACCGAACCATCTCCGACTGGTCATGCTTTAGGCTCGGGTGTGAAGGACAAAGGCAAAAACATAGCTGAGGACGAAGATGAAGAAGGCGACAAGGAGACCATTGCTGACATTTTAAAAAGAAAGAACAGTCGCAATGTTGATGAAGATGCTAGTCGTGTGGCGCGAGAGGCTGCTGAAGCCGAACACAAACAAAAAGAAGCCCACGATCTCCTTGAGAGCCGAAAGACTCTCTTCCCTGCCTGGACCAGGGAACGTTTAATCAAAGAGGCCATTGAAACTCCCAGCATCTTATGGCTCGAGCCGGTTATATCGTTCGACTGCAACAACACTGTCGATTCGCAGTTCGATATGCCGCTGACTCAAAAGGCGTTCATCTTCCACGTCTTCTCTAACATCTTTGAAGTCCCTCACCCGAACGCTGAGCTTGACAGGGAGCTCATTGACTTCTATCTGGCGGCTGCTCGTCCACAATTCCTTACTTGGAGCGCCCAGAAGATTGTAAACGTTCGGGTGCTGAAACCTTATACTGAGGGACGTTTTATAAATGTTCGGTTCAAGTTGATTCGGGGATCTGCAAGATCTGCTCATCTTATCTCCCTGGCAGATCTACCGAATCTAAATCCTCATGATTGGATTGTCCTGTATAATATCCTTTTGACTAATGAAGCTGAATATGGTCCCATTCTAGACCATATCAAAAGGATGTTAGTCTGCTACATCATGGAGGTTTCCCTAATGGATCAGGAGGTCGCCACAGTCTTCAAGAAGAAACCCAAAATTGCTCCTGTGGGATCGGCCAGTGATCTCAATCATACGCTACTGGGCAGGATCGACCCGAGACGCAACTCGGTTATGTTCACTAGAGTGGAAGGACAGAAATGTCTCTTCGCTTTAGCTGACAAGCATCTTTACACCACAACCTGTTTGGAGCATGTGCTGTTCATTATCAAACGGTGTAAAGAGAACTCGGTTAATGACGTCAAGTACTTTGAAGATATGATTAACTGGTACATCCGGTTTAGACAGACCATTCTTTCCATCACCAAATGTCTGTTTAGTACCGTGAAGAAAAAGGTACCTGCTTCAGCTACTGGCCCAAGTAACTAGTGAAGGTCTCGCTCCAAATTGACGCAAAGGGGGAGATTGTTGGGCTGAAAATTATTTTGAAGATTGCGTCTTTTGGGCTCGTTTAGCAAAAGGCTTTTTGTATTACGGTTTGGGCCTGTCCAACCGTGAACCTTTTATGTTTTGTATATAAGTTTACGCTTGCATGCATATTAGGTCAAGGTTTTTAGAGATCTGAGAATAGCGATACATCTAGACGATAACAGGTTTCTTTGATCGTTCTTGTAACCTTCCAATCCTCTACAGTTGATGCTCTTAATCGAGCTCTTCTGAGGATTTTGTTTAATCATTCGACTCGTTTGATTCCATCTTGACTTATTCTTTTTATTGCGTTCTTATTGTTTACGTTTATATACTTGTTCAAGATCTAATCGATCTTTATAGATTAAAGGTTAGTTTAATCTCAGCAGTTGGATTAATTCGGAAATAATGTAAAAGATTATAGTTTTTGAGAAGGGATCTAAGGAAAATAGATCAAGTGAATTTAATACTTTCCCTCTATGCCTAAAATTTGTAGTCAACAACAAGGCCATGCACATCCTTTCAAGGTTTCACAAGCTAGGTACTTACTTGGGAAAGACATCATAGATTGGACTAATATGTTTAACTGCATTAATGTTACTCATAATGCCCATGGTCTCTTTCTTTCGCAAGCCTAATAAGAGAAAGCCATCTTGGATTGAGCCAACATTTCTAAATGCAACCTTGTCAC
This sequence comes from Lactuca saligna, assembly GCF_052625555.1. Classification (NCBI taxonomy): domain Eukaryota; kingdom Viridiplantae; phylum Streptophyta; class Magnoliopsida; order Asterales; family Asteraceae; genus Lactuca; species Lactuca saligna. The sequence goes on from NC_136425.1 coordinate 63,850,832, forward strand.
TACTCTCGCCGATACTTCATGCAAGCTCAACACTAATATTGGACAACCTCTTTGAGATTATATCTTCTTATCACTTGCTCATTGGGGCTCTTCAATATCTCTTTTTTAAGACACTAGACATCGTGAATGTCATTCAACATTTCTATTTATTTATACATCTATCAGAGGAACCCTGTTTTAACTTCTTCAAACATATTTTATGCTATCAAAATGTACATTTGACCAAGGTCTATGCATCTTCTTCTAAAAAAATAAACATTATTAGTATTGTACACGTTATAGTTCTTCTTTGTGTTTCATGAGATTTCTATGATTCTCTCAAATCTCTTTACAAAAATATTAAGGAAAAAGTAGATGTATACCCAACCGAAATGATATAGATATAAGAATATAACATTCAAATTTAGTTGATTCGACGAACCATAACTGGGGATGAAAATGTAGGTAGAAGTAATTTAATCAATATTTTGTACAACATGTTGAAATGTAGGTACAAGTAATTTAACCATCTAAAAGACATCTGGACAAAAAGAAATAAAACATTAAAATGTAACTTACTATGTTCCCGAATTTTATTTCTTGCTACTAAAACTGAATTTGCAAATAAAAACAAGATGACAAAGTGTTCATAAGAAAGCTCTACAAAGGATTCAGCAGAATGCGCAAAAAAAAAGAAGAAAAGTAGGTAACCATCTTGTGTAATTCATTTCAATTGGAAAACGGTAAACAAGACAATATGGTCATTTTATATGAGTATTAATGATAGAACTTTAAAGATCTAGAGGGTGAGGCATCTTCTAACAAAGGACCTAAGTAAGGTCCTAATGGTTAATATAATTAGGCTTGAAGTGCAACTTTTACCATTTCTTAAATTTACTTTATAATTGTAACAACCCGAAATTTCTGTATCATTTCTTGTAACTCTTTTTCGTAGTTCAACTCGATCAACCAATCGTCGTTTTCAAATCCGATTCCGATTTCGTTATTTAATTAAGTCATTTATTTGTACGTATCTAAAATGACTTAATGGGTGTCCTAATGCATTTAGAAACCATTCTAACACTCCATTCTATTAATCGGAACATTTCTAGAATCGACCATATCGGGTTACAACAACATAATCGGGTACGACAAAAAGCCTCGCCTAACGCCGGTATCGGGTAGAATTCCACCATGTCCAAAACTTAGACACTATATAAAGTGTTCAAAGATTTCATTTGAAGCTTTTGGCTTCATCTCACTACTCTCTCTCTAACCTCTCTCCTCACTCTAGATTAAGGTCCAAAAATCAAAGATTTAAGGCTCCAAATCATAGAGGTAACCTTCCTAACTTGTTATTCAACCTCTTAGGCCTTCAAATCCGTGTTTAAATTGAGATTTTGGGCCTGGAACATGTGTTTACGGCCAAGGAGTGAGCTTGGACCGTAAACACACAATATTGGGGTTTTTTAGCCATTAAACCCTTCCAAATTATTGTTGGGACTTAGATACGACCTTGAGGCTTACAAACCGGGACTTGGAACACTTTAAACTTGGATTTTGAGGGGTAAACATGAGTTTACGGCCAAGACACATGCTTGGGCCGTAAACTCCTCAAACATGGAGAGTAAACTCCTTTTAACATGTTAGAATGCCTTGAAACTTAACCAATAGCCTTGTGGTAAAGCCTAGAAACATCTAAAAATAGTTTGGGGGCCTTAAACATAACAAAACACCACATACAAGAGTTTACGGCCATAGAACATGCTCCGAGGCCGTAAACTCCTAAAAGTGTGTTAAATGGTGCCCTAAATTCATACCAAGGCTTGGAAACTTAACTAGAATCACATGTGATTGTTCCTTGTGCCTCAAAATAATTATCTTTGACCATGGGAGAGTTTACGGCTGTAAACTCCAAGTTTACAGCCATGAACTCCCTTAAATATGGTATAAGTCCATTTAATCCATTCCAAGGCATTTGAGAAATTCATTCGAACAATCCCCATGTCCAAACAAGCCATTAAACACTCAAAATCACCCAAACATGAGTTCGCAGCCGTGAACTCATGAGTGTATGGGTTTTGTGGCTGTAAACTCCCTTAAATGTTTATTCTTGGGGAGTAAACTCAAATTCCAAGTCCCTAGTGCCATTACATGTCCGTAGATGTCACCGGGGTCACTCCAAACGCTCGTTTTGAGGTGTTTAACCTCGTTGGAGTGTAATGTTCCATATAATTAGTGATTGTAAATCTAATTAGATATATATGGACATTATTACATTTTAGATATGGACATCGTGAGTAATGAAGCCCCGAACCAACGTCTAGTGTCCGAAACCGTCGCATTTCCAAGTCTGGTGAGTTCATACCCCTACTTTTTTTCACTGTTTTCACTGTTTTCAGGGGGAGCACAAGCAAAGTACAAGGGATTACTTGTACTCAAAAACATTTTTTCATGTGTGTGTTTCACATCTTATATGCTTTTAACACTGATTGATACAACTGATAACCGTTTGAACATGCAGATCACGTAAACATATATTTGTGAAATGGATTTTAAACTATTATGTTATATATATATATATATATATATATATATATATATATATATATATATATATATATATATATATATATATATATATATATATATTTCACAAATGGTTTTCCACATTTTATCAGTTAAAAGCAAGACATTAGAACATTTGAACATAAAACCTGTACTGTTTTGTCCTCAATAACACTCCACGGAAATACGCGAGTGGAGGACTATCATATTATTACTAGTAAATTTATTAATCCTGTATGATTGGTGACACGTCGTCGGTGAACACTCCACAGAGATACGCGAGTGGAGGACTGCACTTGTAACCAGAATCTCTGGGATTTAGAGAGCGTGACTTGAGTGTATAGATCTATACGGGACTGACTACCCCACACCTGGCTGCAAGCTACAGCCGAACCGAAATGGTTCAAGGGTGATGAAAGTCATAAGGTGATGTGGACTAGTTATTGCCATATCTAGTCTATTGTATGGTTATGGAACTCGCAATTAGGATAAAAAATATTTACTCGATAGTAATAATGAATATCGTAATACATCTTTTACATTGAAAACCAACATTCAGCAAAGTATGGGGCTTTGCTGGGGAAACATTGAACATAACCATGTTTTACAGATATATCTTTTACATTAATAACCAACATTCAGGAAATATGGAACTTTCCTGGGGAAAACATTGAACATAACCATGATTTACAGATACATCTTTTACATTGATAACCAACATTCAGGAAAGTATGGGACTTTCCTGGGGGAAAACGTTTACATAACCAGAAAAGGGTGACAAACCGGATAACTTTAAATCTTTCACAATTGGTAAAACAATCAGGAAAGTATGGTACTTTCCTGGGAATACATTGGTACATAACCAGAACAGTATGTCAAACCAGATAACTTAACTGTACATTAATACAAGAGAAAACATGTTTTCAGTGTACAACTTTACTTTACGTGCTGACAAACGATAACAAACCTTTTTTTTAGAAAATATGGGATTTTCTTGGTGTGCGTAACATTTCAGAAACAGAAAGGAAACTTGAACATTTCACAAACAAAAACCGCTTATGAACTCACCAGCAATATGCTGATTTTCAAACCGCTTGTGTTCTCAGGTCAGCGTTAGAACTGGTACATGAAGATCTTTTTCTCCGAAGATGGAGTACTCGGAAGACCCGCTTCATTTTGTTCATATATATACTATGTATCACAACTGTACAACTTTACTTTTGAAACAATTGTAAAACTTTTCTTTATGTAATGTAATGGTTGTTTTACTTTACTTACTATGTACATTGGATTTGATACTCAACGTGGAGTCAACCCCGGAAATGTTTCCGCCTTCCGTTTTCGGGGTGTGACAGATTGGTATCAGAGCCCTTGTTTATAGTGAATGAAGTATACCAAACATTACATGGTATAAAACTACAAACATTACAGGGCCTAAGTGCTCTGAATAAAAAGTATCTTCAAACTACAAGTATTTTCAAAAGTATACAAGTATACCGAACCGTCGTGATCCGTAACTACAAGTAGAACAGAACATAAGTAAGTGGGTGTTGTATGCTGTGGTTAAACCTGGGCAGTTATGTAGTCGTGTCTAGGGTCAATATAGCCTGGCCAACTATATTCATTCGAGACACGACCAACATGTGCTTGGGAGTGACTGTGATGTGCGACATGCCTAAAACTTACCCTAATATCCCAAACATCGAACCATTGTCGTAAGCAAATCATGAAATACTATGGGAGTATTTCTCGAGCCAATCCTCTGTAGAAATGCTCGTTCGAGTGGTGTTCTGTGATCATTCTTAGCGATAAATTATCTGTTTTGATAACTCTTTCCTACTTTATCGCTTATTCGGAACATATACCTGCGATATCTATCGATTCAATGTAGAGGACTTACCATCCTCTCTCTTTCTTGATCTTATTAGATCAAGATGCCTCCCAGAAAGAGACCCAGCTCAAAGAACAACAACAATCCTTCTTCGCCACCACCTCCTCCTCAATTTGATCTTGCATCGCTTCAAACAGTTCTGACTGCTGCAATGGTGGTAGCCATGTCACAAGTGAACCATGGTAGCTCAGGAGGTGGTCCCCAACCCCAGAACCCCGAAGACAGCGAGGGACACCAAAAAGGGGGTTCCTATAAGGATTTCATGAATGCAAAACCAACATCCTTCAATGGCACTGGAGGTGTCATTTCCTTATCCCGATGGTTCGAGAAAATCGAATCCATCTTCGAAATTTGTGCCTGTGTGAAATCTGATAAGGTCAAGTTCGCAGCCTGTACCTTCGTTGATAAAGCCTTGACTTGGTGGAATGGCCGAGTCAAATCTCTGACCCTACCCGTAGCCAACTCCATGGGCTGGGAAGCCATGAAAGAACTCCTCATAGCCGAGTACTGTCCCTATGGTGAAATGCAGAAACTAGAGCACGAGCTCTGGAACCTGAAGATGAAAGGTTCTGACATTACTGCATACACTTCCCGATTCGATGATCTCGCACTTCTCTGCCCGGGATTAGTCACTCCTGAAAGCAAAAAGATCGAAAGGTTCATTTGGTGGTTATCCCAACCGACAAAGAGTCATGTCTTGGCTGCCCGTCCGGATACCTATGATAGTGCCAAGACTTTAGCCCAAACCCTGATTGATCATAGCGATAATGTTAAGGAAACCACTACCACTCCTGAGCCGACTCAAAGGAGTGGTGAGAAGAGAAAGTTCTGGAAGAAGAAGAAGGGTCAATCTTCCCAAGGATCTTCCAAGAAACAACAGACTGTAGCAGTCCATGCTGCTACTACCCCCATTGTTGCTGCTTCCGTTGTGGGATCCACAGCTCCAACTCATACCAGCAAATATGCTGGTAATCTTCCTCTGTGTGACAAGTGCAAATACCATCACAACCCTGGCCCCTGTCGAGAACTATCCTATATCGACTGTGGTAAGAAGGGGCACACAGTACGATTCTGCAAAACTCCGGCCCAATTGGCCAACCAATCATCTGGAGCAGGCATTAGTCAAGCTTCCTACAACTGTGGAGAGGTTGGGTACTTTAAAAGAAACTGCCCCAAGAAGTCAACAGCTGATAACACCGGAAGGGTTCTAACCATGGGACGGGAGGAAGCAGTCGCTGATCCCACTGTTGTTTCGGGTACGTTCCTTCTCAACAACTCTTATGCTAGTGTTCTTTTCGATTCGGGTGCGGAAAGGAGTTTTGTTAGTCATGCATTCAAACATAACCTAAAACATAATCCCCAGCCACTAACTGAAACGTTTACCGTCGAGATGGCTAACGGTGAGAAAGAAAGCGCTAGCGATGTTTTCATAGGTTGCACCCTTACACTGAATGACCATTCATTTCCTATAGATCTTATGCCAGTTTCCATTAAGAGCTTTGATGTTATCATTGGCATGGATTGGTTGAGTCCCAATCATGCTGATATCCTTTGTTACGAAAAAACCATCCGTCTCAACCTTCCTTCAGGATAGACTCTCGTAATCTATGGCGATAAACCCAATTCCAATCTTCGTATCATTTCCTGCATCAAAGCTCAAAAGCTCCTAGAAAAGGAGTGCATTGCATTCTTGGCCCATGTGATCAACGAGAAACAGGAAGTTAAAGACCTTGTGAGCATCCTCGAAGTTTGTAACTTTCCTGATGTATTTCCTGAAGAGCTTCCAGGAATTCCTCCCGAGCGTCAGGTCGAGTTCCATATTGACCTAATTCCTGGAGCTACTCCCGTAGCGAAGTCTCCATATCGCTTAGCTCCAGCAGAAATGCAAGAGTGATCCAGTCAACTCAATGAGTTGCTCAGTAAAGGATTCATTAGACCGAGTTCCTCACCCTGGGGAGCTCTGGTATTGTTTTTCAAGAAGCAAGATGGATCCTTTCAAATGTGTATCGACTACCGTGAGCTGAACAAGTTGACCGTTAAGAACCGATATCCTCTTCCACGAATAGATGACCTCTTCGATCAACTCCAGGGAGCCAGCTACTTCTCAAAGATAGACCTTCAGTCAGGGTACCATCAGTTACGAGTTCAGGAGAGTGATGTTTCCAAAACCGCCTTTAGGACTCGGTATGGACACTACGAGTTCTTAGTGATGCCCTTCGGTCTAACCAATGCACCAGCTGTGTTCATGGACCTGATGAACCGGGTGTGCCGTCCCTTCTTAGAAAATTTCGTCATCGTGTTCATTAACGACATCCTCGTTTACTCAAGGAGCGAAGAAGACCACAAACAACACTTGAGGTTAGTGTTGGAGACCCTTAGGTCCGAGAAGCTATACGCGAAATTCTCCAAGTGTGAATTCTGGATACGGAAGGTAACTTTCCTCGGTCACGTGGTAAGCGAGGAGGGTATTCACGTGGATCCTTCCAAGATTAAAGCAATAGAGAATTGGTCGGCACCGAAGACACCCACATAAATCTGTCATTTCTTGGGTCTCGCCGGCTATTATCGGAGATTCATCTAGAATTTTTCCAAAATCGCCAAACCCTTAACCACTCTAACACAGAAAGGTGTACCCTTTTGTTGGAGTGATAAACAAGAAACTGCATTCCAAACGTTGAAGAGAGCCTTATGCAGCGCGCCTGTTCTGTCCCTACCCGAAGGGACAGAGGACTTCGTTGTCTACTGCGATGCATCTAATCAAGGTTTAGGCTGTGTGCTTATGCAAAGAGGAAAAGTGATTGCTTATGCCTCAAGACAACTTAAAGCACACGAGGTCAACTACACCACACATGACTTGGAACTAGGAGCCGTAGTCTTTGCATTGAAGATTTGGAGACATTACCTCTACGGAACCAAGTGTACGATCTTCACTGATCACAAGAGCTTGCAGCACATCTTTGATCAGAAAGACTTGAACATGAGGCAACGGCGATGGATAGAACTACTCAGTGATTATGAGTGTGAAATCCGTTACCATCCCGGTAAGGCCAATGTGGTAGCAGATTCCCTTAGCCGAAAGGAAAGTGTAGGCCACAAAGTGAAGAACCAGACGATGACTATCCATTCCAACTTACCCATGCAAGTCCGAGAAGCCCAGTTAGAAGCCCTCAAACCCGAGAATGTGTTGATCGAAACCTTGAGAGGAATGGAAAAGAAAATTGAGATCAGAGGTGACGGAGTCTATTGTTTCATGGATCGGATCTGGATTCCAAAGTCCGGAGGATTCAGGGAAATTGTCATGGAGGAAGCACACAAAACCAAATACTCTGTTCACCCTAATTCTAACAAGATGTACCTAGATCTCAAGAAGCAATACTGGTGGCCAAACATGAAGTCTGAGATAGCTACATTCGTGGGCAAGTGTCTAACTTGCGCCAAGGTTAAAGTTGAACACCAGAAACCCTCAGGTCTGCTCCAACAGCCCGAGATACCCAAATGGATATGGGAGATGATTACCATGGATTTCATCACCAAACTACCCAAGTGTCCTAGTGGGTACGATACCATTTGGGTAATTGTCGATCGTTTGACAAAATCCGCTCACTTCATTCCGATCAAAGAATCATACAAGATGGAAAGACTCGCGCGAATCTACATCCAAGAGGTAGTCCAATTGCACGGTGTACCTGCATCCATTATCTCTGATCGAGATAGTAGGTTTACCTCCAGATTCTGGCAGTCCCTTCAAAAACCCTTGGAACCAAACTAGATATGAGCACGGCGTATCATCCTCAGACCGATGGACAGAGTGAGAGAACAATCCAAACCCTGGAGGACATGCTTAGGGCATGTGTCATTGACTTTGGAAAGTCGTGGGACACACATCTATCTTTGATCGAATTCTCATACAACAACAGTTACCACACCAGCATCAGGGTTGCTCCGTTTGAAGCCCTATACGGTCGTAAGTGCAGATCCCCTCTGTGCTGGGCCGAGGTGGGGATACACAGTTAACCAAGAGTCGAGTCCCCGACAGTGCTCTCACTGGTCCTGAAATCATCCACAAAACCACCGAAAAGATCATCCAAATCCGAGACCGATTGAAAGCTTCACAAGATTGCCAAAAGAGTTACGCTGATAACCGTCGGAAACCTCTAGAATTCCAGGTTGGAGACTGTGTCCTGTTGAAAGTCTCGCCCTGGAAAGGCACTGTACATTTTGGTAAACGTAGGAAACTTAACCCTAGATACATTGGACCCTTCGAGATCCTCACCAGGGTCGGTCCGGTAGCCTATAAACTTCGTTTACCTCACAAACTAAGTAACATTCATCCTGTCTTCCATGTCTCAAATCTCAAAAAGTGCCAATCCGATGAAACCCTAGTGATTCCCATAGACGAGATAGAGATCAATGAAAACCTCAACTTTGTGGAGGAACCGATCGAAATCATGGATCGAGAAATCAAACGTACAAAGCAAAGTCGCATCCCGTTAGTGAAGATTCGCTGGAATGCCAAGCGGGGACCGGAATTCACTTGGGAGCGGGAAGACTCAACGAAACAGAAGTATCCACAACTCTTTCCAGATCCATGATTTATATCTTGTTTCGTGTTTTAACTTTGAATTTCGGGTCGAAATTCCCTCTAACGGGGGGATAATGTAACAACCCGAAATTTCCGTATCATTTCTTGTAACTCTTTTTCGTAGTTCAACTCGATCAACCAATTGTCGTTTTCAAATCCGATTCCGATTTCATTATTTATTTAAGTCATTTAATTGTACGTATCTAAAATGACTTAATGGGTGTCCTAATGCATTTATAAACCATTCTAACACCCCATTCTATTAATCGGAACATTTCTAGAATCGACCATATCGGGTTACAACAACATAATCGGGTACGACCAAAAGCCTCGCCTAACGCCAGTATCGGGTAGAATTCCACCGTGTCCAAAACTTAGACACTATATAAAGTGTTCAAAGCTTTTATTTGAAGCTTTTGGCTTCTTCTCACTACTCTCTCTCTAACCTCTCTCCTCACTCTAGATCAAGGTCCAAAAATCAAAGATTTAAGGCTCCAAATCATAGAGGTAACCTTCCTAGCTTGTTATTCAACCTCTTAGGCCTTCAAATCCGTGTTTAAATTGAGATTTTGGACCTGGAACATGTGTTTACGGCCAAGGAGTAAGCTTGGGCCATAAACACACAATATTGGGGTTTTTAAGCCATTAAACCCTTCCAAATCATTGTTGGGACTTAGATACGACCTTAAGGCTTACAAACTGGGACTTGGAACACTTTAAACTTGGATTTTGAGGGGTAAACATGAGTTTACAGCCAAGACACATGCTTGGGCCATAAACTCCTCAAACATGGAGAGTACACTCCTTCTAACATGTTAGAATGCCTTGAAACTTAACCAATAGCCTTGTGGTAAATCCTAGAAACATCTAAAAATATTTTGGGGGCTTTAAACATAATAAAACACCACATACAAGAGTTTACGACCATAGAACCTGCTCCAAGGCCGTAAACTCCTAAAAGTGTGTTAAATGGTGCCCTAAATTCATACCAAGGCTTAGAAAATTAACTAGAATCACATGTGATTGTTCCTTGTGCCTCAAAATAATTATCTTTGACCATGGGAGAGTTTACGGCTGTAAACTCCAATTTTACAGCCGTGAACTCCCTTAAATATGGCATAAGTCCATTTAATCCATTCCAAGGCATTTGAGAAATTCATTCCAACAATCCCCATGTCCAAACAAGCCATTAAACACTCAAAATCACCCAAACATGAGTTCGCAGCCGTGAACTCATGAGTGTATGGGTTTTATGGCTGTAAACTCCCTTAAATGTTTACTCTTGGGGAGTAAACTCAAATTCCATGTCCCTAGTGCCATTGCACGTCCGTAGATGTCACCCGGGTCACTCCAAATGCTCGTTTTGAGGTGTTTAACCTCGTTGGAGTGTAATGTTCCATATAATTAGTGGTTGTAAATATAATTAGATATATATGGAGATTATTACATTTTACATAGGGACATCGCGAGTAATCAAGCCCCGAACCAACGTCTAGTGTCCGAAACCGTCGCATTTCCAAGTCTGGTGAGTTCATACCCCTACTTTTTTTCACTGTTTTCACTGTTTTCAGGGGGAACACAAGCAAAGTACAAGGGATTAATTGTACTCAAAAACGTGTTTTCATGTGTGTGTTTCACATCTTATATGCTTTTAACACTGATTGATACAACTGATAACCGTTTGAACATGCAGATCACGTAAACATATATTTGTGAAATAGATTTTAAACTGTTATGTTTTATATATATATTTCACAAATGGTTTTCCATATTTTATCAGTTAAAAGCATGACATTAGAACATTTGAACATAAAACTTGTACTGTTTTGTCCTCAGTAACACTCCACGGAAATACGCGAGTGGAGGACTATCATATTATTACTAGTAAATTTGTTAATCCTGTATGAATGGAGACACGTCCTCGGTGAACACTCCACAGAGATACGCGATTGTAGGACTGCACCTGTAACCAGAATCTCTGGGATTTAGAGAGCGTGACTTGAGTGTATAGATCTATACGGGGCTGAGTACCCCACACCTGACTGCTAGCTACGGCCGAACCGAAATGGTTCAAGGGTGACGAAAGTCATAAGGTGATGTGGACTAGTTATTGCCATATCTAGTCTATTGTATGGTTATGGAACTCGCAATTAGGATATAGAGATTTACTCAATAGTAATAATGAATATCGTAATACATCTTTTACATTGAAAACCAACATTCAGGAAAGTATGGGACTTTGCTTGGTAAACATTGAACATAACCACGTTTTACAGATATATCTTTTACATTGATAACCAACATTCAGGAAAGTATGGAACTTTCCTGGGGAAAACATTGAACATAACCATGATTTACAGATACATCTTTTACATTGATAACCAACATTCAGGAAAGTATGGGACTTTCCTGGGGGAAAACGTTTACATAACCAGAAAAGGGTGACAAACCGGATAACTTTAAATCTTTCACAATTGGTAAAATAATCAGGAAAGTATGGGACTTTCCTGGGAATACATTGGTACATAACCAGAACAGTATGTCAAACCATATAACTTAACTGTACATTTATACAAGAGAAAACATGTTTTCAGTGTACAACTTTACTTTACGTGTTGACAAACGATAAGAAACTTTTTTTTTTATAGAAAATATGGGATTTTCTTGGTGTGCGTAACATTTCAGAAACAGAAAGGAAACTTGAACATTTCACAAACAAAAACCGCTTATGAACTCACCAGCAATATGCTGATTTTCAAACCGCTTTACCCGAAGATCTTTTTGTCCGAAGACGGAGTACTCGGAAGACCCGCTTCATTTTGTTCATATATATACAATGTATCACAACTGTACAACTTTACTTTTGAAACAATTGTAAAACTTTTCTTTATGTAATGTAATGGTTGTTTTACTTTACTTACTATGTACATTGGATTTGATACTCAACGTGGAGTCAACCCCGGAAATGTTTCCGCCTTCGCTTTTCGGGGTGTGACAATAATCAATAAAGGTAAATTTTGAATGTAAAACTACATAGAGCTATATAATACAACTTTATCATCTTTCAACAACATTTCATATTTAGACATTATAAAGGTATATTCTTCAAATATCATTGAGCACTAAAAATATATATTAAATAAAATTAGTATATATGTTTAAACACATAATTTATGGTTTCATAAGACATAATTTACAGTCAATTCCAATTTTAATGAATCACACCCTTTTATAACATTTTGAAGTGAATGATAATTTAATTCAGCATTAAAGAAATTTATAATTTAATTGTCATTATAGATTATGTGTGTAATATACAAATAAACTTAAAAGCTTCTTATTACAATTGGGAGTTTTTTTTCATTAATTGCCTTTATTAGTAGATTGTTGTTTCGTAGTCCTAATATTAGAAAACAAAGAGAGAAAGAGAGAGAGAGAGAGAGAGAGAGAGAGAGAGAGATTAATTATCACCATGTCTATTTAAATGATGATTATCAATCCCTAAACCAAAACATTTTGAAATCCCACAGTGAATTGAGTCTTTATAATTGCACGTTAATATGGCCAAGTTTGGATATGTCTTCTTAGTGCTCATTCTAGTAATCTCAGGTTTGTGTACTCGACTCTGCATATGCTTTGCTTCCTAAATGTTAATTGAGTTTTAATATACATTAATTTTATATGTATCAAGGAAGACGACATTTGATAATATTTTGTGAATTGATTGCAAAAATATCCAATCGCTTACCGGAGAAATTGTCATACAAGAACTTTTATTTATAATTTGCTCAACATAGCTATACATGTAATATCTAATATTGTATGGTTTGTATTATTATTTAATCTGTTTATTTTATTATGTATTTTCATTTTTCAGTTGGAGCATCCACTGTCAACGGACAACATAGATGTACAGAGGTGTTGGATCCAAATGCGTGTACCCTTAGTGATTGTCGTGAGCAATGTTATGAAAAACACAAGGGCAATGGAATTTGCGAGCTTTCAAGCGATATGAGTCATTATGGTTGCATTTGTATTTTTGATTGCTAACGAAATCTTAAGACAATAATATTACTTCTTTGGTGTTGAAAACCCGAATGGTTTATTGCTCTACACCATAATTGCATATCTATTAAATAACACTTACAAAGTTATGGATCCTTTGAAATATGATCGATGAATTCATTTTAGATTATTGTATATCGAATTTGCTGGGTTGGTGAAAAAACCTTCCATATAAATTTTGGCAAACAATTTTACTTGTTTTAAAGCACTTCTTTATTGAAGGACAAATCATATAAAAACCATTATATATTTTCAGTAGATAATTTTATGGGTTAATCACTATTGTTTACCAATTCAATAATATACGTGTGACACATTTTTTCAAGACTGTCATTATTTATAACTTTGTAAAATATCAAGTATAGCCATTATTCTTGTATCTTTTTTTACATGCACAATTATGTGGTTTTTTAAATATCAAAACTATTGTGATCATGGGGAATTTTAAAAGGTTATTTTTCATTTAAAAACCCATTGAATAAATCTTGAAAGTATGCAATGATGAGTGCATTAATTCATAAATAACCCATAACTAAAAACCTCATATCATATTTCTCAACCGTTGGATATGTGCCACTCTCAATACATAAATCATGTTTGGGATTACTGTCAGTTTCTCAACAATGGAGGCAACTAACACATTATCATCTTTTAAATCTAGATATAAAATACCGAATTGTTACCCCAAAACGTTTCGCAGATATTATTCTTCCATGGCTCCATTTCGTCTTTCAGAGGATATTATAAGGTATATAATTTTGAAAACTACGGACTTAACTTTCTAATATTCAAATAATAGTAATAATAAAAAATAAAAAAACGCGAATGTCCAATGCTCTGGTAAACAAAATAACTAAAGTGTAATCATAAATCAAAAAGAAAAAAATATGGTATGATTTTGTGTCAATAACTGCTCACCCATAATTATTTCGTCAATACCCTTTATATCAATCTACTCTTGATAATAAAAATGCACATTTTATCAAAACACATCTCTAAACATCTCCTAATAGTTAGCTAATTGGTGTTATACTAAGACTTTTCCAAAGCTTATCAACATATATTGATTGAGTCGATCATCGGTTATACTAACCCTTATGTTTCTCGCAAATCAAGGGCCTCTTCTAATGTTTCATACTCGAAATTCCAATGCTTAAAGCGAATTAAATTTTTTTTGAACTTATTGGCACTTTTAGCTCTTTTTTTCTTCTGTTCTTGACATTTTTTTACGGTTTTCACATTTCTCACACATAATTCCTTTTCAATTAATCACACCTTTTGACGTGAGTACCAAGATGGCAGACACAAAGTAGCCGCATTTTATTTACAGGATAAGTATCAACGTGTGTGAAGGTGTAGCATGATTTAAGTCACCGTTTTATGGGATTAAAACTACTTTTCATATACAGTAGAAAATATAGGATTTTCTAAAACAGTTTACATATTCAAAGGACAGAAAACATACTATCAAACATAAATAGTTATACACTTACTCAACATTATGTTGATACTCTCTTTTTCAAATTACTTGTATTTTTAGGGAATCAGTAAACAGGTCCTCCCCGAGCTTTTGAGAAGATGGAGCCATTTTGACTCATATCTTTTGTCTTTTTCTATAAGTATTTTGGTGTAAATATAGAGTGATTGAACACATGTGAAAACTTATACTTATTTATGCAATTGTTGTTTGTACTTTGATTACTATAATGCATGTTTTGTGATATTACAAATGAAGTTGTCCACCACAGACGTTTCTGCCGTCTGGTTTGGGGGTGTGACAGGAGAGCATAAAAGGTCACCATCAAAGGGAAAATGTTAAGTACCAAAACAACCTTTCATACTCCAAATTATAATGCTTAATGTCAATTAAAAATTTTAAAAATTATCTGTTTGGAAATGTTAGCTCTTTTTATTCTTTTGTTGATGACATATTTTTTACTGGCTTAAAATTTATCACAATACTTCCTTTGAATTTAATTACGCCTTTTGAGGGGAGAACCAATATGGTATAAACAAAGTAGCCACATCTACTTTACAGGTTAACAGTCAACATGTGTGAAGGCATATCATGATTTAAGTCACGGTTTTACTCGAGTACCAGGACTGGGTATACAATGTAAGTCGAATTAATTAGGAAATAATGTATAGGATTATAGTTTTTGAGAAGGGATCTAAGGAAAAGAGATCAAGTGAATTTAATACTTTCCCTCTATGCCCAAAATTTGTAGTCAACAACAAGGCCATGTACCTTGTTTCAAGGTTTTTTAAGCTAGGCACTTACTTGGGAAAGGCATCATAGATTGGACTAATATGATTAACTGCATTAATGTTACTCATAATGGCCATGACCTCGTTCTTTCGCAAGCCTAATAAGAGAAAGCTATCTTGGATTGAGCCAACATTTCAAAATGCAACCTTGTCACTACTCTGACCGATACTTCATGCATGCTAAACACTATCATTGGACAACCTTTTTGAGATTATATCCTCTTATCACGTGCTCGTTGGGGCTCTTTAGTATCTCTTTTTTAAGAGACTAGACATCGTGAATGTTATTCAACATGTCTATTTATTTATACATGTATCAGAGGAACCTTGTTTCAACTTCTTCAAACATATTTTATGCTGTCAAAAATGTAAATTTGACCAAGGTCTATGCATCTTCGTGTAAAAAAATAAACATTATTAGTATTGTACAAGTTATTGTTCTCCTTTGTGTTTAATGAGATTTCTATGATTCTCTTGAATCCCTTTAGAAAAAATATTAAGAAAAAAGTAGATGTATACCCACCCGAAATGATATAAATATAAGACTATAACATTCAAATTTAGTTGATTCGACGAACCATAGTTGGGGATGAAAATGTAGGTACAAGTAATTTAACCAATATTTTGTATAGCATGTTGAAATGTAGGTACAAGTAATCTAACCATCTAAAAGGCAACTGGGCTAAAAGAAATAAAACATTAAAATGTAACTTACTATGTTCCCGAATTTTATTTCTTGTTTCTAAAACTGAATTTGCAAATAAAAAGAAGATGACGAAGTGTTCATAAGATAGCTCTACGATGGATTCACCGGAATGCGCGAAAAAAAAAGAAGGTAACCATCTTCTGTAATTCATTTTAATTGGAAAATGGTAAACCAGACAATATGCTCATTTTATATGAGTATTAATGATAGAACTTAAGAGATTTAGAGGGTGAGGCATCTTCTAACAAAGGACCTAAGTAAGGTATATTCTAAATGTAAAACTATATAGAGCTATAGAATACAACTACATCATCTTTCAATAACATTTCATATTTAGACATTATAAAGGTATATTCTTCAAATATAATTGATCACTAAAATATATATTAAATAAAATTAGTATATATGTTTAAACTCATAATTTATGGTTTCATAAGAAATAATTGATAGTCAATTTTGATTTTAATGAATCACAACCTTTTATAACATTTGAAGTGAATGATAATTTAATTTAGCATTAAAGAAATTTATAATTTAATTGTCATTATAGATTATGTGTGTAATATACAAACAAACTTAAAAGCTTCTTATTACAATTGGGAGTTATCTTTTCATTAATTACCTTCATTAGTAGATTGATGTTTAGAGAGAGAGAGAGAGAGAGAGAGATTAATGATCACCGGGTCTATTTAAATGAAGATTATCAATCCCTAAAACAAAACATTTTGAAATCCCACACTGAATTGAGTCTATAATTGCACGTTAACATGGCCAAGTTTGCATATGTCTTCTTAGTGCTCATTGTAGTAATCTCAGGTTTGTGTACTCGACTCTGCAGATGCTTAGCTGCCCAAATGTTAATTTAGTTGTAATATACATTAATTTTCTATGTATCAAGGAAGACGACAGTCTATAATATTTTGTGAATTGATTGCAATAATATCCAATCGCTTACCGGAGAAATTGTCACACAAGAACTTTTATTTATTATTTTCTCAACATAGCTATATATATATATATATATATATATATATATATATATATATATATATATATATGTAATATCGAATATTATATGGTTTGTATTATTATTTAATCTGTTTATTTTATTTTGTATTTTCATTTTTCAGTTGGAGCTTCCACTGTCAACGGACAACATAGATGTACAGAGGTGTTGGATTCAAATGCGTGTACCCTTGGTGATTGTCGTGAGCAATGTTATGAAAAACACAAGGGCAATGGAATTTGCGAGCTTTCAAGCGATATGAGTCATTATGGTTGCATTTGTATTTTTGATTGCTAACGAAATCTTAAGACAATAATATTAGTTCTTTGGTGATGAAAACCCGAATAGTTTATTGCTCTACACCATAATTGCATATCTGTTAAATAACACTTACAAAGTTATGGATCCTTTTAAATATAATCGATGAATTCATTTCCGATTATTGTATATCGAATTTGCTGGGTTGGTGAAAAAACCTTCCGAATAAATTTCAGCAAACAATTTTACTTATGTCAAAGCACTTCTTTATTGAAGGACAAATCATATAAAAACCATTATATATTTTCAGTAGATAGTTTTATTGGTTAATCACTATTGTTTACCAATTCAATAATATATGTGTGACACATTTTTTCAAGACTCTCATTATTTATAACTTTGTGAAATATCAAGTATAGCCATTATTCTTGTATCTTTTTTACATGCATAATTATGTGGTTTTTTAAATATCAAAACTATTGTGATCGTGGGAAATTTTAAAAGGTTATTTTTCATTTAAAAACCCCTTGAATAAATCTCAAATATATGCAATGATGATTGCATTAATTCATAAATAACCCATAACTAAAAACCTGATATCATATTTCTCAACCGTTGGAGATGTCAATTGTCAGTACACAAATCATCTTTGGGATTACTGTCAGTTTCTCAACAATGGAGGCAACTAACTCCTTATCATCTTTTAAATCTAGATATAAAATACCAAATTGTTAACCCAAAAAGTTTCTCAAATATTATTCTTCCATGGCTCCTTGGTGTCTTTCAAAGGATATTATAGGGTGAGGAGTAAGATTTCAATGATGACGGTGGTTTCAGGTAAAAAGTCATGGTGGGAGAGGATAAAAGGTCATCATCGAAGGGAAAATGTTAAATACCAAAACAACCTTTGATATATAATTTTGAAAACTACGGACTAAACTCGTTAATATTCAAATAATAATAATAATAATAATAATAATAAATAAAAAATGTGAATGTCCTATGCTCTGATAAACAAAATAACTCAAGTATAATCATAAATCAAAAAGAAAAAAAAAACATCGTATGAGTTTGTGTCAATAACTGCTCACCCGTAATTATCTCGTCAATACCCTTTATATCAATCTACTCTTGATAATAAAAATCCACATTTTATCAAAACACATCTCTAAACATCTCCTAATAGTTACCCAACTAGTGTTATACTAAGAGTTTTCCAAAGCTTATCAACATATATTGATTGAGTCGATCGTCGGTTAGACTAACCCTCATGTTTCTCGCAAATCAAGGGCCTCTTCTAATGTTTCATACTCGAAATTCCAATGCTTAAAGTGAATTAAAAAAAATTGAACTTATTGGCACTTTTAGCTCTTTTTTCTTCTGTTCTTGACATTTTTTTAACGGTTTTCACATTTCTCACACATAATTCCTTTTTAGTTAATCACACCTTTTGACGTGAGTACCAAGATGGCAGACACAAAGTAGCCACATTTTATTTACAGGATAACTATCAACGTGTGTGAAGGTGTAGCATGATTTAAATCACCGTTTTATGGGATTAAAACTACTTTTCATATACATTAGAAAATATAAGATTTTGTAAAACAGTTTACATATTCAAAGAACACAAAACATACTATCAAACATAAATAGTTATAGACTCACTCAACATTATGTTGATACTCTCTTTTTCAAATTACTTGTATTTTCAGGGAATCAGTAAACATGTCCTCCCCGAGCTTTTGAGAAGATGGAGCCATTTTGACTCATATCTTTTGGTGTAAATATACAGTGATTGAACACATGTAAAAACTTATACTTATTTATGCAATTTTTGTTTGTACTTTGATTACTATAAAGCATGTTTTGCGATATTACAAATGAAGTCATCCACCCCAGACGTTTCTGCCGTCTGGTTTGGGCGGTTTGACAGGAGAGGGTTAAAGGTCACCGTCAAAGGGAAAATTTGAAGTACCAAAACAACCTTTCATACACCAAATTCCAATGCTTAATGTCAATTAAAAAATAGAAAATTGATCTTTTTGGCACTGTTAGCTTTTTTTTTCTTCTTCTGTTGATGACATATTTTTTACTGGCTTCACATTTCTCACAATACTTCCTTGTTAGTTAATTATGCCTTTTGTGGTGAGAACCAAGATGGTATAAACAAAGTGGCCGCATCTACTTTACAGGTTAACAGTCAACGTGTGTGACGACATATCATGATTTAAGTCATCGTTTTATTCGAGTACTAGGATTGGGTATACAATATAAGTTGGATTAATTAGGAAATAATGTATAGGATTATAGTTTTTGAGAAGGGATCTAAGGAAAAGAGATCAAGTGAATTTAATACTTTCCCTCTATGCCTAAAATTTGTAGTCAACTACAAGGCCATCTACCTCCTTTCAAGGTTTTTCAAGTTAGGTACTTCCTTGGGAAAGACATCATAGATTGGACTAATATGTTTAACTGCATTAATGTTACTCATAATGCCCATTTTCGCAAGCCTAATAAGAGAAAGCCATCTTGGATTGAGCCAACATTTCTAAATGCAACCTCGTCACTACTCTGACCGATACTTCATGCAAGCTCAACACTAATATTGGACAACCTCTTTGAGATTATATCTTCTTATCACTTGCTCGTTGGGGCTCTTCAGTATCTCTTTTTTAAGACACTAGACATCGTGAATGTCATTCAACATGTCTATTTATTTATACATGTATCAGAGGAACCCTGTTTTAACTTCTTCAAACATATTTTATGCTATCAAAAATGTACACTTGACCAAGGTCTATGCATCTTCTTCTAAAAATATAAGCATTATTAGTATTGTACACGTTATAGATCTCCTTTGTGTTTCATGAAATTTCTATGATTCTCTTAAATCTCTTTACAAAAATATTAAGGAAAAAGTAGATGTATACCCAACCGAAATGATATAGATATAAGAATATAACATTCAAATTTAGTTGATTCGACGAACCATAACTGGGGATGAAAATGTAGGTACAAGTAATTTAATCAATATTTTCTACAACATGTTGAAATGTAGGTACAAGTAATTTAACTATCTAAAAGACATCTGGACAAACAGAAATAAAACATTAAAATGTAACTTACTATGTTCCCGAATTTTATTTCTTGTTTCTAAAACTGAATTTCCAAATAAAAACAAGATGACAAAATGTTCATAAGAAGGCTCTATAAAGGATTCACCAGAATGCGCAAAAAAAGAAGAAAAATAGGTAACCATGTTGTGTAATTCATTTCAATTGGAAAACGGTAAACAAGACAATTTGGTCATTTTATATGAGTATTAATGATAGAACTTAAGAGATTTAGAGGGTGAGGCATCTTTTAACAAAGGACCTAAGTAAGGTCTTAATGGTTAATATAATTAGGCTTGAAGTGCAACTTTTACCATTTGTTTAATTTACTTTATAATCAATAAAGGTAAATTCTAAATGTAAAACTACATAGAGCTATAGAATACAACTTTATCATCTTTCAACAAAAGGTATATTCTTCAAATATCATTGAGCACTAAAAATATATATTAAATAAAATTAGTATATATGTTTAAACACATAATTTATGGTTTCATAAGACATAATTTACAGTCAATTCCGATTTTAATGAATCACACCGTTTTATAACATTTTGATGTGAATGATAATTTAATTTAGCATTAAAGAAATTTATAATTTAATTGTCATTATAGATTATGTATGTAATATACAAACAAACTTAAAAGCTTCTTATTACAATTGGGAGTTTTTTTTCATTAATTGCCTTCATTAGTAGATTGTTGTTTAGTAGTCGTAATATTAGAAAACAAAGAGAGAGAGAGAGAGAGAGAGAGAGAGAGAGAGAGAGAGATTAATTATCACCGGGTCTATTTAAATGATGATTATCAATCCCTAAACCAAAACATTTTGAAATCCCACACTTAATTGAGTCTCTATAATTGCACGTTAACATGGTCAAGTTTGGATATGTCTTCTTAGTGCTCATTGTAGTAATCTCAGGTTTGTGTACTCGACTCTGCATATGCTTTGCTTCCTAAATGTTAATTGAGTTTTAATATACATTAATTTTCTATGTATAAAGGAAGACGACATTTGATAATCTTTTGTGAATTGATTGCAAAAATATCCAATCGCTTACCGGAGAAATTGTCATACAAGAACTTTTATTTATTATTTGCTCAACATAGCTATACATGTAATATCTAATATTGTATGGTTTGTATTATTATTTAATCTTTTTATTTTATTCTGTATTTTCATTTTTCAGTTGGAGCTTCCACTGTCAACGGACAACATAGATGTACAGAGGTGTTGGATCCAAATGCATGTACCCTTGGTGATTGTGGTGAGCAATGTTATGAAAAACACAAGGACAATGGAATTTGCGAGCTTTCAAGCGCTATGAGTCATTATGGTTGCATTTGTATTTTTGATTGCTAACAAAATCTTAAGACAATAATATTACTTATTTGGTGTTGAAAACCTGAATGGTTTATTGCTCTACACCATAATTGCATATCTATTAAATAACACTTACAAAGTTATGGATCCTTTGAAATATGATCGATGAATTCATTTCAGATTATTGTACATTTGCCCAAGGTCTATGCATCTTCGTGTAAAAAAATAAACATTATTAGTATTGTACACGTTATAGTTCTCCGTTGTGTTTAACGAGATTTCTATGATTCTCTTGAATCCCTTTAGAAAAATTTTAAGGAAAAAGTAGATGTATACTCCACCGAAATGATATAAATATAAGAATATAACAATCAAATTTAGTTGATTCGACGAATCATAGTTGGGGATGAAAATGTAGGTACAAGTAATTTAACCAATATTTTGTACAACATGTTGAAATGTAGGTACAAGTAATTTAAGCATCTAAAAGACATCTGGACTAAAAGAAATAATACATTAAAATGTAACTTACTATGTTCCCGAATTTTATTTCTTGTTTCTAAAACTGAATTTCCAAATAAAAACAAGATGACGAAGTGCTCATAAGAAAGCTCTACGAAGGGTTCACCAGAATGCGCGAAAAAAAGAAGAAAAATAGGTAACCATCTAGTGTAATTCATTTCAATTGGAAAACGGTAACCAAGACAATATGGTCATTTTATATGACTATTAATGATAGAACTTAAGAGATTTAGAGGGTGAGGCGTCTTCTAACAAAGTACCTAAGTAAGGTCCTAATGGTTACTATAATTAGGCTTGAAGTGCAACTTTTACAATTTCTTTAATTTACTCTGTAATCAATAAAGGTAAATTCTAAATGTAAAACTATATAGAGCTATATAATACAACTTCATCATCTTTCAAAAACATTTCATATTTAGACATTATAAAGGTATATTCTTCAAATATCATTGATCACAAAAAATGTATATTAAATAAAATTAGTATATATGTTTAAACACATAATTTATGGTATCATAAGACATAATTTACAGTCAATTCTGATTTTAATGAATCACACCCTTTTATAACATTTGAAGTGAATGATAATTCAATTTAGCATTAAAGAAATTTATAATTTAATTGTCATTATAGATTATGTTTGTAATATACAAATAAACTTAAAAGCTTCTTATTACAATTGGGAGTTTTTTTTTCATTAATTAACTTCATTAGTAGATTGTTGTTTTTTAGTCGTAATATTAGAAAAGAGAGAGAGAGAGAGAGAGAGAGAGAGAGAGAGAGAGAGTAATGATCACTGGGTCTGTTTAAATGAATATTATCAATCCCTAAACCAAAACATTTTGAATTGCCGCACTCAATTGATTCTCTATAATGGCATGTTAACATGGCTAAGTTTGCATATGTCTTCTCAGTCCTGATTGTTGTAATCTCAGGTTTGTGTACTCAGCTCTGTAGATGCTTAGCTTCCCAAATGTTAATTTAGTTTTAATATACATTAATTTTCTATGTAACAAGGAAGACGACATTCGATAATATTTTGTGAATTGATTGCAATAATATCCAATCGCTTACCGTAGAAATTGTCGGACAAGAACTTGTATTTATTATTTACTCAACATAGCTATATATTTAATATCTAATATTGTATGGTTCGTATTATTATTTAATCTATTTATTTTATTTTGTATTATATTTTTCAGTTGGAGCTTCCACTGTCAACGGACAACATAGATGTACAGAGGTGTTGGATCCAAATGTGTGTACCCTTGGTGATTGTCGTGAGCAATGTTATGAAAAACACAAGGGCAATGGAATTTGCGAGCTTTCAAGCAATATGAGTCATTATTGTTGCATTTGTATTTTTGGTTGCTAACGAAATCTTAAGACAATAATATTACTTCTTTGGTGTTGAGAACCCGAATGGTTTATTGCTCTACACCATAATTGCATATCTATTAAATAACACTTACAAAGTTATGGATCCTTTGAAATATGATTGATGAATTCATTTCAGATTATTGTATATCGAATTTGCTGGGTTGGTGAAAAAACCTTCCAAATAAATTTTGGCAAACAATTTTACTTCTTTTAAAGCACTTCTTTATTGAAGGACAAATCATATAAAAACCATTATATATTTTCAGTAGATAATTTTATGGGTTAATCACTATTGTTTACCAATTCAATAATATACGTGTGACACATTTTTTCAAGATTGTCATTATTTATAACTTTGTAAAATATCAAGTATAGCCATTATTCTTGAATGTTTTTTTACATGCACAATTATGTGGTATTTTAAATATCAAAACTATTGTGATCGTGGGAAATTTTAAAAGGTTATTTTTCATTTAAAAACCCCTTGAATAAATCTCGAAAATATGCAATGATGATTGCATTAATTCATAAATAACCCATAACTAAAAACCTCATATCATCTTTCTCAACCGTTGCAGATGTGCCACTCTCAATACATAAATCATGTTTGGGATTACTGTTAGTTTCTCAACAATGGAGGCAACTAACACCTTATCATCTTTTAAATCTAGATATAAAATTCCAAATTGTTACCTCAAAAATATTCGCAGATATTATTCTTCCATGGCTCCATTCCGTCTTTCAGAGGATATTATAGGGTGAGGAGTAAGAGATTCGACGATGACGGTGGTCTCAGGTAAAAATTCATGGTGGGAGAGGATAAAAGGTCACCATCAAAGGGAACATGTTAAATACCAAAACAACCTTTGATATATAATTTTGAAAACTACGAACTTAACTCGCTAATATTCAAATAATAATAATAATAAATAAAAAACGGGAATGTCCAGTGCTCTGATAAACAAAATAACTAAAATATAATTATAAATCAAAAAGAAAAAAAAATGGTATGATTTCGTGTCAATAACTGCTCACCCATAATTATTTTGTCAATACCCTTTATATTAATCTACTCTTGATAATAAAAATCCACATTTTATCAAAACACTTCTCTAAATATCTCCAAATACTTACCCAACTGGTGTTATACTAAGACTTTTCCAAAGCTTATCAACATATATTGATTGAGTTGATCATCGGTTAGACTAACCCTCATGTTTCTCGCAAATCAAGGGCCTCTTCTAATGTTTCATACTCGAAATTCCAATGCTTAAAGTGAATTAAAAAAAATCAACTTATTAGTAGTTTTAGCTCTTTTTTTCTTTTGTTCTTGACATATTTTTTTACGGTTTTCACATTTCTCACAGATAACTCCTTTTTAGTTAATCACGCCTTTTAACGTGAGTACCAAGATGGCAGACACAAAGTAGCCGCATTTTATTTACATGATAACTATCAACGTGTGTGAAGGTGTATCGTGATTTAAGTCACCGTTTTATGGGATTAAAACTACTTTTCATATACAACAGAAAATATAAGATTTTCTAAAACAGTTTACATATTCAAAGAACAGAAAACATACTATCAAACATAAATAGTTATACACTCACTCAACGTTATGTTGATACTCTCTTTTTCAAATTACTTGTATTCTCAGGGAATCAGTAAACATAAACAGGTCCTCCCCGAGCTTTTGAGAAGATGGATCCGTTTTGAGTCATATCTTTGTCTTTTGCTATAATTATTTTGGTGTAAATATAGAGTGATTGAACACATGTAAAAACTTATACTTATTTATGCAATTGTTTTTTGTACTATGATTACTCTAACGCATGTTTTGCGATACTACAAATGAAGTCATCCCTCCCGAGATGTTTCCACCGTCTGGTTTGGGTGTGTGACAGGATAGGATAAAAGGGCACCGTCAAAGGGAAAATGTTAACTACCAAATCAACCTTTCATACTCCGAATTCCAATGCTTAATGTCAATTAAAAATTAATAAATTGATCTTTTTGGCAATGTTAGCTCTTTTTTTTCTTGTGTTGATGACATATTTTTTTACAGGCTTCACATTATCACAACACTTCCTTTTTAGTTAATTACGCCTTTTGAGGTGACAACCAAGATGGTATAAACAAAGTAGCCGCATCTAATTTACAGGTTAACAGTCAACGTGTGTGAAGGCATATCATGACTTACGTCACCGTTTTATTCGAGTACCAGGATTGGGTATACAATGTAAGTCGGATGAATTAGGAAATAATGTATAGGATTGTAGTTTTTGAGAAGGGATCTAAGGAAAAGAGATCAAGTGAATTTAATACTTTCCCTCTATGCCCAAAATATATAGTCAACAACAAGGCCATGTACCTCGTTTCACGGTTTTTCAACATAGGTACTCACTTGGGAAAGACATCATAGATTGGACTAATATGTTTAACCGCATTAATATTACTCATAATGACCATGGCCTCTTTCTTTCGCAAGCCTAATAAGAGAAAGCCATATTGGATAGAGAAAGCCATCTTGGATAGAGAAAACATTACTTCATGCAAGCTCAACACTAATATTGGACAACCTCTTTGAGATTATATCCTCTTATCACGTGCTCGTTGGGGCTCTTCAGTGTCTCTTTTTTAAGACACTAGACATGCTGAATGTCATTCAACATGTCTATTTATTTATACATGTATCAGAGGAACCCTGTTTCAACTTCTTCAAACGTATTTTATGCTATCCAATATGTACATTTGCCCAAGGTCTATGCATCTTCGTGTAAAAAAATAAGCATTATTAGTATTGTACACGTTATAGTTCTCCGTTGTGTTTAACGAGATTTCTATGATTCTCTTGAATACCTTTAGAAAAATTTTAAGGAAAAAGTAGATGTATACCCAACCGAAATGATATAAATATAAGAATATAACAATCAAATTTAGTTGATTCGACGAATCATAGTTGGGGATGAAAATGTAGGTACAAGTAATTTAACAAATATTTTGTACAACATGTTGAAATGTAGGTACAAGTAATTTAAGCATCTAAAAGACATCTGGACTAAAAGAAATAAAACATTAAAATGTAACTTACTATGTTCCCAAATTTTATTTCTTGTTTCTAAAACTGAATTTCCAAATAAAAACAAGATGACGAAGTGTTCATAAGAAAGCTCTACAAAGGGTTCACCAGAATGCGCGAAAAAAAGAAGAAAAATAGGTAACCATCTAGTGTAATTCATTTCAATTGGAAAACGGTAACCAAGACAATATGGTCATTTTATATGACTATTAATGATAGAACTTAAGAGATTTAGAGGGTGAGGCGTCTTCTAACAAAGTACCTAAGTAAGGTCCTAATGGTTACTATAATTAGGCTTGAAGTGCAACTTTTACTATTTCTTTAATTTACTCTGTAATCAATAAAGGTAAATTCTAAATGTAAAACTATATAGAACTATAGAATACATCTTCATCATCTTTCAAAAACATTTCATATTTAGACATTATAAAGGTATATTCTTCAAATATCATTGATCACTAAGAATATATATTAAATAAAAATAGTATATATGTTTAAACACAAAATTTATGGTATCATAAGACATAATTTACAGTCAATTCCGATTTTAATGAATCACACCCTTTTATAACATTTGAAGTGAATGATAATTCAATTTAGCATTAAAGAAATATATAATTTAATTGTCATTATAGATTATGTGTGTAATATACAATTAAACTTAAATGCTTCTTATTACAATTGGGAGTTTTTTTTTCATTAATTACCTTCATTAGTAGATTGTTGTTTTGTAGTCGTAATATTAGAAAACAAAGAGAGAGAGAGAGAGAGAGAGAGAGAGATAGAGAGAGAGAGAGTGAGAGTAATGATCACTAGGTCTATTTAAATGAACATTATCAATCCCTAAACCAAAACATTTTGAAATCCCACACTGAATTGAGTCTATAATTGCACGTTAACATGGCCAAGTTTGCATATGTCTTCTTGGTGCTCATTGTTGTAATCTCAGGTTTGTGTACTCGGCTCTGTAGATGCTTAGCTTCCCAAATGTTAATTTAGTTTTAATATACATTAATTTTCTATGTAACAAGGAAGACGACATTCGATAATATTTTGTGAATTGATTGCAAAAAGTATCCAGTCACTTACTTACCGGAGAAATTGTCATACAAGAACTTGAATTTATTATTTACTCAACATAGCTATATATGTAATATCTAGTATTGTATGGTTCGTATTATTATTTAATCTGTTTATTTTATTCTTTATTTTCATTTTTCAGTTAGAGCTTCCACTGTCAACGGACAACATAGATGTACACAGGTGTTGGATCCAAATGCTTGCACTCTTGGTGATTGTCGTGAGCAATGTTATCAAAAACACAAGGGCAATGGAATTTGCGATCTTTCAAGTGATATGAGCCATTATGGTTGCGTTTGTATTTTTGACTGCTAACGAAATCTTAAGACAATTATATTACTTCTTCGATGTTTAAAACGCCAATTCTTTATTGCTTTACACCAGAATTGCATATATATATTAAATAATTGCATATATATATATATATATATATATATATATATATATATATATATATATATATTAAATAACACCTACAAAGTTTTGGATCCTTTTAAATATAATCGATGAATTCATTTCAGATTATTGTATATCGAATTTGTTGAGTTGGTGAAAAAACCTTCTAAATAAATTTCAGCAAACAATATTACTTATTAAAAGACACTTCTTTATTGAAGGACAAATCATATGAAAATCATTATATATTTTTAGTAGATAGTTTTATTGGTTAATCACTTTTTTTACCAATTCAATAATATCCGTATGACACATTTTTTCAAGACTGTCATTATTTATAACTTTGTAAAATATTAAGTATAGCCATTAGTCTTGTATCTTTTTTTTTACATGCACAATCATGTGGTTTTTTAAATATCAAAAATATTATGATTTTGTGAAATTTTAAAATGTTATTTTTCATTTAAAAACCCCTTGAATAAATCTTGAAAATATGCAATGATGATTGCATTAAATCATAAATAACCGATAACTAAAAACCTCATATAATCTTTCTCAACAGTTGGAGATGCGCCACTCTCAATACATAAATTGTGTTTTGGATTACTTAAGTTTCTCAACTATTAAGGCAACTGACTCCTTATCATATTTTAAATACAGATATAAAAGACCAAATTGTTACCCCAAAAAGTTTCGCAAATATTATTCTTCCATGGCGCCCTTTCGTCTTTCAAATGATATTATAGGGTGAGGAGTAAGAGATTCGACGATGATGGTGGTCTTAGGTAAACATTCATGGTGGGAGAGGATAAAAGGTCACCATCGAAGGGAAAATGTTAAATACCAAAACAACCTTTGATATATAATTTTGAAAACTATGGACTTAACTCGCTAATATTCAAATAATAATAATAATAATAATAATAATAACAAATAAAAAACACGAATGTCCAATGCTCTGATAAACAAAATAACTAAAGTATAGTCATAAATCAAAAAGAAAAAAAATATGGTATGATTTTGTGTCAATAACTGCTCACCCGTAATTATTTCATCAGTACCCTTTATATTAATCTACTCTTGATAATAAAAATCCACATTTCATCAAAACACATCTCTAAACATCTCCTAATATTTACCCAACTGGTGTTATACTAAGACTTTTCCAAAGCTTATCAACATATATTGATTGAGTCGATCATCGGTTAGACTAACCCTCATGTTTCTCACAAATCAAGGGCCTCTTCTAATGTTTCATACTCGACATTCCAATGCTTAAAGTGAGTTAAAAAAAAGAAACTTATTGGCACTTTTAGCTCTTTTTTTCTTCTGTTCTTGACATTTTTTTTACGGTTTTCACATTTCTCACACATAATTCCTTTTCAGTTAATCACACCTTTTGACATGAGTACCAAGATGGCAGACACAAAGTAGCCACATTTAATTTACAGGATAACTATCAACGTGTGTTAAGGTGTATCATGATTTAAGTCACCCTTTTATTCGAATACCAAGATTGGGTATACAATGTAAGGCTGATTAATTAGGAAATAATATATAGGATTATAGTTTTTGAGAAGGTGTCTAAGGTAAAGAGATTACGTGAATTCAATACTTTTCTTCTTAGACTAAAATGTGTAGTCAATAGCAAGACCAAGTAAGTCGTTGCAAGGTTTTTCAAGCTAGGTCCTTACTTGGGAAAGACATCTTAGATTGGACTAATATCTTAAACTACATTAATGTTACTCATAATGGCCATGGTCTCTTTCTTTTGCAAGCCTAATAAGAGAAAGACATCTTGGATTGAGCTAACATGTCTAAATGCAACCATGTCACTACTCTGACGAATTCTTCATGCAAGCTCAACACTAATGTTGGTCAACCTCTTTGAGATGATATCCTCTTATCACGTGCTCGTTGAGGCTCTTCAATATCTCATTTTTATGACACTAGACATCGTGTATGTCATTCAACATGTCTATTTATTTATACATGTATCAGAGGAACCCCGTTTCAACTTCTTCCAACATATTTTATGCTATCCAAAAGATACATCGGACCAAGGTCCATGCATCTTCGTGTCCATGTATCTTCATGTCAGAAGTTAGCTATGAAATATTTTCCTTAAACTACATGTACTGGTAAACAATATATGATAGTTTATTTTCATAGTATTTATGTTCTATATATCTTCGATAATCTTAAACACCAACATGCTTTATAAATTGAAACTGACATATACGTAGTTTTAGAACTTGCTTAGATTGGAAGAGTTCATGATATTTTTGTTCCAACGAATCATCAATATGAAGATATATTAACCGCAGGTCTACCAACACTAGTCTTTCAACGTTTAAATTGAAGTTTGTGTGTTCGTTCCGCTCTCATTGAAACCGTAGAGGAATATTAGAAATATATTTTGATATACGTTATAAATTTTATCTAAATTGTAAAAAATAAACTTTGTTAGGATTGTACACGTTCTAGTTCTCCTTTGTGTTTAATGAGATTTCTATGATTCTCTTAAATCCCTTTAGAAAAATATTAAGGAAAAAGTAGATTCCTACCCAACCAAAATCATATAAATATAAGAAAATAACATTCAAATTTGGTTGATTCGATGAACCGTAGCTGAGGATGAAAATGTACGTACAAGTAATTTAAACAATATATTGTACAACATGCTGAAATGTAGGTACAAGTAATTTAACCATCTAAAAGACATCTAGCCTAAAATAAATAAAACAAAAAAATGTGACTTACTACGTTCCCAAATTTTATTTCTAGTTTCTAATGAACTTAAAAACTTCTTGTTACAAATTGGGAGTATTTTTCCATTAATTACATTCATTAGTAGTTTGTTGTTTTGTAGTCGTAATATTAGAAATCAAAGAGAGAGAGAGAGAGAGAGCGAGAGAGAGATAGAGAGATAGAGAGAGAGAATAATGATCACTAGGTCTGTTTAAATGAATATTATATATCCCTAAACCAAAACACTTTGAAATCCCGCACTGAATTGAGTATCTGTAATTGCACGTTAACATGTCTTCTTAGTGCTCATTGTTGTAATCTCAGGTTTGTGTACTCAGATCTGTAGATGCTTAGCTTCCCAAATGTTAATTTAGTTTTAATATACATTAATTTTCTATGTAACAAGGAAGACAACATTCGATAACTGCTCACCCCTAGTTTTAATATCAGTTTATTTTATTTTGTATTTTATTTTTTCAGTTGGAGCTTCCAGTGTCAACGGGCAACATAGATGTATAGAGGTGTTGGATCCAAATGCTTGTACTCTTGGTGATTGTCGTGAGCAATGTTATCAAAAACACAAGGGCAATGGAATTTGTTAGGTTTCAAGTGATATGAACCAGTATGGTTGCGTTTGTATTTTTGACAATAATATTATTTCTTCGGTGTTGAAAACCCTAACAGTTTATTGCTCTACACCATGAATTGCATATCTATTAAATAACACTTACAAAGTTATTGATACTTTTAAATATAATCGATGAATTCATCTCAGATTATTGTATATCGAATTTGTTGAGTTGGTGAAAAAATCTTCCAAATAAATTTCAACAAACAATTTTACTGATTTCAAAACACTTCTTTATTGAAGGACAAATCATATAAAAACCATTATATATTTTCATTAGATAGTTTTATAGATTAATCACTTTTTTTTACCAATTCAATAATATACATACGACACATTTTTTTGAAGACTGTCGTTATTTATAAGTTTGTAAAATATTAAGTATAGCGATTATTCTTGTATCTTTTTTTACATGCACAATCATGTGGTTTTTTAAATATCAAAACTATTGTGATCTTGTGAAATTTTAGAAGGTTATTTTTCATTTAAAATCCCCTTAAATAAATCTCAAAAATAGGCAATGATGATTGCATTAATTCATAAATAATCCATAACTAAAAACCTCATATCATCGTTCTCAACCGTTGGATATGTGCCACTCTCAATACATAAATCGTGTTTGGGATTAGTGTCAGTTTCTCAACAATTGAGGCAACCGAATCCTTATCATCTTTTAAATTTAGATATAAAAAACCAAATTGTTACCCCAAAAAATTTCGCAAATATTATGCTTCCATGGCTCCATGGTGTCACTCAAAGGATATTATAGGGTGAGGAGTAAGAGATTCGACGATGATGGTGGTCTCAAGTAAAAATTCATGGTGGGAGAGGATAAAAGGTCACCATCGAAGGGAAAATGTTAAGTACCAAAACAACCTTTGATATATATTTTTGAAAACTACGGTCTTAACTCGCTAATATTCAAAAAAAAAAAATAATAAAAAACGCGAATGACCAATGCTCTGATAAACAAAATTACTAAAGTATAATCGTATAACAAAAAGAAAAAAAAACATGGTATGATTTTGTGTCAATAACTGCTCACCCCTAGTTATTTCGTCAATACCCTTTATATCAATCTACACTTGATCATGAAAATCCACATTTTATCAAAACACATCTCTATACATCTCCTAAAAGTTACCCAGCTGGTGTTATACTACAAGTTTTCCAAAGCTTATTACCATATATTTATTTAGTCGATCATCGGTTAGACTAACCCACATGGTTCTCGCAAATGAAGGGCCTCTTCTAATGGTTCATACTCCAATTTCCAATGCTTAAAGTCAATTAAAAAAATTTGAACTTATTGGCACTTTTAGCTCTTTTTTTCTTCTGTTCTTGACATATTTTTTACTGTTTTCAAATTTCTCACACATAATTCGTTTTCAGTTAATCACGCCTTTTGACGTGAGTATCATGAAGGTAGAAACAAACTACTTGCATTTAATTTACACGATAACTATCAATGTGTGTGAAGGCGTATCATGATTTAAGTCACCGTTTTATTCGAGTACCAAGATTGGGTATACAATGTAAGGCTGATTAATTAGGAAATAATATATAAGGTTATAGTTTCTGAGAAGGTGTCTAAGGAAAATAGATCAAGTGAATTAAATACTTTCCCTCTAAGCCCAAAATGTGTAGTCAACAGCAAGACAACGTACCTCGTTGCAAGGTTTTTCAAGCTAGGTCCTTAATTGGGAAAGACATATTAGATTGGACTAATATGTTAAACTACATTAATGTTACTCATAATGGCCATAGTCTCTTTCTTTCGCAAGCCTAATAAGAGAAAGACATCTTGAATTGAGCCAACATGTCTAAATGCAACCTTGTCACTACTATCACTGAGAAGGTGTCTAAGGAAAATAGATCAAGTGAATTAAATACTTTCCCTCTAAGCCCAAAATGTGTAGTCAACAGCAAGACAACGTACCTCGTTGCAAGGTTTTTCAAGCTAGGTCCTTAATTGGGAAAGACATATTAGATTGGACTAATATGTTAAACTACATTAATGTTACTCATAATGGCCATAGTCTCTTTCTTTCGCAAGCCTAATAAGAGAAAGACATCTTGAATTGAGCCAACATGTCTAAATGCAACCTTGTCACTACTGTCACACCCCCGAACCATCAAGAAAACAACGGCGAAAACGTCCGGGAGCGGCGACGTCATACGTAGTATCACAACAATCATATCACAATAATCAAAGTAAACACAACCATTACATTACAATATGAATATTTACATATGTTAGAAAACGTAGTTTGTACATTACATTATATAACAAAAGATGAAGACGAGACTCCAAAAATGCTCTGTCTTCTCCAAAAGCTGGCTAGGTACATCTCTATCATTGCCCTGAGAATACAAGCGGTTTTGAAAACGTATCAGCATAAAGCTGGTGAGTTCATAAGTATGTTTTTGTATTAAAAACTACTCACTGAGTTTGTATAAATAGTTTCTTTCCATTATAAGTAAATATCATTTGTATCGAAAACCATTCTTACCGAGTTCAGAAACATGTATGCATGTTTACCAAGAAAATACAATATTTTCTAACATGTTTGTTGATTTCTGTATGAAAAGTACGTTTTGTTTGAAAACCCTGGCTACCACCAGTATGTAATGTATGATCGTTCGGAAACCCTGCTTACCACCGGTATGTATAGTAGTTTTATTACTTAAAATAAAACTCTGGATTTTGTCCCTCGAATACCCTCCAGTACTTGGATAAGTAGTTTTATTAGTTAAAATAAAACTATAGAAGAAAGAAATCCCGTAAACAATGGTTTGTTTATACTTATTGTGAGTCGTATAACCATACTAATTTGACCAGTGACCTCCTTGACGTTCTTCAAGCGTCATACGATTACAAAATTTGTCACCCCAGGCGTGCCCGCCTAAATGTAGCTAACAGTTCGGGTGTGGAATTATCGGTCCGGAATAGATCTAATCACAAATCTCATGCTCTCCCTCCGGGAGACTCTGCTATACTACCGGTGAGGATTTATTGGTACCCCGAGGGGCAAAACGAAGATAGTCTCACAATCATGTATTAACTAGTTTACGTGTTTGTTTGGTTGTTCTCGAGTTCAAAGTTGTTTGTAACGGTGTATAGTATAAATAATTATACAAAAAATAATTATTTAGCATGATACTCTAGTTTTGTATTCGTAGTAATGGATAAACTAAATCTGACATAGTTTATATGTTTGACTTTGCATGAAGTTTGAACCTGTAAGACTGGTAATGAAATCCCAAACTATACCTATTATAGTTTGTATGGTTGTTACGTTCGTGTATGGTTTTGAAAACTATGCAATTATGAATTGAAAACATCCGTTATTCTCCGCATCATACAAAAGGGATAATTGTATCTAAACGTTTGATAGAAAATCATTGTAATTGCATCAGTTTTTAAGTTATGAAAACCTTTATGTTTAGCTTGTATTCCCCCCTGAAAAGATGAAAAACTCGGAAAACTGTAAGGGTATGAACTCACAGTTTAACGTAGGATTCGAGTGTACGATCAATATGAGTGTTGAGTGTCAACGGATGTTCTGAACGCAAATGGACCCTATTAATCATATGGTAACACATATACGTATTAGATTAGGGTATTTCATGACTAATCATGATGGGAAACCATCCTAAGGTCTTGGAAATGTCTGTACTAAGTGTTCTAGGTTCCACACGTAGTGATCCTTGCAAGTTTAAGGACAAATAGGAGCATTAGAGTGGGTGTATGGCCATAAAGGTGAGTGTGCGGTTAGGGAGTGCAGCAACACTTGTGTGTGCGGCTGCACAAAGGAGTGTGCGGGCGTACAGGGGGTGTGTGCGGCCGTACACTCCTCATTAGTGCCCAAAATGTCGATTTTGAAGTGTTTTTGAGGCGTTCTTGTGCTAATACCAAGTCCTATTAGTAAATGAAAGCAAAACTCTTCATTTTGGAGAGTTTTTTGGGGTGTGAGGCCACCTTATGAAGGTGTGCGGCCGCACTCCTTCAAAGGATGAAGAACACGAAGAACACTATGAGTTTTAGGCTTAGATTTAGGTCTCTTACCAGTATAACATGCTGAATGGTGAAATAGTTCACGTTTTTGAGGCCTTAAGAGTGTTGTTGGATGAAGTTTTTAGAGAGAGAAAGTAGAGAGAGAGTAGTGTGCATCCAAAGAAGAAAAAGTGACTGAAAGGGGGTTATCTACTATATATAGGGTCGGGTGTGTGGCTGGGGGGTCTGTGCTGCTGGCTTGCTGCACACGCGGGTGTGTGGCCGCATACACCTTCTTTGGTGTGTTTGGCCCGATTTTTTGATTCTACACACTTTCTAACCCGTCTTAAGATTCATAACTAGGCTATACTAAGCCTAAAGCACTCATATGGGCCCACAATTTCGCTGAAAAGATGATAAATCTGAGATTGATGTTGATATACGGATCGATTGTATAGGATAAACGTTTTGGGTTGTCAGATCATCCCCCGTTAGAGGGAATTTCGTCCCGAAATTCAAGAATATGGATACAAATCTTGGATTTGGAAAAAGATGAGGGTACTTCTGTTTCATTGAATCCTCGCTCTCCCAATTGACTTCAGGTCCCCGCTTAGCATTCCAGCAAACCATCACTATCGGGATGCAACTTTGTTTCGTTCGTTTGACCTCCCGGTCCATGATTTCGATTGGTTCTTCCACGAAGTTCAGATTTTTGTTGATTTTGATTTCTTCAAGAGGGACTACAAGGGTTTCGTCAGATAGGCATTTCTTGAGGTTTGAGACGTGGAAGACGGGATGAATGTTATTAAGTTCTTGACGTAAACAGAGTTTGTAGGCTAGGAGACCAATCCTAGCATGGATTTCAAATTATCCTATGTACCTTGGGTTTAGCTTTCCACGTTTTCCAAAGCGTATCATGTGTTTACAAGGCAAAACCTTTAGCAGAACATGGTCTCCGACCTAGAATTCCAAAGGTTTTTATTGTTTATCAGCGTAGCTCTTTTGTCGATATCTTCAAGCCTTTAGTTATTCCTGGATTTGTATGATCTTTTCGGTGATTTCGCAGATGATTTCTGGACCAGTAAGAGTGCTATCATGGACTTGCCCTTTGGCTACCTACGTGTCACCCACCTCAGCCCAGCATAGAGGATTTCGTCAATCGGTCGACTATTACCTAGATGGTATCGTACCCACTCGAATATTTGGGTAATTTGGGAATGAAATCCATGGTAATCCTCTCCCACTTCCACTCAGGTATTTCCGGCTGATGAAGTAAACCTAAGGGCTTCTGATATTTGACCTTCACCTTGGCACAAGTCAGACACTTGCCCACGAAGGTAGCGATCTCTGCTTTCATGTTTGGCCACCAATATAGTTTCTTCAGATCAAGGTACATCTTGTCTGAACATAGGAGAATGGAATATCTACTTTTGTGAGCTTCGTTCATGATGACCCCTCTATAACCACCGAACTTTGGGGTACAGATCCGATCCATGAAATAGTAGGATCCGTCTCCCTTGATCTCTAAGTTCTTTTCCATTCCTTTCAAGACTTCCTCCACTACGTTCTCTGGTTTCAGGGCTTCCCGCTGAGCCTGTTTGATTTGTGCGGATAAATGGGAATGGATGGTCATGGTAAGTGCTTCCACACTGCGACCTGAGTACTCTTTTCGGATGAGGGCATTAGCTACCACATTGGCCTTGATGGGATGGTAGCATATTTCACACTCATAATAATAGAGTAGTTCTACCCATCGCCGTTGTCTCATGTTTAAGTATTTCTTGTCGAAGATGTGTTGCATGCTTTTATGGTCAGTGAAGATCGTGGACCTTGTTCCGTAGAGGTAATGTCTCCAAATCTTTAATGCGAAGACAACTGCTCCCAACTCCAGGTCATGAGTTGTATAATTGATTTCATGTTCTTTCAATTGTCTCGAGGCATAAGCAACAACCCTTCCTCGTTGCATAAGCGCATAGCCTAATCCTTGGTTGGATGCATCGCAGTAGACAACGAAGTCCTCCATCCTTTTGGGCAGAGACAGGATAGGTGCGCTGCACAAGGCTCGCTTCAATGTTACGAATGCAGTGTCTTGGATTTCACTCCAACAAAAGGGTACACCTTTCATTGTTAGAGTGGTTAAGGGCTTGGAAATTCTGGAGAAATTCTGGATGAATCTACGATAATAGCGAGCAAGACCCAAGAATTGACGGATTTCTGTGGGTGTCTTCGGTGCTGGCCAATTCTCTATCGCTTTGATTTTGGATGGATCCACGTGTATGCCTTCCTCACTTACCACGTGACCCAGGAAAGTTACTTTCCGAATCCAGAATTCACACTTGGAGAATTTCGCATATAGCTTTTCTATTCTTAGAGTTTCCAACATTAATCTCAAGTGTTGTTTGTGATCTTTCTCGCTTCTGGAATAGACAAGTATGTCGTCTACGAAGACGATAACAAACTTTTCCAGAAAAGGACGACACACCCGGTTCATCAGGTCCATGAACACTGCCGGTGCATTGGTTAGACCGAAGGGCATTACTACGAATTCATAGTGGCCATAACGAGTCCAGAATGCTATTTTGGGGACATCACCCTCGTGGACTCGTAGCTGATGGTACCCTGATCTGAGGTCTATCTTAGAGAAATAACTGGCTCCCTGAAGTTGGTTGAAGAGGTCGTCGATCCAAGGAAGAGGATAACGGTATTTGATGGTGAGTTTATTCAGCTCTCGGTAGTCAATCCACATCCGAAAAGATCCATCTTTCTTTTTCACAAATTAAACTAGGGCTCCCCAAGGTTAGGAACTCGGTCTGATGAATCCTTTGTTGAGCAGCTCATTGAGTTGGCTGGACAACTCTTGCATTTTTGCTGGCGCTAGGCGATATAGGGACTTAGCTACGGGGGTAGCTCCACGGATTAAGTCGATGCGAAACTCGACTTGGCGCTCAGGAGGAATTCCCGGAAGCTCTTCGGGAAAGACATCAGGAAAGTTACAGACTTCGGGGATGTTCTCGAGGGCTTTAACCTCCTATTTCTCATTTACAACGTGGGCTAGGAATGCACAACACTCCTTTCGTAGAAGTTTTTGGGCTTTGATGCATGAAATAATGCGGAGGCTGGAGCTAAGTTTATCACCATAGATCATGAGGGTTTCTCCATAGAGAAGATTGAAACAGATAGATTTTTCGAAACAAAGGATATTAGCATGATTGGGGCTCAACCAATCCATGCCAATGATGACATCGAAGATCTTTATGGAAACTGCATTAAGATCGATAGGAAAGGAATGCTCGTTTCGGGTAAGGGTACAACCATGAAATATAGCGTTAGTGCTCTCTTTCTCAACGTTAGCCATTTCAACAGTAAATGTTTTGGTTAAAGATTGAGCTTTATGTTTGAGAAGGTGTTTGAATGTGTGACTGACAAAACTTCTCTCCGCACCAGAATCGAAAAGTATGCATGCATAAGAGTTGTCGAGGAGGAACGTACCCGTGACAACGGTAGGATCAGCAACTGCATCCTCTTGCCCCTTTGCTAGAACTCTCCCAGTATTGCCAGTTGTTGCTGCCTTGGGGCAATTTCTCTTTTAGTGCCCGGCCTCGCCACAACCATAACAGGCCTAACCGACACCTACTGTAGATGCCTGATTGGTTGGTTGGGCTGGTCTTCTGCAGTTTCGATTAGTGTGACCCTTCTTGCTACAGTTGTTGCAGAGCATTTCATGACATGGTTCGGAGATACGGTGGTGGCATTTGCACTTGTTGCACCAAGGGAGGGTACCAATATAGGTGCTTGAGTTACAGGAGCAGCAGCAGGAGTAGTTCAAGCGTGGATTGCCACTGTATGTTATTTCTTGGATGGGTCCTGCGAAGACTGGCCCTTTTGCTGCTTACAGAACTTTCTCTTCTTGCCACTATCTTTCACTGGTTCAGGAGTGATTATTATTTTATCCAGATCAACCTCGTGATCTATGAGAGTCTGTGCCAAGCACTTGGCACTATCAAAAGTGTTTGGCTAGCAGCAAAGACATTCCCTTTAGTTGGGGGCGTCAATCCCCAAATGTATCTCTCTATCTTCTTGCTTTCTGGGGTGACCATTCTCGGGCAAAGAAGTGCTAGGTATTCAAACCTAGAAGTGTAGGAAGCAATATCGGAACCCTTCATCTTTAGGTTCTAGAGTTCGTGCTCCAGTTTCTGCATTTCGCCCCACGAGTAGTACTAAGCAAGCATGAGCTCTTTCAAGCTCTCCCAACCCATAGCATTTACTATTGGTAGGGTTAGGGATTTGACCCGACTATTCCACTAGGTCAATGCTCTGTTTGTGAAAGTGCAAGCGGCAAATTTCACCTTGTTGGCTTCTGAACAGGAACAGATTTCGAAGATGGACTCGATCTTCTCGAACCATCGAGTCAAGGCAATGATACCTCCAGTGCCGTCGAAAGATGTGGGTTTTGCATTCATGAAGTCTTTATAGGAAAACTCCTTCTGGTGTTCATGACCACCTTCCTAATTTTGGGGATGGGTACCACCTCCTGGCCCTCCAGAACCGCCGGGGTTCATCTGTGACATTGTGGTAGCCACAACGACAGTAATAACTGCCTGGAACATAGCAGGATCGAACTGGGGAGGTGGTGGTGGAGGATTGTTGTTCTTTGAGTTGGGTGTTTTTTTGGAGGCATCTTGTTATAAAATGATCAGGAAGGAGAGGATGGTAAGTCCATTGAATTGAATCAAGAGATATGAAACAAGATGTATCCCTATATGATAGATAAAGTGTTCTACTAAGCGATAAACAGGAAGGAGTTATTAAAGCAAGTAGACTATCACTAAGAAAGAATGAGTAGCAACACTTGGAATGAATTTTTACAATGTATCCTGCTTTGACTAAAATACTCCTATAGTATTTTATGTTGAAAGTTTAGTTCCATAGATTTCTTTTGGTAGAAATATTTTGGAAAGTTTTAGGCCTGCTGAAACACCACAGTCACTCCCAAGAACATGTTGGTCATGTCTAGAATTAATATAGTTGATCAGGCTATATTGACCCTAGACATGATTACATAACTGCCCAAGTTTAAACACAGTGTTCGACATCCAATTACTTTTGTTCGGTTCTTTTTACGATACGGTTTCTGGTATATAGGTATACTTGTATACTTGGAATAAAAATACTTATATTTTTAAAGTATACTTTTAGTTCAGAGCACTTCGGCCCCTTAGTGTTTATATTTGTATACCATGTAACGTTAGGTATACTTAGTT
Organism: Lactuca saligna; assembly: GCF_052625555.1. Taxonomy (NCBI): domain Eukaryota; kingdom Viridiplantae; phylum Streptophyta; class Magnoliopsida; order Asterales; family Asteraceae; genus Lactuca; species Lactuca saligna. The sequence continues at coordinate 63,891,685 of NC_136425.1, forward strand.
CATTATAAACAATAGATCTGATACCAATCTGTCACACATCCGAACCGTGAGAGAAACAACGGCGGAAACGTCCGGGGGCGGCGACGTCATACGTACTATCACAACAATCGTATCATAGCAATGAAAGTAAACACAACCATTACATTACAATATGAATATTTACATTTGTTTGAAAACATAGTTTGTACATCACATTATATAACATAAGATAAAGATGAGACTCCAAAAATGCTCCGTTTTCTCCAAAAGCTGGCTAGGTACCTATCTATCGTTGCCCTGAGAATACAAGCGGTTTTGAAAACATATCAGCATAAAGCTGGTGAGTTCATAAGCATGTTTTTATATTAAAAACTAGTCACTGAGTTTGTATAAATAGTTACTTTCCAATATAAGTAAATATCTTTTTTATCGAAAACCGTCGTTACCGAGTTCTTAAACATGTATGCATGCTTACTAAGAAAATCCAATATTTTCTAACATGTTTGTTGAATTCTGTATGAAAAGTACGTTCTGTTTGAAAACCCTGGCTACCACCAGTATGTAATGTATGATCGTTCGAAAAACCTGATTACCACCAGTATGTACATACTAATTTTATTACTTAAAATAAAACTATAAATTTTGTCCTTCGAATACCCTCCAATACGTGGATAAGTAGTTTATTTGTTAAAATAAAACTATATAAGAAAGAAATCCCGTAAACAATGATTTGTTTATACTTATTGTGAGTCGTATAACCATACTAATTTGACCTGTGACCTCCTTGACGTTCTTCAAGCGTCATACGATTACAAAATTTGTCACCCCAGGCGTGCCCGCCTAACTGTAGCTAACAGTTCGGGTGTGGAATTATCGGTCCGGAATAGATCTATTCACAAATCTCATGCTCTCCCTCCGGGAGACTCTGCTATACTACTGGTGAGGATTTATTGGTACCCCGAGGGGCAAAACGAAGATAGTCTCACAATCCTGTATTAACTAGTTTACGTGTTTGTTTGGTTGTTCTCGAGTTCAAAGTTGTTTCTAACGGTGTATAGTATAAATAATTATACAAAAAATAATTATTTAGCATGATACTCTAGTTTTGTATTCGTAGTAATGGATAAACTAAATCTGACATAGTTTATATGTTTGACTTTGCATGAAGTTTGAACCTGTAAGACTTGTAATGAAATCCCAAACTATACCTATTATAGTTTGAATGGTTGTTACGTTCGTGTATGGTTTTAAAAACAATGCAATTATGAATTGAAAACATCCGTTATGCTCCGCATAATACAAAAGGGATAATTGTATCTAAATGTTTGATAGAAAATCATTGTAATTTCATCAGTTTTTAAGTTATGAAAACCTTTATGTTTAGGTTGTATTCCCCCTCCCCCCTGAAAACATGAAAAACTTGGAAAACTGTAGGGGTATGAACTCACAGTTTAACGTAGGATTTTAGTGTACGATCGATATGAGTGCTAAGTATCAATGGATGTTTTGAACGCAAGTGGACCCTATTAATCATATGGTAACACATATACGTATTAGATTAGGGTATTTCATGACTAATCATGACGGGAAACCATCCTAAGGTCTTGGAAATGTTTGTACTAAGTGTTCTAGGTTCCACACGTAGTGATCCTTGCAAGTTTAAGGCCAAATCCGAGCATTAGAGTGGGTGTATGGCCATAAAGGTGAGTGTGCGGTCAGGGAGTGCGGCCAGACTTGTGTGTAAGGCTACACACAGGAGTCTGTGGCCGTACAGTGGGTGTGTACGGCCGTAAATAGGAGTGTGCGGCCGTACGGTCCTCATTAGTACCCGAAATGTCTATTTTGAGGTGTTTTTTAGGCGTTCTTGTGCTAATACCAAGTCCTATAAGTAAATGAAAGGCAAACTCTTCACTTTGAGAGTTTTAGGGACTGTGCGGCCACCTTTTGAGGGTGTGCGGCTGCACGCCTTCAAAGGATGAACAACATGAAGAACACTATGATTTTTAGGCTTAGATTTGGGTCTCTTACCACTATAACAAGCTGAATGGTGAAATAGTTCACGTTTTTGAGGCCTTAAAAGTGTTCTTGGATGAAGTTTTTAGAGAGAGAACATAGAGAGAAGAAAGAGAGTAGTGTGCATCCAAAGAAGAAAAAGTGAATGAAAGGGGGTTCTCTACTATATATAGGGTCGGGTGTGTGGTTGGGGGTGTGTGCAGCTAGGTGTGCGGCTGGCTGGCCGCACACGCGGGTGTGAGGCTGCACACACCTTCTTTGATGTGTTTAGCCCGATTTTGTGATGCTACACACTTTCTCATGCTTCTTAAGACTCATAACTAGGCCATACTAAGCCTAAATCACTCATATGGGCCCACAATTTCGCTAAAAAGATTATATATCCGAGATTAATAATGATATACGGATCGATTGTACAACATAAAAGTTTCGGCTTGTCACAAATACTCTGAACAATACTTCATGCTAGCTCAACACTAATGCTGGTCAACCACTTTGAGATGATATCCTCTTATCACGTGCTCGTTGAGGCTCTTAAATATCTCATTTTTATGACACTAGACATCGTGTATGTCATTCAACATGTCTATTTATTTATACATGCATCAGAGGAACCCCCGTTTCAACTTCTTCAAACTACATGTCTATTTATTTATACATATTTTATGTTATCCAAAAGGTACATTTGATAAAGGTCTATGCATCTTCGTGTCGATGTATCTTCATGTCAGAAGTTAGCTATGAAATATTTTCCTCGAACTACATGTACCGGTACACAATCTATGAAAGTTTATTTTCATAGTATTTATATTCTATATATCTTTGATAATCTTAAACACCAACATACTTTATAAATTTAAACTGACATATACATATTTTTAGAACTTGTTTAGATTGGAAGAGTTCGTGATATTTTTGGTCCAACATATCATCAATATGTAGATATATTAGCCGAAGGTCTACCAACACTAGTCTTTCAACGTTTAAATTCATGTTTGTGTGTTCGTTCTGCTCTCATTGAAACTGCAGGGAAATATTAGATATATATATATATATATATATATATATTGATATATGTTATAGATTTTATCTAAATTGTTAAAAATAAACTTTGTTAGGACTTTACACGTTCTAGTTCTCCTTTGTGTTTAATGACATTTCTATGATTCTCTTGAATCCCTTTAGAAAAATATTAAGGAAAAAGTAGATGCCTATCCAACCGAAATCATATAAATATAAGAAAATAACATTCAAATTTGGTTGATTTGATGAACCGTAGTTGAGGATGAAAATGTAGGTACAAGTAATTTAAATAATATATTGTACAACGTGTTGAAATGTAGGTACAAGTAATTTAACCATCTAAAAGTCATCTAGCCTAAAATAAATCAAACAAAAAAATGTAACTTACTACGTTCCCGAATTTCATTTCTAGTTGCTAAAACTGAGTTTGCAAGTAAAAACAACATGATGAAGTGTTCACAAGAAAGTATTACAAAGGATTCACCAGAATGCGAGAAAAAAGAAAAAAAATAGGGAACCATGTTTTGTAATTTATTTCAATCGGAAAATAGTAAAGATGACAATATGATGATTTTATGTGAATATTAACGATAGAACTTAAGAGAGTTAGAGGGTGAGGCATCTTCTAAGAAAGGACATAAATAAGGTCCTAATGGTTAACAAAATTAGACTTAAAGTGCAACTTTTACCATTTCTTTAATTTACACTATAATCAATAAAAGTAAAGTCTAAATGTCAAACTATATAGATCTATAGAATAAAACTTCATCATCTTTCAACAACTTTTCATATTTAGACATTATCAAGGTAAAATTTTCAAATATTATTGATCACTAAAATTATATATTTAATAAAATTAGTATACATGTTTAAACGCATAATTAAAGGTTTCATAAGACATAATTTAATGTCAATTCTGTTTTTAATGAATCATACCCTTTTATTACATATGAAGTGAATGATAATTTAATATATCATTAAAGAAATTTATAATTAAATTGTGAATATAGATTATATATGTAATATATAATAAAATTAAAAACTTCTTATTACAATTGGGAGTATTTTTTCATTAATTACATTCATTAGTAGATTGTTGTTTTGTAGTCGTAATATTAGAAATCAGAGAGAGAGAGAGAGAGAGAGAGAGAGAGAGAGAGAGAGAGAGAGAGAGAGAGAGAGAGAATAATCATCACTATATCTATTTAAATGAATACTATCAATCCCTAAACCAAAACATTTTGAAATCCCGCACTGAATTGAGTATGTGTAATTTCACGTTAACATGGCCAAGTTCGCATCTGTCTTCTTAGTGCTCATTGTTGTAATCTCAGGTTTGTGTACTTAGCTCTGCAGATGCTTAGCTTCGCAAATGTTAATTCAGTTTTAATATACATGAAATTTTTATGTAACAAGGAAGACGGCATTCGATAATATTTTTTCAATTGATTGCAAAAATATCCAATCTCGTACCAAAGAAATTGTCATACAAGGAATTTTATTTGTTATTTACTCAACATATATATATATATATATATATATATATATATGTAATATCTAATATTGTGTGGTTCGTATTATTATTTAATCTGTTTATTTTATTATGTATTTTCATTTTTCAGTTGGAGCTTCCACTGTCAACGGACAACATAGATGTACAGAGGTGTTGGATCCAAATCCTTGTACTCCTGGTGATTGTCCTGAGCAATGTTATCAAAAACAAAAGGGCAACGGAATTTGCGAGCTTTCAAGTGATATGATCCATTATGGTTGCATTTGTATTTTTGACTGCTAATGAAATCTTAAGACAAGAATATTACTTCTTTGGTGTTGAAAACCCCAATGGTTTATTGCTCTACACCAGAATTGCATATCTATTAAATAACACTTAGAAAGTTATGGATGCTTTTAAATATAATCAATGAATTCATTTTAGATTATTTGTAACACCTATAATCAGAAAGACCAAGAAAGGAAAGGAAAACCCTAAGTCAAATGGGTCAACTCATCGAGTCCAACGTGGAACTCGACGAGTCCGAGCGGGATCCAGGTCAGAGAGTAAGTGACCGAATCAACGAATCGGAAAGCGTACTCAGCAAGTCCGGTCTGGATTGGGAAACCCTAAGTTTGGGACTTGGTGCCCTATTTAAACGTCTCATTCTCTTCCCTAGGGTTCCTTTAGAACCTCTCTCACCCAGAATACCAAACCCTAGCCACCATATCCATTTTGAGCAAGATTTAGCCTTGGTGAAGTGATTTGAAGCTTGGAAGAGAAGGAGATTCATAGTGGTGCAAGAGGAATCCTTGGATACAAAGTTGGTGTGATTTTTCAGATCCTTTGAGGTAATAAGCTGACCTTATTGCATTTAGATCTATCTTATGGTTGAGATTTGGGCATTTTGAGCATGGAGGAGGTCTATTTCGAGTTTGGAGTAGATCTGAGGTTGCTACCTTAGATCTAGGCTATTAAGGATCCGGAAATCCATAAAGTTTATGCCAATAAGTTGTTGGTTAAGCCCCTTGGTCACAAACCCTAGCCCTAGAGTGTTTTAAGCGCATATCTCTTTGGTTTCACGTAAAGTTTGCAACTTTACGTGAGGAATAGACTTGGGAAGGGTGGATCTATGAGTTGGAGCCCCTGCATGGCTAGAAAAGCCATTGTATGGATTAAGAACCGAAGCGAATCGGCGAGTCACATGGGTGGACTCGGCGAGTTGGATGAAGATGGGCATGGACTCGACGAGTTGGAAGAACAACTCGGCGAGTCTATTGAAGATTGACATGGACTCGGCGAGTCAGGTCGTGAAACACTAACGCCTTCTGGTTAAGGCCCAGATCAGTGGGTTGAATGGTGACCTAGTGAGTTGGACATGATGGGACTCAGATATCGTTGAACTCGACGCGTCTTGGGGTGACTCGGAGAGTTGGGTCGTATTATGAGAGTTCTTAGTATATGTACTCGATGAGTCAAAGGACTGACTCGACGAGTAGAGTCAGCCAGAAAGATTGACTTTGACCAGAGTTGACTTAGTTTGGCTTCTAGAGTTTAGTTGGAACTAAGTGATATATGTATTGATATTGGTAGCTCGGGGAGCTAGTGGAGCAGCGGTTCAGAGAATTGTCGGTCAGCAACAATAGGGTTATCAGCAAGTTCAGTAGTGCATGTGAGTTTCCATTTCTGTGAATAGGTCTACGGCCACAATATCGGCTCATGTAGTTATGAGTAGGAAGACCTGGGGGTAAGCCCTTAGCATTGCTTGCTAGTATGATTTTCTAGCCAAGGTCCAATGTCGGGCGAGTGCCTAAGGAATGGTTTGCATGATAGAGTATACTTGTTGTCTATGTGATTCATGTATGTGCCTGGTAGGAAAGTGAGTGTGGGTGAGAACTCGTATCTCACCAATAGTAGAGTATGGACGGTGTTCCATATCTCATTAGTAGCAAAGCATCGGCGAGGCCCGAGATAGGCATGGAGTGAGTGTGGGTGTGGGCCCGTATCTCACTTGCCGTAGGAGCTTGGATGGGGTTCCATGACTCACTAGTGATAGCACAGGGGTGAGGCCCGAGACAGACGAGGCCTAAGGACAAGAATGCAGTAGGGTATGTTCAGTTATGTGTTATATGTTATTTTGTACAATATGTGGTTAGCAGGCGGGGCCCAGAGATAGGTTGGGCCTAAAAGAAATAGATATGTATTCCGAGCGGGGCTCGAAGCTAGGCGGGGCCTGGAGCGACGGTTGTAGCGGGCGGGGCCCGAAGTAGGGGGCGAGGCCCGAAATAACAGGCGTGGCCCAGTATATGTTGTATGTGCTTGTGCAGGGAATGTGGTAGGTTGAGGAACTCACTTAGCTTCATGCTTACGAGTTTCAGTTTTGGTTTCAGGTAGTTCTGGTAGCGGAGGGAAGAGCTCGGGGTGATCGCATGGCACACACCATTGATTAGCTAGCCTGGGATGTTTTACTCTGATAATGAAATATGTTTTGGAATTTAATACTCTGAATTTATGTTATGACTTATGATATGTTTTTATCAATATGGCTTTGATAATGATTCAAAGGAAAAAAATTTGGTACGGATTTTTGGGACGTTACAAGTTGGTATCAGAGCCTTGGTTTGAGGGATTCGGATATACTCTCGGGTGTATCTGAACTCAAACTAAGGGATTGGTCTAAAAGTTTTCAAAATGAAAAGACAGTTTTGTTAAAAGAGTTTTTAGAAAGGAAACAGTTTTAGAAAAGCTAAAAGAAAAAGAAAGAAAAAGAACTTTGATAAGAGAAAAGGGTGTGGTGCATGCAATCAGCCGAGCTCAAGTAAGTACCCCAAAATACCCATACAAGTTTATGTTATGTTATCAGTTAGTAGAACAGTATGCTAAATTAGAACTAAGGATCTAGGGAGGATGCCTTATGTGCCTGTTATATGTGCTTTGAGCTGCATGATAGTGCTGATTAGACAGTAGTAGGATAGCCTGTTTAGGTTATGCCTGAGTTTATGAGCCTATATCACATGCTAGTGCAGATTCTTGATATGAGATTATGATTGTTGAGTATGTTATGGTTAGATTTTGTCCCTTGTCCGAATGCTGCTTGATTTGTGCATTGTCAGATTCTAAGTGATGTGTGTTAGCCATTAGGTGAATACGTCACGTCACATGTGATCAGGGTTGAATAATCTTAGAGTGTTGGATTTGGCCCTATTGCGCAGATTTTGTCTGGGTCCAACCGTTATAGGGATGAGTCTTCTACTCGAAGTATTATCTAAGCATCGTCACATGTGATGGTACTCAGGTGATGGCTAATTGGCATCACAAGGAGGCCTTCAGCGGCTGAGGACTGGTTTGAGTAGAGTCAGAGGTTTCCCTAGGGTAAGCCTAGGATGAGATAGTACTAGGAGCAGTAGTAGTAGAAAAAGGGACCTGGTGGAGTCGAAGCAGTTCTTGAGGAAAGTATGGATAGATGTGGAAGGTAGTATGGGCCCGTACTACTGAAAGCAGAGGATCCGTACTTGATTCAAGAAAGGCCGAGATGAGACCGGGAAACTTGTAGTGTGTGAGTATGTTCCCTCAGCAGTGATGAGTATTCTGATAGAATTGCAATATGTTTTCAGCATGGTGACATTGTGAGAGAGATCAGTGGGCAGATTAGGTGTCAGAGAGGGATCAAGCTCGGGTTCAGGGGTCGAGCAACTCGAGGAGTGGATGAGGGAGTTGATATCAGTGGAGGTTACGTGATGTATCCTAGATAAGACTCCTGTGATCTTTAGCACAGTCAAGGTGGTTATATTGGAGATCTTGGATGAGAGGCTGGGAGCCTTTCGTACCGAGATAATGGCTTTGATGGGAGTGCGTGCTATGACATTCCGAGAGTTTAGAGCTTGCGGAGCGCCAGATTATCATGGGGCTAGGGACCCCATCGCTAGCAGCAGGTGGTTGGCCGATGTTGCCAACGCATTCCGTACGAGCCGGTGTCCCAAGGGGGACAAGGTTAGACTCGCCTCCTATCCCCTGAAGGCAGAGCAAAGGATTGGTGGGAGGAGGTTGGTCATGCCATTGTTGATGATGCCATGTTGGACGCAATGACATTGAGTGAATTCTCAGCCAGGTTTAGGGCTAAGTTTTCACCGATTATTGAGGTGCAGCAGTTGGCACGGGAGTTTCAGAATTTGGCGCAAACTACTGAGACTGTGGCAGAGATCACCGCCAAGTTCAGGGAGAGGTCCATCCTTGTTCTGTAGTATGTCGTGGACGAGGAATGAAGAAGGCTCGATTTCACGACATGTTGAGGGCTAACATTAGGGAGTTCATGAGCAGGTCCGACTGTAGGACGCTGGAAGATATGATTTCTAGAGCTACGAGAAAGAGATTGATTTGGAGCAGCTCCGGAAGAGGATGCCGAATGAGGTTCAAGTAGCCACAGGTTCAGGAAAAAGGCCCAAGGGGTCAGATTCGAGATCGAGGGATTGACAGATTCGCAGCCGATGCGGGAGGTGCGGAAGGATGCACGAGGGTGCGTGTAGGAGTGGTAGTGGCGGAGATTCAGGCTGCTTCAAGTGCGGTCGGACTGCTCATCTCAGCAGGGATTGTACTGCTACCACCACACAGGGATCAGACTTGATATGTTTCCACTGCAGTCAGCGGGGCCACAAGAAGGCCCAGTGCCCAGTTTGTTTTCGGCAGGGCGGGTGATAGCACCCGCCCCTGCAACTCTGAGGATTACAGACGGCCGTCAGGGCGGAGCAGAGGTGCCTGCGGTAGGAGGCATGGCTTTTTAGATGACTACCATGGAGACGTGAGCAGCGCTAGACATCGCAGGTATGCGACTTCCGTTTTCTGTTTCCTTCATTCATGATTATATTGTTAAGGTTCTGCATCATTATTGGTATAAGTGTTTTAGAGTTGTGTGGCTTGCTTGTGATTTAGTTATATGCCATCTGCATACATAGGTTACTTAAGATGCAGTAACTATAGCATGCTTATATGGGATTCAGTAGTGTCCCGCCGGATTCAGGAAGGTGTCATCTAGTAATGCATCAGTTAGACCCCTAGCTATGGCAAGCTTGGTTCTTCAGCAGATTGATTGCGGTATAGTAGAGAAGATTGGGAATTCTTCTCAAGCATTGAGCAGTGAGGTATAAGCAGGATCAAAGTGGGGGAGAACCCTCCGAATGTACAAGGGTAAGAGCATGCAGATCTAGAATGAGTACATGACCTTTGAGAAGGAAAATAAGTAGCATAGAGATTGATGGGTTGAGGAGTACAACGTTGGGAGTTTGGGAGACTTCCCAACAGTTAGTTCATGTATTCGAGATGGTTAGTTTCTTGTTGGTAATTTGGGTTGGAGGCTCGCATGTAGGGCTCGAGAAAGTTGGAAGGAGGATTTTGAGAATGGTTAGCATGGGATGCTTTCGTGTTAGTAGTTAGTGGTAGATATAGCATGTAGAGCATGGTAGAGCGGTGGGAGAGCCGTAGCTTTCTCTAGCAGCAGTTAGAGGTGGAAAGTGTTGTAAGACTAAGGGGTAGCCGTAGCATTCACTAGCAGTCAGTGAGTATGGAAGGTGTTGTAAGACTATAGGTAAGTCGTAGCATTCCCTAGCAGCTTAATTAGCGGAGTTAGGGCAAGGCCCTTACCTCCTAGTGATCTAGGTAGGAATCAGGAATGGTTAGTGGATGAGAACAGTATGGAGCTTGATTGCATAGCCCTAGAGAGGTGAGCCCTTGGGAGAGGCCGCTCCAGGATGTAGTTGGGTGAGACCTGTGGGCGAGGCCCGTATGAGAGTAGCAGTATAGGTGAGACCTGAGAGCAGGGTTGCTCAGTAGTATAGTCGGGTGAGACCCGTGGGCGAGGCACGTATGAGAGTAGCAGTATAGGTGAGACCTGAGAGCAGGGTTGCTAAGTAGTATAGTCGGGTGAGACCCATGGGCGAGGCCCATGAGCTTTAGTAGCACATGTGGGACCTGGTAAGGACCTTAAGGTCAAGTTACGGGGATCGAGGATCCCAGGAATTATAGCGCCAGATTGGAAGAGTAGAAGGGGTAGTATTAGGTAGCCTAAGTTTCCTCGAAAGTCGCTGGGAGCGACTAGAAGGTTGTGTTGGGGCTAGCGACCGGTGGGAGCCGATAATCCAGATAGTGGTAGATCAGTAGGGACCAGGGTCGTCTCGATTCATCCAGAAGCCAGATAAGGGACAACAGAAATTTTCAGTCAGTGGCAGTGATGGTAAGAAAACTATGGTGGAATAAAGTTAGTTGATCAAGGGGTGCTATGTACATCACAACAGGTTGGATAATCTCAGATGGAAAGGGTTGACCCTATCATGTAGCTCTCGTCTGAGTCTAACCGTTGTGGGGATGAATCTTTTACTCGAAGGATTACCCGAACCATTCGCTGGGAGGGGTGCTCAACATTAAGTTATAGTAGTGAGAAGTGTCCAGTGGATACTGGCGGTAATGATCCATACTGTAAGTAGCGAGAGTAATGGAGTCAGTGAAGGATAGGACCTTCACAGTGATAGAGGAAATAGTTGGTTATGGAACGTTGTCTGGGGGAGGCCAGGAAACACACAAGGAATACGGGGTGAACCCCTAGGGTTTCCAGCATAAGTACTTGGGGAGTACCATAATGATTGTCAGTTGAGTAAGTTGTGTTTCTAGGATGGTCAGTGTTAGGTTAAATCCGAGAATATTATCCACAAGGATTAATGATAGTCAGAATGACCAGGCGGAAGGCCAGCGGAGGTAGTCAGCGGATGTTAGGTCTACCAAGCAGAGAAATGAAAGCAGGTTGCAGGGCGATTGGCCGTAGAGAAACTTCAAGGACGAAGTTTAGTTTAAGTGGGGGAGAGTTGTAACACCCATAATCAGAAAGACCTAGAAAAGAAAGGAAAACCTAAGTCAAAGGGGTCAACTCGTGGAGTCCAGGGTAGAACTCGACTAGTCCGAGCGGGATCCTAGTCGGAGAGTAAGTAACCGACTTGACAAGTCAGAAAGTGTACTCGATGAGTCTAGTCTGGATTGGGAAACCCTAAGTTTGGGACTTGGTGCCTTATTTAAAAGTCTCATCGTAACAACCCGACATTTCTACACTATGCAATCGATCCATATATCTATCATTCACTTGAATTTAGCATCTTTTAGCAGAATGTTGGTCCGCATGAGTGTTTTAGGCCTAGTATATCATAGATATGGGCCTTAGGAAGGGTTAGGAAGGGCATTGCATCACAAAATCTAGCCAATCACACCAGGAGAGGTGTGTGTGGCCACACACTAGATTGTGCGGCCAGCCAGCCGCACACCCAACTGCAAACCCCCTACAGCCTCACACCCGACCCTATATATAGTAGAGGACCCATTTCCATTAACTTTTGGCTGCACCTTCTCTCTCTACTTTCTCTAAAAAAATCACCCAAGAACACTTAGAAGGCCTCCAAAACATGAAAAACCTCATCTTTGAGCTTGTTATAAAGGTAAAACACTTGAATCCAAGCCTAAAACTCATAGTGTTCTTCGTGTTCTTCACCCCTTGAAGGAATGCGGCTGCACACACTCAAAACACCCTCCAAAGTGAGGGTATGACCTCTATAATCAATCTAAAACTTAGTTTGACACTTGAAACCCCTCAAAATCGACACATAGGACTCAAACAAGGAGCGTACGGCCACACACCCCTGTATATAGCCGCACACACACCCTGTATGGCTGCACACTCTAGTGTGCAGCCTCACACACAAGTCTGGCTGCATTCCCTAGCCGCACACTCATTTTTATGGCCATACACCCACTCTAATACTCATATTTGGCCTTAAACTTGCATAGATCATTAAGTATGGGACACTAAACACTTAGTCTTGGTGATTTCAAGCCCTTAGGGTGATTCCCCATCATGTTTAGTCATGAAACACCCTAGCTCTAACTCATATATTGTGTCACCATATGATTAATAGGGACCACTTGCGTTCAGAGTATCCGTTGACACTCGCCACTCATATCAATCGCACTCTCAGACTCTACATTAAACAATGAGTTAATACCCCTCAATTAACCTTTCAAACACTTTTAATTGTTTTTATGGGGGAAATACAAGTTGAATCAAGTAAGTTATAGTGCTAATCGTATGTGATTTATAACTTGTTGTCAAAAGAATTTCTACATTTTTCAATTTACCTTGCCAGTAAAACTTATTTTATTTTCCAAATCATATCTACACCAAAATAAATATATAAGTAAGGATTGAAAGACTTAGAACTAATAACTAACCTTATTTCTTGTTCTTGTTTGATTGTGGACTTAGGGTATTGGGTTATCTGTCCGACTGTCGTTGAATTCTTAGTTATATATCATATATTTTTGTGTTGGATATAAAATCCTTCACTACAATGCAATACCTTCATGTATTAAAGGTATTCAACTAAACAACTATATTTAACTATAATAGGTATAGTTAAGGATTACCACTCATTACTACTGTTACTATGATGCGCACAATGGTCAGTATAATTACAAGGCTATATGTGCTATACACTATGCGAAGAGAACACTATACACTATACTAAGGAAACACTATACACTATAAGAAGAGACACTATAAACTACATTAAGAGAACACTACATAGTACACTAAAAGAATACTCTATACTATACGAGAGGAAATACTATAATAGAATGTGATGCACTATTTCTCTATACGACCCATCGATACGCAATCGTCGGGTAACCAGTGCCTCCTGGAGGGAGAGGGATCACTATGTGTATAGATCTATTGTAGTACCTGGTTCTTGGTACGTAAGATATGTCTGAGTATTTTATATTTTTGGCCGTGGACTTGGTGAGTTGGAGGCCCGACTCGCCGAGTAGAGATGAGACTTGGGGCACGATTAAGTTGGCGACTCGACGAGTCCATATTATGGACTCAGCGAGTCCGCACTGTCTGATGAAACCCTAATTTCCAAGGGTTTACACCCTATTTAAATGACCATTTGCGCCCCAACTCCGCCCCATTCATCCTCAGAAGCTCTCCATATGTTCTAGCTCTTGTTCTTGTGAGTTTGAGGCTTTTTAGTGTGTTTTCTTGAAGAATTTGAGAAGGAAGTGGAGCAGATCAAGAGGAAGGGAAGGAAGCCAAGCATCTTCGTGTTCTCTCAGTAGTCTCTTGGAGGTATAACTCGTTTTCCCTCTGTTTCTATGCTTATTACTCCATTAAAGACTTCCTTGAACCATGTCCCAAGCTTGGTTGTGCATTGTTGGTTGATTCAAGTTGCTAACCTTTAGATCTAGACCCTATTCAGTCCCTGGAGCTTGGATGTACTGCCTTTATGGAGTCATATTGCACACAAGCCCTAGATCTACCCCTTTTGTTGCACTTTAAGCCTTAGAACCATTATTGGTGGTGATCTACACGTAAAGTTGGAAACTTTACGTGTAAACCATGCCCTAGGAGTCCAGATCTGTGGATAGCATAAGCTGGATTCAAGCAAAATCAACCATTTAGAGACTGCATGGTAGCGACTCGGCGGGTCGTTCATCTGACTCGGTGAGTCTGCTCACGAGTCTCCGAGGTTGTCCCCTTTTTAGTTGTGTCGAGTAGAGTAGAAATTCACGGGGTGTGACTCAGTGAATTGGAAGCTGAAATCATCCATGAAGGAACTCGGCGAGTCATTTCCCCGACTCTACTTGTTCAAGGCAATCTCCTTAGATCAAGATCAGACTCGACGAGTTGTTCATGCAACTCGGTGCGTCGCAGCATAAGTGTTCATCGGATGAAGATGAACTCGCCGAGTTGTTCATACAACTCGGCGAGTAGGATGAAGGACTTGAACATCAGTTGGGAAGGAGTACTCGTCGAGTCAGCGCCTAACTCGACGAGTAGAAATGGAATCCAAGTCAGTTGATTGGACAGGGACTTGGCGAGTTCGCGAGCCAACTCGACGAGTCGGGTCAACTGAAAGTTGACTCTGACTTTGACTTAGGGTATGATCAGGGGTAAAATGGTCATTTTACCCAAAGGACAGTTAGCAGTGTTTGATTGAGTATGTTGTGGGAATTACAGCCGGAGGATTTCCGGAGCAGCAGCAGCAGTAGTAGACAGTCAGTTCCCGATCAGATTAGCAACTACTCCGAGGTGAGTTACCTTCCAGTAGCGGTGGGTCTACAGCCACAATACCGGCCTACCAATAGGATTCGTAGGATTAGATGATTGTCATTGTGATATCATCTAGGTTGCTACTACCTGATATGTTTGTATGCTGGCTTGTTATGTTATATGCGATAGAGGTAGTAGGAGGGGACCAGTCCCCGAGTTCGGTTGTTAGGACCGAAGGGTAGCCCAGATGCCCCAGATATGTCTGATAATATGTTATGTATGATATATGTGTAAGTAGCAGTAGGGGGTGAAATAGTCCCGAGGATCGGTTGTTAGGACCGATGGGTAGTCAGCGCCCCAGAATAGCTTACATGGGTAGTCAGCACCCTAGAATGGCTTGACACGGGTAGGACGGCACCCCAAAATGGCTGCACGGGTAGTCGGCACCCCAGAATGGTCGTACCGGGTAGTCAGGCACCCCAGAATAGCCTGGCAGTATGTATGTTATGTGTTTGTATGGTATGTGGTACGATGGGGGAACTCACTAATCTTTGTGCTTACAGTTTACAGTTTTGTTTTCAGGTACCTCTTCATCAAAGGGGAAGGAGCTGGCGCGGTAGGGGGACATCATGGACACACAC
Source organism: Lactuca saligna (assembly GCF_052625555.1). Taxonomy (NCBI): domain Eukaryota; kingdom Viridiplantae; phylum Streptophyta; class Magnoliopsida; order Asterales; family Asteraceae; genus Lactuca; species Lactuca saligna. The sequence goes on from NC_136425.1 coordinate 63,906,914, forward strand.
TGGTTTCCGAATTTATTAGATTTCTCTGGGATTTATACTCTGATATTTCGATTGGTTGTATGATTTGGCTTTTAGACATGGTTTACGTTGTGATGTGGTTTGATCAAAGAATGTTTTTAATTATTAACGTTTTCTAAAGTAATGTTTTAAAAACGAAATTTTTGGACGTGAAAATTGATGGGTTTTAGTCATAAGACATCCTATGTGCTTATACAAACCCTAATGCTTGGATCTAGGTTTCTCTATTGTACATGCTTTGAATCCAAGACTATAAACCCTAATTCTAGCATATGGAAATCGACATTAGCCTATAATTAGGTTTAAGATGTTACCTTGATTGTTATGTAGCAATAACAATCCCAATTCCTCCTTGAATTGACTTTGGAATGCTTAGAGTCACAAGTGTCACTCCTCTAATGGTTCACAAACACCAAGAGCAAATGGAGAAGGTATAAAGAGAGAGGAGAGAGCTTAGAACTCGTCCTTAGGACTTCTTGGGAAGGGATACACGAATTCACGAGCCAAGGGGTGTTTATATAGGTGTAGAGATAAGGTATCAGTCATTATCCTTATCTAGTTGCTTATCCACAAAGCAACCCATAAGATAATCCTTGAATCCTTATCATAGTCGAATTCTAAGGCCTTATCACCTCAAATTCATTCACCCTATATTTAAGATAGTCCTTACCTTATTTGTTAACTATCACATAATTACAAATCAACCCCTATAGTTTAATTAATTACACTTGATCACAAAATTAATTCCTAATTAATTATTGACCAATATTAATTAAACAAATATGATTTCTCCTTTAATATATTATTATTATAACATATTAATAAATCATAATAACCTCTCTCTCTTTATTTATTTCTCCAATCAAGTTGCTTTGGCGAAGGCAACCCAAAAGGACCATGTACCATTCGGTTAAGTACATACCAAAATAGTTATGGACTTAGACACTAATCCAATAGTCTCCCACTTGGATAAGTCTAACAACTATTCTGCGTATGACTTCAGATCCTGATCTGCAATCGTAGCTTTCCAAAGCCGCTGTCAACTCTGATCATATCAGATACACGTGTCCTTAGATAAGGGATCATATATTCCTCCATTCTAGATATCGTATGAGATATGACTTCAAATCATTCTCTTTGTACTATATCTCGATTTCCGATTTATGACGACTGACTAATTGAACAAATCAAATTAGCCCTAGCCCGGCCGAGCATTTACGTTTGTCATCACTAAACCATCGAGGGGCCCAAAGATATCGCTTTTATCCTACTTTGAATAAAAGGAATGAATAAACTTTGATACAATGCTTGCTTGCACTCACTCACCGAATCACACACAACAGTATGTTTTATAACACCAAGTTACTAGTGCGTTTACATATTATCAATGTGCAACCGATTAGCAAGATACAACTCACACATCTCGGTTTCAAGAATATAAGATGTTATCATCTCACTAATCACTCGTGATACAATTCATGGAGTGATCCAAGTGAGTGTGGGTTTAATCCAATGCTCAAATCATATTCATAAGCACTCATGAACGTTGCAGCAAACATTTGCTTATGTCTAATATTATTTTAGACAATCCACACACCAATTCACGACAGTCTTCATTCATATCTATTTCCAACATATGAACGACTGTGGCCCGTTCGAATAATTCGATTATTCTTAATAAACTCAATTATTCTGGAAGTCAAAACATGCAAAGTTAAACACAAGAATAATACTAATCCCATATGACCTCAACCCTTTGAGTATAAATAAAACTCCTTTTATTTATCACCATATCGATTACTCATTATTTGTTGTTTCGGGTAATCAACTTGTTACTTGAATTATTACACTTGTCCCATGCTCCTAGCATGCACACAATGTTTACCTATGGTTCTTACTTTGTGAAATAGATCACATTGGACACATTTCCAATCATTCTTATTTCACAACTCCGAATCCTTTTTCATAAGTGAAAGAATATCAAAATTCTTGCTACTTATAGAATATGCTAGATTCTAACATTCTATGCAATGATTCTTTCGTAATGTCACTGCATCAAAGTCACAAAGACTATTGCTAATGATGTTACAAAATCTTCTATCAGAGATTGTTACAAGACAATTCCTTAGATATGATGTCTCTCACTCAAAGTACATTCCTTTGAACATCCTTTTGCATAAAAGTTTCTAATCTAGTCACATATTTTCAATATTTACTTCCCAATATGGACACGCTTCCATATTTTCCATATGACAACTTATTCTTAATAGAATCTTATCTATTCATAATAATGTCAATATGGTCCATCAAATACCATGCTTCCAACTACTCACAAGCAACCAATCCTCGTCGAACTTTGGATTGTTCTTTGATAGTTGTTCAATTATTTTAGTCAAAACCGATTCTAGTCCCTTTTCCCTCTAAATGCGCTAGACATTTGGAAAATTTAAGAATGGTCAAACATTAAAGCATTTGCAATCGATCCTATACCCAAAGCGTATGGGACACGACGCACAATGTTTTATTTGCTATGTTCTCAAAATTCGAATTGTGAAGAGGAATGCCGTAATCATAATCGAAATTTTAAGAACACACTATGTACCTTTGACTAAATCTATTAACATTTCACAACCTAATCCTTTAGATTTGAAATGAAGCATAATATTCTCTCCCTTAATTATAGCAAAACAACTTTACAACCCTTATGACTTTGCAAGGTATAACTCTTGTTTTTCTATAATTAATATTGCCAACTTGCAATACTTTCCATAATAATCATACAATCATAACTTTTATGCTCCCACTATCATGATGATTACTATAAAACATAACACTTATGCTCCCACTAGCTTCGACATGTTTTCATAAACATCTTAACTTTCAGAAAGACAATACCTATTGAATTTCTTAAGTCCATGTTTCTAATACTTAGTGCTTTGATAATCTTTTATCAAGGCTTCTTGAACTTATACACATTTGCCTTAGATAGTTCATATGTGTGTCTTAACAATTAAGACTAATTGCCAAACCTCACAATTCAAATTATGGAAAGGGATACCGTAACCATGATCGAATTCGAGAATGCAATTTTACAATTACTATCTTCTTAAAATCTTTCTAAGTGAAAGCATTTCCTCACAATCATTTTTCATGAAGGAGGAAATCTTATGACACTTAGATTTAAATGGTGTATTTGTTCCTATCCATGTGAATTTGTTAAAACCAAAGTTTACGACAAATTCAAACTCATATGGACCGAGCCTTTTTTTTAATCTTGATTTCTTGACTTATGGTAGCACAGCTGCCCACCACGTCTTCCAAGTAGTTAAGCATCTCACCTTTTTCCTATCAATGTACCTTTCATTGATCAAGGTGCTTTGCCTTTTATTCGTTCAAAATGAGTACTCATAGGACTCACATGCATAATTAACTCAATCGGAACAGCACATAATCAAAATATCGTCAACACGATAGGTTGTAAAACTCAACTTGTGTGCTAGTGATGATCGTTAAGGTTTATTTGATTTGTTCTTGAAACCTTTCAAGACCATTAAGACTCCCACTGACTCCTTGACATATAAGATTCTCTTGTCAATAAACATTTGTTGACAACCAAATATTCAAGAGTTAGTGTAGCTTTTATCAAAACACTTCATAAATTGGTCTAAGTTGGTCTTTGTCTTATTCAAGACATCACAACTTTCCACATTTTATGAATGTTATAAACCTTTAATACATTTCACTCATTGTCACAATCTTAACTTTAAGACTTGTTATTGCAACGAAGTATGATAGACTTCTTGATTTAACCATTTCTTCAATTCTTGATTCCCCTCTTAAATATATAATTGTACTTAGAGGATCAAATGAAATATGGTTCTTAATCATTGAGACCTATCATAAAGCATAAAAGGTACTCTCCCTTCTTCTTAGAATGGAGAAACTTTTATCTTTCTGCCTACTTGATTCTTGTTATTCGTTCTACTATTGATTTAAACCTTTTCAATCAATTCAGAATTACACTTAATCTTATAAGTATAATCATATTTACTAAACCTTCAGTAGATCATGACGAATATCTTGTTACTCTTATGGTGGACTTGATCAACACGCAACTTTGTGTATTCGATCTCCTAGTCCTTCACTTGATACTTTTTCAACGAATTTGTCTAATTTCCAAATATGAAATTTCTCATTCATCATGCAACCAAGTTGCGTGATTCCAAATTTCAGTCCAATTGAAATTTGGGCGATGAGAAACTCTCCCTATTTGGTAAATTCTCGATATTTCCATAAATAACATAACTAAGAATCATATCCATTCGTTGTAGAAATATGCAAACATCAATTTTCATAACGGTTTCATTGAAAGGAAGTAAACAAATAAATATGTCAAAATTTATTTTGTTTACAAAAGCAGCGGAAAAACATTTGTCCTTACAATGCAAAATCTATTGAAAACTATGTAAAAGGAAAATTTCTAACAACTCAAAATCCAATCTTCAAGTCAATGCGATCAAGATCCATCTCTTGTGATTAGATTCATCTTGCTCTCTTATCAAGCTTCCTTTCTTTTCATTGATCTTGCAAAACATTCAGATGCAATCTTATCACATCATGTATTAAGAATCAATGAATAGGAACTTAACGGAGTTAGATAGTGGATTTTACCTGAAGCGTAGTCATACATTTGACTCTCCCATCTCTTAGATCTCTTAGGTAAATAGGACAACTTCGTCTCCAATGCCCATTCTCTTGGCAATAAAAGAAAATTGACTCTTTTGGAACAACACATGGAACTTCTTCAGACATCGCCTTTCTCTTATGATCAAACTTTTCGATAATTTCATGTCTTTCATTGCCATTGTCTATATCCATAGAGGTCTTGAAGGCAGATTCACCAATCAACTTTGCTTTTTCTATTACGCCAAACCATTGCTGATTCAGCAGCAATAAGCATATAGGTGAGATCCATAAGGGTCACGTCGTGGTTCATCATATAGTACTCTCTTACGAACTCACTATACGAGTTAGGAAGTGACTGAAGAACCAAATCAACATCCATCTCTTCACCAACAACGGATCCCATCATTCTTAACCTATCAATGTGTGACTTCATCCCTAAGACGTGTGCACACACCGACTTTCCTTCTTTATGTTTAATTGCCAAAAGGGCTTGAGTAATATTGAACCTTTCAATTTTACAATCATGTGGGTTAGGGAGAATAATTGGAGGAGGAGGAGGAAGTGAAGCATGATTTCTTGTTCCTCAATCGAATCGTGGAATTTTATCTTCATGTGGAATGCTTGTTCCACGGAATTTGGGAAGACCATAGTTGTCAAACTTTGACATCTATAAAACGGGAGAAAACAAATTCAAGTTAGTTGATCGATTGAGTCCTTAGTAAATCACCCAAATGAAATACTAAGGCTAGGACCCAACACAATATTCTACAACCTAGAAAAGGGATGCCGTAATCTAGTTGCAGAATATTTGAAGGTAAGTGAATGACGATTCACTAATTTCCACCATGAAAAATGAAAAAGAAATTTATGTTTTAAATCTATGAAAACTCCTAGATCCTTTGAGATTCACTGAACTTTCAATGGCATGTTTAAATCTCAATATGCCCCTCTTGTTTGTGATTGGGATGCCGAGGATCACAAAGCGGGTGTGAATAACCATGCAAACTTACATGGTGCCCTCACATGTTACAGTCACCTATTCGATGTACCGGTAAACCACACACGCTCCACCGAACTATGACAAACATTGAGTCACCCTTTGCTACCTTTGCTTAGAAACATTTAGTGTGCCGGTAAACCACACACGCTCCACTAATGTCTTCGCAAGGGCACAAAGTGTAATTTCATGGAATTGCATCAATTCACTTTTGCCTAAGTAACTAAGATTGAGAATTAGAAAAACATTTAGTTACTTTGTATTTCATTATACTTATAATGGATGGTTTCGTCCTATCCTACCTGTTCGGCTAACGACCCTCCACTAGTCAAGAGTGTCATGGGTAAGAGTGGATACCTATTCAATCGTCATTTTATAGGCAATTTCCTTAAACACCCCTTATAGACCAGCTTCGTGAATGAGGCCTACTAACGGTAAGACTGACTTTTACTCATACATATATATAATGTTAGACTTTTAATGTTATATATATATATATATATATACATATATATATATATACATATATATATATATATATATATATATATATATATATATAGGGTGCATTTTATACTTTTAAAATACTATGTGGTTAACTTTAACAATTACACTTTTAATTCAATTAAATGGTTAACCTAAACTTTTATGGATTTATTAAATCTCTTTTAATTATACTCCTTAATTAATTAATAAAAAAATAATGGTGTATTTGAACTTTTCAAAATATTTCTAGGGTTTTAGAATTTAACATTCCTAATTAACTTTTAATCAACTTTTAAATTCCAAAACTTGAGGGCAAGTTTTGAAACATTTCAAAACATTAGGGTTAGAATTTAAATATACATCAAAATTAAACTTTTTAATCAAAATTTAAATTCCAAAACTTGAGGGAAAGTTTTGAAACCTTTTTCAAAACATTAGGGTTTTAACTATTTAAATTTCAAAACAACAAAACTTTTGGGTTCAAATTTAAACTATAAAACCTGAAGGGTAAAATATGAAACTTTTCATAATAACAAAGATCAAATAACAAATAATCTAAATTAACATTTAATCACATAATTATCTATATTTGATTTATTTAATGATTTCTTGCAAAACAATTTATCAATTTAATCAAAATAATTTGTCAATTATCATATAAGGAAACAAGTATTTTATTAATTGATAATTATCTTTGATTAGATCAAGGATATAGTCATATATATCATAAAATTGGATTTATATTGATCTAACATGATAAGGTAACTATCCTAATGCAAAAACAGCAAGAAATCCCGAGATAAGCACTATCTGACGAGTTGACTCGTCGAGTCAAGCCCGGACTCGTCGAGTCACCCTGGACTCGGCGAGTTCAACTATGGACTCGGCAAGTCTAGCCTCTAGAACACCAAAAATCGAATTTTTCAGATATACAATGCATCAATACAATTGAAACCATCCTAGTCTCTGATACCACTGATGGGTTTTGGTCATAAGATATCCTATGTGCTCATACAAACCCTAATGCTTGGATCTAGGTTTCTCTATTGTACATACTTTGAATCCAAGACTATAAACCCTAATTCTAGCATATGGAAATCGACATTAGCCTATAATTAGGTTTAAGATGTTACCTTGATTGTTATGTAGCAATAACAATCCCAATTCCTCCTTGAATTGACTTTGGAATGCTTAGAGTCACAAGTGTCACTCCTCTAATGGTTCACAAACACCAAGAGCAAATGGAGAAGGTATAAAGAGAGAGGAGAGAGCTTAGAATTCGTCCTTAGGACTTCTTGGGAAGGGATACACGAATTCATGAGCCAAGGGGTGTTTAGATAGGTGTAGAGATAGGGTTTCAGTCATTATCCTTATCTAGTTGCTTATCCACAAAGCAACCCATAAGATAATCCTTGAATCCTTATCATAGTTGAATTCTAAGGCCTTATCACCTCAAATTCGTTCACCCTATATTTAAGATAATCCTTACCTTATTTTGTAACTATCACATAATTACAAATCAGCCCCTCTAGTTTAATTAATTACACTTGATCACAAAATTAATTCCTAATTAATTATTGACCAATATTAATTAAACAAATATGATTTCTCCTTTAATATATTATTATTATAACATATTAATAAATCATAATAACCTCTCTCTCTCTCTCTTTATTTATTTCTACAATCAAGTTACTTTGGCGAAGGCAACCCAAAAGGACCATGTACCATCGGGTCAAGTACATACCAAAATAGTTATGGGCTTAGACAGTAATCCAACAAAAATTGGGTCATTACAAGTTGGTATCAAAGCCCTGGTTTGAGGGATTCGGGCACACCTTCTGGGGTGTTTGAACTCAAATCGAGGGATTAAAAGATTTTCGAAAAGAAAATGTTTTCAAAAATTGAGAAAAGAGTTTTAAGGAAGAACGAAGTGTGTGATGTGCGCGACCGGCCGAGCTTAAGTAAGTATTCCCCAAAGTACCCATATAAGTTTATGTTATGTTTATCAGCTTTTGTAGAACAACATGCTAGACTAGGAATAAGGATCTAGGAGTGATGCCTTATGTGCCTGCTTTATGTGTTTCAGTTGTATGAGAATTGCATGCTAGTATTAAGTAGACAGTGAGTAGGATAGCTTGATTAGGTTATGCCTGGTAATATGAGCTTAGCATTGTATGCTAGTACAGCTTCTGTAAGCAGATAGCGTTGATTGAGATTATTACCCTTGTCTGAATGATGATTGCTTCATGCTTTGTGGGACTCTGAATAATGAGGAGTTAGCCATTAGGCGAATACGTCACGTCACATGTAATCAGGGTTAAATAATCTTAGAGTGTCGGATTTGATCCTACTGCATAGCTCTTGTTTGAGTCCAACCGTTTTAGGGATGAGTCGGGTACTCGAAGGATTATCTGACACTCATCACGTGTGATGGTATTCGGGTAGTGGCTAATTGGCATTACAAGGAGGCCTGCAGCAGCTGAGGACTGGATAGAGTTGAGTAAGATATTTCCCTAGGGCAAGCCTAGGATGAGTATAGCAGTGATCAACCACAGTGAAATGGATCTGGTAGAGTCGAGGCAGTCCTTGAAGAAGGTACAGATAGATATGGAAGGTAGTATGGGCCCGTACTACTGGAAGCAGAGGATCCGTACCCGAACCAAGGGAGGCCAAGATGAGACCAGGGAACTTGTGGTAGATGTGATCCCTCAAGAAGTAGTAGTATCACTAACAGTTATTATTTCTATATTGCAGAATGGTGGTACTACGATCGAGGCCAGTAGTGGGCAGTTCAGGGGAGGGATCGGGTTCCGAGCCGGTAGACGAGGGGCTACGTGAGTTCATCACGTCAGAGATTACTAGAGGTATCCTTGATTCGACCCCCATTATCTTCGAGTCGATCAAGGAAGGGATCATCGAGTTGATGCAGGATCGCCTCAGGGCGTTCACGAGCGACATGGCATCTGGCTAATTGGGATCTCGGACGCTGTCCTTTAAGGACTGCAGGGGCAGTGGTGCGCCGGATTTCCACAGGGTGAAGGACCCCATTGTTGCCAGGCGATGGATTGCAGGCATCGAGTCTGCACAGTTGACTAGCTTCTATCCCGAGGGGTCGAAGGTGAGGTATGCAACAGGGTGTTTATAAGAACGAGCTCGAGTTTGGTGGGAGTCAGTGGGTGACTCGTTGGGAGCCTCAGCTATCGAGGCTATGACCTGGTCGGACTTTGTGAGCAGGTTCAGGGAAAGAGTTTGCACCGGCTGTTGAGCTTCAGCAGCTGGCCAAGGAGTTTTTAGACATGAGAAAGACGACAGAGACCGTGGTGGAGATCACTGCCATGTTCCGGGAGAGGGCACTGTTGGTGCCCCAGTATGCGGGCGATGAGGATATGAGGAGGGCCCGCTATCATGACATGCTCCGGGCTGATATCCGGGAGCACGTTAGTTTTTCAGCTTGCCCCACCTTGGACTCCATGATTGCCAGGGCGAGGGAGAGGGAGATAGATTTGGAGCATATCCGGAAACGGAAGTCATAGGAGGGACAGACAGGATGGGCTTCGGGGAAGAAGCCCAAGTGATTAGATGGTAGTCCGAAAGGCAAGTCAGGACCGAGCCGCTGCTGGAAATGAGGCAGGCCGCACAAGGGGGCGTGCAGGTTAGGATCATCAGGCTGCTACAAGTGCGGAAAGTCTGGGCACTATAGCAGGGATTGCGCTGCTCCGGCAGTAGTTATTCAGACATCGGAGTTGCTGTGTTTCCACTGTAACCAGAAAGGCCACAAGAAGGCCAATTGTCCCCAGTTGACAGCTACAACGCCGGTGAAGGCACCAGCTCCAGTGACCCTGCGGATCACAGATGGCCGGCAGGACAAGGCAGAGGCTCCAGTGGTGAGGAGCCGGGCATTTCAGCTAACCACCGAGGAGGCATGCGCAGCACCCAATGTGGTGACGGGTATGATTCTTTCCCTCTCATTTATTTATATGATATTATGATATTGATATGTGCTCGATATATGTATATATATGTTAGGATCGTTCCATGTGAACGGTATCCCGGTTCAGGTCTTGTTCGACTCGGGTGCATCCTGATCATTTGTGTCCCCTGCGCTTAGCAAGAAGTTTCCTGAGTCTTCGGGCATGTTGGGTTGCTCTTTGGAGGTAGAGATTGCTGATGATCGATCAGTGCGGGCATCGATGGTGTTTCGGGATTGCGTATTGCGTTTGTTCGAGGAGCGCTACTTGGTAGATTTGGATCCCATTCCATTGCGTGGGAACAAGGTGATTATAGGCATGGATTGGTTGAGCCCTAATGGGGCGGTGATAGATTGCGCACAGCAGGTAGTGCGAGTATGGACCCCAGGTGGGGGAGAGTTAGTGATTCATGGCGAGAGGCCACAGTGTGGACCCTCAGTCTGTTCAGCAGTGAGGGCTAGACGATACCTTCAGTAGGGATGCGCAGGATATGTCGCGTACGTGATGGATACCCGGGAGGCGGGTAAGGCGACAGTGAGTGAGGTTCCGGTGGTGCGAGATTTCGCAGATGTCTTCCCAGAGGAGCTTCCTGGGATACCTCCGGAGCGACAGATGGAGTTCAAGATTGACCTCGTTCCTGGTGCGGCTCCGATAGCCAAGGCACTGTATCGGCTGGCTCCTCCTGAGATGCAGGAATTGTCTACACAGCTGCAGGAGCTGCTAGACAAGGGATTCATTAGACCGAGCAGTTCACCCTGGGGAGCCCCGATTCTGTTTGTGAAGAAAAAGGAAGGGTCGCACCGGATGTGTATAGATTACTGGAAGCTGAACAAGGTAACGGTGAAGAACCGTTACCCACTCCCGAGGATTCATGATCTCTTTGACCAGCTTCAGGGAGCATCTTTTGCGTTCGGGTTATCATCAGATGAGAGTCAGGGAGGAGGATACGCAGAAGACTGCGTTTCGGACGCTCTATGGCCACTATGAGTTCGTGGTGATGCCGTTTGGGCTCACCAATGCACCTGCTGCGTTCATGGACCTCATGAACCGTGTATGCAGACCGATGCTGGATCGGTCTGTGATAGTCTTTATCGATGACATCTTGGTTTATTCCAAGACGTAGGAGGAGCATGAGGAGCATCTGAGAGAGGTTCTGGAGACCCTGAGGAGGGAGAGCTTGTATGCCAAGTTGTCCAAGTGTGAGTTTTGGTTGCGCGAGGTGCAATTTCTCGGACACCTTGTTAACCAGAACGGGATTCTGGTCGATCCGGCCAAGGTCGAGGCTGTGATGTCGTGGGAAGTTCCGAAGTCTCCATCTGAGATTCGGAGTTTCCTGGGATTAGCAGGCTACTATCGGAGGTTCATTTAGGATTTTCCAAGATAGTCGTACCCCTGATGCGGCTGACGAAGAAAGTCGTAGTCTTTCGTTGGGGACCCGAGCAGTAGGCTGCGTTTGAGACATTGAGACAGAGATTGTGAGAGGCGCCGATCTTAGCCCTTCCAGAGGGCGTAGAGGATTTTGTGGTTCATTGTGACGTGTCCATTTCAGGGTTGGGTGCGGTACTGATGCAAAGGGGGCATGTCATTGCCTACGCTTCGAGGCAGCTCAAGCCTCACGAGGCGAACTACCCGACGCATGATCTAGAATTGGGGGCAGTGGTTTTTGCCCTCAAGATTTGGCGGCATTACCTCTACGGGGTTCGATGTACCATCTACACGGAACACAAGAGTTTGAGGTACCTCATGGATCAGCTGAATCTGAACATGAGGCAACGTCGGTGGTTGGACGTGGCGAAGGATTATGATTGCGAGATCCTCTACCACCCGCGGAAGGCCAATGTGGTGGCCGATGCGCTTAGCCACAAGGCGGCGCCGATCAGGGATGTTTGCATGAGGATGAACGTAGTGACTCCCCTGTTGGAGCGAATTCGGGAGGCTCAACAGGAGGCTATCAAGGTGGAACATCGGAAGAGCGAGCGTGTGGTGGGCCAGGTTTCCTCCTTCAATTATGATAGCCGAGGACTATTGACACTACACCGCAGGGTGGGGGTGCCGTATCACGGAGGCGTGTGCCAAATCTTGATGGAGGAGGCGCACAAGTCCCGATTCTCTATTCATCCTGGGGCGAAGAAGATGTATAGGGATCTTCGTCTAGATTATTGGTGGCCCTGCATGAAGCACGATGTGGCATGGTACGTCAAGTAGTGCTTGACCTGTAGGAAGGTCAAGGCCGAACATCAGAGACCGCATGGGAAGATGCAGCCGTTGGACATCCCGTTGTGGAAATGGGAAGATATCACGATGGATTTTATCACGAAGTTTCCCAGGACCGCGCGTGGAGTAGATTCAATTTGGGTCATCGTGGATCGATTGACCAAGAGTGCTCACTGTATCCCGATTCAGGAGAGTATATCGTCTGAGAAATTGGCCGACATCTATATCAGGGAGATCGTGGCGCGGCACGGGGTGCCAGTATTGGTTATCTCGGACAGGGATGTGTGTTTTACTTCCAGGTTTTGGAAGAGATTTCATGACGAGTTGGGCACTCGTTTGCATTTTAGCACCGCCTTCCACCCACAGACGGATGGTCAGAGCGAGTGGACCATCCAGACTTTGGAGGATATGTTGCGGGCATGTGTGTTAGATTTCGGTGGTAGCTGGGATACCTATCTTCCCTTGGCCGAGTTCTCATACAATAACAGCTACCACGCAAGTATTGACCGTCCCCCATTCGAGATGTTGTACGGACGGAGGTGCAGGACCATGATATGCTAGGGTGAAGTCGGCCAGAGGGTCATGGGGAGCACCGAGGTGGTACTCAAGACGACCGAGAGGATCCAGCAGGTTCGGAGCAGGCTTCAGACTACTCAGAGTCGGCAGAAAAGTTACGCCAACAAGCGTCGATCCGACTTGGAGTTCCAAGTCAGGGATATGGTTCTCCTGAAGGTGTCGCCTTGGAAAGGTGTCATTTGATTCAGGAAGGGGGGCAAGTTGGGCCCGAGATTTATCAGACCATTCAGGGTTGTAGCCCGGGTGGGCAAGGTGACGTATAGGCTGGATCTGCCAGTCGAGCTCAGCCACATCCATAGCACTTTCCATGTTTCTCAGCTGCGGAAGTGCTTGGTGGGCGATTTAGAAGTAGTGCCGTTGGAGGATATTCAGGTTGATGACAGCCTGAATTACATTGAGCGCCCAGTCGCAATCCTCGACAGGAAGTCGAAGGATTTGAGGAATAAGAGGGTGGAACTAGTGAAGGTGCAATGGCAGCACCGCAAGGGTTCGGAGTGGACTTCGGAGCCGGTAGAAGAGATGATGGAGGATTACCCCGAGTTGTCTCAGGATCGAGCAGAAGACTTCGAGGACGAAGTCTAAAATAAGTGGGGGAGATTTGTAGCACCTGGTTCCTGGTACGTAAGATATGTCTGAGTATTTTGTATTTTTGGTCGTGGACTCGGCGAGTTGGAGGCCCGACTCGCCGAGTAGAGATGAGACTTGGGGCGCGGTTAAGTTGGTGACTCGATGAGTCCATATTATGGACTCGGCGAGTCCGCACTGTCTGATGAAACCCTAATTTCCAAGGGTTTGCACCCTATTTAAACGACCATTTCCGCACCAACTCCGCCCCATTCACCCTCAGAAGCTCTCCATACGTTCTAGCTCTTGTTCTTGTGAGTTTGAGGCATTTTAGTGTGTTTTCTTGAAGAATTTGAGTAGGAAGTGGAGTAGATCAAGAGCAAGGGAAGGAAGCCAAGCATCTTCGTGTTCTCTCTGTAGTCTCTTGGAGGTATAACTCGTTTTCCCTCTATTTCTATTCTTATTACTCCATTAAAGACCTCCTTGAACCATGTCCCAAGCTTGGTTGTGCATTGTTGGTTGATTCAAGTTGCTAACCTTTAGATCTAGGCCCTATTTAGTCCCTGGAGCTTGGATCTACTGCCTTTATGGAGTCATATTGCACACAAGCCCTAGATCTACCCTTTTGTTGCACTTTAAGCCTTAGAACCTTTATTGGTGGTGATCTACATGTAAATTTGGAAACTTTACGTGTAAACCATGCCCTAGGAGTCCAGATCTGTGGATAGCATAAGCTGGATTCAAGCAAAATCGACCATTTAGAGACTGCATGGTAGCGACTCGGCGAGTCGTTCATCTCACTCAGGAAGTCTGCTCGCGAGTCTCCGAGGTTGTCCCCTTTTTAGTTGTGTCGAGTAGAGTAGTGAGTTACGGGGTGTGACTCAGTGAGTTGGAAGCCGAACTCATCCATGAAGGAACTCGGCGAGTCATTTCCCCGACTCTACTTGTTCAAGGCAATCTCCTTAGATCAAGATCAGACTCGACGAGTTGTTCATGCAACTCGGTGCGTCGCAGCATAAGTGTTCATCGGATGAAGATGAACTCGCCGAGTTGTTCATACAACTCGGCGAGTAGGATGAAGGACTTGAACATCAGTTGGGAAGGAGAACTCGTCGAGTCAGCACCTAACTCGACGAGTAGAAACGGAATCCAAGTCAGTTGATTGGACAGGGACTCGGCGAGTTTGCGAGCCAACTCGACGAGTCGGGTCAACTGAAAGTTGACTCTGACTTTGACTTAGGGTATGATCAGGGGTAAAATGGTCATTTTACCCAAAGGACAGTTAGCAGTGTTTGATTGAGTATGTTGTGGGAATTACAGCCGGAGATTGAGTATGTTGTGGGAATTACAGCCGGAGGATTTCCGGAGCAGCAGCAGCAGCAGTAGACAGTCAGTTCCCGATCAGATTAGCAACTACTCCGAGGTGAGTTACCTTCCAGTAGCGGTGGGTCTACAGCCACAATACCGGCCTACCAATAGGATTCGTAGGATTAGATGATTGTCATTGTGATATCATCTAGGTTGCTACTACCTGATATGTTTGTATGCTGGCCTGTTATGTTATATGCGATAGAGGTAGTAGGAGGGGACCAGTCCCCGAGTTCGGTTTTTAGGACCGAAGGGTAGCCCAGATGCCCCAGATATGTCTGATAATATGTTATGTATGATATATGTGTAAGTAGCAGTAGGGGGTGAAATAGTCCCGAGGATCGGTTGTTAGGACCGATGGGTAGTCAGCGCCCCAGAATAGCTTGACACGGGTAGTCAGCACCCTAGAATGGCTTGACACGGGTAGGAAGGCACCCCAAAATGGCTGCACGGGTAGTCGGCACCACAGAATGGCCGTACCGGGTAGTCAGGTACCCCAGAATAGCCTGGCAGTATGTATGTTATGTGTTTGTATGGTATGTGGTACGATGGGGGAACTCACTAATCTTTGTGCTTACAGTTTACAGTTTTGTTTTCAGGTACCTCTTCATGAAAGGGGAAGGAGCTGGCGCGGTAGGGGGACATCATGGACACACACTGGTTTCCAAATTTATTAGATTTCTCTAGGATTTATACTCTGATATTTCGATTGGTTGTATGATTTGGCTTTTAGACATGGTTTACATTGTGATGTGGTTTGATCAAACAATGTTTTTAATTATTAATGTTCTCTAAAGTAATGTTTTAAAAACGAAATTTTTGGAAGTGAAAATTGGGTCGTTACATCTATACGCGACGGATTTTTTCCCCATCCCGACTGCTAGCTACAGTCCGAGCCTACTTGGCCCAAGGATGACAAAACACTACTACACTATTTGTGACCTGGAGGGTCAACCGCTATACTACTATCACTCAGTATGGTTACATACGAGCTCACATTCAGATCTTAATTAAACACACTAATAATTAAGGGTAAAATACTTCCCAAGGTGTATACACATTGAATATTATCCGGAGTTTACATTCACTACTACATTTCACCGGCAATGATGCTGCTGGGGTAAAAACTCTATTCTTTATTTTTATGAATGAGCTTAAAACTATATTTTCATTACTGATATTTTCACGAGAAAACTATTACATTTTGAAAGAATCAAACTTACAAAAAGCCTAGTCTTGGTAGAAGACTGCTTTTGCTGGAAAATATGGGATTTTCTAGGGGTCAAACTATCTTCAAACATTGTTAACAACCATTATACTATGTGATTTGTAAACACCTTTATACAAGCAATGACACTAAATACTTATGAATTCACTAGCTTTATGTTGATACTCGTTTTCAAAATAACTTGTATTCTCAGGTCAACAATAGACAAGTAGTGATGCAACTTTCGGGAAGATGGAGCACATATAAGACCCATCTTTTAATTTGTTTATACTTTTGGTGTCTATCAAACTGTACAGAACACATTTGTATTACAAATATTATATTAATGCAATGGATGTTGTTGCTTATTTTTTTACTATTATGCATTGTTATGATACTGTACATGACGTCCTCCACCCCAGAACATATTCTGCCATTCTCGGTTTTGGGGTGTGACACTCATTCTCTTCCCTAGGGTTCCTTAACCGACTCTCTCACCCAGAAAACCGAACCCTAGCCACCATATCCATTTTGAGCAAGATCTAGCCTTGGTAAAGTGATTTTGAAGTTTGGAAGAGAAGGAGATTCATAGTGGTGCAAGAGGAAGCCTTGGATACAGAGTTGGTGTGACTTTTCAGATCCTTTCAGGTAATAAGCTGACCTTATTGCATTTAGATCTATCTTATGGTTGAGATTTGGGCATTCTGAGTATGGAGGAGGTCTATTTCGAGTTTGGAGTAGATCTAAGGTTGCTACCTTAGATCTAGGCTATTAAGGATTCGGAAAGCCATAAATTTTACGCCAATAAGTTGTTGGTGAAGCCCCTTGGTCAAAAACCCTAGCCCTAGAGTGTTTTAAGCCCATATCTCTATGGTTTCACGTAAACTTTGCAACTTTACGTGACAAATAGACTTAGGAAGGGTGGATCTATGTGTTGGAGCCCCTGCATGGCTCGAAAAGCCACTGTATGGATTAAGAACTGAAGCGACTCAGCGAATCACATGGGTGGACTCGGCGAGTTGGATGAAGATGGTCATGGACTCGATGAGTTGGAAGAACAACTCCGCGAGTCTGTTGAAGATTAACATGGACTCGACGAGTTTGTTCTTGGACTCGGCGAGTCAGGTCGCGAAACACTAACCCCTTTTGTTTAAGGCCTAGATTAGTGAGTTGAATGGTGACCCAGTGAGTTAGACAGGATGGGACTCAGAGATCATTGTACTCGATGAGTCTTAGGGTGACTCGGCAAGTTGGGTCGCATTATGAGAGGTCTGAGTATATGTACTCGACGAGTCAAAGGACTGACTCGGCGAGTAGAGTCAGCCAGAAAGATTGACTATGACCAGAGTTGACTTAGTTTGGCTTCTAGAGTTCAGTTGGAACTAAGTGATATATGTATTGATATTGGTAGCTCGGGGAGCTAGTGGAGCAGCGGTTTAGAGAATTGTCGGTCAGCAACAATAGGGTTATCAGCAAGTTCAGTAGTGCATGTGAGTTTCCCTTTGTGTGAATGGGTCTACGACCACAATGTTGGCCTATGTAGTTATGAGTAGGAAGACACGGGGGTTAGCCCTTAGCATTACTTTCTAGTATGATATTCCGGACCAAGGTTCGATGTCGGGCGGGTGCCCAAGGAATGGTATGCATGATAGAGTATACTTGTTGTCTGTGTGATGCATGTTTGTGCCTGGTAGGAATGTGAGTGTGGGCGAGGTCCTGTATCTCACCAATAGAAAAGTATGGACGGTGTTCTATATCTCATTAGTAGCAGAGCATGGGCGAGGCCCGAGATAGGCAAGGAGTGAGTGTGGGCATGAGCCCGTAACTCACATACCATAGGAGCATGGACAGGGTTCCATGACTCACTAGTGACAGGACATGGGCGAGGCCTAATGACAAGAATGCAGTAGGGTATGTTTAGTTATGTGTTATATGCTATTTTGTACTATATGTGGTTAGCGGGCGGGGGCCAGAGACAGGCGGGGCCTAAAAGAAACAAATATGTATTCCGAGCGGGGCTCAAAGCCAGGCGGGGCCTCGAGCAGCGAGCCTGTTGTAGCGGGCGGGGCCCGAAGTAGGGGGTGAGGCCTGAAATAGCGAGTGTGGCCGAGTATATGCTGTATGTGTTTATGCAGGGTATGTGGTAGGTTGGGGAACTCACTAAGCTTCGTGCTTACGGTTTTCAGTTTTGGTTTCAGGTACTTCCGGTAGCAGAGGGAAGACTTCGGGGTGATCGCCTGGCACACACCATTGATTAGCCAGCCTGGGATGTTTTACTCTGATAATGAAATATGTATTGGAATTTAATACTCTGAATTTATATTATGACTTATGAAATGTTTTTATGAATATGGCTTTGATAATGATTTAAAGGAAAAAAATTTGGTACGGATTTTTTGGACGTTACATTATTGTATATCGAATTTGCTGAGTTGGTGAAAAAACCTTCCAAATAAATTTCAGCAAACAATTTTACTTATTTCAAAGCACTTCTTTATTGCAGGACAAATCATATAAAAACGATTATATATTTTCAGTACATACTCTTATAGGTTAATCACTATCTTTTACTAATTTAATAATATACGTATGACACATTTTTTCAAGATTATCATTATTTATAACTTTGTAAAATATCAAGTATAGCCATTATTCTTCTATCTTTTTTTACATGCACAATTATGTGGTTTTTTAAATATCAAAACTATTGTGATCATGGGAAATTTTAAAAGCTTACTTTTCATTTAAAAATCCCTTGAATAAATCTAAAAAATATGCAATGATGATTGCATTAATTCATAAATAACCCATAACTAAAAACTGATGGGTTTTGGTCATAAGACATCCTATGTGCTCATACAAACCCTAATGCTTGGATCTAGGTTTCTCTATTGTACATGCTTTGAATCCAAGACTATAAACCCTAATTCTAACATATGGAAATTGACATTAACATATAATTAGGTTTAAGAACATACCTTGATTGTTATGTAGCAATAACAATCCCAAATCTCCTTGTATTGACTTTGGAATGCTTAGAGTCACAAGTGTCACTCCTCTAATGGCTTACAAACACCATAAGCAAATGGAGAAGGTATAAAGAGAGAGGTGAGAGGTTAGAATTCGTATCTAGGATCTCTTGGGAAGGGATTCACGAATTCATGACCCTAGGGGTGTTTATATAGGTATAGAGATAGGGTTTCAGTCATTATCCTTATCTAGTTGATTATCCATTAAGCAACCAATAAGATAATCCTTGAATCCTTATCATACTCGAATTCTAAGGCTTTCCAACCTTAAATTCGTCCACCATATAAATAAGATAATCCTTACCCTATTTTCTAACTATCACATAATTACAAATCAGCCCCTCTAGTTTAATTAATTACATTTGATCAAAAAACTAATTCTTAATTAATTATTGACCAATATTAATTAAAAAAATATGATTTCTCCTTTAATATATTATTCTTATAACATATTAATAAATCATATTATCCCCTCTCTCTCTTTATTCATTTCTCCAATCAAGTTGCTTTGGTGAAGGCAACCCAAAAGGACCATGCACCATCGGGTCAAGTACATACCAAAATAGTTATGGACTTAGACACTAATCCAATAGTCTCCCACTTGGATAAGTCTAACAACTATTCTGCGTATGACTTCAGATCCTGATCTGCAATCGTAGCTTTCCAAAGCCGCTGTCAACTCTGATCATATCAGATACACGTGTCCTTAGATAAGGGATCATATATTCCTCCATTCTAGATATCGTATGAGATATGACTTCAAATCATTCTCTTTGTACTATATCTCGATTTCTGATTTATGACGACAGACTAATTGAACAAATCAAATTAGCCCTAGCCCGGCCGAGCATTTACGTATGTCATCACTAAACCATCGAGGGGCCCAAAGATATCGCTTTTATCCTACCTTGGATAAAAGGAACGGATAAACTTTGATACAATGCTTGGTTGCACTCACTAACCAAATCACACACAACAATATGTCTTATAACACCAAGTTACTAGTGCGTTTACATATTATCAATGTGCAACCGATTAGTAAGATACAACTCACACATCTCGGTTTCAAGAATATAAGATGTTATCGTCTTACTAATCACTCGAGATAGTGATCCAAGTGAGCGTGGGTTTAATCCAATGCTCAAATCATATTCATAAGCACTCATGAACGTTGCAGCAAACATTTGCTTATGTCTAATACTTTTCTAGACAATCCACACACCAATTCATGACAGTCTTCATTCATATCTACTTCCCACATATGAACGACTGTGGCCCGTTTGAATAATTCGATTATTCTTAATAAACTCAATTATTCTGGAAGTCAAAACATGCAAGGTGAAACACAAGAATAATACTAATCCCATATGGCCTCAAACCTTTGAGCATAAATAAAACACCTTTTATTTATCACCATATTGATTACTCATTATTTGTCGTTTCGGGAAATCAACTTCTTACTTGAATTATTACACTTGTCCCATGCTCCTAGAATGCACACAATGTTTACCTATGGTTCTTACTTTGTAAAATAGACAAATTGAACACATTTCCAATCATTCTCATTTTACAACTCCAAATCCATTTTCTTAAGTGTAAGAATATCAAATTCTTGTTACTTATAGAATATACTAGATTCTAACACTTTATGCAACGATCCTTTTGTAATGTCACTGCACCAAAGTCTCAAAGACTATTGCCAATGATATTACAAAGTCCTCTATCGGAGATTGTTACAAGACAATTCCTTAGATATGATGTCTCTCTCTGAAAGTACATTCCTTTGAACATCCTTTTGCTTAAAAGTTTCTAATCTAGACATAGATTTTCAATATTTACTTCCTAATATGGACACGCTTCCATATTTTCCATATGAAAACTCATTCTTAATAGAATCCTTTCTATTTGTAATGATGTCGATATGGTCCATCCAATATGGAAACATTTCCATAATTTCCAATACTATACTTCCAACTACTCACAAGCGACCAATTCTCGTCGAACTTCGAATCGTCCTTTGATAGTTGTTTAATTATTTTAGTCAGAACCAATTCTAGTCCCTTTTCCCTCTAAATGCGCTCGACATTTGGAAAATTTTAGAATGGTCAAACATTAAAGCATTTGCAATCGATCCTATACCCGAAGCGTATGGGACACGACGTACAATGTTTTATTTTCTATGTTCTCAAAATTCGAATTGTGAAGAGGAATGCCGTAATCATAATCGAAACTTTAAGAACGCACTATGTACCTTTGACTAAATTTATCAACATTTCACAATCTAATCCTTTAGATTTGAAATGAAGCATAATATTCTCTCCCTTAATTATATCAAAACAACCTTTCAACTCTTACAACTTTGCAAAGTATGACTCTTATTTTTCTATAATTAATATTGCCAACTATGCAATACGTGCCTTAATAATCATACAATCATAACATTTATGCTCCCACTATCATGATGATTACTATAAAACATAACACTTATGCTCCCACTAGCTTCGACATGTATTCATAAACATCTTAACTTTCAGAAAAAACAATACTTATTGAATTTCTTAAGTTCATGTTTCTAATACTTAGTGCTTTGATAATCTTTTATCAAGGCTTCTTGAACTTATACACTTTTGCCTTAGATAGTTCATATGTGTGTCTTAACAATTAAGACTAATTGCCAAATCTCACAATTCAAATTATGGAAAGGGATGCCGTAACCATGATCGAATTCGAGAATGCAATTTTACAATCACTATCTTTAAAAATCTTTCTTAGTGAAAGCATTTCCTCACAATCATTTTCATGAATGAGGAAATCTTATGACACTTAGATTTAAACAGTGTATGTGTTCCTATCCATGTGAATTTGTTAAAAACCAAAGTTTACGACAAATTCAAACTCATATGGATCGAACTTTCTTAATCTTGATTTCTTGCCTTATGGTAGCATAGCTGCCCACCACGTCTTCCAAGTAGTTAAGCAGCTCACCTTTTCCTATCAATGTACTTTCCATTGATCAAGGTCCTTGCCTTTTATGCATTCAAATGAGAACTCATAGGACTCACATGCATAATTAACTCGATTGGATTGGCACAGAAACAAAATAATGTCTTCACGATAGGTTGTAAACCTTAACTCGTGTGCTAGTGATGATCAATAAGGTTTATTTGATTTGTTCTTGAAACCTTTCAAGACCATTAAGACTCCCACTGACTCCTTGACATATAAGATTCTTTTGTCAATAAACATTTCTTGACAAACAAATATTCAAGAGTTAGTGTAGCTTTCATCAAAACAAAACACTTCATAATTTTGGTCTTAGTTGGTCTTTGTCTTATCCAAGACATCACAACTTTCCACAATTGATGAATGTTATAAACCTTCTTAATACTATTCACTCAATGTCACAATCTTGACTTAAGACTTTTTTTGGAACGAAGCATGATTGACTTCTTGATTTGACCATTTCTTCAATCTTTGATTCCTCTTCTTGGACATACAATTGTACCAAGACTCACTTAGAGGATCAATTGAGACATGGTTCTTAATCATTAAGACCTATCATAAAGCATAAAAGGTACTCTCCCTTCTTCTTAGAATGGAGAAACTCTTATCTTTCTGCCTACTTGATTCTTCTTATTCGTTTTGCTATTGATCTAAACCCTTTAATCAATTAAAAATTACACTTAATCTTATAAGCATAATCATATTTACTAAGCCTTTAGTAAATCATGACGAATATCTTTGTTACTCTTATGGTGAACTCGATCAACACACAACTTTGTGTACTCGATCTCCTAGTCCTTCACTTGACACTTTGTCAATGAATTAGTCTAATTTCCAAATATGAAATTTCTCATTCATCATGCAACCAAGTTGCGTGATTCCAAATTTCTGTCCAATTGAAACTTTGGGCAATGAGAAACTCTCCCTATTTGGTAAATTCTTGACATTTCCATAAGAATCACATCCATTCGTTGTAGAAATATTCAAACATCAATTTTCATAACGATTTCATTGCAAGGAAATAAACAAATAAATAAGTGAGTCAAAATTTATTTTATTTATAAAAGCAGCGGAAAAACATTTGTCCTTACAATGCAAAATCCATTGAAAAACTATGTAAAAGGAAATTTTCTAACAACTCTATCATAACTATCTAAGCTCAAAATCCAATCTTCAAGTCCATGAGATCGAGATCCATCTCTTTTGATTAGATTCATCTTGCTCTCTTATCAAGCTTCCTTTCTTTTCACCGATCCTTCAAAACATTCAATTGCAATCTTATCACATCATGTATTAAGAATCAATGAATAGGAACTTAATGGAGTTAGATAGTGGATCCTTACCTAAAGCGTAGTCATACTTTTGACCCTCCCATCTCTTAGATCTCTTAGGTAAATAGGGCAACTTCGTCTCCAATGCCCCTTCTCTTGGCAATAAAAGCAAATTGACTCTTTTGGAACAACACATGGAACTACTTCAGACATCGCCTTTCACTTATGATCAAACTTTTTGATCATTGCATGTCTTTCATTGCCATTGTCTATATCCATAGAGGTCTTGAAGGCAGATTCACCAATCAACTTTGCTTTTCTATTGCGCCAGACCATTGTTGATTCAGCAGCAATAAGCATGTAGGTGAGATCTATAAGTGTCACGTCGTGGTTCATCATATAGTACTCTCTTACGAACTCACTATACGAGTTAGGAAGTGACTGAAGAACCCAATCAACAGCCATCGCTTCACCGACAACGGATCCCATCATTCTTAATCTATCAATGTGTGACTTCATCCCTAAGACGTGTGCACACACCGACTTGCCCTCTTTATGTTTACTTGCCAAAAGGGCCTGAGTGATATTGAAACTTTCAATTTTACAATCTTGTGGGTTAGGGAGAATAATTGGAGGAGGAGGAGGAAGTGAAGCATGATTTCTTGTTCCTCGATCGAATCGTGGAATATCATCTTCATGTGGAATGCTTGTTCCACGGGATTGAGAAGACCATAGTTGTCGAACTTTGACATCGGGAGAAAAACGAATTCAAGTTAGTTGATTGATTGAGTCCTTGGTAAATCACCCAAATGAAATTCCAAGGCCAGGACCCAACACAATATACTACAACTCGGGAGAGGGATGCCGTAACCCAAATTGCAGAACATTTGAAGGTAAGTGAATGACGATTCACTAATTTCCACCATGAAAAACGAAAAAGAAATTTAAGTTTTAAATCTATGAAAACTCCTAGATCCTTTGAGATTCATTGAACATTTCAATGGCATGTTTAAATCTCGATATGCCCCTCTTGTTTGTGACTGGGATGCCAAGGATCACAAAGCGGGTGTGAATAACCATGCAAACTACATGGTGCCCTCACATGTTACAATCACCTATTCGATGTGCCGGTAAACCACACACGCTCCACCGAACTATGACAAACATTGAGTCACCCTTTGCTACCTTTGCTTAGAACCATTTAGTGTGCCGGTAAACCACACACGCTCCACTAACGTCTTCGCAAGGGCACAAAGTGTAATTTCATGGAATTGCATCAATTCACTTTTTGCCTAAGTAACTAAGATTAAGAATTTGAAAAACATTTAGTTACTTGGTATTTCATTATACTTATAATGGAAGGTTTCGTCCTATCCTACCCGTTCGGCTAACGACCCTCCACTAGTCAAGAGTGAGGTGGGTAAGAGTGGATACCCATTCAATCGCCATTTTATAGGCAATTTCCTTAAACACCCCTTATAGACCAGCTTCGTGAATGAGGCCTACTAACGGTAAGACTGACTTTTACTCATACATATATATAATGTTAGACTTTTAATGTTATATATAGTATAGAGTGTATTTTATACTTTTAAAATACTATATGGTTAACTTTAACAATTACACATTTAATTCAATTAAAAGGTTAACCTAAAATTTTATGGATTTATTAAACCTCTTTTAATTATACTCCTTAATTAATTAATAAAACCATAAGGGTGTGATTTGAACTTTTCAAAACATTACTAGAGTTTTAGAATTTAACATTTCTAATTAAACCTTTTAATCAACTTTTAAATTCCAAAACTTGAGGGCAAGTTTTGAAACTTTTTTTCAAAACATTAGGGTTTTAACTATTTAAATTTCAAAATTCCAAAACTTTTGGGTTCAAATTTAAACTATAAAACCTAAAGGGGAAAATATGAAACTTTTCATAACAACAAGGATCAAATAACAAATAATCTAAACTAACATTTAGTTACATAATTATCCATATTTGATTTGTTTAATGATTTCTTGCAAAATAATTTATCAATTTACTCAAAATAATTAATCAATTATCTTATAAGGAAACAATTATCTTGTTAATTGATAATTATCTTTAATTAGATCAACAATATAGTCATATATATCATAAAATCGGATTTATATTGATCTAACATGATAAGGTAACTATCCAAATGCAAAAACAGCAAGAAATCCCGAGATAAGCATTATCTGACGCTCGAACTCGCCGAGTACCACACTGTACTCGCCGAGTTGAGGTCTACTCGCCGAGTACCTCAGCCATAGAGCCCAAAAAATGATTTTCCAGTTATACAATGCATCAATACAATTGAAACCAAGCTGGGCTCTGATACCACTGATGGGTTTTGGTCATATGACATCCTATGTGCTCATACAAACCCTAATGCTTGGATCTAGGTTTCTCTATTGTACATGCTTTGAATCCAAGACTATAAACCCTAATTCTAACATATGGAAATTGACATTAACATATAATTAGGTTTAAGAACATACCTTGATTGTTATGTAGCAATAACAATCCCAAATCTCCTTGTATTGACTATGGAATGCTTAGAGTCACAAGTGTCACTCCTCTAATGGCTTACAAACACCATAAGCAAATGGAGAAGGTATAAAGAGAGAGGTGAGAGGTTAGAATTCGTATCTAGGACCTCTTGGGAAGGGATTCATGAATTCATGACCCTAGGGGTGTTTATATAGGTGTAGAGATAGGGTTTCAGTCATTATCCTTATCTAGTTGATTATCCATTAAGCAACCAATAAGATAATCCTTGAATCCTTATCATACTCGAATTCTAAGGCTTTCCAACCTTAAATTCGTCCACCATATAAATAAGATAATCCTTACCCTATTTTCTAACTATCACATAATTACAAATCAGCCCCTCTAGTTTAATTAATTACATTTGATCACAAAACTAATTCTTAATTAATTATTGACCAATATTAATTAAACAAATATGTCTCCTTTAATATATTATTCTTATAACATATTAATAAATCATATTATCCTCTCTCTCTTTATTCATTTCTCCAATCAAGTTGCTTTGGTGAAGGCAACCCAAAAGAACCATGCACCATCGGGTCAAGTACATACCAAAATAGTTATGGACTTAGACAATAATCCAATTATATATTTTCAGTACATACTCTTATAGGTTAATCACTATCTTTTACTAATTTAATAGTATATGTATGACACATTTTTTCAAGATTATCATTATTTATAACTTTGTAAAATATCAAGTATAGCCATTATTCTTCTATCTTTTTTTACATGCACAATTATGTGGTTTTTTAAATATCAAAACTATTGTGATCATGGGAAATTTTAAAAGCTTACTTTTCATTTAAAAATCCCTTGAATAAATCTCAAAAATATGCAATGATGATTGCATTAATTCATAAATAACCCATAACTAAAAACCTCATATCATCTTTCTCAACTGTTGGAGATGTGCCACTCTCAATATGTAAATCG
Source organism: Lactuca saligna (assembly GCF_052625555.1). NCBI lineage: Eukaryota > Viridiplantae > Streptophyta > Magnoliopsida > Asterales > Asteraceae > Lactuca > Lactuca saligna. The sequence goes on from NC_136425.1 coordinate 63,933,812, forward strand.
TGTACATGATTACTGTCATTATCTCAACAATAGAGGAAACTGACTTGTTATCATCTTTTAAATCTAGATATAAAATACCAAATTGTTACACCAAAAAGTTTCGCAAATATTATTCTTTGATGGCTCCACAGTGTCTTTTAAAGGATATTATTGTGTGAGGAGTAAGAGATTTGATGATGATGGTGGTCTCAAGTAAAAATTCATGGTGGGAGAGGATAAAAGGTCACCATCGAAGGGAAAGTGTTAAGTACCAAAACAACCTTTGATATATAATTTTGAAAACAACGGACTTAACTCGCTAATATTCAAATAATAATAATAATAATAAATAAAAAACACGAATGCCAAATGCTCTGATAAACAAATAACTACTGTATAATCATAAATCAAAAAGAAAAAAAATATGGTATGATTTTGTGTCAATAACTGCTCACCCGTAATTATTTTGTCAATACCCTTTATATCAATCTACTCTTGATCATAAAAATCCACATTTTATCAAAACACATCTCTAAACATCTCCTACAAGTTACCCGACTGGTGTTATGCTACGACTTTTCCAAAGCTTATTATGTCACACCCCGAAAACCGAAGGCGGAAACATTTCCGGGGCGGACTCCACGTTGAGTATCAAATCTAATGCACATAGCAAGCAAAGTAAACAACCATTACATTACATATTGAAATTTACATTTGTTCAAAAGTAAAGCATTACAAGTGGTATACATAGGTATATATAAACAAAAGTTAAGACGAGTTCTTCTGTAGACTCCGTCTTCTCCAAAAGGATCGTTGGGTACCTATCTAACGCAGACCTGAGAATACAAGCAGTTTGAAAATCAGCATAAAGCTGGTGAGTTCATAAGATGTTTGTTGTCTGAAAATGTTTAAGTTTCCTTTAGTTTTCCAAAAAAAAAGTTACGAATCCAAGAAAATCCTATATTTTCTTAAAGGCAGTGTTTAGTTAATTGTTTTCTTAAACGATTCTGATTATGTACAGTTGTTATCCCAGGAAAATCCTATATTTTCCTAAAAGTAAAGTGTTAGTGAAATACCACATTGTATTGTTTTACACATAAAACTATTTACTGAAAAATCATGGGATTACTATCCCGTATCAGTTATAAAATAGTTTGATATACACAAAACTATAGATAGATATAGATTTAAAACCATAGGACTATCATCCCGTACTAGATATAGATTCAAAACCATAGGATCATTATCCTGTACAAGATATAAGATACAAAACCATGGAATTATCATCTCGTACTAGATATCGATTGAAAACCATAGGATTATTATCATGTACTAGATATAAGATGCAAAACCATGGGACTATCATCCCGTACTAGATATAGATTGAAAACCATAAGATTATTATCCTGTACTAGATATAAGATACAAAACCATGGGACTATCATCCCGTACTAGATATAGATTGAAAACCATAGTATTATTATCATGTACTAGATATAAGATACAAAACCATGGGACTATCATCCCGTACTAGATATCGATTGAAAACCATAGGACTGTCATCCCGTAGTAGATATAATAACTATAGATAGAAAGTAGGTATGAAATTCAATCCCGTGAATAAACTTACATTAATACATATTGTGAGTCGGGTAATCATGCTGATACAATAACGAGACCTCCTTGATGTTTGTCAGACATCGAAACAAGATCCAGAATTTGTCACCCCAGGCGTGCCCGCCTAACTGTAGCTAGCAGTTTAGGTGTGGGATTGTCAGTCCCGAATAGATCTATCCACAAATTCCACGCTCTCCCTCCAGGAGACTCTGGTTACACTTCCGCGGAGGATTTACTAATAATAATGATGAAGAACCTCACAAGCTAGTATTATATTATTCATGGTGTTCTCGGATGTTATCAAACATACTATCATTTAGAAACATAATACAATACAAACAGTTTGATACAATGAAATGATTTGGCAATATATTCTAAATTAAATGAAGATAAACTGAATAATACATAGTTTATCTATTAACTTTATGTAATTCTATATTCATAGAACAACAACTAAAGATCCCAAATTATTCCCATAATAATTTAATTGATTTCGTTGTTTCTTTTATTGAAATTCACGTAGTTATTGTCGAGAAAACATCCCTTATGCTCAACATAATACATAAGGGGTAAAAATAATTAAAAGTTAGCCAGATATTTATAGAAATACATCAGTATTTGGTTTTTGAAAACATTTGTAGTTTTGCTTGTATTCCCCCCTGAAAACATTGAAAAACACGGAAAAAGGGTAGGGGTATGAACTCACCAATCGTGGAAATGTGTCGGTTTGGATGCTAAACGTCAGTTCAAGGCTTGAAAACACGCGAGGTTCCTATGTAATGTGAAATGATATACAATGGTATCTAATTAGACTTTAAATCACTAATTAGATATGATTATACACTCCAAGACACGAAAACACTTCGAATCAAGTGTTCGGAGTGACCCGGGTGACATCTAAGGACGTGTAGGACCCAGATATGGAGTTTACTCTTCAAGAGTAAACTCCTTAAGGAGTTCACGGTCCATTGACTATATCCCCATGAGTTTATGGCCGTAAACTCATGGGTGGTGGGTTCTTGGATGCCAAATGGCCATACAATGCACACGGGAAGGTTCTAGGATTGATTCCATGGCTTAGGAAGTGATTGGGACTCTAAATGACCTTGGATAAGAGTTTACGGTCTATAAAGATGTTCTTCGGGAGTTTACTACCTTAAACACGAGTTTACTACCTTAAACACGAGTTTAATACCTTAAACACGAGTTTACTACCTTAAACACGAGTTTACTACCTTAAACATGAGTTCACTACCTTAAACACGAGTTTACTATCTTAAACACGTGTTTGTCCATGATTCATGAATTTTAGTGGTTGAAAGTTAAGCATACTAAGTTCTAGACCCATTTCTAATCCATACAAGGTGTTAAGGGCACTTTAACACACATAGAATGAGTTTAAGGTCTAAGGAGATGAGTTTACAGTCTAAGAATGTTCTTGGACCGTAAACTCAAGCTTGTCCCATTTGAATAAGTTTTGGTGCATTTCTCGAAGGATTATAAGGTTCTATACTCTCATGGAAGGTTGTTGGAGGTGTTTAGGGGTAAACTAACACCTTAAGTTGAGTTTACTCCCTAAGAATAGGTGTTTACGGTCCAAGCATGTGCTTGGGCCGTAAACTCATGCTTATGTCCCAATTGAAGAGTTAAAGGTGTTCTAAGTCCATGCAAACAAGTCCTTAGGTCATATCTAGGATCCAAATGAGTTTTGGAAGGGTTTTAAGGCTCAAAGCCCCCATTACATGTGTTCACGACCTAAGGAGGTTCTAGGACCGTAAACACATGTTTATGGTCCTATTCCTCATATTTTTCACGAATTTGAAGGCCAAAGGTGTTATACTAGAAGCTAGGATAGTTACCTTGACGATTTGGAGCTTGTTTTGGATGATTTTGGCTTTATTTTGATTTCTAGAGAGAGAAAGTAGAGAGAGTGAGAGTGGAAAGGCTTCAAATGAGGCTCTCTCAACTTTATATATGCTGAAATTTTGGAACACGGTGGAATTCTACCCGATACTGTCGTCAAGCGAAGTTTTTGGTCGTACCCGATTTAATTATTTTTATAATTCGACGGAATAAAACAATTATTTTTCCAAATAATAAATTGGGGCGTTTCCATGGATTTCTAACGTATTTGGACAATTATTAAGTCATAATAATAAACTTAAAATTAATGACTTAATCAAACAGAAACAATTCTATGAGACGAATTTTTAATGACGGCAACGGGTTACGACGACGGAACGAACTTCGGGTTGTCACATATTACCATATATTGATTTAGTTTATCATCGATTATACTAACCCTCATGTTTCTCGCAAATCAAGGGCTTCTTCTAATGTTTCATACACCAAATTCCAATGCTTAAAGTCAATTAAAAAAATTGAACTTATTGGCACTTTTAGCTCTTTTTTTCTTCTATTCTTGACATATTTTTTTACTGTTTTCACATTTCTCACACATAATTCCTTTTCAGTTAACCACGCCTTTTGACATGAGTACCAAGATGGCAGACACAAAGTAGCCGCATTTAATTTACAGGATAACTATCAACGTGTGTGAAGGTGTATCATGACTTGTCACCATTTTATTCGAGTACTAAGATTGGGTATACAATGTAAGGCTGATTAATTAGCAAATAATATATAGGATTATAGTTTCTGAGAAGGTGTCTAAGGAAAAGAGATCAAGTGAATTCAATACTTTCCCTCTATGCCCAAAGTGTGTAGTCAACAGCAAGACCAAGTACCTTGTTGCAAGGTTTTTCAAGCTAGCTCCTTACATGGGAAAGACATCTTAGATTGGACTAATATGTTAAAATACATTAATGTTACTCATAATTGCCATCGTCTCTTTTGTTGGATATTATTCCTTTTATATATCAGCTCAGATACCGATTTGTTGGAAATATAACAATCTGATCACCACAACAAAAGGCTCGGTTACCAGTTACTGTGTGACAGATATATCAGTTTAAGATATGATATATATATATATATATATATATATATATATATATATATATATATATATATATATATATATATATATATATATATAAAGAATAATAATTGCGGAATAAGTATAAATATGAAAGCTGTAAATGACTAAAAGCTATAATAATATAAATAACTGTATTTAAATGACGTAAAGCTATAAATAATATAAATGATTGTATTTAAATGACATAAAGCTATAAATAATATAAATGACTATATTTAAATGACATAAAGCTATAATAAAGTATATAAATATATAAATATATATCAAGTAGGTTCGTCAATAAATTGACTGAACTGGACTCATGGAGCGACTGGTCGATATTTGTTCTTTGAATGGACTGGTCGATATTGGGACTCTTGGAGCGACTGGTCGATATTTGTTCTTTGAATGGACTGGTCGATATTGGGACTCTTGGAGCGACTGGTCGATATTTGTTCAAAGATCAATCCGGCATTGGATAAGTAACAAAAAGTTCATTTAAAGCTCGATCTTATTTCAGTTATGGTCACATACAAGGTTACATAAGAACATTTTTCAACAATTTCCCCCTATGTGATCATTGCTGAAATAAGGACATGTATGATATAATCATATTGACAGTTTAACTTTTGAAGATTCGAGATAAAGGATTTTTCAATAGATAAGATATATATAAAACCATAGCAATTGATTTGAAAGTTTGTGACTTGGTTTAACATATCTTATGTAAAAGATTTTCAGAAATTTGTTTCCGAATCAAAGTCTCGGGTTCGGTTATCAAAGGGTAGCCATATATGTATCTAAAGAAATTTCTTTAGATTTTATAGCATTATTAATGACGACAAGTGGTTTAACAGGTCGATTCAGATGAACGCTCATAGGTATAGCTCACACTTTACTTGGGTGTTTGGTTGTTCTGGCAGTAGAACAAGTTAATGATCACTAAAAACGAGTGATATCTCTCTCTGACGACTCACACTCATATTGGAGGTGTTCAACTATGCTTTTCCCGAAAGGTCACTTAGTCTCATTATTAGATAATCAATCACATAAGACTGGTTTCGGCATTACTCAGTGGGTTTCTTCATTCATGCCATTTACGTTCACTCTCTCTCCGTCGGGAAATACATATAGAGGGGTTTAGCAATTTTCATAGTGCAGTTTGCAACTAAGAATCTTCAGTGATGAAGGCTACAGTATCCCGGAAAATCCATTGTTGTTGCAGCTTTTTCTTTGATGGTATCCTTTTTGTTGATCAGTATCTTTTTGTTTGTAAAAGGATATTTTGTTTTAGCATCGAGAATTTGCTACATTTGAGAAAATTGGGATTTTTGAGAGTATCTATCTTACGGGATTAAGATATCCCTTTTTGTGAAAAATGGTTAAAAACAAATCACGAGATCTTTTGATGTTTGCTTTGAAATAACCATTTGGTTGAACTTTTTTTGAAAATACCAAATGTAGAGTTTTTTTTTTGTTTGGTATTTCTTCGGTGAATGATTTGGCTTTCTTGTTGATTCTTCTTTATCTTGTTTCATCTTTTCTTGTTGATGGATCACGGGATCTCAAGACATCATTTTTGGTTGGCTTATATCTAGGTAGGGATTAGTGGCATAAAAGACAGTTTGTCTAGTATGTAAGAAATGAATGTATCGTCCCTGGTCATTTTGATATCTAAGCAAAAATGAGACCGTGACAAGGTATAATCGGAGATACCTTATAAGCAATAGTGACACACCTAAGCTCACAAGAAATGAATTCCACAATGATTCAGATTGATGAGGCACAAATTCTCACATGGGTTTTTGTTTTCATCTGAACCTCCTAACCTTATGTCCCTTTTTAAAATCATCAATAATGAAATAAAATTGAAGGAAATAAAGTTATGTACATTATGAAAAGTAGGAGATTTGAACCTTCACTCCAATTGAGAATCAATAAGACTTAAAATCTTCATCGAGCATAAGCATTTGAAAATTAAGTCAAAAGACGATTAATCACAAGGTTCTATAAAAGCTTATTATGGCAAGTCTTTTATTATATTTTTGAAGATTTGTTTTTCTGAATGTTTTTGGAAATATTGGTTATTTCAATGTTTTTGGTTTTTTTTTTTTTTGAAAAGAAAGCATTTTTCAAATGTTTTTGAATTTTCTTTTTGAGTGAAAGTAAACACACTTTTGTACAAACAAAAAGTAAAAGTTTAAGGATGGATGTTATCTGGATTTAATATTCCTAGATGGCCTAGGAAGTATTGAAACTTCGTTTCATCGAGAGCCTCAGTGAAGACATCGGCAATTTGATCTTCGGAGTTGATGAAGTGTAGTTCGATATGACCCTTTTGAATGTTGTCTTTGATAAAGTGATATCGAATGTCGATGTGCTTTGTCATGGAATGGTGAACGGGATTGTGAGAAATGGCAATTGCACTGGTTGAGTCACAAAATATGGGAATTTGTGAGATTTTGAAGCCATAGTCACACAGTTGAGTTTGCATCCATATGACTTGTGAACAACAGCTGGCGGCAGCGACATATTCAACTTCTGCTATTGATGTGGATACACAAGTCTGTTTCTTTGAAGTCCAACTCACTAGTCTATCTCCTAGGAATTGACAGCTACCAGATGTACTCTTCCTATCTAGCTGGCATCCTCCGTAGTCTGAGTCGGTGAAAGCGTTCAGCTGAAAATCGGATTTAGCTGGATACCAAAGGCCAAGTTTGGGAGTGCCTTTAAGGTATTTGAAGATGCGTTTCACAGCAACTACATGGGATTCCATAGGATTTGCTTGGTATCTAGCACAAACACATGTAGAAAACATGATGTCAGGTCTGCTGGCAATGAGGTACAAGAGTGATCCGATCATTCCACGATATCTTTTTTGGTTAATGGGTTTGCCATTTAAGTTTGCATCAATTTTGTATCCAAAACCATTGGGGTTTTTGCGGTATTGGATTTTTCCATTGAAAAACGAGTGAGTAGGTTTTTGACATAATTCTCTTGGTTGATGAAAATGCCATCAGTTGACTGTTTGATTTGAAGTCCGAGAAAAGTAGTCATCTCCCCAATCATGCTCATTTCAAATTTTCTCTTCATTAGATCTGCAAACTTAACACTTAAAGATTCATCAGTAGAACCGAAAATAATGTCATCAACATATATTTGTACGATTAACAGATGTTTATTAAAGATTTTACGAAAGAGGGTTTGATCAATTGAACCTCTTTTAAAACCTGATTCTTCAAGAAAGGTTGACAACGTGGCATACCAAGCTCGAGGTGCTTGTTTCAAGCCGTAGACAGCTTTCTGCAATTTAAAGCTGTGATCTGGAAATTTGGGATCTTCGAAACCTGGAGGTTGTTGGATGTATACTTCGCGATCTATCTCTCCATGTAGGAATGCACATTTAACATCCATTTGGAGTACTTTGAAATTCTTATGTGCAGCATACGCAAGAAAGATGCGAATTGCTTCGATTCGGGCAACTGGAGCATATGTTTCATCGTAGTCGATTCCCTCTTGTTGTGAATATCCTTTGACTACAAGACGTGCCTTGTTTTGACAAATGATTCCTTGATCGTCAGTCTTGTTTCTGTATACCCATCTTGAACCTATAACAGTAACATCGGGTGGAGTAGGAACAAGATTCCATATGTCGTTTCTTTCAAATTCTGCTAGCTCTTCTTGCATAGCTTTTACCCAATCTGGATCTTTTATAGCAGAATGTATGGTTTTGGGTTCGGTCGTGGATAAGAAGGCTCCAAATAAACATTCATTTGTGGATGCGCCTCTAGTTTGAATGCCTATGTTGGGATCTCCGATGATTTGGTCTGTTGGATGATTTCTGGTCCACTTTATTAAGCGATTCTCTTCCGCTATAATAATTGGAGTTTCAGTATCCCATTGTTCTTCTCCGGGCGTTTCATCTTGGAATAGGTTTGAAGGTTCCCCCATAAATGATGCATTGGGATTGTTTTGGCTATTTGGGGATGGGGTGTTTAAAGGAGGATTTGGTGTTTGTTCCAAAGAGGAAGTATGTGTTGGTGGTTCCCCCTCGAATTGATTTGCATCATTTTGGTTTGTTTGTGGAATTACTTCACTGGGTGTTCCTGTAGGGTCAATTAAAGTAGTTAGAAGTTCAGAATTGTAAGCGGTTTTTGGTTGTTCAAAAAGCAAATCAAGATCGATTTCAATGTCTATGTCAGGAGAAGGTGTTTGTTGAATTGGATTTTGAAAAATATTTTCAATCATTTTTGAATCAAAATGTTCACGATCCAATTTCCTAACATAAAATTCATTGAAATGAACATCGGTACTTTCTTCAATTACTCTAGTACGTTTATTCAGTACTCGATAAGCAGCTGAAGAAAAAGAGTAACCAAGGAAAATTCCTTCGTCCGACCTTGATTCAAATTTTGAAAGGTGATCTTTATTATTCTTTACGAAGCATCGACAACCGAAAATATGAAAAAATTTGATGTTTGGTTTTCGGTTGTTAATGACTTCATATGGTGTTTTATGAAGATGTTTATGGATTAAGGAACAATTTTGAGTATAGCAAGTTGTGGCTATTGCTTCTACCCAGAAGTATTGTGGCAGATCAGCGAAGATAAGCATTGATCTTGCAGCTTCACATAGAGTTCGGTTCCTTCTTTCGACAACACCGTTCTGTTGTGGAGTGTATGGGGCTGAGAAGTTGTGTTCAATTCCTTTGTCTTTGAGAAATGAATCTAAAGTATTGTTTTTGAACTCTAAACCATTATCACTTCGGATTCTTCGAACAGGTCGTTTCAGCTTCAGCTCGATTTGTTTGATGAAGTTGATCATCTCTTCAGGTGCTTCTGATTTTATTCTTAAGAAAAAGACCCAAGTAAAGCGCGAGAAACCATCAACGACAACAAAAATGTACTTCTTCCCTTGTATGGTTTGGGTTTTGGCAGGGCCACAAAGGTCTATGTGCAACAACTCTAGTGGTTCGGATACACTAGATTCTGAGATGCTTTTGTGAGTGGATTTGGAAAGTTTTCCTTTTTCACATGCAGCACAAAGAGTTTCGTTATCAAGCTTCAGAAGTGGTAGCCCTCGAACAAGATCATCGCCGATTAATTTGTTGATATACCCAAAGTTTAGATGGAAAAGGCGGCGGTGCCATAACCAACTAATATCTGCTGGGGCTTTAGATAGCAGACATATATCGGGTTTACCATAAATAAGATCCATGTCAAGTGGATACATATTTCCGGCACGGTCAGAATCAACTATAACATCTTTGGTTTTGGCGTCCATGATCAAGCTTCGTTGTTTGGTGAAAAGAACTTCAAGATTGTTATCACACAGTTGAGAAACACTGATGAGGTTGTGTTTCAGGTCATCGACGAAGGCAACTTTCTTTATGGTAAAATTACCATTTGTTATGTTTCCATAACCTTTGATTTTTGCTTTCATGTTGTTGCCGAAGGTAACATCTTGATTGATTTGTATAGGTTTGAAGTCACGTAAGTAGTTCCGGTTTCCTGTCATATGCTTGGAGCAGCCACTATCAATATACCATGTATCATCATTGGGTTCTCCAGCATTAAGTACATGTTCTATGACGTTTGGAGCTCTTGAAGGTATTTCAACACCAGCTACGAAGCAGAAGTTTGATTGTGTTGGTTCTTGTTCAGCTTCGTCATCAGAAGTTGCCCAGTATTCCACACTTGGTTCATGGATTGCCATCAATGCTCTTTGCTTTTCTTGGTTTTCCAGTTTCTTCAATTCATCGGCTCTTTGTGCATAGTATGCTGAGTCTTTGATTTTGGTTTTGTTTTTGGCTCGACATTCTCTGGCATAGTGATTTGTTCCTTTGCAGTTGTGACAAATGATCACTTCTTCATCACTATCATCCTTTTGACTTTTAATCGGAAGTCTTTCAGGTGTTTGACTTTGGGTTTGTTGGGAAGGTTGAGAATGGTTTTGTTTGAATCCAAAATTTTCATTGTTTTGAAAACCATTGTTTTGATTATTGTAACCTTGATTTTGGAAACCTCTGTTTTGATTTTGAAAACTGTTGTTTGGATTGTGATTATGACCTGAGTTGGGATCGTTTTGAAATCCCTGGTTTTGAAAACCTTGGTTTGAGTTATTTTGGAAAGAAGGTCTTTGAGAATTTTGTCCAAAGTAAGGTCTAGGTTGAAAACCTGAGTTGTTTTGACCAAAAGATGGTCTTGGTTGAAAACTTGAGTTATTTTGTCCAAAAGATGGTCTTGGTTGAAAATTTGGTCTAAAATTTGATTGACCATGATTTGGGATAAATCTCTGGAGATTTGTGTTTGCAACCAACGCACACAGTTGTTGATAATCTACTTCATCATTTGAATCAGATTGGAAGACTTGGTTGTGAAAAGATGTAGTCTGATTAAAATGATTAAAGTTTTGATCATTGAAAGGTGTTTGGTTTTGAGAAGTTGTGGACACAAGTGCAAGTGGTCCTCCAAAAGCTGCAGTGGTTGGTGGGTCAATCGAGGATTCATACGATTGAAGTTCTCCATACAAGTTGTACAAAGTTTCAGTATGAATAGCTGGATTTCCCTGAATAATGAGTTTAACCATTTTCCAGCTTTCGAAAAGATTGTTTAAAAACTTGAGATTTATCTCGTGTTGTGTCTTTTTGATACCCAAATTGTTCATTTTAACCATAATCAAATTGAACCTATCATGAGCATCATGGATGGTTTCTGATGAAAGCATTTTGAAATTATCAAATTCATTCAAAACAGATGTTCTTTTGTTTCCGATGATTCTTTTATTTCCACAAAAACGATTTTTCAAATTCTCCCAAATTTGATTTGCGGTTAACAGTATAATGTCATCCATTTGACTTAGAATACTGTGAGGTATTCCAGAAACAAGTTCCTTTTTCGCTTGGAGTTCCAACTTTTTTGTAATTTCAACTTGAGTGGCTTGATTTGTAGCAAGAGTAGCCATATTTTCTGGAGCAACATATGTTCCTTCTACACACTTCCAGACATCTTCATTTATAGCATTAAGATGAAGATTCATACGGCCAACCCACGAATTATACTCTTCAGGAATAAGTATGGGTGCCCGTGAACCAGATCCTAAGCTATTTGCAATGGAGACAGAGTTCATGTTGGAGTAATTTGCCAAAGACATTTTTTTTAAAGGATTTTGAACAAGTGATATTAAAATGAAATTTTTAAAGAAAAGCTTATGGAAGGTTTATAAACGCTATAACCAAAGGTTTTTCGACAAAAATTTCAAGGTAAATCACACAAGCTCTGATACCAATTGTTGGATATTATTCCTTTTATATATCAGCTCAGATACCGATTTGTTGGAAATATAACAATCTGATCACCACAACAAAAGGCTCGGTTACCAGTTACTGTGTGACAGATATATCAGTTTAAGATATAATATATATATATATATATATATATATATATATATATATATATATATATATATATATATATATAAAGAATAATAATTGCCGAATAAGTATAAATATGAAAGCTGTAAATGACTAAAAGCTATAATAATATAAATAACTGTATTTAAATGACGTAAAGCTATAAATAATATAAATGATTGTATTTAAATGACATAAAGCTATAAATAATATAAATGACTATATTTAAATGACATAAAGCTATAATAAAGTATATAAATATATAAATATATATCAAGTAGGTTCGTCAATAAATTGACTGAACTGGACTCATGGAGCGACTGGTCGATATTTGTTCTTTGAATGGGCTGGTCGATATTGGGACTCTTGGAGCGACTGGTCGATATTTGTTCTTTGAATGGACTGGTCGATATTGGGACTCTTGGAGCGACTGGTCGATATTTGTTCAAAGATCAATCCGGCATTGGATAAGTAACAAAAAGTTCATTTAAAGCTCGATTTTATGTAAAACAAGTGTTTACAAAAGGGTACAAAATACATGGGTTTATGTATTTGTATTTGAAGTATTTTTGGGTAAAAACATGCACACGGGTCGTGTAAGATAAGGCACAAGTGACATGGGTCGTGTAGGAGGGTTTTGGAGGGTTTTCTTGAAGAATGATGCTGACACGGGGCGTGTTGATTTAGCCTTGCTGAACACGGGGCGTGTTCATGATGCTGATGCTGACACGGGGCGTGTTGATTTAGCCTTGCTGAACACGGGGCATGTTGAGGTTCAGAAGTATGAAGAAGGCAATCAGAGGGCAACACGGGGCGTGTTGATTTTGCCTTGGTTTTTAACATGGGGCGTGTTCGTGTCAGAGTCAATTTCGGGATTTTTGTGATTTGAAGGTAAGTTTTGTTTGTGATGTTTTGGATAGGGTAATGGTGTTATGGTGTTTTGAGGATGTTTTCAAGGTTGTTTAGAGGTTGGAAGGAGGTTGATATAAGGTGGTAAAGGTGGTGAAATTTCTCATGAAGATGATGATGAATAGTGATGGGTTTTGTGGTTGATCTTGATGCAGAAGGTTTTGGGTTGTTTCATGGTTGTGTTTTGGTGTTTTGATGTAAGGAAAGTGTTTGGTGGTGTATGATGTGATGATCAAAGGTGTTGAAGATGAAAAACCTTTAGTTTCAATGAAGAAGATGAAGATGGTTGATGGTGTTCTTCATTTAGCTTCTTGTTTGATCTTGGTGTTCTTCACTTGGCTTCTTGTTTGATCTTGGTGTTCTTCATTTAACTCCAGGGATGAAGATTGAGAGGGTGTAGTTTTACAAAGGAAAACTCACTATATCATATCTACCTCTCTTACTCTCTTCTATTATCTCCAACACTAAACACACACTACATACACATGTATATATATGAGAAACAAATATCTTGTAGTAGTGCACTTGAGTGTAAGTTGAAAGATGAAGTAGAGGCTGCAAGTTGATGTAGTAGTAGAGCAAAAAACGTGGGAAGGGATTTAGCTTCTTCATCTTTGACTTTTGTTGACTTCCTCCTTTGTTTGACTTATACAAAACATATACATATCTATATATATAATACACATATATATATATATATAACACATACATATATATAATACATATATATACATACGTATATATATATATATGTGTGTATATTGGTGAAACTTTTTAGTCACACAGCTAATTTTCTCGTCTATGCGCGTGCTTTCGTATTTTCCGTTTTATCACGCATTTATGCAACCTAAAATAACTGATAATATTTGTTAGATTGTATAAAAACAGTTCATCTTATTTCAGTTATGGTCACATACAAGGTTACATAAGAACATTTTTCAACATCTTTATTTCGCAGGCCTTATAAGAGAAAGACATCTTGGATTGAGCCAAAATGTCTAAATGCAACCTTGTCACTACTTCGTCCGATACTCCATGCAAGCTCAAGACTAATGTTGGTCAACCTCTTTGAGATGATATCATCTTATCACGTGCTCGTTCAGGCTCTTCAATATCTCATTTTCATGACACTAGACATCGTGTATGTCATTCAGCATGTCTATTTATTTATATATGTATAAGAGTAACCATGTTTCAACTTCTTCAAACATATTTTATGCTATCCAAAAGGTACATTAGACCAAGGTCTATGCATCTTCGTGTCCATGTATCTCTATGTCAGAAGTTAGCTAAGAAATATTTTCCTCAAACTACATGTACCCGTACACAATCTATGATAGTTTATTTTCATAGTATTTATGTTCTATATATCTTTGATAATCTTAAACACCAACATACTTTATAAATTGAAAATGACATATACGTAGTTTTAGAACTTCTTTAGATTGGTAGAGTTCGTGATATTTTTGTTCCAACAAATCATCAATATGTAGACATATTAACCAAAGGTCTACCAACACTAGTCTTTCAACGTTTAAATTCAAGTTTTTGTGTTCGTTCTGTTGTCATTGAAACCGCAGAGGAATATTAGATATATATTTTGATATATGTTATAAATTTTATCTGATTTGTAAAAAATAAAGTTTATTAGGATTCTACACGTTATAGTTATCCTTTGTGTTTAATGAGATTTCTATGATTCTCTTGAATCCCTTTAGGAAAATATTAAAGAAAAAGTAGGTGCCTACCAAACCAAAATCATATAAATATAAGAAAATAACATTCAAATTTGGTTGATTCGATGAACCATAGCTGAGGATGAAAATGTAAGTACATGTAATTTAAGCAATTTGTTGTACAACATGTTGAAATGTAGGTACAAGTAATATAACCATCTAAAAGACATCTAGCCTAAAAGAAATAAAATATAAAAATGTAACTTACTATGTTCCCAAATTATATTTCTAGTTTCTAAAACTGAGTTTGCAAGTAAAAACAACACGATGAAGTGTTAAAAAGAAAGCATTACGAAGGATTCACCAGAATGCGAGAAAAAAGAAGGAAAATAGGGAATCATTTTTTGTAATTTGTTTCAATTGGAAAATTGTAAAACAAGACAATATGATCATTTTATGTGAGTATTAACTATAGAACTTAAGAGAGTTAGAGGGTGAGGCATCTTCTAACAAAGGACATAAGTAAGGTCCTAATGGTTAACAAAATTAGACTTGAAGTGCAACTTTTACCATTCTTTTAATTTACTCTATAATCAATAAAAGTAAAGTCTAAATGTAAAACTATATAGATCTATAGAATACAACTTCATCATCTTTCAACAACATTTCATATTTAGACATTATCAAGGTAAATTGTTCAAATGTTATTGATCACTAAAATTATATATTAAATAAATTTAGTATATTTGTTTAAACGCATAATTTATGGTTTCATAAGACATAATTTACAGTTAATTCCGATTTTAATGAATCACGCCCTTTTATTACATATGAAGTGAATGATAATTTAATATAGCATTAAAGAAATTTATAATTTAATTGTCAATATGG
The DNA here is from genome assembly GCF_052625555.1 of Lactuca saligna. Taxonomy (NCBI): domain Eukaryota; kingdom Viridiplantae; phylum Streptophyta; class Magnoliopsida; order Asterales; family Asteraceae; genus Lactuca; species Lactuca saligna. Next base: position 63,949,275 of record NC_136425.1, read on the forward strand.
ATTATATGTGTAATCTATAATAATTTTAAAAGCTTCTTATTACAATTGGGAGTATTTTTTCATTAATTACACTCATTAATAGATTGCTGTTTTGTTGTCGTAATATTAGAAATCAAAGAGAGAGAGAGAGAGAGAGAGAGAGAGAGAGAGAGAGAGGAGAGAGAGAGAGAGAGAGAGTAATGATCACTAGGTCTATTTAAATGAATAATATCAATCCCTAAACCAAAACATTTTGAAATCCCGCACTGAATTGAGTCTTGTAATTGCACGTTAACATGGTCAAGTTCGCATCTGTCTTCTTAGTGCTCATTGTTGTAATCTCAGGTTTGTGTACTCAACTCTGCAGATGCTTAGCTTCCCAAATGTTAATTTACTTTTAATATACATGAATTTTTTTATGTAACAAGCAAGACAACATTAGATAATATTTTGTCAATTGATTGCAAAAATATCCAATCTCATACCGAAGAAATTGTCATACAAGCACTTTTATTTGTTATTTACTCAACATATCTATATATGTAATATCTAATATTGTATGGATCATATTATTATTTAATATGTTTATTTTATTATGTACTTTCATTTTTCAGTTGGAGCTTCCACTGTCAACTGGACAACATAGATGTACGGAGGTGTTGGCTCCAAATGCTTGTACTCTTGGTGATTGTCGTGAGCAATGTTATCAAAAACACAAGGGCAATGGGATTTGCGAGCTTTCAAGTGATATGAGCCATTATGGTTACATTTGTATTTTTGACTGCTAACGAAATCTTAAGACAATAATATTACTTCTTCGGTGTTGAAAACTCCAATGGTTTATTGCTCTACACCATAATTGCATATCTATTAAATAACACTTATAAATTTATGGATCCTTTTAAATATAATTGATGAATTCATTTCAGATTATTGTATATCGAATTTGCTAATTTGGTTAAAAAAACCTTCCAAATAAATTTCAGCAAACAATTTTACTTATTTTGTAAGCACTTCTTTATTTAAGGACAAATCATATAAAAACCATTATATATTTTCAGTAGATAGTTTTAAAGGTTAATTACTACTTTTTACCAATTCAATAATATACGTATGACACATTTTTTAAAGACTGTCATTGTTTATAACTTTATAAAATATCAAGTATAGCCATTATTCTTGTATATTTTTTTACATGCACAATTATGTGGTTTTTTAAATATCAATACTATTGTGATCGTGGGAAATTTTAAAAGGTTATTTTTCATTTAAAAACCCCTTGAATAAATCTCGAAAATATGCAATGATGATTGCATTAATTCATAAATAACCCATAACTAAAAACCTTATATCATCTTTCTCAGCCGTTGGAGATGTGCCCCTCTAAATACATAAATCGTGTTTGGGATTATTGTCAGTTTCTCAACAGTAGAGGCAACTGACTCCTTATCATCTTTTAAATCTAGATATAAAAGACCAAATTGTTATCCATAAAAGTTTCGCAAATATTATTCTTACATGGCTCCAATGTGTCTTTCAAAGGATATTATAGGGTGAGGAGTAAGAGATTCGACGATGATGATGGTCTCAAGTAAAAATTCATGGTGTGAGAGGATAAAAGGTCACCATCGAAGGGAAAATGTTAAGTACCAAAACAATATTTGATATATAATTATGAAAACTACGGACTTAACTAGCTAGTATTCAAAAAATAAAAATAATTGTAATAAATAAAAAAAACATGAATGCCCAATGCTCTAATAAACAAAATAACTAAAGTATAATCATAAATCAAAAAGAAAAAAAAAACATGGTATGATTTTGTGTCAATAACTACTCACCCGTAATTATTTCGTCAATACCCTTTATATCAATCTACTCTTGATCATAAAAATCCACATTTTATCAAAAACACATCTCTAAACATCTCCTACAAGTTACCCGGCTGGTATTATGCTACGGCTTTTCCAAAGCTTATTACAATATATTGATTTAGTTTATCATCGGTTAGACTAGCCCTCATGTTTCTCGCAAACCAAGGGCCTCTTCTAATGTTTCATACACCAAATTCCAATGCTTAAAGTCAATTAAAAAAATTGAACTTATTGGCACTTTTAGCTCTTTTTTCCTTTTATTCTTGACATATTTTTTACTGTTTTCACATTTCTCACACATAATTCCTTTTCAGTTAATCACTCCTTTTACCGTGAGTACCAAGAAGGCAGACACAAAGTAGTTGCATTTAATTTACAGGATAACTACGAACGTGTGTGAAGGCATATCATTATTTAAGTCACCGTTTTATTTGAGTGCCAAGATTGGGTATACAATTTAAAGATGGTTAATTAGGAAATAATACATAGGATTACAGTTTCTGAGAAGGTGTCTAAGGAAAAGAGATCAAGTGAATTCAATACTTTCCCTCTAAGCCCAAAATGTGTAGTCAATAGCAAGACCAAGTACCTTGTTGCAAGGTTCTTCAAGCTAGGTACTTACTTGGGAAAGATATCTTAGATTAGACTAATACATTAAAATACATTAATGTTACTCATAATGGTCGTGGTCTCTTTCTTTCGCAAGCCTAATAAGAGAAACACATCTTGGATTGAGCCAACATGTCTAAATGCAACCTTGTTACTACTCTGACCGATACTTCATGCAAGCTCAACACTAATGTTGGTCAACCTCTTTGAGTTGATATCCTATTATCACGTGCTCATTGAGGCTCTTCAATATCACATTTTTATGACACTAGACATTGTGTATGTCATTCAGCATGACTATTTATTTATACATGTATTAGTGGAACCACGTTTTATCTTCTTGGAACATATTTTATGATATCTAAAAGGTACATTTAACAAAGGTCTATGAATCTTCGTGTCCGTGTATCTTCATGTCAGAAGTTAGCTAAGAATTATTTTCCTCAAACTACATGTACCGATAAACAATCTATGATAGTTTATTTTCATAGTATTTAAGTTCTATATATCAGTGATAATTTTAAACAAAAACATACTTTATAAATTGAAACTGACACACACACACACACACACACATATATATATATATATATGTATGTATGTATGTATATATATACATATATATATATATATATACATATATATATATACATATATATATATATATATATATTGATATATGTTATAAATTTTATCTGATTTGTAAAAATAAACTTTATTAGGATTGTACATGTTATAGTTATCCTTTGTGTTTAATGAGATTTCTATGATTCTCTTGAATCCCTTTAAGAAAATATTAAAGAAAAAGTAGATGCCTACCCAACCAAAATCATATAAATATAAGAAGATAACATTCAAATTTGGTTGATTCGATGAACCGTAGCGGAGGATGAAATTGTAGGTACAAGTAATTTAAATAATATTTTGTACGACATGTTGAAATGTAGGTACAAGTAATTTAACCATCTAAAAGATGTCCATCCTAAAAAGAAATAAAACATAAAAATTTTACTTACTACGTTCCCGAATTTTATTTCTAGTTTCAAAAACTAAGTTTGCAAGTAAAATCAAGACAACAAAGTGTTCATAAGAAAGCACTACGAAGGATTCACCAGAATGCGAGAAAAAAGAAGAAAAATAAGGAACATTTTTTTGTAATTTATTTCAACTGGAAAATAATAAACAAGACAATATGATCATTTTATGTGAGTATTAACGATAGAACTTAAGAGAGATAGTGGGTGAGGCATCTTCTAACAAAGGACATAAGTAAGGTCCTAATGGCTAACAAAATTAGACTTGAAGTGCAACTTTTAGCATTTCTCTAATTTACTCTATAATCAATAAAAGTAAAGTCAAAATGTAAAACTATATAGATCCATAGAATACAAGTTCATCATCTTTCAACAACATTTCATATTTAGACATTATCATGGTAAAATCTTCAAATACTATTGATCGCTAAAATTATATATTAAATAAAATTAGTATATATGTTTAAACGCATAATTTATGGTTTCATAAGACATAATTTACAGTCAATTCTAATTTTAATGAATCACACCCTTTTATTACATATGAGGTGAATGATAATTTATTATACCAGTAAAGAAATTTATAATTTAATTGTCAATATAGATTATATGTGTAATATGTCACACCCCGCAACCGATGGCTGAAACATTCCGGGGTGGAGGACGTCATGTAAGTATCACAACAAATGTACATAGTAAGCGTAGTAAACACGAAACATTACATTACATATGACTAATTACATTTTTTTCGAAGTAAAGTGATATATGTTTATCTATACAAAAGTTTGAACAAAAGTAAGACGAGTCTTCTAAAACGCTCTGTCTTCTCCAAAAGATTGCGGGTACCTGTCTATTGCAGACCTGAGAATACAAGTAGTTTGAAAATCAGCATAAAGCTAGTGAGTTCATAAGCGGTTTTGTTTTTTGAAAAATGAACAAGTTTCCTTTCGGTTTCTGAAAAAGTTACGAATCCAAGAAAATCTCATATTTTCTTATATGTAAAGTTTGGTTATCTGTTTTGTTAAACAAATCTGGCTATGAATAACTGTTATCCCATAAAAATCCCATATTTTCCTAAAAGTTGGTTACCGATCCGAAATGTGTTGTAAAAGATGTATTCTGAAAACCTGATTATCCTTGTGAAGTGTATTAGTTTTAACTTGTATATAAAACTAATAAGTATAAAGTAAACTAGTTACTTACCCATTATTACTAACAAGTAAATCTCTATTATCCAAATTACGAGTTCCATAACCATACGATAGACTAGATATGGCAATAAGTAGTCCAAATCATTTTATGACTTTCGTCACCCTTGAACCTTTTGGTTCAGCTGTAGCTAGCAGCCAGGTGCGGGGTAGTCAGCCCCGTATAGATCTATACACTCAAGTCACTCTCTCCCTATCAGAGATTCTGGTTATAGGGGCTATTCTCCACTCGCGTATCTCTGTGGAGTGTTTCCGAGGACGTGTCTCTAATTTATAGGAATAACAAATTTACTAGTAATAATACATAAAGGTCTTGTTACAAACAGTGAATACTTCGTTCGTGTATCTCTGTGGATTGTTAACGAGGAAAAATCAAACGTACCAATATGTTGCTTTTAACAATAATGATATGAAACAAATCATTTGTGAAATATAAAACATAACAGTTAATAAAGAGTTTCACAAATAGGTTTGAAAACTGACTGTACAGGTTTAACATTTGGTTAATACTGATTCCAATGTTAAAAGCATGTGAATATGAAACATTTTAAATGTAATAACAAGATATTCTTGTACTTTTGGTTGTATTCCCCCCTGAAAACATTGAAAAACACTGAAAAGGGGTAGAGGTATGAACTCACCAGACGAGAAAACGTGTCGGTTTGGATGCTATGTGTCGGTTTGGGGCTTGATAATGCGCGAGGTTCCTATGTAAAATGAAATGATACATAATTGTATCTAATTAGACTTTGAATCACTAATTAGATAGGAGTAAACACTTCTAGATGCGAAAACACTTCAATTTATGTGTTTGGAGTGACATGGGTAGCATCTATGGATGTATATGGCTTGGATATGGAGTTTACTCCCCAAGAGTAAACTCTTTTAGGATTTTACGGTCCAAATGACCAACTCCCCATGAGTCTATGGCCGTAAACTCATGGTGGTGGTGTTCTTAGTTGCTAAATGGCCTTATAACACTTGTAAGTTGATGCTAGACTTGGTTTCAAGGCTTTTGAATGAGATTTGAGCACCTTAAGGACCATTTGAGGAATTTACGGTAGTAAAATATGACTTTACGGCCGTAAACTCTTATGTGCCATGATTTAATGTGATTTGGTGGTCCTAGGTCAATTACAATGCACATGGGAAGGTTCTAGGGTTGATTCCATGGCTTAGGAAGTGATTGGGACTTGAATTAACCTTGGAAAAGTAGTTTACGGTCTATGAAGATGTTATTGGGAGTTTACTACCTTAAACACATGAGTTTACAACCGTAAACTCATGTTTGTTCATGATTCATGGGTTTTAGTGGTTGTAGGTTAAGTATACAAAGTTCTAGGTCCAATTCCAAGTCATACAAGGTGTTAAAGGCACTTTAACACTCACTGAAGGTGTTTATGGTCTAAGGAGATGTGTTTACGATCCAAGATGTTCTTGGGCCATAAACTCATGCTTGTCTCATTTATGTATGTTTTGGTGCATTTCTTGAAGGATTATAAGGTTCAATGCACTCATGGAAGTTCATGGAAGCCTTTGGAGGTGTTCAAGGGCAATTTAACACCTTAAAAAGGTGTTTATGGTCTAAGAAGGTGGGTTTACGGTCCAAGCATGTTCTTGGGCCATAAACTCATGTATACCTCCTAAATGGTAAGATTTTGGTGCTCTAAGTCCATTCTTGCAAGTCCAAAGGTCTTAACTAAGCACTAGAAGTGATTTGGAGGGGTTTTGGGGCTTCAAACCCCTCTTTAGAGGAGTTCACGGTTTTGGTAGGGTTCCCAAACTGTAAACACATGTTTATGGGTGTTTTGAGTAGATTAAACACAAATTTGAATGAATAACAAGCTTAGAAACATGCTAGGATAGATTTCTTACCAAAATGAAGCTTAAAAGAGGGATTTTTGGCTAAATTTCGAGTTTTAGAGAGAGAGTAGTGAGAGAAAGTTATGAAGTGGGAAAAAGTATTCAAAAGTTATCCACTCAACCTTTATATAGGGGTTGGGTTTGAGACCCGGTGGAATTCTACCCGATACTGAAGTTAAATGGGGTTTTTGGCCGTATCCGATTAATTTACCGTAATTACGACTTAGATGAAACTAAATATTTTCCAAATGAAAATAGAAAATATTTTAATGTTTTAAAATGTATCACAACATTTTTATAACCTAAATAGAAGTCACAATAATTTCTTTTAAAACAAAGCTAAAGGAAATTTAGGAACTTAACGGCTTTATTAACTAAAACGGGCTAAATCACGGGTTGTCACATAATATATAATAAACTTAAAAGCTTCTTAATAGAATTGGGATTATTTTTTCATTAATTACATTCATTAGTAGATTGTTGTTTTGTAGTCGTAATATTAGAAATCAGAGAGAGAGAGAGAGAGAGAGAGAGAGAGAGAGAGAGAGAGAGAGAGAGAGAGAGAGAGAGAGAGAGAGAGAGAGAGAGAGAGAGAGAGAGAGAGAGAGAGAGAGAGAGAGAGTAATGATTGCTAGGTATATTTAAATGAATACTATCAATCCCTAAACCAAAACGTTTTCAAATCCCACACTAAATTGAGTCTCTGTAATTGCACGTTAACATGGCCAAGTTCGCATCTGTCTTCTTAGTGCTCATTGTTGTAATCTCAGGTTTGTGTACTCAGCTCTGCAGATGCTTAGCTTCCCAAATGTTAATTTACTTTCAATATACATGAATTTTTTATGTAACAAGGAAGACGACATTCGACAATATTTTGTCAATTGATTGCAAAAATATCCAATCTCAAACCAAAGAAATTGTCATACAAGGACTTTTATTTGCTATTTACTCAACATATCTATATATGTAATATCTAATATTGTATGGATCATAGTATTATTTAATCTGTTTATTTTATTATGTATTTTCATTTTTCAGTTGGAGCTTCCACTGTCAACGGACAACATAGATGTACGGAGGTTTTGGATCCAAATGCTTGTACTCTTGGTGATTGTCGTGAGCAATGTTATCAAAAACACAAGGGCAATGGAATTTGCAAGCTTTCAAGTGATATGATCCATTATGGTTGCATTTGTTTTTTTGACTGCTAACGAAATCTTAAGACAATAATATTACTTCTTCGGTATTGAAAACTCCAATGGTTTATTGCTCTACACCATAATTGCATACCTATTAAATAACACTTATAAATTTTTGGATCCTTTTAAATATAATTGATGAATTCATTTCAGATTATTGTATATCAAATTTGCTAATTTGGTTAAAAAAAACCTTCCAAATAAATTTCAGCAAACAATTTTACTTATTTTGTAAGCACTTCTTTAATTAAGGACAAATCATATAAAAACCATTATATATTTTCAGTAGATAGTTTTAAAGGTTAATCACTATTTTTTACCAATTCAATAATATACGTATGACACATTTTTTAAAGACTATCATTATTTATAACTTTGTAAAATATCATGTATAGCCATTATTCTTGTATCTTTTTTTACATGCACAATTATGTGGTTTTTGAAATATCAAAACTAATGTGATTGTGGGAAATTTTAAAAGGTTATTTTTCATTTAAAAACCCCTTGAATAAATCTCAAAAATATGCAATGATGATTGCATTAATTCATAAATAACCCATAACTAAAAACCTCATATCATATTTCTCAGTCGTTGGAGCTGTGCCCCTCTAAATACATAAATCGTGTTTCGGATTATTATCAGTTTCTCAACTATAAAGGCAACTGAGTCCATATCATCTTTTAAATCTAGATATAAAAGACCAAATTGTTACCCCCAAAAGTTTCGCAAATATTATTCTTCCATGGCTCTATGGTGTCTTTCAAAGGATATCATAGGGTGAGGAGTAAGAGATTCGACGATGATGGTGGTTTCAAGTAAAAATTCATGGTGGGAGAGGATAAAAGGTCACCATCGAAGGGAAAATGTTAAGTACCAAAACAACCTTTGATATATAATTTCAAAAAGTACGTACTTAACTCGATAATATTCAAAAAATAAAAATAATAATTATAATAAATGTAAAACGCGAATGTCCAATGCTCTGGTAAACATAATAACTAAAGTATAATCATAAATCAAAAAGAAAAAAAAAACATGGTATGATTTTGTGTCAATAACTGCTCACCCGTAATTATTTCGTCAATACCCTTTATATCAATCTACTCTTGATCATAAAAATCCATATTTTATCAAAAAAACGTCTCTAAACATCTCCTACAAGTTACACGGCTGGTGTTATGCTACAAGTTTTCCAAAGCTTATTACCATATATTGATTTATTCGATCATCGGTTAGACTAACCCTCATGTTTCTTGCAAATCAAGGGCTTCTTCTAATGTTTCATACTCCAAATTCCAATGCTTAAAGTCAATTAAAAAAATTGAACTTATTGGCACTTTTAGCTCTTTTTTTCTTCTATTCTTGACATAATTTTTAATGTTTTCACATTTCTCACACATAAGTCCTTTTCAGTTAACCACGCCTTTTGACGTGACCACCAAGAAGACACAAAGTAGCCGCATTTAATTTACAGGATAACTATTAACGTTTGTGAAGGAATATCATGATTTAAGTCACCGTTTTATTAAAGTACCAAGATTGGGTATACAATGTAAAGCTGATTAATTAGGAAACAATATATACGATTACAGTTTCTAAGAAGGTGTCTAAGGAAAAGAGATCAAGTGAATTCATACTTTCCCTCTAAGCCCAAAATGTGTAGTCAATAGCAAGACCAAGTACCTTGTGGCAAGGTTTTTCAAGCTAGGTGCTTACTTGGGAAAGACATCTTAGATTGGACTAATACGTTAAACTACATTAATGTTACTCATAATGGTTGTGGTCTCTTTCTTTCGCAACCCTAATAAGAGAAAGACATCTTGGATTGAGCCAACATGTCTAAATGTAACCTCTACTCAGACCGATACTTCATGCAAGCTGAACACTAATGTTGGACAACCTCTTTGAGTTGATATCCTCTTATCACGTGTTCATTGAGGCTCTTCAATATCACATTTTTATGACAGTAGACATTGTGTATGTCATGCAGCATGTCTATTTATTTATACATGTATTAGAGGAACCACCTTTCAACTTCTTCAAACAAATTTTATGATATCCAAAAGGTACATTTAACAAAGGTCTATGCATCTTCGTGTCCATGTATCTTCATGTTTCAAGTTAGCTAAGAAATATTTTCCTCAAACTACATGTACTGACAAAAAATCTATGATAGTTTATTTTCATAGTATTTAAGTTCAATATATCAGTAATAATTTTGAACACAACATACTTTATAAATTGAAACTGGCATATACGTAGTTTTAGAACTTGTTTAGATATGAAGAGTTCGTGATATTTTTTTCAACAAATCATCAATATGTAGATATATTAACCGAAGGTCTACCAACACTAGTCTTTCAACGTTTAAATTGAAGTTTGTGTGTTCGTTATGCTCTCATTTAAACCGAATAAGAATATTAGATATATATATATATATATATATATATATATATATATATATATATATATATATATATGTTATAAATTTTATCTAATTTGTAAAAAATAAGCTTTATTAGGATTGTACACGTTTTTAATGAGATTTCTATGATTATCTTGAATCCCTTTAGAAAAATATTAAAGAAATAGTAGATGCCTACCCAACCGAAATGATATAAATATATGAAGATAACATTCAAATTTGGTTGATTTGATGAACCGTAGCGGAGGATGAAAATGTAGGTTCAAGTAATTTAAACAATATTTTGTATGACATGTTGAAATGTAGGTACAAGTAATTTAACCATCTAAAAGACATCCATCCTAAAAGAAATAAAACATAAAAATGTAACTTTCTACGTTCCCGAATTTTATTTCTAGTTTCTAAAACTGAGTTTGCAAGTAAAAACAAGACGACAAAGTGTTCATAAGAAAGCACTACGAAGGATTCACCAGAATGCGAGAAAAAAGAAGAAAAATAGGGAACCTTTTTTTGTGATTTACTTCAACTGGAAAAATTTTGTCACACCCCGAAACCGATGGCGGAAACGTTCTAGGGTGGAGGATGTCATATAAAGTATCACAACCAATGTATATACCAAGCATAGTAAACACAACCACTACATTATATAGTAATATTTACATTTGTTTGAAAGCAAGGTAATACATGTTTACATATGCATTAGTATAACAAATTAGAGACGAGACTTCGATACGCTCCGTCTTGCTCCAAAAGATTGCGGGATACCTGTCTAACGAGAACCTGAGAATACAAGCTATTTTAAAATATCAGCATAAGGCTGGTGAATTCATAAGCGGTTTGTTTCTGGTAAAAGAACAAGTGTCCTTTGGTTTTCTGAAAAAGTTGTTATCCAAGAAAATCCCATATTTTCTTATAAGAGAAGTTTAGTTATCCATTTGTTAAATAGTCTGTTTATGAAAAGTTAAAGTTATCCCAGGAAAAACCGTTATTTTCCTTAAAAGTTGGTGGTTGGTTATCGATTTGGAATGAAGTGTACAAGTATCTACCATACTTGTAGCGTTAATGAAGTATCCTGAAAGCCTGGTTATCCTTGAAAAGTGCATTAGTTTTAACACATATATAAAACTAATAAGCAGATAGTAAACTAATTCTTAAGGTTATTAATTCACTAAGTTCTTTATTACTTAAAAGTAAATCTCCATTATCTAAGTTGCGAGTTCTATAATGATACGATAAACTAGATATGGCAAGAAGAAGGCCGGTATCATTTTATGACTTTTGTCACCCGTAGACATGCCGGTCCCACTGTAGCTAGCAGCAAGGTGTGGGGCAGTCAGCCCCGTATAGATCTATACACTCAAGTCATGGTCTCCTTCTAGGAGATTCTGGTTACAGGGGTGGTCCTCTACTCGCGTATCTCAGTGGAGTGTTTCAGAGGACATATCTCCAATCTTAAGATTAATGAATTTACAAGTAATAATGCGGAAAATCATGTTTTATGAATGACATGAAATCCATTGTGAATTATAAAATATAACATTTTATAATGAGTTTCGCAATTAGCTTGAAAACTAACTCTGCAAGTTAAACGGTTGGTTAATACGATTTTTTGTGTTAAAAGCATACTGAATACGAAACATTTCATACAAAATAATAAGTTTGAGTACAAGATTTCCTTGTACTTTTGCTTGTATCCCCCCTGAAAACATGAAAAACACGGATAAAGGTGTAGGGGTATGAACTCAGCAGACGAGAAATGTGTCGGTTAGTATGCTAAGTGTCCGTTTACGGCTTGAACACGCGCGAGGTTCCTATGTAATATTAAGAGATACATAATTGTATCTAATTATACTTTGAAATACTAATTAATCAAGATAACACACTCTGAGACGCGGAAACACTTTAATTCAAGTGTTACGAATGATACGGGTTGCATCTAAGGGGGTGTAGGGCTTAGATATGGAGTTTACTGTTCAAGAGTAAACTCTTAGAAGAGATTACTGACCATAGACCATATCCCCATGAGTTTACGGCCATATACTCATGGGTGGTGTGTTCTTGGATGTTTAAAGGTCTTACAACAGTTGTGGAATTAGGCTAGGTTCAATTATAGGGCATATGAAGTGGTTAAGTCCTCAAATGGACCATTTATGGGAGTTTACAGCTGTAAACATAGAGTTTACAGCCCTAAACTCTTACTTGTCCCTTATTTTGGTGTTTTGATGGTTCTAGGTTAAGTACACACGATTCTAGTCCAATATACAAGCCATGGAAGGAAGTTAGGGCACCATTTGACCTCTTTAGAAGAGTTTTGTAGTGCCCCATTCCCGATATGTATTTAAATAAGTTTATTCCTTTATGAGGAACTCGACTAGTCCATTGCCCGACTCGTTGAGTAGAGACGGGATGAGCACGCGTATTTAGCCAGTTACTCGGCGAGTCCACATGCTGGACTCAGCGAGTTTGCCTGTTTAGAGGAAACCCTAATTTTATGGTTTTGCACCTATTTAAACCCTCTTATGCGCCGAAACTCGTTTCTTTCACCTACAGAGCATCAACTAACAAACCCTAGCTGTTTTCTTAGTGAGTGTGTGTGTGTGTGTGTTTATTGCTTGTGAAGGCATCTTTGGAGTAAGAAGGAGAAGGAGAAAGTTGGAGAGTTCAAGGAAGAGGAAGTATATCCAGAATACACACTTTATTGGTCATCTTTTCTGGTATTAAATTCTATACCTTTCTTATTAATTATATAGATCTATGATGTCCCTAATTTGGGTTTCTAAGCCCAAAAACCCCAAATCCCTTATGATTAGGCCTTGTGGCCGGGTTATACCTCAGATCTAGACACTCATGGCATGCTAGAAGTATAAAGTTTTGGTTGTGGTTGTGATTAAAGTCCCTATTGAGCCTAGAACCCCATTAAGAGCTTATTTTGGTCATATGAAGCCTTTAAAGCCATGCATGCACGTAAAGTTAGGAACTTTACGTGAAAAACATGCCCTAGAAGTTTAGATCCATGATTTGTATTCCTTTATGTGTTTATATGTTATTGCATGGTATGAGGTAGCTTAGGGGAGCTCACTAAGCTTTGTGCTTACAGTTTCATTTTTGGTTTCAGGTACTTTCGCAAGTAAAGGGAAGAGCTCGGGTTGATGGCATCGCACACAAAACAGCTTCAGTTTGTCCTGGGAGTTGTTTTAGCTTTTCATAGATGTGATTTGATACGGTCTTGATACAGTTTCCTCGTGATACTTTGCTATGGTTTTGAGATATTGACGTACGAGTTTTATTTTATGTTATTAACATGATGTTTTTAGTAATTATTAAACAAAAAATTATGTGTCGTATTTTGGGATGTTACAAGTTGGTATCAGAGCCTTGGTTTGAGGGATTCGAGCACACTTCCGGGTGTGTCTGAACTCAAACTAAGGAAATGGTAAAATGTTTTTAAAAAGAAAAGAGTTTTAGAAAAGTAAAAAGAATTTTAGAAAGATAAGAACTTTGAAAAGAGAAAAGGGTGTGGTGCATGCGATCAGCAGAGCTCAAGTAAGTACTCCCAAATTACCCATACAACCGTATGTATCAGTTAATGTTGAGTTTCAGTTTTAGTATCAGTAGAACAACATGCTAGTATAGGACTAAGGATCTAGGAGGATGCCTTATGTGTCTGCTTTATGTGTTTCATCCTTATAAGAATTGCATGCTAACATGGAGTAGTCAGCAGTAGGATAGCCTGTTTAGGTTATGCCTGATAAAATGAGCTTAGCATTGTATGCTAGTACAATTTCCCATTATGAGGATTGAATTGCTTGAGTAGTCCCTTATGTTTGAATTCTGCTTGATTTGTGCTTTGTGGGACTCTAAGTGATGGGAGTTAGCTGTTAGGTGAATGCGTCACATCACATGTGAACAAGGTTGAATAATCTCAGAGTGCTAGACTTAGCCCTATTGCGCCGCTCTTGTCTGAGTCTAACCGTTGTAGGGACGAGTCTTTTACTTGAAGGATTATCTGAGCCTCGCCACATGTGATGGTATTTAGGTGATGGCTAATTGGCATCACAAGGAGGCTTTCAGCAGCTGAGGACTGGATTGGGTATAGTCAAAGAATTCCCTAGGGAAACCTAGGATGGGAGTAACAGAGATCATTAGCAGTAATAGTGACTTGGTGGAGTCAAGGCAGTACTTGAGGAAAGTACGGATAGATGTGGAAGGTAGTATGGGCCCGTACTACTGGAAGCATAGGATCCGTACTCGAATAAAGGAAAGCTGAGATAAGACCAGGAAACTTATGGTAGTAGTGATTCCTCGAGATATATTAGTGTTCCTGACATTTATTATGTTGTGTTTCAGAATGGTGGTATTACGCCCTAGACCAGCAGTCGATAGTTCAGGTGCCATAGGGGATCAGGATCAGGCCCGGAGGTCGGGCAGTTGGATGAGCAGACTAGGGACTTTCTCTCTTCAGAGATTACTCGCACCATACTTGAGCAGACTCCTGTGATCTTCGGTTCGATCAAGGAGGGTATCTTAGAGATGATGGACGAGAGGTTGAGCACCTTCCATGCTGAGGTACAGCCATGATGTGGTCGCGCACACTTACTTTTAGGGAGTTTCGGGCATGCAGGGCTCCGGATTATCACGGGGCACGGGAGCCCATAGCAAGCACCAGATGGTTGGCAGACATGGCCAACGCCTTCTGTACTAGCAGATGTCCGGAGGGGGACAAGTTCAGATTGGCGTCCTGTCTTCTGAAGGATATGGCACGGGATTGGTGGGAGGAGATTGGTCATGCCATCAGGGATGACGTAGCCTTGGATGCCATGACCTGGGCAGACTTTACTACCAGATTCAGAGCTGAGTTCGCACCGATTATTGAGGTGCATTAGTTAGCATGCGAGTTTCAGGATCTTACCCAGACTACAAAGACAGTGGCGGAGATTACCGCCAAGTTCAGGGAGAAGGCTCTTCTTGTTCCTCAGTACGTGACTGATGAGGAAATGAAGAAGGCTCGTTATCATGAGATGCTGTGGAGTGATATCTGCCAGTTTGTGAGCCAGTCCAGCTGTAAAATGTTGGATGACATGATTGCTAGGGCTCGAGAGAGAGAGAGAGAGAGAGAGAGAGAGGGAGGGTGAAAGAGAGAGAGAGAGAGAGAGATTGAACTTGAAATGGAGAGAAAGACGAAGCCGGAGGCGGCTCCAGGTACAGGGAGTGCGGGCAAAAAGCCCAAGGGTTCAGATAACAGAGCTAGGAGTCAGTAGAGCCACGCTCGGTGTGGCAAGTGTGGGAGATTGTACGATGGGGCGTGCAAGGCAGGGAGTACCGGCTGCTACAAGTGTGGTCGGACTGGGTATATGAGCAGAGATTGTACAACCACTACTGCCGCCGTTGCGGCATCAGATCTGATTTGCTTCCATTGCAATCGGAGGGGACATAAAAAGTCCCAGTGTCCGAGTTTAGCTGCTGCAGGAAAGGTGTCAGCACCTGCTCCTGCTACTTTGAGGATTATAGATGGCTGTCAGGGCCGAGCTGAGACGTCGGTGGCAAAGAGTAGGGCTTTTCAGCTGACAGTAGAGGAGGCGCGAGCAACTCCTGATGTGGTGATGGGTATGTATTTTTCCCTTATCTCTGCATTTATTATTGAGTCTTTCTTATGGTTATATGTTTTGTATAGGGTCGTTCTCAGTGAACGGCATTTCAACTACAATATTGTTTGATTCGGGGGCTACCCGATCATTTGTCTCTCTTGCACCTAGCAAGAGGTTCAGCAGAGCTCCTAAAGAGCTAGATTGTCCACTAGAGGTTGAGATAGTAGCTAATAGGATTGTTAGGGCCGCAAGGGTACACAGAGGATGTTCTCTACAATTATTCGATTACCGGTTTTCGGTGGACTTGGTCCCTATTCCCCTACAAGGGAACAAGGTTATAGTAGGCATGGATTTGTTGAGCCCCAATGGGGCGGTGATAGATTGTTAGCTGCAGTTAGTAAGATTCCGCACTCCCAGTGGGGGAGAGTTGGTGATTTAGGGCAAGAGGCCACAGAGCAGACTGGTTCTGTGTTCAGCAGAGAGAGCGAGGCGTTATTTTCAGCAGGGTTGTGTCGGTTATGTTGGTTATGTTTTAGATGTCCGGGAGAAGGGTAAGGTGACAGTTGATGATGTTCCGGTGGTATGGGACTACCCTGATGTATATCCTGAGGATTTGCTGGGGATACCTCTTAAGAGGCAGGTTGAGTTCGGGATTGACCTAATCCCTGGTGCAGCTCCGATAGACAAGGCACCGTATTGGTTGGCTCCCCCGGAGATGCAGGAGTTATCTACACATCTACAAGATCTGCTAGACAAGGGTTTTATCAGGCCGAACAGTTCACCCTGGGGTCTACTCATTTTGTTTGTAAAGAAACAGGACGGGTTGCACTGTATGTGTATAGATTACCGGGAGCTGAATATGGTAACGGTGAAGAACCGTTACCCACTTCCAAGGATAGATGATTTGTTTGATCAGCTGCAGGGAGCATCTTGGTTTTCGAAGATCGATTTACGCTCCGGGTATCATCAGATGCGAGTCAGAGGCGAGGATGTGCAGAAGACTGCTTTCAGGACCCAGTATGGTCATTATGAGTTCGTGGTGATGCCATTTGGGCTCACCAACGCTGCAGCAGCATTCATGGATCTCATGAACCGCGTGTGTAGGCCGATGTTGGATTGGTCTATAATAGTATTCATAGATGATATCTTGGTGTATTCCAAGACTCAGGAGCAGCACGATGAGCATCTGAGACTTTTATCAAAGTTCTCCAAGTGCGAGTTCTGGTTGCGCGAGGTGCAATTCCTTGGACATCTCGTCAACCAGAAGGGTATTTTGGTAGATCCGTCCAAGATAGAGGCGATGATGCAGTGGGAGGTCCCGAGATCTCCATCTGAGATTCGGAGCTTCCTAGGTTTTCCAGGATATTACAGGAGATTCATCCAGGATTTCTCCAAGATAGCAATACCGCTCACCCGACTGACCAAGAAGTCGGTGGCGTTTCCTTGGGGGCCTGAGCAGCAAGTGGCGTTTGAGACTCTTAGGCAGAGATTGTGCGAGGCACCGATTCTTACCTTTCCAGAAGGAGTAGAGGATTTCGTAGTATACTGTGATGCCTCGATCACTGGTATGGGAGTAGTGTTGATGCAACGAGGTCGTGTGATAGCCTACGCCTCGAGACAGTTGAAGCCTCACGAGGCTAACTATCCTACACAGGATTTGGAGTTGGGGGCAGTGGTGTTTTCCCTCAAGATTTGGAGACATTACCTCTATGGGGTCCATTGTACTATTTACACGGATCACAAGAGTTTAAGGTACCTCATGGATCTGCCAAATCTGAACATGAGGTAGAGGCGATGGTTAGATGTGCTGAAGGATTATGATTGTGAGATCCTTTATCACCCAGGGAAGGACAACGTGGTGGCCGATGCTCTGAGCCGCAAGGCAGTGGCGGCCCCGATCAGAGGCATTTGTTTGAGAATGACGGTAATTACTCCATTATTGGAGCAAATCAAAGAGGCGCAGGCCGAGGGCCTTAAGGAGGAGAGGCAGAAGTGTGAGAGGATTGTGGGCTGAGTAGTTTCTTTTGACTACAACAGCCGAGGATTGTTGACCCTTCATGGGAGGGTATGGGGACCGTACTAGGGCGGAGTACGACACGTGTTGATGGACGAGGCCCATAAGTCTCGATTTTCCATCCATCCAGGGCAACGAATATGTATAGGGATCTTCGACCCGACTATTGGTGGCACTGCATGAAGTGGGATGTCGCTTGGTATGTGGAAAGATGCCTGACTTGCAGGAAGGTTATGGCGGAGCACCAGAGGCCTCACGGCAAGATGCAGCCGTTGGACATACCAGTGTGGAAATGGGAGGATATCACTATGGATTTCATTACTAAGCTTCCCAGGACCACACGTGGAGTGGATTCGATTTGGGTTATAATGGATCGGTTGACGAAGAGTGCCCATTTTACACCAATCCAGGAGAGCATATCGGCTGAGAAGCTAGCTGATATATATGTGCGAGAGGTGGTGGCACGGCATGGAGTGCCTATTTCAGTGGTGTCAGACCGAGATGTCTGTTTTACTTCCAAATTCTTGAAGCGGTTTCACGACGAGATGGGTACTCGTCTCCTTTTTAGCACCGCTTTCCATCCTCAGACGGACGGACAGAGCGAGAGAACGATTCAGACTCTCGAGGACATGCTGCGGGCATGTGTCCTAGACTTCGGTGGCAATTGGGATATGTATCTTCCGCTAGCAGAATTTTCGTATAACAATAGTTACCATGCGAGTATTGATCGACCTCCTTTCAAGATGCTTTATGGGAGGAGGTGCAGGACCCCGATTTATTGGGGTGAGGTCGGTCAGCGAGTCATTGGGAGTACCGAAGTGGTGCTCAAGACAACATAGTTGATCCAGCAGGTTAGTAGCAGACTGCAGACTGCGCAGAGTCAGCAGAAGAGCTACGCCGATAGGAGGCATTCAGACTTGGAGTTCCAGGTGGGTGATATGGTCCTCCTGAAGGTATCACCCTGGAAGGGTGTTATCAGGTTTCAGAAGAGGGGAAAGTTGGGCCCCAATTTCATCGATCCTTTTAGGGTTTTGGCCCGGGTGGGTCGGGTTGCTTATCGGTTGGATCTTCCGGCAGAACTCAGCCAAATCCACAACACTTTCCATGTTTCTCAATTGAGGAAGTGCTTGGTGGATGAGACATTACTAGTACCCTTGGAAGATATTTAGGTTGATAGCAGCCTGAATTACATTGAGCGACCGGTTGCGATTGTGGACCGAAAGTCAAAGACCTTTAGGAACAAGCTGGTTCAGTTGGTGAAGGTATAGTGGCAGCACCAGAAGGGGTCTAAGTGGACGTGGGAGGCAGAGGAAGAGATGTGGGAGCACTATCCAGAGTTGTTCCAAAATTTAGCAGCAGTAGACTTCGAGGACGAAGTCTGAGGCAAGTGGGGGAGAGTTGTAGCGCCCCATTCCCGATATGTATTTAAATAAGTTTATTCCTTTATGAGGAACTCGACTACTCCGTTGCCTGACTCATCAGATAGAGACGGGATGAGCACGCGTATTTAGCCGGTTAGTCGGCGAGTCCATACGCTGGACTTGGCGAGTTTGCCTGTTTGGAGGAAACCCTAATTTTAGGGTTTTGCACCTATTTAAACCCTCTTATGCGCCCAAACTCATCTCTTTCACCTCCAGAGCATGAACTAACAAACCCTAGCCGTTTTCTTAGTGAGCGTGTGTGTTTATTGCTTGTGAAGGCATCTTTGGAGTAAGAAGGAGAAGGAGAAAGTTGGAGAGTTCAAGGAAGAGGAAGTAGATCCAGAATACACTCTCTATTGGTCATCTTTTCTGGTATTAAGTTCTATACCTTTCTTATTGATCATATAGATCTATGGTGTCCCTAATTTGTGGTTTCTAAGCCCAAAAACCCCAAATCCCTTATGATTAGGCCTTGTGGTCGGGTTATACCTCAGATCTGGACACACATGGCATGCTAGAAGTATAAAGTTTTGGTTGTGGTTGTGATTAAAGTCCCTATTGAGCCTAGAACATCATTAAGAGCTTATTTTGGTCATATGAAGCCTTTAAAGCCATGCATGCACGTAAAGTTAGCAACTTTACGTGAAAAACATGCCCTAGACGTTTAGATCCATGATTTGTAACAGCAGCATGGCTCAGATCGGACCTATATGGAAAAAGGACTGAATGAACTCGACGAGTCCTTAGGGCGGCTCGGCGAGTTATATGAAGTTAGTCGTCAACTCGACGAGTTGGAAAAACAACTCGGCGAGTTGTATGAGCAACTCGGCGAATCGGATAAGTTTTCCCGAGTAAAGTTGTGTTTGAGTAGGATGGCTTCATTCCTTCGTAGTTACACGTAAGGTTAGCAACTTTACGTTTTCAGATGGTTCCAAGATTACAGATCTACGAGTTAGGAACCATAGAGTGGATTCGAATGTAGTTGGAGTCTACACGACAGAACTCGGCGAGTAGTTCGACTCGGCGAGTCTGGTCAACTGGAGGTTGGCTTTGACTAGGGGTAAATAGTCATTTTACCCTCAGTACAGTTATCTGTAATTGATTGAATGTATTTATGGAAATTGTAGTCGGGGAGATACCGGAGCAGTAGCAGGCGGTTTCCAGAGCAGTTCATTTAGTAGCTAGTGTACGAGGTGAGTTTCCTTCCAGAAGGAATGGGTCTAAGGCCACAATGTCGGCCCGTTTAGCTAGTAGTAGTTTTCGGACTTCGGTCCAATGTAGTTTTTAGTATGTTTGATGCCTTCGTGGCTCAGACAGGATTTATGTGTTATGTGTTCCGGGCTACGGCCCGATGCAGTATGCAGTTTATGTGTTCATGCTAGTTGATATGTTTATGCCATGCCATGTTATGCTCAGATAGTTTTTGAACTTTGGTCTAATGCAGTTAGTTCCGGACTCCGGTCCGATGCAGGGGACGAAGTCCCAGTCAGTTCCGGACTTCGGCCCAATGCATTTTCTGGACTTCGGTCCGATGCAGAGGGCAAGGCCCTGGTTAGTTTCCGGTCTTCAGTCCGATGCAGTTTCCGAACTTCGGTCCGATGCAGTGGGCCAGGCCCAGTATGTATTTATATGTTATTGCATGGTATGTCGTAGCTTGGGGAGCTCACTAAGCTTTGTGCTTACATTTTCAGTTTTGGTTTCAGGTACTTCCGCAAGCAAAGGGAAGAGCTCGGGTTGATGGCATCGCACACACCACGGCTTCAGTTTGTCCTGGGAGTAGTTTTAGCTTTTCATAGATGTGATTTGATATAGTTTTGATACAGTTTCCTCATGATACTTTGCTATGGTTTTGAGATATTGATGTACGAGTTTTATTTTATGTAATTAACATGATGTTTTTAGTAATTATTAAACAAAAATTTATGGGTTGTATTTTGGGATGTTACAAGTTTTGCCACAAAGGGACCATTCCTTGGGGGGTTTACGACCGTAATCTCCTAAGTTCATTGTTTCCTTGATGTTTAAGGTCCATACTTCGATGGTGGTTGGTTCTAGACATTATTCCAAGCCATAGGAGGTGTTTAAGGGGCAATTTAACACCTTGAACAGTGTTTACGGCCGATAAGGAGGGTTTACAGTCCAAGATTGATCTTGGGGCATAAACTCATGTTTACTCCCCAAATAATAAGTATTTGGTGTTCTAATCTCGTACATGTAAGTCCCTAAGTCATAGCTAAGCACGAGAAGTGATTTGGAAGGGTTTTGGGGCTTCAAAACCCCATTTATGGGTGTTTGAGGTTTGGGGTTGTTCTTGGGCCGTTAAAACAAGTTTTAGATAATTTTGGATGATTTAAACACGGATTTGTATGCTAAACAAGCTAAACTATAAGCTAGGATAAATCACTTACCAATTTGGAGCTTGAAAGGGGTGTTTTTGGATCAAATTTGAGTTGTAGAGAGAAAGAGAGAGAGAGAGAGAGAGAGAGAGAGAGTAGTGACAGAGAGTGTTAAGAGAGTGGAAAAGCTTCAAATGGAGGTCCACTCACCCTTATATAGGGTTTTAGTTTGTGGCCGAGTAGAAATCTACCCGATACCAACGTTAAACGGGGCTTATGGTCGCACCCGATTAAATATTCGTAACCCGATGTGGTCGTAAACTAAAAACTTTTTGAGGGTGTTTCACGTGTTTCTAATGCGTTTATACACTCGTGAAGTCATGATTAAAGTCTCAATTTAAATAACCTAATCCAAAATGTTAACGGAACAATTTGATAAAGATGAGTTTTATTGACAGAAACGGCTTACAGTGACGGAATAAATTTCAGGTTGTCATATTATGCCCCCATTAGAGGGAACTTCATCCTGAAATTTAGAATTAAGATACAAATCATGGATTTGGAAAGAGATGCGGATATTTCAGTTTCATCGAGTCTTCGCTCCCAAGTGAATTCGGGTCCCCGCTTGGCATTCTAGCGAACCTTCACTATCGGGATGCAGCTGTGTTTCGTACGTTTGATCTCTCGATCCATGATTACCATTGGTTCTTCCACAAAGTTCAGAATTTCGTTGATCTCGATCTCATTAAGAGGGATCACAAGGGTTTCATCGGATAGGCACTTCTTAAGGTTTGAAACGTGAAATACAGGATGGATGTTGCCAAGTTCTTAAGGTAGTCGGAGTTTATAGGCTACGGGACCGATTCTAGCGAGGATCTAGAAAGGTCCTATGTACCTTGGATTAAGTTTGTCGCGCTTTCCAAAGCGTATCATGCCTTTCCAGGGAGAGACCTTCAACAGGACACGATCTCCAACCTGGAATTCCAAGGGATTTCGTCGTTTATCGGTGTAACTATTTTGTCTGTCTCGTGAAGCTTTCCGTCGCTCTCGGATCTGGATAATCTTCTCAGTGGTTTTGTGGATGATTTCAGGACAAGTGAGAACACTGTCAGGGACTCGACTCTTGGCTAGCTGCGTGTCCCCTACCTCGGCCTAACACAGAGGGGATCTGCATTTGAGACCGTAGAGGGCTTCGAACGGGGAAACCTTGATGCTGGTGTGGTAGCTGTTGTTATACGAGAACTCGATCAATGGTAAATGAGTGTCGCACGAATTTCCGAAATCGATGACACATTCTCTTAACATGTCTTCCATGGTCTAGATAGTTCTCTCACTCTGCCCATCTATCTGAGGATGATAAGCCGTACTCATATCCAGCTTAGTTCCAAGAGCTTTCTAAAGGGACTGCCAAAATCTTGAGGTAAACATGCTATCTCGATCGGAGATAATGGACACAGGCACACCGTGCAGTCGGACTATCTCTTGGATATAGATTTAGGTGAGTCTTTCCATCTTGAATGATTCTTTAATCGGTAGGAAGTGAGCGGATTTTGTCAATCGGTCGATAATTACCCAAATGGTGTCGTACCCACTCGGAGATTTGGGTAACTTGGTGATGAAATCCATAGTAATCATCTCCCATTTCCACTAAGGTATCTCCGGCTGCTGGATCAGACCCGAGGGCTTCTGATACTCGACTTTTACTTTGGCACATGTCAGACACTTTCCCACGAAGGTAGTGATTTCGGCTTTCATGTTTGGCCGCCAATATAGTTTCTAGAGATCCAGGTACATCTTATCCGAACCTGGTTAAACAGAGTATCTCGTCTTGTGAGCTTCGTTCATGACAACCTCCCTGAAACCTCCGAACTTTGGGGTTCAGATTCTATCCATGAAACAATAAAATCCATCACCTCTGATCTCAAGATTCTTATCCATTCCCCTCAAGACTTCGTTCAACATGTCCTCTGATTTTAGGGCTTCCAACTGAGCTTCTCGGATCTGTGCGGATAAGTGGGAACGGATGGTCATTGTCAATGTCTTCGTCTTGTTGCTTGAGCTTTCCTTTCGGCTAAGGGCATCTGCTGCCGCATTGGCCTTGCCAGGATGGTAGCGGATTTCGTACTAATAGTCATTGAGCAGCTCTACCCATCGCCGTTGTCTCATGTTTAAGTCCTTCTAATCGAAGATATGTTGTAAGATTTTATGGTCGGTGAAAGTCGTGCACTTGGTTCCGTAGAGATAATGTCTCCAAATTTTCAATGCGAAGACCACTGCTCCTAACTCCAGTTCGTGAGTCGTGTAGTTAACTTCGTGTGCCTTCAGCTGTCTAAAGGCATAAGCGATGACTTTTCCTCTCTTCATAAGCACACACCCTAAACCCTGATTGGATGCATCACAATAAACAACGAAATCCTCTGTCCCTTCGGGCAGGCACAGGATAGGTGCGCTGCACAAGGCTCGCTTCAATGTTTGGAATGCTATGTCTTGCTTTTCACTCCAATAGAAGGGTACACCTTTCTTTGTTAGAGTGGTTAGGGGTTTGGCGATTCTAGAAAAATTCTAAAAGAATCTACGATAATAGTCGGCGAGACCCAAGAATTAACGGATTTCTATGGGTGTCTTCGGTGCTGACCAATTCTCTATCGCCTTTATTTTGGACGGGTCCACGTGTATACCCTCCTCGCTTACCACGTGACCAAGGAAAATTACCTTCCGAATCCAGAATTCGCACTTGGAGAATTTCGCGTATAGCTTCTCCGATCTAAGAGTTTCCAACACTAACCTCAAGTGTTGTTTCTGATCTTCTTCTCTTTCGGAATAGACAAGTATGTCATCAATGAACACGATAATGAACTTGTCCAGAAAGGGGTGACACACCCAGTTCATCAGGTCCATGAACATTGCCGGTACGTTGGTTAGACCGAAGGGAATCACTACAAACTCGTAGTATCCATATCGAGTCTTGAATGCTATCTTGGAAACATCACTCTCATGAACTCGAAGCTGATGGTACACTGATCTAAGGTCTATCTACGAGAAATAGTTAGCTCCCTGAAGTTGATCGAAGAGGTCGTCTATTCGAGGAAGAGGATATCAGTTTTTTACGGTCAACTTGTTCAGCTCACGGTAGTCTATACACATCCGAAAGGATCCATCTTTCTTCTTCATAAATAATATCGGGGCTCCCCGGGTTGAGGAACTCAATCTGATGAACCCTTTGTTGAGTAGCTCATTGAGCTGACTGGATAACTCCTACATTTCGGATGTAGCTAAGCGATATGGAGACTTGGCTACATGATTTTCTCCAGGAATTAGGTCGATGCGAAACTTGACTTGACATTCGCGAGGAATTCCTTGGAGCTCTTCAGAAAAAGACATCAGGAAAGTTACAGACTTCGGGGATGCTCTCGAGGTTTTTAACTTCCTATTTCTCATTGATTATATGAGCTAGGAATGCGTAACACTCCTTTCACAAAAGTTTTTGAGCTTTGATGCATGAAATGATGCGAAGATTGGAACTAAATTTATCGATGTAGATCATGAGAGTCTAGACAGAGGAGAGATTGAGACGGATGGCTTTTTCATAACAAAGGATATCAGCATGATTGGGACTCAACCAATCCATGCCAATGATAACATTAAAGCTCTTTATGGAAACTTGCATTAGGTCGATAGGAAAGGAATGATCATTTAGGGTAAGGGTACAGCCTATGAATATATCGTTAGCGTTCTCTTTCTCACCGTTAGCCATCTCGACGGTAAATGTTTCGGCTAATGGTTGGGGATTATGTTTAAGAAGACATTTGAATGAATTGCTAACAAAACTTCATTCAGCACAAGAATCGAAAAGGATGCAAGCATAAGAGTTGTCGAGAAGGAACGTACCCATGACAACGGTGGGATCAGTGACTACCTCATCTCGTCCCATATTTAGAACTCTCTCGGCGTTGCCAGTTGTTGCTGCCTTGGGGCATTTTCGCTCAAAAAGCCCGACTTCACCGCAACCATAGCAGGCCTAACCGACACTTGCTCCGGAAGCTTGATTTATTGATTGGGTTGGTGCTTTACAGAATCATATGCCCCTTTTTACCACAGTTGGAGCATTACAGTTAACGGCATGGGTCGGGGTTATGGTGAAAATTACACTTGTCGCACCAAGCGAGGGTACCAGCATACCTACTGGTAGGTGCTTGGGTTGTAGAAGCGACGGCAGAAACAGCAACAGGGGTAGTAGCAGCGTGGACTGCCATGGTTTTCTGCTTCGTTGAGGGCTATTGCGAAGATTGACCCTTCTTCTACTTCCAAAATTTTCTTTTCTCACCACTCCTTTTTGTTGGCTCAGGAGCGGTGACCACTTCATCAATATCATCTCCGTGGTCGATCAGAGTTTGTGCCAGGCATTTAGCGTTGTCAAATGTGTTTGGCTTCGCAGCCAAAAATTTTCCCTTGGTTGGTTGGGTCAACCCCCAGATGAATCTTTCAATCTTTTTACTTTCCGGGGTAACCATTCCCGAACAGAGAAGCGCTAGGTCTTCAAATCTGGAGGTGTAAGCAGCGACATCGGAACACTTCCACCCCGTTCCCGAGTTCAATTTAAGGAGAGAAAAGAAAGGAAATGGGTGGAAGTGAGAGGAAAGTAAGAGAAATTGGTGTTCCCGAGTTTGATTAAAGGAGGGAAGTGGAAGGAAATAGAGGGATCACTTTCCCTCCTAACTTTCCTTCCGATTTGGAAGGATTTGGAGAGAAAGAACAAAATATTTAACTTTCCTTCCATTTCTCTCCAACTCGGGAACACAAAAGAAAATTTTCTTTTCCTTTCTCTTCTTTTCTTTTCTCTCCTTACTTTCTTTTCTCTTCTCTTCTTTTCTTTGCTACAACTCGGGAACAGGGTGTTCATCTTTAGGTTCCAGAGTTCGTGCTCCAATTTCTGCATTTTGCCCTGCGGGCAGTACTGTGCAAGTAGAAGCTCCTTCATGCTTTCCCAACTGATAGCATTAGCTACAGGTAGGGTTAAGGATTTGACTCAACCTTTCCACCAAGTCAAGGCTTTATCGGTGAAAGTGCAGGCGGCGAACTTCACCTTGTCAGCTTCAGAACATACACAGATTTCGAAAATAGACTCCATTTTCTCGAACCATCAAGTCAAATCAATAACACCTCCAGTGCCATTGAAGGGTGTGGGTTTCGCGTTCATAAAGTCTTTGTAGGAACACTCCTTTCAGTGTCTCTGACTACCTTCCTTGTTTTGGGGCTAAGTGCCACCTCTTGGCCCACCGGAACCACCGGGGTTCATTTGTGACATGGCAGCAACCACAACAGCAGTTGCAGCTGCTTGGTACATAGCAGGATCAAATGGAGAGGGAGGTGGAGGAGGATTGTTTTTCTTTGAGCTGGGTCTTTTCCGTGGAGGCATATTTATCTAAAATGATCAGGAAAGAGAAGATGGTAAGTCCTCTTAATTGAATCAAGAGATATGGAACAAGAGATATCTCATTATGGCAGATAAAGTGTTCTACTATGCGATAATATATAGGAAAGATACCAAAGCAAGGGAATTTATCGCTAAAGGGGAATGAGTAGCAACACTTGAACGAGGATTTCTATAACGAAGTTGGCTCTAGAAAATACGCCCATAGTATTTTATGTTTCGCTATGACGATGACTCATTGTGTGGATATTTGGTAAGTTTTAGGCCTGCTGCATACCACAGTCACTCCCAAGAACATGTTGGCCGTGTCTCGAATGAATATAGTTGATCAGGCTATATTGACCCTAGACACAACTACATAACTGCCCAGGTTTAACCGCAATGTGCAACACCCAATTACTAATGTTTTATTATACTCATGATTACGGTTTCTAGCGTTTAGATATTCTTGTAGAATCGGAGTAAAAATACTTATATTTTTAAGGTATACTTTTAGTTCATAGCACTTTGGTCCCTTAGTGTTTATAGTTATATACCATGTAAGGTTCGGTATACTTAGTTCACTATAAACAAGGGCTCTGATACCAATCTGTCACACCCCGAAAATGATGGCGGAAACGTTCCGGGGTGGAAGACGTCATATAAAGTATCACAACCAATGTACATAGCAAGCATAGTAAACACAACCACTACATTGCATAGGAATATTTACATTTGTTTGAAAGCAAGGTAATACATGTTTACATATGCATTAGTATACCAAAATAGAGACGAGACTTCTATACACTCCATCTTGCTCCAAAAGATTGCGGGATACCTGTCAACGAGAACCTGAGAATACAAGCAGTTTTAAAATATCAGCATAAAGCTGGTGAGTTCATAAGCGGTTTGTTTCTGGTAAAAGAATAAGTTTCCTTTGGTTTTCGGAAAAAGTTGTTATCCAAGAAAATCTCATATTTTCTTATAAGAGAAGTTTAGTTATCCATTTGTTAAATAGTCTGTTTATGAAAAGTTTAAGTTATCCCAGGAAAAACCCTTATTTTCCTTAAAAGTGGGTGGTTGGTTATCGATCCGGAATAAAGTGTACAAGTATCTACCATACTTGTAGTGTTAATGAAGTATCCTGAAAGCCTGGTTATCATTGTAAAGTGCATTAGTTTTAACACATATATAAAACTAATAAGTAGGTAGTAAACTAATTCTTAAGGTTATTAATACACTAAGTTCTTTATTACTTAAAAGTAAATCTCCATTATCTAAGTTGTGAGTTCTATAACCATACCATAAACTAGATATGGCAAGAAGAAGGCCAGTATCATTTTATGACTTTTGTCACCCGTAGACCTGCCGGTCCCACTGTAGCTAGCAACAAGGTGCGGGGTAGTCAGCCTCGTATAGATCTATACACTCAAGTCACATTGTCCTTCTAGGAGATTCTGGTTACAGGGGTGGTCCTCAACTCGCGTATCTCTGTGGAGTGTTTCAAAGGACGTGTCTCCAATATTAAGATTAACGAATTTACAAGTAATAATGATAAAAATCTTGTTTTATGAATGACATGAAATCCTTTGTGAATTATAAAATATAACATTTTATAATGAATTTCGCAATTAGTTTGAAAACTAACTCTGCAAGTTAAACGGTTGGTTAATACGATTTTTTGTGTTAAAAGCATACCGAATACGAAACATTTCATACGAAATAATAAGTTTGAGTGCAAGATTTCCTTGTACTTTTGCTTGTATTCCCTCCTAAAAACATAAAAAACACGGAAAAAGTTGTAGGGGTATGAACTCACCCGACGAGAAATGTGTCGGTTAGGATGCTAAGTGTCAGTTTAGGGCTTGAACACGCGTGAGGTTCCTATGTAATATGAAGAGATACATAATTGTATCTAATTGGACTTTGAACTACTAATTAAGTAAGATAATACACTCTGAGGTGCGAAAACACTTTATTTCAAGTGTTAGGAATGATACGGGTTGCATCTAAAGGGGGGGGGGGTGTAGGGCTTATATATGGAGTTTAGTCTTCAAGAGTAAACTCTTAGAAGAGATTACAGCTCATAGACCATATCCCCATGAGTTTACGGTCGTAAACTCATGGGTGGTGTGTTCTTGGATGTTTAAAGGTCTTGCAACACTTGTGGAATTAGGCTAGGTTCAATTCTAGGGCAGAGAAAGTGGTTAAGTCCTCAAATGGACCATTTATGGGAGTTTATCACTGTAAACATAGAGTTTACGACCGTAAATTCTTACTTGTCCCTTCTTTTGGTGTTTTAATGGTTCTAGGTTAAGTACACACGATTCTAGTCCAATATACAAGCCATGGAAGGAAGTTAGGGCACCATTTGACCTCTTTAGAAGAGTTTACGGCCTAGGGACCATTCCTTGGGGGTTTACCATTGTAATCTCCTAAGGTCATTGTTTCCTTGATGTTTAAGGTCCCTACTTCGATGGTGGTTGGTTCTAGACATTATTCCAAGCCATAGGAGGTGTTTAAGGGGCAATTTAACACCTTCAATGGTGTTTACGGCCTATGAAGGAGGGTTTATGGTCCAAGAATGATCTTGGACCGTAAACTCATGTTTACTCCCCAAATAACAAGTTTTTCGTGTTCTAAGCTCGCACATGTAAGTCCTTAAGTCATAGCTAAGCACCAGAAGTGATTTGGAAGGGTTTTGGGGCTTCAAAACACCATTTATGGGTGTTTGCAGTTTGGGGTTGTTCTTCGGCTGTAAATACAAGTTTTTGATACTTTTGGATGATTTAAACATGGATTTGTATGCTAAATAAGCAAAACTATAAGCTAGGATAGATCACTTACCAATTTGGAGCTTGAAAGGGGTGTTTTTGGATCAAATTTGAGTTGTAGAGAGAGAGTAGTGACAGAGAGTGTTAAGAGAGTGGAAAAGCTTCAAATGGAGGTCCACTCAATCTTATATAGGGTTTTAGTTTGTAGCTCGGTAGAAATATACCCGATACCGATGTTAAACGGGGCTTATGGTCGTACCCGATTAAATATTCGTAACCCGACGTGGTCGTAAACTAAAAACTTTTCGAGGGTGTTTTATGTGTTTCTAATGCGTTTAGACACTCGTGAAGTCATGATAGAAGTCTTAATTTAAATAACCAAATCCAAAATGTTATCGTAACAATTTGATAAAGACGAGTTTTATTGATAGAAATGGCTTACAGTGACATAATAAATTTCAGGTTGTCATATTATCCCCCCGTTAGAGGGAACTTCATCCTAAAATTTAGAATTAAGATACAAATCATGGATTTGGAAAGAGTTGTGGATATTTCTCTTTCATCGAGTCTTTGCACTCCCAAGTGAATTCGGGTCGCCGCTTGGCATTCCAGCGAACCTTCACTATCAAGTCTTCGCACTCCCAAGTGAATTCAGGTCCCAGACTTTCGTTGATCTCGATCTCATCAAGAGGGATTATAAGGGTTTCATCGGATAGGCACTTCTTAAGGTTTGAAACGTGGAATACAGGATGGATGTTGCCAAGTTCTTAAGGTAGTCGGAGTTTATAGGCTACGGGACCGATTCTAGCGAGGATCTCGAAAGGTCCTATGTACCGTGGATTAAGTTTGCCGCGCTTTGCAAAGCGTATCATGCCTTTCAAGGCCGAGACCTTCAACAGGACACGATCTCCAACCTGGAATTCCAAGGGCTTTCATCGTTTATCGGTGTAACTCTTTTGTCTGTCTCATGAAGCTTTCCGTCGCTCTCGGATCTGGATGATCTTCTCGGTGGTTTCGTGGATGATTTCAGGACAAGTGAGAACACTGTCAGCGACTCGACTCTTGGCTAGCTGCGTGTCCCCTACCCCGGCCCAACACAGAGGGGATCTGCATTTGCGACCGTAGAGGGCTTCGAACGGGGCAACCTTGATGCTGGTGTGGTAGCTGTTGTTATACGAGAACTCGATCAATGGTAAATGAGTGTCGCACGAATTTCCGAAATCGATGACACATTCTCTTAACATGTCTTCCATGGTCTAGATAGTTCTCTCACTCTGCCCATCTATCTGAGGATGATAAGCCGTACTCATATCCAGCTTAGTTCCAAGAGCTTTCTAAAGGGACTGCCAAAATCTTGAGGTAAACATGCTATCTCGATCGGAGATAATGGACACAGGCACACCGTGCAGTCGGACTATCTCTTGGATATAGATTTAGGTGAGTCTTTCCATCTTGAATGATTCTTTAATCGGTAGGAAGTGAGCGGATTTTGTCAATCGGTCGATAATTACCCAAATGGTGTCGTACCCACTCGGAGATTTGGGTAACTTGGTGATGAAATCCATAGTAATCATCTCCCATTTCCACTAAGGTATCTCCGGCTGCTGGATCAGACCCGAGGGCTTCTGATACTCGACTTTTACTTTGGCACATGTCAGACACTTTCCCACGAAGGTAGTGATTTCGGCTTTCATGTTTGGCCGCCAATATAGTTTCTAGAGATCCAGGTACATCTTATCCGAACCTGGTTAAACAGAGTATCTCGTCTTGTGAGCTTCGTTCATGACAACCTCCCTGAAACCTCCGAACTTTGGGGTTCAGATTCTATCCATGAAACAATAAAATCCATCACCTCTGATCTCAAGATTCTTATCCATTCCCCTCAAGACTTCGTTCAACATGTCCTCTGATTTTAGGGCTTCCAACTGAGCTTCTCGGATCTGTGCGGATAAGTGGGAACGGATGGTCATTGTCAATGTCTTCGTCTTGTTGCTTGAGCTTTCCTTTCGGCTAAGGGCATCTGCTGCCGCATTGGCCTTGCCAGGATGGTAGCGGATTTCGTACTAATAGTCATTGAGCAGCTCTACCCATCGCCGTTGTCTCATGTTTAAGTCCTTCTAATCGAAGATATGTTGTAAGATTTTATGGTCGGTGAAAGTCGTGCACTTGGTTCCGTAGAGATAATGTCTCCAAATTTTCAATGCGAAGACCACTGCTCCTAACTCCAGTTCGTGAGTCGTGTAGTTAACTTCGTGTGCCTTCAGCTGTCTAAAGGCATAAGCGATGACTTTTCCTCTCTTCATAAGCACACACCCTAAACCCTGATTGGATGCATCACAATAAACAACGAAATCCTCTGTCCCTTCGGGCAGGCACAGGATAGGTGCGCTGCACAAGGCTCGCTTCAATGTTTGGAATGCTATGTCTTGCTTTTCACTCCAATAGAAGGGTACACCTTTCTTTGTTAGAGTGGTTAGGGGTTTGGCGATTCTAGAAAAATTCTAAAAGAATCTACGATAATAGTCGGCGAGACCCAAGAATTAACGGATTTCTATGGGTGTCTTCGGTGCTGACCAATTCTCTATCGCCTTTATTTTGGACGGGTCCACGTGTATACCCTCCTCGCTTACCACGTGACCAAGGAAAATTACCTTCCGAATCCAGAATTCGCACTTGGAGAATTTCGCGTATAGCTTCTCCGATCTAAGA
This sequence comes from Lactuca saligna, assembly GCF_052625555.1. Taxonomy (NCBI): domain Eukaryota; kingdom Viridiplantae; phylum Streptophyta; class Magnoliopsida; order Asterales; family Asteraceae; genus Lactuca; species Lactuca saligna. The sequence continues at coordinate 63,981,716 of NC_136425.1, forward strand.
GTTTCCAACACTAACCTCAAGTGTTGTTTCTGATCTTCTTCTCTTTCGGAATAGACAAGTATGTCATCAATGAACACGATAATGAACTTGTCCAGAAAGGGGTGACACACCCAGTTCATCAGGTCCATGAACATTGCCGGTACGTTGGTTAGACCGAAGGGAATCACTACAAACTCGTAGTATCCATATCGAGTCTTGAATGCTATCTTGGAAACATCACTCTCATGAACTCGAAGCTGATGGTACACTGATCTAAGGTCTATCTACGAGAAATAGTTAGCTCCCTGAAGTTGATCGAAGAGGTCGTCTATTCGAGGAAGAGGATATCAGTTTTTTACGGTCAACTTGTTCAGCTCACGGTAGTCTATACACATCCGAAAGGATCCATCTTTCTTCTTCATAAATAATATCGGGGCTCCCCGGGTTGAGGAACTCAATCTGATGAACCCTTTGTTGAGTAGCTCATTGAGCTGACTGGATAACTCCTACATTTCGGATGTAGCTAAGCGATATGGAGACTTGGCTACATGATTTTCTCCAGGAATTAGGTCGATGCGAAACTTGACTTGACATTCGCGAGGAATTCCTTGGAGCTCTTCAGAAAAAGACATCAGGAAAGTTACAGACTTCGGGGATGCTCTCGAGGTTTTTAACTTCCTATTTCTCATTGATTATATGAGCTAGGAATGCGTAACACTCCTTTCACAAAAGTTTTTGAGCTTTGATGCATGAAATGATGCGAAGATTGGAACTAAATTTATCGATGTAGATCATGAGAGTCTAGACAGAGGAGAGATTGAGACGGATGGCTTTTTCATAACAAAGGATATCAGCATGATTGGGACTCAACCAATCCATGCCAATGATAACATTAAAGCTCTTTATGGAAACTTGCATTAGGTCGATAGGAAAGGAATGATCATTTAGGGTAAGGGTACAGCCTATGAATATATCGTTAGCGTTCTCTTTCTCACCGTTAGCCATCTCGACGGTAAATGTTTCGGCTAATGGTTGGGGATTATGTTTAAGAAGACATTTGAATGAATTGCTAACAAAACTTCATTCAGCACAAGAATCGAAAAGGATGCAAGCATAAGAGTTGTCGAGAAGGAACGTACCCATGACAACGGTGGGATCAGTGACTACCTCATCTCGTCCCATATTTAGAACTCTCTCGGCGTTGCCAGTTGTTGCTGCCTTGGGGCATTTTCGCTCAAAAAGCCCGACTTCACCGCAACCATAGCAGGCCTAACCGACACTTGCTCCGGAAGCTTGATTTATTGATTGGGTTGGTGCTTTACAGAATCATATGCCCCTTTTTACCACAGTTGGAGCATTACAGTTAACGGCATGGGTCGGGGTTATGGTGAAAATTACACTTGTCGCACCAAGCGAGGGTACCAGCATACCTACTGGTAGGTGCTTGGGTTGTAGAAGCGACGGCAGAAACAGCAACAGGGGTAGTAGCAGCGTGGACTGCCATGGTTTTCTGCTTCGTTGAGGGCTATTGCGAAGATTGACCCTTCTTCTACTTCCAAAATTTTCTTTTCTCACCACTCCTTTTTGTTGGCTCAGGAGCGGTGACCACTTCATCAATATCATCTCCGTGGTCGATCAGAGTTTGTGCCAGGCATTTAGCGTTGTCAAATGTGTTTGGCTTCGCAGCCAAAAATTTTCCCTTGGTTGGTTGGGTCAACCCCCAGATGAATCTTTCAATCTTTTTACTTTCCGGGGTAACCATTCCCGAACAGAGAAGCGCTAGGTCTTCAAATCTGGAGGTGTAAGCAGCGACATCGGAACACTTCCACCCCGTTCCCGAGTTCAATTTAAGGAGAGAAAAGAAAGGAAATGGGTGGAAGTGAGAGGAAAGTAAGAGAAATTGGTGTTCCCGAGTTTGATTAAAGGAGGGAAGTGGAAGGAAATAGAGGGATCACTTTCCCTCCTAACTTTCCTTCCGATTTGGAAGGATTTGGAGAGAAAGAACAAAATATTTAACTTTCCTTCCATTTCTCTCCAACTCGGGAACACAAAAGAAAATTTTCTTTTCCTTTCTCTTCTTTTCTTTTCTCTCCTTACTTTCTTTTCTCTTCTCTTCTTTTCTTTGCTACAACTCGGGAACAGGGTGTTCATCTTTAGGTTCCAGAGTTCGTGCTCCAATTTCTGCATTTTGCCCTGCGGGCAGTACTGTGCAAGTAGAAGCTCCTTCATGCTTTCCCAACTGATAGCATTAGCTACAGGTAGGGTTAAGGATTTGACTCAACCTTTCCACCAAGTCAAGGCTTTATCGGTGAAAGTGCAGGCGGCGAACTTCACCTTGTCAGCTTCAGAACATACACAGATTTCGAAAATAGACTCCATTTTCTCGAACCATCAAGTCAAATCAATAACACCTCCAGTGCCATTGAAGGGTGTGGGTTTCGCGTTCATAAAGTCTTTGTAGGAACACTCCTTTCAGTGTCTCTGACTACCTTCCTTGTTTTGGGGCTAAGTGCCACCTCTTGGCCCACCGGAACCACCGGGGTTCATTTGTGACATGGCAGCAACCACAACAGCAGTTGCAGCTGCTTGGTACATAGCAGGATCAAATGGAGAGGGAGGTGGAGGAGGATTGTTTTTCTTTGAGCTGGGTCTTTTCCGTGGAGGCATATTTATCTAAAATGATCAGGAAAGAGAAGATGGTAAGTCCTCTTAATTGAATCAAGAGATATGGAACAAGAGATATCTCATTATGGCAGATAAAGTGTTCTACTATGCGATAATATATAGGAAAGATACCAAAGCAAGGGAATTTATCGCTAAAGGGGAATGAGTAGCAACACTTGAACGAGGATTTCTATAACGAAGTTGGCTCTAGAAAATACGCCCATAGTATTTTATGTTTCGCTATGACGATGACTCATTGTGTGGATATTTGGTAAGTTTTAGGCCTGCTGCATACCACAGTCACTCCCAAGAACATGTTGGCCGTGTCTCGAATGAATATAGTTGATCAGGCTATATTGACCCTAGACACAACTACATAACTGCCCAGGTTTAACCGCAATGTGCAACACCCAATTACTAATGTTTTATTATACTCATGATTACGGTTTCTAGCGTTTAGATATTCTTGTAGAATCGGAGTAAAAATACTTATATTTTTAAGGTATACTTTTAGTTCATAGCACTTTGGTCCCTTAGTGTTTATAGTTATATACCATGTAAGGTTCGGTATACTTAGTTCACTATAAACAAGGGCTCTGATACCAATCTGTCACACCCCGAAAATGATGGCGGAAACGTTCCGGGGTGGAAGACGTCATATAAAGTATCACAACCAATGTACATAGCAAGCATAGTAAACACAACCACTACATTGCATAGGAATATTTACATTTGTTTGAAAGCAAGGTAATACATGTTTACATATGCATTAGTATACCAAAATAGAGACGAGACTTCTATACACTCCATCTTGCTCCAAAAGATTGCGGGATACCTGTCAACGAGAACCTGAGAATACAAGCAGTTTTAAAATATCAGCATAAAGCTGGTGAGTTCATAAGCGGTTTGTTTCTGGTAAAAGAATAAGTTTCCTTTGGTTTTCGGAAAAAGTTGTTATCCAAGAAAATCTCATATTTTCTTATAAGAGAAGTTTAGTTATCCATTTGTTAAATAGTCTGTTTATGAAAAGTTTAAGTTATCCCAGGAAAAACCCTTATTTTCCTTAAAAGTGGGTGGTTGGTTATCGATCCGGAATAAAGTGTACAAGTATCTACCATACTTGTAGTGTTAATGAAGTATCCTGAAAGCCTGGTTATCATTGTAAAGTGCATTAGTTTTAACACATATATAAAACTAATAAGTAGGTAGTAAACTAATTCTTAAGGTTATTAATACACTAAGTTCTTTATTACTTAAAAGTAAATCTCCATTATCTAAGTTGTGAGTTCTATAACCATACCATAAACTAGATATGGCAAGAAGAAGGCCAGTATCATTTTATGACTTTTGTCACCCGTAGACCTGCCGGTCCCACTGTAGCTAGCAACAAGGTGCGGGGTAGTCAGCCTCGTATAGATCTATACACTCAAGTCACATTGTCCTTCTAGGAGATTCTGGTTACAGGGGTGGTCCTCAACTCGCGTATCTCTGTGGAGTGTTTCAAAGGACGTGTCTCCAATATTAAGATTAACGAATTTACAAGTAATAATGATAAAAATCTTGTTTTATGAATGACATGAAATCCTTTGTGAATTATAAAATATAACATTTTATAATGAATTTCGCAATTAGTTTGAAAACTAACTCTGCAAGTTAAACGGTTGGTTAATACGATTTTTTGTGTTAAAAGCATACCGAATACGAAACATTTCATACGAAATAATAAGTTTGAGTGCAAGATTTCCTTGTACTTTTGCTTGTATTCCCTCCTAAAAACATAAAAAACACGGAAAAAGTTGTAGGGGTATGAACTCACCCGACGAGAAATGTGTCGGTTAGGATGCTAAGTGTCAGTTTAGGGCTTGAACACGCGTGAGGTTCCTATGTAATATGAAGAGATACATAATTGTATCTAATTGGACTTTGAACTACTAATTAAGTAAGATAATACACTCTGAGGTGCGAAAACACTTTATTTCAAGTGTTAGGAATGATACGGGTTGCATCTAAAGGGGGGGGGGGTGTAGGGCTTATATATGGAGTTTAGTCTTCAAGAGTAAACTCTTAGAAGAGATTACAGCTCATAGACCATATCCCCATGAGTTTACGGTCGTAAACTCATGGGTGGTGTGTTCTTGGATGTTTAAAGGTCTTGCAACACTTGTGGAATTAGGCTAGGTTCAATTCTAGGGCAGAGAAAGTGGTTAAGTCCTCAAATGGACCATTTATGGGAGTTTATCACTGTAAACATAGAGTTTACGACCGTAAATTCTTACTTGTCCCTTCTTTTGGTGTTTTAATGGTTCTAGGTTAAGTACACACGATTCTAGTCCAATATACAAGCCATGGAAGGAAGTTAGGGCACCATTTGACCTCTTTAGAAGAGTTTACGGCCTAGGGACCATTCCTTGGGGGTTTACCATTGTAATCTCCTAAGGTCATTGTTTCCTTGATGTTTAAGGTCCCTACTTCGATGGTGGTTGGTTCTAGACATTATTCCAAGCCATAGGAGGTGTTTAAGGGGCAATTTAACACCTTCAATGGTGTTTACGGCCTATGAAGGAGGGTTTATGGTCCAAGAATGATCTTGGACCGTAAACTCATGTTTACTCCCCAAATAACAAGTTTTTCGTGTTCTAAGCTCGCACATGTAAGTCCTTAAGTCATAGCTAAGCACCAGAAGTGATTTGGAAGGGTTTTGGGGCTTCAAAACACCATTTATGGGTGTTTGCAGTTTGGGGTTGTTCTTCGGATGTAAATACAAGTTTTTGATACTTTTGGATGATTTAAACATGGATTTGTATGCTAAATAAGCAAAACTATAAGCTAGGATAGATCACTTACCAATTTGGAGCTTGAAAGGGGTGTTTTTGGATCAAATTTGAGTTGTAGAGAGAGAGTAGTGACAGAGAGTGTTAAGAGAGTGGAAAAGCTTCAAATGGAGGTCCACTCAATCTTATATAGGGTTTTAGTTTGTAGCTCGGTAGAAATATACCCGATACCGATGTTAAACGGGGCTTATGGTCGTACCCGATTAAATATTCGTAACCCGACGTGGTCGTAAACTAAAAACTTTTCGAGGGTGTTTTATGTGTTTCTAATGCGTTTAGACACTCGTGAAGTCATGATAGAAGTCTTAATTTAAATAACCAAATCCAAAATGTTATCGTAACAATTTGATAAAGACGAGTTTTATTGATAGAAATGGCTTACAGTGACATAATAAATTTCAGGTTGTCATATTATCCCCCCGTTAGAGGGAACTTCATCCTAAAATTTAGAATTAAGATACAAATCATGGATTTGGAAAGAGTTGTGGATATTTCTCTTTCATCGAGTCTTTGCACTCCCAAGTGAATTCGGGTCGCCGCTTGGCATTCCAGCGAACCTTCACTATCAAGTCTTCGCACTCCCAAGTGAATTCAGGTCCCAGACTTTCGTTGATCTCGATCTCATCAAGAGGGATTATAAGGGTTTCATCGGATAGGCACTTCTTAAGGTTTGAAACGTGGAATACAGGATGGATGTTGCCAAGTTCTTAAGGTAGTCGGAGTTTATAGGCTACGGGACCGATTCTAGCGAGGATCTCGAAAGGTCCTATGTACCGTGGATTAAGTTTGCCGCGCTTTGCAAAGCGTATCATGCCTTTCAAGGCCGAGACCTTCAACAGGACACGATCTCCAACCTGGAATTCCAAGGGCTTTCATCGTTTATCGGTGTAACTCTTTTGTCTGTCTCATGAAGCTTTCCGTCGCTCTCGGATCTGGATGATCTTCTCGGTGGTTTCGTGGATGATTTCAGGACAAGTGAGAACACTGTCAGCGACTCGACTCTTGGCTAGCTGCGTGTCCCCTACCCCGGCCCAACACAGAGGGGATCTGCATTTGCGACCGTAGAGGGCTTCGAACGGGGCAACCTTGATGCTGGTGTGGTAGCTGTTGTTATACGAGAACTCGATCAATGGTAAATGAGTGTCGCACGAATTTCCGAAATCGATGACACATTCTCTTAACATGTCTTCCATGGTCTAGATAGTTCTCTCACTCTGCCCATCTATCTGAGGATGATAAGCCGTACTCATATCCAGCTTAGTTCCAAGAGCTTTCTAAAGGGACTGCCAAAATCTTGAGGTAAACATGCTATCTCGATCGGAGATAATGGACACAGGCACACCGTGCAGTCGGACTATCTCTTGGATATAGATTTAGGTGAGTCTTTCCATCTTGAATGATTCTTTAATCGGTAGGAAGTGAGCGGATTTTGTCAATCGGTCGATAATTACCCAAATGGTGTCGTACCCACTCGGAGATTTGGGTAACTTGGTGATGAAATCCATAGTAATCATCTCCCATTTCCACTAAGGTATCTCCGGCTGCTGGATCAGACCCGAGGGCTTCTGATACTCGACTTTTACTTTGGCACATGTCAGACACTTTCCCACGAAGGTAGTGATTTCGGCTTTCATGTTTGGCCGCCAATATAGTTTCTAGAGATCCAGGTACATCTTATCCGAACCTGGTTAAACAGAGTATCTCGTCTTGTGAGCTTCGTTCATGACAACCTCCCTGAAACCTCCGAACTCTGGGGTTTAGATTCTATCCATGAAACAATAAACTCCATCACCTATGATCTCAAGATTCTTATCCATTCCCCTCAAGACTTCATTCGACACGTTCTCTGATTTTAGGGCTTCCAACTGGGCTTCTCGGATCTGTACGGATAAGTGGGAATGGATGGTCATTGTCAATGTCTTCGTCTTGTTGCTTGAGCTTTCCTTTCGGCTAAGGGCATCTGCTACCACATTGGCCTTGTCGGGATGGTAGGGGATTTCGCACTAATAGTCATTGAGCAGCTCTACCCATCACCGTTGTCTCATGTTTAAGTCCTTCTGATCGAAGATATGTTGTAAGATTTTATGGTCGGTGAAAGTCGTGCACTTGGTTCCGTAGAGATAATGTCTCCAAATCTTCAATGCGAAGACCACTGCTCCTAACTCCAGGTCGTGATTTGTGTAGTTAACTTCGTGATGAAATAAATTTCAAGGCTGCCCCGTTCAAAGTCGACGTGTAGTTAACTTCATGACAGAATAAATTTCAAGGCCGCCCCGATTAAATATTCGTAACCTGACGTGGTCGTAAACTAAAAACTTTTCGAGGGTGTTTCACGTGTTTCTAATGCGTTTAGACACTCATTAAGTCATGATAAAAGTCTCAATTTAAATAACCTAATCCAAAATGTTAACAGAACAATTTGATAAAGACGAGTTTTATTGACAGAAACAACTTGCAGTGACATAATAAATTTCAGGTTGTCACAAAAATAGACAAGACAATATGATCATTTTAAGTGATTATTAATGATAGAACTTCAGAGAGTTAGAGGGTGGGGCATCTTCTAACAAAGGACATAAGTATGGTCCTAATGGCTAACTAAATTATACTTGAAATGCAACTTCGACCATTTCTCTAATTTACTCTATAATCAATAAAAGTAAATTCAAAATGTAAAACTATATAGATCCATAGAATACAAGTTCATCATCTTTCAGCAACATTTCATATTTAGACATTATCATGGTAAATTCTTCAAATATTATTGATCACTAAAATTATATATTAAATAAAATTAGTATATATGTTTAAATGCACAACTTATGGTTTCATAAGACATAATTGTGACAACCCAATATTTCGAGACAATGTAATGTAAAACCAATCAAATTTAGGTCAAAATATAACTTTCCTAAAATCTTATTTCGGTTAAATAAAGTAGTAGGAATCGTATCAAGGTTTTCGTACATATAAACAACCCTAAAATCCGAGTTATAACGAAGAAGTTATGACCAACCGAAGATTCTCGGCAAAACCGACAACACCGATTAAACGAAAAACGAGAAGTTTCAATACAATAGTTTTTAGCCTTAAGTATCTAAATTAAAGTTATAGATAACCTCAAACCGTGAGCGTACATAAAAAGAACGTCCAAATCTGACTTCGTATGAGAAAGTTATGATTTTTCCAAGATTCGGGTATAGCAGTAGACAGCTAAAAACTCGAAATAGAGCTCAAGATACTTTTGACCAAAACAACCTAAATGAGAATCTAAGGTCTCAACATTAGTAGTGCAACGATGAAAAGTCTGACGAAAACGGACATCGGATGAAGAAGTTATGGATTTCTAACGGAATTATCGCGTCCCGGCCCGTTAAAAATAAATAATTAAAAATAAAGTCAGAATTTTCCAATGAAGTCTAAACGAGAGTTGTAGATCATTTTTTTAGCTACACGTGCATATAAAGAACGTCGAAAATGGAGCTCGTACGCGAAAGTTGTGGATTTTACAAGTTCGAGGTCCGAAATCCGAGGCTGTCAGGCTTGCCACGACGTGGCACAAGCTTGCCGCGACCCGGAAAGTGACTGAGGGCGTCCAATCAATGGAAGAGGATAAGCTTGACTCCCCACGATGTGGCCATCACTTGCCACGACGTGGCACACCCCAGAAACACCCCTATAAGTAGATTTCAAGGGTTCCGAGCTCCATTGCTCAGTTCCTTTCTTTCTCGCGCCGAAACTCTGCGTTTAAGCCCCCGATACCCTCCTGAAGCCTCAGTTTTCACCTTCAAGTCCCGAAGGAAGGTTTTGTGTTCCCGATATTCCCGAGATTCCTGAGAATCTCGAGATTTCCCGCATTTTCAACTCTTCCTGTCGAAGTTCTGCTCGATTCTTCTCTCGACTACTTCAAATCAACCACTTCAATCAAGTAAGTTCATACCCCTTTCAAACACACTTTAAATACATTTTAAATGCTTTTATACTCTTTTAGGGGGGGAATACAAGTAAACATACGGTTATTATCGTGTATTTTATAAAGTTTCACTTCACTTGTGTTATCAAATAAATCACTTGGAACTCATTACTATTATGGAAAACTCTTGTCATACTTTGTGTGCATTAGACTTATATGAAGTATATAATGATCTTTCATTGTTAAATCGTTTTATACATTCTAAAAACTTATGATTTTTGCTTTGTCAAACATTTTGGAAAAGGATAAACTTTGCATACAAAACTATCACTTTAATATAAACTTAATTGAGAATCCATGAGACGCGTACATCTTCAAACGTTACTTTTCTTTATTAGAAAGTAATGCAGAAAGTCCTGTCTATAACCAGAGTCTCCTGTTCGGAGAACGTGTCAAATGTGTATAGATCTATACGGGAAGTCATGATCCCGCGCCCTGACTGTTAGCTACAGTCCGTCTTTTGGGGTGACAGTTGTCATAGCATTGCGACGCCTGAAGAACGTTGTTACAGGCATATTATGTTTAGTATGGTTATAAAACTCATCGGATATACAATTATTATGATATTAAGTTTTGATGAACGAGTAGCTATTAAAACTATTCTTCATCCAACCATTTCGATCTTCACGTAGTTTTATTATATATAAAACTATGACACAACTTTTGAGAACGTCGATTTCTTGCGATTTTCAGTCTTAGAGACTGCCATTTATGTTAGGAAAATAAGGGATTTTCCTGGTGCAATTATTTACAACTTATAACAAGAACATTCATATGCATTTCATACTTTTAAAAGAAAATAAGGGTTTTTCTTGGAAAACACAACAACTCGTATCTCAACCATTAGGGAAAATATGGGATTTTCTGGATCTAATGCATTCACTTTCAACACAAGAAATCACAACTCTTTACATTTGAAGTGCTTCGTTTTCTGGAAAACATACACCCATTTTGGAATGGCATCCAATTTTTCTAAACTACTTATGAACTCACCAACTTAATTGTTGACACTTTTTCTTTGAAATAACTTGTATTCTCAGGGAATCGCTAAGCAGGTTTGGGAATCAACTTTTGGGATTAACGCGCTGGCGTTAATTACTTCTTTTGAATGATGTTTATGTATTTATCTTTTGAACATGTAATGAATACAATTATGTAAACATCTTGGAAACTTTAATATATATGGTGGTGTGTACTTTCCTTTCTATGAACTGTTATGATACTGAATATGACGTCCTCCGCCCCCGAACGTTTCCGCCGTTCTGGTTTGGGGGTGTGTTTCTGTTTTGTAGTATTTTTTCATTAATTACATTCATTTATTACAATTGGGAGTATTTTTTCATTAATTACATTCATTTATGATACTGAATATGACGTCCCCCGAACGGTTCTTATTACAATTGGGAGTATTTTTTCATTAATTACATTCATTCAGTAGATTTCTGTTTTGTAGTCGTAATATTATAAATCAGAGAGAGAGAGAGAGAGTAATGATCACTAGGTATATTTAAATGAATATTATCAATCCCTAAACCAAAACATTTTGAAATCCCACGCTGAATTGAGTCTCTATAATTGCACGTTTACATGGCCAAGTTCGCATCTGTCTTCTTAGTGCTCATTGTTGTAATCTCAGGCTTGTGTACTCAGCTCTACAGATGCTTAGCTTCCCAAATGTTAAATTACTTTTAATATACATGAATTTTTTATGTAACAAGGAAGACGACATTCGTTAATATTTTGTCAATTGATTGCAAAAATATCCAATCTCATACTGAAGAAATTGTCATCCAAGGACTTTTATTTGTTGTTTACTCAACATAGATATATATGTAATATCTAATATTTTATGGTTCGTATTATTATTTAATCAGTTTATTTTATTCCGTATTTTCATTTTTCAGTTGGAACTTCCACTATCAACGGACAACATAGATGTATAGAGGTGTTGGATCCAAATGCCTGTACTCTTGGTGATTGTCGTGAGTAATGTTATCAAAAACACAAGGGTAATGGAATTTGTGAGCTGTCAAGTGATATGAGCCATTATGGTTGCGTTTGTATTTTTGTCTGCTCAAAAAATCTTAAGACAATAATATTACTTCTTCGGTGTTGAACATCCCAATGGTTTATTACTCTACACTAGAATTGCATATCTATTAAATAACACTTACAAAGTTATGGATCCTTTGAAATATGATCGATGAATTCATTTCAGATTATTGTATATCGAATTTGTTGGGTTGGTGAAAAAACCTTCCAAATAAATTTTGGCAAACAATTTTACTTCTTTTAAAGCACTTCTTTATTGAAGGACAAATCATATAAAAACCATTATATATTTTCAGTAGATAATTTTATGGGTTAATCACTATTGTTTACCAATTCAATAATATACGTGTGACACATTTTTTCAAGACTGTCATTATTTATAACTTTGTAAAATATCAAGTATAGCCATTATTCTTGAATCTTTTTTTACATGCACAATTATGTGGTTTTTTAAATATCAAATGCATTGTGATCGTGGGAAATTTTAAAAGGTTATTTTTCATTTAAAAACCACTTGAATAAATCTCGAAAATATGCAATGATGATTGCATTAATTCATAAATAACCCATAACTAAAAACCTCATATCATCTTTCTCAGCCATTGGAGATGTGCCCCTCTAAATACATAAACCGTGTTTGGGATTATTGTTAGTTTCTCAACAGTAGAGGCAACTCACTCCTTATCATCTTTTAAATCTAAATATAAAAGACCAAATTATTACCCCAAAAATTTTCGCAAATATTATTCTTCCATGGCTCCATGGTGTCTTTCAAAGGATATTATAGGGTGAGGAGTAAGAGATTCAACGATGATGGTGGTCACAACTAAAAATTCATGGTGGGAGAGGATAAAAGGTCACCATCGAAGGGAAAATGTTAAGTACCAAAACAACCTTTGATATATAATTTTGAAAAGTATGGACTTAACTCGCTAATATTCAAAAAAATAAAAATAATAATAATAATAAATGAAAAACGCAAATGTCCAATGCTATGATAAACAAAATAACTAAAGTATAATCATAAATTAAAAAAAAAAAAAAAAAACATGGTATGGTTTTGTGTCAATAACTGCTCACCCGTAATTATTTCGCCAATACCCTTTATTAATCTACTCTTGATCATAAAAATCCACATTTTATCAAAACACATCTCTAAACATCTCCTAAAAGGTACCTAGCTGGTGTTATACTACGACTTTTCAAAAGTTTATCAACATATATTGATTTAGTCGATCATCGGTTAGACTAACCCTCATGTTTCTCGCAAATCAAGGGCCCCTTTTAATGTTTCATATTCCAAATTCCAATGCTTAAAGTCAATTAAAAACAATTGAACTTATTGGCACTATTAGCTTTTTTTTTCTTGTTCTGTTCTTGACATATTTTTTACTATTTTCACATTTCTCACACATAATTCCTTTTCAATTAATCACGCCTTTTGACGTGAGTACCAAGATGGCAGACACAAAGTAGCCGCATTTAAATACAGGATAACTATCAATGTGTGTGAAGGTGTATCATGATTTAAGTCACCGTTTTATTTGAATACCAAGATTGGGTATACAATGTAAGGCTGATTAACTAGGAAATAATATATAGGATTATAGTTTCTGATAAGGTGTCTAAGGAAAAGAGATCAAGTGAATTCAATACTTTCCCTGTAAGCCCAAAATGTGTAGTCAACAGTAAGACCAAGTACCTCGTTGCAAGGTTTTTCAAGCTAGGTCCTTACTTGGGAAAGACATCTTAGATTGGACTAATATGTTAAACTACATTAGTGTTACTCATAAAGGCCATGGTCTCTTTCTTTCGCAAGCCTAATAAGAGAAAGACATTTTGGATTGAGCCAACATGTCTAAATGCAACCTTGTCACTACTCTGTCCGATACTTCATGCAAGCTCAACACTAATGTTGGACAACCTCTTTGAGATGATATCCTCTTATCATGTGCTCGTTGTGTCACACCCACTAACCATCAGAAATAACGGTGGAAACGTCCGGGGGCGGGTGACGTCATGCATAGTATCACAACAATCGTATCAAAGCAATCAAAGTAAACACAACCATTACATTACAATAATAATATTTACATCTTGTTGAAAACATAGTTTGTGTACATCCAAAAGTAACAAAATATAAAGACGAGACTCCAAAATGCTCCGTCTTCTCTAAAAGTTGGCGAGGGTACCTGTCTATCGTTGTCCTGAGAATACAAGCGGTTTTGATAACGTATCAGCATAAAGCTGGTGAGTTCATAAGCATATTTTTGTATTGAAAACAGGTCACTGAATTTGTACAAATGATTTCTTTTCATTCTAAGTAAAATGTTGTTGTAGCAAAAACCATTGTTATCAAGTTCTGAAATATGTATGCATGCTTTCCAAGAAAATCCAATATTTTCTAACATGTTTGTTGATTACTGTATGAAAAGTATGTTCCGTTTGAAAACCCTGGCTACCACCAGTATGTAGTGTATGTTTTGTTCGAAACCCCTAGCTACCACCAGTATGTAGTGTATGATCCATTTGAAAACCCTGTCTACCACCAGTAAGTATATTAGTTTTATTACTTAAAATAATACCAAAAGTTGTGTCCCAAGAATACCCTCCAGTAAGTAGATAGTTAGTTTTATTAATTAAAATAAAACTATTGAAGAAAGAAATCCCGTAAACGAAGGTTAGTTTATACTTATTGTGAGTCGTATAACCATGCTAATATGACCGGTGACCTCCTTGATGTTTCTTCAGGTGTCGTATGATTTCAAAATTTGTCACCCCAGGCGTGCCCGCCTAACTATAGTTAACAGTTCAGGTGTGGGATTGTCGGTCCCAAATAGATCTATTCACAAATTTCATGCTCTCCCTCCAGGAGATTCTCATTATACTTAAGGTGAGGATTTACTGGTACCCTGAAGGGCATAACGAAGATAGGTCTCATAATCTTGTATTAACTAGTTTATGTAATTTGAATTCATTTCAGATAGGTCTCACAATCCTGTATTATATGTTTGACTTTGTACGTAATTTGAATCTGTAAGACTGGTAATGAAGTCCCCAAACTATACATATTATAGTTTGAATGGTATTGTCACTGCATGCGTCATCCCAAGTTGCATCTGGGGGACTCTCGTAGGTGTCAGGAGACTTGCCACGTCGTGGTCTCTGAAAGTTTTGGGGTTTCGTGCCCCGAACTTCAGAAATTCATAACTTTCGCATACGAACTCCGTTTTCGACGTTCTTTATATCGACGCGAAGATGAGATTATGCTCTACAACTTTCGTTTAGACTCCATTGGCTAATTTTGAATTTATTTTTAATTATATTACTTATATATTATTTTTAGTAGGTCGGGACAGGAAAACTCCGTTATAAACTCATAACTTCTTCATCTGAACTCCGTTTTCGTTTGTCTTTTTATCGTTGGACTAATATAGATGAGATCTTCAATTATCATTTAGATCACTAAGGATAGATATCTATCTACCTTAAATTCACTATTTACGTCGCGTTGGGTCGGTTCTGTCGCGAAACTTCGACAGGTCATAACTTCTTCGTTATAACTCGGATTTTGAAATTCTTTATATGTACGAAAACCTTGTGACATATACTAAAACTTGGTTAAGATTAATCCTTCTATATAATCTTCCATCAAAAAGTCATTTTTGATGCTTATTGTCTCTAAATTGACTAGCCCGGATCTACGGGCGTTACACTAATATTGTATGGTTCGTATTATTATTTAACTTGTTTATTTTATTCTGTATTTTCATTTTTTAGTTGGAGCTTTCACTGTCAACGGACAACATAGATGTACAGAGGTGTTGGATCCAAATACTTGTACTCTTGGTGATTGTCGTGAGCAATGTTATGAAAAACACAAGGGCAATGGAATTTGTGAGCTTTCAAGTGATATGAGCCATTATGGTTGCGTTTGTATTTTTGACTGCTAACAAAATCTTAAGACAATAATATTACTTCTTCGGTGTTGAAAACCCCAATAGTTTATTGCTTTACACTGGAATTGCATATCTATTAAATACCACTTAAGTTATTGATCCTTTTAAATATATTCGCTGAATTCATTTCAGATTATTCTTCCATGGCTCCTTGGTGTCTTTCAAATGAGATGATAGGGTGAGAAGTAAGAGGTTCGACGATGATGGTGATGTCAAGTAAAAATTCATGGTGGAAGAGGATAAAAGGTCACTATCGAAGGGAAAATGTTAAGTACCAAAACAACCTTTAATATATAATTTTGAAACTAGCCTTTAATTTTATAGCAAATACATCTAATTGTAAAAAATAATGATGCATGTGAACTAAAATTGACCTATCAAAAAAAAGTATTTTTCTCTCCAACAAATCACACGGATGCAGACATATTAACCTTGACCTAATTTTTGTTTACAAGCCTCCCTGTTTCTCAAGACATGAAACGCCGCTCAGCTTCAGAAGCATCTTCCCTAAATCCTACTCACAAAAACCACTTGATCATCGAATCTCAACACCACCATCACCTCCGCCACCCTTCCTCACCGCAACAACACTTTTCAACCTACAGACTTGTCGTTGAACTCCATCGACGGATCTGTAAGCCACTACATTACCACATTTATTCCTCTTTCTATAACGTTCAAGAAACCTTAAGCTACCTGTGTATTATAACAACACAAATCACTCACCGCTTGCTGCCTTGAACACCATCGCGATTTTCCAATATCTCTCTCTAAAAGCCTTCAACATCGCCATCATCCTGACCTTAACCCTCGAGAAAAGCTTAAGGGTTGGTAAAAGCGTTAAAACACTAAATGGAAGAACGGGAGAACATTTTAAATCATAAACTTAGATTTTCCACTGTCGAACCATCTACTTTGAATGTTATATTTTGTGATTTTAAATGGTATGTTATGTTTCTTTTATAAATTCCCCAAGTTCTATGGCTTATGATTTTTCGTGGCTTATGCGATTCTGAGTATGTGAACGAATTCCAACTTCTTTGGTTTCTACGATAAAGGGTAATGTTTATTTTTTCTTTCCAGTTGCTGATGAAACCCATGCATAGCTTCTAATTGATCTTCGAGTTTGTTGTACGTTGCTTGACAATCCTTTTTTCTGATCGTTCTTCAATCACATTTGATTTAAAGCTTAACTTTAACCATTTCTTTATTGTTTCTTTATGGTTATTTGGAGGTCATGAAGTTCAAATTCTTTTATGTTGAGAGTCCGAATTACTGCGGAATTAGTGAATTATCAAATTAAAGGTACTATTTATTGATTCATTTTTCTGTTCTTATTTTACATTCTAATTTTTTTTCTATGTTAGATTTGACCACTAAGTTTTTTGTTGGTGTTAATTGGGTGCATGTATGGAAGCCTTGATGAGGTAAGACATCTAATTATTATTAAACTTTTATATTGATTTTTATGCGTGCAACCTTTTTATTTTTTCATAAATATGATCACTGAGTTTTCTATATTGAATTAAAGGTATGGAAGCCTGTATATTGGTAAATATGGTTTGGAAGTGCATGTATGAAAATAAGATTCCTTGGCTGTGATTGGCCGAAAATGTGACTGGTTTGGATGAATCATGCTTTATGGGTTAATCCACATAAAGAGTCAATACACTCGACTATTTATAACAACGCATCCAACTGAAAATCATATGAGAGATTGCTGAAATTATTATTTTTTAGGTTTAATTTCGTGTTTGTAATTGTTATCACTCCCACTGTCAGCTGAATAACAATCTTCTACTGTTTTTTAGATCTAGGTATGAAACATGTAACAAGAGGTTTTAAGTGTCTATTTTATTAGTATAAAATTGACACTTTTTTATTTAAACTTTTTGGAAGTTTTATGATCATTTGTTACGTTTATTAGTTCTAGAAAGAGTAAATGTTCATGGTTTGTTTCCTTTGTGTAATAGTTATAATAGATATGAAATGGTTATAGTTTTTATTAAAATGAATCATTTTTGAAGATTTTAAAGAAATAATAATGGCAACAACAATAACTAAAATCAAACCAAGAGCTGGACATAGAAACAATTAGTTCTCACAAAAACTAAAATCAAACCAAGAGCTTAATTAAAACAACAAAAAAGCACACATTGTGGCAGGAAACCTGAACAAACAGTCACCAAGAGAAACAGTGCACTTTTAAGAATTTGAAGAGATGATTTGATTAATTTAAGTTTAGCATAATTCGAACTAAACTATCTCCCTACTACCACAATAATTCGCATATCTCAGTATTCTTAATATCTTAGGAAAAAATTCAAAAATAAAATATAAAACTATATGAACTGAAATAGTTATAATGAAGACCAAAATCGATATTATTTTGATTTGAAAAAACTATATTTTTTATCATGTTTTTGTAAATAGACTAATATAATCAAGTCATAACACCAGAAAGGTAAAATAAGGTTGGAAAATGTACAAATAATCTTTTTTGGTGTGTGTGTCTTTTTATTTGTCTTGGTTATAAATTATTTTGTGTTATTAGTAAAAAAAAAAATTTCATCCGTTTAGGTGTATGTACTGCAAAACCCCAATGTCATTTTTTTTATGATACTCATGTTTTCACCGTTATGATTAATGAACCCCAAATAAGGGTGTATTGACACAAAGGTCAACTTACAAACCTTTTGTCTTTCTTTGTTTTTTCTAACTTATAATCAAAGCTTAGCTAAAGCTAAAAACACGTAGGTGTTGTTTGTTTTTTCGAAATGAAAATGTCTGAAGTCTGCAGCAGAAGAGATGGACAAAAGTGCTGCAAACTGTAATGAGAAACATGTTTGTTTTTTTTAACGACTGCAGATTGCTACACATATTAAAAAAATAAAATAAAATAATTTAATAAACCGATAATAGTTTGTTAATACCAAAAATTTAATAATTGTAATCTTAAAACATTGAAATAAAATTCAAACAACCAAATTAGTCTTACAATAACATTTTTAAATAAAATTCATACAACCAAACTTTAATAATTTTCATTCCATATTTTGCATCAATTGTTCGGCAATTTCATCTCTTAACTGAGTCATATATTCACAATCCGCTGCAGTACCATGTGTTGGAATCTCATCTTCATCATTATCAACGACTGCATTGTTATTCCGAACCGAGACATTTGGTTTGTCATATCGTGCAAAAAACTCATCACGTAGTCCCTCTCTTCTTATAAAATTATGAAGCGCAAAGCATGCTAGGGTAATGTTTCGTTGTGTAACCAATGAGAATGGTGCCATCCTTTTCAATATAGGGAATCGTGCTTTCAAGACACCAAAAGCACGCTCAATGACATTCCGAAGTTTTGCGTGTGCATGGTTAAATTTTTCTTTATTCTTTAATGCACGTCTTCGACGGAAATCTCCAAGCCAATACCTCACATTACGGTACGGTGCCATAAAACCTTGAATGTTTGCATAAGCGGCATCACAAAGATAATATTTATCTGTAAAAAAAAAAAGTCATTTATTTTTTCAAGCTAAAATAAAACTATTTCAATAACCATAAATTTACCTGGTGGTGGAAGCGGGAATGGTGCATGTGGATTTGCTAATGCTTCTGATAAAATTCTAGAATCGTGTGCTATCCCTTCCCAACCGGCCACAACAAACGTAAACATCATGTTGAAGTCACATATTGCCGATACGTTTTGGTAACAATCGCCTTTTTCCCTACTTCTATATAAATCACGTTTTTTTGCAGGGACAACAGCATGTATCAAGGTGCCATCAAGTGCACCAACTGCTCCCTTGAACACCCGTCGTAGCCTCCTATTATGTCCTGGAATGTTTGGATTCGGATTAAAAGAAGTTGGCACTATAATGTCGTGTGCGAAAAGCAGCATTTTGTCCAACACTTCATGAAAAAACTTATGAACTGTTTGCTTTGAGTGTTGAAATCTTCGCTTGATAATCACATAACGTTGGTTATGACCGATCATCATAAAAAACATAGTCATCTTCTCCTCAACCGACACATGTTTGCTATCATTCAACGTGTAGTTTACTCTAAAATGAGCACATAGTCGGACAAATGATTCACGGGACATGCGTAGCACTTCAACACATTGTAGAGGATTACGGTGAAGTAACTCTAACGTAAATTCGTGTCCCGTCATTTCCGAATCGTTGTCCCGCACTCGTTTTACACCCCTTTTCCAAAAGTAGCGTACGTACAAGTACATTAGAATTATGAGTAGTATCTTTTTGTCGTGATCCATTAGGAACCTATTAATCAACACAAGTACCAAATAACATTCAAGTACAATAACCACATACTACAAATAAAAAAATATAAAACTAAAGTACCAAATAACATTCAAGTACCAAATAACCACATACTACAAATAAAAAAATATAAAACTCAAGTACCAAATAACATTCAAGTACCAAATAACCACATACTACAAATAACATCCAAGTACCAAATAACCAAAAAACATAACCACATAGTTCTAACACATGCAATTAAAACCTAAACAATTCAAATATGTAAACTTAATGGACAATCTTTCCATCCTTCAATACTCCTAAACTTGTAGCTGTCATCTCGATCCACCCTCTTAATATTTGTGGATCATTATGCCAATTTACCCACATCTCTCTCATATTCATGGTCCCTCCAAAAATATGATAAGCAGCAAATCGTAGAGGGTCAACCGGGCCTAACTCGAGTAACTCTAGCTTCTCCAAACATTAGGGAATTGTTGGCCCTTGAGTCAAATGTCGTAGAGCTTTCTGCATCTCCAATGCTAAATCATCAGCAGTAATAGAAGCTTTAGGGGAGACACTAGAAGGTGGCTCAAGTGAGGCACTAGCTCGAGGTCTAAGAGTTGAGAGTTTAGCTCTTTTGTTGGGGTTACCAGAAGGTGAAGCAGCAGAAATTGAAGCAGCAGAAGGTGGTGGCTGAGTGGTATGATTGGAAAAGATATCATCCTCATCTATATTAACAGAAGGGGTGTCCATAAGTTGTAGTGGTGTGGCATGGAAAGAAGATGATCCATGTCCCGATGGTGTTTGGGATGTGGCATAGCTGAGATTACCAGAGGTACTATTTCCATCAAAGAGTTCTGCAGAAAGCTCTAGAAACAACAATGGGACAGTTTTCAAAGAAGCGGCTTTTGGATGTCCCTAAACCCAATCAATGTAACAAAAGTAGTATAAGAATAAATGAGAACTATATAAACAGAATACATATTAATATGTGTGTGTGTGTGTGTGTATATATATATATATATACATATATATATATACCTTTTTAAAGTCCTCCCACTACTCATTTGTTAGGTTAAAAGTGTTTGTTTGAGGATTGTAAAGGTTGCCAGTTTTGTTTTTCAAGTATAACCATCCTGTGTATTTGGCTTTAAGGTTGTCATAGGCATTTTTCAATTGTCTTTGACTCAAATCCACACCAAACTTTTCCTTAATGGCTGTTCCTTACTTGTTCCATGAATGTTTGTGCAAACTCAAACCTTTTCTACCCACATTTTGTACTTCTTCAATGCAAGTGTTCAATAAGAATTTTGTTTGCTCATTGGTCCATGTATGTTTATCTGCCATTGCTAATAAAAAAAACCATATGGAATACATACTTTAGCACACATGACCTTATACCAACAACTTTCAGCATAATTACAACTTGTAATGATGAACATAATCAATTTCAACAAAGATTATTCATATTTCAGCAACAATTATGACACTTCAGAAACATTTTATGACATTTGAACAATATTTCATGACGTTTCAGCAACAATTTGTGACATTTCAGCAACAATTTGTGACAATTCAGCAACAATTTGTGATATTTCAGCAATAATTAGTGACAATTCAGCAATATTTCATTACAATTAAGCAACAACATATGACATTTTAAGCACAAATTGAAGAAATTGGGGCAAGAACAAAGATTCAAGAACAACTATTTGATATAAGGCATGAACTATTTGATAAGATTAGCACCAACAAGCAAAATCAAAGATTCAACAACAAAAATCAAACAATTAGTATGAAGCATGAACAATGAAGTAAAACACCAATGAAGTTGCACAACAAAAATCGTTCATTGATTATTTTAAATCTGGTTCAAGTTTGATTGTTTGAGATCCCATGTTGTGATAGAGATTCTATTGACAAGCTTTAAAGGTAATCAATTCAGGTTCAAGACACAAACTAGAAGATCAGGTTCAAGACAATCGCTGCCTTCAACAACTAAAAACGAAAAAAAAAAAAAAAAAAAAAAAAAGAACACGAAAACTAACCTGGAAGGACGACCGACGGAAGAGGAGAGGCTGGTGGGGGTTGCGTCGGTGGGTGGTGGCTGCGCCGGTGGTCGCTGGGCTGAGAAGACGCGATGTCGAGTTGAGGTTGGAGAGCTCCTCACGATCGATTTGGAGGTGGCTGCTTTTTTTTTTTTAGGGTTTAGTTTTGAAGAGGTTAGAAGCAATTTTCAAGTGCTGTCTCAAGCAGAGGATGGGAAGAGGTTTTTAATTTCGAAGGCTGCGAAAAAACAAACAACTGCCGAGAAAGAAAGTGTTGCGCGTGTGCTGCGCCGCGCAGCACGAAGAGGTTTGAAGAGGTTTTTAATAAAAAACAAACAAAACCGTAGATTATTTCGTGATCTTCAAAATTAAAACTCATTTGAGCTTGAGTTAAGTTTTGGGATTAGAGTTTAGTAGAGCTCAAGTTTAGCACGATTATGCCCTTATACGAGTCGTGTCCAAGTTTGACATAATAAATAGTTATGATTTTTATTTTTAACCAATAACAAAAATGTAATTATATTTTTAACCCACAACATCAATATCTATGTATTTTGGTTTCTAAACCAAAACAATGAAATATACTTATTTTTAACCAACATAACAATACATTTTTATTTTTAGCCCTAAAAACCAACCTGCTTATATAATATACAAAAACACAAAACACAAAACACAATTTTAGTTTTCACTCGAAACAACAAAATATGTATATTTTTTAACACAAAACTCAACCACTATTCTTTTTAAGCAAAAAAAAAAAAAAAAAAAAAACAAAAACAAAAACAAAAAAAAACAAAAAAACAAAACGTATATTCATTTTTAACCAAGAACTACCACATATTTTTACTTTTAACCCCAAAGGTCAACGTACATTTAGTTTTACCTAAAATAAAATAATGAAAAAAATTAATCGCCCCCAAAACCTATTCGTTGAAATGACCTATTCGGCCTCGTTGCATCGTGCGGTTACGCTACGAGTATAATGATAATAAATAAAAAACGTGAATGTCCAACGCTCTGATACACAAAATAACTAAAGTATAATCATAAATCAAAAAGAAAAAAATGGTATGATTTTGTGTCAATAACTGCTCACCCGTAATTATATCATCAATACCCTTTATACCAATCTACTTTTGAACATAAAAATCCACATTTTATCAAAACACATCTCTAAACATCTCCTAATAGTTACCCAACTGGAGTTATACTACGACTTTTCCAAATCTTATCAAAATATATTGATTTAGTCGATCATCGGTTAGAATCACCATCATGTTTCTTGCAAATCAAGGGCCTCAACTAATGGTTCATACTCCAAATTCCAATGCTTCAAGTCAAATTTTTTTTAAAACTTTTTGGCACTTTTAGCTCTTTTTTCTTCTGTGCTTGACATATTTTTTATTTTTTTCACATTTCTCACACATAATTCCTTTTTAGTTAATCACACCTTTTGACGTGAGTACCAAGATGGCAGACACAAGTAGCCGCGTGTAAAACACCTTTTGACGTGAGTACCAAGATGGCAGACACAAGTAGCCGCGTTTACTTTACAGGTTAACTATCAACATGTGTGAAGGCGTATCATCATTTATGTCACCGTTTTATTTGAGTACCAAGAATGGGTATACAATGTAAGCATGATTTATTAGGAAATAATATATAGGATTATAGTTTCTGAGAAGGTATCTAAGGAAAAGAGATCAAGTGAATTCAATACTTTCCCTCTAAGCCCAAAATGTGTAGTCAACAGCAAGACCAAGTACCTCGTTGCATGGTTTTTCAAGCTAGGCCTTTACTTGGGAAAGACGTCTTAGAATGGACTAATATGTTTAACTGCATTAATGTTACTCATAATGGTCGTTGTCTCTTTCTTTCACAAGCCTAATAAGAGAAAGACATATTGGAATGAGCCAACATGTCTAAATGAAACCTTGTCACTACTCTAACCGATACTTCATGCAAGCTCAACACTAATATTGGACAACCTCTTTGAGATGATATCCTCTTATCATGTGCTCGTTGGGGCTCTTGAATATCTCATTTTTATGACACTAGACATCGTGTATGTCATTCAACATATCTATTTATTTATACATGTATTAAAGGAACTCCGTTTCAACGTCTTCAAACATATTTTATGCTATCCAAATTGTACATTGACCAAGGTCTATGCATCTTTGTGTCCATGTACCTTCATGTTAGAAGTTAGCTAAGAAATCATTTCCTCAAACTACATGTATCCCGATACACAATCAATCATAGTTTATTTTCATAATATTTATGTTCTATATATCTCTGATAATCTTAAACAACGACATACTTAATAAACTGAAACTGAAATATATGTAGTTTTAGAACTTGTTTATATTGGAAGAGTTAGTTATATTTTTGTTCCAACAAATCATCAATTTGTAGATATAATAACTAAAGGTCTACCAACACTAGTCTTTCAACGTTTAAATTCAATTTTGTGCATTCGTTCTGCTCTCATTGAAACCTGTCACACCCCGAATCGTCAGAAATAACGGTGGAAACGTCCGGGGGTAGGTGACGTCATGTATAGTATCACAACAATCGTATCATAGAAATCAAAGTACACACAACCATTACATTACAATATGAATATTTACATATGTTTGAAAATATAGTTTGTATACATCAAAAGTAGCAAAAGATAAAGACAAAACTCCAAAATGCTCCGTCTTCTCCGAAAGCTAACAAAGGTACATGTGTATTGTTGTCCTGAGAGTACAAGTGGTTTTGAAAATGTATCAGCATAAATCTGGTGAGTTCATAAGCATGTTTTCGTATTGAAAAATAGTTACTGAATTTGTATAAATGATTTCTTTTCATTATAAGTAAAATGTCATTTGTATTGAAACCCTGGTCAATCACTAGTAAGTAAAATGTATTATGTTTGAAAGCACATGCTACAACCAGTATGTGATGTGTGTTATGTTTGAAAACCATGGTTACCATCAGTAAATGATGTGTGTTATGTTGAAAACCCTAGCTACCACTAGTAAATGATGTATGTTCTGTTGAAAACCCTGGCCATCACCAGTTTGTAAGGTGGTTTTATTACCTAAAATAAAACAAAAGGTTGTGTCCCTTGAATACCCTCCAGTGTAGTATGTAGGTAGTCTTATTAATTAAAATAAAACTATTGAAGAAGGAAAATCGGGTAAAGAAAGGTTAGCTATACTATTGTGAGTTCATATAGCCATGTTAATGTGACTGATGACCTCAGCGACGTTTCTTCAGGCATCGTATGTTACAAAATTTGTCACCCCAGGCGTGCCTGCCTACCTATAGCTGACAGTCCAGGTGTGGGATTGTTGATCCCAAATAGATCTATTCACAAATTTCACACTCTCCCTCTAGGAGACTTTGGCTATACTAAATGTAAAGGATTTGCTAGTACCTCGAAGGGTATAATGAAGAGATGTCTCACAATCCTGTATTAACTAGTTTACGTGTTGTTCTGCTGTTCTCGTGTTCGAAATCATTTGTATATGGTGTAGAGTATAAATAATTATACGCAAAATAATTATTTAGTAAGATACTCTTGTTATCTAGATGTAATAATGGATAAATTAAATATGTCATAGTTTATATGTTTGACTTTGTAAGTAGTTTGAATCTGTAAAACCGGTAATGAAATCCCCAAACTATACCTATTATAGTTTGACTGTTTTGTTATGTTCATGTACTGTTCTGAAAACTATGCAGTTTTGTTTAGAAAATGTCCCTTATGCTCCGCATATTACAAAAGGGATAAAGTATCTAAATGTTTGATGTAAAACTGTTGTAATTACATCATTTTTAAGTTGTGAAAACCTTTATGTTTGGCTTGTATCCCCCCTGAAAACGTTCAAAAACTATAAAAGCGTAGGGGCATGAACTCACAGTTGGTTGGATGCAAAGGATTGAACTGGACGATCCTTGAGTTGATATACGTTGCACTTACGGAATCCTAATATCACATAAATACATATATGTATCTAAATTAGCGATTTCGTTAGATAAAGTGTTACATAAACACTTGGTTTTGGTTAAGGAATGTTACCGGAACTTGGTTGAATCGAGATAAACAGGCTTTTCCCCAAGAAAGAGCTGTTTATGGCCGTATATGGAGTTCACGGCCGTGAATAGAGTTTACGGCCGAGAACCGGGTTTACGGCCGTGAACAGGGTTTATGGATTTTGAAGATCTCGGAGATTACGGCCGTAAACTCAAGAACACGAGTGCTAGTTTTCAACTAAATAGTGTTCCAGAGGCTCCCAAATGGCCCCAAATGATGATTTCCGGCGTTTTGCGGGTGAAAGGAGGGCTTTATGGAGTTTACAGTCAAGAGGTTTAGAGAGAAAAAGTGGGTGTTTACGGCCAAGAAGGTTCAAATGAGGGTGGGGGTCCTATATTTATAGGGTGGGGGTATGGTTGGTGATGAGGTCCACCTGGTACCTGACCGTAAACAGAGTTTACGACCGTACACGAGTTTACGGTCGTAAACTCGCCTTGGCCGTGAACTCGTCGTTTTTTCGAGGTGTTGAAGGTTTTTCGTGCGATTTTTGGTTTTCCGACTTGTATGTAATTATAACCACAACCTTAGTTAATTTACTTAACCCGAGAAGCTAAAGGGAAAATTAATAATATTTATATTATTATTAACAGAGGTGGGTTAAAAATAACGGAAGAAATTTCAGGTTGTCACATTATCCCCCCATTAGAGGGAATTTTGTCCCAAAATTCAAACATAGAATACAAATCATGGATTTGGAAAGAGGTGGGTATACTTTTGTTTCATCTGATCTTCATGCTCCCAAGTTAATTCGGGTCTCCGCTTGGCATTCTAGCGAACCTTCACTATCGGGATGCGACTTTGTTTCGTTCCTTTGATCTCTTTATCCATGAATTCAATCGGTTCTTCCACGAAGTTCAGGTTCTCGTTGATTTTAATCTCATCGAGAGGGATCATAAGATTTTCTTCGGATAAGCACTTCTTAAGATTCGAGACGTGGAATATAGGATGAATGTTGCTAAGTTCTTAGGGTAAACAAAGTTTGTACGCTACAGGACCGATCCTATCAAGGATCTCGAATGGTTCTATGTGTCTCCAATTTTGCTTTCCACGCTTTCCAAAATGTATCATGCCATTCCAGGGTGAGACCTTCAGCAGAACACGGTCTCCAACCTGGAACTCCAACGGTTTTCGTCGAATATCAGCGTAGCTCTTTTGTCTGTGTCGTGAGGCTTTCAATCGTTCTCTGATTTGTATGATCTTCTCTGTGATTTCAAGGATGATTTATGGACCAGTGAGAGTGCTGTCAGGGACTTGTCCCTTGGCTAGTTGCGTGTCGCCCACCTCAGCACAATACGGAGGAGTCTGCACTTGCGGCCATATAGGGCTTCGAATGGTGCAGCCTTGATGCTGGTATGATAACTGTTGTTGTAGGAGACTTTAACCAAGGGGAAATGGGTGTCCCACAACTTACCAAAGTCGATGACACATGCTCTCAACATGTCTTGCCAAGTTTGTATGGTACTCTGACTCTGCCCATCTGTCTGAGGTTGGTAAGCTGTACTCATATCCAGCTTAGTTCCAAGAGCTTTCTGTAGTGACTGCCAAAATCTTGAGGTAAACCTGCTATCTCGGTCGGTGATAATGGATACCGGCACGCCATGCAGTCAGACTATCTCTTGGATGTAGATTCGCGTAAGTCTCTCCATTTTAAAGGTTTCCTTGATTGGCAGAAATTGGGTGGATTTTGTCAATCGGTCGACTATTACCCAGATGGTATCGTACCCACTCAGAGATTTGGGTAATTCGGTGATAAAATCCATGGTAATCCTCTCCCACTTCCATTCTGGTATCTCCAGCTGCTGGAGTAGACCCGAGGGCTTTTGATATTCAACCTTCACCTTGGCGTAAGTCAGGCACTTGCCCACGAAGGTAGTGATCTCCGCTTTCATGTTTGGCCAACAATATAGTTTCTTGAGATCAAGGTACATCTTGTCCGAACCTGGATGAACAGAGTATCTAGTCTTGTGAGCTTCGTTCATGACAACCTCTCTGTAACCACCGAACTTTGGGGTCTAGATCTAATTCATGAAAGAGTAGCCTCTGTTTCCCTTGATCTCTATGTTCTTTTCCATTCCCCTCAAGGCTTCTACTAACATGTTTTCTGGTTTTAAGGCTTCCAGCTGAGCCTCTTTGATTTGGGCGGATAAATGGGAATGGATGGTCATTGTCAGTGCCTTCCCTCTACGACCTGAGCATTCTTTCCGGCTAAGGGCATCTACCACCACATTGGCCTTACCGAGATGGTTGCGTATTTCACACTCGTAATCGCTGAGTAGCTCTACCCATCGTCGTTGTCTCATATTCAACTCCTTCTGGTCGAAGATGTGTTGCAGGCTTTTGTGATCGTTGAAGATTATGCACTTTGTTTCATAAAGGTATTTTATCCATATCTTCAATGCGAAGACCACTGCTCCCAATTCCAGGTCGTGCGTTGGTAGTTGACTTCGTGTGCTTTTAGTTTTCTTGAGGCATAAGCAATAACTTTTCCTCACTGCATAAGCACACAGCCTAAGCCCTGATTGGATGCATCACAGTAGACAATGAATTCCTCCATCCCTTCGGTAGAGACAGGATAGGTGCTGCATAGGGCCTGCTTCAATGTTTGGAATGCAGTGTCTTGTTTTTCACTCCAACAAAATGGTACACCTTTCTGTGTCAGAGTGGTTAAGGTTTTTTCAATTATGGATAAATTGTAGATGAACCTGCGATAATAGCCAGCACGGCCCAAGAGTTGACGGATTTCTGTGGGCGTCTTCGGTGTTGATGAGTTCTCTATCGCTTTGATTTTGGAGGGGTCGATGTGTATCTCTTCCTCGCTTACCACGTGACCTAGGAAAGTTACTTTTCAAATCTAGAATTCGCACTTGGAGAATTGTCACACCCCCAAACCGTCAGAAAGACAACGGCGGAAACGTCTGCGGGCGGGTGACGTCATGTGTGGTATCACAACAATTGTATCATAGCAATCAAAGTAAACACAACCATTACATTACAACATGAATATTTCCATCTGTTTGAAAACATAGTTTGTATGCATCGATATAAAGAAAATATAAAGACGAGACTCCAAAATGCTCCATCTTCTCTAAAAGCTGATGAAGGTACCTGTCTATTGTTGCCATGAGAATACAAGCGGTTTTTTTAACATGTTTCTTGATTTATGTATGAAATGTATGTTCCTGTTTGTAAACCCTGGCTACTACCAGTAAGTAGTGCATGATTCGTATGAAATCCCTAGTTACTACTAGTAGGTATGGTAGTTTTATTACTTAAAATAAAACCAAACGTTGTATCCCTGGAATGCCCTCCAGTAAGTAGATAGGTGGTTTTATTAGTTATAATAAAACTATAGAAGAAAGACATCCCGTAAACAAAGGTTAGTTTATACTTATTGTGAGTCCTATAACCATGCTAATATGACCGGTGACCTCCTTGATGTTTCTTCAGGCGTCGTACGATTTCAAAATGTGTCACCCCATGCGTGCCCGCCTAACTATAGCTAACTGTTCAGGAGTTGGATTGGCGGTCCCGAATAGATCTATCCACAAATTTCATGCTCTCCCTCCAGGAGACTCTAGTTATACTACCGGTGAGGATTTATTGGTACCCCGAGGGGCATAACGAAGATAAGTCTCATAATCCTATGTTAACTAGTTTATGTGTTGTTCGGTTGTTCTCGAGTTCGAAATCGTTCGTAACGGTGTAGAGTATAAATAATTACACAAAAATAATAATTTTGCAAGATACTCCAGGTTTATATTCATAGTAATGGATAAACTAAATCTGACATAGTTTATATGTTTGACTTTTCATGAAGTTTAAATCTGTAAGACTGGTAATGAAATCCCAAACTATACCTATTATAGTTTGAATGGTTAGTTACGTTCATGTACTGTTTTGAAAACTATGCAATTATGATTAGATAACGTCCCTTATGCTCTGCATATTACAAAAGGATAAATATATCAAAATGTTTGGTAGAAAATCGTTGTAATTGCATCAGTTTTTAAGTTATGAAAACTTTTATGTTTGGCTTGTGTTCCCCCTTTGAAAACATGAAAAACTCAGAAAAAGCGTATGGTTATGAACTCACAGGTGGTTGGATGCAAAGAATTGAACTGGACGATCCTTGAGTTGATGTATGTTGCACTTAACGGAATCCTAATATCAAGTAAATACATATGTGTACTTAAATAAGCGATTTCATTAGATAAAGTGTTAGATAAACACTTGGTTTCGGTTAAGGAACGTTATCGGGAATTGGTTGGATCAAGGAAAGTAGGCTTTTTCCCACGAAATAGCTGTTTACGGCCGTAAAGGGAGTTTACGACCATGAACTGGGTTTGCGACCCAAGAGTGTACAACCCAAGTGTTTGCGGCCCATGGGTATACGGCCCATGAGTTTGTGGCCGTAAACACTTCGACGATAAGTGTAATTTTCTGTGTTTTAGGGTCCTTTCTAGCCTCTTGGAATTATTCTAAGCCTTGTGCAAAGTTCAAAGTAGGGTTTAAAGGCCAATATTCGACCTAAAATAGAGTTTACGACCATTGAAGGGTATACAGCCGTACACATGGGTTTACGGCCATAAACCCATTTCAAGTTCATGATTTGGGTTGATTTCCAGGTGATAAACTAATGATTTCTAGTGGATATCAAGCATAGATGAAAGTTACTTATTGTAAGAGGCTTGGAATGAGGTTTTTAGCCGCCAAACACTAGTGTGTGTTCTTGGTGTTCTTGGTGAGATAGAAGATCTGGAAAAGACGAAGTTATACGGAATGAAACATGGATTCATCACTAGAAAAGGGATTAAAACACAAGAAAGGTGAAGAATCACTTACATTCTTGAGGCTTCTTGATCAAACTCAAAATTGTAGAGAGAGAGAGAGAGAAAGAGAGAGAGTAGCGAGAGAACGCTTCTTAGAGTGTGAAAAGAATGAAATGAAGGCCACTCATCCCTTATATAGTGGTGAGTTTACGGCCAAGGGTGGGGGTCCACCTGGCACTGATCGCAAACAGATTTTACGGTCATATACGAGTTTACGGCCGTAAGCTCGCCTTGGCCGTGAACTCGTCGTTTTTCGAGGGAATCGTGAGTTTTTCGCGCGATTTTTTGTTTTCTGACATGTATGTAATTATGACAATAACCCTAGTTGATTTATTTAACCCAAAAATTTGATGGAAAATTTAATAAAATTAAATTTTATTTAACAGAAGTGGGTTACAATAACGGAATAAATTTCAGGTTGTCACATCATCCCCCCGTTAGAGGGAATTTCGTACTGAAATTCGAACATAGGATATAAATCATGGATTTGGAAAAAGATGTGGATATTTCTGTTTCATCTGATCTTCACGCTCCCAAGTAAATTCGGGTCCCTGCTTGGCATTCCAGCGAACCTTCACTATCGGAATGTGACTTTGTTTCGTTCGTTAAATTTCTCTATCCATGATTTCGACCAGTTCTTCCATGAAATTAAGGTTCTCTTTGATTTCAATCTCATCGAGACGGATTACAAGGGTTTTTTTAGATAAGCACTTCTTAAGATTTGAAACGTGGAAGATAGAATGAATGTTACTAAGCTCTCGAGGTAAACGGAGTTTGTAGGCTACGGGACCGATCCTACCAAGGATCTT
Source organism: Lactuca saligna (assembly GCF_052625555.1). Classification (NCBI taxonomy): domain Eukaryota; kingdom Viridiplantae; phylum Streptophyta; class Magnoliopsida; order Asterales; family Asteraceae; genus Lactuca; species Lactuca saligna. The sequence goes on from NC_136425.1 coordinate 64,013,224, forward strand.
GAATGGTCCTATATATCTTGGATTTAGCTTTCCACGCTTTCCAAAGCATATCATGCCTTTCCAAGGCGAGACCTTCAGTAAAACACGGTCTCCGACTTGGAACTCCAAGGGTTTTCGTCGTTTATCGGCATAGCTCTTTTGTCGATCTCGTGAAGCTTTTAGTCGTTCCCGTATTTGTATGATCTTTTTGGTGGATTCGCAGATGATTTCTGGACCAGTGAGAGTGTTGTCGGTGACTTGTCCCTTGGCCAGCTGTGTGTCGCCTACCTCGGCCCAACACAGAGGGGATCTGCACTTACGGCCATAGAGGGCTTCAAATGGCGCAACCTTGATTTTGTATGATAACTGTTGTTGTAGGAAAATTAGACCAAGGAAAATTCGATGCAGGTCTGAATGGTCCTCTCACTCTGACCATCTGTCAGAGGATGGTAAGCTGTACTCATATCCAACTTAGTTCCAAGAGCTTTCTGCAGTAACTACCAAAACCTCGAAGTGAACCTGCTATCCCGATCGGAGATAATGGACATAGGTACCCAGTGCAGTCGAATTATTTCTTGATTGTAGATTCATGTGAGTCTTTCCATTTTGAAAATTTCTTTGATTGGCAGGAAGTGAGTGGATTTTGTCAATCGATCGACTATCACCCAGATGGTTTCGTTCCCACTCGGAGATTTGGGTAAAATGGTAACAAAATCCATGGTAATCCTCTCCCACTTCCACTTAGGTATCTCCGCCTGTTGAAGCAAACCTGAGGGCTTCTGATATTCGACCTTCACCTTGGCACAATCAGACACTTGCCCAAGAAGCTAGCGATCTCTGCTTTCATGTTTGGCCACCAATATAACTTCTTGAGATCAAGGTACATCTTGTCCGAACCTGGGTGAACGGAGTATCTAGTTTTGTAGGCTTCGTTCATGAAGACCCCTCTGTAACCACCGAACTTTAGGGTCCAGATCCGATCCATGAAATAGTAGACTCCGTCTCCCTTGATCTTTAAGTTCTTTTCCATTCCTCTCACGACTTCATCTTCCACGTTCTCTGGTTTCAAGGCTTCCAGTTGAGCCTCTGTGATTTGTGCGGACAAGTGGGAATGGATAATCATAGTAAGTGCTTTCGCACTACGACCGGAGTATTCCTTCCGGCTGAGGGCATCTACTACCATATTGGCCTTGCCGGGATGATAGCGTATTTCGCACTCATAATCGCTGAGTAGCTCTAGCATCGCCGTTGTCTCATGTTCAACTCTTTATGATCAAAGATGTGCTGCAGGCTTTTATGGTCAATGAAGATTGTGCACTTGGTTCCGTAGAGATAATGTCTCCATATTTTCAATGCAAAGACCACTGCTCCCAACTCCAGGTCGTGAGTTGTGTAATTGACTTCCTGTGCCTTAAGTTGTCTCGAGGCATAAGCAATAACCTTTCCTCATTGCATAAGCACACAACCTAAGCCCTGGTTGGATGCATCACAGTAGACATATGGCCTTTTCGTAACAAAGGATATCAACATGATTGGGGCTTAACCAATCCATGCCAATGATGACATCGAAGCTTTTTATGGAAACTGGAATAAGTTCGATGAGAAAAGAATGATCGTTTCGGGTAAGTGTGCAGCCGATGAATATGTCGTTAGTGCTCTCTTTCTCACCGATAGCCATTTCGATGGTAAATGTTTCAGCTAGAGGTTAAGGTTTACGTTTGAGGATATGCTTGAATGCATGACTAATAAAACTTCTCTCCGTACCAGAATCAAAAAGAATGCATGCATAAGAGTTGTCGAGGAGGAACGTACCCGTGACAACGGTAGGATCAGCAACTGCCTCCTCTTGCCCCATCATCAGAACTCTCCCGGTGTTGCCAATTGTTGCTTTGGGGAAGTTTCTCTTGTAGTGGCCGACCTCGCCACAGCCATAACAGGCTTGACCGACACCTGCTCCGGTTGCCTGATTGGTTGATTGAACCGGTGTCCTGCAGTTTCTTGACATGTAGCCCTTTTTGCCACAGTTGTTGAAGAGCATTTCACGATATGGGTTGGGAATGCGATGATGATAACTGCACTTGCTGCACCAAGGAAGGGTACCAGTATATCCGCTGGTAGGTGCTTGAGTTGTAGGAGTAGCAGCAGGAGCAGTAGCAGCATGGACTGTCACGGTATGTTGTTTCATGGAAGGCTCCTACGAAGATTGACCCTTTCGCTGCTTCCAGAACTTTCTCTTCTCACCACTCCCTTTTGCTTATTTGGGAGCGGCTGTCACTTTGTCAAGATCAACGCCATGATCTATGAGAGTCTGTTCTAGACACTTGGCGCTATCAATAGTAATTGGCCTAGTAGCTAAGACATTTCCTTGAGTTGGGGGCGTCAATCCCCAAATGTATCTCTCTATCTTCTTACTTTCCGGGGTGACCATTCCCGGGCAAAGATGTGATAAGTCTTCAAACCTAGAAGTGTAGGCAGCAATGTCGGGACCCTTCATTTCTAAGTTCCATAGTTCGTTTTCCAACTTCTGCATTTCGCCCCTAGGGCAGTACTCAGCAAGCATGAGCTCCTTCAGACTCTCCTAACCCATAGCATTTTCAACCGGTAGGGCTAGGGATTTGACCCGACTATTCCACCAGGTCAACGCTCTGTTGGTGAAAGTGCAAGCGGCAAATTTCACCATCTTGGCTTCAGAACAGGAGCAAATTTTGAAGATATACTCGATCTTTCCGAACCATCGAGTCAGGGAAATAACACCTCCATTGTCCTTGACTAACGTCACGATTTTGGGAATGAATACCACTTCCCGACCCGCCAGAACCACCAAGATTTATTTGCAACAAAGAGGCAGTCACAGTGGCAGTAACAGCCGCCTGTAACATAGCGGGGTCGAACTGAGGAGGTGGTGGCGTTGGGTCCGTCGATAAATTGTTGCTCTTTTTTCTGGGTCTTTTCTTTGAACGCATCTTGTTCTATAACAGGAAGAAGGAGATGGTTAGTCCCTTAGACTTTCAAATCAAGAGATATAAAACAAGGTATATATCTATATGTTAGATAAAGTGTGCTACTAAGTGATACACAAGAAAAAGTTACTAATACGAGTAAACTATCGCTAAGAAAGAATGAGTAGCCACACTTGGAACGAATCATTTCAATGTAGCCGGCTCTGATTATAATACTCCTATAGTATTTTAAGTTGTTTGTTTTGTTCTAACGATATCTTGTTGTAGGGATACTTGGTAAGTTTTATGCCTGCTGCAACACTACAGTCACTCCCAAGCACGTGTTGGTCCTGTCTCGAATAAATATAGTTGATAAGGCTATATTAACCTTAGACATGATTACATAATTACCCATGTTTAACCGTAGTCTCCAACATCCAAATACTTTTGTTTTGTTCTACTTATGATAATGTTTCCAGTATGTAGGTATACTTTTATACTTCCTATAAAATACTTATATTATTAAAAGTATATGTTTAGTTCAGAGCGCTACGGTCCCTTTGTGTTTATAGTTGTTTACTGTGACAACTGTCAAAATTCGAGTCGGTTCTAGATTTTACTAAGCTTAGTTCCACATATAGGCACAACACATACTAGACTTAGAAACTAGAAGCTAAGTTATAACCTACTAGAAACTTGGAAACAATTAGAAACAATGGATAATGTACTTGGATTTCACATTCATATGTGAATTCTACATCAACTGAGCTGTAGAGACTATCCATATTTGGGTCACTCTTTGACTTGAAGGCCTTTTCATGAATCATATACACACATCATGCGCTTGACCTATAAGTAGAAATTAGGTCAAAGTCTCATAGAAACTTAAGTCAAAGTTGAAGACTAGGACTAGTATACTTGATTCCTCAATTTCGCTTGAATCTCGGAATCACTACATAGAATGCCAATAAACCAATAAAAATAAATTACAAACATTATTTATAACTATAAAAAAGTTGTAATACCATAAGATAATTTAAAGTCTCAAATATTCTATTTATTTTGATATCCAAAGATTTACAAACTCTCAAAAACCCTAAAACTTAAATTTTATAAAGTTTAACATCAAGAATTCTATAAAAATAGTTATGAAACTTATAATATTATCTTAAAATAATCAAGTTGGGAAATATAGTCAAGGAAATCATAGTTTAATGTACCAACATCTATCCTTATTTTATAAGTGGAAAATCAAGGATTTTATAGAACAATGTAAAGCTTAAGCATATTTTATAAAAACTTTAGAAATTTATAAAAATTAGGGGAAATGATTTGAATGGGATTTATGAGAGAGAAATCCTCTCTCCTCCTCCCAAAAATCAAACCCATCCCCCCAATACACCATTTTCCCATGTCATTAATCAATTTCACTCATTCACTCTACCTCTCATTCTCTCTCACACTCTTCATCACCACCACTCCATTTCTCCTCTTTACCTCTCACAAACCCACAAAATATCTGGAAAAATAAGATCAAATAACACCTATAATCATGAAATCTTCATCATATTAAAGTATTCTTAAAGGTAAACCCGAAAATCCTTCAATCTCCTTCACTTTTCTTTCTAGTTTTAAAGGTTTTTCTTATTCTTTCTCCTTCTTCTACTCCATTTTATGATAAAATCATGAAAACTTGCTCAAACTCACAGTTTTGATGATGGTGGTGGTAGGATTTAACCCAAAAACAACATGCATGTTGTAAATGGTGAAATCCAAGGACCAAAACCTAAGTCGAAATGAACATAATGCACTTTTTCTACAAGTTTTGGGTGAAAAACACAACATGCATCCAACGTTTTCTATCAAAAATGATTTTTGAACATTTCAAACTCATGAATGGTCTTCAAACCAACATGCATGTGATGATCCTCAAGCTTAGATGTTTGATGATCAAAGTTTGTTGTTAAACAGCTTTCAAATAGGTTCATGAAGGATTTATTTTCAAATAAATATCTAAAACTCCTTTTCTGATCAAATCCGATTTTCCCTGTATTCTACCAACAAAATGAGATGTTCTACAAATTTTCAGAACATAATTCATTTTTCTCGAATTATTATAATTATTGTAATGAAATAGGACAGTAAATCATATAAAATACTTTCTGAGGTCTATAAATCCTAGGTAAATTTGTTGATGACCGCTATGCTAAATAATGACTTCTCATTAAGTTTCATCGAATTTTGTTACTGTTTAGTGTGGTGTTGAATTTTCTTTTTGTTTAGCCCCAATAAATCACAAAACCACTTTAAATGATGTAAAAAGGGTATTTAATAATTTTCGCAGGTCCTACCCTATGTTTAAGACTCAGATAAATATTTTTATAATTTTTTATAATGCATTCCTATTTTTCCCGATTTTTGTGTTTATAATGGACTAAAAACAGTTAAAATAGTTGTACTCATCCAAAATTCATGAATATTTACCAGAAGAGCTTAAAACATATTAGAACTCTAAATAAAAATTTTGATTATTTTTCTATTCAGTATACTATTTTTTCCTATTTTCTAAGATTAAATACACTTAAATCCACAAAATCGGATTCAAGTAGATAAAAACCACCTTTGGGATTTTTCCCAGATTATTTATACTATAAATGAAGTTTACAAAAATTTTGGTAATTTACTTTAACTATTTATTAATTATTCTTCGATTAGTGACTATTTAAGAGGATTAAACAAAGAAAAATAGCAACACTAATTGAAAAATATCTTTTATATTTTTTAAAACTTCTATATGTAATAACAGTGTTATAAAAATTTTAGGCAATTTTGGAAACTGTTTTATATTTATTTCATTTTTTATTAGAATAAATGCATAAAAATCATAAATTTCGGTTAAACAGTTTATAAATCTATTTTTATATTTTTCTCAGCTTAAATATGTGTAATGACAATATTATAAAAATCTTAGAGAATTTTCTTAAATGATTGATATTTTTCACAAATTTTTATCTATTCATAGAATTAAATATAAGAAAAATGGTTATATTTATATGTAATCCATGAAAATTTATCTGGAAGTCTTTTAATGTAGTTAGAACCAAAATCTGAAGTTTCGTAATTTTTATTAACTTTTAGTATTTTTCATGATTTTCTTGTTATTCAAGAAACTAAAATGATGAAAAATAGTTAGACAGATAAAAAATTCAAGAAAATTTATCTTAAGGTCTTTGACTTCAATTAAAATGAAATGCAAATTTGGGAAATTTTAGAACTAAATTGATTTATTTTTTAATATTTAATCATTGGAACATCTCTTAAAATGTTAAATATTAACATTTCAATAATGGCAATTTTCAACTTAAATTGTTTAATAACAATTGAGTTATTTAAATTTAATTTTCACAGAAAAATGTTTGTAACCTATCAATATTAAATTTTGACACAATATCGGCATAATTCTATTGTAGTAGTAAGTATACTAGTGTTGGATTTCGATTAGAGACTCACTAGTGAATGCCATTATTGTAGGATTCGGTAGTGGTACAAGTGGAACTTAGATCAAGTCATCATTTGCATCATCTCAATGCATTGTGAGTATTCACGTACTCCCCTATTTTCGGTTTTTATGTTTTGGGTGGAAAAGCATGTCCTAAACTACTTATGTTCGTTATATTGTGAGAATTCACGCATCCCCCTTTTTTTGGTTTTTATGTTTTGGGGTGGAAAAGCATGTCCGAAAAAAACTATTTATTGTTCGTTGTATTTAAATTGATTTGTATCAAACTTGATTGCTATATTTTGCTATATCGCTCTATGTATGTCTGTGCAACACGAAACATGAGAACTTATCGTCTTAAGTTCCTTCCCTTGCACTTTTCTCCAACCATTAACTCTTTGAGCCAATGGTCATTATGGATAGCGCTATTAGGAATTGACAACTCCTCACTTGCCCAATTGCTGGAGTGCATGATACCATATAATCTATGAAACGATAAGCATAGATCTTGACGGGGCATTAGCCATAGGCTTTGTTGGGAACTCATTGTTTGCTCATACACATACAAACTTGTTATTTATTATGGCAATAAACTTGTTTATTAATTATAGCAATGAACTTAGTTTCTCATTACAATAACGAACTTTGTTTATGCAAACTTAATACTCATTTTTGCAATATATTTATATTTATGGAAACTTTTATCAAAACTTTTATTTGATTCTTGAAACCAATATTATTTTTAATCTGTGAGTACTCACCGACTAGTTTTATAGTTGACGCTCGTTTTACATGCTTTTTCAAGAATCATCGAGTAAGTGGCACTTATGGACACTTCACTGTTAGGAGCATTCGCATGTGTTGTATTCCAATTTTCATTGTAATTTCTTTTATAAGTTGTTCAAACCCATGTTAAATTTGTAATGATTTTAATACTATGGTTGGTGTTGTCTTTTAACTTTTGCTATGAAACCCTTTTTACTGCCACGCCTCTTATTTCCGCTTTAGTGGGATGTGATAGAAAATGGTATCAGAGTCGAAGGTTATAGAGAATACCGATTTTCCTTTGGAGAACCACAATTATAGCCAAAAAGTTTCTAAACGTTTTTTATTAAATACTGAACATACTACTGGTATAACTAATTCGAGTACACATTATTGGTCTTTAATTATGTATAGCATGGCCAACTATGCCTAATTAAGGAAAATTAATGCGAGGCCGGAAACGGTTATAGTAGAATTATGTTCAAAACAATTTTCAACTTTAACTTTTGAAAAATAAAATTTTTCGGTGTGCGTACGGGCATTGAATTTTATAGGCATTCATCTAGATAAACTTAGAAACTAAGTGCACTTTTATAACAATGCCTTTATTTAGAAATATTTTTATCCCTTATCAAGTGCTAGGTTAACCACTTAGGTTATATCGCTAGCCCCTCTAGGAGCAATTCAATTAGTACTGAGAATGAGTATTCCACGGTAGCTTTTGACTTTAGATGTAAGGTTAGTAGCTAGATATACACAAGTAATAATCTTAAGTCGAAACCTATTCCAATTATTCCTCAACACCTCTTCATCGTCTTTGTACTAGAGTTACAACTAGGAAAGCGTTCCGATACCGACATAGATGAAAACTGGAGCATCGCGTAAGGAGGTAGATGAGTCATTACTAAGTAATCATTTGGATACCATTGGTGGGCATACTGAATTCGAATCACAAGGAGACATGGAGGTTTAATCCATACGTGAGACCTTATTACTATGCTATGATTTAGCTCTAGGTTGTTTGCCACCTTGAGCTTAAAACTTAACATAAGATGTCCCTTTGAGCTCTATAAAAGGTCGTAAACTACATTGACACCATAAAACGTTTTTCAAACAATTTTTCTTGTCCTTTATCTTGGGGAAAAAGACATCGGTACTCGTTTTATACTCGCCTTGTACTAGCCTTAGTATTTAGATACGATTAGCTACACTAACATACATATTCTTTACTTCTTAATCTTCCATCGAAAGTTATTTCGCTTCATCGGTTTTATTTATAATCGAAAAAATGCTTTATAACCACTTCATACAACTTAATAGACCTTTCTTGACAATTTATGCCATATTCTCGATAAAAATCTTTTGACAACTTGCTTTAACGTAACACTTTTATTCAAAACTCAATTTAACCAATATTGGTTTTTAACATTGCTATTTCAATTTCATTTCAAATCCATTTCAATGGATAGATGTGCTTTTAAGGGCATATAAACCATTTTAAACATTGCTTACCATTTTGGCACGTTTTCGAAAAACTTAGAAACATTTTCTCTTATAAAAGTGCTTAAACTCTATGCTATAAAACTTAAACGTATGACATTGAAGTTCATAATATGTGTAAAAGCTTCATCGGATCTTCAAACCAAATTTGTTTTGACTCTTTTGACCACTTTCTCATTTAGGCATAGTACTTTACTAAATGTGTTTTCTTGAAACCCAACATGATATTTTTACAACTTTCTACTCTAAAGATGTTTACAAGACATCATTAATGCCTACATTTCAAAACACACCTTATTTGTATATTTTATTAAAAATTAGTTTTATAAGCTATAAAGTTTCTAAAACTTACAACATTTGAAAACTTAGTGTTCACTTTTAAATTTCCAGTGATGCACTTTCAACAAAGTGTAAATATTGTTTTAAATATACCGAGTTTTACCTTATCCGTTTTAACCATTGTTGTACTCAATCCTAAAAGGGTCAAGAGTGCCAGATTTTCAATTACCAGTTGTAGTGCTTCTTCTTTTTCACCAATGGAGTTTAACTTAATAGATAACTCGTGAATTTCTATCAAACTTTAACAAACACTTTTAAACTTCTACATTTCTATGTAACCATCAACATACATCAAGGGTTGAAGTTGAAATATATCTCAACCTAAGGTTTAGATCTACTTACATATATTATCCTTAAAAATTTTAACTACAACAATCACTGTTGCCGCTACCTTCCTTGTCTTTCCCCCGAACTTGAATTCTCGCTCTCCTTCTGATTTTAAATATCGCACCCCCATAATAATAACATAATACATTGTCTAACTTTGTTTCTGTCTATTTTTCTTTTCCTGGTATCATGTTCGTATACATAAGACTAGAAGTATACCCTTTCGTTTTGAGTGATTAATATGTGTATAGTCATGAGACATACCTTTGATTTAGTCAACCTTGATATATTCAATTATGTCTTTTATCATATGCATCTTGATATATTCAATTACGAATTTTATCATATACATCCCGTAAACAAAGGTTAGTTATACTAGTATGAGCTCGTATAGCCATGCTAATGTGACTGATGACCTCTGCGATGTTTCTTCAGGCGTCGTATGTTACAAAATTTGTCACCCCAGGCGTGCCTGCCTAACTATAGCTAAAAGTTCAGGTGTGGGATTGTCGATCCAAAATATATCTATTCACGAATTTCACGCTCTCCCTCCAGGAGACTCTGGCTATACTAAATGTAGAGGATTTGCTAGTACCTCGAAGGGTATAATGAAAAGATGTCTCACAATCCTGTATTAACTAGTTTACGTGTTGTTCTGTTGTTCTCGTGTTCGAAATCGTTTGTATACGGTGTAGAGTATAAACAATTATACGCAAAATAATTATTTAGTAAGATAGTCTTGTTATCTAGATGTAATAATGGATAAACTAAATCTGTCATAGTTTATATGTTTGACTTTGTACGTAGTTTGAATCTATAAAACCGGTAATGAAATCCCTAAACTATACCTATTAAGTTTGACCGCTTTGTTATGTTCATGTACTGTTCTGAAAACTATGCAATTTTGTTTAGAAAATGTCCCTTATGCTTCGCATATTACAAAAGCGATAAAGTATATAAATGTTTGATGTAAAACTGTTGTAATTGCATCAGTTTTTAAGTTGTAAAAACCTTTATGTTTGGCTTGTATCCCGCCTAAAAACATTCAAAAACTATAAAAAGCGTAGGGGTATGAACTCACAGTTGGTTGGATGCAAAGGATTGAACTGGACGATTCTTGAGTTGATATACGCTGCACTTACGGAATCCTAATATCACATAAATACATATATATATTTAAATTAGCGATTTTATTAGATAAAGTGTTAGATAAACACTTGGTTTTGGTTAAGGAATGTTACCGGAACTTGGTTGAATCGAGATAAACAGGATTTTCCCGAAGAAGGACCTGTTTACGGTCGTATATGGAGTTTATGGCCATGAATAGAGTTTACGTCCGAGAACCGGGTTTACGACCGTGAACAGGGTCTACGACTTTTAAAGATCTGGGAGATTACGACTGTAACCTCAAGAACACGAATGCTAGTTTTCGACTAAATAGTGTTCCAAAGGCTCCCAAATGGCCCCAAATGACGATTTCCGTCATTTTTCGGGTGAAAGGAGGGCTTTATGGAGTTTACGGTCAAGAGGTTTAGAGAGAAAAAGTGGGTGTTTACGGCCAAGAAGGTTCAAATGAGGGTGGGTGTCCAGTATTTATAGGCCAGTGGTATGGTCGGTGGTGGGGTCAACCTGGTACCTGACCATAAACAGGTTTATGGCTATACACGAGTTTACGGCCGTAAACTCGTCTTGGTCATGAACTTGTCGTTTTTTTAGGAGTTGAAGGTTTTTCGTGCAATTTTTGGCTTTCCGACTCGTATGTAATTAGAACAACAACCTTAGTTAATTTACTTAACCCAATAAGTTGACGGAAAAATTAATATCAATTAAATTTTATTAACAGAGGTGGGTTAAAAATAACGGAAGAAATTTCGGGTTGTCACAAAACCGTAGAGGAATATTAGATAGATATTCGAATATCTGTTTTAAATTTTATTTGATTTGTAAAAAATAAACTTTATTAGAATTTTACACGTTACAGTTCTCCTTTGTGTTTAATGAGATTTCTATGATTCTATTGAATCCATTTAGAAAAATATTAAGGAAAAAGTAGATTCCTACCCAACCAAAATGATATAAATATGAGAAGATAACATTCAAATTTTGTTGATTCGATGAACCGTAGCTGGGGATGAAAATGTAGGTACAAGTAATTTAACCAATATTTTGTACAAAATGTTGAAATGTAGGTACGAGTAATTTAACCATCTAAAAGACATCTTGACTAAAAGAAATAAAACATGGTAATGTAACTTACTAGGTTCCCGAATTTTATTTCTTGTTTCTAAAACTGAGTTTGTAAGTAAAAACAAGATGACGAAGTGTTCATAAGAAAGCACTACGAAGGATTCGCCAAAATGCGTGAAAAAAGTAGAAAAATAGGGAACCACTTTTGTAATTTATTGCAATTGGAAAACAGTAAACAAGACAATATGCACATTTTATGTGAGTATTAACGATAGAACTTAAGAGAGTTAGAGGGTGATGCATCTTCTAACAAAGGACATAAGTAAGGTCCTAATGGTTAACAAAGTTACACTTGAAGTGCAACTATTACTATTTCTTTAATTTACACTATAATCAATAAATGTAATGTCTAAATGTAAAACTATATAGATCTATAGAATACAACTTCATCATCTTTCAACAAAATTTTATATTTAGACATTATCAAAGTAAATTCTTCAAATATCATTGATCACTAAAAATATATATATTAAATAAAATTACTATATATGTTTAAACACATAATTTATGGTTTCATAAGACATAATTTACAGTCAATTCTGAGTTAAATGAATCTCACCCTTTTATAACAATTGAAGTGAATGGTAATTTAATGTAGTATTAAGAAATTTATAATTTAATTGTCATTATAGATTATGTTTGTAATATATAATAAATTTAAAAGTTTCTTATTGCAATTGGGAGTTTTTTTTCCATTAATTACATTCATTATTAGATTATTGTTTTGTAGTTGTAATATTAGAAATCAGAGAGAGACAGAGAGAGAGAGAGAGAGAGAGAAAGAGAGAGAGAGAGAGAGAGAGAGAGAGAGAGAGAGAGAAAGAGAGAGAGAGAGAGAGATAGAGAGAGAGAGAGAGAGAATAATGATCACTAGGTCTATTTAAATGAACACTATCAATCCCCAAACCAAAACATTTTTAAATCCTGCACTGAATTGAGTCTTTGTAATTGCACGTTAGCATGGCCAAGTTCGCATCTGTATTCTTAGCGCTCATTGTTGTAATCTCAGGTTTGTGTACTCAGCTCTGCAGATGCTTAGCTTCCCAAATGTTAATTTAGATTTAATATACACGAAGTTTTTATGTAACAAGGAAGATGACATTTGATAATATTTTGTCAATTGATTGCAAAAATATTCAATCTCTTACCGGAGAAATTGTTATAGAGGGACTTTTATTTATTATTTACTCAACATAGCTATATATGTAATATCTAATATTGTATGTCTCCTATTATTATTTAACTTGTTTATTTTATTCTGTATTTTCATTTTTCAGTTGGAGCTTCCACTATCAACGGACAACATAGATGTATAGAGGTGATTGATCCAAATGCTTGTACTCTTGGTGATTGTCGTGAGCAATGTTATCAAAAACACAAGGGCAATGGAATTTACGAGCTTTCAAGTGATATGAGCCATTATGGTTGCGTTTGTATTTTTGACTGCTAACAAAATGTTAAGAAAATAATGTTACTTCTTCGGTGTTGAATACCCCAATGGTTTATTGCTCTATACCATAATTCAATATCTATTAAATAACACTTACAAAGTTATGGATCCTTCTAAATATAATCGATGAATTCAATTCAGATTATTGTATATCGAATTTGCTGAGTTAGTGAAAAAACCTTCCAATTAAATTTCAGCAAGCAGTTTTATTTATTTCAAAGCACTTCTTTATCGAAGGACTAATCATATAAAAACGATTATATATTTTCAGTAGATAGTTTTTGTCACACCCCGAAACCGACAGCGGAAACGTTCTGGGGCGGAGGATGTCATGGGTAGTATCACAACCATTGTACATAGTAATCATAGTAAACACAACCATTACATTACATAATAATATTTACATTTGTTTACAAGCATTGAAAACATAGTTTATATACATTAACGTATAATCAAAAGTAAAGACGAGATTCCTATATGCTCCGTCTTCTCCAAAAGTGATCAAAGTACCTGTCTAACGTTGACTTGAGAATACAAGCAGTTTTAAAAATATCAGCATAAAGCTGGTGAGTTCATAAGCATGTTTTTGTATTGAAAACTAGTTACTGAGTTTGTATCAATGTTCTCTTTCATTTATAAGTAAATATCATTTGTATCGAAAATCGTTGTTACCAAGTTTTGAAATATGTATGCATGCTTACCAAGAAAATCCAATATTTTCTAACATGTTTGTTGTTTTCTATATGAAAAATACGTTCTGTTTGAAAACCCTGGCTACCACCAGTATAAAATGTATGATCGCTCGGAAACCCTTTATGTAATGTATGATCATTCGGAAATCCCTGATTACCACCAGTATGTATAGTAGTTTTATTACTTAGAATAAAACCATAGAAGAAAGAAATCCCGTAAACAAAGATTAGTTTATACTCATTGTGAGTCGTATATCCATACTAATCTGACTGATGACCTCCTTGACGTTTCTTCAGGCGTCGCACGATTACCAAAATTTGTCACCCCAGGCGTGCCTGCCTAACTGTAGCTAGCAGTTCAGGTGTGGGATTGTCGGTCCGAATAGATCTATTCACAAATTTCACGCTCTCCCTCCAGGAGACTCTGGTTATATTACCTGTGAGGATTTATTGGTACCCCGAGGGGTATGACGAAGATAGGTCTCACAAATCTTGTATTAACTAGTTTACGTTTGGTTCGGTCGTTCTCGAGTTCAAAATTGTTGAAATGATGCAGAGTATAAATAATTATACATAAAATAATTATTTAGCAAGATACTCTAGGTTAGCAATGGATAAACTAAATCTAACATAGTTTATATCTTTGACTTTTCATGAAATTCGAATCTGTAAAACAAGTAATGAAATCCCAAATTATTCCCATAATAATTTGAATGGTTTGATAAGTTCCCACGCTATTTTGAAAACTATGTAATTATATTTAGAAAGCATCCCTTGTGCTCCGCATATTACAAAAGGGATAAAGGTATCTTAAGGTTTGATAGAAAATCGTTATAATTACATCAGCTTTTAAAATTACGAAATCCTTTATGATTTGCTTGTATTCCACCCCCCCTGAAAACATGAAAAACTCGGAAAAGTGTAGGGGTATGAACTTACCTGCAGTGAATGGATGGAAGTGTCGGGTAGGAATGTTAGGTGTTAAGTGAGGACTTGAACACACGCGAGGATCCTATGTAACATGAAGTGATACATAATTGTATCTAATTAGTTATTTAATCACTAAGTAAGTAAATATACTCTAATGCGTGAGAACACTTTACTTCAATTGTTAGGAATGATACGGGTTGCATCTAAGGAGTGTATGGCCTTGTTATGGAGTTTACTCTTCAAGTGGTGGCCTTAGGAGTGTTTACGGTTCTGGGACCATTTCCCCCATGAGTTTACGGTCGTAAACTCATGGGAATGGTGCATTTGTGTGTTCCAAGGTCTCATGATTCACAAGGAAGGGCCCTAAGGTTGAATCAAAGGCTATGGAAGTGATTGGGGCTTGAAATGGACCCTTTATGGAGTTTACGATTTTTGAATCCGTCTTTGGGGAGTTTACGGTCGTAAACACATGAGTTTATGGTCGTAAACTCATGTTTGTCCATTTCTTAAGTGCTTTGGTGGTTCTAGGTTAAGCATGTAAGGTTCTAGTCACATATACTAGTCATATAAGGTGTTAAAGGCATCAAAACACCCTTTGGAAGGTGTTTATGGTTTTAGGATATTCCCCAACCATAAACTCATGTTTACTCCTCTATTTTCATGTTTTGGGGTTCCAAGATCACTCATGCAAGTTTCTAGGTCATTAGCCAAGCATTAGAAGGGTTTTGGGGCATCAAAACCCCCTTTTAGGGTGTTTACGGTTTTGGGATGTTCCCAAACCGTAAACTCGTGTTCTTGGGGGTTTTGAGGGTTTAAAGCACGAATTTGCAAGTATGCTAAGCTAAACAACAAGCTAGGAAAGTTTAATTATTGTTATGAAGCTTGAAAGGGGCAATTCTTGATCAAAATCCAACTTTTGTAGAGAGAGAGTAGAGAGAGAGAGCTCTAGGGTGTGAAAAAGGTTTGAATGAAGGCCACTCAATCCCTTATATAGGGTTGAGTTTACGGCCAGGGTGGGGTCGACCCAACACTAACCGCAAACGGGGTATTTTGCGTGATTTATCGTTTTCCGTCACATATGAAATTATGACAATAACCCAATTGATTTTACTTAACTTAAAAGTTAACGGAAAACTTAATAATAAAAATAAATTTTATTAACGGAGGTGTTTTACATTGATGGAATAAATTCAGGTTGTCACAGTTTTATATGTTAACCACTATTTTTTTACCAATTCAATAATACATGTTTGACACATTTTTTCAAGACTGTCATTATTTTGTAACTTTGTAATATATCAAGTATAGCGGTTATTCTTGTATCATTTTTTTACATGCAAAATTATGTGGTTTTTTAAATATCAAAACTAATATGATCGTGGGAAATTTTAAAAGGTTATTTTTCATTTAAAAACCCCTTGATTAAATCTCGAAAATGTGTAATGATGATTGCATTAATTCATAAATAACCCATAACTAAAATCCTCATATCATCTTTCTCAACCGTTGGGGATGTGCCACTCTCAATACATAAATTGTGTATAGGGTTACTGTAAACTTCTCAACAATGGAGGTAACTGACTCCTTATCTTCGTTTAAATCTATATATAAAAGACCAAATTGTTACCCCAAAATGTTTCGCAAATATTATTCTTCCATGGCTCCATGGCATTTTTCTAAGGAGATGATAGGGTGAGGAGTAGGAGATTCGGCGATGATGGTGGTCTCAAGTAAAAATTCATGGTAGGAGAGGATAAAAGGTCACCATTGAAGGGAAAATGTTAAGCACCAAAACAACCTTTGATATATAATTTTAAAAAACTATGAACTTAACTCACTAGTTAGCCAACTGGAGTTATACTACCACTTTTCCAAAGATTATCAACATATATTGATTTAGTCGATCATAGGTTAGACTAACCCTCATGTTTCTCACAAATCAAGGGCCTCGAGTAATGGTTTATACTCCAAATTCCAATGCTTCAATTCAATTTGAAGTAAAATTCAACTATTTGGCACTTTTAGCTCTTTTTTTCTTCTATTCTTGACATATTTTTTACTATTTTCACATTTCTCACACATACTTCCTTTCTAGTTAATCACGCGTTTTGACGTGAGTACCAAGATGCCAGACACAAAGTATCCACATTTACTTGACAGGTTAACTATCAATGTGTCTGAAGGCGTATCATCAATTATGTCACCATTTCATTCGAGTACCAAGATTGGGTATACTGATGCAATGCAAAAAAACAACACAAAGATAACCAAGAATGAACCTTGTTGATTCTAAAAGAATAGCCAGGACAATCTCTTCAAAACCACGTTGATTCTACGAATACCGTGGGATTGGCTTCAAAATCTCGGTTAACACACAGAATTTGGGAGAAAATCGAAAGTTCATAAAATTGATGATCGACCATCCAAATTACATCAAAAATAGTTAAATAAGAAGCAGAAATTAAAATGAAACCCTAAAACTCCATGGGCCAAATACAAACCCAAAAACAAAACCCAAAAATTAAGGAAAAATAAAAAAAATTGTACGTAACTCCATTTAGAAAGCGATTTCTGGACTAAAAAATGGGGACTTATCTAGACGTGCTCCTTGCTCCAAGCTTCGATTTGACTGGTCGTCGGCCCGAAACGGAGATTCGTAGCCAAAGTTATGGCCATTTCCGTGAAGCCCCTTTAGTCACACGATCGTGGGCCTCTAGGAACGCAAGGGCCCGATCCTCCACACTAGGGCCCGTATCATCCCCTCCTGGGTAGACAAAATTTGACCTCAAATGTGCACCATGGTCAACATCAGAAGAATCCCCATAATAAGGAAGCAAAATGCCTTACATTAAAAACATCAGAACAACAAATGTGGCTTGGCAACTGTAGACGGTAAGCATTGGAATTAATCTTCTTCACAATATCCACCGTTCCAATCTTCTTAGCTGATAGCTTGTTGTACTCACCAACCGAAAAATGATCTTTAGTCAAAACAGCCCAAACAAAGTCACCTACTTCAAAATCAACTTTTCTGCATTTTTTATCTGCATCTTGCTTGTACTTGGAGTTAGCTCGGACCAAGTTGTCATGAACACCCTTATGAACATCATGCAGTCCTTCAACAAAATCCTGCACTTTCTTTGGAACAACCCTAGAAACAGGCAGTGACGTCAAATCAAGTGGTCCCGTGGCTGAACAGAATAGACCACCTGGAATGGACTATATCCAGTACTTCGGTTGATAGCATGATTATGAGCAAACTCAGCTTGATAAAGCTTTTGATCCCATGTCTTCACATGATCACCCACTAAACACCGCAAAATATTACCAAGGGATCGATTGATAACCTCTGTTTGGCCATCCATTTGAGGATGATATGCACTACAAAAATTGAGCTGAGTGTTCACCATTTTCCATAGGCTGCGCCAAAAATGACTAAAAAACCTAGTGTCTCGATTTGAAACAATAGAAGACGGCAACCCATGCAAACGGTAGACGTCTCGAAAGAATAAAAGGGCCACATTAACTGCACCTGTTGTCTTTTTGCAAGGAATAAAGTGCACCATCTTAGAAAAACGATCAACAACCACAAATATTGAGTCATTTTTCCGTTGATTACGTGGTAAACCCAACACAAAATCCATGCTAATGTCTACCCAAGGTTGTGATGGAACAGGCAAAGGCATATAGAGTCCAGCATTGGTAGATGTGCCCTTTGACACCTGACAGATTCGACACCGTTTAACATATCTATCCACCCCCTTGCGCATTGTAGGCCAAAAATAAGATGATTGTACTAACTGTAAAGTACGATCTCGGCCGACATGCCCTTCATCATGCAGCTCCCTAATGATTTGAAGGCAGAGACTAGAATCAGGGATGCACAATTGTTTGCCTTTGAAAAGAAAACCTTCATGTAGTAGAAAATCAGACATTTGTCCAGATTGTATACCCTGCAGAACAACAGAAAAATAAGGATCAATCGTTAGCTGTTCCATGAGGACATCCATCCCCGACACACCAACCCTCATGGAAACTAGCAAATTACTCCTCTGATTCAATGCATCAGCCACCCGATTTGACATCCCAACCTTATGTTTCACCACGAAAGTGATTTTTTCCAAGAACAACATCCACCTCCCATGTTTGTGTGACACCTTATCTTGACTGCGAATATGTCTTAATGAATCATGATCTGTGAACAAAACAAATTCCTTATGAAATAGATAATGGCGCCAATGCTTTACAGCTTGGACCACTGCATAAAACTCAAGATCATAAGTGCTATAACGCAACTTTGGCCCCATTAACTTCTCACCAAAATAGGCAACCCATCATCCTCCTTGACTTAGAACTGCTCCAATACCAACCTTGGAAGCATTCGTGTGTAATTCAAACACTTGAGAAAAGTTTGGCATTACAAGAATCGGTGATGTAGTAAGCTTCTCTTTTACTAATTGGAAAGATGATTCTGCTGCTTCAGTCCAAGTAAGGGTCTTCTCTTTCATACAATCAGTCACCGGTGCCATAATAGAACTAAAGTTTGGAATAAACCTCCTATAGAATGAAGCAAGGCCATGAAAGCTTCAAACCTCAGTGATGGTAATTGGACTTGGCCATATTCTGACAGCTGCTACTTTAGACTCGTCCACCTGTATTCCTTCCCCATAAACAACGTACCCCAAGAATAAGACTTTAGGAACCATAAACACACATTTCTTCATAGCTACATACAAACTATCTCGTCGAAGTACGGTAAAAACCTGCCTCACATGGTTGATATGCTCACCAAAAGTAGCACTGTAAATAAGTATGTCATCAAAATAAACAACTACAAATTTACCAATAAAGGGCCTGAACAACTGGTTCATCACACGCATAAAAGTACTAGGAGCGTTTGATAAACCGAAAGGCATCACCAACCACTCATACAATCCTTCACGAGTCTTGAAGGCAGTCTTCCACTCATCCCTAGGCCTAAGTCGAATCTGATAGTACCCGCTCTTCAAGTCCAGTTTCGTAAAGATAGAGGCACCGCTAATTTGGTCAAGTAGGTCATCAAGTCGAGGAATTGGAATTATGTACCTCACCGTGATCTTATTGAAGGCGCGATTATTAACACACATACACCAAGTACCATCCTTTTTAGGAGTCAACAAAGCAGGAACAACACACGGGCTCATGCTCTCCCGAACATGACCTTTTGAAATAAAGTCCTCCACCTGTTGTCGCAACTCCTCGTGCTCTCCGGGACCCATTCTGTAATGTGGCCTATTAGGCAACTGAGCTATTGGTTGTAAATCAATATGATGTTGGATGTCACGTAAAGGTGGAAAACCATCAGGTAATTTATTAGGGAAAACATCAGGGAATTCCTTGAGCAGAGGAACCATAGCCTCAGGAATTTCAACCTCCTTAGCGACTTCCTTCCCGAGCAATACAAAAATTTCACCTTCCGCCTCCAACTCATCTTCAAAATGATTAAGGGTCAGTAGAGTACCCGTAGGTATCGTAATTGGCTCCTTTGGATTACTGGGAACCAATGTTATCTTCACACCACCAAACAAGAAACTGTAAGTATTAGTCCGCCCGTTATGATCTATGTTATGATCATACTCCCAAGGACTGCCCAACAATAAATGACAAGCATCCATAGCAACCACATCACACCACACATCATCTTTATACGTGGTACCAACAGAAAATTGAACAAGGTCTCATTTAGATATAGTGACCTCGCCACCCTTCTTAAGCCACTGTAGCTTGTAAGGCTTAGGGCGATTTTCTGTTTTCAAAGCTAAATTTTGAACTGCTTCTTCAGATATAAGGTTATCACAACTTCCTGAATCAATAACAAAAGTACAAACCTTTCCCAAAATAGTACATGTCGACTGAAAGATGTTGTATTTGAGCCAATCATCACCAACAACTTTTGGTGTAAAACAAGACCGCTTTACCACCAAATTTACCCCCACATCTCCAGTTATAACTTCCTCTTTGCATTGATGCTCTTCGTCATACACAGGGGGATCTTCGTAATTTTCACCGGCATCATCATTTTGCAAATCATCTTGCTCAGCAAACAAATGACGTTTTCCGACCTTCTTGCACTCTGATTTTCGCTGACATATCTCCCCACAACTAAAACACTTCAAGCTGCTACTAACAGTTGTCCTAGGATTTTTTCCAACACTGTCAGATGTCTGTCTTTGTTGATTAGGCACAACACGGGGTACCGTACCACCCATCTCGGAACTTCCTACAATATTGGCAATTGAAGACGAACCGCCCACCCGACAACTTTGTTTCTCAAAATCCAATGCTCGTTGGTGCGCTTCAAAAATAGATATCGGGTCAAACATATTTACAGAGTCCATGATTTGGACCCGTAGACCCCCAATATATCGAGCAACGAGTTGTTCCTCTATCTCCTGGATATTGTTTCGGGCAATCAATTGGTAGAACTCAGTTGTGTAATCGTCAACTGATTTGGCACCCTGCTTTAGATTTTGCAACCGTTGGTACACCAACCTTTGAAAATTATGGGGTAGGAAGTTGGATCGTAAACACTTCTTCATATTCCTCCAATTCACGACCTTTGACTTTCCGAGCCTGTCTCGTGTCAGTTTCAGTTGTTGCCACCATGCTGATTCCTTACCACGTAGCCTGGTAGCAATCAATGACACTCTTTTGTTTTCAGGGAATTCTTTGAACTCAAAAACTTCCTCAACAGTAGCCAACCAGTCGATGAACCCCTCCAGATTCAAATTGACCCCATCGAATGCTGGGATATCAATTCTCATTTCAGCCTCCCAAAGCCTATTTTCACCTCTATGATCACGCCTTGGCCGCCTTTCTAGATCGTCTTCAAAATATAAACCGTCACTGTCGTCGAACGGGTTCCCAAATTCACCATCTTCCACTTGAGAATGAGCTAGAGACCTTTGCCCTCCTCGATTCATCAGTTCGACCATCCTACCAGTCAGTTGGTCAACCATTTGATCCATCCTCTCCTCTATTCGTACCATAATACGTTCTTCTAGTTCTTGCTCATGAACATTAGCGGGCGTCCTGTTTCTCCTCGGAGGCATTTTGAACCAGGAATTCCGCTCTAATACCAACTGATGCGGCGCAAAAAAACAACACAAAGATAACCAAGAATGAACCTATTGATTTTAAAAGAAAAGCTAGGAAAATCTCTTCAAAACCACGTTGATTCTACGAATACCGTGGGATTGGCTTCAAAATCTGGGTTAACACACAGAATTTGGGAGAAAAACGAAAGTTCATAAAATTAATGATTGACCATCCAAATTACATCAAAAACAGTTAAATAAGAAGCAGAAATTAAAATGAAACCCTAAAAGTCCATGGGCCAAATACAAACCCAAAAATTAAGGAAAAATAACAAAATTGTTCATAACTCCATTTAGAAAGCAATTTCTGGAATAAAAAATGGCTAAGTCCCCTTTAGAAACATATCTAGACGTGCTCCTTGCTCTAAGCTTTGATTTTTCTGGTCATAGGGCCAAAATGGAGATTCGTAGCCCAAGTTATGGCCATTTCTGTGAAGCCCCTTTAGTCACACGATCGTGGGCCTCTAGGAACGCAAGGGCCCGATCCTCCACACTAGGGCCCGCATCATATACACTGTAAGCCTGATTCATTAGTAAATAATATATATAGGATTATAGTTTCTAAAAAGGTATCTAAGGAAAATATATCAATTGAATTAAATACTTTCCCTCTAAGCCCAAAATGTGTAGTCAACAAGTCTAAATGCAACCTTGTCACTACTCTGACCGATACATCATGCAAGCTCAACACTAATATTTGACAACGTCTATGAGATGATATCCTCTTATCATGTGCTCATTGGGGCTCTTCAATATCTCATTTTGATGAAACTAGGCATCGTGTATGTCATTCAACACGTCTATTTATTTATACATGTATCAGAAGAACCTCGTTTCAACTTCTTCCAACATATTTTAAGCTATCCAAATTGTACATTTGACCAAGGTCTATGCATCTTTGTGTCAATGTATCTTCATGTCAGAAGTTAGCTAAGAAATCCTTTCCTCAAACTACATGTACCTGTACACAATCTATGATAGTTTATTTTCATAGTATTTATGTTCTATATTTCTCATATAATCTTAAACACCGACATACATAATAAATTGAAACTGACATATACGTAGTTTTAGAACTTGTTTAGATTGGTAGAGTTAGTGATGTTTTTGTTCCAACAAATCATCAATATGTAGATACATTAACTAAAGGTCTACCAACACTAGTCTTTCAACGTTTGAATTCAAGTTTGTGCGTTCGTTCTGCTCTCATTGAAACCGTAGAGGAATATTAGATAGATATTTGGATATATGTTATAAAATTTATTTGATTTGTAAAAAATAAACTTTATTAGGATTGTACACGTTATACTTCTCCTTTGTGTTTAATGAGATTTATATGAATATCTTGAATCCCTTCAGAAAAATATTAAGGAAAAAGTAGTTGCCTACCCAACTGAAATGATATAAATACAAGAAGATAACATTCAAATTTGGTTGATTCGATGAACCATAGCTGGAATGAAATTGTAGGTACAAGTAATTTAACCAATATTTTGTACAACATGTTGAAATATAGGTATCTGGAGTAAAAGAAATAAAACATGAAAATGTAACTTACTATGTTACCGAGTTTTATTTCTTTTCTCTAAAACTAAGTTTGCAAGTAAAATCAAGACAACGAATTGTTCATAAGAAAGGACTACAAAGGATTCACCAGAATGCAAGAAAAAAGAAGAAAAATAGGGTTCCATTTTTTGTAATTTATTTCAATTGGAAAACCGTAAAGAAGACAATATGGCCATTTTATGTGAGTATTAACGATAGAACTTAAGAGAGTTATAAAGTGCGACATCTTCTAACAAAGGACAAAAGTAAGGTCCTAATGGTTAAAAAAATTAGACTTGAAGTGCAACTTTAACAATTTCTTTAATTTACTCTGTAATCAATAAATGTAAACTCTAAATGTAAAACTATATAGATCTATAGAATACAACTTCATCATCTTTCAGCAACATTTCATACATAGACATTATCAAGGTAAACTCTTCAAATATCATTGATCACAAAAAATATATATTAGCTAAAACTAGTATATATGTTTAAACACATAATTTATGGTTTCATAAAACATAGTTTACAGTCAATTCTGATTTTAATGAATCACGCCATTTTATTACATTTGAAGTGAATGATAATTTAATATAGCATTAAGGAAATTTATAATTTAACTGTCATTATAGATTATGTGTGTAATATCCAATAAACTTAAAAGCTTATTATTACATTTGGGAGTTTTTTTTCCATTAATTGCATTCATTAGTAGATTGTAGTTTTGTAGTCGTAATATTATAAATCAAAGAGAGAGAGAGAGAGAGAGAGAGAGAGAGAGAGAGAGAGAGATAAATGATCACTAGGTCTATTTAAATGAACACTATCAATCCCGAAACCAAAACATTTTGAAATCCCGCATTGAATTGAGTCTCTGTAATTGCACATTAACATGGCCAAGTTCACATTTGTCTTCTTAGTGCTCATTGTTGTAATCATTTGTGAGCTCTAAAAGTGTGCTTTTGTGACCTTTAGTGTTCATTCCAAAGAGAAGAGTTGGCCAAGCAAGCTTGGATAAAGAGGGAGCTTCAAGATCTTGCATCACAATCATCTTTCAGAGCTCTTGGAGGTAAAAAGATTGCACCTTTCCTCTTTGCTATTTACATCTAGCTAGGGTGTTTTTAGTTGGTCCTTTTGATGGATTTTGAGCCTCATTTGTTGGCTAGATCATCCCATTCGATAATAAGGTCAGATCTAAGGTCCTTAAGCCATTTAAGAGCATAAAAATGGGAGCTTGGTGGAGGTCTTAACCTTGTGCATGAATTGTAGACTTGGGAAAGGTCTTAATGATGACTTTGGAGGTTTAATGGTCATGCAAAGGCATAAAATTAGCAACTTTATGCCCTAGGAGGTGTTAATGGACTCAGATCTAGATTTTGGGTGTAAAAGAATGGAATAATAAACACTTAATAGGGAAAGAGCTTGACTAAGACTTACGCCGGACGTACTCTGAGTATGGTACGCATAACCTTTGAAAACATGGTACGTTGTGCGTACCTGAAGTGTACGCTAGGCGTACACGGAACAGTTTGGGCCGATCTTGTTTTCGGCTGTCGAACTTTTGGGCCTCTTTTGGGCTATTGGGACTGATTGGATTCTATGAGTTAAAGGCCTTTTATCAGTTGGACCATAGACTTATTGGGTGGGCCTTTTTGGGAAAAGGGGGTCCCATTAAGGATATTGGACTTAGATCTTGGGCCCATTTACAATGCAAGGGTGATTGGGCCTTTGGGGGTAGGGTTTAAAGGTTAGTCTCTCCCTTGGGATAATTTATGGACCAATCATCTGTTGGATGGTCCATTTGGGTTGCATGGCATCATGCATTTGGATATTGGACTTAGATCTTGACCCATCATCTGTTGGGTGGGCCTTTTTGGGCAAAGGGGGTCCCATTAAGGATATTGGACTTAGATCTTGACCCGACCCGGCATGGTCCATTTGGGTTGCATGGCATCATGCATTTGGATAGACTATAATGAGAGAAATAACACTTAAGGTTTGTTAATATATTATAAGTTCTAATATATTAATAAGATTATTTAATTAGTATTGATCAAGAATTAATCTAGGATTAATTAAGTGATCAAAAGAAGACTAATTAAATATGTGGGTTGATTGTG
This sequence comes from Lactuca saligna, assembly GCF_052625555.1. Taxonomy (NCBI): domain Eukaryota; kingdom Viridiplantae; phylum Streptophyta; class Magnoliopsida; order Asterales; family Asteraceae; genus Lactuca; species Lactuca saligna. The sequence continues at coordinate 64,038,695 of NC_136425.1, forward strand.
TAAATCATCCATACTTGTATAGTGGGCTATTGCTTCAAGGATTGTCTAGTTGGGCTAAAACCCATAAGATGCTCCATGGTATTTTTGAACCCATGGATCCAAGGAAATCGAAAGCCATGAAAATTAGGGTTCACCCTAATTGTCACGAACTATTTAAGCATCTTATTGTTGACAAAATCAGGACTAGAGAATATGTGAAAGGGCTAGCCAATTTTTATGAAGTGTGGATTTCTCTCTAATCTATTCCAAGTGTATTTGGTGTTGTGTGAACCATTTGAGGTGTCACACTTGGGGTACTAGGCACTCAAGCTTCATGAATACATTCTACATCAAAGAGGTATGTAATTCTAACTTGATATATTCATATGAATCAATGTTATTATGCTAGTTAGGGTGAATACCTTGGAAAGTTCATATTTGCATGTATAATAGAGAAAACATAGATCCAAGGTATTGAGGGTTGCATGTACACTTAGGAGTGTTAGAATGCTCAAAACCCAATAGTGGTATCAAAGCCTAGGCTTGTTTTCAATTATACTTGGTGCAAATTGCTGAAAAATGCTAAAAAAAAATCGATTTTCTAGCTTTCTGGGCACTGGACTCGCCAAGTCCACTCATGAACTCACCGAGTCCATGAAGAAAATCATCCTACTCATTGATTAGGTTGATACACTCAACGAGTAGGAGCCCCAGACAACATATTTTCGAGTTTTTTTTTGCTAGAAATGGACTAGGAACATTACCCTAAGCTGTTTTTGGACTTATAAACTTGTTTTTGATGTGGTAATGTTCATGCTAATCCAATTTCAAAGATAATTGTCAATAGATTCATGTTATGTGTTATGCTAATTAGATGAAAAAGTTTGATTCCAATTATCTTGTTCATATGAGTTGCTTAGATTAATAGAAAAGGTTGATTGATTATGTGTTTTGATCCATTTTAGTCTAAGAATTGATTCTAAAATGTATTTGTGTAACTTGTCCTCAAGTTACATGAAAAGTCACATTAAAGTTTCTTAAAACTCATAAAAGTTGGCAAAGGTTACAAAATGAAGAGTCTTGTTATCATTAAATGGTTTTATGACTCCATAACTTGTCCTCAAGTTATGGAGGTTCAAGAGTCACTTCATTAAGTAATAAAATGTGTAACCTTAATTAATTCCATAAGTTACAAAATAAAGAAAAGTTACATTTTTTTATTAGTTTAAAGTCTTCCATAACTTGTCCTCAAGTTATGGAACTTGAAGAGTCTTTTAATTAAAACTACTTTAAACACATAAGTTATGGAATTAATTAGTTTTGAATAGTTTCAAAACTTGCCCTCAAGTTTTGGAATTTGAAAAGTTTTCACTTATGAATACTTTAATTCCAAGTTAGCCCTTAGAATTTTAAAAGTTAAAATTCAACCCTTATACTTTATAATATTGTAAGTTAATAATATATATATATATATATATATATATATATATATATATGTGTGTGTGTGTGTGTGTGTGTATGTATGTATAAGAATAAAGTCAGTCTTACTGTTAGTAGGCCTCGTTCACGAAGCCGGTGTATAAGGGGGGTATAAGGTTACTGCCTCTAAAATGACAGTTTAATGGGTGTCCACTCTCATCCACCGCTTCCTTGACCGGAGGAGGGTCGTTAGCCGAACGGGTAGGACAAGGACTAGAATTCTTCCTTCATTAAAAGTATTAATGACAAATATTATGTAACTAAACCTTTTATAAATACCCAATCTTAGTTACTTAGGAAAATGTGAATAAGGTGCTAATCCATGAAATTACACTTTGCACTTTGTTTAAGTCGGTTAGTGGAGCGTGTGTGGTTAACCGACACACAAACTCGTATTTAACAAGGCAGGCAAAGGGTAAATTAATGTTTATCATAGTATCGATGGAACATATGTGGTTAACGGCACATCCATTGAGGGGTAAACACTTAAGAGTACCAAGTAATTTGCATGGTTACTTCACACCTTGTTTTGTGATCCTCGACATCCCAGTCACAAAACCTAAAGGGAACACTCGAGATTGAAACATGCCATTGAAAAGTTCAATGAATCTCAAAAGCATCTAGGAGTTTCAAAACCAATTAAAACCTAATCATACATTTCATTTATCTTGGTGGAAATTGGTGAATCTTCATTCACCTACCTTCAAATATTTTATAGCGTGGATTATGGCATCCCTCATCCAAGTTATAAAAGTATTGTGTTGGGTCCTAGCCTTAATATTTCATATTGGCTGTTATATTAGGGACTTTAAATCAACTATCTTGAATATCTCCCAAAAGATGTTTGGTTTAGACATTTATGATCTTCCTAAATCTCTTGAAACAAGATTTCCTAAATGAAGATGATGTTCCATGGAAACCATACTTCTTTCTCCTCCTTCAATTATTCTCCCTAACACACAAGTTCTTGAAAAGTTTAAGGTCACTCAAGCACTATTGGGAAACAAAGATCTATGTGTGATCACATCTTGGAGATGTAGTCACATATTGACAAGCCGAGAGAGTTGGGTGTCAAAGTCTTGACAAAGTTGGTGGCTCAACTACTTTCTAAGTCACATAGTGAGTTCCTTTGGGACTCCTATGAAACAGACTATGACAAGACCCTTAATGATCTTATCTATTTGCTACGATGAACTTCCAAAACTTTATGGACATTGAAAATGACAACATTCGATATCCAGTAAAGCTCTCTCTTTCCAATGGAAAGGGATCGGCCAAAGCCAACCTGGTTGACCAAATGGTAAAGAGAGAGGCTAAGTCTGAGATAGTCCCATTATCAAGGTTCCATTGCCAAAGGAATGCACATTAGTTGCGAAGCTACCAATTTTACCTAAGGATGTTAAAGTCAATAAGTTTGACTCTAGTTTAGGTAACGTCCACTATCTAACTTTGCTAAGTTTGTATTCTGAGATTCTTATTAAATGATGTGACTGGGTCATATGTTGGTGGTTAAGAATCAAAGGAAAGTGTAGAAACTTAAAAGAAGTATATGCAAATTTTGATCGTGAAGATGGATTTCACTCGCATGGTTCGGTGATCAGAATTTTTGGGCTGTTACATAAGAGTTATGATATATATTTCTTAGGAATAGATAACAACAAGTTTTCATATGGATTGTAAGGATAAGTTTTTCCGCAAAGTTTTAAAATAAAAGGTAAAACTTTTGGTTTTAGTTATTTTATGTATCCTTACGATGGCGTTTGTGGAAAATTGTTGCTTATAAGATTCCATTGATAGCAATATTGGAAAGTGAATTTGATTCTTTCATTTGTGGAAATGTCTAAATTTACCAAATAAGGAAAGATTCTCATCACCCAAGATTTAGTTGGATAGAAACTTGGAATCATGCAAGTTGTATAGTATGATGAATGAGAACTTTCAAGCATTGGAAAAATTAAGACTAACTAATTGTTCACATGGATGTGTGAGTCAAGTAAAGGACTAAGGGATCGAGTACACAGTCTTGTGCACTAGTTAAGTCCACCACAAAATATCGATAAGACTATTCATCATACTTTACTATAGCTCAGTAAATATGGTTATACTTACAAGCTTAAGTGTAATTCTGAGACATTGAAAAAGGTTCCAATGTATGGCAGAGCGAATAAGAAGAATCAACTTAGGCGGAAAGATAAAAGTTTCTCAAATTTGAAAAGATAGGAAAATACTTGAGTATCATGTTTTAAGACCATCTTAATGATTTTGAGACCTTATCACAATTCATACTCTAAGTGCATTCTGATAGTTAAGAAGAGGAGTTATGAATTGTTGAGGTGGTTAAATCAAGAAGATGATTCATACTTCGTTCCAAAAACAATTCTTAGAGCTATACTCTAAGATTGTAACTTGAGTGACATGTCTTAATAAAAAGGTTTAGAAACATTTGATTAGAATCCACACTATCTCTTGAATGTCTAACAAGAAAGTCTTATATGTCAAGAGGATAGTGGGAGTCTTAAAGTTCTTGAAAGTCTCAAGAACTAATCAAGAATAAAACCTGAAGTTCTTCATTAGCACACGACTTGAGATTTATAACCTATCGTGTTGACATATTGTTGCCCATTCCAATTAAAGTTTGATTTGAATATGAGTTCTTAGAGTTCTCAATTGGGTGCACAACAACTTGGAAGCAATGGCAGGCCCTTGAGCTGCCAATGGCAAGAAATTAAGATTGAGTTCAGTCCATATGAGTTTGGATTTGTCATTATCCTTGTCTAGTGACTATGGTTTTGACAATTCACATGGATAAGAACACATACACCATTAAATCTAAGGGTCATAAGGTTTCTCTCAGATTCATGAAAATGATGGTGCAGAAACACTTTCACTAAGTAGATTTTAGCTAGATAGAAATTGTGATATTTGTATTCTCAAAGTCGTTAGTGGAGTGTGTGTGGTTAACCGGCACACTAACATGGACTTGTGAGAAGTGGAAAAGGTCTAAACAATCGAGACTATGATTATGACATCCCTTTTCATAGTTCTTAAAACTGTTTAGACACACCTGTGAGCTATCTACGATAAGGTGTTTGCTATTGATAAAGTTTTATCAAAGAAATCTAGTATCAGAAATCTGAACTTTAGTAAGAAAGTCAATAAAGTATTGATTTCTAGAAGTCCATCTGACTTCTGAGTACATGTCAAAGCTAGTGGGAGCATAAGTGTTATGCTAATAATCATCATTTTAGTGGGAGCATGATAATTATGATAAAGGTTGCAAGTTAGCAATGTTAATTATAGAAAACTAAGGGAGAGGAAATTATACTTCATCTCAAATCTAAAAGCTTAGATTGAGGTTTTAATCGTATTTAGTCAAGTATATATATGAATGTTATGTTGGAATGGCTCAACATAAGCCAATTCTATATATGGGTCCATTATTTGCGTTCTAAAATTCGATTATGATTACGGCATTCCTTTTCATAATCTGAATTATGAGAACTTGGCAAATTGAAATGGAAATATTATAGCAAAAGACTGGTTTAGTCTTTATGTGAGACATCATGAATCATGTCTCATATGCTTTGGATATAGGATCGATTACATGTTCTATACTCATCCTTTCTAAAATTTTCCAAATTCCTGGGGCATTAAGAAGGGAAAAGGTCTAGAACTAGATATGACCAAAAAGATTAAACAGTTGTTGAGGACAATCTAAGGTTTACCAATGATGGGTTGCTCAAGGACAGTTGGAAGTATAGTGGTAATTTTTGGAAGGACCATATTGACATACTCTGAAAAAAGGCAACTCTTGTTCAGAAGTGATAGTCAAAAAGGGAATATGGAAATGATCCCATAGGTGGAAGTTGTTTAGTAAATATGTGTAAGATTAGGCAATTTAATGAAAGAAGGATGTTACCAAGGAGTTGATCTCCTTTGGAATGCTCTGTAATGTTTGTTGTCAAGTCTTTATGACTTTGTGCATAATCATTACAAGAGGAACAATGCATATAAGTTTAGAATCTAACAGATTTCAGTAAATGGCTGGAATTTGGAATTCTTGCATTTGCAATAAGGATTTGGGTCTGTAAAATGAGAATCATTGAAGTTATGTTCAATTGATCTATTTCACAAAGTAAAGATCATAGACAAACATAGTATGAATACTTGGTGTGTGGCATGACTAGTGTTTAGAAAACATAGTGTACATGCTTGGAGCATGGGACAACTATTGTTTTAATTCAAGAATAAAGTTGATAGCTAAAACAATATTTAATGAATAATGTGTAATCATATGGTGATAAATAAAAGGTGTTTTATTTATATTCATAAGTTCTGAGACCATAATGGATTCAATTATTCTTGTGTTTCATTTTGTATGTTTTGACTTCCAGAATAACTAGGTCGTTCTTCCTGATTGACTAAGTTATTCAAACCATCCACAGTCGGTCATATGTTGGAAGTAGATATGAATCAAGACTTTCATGGGTTAGCTTGTAGAGGTCTAAAATGTTGGACAAAGTGGTGCTACAACACTCATGAGTGCTCAAAAGTTATGAGTATCAGATTCAACCCACGCTCATTGGAATCACTTCATGGATTTTGTCAAGAGTGATCATGAGACGATAATATCTTATATTCTTCAAACCTAGATATATGAGTTGTTACTATGAGTTAGTTATACATTGATTGCACGAAAACGCATTGGTAACTCGATGTTATAAAATGTACCTTTGTGTATGATTCACCAAGTAGTAGAACAAGCCATATGAGTCGAAGTTTATCCATTCTTTTTACCTTTGGGAAAAAAGTGATATCTGTGGGCCCCTTGATGATTTGGTGATGACAAATGTAAGTGATCGGTCGGGCCTGGACTGATTTGATTTGTTCAATTAGTCAGTCATCATAAATCAGAAATTGAGAAACAACAAATGGATAGAGAGAGTGATTATAATCCATGTCTCAGTCCATATGATATCTAGAATGGAGGAATATATGATCCCTTATGTCACAATCCGAAAACTTTCCATCTTTGTAACCCGTTTTCTGTCAGTTAAGCCATTACGTTCCAATTTTTTCGTTAACTTTGTTTAAATTAATAAAATTTGGATTTCTCATTTTGACATCATAAGTGTCGGAACACATTAGAATTGAGAGAAAACATTCCAAATATTTATTTGGAAAAATTATAAGTTTCGACCACGTCGGGTTACGGTAACCTAATCTGGTACGACCAAAAGCCCCGTTCAACGTCAGTATCGGGTAGAATTCAAATGAGCCCTAAACATGAACCATATATAAAGTTGATTTTGGCCTCATTTGAAGCTTTTCCCCTCTCTCTCTACTCTCTCTCTAGAAACTCAAATTTGATCCAAAAATCATCCAAATCAAGCTCCAAATCAGTAAGTTATCCATCCTAACTCGTAGATTAACAAGTTTAGCTTTCAAATTCATGGTAAAAACATGAAATAGGACAAAGGACATGAGTTTACAGCCCTGGAACACCCTTGGGCCGCAAACTTACATTGATGGGGTTTTTGAGCCTCAAAACCCTTCCAAACCACATTTGGAGCTTAGATATGACTTAGGGGATTACAATGCTGGACTTGGAACACCAAAAACTCAACATTTGAGAGGTAAACATGTGTTTACAGCCCAAGATCGTTCTTGGACCATAAACACCATTTCATAGGCAGTAAACCCCTTTAAAGGTGTTAAGATGCCCCTTAAACACCTCCTAAGCCTTGGAATAATGTCTAGAACCATCCACAAGTATGTTAGGGACCTTAATCATCAAGAAAACTACCCCCTTAGGAGTTCACGGCCGTAAACCCCCCCAAGGATGTGTTCATGGGCCGTAAACTCCTATAAATGGGTCAAATGGTGCCTTAACTTCATCCTATGACATGTAAAATGAGTTAGAATCACATGTGATTAATCTTGGACCACTAAAACACATAAGGATTGGGTATGAGAGAGTTTACGGCCGTAAACTCCTAGTTTACAGCCGTAAACTCCATTAACTGGTCCCTTTGATAGTTAAATCACTTCATATGCCCTAGATTTGATCCTAGCATCACCCACAAGTGTTGTAAGGCCATTTAGCAACAAAGAGCCCACCACCCATGAGTTTACGGCCGTAAACTCATGGGGATATGGTCTATGGGCCGTAATATTCTTTAGGAGTTTACTTTTGAAGGGCAAACTCCATATCTAGGCCCTATACCCTCGTAGATGCCACCCGGGTCACTCCAAACACTTGAATTGAAGTGTTTTCGCGTCTAGAAGTGTTTATTCCTATTTAATTAATAGATCAAGGTCTAATTAGATACAAATTATGTATCTCTTCATATTACATAGCAACCTCGTGCGTTCTCAATCCCCGAACTGATACTTAGCATCCAACCGACACACTTTTCGACTGGTGAGTTCATATCCCTACGCCTTTTCTGAGTTTTTCAATGTTTTCAGGGGGAATACAAGTAAACAATAAATGTTTTCGAAACTTAAAATTGATGTAATTTTATAAATATTTGTCAAACTTTTAGATATCTTTACCCTTTTGTATCATGCGGAGCATAAGGGTTGCTTTTTAGAATATAACTAAGTAGATTTCAATTATAGTGTGAGAAACAATCAAATTATTATGGGAATAATTTGGGATCTTCAGTTCTTGTTTTACAAGTATAGATTTCATACAAAGTTAATAGATAAACTATGTCTGATTCAGTATATCTCTGTTTAATTTAGAGTATCATACCAGATAATTTCTTTGTATTCAATTGTTTTTACTGTATTATGTTTCAAAACAATTATGATGTTTGATAACAACCGAGTATTTGTCTTCATTAAACCCTTCGGGTTATCAGTAAATCCTCCATGGAAGTATAACTAGAGTCTCCTAGAGGGAGAGCGTGGAATTTGTGAATAGATGTATTTGGGACTGACAATCCCACATCTTAACTGCTAGCTATAGCTAGGCGGGCACATCTGGGGTGACAAATTCTGGATATCGTCCGACACCTGAAGAACATCAAGGAGGTCTCATGTCATATTAGCATGGTCATCCGACTCACAATACGTATTAATATAACTTTTATTCACGGATTTTATATCGTTCTTTAATCTGTAGTTTGATATATTAAAACTACCTACTGTTGTACTGGATGGTAATCTAGGATTTTTTTTTTCAATATATATCTAGTTTTACATATTAAACTATCTACTGTTGTACCGAACGGAATTCAGAAGTTTAACTAAATTGTCTTTATAAGAAAATATGGGATTTTCTTGGATAACAACTTTTCAGAAAACCAAAGGAAACATGATCTTTTTACATAAACAATCAGCTTATGAACTCACTAGCTTTATGCTGATTTTTAAACTACTTGTATTCTCAGGTCCACATTAGACAGGTACCCCGTGATCTTTTGGAGAAGACGGAGTGTATAGAAGACTCGTCTTAGCTTTTGTTATATGATGTATATGTATAAACTTGTAACCCTTTATTTTCAAACAAATGTAAATTCTTTTATGTAATGTAATGGTTATGTTTACTTCGCTTACTATGTACATTGGTTGTGATACTTAACAGGACGTCCTCCGCCCTGGAACGTTTCCGCCATCGGTTTCGGGATGTCACAGATTGGTATCAGAGCCCTTGTTTATAGTGAAATAAGTATACTAAACCTTACATGGTATAAGACTGTAAACACTAAGGGGCCGAAGTGCTCTGAACTAAAATTATACTTTATAATATAAGTATTTTCGAAAAGTATACAAGTATACCTAACCGCCGGAAACCATAACTACGAGTAGAACAAAACATAAGTAATTGGTTGTTGTATGCTGCGGTTAAACCTGGACAGTTATGTAGTCGTGTCTAGGGTCAATATAGCCTGATCAACTATATTCATTCGGGACACGACCAACATGTGCTTGGGAGTGATTGTGGTGTGCAACATGCCTAAAACTTACGTAATATCCAAACAATGATTCATCGACACAGCGAAACATAAAATACTATGGGAGTATTTTAGCTGAAGGCGAGTACATTGTAGAAACTCATTCCGAGTGCTGCTACTCATTCCTTCCTTAGCGATAGTTTATCTGCTTTGATTACTTTTTTTTCCTATTTTATCGCTTACTAAAACTTTATATCTATCATAAAGAGATATATCTCTTGTTCCATATCTTTTGATTCAATTTAGAGGACTTATAATCCTCTCTTTCCTGACTATTATAGATCAAGATGCCTCCCAAGAAAAGACCCAACTCAAAGAAAAACAATCCTCCTCCATCACCACCTCCCTCTCCATTTGATCCCGCCATGTTTCAAGCTGTTGTCAATGCTGTTGTGGCTGATACTATATCGCAAATGAACCTTGTTGGTTCAGGCGGGCCAGGAGGTGGTACTCAGCCTCAAAATCAAGAAAGTAGCCAGGGACACCGGAAGGAGTGTTCTTACAAGGACTTCATGAATGCGAAACCCACACCTTTCAATGACACTGGAGGTGTCATTACCCTAACCTGATGGGTCGAGAAAATCAAATCTATCTTTGAAATCTGTGCCTGTTCGGAATCTGATAAGGTGAATTTTGCCGCTTGCACCTTCTCCGACAAAGCCCTGACTTGGTGGAACGGCCGAGTCAAATCCTTAACTTTATCTGTAGCCAATGCTATGGGTTGGGAGGTCCTGAAAGAGCTTTTGCTTGCGGAGTATTGCCCTCGGGGCGAAATGCAGAAGCTGGAACATGAACTCTGGAACCTGAAGATGAAGGGTTTCGATATCGCTGCTTACACCTCCAAATTCGAAGACCTAGCACTTCTCTGTCCGGGAATGGTTACCCCGGAAAGTAAAAAGATTGAAAGATTTATCTGGGGGCTGACCCAACCAACCAAAGGGAATGTTTTGGCTACAAAGCCAGACACTTTCGACAACGCTAAATGTCTAGTGCAAACCCTAATTGATCACAGAGACAATCCCAATAAAGAGGTCACCACTCCTGAACCGGTTAAAGGTAGTGGTGGTAGTAAAAAAGAAATTCTGGAACAAATGGAAGGCCCAAGGTTCACAAGGATCCTCTAAGAAGCAGCAAATTGTGGCAGTCCACGCTGCTACTACCCCTGCTGCTATTTCTGCCGTTGGATCCACCGCTCAGACTCCTACCGGTAGATACACTGGTACCCTTCCATGGTGCAGCAAGTGGATCTATCATCATCGTACTCCCGACCCTGTTGTGAAAGACTCTGCAACAACTGTAGCAAGAAGGGACACTTTGCTCGAAACTGCAGAAAACCAGTCCAATAAACAAATCAAACTTCCGGAGCGGGTGTTGGTGAGGCTTGCTACGGATGTGGTGAAGTCGGGCATTTTAAGAGAAACTACCCCAAGGCAGCTACAACGGGTATCACTGGGAGAGTCCTAGCTATGGGACAAGAAGAGGCAGTCGCCAATCCCACCGTTGTCTTGGGTACGTTCCTCTTCGACAACTCTTATGCTAGTATCCTTTTCGATTCTGGTGTTGAACATAGTTTTGTTAGCCATTCATTCAAACGTCTTCTTAAACATCATCCCCAACCATTAATCAAAACATTTACCATCGAGACGGCTAACGGTGAGAAAGGAAGCGCTAGCGACATATAGATAGGTTGTACCCTTACCCTGAATGATCATTCCTTCCCCAACGACCTAATGCCAGTTTCCATTAAGAGCTTTGATGTTATTATTGGCATGGATTGGTTGAGTCCCAATCATGCTGATATCCTTTGTTATGAAAAAGCCATCCATCTCAATCTCCCCACTGGCCAGACTCTCATGATCTACGACGATAAACTCGGTTCCAATCTTCGCATCATATCTTGCATCAAAGCTCAAAAGCTTCTACAAAAGGAGTGTCACGCATTCCTAGCCCATGTAATCAACGAGAAGCAGGAAGTTAAAGACCCCGAGAGCATCCCCGAAGTCTGTAACTTTCCTGATGTCTTTCCTAAAGAGCTCCCAGGAATTCCTCCCGAACGTCAAGTTGAGTTTCGCATTGACCTAATTCCTGGAGCTACCCGCGTAGCCAAAACTTCGTATCGCTTAGCCCCAACAGAAATGCAGGAGTTATCTAGCCAGCTCAATGAGCTACTCAGCAAAGGGTTCATCAGACCGAGTTCCTCACCCTGGGGAGCTCCAGTATTGTTTTTAAAGCAGAAAGATGGATCCTTCCGAATGTGTATCGACTACCGTGAGTTGAATAAGATGACAGTCAAAAACCAATATCCTCTTCCTCGAATAGAAGACCTCTTCGATCAACTTCAGGGAGCCAGTTACGTTTTGAAGATTGAACTTAGGTCAGGGTACCATCAGCTACGAGTTCATGAGAGTGATGTTTCCAAAACAGCTTTCAGGACTCGGTATAGGCACTACGAGTTCGTAGTGATGCCCTTCGGTCTAACCAACGCACCGGCGGTGTTCATGGACCTGATGAACCGGGTGTGTCATCCTTTTCTGGACAAGTTCGTCATCGTGTTCATTGACGACATACTTGTCTATTCCAGAAGCAAAGAAGATCACAAACAACACTTGAGATTAGTGTTGGAAACCCTTAGATCCGAAAAGCTGTACGCGAAATTCTCAAAGTGTGAATTCTGGATTTGGAAGGTAACTTTCCTTGGTCACGTGGTAAGCGAGGAAGGTATACACGTGGACCCTTCCAAGATCAAAGCCATAGAGAATTGGTAGGCACTAAAGACACCCACAGAAATCCGTCAATTCTTGGGTCTCGCCGGCTATTATTGGAGGTTCATCCAAAATTCTTCCAGAATCACCAAACCCTTAACTACTCTAACACAGAAAGGTGTACCCTTTTATTGGAGTGAAAAGCAAGAAACTGTGTTCCAAATGTTAAAGCAAGCCTTGTGCAGTGCACCTATCCTGACCCTGCCCGAATGGACATAGGATTTCGTTGTTTACTTCGATGCGTCCAACCAGGTTTTAAGCTGTGTGCTTATGCAAAGAGGAAACGTTATCGCTTATGCCTCAAGACAGCTGAAGGCACATGTAGTCAACTACACGACTCACGACTTGGAGTTAGGAGCAGTGGTCTTCGCACTGAAGATTTGGAGACATTATCTCTATGGAACTAAGTGTACGATCTTCACTGACCATAAAATCCTACAACACATCTTCAATCAGAAAGACTTAAACATGAGACAATGCCGATGGGTAGAGCTACTCAGTGATTATGACTGCGAAATCCGCTACCATCCTGGTAAGGCCAATGTGGTAGCAGATGCCCTTAGCCGAAAAGAGAGTTCAAGCCGCAAAACGAAGACACTGACGATGACCATCCATTCTCACTTATCCTCACAGATCCGAGAAGCTCAGTTGGAAGCCCTAAAGCCAGAAAACATGTCGAACAAAGCCTTGAGTGGAATGGATAAGAAACTTGAGATCAGAGGTGACGAAGTCTATTGTTTCATGGATAGAATCTGGACCCCAAAGTTCAGAGGTTTCAGAGACGTTGTTATGATCGAAGCTCATAAGACCAAATACTCTGTTCACCCGGGTTCGGACAAGATGTACCTGGATCTCAAGAAGCAATACTGGTGGCCGAGCATGAAATCCAAGATCGCAACCTTCGTGAGCAAGTGTCTGACTTGCGCCAAGGTAAAAGTCGAGTACCAGAAGCCCTCAGTTCTACTCCAGCAACACGAGATACCTGAGTGGAAATGGGAGATGATTACCATGGATTTCATCACCAAGTTACCCAGATCTCCGAGTGGGTACGATACCATTTGGGTAATTGTCGATCGTATGACAAAATCCGCTGACTTCCTTCTGATTAAGGAATCATTCAAGATGGAATGATTCACGCGAGTTTATATCCAAGAGATAGTCCGACTGCACGGTGTGCCTGTGTCCATTATCTCCGATCGAGATAGCAGGTTTATCTCAAGGTTTTGGCAGTCCCTCTAGAAAGCTCTTGGAACAAAACTAGACATGAGCACGACCTATCATCCTCAGATAGACGGACAGAGTGAGAGAACTATCCAAACCCTGGAAGACATGCTTAGAGCATGTGTCATCGATTTCGGAAAGTCGTGGGACACACATTTGCCTCTGATTGAGTTCTCGTATAACAACAACTACCACACCAGTATCAAGGCTGCCCCGTTCGAAGCCCTCTATGGTCGCAAGTGCAGATCCCCTCTGTGCTAGGCCGAGGTAGGGGACACACAGCTAGCCAAGAGTCGATTCCCCGACAGTGCTCTCACTGGTCCTAAGATCATCCGCGAAACCACCGAGAAGATCATCCAAATCCGAGAACGACTGAAAGCTTCATGAGACCGACAAAAGAGTTACGCTAACAAGCGACGAAAACCATTACAATTCCAGGTTGGAGATCGTGTCCTGTTGAAGGTCTCACCCTGGAAAGGCATGATATGCTTTGGAAAGTGTGGAAAACTTAACCCGAGGTACATAGGACCTTTCGAGATCCGCGCTAGGATTGGTCCTGTAGCCTACAAACTCCAACTCCCTCAAGAACATAGCAACATTCCACGTCTCAAATCTTAAGAAGTGCCTGTTCGATGAAACCCTCGTGATTCCCCTTGAAGAGATTGAGATCAAAGAGAACTTGAACTTTGTGGAAGAAATCATTGAAATCATGGATCGAGAGATCAAACGTACGAAACAAAGTCGCATCCCGATAGTGAAGGTTCGCTGGAATGCCAAGTGGGGACCCGAGCTCACTTGGGAGCGCGAAAACTCGATGAAACAGAAGTATCCACATCTCTGTTAAATTCCATGATTTGTATCTTAACTCTAAATTTTGGGACGAAATTCCCTCTAACGGGGGGATAATGTCACAATCTGAAAACTATCCATCTTTGTAACCCGTTTTCTGTCAGTTAAGCCATTACGTTCCAATTTTTCCGTTAACTTTGTTTAAATTAATAAAATTGGGATTTCTCATTTTGACATCATAAGTGTCAAAACACATTAGAATTGCGAGAAAACATTCCAAATATTTATTTGGAAAAATTATAAGTTTCGACCACGTCGGGTTACGGTAACCTAATCGTGTACGACCAAAAGCCCCATTCAACATCAGTATCGGGTAGAATTCCAACGAGCCCTAAACACGAACCATATATAAAGTTCATTTGGGTCTCATTTGAAGCTATTCCCCTCTCTCTCTCTCTCTCTACTCTCTCTCTAGAAACTCAAATTTGATCGAAAAATCATCCAAATCAAGCTCCAAATCAATAAGTTATCCATCCTAACTTGTAGATTAACAAGTTTAGCTTTCAAATTCATGGTAAAATCATGAAATAGGACCAAGGACATGATTTTACAGCCCTGGAACACCCTTGGGCCACAAACTCACATAGATGGGGTTTTGAGCCTCAAAACCCTTCCAAACCACATTTGGAGCTTAAATATATCTTAGGGGCTTACAATGCAGGACTTGGAACACCAAAAACTCAACATTTGAGTGGTAAACATGATTTTAAAGCCCAAGAACATGCTTGGACCATAAACAATATTTCATAGGCCGTAAATCCATTTAAAGGTGTTAAGATGCCCCTTAAACACCTCCTAAGCCTTGGAATAATGTCTAGAACCATCCACAAGTATGTTAGGGACATTAATCATCAAGAAAACTACCCCCTTAGGAGTTTACGGCCGTAAACCCCCCCAAGGATGTGTTCCTGGGCCGTAAACTCCTATAAATGGGTCAAATGGTACCTTAACTTCATCCTATCACATGTAAAATGAGTTAGAATCACATGTGATTAATTTTGGACCACTAAAACACATAAGGATTGGGTATGAGAGAGTTTACGGCCATAAACTCCTAGTTTACAGCCATAAACTCCATTAAATGGTCCCTTTGATAGTTAAATCACTTCATATGTGCTAGATTTAATCCTAGCATCACCCATAAGTGTTGTAAGGCCATTTAGCAACAAAGAGCCCACCACCCATGAGTTTACGGCCGTAAACTCATGGGGATATGGTATATGGGCCGTAATCTCCTTTAGGAGTTTACTCTTGAAGGGCAAACTCCATATCTATGCCCTATACCCTCGTAGATGCCACCCGTGTCACTCCAAACACTTGAATTGAAGTGTTTTCGCGTCTAGAAGTGTTTATTCTTATTTAATTAATAGATCAAGGTCTAATTAGATACAAATTATGTATCTCTTCATATTACATTGGAATCTCATGCATTCTCAAGCCCCAAACTGACACTTAGCATCCAACCTACACACTTCTCGACTGGTGAGTTCATACCCCTATGCCTTTTCTGAGGTTTTCAATGTTTTCAGGGGGGAATACAAGCAAACTATAAATGTTTTCAAAACTTAAAACTGATGTAATTCTATAAATATCTGGCAAACTTTTAGATATATTTACCCCTTTTGTATCATGCAGAGCATAAGGGATGCTTTTCTGAATATAACTAAGTAGATTTCAATTACGGTGTGAGAAACAATCAAAACAATCAAATTATTATGGGAATAATTTGGGATCTTCAGTTCTTGTTTTACGAGTATAGATTTCATGCAAAGTTAATAAATAAACTATGTCTGATTCAGTTTATCTCTGTTTAATTTAGAGTATCATGCTGGATAATTTCTTTGTATTCAATTGTTTTTACTGTATTATGCTTCAAAACGATTATGATGTTTGATAACAACCAAGTACACCGTGAATAATTTAATACTAGCTTTTTAGATTTGTCTTCATTAAACCCTTCGGGTTATAAGTAAATCCTCCGCGAAGTATAACCAGAGTCTCCTGTAGGGAGAGCGTGGAATTTGTGAATAGATCTATTCGGTACTGACAATCCCACACCTTAACTGCTAGCTACAGTTAGGCGGGCATGCCTGGGGTGACAAATTATGGATATCGTCTGACGCCTGAAGAACA
This sequence comes from Lactuca saligna, assembly GCF_052625555.1. Classification (NCBI taxonomy): domain Eukaryota; kingdom Viridiplantae; phylum Streptophyta; class Magnoliopsida; order Asterales; family Asteraceae; genus Lactuca; species Lactuca saligna. The sequence goes on from NC_136425.1 coordinate 64,055,082, forward strand.
TCAAGGAGGTCTCGTGTCATATTAGCATGGTTATCCGACTTACAATACGTATTAATATAAATTTTGTTCACGGATTTTATATCTTCCTTTAATCTATAGTTTTATATATTAAAACTACCTTAGTTTTATATATTAAAACTACCTACTGTTGTACTGGATGGTAATCTAGGATTTTTTTTCAATATATATAGTTTTACGTATTAAACTATCTACTGTTGTACCGAACGAAATTCAGAAGTTTAACTAAACTGTCTTTATAAGAAAATATGGGATTTTCTTGGATAACAACCTTTCAGAAAACCAAAGGAAACATGATCGTTTTACATAAACAATCAGCTTATGAACTCACCAGCTTTATGCTAATTTTTAAACTACTTGTATTCTCAAGTCCGCATTAGACAGGTACCCCATGATCTTTTGGAGAAGACGGAGTGTATAGAAGACTCGTCTTAGCTTTTGTTATATGATGTATATGTATAAACTTATACCACTTTATTTTCAAACAAATGTAAAGACTTTTATGTAATGTAATGGTTATGTTTACTTCGCTTACTATGTACATTGGTTGTGATACTTAACATGATGTCCTCCGCCCCGGAACGTTTCCGCCATCGGTTTTGGGGTGTGACACCTTATCTAATGGACAAGTCATTGATAAAGGTCAGAGTTCATCATCAAGGTCAGAGTTCGACAGAAGCTTTTGAGATCTACGATTGTCAGACGGCTCTTGAAGTCATACTGGCAATAATAGTTTTAGACTTATCCAAGTGGGAGACTGTTGGATTAATGTATAAGTTCATAACTATAATTGGTAAGACTTGACCCGAGCCAACAAGGTCCATTTGGGTTGCATGGGATCATGCATTTGGATACACTATAATGAGAGAAATAACACTCAAGGTTTGTTAATATATTATAAGTTCTAATATATTAATAAGATTATTTAATTAGTATTGATCAAGAATTAACCTAGGATTAATTAAGTGATCAAAAGAAGACTAATTAAATATATAGGTTGATTGTGTAAATCATCCATACTTGTATAGTGGGCTATTGCTTCTTGGATTGTCAAGTTGAGATAAAACCCATAAAATGCTCCATGGATGCTCCATGATATATTTGAACCCATGGATCCAAGGAAATGGAAAGCCATGACAATTAGGGTTCACCCTAATTGTCACTAACTATATAAGCATCTTATTGTTGACCAAATTGGGACTAGACAATATGTGAAAGGGCTAGCTGATTTTTATGAAGTGTGGATTTCTCTCTAATCTATTCCAAGTGTATTTGGTGTTGTGTGAACCATTTGAGGAGTCACACTTGGCGCACTAGGCACTCAAGCTTCATGAAGGCATTCTACATTAAAGAGTTATGTAATTCTAACTTGATATATTCATATGAATCAATGTTATTATGTTAGTTAGGATGAATACCTTGGAAAGTTCATATTTGCATCTATAATAGAGAAAACATAGATCCAAGGTATTTAGGGTTGCATGTACACTTAGGAGTGTTAGAATGCTCAAAACTTGTGACAATCCGAAAACTTTTTGTCACTGTAGCCCGCTCCCATTAATAAAAACCGTTTGTATTCCAATTTTTCCGTTAACTTTTGGTTTAAGTTAATTAAATTGGGACTTTTATTTTATTTTCTTAAGTGTCGGAATGAAATAAAATCACGTGAACACATTCTCGTTATTTAATTGGAAAAAAATTTAGTTACGACTAAGTCGGGTTAAGACAACTTAATCGGGTACGGCCATAAACCCCGTTTAACGTCAGTATCAGGTAAATTTCCACCGGGCCACAAACTCAAGCCTTATATAAAGGATGAGTGAACTTCAATTTAGCTTTTTACCACCACCTCATAACTTTCTCTTTCTACTCTCTTTCTAAAACTCGAGTTTGATCCAAAAATGCCTCTTCAAGCTACCAAAATCATAAGTAATCTACCATACCTTGTTATTTAACATGTTAGGCATGCAAATCTATGTTTAAATCACCCAAAACACTCAAGAACAATTGCTTACGGTTTGGGAACACCTCCCAAAACCGTTAACTCCCTTAAAGGGGTTTTGAAGCCCCAAAACCCTTCCAAGTCCCTTCTAGTGCTTAGATATGGCTTAAGGACTTGCATGTATGCGATTTGAACACCAAAATCATATCATTTGGGTCGTAAACATGATTTTATGGCCCAAGAACATTCTTGGACCGTAAACACACTTTCATGGACCTTAAACACCTTTTAAGGTGTTAAATTGCCCCTTAAACACCTCCAAAGGCTTCTATGAGTGCCTAGAACCTTGTACTCCTTCATGTGATGCACCAAACCATACATAAATGAGCTAAACATGAGTTTACGGTTTGGAAAGGTCTCCCAAAACCATAAACACCTTCAAAGGGATGTTTAAGTGCCCTTAACACCTTGTATGGCTTAGATTTGTGTCTAGAACTTTGTATGCTTAACCTACAACCACCAAAACACATGATTCATGGAAAAACATGAGTTTAAGGTTGTAAACTCATGTGTTTAAGGTAGTAAACTCCCCAAGTGTCCTTCAAGAACCATAAACTCCTTTTCCAAAGTCAATTCAAGTCCCGATCACTTCCTAAGCCATGGAATCAACCCTAGAACCTTCCCTTGAGCAATGTAAGACCCTTAATCATCCAAGAACACACCACCCATGAGTTTATGGCTGTAAACTCATGGGGACATGGTCTTTGGACCGTAAACACCCCTAAGGTCTTACTCTTGAAGAGTAAAATCCTTATCTAGGCCCTACACATCCTTAGATGCGACCCGGATGACTCCTAACACTTGAATTGAAGTATTTTCACGCCTAGGAGTGTATATTCTTATCTAATTAGTAGTTCAAAGTCTAATCATATACAATTATGTATCTCTTCATATTATATAGTGTCACACCCCGAAAACCGAAGGCGGAAAACATTTTCGGGGTTGACTACCACGTTGAGTATCAAATCCAATGTACATAGTAAGTAAAGTAAAGCAACCATTACATTACATAATAAAAGTTTTACAGTTGTTTCAAAAGTAAAGCTTGTACAGTTGTGATACATAGTATATATAGACAAAATGTAACGGGTCTTCATGCACACCGTCTTCAAGCAAAAGGATCTTCGGGTACCTGTTCTAACGTTGACCTGAGAACACAAGCGGTTTGAAAATCAGCATAAAGCTGGTGAGTTCATAAGCGGTTTTTTTTTTATGAAAATGTATCGGTTTCCCTTCTGTTTCTGAAATGTTATGTACACCAAGAAAATTCCGTATTTTCTTAAAAGTTGGTTATTGTTTCCCAATTGTAAAGTATAGTAAGTTTGTACACTGTAAACATGTCTACTTATGTGAAAATGTATGGTTGATTATCTGACTGGTTAAACTGTTCTGTTTACTTATCATGTATTACCAAGAAAGTCGCATACTTTCCTTATTGTATGTTACAAATTGTAAAAGATGTAATGTTATCCAGTTTGTTACTCTTTCTAGTTATGCAAGTGTTACCCAGAAAAGCCCCATGCTTTCCTGCATGTAGATTTCTAATGTAAACGATGTTAAAGATGTAAAAGATGTAATCGTGGTTGGTTCCCATGTTTCCCCAGGAAAGTCCCGTACTTTCCTGATTGTTAGTTACAGAATGTGAAAGATGTAAAAGATGTAAATGATGTATAAAGTGATTCATTATTACTGTAAGTAAATCTCTGTTATCCTAATTGCGAGTTCCATAACCATACAATAGACTGAAACCTGTGGCAATAAGTATTCCACATGTGGCAATAAGTCGTCCACATACTTATGACTTTCATCACCCTTGAACCATTTCGGTTCGGCTGTAGCTAGCAGCCAGGTGTGGGGTAGTCAGCCCCGTATAGATCTATACACTCAAGTCACGCTCTCTAAATACCAGAGATTCTGGTTATGGGTGTAGTCCTCCACTCGCGTAACCTGGGTGGAGTGTTCTTCGAGGACGTGTCTCCAATCTTACAGAAATAACAAATTTACTAGTAATAATATGATAGTCCTCCACTCGTATATGTGTGTGGAGTGTTACAGAGGACAAGACAGTGTACAGGTATTGTATTCAAATGTTTCAATGTCATGCTTTTAACTGATAAAATATGGAAAACCATTTGTGAAATACATGCAAAACATACTAGTTTAAAGATCTATTTCACAAATATATGTTACGTGATCTGTATGTTCAAGTGGTTATCGGATATGGTAATCAGTAATAAAAGCATATGAAATACGAAACACACATTTGAAAACATGTTTTGAGTACAAGAATTCCCTTGTACTTTGCTTGTGTTCCCCCCCCCCCCCCCCTGAAAACAGTGAAAACATTGAAAAAGGGTAGGGGTGTGAACTCACCGGACTCGGAAACGTGTCGGTTTTGAATGCTATACGTCGGTTCGGGGTTTGATTACTCGCGATGACCCTATGTAAAATGATATAATGTCCATATATATACAATTATAGATACATTCACTAATCATATGGAACATTACACTCCAATAAGGTTAAACACCTCAAAACGAGCGTTTGGAGTGACCCGGGTGACATCTTCGGACTTGTAATGGCACTAGGGACTTGGGACTTGAGTTTATTCTCCATAAGTAAACATTTAAATGAGTTTACAACTATGGAACACACACATACATGATTTTGCGGCCGTAAACTCATATGGGTGTGGTTTTGATGGTTTATGGGCTCAAATGGACATAGGGGTTGCTAGAATGGATTATCTAAATTGCCTTGGAACACTTGGAATGAGTTTAAATCATCAAAAATGATTATTTTATGGGAGTTTACGGCCCAGTATAGGCTCCTGGCCGTAAACTCCTTAATCTTCATGAAAATGATGTTTAATGTTGTTAAAACAAATCACATGTGATTACTAGAATTATTCCAAGACCTTACATGAGTTTTATGGGACATTTGAGGGGTGTTATGGAGTTTACGGCCCATGAGACCCTCCTCATGGCCATAAACTCTTATGTAGGGTCATACAAAGTGTTTCAAGGTCTAAAACTTGTATAGAAGGGCTTCTAAAATTCATCTAAAGGCTTTAGGGGTGTTTAGTTTGCATTCTAACACCAAAAGTTTTGGAGTTTACGGCCCAAGAACAAGCGTTGGTCGTAAACTCTTATAAATCCCACAAATGATGTGTTTTAGGCCCTTAAAGTATTTTTGGTTGGTCCCTTGATTTATTCCAAGGCTTTTGGTGGTGTTGGATGGCTTTCTAACACCTTAGAATTGGATTTATGTCACATTTTGGGGAGTTTACGGCCTAAGCACTCTCATTGGCCGTAAACTCACATAAGTCCCATAAAATTCATGTTTCAAGTGTCCAAATGCTAAAACCAAGGTCCTATAATTCATATCTAAGCCATAGAAGTGATTTGGAAGGGTTTAAGGGCTTGAAAACCCTAATTATATGAGTTTACGGCCCAAGAATGTTCCTTGGCCGTAAACTCCTTCAAATGGCTCAAAATCTATGTTTTAAATGTTTAGAGTCCAAATCTTGAAGTCCCATAGCCATATCTAAAGTCCAATTGAGTTTAGGAAGGAGTTTAAGGGCTTAAAACCCCATTTAATGGAGTTTACGGCCCAAGCTTGTTCCTTGGCCGTAAACTCATGTTCTTGGACCTAAAACTCAATTATTTCATCAATTTGAAGGTTAAAGATGCTGAATAACATGCTAGGGAGGTTACCTTAAAGATTTGAAGCCTTAAACTTGAGATTTGGACCTTAATTCTAGCTTGAGGAGAGAGGTTGTAAGAGTTTAGTGAGAAACTTGCCAAAAGGCTTCAAATGAAGTCTTAAACACGTTTATATAGTGTTTAAGTTTTGGACACGGTGGAATTCTACCCGATACCGGCGTTAGACGGGGTTTTTGGTCGTACCCGATTAAGTTACCGTAACCCGATACGGTAATATCTAGAAATATTCCGATCACTAAAGTTGAGTGTTAAAATGATTTTTAAATGTATTAAGACACCCATTAAGTCATTTTAAATGTGTACCAGATAATGACTTAATTATACGGAAGATCGGAAATCGAAATCGGAACGAAGATCGGTTGCGCGAATTGTACTACGAAAGAGTTACAATAAATGATATGGAAATTTCGGGTTGTTACATATAGGAACCTCGTGTGTATTCAAGCCCCGAACTAACACTTAGCATCCTAACCGGCACAATTCTCGTCTAGTGAGTTCATACCCCTACACTTTTTCCATGTTTTCAGGGGGGAGGGGGGAATACAAGCAAAAGTACAAGAATATCTTGTACTCAAACTTATGATTTCTTATGAAATGTTTCATATTATGTATGCTTTTAACACTGGAAACCGTTTAACTTGTAGAGTTAGTTTTCAAACTATTTGTGAAACTCATTATAAGATGTTATATTTTATATTTCACAAATGATTTCCACATAATTACTGTTAAAAGCATCAAATTTAGAACTTTTCTAAAGTCCTCGGTAACAGTCCCCTAGATACGATAGTGGAGGACTAACCAACAAGATTTTGTAACGTCCTCGGTAACACTCCCCCGGATACGAGAGTGGAGGACTAAACAACAGGATTTTATAACGTCCTCGGTAACACTCCCGTGGATACGAGAGTGGAGGACTAAACAACAGGATTTTCTAACGTCCTTGGTAACACTCCCTTAGATACGAGAGTGAAGGACTAATTTCATTAATCTTAAGATTGGAGACACGTCCTTGGTAACACTCCCTTAGATACAAGAGTGTAGGACTACCGCCGTAACCAGAATCTCCTGGAGGGAGAACGTGACTTGAGTGTATAGATCTATACGGGATTGACTACCCCGCACCTGGTTGCTAGCTACAGTCGGACCGACAGATCTACGGGTGACAAAATCCATATCAACGATATTGGCCTAGTACGAGCCTTATCTAGTCTAATGTATGGTTATGGAACTCGCAACTTAGATTATGAAAGCTTTTCTACTTACTTATTAGTTTTATATGCGTGTTAAAACTAATGTACTTTTCAAGGATAACTAGGTTTTTAGAATACTTATCTTAACACTGCAAGTATGGTAGATACTTGTACATTGCATTCCGAATTGACAACCAACTACAAACTTTTAAGGAAAATAAGGGTTTTTCCTGGGATAACTGAACTGTTCTTAACCAGATTGTATAACAAATGGATAACTAAACATTACTTATAAGAAAATATGGGATTTTATTGGATAACAATTTTTTTCAGAAAACCAAAGGAAACGTGTTCTTTTACAGACACAAACCGCTTATGAACTTACTAGCTTTATGCTGATATTTTCAAAACTGCTTGTATTCTCAGGTTCACATTAGACAGGTACCCCGCAATCTTTTGGAGAAGATGGAGCATTTTAACAATCTCGTCTTTACTATTGTTCATTTTGGATGTATATATCTATAATCATGTATAAATTTACTTTCAAATAAATGTAAATACTTCTATGTAATGTAATGGTTGTGTTTACTGTGCTTACTATGTACATTGGTTGTGATACTTTACATGATGTCCTCCGCCCCGGAACGTTTCCACCATTGGTTTCAGGGTGTGACAAAACCCAACATCATTAATGATATTATTATTGTTATTATCCAGTTCAGGAGGTTGCGGGTCATTAAAAGTGCAATATTCGTATTCTTCGGGAGAAGGTGAGTCTTCTCACCATACCCATGGGTCTACGGCACCAAGGCTGACCCATTATGTGTTTATGATATATGTGCAACCGCTTTGTGTTTAATATGTAATGTGATCGTATGTTTTGCATGAAGATCCTAGGAGGGAGCCCGTGGCATTGGATGTAAGACCACGTGGAGTAGCCCATGGTAGTCCTCGATAAAAACCATGTGTGGTGGCCCATGCCATTGTATGTAAGACCATGTGGGGTAGCCCATGGCAGTCATAGGTGAAGTCCATGCGGGGTAGCCCATGACATTCTTGCTGGTTGAATGTATGCATGGTCTATGTGATATGTTACTTGGATATGTGTATGTGTGGTGTGTGGTATGCTCTAGGGAACTCACTAAGCATTTCGCTTACAGGTTGTTGAATTGTTTCAGGTACATCAGGGCCAAAAGGCAAGGGCAAGGCGTGATGGCGCGACATGCAATCTATATATCTCTTTTTCATTAAAATGATTAGGGACACACTCTGATAATCTCTATAATGTAATGGATGGTGTTTTAAATTAAATGTGGGGTTCACGGTTTTATGTCAATGTGTTATTTAAATTAAATGAAATTTTTCGTGGTAATATTTGGGTTGTTACAAGTTGGTATCAGAGCCTTGGTTTGAGGGATTCAGGCACACTCTCGAGTGTGTCGGGACTCAAACTAAGGAATGGTAGAATTGTTTTCAAAATAATAACATAAAAAGAAAAAGATGAGAGTGAAACGCGCGTGATCATCCGAGCCAAGTAAGTAGTTCCCCTATATGCTTGCCAAGTTATACTAATTTTGAACCATGTTGCTTATGTGGAATTTGCTACGTGTATGCTTTTAAGATTGTATACGGTTAGGAGCTTATAGCCTTAGAATGATTGATTTGGCCTTATTTCATGTTCCTTGTTTGGTTGTGGTCTTAGGGTAGAATCCTTTATTCGAAAGCCTATTTGATCCCCTATCTGTGTATAATTTGCATGCATAAGACCAACCTGTTATGATGATGTGAATTCTATGAGTAGAGGAACCTTTAGGATGGTCAGAGATGGTAATGTGTGGTAAATGCGTGGTATGGTTCAGTCATGGGAAAAATTTGGAGTTATCGGATTAAGCAGTGGAGAAAGGTACGTGTAAGTGTGGAAGGTAGTATTGGGCCCGTACTACTGGAAGCACACGATTTGTGCCCAAAGCACTGATGGATCCGACAACCCCAAGGAGGACCGGTGTAGGATTATCCCTTATATGGAAACCCTAATCTTTATTATTAATGAAATCTCAGTTATCATAGTGGTGACACGATTTGGAGCAGGAGGGTCAGGATCGGGATCAGGATCCAGGGCAAGATCAGGAGACACTACTGATGTCATTGATAAGAGGCTGCGAGAACTCATTGCAGCCGAGGTTACCAGGGGCATCCTTGACGCAACCCCAATCATTTTTGGGACGGTCAAGGAGGGTATTATGGAGATTATGGATGAGAGACTCAGATATTTCAGGACAGAGTTGGCAGCGTCACAGATTGGGACCCGAACTCTCTCCTTCCAGGAGTTCAAGGCGTGTGGAGCGCCGGAATTCTTCGAGGTCAGGGAACCCATTGTCATCCGTCGTTGGGTGGTAGATATTGAGAACGCCCAGCGCACAAGTTCCTGACCGGAGGTGGCAAGGGTTGGGTTTGCTTCGTGTATGTTGAGAGATAGGGCTCGCGACTGGTGGGGCGAGGTTACTAGCAAGGTGGGTCCAGCTGGAGTGGCTGAGATGTCATGGGCTGAGTTTGTTCGATGGTTTGATTTGGAGTTTGCACCTCCTATTGAGGTACAACGACTAGTAAGGGAGTTTCATGATTTTTAGCAGACCACCGAGACTATGGTGGATATCACCGCCAAGTTTCGGGAGCGAGCCTTATTGATTCTGTAGTATGCTACCGATGAAGAAATGAGGTGGACTCGATATCATTCCATGCTGAGGGACGATATCAGGGAGTTTGTGAGCTTTACATGATGCAATACCCTAAACGAGATGGTGGAGAAGGCCCGCGAGAGGGAAATAGAGTTGGGTACCCGCACGAAGCGAAAGAATGATCAGGCACATGCGGAGGGGGGTCAGGCTAAGAAGCCTAAGACCTCTGATTCTTCGGGTAAGGGCCAGCAAGGCCAGGGCCGGTGTGCCAAGTGTGGGAAATTCCATAGCGAGGCGTGTAGGATGGCTGGGACGACAGTATGTTACTCTTGTGGCCAACAGGGCCACATGAGTAAGGATTGCCCCAAGAAGGGCTTGATATGTTTCCACTGCAATTAGATTAGACCATAAAAAGGATGAATGCCCTACGTTGTAGGGAGGAGGAGGAGCGGTGGCAGCGCCCGCACCCGCCACCCTCAGGATCACTGATGACCGCCCTGTCAAGGCGGATATTCAGGCGGTGTAGAGCCGCGCATTCCAGCTGACTACTGAGGAGGCTCGGGTTGCACCAGACGTCGTGACTGGTATGTATCTATTACTTTACTTCTTATTCTAATTTTATGGCTTATGTTTATATCATTGTTGTTCAGGAACCTTTTTAGTCAATGGTATGACTGTTCATGTTTTGTTTGACTCGGGTGCTACCCGATCATTTGTGTCTCTTGTGCTTAGCAAGAAATTCTGGGATACGCCGGGGATCTTGGACTCCCCACTCGAGGTTAAGATTGCAACTGATCGCACTATTAGTGCTGCGAGGGTGTATCAGAACTATGTCCTGAATGTACTTGGGGAGAGATTTCGAGTCGACCTAGTTCCGATACCATTGCAGGGGCTGAAGGTGATTGTCGGGATGGACTGGCTGGGGGCCAACGGGGCCATGATCGATTGCAAGCGAAAGTTCGTTTGGGTTCGAACCTCCAGTGGGGGAGAGCTTGTTATTCATGGTAAAAGGACATCGCAAGGACTGATCCTCCGTTTGGCTGCGAGGGCAAGGAGGTTTCTTCGGCGGGGTTGCATGGGATTTATGGCTTATACTGCAGATACAAGGGTAGGGGCCGCGATGGATGTGGGCAGTGTACCAGTTGTTCAGGACTTTTTGTATGTTTTCCCCGAAGAACTACCGGGGATGCCTCCGGAGAGACAGGTGGAGTTTCGTATTGACTTGGTGCTGGGTGCCGCCCTAATAGCAAAGGCACCATATCGGTTGGCACCACCCGAGATGCAAGAGTTATCTATGCTACTTCAAGAACTGTTAGACCGAGGGTTCATTCGTCCAAGTAGTTCACCGTGGGGTGTACCGATCCTTTTCGTGAAAAAAAAAGACGGGACACACCGGATGTGCATTGATTATAGGGAGTTGAACAAGATGAAAGTGAAGAACCGCTATCCTTTGCCAAGGATGGATGATTTGTTTGATCAATTTCAAGGTGCATCTTGATTCCCCAAGATTGATCTCAGGTCCGGGTATCATCAGATGAGGATTAGGGAAGAGGATATACTGAAGACAGCCTTCAGAACTTGGTATGGGCATTATGAGTTTGTGGTGATGTCATTCGGACTCACCAATGTTCCGGCAGCATTCATGGACCTCATGAATAAGGTATACAGACCAATGCTGGATCGGTCAGTGATCGTTTTTATCGATGATATCCTGGTTTACTCCAAAACCAGAGAGCAGCACGAACAGCATTTGAGGGAGGTACTGGAGACTTTGAGGGTGGAGAAACTTTCTGCAAAGTTCTCCAAATGTGATTTCTGGCTACGGGAAGTGCAGTTTTTGGGGCATGTCATCAATCAAAAAGGTATTTCAGTTGATCCAACAAAGGTGGAGGAGGTGATGCCATGAGGGGTACCGAGAAACGCCTCGGAGATTCGTAGCTTTTTGGGTTTAGCGGGTTACTATCGGAGATTCATCCAGGATTTCTCCAAGATTGCTATGCCATTGACCCGTTTGACCAAGAAGAATGTTACTTTTCCGTGGGATGAGGGTCAACAGAAGGCTTTTGAGACTTTAAGACAGAGATTATGTGAGGCTCCAATCCTCTTACTTCCGGAAGGGTTGGACGATTTGGTGGTATATTGTGATGCATAGATTTCAGGATTGGGTGCAGTATTGATGCAGCGAGGGCATGTGATTGCCTATGCCTCGAGGAAGTTAAAGCCTCACGAGGAAAATTACCCACACATGACCTGGAACTGGGGGCGGTGGTGTTCGCCCACAAGATTTGGAGGAACTATCTGTATGGGGTGCAGTTTACCATCTATACCGATCACATAAGCCTAAAGTATTTGATGGATCAGCAGAACCTTAATATGTGACAGAGGAGATGGTTAGATGTACTTAAAGATTATGCTTGTGAAATCCTGTATCACCCAGGGAAGGCCAACGTGGTGGTTGATGCCTTGAGTAGCAAAGAGGCAGGGTCCTCGGCTAGGGACATTTGTATGAGGATGACGGTGATATCATCTTTGTTAGATGTGATCAGAGGGGCTCAGGTTGATGGGGCAAAGAAGGAAAACTGGAAATCAGAGAAAATACGGGGTCAATATCCATTGTTTTTTAAGGATAGCATCGGCCTTTTGACTCAATGTGGACGAATGTGGGTACCTTTGGCGGGGGGAGTGAGGCAAAGGCTGTTGGAGGAGGCTCATAAGACTAAGTTCTCTATACACCCGGGGGCAACGAAGATGTATAGAGACTTGAGGCTTAGTTACTGGTGGCCCTGTATGAAGCGAGAAATCAGTTAGTTTGTGGAGCGATGCTTGACCTGTAGGAAGGTCAAAGCCGAGCACCAGTGGCCTCATGGCAAGGTTATACCGTTACCCATTCTCATGTGGAAGTGGGAAGAGATCACTATGGAATTCATTACAAAGCTACCGAGGACGGCGAGGGGAGTGGATGCCATATGGGTCATCGTAGACAGACTGACAAAGAGTGCCCACTTCATTCCAATCACTGAGAGCATATCCGCAGAAAAGTTAGCAGACATCTATGTTCGAGAAGTGGTGGCCAGGCATGGGGTGCCGGTGTCGATGGTTTCGGATAGGGATGTTTGGTTTACATCCAGATTTTGGAAAACGTTTCACGAAGAATTGGGTACTCAGCTACATTTCAGTACAGCATATCACCCTCAAACTGATGGATAGAGGGAGAGGATGATCCAGACATTAGAAGACATGCTGCAAGCATGCGTGCTAGATTTTGGAGGAAGTTGGGATACATATCTCCCACTGGCAGAGTTCTCATACAATAACAGTTATCATGCCAGTATCGATTGAGCTCCATTCGAGATGTTATATGGTCGGAGGTGCAGGACCCCCGTATGTTAGGATGAGGTTGGTCATCAGGTCATAGGGAGCACGAAGGTGGTGCTCAAGACCACTGGGTTGATCCAGCAGGTATGCGACCGGCTGCGGGCAGCATAGAGCCGACAGAAGAGTTATGTCGATCGACGGCGATCAGATCTTGAATTTCAAGTGGGGGATTTTGTCTTATTGAAGGTGTCACCCTGGAAGGTGATTATCAGGTTCCGTAAGAAAGGCAAGTTGGGTCCTCGATTTATAGGTCCATTCAGCATCCTACCCTGAGTAGGCAAGGTGGCCTATCGTTAGAGCTCCCCAAGGAACTTAGTCAGATTCACAACACCTTCCGCGTATCTCAGCTTCTTAAGTGTATTGCTAACGAGTCTATGATTATACCTTTGGATGACATTCAGGTGGATGGAGGACTGAATTATGTCGAAAGGCCGATTTCCATACTAGACAGGATGACGAAGACACTTCGGAATAAGGAAGTAAAGATGGTAAAGGTATAATGGAAACATTGAAAGGGCTTTGAGTGGACTTGGGAGCCAGAGGAGGAGATGCGGGAGCATTACCCAGATCTATTTTCATCCATGGACTTCGAGGGAAAAGTCTAGTTCAAGTGGGGGAGAGTTGTAACATCCAGAAATAAAAGGTATGACATGAACCCCCCCCCCTTTTTTAAATTAGAGTTGTTGCATTATTAGTCCCTTAGTACGTTGGGCATACTTAGGAGTATGCTTAACGTACTAGACCTTTTATGGTCGCGGATGTTTGGAGGTACGTTGGGCGTACCATGGCTTACGCATGGCGTACGCGCCAGGGACCAGAAAACCCTAAATTCGGACTTGAGGGCTATATAAATGATTTTAAGCCCTTGGGACTAAACCCTGGAGAGCCTCCACTAACCTTGAATGTCATTTCACTGCTGGGAGCCTTGAGAAATAATTTTTGAGCTCTAAAAGTGTGCTTTTGTGACTTTTAGTGTTCATTCCAAAGAGAAGAGTTGGTCAAGCAAGCTTAGATCAAGAAGGAGCTTCAAGATCTTGCATCATAATAATATTTCAGAGCTCTTGGAGGTAAAAAGCTTGCACCATTCCTCTTTTCTCTTTAGATCTAGCTATGGTTTTTGTAGTTGGTCCTTTTGATGGTTTTTGGGCCTCATTTGTTGGCTAGATCGTCCCTATTCGATAATAAGGTCAGATATAAGGTCCTTAAGCCTTTTAAGAGCATAAAAATGGGAGCTTGGTGGAGCTCTTAACCTTGTGCATGAATTATAGACTTGGGAAGGTCTTAATGATGACTTTGGAGGTTTAATGGTCATGCAAAGGCATAAAGTTAGCAACTTTATGCCCTAGGAGTTGTTAATGGACTCAGATCTAGATTCTGGACGTAAAAGAATGGAATAATAAGCACTTAATAGGGAAAGAGCTTAACTGAGACTTACGTCGGGCGTACTCTGAGTATGCTACGTGCAACCTTTGAAAACCCAGTACGTTGCGCATACCTGAAGCGTATGCGGGAGAGTTTGGGCTGATCTTGTTTTGGGTTGTCGAACTTTTGGGCCTCTTTTAGGCTATTAGGCCTAATTGGATTTTGTGAGTTAAAGGCCTTTTATCAGTTGGACCATGGACTTATTGGGTAGGCCTTTTTAGGCCAAATGTCCCATTAAGAATATTGGACTTAGATCTTGGGCCCATTTACAATGCAAGGGTGATTAGGCCTTTGGGGGTAGGGTTTAAAGGTTGGGCCCTCCCTTGGGATAATTTATGGACCAATCATTGATGATATTATTATTGTTATTATCCAATTCGGGAGGTTGCGGGTCATTAAGAGTGCAATATTCGTATTCTTGGGGCGAAGGTGAGTCTTCTCACCATACCCGTGGGTCTAAGGCACCAAGGGCAGCCCATTATGTGTTTATGATATATGTGTAATCGCTTTGTGTTTAATATGTAATGTGATCGTATGTTTTGCATGAAGACCCCGGGAGGGAGCCTTGGCATTGGATGTAAGACCATGTGGGGTAGCCAATGGTAGTCCTAGGTAAAGACCATGTGGGGTGGCCCATGGCATTAGATGTAAGACCATGTGGGGTAGCCCATGCCAGTCGTAGGTAAAGTCCATGTGGGGTAGCCCATGGCATTCTTGTTGGTCCTATATATGCATGGCCTATGTGATATGTTACTTGGATATGTGTATGTGTGGTGTGTGGTATGCTCTGCGGAACTCACAAAGCATTTCACTTATAGGTTGTTGAATTTTTTCAGGTACATCGGAGCCAAAAGGCAAGGGCAAGGCGTGATGGCGCGGCGTGCACTCTATCTATCTCTTTTTCATTAAAATGTTTAGGGACACACTCTGATAATCTCTATAATGTAATGGATGGTGTTTTAAACTAAATGTGGGGTTCACGGTTTCATGTCAATGTGTTATTTAAATTAAATGAAATTTTTCGTGGTAAAATTGTGGGCTGTTACATCAAGTCAATTAATTTTTTTTAACTTTTTGGCACTTATAGCTCTTTTTTCTTCTGTGCTTGACATATTATTTTTTACCGTTTTCACATTTCTCGCACATACTTATTTTTTAGTTCATCACACCATTTGACGTGAGTACCAAGAGGGCAGACACAAAGTATCCGCATTTACTTTACAGGTTAACTATCAACGTGTCTAAAGGCGTATAATCATATAAGTCACCGTTTCATTCGAGTACCAATATACCCCTATACACTGTAAGCCTGATTTATTAGGGAATAATATATAGGATTATAGTTTCTGAGAAGGTATCTAAGGAAAAGAGATCAAGTGAATTAAATACTTTTCCTCTAAGCTTACATTGTTGCAAGGTTTTGTCAAGCTAGGTCCTTACTTTGGAAACACATCTTAGATTGGACTAATATGTTTAACTGTATTAATGTTACTCAAAATGGCCATGGTCTCTTTGTTTCTCAAGCCTAATAAGAGAAAGACATATTGGATTGAGCCGACATGTCTAAATGCAACCTTGTCACTACTCTGACCGATACTTCTTGCAAGCTCAACACTAATATTGGACAGCCTCTTTGAGATGATATCCTCTTATCATGCGCTCCTTGGGGTCTTCAATATCTCATACTTATGAAACTAGGCATCGTTGTATGTAATTCAACATATCTATTTATTTATACATGTAGCAGAATAACCTCATTTCAACTTCTTACAACATATTTTATGCTTTCTAAATTGTACATTTGACCAAGGCCTATGCATCTTTTATCCATGTATCTTCATGTCAGAAGTTAGCTAAGAAATCGTTTCCTCAAACTACATGTACCGGTACACAATCTATGATAGTTTATTTTCAAAGTATTTATTTTCTATATATCTATGATAATCTTAAACACGGGCATACTTAATAAATTGAAAATGACATATATGTAGTTTTAGAACTTGTATGGATTGGAAGAGTTAGTGACATTTTTGTTCCAACAAATCATCAATATGTAGATATATTAACTAAAGGTCTACCAACAGTAGTCTTTCTATGTTTAAATTCAAGTTTTGTGCGTTCTTTCTGCTCTCATTGAAACCGCAGAGGAATATTAGATAGATATTTGGATATATGTAATAAATTTTATTTGATTTGTAAAAAATAAACTTTATTAGGATTGTACACATTATAGTTCTCCTTTGTGTTTAGTGAGATTTATATGAATATTTTGAATCCCTTCAGAAAAATATTAAGTAAAAAGTAGATGCCTACCCATCCGAATTGATATAAATATGAGAAGATAATATTCAAATTTGGTTGATTCGATGAACCGTAGTTGGAGATGAAAATGTAGGTACAAGTAATATAACCAATATTTTGTACAACATGTTGAAATGTAGGAACAAGTAATTTAACCTTCTAAAAGGCATCTACAGTAAAAGAAATAAAACATGTAAATGTAACTTACTATGTTACCGAATTTTATTTCTTGTTTCTAAAACTGAGTTTGCAAGTAAAAACAAGATGACGAAGTGTTCATCATAAAGGACTACGAAGGATTCACCAGAATGCGAGAAAAAAGATGAAATACAGTGTACCTTTTTTGTAATTTATTTCAATTGGAAAACCGTAAAGAATACAATATGGTCATTTTATGTGAGTATTAACAATAGAACTTTAGAGAGTTAATGGGTGCAGCATCTTCTAACAAAGGACATATGTAAGTTCCTGATGGTTAAAAAAAATTAGACTTGAAGTACAACTTTTACCATTTCTTTAATTTACTATGTAAGCAATAAAAGTAAAGTCTAAATGTAAAAATATATAGATCCATAGATTACAATTTCATCATCTTTCAACAACATTTCATACTTAGACATTATCAAGGTAAACTCTACAAATATCATTGATCACTAAAAATATCTATTAACTAAAACTAGTATATATGTTTAAACGCATAATTTATGGTTTCATAGGACATAATTTACATTCAATTCCAATTTCAATGAATAACACCATTTTATTGCATATGAAGTGAATGATAATTTAATGTAGCATTAAACAGATTTATAATTTAATTGTCATTATAGATTATGTGTGTAATATATAATAAACTTAAAAGCTTCTTATTACAATTGGGAGTTTCTTTTTCCATTAATTACATTCATTAGTAGATTGTTGTTTTGTAGTTGTAATATTAGAAATCAAAGAGAGAGAGAGAGAGAGAGAGAGAGATAGAATGTTTGAGTGTCAAAGAGAAAATAATGATCACTAGGTCTATTTAAATGAACACAATCAATACCGAAAAAAAACATTTTGAAATCCTGCATTGAATTGAGTCTCTATAATTGCACATTAACATGGCCAAGTTCACATTTGTCTTCTTAGTGCTCATTGTTGTAATCTCAGGTTTGTGTATTCAGCTCTGCGGATGCTTAGCTTTGTAAATGTTAATTTAGTTTTAATATACAAGAAGTTTTTATGTAACAAGGAAAACAACATTTGATAATATTTTGTCAATTGATTGCAAAAAAATCCAATCTCTTACCAGAGAAATTGTCATACAAGGACTTTTATTTGTTATTTACTCAACATAGCTATATATGTAATATTTAATATTGTATGGTTCATATTATTAATTAACCTGTTGATTTTATTTTGTATTTTCATTTTTACAGAGGTAATGGATCCAAATGTTTGTACTCTTGGTGATTGTCGTGAGCAATGTTATGAAAAACACAAGGGCAACGGAATTTGCGAGCTTTCAAGTGATATGAGCCATTATGGATGCATTTGTATTTTTGACTGCTAACAAAATTTTAAGACAATAATATTACTTCTTCGGTGTTGAAAACCCCAATTGTTTATTGATCTACACGAGAATTGAATATCTATTAAATAACACTTACAAAGTTATGGATCCTTTTAAATATAATCGATGAATTCATTTCAGATTAGCGTATATCGAATTTGCTAAGTTAGTGAAAAAACCTTCCAAATAAATTTCAGCAAACAATTTTACTTATTTCAAAGCACTTCTTTACTGAATGACATATCATATAAAAAGCATTATATATGTTCAGTAGATAATTTTATAGGTTAATCACTATTTTTACCAATTCAATAATACATGTATGACACATTGTTTCAAGACTTTAATTATTTATAACTTTGTAAAATATCAAGTATACCCATTATTCTTGTATCTTTTTTTACTCGCACAATTATGTGGTTTTTTAAATATCAAAACTATTGTGATTGGGGGAAATTTTAAAAGGTTATTTTTCATTTAATAAACCCTTTAATAAATCTCGAAAACATGCAATGATGATTGCATTAATTCATAAATAACCCAAAACTAAAAACCCCATATCATCTTTTCAACCATTGGAGAGGTGCCACTCTCAATACATAAATTGTGTTTAGGATTATTGTCAGTTTCTCAACAATAGAGGACACTGACTCCTTATCATCTTTTAAACCTAGATATATAAGACCAAATTGTTACCCCAAAAAAGTTTCGCAAATATTATTCTACCATGGCTCCATGGTGTCTTTCAAAGGAGATGATAGGGATAGAAGTAAGAGGTTCGGCGATGATGGTTGTCTCAAGTAAAACTTCATGGCGGGTGAGGATAAAAGGTCACCATCGAAGGGAAAATGTTAAGTACAAAAACAATGTTTAATATATAATTTTGAAAACCACGGACTTAACTCGCTATTATTCATAAAAATAAATATATATTGATAATAAATAAAAAAATGCGAACGTCCAACGCTCTGATAAACAAAATAACTTAAGTATAACCATAAATCAAAAAGTAAAAAACGTGGTATTATTTTGTGTTAATAACCGCTCAGCCGTAATTATATCGTCAATACCCTTTATATCAATCTACTTTTGATCATAAAAATCCTCATTTTATCAAAACACATCTCCTAATAGTTACCCAGCTGGAGTTATACTATGGCTTTTCCAAAGCTTATCAACATATATTGATTTAGTCGATCATTGGTTAGACTAACCCTTATGTTTCTTGCAAATCAAGGGCCTCGAGTAATCGTTTATACTCCAAATTCCATTGCTTCAACTCAATTAATTTTTTTTGAACTTTTTGGCTCTTTTTGTTCTATGCTTGACATATTTTTTTTTTACCGTTTTCATATTTCTCACATACTTCTTTTTTAGTTAATCACGCCATTTGACGTGAGTACCAAGATGGCAGACACAAAGTATCCACATTTACTTTACAGATTAACTATCACGTGTCTGAAGGCGTATCATCATTTAAGTCACCGTTTCATTCGAGTAAAGAGATTGGCTATACACTCTAAGCCTGATTTATTAGGAAATAATATATAGGATTATAGTTTATGAGAAGGTATCTATGGAAAAGAGATCAAGTGAATTGAATACTTTCCCTCTAAGCCCAAAATATGTAGTGAACAGCAAGACCAATTACCTTGTTGCAAGGTTTTTCAAGCGTCCTTACTTGGGAAAGACATCTTAGATTGGACTAATAAATTTAACAGCATTAATGTTACTCATAATGGCCTTGGTCTCTTTCTTTCTCATGCCTAATAAGAGAAAGACATATTGGATTGAGCCAACATGTCTAAATTTAACCTTGTCACTACTCTGACTGATACTTCATGCAAGCTCAACACTAATATTGGACAACCTCTTTGAGATGATATCCTCTTATCATGTGCTCATTGGGGCTCTTCTGTCACACCTTAAAAACGGAACAACAAAAACGTTCAGGGGTGGAGGACGTCATATACAGTATCACAACACAGAATAATAGTAAACAAGCAAACAACATCATCCATTGCATTAACAATATAATTTAATACAAGTGTGTTCTGTATAGTTTATAAGACACCAAAAATGTAAATCAAAATATAAGACAAGTCTTGAATATGCTCCATCTTCTCAAAAGCTGGCATCGGTACCTGTCTACTGATGACCTGAGAATACAAGTTTTTTTGAAAGAGTTTGTCAGCTTTAAAGCTAGTGAGTTCATAAGTATTTTAGTGTCATTGTTTGTATCAAAATGTTTGTAACAGTGTTTGAAGTGTGAGTTTGTAAACGTTTGTAGTAAAAGTATGTGAATGTTTGTAACTCCTAGAAAGTCCTATATTTTCTACTAAAAGTAGCCTTCTACCAAGGCACGATTGTTTTGTATGTTTGTTTCTTGTAAAAGCGTATAATTTTCCTAAGTGTAACTATCATTATCAAAATATAGTTTGTACATTATTGTTTAAGTGAAGTAATCACAAAATAAATGTAAAGGGTAAATTAATGTAGTACTGTAGTATTGTATTATAGTAAATACTGATGTACTAACTACCTTAAACCGGATTTATATTAAGGTACTATGTGATTAATTGTACCATGCTATCGACTATGAACACGACGATGTAAGACGTCGAAAGTAATGACATTTTTCACCCGAAGACCTGCAGGTCCCACTGTAGCTAGTAGCAAGGTGTATGTCACACCCCGAAACCGAAGGCGGAAACGTTCCGGGGCGGAGGTGACTTCATGTTAAGTATCACAACCAATGTACATAGTAAGCAAAGTAAACAACCATTAAAGTATCTATTCAAAAGTAAAGTGTTATAAGTGTTATACATATGTATCATATGAACAAAAGTAAAGATGTGTCTTCTACGTACTCCGTCTTTACCAAAAGGATCGTTGGGTACCTGTCTAATGCGGACCTGAGAATACAAGCAGTTTGAAAATCAGCATAAAGCTGGTGAGTTCATAAGATGTTTGTTTTCTGAAAATGTACAAGTTTCCTTTGGTTTTCAGAAAAGTTTGTTATCCAAGAAAATCCCATATTTTCTTATAAGTATAATTGGGTTATCCGTTTAGTTACTCGGTCTAGATAAGAACAGTTCACTTAATCTAGGAAAAACCCTTATTTTCCTAAAAGTAAAGTTTAGTTAAAGACCACATTGTATAGTTTAATACGTAAAACTATATACTAAAAATCATGGGATTACTATCCCGTACTAGATATAAGATAGCATTGATACATAAAACCTATAGATTGAAAATCATGGGATTGTCGTCCCGTACTAGATATAAAACCATGGGAATACTATCCCGTACTAGATATAAGATAGTTTGATATACACAAAACTATATATAGATATAGATTGAAAACCATGGGACTATCATCCCGTACTAGATATAGATTCAAAACCATGGGACTACCATCCCATATTAGATATAAGATATAAAACCATGGGACTACCATCCCGTACTAGATATAGATTCAAAACCATGGGACTACCATCCCGTACAAGATATAGATTCAAAACCATGGGATTACCATCCCGTACTAGATATAGATTCAAAACCATGGGATTACCATCCCGTACAAGATATAAGAACTATAGGTAGAAAATAAATATAAAATCAAATTCGTGAATAAACTTATATTAATACGTATTGTGAGTCGGGTAACCATGCTAATGCAAAACCGAGACCTCCTTGACGTTCGTCAAACGTCGGACGATTTCCATAATTTGTCACCCCAGGTGTGCCTGCCTAACTGTAGCTAGCAGTTTAGGTGTGGGATTGTCAGTCCCGAATAGATCTATTCACAAATTCCACGCTCTCCCTCTAGGAGATTCTAGTTACACTTCCGGGGAGGATTTACTGATAACCCAAAGGGTTTGAAATGATGAATCTCGCAAGCTAGTATCAAATTATTCATGGTGTTCTCAGACGTTATCAAACATACTAATCGTTTTGAAACATAATACGGTATAAACAGTTTAATACAATGGCATTATCTGGCAATATACTCTAAATTAAACAGAGATAACTGAATCAGACATAGTTTATCTATTAACTTTACATAAATCTGAATTCATAAGACAAGAACTGAAGATCCCAAATTATTCCAATAATAATTTGATTAGTTTGATTGTTTCCTTTACTGAAATTCATGTGGTTATATTCAATAAAACATCCCTTATGCTCCACAAAATACATAAGGGGTAAAGATATCTAAAAGTTAGCCAGATATTTATAGATATACATCAGTTTTAGGTTTTGAAAACATTTATAATTTTGCTTGTATTCCCCCTTCCCCCCCCCCCTGAAAACATTGAAAAACACGGAAAAGGCGTAGGGGTATGAACTCACCGGTCGAGAAGCGTGTCGGTTTGGGTGCTAAACGTCAGTTCGGGGCTTGATAACACATGAGGTTCCTATGTAATATGAAATGATATACAAATGTATCTAATTAGACTTTAAATCACTAATTAGATATGATTATACACTCGAAGACGCGAAAACACTTCAAATCAAGTGTTTGGAGTGATCCGGGTGACATCTACGGACGTATATGGCTTGGATATGGAGTTTACTCTTCAAGAGTAAACTTCTAAGTGAGTTCACAGCCCTAATGACCCATTCCCCATGATTTTACGGCCGTAAACTCATGGTGGGGTGTTCTATGGTGCTAAATGGTCTTATATCACTTGGGAAAATTAACTAAGATCAATTCTAGGGTAAAGGAATGGATTAAACCAATATACGGACCATTTAATGGAGTTTAAAGTAGTAAACTAGGATTTTACGACCGTAAACTCCCCCACACTCAATCCTTTGATGTTTTGGTGGTCATAGGTCTTTACAAGTGTTTCTAGCCAAATCTGCAAGCCATGTAATGAGTTTAAGGCCCCGTTTGACCATGATTAAGGATTTTACGGCCTAAGAACCCTTTCTTGGGGGGGTTTACGGCCGTAAACTTCTATGGTGTTAGTTTTGGCATGTTTAAGGTCCTTAACTTGATTGTGGTTGCCTCTAGTGGTGTGTTTAAGTGGCATTTAAACACTTGAAATTGAGTTTACTACCCATGATAATGAATTTATGGCCCAAGCATGTTCTTGGGCAGTAAACTCATGTTTACTCCCCAAAAGTTAAGTTTAAGGTGTTCTAAGTCCAATCCAATAAGTCCTTAAGCCATATCTAAGCTCCAATGGTGGTTTGGAAGGGTTTTATGGCTCAAAAACCCCGTTTGCATGTGTTCACGGCCTAAGGCTGTTCCAGGGCTGTAAACACATGTTTATGGTCCTATTCCATGATTTGAACACGAAATTGAAGGCTAAGGATGCTAATCTATGAGTTAGGGTAGTTACCTTGATGATTTGAAGCTTGAAATGGGTGATTTTGGATCAAAAAGTTGGATTTGAGGTGAGAGGTTAGAGAAAGAGTGAAAAAGGCTTCAAATAAGGCTCATTTCACTTTATACGTGGTTCGGGTTTGGGACACGGTGGAATTCTACTCGATACCGACGTTAAACGGGGCTTTTGGTCGCACCCAATTAAGTTGTCGTAACCCGATATGGTCGAAACTAAAATTTTTCTAATCATTAGTTTGGGGTGTTTACTTGTGTTTCTAACGTGTTTGGATACTTATGAGGTCAAAATAAAAGTCTTAAATTAATTGACCTTATCCAAAAACGAAATCGGAACAATTTGCTAAAGACGAGTTTTATGGACGGAACGGGTTACGGCGATGGAACAACTTCGGGTTGTCACAATGTAGGATAGTCAATCCAGTATAGATCTATACGCAAACTCATGCTCTCCCTCTAGGAGATTCTGGTTACAAATCGGGCCATGGTAGTGAAGACATGCCCCGAAACAGTGGATCACATTTATGTTGCAGTATACTTGTATATGTAATGTATGTACTAGTGTAGTGAATGTATTGTTTCTCATCATAGTATCGTTGTATAGTTTCTCATAATAGTATTGATGTATAGTTTCTCATAATAGTATCATTATATAGTTCCTCACAGTAGTAAGTATTGACTCATGAATGAACTGAATCTTTGTATGCTTCATTGAACTAGTAGTAGTATATCCCTAACTATACCTATTATAGTTACTAGTAGAATCGTTTGTATAACTGAATGTATTGAAATGATATAAAAGTCCTTATATCTATACATATATATATAATATATAACTAAGGATCCAACGATATTCGGACAAACAACAGGGTACTCTAAGTCCACAACCAAACAAGGAACAGGAAGTAAAGTGAGTTGGCAGTCCTAAGTCCTTCAATCCTTACTTATATAACTATATATGTAATAGACATGGTTTTAACAATATATAAGTTTAAAAGTTGTAATAGAAAAAGGTTTGATACATAAAAGTTAGTTTGATAAGAAGTTTGACATGTAAAAGAGTTTGATAAGCAGTTTGAAGTCATTAGTTTAGAAAAACAGTTTGAAAGTATAGTAAATCCATATGTTTGATAGTTATTAATCACATGTGATTGATATAATAACTATGATATTCAACTTGTATTCCTCCCCCCCCCCCCCCACCCCATAAAAGAATTTAAAATCATTTAAATGGTTTATTAAGGGGTATGAACTTACCTGTAGTGAGTGGATTGTATGGAAGTGTTGGACAAGGTGCTAGGTGTCAAGTGAAGACTTGAACACACACAATGATCCTATTAACATATAAAGACATATGTATGCATCTAAATAGTGATTATAACACTAATTAAGTAATTATAAACACCCTAAAGCATGGAAAACACTTTGGTTTAAGTGTTAGAAGGCCATTGGGTTGCATCAAAGGGGTGTAAGGTATTGCATTTGAGTTTACGGCCCAAGGACCAAACCTCTTGGATTTTACAGCCTAGGGTTCACGGCCCTAGTGGTTTTATGGTAATAAACCCATGGAAAACTCCAAAAAATAGAAGTTTAAGGTCCCTAGTACAATGGTGAATGGTTCTAGTCCAAGTTCTAGGCATTAGGAAGGTGATTAGGGCAACAACACCCTTCTATAGAGTTTACAGCCTTGGGAGGTGTCCTGGCCGTAAACTCCCTTCCATTCTAGATTTCATGATGTTTCTATGGTGTAAACAGGTTCATTCTAGTATACCACAAGCTAAGACAAGAGTACTTACAATATAGAAGCTTGTTTGGGATTTTAAGGTCCAAGAACACTAATGTGTGTTCTTGATGTTCTTGGTGTGTTGAAGAACACTTGAAGATATAGGTAAAAGATAAGATTTCATGGATGAAATGGTGTACAACAACTAGATGAAGGGTTATAACAGCAAATCAAAGGAAGAAACACTTACATTTTTGGAAGATTGGAAGAAAAGTGTTATGATAATTGAGAGAGAAGTTGATGTTCTTGAGCTTGGAAGTGAGAAATGGGGGAAAAGAAGAGTAAACTCATGTTATACGCATGAGTTCACGGCCAAGAGAGGGTTCACAGCCCAAACTCCGTTTGTTTGGCCGTGAACACATAATTAAGATGTTAGTTGATTTATTGTTACCCCATAATCCTAGAATATACTTCCTTTTATTCGTTCGTTTGAAGAATTAATATTAAAAACACTCAAACGGACTTTAAACCGGCTAAAATTTAGCAGAAATGTGTTTGACTTTTATTTGAAGTGCTTGACTGTAGGGCTTGTACGAATGGAAATTCCGGGTTGTCGCATCTTCAATATCTCATTTTTATGAAACTAGGCATCATGCATGTCATTCAACATGTCTATTTATTTATACATGTATCGGAGGAACCTCATTTCAACTTCTTCCAACATATTTTATGCTTTCCAAATTTTACATTTGACCAAGGTCTATGCATCTTTGTGTCCATGTATCTTCATGTCAGAAGTTAGCTAAGAAATTGTTCCTCAAACTACATGTACCGGTACACAATCTATGATAGTTTATTTTCATAGTATTTATTTTGTATATATATATATATATATATATATATATATATATATATATATATATATATATGATAATCTTGAACACCGACATACTTAATAAATTGAAACTAACATATACGTGGTTTTAGAACTTGTTTAGATTGGAAGAGTTAGTGATATTTTGTTCCAACAAATCATCAATATGTAGATATATTAACTAAAGGTCAACCAACACTAGTCTTTCAATGTTTAAATCAAAGTTTGTGCGTTCAATTTGCTCTCATTGTAACCGTAGAGGAATATTAGATAGATATTTGGATATATGTTATAAATTTATTTGATTTGTAAAAAATAAACTATATTAGGATTATACACGTTATAGTTTTCCTTTGTGTTGAATGAGATTTATATGAACATCTTGAATCCCTTCAGAAAAAATATTAAGGAAAAAGTAGATGCCTACCCAACCGAAATGATATAAATATAAGAAGATAACATTCAAATTTGGTTGACTCGAAGAACCGTAGTTGGGGATGAAAATGTAGTTACAAGTAATTTAACCAATATTTTGTACAACATTTTGAAATGTGGGTACAAGTAATTTAACCATCTAAAAGACATCTGGACTAAAAGAAAAAAAAACATGAAAATGTAACTTACTATGTTATCGAATTTTATTTCTTGTTTCTAAAACTGAGTTTGCAAGTAAAAACAAGACGACGAAGTGTTCTTAAGAAAGGACTACAAAGGATTCACCAGAATGCGAGAAAAAAAGAAGAAAAATAGGGATTCATGTTTTATAATTTATTTGAATTGGAAAACCGTAAAGAAGACAATATGGTCATTTTATGTCAGTATTAACGATAGAACCTGAGAGTGTTAGAGGGTGCGGCATTATCTAACAAATGACATAAGTAAGGTCCAAATGGTTAAAAAAATTAGACTTGAAGTGCAACTTATACAATTTCTTTAATTTACTCGGTGATCAATAAAAGTAAAGTCTAAATATAAAACTATATAGATCTATAGAATACAATTTCATCATCTTTCATCAACATTTCGTACTTAGACATTATCTAGGTAAACTCTTCAAATATCATTGATCACTAATAATATATATTAACTAAAATTAATATATATATATATACATATATATATATATATATATATATATATATATATATATATATATATATTTAAACGCATAATTTATGGTTTCATAAGACATAATTTACAGTCAATTCCGATTTTAATGAATCACACCATTTTATTACGTATGAAGTGAATGATAATCTGATATAGGATTAAATAAATTTATAATTTAATTGTCATTATAGATTATATGTGTAATATATAATAAACTTAAAAGCTTCTTATTGCAACTGGGAGTTTCTTTTTCCATTAATTACATTCATTAGTATATTGTTGTTTCGTAGTCGTAATATTAGAAATCAAAGAGAGAGAGAGAGAGAGAGAGAGAGGGAGAGAGAGAGAGAGAGAGAGAGAATAATGATCAATAGGTCTATTTAGATGAACACTATCAATCACGAAACCAAAACATTTTGAAATCCTGCACTAAATTGAGTATCTGTAATTGCACGTTAACATGGCCAAGTTCACATCTGTCTTCTTAGTGCTCATTGTTCTAATCTCAGGTTTGTGTACACAGCTCTACATATGCTTAGCTTCCCAAATGTTAATTTAGTTTTAATACACAAGAAGTTTTTATGTAACAAGGAAGACGGCATTTGATAATATATTGTCAATTGATTACAAAAATATCCAATCTCTTACCGTAAAAATTGTCATACAAGGACTTTTATTCGTTATTTACTAAACATAGCTATATATGTAATATCTAATATTGTATAGTTCGTAATACTATTTAACATGTTTATTTTATTATGTATTTTCATTTTTCAGTTGGAGCTTCCACTGTCAACGGACAACATAGATGTACAGAGGTGTTGGATCCAAATGCTTGTACTCTTAGTGATTGTCGTGAGCAATGTTATGTAAAACACAAGGGCAATGGAATTTGCGAGCTTTCAAGTGATATGACCCATTATGGATGCATTTGTATTTTTGACTGCTAACGAAATTTTAAGACAATAATATTACTTCTTAGGTGTTGAAAACTCCAATGGTTTATTGCTCTACACCAGAATTGCATATCTATTAAATAACACTTACAAAGTTATAGATCCTTTTAAATATAATGATGAATTCATTCCAGATTATTGTATATCGAATTTGCTGAGTTACTGAAAAAACCTTCCAAATAAATTTCAGCAAACAATTTTACTTATTTCAAAGCACTTTTTTACTAAAGGACATATCATATAAAACCATTACATATGTTCAGTAGATAGTTTTATAGGTTAATCTCTATTTTTTAGCAATTCAATAATACATGTATGACACATTTTTTCAAGACTGTCATTATTTATAACTTTGTGAAATATCAAGTATAGCCATTATTCTTGTATCTTTTATTTTTACAGGCACAATTATGTGGTTTTTTAAATATCAAAAATATTGTGATCGTGGGAAATTTTAAAAGGTTATTTTTCATTTAATAACCCCATGAATAAATCTCGAAAATATGCAATGATGGTTTCATTAATTCATAAATAACCCATACCTAAAAACCTCATATCATCTTTCTCATCCTTTGGAGACGTGACACTCTCAATACATAAATCGTGTTTAGGATTAATGTCAGTTTCTTAACAATAGAGGCAACTGACTCCTGATCATCTTTTAAATCTAGATATAGAAGACCAAATTTTTACCCCAAAAAGTTTCGCAAATATTATTCTTCCATGGCTCCATGCTGTCTTTCGAAGGAGATGATATGGAGAGAAGTAAGAGGTTCGGCGTTGATGGTGGTCTCAAGTAAAAATATATGGTGGGAGAGGATAAAAGGTCACCATCGAAGGGATAATGTTATGTACAAAAACAACCTTTGATATATAATTTTGAAAACTATGTACTTAAGTTGCTAATATTCACAAATATATATATATATATATATATATATATATATATATATATATATATATAATGATAATAAATAAAAAACGCGAATGTCCAATGTTGTGATAAACAAAATAACTAAAGTATAACCATAAATCAAAAAGAAAAAAACATGGTATGATTTTGTGTCAATAACTACTCCCCCATAATTATATCGTCAATACCCTTTATATCAATCTACTTTTGATCATAAAAATCCACATTTTATCAAAACACATCTCTAAACATCTCCTAATAGTTTCCCAGCTGGAGTTATACTACGGCTTTTCCAAAGCTTATCAACATATATTGATTTAGTTGATCGTCGTTAGACTAACCCTCATGTTTCTCGCAAATAAAGGGCCTTGAGTAATGCTTTATACTCCAAATTCCAATGCTTCAAATTCATTATTATTATTTTTTTACTTTTTGGCACTTTTTTAGCTCTTTTTTTCTTCTGTGCTTGACTTTTTTTTTACCGTTTTCACATTTCTCAAACATACTTCTTTTTTAGTTAATCACGCCATTTGACGTGAGTACAAAGATGGCAGACACAAAGTATCCACATTTACTTTACATGTTAACTATCAATGTGTCTGAAGGCTTATCATCATTTAAGTCACCTTTTCATTCGCGTACCAAGATTGGGTATACATTGTAAGCCTGATTTATTAGGTAATAATATATAGGATTATAGTTTCTGAGAAGATATCTAAGAAAAAGAAATCAAGTGAATTCAATACTTTCCCTCTAAGCCCAATATGTGTAGTCAACAGCAAGACCCATTACCTCGTTGCAAGGTTTTTAAAGATAGTTCCTTACTTGGGAGAGACATATTAGAATGGACTAATATGTTTAACTACATTAATGTTACTCATAGTGGCCATGGGCTCCTTCTTTCTCAAGCGTACTAAGAGAAAGACATATTGGATTCTGCCAACATGTCTATATGCAACCTTGTCACTACTCTGACTGATACATCATGCAAGATCAACACTAATATTGTACAACCTCTTTGAGATGATATCCTCTTATCATGTGCTCATTGAGGCTCTTCAATATCTCATTTTTATGAAAGTAGGCATCGTGTATATTATTCAACATGTGTATTTATTTATACATGTATCAGAGGAACCTCGTTTCAACTTCTTCCAACTTATTTTATGCTTTCCAAATTGTACATTTGACCAAGGTCTATGCATCTTTGTGTCCATGTATCTTCATGTTCCAACAAATCATCTATATGTAGATATATTAACTAAAGGTCTACCAACACTAGTCTTTCAATGTTTAAATTCACGTTTGTGTGTTCGTTCTGCTCTCATTGAAACCACAAAGGAATATTAGATAGATATTTGGATGTATGTTATAAATTTTATTTGATTTGTAAAAAGTAAACTTTATTTGGATTGTACACGTTATAGTTCTCCTTTGTGTTTAATGAGATTTATATGAATATCTTGAATCCCTTCAGAAAAATATTAAGGAAAAACTTGATGCCTACCCAACCGAAATGATATAAATATAAGAAGATAGCATTCAAATTTGGTTGATTCGATGAACCGTAGTTGGGGATGAAAATGTAGGTACAAGTAATTTAACCAATATTTTGTACAACATGTTGAAATGTAGGTACAAGTAATTTAACCATCTAAAAGACATCTCGACTAAAAGAAATAAAACATGAAAATCTAACTTACTATGTTACCGAAGTTTATTTCTTGATTCTAAAACTGAGTTTGCAAGTAAAAACAAGACGACGAAGCGATCATAACAAAGGACTACGAAGGATTCACCAGAATGCGAGAAAAAAGAAGCAAAATAGGGAATCATCTTTTGTAATTTATTTCAATTGGAAAACCGTAAAGAAGACAATATGGTCATTTTATGTCAGTATTAACAATAGAACTTGAGAGTGTTAGAGGGTGCGGCATTATCTAACAAATGACATAAGTAAGGGCCTAATGGTTAAAAAAATTAGACTTGAAGTGCAACTTTTAAAATTTCTATAATTTACTCTGTGATCAATAAAAGTAAAGTCTAAATATAAAACTATATAGATCTATAGAATACAATTTCATCATCTTTCAGCAACATTTCGTACTTAGACGTTACCAAAGTAAACTCTTCAAATATCATTGAACACTAATAATATATATTAATTAAAATTAATATATATATATATATATATATATATATATATATATATATGTTTAAACGTATAATTTATGGTTTCATAAAACATAATTTACAGTCAATTCTGATTTTAATGAATCACACCATTTTATTACATGTGAAGTGAATGATAATTTGATATAACATTAAATAAATTTATAATTTAATTATCATTATAGATTACATGTGTAATATATAATAAACTTAAAAGCTTCTTATTACAACTGGGAGTTTCTTTTTCCATTAATTACATTCATTAGTAGATTGTTGTTTCGTAGTTGTAATATTCGAAATCAAAGAGAGAGAGAGAGAGAGAGAGAGAGAATGTGTGAGAGTAAAATAGAATAATGATCAATAGGTCTATTTAAATGAACACTATCAATCACGAAACCAAAACATTTTGAAATCCTGCACTACATTAAGTATCTGTAATTGCACGTTAACATGGCCAAGTTCACATCTGTCTTCTTAGTGCTCATTGTTCTAATCTCAGGTTTGTGTACACAGCTCTACATATGCTTAGCTTCCCAAATGTTAATTTAGTTTTAATATACAAGAAGTTTTTACGTAACAAGGAAGACGGCATTCGATAATATTTTGTCAATTGATTGCAAAAATATCCAATCTCTTACCAGAGAAATTGTCATACAAGGACTTTTATTTGTTATTTATTCAACATAGCTATATATTTAATATCTAATATTGTATAGTCCGTAATACTTTTTAACATGTTTATTTTATTATGTATTTTCATTTTTCAGTTGGAGCTTCCACTGTCAACGGACAACATAGATGTACAGAGGTGTTGGATCCAAATGCTTGTACTCTTAGTGATTGTCGTGAGCAATGTTATGTAAAACACAAGGGCAATGGAATTTGCGAGCTTTCAAGTGATATGACCCATTATGGATGCATTTGTATTTTTGACTGCTAACGAAATTTTAAGACAATAATATTACTTCTTAGGTGTTGAAAACTCCAATGGTTTATTGCTCTACACTAGAATTGCATATCTATTAAATAACACTTACAATGTTATAGATCCTTTTAAATATAATGATGAATTCATTCCAGATTATTGTATATCAAATTTGATGAGTTACTAAAAAACCTTCCAAATAAATTTCAGCAAACAATTTTACTTATTTCAAAGCACTTCTTTACTAAAGGACATATCATATAAAACCATTACATATGTTCAGTAGATAGTTTTATAGGTTAATCACTATTTTTTACCAATTCAATAATACATGTATGACACATTTTTTTAAAACTGTCATTATTTATAACTTTGTGAAATATCAAGTATAGCCATTATTCTTGTATCTTTTATTCTTACAGGCACAATTATGTGGTTTTTTAAATATCAAAAATATTGTGATCGTGGGAAATTTTAAAAGGTTATTTTTCATTTAATAACCCCATGAATAAATCTCCAAAAATATGCAATGATGGTTGCATTAATTCATAAATAACCCATACCTAAAAACCTCATATCATCTTTCTCATCCTTTGGAGACGTGACACTCTCAATACATAAATCGTGTTTAGGATTAATGTCAGTTTCTCAACAATAGAGGCAACTGACTCCTGCTCATCTTTTAAATCTAGATATAGAAGACCAAATTTTTACCCCAAAAAGTTTCGCAATTATTCTTCCATGGCTCCATGGTGTCTTTCGAAGGAGATGATAGGGAGAGAAGTAAAAGGTTCGGCGTTGATGGTGGTCTCAAGTAAAAATATATGGTGGGAGAGGATAAAAGGTCACCATCGAAGGGAAAATGTTATGTACAAAAACAACCTTTGATATATAATTTTGAAAACTATGTACTTAAGTTGCTAATATTCACAATATATATATATATATATATATATATATATATATATATATATATATATATAATGATAATAAATAAAAAACGCGAATGTCCAATGTTGTGATAAACAAAATAACTAAAGTATAACCATAAATCAAAAAGAAAAAAACATGGTATGATTTTGTGTCAATAACTGCTCCCCCATAATTATATCGTCAATACCCTTTATATCAATCTACTTTTGATCATAAAAATCCACATTTTATCAAAACACATCTCTAAACATCTCCTAATAGTTTCCCAGCTGGAGTTATACTACGGCTTTTCCAAAGCTTATCAACATATATTGATTCAGTTGATCCTCATTAGACTAACCCTCATGTTTCTCACAAATAAAGGGCCTTGAGTAATGCTTTATACTCCAAATTCCAATGCTTCAATGTCATACCCCGAAAATAAAAGGCAGGAACGTCTCCGGGGTTGACTACCATGTTGTGTATCAATTCCAATGTACATAGTAATCACAGTAAACAAACATTACATTACATATATATGAAGGTTTACATTTGTTTCAAAAGTAAGTTATACAAGATATACATATGCATCATATTAACAAAAGTTGAGACGAGTCTTCCACGCACTCCGTCTTCATCAAAAGAGATCACTGGGTACCTGTCTAACTTGGACCTGAGAATACAAGCGGTTTGAAAATCAGCATAAAGCTGGTGAGTTCATAAGCGGTTTTGTTTTGTGAAAATGTATCGGTTTCCTTTAGTTTCCGAAAAGATTTGTTATCCAAGAAAATCCCATATTTTCTTATGTAAAGTTGGTTAAGTTATCATTGATTACCAATTCGATTATGTATTGTATTCTACCCCAGGAAAATCCCATATTTTCCTAATTATAAGATCGGTTGTATAACACAAAGTATAGTTTAACATCCAAAACTATATAATAAAAATCTTGGGATCACTATCCCGAAATACATATATAAGATAGTTTAACACATCCGAAAGTACAGGTTTAAGATCATGGGACTATCATCCCGGACTAGACACTAGATAAGTTAATGTATATGTGTAAATATAGATTGAAATCATGGGATCACTATCCCGAATAAGATACAGATTTAGAAAACCATGGGATCACTATCCCGTATAAAATATAGTTAAAGACACAAAACCTTGGGATCATTATCCCGTATAAGATATAGATTTAGAAAGCCATGGGATCATTATCCTGTATAAGTTATAAATACGAAACCATGGGATCACTATCCCGTATAAATTTTAGTTAATGATCATGGGGAAAGACATCCCGTACAAGTTATAAAATAGTTAGATTGATACCATGGGATCACTATCCCGAAAGAAATATAGGAATAAACCATGGGATCACTATCCCGTATAGGACATCGATATGAAATAGTTTGATAATACCATGGGATTACTATCCCGAAAGAGATCTAGAAACAATATCATGGGATCACAATCCCGAAAGAGATATAAAATATAGATGCAAAACCATGGGATCACTATCCCAAACGAAATATAGATTCTAAACCCAAACTGTGAATAAGCAGGTATTAATACATGTTGTGAGTCGGGTAACCATACTAATACGACATCGTGACCTCCTTGACGTTTGTCAGATGTCGAACGATATCCAGAAATTTGTCACCCTAGGCGTGCCCGCCTAACTGTAGCTAGCAGTTAAGGTGTGGGATTGTTAGTCCCGAATAGATCTATTCACAAATTCCGCGCTCTCCCTCCAGGAGACTCTGGTTACACTTCCAGGGAGGATTTACTGATCATCCATAAAGGGGTAGTGACTATCTCACAAACTAGTACTAAACTATTCACAGGGTTCTTGTAAGACATCGATATACAGAAGATTATGAAACATAGTACAGTAAAGTATAGATACATACATGAAATTATCTGACAATACATTAAAATGATACGGAGATAAACTGAAACAGACATAGTTTATCTAATAACTTGATATAGATATCAGTATACGATAGAAAGAACAGAAAAGACCCCCAAATTATTCCCATAATAATTTGATTAGTTTGATTGTTTCCTTAACTAAAATCCATTTAGTTGAAATCGAATAGTCATTCCTTATGCTCAGCATAAAACATAAGGAGTAAAAGAGGTTATAAGTTTGTCAGATATTGTTTGAAACATATCAATGTTGTGATTGGAAAACAGTTATAGTTTGCTTGTATTCCCCCCCTGAAAACATTGAAAACAGTGAAAAAGCCGTAGGGGTATGAACTCACCGGACGAGATACGAGACGGTTTGGATGCTAAGAGCTGAGTCGGGACTTGTAAACGCACGAGGTTCCTAATTATGAAGTAAAGATACACATTTGTATCTAATTAGGACTTAGATTGATTGTCGGATAGGGACCAATGCTTCAGGTTGCGATAACACTCCGATACAAGTGTTTGGTGGGACCGGGTGGCGTTTAGGGACATGAGTGACACAAGGGACTTGAGAGATGAGTTGGGACATCAAAGGAACACTCCCCTTTAAGGGAGTTTACGGCCAAAACACCCTTCCCCATGAGTTTACGGCCGTAAACTCATGATGGGTGGTTTATGGTGCCTTTTGGACTTCCAACACTTAGGGGATAATTTCTAGACTTGGTTTAAGGACTTGGAATGATTACAAAACATCGATTTGACCCCCTTTAAGGGAGTTTACGGCCTAGCAAGGCTCCAAGTCCGTAAACGCTTGTTTGTCCAAGAAAATGATGTTAAATGGTGCTAGAACAAATCACATGTGATTGGTAGAATTAATCCAAGGCCTAACATGAGTTTGCATGTGATTTTTGAGGTGTTTGTGGAGTTTACGGCCCATGAAGCTCCCTTCATGGCCGTAAACTCTAGTATATGGTGTTCCAAGGTGTTTCAAGGTCTAAAACTTGCATGAAAGGACTTCTAAAATTCATCTAAGGGCCTTAGGGGTGTGTAGTTTGCATTCTAACACCAAAAATTTTGGAGTTTACGGCCCAAGAACATGTCTTGGCCGTAAACCGTTAGAAACCCCACAAATGTTGTGTTTAAGGCCCTCAAACTATTTTTGGTTGGTCCCTTGATTTATTCCAAGGCTTTTGGTGGTGTTGGATGGCTTTCTAACACCTTAGAATTGGATTTATGCCAAGTTTTGTGGAGTTTACGGCCCAAGAACTCTCCTTGGCCGTAAACTCATCTAAGTCCCTCAAAATTAATGTTTCAAGTGTCCAAATGCAAGAATCAAAGTCCTATAATTCATATCTAAGCTATAGGGGTGATTTGGAAGGGTTTAAGGGCATGAAAACCCTAATTATATGAGTTTACGGCCCAAGAATGTTCCTTGGCCGTAAACTCCTTCAAACATCACAAAAATTATGTTTTACATGTTTACAGTCCATATCTTGAAGTCCCATAGCCATATCTAAAGTCCAAACTAGTCAAGGAAGGGTTTAAAGGCTCAAAACCCCTTATATTTGGTGTTTACGGCCTAAGCATCTTCTTAGGCCGTAAACTCACATACATTGTCCAATTTCATGTTTAAATCTCGAATTTGAAGGCTAAAGATGCTATAGATTAAAGCTAGGGAGTTACCTTAAGGATTTGAAGCCTTAAAATTGAGTTTTGGACACTAAATCTTTGGATTTTGGAGAGAGGTTAGAGAGAGAGTAGTGAGAGAAGGAAAAAGCTTCAAATGAAGGCTGAAACATGTTTATATAGTTCCTAAAATTTGCACACGGTGGAATTCTACCCGATACCGACGTTAAACGCGGCTTTTGGTCGCACCCGATTTAGTTTCCGTCACCCGACGGGAACATTTTTAAAACTTATTAAATAATGATTTTTGGGCGAATAACATAAGTTCCTGAGTGCTTTAGACACTCATTAGGATAAAATAAACATATAAATTATACAAATAATTTCCAAAGAGAAATCGGAACGAATCCGATAACGGCGACTTTTTCCGGGTAGAACGGGTTTTGGCGACGAACAAATGTCGGGTTGTTACATTATCCCCCCGTTAGAGGGAATTTCGTCCCGAAATTCAAAGAATAGGATATAGATCATGAGTTTGAAATGAAACTCGATTGGATTCGATATTTTGGATCATCACTTTCTTAAGTGGAATCGGGTCTCTACGAAGGTTTCGAAACATACGATATGGAATTAAACTTTAGATGTTCGAATGAAATTCCCGGAAACACTTCGGGACAGACATTTGGTAGAAAGAACTACTAACTTCTCGTTTCTCAATGACCACAGAAACGAGGTATGCGGTAATTCGTATCAGGAAAACTCTTGAGTTTTAAAGTATGACATAATACGAAAGTTGATGCCGGAGATCATGAGAGTTAGGTCGAGGAAGAGATATAGACAGGTGACCCTCTCGAAACCAGGATAACAGCATGAATGGGACTCCGTCATTCCATGTTAAACGTAGCATCAAGGTATTATCGCGAAAGGTTTCCCATTTAACCAAATGGAACAGAATAGTCCTCCGGACCGAGGATTTAATCTATAGGTACGAAGTTAGTGTTCTCCATCTCATTGGTTAGTCGTCTCGATGATGCACATCTTGATTGCACACGAGGAATCGGGCTTAGAAAACGTTCGAATTGATAGATAACAGGTTTCCCTTCAATCACGGGAATCGAAAAGAGTTGCAGGTATAAGAGTTATCAAAGAGAATTATACTTGCGGCAACAGAGGGATCAGTGGTGGTAGTTGCCTTGGGGCAATTCCTCTTGAAGTGTCCTGCTTCACCACAATTGTAGCAGGCTGGACTGATTCCTGCTCCCGATGATTGGTTTGTCGATTTGGCTGGTTTCCTGTAGGTTCGAGACAGATGGCCCTTCTTGCCACAGTTGTCGCAGCTCCTTTCGCGACATGGACCAGGGATGCGGTGATGGTAGTTGCACTTACCACACCAAGGAAGACTGCCAGTGTATCCACTGGTGGGAGTTTGGGCTGTAGAACCGACAGCTGAGACAGCAATAGGGGTAGTAGCAGCATGGATTGCTACCGTTTGCTGTTTCTTCGAAGACCCGCTCGTACTCTGGGCCTTTCGCTTGTTCCGAGATTTCTTTCTACTTTCACCTCCACTTGTGTCTGACTCAGGAGTGGTAGTGTCTTCATCATAGTTGTCTTCGTGATCGATCAAAATTTTCGCAAGGCATTTAGCACTATTGTACGTGTCTGGCTCCGCAGCCAAGACATTCCCCTTGGTTGGTTGGGTCAATCCCCAGATGAATCTTTCGATCTTTTTACTCTCCGGGGCAACCATTCCCGGACAGAGTAAAGCCAGGTCATCGAATCTTGAAGTATAAGCAGCTATGTTGGAACCCTTCATCTTCAGGTTCCAGAGTTCGTGTTCCAGTTTCTGAATTTCGCTCCGAGGGCAGTACTCTGCAAGCAGAAGCTCCTTCATAGCTTCCCAACCCATGGCATTCGCTACAGGTAAAGTTAAAGATTTGACTCGGCCGTTCCACCAAGTCAGGGCTTTGTCAAGGAAAGTACAGGCAGCAAACTTGACTTTGTCAGACTCCGAACAGGCACATATTTCGAAGATTGACTCGATTTTCTCGAACCATCGAGTCAGGGAAATGACACCTCCAGTGCCATCAAAGGTTGTGGGTTTCGCGTTCATGAAGTCTTTGTAGGAACCCCCTCTTCGGTGTTCCTGGCTGTCTTCTGGATTTTGGTGTTGGGGACCACCTCCGGAGCCACCGGGATTCATTTGAGACATAGCTGCCACCATTGCAGCAGTCAGAACTGTTTGAAGTGATGCGAGATCAAATTGAGGAGAAGGTGGTGGCGGAGGAGGATTATCGTTGTTCTTCGAGCTAGGTCTCTTTCTTGGAGGCATCTTGATCTAAAAGATCAGGAAAGAGAGGATTATAAGTCCTCTAAATTGAATCAAGAGATATGGAACAGGGGATATCTCATCAAGACAGATATAGCATCATACTAAGCGATAAAGCAGGAAGGAGTTATCAAGACAGAACATTTTATCGCTAGCGGAATGATCAAGTAACATCGCGTATACGAGGATTTTCTATGAAGGATTTGCTCGAGAAATACTCCCATAGTATTTCATGGTTCACTGCAGCGACGATTTGTTGTTTGAGATATTAGGTAAGTTTTAGGCATGCTGCGTACCACAGCCACTCCCAAGCACATGTTGGCCGTGTCTTGAATGAATATAGTTGGCCAGGCTATATTGACCCTAGACACGATTACATAACTGCCCAGGTTTAACCGCAGTGTACAACACCCATTTACTTATGTTTTGTTCTACTTGAAGTTACGGATTTTGACGATTCGGTATACTTGTATACTTTTGAATATACTTATAGTTTTGAATATACTTTTAATTCAGAGCATTGAGACCTTTAGTGTTTATAGTTTTATACCATGTAAGGTTTGGTATACTCTGTTCACTATAAACAAGGGCTCTGATACCAATCTGTCACACCCCGAAAACCAAAGGCGGAAACGTCTCTGGGGTTGACTACCATGTTGTGTATCAATTCCAATGTACATAGTAATCACAGTAAACAAACATTACATTACATATATATGAAGGTTTACATTTGTTTCAAAAGTAAGTTATACAAGATATACATATGCATCATATTAACAAAAGTTGAGACGAGTCTTCCACGCACTCCGTCTTCATCAAAAGAGATCACTGGGTACCTGTCTAACTTGGACCTGAGAATACAAGCGGTTTGAAAATCAGCATAAAGCTGGTGAGTTCATAAGCGGTTTTGTTTTGTGAAAATGTATCGGTTTCCTTTAGTTTCCGAAAAGATTTGTTATCCAAGAAAATCCCATATTTTCTTATGTAAAGTTGGTTAAGTTATCATTGATTACCAATTCGATTATGTATTGTATTCTACCCCAGGAAAATCCCATATTTTCCTAATTATAAGATCGGTTGTATAACACAAAGTATAGTTTAACATCCAAAACTATATAATAAAAATCTTGGGATCACTATCCCGAAAAACATATATAAGATAGTTTAACACATCCGAAAGTACAGGTTTAAGATCATGGGACTATCATCCCGGACTAGACACTAGATAAGTTAATGTATATGTGTAAATATAGATTGAAATCATGGGATCACTATCCCGAATAAGATACAGATTTAGAAAACCATGGGATCACTATCCCGTATAAGATATAGTTAGACACAAAACCTTGGGATCATTATCCCGTATAAGATATAGATTTAGAAAGCCATGGGATCATTATCCCGTATAAGTTATAAATACGAAACCATGGGATCACTATCCCGTATAAATTTTAGTTAATGATCATGGGGAAAGACATCCCGTACAAGTTATAAAATAGTTAGATTGATACCATGGGATCACTATCCCGAAAGAAATATAGGAATAAACCATGGGATCACTATCCCGTATAGGACATCGATATGAAATAGTTTGATAATACCATGGGATTACTATCCCGAAAGAGATCTAGAAACAATATCATGGGATCACAATTCCGAAAGAGATATAAAATATAGATGCAAAACCATGGGATCACTATCCCAAACGAAATATAGATTCTAAACCCAAACTGTGAATAAGCAGGTATTAATACATGTTGTGAGTCGGGTAACCATACTAATACGACATC
The DNA here is from genome assembly GCF_052625555.1 of Lactuca saligna. Lineage (NCBI taxonomy): Eukaryota > Viridiplantae > Streptophyta > Magnoliopsida > Asterales > Asteraceae > Lactuca > Lactuca saligna. The sequence continues at coordinate 64,095,942 of NC_136425.1, forward strand.
GTGACCTCCTTGACGTTTGTCAGATGTCGAACGATATCCAGAAATTTGTCACCCTAGGCGTGCCCGCCTAACTGTAGCTAGCAGTTAAGGTGTGGGATTGTCAGTCCCGAATAGATCTATTCACAAATTCCGCGCTCTCCCTCCAGGAGACTCTGGTTACACTTCCGGGGAGGATTTACTGATCATCCATAAAGGGGTAGTGACTATCTCACAAACTAGTACTAAACTATTCACAGGGTTCTTGTAAGACATCGATATACAGAAGATTATGAAACATAGTACAGTAAAGTATAGATACATACATGAAATTATCTGACAATACATTAAAATGATACGGAGATAAACTGAAACAGACATGGTTTATCTAATAACTTGATATAGATATCAGTACACGATAGAAAGAACAGAAAAGACCCCCAAATTATTCCCATAATAATTTGATTAGTTTGATTGTTTCCTTAACTAAAATCCATTTAGTTGAAATCGAATAGTCATTCCTTATGCTCAGCATAAAACATAAGGAGTAAAAGAGTTTATAAGTTTGTCAGATATTGTTTGAAACATATCAATGTTGTGATTGGAAAACAGTTATAGTTTGCTTGTATTCCCCCCCTGAAAACATTGAAAACAGTGAAAAAGCCGTAGGGGTATGAACTCACCGGACGAGATACGAGACGGTTTGGATGCTAAGAGCTGAGTCGGGACTTGTAAACGCACGAGGTTCCTAATTATGAAGTAAAGATACACATTTGTATCTAATTAGGACTTAGATTGATTGTCGGATAGGGACCAATGCTTCAGGTCGCGATAACACTCCGATACAAGTGTTTGGTGGGACCCGGGTGGCGTTTAGGGACATGAGTGACACAAGGGACTTGGGAGATGAGTTGGGACATCAAAGGAACACTCCCCTTTAAGGGATTTTACGGCCAAAACACCCTTCCCCATGAGTTTACGGCCGTAAACTCATGATGGGTGGTTTATGGTGCCTTTTGGACTTCCAACACTTAGGGGATAATTTCTAGACTTGGTTTAAGGACTTGGAATGATTACAAAACATCGATTTGACCCCCTTTAAGGGAGTTTACGGCCTAGCAAGGCTCCAAGTCCGTAAACGCTTGTTTGTCCAAGAAAATGATGTTAAATGGTGCTAGAACAAATCACATGTGATTGGTAGAATTAATCCAAGGCCTAACATGAGTTTGCATGTGATTTTTGAGGTGTTTGTGGAGTTTACGGCCCATGAAGCTCCCTTCATGGCCGTAAACTCTAGTATATGGTGTTCCAAGGTGTTTCAAGGTCTAAAACTTGCATGAAAGGACTTCTAAAATTCATCTAAGGGCCTTAGGGGTGTGTAGTTTGCATTCTAACACCAAAAATTTTGGAGTTTACGGCCCAAGAACATGTCTTGGCCGTAAACCGTTAGAAACCCCACAAATGTTGTGTTTAAGGCCCTCAAACTATTTTTGGTTGGTCCCTTGATTTATTCCAAGGCTTTTGGTGGTGTTGGATGGCTTTCTAACACCTTAGAATTGGATTTATGCCAAGTTTTGTGGAGTTCACGGCCCAAGAACTCTCCTTGGCCATAAACTCATCTAAGTCCCTCAAAATTAATGTTTCAAGTGTCCAAATGCAAGAATCAAAGTCCTATAATTCATATCTAAGCTTGGGTTTAAGGGCATGAAAACCCTAATTATATGAGTTTACGGCCCAAGAATGTTCCTTGGCCATAAACTCCTTCAAACATCACAAAAATTATGTTTTACATGTTTAGAGTCCATATCTTGAAGTCCCATAGCCATATCTAAAGTCCAAACTAGTCAAGGAAGGGTTTAAAGGCTCAAAACCCCTTATATTTGGTGTTTACGGCCTAAGCATCTTCTTAGGCCGTAAACTCACATACATTGTCCAATTTCATGTTTAAATCTCGAATTTGAAGGCTAAAGATGCTATAGATTAAAGCTAGGGAGTTACCTTAAGGATTTGAAGCCTTAAAATTGAGTTTTGGACACTAAATCTTTGGATTTTGGAGAGAGGTTAGAAAGAGAGTAGTGAGAGAAGGAAAAAGCTTCAAATGAAGGCTGAAACATGTTTATATAGTTCCTAAAATTTGCACACGGTGGAATTCTACCCGATACCGACGTTAAACGCGGCTTTTGGTCGCACCCGATTTAGTTTCCGTCACCCGACGGGAACATTTTTAAAACTTATTAAATAATGATTTTTGGGCAAATAACATAAGTTCCTGAGTGCTTTAGACACTCATTAGGATAAAATAAACATATAAATTATACAAATAATTTCCAAAGAGAAATCGGAACGAATCCGATAACGGCGACTTTTTCCGGGTAGAACGGGTTTTGGCGACGAACAAATTTCGGGTTGTTACATTCAAATTCATTATTATTATTTTTTTACTTTTTGGCGCTTTTAGCTCTTTTTTTCCTCTATACTTGACTTTTTTTTTACCATTTTCACATTTCTCAAACATACTTCTTTTTTAGTTAATCACGCCATTTGACGTGAGTACAAAGATGCCAGACACAAAGTATCCACATTTACTTTACAGGTTAACTATCAATGTGTCCGAAGGCTTATCATCATTTAAGCCACCTTTTCATTCGCGTACCACGATTGGGTATACATTGTAAGCCTGATTTATTAGGTAATAATATATAGGATTATAGTTTCTGAGAAGATATCTTAGGAAAAGAAACCAAGTGAATTCAATACTTTCCCTCTAAGCCCAATATGTGTAGTCAACAGCAAGACCAATTACCTCGTTGCAAGGTTTTTCAAGATAGTTCCTTACTTGGGAGAGACATATTAGATTGGACGAATATGTTTAACTGCATTAATGTTACTCATAGTGGCCATGGGCTCCTTCTTTCTTAAGTGTACTAAGAGAAAGACATATTGAATTCTGCCAACATGTCTATATGCAACCTTGTCACTACTCTGACTGATACTTCATGCAAGATCAACACTAATATTCTACAACCTCTTTGAGATGATATCCTCTTATCATGAGCTCATTGAGGCTCTTCAATATCTCATTTTTATGAAAGTAGGCATCGTGTATATTATTCAACATGTGTATTTATTTATACATGCATCAAAGGAACCTAGTTTCAACTTCTTCCAACATATTTTATGCTTTCCAAATTGTACATTTGACCAAGGTCTATGCATCTTTGTGTCCATGTATCTTCATGTTCCAACAAATCATCTATATGTAGAGATATTAACTAAAGGTCTACCAACACTAGTCTTTCAATGTTTAAATTCACGTTTGTGTGTTCGTTCTGCTCTCATTGAAACCACAAAGGAATATTAGATAGATATTTGGATGTATGTTATAAATTTTATTTGATTTGTAAAAAGGAAACTTTATTTGGATTGTACACGTTACAGTCCTCCTTTGTGTTTAATGAGATTTATATGAATATCTTGAATCCCTTCAGAAAAATATTAAGGAAAAACTTGATGCCTACCCAACCGAAATGATATAAATATAAGAAGATAGCATTCAAATTTGGTTGATTCGATGAACCGTAGCTGGGGATGAAAATGTAGGTACAAGTAATTTAACCAATATTTTGTACAACATGTTGAAATGTAGGTACAAGTAATTTAACCATCTAAAAGACATCTCGACTAAAAGAAATAAAACATGAAAATCTAACTTACTATGTTACCGAAGTTTATTTCTTGTTTCTAAAACTGAGTTTGCAAGTAAAAACAAGACGACAAAGCGTTCATAAGAAAGGACTACGAAGGATTCAGCAGAATGCGAGAAAAAAGAAGCAAAATAGGGAATCATCTTTTGTAATTTAATTCAATTGGAAAACCATAAAGAAGACAATATGGTCATTTTATGTGAGTATTAACGATAGAACTTGAGAGTGTTAGAGGGTGCGGCATTATCTAACAAATGACATAAGTAAGGTCCTAATGGTTAAAAAAAATAGACTTCAAGTGAAACTTTTAAATTTTCTATAATTTACTCTGTGATCAATAAAAGTAAAGTCTAAATATAAAACTATATAGATCTATAGAATACAATTTCATCATCTTTCAGCAACATTTCGTACTTACACATTATCAAAGTAAACTCTTCAAATATCATTGAACACTAATAATATGTATTAATTAAAATTAATATATATATATATATATATATATATATATATATATATATATATATATATATATATATGTATGTATATATATATATATATATGTTTAAACGTATAATTTATGGTTTCATAAAACATAATTTACAGTCAATTCCGATTTTAATGAATCACACCATTTTATTACATGTGAAGTGAATGATAATCTAATATAACATTAAATAAATTTATAATTTAATTGTCATTATAGATTACATGTGTAATATATAATAAACTTAAAAGCTTCTTATTACAACTAGGAGTTTCTTTTTCTATTAATTACATTCATTAGTAGATTGTTGTTTCGTAATTGTAAAATTAGAAATCAAAGAGAGAGAGAGAGAGAGAGTGAGGGAGAGAGAGAGATAGAATAATGATCAATAGGTCTATTTAGATGAACACTATCAATCACGAAACCAAAACATTTTGAAATCCTGCACTAAATTGAGTATCTGTAATTGCACGTTAACATGGCCAAGTTCACATCTGTCTTCTTAGTGCTCATTGTTCTAATCTCAGGTTTGTGTACACAGCTCTACATATGCTTAGCTTCCCAAATGATAATTTAGTTTTAATATACAAGAAGTTTTTACGTAACAAGGAAGACGGCATTCGATAATATTTTGTCAATTGATTGCAAAAATATCCAATCTCTTACCGGAGAAATTGTCATACATGGACTTTTATTTGTTATTTACTCAACATAGCTTTATATTTAATATCTAATATTGTATATTTCGTAATATTGTTTAACATGTTTATTTTATTATGTATTTTCATTTTTCAGTTGGAGCTTCCACTGTCAACGGACAACATAGATGTACAGAGGTGTTGGATCCAAATGCTTGTACTCTTAGTGATTGTCGTGAGCAATGTTATGTAAAACACAAGGGCAATGGAATTTGCGAGCTTTCAAGTGATATGACCCATTATGGATGCATTTGTATTTTTGACTGCTAACGAAATTTTAAGACAATAATATTACTTCTTAGGAGTTGAAAACTCCAATGGTTTATTGCTCTACGCCAAAATTGCATATCTATTAAATAACACTTACAAAGTTATAGATCCGTTTAAATATAATGATGAATTCATTCCAGATTATTGTATATCGAATTTGCTGAGTTACTGAAAAAACCTTCCAAATAAATTTCAGCAAACAATTTTACTTATTTCAAAGCACTTCTTTACTAAAGGACATATCATATAAAACCATTACATATGTTCAGTAGATAGTTTTATAGGTTAATCACTATTTTTTACCAATTCAATAATACATGTATGACACATTTTTTCAAGACTGTCATTATTTATAACTTTGTGAAATATCAAGTATAGCCATTATTCTTGTATCTTTTATTTTTACAGGCACAATTATGTGGTTTTTTAAATATCAAAAATATTGTGATCGGGGGAAATTTTAAAAGGTTATCTTTCATTTAATAACCACATGAATAAATCTCGAAAATATGCAATGATGGTTGCATTAATTCATAAATAACCCATACCTAAAAACCTCATATCATCTTTCTCATCCTTTGGAGACGTGACACTCTCAATACATAAATCGTGTTTAGGATTAATGTCAGTTTCTCAACAATAGAGGCAACTGACTCCTGATCATCTTTTAAATCTAGATATAGAAGACCAAATTTTTACCCCAAAAGGTTTCGCAAATATTATTCTTCCATGGCTCCATTGTGTCTTTCGAAGGAGATGATAGGGAGAGAAGTAAGAGGTTCGGCGTTGATGGTGGTCTCAAGTAAAAATATATGGTGGGAGAGGATAAAAGGTCACCATCGAAGGGAAAATGTTAAGTACAAAAACAACCTTTGATATATAATTTTGAAAACTATGTACCTAAGTTGCTAATATTCACAAATATATATATATATATATATATATATATATATATATATATATATAATGAGAATAAATCAAAAACGTAAATGTCCAATGTTGTGATAAACAAAATAACTAAAGTATAACCATAAATCAAAAAGAAAAAAACACGATATGATTTTGTGTCAATAACTGCTCCCCCATAATTATATCGTCAATACCCTTTATATCAATCTACTTTTGATCATAAAAATCCACATTTTATCAAAACACATCTCTAAACATCTCCTAATAGTTTCCCAACTAGAGTTATACTACGACTTTTCCAAAGCTTATCAACATATATTGATTTAGTTGATCATCGTTAGACTAACCCTCATGTTTCTCGCAAATAAAGGGCCTTGAGTAATGCATTATACTCCAAATTCCAATGCTTCAAATTCATTATTATTATTTTTTTACTTTTTGGCACTTTTAGCTCTTTTTTTCTTCTGTGCTTGACTTTTTTTTTTTACCGTTTTCACATTTCTCAAACATACTTCTTTTTTAGTTAATCATGCCATTTGACGTGAGTACAAAGATGGCAGACACAAAGTATCGACATTTACTTTACAGGTTAACTATCAATGTGTCCGAAGGCTTATCATCATTTAAGTCACCTTTTCATTCGCGTACCAAGATTGGGTATACATTGTAAGCCTGATTTATTAGGTAATAATATATAGGATTATAGTTTCTGAGAAGATATCTAAGGAAAAGAAATCAAGTGAATTCAATACTTTCCCTCTAAGCCCAATATGTGTAGTCAACAGCAAGACCCATTACCTCGTTGCAAGGTTTTTAAAGATAGTTCCTTACTTGGGAGAGACATATTAGAATGGACTAATATGTTTAACTACATTAATGTTACTCATAGTGGCCATGGGCTCCTTCTTTCTCAAGCGTACTAAGAGAAAGACATATTGGATTCTGCCAACATGTCTATATGCAACCTTGTCACTACTCTGACTGATACATCATGCAAGATCAACACTAATATTGTACAACCTCTTTGAGATGATATCCTCTTATCATGTGCTCATTGAGGCTCTTCAATATCTCATTTTTATGAAAGTAGGCATCGTGTATATTATTCAACATGTGTATTTATTTATACATGTATCAGAGGAACCTCGTTTCAACTTCTTCCAACATATTTTATGCTTTCCAAATTGTACATTTGACCAAGGTCTATGCATCTTTGTGTCCATGTATCTTCATGTTCCAACAAATCATCTATATGTAGATACATTAACTAAAGGTCTACCAACACTAGTCTTTCAATGTTTAAATTCACGTTTGTGTGTTCGTTCTGCTCTCATTGAAACCACAAAGGAATATTAGATAGATATTTGGATGTATGTTATAAATTTTATTTGATTTGTAAAAAGGAAACTTTATTTGGATTGTACACGTTACAGTCCTCCTTTGTGTTTAATGAGATTTATATGAATATCTTGAATCCCTTCAGAAAAATATTAAGGAAAAACTTGATGCCTACCCAACCGAAATGATATAAATATAAGAAGATAGCATTCAAATTTGGTTGATTCGATGAACCGTAGCTGGGGATGAAAATGTAGGTACAAGTAATTTAACCAATATTTTGTACAACATGTTGAAATGTAGGTACAAGTAATTTAACCATCTAAAAGACATCTCGACTAAAAGAAATAAAACATGAAAATCTAACTTACTATGTTACCGAAGTTTATTTCTTGTTTCTAAAACTGAGTTTGCAAGTAAAAACAAGACGACAAAGCGTTCATAAGAAAGGACTACGAAGGATTCAGCAGAATGCGAGAAAAAAGAAGCAAAATAGGGAATCATCTTTTGTAATTTAATTCAATTGGAAAACCATAAAGAAGACAATATGGTCATTTTATGTGAGTATTAACGATAGAACTTGAGAGTGTTAGAGGGTGCGGCATTATCTAACAAATGACATAAGTAAGGTCCTAATGGTTAAAAAAAATAGACTTCAAGTGAAACTTTTAAATTTTCTATAATTTACTCTGTGATCAATAAAAGTAAAGTCTAAATATAAAACTATATAGATCTATAGAATACAATTTCATCATCTTTCAGCAACATTTCGTACTTACACATTATCAAAGTAAACTCTTCAAATATCATTGAACACTAATAATATGTATTAATTAAAATTAATATATATATATATATATAGATATATATATATATATATGTATGTATATATATATATATATATATGTTTAAACGTATAATTTATGGTTTCATAAAACATAATTTACAGTCAATTCCGATTTTAATGAATCACACCATTTTATTACATGTGAAGTGAATGATAATCTAATATAACATTAAATAAATTTATAATTTAATTGTCATTATAGATTACATGTGTAATATATAATAAACTTAAAAGCTTCTTATTACAACTAGGAGTTTCTTTTTCTATTAATTACATTCATTAGTAGATTGTTGTTTCGTAATTGTAAAATTAGAAATCAAAGAGAGAGAGAGAGAGAGAGAGAGAGTGAGGGAGAGAGAGAGATAGAATAATGATCAATAGGTCTATTTAGATGAACACTATCAATCACGAAACCAAAACATTTTGAAATCCTGCACTAAATTGAGTATCTGTAATTGCACGTTAACATGGCCAAGTTCACATCTGTCTTCTTAGTGCTCATTGTTCTAATCTCAGGTTTGTGTACACAGCTCTACATATGCTTAGCTTCCCAAATGATAATTTAGTTTTAATATACAAGAAGTTTTTACGTAACAAGGAAGACGGCATTCGATAATATTTTGTCAATTGATTGCAAAAATATCCAATCTCTTACCGGAGAAATTGTCATACATGGACTTTTATTTGTTATTTACTCAACATAGCTTTATATTTAATATCTAATATTGTATATTTCGTAATATTGTTTAACATGTTTATTTTATTATGTATTTTCATTTTTCAGTTGGAGCTTCCACTGTCAACGGACAACATAGATGTACAGAGGTGTTGGATCCAAATGCTTGTACTCTTAGTGATTGTCGTGAGCAATGTTATGTAAAACACAAGGGCAATGGAATTTGCGAGCTTTCAAGTGATATGACCCATTATGGATGCATTTGTATTTTTGACTGCTAACGAAATTTTAAGACAATAATATTACTTCTTAGGAGTTGAAAACTCCAATGGTTTATTGCTCTACGCCAAAATTGCATATCTATTAAATAACACTTACAAAGTTATAGATCCGTTTAAATATAATGATGAATTCATTCCAGATTATTGTATATCGAATTTGCTGAGTTACTGAAAAAACCTTCCAAATAAATTTCAGCAAACAATTTTACTTATTTCAAAGCACTTCTTTACTAAAGGACATATCATATAAAACCATTACATATGTTCAGTAGATAGTTTTATAGGTTAATCACTATTTTTTACCAATTCAATAATACATGTATGACACATTTTTTCAAGACTGTCATTATTTATAACTTTGTGAAATATCAAGTATAGCCATTATTCTTGTATCTTTTATTTTTACAGGCACAATTATGTGGTTTTTTAAATATCAAAAATATTGTGATCGGGGGAAATTTTAAAAGGTTATCTTTCATTTAATAACCACATGAATAAATCTCGAAAATATGCAATGATGGTTGCATTAATTCATAAATAACCCATACCTAAAAACCTCATATCATCTTTCTCATCCTTTGGAGACGTGACACTCTCAATACATAAATCGTGTTTAGGATTAATGTCAGTTTCTCAACAATAGAGGCAACTGACTCCTGATCATCTTTTAAATCTAGATATAGAAGACCAAATTTTTACCCCAAAAGGTTTCGCAAATATTATTCTTCCATGGCTCCATTGTGTCTTTCGAAGGAGATGATAGGGAGAGAAGTAAGAGGTTCGGCGTTGATGGTGGTCTCAAGTAAAAATATATGGTGGGAGAGGATAAAAGGTCACCATCGAAGGGAAAATGTTAAGTACAAAAACAACCTTTGATATATAATTTTGAAAACTATGTACCTAAGTTGCTAATATTCACAAATATATATATATATATATATATATATATATATATATATATAATGAGAATAAATCAAAAACGTAAATGTCCAATGTTGTGATAAACAAAATAACTAAAGTATAACCATAAATCAAAAAGAAAAAAACACGATATGATTTTGTGTCAATAACTGCTCCCCCATAATTATATCGTCAATACCCTTTATATCAATCTACTTTTGATCATAAAAATCCACATTTTATCAAAACACATCTCTAAACATCTCCTAATAGTTTCCCAACTAGAGTTATACTACGACTTTTCCAAAGCTTATCAACATATATTGATTTAGTTGATCATCGTTAGACTAACCCTCATGTTTCTCGCAAATAAAGGGCCTTGAGTAATGCATTATACTCCAAATTCCAATGCTTCAAATTCATTATTATTATTTTTTTACTTTTTGGCACTTTTAGCTCTTTTTTTCTTCTGTGCTTGACTTTTTTTTTTTACCGTTTTCACATTTCTCAAACATACTTCTTTTTTAGTTAATCATGCCATTTGACGTGAGTACAAAGATGGCAGACACAAAGTATCGACATTTACTTTACAGGTTAACTATCAATGTGTCCGAAGGCTTATCATCATTTAAGTCACCTTTTCATTCGCGTACCAAGATTGGGTATACATTGTAAGCCTGATTTATTAGGTAATAATATATAGGATTATAGTTTCTGAGAAGATATCTAAGGAAAAGAAATCAAGTGAATTCAATACTTTCCCTCTAAGCCCAATATGTGTAGTCAACAGCAAGACCCATTACCTCGTTGCAAGGTTTTTAAAGATAGTTCCTTACTTGGGAGAGACATATTAGAATGGACTAATATGTTTAACTACATTAATGTTACTCATAGTGGCCATGGGCTCCTTCTTTCTCAAGCGTACTAAGAGAAAGACATATTGGATTCTGCCAACATGTCTATATGCAACCTTGTCACTACTCTGACTGATACATCATGCAAGATCAACACTAATATTGTACAACCTCTTTGAGATGATATCCTCTTATCATGTGCTCATTGAGGCTCTTCAATATCTCATTTTTATGAAAGTAGGCATCGTGTATATTATTCAACATGTGTATTTATTTATACATGTATCAGAGGAACCTCGTTTCAACTTCTTCCAACATATTTTATGCTTTCCAAATTGTACATTTGACCAAGGTCTATGCATCTTTGTGTCCATGTATCTTCATGTTCCAACAAATCATCTATATGTAGATACATTAACTAAAGGTCTACCAACACTAGTCTTTCAATGTTTAAATTCACGTTTGTGTGTTCGTTCTGCTCTCATTGAAACCACAAAGGAATATTAGATAGATATTTGGATGTATGTTATAAATTTTATTTGATTTGTAAAAAGTAAACTTTATTTGGATTGTACACGTTATAGTTCTCCTTTGTGTTTAATGAGATTTATATGAATATCTTGAATCCCTTCAGAAAAATATTAAGGAAAAACTTGATGCCTACCCAACCGAAATGATATAGATATAAGAAGATAGCATTCAAATTTGGTTGATTCGATGAACCGTAGCTGGGGATGAAAATGTAGGTACAAGTAATTTAACCAATATTTTGTACAACATGTTGAAATGTAGGTACAAGTAATTTAACCATCTAAAAGACATCTCGACTAAAAGAAATAAAACATGAAAATCTAACTTACTATGTTACCGAAGTTTATTTCTTGTTTCTAAAACTGAGTTTGCAAGTAAAAACAAGACGACGAAGCATTCATAAGAAAGGACTACGAAGGATTCACCAGAATGCGAGAAACAAGAAGCAAAATAGGGAATCATCTTTTGTAATTTATTTCAATTGGAAAACCGTAAAGAAGACAATATGGTCATTTTATGTCAGTATTAACGATAGAACTTGAGAGTGTTAGAGGGTGCGGCATTATCTAACAAATGACATAAGTAAGGTCCTAATGGTTAAAAAAATTAGACTTGAAGTGCAACTTTTAAAATTTCTATAATTTACTCTGTGATCAATAAAAGTAAAGTCTAAATATAAAACTATATAGATCTATAGAATACAATTTCATCATCTTTCAGCAACATTTCGTACTTAGACGTTATCAAAGTAAACTCTTCAAATATCATTGAACACTAATAATATGTATTAATTAAAATTTATATATATATATATATATATATATATATATATATATGTATATATATATATATATATGTATATATATATATATATATGTATGTATGTTTAAACGTATAATTTATGGTTTCATAAAACATAATTTACAGTCAATTCCGATTTTAATGAATCACACCATTTTATTACATGTGAAGTGAATGATAATCTGATACAACATTAAATAAATTTATAATTTAATTGTCATTATAGATTACATGTGTAATATATAATAAACTTAAAAGCTTCTTATTACAACTGCGAGTTTCTTTTTCCATTAATTACATGCATTAGTAGATAGTTGTTTCATAGTTCTAATATTAGAAATCAAAGAGAGAGAGAGAGAGAGAGAGAGAGAGAGAATGTGTGAGAGAGAAATAGAATAATGATCAATAGGTCTATTTAAATGAACACTATCAATCACGAAACCAAAACATTTTGAAATCCTGCACTAAATTGAGTATCTGTAATTGCACGTAAACATGGCCAAGTTCACATCTGTCTTCTTAGTGCTCATTGTTCTAATCTCAGGTTTGTATACACAGCTCTACATATGCTTAGCTTCCCAAATGTTAATTTAGTTTTAATATAAAAGAAGTTTTTACGTAACAAGGAAGACGGCATTCTATAATATTTTGTCAATTGTTTACAAAAATATCCAATCTCTTACCGGAGAAATTGTCATACAAGGAATTTTATTTGTTATTCACTCAACATAGCTATATATTTAATATCTAATATTGTATAGTCCGTAATACTGTTTAACATGTTTATTTTATTATGTATTTTCATTTTTCAGTTGGAGCTTCCATAGTCAACGGAGAACATAGATGTACAGAGGTGTTGGATCCAAATGCTTGTACTCTTAGTGATTGTCGTGAGCAATGTTATGTAAAACACAAGGGCAATGGAATTTGCGAGCTTTCAAGTGATATGACCCATTATGGATGCATTTGTATTTTTGACTGCTAACGAAATTTTAAGACAATAATATTACTTCTTAGGAGTTGAAAACTCCAATGGTTTATTGCTCTACGCCAAAATTGCATATCTATTAAATAACACTTACAAAGTTATAGATCCGTTTAAATATAATGATGAATTCATTCCAAATTATTGTATATCGAATTTGCTGAGTTACTGAAAAAACCTTCCAAATAAATTTCAGCAAACAATTTTACTTATTTCAAAGCACTTCTTTACTAAAGGACATATCATATAAAACCATTACATATGTTCAGTAGATAGTTTTATAGGTTAATCACTATTTTTTACAAATTCAATAATACATGTATGACACATTTTTTCAAGACTGTCATTATTTATAACTTTGTGAAATATCAAGTATAGCCATTATTCTTGTATCTTTTTTTTACAGGCACAACTATGTGGTTTTTTAAATATCAAAAATATTGTGATCGTGTGAAATTTTAAAAGGTTATTTTTCATTTAATAACCCCATGAATAAATCTCGAAAATATGCAATGATGGTTGCATTAATTCACAAATAACCCATACCTAAAAACCTCATATCATCTTTCTCAGCCTTTGGAGACGTGACACTCTCAATACATAAATCGTGTTTAGGATTAATGTCAGTCTCTCAACAATAGAGGCAACCGACTCCTGATCATCTTTTAAATATAGATATAGAAGACCAAAGTTTTACCTCCAAAAGTTTCGCAAATATTATTCTTCCATGCCTCCATGGTGTCTTTCGAAGGAGATGATTGGGAGAGAACTAAGAGGTTCGGCTATGATGGCGGTCTCAAGTATATACATATATATATATATATATATATATATATATATATATATATATATATATATATATATATATATATATATATATAATGATAATAAATAAAAAACGCGAATGTCCAATGTTGTGATAAACAAAATAACTAAAGTATAACCATAAATCAAAAAGAAAAAAACATGGTATGATTTTGTGTCAATAACTGCTCCCCCATAATTATATCGTCAATACCCTTTATATCAATCTACTTTTGATCATAAAAATCCACATTTTCTCGAAACACATCTCTAAACATCTCCTAATAGTTTCCCAGCTGGAGTTATACTACGGCTTTTCCAAAGCTTATCAACATATATTGATTTAGTTGATCCTCGTTAGACTAACCCTCATGTTTCTCACAAATAAAGGGCCTTGAGTAATGCTTTATACTCCAAATTCCAATGCTTCAAATTCATTATTATTATTTTTTTACTTTTTGGCACTTTTAGCTCTTTTTTTCTGTGACAACCCCAAATATATTGCAGTTACAAATCCCATTTCACTAACGGAATGCGTCACTATATGTTATTTTCTGTAATGTTTGGAGTCGTCAATAAACAAATATCTAGTTATTTATATGTCCCGATATTATCATAAGTAATTATAACTTGTAAATGTTAACCCCGTTTAACTAAATAGAGTTATATTACTTTTCAACCACTTCACCCGGGTAAAAAGTTTTAACCCCGTTAAACTTTGGCATCGGATAGTCGTGTATCGGGTGCAATACCCGAGACATATATAAACAAATGGGCACTACATTTGAACTCTTTTACCACACCTTCACTCTCTCTCACTACTTTCTCTCTCTAGACCCGAACCCGACTCCAAAACCGCAAATTTCGGCTTCTAAACGTAAGGACTCATTCCCTATCTTATTCTAAACATACTTCATTGTATTTAGAGGCTAAAAATCATAGAAAACAAGGATCAAAAGGTAGTTTATGGCCTAAGAAGCCCCTTAGGCCGTAAACACCTAAAACCTTGCCAAATGTCCCATTTTTCCTTCCTTTAAGCTTATATACTAATTAAGGGATTTACCTAGGGGAGTTTGGACATTAAAACATAAGAATTTGAGGCCTAAAAAGGAGTTTATGGCCCAAGCTTATGCTTAGGCCGTAAACACCCAAAAACCTTGGATTTAAGTCCCAAAAACTCATCTAGGGAATGGAGTAAATTAGCTATGAACCTTGGAAATGTTTTAGTACATCAAACAACACCATTTAGAGGCAAAAAGAGGAGTTTACGGCCAAGCTTATGCTTAGGCTGTAAACACCCAATAAATGTTCCAAAATGCCCCTAAAACTTCACCTAAGGTCATCTAGCATTTATCTAAGGGGAATGGAAGTGTGTTGTACCATTAAACATCTCATTTTGAAGCCAAAATAAGAGTTTATGGACAAGACTATACTTGGGCCATAAACTCCCCAAATTTTATGTCAAAATGCATCAAAACTCCACACAAGGCCTTCATAAATTTATTTAAGATGTAGGAGTGTGTTTTGGACCATTTAAACATACATTTTGAAGAACAAAATGGAGTTTACGGCCTAAGCACAAGCCTTGGCCGTAAACTCCCCAAAATGTCCCTAAATGAGGGTTTAAACCCTCCAAATTAGTTCAAAATACTTGCTAGGAAATTAGGGAAGTGAAATAAGGCCTTAACTTGCAATTTTGGAGGACCACTTGAGTTTACGGCCAAGCCTAGGGGGATTATGGCCGTAAACTCCCAAGGAGTGGCCTTTGGGCCGTAAACTCCAAGGGAGTGAACTCATGGACTTCTCCGTAAACCCCTCTTGGCCTTATACCACTCCCGGGAACCCCTTCTAGGCCCTAAAACCCCGAATTGATGTTAGAATGCCTAAATACTTAAATGGAAAGCATAAAATGATTAATTTCTTGTAAAACACATATTTTCATATGAAATTAGGGTCCTAAAAGGTGCACAAGTCATTATTTGGAACAAAACGCTCAACCGACACTTTTACCCTATTTACCCGATTCATCCGATTTACGCGAATTCAGGTGAGTTCATACCCCTTAATGAACCTTTCAAATGTTCTATATGTTTTAGGTGGGAGATACAAGTTGAATATACATGTTTATGAAAAGTTATACAAGACAATTATTTATGTTACAGAATTAATCACATGTGATTCACTACCTGTAGTTCAAATCACATGTGATTTATCCCTATGCCTTATAAATAAATCATTTGATTTCAAAACTATTTTGGATAAACAAACAAGTTTTAAATGTTTCTTTTGTACAATACTTTATTTAATAAATCTCCCTATAAAAATGTATCCATACTGATATATTTATATAAGTAAGACTTGAAGGACTTAGGACCGATAGCTCACCTTATTTCCTGTTCTTGTTTGATTGTGGGCTTATGGTAGTGGTTATTCGTCCGACTGTAGTTGATTTCTTAGTTATATATCTCGTATATTAGTACGGATTACGAGTATTTCTTATTTCATTAGATTCCTAAATCACTAACCTGACTAGAACCACACACACTAAGTTAACTATAATAGGTATAGTTAAGGTCTCTATCACTCGTTTAAACTACTACTCTACACTACTATAATTCTCTCTATTATGAAACTATGCACTGATAAGAGAATACAATAGGAGTTATACAAAAGACTACTACACTATAATACAAGAGAAAGTACTAATCATGAGATAACTCATTAACCCACTACGAGATACTCTATTCGCTACGCACTACGCCCGAAGTTTTCCGATAGGAAGACGACACTATATGTATAGATCTATACGGGGCAGACGCTATTACATCCCGACTGTTAATTTCAGTCCGAGCCGCACAGGTCCAGGGATGCCTTTACTCCACTACACTATACATGACCGGGAAGGTCATGGGGGTCCGCTATTACTCACACTATTGGTAACCTACAAGAAATACACTGTAACCGCACTAAAACACTAAACAACAGATAAAGTTAATATCCCGAAGTAAATAAGTATCTAATACTAAAGGAAGCTGCACCACTATTATTTACTTCAAGTATAACTTACCATATTGCTTTACTTATTGGTGAGTCACTATTATACTTCCACGTTAAATGTTTTCAAAGATGAAAATGTCATATTTCTTAAAGGTTTTCACTTATTATACATTTCTGGAAAATATAGGATTTTCTAGGTTTTACTACTACTTATGACTGTAAACTTCAACTTTCATACTATCAATTCTAATGCTTTTTATATAAGAATTCACACTAAACTCTTATGAATTCACCAGCTTTATGCTGATATTCTTTTCAAAATAACTTGGATCTTCAGGTCAAAGATAGACAGGTACGACTGCTACATTTTTGGAGAAGATGGAGCATGCAAGACCCATCTCTTATTTTTGTTTACTTTTGGTGTTTGTTGAACATTACAAAACACACTTGTAAATACACTCACTGTGTAAATGAAATGGTTGTATGTTTCTTGCTTTTACTATTATGCAATTATGATGATACCGTACACTACGTCCTCCACCCCGAAACGTATTCCGCCGTTATCGGTTTTGGGGTGTGACAGATTGGTATCAGAGCATTGTTTATAGTGAATCAAGTATATCAACCTATAAAAGATATACGAACTATAAACACTCTGACCAAGAATATATACTGTTAAGTATCTAAAAGATTTAACTAAGTATATATATATACATACATCACTATAAAACACAGAAGTCAGTATCATCCTAGAACAAAACAAAAGTATTAAGATTGTTGGATAGCACGATTGGGCTTAGAGACATATAGTCACATTTAGGGGGATGTAGCCTGATCAACTACGTTTTCCTGGGAGTGACTAGCATGTGCCTAAGCTTGGTTGTGGTGTTACAACAAGTCTAAAACTTACCAACACTACCACAATAACGTTAGCATAAGAATACTATAAGAGTATTCTGTACCTCTAAAACATACATGTGTGAGAACTAAAAAGGGTCGTTACTGATGGAGCAATAGTTTCTAAATGGATACTTTCTGGTTACATGTGACTAGGGCTTTATAGACTTAGAATCTATGATCTTTGCTTTACTTCCTGTTCCTTGTTTGGTTGTGGATTTAGAGTTAGGGTCACTTATTCGACAGGCTATCCCGCCCTGGTCACATGTAATTAGTATGCATTATGCAAGTATTGGTCTAACTTGTGACGATCATCTTATAAGTAATTTAGGTTAGTGCGCCTATTAATCTTCTTTTCCCTTTTCTCGCATAGATATCATGGCTGGCTTCCACCCTCCAGGCGACCCATACTACCCAAACCAGGGCAATGGAGGATGGCTCAACGAAGAGTCGGACGACGATCACCCAATCCCTCTGGATGACCACCGAGCAGAAGGCTTTTCGGATAACTCCGACTCCGAGCCAGAAGTTAATAACCTACCTTCCGGAGCTCCGAACCCCAACCCCAGTCCGACATTTTAGGGTCCCACTCCTATGTGGGCCATATCCCTGCACAGATGGAGCGAGGAGCAGGGTCAGCCCATGCCATACAATGGAGACCGAAGCTTCTACAACATAAGTTAAGGAGGATCAGCGGATCGGGTTCTGCCCATCATGATCTGAAGGATTGCCAGGAATGTCGAGCAAGGTCAAGCTGCTATAGGTCGAGTTGTAGAAGTGGATGCCAACTCGAATCTCAACACGGTTCGCATCCGTCAACTCGAAGAAACCATGGACAGGACAATGAGGACCAACGAGGCTCTGCAGCATCAGCTGGCTGCATCCCGAGCCGAAATTAGGGAACTTCGTACATGCCAAAGGACTCATGATCGACACCTTCAAGAAGTTATGCGTCAGCTAGCGGATCTGAGGATTCGCCCAACAAGTAACCGTCACCAGTAGAAGACGTCTAGTTACCTCAATCTTTTGTTTAAAGGATTAGCCTTTTCTCTCTATGTTCCGTAGGTCTATTATCTGTAAACATTCCTAGCTTGAAAGTACTCTAGTTAAACCTCTAAACTGCCAACATTTTCTCTATGGTATGATGTAAGACCTACTGCTAGGTCAATTTTCATGAACTTGTGTTGCATCATTAATACTAGTATATTGGTAGTTGATTTCTCTATTGCTATAACTCTCATTCTGATCTTGGATTATGTTGATTTAATCCACAAAACACTCTATTCATATTCGCAATAGGCTCTTACTATTGCTATCATTTCTATGATCTTCCAGTGAAGGATGCCTCCACGAAAGCGTCCCAGCAGAGGAAGACCCGCAACTCGAACCCCTCCTCCACCACCTCCTCCTCCGCAATCGACCCGGTGTTGTTCCAAACAGCAGTGACCGTGGCTGTGACAGCAGCCATGGTCCAAATGAACTCTGGGGACGCGAGCGGTGGTAACTCCAGGTTCGGTGAAGTCCATCAAAGGGTGCAGGGATGCACTTATAAGGATTTCATGAACTGTAAACCTACCTTCTTCGACGGTACTGGAGGAATTCTAGCATTATCCCAATGGTTCGAAAGAACCGAAGCTGTATTTGAAATGTGCTCTTGCCCCGAGGAGAGAAAAAATCAAATTCGCTACTACTACCCTCACTAACAGGGCCTTGACATGGTGGAACGGCCATGTCAGTTCACTCTCCTTGGTCACAGCCAATGCCATGGGCTGGGACACTCTAAAAGACCTCATGAGAGGGGAATACTGCCCTAGAGGTGAAGTTCAGAAACTTGAGGAAGAACTCTGGAACCTCAAGATGAAAGGAACTGACATAACAGCTTACACGGCCAGGTTTTGCGACTTGGCGGCTATGTGTCCCAACATGATCCCGTCCGAAAGCAAGAAGATTGAACGGTACATATGGGGTTTAGTGCCCCCATATCGGGGAAATGTTCTAGCCTCACGCCCTACCACTTTTGACAGCGCCAAGGAATTGGCCCAGAGTCTGATCAACCACGAAATCTCCTCCACTCCAGCAACAACAACTACAACAACCACTACACCATCCGCTTCATCTGATAGAAAGAGGAAACGATGGGATAAGAAGAAGGGCAAGAAAACTCAAACCTCCTCAAAGGACCAGCAAATTGTGGCGGTCCATGCTGCCACTATCCCAGCCACTCCAGCCACACCAACCCCGCCAAAAGCTTATAGCAGGAATCTACCCAAGTGTCCCAAGTGCCCTTTCCACCACAACGACCGCTGCCGTGAATTGCAGTGTTCCAACTGCGGCCTAAAAGGCCATACTGTCCGATTCTGCAAAGCCCCTCCCAAACCTATTTCTCAAGTTCCGGGTTCGGGAGTGACCTCGATGTGTTATGGCTGCGGCGAAGCTGGTCATTTCAAGAAGAATTGTCCGAAGGCTACAAATGTTGGGGGAACTAGAAGGTTACTCGCTATCGGTCACAATGAAGCGGTAGCGGATCCCACGGTAGTCACGGGTACGTTTCTTCTCAACAACTCCTATGCCTGTGTCTTATATGATAGTGGTGCAGAAAGAAGCTTCGTAAATCATAACTTTAAACACTTACTCAAACAAACCCCTCAACCACTAAAAGAAATATTCTTCGTAGAAATGGCTAATGGGAAAACAGAAGGCTCTAATGAGATCTACATAGGTTGCACTCTCATGTTAGACGATCACTCATTTCCAATCGATCTTATACTAGTCTCAATCAAAAATTTCGATGTCATTGTTGGTATGGATTGGTCGAGTCTTCATCGCGCCGATATCCTATGCTCCGACAAAGCCATTCGCCTGAACCTCCCGAATCACGAACCCCTATTGATATATGGAGATAAGCCGAGTACGAGTCTTCGTATCATCTCCAGTATTCAGGCTCAGAAATACTTACGCAAGGAATATCGCGCCTTTCTTTCCCACGTCGTCGACCCTAACCAGAAATCAAAAGATCCAAAAGACATTCCCGTAGTATGCGATTTCCCTGATGTCTTCCCGGAGGATCTTCCCGGCCTACCTCCCAAACGTCAGATTGAGTTCAGAATCGATCTAGTCCCAGGAGCTACCCCCGTAGCTAAGTTGCCCTACCGTCTAGCGCCCGCTAAAATGCAAGAACTATCCGGTCAACTCAACGAACTGCTCAGCAAGGGCTTTATAAGACCGAGCTTCTCACCTTGGGAGCTCCGGTCTTGTTTGTGAAGAAGAAGGATGGATCGTTTCGGATGTGCATCGATTATAGGGAACTCAATAAACTCACGGTTAAAAATCGCTACCCTCTCCCTCGTATCGACGATCTATTCGACCAACTACAAGGAGCAAGTTACTTATCCAAGATTGATCTTAGATCTGGGTATCATCAGTTACGGGTGCTTGAGGAAGATGTTCCGAAGACAGCCTTCCGAACCCGCTACGGGCATTTTGAGTTTGTAGTGATGCCCTTTGGACTGACTAACGCCCCCGCAGTATTCATGCACTTGATGAATAGGGTGTGCCGTCCATACCTGGATCAGTTCGTCATCGTCTTCATTGACGATATCCTCGTCTACTCTCGGAGAGAGGAAGAACACAGGGACCATTTACGA
Source organism: Lactuca saligna (assembly GCF_052625555.1). Classification (NCBI taxonomy): domain Eukaryota; kingdom Viridiplantae; phylum Streptophyta; class Magnoliopsida; order Asterales; family Asteraceae; genus Lactuca; species Lactuca saligna. The sequence continues at coordinate 64,117,541 of NC_136425.1, forward strand.
CGAGTCCTGGAAAAGTTGCGATCCGAAAGGTTATATGCGAAGTTCTCTAAGTGCGAGTTTTGGATCCAAAGAGTCGAATTCCTAGGACACGTAGTTAGTGAAGAGGGAATCCACGTGGACCCCTCCAAAATTAAAGCCATTGAGAACTGGTCAGCACCAAAGACGCCTACGGAAATTCGTCAATTTCTAGGCCTCGCTGGCTACTACCGTAGATTCATCCAAAACTTTTCTCGGATTGCGAAGCCTCTCACTATGCTAACGCAAAAAGGTGTATCTTTTGTAACGCCTGTGTTTCTGGGCTTGCCATTTTTAACAATATAATAGTCTAGGTTAACCTTTGTAACTCAACTTGAAATAATAAGAATGTATTATTTGTGAATTATGTGAATTATGTGATTTATGTGTTTATTTTCTTGATTTTTATAATTTAATGAATTAAGAATGAAATAAGCGTCAAAATTAAAGTGTGAGATACGCCCAATATCTTTGCATAAAGTTGTAGTGGTCGAAACAAGGATTTCAGAGATATAAGGAATGCCAAAATCCGAGTTATAACGAAGAAGTTATGACCTGTCGAATTTTCGAGACAGAACCGGCACGACGCCGAGTGACGTAAAATATGAATTTAAGATAGAACGATATTTAGCCTTAGCGATCTAAACGAAATTCGTAGATTTCGTTAAACCTAGAGCGTGCATAAAAGGAACGCCCAAATCTGACTTCGTATGAGGAAGTTATGATTTTTCTAAAGTTTCGACTTAGCAGTATGTAGCCCGAATACTCGATTTGAGATCGAGCGGTTTTTAGCCGAAACAATCTAAATGAGAATCGAAGATCTCATTGTTAGTAGCGAAACGATGAAAAGTTAGGCGAGAACGGACGTCAGACGAAGAAGTTATGAATTTATAACGAAGTTTTTCTGTCCCGGCCTTCTAAAAATAAATAATAAAAATAAAAGTCAAAATTAGCCAATGGACTCTAAATGAAAGTTGTAGAGTATGGTCTGACCTTCGCGTGGATATAAAGAACGTCGAAAACGGAGCTCGTATGCGAAAGTTACACAATTTAGAAGTTTGACAAGTCAATTACGCCCCGCGTAATTTGAGTACGCCCCGCGTACTCAGTCGGATGCAACTTGTCTGACCAATACTCGAGTGCCACCAGTCGACGCACGCAGTGACGTCAAAGTACACCCCGCGTAACCCGAGTACGCCCCGCGTAATGAGTACGCCCCGCGTAATCCCAGACCCAGCAGCCTATAAATAGAACTTGAATTCAGCCATTTTCTCTTGTTCAAACTCTTCTCTCTCTCTAAGTTTTGCCTCGTTTTGCGTGATGTTTATACCCCGAAGCCCCGGTAATATTCCCGAGCCCCGAAGCAAGATCCGAAGCCCCGAGAATCCCGAAGAGCGTTATTCCCGAGCCGAAACGCTGCCTGCGAGGAGCCCGGTTTTGTGAAGATCTTCCAGATCTACGGAGAAACACCTCTTCTGCAAGCCGTAGTGCTGCCCGATCATCTTCTGATCAAGTGAGTGTGTAGTTACTTTCATTCCAACACAATATTATTGTAACATCCCCCCTCTGGCACGTATCACAATATTGTCCGCTTTGGGCCACTCGGCACGAGGACTTCCCAGGGGGTCACCCATCCCAGTACTACTCCCGCCCGAGCACGCTTAACTGCAGAGTTCTTATGGGATCTGCTGCCCTCACGGCTTTAAAACGCGTTGTGATAGGGAAGGTATCCACACCCTTTATAAGGAATGCTTAGTTCTCCTTCCCAGCCGATGTGGGATCAGATCTAACCCACTTTCACCCCCCCCCCCCCCCCCCATTATAGGGTTCGACGTCCATGTCGAACACATCGACCCGTGCCCTGGCTCTGATACCATTTGTAACACCCCCCTCTGGCACGTATCACAAGTGGGTTAGATCTGATCCCACATCGGCTGGGAAGGAGAACTAAGCATTCCTTATAAGGGGTGTGGATACCTTCCCTATCACAACGCGTTTTAAAGCCGTGAGGGCAGCAGATCCCATAAGAACTCTGCAGTTAAGCGTGCTCGGGCGGGAGTAGTACTGGGATGGGTGACCCCCTGGGAAGTCCTCGTGCCGAGTGGCCCAAAGCGGACAATATTGTGATACGTGCCAGAGGGGGGATGTTACAATTATGAAGTATTTTATATAAAATACATGCTATGTGTATATATTTGGTTGTTATATATGTGAATGTATACTCACTCTCTTCTATATTATAGATCTGATTATTTCTCTATGAAATACGTGTTATGTGTGTGTGCCTCATCTGTTATGTGAAAAATGTTTTGATTGAGCATGCTATACAGGTTATGAAACTACGTATAAAAATGTATATTTTATCTACTAATATGCTGGGTAGAATATGGATAAATAGTTGGTGTGTAATAAACAGATGAGAGGCCTCGATGTTGTTTTGATCCAGTCATCTAGCGGAATTTAGATGACGACCACGGACTTTTCTAGACAGTCCAGTGGAACGCTAGCAGGCTCATAACCTGTAGGTGTTAATGAACTTGGGTGTTCATTCGTTGTATTCCATCCCCCCCATGGTTGCCTTATTTGACTTATATTGCTGAGGAACCCCCGAAGCATGTGTAGTCGCCCCGATGAAATATTCTTAGACTAGGTCCCTTGTGTTAGTTATTTTAGGGACATAAAGTGAGAATAACGGGAATGGGTAACTGGGTTATTGTTGGTTGATAATAATTAATTTAATTATTTATTGTGGGTTGAAAACCCTATATGCTCACCAGGCTCCCAAGCCTGACCCACTCAGTTGATTTATTTTACAGGAAGTGGCGCAAGAGCTTAAGATGGGCGAACATCAAGTTGTTTTGTTTACAAGTCTGTATATGTATATATTTGTTGAAAGACTTGTAATGCTATCGTTTATGCTTTATGATCTGTATCGGAACATGACATCCCGACTTTTGATTATGAAATGAAATCATATTTCTTTATGAAATGTTTTGATAAATATCTATTTTATCATGTTTTGTTTTTGGGAACAAATTCCGCATCTCTTTTAAAATTAAAAGGATTTACTCTGAAAATTATTTTAAAAAGCATAAATGAAATCGGTGTTTTCGGGCTGAGATTTTGGGGATGTCATAGTTGGTATCAGAGCATTAGTTTAAGCGAACTAGGAATTTGTAGGATTTCTAGACTTAAACTTAGAATGCTAAGTGGAATTTTGAGATGTGTCTGTTATGTTTTAAGACACAAGCACTAGTTTATTTTAGGAAAGTTGCCTAAAATGCTTTATATGCTAAATGTTATATGTTGCCATATATGATATTATTTGTTCGGATCTATGGTCTGTTGCCGACCGGATCTAGAAACCTTATGTGTGTAGGATTCTAAGCGTACGTCTACGATATTAGAACTAGCATGTAAACGTTTCGGAGTAATAAGGATGATTTGAATATCTATCGTGAATAAGGATCTAATTTCACCTTATTCGGTGTGTAGATCAAAAATGGTGAGAACAAGAAGTGGAGTTGGAAATGCTGATGAAAATAGGAATCAACCACCAGTGATTGAACAAAGACCTGTTGTAGCAGCAGCACCTGAGCCAATAACCATGGCTGGTGTGCAATTGATGATTCAGACGATGTTGGATCATCAGATGGAGGAAACTAGACGATTGCTTCAACAAAATCATGAAGAACTGTCGATTCGTGTGGAAGAGCCTGAATTAAATGAAGGGCACTCGGAAGGTGGAAACTTCAGTGGATCAGTTGGTCAAGCCAACCCACCGATAGTTAGGCAAGATAACCGCGATGGAAGGAATGATGGAATGGGATGCAAGTACAAGGACTTTTTGACTTGCAAACCATCGACCTTCAATGGAAAGGAGGATCCGATTGGGGTTATGGATTGGATCTCCGAAATGGAGCTAGCCTTCATGACGTGTGGTTGCAGAGGTAAGTTGCAAACCATCTATGACGTGCGTCAATTCCGAGGTGGAGCCGTTCGTTGGTGGAACACTCTAGGGAAGACTTTGAGCCCTAATGAGCCACTGCAATTGTCATGGGCAGAGTTCTTGGTGTAGTTTAAGCGCAAGTTCTGCTCAGCTCAAAATCTGTTGGAGTTGGAGAACAAGTTCCTGACATTGACTAAGGGCAGTATGTCAGTTGATGAATACACCAATAACTTCACCGATAAGATGGAGTTTGCCTTTCGTATCGTTCCAGACGAGCTGACGAAGGTGGACCGGTATGCGAAGGGACTCCCATGGGAGTATGAGGTGCCAGTACGTCAGGCACATACTTTAGAGGCAGCTATCTGGGCTGCCAAGTCTGTTGAGAACATGATAAAGGGGAGAACCACCAACAAGGTTGAGGTTGGTGAGAAGAGGAAGTTTGAGGGAACATCTGGTTCCGGTAAGAAAAGCAAATTTTCGAAATCTGATTCGAAAAGGTTTGGTGGGGGTAAAGGAGGGGAAGCGAAGTGGTGTAAAAAGTGTAAGAAAAAGCACTTCGGGAAATGTAGCGAGGATGTAACTTGCTACAAGTGTGGAAAGGTTGGACATTTTGCCAATGAATGTCCGAACAACAAAAGGATGTGTTTTGGTTGTAATGAAGAGGGGAATATTTTGAAAGACTGTCCGAAGAAGAAGGAGGCAGCTAAGCCCAACATTCCACTAAAGCCGAAGGCGAGAGCATTCCAGATGACACTGGAAGCTGCTAAGGATGAAGCTGATGTCGCTTCAGGTACCTTTCTCGTTAATAATTTGCCTGCCCAAATTTTATTTGATTCTGGAGCCAACTAATCCTTTATATCGCATGAATTTGGTAGAAAACTAGCTTTGCCTGTTGATAGAATAGATAATGCTTTATTAGTCGAAGTTGCTAGTGGCAAGTTTGTACCTGTTAGCCATCGTATGAAAAACATCTTAATCGACTTGAATGGGAATAAGTTCCACGAGGAATTATTGCCTATCGAACTTAATGGTTTCGACATCGTGTTGGGAATGGATTGGCTCAGCGCCAATGATGCCGAAATTTTATGCAAAAAGAAGATAGTTAAAGTAAACCCGCCTGGAAATGAATCGTTTATGGTGTATGGGGACAAGCGCCGAGTGAATTCTGGAATCATTTCCCTAATGAAAGCCAGAAAGTGTTTGACCAAGGGATGTACATCATATTTAGCATTCGTGATTGATGCTAAGAAGGAAAAGAAGGTGATGCAGAGTATTCCTGTGGTGTGTGATTATCCGGAAGTATTTCCCGAAGATCTTCCTGGATTACCACCTGATAGACAAGTAGAGTTCAGAATATACTTGCTACCAGGAACCACGCCAATAGCAAAAGCACCTTATCGATTAGCACCAACGGAGATGAAGGAGCTGATGATGCAACTTCAAGAGTTGTTGGACAAAGGTTTCATTAGACCTAGTTCATCGCCCTGGGGAGCTCCGGTGTTATTCGTCAAGAAGAAAGATGGAAGTATGAGAATGTGCATTGATTACAGAGAGCTGAACAAGGAAACAATAAAGAATAGATATCCGTTGCCAAGGACTGATGACCTATTTGATCAGTTGCAAGGTTCGAGCTATTTCTCGAAGATCGATCTTAGGTCAGGATATCATCAGTTGAAAGTAAGAGAGCAGGATATAGAGAAGACTGCGTTCAGAACTAGATATGGACACTACGAGTTCTTGGTTATGTCGTTTGGACTAACCAATGCTCCGGCAGCATTCATGGATTTAATGAATAGGGTTTGTAATCCGTTCCTTGATAAATCCGTGATAGTGTTCATCGACGACATTCTGATTTACTCAAAAAGCCAGGAGGAGCATGGCAAACACTTGCAAGAAGTGTTAGAAGTTTTGAAGAAGGAGAAGTTGTATGCTAAGTTCTCCAAATGTGATTTTTGGATTCGTGAAGTCCAATTCTTGGGTCACGTGGTCAACCAGGAAGGGATAATGGTTGATCCAGCAAAGATTGAAGCTGTAATGAAGTGGGAACAACCGAAAAGTCCCACGGAGATTCGAAGCTTTTTAGGATTAGCTGGATATTACCGAAGGTTTATCCAAGGCTTTTCTTCGATTGCTACTCCATTGACAACTTTGACCCACAAAGGAGCTGCTTATGCTTGGAGTGAGAAGCATAAAGAAGCATTCGAGAAGCTAAAGAAGAAACTATGCGAGGCACCGATACTTTCTCTACCCGAAGGAGTTGAAGACTTCGCTGTTTATAGCGATGCGTCTGGGGTTGGATTGGGTTGTGTTTTAACCCAAAGAGAAAAGGTGATAGCATATGCGTCTCGACAACTGAAACAGCATGAAAAGAACTACCCGACTCATGATTTGGAGTTGGCAGCAGTAGTTTTCGCTCTGAAGATATGGAGGCATTACCTCTATGGCACTAAGTGTAAACTTTTCACTGATCATAAGAGTCTCCAATATCTCTTCAATCAGAAGGAATTGAATATGAGGCAACGACGCTGGCTGGAATTACTCAAGGACTACGACTGCGAGATACTTTACCACCCCGGTAAGGCTAATGTTGTTGCTGATGCTCTCAGTCGGAAAGTCAATCTTGAAAGGAAAAGGCCAAGAGCGTTGAGAATTGAAGTTGTCTCGACCATTGTGGAAAGTATAAAGAAAGCTCAAGAGGAAGCTTTTGAGAAAAATGACCGAAAGGAGGAACGTTTGGGTAAAACGTTGGTGTTTAGTACAAACGGTCATGGACTGAAGGTATTCCAAGATCGTATTTGGGTACCTAAGTCAGGAGGAATTAGAGATCTTCTGATGGAAGAAGCTCACAAGACCATGTATTCGATTCATCCCGGTAGCACTAAAATGTATAGGGACCTGAAACCCTACTACTGGTGGCCGACGATGAAGCTTGATGTTGCAAAGTATGTGGCCGAGTGTGTGACTTGTGCGAGAGTCAAGACACAACATCAGAAACCGTACGGGAGTTTAGAACCTTTACCTGTGCCTATGGGTAAGTGGGAAGACATTGCCATGGATTTTGTCACTAAACTACCCAGAACAAAGAATGGTCACGACATGATTTGGGTGGTCGTTGATCGATTCACTAAGAGTGCGCATTTCATAGCAGCCAAGGAGAAATGGTCTATGGAAAAGCTTGCGAATTCTTACGTAAAGGAAATTGTGAGGCTTCACGGTGTTCCGTTAACAATTGTGTCGGATCGTGATAGTCGTTTCACCTCGCGATTTTGGAAAAGTCTACAAGAAGAATTGGGTACCAAGTTATGTTTAAGTACAGCTTACCATCCGCAGACCGATGGTCAGAGCGAACGAACGATACAAACACTTGAAGATATGCTGAGAGCATGTACCTTGGAATTCCTAGGTAATTGGGATGAACATTTACCGTTGGTAGAATTTTCCTACAACAATAGTTTTCACTCGAGCATTAAGATGGCACCTTACCAAGCTTTGTATGGACAAAAGTGTCGTACGCCATCTTGTTGGCTTGAGGCTAGGGAAAAGCAGTTTATGGGACCGGAGATGGTTCATCAGACTGCTGAAAAGTTGAAAATAATTAGGGAAAGAATGTTAGCAGCTCAAGATCGTCAAAAGAATTATGCTGACAAAAAGCGAAGACCGATGACTTTTGAAGTTGGGGATTCGGTTTTGCTTAAAGTCTCGCCGTGGAAGGGACTTATAAGATTTGGTAAAAGGGGAAAGTTGAGTCCAAGGTTTATTGGACCGTTTAAAGTTCTTCAGAGGATTGGGAACCATGCTTACAAGCTCGAACTACCAGAAGAACTGAGTGGAATTCATAACACTTTTCATGTGTGTTATTTACGAAAGTTCACGGGGGAAGTTCCCGACATAATTCCACTTTCAGAGTTGAGGATTGATGAGAACAAAAGGTTGATTGAGGAACCGGAGGCAATTGTTGACCGAAAGACTAAGAAATTGCGACGTAAGATGGTGGAGTTAGTGCTTGTCCGATGGAAACACACGAATGGGCCAAACCTCACCTGGGAGACGGAGAGTGACATGAGGAGTCGCTATCCGCATTTGTTTGTTGATGTGTGATTCCGGGGACGGAATCATTCTAAGGTGGAGAGAATTGTAACGCCTGTGTTTCTGGGCTTGCCATTTTTAGCAATGTAATAGTCTAGGTTAACCTTCGTAACTCAACTTGAAATAATAAGAATGTATTATTTGTAAATTATGTGAATTATGTGATTTATGTGTTTATTTTCTTGATTTTTATAATTTAATGAATTAAGAATGAAATAAGCGTCAAAATTAAAGTGTGAGATACGCCCGATATCTTTGAATAAAGTTGTAGTGGTCGAAACAAGGATTTCGGAGATATAAGGAATGCCAAAATCCGAGTTATAACGAAGAAGTTATGACCTGTCGAAGTTTCGAGACAGAACCGGCACGACGCCGAGTGACGTAAAATATGAATTTAAGATAGAACGATATTTAGCCTTAGCGATCTAAACGAAATTCGTAGATTTCCTTAAACCGAGAGCGTGCATAAAAGGAACGCCCAAATCTAACTTCTTATGAGGAAGTTATGATTTTTCTAAAGTTTCGACTTAGCAGTATGCAGCCCGAATACTCGATTTGAGATCGAGCGGTTTTTAGCCGAAACAATCTAAATGAGAATCGAAGATCTCATTGTTAGTAGCGAAACGATGAAAAGTTAGGCGAGAACGGACGTCAGACGAAGAAGTTATGAATTTATAACGAAGTTTTTCTGTCCCGGCCTTCTAAAAATAAATAATAAAAATAAAAGTCAAAATTAGCCAATGGACTCTAAATGAAAGTTGTAGAGTATGGTCTGACCTTCGCGTGGATATAAAGAACGTCGAAAACGGAGCTCGTATGCGAAAGTTACACAATTTAGAAGTTTGACAAGTCAATTACGCCCCGCGTAATTTGAGTACGCCCCGCGTACTCAGTCGGATGCAACTTGTCTGACCAATACTCGAGTGCCACCAGTCGACGCACGCAGTGACGTCAAAGTACGCCCCGCGTAACCCGAGTACGCCCCGCGTAATCCCAGACCCAGCAGCCTATAAATAGAACTCGAATTCAGCCATTTTCTCTTGTTCAAACTCTTCTCTCTCTCTAAGTTTTGCCTCGTTTTGCATGTCGTTTATACCCCGAAGCCCCGGTAATATTCCCGAGCCCCGAAGCAAGATCCGAAGCCCCGAGAATCCCGAAGAGCGTTATTCCCGAGCCGAAACGCTGCCTGCGAGGAGCCCGGTTTTGTGAAGATCTTCCAGATCTACGGAGAAACACCTCTTCTGCAAGCCGTAGTGCTGCCCGATCATCTTCTGATCAAGTGAGTGTGTAGTTACTTTCATTCCAACACAATATTATGAAGTATTTTATATAAAATACGTGCTATGTGTATATATTTGGTTGTTATATATGTGAATGTATACTCACTCTCTTCTATATTATAGATCTGATTATTTCTCTATGAAATACGTGTTATGTGTGTGTGCCTCATCTGTTATGTGAAAAATGTTTTGATTGAGCATGCTATACAGGTTATGAAACTACGTATAAAAATGTATATTTTATCTACTAATATGCTGGGTAGAATATGGATAAATAGTTGGTGTGTAATAAACAGATGAGAGGCCTCGATGTTGTTTTGATCCAGTCATCTAGCGGAATTTAGATGACGACCACGGACTTTTCTAGACAGTCCAGTGGAACGCTAGCAGGCTCATAACCTGTAGGTGTTAATGAACTTGGGTGTTCATTCGCTCTATTCCATCCCCCCATGGTTGCCTTATTTGACTTATATTGCTGAGGAACCCCCGAAGCATGTGTAGTCGCCCCGATGAAATATTCTTAGACTAGGTCCCTTGTGTTAGTTATTTTAGGGACATAAAGTGAGAATAACGGGAATGGGTAACTGGGTTATTGTTGGTTGATAATAATTAATTTAATTATTTATTGTGGGTTGAAAACCCTATATGCTCACCAGGCTCCCAAGCCTGACCCACTCAGTTGATTTATTTTACAGGAAGTGGCGCAAGAGCTTAAGATGGGCGAACATCAAGCTGTTTTGTTTACAAGTCTGTATATGTATATATTTGTTGAAAGACTTGTAATGCTATCGTTTATGCTTTATGATCTGTATCGGAACATGACATCCCGACTTTTGATTATGAAATAAAATCATATTTCTTTATGAAATGTTTTGATAAATATCTATTTTATCATGTTTTGTTTTTGGGAACAAATTCCGCATCTCTTTTAAAATTAAAAGGATTTACTCTGAAAATTATTTTAAAAAGCATAAATGAAATCGGTCTTTTCGGGCCGAGATTTTGGGGATGTCACATCTTTCGACTGGGAAGAGAAACAGGTTAAGGCATTCCAGACCCTGAAGCGAGCCCTATGCACCGCACCAGTATTATCCCTTCCCGAAGGGACAGAAGATTTTGTTGTATACTGTGATGCATCCAATCAGGGGCTCGGTTGTGTCTTGATGCAACGAAGTAAGGTTATCGCCTATGCCTCAAGGCAGCTAAAGACCCATGAGGCGAACTACACTACTCACGACCTCGAGTTAGGAGCGGTTGTCTTCGCACTAAAACTCTGGAGACACTACTTGTACGGGACAAAGAGTGTGGTGTACACTGATCATAAAAGCCTTCAACACATACTGAACCAAAAATAACTCAACATGAGACAGCGTCGATGGGTCGAGCTACTTAACGATTATGACTGTGAAATTAGATATCATCCGGGGAAAGCCAACGTAGTAGCTGACGCCCTGAGTAGAAAGGAATATTCCGGTCGAAGGACCAAGTCGTTGACAATGACTATCCATTCGCATCTATCTACACAGATCAAAGAGGCTCAGCTGGAAGCCTTAAAGCCTGAGAACGTGACAGGAGAATCCCTGCGCGGAATGGATAAAAATCTAGAGGTTAAGGGTGACGGAGCCTACTACTTCATGGAACGAATCTGGACTCCACGCCATGGAGGTTTCAGAGACTTGGTTATGAGGGAAGCACACAACACTCGTTACTCCATCCACCCGGGTTCAGATAAGATGTATCTGGATCTCAAAAAGCTATACTGGTGGCCGAACATGAAAGCGGAGATCACCACCTTTGTGAGTAAGTGCCTTACTTGCGCGAAGGTCAAGGTCGAATATCAAAAGCCATCAGGACTCCTCCAACAACCTGAGATACCAGAATGGAAGTGGGAGCGGATTACAATGGACTTTATAACCAAACTTCCCAAGACAGTGGGTAGATTAGATACCATTTGGGTTATCGTTGACAGGTTGACCAAGTCCGCACATTTCCTACCCATCAAAGAAACGGACAAGATGGAGAAACTCACTAGAACATACCTTAAAGAAATAGTACGACTGCATGGTGTCCCTATATCTATTATCTCAGACAGAGATAGTAGATTCACCTCAAGGTTTTGGCAATCATTGCAAAAGGCACTAGGGACGAGGCTAGGGACGAGGCTGGACATGAGTACAGCCTACCATCCGTAGACCGACGGACAAAGTGAGAGGACGATCCAAACCTTAGAAGATATGCTGCAAGCTTGTGTGATTGACTTTGGCAAATCATGGGACACACACTTACCTCTTGTGGAGTTTTCTTACAATAATAGTTATCATACGAGCATCAAGGCAGCTCTGTTCGAAGCCCTCTACGGCCGTAAGTGCAGATCTCCTCTGTGCTGGGCTGAGGTGGGTGACACTCAGCTAGCTAAAGGAAGAGTTCCTGACAGCTCTCTCACTGGTCCGGAGATCATTCGAGAGACGACCGAGAAAATTCTATAGATACGTGAACGACTAAAAGCCGCTAGGGATCGACAGAAAATCTATGCCGACAAACGAAGAAAACCCTTGGAATTCCAGGTGGGAGATCGAGTCCTGTTGAAGGTCTTGCCCTGGAAGGGCACGATACGCTTTGGAAAGCATTGAAAGTTGAACCCAAGGTACATAGGGCCTTTTGATATTCTCTCCAGAATCGGCCCCGTAGCTTATAAACTCAACCTACCTCACGAGCTAAGCAACATACACCCTACCTTCCACGTCTCGAACTTGAATAAATGCCTGTCAGACGAGACACTCGTAATTCCCCTCGACGAGATTGAAGTCAATGAGAGCCTCAACTTCGTGGAAGAGCCTACAGAGATTATGGATCGGGAAGTAAAATGAACGAAACAAAGCCGTATCCCAATTGTGAAAGTTCGGTGGAACGCCAAACGATGACCGGAATTCACTTGGGAGCACGAAGACTAAATGAAACTCAAATATCCCCATCTCTTCGCATAGTAGTACTGTAATTCTTATTTGTATGAATTCTAAATTTCGGGACGAAATTCCCCTAACGGGGGGATGATGTGACGACCCCAAATATACTGCAGTTACAAATCCCATTTCACTAACGGAATGCGTCACTATATGTTATTTTCTGTAATGTTTGGAGTCGTCAATAAACAAATATCTAGTTATTTATATGTCCCGATATTACCATAAGTAATTATAACTTGTAAATGTTAACCCCGTTTAACTAAATAGAGTTATATTACTTTTCAACCACTTCACCCGGGTTAAAAGTTTTAACCCCGTTAAACTTTGGCATCGGATAGCCGTGTATCGGGTGCAATACCCGAGACATATATAAACAAATGGGCACTACATTTGAACTCTTTTACCACACCTTCACTCTCTCTCACTACTTTCTCTCTCTAGACCCGAACCCGACTCCAAAACCGCAAATTCCGGCTTCCAAACGTAAGGACTCATTCCCTATCTTATTCTAAACATACTTCATTGTATTTAGAGGCTAAAAATCATAGAAAACAAGGACTCATTCCTTAATGAACCTTTCAAATGTTTTATATGTTTTAGGGAGGAGATACAAGTTGAATATACATGTTTATGAAAAGTTATACAAGACAATTATTTATGTTACAGAATTAATCACATGTGATTCACTACCTGTAGTTCAAATCACATGTGATTTATCCCTATGCCTTATAAATAAATCATTTGATTTCAAAACTATTTTGGATAAACAAACAAGTTTTAAATGTTTCTTTTGTACAATACTTTATTTAATAAATCTCCCTATAAAAATGTAACCATACTGATATATTTATATAAGTAAGACTTGAAGGACTTAGGACCAATAGCTCACCTTATTTCCTGTTCTTGTTTGATTGTGGGCTTATGGTAGTGGTTATCCGTCCGACTGTAGTTGATTTCTTAGTTATATATCTCGTATATTAGTACGGATTACGAGTATTTCTTATTTCATTAGATTCCTAAATCACTAACCTGACTAGAACCACACACACTAAGTTAACTATAATAGGTATAGTTAAGGTCTCTATCACTCGTTTAAACTACTACTCTACACTACTATAATTCTCTCTATTATGAAACTATGCACTGATAAGAGAATACAATAGGAGTTATACAAAAGACTACTACACTATAATACAAGAGAAAGTACTAATCATGAGATAACTCATTAACCCACTACGAGATACTCTATTCGCTACGCACTACGCCCGAAGTTTTCCGATAGGAAGACGACACTATATGTATAGATCTATACGGGGCAGACGCTATTACATCCCGACTGTTAATTTCAGTCCGAGCCGCACAGGTCCAGGGATGCCTTTACTCCACTACACTATACATGACCGGGAAGGTCATGGGGGTCCGCTATTACTCACACTATTGGTAACCTACAAGAAATACACTATAACCGCACTAAAACACTAAACAACAGATAAAGTTAATATCCCGAAGTAAATAAGTATCTAATACTAAAGGAAGCTGCACCACTATTATTTACTTCAAGTATAACTTACCATATTGCTTTACTTATTGGTGAGTCACTATTATACTTCCACGTTAAATGGTTTTCAAAGATGAAAATGTCATATTTCTTAAAGGTTTTCACTTACTATACATTTCTGGAAAATATAGGATTTTCTAGGTTTTACTACTACTTATGACTGTAAACTTCAGCTTTCATACTATCAATTCTAATGCTTTTTATATAAGAATTCACACTAAACTCTTATGAACTCACCAGCTTTATACTGATATTCTTTTTAAAATAACTTGTATCTTCAGGTCAAAGATAGACAGGTACGACTGCAGCATTTTTGGAGAAGATGGAGCATGCAAGACCCATCTCTTATTTTTGTTTACTTTTGGTGTTTGTTGAACATTACAAAACACACTTGTAAATACACTCACTATGTAAATGAAATGGTTGTATGTTTCTTGCTTTTACTATTATGCAATTGTGATGATACCGTACACTACGTCCTCCACCCCGAAACGTATTCCGCCGTTATCGGTTTTGGGGTGTGACATTTTCTTCTGTGCTTGAAATTTTTTTTTACCGTTTTCACATTTCTCAAACATACTTCTTTTTTAGTTAATCACGCCATTTGACGTGAGTACAAAGATGGCAGACACAAAGTATCCACATTTACTTTACAGGTTAACTATCAATGTGTCCGAAGTCTTATCATCATTTAAGTCACCTTTTCATTCGCGTACCAAGATTGGGTATACATTGTAAACCTGATTTATTAGGTAATAATATATAGGATTATAGTTTCTGAGAAGATATCCATGGAAAAGAAATCAAGTGAGTTCAATACTTTCCTTCTAAGCCCAATATGTGTAGTCAACAGCAAGACCAATTACCTTGTTGCAAGGTTTTTCAAGATAGGTCCATACTTGGGATAGACATATTAGATTGGACTAATATGTTTAACTTCATTAATGTTACTCATAATGGCCATGGGCTCCTTCTTTCTCAAGCCTACTAAGAGAAAGATATCTTGGATTGAGCCAACATGTCTATATGCAACCTTGTCAATACTTTGACTGATACTTCGTGCAAGATCAACACTAATATTGTACAACATCTTTGAGATGATATCCTCTTATCATGTGCTCATTGAGGCTCTTTAATATCTCATTTTTATGAAACTAGCCATCGTGTATATTATTCAACATGTGTATTTATTTATACATGTATCAGAGGAACCTCGTTTCAACTTCTTCCAACATATTTTATGCTTTCCAAATTGTACATTTGACCAAGGTCTATGCATCTTTGTGTCCATGTATCTTCATGTTCCAACAAATCATCTATATGTAGATATATAAACTAAAGATCTACCAACACTAGTCTTTCAATGTTTAAATTCACGTTTGTGCGTTCGTTCTTCTCTCATTGAAACCACAAAGGAATATTAGATAGATATTTGGATATATGTTATAAATTTTATTTGATTTGTAAAAAGTAAACTTTATTTGGATTGTACACGTTATAGTTCTCCTTTGTGTTTAATGAGATTTATATGAATATCTTGAATCCCTTCAGAAAAATATTAAGGAAAAACTTGATGCCTACCCAACCGAAACGATATAAATATAAGAAGATAGCATTCAAATTTGGTTGATTCGATGAACCGTAGCTAGGGATGAAAATGTAGGTACAAGTAATTTAACAAATATTTTGTACAACATGTTGAAATGTAGGTACAAGTACTTTAACCATCTAAAAGACATCTGGAGTAAAAGAAATAAAACATGAGAATGTACCTTACTATGTTACTGAATTTTATTTCTTGTTTCTAAAACTGAGTTTGCAAGTGAAAACGAGACGAAGAAGTGTTCATAAGAAAGGACAACGAAGGATTCACCAAAATGCGAGAAAAAAGAAGAAAAATAAGGAACCATTTTTTGAAATTTATTTCAATTGGAAAACCGTAAAGAAGACAATATGGTCATTTTATGTGAGTATTAACGATGGAACTTAAGACAGATAGAGGGTGCGGCATCTTCTAACAAAGAACATAAGAAAGCTCTTAATGGTTAAAAAAAATTAGACTTGAAGTGCAACTTTTACCATTTCTTTAATTTAAACAGTAATCAATAAAAGTAAAGTCTAAATGTAAAACTATATAGATCTATAGAATACAATTTCATCATCTTTCAGCAACATTTCATACTTAGACATTATCAAGGTAGACTTTTCAAATATCATTGATCACTAAAAATATATATATTAACTAAAATTAGTATATATGTTTAAACACATAATTTATGGTTTCATAAGACATAATTTACAGTCAATTCCGATTTTAATGAATCACACCATTTTATTACATATGAAGTGAATGATAATTTAATATAGCATTAAACAAATTTATAATTTAATTGTCATTATAGATTATGTGTGTATTATATAATAAACTTAAAAGCTTCTTATTACAATTGGGAGTTTCTTTTTCCATTAATTACATTCATTAGTAGATTCTTGTTTTGTAGTCGTAGTATTAGAAGTCAATGAGAGAGAGAGAGAGAGATAGAGAATAATGATCACAAGGTCTATTTAAATGAACACTATCAATCCCCAAACCAAAATATTTCGAAATCCCGCATTGAATTTAGTCTCTGTAATTGGACGTTAAGATGGCCAAGTTCACATGTGTCTTCTTAGTCCTAATTGTTGTAATCTCAGGTTTTTGTACTCAGATCTACAGATGCTTAGCTTCCTAAATGTTAATTTTTTTAATATACAAGAAGTTTTTATGTAACAATGAAGACGACATTGGATAATATTTTATCAATTAATTGCAAAAATATCCAATCTCTTTCCGGAGAAATTGTCATACAGGGACTTTTATTTGTTATTTACTCAACATAGCTATATATGTAATATCTAATAATGTATGGTTCGTATTACTATTTAACCTGTTTATTTTATTATGTATTTTCATTTTTCAGTTGGAGTTTCCACTGTCAACGGACAACATAGATGTACAGAGGTGTTGGATCCAAATGCTTGTACTCTTGGTGATTGTCGTGAGCAGTGTTATGAAAAACATAAGGGCAATGGAATTTGCGAGCTTTCAAGTGATATGAGCCATTATGGATGCGTTTGTATTTTTGACTGCTAACAAAATCTGAAGAGAATAATATTACTTCTTCGTTGTTGAATACCCCAATGGTTTATTGCTCTACACCAGAATTGCATATCTATTAAATAACACTTACAAAGTTATGGATCCTTTTAAATATAATCGATGAATTCATTTCAGATTATTGTATATCGAATTTGTTGAGTTAGTGAAAAAACGTTCGAAATAAATTTCAGCAAACAATTTTACTTATTTCAAAGCATTTCTTGCTAATGGAAATATCATATAAAACCATTATATATGTTCATAGATAGTTCTCTAGGTTAATATTTTTTTTTTACCAATTCAATAATACATGTGTGACATATTTTTTAAAGACTATCATTATTTATAACTTTGTAAAATATCAAGTATAGCCATTATTCTTGTATCTTTTATTTACTGGCACAATTATGTGGTTTTTTATATATCAAAACTATTGTGATCGTGGGAAATTTTAGAAGGTTATTTTTCTTTTAATAACCCCTTGAATAAGTCTCGAAAATATGCAATGATGATTGCATTAATTTATAAATAACCCAAAACTAAAAACCTCACATCATCTTTCTCAACCGTTGGAGAGGTGCCACTCTCAGTACATAAATCGTGTTTAAGATTATTGTCAGTTTCTCAACAATAGAGGCAAGTGACTCCTTATCATCTTTTAAATCTAGATATAGAAGACCAAATTTTTACCCCAAAAAGTTTTGCAAATATTATTCGTCCATGGCCCCATGGTGTCTTTCAAAGGAGATGATAGGGAGAGAAGTAAGAGGTTCGGCGATGATGGTGGTCTCAAGTAAAAATTCATGGTGGGAGAGGATAAAAGGTCACCATCGAAAGGAAAATGTTAAGTACAAAAACAACCTTTGATATATAATTTTGAAAACTACGGACTTAACTCGCTAATATTCACACACACACACACAAACACACACACACACACATATATATATATATATATATATATAATGATAATAGATAAAAAATGCGAATATCCAATGAAGTGATAAACAAAATAAGTAAAGTATAACCATAAATCAAAAAGAAAAAAACATGGTATGATTTTGTGTCAATAACTTCTCACCCGTAATTATATCGTCAATACCCTTTATATCAATCTACTTTTGATCATAAAAATCCACATTTTATCAAAACACATCTCTAAAGATCTCCTAATAGTTACCCGGATGGAGTTATACTACGGGTTTTCCAAAGCTTATCAACATATATTGATTTAGTCGTTCACCGGTTAGACTAACCCTCATGTTTCTCGCAAATCAAGGGCCTCGAGTAATGGTTTATACTCCAAATTCCAATGCTTCAAGCCAATTAATTTTTTTTTTACTTTTTGGCACTATTAGTTGTTTTTTTCTTCTGTGATTGACATTTTTTTTGACCGTTTTCACATTTCTCACACATACTTCTTTTTTAGTTAATCACGCCATTTGATGTGAGTACCAAGATGGCAGACACAAAGTATCCACTTTTACTTTACAGATTAACTATCAACATGTGTGAAGGCGTATCATCATTTAAGTCACCGTTTCATTTAAGTACCAAGATTGGGATACACTGTAAGCCTGACTTATTAGGAAATAATATATATGTTTATAGTTTCTGAGAAGGTATCTAAGGAAAAGAGATCAAGTGAATTCAATACTTTCCCTCTAAGCCCAAAATGTGTAGTCAGCAGCAAGACCAATTACCTTGTTGCAAGGTTTTTCAAGCTAGGTCCTTACTTGGGAAAGACATCTTAGAATGGACTAATATGTTTACCTACATTAATGATACTCAAAATTGCCATGGTCTCTTTCTTTCTCAAGCATAATAAGAGAAAGACATCTTGGATTGAGCCAACATGTCTAAATGCAACCTTGTCACTACTGTGACCGATACTTCCTGCAATGTCAACACTAAGATTGGACAACCTATTTAAGATGATATCCTCTTATCATGTGTTTTTTGGGGGTCTTCAATATCTCATACTTATGAAACTAGGCATCGTGTATGTCATTCAACATGTCTATTTATTTATACATGTAGCAGAACAACCTCGTTTCAACTTCTTCCAACATATTTTATGCTTTCCAAATTGTACATTTGACCAAGGTCTATGCATTTTTTGTCCGTGTATCTTCATGTCAGAAGATAGCTAAGAAATCGTTTCCTCAAACTACATGTACCAGTACACAATTTATGACAGTTTATTTTCATAGTATTTATTTTTTATATATCTCTGATAATCTCAAACACCGACATACTTAATAAATTGAAATTGAAATATACGTAGTTTTAGAACTTGTTTAGATTGGAAGAGTTAGTGATATTTTTGTTCCAACAAATCATCAATATGTAGATATATTAACTAAAGGTCTACCAACACTAGTCTTTCAATGTTTAAGTTCAAGTTTGTGCATCCGTTCTGCTCTCATTGAACATGCAGAGGAATATTAGATAGATATTTGGATATATTATATAAATTTTATTTGATTTGTAAAAAAATAAACTTTATTAGGATTATACACGTTATAGTTTTCCTTTGTGTTGAATGAGATTTATATGAACATCTTGAATCCCTTCAGAAAAATATTAAGGAAAAAGTAGATGCCTACCCAACCGAAATGATATAAGTATAAGAAGATAACATTCAAATTTGGTTGATTCGAAGAACCGTAGCTGGGGATGAAAATGTAGGTACAAGTAATTTAACCAATATTTTGTACAACATGTTGAAATGTAGGTACAAGTAATTTAACCATCTAAAAGACATCTGGACTAAAAAAAATAAAACATGAAAATGTAACTTACTATGTTACCAAATTTTATGTCTTGTTTCTAAAACTGAGTTTGCAAGTAAAAACAAGATGGCGAAGTGTTCATAAGAAAGGACTACGAAGGATTCACCAGAATGCGAGAAAAAAGAAGAAAAATAGGGAATCATTTTTTGTAATTTATTTCAATTGGAAAACCGTAAAGAAGACAATATTGTCATTTTATGTAAGTATTAACAATAGAACTTAAGAGAATTAGAGGGTGCGGCATCTTCTAACAAAGGACATAAGTAAGGTCCTAATGGTTAAAAAAATTAGACTTGATGTGCAACTTTTACAATTTCTTTAATTTACTCTATAATCAATAAAAGTAAAGTTTAAATGTAAAACTATATAGATCTATAGAATAAATTTCATCATCTTTCAGCAACATTTCATACTTAGACATTATCAAGGTAAACTCTTCAAATATCATTGATCACTAAAAATATATATTAACTAAAATTAGTATATATGTTTAAATGCATAATTTATGGTTTCCTAAGACATAATTTACAATCAATTCCGATTTTAAAGAATCACACCATTTTATTACATATGAAGTGAATGATAATTTAATATAGCATTAAACAAATTTATAATTTAATTGTCATTATAGATTATGTGTGTAATATATAATAAACTTAAATGCTTTTTATTACACTTGGGAGTTTCTTTTTCCATTAATTACATTCATTAGTAGATTCTTGTTTTGTAGTTGTAATATTAGAAAAGAGAGAGAGAGAGAGAGAGAGAGAGAGAGAGAGAGAGAGAGAGAGAGAGAGAGAGAGAGATAGATAGAGAGAGAATGTGAGAGAGAGGGGGAGAATAATGATCACTAGGTCTATTTAAATGAGTACTATCAATCCCGAAACCAAAACATTTTGAAATCCCGCATTAAATTGAGTCTCTGTAATTGCACGTTAACATGGCCAAATTCACATCTGTCTTCTTAGTGCTCATTGTTGTAATCTCAGGTTTGTGTACTCATCTCTGCAGATGCTTAGTTTCCTAAATGTTAATTTAGTTTTAATGAACAAGAAGTTTTTATGTAATAAGGAAGACGACATTCGATAATATTTTGTGAATTGATTGCAAAAATTTCCATACTCTTACCGGAGAAATTTTCATACAGGGACTTTTATTTGTTATTTACTCAACATAACTATATATGTAATATCTAATATAGTATGATTCGTATTATTATTTAACCTGTTTATTTAATTATGTATTTTAATTTTTCAGTTGGAGCTTCCAGTGTCAACGGACAACATAGATGTATAGAGGTGTTGGATCCAAATGCTTGTATTCTTGGTGATTGTCGTGAGCAATGTTATCAAAAACACAAGGGAAATGGATATTGCGAGCTTTCAAGTGATATGAGCCATTATGGATGCGTTTGTATTTTTGACTGCTAACGAAATCTTAAGACAATAATATTACTTCTTTGGGGTTGAAAACCCCAATGGTTTATTGCTCTACACCAGAATTGCATATCTATTAAATAACACTTACAAAGTTATGGATCCTTTTAAATATAATCGATGAAATCATTTCAGATTATTGTATATTGAAGTTGATGAGTTAGTGAAAAAACCTTCCAAATAAATTTCAGCAAACAGTTTTACTTATTTCAAAGCACTTCTTTACTGAAGGACATATCATATAAAAACCATTATATATGTTCATAGATAGTTCTCTAGGTTAATCTCTATTTTTTACCAATTCAATAATACATGTATGACACATTTTTTCAAGATTATCATTACTTATAACTTTGTAAAATATCAAGTATAGCCATTATTCTTGTATCTTGTTTTACACGCACAATTATGTGGTTTTTTAAATATCAAAACTGTTGTGATCGTGGGAAATTTTAAAATTTTAATTTTTGATCTAATAACCCCTTGAATAAATCTTGAAAATTTGCAATGATGATTGCATTAATTCATAAATAATCCATAACTAAAAACCTCATATCATCTTTCCTCAACCGTTGGAGAGCCCCTCTCAGTTCATAAATCATGTTTGGGATTACTATCAGTTTCTCAACAATAGAGGCAACTAACTCCTTATCATCTTTAAAATCTAGATATAGAAGACCAAATTGTTACCGCAAAAAGTTTCACAAATATTATTCTTCCATGGCTCCATGGTGTCTTTCAAAGGAGATGATAGGGAAAGAAGTAAGAGGTTCGGCGATGATGGTGGTCTCAAGTAAAAATTCATGGTGGGAGAGGATAAAAGGTCACCATTAAAGGGAAAATATTAAGTACCAAAACAACCTTTGATATATAATTTTGAAAACTACGGACTTAACTTGCTAATATTCAAATATATAATAATAATAATAATAATAAATAAATAAATAAAAAACGTGAATGTCCAACGCTCTGATAAACAAAATAACTAAAGTATAACCATAAATGTGACAACCCTAAATCTATTCCCGTTACAAACCCCATTTTCACTAACGGAATACGTTAACGTACGTTATTTTATGTAATATTTGGAATCATTAATATCCGAATATCTAATTATATGCATGTCCTAATATCATTATAAGTAATATAACTCATACGTGTTAATCTAGTTTAACCTAATAGAGTTGTATTACTGTTTCAACCACTTCACCCGGGTAAAAAGTTTTAACCCCGTTAAACTTTAGCATCGAGTAGCCGTGTATCGGGTACAATACCCGAGACATATAAAAACACTTGAACACTTCAATTGGACTCTTTTACCACAATTACACCTCTCTCTCACTACTTTCTCTCTCTAGACCCGAAATCGACTCCAAATCCGCGAATTTCCGACTTCCAAACGTAAGGATTCATCCCCTAACTTAATCTAATCATACTTTACTGCTTTTAGAGTCCAAAATCATGAGAATCAAGGACCATAAAGGAGTTTACGGCCTAAGAAGCTCCTTAGGCCGTAAACCCCCAAAATCATGCCAAAGATCAAGTTTTTCCTCATGTTAAGCTAGTATACTAATTAAGGCATGTATCTAGAAGGGTTTGGACACTAAAACACATGAATTAGACATGTAAAAAGGAGTTTACGGCCCAAGCATGTGCTTAGGCCGTAAACACCTCAAACACCCCAAAAACACTTGTTTAAAGTCCCAAAAACTCATCTCGGGTGTTTGGCAATTTAGACTTGACAACAAGGAAGGCTTAAATGCATCAAACAACATCATTTGATGGCAAAAAGAGGAGTTTACGGCCAAGGCTAAGCTTGGGCCGTAAACACCCATATTTTTGTGTCAAACAAGTCCCAAAACCCCTCAAATGCATGTAAGGATTTTAGCTAAGGCCTTTGGAAGTGTGTTGTACCATTAAACTTCACATTTGAACACAAAATGAAGAGTTTACGGCCAAGGATGTTCTTGGGCCGTAAACTCCCCAAAAATATATGCCAAATTGTCCCAAACTCACTATATGGCCTTCTAGGATTTATCTAAGGTGTATGAGACTTTGTTGTACCATTAAAACATACATCTTGAAGAGTTTACAAGAGTTTACGGCCCAAGAACAAGTCTTGGCCGTAAACTCCCCAAAAATGTCACAAATTATGATGTTTAATCCCTTAAAATAATCCAAGACACATACCACTAAATCAAGGAAGTGAAATAAGACCTTAAACATACACTTTGGAGTGCCACAAGGGTTTACGACCAAACCTAGGGGGTTTACGGCCGTAAACTCCCAAGGGATGGCTTTTGGGCCATAAACTCCAAAAGAGTGAGCTCGTGAACCCTCCCGTAAATCATTCATGACCTTGTACCACTCCCGGGAACCCCTTCTAGGCCTTAAAACCCCGAAAACGATGCTAGAATGTCCAAATACTATAATGAAAAGCATAAGATGATTAACTTCTTGTAAAATACATATTTCATATGACATTAGGGTCCTAAGAGGTGCTCAAGAGGTTATTGGGTACCAAACGCTCAATCGACACTTTTACCCGATTTACCCGATTTCCGCGATTTCAGGTGAGTTCATACCCCTTAATGAACCTTTCAAATGTTTTATATGTTTTAGGGGGGAGATACAAGTTGAATATACATGTTTATGAAAAGTTATACAAGACTATTTTTCAGATTTCAGAGTTAATCACTTGTGACTCACAATCTGTAGTTCAAATCACATGTGATTTATCACTATGCTTTATAAATAAGTCAATTGTTTTCAAAACTATCTTGGATTAACAAACAAGTTTTAAATGTTCCTTTCGTACAATAATTTTGTTAAATAAAACTCTTTATGAGAATGTAATCATACTAATATATTTATATAAGTAAGACTTGAAAGACTTAGGACCGATAGCTCGCCTTATTTCCTGTTTCTTGTTTGATTGTGGACTTAGGGTAGTAGTTATCCATCCGACTGTCATTGATTTCTTAATTATATATCTCATATATTAGTACAAATTATGAGTACTTCTTAATTCATTAATTACCTGAATCACTACTTGACTAGAACCACATACACTAAATTAACTATAATGGGTATAGTTAAGGACTCTATCCCTAGTTTCCGCTATTACTCTACACTACTATAATTCTCTATATTATGAAGCAATACACTAATAAGAGGATACAATACAAGTTATACGAAAGATCACTACACTATAATACAAGGGAATGCACTAATCATGAGATAACTCACTAATCCACTACGGGATACTCTATACGCTATTCACTATGCCCGAAGTTTTCCGACAGGAAGACGACACTATATGTATAGATCTATACGGGGCAGACGCTATTACATCCCGACTGATAACTTCAGTCCGAGCCGCTCAGGCCTAGGGATGCTTTTACTCTACTACACTATGCATGACTGGGAAGGTCATGGGAGTTCGCTATTACTCACACTATTGGGAATATACTAGAAAGACACTATAACCGCACTAAAATACTAAAAGAAAGATGAAGTAATATCCCGAAGTAAATAAGTATCTAATACTAAAGGATGCTGCACCACTATTACATACTCTAAGAATAACTCACTATATTACATTACTTAATGGCGAGTCACTATTACACTTCTATGATAAATGATATTCAAAGATAGAAGCAACAGATTTCTTAAAGATTTTCATTTACTATGCAGTTCTGGAAAATATGGGATTTTCTAGGTTTCACCACTATTTATGATTTCAAACTTCAGTTTTCATACTAATGACTCTAATGCTTTTTATACAAGTACTCACACTAAAACTCTTATGAACTCACCAGCTTTATGCTGATATTCTTTTCCAAATAACTTGTATCTTCAGGTCAAAGATAGACAGGTACAGCAGCAGTATTTTGGAGAAGATGGAGGATGCAAGACCCATCTCTTATTTTTGTTTACTTTTGGTGTTTGTCAAACATTACAAAACACACTTGTAAATACACTTACTATGTAAATGAAATGGTTGTATGTTTCTTGCTTTTACTATTATACAATTGTGATGATTCTGTACACTACGTCATCCACCCCGAAACGTATTCCGCCGTTATCGGTTTTGGGGTGTGACAATAAATCAAAAAGAAAAAAAAAACATGGTATGATTTTGTGTCAATAACTACTCACCCATAATTATATCGTCAATTCCCTTTATATCAATCTATTTTTTATCATAAAAATCCACATTTTATCAAAACACATCTCTAAACATCTCCTAATTGTTACCCAACTGGAGTTATACGGCTTTTCCAAAGCTTATCAACATATATTGATTTAGTTGATCATCGATTAGACTAACCTTCATGTTTCTCGCAAATCAACGGCCTCGAGTAATGGTTTATACTCCAAATTCCAATGCTTGAAGTCAAAAAAAAAATTTAACTTTTTGGCAGTTTTAGCTCTCTTTTTTTTTTTACTTTTTGGCAGTTTTAGCTCTTTTTTTCTTTTGTGCTTGACATATTTTTTTCCCGTTTTCACATTTCTAACACATACTTCTTTTTTAGTTAATCACGCCATTTGACGTGAGTACCAAGATCGCAGACACAAAGTATCCGTATTTACTTTACAGGTTAACTAACAACGTGTCTGAAGGAGTATCATCATTTAAGTTACCATTTCATTCGATTACCAAGATTGGGTATGCACTGTAAGCCTGATTTATTAGGAAATAATATATAGGATTATAGTTTCTGAGAAGGTATCTAAGGAAAAGAGATCAAGTGAATGCAATAATTTCCCTCTAAGCCCAAAATGTGTAGTCAATAGCAAGACCAATTACCTTGTTGCAAGGTTTTTCAAGCTAGGTCCTTACTTGGGAAAGACATCTTAGATTGGACTAATATGTTTAAATGCATTAATGATACTCATAATGGCCATGGTCTCTTTCTTTCTCAAGCCTAATAAGAGAGAGACATCTTGGATTGAGCCAACATGTCTAAATGCGACCTTGTCACTACTCTGACCGATACTTCATGCAAGCTCAACACTAATATTGCACAACCTTTTTGAGATGATATCCTCTTATCATGTGCTCATTGGGGCTCTTCAATATCTCATTTTTATGACACTAGGCATCGCGTATGTCATTCAACATGTCTATTTATTTATACATGTATCAGAGGAACCTCGTTTAAACTTCTTTCAACATATTTTATGCTTTCCAAATTGTACATTTGACCAAGGTCTATGCATCTTTGTGTCCATGTATCTTCATGTCAGAAGTTAGCTAAGAAATCGTTTCCTCATACTACATGTACTGGTACACAATCTATTATAGTTTATTTTCATAGCATTTATGTTCTATATATCTCTGATAATCTTAAACACCGACATACTTAATAAATTGAAACTGACATATACATAGTTTTAGAACATGATTAGACTGGAAGAGTTAGTGATATTTTTGTTCCAACAAATCATCAATATGTAGATATATTAACTAAAGGTCTACCAACACTAGTCTTTAAACGTTTAAATTCAAGTTTGTGCGTTCGTTCTGCTCTCATTGAAACCGCAGCGGAATGTGAGATAGCTATTTGGATATATGTTATAAATTTTATTTGTTTAGTCAAAAATAAACTTTATTAGGATTGTACACGTTATAGTTCTCCTTTGTGTTTAATGAAATTTATATGCATATCTTGAATCACTTCAGAAAAATATTAAGTAAAAAGTAGATTCCTATGCAACCGAAATGATATAAATATAAGAAGATAACTTTCAAATTTGGTTGATTCGATGAATCGTAGCTGGGGATGAAAATATAGGTACAAGTAATTTAACCAATATCTTGTACAACATGTTGATATGTAGGTACAAGTAATTTAACCATCTAAAAGGCACCTGGAGTAAAAGAAATAAAACATGAAAATGTAACTTACTATGAAACCGAATTTTATTTCTTGTTTCTAAAACTGAGTTTGCAAGTAAAAACAAGACGTCGAAGTGTTCATAAGAAAGGACTACGAAGGATTCACCATAATGCGAGAAAAAAGAAGAAAAACAGGTAACCATTTTTTGTAATTTATTTCAATTGGAAAACCATAAAGAAGACAATATGGTCATTTTATGTGAGTATTAACGATAGAACTTAAGAGAGTTAGAGGGTGTGACATCTTCTAACAAAGGACATAAGTAAGCTCCTAATGGTTAAAAAAAATTAGACTTGAAGTGCAACTTTTACCATTTCTTTAATTTAAACTGTAATCAATAAAAGTAAAGTCTAAATGTAAAACTATATAGATCTATAGAATACAATTTCATCATCTTTCAGCAACATTTCATACTTAGATATTATCAAGGTAAACTTTTCAAATATCATTGATCACTAAAATTATATATTAACTAAAATTAGTATATATGTTTAAATGCATAATTTATGGTTTCATAAGATATAATTTACAGTCAATTCCGATTTTAATGAATCACACCATTTTATTACATATGAAGTGAATGATAATTTAAAATAGCATTAAACAAATTTATAATTTAATTGTCATTATAGATTATATGTGTAATATATAAAAAACGTAAAAGCTTTTTATTACAATTAGGAGTTTCTTTTTCCATTAATTACATTCATTAGTAGATTCTTGTTTTGTAGTCGTAGTATTAGAAATCAAAGAGGGAGAGAGAGAGAGAGAGAGAGAGAGAGAGAGAGAGAGTAGTGATCACTAGGTCTATTTAAATGAACACTATCAATCCCAAAACCAAAACATTTTGAAATCCCGCATTGAATTTAGTCTCTGTAATTTCACATTAACATGGCCAAGTTCACATTTGTCTTCTTAGTGCTCATTGTTGTAATCTCAGGTTTGTGTACTCAGCTCTACAGATGCTTAGCTTCCCAAATGTTAATTTTTTTTAATATACAAGAAGTTTTTATGTAACAAGGAAGACGACATTCGATAGTATTTTGTCAATTGATTGCAAAAATATCCAATCTCTTACCAGAGAAATTGTCATACAGGGACTTTTATTTGTTATTTACTCAACAAAGATATATATGTAATATCTAATATTGTATGGTTCCTATAACTATTTAACCTGCTTATTTTATTCTGTATTTTCATTTTTTCAGTTGGAGCTTCCACTATCAACGGACAACATAGATGTACAGAGGTGTTGGATCCAAATGCTTGTACTCTTGGTGATTGTCGTGAGCAATGTTATGAAAAACACAAGGGCAATGGAATTTGCGAGCTTTCAAGTGATATGAACCATTATGGATGCGTTTGTATTTTTGACTGCTAACGAAATCTTAAGAAAATAATATTACTTCTTCGTTGTTGAAAACCCCAATGGTTTCTTGCTCTACACCAGCATTGCATATCTATTAAATAACACTTACAAAGTTATGGATCTTTTTAAATATTATCGATGAATTCATTTCAGATTATTGTATATCGAATTTGCTTAGTTAGTGAAAAAACCTTCCAAATAAATTTCAGCAAACAATTTTACTTATTTCGAAGAACTTCTTTACTAAAGGAAATATCATATAAAACCATTATATATGTTTAGTAGATAGTTTTATAGGTTAATCACTATTTTTTTACCAATTCAATAATACATGTGTGACATTTTTTGAAGATTGTCATTATTTATAACTTTGTAAAATATCAAGTATAGCCATTATTCTTGTATTTTTTTTACAGGCACAATTATGTGGTTTTTTAAATATGAAAACTATTGTGATCGTGGGAAATTTTAGAAGGTTATTTTTCATTTAATAACCCCTTGAATAAATCTCGAAAATATGCAATGATGATTGCATTAATTCATAAATAACCCAAAACTAAAAACCTCATATCATCTTTCTCAACCGTTGGAGAGGTGCCACTCTCAATACATAAATCGTGTTTAGGATTATTGTCAGTTTCTCAACAATAGAGGCAACGGACTCCTTATCATCTTTAAAATCTAGATATAGAAGACCAAATTGTTACCCCAAAAAGTTTCGCAAATATTATTCGTTCATGGCTCCATGGTGTCTTTCGAAGGAGATGATAGGGAGAGAAGTAAGAGGTCCGGCGATGATGGTGGTTTCAAGTAAAAATTCATGGTGGGAGAGGATAAAAGGTCACCATCGAAGGGAAAATGTTAAGTACAAAAACATCCTTTGATATATAATTTTGAAAACTATGGACTTAACTCGTTAATATATATATATATATATATATATATATATATATATATATATATATATATATATATATATATATATATATATATATATATATATATATAATGATAATAAATAAAAAACGTGAATATCCAATGCTCTGATAAACAAAATAACTAAAGTATAACCATAAATCAAAAAGAAAAAAACATGGAATGCTTTTGTGTCAATAACGGTTCACCCGTAATTATATCATCAATACCCTTTATATCAATCTACTTTTGATCATAAAAATCCACATTTTATCAAAACACGTCTCTAAACATCTCCTAATAGTTACCCAGCTGGAATTATACTACGACTTTTCCAAAGCTTATTAACATATATTGATTTAGTCGTTCATTGGTTAGACAAACCCTCATGTTCCTCGCAAATCAAGGGCCTCGAATAATGGTTTATACTCCAAATTCCAATGCTTCAATGCAATTAACTTTTTGGTACTTTTGACGTGAGTACCAAGATGGCAGACACAAAGTATCCACTTTTACTTTACAGATTAATTATCAACGTATCTGAAGGCGTATCATCATTTAAGTCACCGTTTCATTCAAGTACCAAGAGTAGGTATACACCGTAAGCCTGATTTATTAGGAAATAATATATAGGATTATAGTTTCTGAGAAGGTATCTAAGAAAAAGAGATCAAGTGAATTCAATACTTTCCCTCTAAGCCCAAAATGTGTAGTCAACAGCAAAACCAATTACCTTGTTGCAAGGTTTTTCAAGCTAGGTCGGGAAAGACATCTTAGATTGGACTAATATGTTTAACTACATTAATGTTATTCATAATTGGCCATGGTCTCTTTCTTTCTCAAGCCTAATAAGAGCAAGACATCTTGGATTTAGCCAACATGTCTAAATGCATCTTTGTTACTTCCTGCAAGCTCAACACTAATATTGGACAACCTCTTTGAGATGATATCCTCTTATCATGTACTCATTGGGGGTCTTCAATATCTCATATTTATGAAACTAGGCATCGTGTATGTCATTCAACATGTCTATTTATTTATACATGTAGCAGGATAACCTCGTTTCAACTTCTTCCAACATATTTTACGCTTTCCAAATTGTACATTTGACCAACGTCTATGCGTTACCATTAACATGAACAATCAAAAAAGCATAATTCAGAAATCATCCAAAATTGGTCCAAACCAAAAGAAGTGAAAAAAATCTAATATTTACAAAAGAAAATTAAAACAGAGTTCGTTTTACAACTACAGAAGTTGAATAAAGATGGGTCACATCACTTGACCCTGTTATGACAATCCAATTCAATATGGTCTCATTCGGTGATTAATATTACGCATTAATTAATCTCACTCTCCTTATAATATAATAATAATAATAATAATAATAATAATAGTAATTATATGGTTTTATCGCTTAGAGACCAGGTATGGATTCAAGATTGTATTTTTCTGAGACATTTGATTCGTTTGGTTCTTGGAGTTGATTGTGTGAAATTGGTGGTTTCTCAATTGCGAGAGTTTGTAAATAATTGTAAGACGGATTCCGATTTGCTGGTGGGGCCGGATTACTAATTTTGCTTGCAAGAAACCGGCGAATTAAGCTTCTTAAAAACGGAGACATGGTGTCCGGTTCATGTTCCAAGTAATACATCATTCCACCCATACACGCACAAAACAGAGCCACCTTTAAAAAATTCCAACCAAATGTCAGATCACATATCAAGTTATATCCAGGTATAGTCAGGGACCAAAAATGTAATTTCTCAATATTTTTGGGTAAAACGCGTAATTTAGTTTAGTACCTCAGCATTTTTGATATCCGGAAGAACACGGCGGTTGACTAATATATACCACAAAGACTCTCCAGCACGTGGAAGAACATACAATCCAAGTTCTCCTCTTCTTCCTTTCTTCTCCAAAACCACTGATAATGCAGCTAATCCACCTGCAAACCAGTATACAAGCTTGTGGTCTTTTGATGCCACTTGTCTATGCATGCAAATCGCCCCCTTACATTACCAAAAAAAAAAAAATTATATATATAAATATTAAATACATGTGAGTATTTATAGATCTCATCAGATACCTGAAAGATTCCAACGAATGAAGACAGAAAAGCGGTTGACCGAACAGCTCCAATCACTGCATGCCAGCTGGTCTTAAAAGGTGCTTCCATAAACTTTTGAAGACGAAGGACAACGAAGGGTACAAAAGTCAGAGAGAAATAAAGTGGGAATGTTTTCCGGAATGTTGCTGACGTGGCGTAAGCGTTGTGAGCCAAACATGATTTTGTGGATGGGTGGATTATTGAACAGGGGATGATGGAAGGGTATTCTTGTAAATCGATAAATTCGGAGCCTTTTATGGTTGATAGGTAAGAAGAGAGTGATGCGATGTCTACTGGAGAACCTCTACAGCATTCCCTTACAGCTTTGTATACAGGTTTAGCAACAGGGCCTGTTTTTTGAATGAAATCTTGGTATGATTTTGGTAAGCTTTCGGGTCGCATTACAAAAGCATACATGACCTGAAATTGTTGAACAAGATGCAAGATTATTATTAGAAGGAAAAAAGATGTAAAATTTAAGCACCAATATGGGAAATGTACCTGAGCACATGATAAAGCAAAGAGTAATGAATCACCATGTCTCCATGAGCTTCCCCAAAGGTGGAACTTGTTCTTTGATTTTGCAGAATTATAAGCACACTGTTGAATAGAAAAAACTGAAATTTGAGGATTTTCTTGTTACATGATATAAAATATTGAGTGCACAGTATACTAAGTTAATTATTTACCTGAGCAAGCCTTGCAAGAAGATATAAAGCAAGTGTACGCCTTCGATTGGAATCATCTAATGCTAGAATAGAAAGACCAGCAATTGAACCTGCTAAAATTCTGCTCCATCATCACCTTTAAGAAAGTTATATATGTGAACTAGATATGATACTGTATTACTGTATACTTGAATTGAGGGATATAAATCTTGTTATTGGAATTTGGAAAGATCTATATTTATTGCACAGTAACTTACGCATTGAATGGTGTTTCTTTCTTTCTCCACTTCCTCAATAAGCATCGAAGAGCATGGTATGAACCAGTAAATCCTCCAAAAAGTAAACCAACCCGGCATGCCTCCTCTCTCACTATCAAGTCCTTCTCTGATACAAGTTGCTGCATAGAACTTGGTTAGTTACAACTTACAACAATGAATATGATTCAAATAAAGCTCGATATAAATGAATTGGTGGAGAATTAAAATGTGCCTAAAGAAGATGAAAATCATGGAAATGAAAGCTCGATATAGATGAACTGGTTGAGAATTGAACTTATGTAGTGTGTTTAAATAATTCGTTAGCAGAGATTGCTGAAGGGATTGCAGAAAGATTACTAGTTTACAAATGGAGGTTTAGAAAGCAAAACGGAGCTTAATTAGTTCGAGTTGTGAACTAATTTTGCTTCAATTCCGATTCAGGATCATGGATCTTCCACCCAACATGTAGTAAATGTTGCAGTTGGTTCGAATCGAATACAACTCCAAACACGCAACGAATTCGAATGATTAACATAGCACATGAAATTTAACTTCAATTCAAACTAGCAAAATCCATTAACCAAAACTAAGCAAATAAAATCAGTTAAATTCAAACATTTTGACTCGATTACACAACAAAATATAAGGAAAAACAATTTCAAACCTTAAGATCGAGAAGAGACGAATAGGATTTTCTCCGAGCGAGCTTAAATGCACGGAGCAAAATTCCAATGCCGACACGAACACCATACGACAAAAGGAAACTTTGGCAGAGATTACCAATAGCGTTAGCTACACATGACTCATCAGCGTGATCGCAAGGTGGATGTAGCATCTTAGCACGTCGTTGCCGGCGTTGCAATTCCTCAATGGCCTCCCGTAAACGATCCTCCGCCTCTCGGAGGCGGCGTTCAGCCGCGTCACCATCGAATGCGTCGGTGGACGGAGGCGGTGAAGCGACGGAAGATGAGGTGGATTTGGAGAGAGAAGGCATTTTGGAAACAAGGGTTTCTGCATCGACGGAGAAAGGGATATGGTGGGTATATTTTGATATGCTAAAATAAGGAAGAACCAAAGAAGTGGAAGTCGTACAACTAATTATTCAAAAGGTACAAGTCTTCAAAGCTGTAAGACTTTACCTGGGAATAGTAAATTCTTGATTTGGTGGGGCATATCGGGCCGGGTTTAGGATTCGGATTGGGACGCCGTTGGCCGTTGCTTGACGCGACCGTGACTCCGAAATTAAAATATCAAAAAGACATCTTTTCACACTCTTGAAAGAATAAGAGCAAGTGAGAGTCTCCGATTGTACATTTGACATTCCTCATCCATAAAGTTCGAATATTATTATTAGTTATGCAAATTATGAAGTCAAATCAATGGTGAAGAGATGAAATGTATACAAAATAAAATGAGATGTTTGAATGAACTACTATATACACGATGAAATCGTGTGTTGAAGAAAGAGTCACACCTTTCCAATGTACTATCAATCTAATGGTAGCCTACTATTTTTATTTTTAGTATTTGAAACAAAAAAAACTCATTTTTTTTTAAAACCTCTAATGTCATTTCTTACCCACAACCAAAATAATTGATACTTTTAATTAAACGACATGTAAAATCTCATTTATCACGTTATATGAATCATACTTTCAATCAACAAATAATTCATACTTTCAAAATAACTAGTGATACTTTCGATCAACAAATAATTCATGCTTTCAAAAATAATTGATATTTTCAATTAAACCATATATAAAATCTCACTTTGACACGATTTATAACTTCATGATTCATACTTTCAAATCGACGCACATATTCATTCATTTGAATTAATATTGTATTGATTCATACTTTCAAATCACAAAGGTGAATATTCTTAATTGTAGAAACATGGATTCTTATATATTAATTACCTTGAATAATTTTGTATATCTCATATGACGAATTTTCAAAATGGTTAGGTATATATACTTAGGTTCTTATGTGTTAAATTTTTGTCGGATAATTTTCAAACTGACCAAGTATGTAATTTTATTCATTAGGTGTTCAACACTCATAAAAATTAAATGAAGTAAGTTCAAAATGTGGCAGAGTTTCTTGGATATGTAATTATTATAAAGATAACAAAAATTAAAGCAAATGGATATGTGTCAAAAAAATATTTTAGTTTGTGATCGGAGTGGTGCATATAGAGTTACAAATACGTTCTTCAACTAAACAAAATATTCTCATATATTTTTCATTTTACTCATCTGGTTGATGTAACCCAGAAAATCGACACATGGTTGATCGAGTCGAGATCTCGGATAGGTGCTTCGATGTCGCTAGTGAGTCTTGATATGACTTCTAATACACTCATAAACGAGATTCGTTAGAGTTGCCTCAAGACTTGCATCCCGGGAGCGACCTCTGATGATCAAGTTAGTATCGATACGAAATGTGGGTTGGGTCTTTTGAGCGAAAGCAACCCGATCGTATGTATGTGTGATGCATATGAGAGAGATTTTGAGCTTACCTGTTGAGTATTAAAAATTTTAAAACTGATGTTGGCATTTGTAAAGGCATTTGTGAAGGCTATGTTTGTGAAGGCTATGATTGAAGACGTTTCATGAATAATCTTTTGCTTAGTGGTTTCTTTGTTTATTTTGGCATGTGGTGTATTTAACCACTGTATATTTAGCCTTTAGCTTAGCTTGTTTGGTAAGCTTCCCACAAATACTCCCTTTCTGTATCAACATCAGTTAGGTTGAGAAAACCAAAGCTCTTTGTATGTTCCCTTTCACAATCAATAAAGATACAAAAGCTTTCACCAAGATTACTTGCAAATTTATGTGTTTGATTTATGAATCTGATTCTAATTCCACACTCGTCATTTCATTTTGGATTTCACATTACCGTTATGATGTGTGTTGAGAGATATTTACAATCAATAGTATCTTTATCTAGGAGAAGAAACTAATAGTCCTACATTATGAAGGTAAATATGAGAGTTGTACTTGAGGTGACAAGAGTACTTTTTGTCTTGGGAAGGAGAAAGACATACTATCGAAGACCGAACCATCGCGAAAAGGTTGAATCATCGCTAAAAGGTCGAATCGTCGTGAAAAGGTTGAACCATCATAAAAAGTGTTGGATTAAGATGCCTAAGGTCCGACGTAAATTGATATAATATTGATGAATAAAAGCGAAGTCCTTTTTGGGTTGTCCTCATAACCAAGAAATGGCTTGGATTTATCAAATGAGAGAGATAAATCATTTGTTTATTTATTGTATGATTAATAAATTAATTAGAAATAGTTAATAGTTAATTATGAATTAATTAAACATAGTTAGAACTGATTAGTTATTAATCGGAATTAATTTGGATTTAACTCAGGATTAATTGGAATTAATTAAATATACAATGAGTGAATTGTAATTGTTCAATAGTTAAACAAAAGAGACTATTCTAGAACATACCAAGGCATAGACAGTCTTAGGAGTCTCTTTAGCGTTTCTAGAAGCCTCTTGGTAGTAGATAAGGAAAATATTTAAGTTAAGGATTAAATCTATTATTTAATCAATCAAATATGGCTTTGTCTGCAAGTTACCTAAATCATAAATAGGTCCATTAGGGCACCTAATTTTGTGGCTTCTCATACCTATAAGGCGGATAATGAAATTCTCCTCCTAATATCCCATCTTTCCTTCGATCATAGGGTTTCTTGGGTTTTTGGTGTGAACCATTAGAAGTTGTCATACTTTTGGAGCTAGTTTTTCAAGGAGACTACAAAGGGTATTTGATTAGCTTGTTTTAAGTCAAACAAGATGTATGTGGTTCCATTCATGAATTTGATTCACAGGGTTTGTAGTTTTGTTTCATAAGTATGTTGCTATTAATTGATAAAAGTCATAAATCCAATTTAGGTTGCATGTACCCTTGAGTGTTAAGTGAAATTCCATAAGTAACTTGTCTTTGTAACCTAAAAACCCAACAAAAAGGCCGAACCATCTTTGAAAGACTGAACCATCATGAAAAGACCAAACTGTAACATCCTAAAAATAGGTATAGTTCTCTGACCTTAATCTTTTATGTATTTATCAAGACTAGTCCTTATTGAGAAAATGTGGCAATTGAGTACGTGGGGCATACGCATGTGTACGCGTAGCATACTCATGCACGTTGCATGGTCAAGGACGCCA
This sequence comes from Lactuca saligna, assembly GCF_052625555.1. NCBI lineage: Eukaryota > Viridiplantae > Streptophyta > Magnoliopsida > Asterales > Asteraceae > Lactuca > Lactuca saligna. The sequence continues at coordinate 64,154,175 of NC_136425.1, forward strand.
CCTAGTACGTTGGGCGTACCAGAGGGTACGCTGGGCGTATTAGGCTCAGAGTAAAACCCTAATGACCTTTTGTGTCCCTATTTAAGGAACATGATGGCCTCATTTCCAACCACCATTTCCAGCCTCCAACCTCCCTCAGACCCTAATTTTATATTCCTAGCTTGTGTGAGTGTTTGTGGCTCAATTGAGTGTTCTTGTGAAGCTTATGCTTCTTCCAGAGGTATCAAGTTCTATTCTTGTTGGTGCATCTTCCAGAGGTATGAAGCTCAAAACTTGCTCGTTATTATGTTAATTCATGTTTTGGGTCCATTTTTAGGGTTTTGTGTCCTACGTTTTGAGCTTTGAGAGTTTGGTGGACTCGAAAGCATATCTCACGTTTAAGTGTATTTAGTTGTCTAGATTCATAAAAATGAGAACTTGATCGTCTAAACCTCTCTATGCATGAGTTATGTGGACTTTTGTCTCGAGAAAGTTAAAGTTTGTGAGTTTGGCACTTGTTCAACCAAGCTAAGGCTTAAATTCCATGACTTTATGAAGTAATAGGCCTTATTCAGCTCATATATGTAGTTATAGCATTTGTCTTAACAAATGTAACGACCAAAAATTTCAACAAATTTTAACTTTTCAAAAACAACCCATTTTAATAATGTTATTACAAAAAGGTTTTCAATACATTTATTATCAGAGTATTCCCAGAACCATAACATAAAACATAAACACGAGGAGCGGTACGATTACGCCTTTGCCTTGCCACGGTCTCCTGAAGAACCTGAAAAACATTAAACCACAACTGTAAGCCCGAAAGCTTAGTGAGATACCCCCAAAATACCAACCATATATACCACACATATAACATGTTATATCACAACAAATTGCATAACAGCCATGCATATCGGGTCTACTGTGTGATTGGTCCGCCGTGTCGGGCCTTCAGTCCACCTGGTCCACCCTCCGAGTCTAGTCATGTCCCTTGAGTCTACAGTGTGGTTGGTCCGCCCGCACCGGGCCTTCAACCCACCTGGTCCACTCTCTGAGTCTACAGTATGACTGGTCCGCCCGCATTGGGCCTTCAGTCGGCCTGGTCTACTCTCCGAGCCTCGGCACGTCCGGTCCGTCCTCGTGGGGCCTATAGCCTATCCGGACCGCTCGCTGGGCTTTCGGAATAACTGATCCGCCCTGGGTATGTTGGCCTACAGCACAAAGCAGGTCCCGCCTCAACCCAACCCCAGTCAAACAACCATGTGCACATAAACATACAATAATATAACAATTCATATTAAAACAAACCGATCTAGTAGATCACGTAACACGACATACTCTAAGCAGGATATCGACCTAATCGGTCACTAGCATAGCATCACCCTATATACCCGGATACCGACCTTAACCAGGTCTATAACATATACCATCCTAACTACCATGATGCAAATATAGTAAAACAACAACATAACAACAATACCTGGATCACAATCCGATAAAGGGTCGGCCTTGGTGCTTTAGACCCTGTTGATATAGTGAGGATAACTCACATTGCAACTGCTGACTGAAAAGATAAGATCACGCTGCTCCAACCTCCGACACGAACTCCACCCCTGATAAAGTCGAAAGACTAAACCCAATAAATACCACAAAATACCAAAATGCCCTTAGAAGTCAACTGGTCAACTCTTGATCAAAGTTAAAGTCAAAGTCAACCTTCTGGCTGACTCTACTCACCGAGTCAGCCCGCTGACTCGCCGAGTCCCCCAACACTAAAAAGACCCATCTCAACTCACTGAGTCATCCCTTGAATCACCGATTATTAGCTTAACCAGGAAAGGCTAAGACCTCAAGACCAGACTCGCCGAGTCCAAGAACACACCCACCGAGTCCAAGGCTATCTTCAACCAACTCGCCGAGTTATTCTTCCAACTCGTCGAGTTCCTGCCCACCTTCAAGCAACTCGTCGAGTACACCCTTGTGACTCGCCGAGTACCACTAGCTCTTAACCCATACAGAAGCCTTACAGGCCATGCAATCAATCGAAAACGTAGATCTACCCTTCTACAACCCTTCCATCACGTAAAGTGGCCAACTTTACATGAATCCAAATAGATTTAGGCATTTTACACTCTAGGGCTAGGGTTTGGGACAATATGGATTTACCAAACACTCAATAACAGGGACTTTAATGCACTATAGACCTTCTCCATACCATATCTGAGGTAGCAACCTCATATCTAACCTTCAAGCTCAAAATACCACAAGCTAAACTTTCCACACATTCCAAGATGATGAATCTAGATGAATAACAGCCCAAGAAACGAAGTAATACCTCAAAAGGAAGCCCCAACAGGAGAGAAATTCGATTCTTAGCAAAGCCCCTTGCTCCAAGCCTCCTATCTCTCCAAGATCTCCTCCAAAATCTCTTCTCCAAGGTTCAAATGCCCTCAAATCACTCACAAACACACCTTAGGGTTTTCTGGACTTCAAGAGAGGGTAAAGAGGCTGGGGAGAGGGTATAATGTCCTTTATATAGGGCTCATCCCCCGAAATTAGGGTTTTCTTCACTCAGCGCCTACTCGCCGAGTCCAGCCTCCGACTCGTCGAGTTGGCCACTTAACACGCGACCTGAGTCGCGACCCTACTCGCCGAGTCCACTCATGGACTCGCTGAGTTTCCCTTTCATATTTACACTTTGAACCCCTGAACTTGCACTCCTAGACTCGGGGTGTTACAATTCTCCCCTACTTAAATTAGGCTTCGTCCTCGAAGCCTGCAGCAACACAACTTCAGAACTACTCTCGCAATGCACATCCTGGCATTAACCAGACCAGATTCCTCAAAACACAGCCATTGAAACCCGAAACCCAACTTTCTCTCTTCTTGCGGTGTTCTGACCCCTGCTTCAAGCCAGCCACCGACCTCATCCTCTGATAACCACACCTAACCACCGAGTACCACTCCCTGATACTTCGCTCGCTTCAAATCACAACAATCATTTGGCTCATATGAGCTAGAAATAATTCCCCGAACCACCAGAATCTCGAGCTGAGTCCAACTTTATCCACTCCAGGTTGACAGAAGGATACGTCCTTCACTTTAGAGCAACTCCCATGAGTTCTCCACCGCAATCTCCTACCCATGTTGAACTGGCTCTAACATCCTCGGGTTGGGAAAACCCGATACACTGAAGACACCTCCAAACATCCCCCATGATGAATTACCACTACATACCCAATTCCTTGATCGAAATCAAGCTGGGAATCCAAGACTCCATCCCTGCATCCCTTCCGAGCCTCTTGGCTCTAAACCCTCGGAATTCCTTTCGTGAGCTCGGCAGACATCCAAACTGGATGTCATTCCATATCACCGCCGCACACACTGCGCAATAACCATAATTGAAACACTCCAATCATAACTTCGCACTACTGTTTTCACTTCCGTGAACTTACACTCCCTCTCGGATCTACATTCCTTTCCTTTTTTTCCTTACCAAGAAGATCCACTTGGCTGCCTTGACACTGCCACAAGTGTCATAGTGCTCACCCAATGATACACCAGTTCCTTATGGCATAACCGCTATCCCATGCACCACTCATACTCTGAATCCGCTCGCAGGGACTCTCGAGTCCATGCACTACCTCCACTAATCGCGATCAATATCCTAGGCCAGACCTTCTAACGCTAACATATCGCGACATACTCAATCCATTTCCTTACACCGATCTAACGACACATGCAGAGTCTTCAGCATGACTGGACCGCCTTACCAGGCCTTCAATCAAACTGGACCACTCTCAGAACTTTTCGCAGATCTGGACCGCCCTCCAGGGCCTTCAGCCTGGTTGAACCGTTCTCCAAGCCTTCGTCCTGACTGGTACGCCTACCGACCTTCAGTCTATCCGGACCGCTCAACTAGAAATCAACATTCCGAGTTACTCCTTCGGGAAACTCCTCCCATGCATACTGTTCTAACCCTCTAGGGGTTCCGAACTCTACCTCAATCCCATATACTCAGTCCCGGCCCGATCCCAGGCTTTCCACAATCAATCACCCTTGGTCTGTATGCCGCCCCGCACACCTGCGACTTACTCATACCAGCCTACTCTTTTGGCTGACCGAAACACTGTTGAGTCCCACGCAGCTAAACAAACTCTCATGCTCACCGATCTTCCAGAGAATTTTCCAATTCTCCCTCATTAGGACACTGACTATCAACCACCGGTCGCCATCACCGACCTCCCTCAACAACCCTTCACGACACAAACACTTACACGCAAACTGATTTCCACTGACACGAGCCACCTTCGCAATCACATATCAACGCTGATCATCCCGGGCTCGAAAGAAACTCGATCTTCAGCTAACCACTCCTCAGACTGTAGATGATACCCGATATTTAGACCAAACACCCGATTCTCACTATTAACCCTCATGAATGATAACCAACAAAATTCCCAACACTAAACCCATAACCATACCATAACCCTCAAGGAACAACGAATACAATACCGAAAACCGCACAACGATACTAACAGATAAACAATACTCCACAATAATCATAAAATAATAAGACATCAAGAAGAAACATACCCACAGCTGCATCCGGCACTGCCCTGACCTCCTCCGCTGTAAGCTGAAAAGCACGACCCTGAGCCATTGGGGGCTCGGCTCCACCCTGACCTCCACCCGTGATCCTCAATGTGGCCGGTGCTGGAGCCTGCACCGGTCCCGCAGCAAGCTGTGGACAATTGACCCTCAAACCTGATGACAATGGTAATAGATCCTCAAATCTCGACCCGGGACTGCCAGTTGATAATCCCTCGCATAGTGCCCCTCCTTTCCGCACTTGCGGCATGCACCCCCTCCTTTCCGCACTTGCGGCATGCACCACCAAACCTACAAACTTCGGTGTGACCCCTCCTACACTTTCCACAAGTGTGGCGGCTCTGATCTCCCAATCTAGAATCGACGATCTTAGACCATTTCGGCGTCGGCTGCTACTGCACCGGAGCCTGCCTCTACTCTCGCAACTCACGCTACCTGGCGGCCTCCTGCAACTCTAACAAAGTCTCGCACCTCTGCGTAGACACGAACTGTCTGATATCCCTCTTGAGCATACTTAGATATCGGGACATCTGAGCCTGCTCTGAAGCAAACTCGAGGCAAAACATCGCCCTCCCAGTGAACATCCTGGTGATCTTCGTCACCGACTTCGAATCTTGCTTCAGCTCAAGGAACTCCTGAGCCAATCTCTCCCTTTCAACCCGCGGAACATAACGAGTGCTAAACATATCTCGGAACTGATCCCATGAAACTGCAGCCCTCATAACTGATCACACTAAACTCTTATGAACTCACCAACTTTATGCTTATACTCGTTTTCAAAATAACTTGTATCCTCAGGTCAAAGATAGACAGGTACAGGTGCAACATTTTTGGAGAAGGTGGAGCAGACAAGATCCATCTCTTATTTTTGTATTACTCTTGGTGTTTGTTAAACATTACAAAACACACTTGTACTTAAACTCACTATGTAAATGAAATGGTTGTATGTTTCTTGTTTTTACTATTATTCAATTGTGATGATACTGTACATGACGTCCTCCACCCCGAAACGTATTCCACCATTATCGGTTTTGGGGTGTGACAGATTGGTATCAGAGCATTGTTTACAGTGAATCAAGTATATCAACCTATAAAAGATATACGAATTATAAACACTTCGGGACTAAAACACTCTGACCAATAATATACTGTTAAGTATCTAAAGGATTTAACCAAGTATATATATATATATATATATATATATATATATATATATACGCACATCACTATAAAACACAGAAGCTAGTATCACCCTAGAACAAAACAAAAGTATTAAGATTGTTGGATAGCACAATTGAACTTAGAGACATATGGTCACATTTAGGGGGATGTAGCCTGATCAACTACGTCTTCCTGGGAGTGACTAGCATGTGCCTAAGCTTAGTTGTGGTGTTACAACAAGTCTAAAACTTACCAACACAACCACAATAACGTTAGCATAAGAATGCTATAGGAGTATTCTGTACCTCTAAAACATACATGTGTGAGAACTAAAAAGGGTTGTTACTGATAGAGCAATAGTTACTAAATGGATAGTTTCCGGTTACATGTGACTAGGGCGTTATAGACTTAGAATCTGTGATCTTTGCTTTACTTCTTGTTCCTTGTTTGGTTGTGGATTTAGAGTTAGAGTCACTTATTCGACGATCACTATCCTGCCCCGGTCACATGTAATTAGTATGCATTATGCAAGTATTGGTCTGACTTGTGACGATCATCTTATAAGTAATGTAGGTTAGTGCGCCTATTAATCTTCTTTTCCCCTTTTCTCGCATAGATATCATGGCTGGCTTCCACCTTCCAGGCGACCCGTACTACCCAAACCAGGGCAATGGAGGATGGCTCAGTGAAGAGTCGGACGACGATCACCCAATCCATCTAGATGACCACCGAGCAGAAGGCTTTTCGAATAACTCCGACTCCGAGCCAGAAGTTAATAATCTACCTCCCGGAGCTCCAAACCCCAACCCCCGTTCGACATTTCGGGGTCCCACTCCTATGTGAGCCATATCCTTGCACTGATGGAGCGAGGAGCAGGGCCAGCCCTTGCCTTACAATGGAGATCGAAGCTTCTACAACATAAACGAAGGAGGATCAACGGACCGAGTTCTACCCATCATGGTCCGAAGGATCGCCAGGAATGTTGAGCAGGGTCAAGCAGCCATTGGTCGAGTTGTAGAAGTGGATGCCAACTCGAATCTCAACACTACCCGCATCCGCCAACTCGAAGAAGCCGTGGACAGGACAAGGAGGACCAATGAGGCTCTGCAGCATCAGCTAGCTGCATCTCGAGCCGAAGTTAGGGAACTCTGAGCACGTCAAAGGATTCATGATCGACACCTTCAAGAAGTTATGAGTCAGCTAGCGGATCTGAGGGTTCGCCCAACAAGTAACCGTTGCCAGTAGAAGACGTCTAGTACCCCACTCTTTTGTTTAAAGGACTAGCCTTTCCTCTCGATGTCCCGTAGATCTCTTGTCTGTAAACATTCCTAGCTTAAAAGTACTCTAACTAGACCTCTAAACTGCCAACATTTTCTCTATGGTTTGATGTGAGACCTACTGTTAGGTCAATTTTCATGAACTTGTGTTACATCATTTATACCCGTGTATTGGCAGTTGACTACTCTATTGCTATGACTCTCATTCTGATCTTGAATTATGTGATTTAATCCATGAAACACTCTATTCATCCTCGCAATAGACTCTTACTATTGCTATCATTTCTATGGTCTTCTAGTGAAAGATGCCTCCGCGAAGACGTTCAAACAGAGGAAGACCAGCAACTCAAACCTCTCCACCACCACCACCTCCTCCTCTGCAGTTCGATCCAATGCTGTTTCAAACGGTTGTGACTGCAGCGGTGACAGTAGCCATGGCTCAAGTGAACTCCGGTGATGCGAGCGGTGGCAACTCTAGATTTGGTGAAGTCCATCAAAGAGTGCAGGGATGCACTTATAAGGACTTCATGAACTGTAAACCTACCTTCTTCGATGGTACCGGAGGAATTCTGGCGTTGTCCCAATGGTTCGAAAGGACCGAAGCTGTCTTTGAGATGTGCTCTTGTCCTGAAGAGAGCAAAATCAAGTTCGCAACTGCCACCCTCACTAACATGGCATTGACATGGTGGAACGGCCATGTTAGCGCACTCTCCTTGGTTACAGCCAATGCCCTGGGCTGGGACACTCTAAAGGATCTCATGAGAAAGGAGTACTGCCCTAGAGGTGAAATTCAGAAACTTGAGGAGGAGCTTTCGAACCTCAAGATGAAAGGTACCGACATAAGAGCGTATACGACCAGGTTCTGTGACTTAGCGGCTATGTGTCCCAATATGATCCCGTCCGAAAGCAAGAAGATTGAACGGTACATCTGGGGTTTAGTGCCCCCGTATCGAGGAAATGTTCTAGCCTCACGCCCTACCACCTTCGACAGCGCCAAGGAATTGGCCCAGAGTCTGATCAACCACGAAATCTCCTCCACTCCAGCAACAGCAACCGCAACAACCACTGCACCGCCCGATGCATCTGACAGGAAGAGGAAGCGTTGGGATAGGAAGAAGGGCAAGAAAACTCAAACCTCCTCTAAGGACCAGCAAATCATGGCGGTCCATGCTGCCACTACTCCAGCCACCCCTGGACCACCAAAAGCTTATAGTGGGAATCTACCCAAATGTCCCAAGTTCCCTTTCCACCACAACGGCCCCTACCGTGAATTGCAGTGTTCCAACTGCGGCCGGAAGGGCCATACTGTCCGATTTTGCAAGGCCCCTCCCAAACCTATCACACAGGTTCCCGGTGAGTGACCCCGACTTATTATGGCTGCAGTGAAGCTGGTCATTTTAAGAAGAACTGTCCGAAGGCTACAAATGTTGGGGGAACGGGAAGATTACTCACTATCGGTCACAATGAAGCGGTAGCGGATCCCACGGTAGTCACGGGTACGTTTCTTCTCAACAACTCCTATGCCTATGTCTTATTTGATAGTGGTGCAGAAAGAAGCTTCGTAAATCATAAATTTAAACACTTACTCAAACAAACCCCTCAACCACTAAAAGAAACATTCGTCGTAGAAATGGCTAACGGGAAGACCGAAAGTTCTAACGAAATCTACGTAGGTTGTACCCTCACGTTAGACGATCACTCATTTCCAATCGATCTCATACCAGTCTCAATCAAGAGTTTCCATGTCATTGTTGGTATGGACTGGTTGAGTCTTTATCGTGACGATATCTTATGTTTTGATAAAGCCATTCGCTTAAATCTTCTTAATTGCGAAACTCTATTGATTTATGGAGATAAACCCAGTACGAGTCTTCGTATCATCTCCAGTATTCAGGCTCAGAAATACTTGTGTAAGGAATACCGCGCCTTCCTTGCTCACGTCGTCGACACAAGCCAGAAATCGAAGAGCCCAAAGAACATCCCCGTCGTATGTGATTTCCCTGATGTCGTCCCAGAGGACCTTCCAGGTTTACCTCCCAAACGTCAGGTTGAGTTCATAATCGACCTAGTTCCAGGAGCTACTCCCGTAGCTAAGTCGCCCTATCGTTTAGCACCTGCCGAGATGCAGGAACTATCCGGTCAACTTAACGAACTGCTCAGCAAGGGTTTTATAAGACCAAGCTTCTCGCCTTCGGGAGCTCTGGTCTTGTTCGTGAAAAAGAAGGACGGATCGTTCCGTATGTGCATCGATTATAGGGAACTCAACAAACTCACGGTTAAAAATTGCCATCCTCTCCCTCGTATCGACGATCTATTCGACCAACTGCAAGGAGCGAGCTACTTCTCCAAGATTGATCTTAGGTCTGGGTATCACCAGTTACGAGTACTTGAGGAAGATGTTCCGAAGACAGCCTTCCGAACCCGTTACGGGCACTACGAGTTCGTGGTGATGCCCTTGGGACTGACCAACGCACCTGCAGTATTCATGGACTTGATGAATAGGGTGTGTCGTCCATACTTAGATCAGTTCGTCATCGTCTTTATTGATGATATACTCGTCTATTCTCGGAGTGAGCAAGAACATAGGGATCATTTACGACGAGTCCTAGAAACCCTACGGTCAGAGAAATTATATGCGAAGTTCTCTAAGTGCGAATTTTGGATCTGAAGAGTTGAATTCTTAGGACACGTGGTTAGTGAAGACGGAATCCACGTTGATCCCTCCAAAATTAAAGCTATTGAGAATTGGTCAGCATCGAAGATGCCTACAGAAATTCGCCAATTTCTAGGCCTCGCTGGCTACTACCGCAGATTCACCCAAAACTTCTCTCGGATTGCGAAGCCTCTCACCATCTTGACACAGAAGAGTGTATCATTCGACTGGGAAGTGAAACAAGAGAAGGCATTCCAAACCCTGAACAAGCCTTATGCATCGCACCAGTATTATCCCTGCCCGAAGGAGTTGAAGATTTTTTTGTATACTGCGATGCATCGAATCAGGGGCTCGGTTGTGTCTTGATGCAACGAGGTAAGGTCATCGCCTATGCCTCAAGACAGCTAAAGACGCATGAGGTGAACTACACTAGTCACGACCTCGAGTTAGGAGCGGTCGTCTTCGCACTAAAAATCTGGAGACACTACTTGTATGGGACGAGGAGCATGGTGTACACCGATCACAAGAGCCTCCAACACATACTAAACTAGAAGGAGCTCAACATGAGACAACGCCGATGGGTCGAGCTACTTAACGATTACGATTGTGAAATTCGATATCACCCGGGAAAAGCCAACATAGTAGCAGACGCCTTGAGTAGGAAAGAGCATTCTGGTCGAAGAACCAAATCATTAACAATGACTATCCATTCGCATCTGTCCTCACAGATCAGGGAGGCTCAGTTGGAGGCCTTGAAGCCTGAGAATGTGACAGGAGAATCCCTACGCGGAATGGATAAGAGTTTGGAGGTCAAGGGTGACGGAGCATACTATCTCATGGATCGAATCTGGACTCCGCGCCATGGAGGTTTCAGAGATCTAGTCATGAAGGAAGCACACAACACTCGATACTCTGTCCACCCAGGTTCAGATAAGATGTATCTGGATCTCAAAAAGCTATACTGGTGGCCTAACATGAAAGCGGAGATCGCTACCTTTGTGAGTAAATGCCTTACTTGCGCGAAGGTCAAGGTCGAATATCAAAAGCCATCAAGACTCCTCCAACAACCAGAAATACCGGAATGGAAGTGGGAGCGGATTACAATGGACTTTATAACCAAACTACCCAAGACAGCGGGTGGGTTGGATACCATTTGGGTCATTGTCGACAGATTGACCAAGTCTACACACTTCTTACCCATCAAGGAAACGGACAAGATGGAGAAACTCACAAGAACATACCTTAAAGAAATAGTACGACTGCATGGCATCCCTATATCTATTATCTCCGATAGAGATAGTAGGTTTACCTCAAGGTTTTGCCAATCACTACAAAAGGCACTAGGGACGAGGCTGGATATGAGTACAGCCTACCATCCGCAGACTGACGGACTAAGTGAGAGGACGATCCAAAACTCTAGAAGATATGTTGCGAGCTTGCGTGATCGACTTCGGTAAATCGTGGGATACACACTTACCTCTTGTGGAGTTTTCCTACAACAATAGTTATCATACGATCATCAAGGCAGCCCCATTTGAAGCCCTCTACGGCCGGAAGTGCAGATCCCCTCTGTGCTGGGCTGAGGTGGGTGACACTCAGTTAGCTAAAGGACGAGTTCCTGACAGCGCTCTCACTGGTCCAGAGATCATTCGAGAAACAACCGAGAAGATTGTACAGATTCGTGAATGATTAAAAGCCGCTAGGGATCGACAGAAAAGCTACGCCGACAAACGAAGAAAACCCTTGGAATTCCAGGTGGGAGACCGAGTCCTTTTGAAAGTCTCGCCCTGGAAGGGCACGATACGCTTCGGAAAGTGTGGAAAGATGAATCCAAGGTACATAGGGCCTTTCGAGATTCTCGCCAGAATCGGCCCCGTAGCTTACAAACTCAACTTACCCCACGAGCTAAGTAACATACATCCTACCTTCCACGTCTCAAACTTGAAGAAATGCCTGTCCGACGAGACTCTCGTGATTCCACTCGACGGGATCGAGGTCAATGAGAGCCTCAACTTCGTGGAAGAGCCTACAGAGATTATGGATCGGGAAGTAAAACGAACGAAACAAAGCCGCATCCCAATTGTGAAAGTTCGGTGGAACGCCAAGCGGGGACCGAAATTTACTTGGGAGCGCGAAGATCAAATGAGACTCAAATATCCCCATATCTTCGCTTAGTAGTATTGTAATACTTATCTGTATGAATTCTAAATTTCGGGACGAAATTCCCCTAACGGGGGGATGATGTGACAACCCAAATTCTATTCCGTTGCATAACCCCGTTTTCACTAACGGAATTCATCGCTATATATAAATTCCCGTAATATTTGGAGTCGTCAATAAATAAATATCTATTTATTTATATTTTTTTTGATATTATGATAAGTAATTATAACTTGTAAGTGTTAACCCAGTTTAACTAAATAAAGTTATATTACTTTTCAACCCCTTCACCCGGGTAAAAAGTTTTAACTCCGTTAAACTTTAGCATCGGGTAGCCGTGTATCGGGTGCAATAACCGAGGCATATAAAATAAGAGTGAACACCACTTGGACACTCTTTTACCACCCATTCACCCTCTCTCACTACTTTCTCTCTCTAGACCCGAAGCCGACTCCAAAACCGCGAATTCCGGCTTTCAAACGTAAGAGTTTCTTCCCTAGCTTGTTCTAAATGTATTTAGAACAAAAAATCATATGAATTAGTGGGAAAAATGGAGTTTACGGCCTAAGAAGCCCCTTAGGCCGTAAACACCTCAAATCTTGGCCAACATTCCATTTTTCCTTCCTTTAAGCTTGTGTACTAATTAAGGGATTTACCTAGACGAGTTTGGACACCAAAACATAAGATTTTAGAGCCTAAAAGGGAGTTTACCGCCCAAGCCTATGCTTAGGCCGTAAACACCCATTTTCCATGTTATAAAGTCCCAAAAACTCATCTAGGGCATGTAGGAATTTAACTATGACCTTAGGAAATGTTTAAGGCCATTAAACATCTCATTTTGAAGCCAAAATAGGAGTTTACGACCAAGGCTATGCTTGGGTCGTAAACTACCCAATTTCTATGCCAAAATGTCCCAAAAACCCACCTAAGGCCTTCTAGAATTTAACTAAGACTTAAGGAAGTGATTTGGACCATTTAACAATCCATTTTGAGGGACAAAATGGAGTTTAAGGCCCAAGCACAAGTTTGGACCGTAAACTCCCCCAAATGACACCAAATGAAGGTTTTAACCCCCCAAATTAACCCTAGGCATTTACTAGAAATATATGGAGTTGAAATAAGGCCTTAACTTGCACTTTTGGAGGAAAACAAGAGTTTACGGCCAAGCCTAAGGGCTTACGGCCGTAAACTCCCAAGGAGTGGCCTTTGGGCCGTAAATCCAAGGGAGTGAACTCTTGGACTCCCCCGCAAACCCCTCTTGGCCTTATACCACTCCCGGTAACCCCTTCTAAGCCCTAGAATCCCGAATCGATGCTAAAATGCCTAAATACCTTAATGAAAAGCATAAAATGATTAATTTCTTGTAAAATACATATTTCATATGACATTAGGGTCCTAAAAGGTGCACAAGTCGTTATTTGGTACAAAACGCTCAACCGACACTTTCACCCGATTTACCCGATTCACCCGATTTACGCGATTTCAGGTGAGTTCATACCCCTTAAATGAACCTTTCAAATGTTTTATATGTTTTAGGGGGGGGATAAAAGTTGATTATACATGTTTATGGAAATTTATACAAGACAATTATTCATGTTACGGAAATTAATCACATGTGATTCACTATCCGTAGGTCAAATCACATGTGATTTATCACTATGCCTTATAAATAGATTCTACGTTTTCAAAACTATTTTGGATAAAAAATCAAGTTTTTAAATGTTTCTTTTGGACAATACTTTTATTAAACAAATCTTCTTATAAAATGTAACCATGCTAATATAATTATATAAGTAAGACTTGAAGGACTTAGGACCGATAGCTCGCCTTATTTCCTGTTCTTGTTTGATTGTGGGCTTAGGGTAGTAGTTATCCGTCCGACTGTCGTTGATTTCTTAGTTATATATCTTGTATATTAGTATGGGAAACGAGGTTTTCTCATTTCATTAGATGCCTAAATCACTAACATGACAAGAACCATACACACCAAGTTAACTATAATAGGTATAGTTAATGCTACTACTACTACTACTCACTATAGCTATTACTCTCTACACTATAATATGCACTATTACTAGACAATACACTAGTAAGAGAACACACTATGAACTATACTAAAAGACTACTACACTATAACAAAAGAGAAAGCACTAAACAGACGACAACACACTAACTCACTACGAGATACTCTATTCGCTACCCACTACGCCCAGAGTTTTCCGACAGGAAGACGATGCTATATGTATAGATCTATACGGGGCAGACGCTATTACATCCCGACTGTTAACTTCAGTCCGAGCCGCACAGGTCCAGGGATGCCACTACTTCACTACACTGTGCATGACCAGGAAGGCCATGAGGTCCGCTATTACTCACACTATTGGTAACATACAAGAAATACACTATAACCGCACAAAAATACTAAACTAAAGGTTAAGTTAATATCCTGAAGTAACCAAGTATCTAACACTAAAGGAAGTTGGTACCACTATTATTGACTTCAGGCATAACCTACCCTATTGCATTACTTATTGGAGAGTCACTATTATACTTTTACGATAAATGGTTTTCAAAGATGAAAATGACATGTTTCTTAAAGGTTTTCACTTACAATGTATTTATGGAAAATATAGGATTTTCTAGGTTTTACTACTACTCATGACTATAAATTATAGCTTTTCATACTATCGGTTCTAATGCTTTTTATACAAAAACTCACACTAAAGTCTTATGAACTCACCAGCTTTATGCTGATACTCGTTTTCAAAATAACTTGTATCCTTAGGTCAAAGATAGACAGGTACAGGTGCAACATTTTTGGAGAAGGTGGAGCAGACAAGATCCATCTCTTATTTTTGTATTACTCTTGGTGTTTGTTAAACATTACAAAACACACTTGTACTTAAACTCACTATATAAATGAAATGGTTGTATGTTTCTTGTTTTTACTATTATGCAATTGTGATGATACTGTACATGACGTCCTCCACCCCGAAACGTATTCCGCCGTTATCGGTTTTGGGGTGTGACATTCTCCATACCAGATCTGAGGTAGCAACCTCAGATCTAACCTTCAAGCTCAAAATACCACAAGCTAAACTTTCCACACATTCCAAGATGATGAATCTAGATGAATAACATCCCAAGAAACGAAGTAATACCTCAAAAGGAAGCCCCAACAGGAGAGAAATCCGATTCTTAGCAAAGCCCCTTGCTCCAAGCCTCCTATCTCTCCAAGATCTCCTCCAAAATCTCTTCTCCAAGGTTCAAATGCACTCAAATCACTCACAAACACACCTTAGGGTTTTTCTGGACTTCAAGAGAGGGTAAAGAGGCTGGGGAGAGGGTATAATGACCTTTATATAAGGCTCATCCCCCGAAATTAGGGTTTTCTTCACTCAGCACCTACTCGCCGAGTCCAGCCTCCGACTCACCGAGTTGGCCATTTAACACGCGACCTGAGTCGCGACCCTACTCGCCGAGTCCACCCATGGACTCGCCGAGTTGCCCTTTCATATTTACACTTTGAACCCTGAACTTGTACTCCTGGACTCGAGGTGTTACAACATATTATGACCAAGTGAAGTGAGGAGTGGAAATATGAGGAGTACGCTGTGCGTACTCCCAGCTACGCGCAGCGTAGCGTTGAGACCCCCCGATACATGCATGGTTGGTTGTATGCCCAATATAGAGGGTTGTACGACCAACGTACTCACTGGGTGTTGAATTTCGTTGACTTTTGAGATTTTGGTTAATTTGTGGACTTTTGGCCAAGGAGGGGCAAAACGGTCTTTTCACTTCCTCGAGATTTTGTAAAGAGACTCGGTCTAGCATTTTGAGGTTATTATTATTATTTATTAATTAGAGATGAATGTGACATCGTTAGGTGGAGTCTAGACCGGTAGTTCGGGTGTGAGATTAATTGCTTTCCAACGAGAGGTGAATCTTCTCACTATACTTACATGTGTGGTAACTTTTGTGTGATAGGAGGGTCTTATTCATGTTATGGACCGGAGGGTCTTATTTGTTTATGTGTTATCATGCATTTTGTCTTTGTGACTTATGTTGTTATGTTATTCTGTGTATCTATTGAGCTATGACCGGATGGTCCATGCCGAGACGTGAGACCGGAGGGTCCTTATCGAGATTTAGCCACGAGAGGCTAATTATTTGTGTATATGAAATTTGGGGAACTCACTAAACTTTGTTATTACAATGTTAATTAAATGTGTTTCAGGTACATCACATGATTGCGGAAAGACGTCAACATGATTGTACACACCAACTTGATGATTAGAGTTTATGTGGATTATGGGATATTTGACTTTGTTTCATGATATTTTGTATTTGACAATTACATATTGGCATGGGTTCATGAACTATGTTTTGAGTATTTAAAAATGAAAAAATAAAATTGTTTGAAAATTTAAGCTGTCAAACAAACCATTGTAAAAATGCCGAACCATTGCTAAAATACCGATGATGTGTGTGTGTGTGTGTATATATATATATATATATATATATATATATATATATATATATATATATAAAATGGTCATCTTTGTTTGTGTTTGTTAGACATGACATGACTAAACAACGGCAGAACTAGCTGAGACTGAGACGAGAGTTGAAAACTTTTTCAATCGATTTTCGATAACGAGAGATATTGAAAAAGAGTCATCTTTTTGGATGATTTTAATGCTTTTATACAATCACAAATATATAAAAAAAATTATATAAAATTGTCAGATTTAATCATGTTTTATATAGAAAAGGAGTTTTAAACATATACACAAATCAGTTAATCTACTCAGAGTTTATGAAACCAAAGAAATTTAAGTATGTTCGTATTTTATTTTTAATTTTGGGAGTAAAACTAAAAATGGTACAAAGGTTGGAGTTGGACTTGAACTTAAACTTGGGCTTAGTCTTTCACCCCCATAACCCTGCCAAAGTGCGAAGCCTGTCCATATTTTCTGTAATCCCCAAAATACCCTCAACAAAATACCAAAATAACAAGGTTTACGTTTCATTCACCCCAAATTCCCGCACTTGTATAATCTTTCATTGGGCGCAGATAAAACCCTATTTTCACTTACAGTTCCGAATACACAACGCAAAATCGTGTGTATTCAATCGCAAAATCACAGTTCCGTGTGATCTGTATAGAGAGATTACAAGTTATGGATCACACGGCGGAGCAAGATCAAGAGCACGAAGTCTACGGCGGAGAGATACCGGATGAAGGAGAGATGGACACTGATTTCGAGATGTCGAGAGACGAAGCGGAGGACGTTGACAATAATAGCTCCAAGGTATAACTTATGTTTCGGTTATGCGTTTCTTTGGTTGTTTGGGGATTAGTTTTATGCATGTGAACTACAGTTGAGCCTTGATTTTAAGATTTAAGTTCTTGTTTCTTGTTTTGCTTTGTTAATTAAGGATTTGGAGGATATGAAAAAGAGACTGAAGGAGATTGAAGAAGAGGCAGGAGCGCTTCGTGAAATGCAAGCGAAAGTTGAGAAAGAGATGGGCTCAGTTCAAGGTATTCTCTCTAATTTTGACATTTGCTTCGTAATATCTTCAAGACGTTGCGTTTTTAGATATCAGATTTGTGCTTTGGAAGGGTGATACATTGATTAAATTGTATTAATTAGTTTTATCTAGGGCTTGTTGAGGAAGAATTAATGGTCTATTAGACTTGATAATTTGGATTACATTTAAGTTTTCTGTTTGCCAACTTATAATCATCATAGGTCATGTTTATATCGTATCATAGAATCATATGTGGTGTTATTCAAGTTAATATTGTTATTGCTATCATCCCAAAGAAGTATTCAAGCTCTCTATGGTTTCTTTGCTCAATCCAAAAACAAACAGTGAATCAATTTCCACCTATTTTACCTAAAATCAAGAAAGATACTACACCAGAACAATTCTAAGTTCTAATGTATAAACCCTAAAATCCCTCTTCCACATACTCTTACAACATTCTTTTCTTGAAACCAGTCTACAAAAAAACATCCATCCATCTAGCAATATCACCCAACACATCACTATATATAATCCATAAATAGTATTATTTCCTATTTTCATTTGATTGACATTATTTCTGTGTTAATATTATCATGAGATTTTTCAGAAGATCCTTCTGGTGCAACTGCTACACAAGCTGAAAAGGAAGAAGCCGATGCACGTTCGATATACGTCGGTAATGTGAGATTAATATTCCTTAAAACTTATTTCATTTTTTTATAACTTATAAGATACAAGATGACAATATTATTATACATTTAGTATTTTACAAAATTGTTACTATCCTTCAAAACTTCTCAGGTAGACTATGCATGTACACCAGAGGAAGTTCAGCAGCATTTTCAGTCATGTGGAACAGTCAACAGGGTGACAATTTTAACAGACAAATTCGGTCAACCAAAAGGCTTTGCATACGTGGAATTTGTTGAACTTGAATCTGTTCAGAATTCTTTGCTGTTGAATGAATCAGAATTGCATGGGCGTCAACTCAAGGTCCTAAAAATCCTAATTATATTTCTTGTTTCTAGGGTTCAAATTTATTTATTAATTTGTTTTTTTTTTTTTAAATGTTCACAGGTTGCTGCTAAAAGAACAAATGTTCCTGGGATGAAGCAATTCAGAGGGAGGCGTCCTAGTCCTTACCTTGGATTCCGTTCACGAAGGCCTTACATGGCGGGCCCACCAATGTTTCCTCCATATGGCTATGGGTATGTTAATAAGATTTTTTTTTTATTTTATTTTATTTAATCCTCATATGAATATTTCATTTATTTATAAAAATGGAATAATAAACGTGATGAAAACCCAAATAAATGATAATGTATATGCTGTTAATGTTGTGTTGCAGAAGGATTCCGAGGGCTAGGAGGCCAATGTGGTACAGACCATATTGATTGATGACGTGGCAGTTTTTTTTTTTTTTTTTTTTTTGGTTATGTCTTTCATGTATTATTATTTTCGCCAAAAACTTGTGATGTACTCTTTTGTTATTCATATTTTACATCATCATCTACATAACATACCTACTACTAGCCAAAGAAAGGGTGGTTAAAAGATTTATTAGTGTTTGTTATAATAGTTCAACAGATGATATGAGAGATTTTTGGCTAACTTTGGTGTTTGTAAGGTTATTGCCAAATAGTAATCTTGTACCTTTTTTTTTTTTTTTTTTTTTTTTTTTTTTTTTTTATATATCTTGTGGTTTTGTTTTTAACAATTTTAGTAACTGATTCACCTGTTTAATTTTAAGGGTTGATTGAGATTTCTTAAAATAATCTAACATGTTAAAATAAATTCAATCTGTGCTCACCTTTTAAAATCTTATATTATCAGTGGTAGAGTATAAACATAATATGTTCGAATAAAATTTACGTTTACTTGAATGAGTAGCAAGATATTTGTTCAAAGTTGGAAAAAATGCAACTAGAAATATAAATCAATAGCTCAAATAACGTTGGAAGTATCTACTTTTAACCAACTTAACTTTCTCATTAAGTTTGAATTAGGATTTTATTTTTACGAATTCAATATGTATATTACTATATTATAGTTTGTTGTTAGTTTGTTCTTTTGGTCATTTATCTTTTAAATGTATTCCAACCATTTAGATAGATTAAAATATATAAACCCGTATTGAAACCAATGTAGTGACTATTTAATATGGTATAATTTTTTTTATTTAGGACAAATTGAAATGCACTTTAATCATGTAATGAGAACTTTGAAAAAAAAAAAAAACTAGTGACATGTTAAATACGATTAATATTAGTAACATACTGAATATTATTAAAACTTAAAGACCCGTGGATTTGAGATTTGACGTGGGTGGGTGGGTTGCAATGTTGCATAATATCTCAATTGTTTTCAAACCCGATATGATATGAATATTAAGAACATGTTAAAATTGTGGAACAAAGTTATAGATAGAATTAAAAATACTGTTGATCATTGAACTGATTGATTGTCTATAATATTTGCTTATTTAACTCGTGTTAGTCATTATTTTGTAGTAACATCGTTTCATCATAACTTATCTTCTAAAAACCGACCGACCAATTGCCCTTAAACACCCAAATTGACAATTTTAACAAGCAAGTGTCGCACATGGACATGGAAAGTTGTTGACTTCTCCTTTGAGGCTAAGAGTCGCACATTTTTATCGTTATAATTAAAGATGGCTGAAATGAATAAAAATTAAATTATGAGAATTAATAAGATAATAGGCTTCATATTTGATAATTTTCTTTAAATGACTAACACCCACTAAACCTTATTCATAAATTATTCATTTTATTCATCGCGGGATTTGAACTCTCATTCCTTTAGGAAAATGACACATTTTCAATACATTGATATCGTTAGACCAAATGTAATTTTGTTACAATTGATCATCTAATATCTGGAAACCGGTGGTTTAAAATGGTTCCACACGTCTCTAATAACACTTGCAATGTTTTATTTTTATATTAAATAGTACAAAGCATAAAATTGTGTGATAGTTCCAACTTCAATATGAAGTCACATAGAAACCTTAATTCGGTAAGTTTATTAAATGTTTTTGGTAAGATGGTATTTTTTTGTTGAAAAAAAATGGTGTTTGGGTATGAGTTCTTAAGTAATTATATGATGATAAATAATTAGAATCTAACAATTTGTAGGAAATAAGTTCTGGATGTTTTGAATCGATTATAATTTGATAATCAAGTATTTTGGTGTTATCAAAAAACTTTTAGCCTAACATTATCAAAGTGTTTTAAAAAGTGTCATTTCCTTAACTGGTTGAAGGTTTAAGTGCCCGTGGTAGACAAAATGAATAGTTTAGGAGTAAAATTTAAAATGTGTGTGTTAGTCATTAAAAAAAAGTATTTTATTGTTTGAAATTTTTTGATTATTCGAGAAAATAATGAAAAGATGACTAAAGTTGTGTTTGGAAAGCATGAACTAACTTATGTTTTGAGGTATACAAACTCCACGCCAAACACTATTGATATATTGGTGATCAAAACATTTTTCTCATTTTCTAGAGTGTAGAGTCTAAGAAATCTTTGCCAAAAGGGACTTCTGTAACAACCCGGAATTTCCAGGTATTTATTTTGGATTTATTTATGGAAATTGTGAGTGGACTCGGCGAGTTAGAGCCCAGACTCGCCGAGTAGGATCGCGGATTTGGGTACGGGTTCGCGTCTGGACTCGACGAGTCCAAGAGTGGAGTCGGGGAGTCCACGCTGTGTGGTGAAACCCTAATTTTCGGGGTTTGCGGCCTATTTAAAGGGCCTTATGGCCGTCATTTGTGCTCACCCAACCCTTAGAGAGAAACCCTTGTGTGCTTGAACGTTTTGAGAGAGAAAGGAAGCATTCTTGACCTTGTGTGTGTCATTTAGCAAAGAAGGAGAAGATTCTAGGCAAGAGGAAGCAAAGGAGGTTGCTATTTCGTGGATTTGAGCTTAGATCATCAATCTAGAAGTATGAATTCGGTCTATCTTCTGTTTTGTGAAGTATAATGGGATTTAGGGTTTCTTATGGACATTTATGGGATGTTTTGATGCCAAATAGTTCCCTCTTTGTGTTGAGGCTCTGGATCTGGATCCATATAGGTCCAGAGAGCCTCACTCATCAAGCTTTATGTATAGCAATGGAGTTTATGGCCTTGTGTTGTAGTATTTGAGTCAAAAACATCATATATGGTCATATAGAGATTGTATGTGCATCAAGATTGTAGCTTTACGTGCTAAATAAGCTTGGAAGGACTGAATCTATGGGTTAATGGACTGGATCTGACCTTATGAGAAAGTTTGAGTCATTGCATGGCATGGACTCGCCGAGTCTGAAGAACAGACTCGGCGAGTAGTATGAATAATGCCCGACCACACAACGAGTGGTCTTTCCGAGTAGAGGAGGGTTGACTCAGTGAGTCAGGGGGAATCAGAGTGGGCAGATGGATTGAGTCAAGCTGGACTCGCCGAGTTGTTCTTGAGACTCGACGAGTTGAGTCGTGGTGCCCCCACAACTCATGCCAGGTGGAACTCGTCGAGTTGGAGAGAATGCTCGACGTGTCAAGAGATGATTTCATGGAAATCAGTGTATATGCTCAGACTCACCGAGTCGCCATAGTACACTCGCCGAGTCCGATCAAAGTTGACCGTTGACCGTTGACCAACGTTGACCTTAGTTGACTTGTTAAAGAGTAGTCAACCTTAGTTGGGAAAGTGTTAATTAGAGATGTATTGTGATTTAGGAGGAATTTAGCTCGGGGGATCGAGCACTGGTGATATCAGGATTCACGACTTACCGAGACGCGAGGTGAGTCTTCACACTATACTTTACCTTGAGTAGGTAAATAGAGTTATGTGATACAGTGCTTGTATGCTATATTTATATGTTATGTGTTGCGCTGCATTATTCTTTGTGATTTATGCTGTGCATGTTTACAGAGTTAGAACCTGAGGGTTCACAGAGTTTGGGTGCACGGACCCACAGAGTTATAGCCTCGAGTGGCTAATATGTGTTATATGTGGTATTTTAGGGAACTCACTAAGCTTTGTGCTTACAGTGTTTGATGTTATTGTTTCAGGTACTAGTGACGACCGCGGGAAGGCGCCGACTTGATCCGTACACACACTCGGAGTTATACATTTGGGATCTTGGGATTTTGTATTTACTTGAATTGGATAATTAAATATGGTTGCTTTATGAATATTAAATGAATTTTGTTTTATGAAAATTTGAAAATTTTGTTTTGAAATTTACGGTGTTACAACTTCACCATGTCATTTGCATCCCAAACCTAGTGATGGATCCGTTTCCCATAAATTTTTAAACAAAAGGGTCAAAATGAATCCTTTACCACATTAATTCGACCAAATATAAGGGAACTTTAACCTTTGAGCCTTCACACCAAGACCTTCTTCCATACCATGAACTTGCTTTATAACCGAGACCTACAATGAGTATGAATTCATTAATTAAACACTCCTCGCATGAATGGTTTAAAAATATTTTATAAACTGGATTTTTAAAATTCATAATTGATCAGATGTTTGAAAATGAAGATTAAGGTCCCAATTAGGAATGGCAATGGGGCAGGTTCGGGGCGGGGCATGGATTCCCAAACCCGCCCCGATAACTTTCGGGTATCTTATCGGGGCGCCCCATTGGGTTTCGGGTATCTTATCGGGTTTACAATAACTGATAACGAAATCTTTATTCTCTTTTAGGGTACCCCAATGTCTTATAAAATATACATGTTCTAGCAACTCTTTTAAATTAAAAACATGATGCATCACTTTAATAAAATAAATTGGACGTTATATAAAAAATTATTTGATTTAAGTTTTGTTTAATACGTCAAAACACATAAAAATAATCATTAACACCAGATTGTTAATAACTAAAAAAATTATCCATGATAAGTATTTTATATTTGAACGTGTACAATTAACAACAAAATTTTTTGAACATACTATATATATATATATATATATATATATATATAAAATCGGGGCGGGGCGGGTCGGGGCGAGGATAACCCACTCCCTGCCCCGAACCCGATAACGACCCGTTACCCGACCCGAAATGATCGGGTTTCAGGTTTCCCCGTCGGGTTCGGCTTTTTTTGCCATCCCTAGTCCCAATGATCAAAATAAAAGCAGTTTGTTCCAAATGCAAGGGAGTTACAATTATTGTCATAACATAGTTCAAAAGTGAGACCACTATATAGACGTGGCCTTCTAAAAATATTTGATATTCTTTATCAAATATTCTTTATACTCATCTAATCTAATCTAATCATATGTCAAAATTACTTGTGTTAGGTTTGAAAACCTAGCAAGCATAACTGAGGTTGCTCTTTAAGAGTTTAAGATAATGACGATTAACCAACATCAAAGTCAAACCTCAAAATAATAATTTTCAAAACCAAGGTTACGAATATAGTTAAGGGAAGAACCTTTAACCAAAAGTAACATTGCCAAAATACCTTTAATTATTCCATAAAACAAACACAAAGAGAATTAAATTATAGTTAAGGGAAGAACCTTTAACCAAAAGTAACATTGCCAAAATACCTTTAATTATTCCATAAAACAAACACAAAGAGAATTAAATGATGCAGTGCAAATGCTTCTAAATCCGAACCCAAATCAATCTCATAGACAAAATCTCTCAATGATGGTTAAAAAAATTTAAGCTTAAAAATAGTTAGCACATACACTACTAGAAAAACAGCATTTTATGACGCGCAATGCGCGTCGTAAAACGTTCAGACGACGCGCAAATTCGTATCAAGGAAGGCCCTGTCATAACGAGAAACGACGCGCATTTACGACACACATTTATGACATGCTTTTACGACGTGCAGTTATGACACACAATGCGTATTAAGGAAGGCCCAGTCATAAAGGAAGACGACACACATTTGCGTGTCATAACCTTACGACGCGCGTATTTATGACACGCAATGCGTATCGAGAAGCCCCTGTCATAAAGGAAGACGACACACAGTTTTGCGTGTCATAATTTTAAATTTTTTTAAAATTATATATTTTTGATAGATTTAGTAATTTTCAAACTAAATAACACATTAAAAGTCACATAATAAAAAATAAAATACCATAAACAATAAAGATAATTCTTTGCAGTAATATGTCAAATACAAATAATCATTCTAATAGTAAGTAAATGTAACACATTGCTAATATTGCATAATATTTATTATAGAAAACAAAACATGTACAATATTAAAAGAAACCCATGACTAAATTCTCCTTTGACAATTTCCTTTCTATATCTAGCATAAAGTAGAATTTAGAATCATTAAGAATACAATGAGTACTTTGTTGTTGGAAGAAGCCTAACCATTGCATAATATGTTGACTCAAAAAGGAAATGTGGCAACTTTACCTGTACAACGATGGAGATAGAAAGAAGTAGCTTCTCTCCAATCTTCTGATTTCCAGCCTGAAAATTAACAAAGAATTTAGCAACTTGTAAGGAATAAGGCAATAAAGTACTACACTAAGTTCACAACTTAAAAACCAATTAAAATAACATGCAAATAATGAGAGCAAAATACCTAATAACCAAGCCAACAAGTTAGCATCATATATTCAGGTGTAAACAGATGAAAGATAAGCTTAGGCCACACAAAAGTTCTCCAAAACAAAAGCAGAAGATAAATATAATAAAATTAAGAAATGAAGAACATATATGTATTAGAAGAATGGCAAGTGCAAATATAACTTTTGCAACTTCTGTCAGAAACTTGGAATTTTAGAAAAAGCATTGCAATTTCAGTTCTTGTTGTTTTTTATCTTGTTTTTTTCAAGTGGATTCATTACAGTTGCTTTCCTCTATTGGCCTTCTCGTCAAGTTTTTATCTGTTAATTTAGGAGCATGTGTTGTGATTTTTAAGTAGTAGGAGGCTCCAAAAGTAAATCAACGTGAGGTAAATCAACATCAGGTTCATGTGATCTTGAGATGTACTGGAATTTAGAAGGAAGGGCATTATTGTCTATTTAATCAAATCAAGTGAGCTTAAGAAGGTAAAACACGCTCCTCTGAATTGTCTTTCTGTACCAGAATAGCAATGAAGCAGAAAAAATGGAGAAAATCGGGGTGAAGAAGAAGAATCCTGATAGCAAATTGTAGGCAGGACAGTCACTCGTGGTATGCAGAGGTGGAAGAGACATTCCCGATACAAGTGTAGACATGAAGGTTCAAACCTATCGATGTTCCCGATACCATAACTCTCGAATTTGAAAACCTTCTATCTGCTTTATATTGTCTCGTATGATTGGAAGAATGATGGTGGATGAAGCGTTCATCGATAGGGCCGATGCACCGCCACTGTGTGAGGCCAAAAGAGACGGTGATTGTTGGATGCGGTGGTGGTGGGTTAGGGCAGAGATGAAGGATGTGAGATATGAGAGAATGATAGCCCTCGTGACGTTCTTGGGACAAAACCCTAGTTTTGGTCCCCATTTTGTAATAGGAACGCACGTTTAAAAATTATAAAGCAACATGGTGCACAGGACATGCGCTTATGATGGGTATCTTCTGTGTTTTTATTTTTATTTTTTTTCTGACACAAATTATAGGGCGCGCAAAAATGCGCATCCTAAATCCTTCAAAATTTTAGAGAGATGACATTATTTTTACATCACACACTTTTGCGTATCGTAAATCCATGCGCGTCATAAATTACGTGTCATTAAAGGCCTTTTTTCTAGTAGTGATAGCACAACAGTCTAACTTTTTTCTATTCTACTAACTAGCTACTAGTGAACCCATCACGCTAGACCACACGTGGGGTTGCGAATCTACACATGCACGTGATGCTGGTCTAGGATGCTATCACAACCCATTGTGTGGGCATTCTACAAAAAATATTTTGAAAAAAAGGTTCTACACTTTTTTGGTGGACCGATTGTGCATTTATACCTATCGGAAATTTTCGCGCTTACAAGTTCAATGAACCCATCATTGGTTCTATAAATCTTATAAGGCTTAGAATCTTTTCTACTTATAAACTCACTTCATTTTCCTTCTCCAAACTATACACGATAGCTAAAAACCGACTTAACCTATTTTCTTAATTATTCCAACTACCTCACTTTAAAGTTAATTTCTAATTCATATTCATTCCATTTCAGATATATCAAAACGAAGGTATCATGGAGGATAACAAAAACATATAACCATTTGTCAATTTTAATAATGTTTATAGTCTGGAATTCGTGTTCAAAATAGAATAAAAAGCATTTTTGAAAATTGGTTAAATAATTTTCCAAATTTAACTAATATACTATGGGAAAATATCATTGCAACACAATAAACTTTTGCTATTTTTCTGATCGGGTCACTTTTTTTTTGCGCAATAGATCTCTAGAGTGTCATTTTACCTGTTAAATAGGGAAATATTGTAAACTACTTCTATGGTTTCACCGGTTACATTTGGCCCACGTGGCTTTTTTTAAATTTTGAAAATACAACAAATCAAATCTTCAATATACATGGCTTTTCTTTTTCCCCTAAATAAAAACTCTTACTCCTCCTTGAGTGTGAACTCCTTCCTTACCTCAAGTTCTTCCACCTCACAAAAAGGAATCCACAACAAGAGTACTTCTTCTTCCCAGTTCCCATCACCATAAAAATCAACCAACGATTGTGCTTGCTTCTTAATTTGTATCCATTACCCCTAGCAAAATTGAGATTGACCCCATTATTTTGTCTCCTTCTATCTATCACAACTTCCGATATTGATTTTATATCTCAATCAAAGAACAAAACCCTCATTTCTTCATCCCCAATCGATCATATGTACCCTTCGTCATTGCATATTCTTCATAATTTTCCTGTGTATGTGAATGAATCCTCAGCAACAAGGACTTTTATTGCTTTTATGTCTTAATTTGTTAAAATAATAAGTAGTTTAATGTTCAAACTAACATTTTGTTATTTGGGTAGTTTCTGTATTTTCTATATTCTTGTTCTATGTAGGTTGTGTAGGTAATTGATTGAATCTTCGAGGGTTAGAGTGTAAATGTTTTTGGGTTTACACGCAGATCTTCGGGTCTCATTGGCCCGGAGTATAAGTTGTTGGAGGAGCTCATTTCCTGGTCATTATTGTTGAATCAACATATGAATGACATTGTTCTCTCTCATCTCTCACTTAAAATGTCTTGAGTTAGGGTTTGTGTTATTTTGATTTGTTCTTGTTGATATTGTAGATTAGGATTGAGTGTGTTGTATTGAGAGTAGATTAGGTGGTTTTCTAGTGAGGTTTCCGTTGTATGTTCTTGAAAACTTTCTGACTCTTATTAACCAACTTTCGGTTTAATATTTATTTAACCTTATTAACCAATTTATAATCATTATTACAAAGACACTACAATTTATCACTTTTAACTATTTACAAAATATTTTTTTGGGTTGTTTAAGTTAAACTAAAATTAATATTTAAGTTGACCCTGTAATGTTATATTTAAATTAATCATTTAATTATTTTATATATTTATTTAACCTTATTAACCAACTTATAATCATTATTAGAAAGACACTACAATTTATCACATTTAACTATTTACAAAATATTTTTTTGGTTGTTTAAGTTAAACTAAGTTTTATATTTAAGTTGACCATGTAATGTTATATTTAAATTAATCATTTAAGTATTTTATAAAAATTGTTCCCCAATTGTATATTTAGAATGATAATGGTTTACATGCAAAAACATATTATATCTAATAAATTAAGTATAATATATTAAAAATTAAAAAAACATAACTTTATAAGTAGAAGTAAAGATATTATTTTAATATTGAAATTTAATCTATATATGATTACACTTTAGGTTTGATATTTATTTAACCTTATTAACCAACTTATAATTATTATTATTAGAAAGAACTTAAAAAGTCATGGGAGTTTCAAATGAATGTGTTGAAAGGAAAAATGCTTCCTTTGTAATATAGTATAATATGATAATGACTCTTGACTCAAACTGTGAAGATCTAAGGTTTTTTCTATTTCGATCTAGAGTTTTCTCTTCGATTTCACTTAATTGAAACTTTTTTTTTTCTGTCAAGATCTTGGTTGCTGCAAGTAGTTTTTGTACTAATGCAGATCTGTTGAAAATTTGATGTTATTGACTAACTAGAGATTAGGTTTCTTTTGGTGAATATTTGAAGTGTTTCTTTAATCAATCAATCCATGCTATAGTTTGAAATAACTCTCTAGAGAATGGAGTTCATCACCAATTATAGCTAGAATGAACGAAATTAAGGGAGTCAATTTGTAAAATCTTCACTTCAAAAGTGACTAATAGGACCTGCTGTAAGCATATATTGTTCCTTTATACCTCTTTTTCTTAGCTGTAAATGTGGGAGATCCTAGTTGTCTCGAGTACACCAGTTAACAATTGATTTTTCCTATCTGTTACTTGCTTTCTTTGCGCTTTCTTTTGTCGACTCTGTCTTGACTGTCTTGGATCCCAACATACTGTGGATATCATCTAGACTTTGTCATTACAGTTGTATGTTTTTGTTTGTGTTGCTTGTTTTACTTGATTGTATGTGATTATGGCTGGTCCACTGATGAATCTTTTGTGTTACTTTTTTTAAATGTTGAAAAATCAATTTCAATTTAACATTAAAACTATAAGGTCTGATAATGGGTTAAGTTTTCAAACTTTCGTGTAAAAACATTTAATGAAAAAAATGGAATTATTCAACAGACTTCTTATGTTTACACTCCACAACAAAACAACGCTTTAGAGAGAAAACATAGACACATCTTAAATGTTGCTAGGTCCCTTATTCTTCAGTCAGGAATTCCTTTAATTTGAAATACCGGGGTGATGCTATTCTTACCTCAATCTTTCTAATTAATAGGACTCCTTCATCTGTTTGAAAAGGATTGTCTCCTTATGAACTAGTTTATAAAAGATGTCTTAACTTTGATATCTTCGTGTTTTTGAATGTTTGTGTTTTTCTATAAACTTAAATAATAATGATAAGTTTTATGCTTAGAGCTGAAAAATGTGTTTTTTATAGGATATTCTTTGGAAAAGAAAGGTTATAAAGTTTTAATCCTTGACTCAAATTCTGTTTTTATTTCTAGGGATGTCAAATTTTATGAGTCTGTATTTCCTTTCAAAATGAAAGTCATGTTTTTGGCAAGACTAATGAGAACTCTTGTGGGGTTGATCCGTTTTCCTATGATGAGCCTGTTCAATCTGAGTTATCTTTTGATGATAATTTTCTTTTTGAAATAATAACAAGAGACTAGATCATTAGTTCGATTATGCTAGTTCTCCTCTTGATCTAAATAGAACAGATACTACTCATGATAGTTTAGATACTACCTTTAGTTTAGTGGAGTCATTTGTGCCTTTATCTGTTGGGTATGGTCCTGATTTTCCTGTTATGGTCACTACTAGAAAAATAGCCTTTTACGACGCGCAATGCTTGTCATAAAACGCTCAGACGACGCGCAAATACATGTCAAGGAAGGCCATGTCATAACGAGAGACGACACGCTTTTACGCATCGTCTATAGACGATGCACATTTATGACACGCAATGCGTATCATTAAATCTGCTGTCAAGAAAGGTCATGTCATAAATGAAGATGACACACATTTTTACGTATCGTAAATTTAAATTTAAAAAAAAAATTATTTATAGATTTACTAATTTTAAAATTAAATTTGCATTTCATGTCTCGTAATAGAAAATAAGATTCCATATACAAAAAAATACAATCCATTTCACGAAAGTTAATGTCATACAAATAATCATTCCAATAGTAGACAAATGTAATACATCAAATGTGAAAGAGTGAAAGCCATCAACAAATAATAGTTGAACTACAAGAACTTGTTGCCCATCTTCACAACATCTGAGTTACTTTGCTTGACACTATGCACATCAAGACCTACAAATTTGAATAATGCAACCATTAGATTCACATAAACCAACAAATATCAATATGTAAAAATAAGCCAAAAAAAACAAAAATAACTTTAAGAATGGGGTAATGAGGTTGAAAGTACCTGGCAACCAAATTTTAAGATACTAGTTCCTGTACAATCACCCTTCAAAGAACCAAAAAAAATATGAGATACTTATGATAAGTATCATTTTAAATAAAAAAATTACAAATTAATATCACCGGTAACAGTGTCAGGCTTAAAACATTAAAAAAGTGATTCTATAATCTATATATACATGACTTTATGGGAAGTACCATTAAAGAGATATTCATGCGAAATTTTAAGGGGTGAATGACATCTTCACCTTTGCTCCTGCCACCAACACCACCTGGATATAGAAGATTTCAAATGAGTTATAAAAAAAAGTTCAGTGAAAGATCAATACAACAAGCACCTGGACATTGAAGACTTCTTTGTTATTCATTTGAAGGTTTCTATCAACATTGAAGGAAAAGATCATACTAGCCATACAAATGCATAATCCTTCATGAAGCATCTATACACCAAGCCAACCAGATAAGAATCAAAGACACTGTGATGCATTATGAAATCAAATAAAAAATAAGTTATACAAATTAAGTAGGATAACTGCATCAAGTGACACCAAAAACCATTTTGTAAGCTTACTGAGACCTCTGAGAAGATGTATATGCAAAACAATGTTACTGTTAATACAATGAATCTAAATTCTAAACTAGTGGACATATTGTAGAGATAGGTTAATTTTATGGGATGAAAACAACTTATATAAGCTCCAATAAATAAATAAGGTATCTAATATCTAGTCTTGTGTGAATCGTATGTATATTTTATACATGGATCATAGATGTTATGTTATGATCTGACACTAATGAAAAGAAATAGATTAGAGATTTGGCAATGATTTGCATAAAACCAAAACATGAATTATTTATCATGGAATTTGGTAGCCATGTTACTATTACCCTGAAGTACACTGGCTCGTTTACCGAAAAGAAATAGATAAAATTTTTATTCACAATTCACAATAAAAATAAATATATTATTATTATTTATTTATTTATTTATTTATTTATTTGGGGGGGGGGGGGGGTTACTCGCAACGGCTAGGTTCATCTATATCAACAACTTCAACTTTTGATCCACATCTTAATCCCACCTGTAAAATGTTGAGTAAATATCATATGTTCAAAGGGGAAATTTTGTAATTTTTTAATTAATGTAAAGATTAAAATATTGAGATAGGTAATAATAGACTATAACCAAATTGATTTCATGTCTGTAACCAAATTGATCTTCAAGAATCTGTTTCAATGGAACTGAATGGGACCCATCAGCAAGTTTCAAAAGTTCATTCACATCTTTGTATTGTGATTTCAGTAGCCCATATAAACTCCAAGCCACTGGATTAGCCCAATAATACCATCTCCACCATATAGTAATCCTCTGTAGTAAAACACACAAAACATATCATTATTTATTTACTTAATAATTTTCCATTTGAGAAAAAATTGTAATCAATGAGAGGAGTTGAGTTACCATTTGGACAACCTGTCATTGTGAACAATAAATAAATAAAATAATGAATAACTTTAAATAGAAAAGATAAAATTTACCCCTCCAATTCCAGTACTTCCATCTTCAAGATACAAAGTTAGTACAAATACTTCTCTATAATATGTGGAATTATCATTAACAACAGGAGTTGTCAATGGAGCACAAAGTTGAATTCTGTCATAACATGATAAATTGTACATTATAAATTTATAATAAATCTTTATTGATGCATTTTTTTTAGTAAAAACTGACCTCTACTGAAAAAACTCCAGTTTATGAACTTTAATGGAATTGAGAACTGATAGCTGTGAAATAGTGATAAAGCATGATTTGATGCTTGACATGAAAATTGTCTTAAATCGCACCCCCATGGTTGTTGATCACAATTATTGTCATTTGTTTTCTTGAAATCCTTCAAAAACAAGAAATTTATCAAATACATTCTGAACCTCTACAACCCAATTGTTAGCATCATTCTAGTCAATTCCTTTCTTAGAAACCTCTCTGACTTCCTCTCTTGGTGGATCCAACATTCCAACCTTAAATTAAACAATCATGATCCCAACATTTTTGCTTTCTGATACAAACGTGTATTGTTCATCAAACATTAGTTTATGAACAACTATTACAATCATACATCATACAGACTAAACTTTGTCCAAGCAGGTCCGTACAATCATAATATAATCACACAATATGTAAATAAAGAAACAAAGATATACAAATAGAAAAATAAGGATTGTGGTACCTGTTCAACCTTGATCACACGTCAATAGGAGTTGAGGGCTTCGAGAATTGGAATCGGACCATATTTGAGCTGGTTGACCATATTTCTTCTGACATTTGTGTGCATAATACTCGAAATTTAAAAACCATAGATGTATAAACCGCGCTTCGTGAACCCCATAGGAACAGATAAGGAACTCATAATCCATATGTGTTTGCGAAGGAAAAGGGGGGGGGGGCAGAACGAAAGAGTGTTAGAATCGAAGGAAATATATTTAGAATTAAAGACAAAATTTAGTAAATAACTTACCTGAATAGCTTTGTACGAGTATATGGTAGCATCTTCTAAGTCGTTTGCTTTGATTTTTATTAGATCAACTTTTTCTCCAAACCCTATTATATGTTGGTACCAATTTTTGGGTTTCACATGGAACAAGAAATAGGTGGTGATGGAGAAGATGGTAGGGAGACGATGGATGGTAAGAATGGTGGTGATGGTCGATTGGTTTGAGGTTGTAGGTGGTGAGATGTAGGTGCAACGACCATGGTGGTGGTGCAAGATAGTGGTGGTCTGTACCATGGAGGGGAACTATATATATATATATATAGAGAGAGAGAGAACGAGAGAGAGAGATGGTGGTGTGTAATGCCCTGTTCCTGGTATGATTTTTATTTAAGTATTTTTCTCAATTTTGCCATGAACTCGGCGAGTCTGCGTCTCGACTAGCCGAGTAGCAGCGAGGTGGACACAGAACTTAAGCAGGGAACTCGGCGAGTCACTATATGGACTCGGCGAGTTCACGTGTCTGGATGAAACTCTACCTTAAGACTTTGCACCCCAATATTGCCCATGCAAAGCACCCATTTCATCCCATTTACTCCCAGAGAGTAGTAGAGAACAACACTAGCCCCCTTTTAGTGTTCTTGAGTGATTTTGATCTTCCAAATAAGGTTTTGGAGCTTAAGGAAGAAGGAAGAAGTTGGAGTGTTCCAGAAGTGAAGGTAGATCCGAAATCTACTATGTAGAAGGCATCAAATCAGGTAATAAAACTCCCTACTTTGTTCATTAGCTTCTTAGGTTCCTTTTGTCCCCAATGGGTGGTCTTCAAGCCTTAAAACCCCCAGATTTCGTGTGTAAATGTGATAACCAGACCCTAGGAACTGAGACCCAGAGTTGGATCCGTTGCATGTCTCAAATTTGGCCTGTACAGAAAGAAGGTTTGAAGGAACTCGGCGAGTTGGTCGAACAACTAGGCAAGTTCCATGAAGATGGCCTTAGACTCGGTGAGTTGGATGAACAACTCAGTGAGTCCTATGAAGATTGCCTGGAACTCGGCGAGTTATTCTTCAAACTCAGCGAGTCGGGTCACGAGTCAGACCAATCGTCCCAAGTAATGAGTCAGGCTGACTCAGTGAGTGGGAACAGGGAGTTGATGAGTCAGAGTCACACTAGACGTAGAAGGACTTGGTGAGTCGCTATATGGACTCGGCGAGTCCAGTCAATCAGAGAGTTGACTTGGACCAAGAGGTTGACTTTGACCAGTCATTTGACCTAAGGGGTATTTATGAGTACCTAATCCATGTTTATGGATTTGTAGCCGGAGGGATTACTGGTGTGGCAGCCAGGCGTAGGTTGAGCAGGTTTTCAGCAGCTACTCTTGAGGTGAGTTACCTTCCAGTAGCGGTGGGTCTAAGGCCACAATACCGGCCCACCAGTAGGAGACGTATGATAGATGATTGTCTTTGTGATATCATCTAGGTTTGCTATTACCTGATATGTTATATGTTAGCATGATATGTGGTATGTGATAGTAGTAGAGCTTGGTTGTTAGGACCGAAGGGTAGTCAGACACCCCAGATACGTTTGATAATATGTGATGATATGTTTGCACGCTGGCTTGTTATTTTATATGCAATAGAGGTAGTAGGAGGGGACCAGTCCCCGAGTTCGGTTGATAAGACCGAAGGGTAGTTCAGGCACCCCAAATATGTCTAATAATATGTTATGTTATGATATATGTGATAGTAGCAGTAGGGGGTGAAATAGTCCCCGAGGATCAGTTGTTAGGGCCGATGGGTAGTCAGCACCCCAGAATGGCTTGACATGGGTAGTCAGCACCCCAGAACGGCTTGACACGGGTAGGCCGGCACCCCAGAATGGCCGTACCGGGTAAGTCGGGCACCCTAGAATTGCCCGACAGTATGTATGATATGTGATTGTATGGTATGTGGTATGATGGGGGAACTCACTAAGCTTTGTGCTTACAGTTTTCAGTTTTGGTTTCAGGTACCTCTTCTTCGAAGGGGAAGGAGCTGGCACGGTAGCGGCACATCACACACACGCTTTGTATTCCACAATATGAAATGTTATGATCGGTGTATGTTTTATTTCTAATGTTTTACTAAGTATGTGTTTTAAAAATGAAATTTTTTGGCTCGTATTTTTGGGCTGTTACATGGTGAGTCTGATGACGTGAGCGTTTCTGTGGAACAGGTGAGGTGAGCGTTCCTGTGGAAGGAGGAGACGCAACAGGCGGGGTTTTTAATTTTTTGGCTATTAAAAAACGAAAACGCGTGCTCATATACTAAAATTATAAAGCGACATGATAACACGACACACTTTTTAGGATAGGTGCCCTCCGTGTTTTTAATTTTTTTTATTGGACACTAATTTCAGGGCGCACAAAAACGTGTGTCCTTTATCCTTCAAATTTTGCAAAGCTAACATTATTTTTTAGGGAACGCACAAATGCACGTCCTCTATCAGTGCGTGTCATTGTTTGCGCGTCATTAAAGGGCTGTTTTCTAGTAGTGGGTTGAGGAAACCAGTCAGTTCTGAGTCCCTTCATACACTTGCTAGGAGAGAGTCTCGTCTTCCTTCTAGATTTAGTGATTATATAATAGAAGGTAAATATAAATATGGAATTGAAAAAACTCTTAACTATTCCTCTTTGTGTGCTGACTCTAAGTGTTTTGTTTCCAACCAAGATAAAACTATTGAAACTCAATCTTATTATGAGGCATCCTTAATCCTGAATAGGTTAAGGCTATGAATCAAGAAATGGAGGCTCTCTATAGGAATAACACTTGGATAATAACTAATTTTCCTAAAAACATAAAACCCATTGGTTGTCTTTGGATTTATAAGATTAAATATAAGGCTAATGGGGAAATATAAAGATATAAAGCCCGTCTTGTAGCTAATGCTACGATCAAAGGGAATGGACTGACTATGAGGAGACTTTTGCTCTTGTAGCCAAAATTGTTACAGTGCGTATTATTATTACTATAGCAGTTAATTTTCGTTGGAATTTGTATCAATTTGATATTAATAACGCTTTTCTTTATGGTTCTCTTGAAGAAGATGTTTATATGGTTTTACCTCCAGGATATCACAGTAAAAATGATAATAGGGTTTGTAAGTTGTTAAAGTCATTGTATGGTTTAAAACAGGCTCCATAAAAGTGGAATGAAAAGTTAAGTGCTTCTTTAATTAGTTTTGGGTTCAAACCAAGTCTTAATGACTACTCTATGTTTATTTTAATTGTTGGAAATCCAGATATAATTTTGTTAGTCTATGTAGATGATATAATAATGACAGGAAATTGTGAATTTGAAATTAGTAAAGTAAAAAACTTTCTTAAATCTCAGTTTCTTATAATAGACTTAGAAAAGTTGAAATATTTTTGGGTATTGGGGTTTTGAAATTCCAAATGGTGTGTGCTTGTCCCAAAGAAAGTACTACTTGAAATTACTTCATGATTATTACAAGCTAGTCAAAACTCCTCTTGGGTCAAATCTTATTTTGATAATAATAATAATGATACTATACTTGAAATGTAACAGATTTTCAGAAACTTATTGGAAAACTCATCTAGCTCACTATTGTTAGGCCAAATAGTGCATATTTTGTCCAAGTACTAAGTCAATATGTGCACAAACCCACAAAGGCTCATTTACAGGATGCTTTAAGGTTGTTAAGGTATCTGAAACATAACGGTGTTAGTTATTTGATGTCTAAATCTGATTATCTTGTCCTGAGAGGGTTTTCAGATGCATATTGGGCAAAAAGATTATTTTTTAGAAAATTTGTTAGTGGTCATGTTGTATTTTTTGGCGATTCTCCTGTTTCTTGGAGAAGTAAGACACAAGCTACTATTTCTCGATCTTCCACATAGTTGGAATACAAGGCTCTTGGTTCTTGTCATGTGAATTTATTTGGGTACTAAAAGTTTTGTATGCTATTGGTTTTAAAAATGTTGTTCTTATAAATGTTGTTTTGTGATAATGAGTCAGCAATCACATTGGCTTTAAATCTTGTTTTTCATGATAAAACAAAGCATTTCGAAATTAATGTTCATTTCATTAGGGAGAAATTTTCAAAAGGAATTATTAAACTTGTCAAAAAATTTTCTTCTAATCAAGTTGCTAATATTCTTACTAAATCTCTTGTGTCATCTGAACATGAGATTCTTAGTGAGAAATTGTGTTTGTCTGATCCATTTTCCTCAAAATAAGTTTTTGTTAAAATATTTAGTTTGAGGAGGGCTGTTAAAATAATAAGCAGTTTAATGTTCAAACTAACATTTTGTTATATAGGGTATTTTCTGTATTTTCTCTATTCTTGTATTATGCAAGTTGTGTAGGTAATTGGTTGAATCTTCAAGGGTCAAGTGTACATGTTTTTGGGTTTACACACGGATCTTCAGATCTCATTTACGTGGAGTATAAGTTGTTGGAGGAGCTCATTTTCTGGTAATTATTCCTGAATCAACATACAAATAGCTCCGTTCTCTCTCATCTATCACACAAAATATCTTCAGTTAGGGTTT
This sequence comes from Lactuca saligna, assembly GCF_052625555.1. Taxonomy (NCBI): domain Eukaryota; kingdom Viridiplantae; phylum Streptophyta; class Magnoliopsida; order Asterales; family Asteraceae; genus Lactuca; species Lactuca saligna. The sequence continues at coordinate 64,191,636 of NC_136425.1, forward strand.
CAGATTAGGGTTTGTGTTATTTTGATATATTCTTGTTGATATTGTATATTAGGATTTAGTATGCTATATTGAGAATAGATTAAGTGGTTTTGTAGTGAGGTTTCCGTTGTATGTTCTTGAAAACCTTCTGACTCTTAATCTTCAATTGATATAAGAGTTGTTGATGTTGGGTAAATCACGTTTCTATAATTTTGACACAATTAAAGAATGAAACCCTCATTTCTTCCTTCCTGATCGATCGTAGGTACCATCCTTCATGGTGTTTTCTACATAATTTTTTTGTGTATATACGTGAATCCTCAGCAGCAAGGAATCAAATCCTACTTTTTTTGGTATAAATATTTAAGAGGTTGAAATGGCGATGATGATTGTATGGAGAAAATAAGGATGTCTATTCGATTGTTCAGGAAAGGGTAAAAAGGGTGTTGTTGATGGTGTTTGAAAGACGCGAAGGGGTTGTGAGGTGGTGAAGGGTAGGTTGTAACGGAGAGACAATGGTGGTGCCTTTTTTTTACAGGTAATTGTCAAGGGATTATTGTGTGTGTGTTTCTCTTAAATCATTTTTATTTGGACCAACCTCTCTTACATACACAAGCTCCAAGAAAACTTAGTGTTCATCAGTGAAAGAACAGAGGAAGATGAAGAACTCGAATAATGTTTTTTAGATTTGTTTCAGATTATGTTATTTTTTTGGAATTCTTTTGAAGCATTGAACTTTTTCTTGTTTGATGTTTATTTTGGTCCATTCATAGTGCTCCTGTTTGGGCAGTGGACAATGGATGGATGGAAGAAGGTGGCGGGAGGCGGGTGATTGTGGTGGTGGTGGTAGGAGTTAGATTTGCTTCTCATTTCTTCATCTTCAAGATCTACAAACAAAATAAAAATAATTATTCTTTTACATTTTTTTTTCTCTTATTCATCATTCTACTCATATCAAATAGTGACAAATATTTTAAAATATTATTATTTTTATTAAATGTAACATTTATTATCTAACATGAATATGAAGATAAAAAGAAATAGAAGGTTTGAGGATTTTTCATTTCTCTATTTTTATTTATGACAATTTTGAAAAAATAAAGTTAATATCATATCATTGCTAATAATATTTTTTTTAATTTCACCATATGTTGAAAACTAATACACATGGACGGAAATTTACCGAAAGAAACTTTAATACTTTCAATCTAAAGAATTAGGAGATATTGATTGTCCAAAATAAAATAAAATTTCAATGATGAATATATCACCTTATATTTTAAATAGCCAACTATAACTTTGACCCTTAAATGTTCAATTTAAATGTATATTTTATAATACAAAGATATAATGAAACTACACACCATGTTCTCAAAATTATTGTATGTATCATGTTACGTGTTTTAGTTTTTCTGAATATGTAGTGAAGGGTTTTAACCTTCCTCGTTTCACGCGCCTATATAAAGGTCAACGTTGGCATTTGACACAATGTACGAAGTCAATGTGGGTGTAAGTTGGCATATATTTTCTAGAGTAAATTATGATTTGACATAATTTATATGTTTAATTTTTAACTTATTTTTTTTTAACTAGAAAAGTTTCTATTATTTGTTTTTTTACACACTTGCTCCTTATCATTTGTTTTTGTTACACGTTTGGTCCATATCTTACCTAAAAAGATTATTTTTTTCTTGATTTGTGCAAATCGCTCATTTCATGTACACAATGATCACACGTACATTTAATGTTGTCATGCATATATTATTAAAAACATCATCCAATTTTCAATATGTGATGTATCATCAATAGGGGTGAGCAAAAACCAAACCACAAACCAAAAAAAACCGAAAAAACCGCATAAATCGAAACCGAAAAACCGAAACCGAAATGAAAACCGATGGTACGGTTTTTAGTTTTGCAAAAACTGAAAATAGTCGGTGCGGTGCGGTTTCTAGTCTCGCAAAAACCGCAAAAAATCGAACCGCACCACATATATATATATATATATATATATATATATATATATATATATATATATATATATATATATATTAAGTGTTGATATTTATAAGAACCAAGAACTTATGACGATTAAAATTTTAATAAATGTAAATATCTATCTTATCTATCGGATGACTTTATATTTGTAAGTATATATTCAGTGGTATTTACAATAACAATATAATGTTTATGATATTTTTTTTAACATTTAAATATGAATAGTACTAGTGATATAGTATCATTTTTAAAAATACATTAATTGATATTATCCTATGTACTTGTAAAACAAATATTATATTAAATTCGTATTATATTGAAGCATTAGAAACATGTTGAATGAGTGGTTATGTAATTTGATTTTAAACCAAGAGGTGGTGATATTGGTTTATATCCAATAAAAGATTAGCACTCTTCGCTGAGTTACTTGAGTTTTAGTAAAAATACAAAAAAAAACCCGCAAAAAAAAAAAAAGAACCATAAAAAACCGCAAAAACCGAACCGCATAAAACCGAACGGTGCGGTTTCTAAATTTCAAAAAACCGAAGTTGCGGATTTTGGTTCGATTTTGACTAAAAACTGCACCGAACAACACCATGCTCACCCCTAATCATCAATATGATAGAGAGAGAATATAAATCAAGGACATGAAATTACCAACAATTTATAAGTAATTTAGTAATTTAATAATGATTTTTTATATTTAAAAAGATTTAGATTTATCGATTAATTTCCATCAGTTTGATCCAATATACAAAAGATTAAAAAAATGATAAAATATAATTATTGTCCTAACTCTTAACTAATCCAACGATGCCCCGATTCCTTCTGGTAGCATAAAGTTACGTTTCTTCATTGAACGCACATGTTACTTTGGTAGCATAAAGCTACACATATACACCCTCGCAATGGGAGTCTAGGAGTTGAGAAGTGTAATTCCACACATGAAGTCCAATGTTCAAACACTGACATACCCAATATCTTGTTAGTGTTCCTTGATTGACCTCTTACATTGGTCTTGTGGCGGGTTGACGTCGTCCATTCAAACATCAGATGATGTGGTTTATTATTTTTTTTAAAGTTACACATATCCACTACTCTACTCCTAAACCTATATCTTTTGTCCCCAAGAGGATTTAAACCTCAGTTTTTGGCTCATGGATACCTATCTTCCAACTAATGAAACCTAAAGGTCTTTTAGTCTTTATTCTTATAAATTATTCAAAATTTTGTTAGTTCTTTCGATAGGATTATTTATTAGAAATCTATATAAACCAAAATAAAGATTTTAGCTTTGCATAAAAGATGCAATAACTTGTTCCACATCATGTTGCATCTGCTAAAAATGGAACCTTCACGATAGTCGACAAATATGTTGTAAAAAGTTATAAACATATTTGGTAATATGTTCAAACCACATGGGGGCAATGTGTAAATTTAACAAAGAAAACTTGGTCAAATTAAATAGCAGCCTTCGCGTTATCGCGTAGTCGAGGTCTATCTATAGTTCTATACCGTAAGAACACTTTTATTTTACCAACTCCCACCACTTTTGAAATTCTTCACCAAACAATCAACAAACCCTTCTCTAATCGGAATTCTTCAATCGCCGGAATTAATTTCAAGCGGAGGACATGTCGATGCTCGTTGATTGTTCGAACTGCCGGACTCCATTACAGTTACCGGCGGGAGCCAGGGCCATAAGGTGCGCCCTCTGTCAAGCCATTACACGCGTCGCTGATCCCCGGAGCCTCCCTCCGCCGTTGCCTACTCAACCTTATGCTACTTATTCCAACCACCACTACGCTCCACCTCAGCCGCATCCACCACCAGCAGCTCCAGCGCCATCGCCGTACAATCGAGTAGCGTCTTTTGGCCAACCACCGCCGGTCAACGGGAGAAAGAGGGCAGTGATCTGCGGAATATCGTACAAGAGGACGAAGCACGAGCTGAAAGGTTGCATAAATGATGCCAAGTGTATGAAGTACTTGTTGATCAACAAATTCAAGTTCCCGGAATCCTCTATCCTAATGCTCACCGGTAAAGTATTTCTGATTTCACTATTGTTTTGATTTGATCATTTGATATAATTAATTAAGTTCATAAGTTATGATCTTCTACACAATACTGTTCTTCATTTGAGATTCATTTATCAGATAAAACCCTATGGTTTCCCCAAAATCGATATCAATTCTTTTTTACTTTCAAGTCTAAATCACAAATTCATATCTCTTAGAACAAACATCAAACTATCCATTCAAGGCTAACTTCTTCCACTCATTTCTTCAACTGATATTTCAGAAGAGGAAACTGATCCTTATCGGATTCCAACAAAGCATAACATCAGAATGGCCATGTTTTGGCTGATGCAAGGTTGTCAGCCTGGAGACTCCTTAGTGTTCCATTTTTCCGGCCATGGTTCCCAGCAAAGGAACTACACCGGCGATGAAATTGATGGATACGATGAGACACTGTGCCCATTGGATTTCGAGACTCAAGGAATGATTGTTGATGATGAGATAAATGCGACTATGGTTAAACCACTACCTCATGGTGTCAGACTTCATGCCATTATCGATGCCTGTCATAGTGGCACAATGCTGGATTTACCATTTCTTTGTAGAATGGACAGGTATACAATTAATGCTCATCCCCTGTTTCTTTCATTTATTTGTTTATTATATAGCATCCTACCTTCATTCTTTTTTCTATTACAACATTCTATTTTTAATTCTTTTACATTGAACTTTGAAAAATCTACCTAATTATAACAGCTTATATTCTTATTAGTCATCAACACATTGTACTTAGCTATATATATAAGTATATAACATCTTATTGATGTATAGGACTGGGAGGTATACATGGGAGGACCATAGTCCTCAATCAGGAATATTCAAGGGCACAAATGGAGGCGAAGTCATTTCCTTTAGTGGCTGTGATGATGACCAATCATCTGCTGACACATCCGTAATTACTTTCACTTTTCTTTTAATAATCTTGTCCAAAAACGGTATCTCATAAATTTATATACTAATAACGAATGCATATGTGATATATATGTGTAGTCTTTATCGAAGGTGACATCAACTGGAGCAATGACATTCTCATTCATACAAGCAATAGAACGTGGGCATGGGACAACATATGGTGATATGTTGACTTCAATGAGAAACACCATTCGGAAAAATGAAAGTGATTTAGGTGGTGGTGGTGGTGCTGGTGGTGGTGCCGTGTCTTCTCTCATTGGTATGCTTTTGACCGGAGGAAGCCTTGGTGGTGGTGGCATTAGACAGGTATTTTCGTTTTCATTCACTTAAAATATCCGGATAAATTACATTTTTGGTCCCTGAGTGTAGTTGACTATATTATTGGGGACCAAAGTTGCAAAAATCAGCTAAATCTAAGGACCAAAAATAGTCATTTTTCATGGAAAAAGACATAAGGATCGAAATTATAAGATAAAATGTTTCTGGACCAAACTTGCAAGAATCAGTTATGCTCAGGTACCAAAAATGTAATTTATCTAAGAAAATGACATGACACTTAAGAAAAGGGAAAGAAAAAAATAAATAATAGTAAATTTATAAATGGGTTGGACACAATGGAAAAAGATTCTTTCCCCAACTTTATTTATTAAGTAAAAAAAAGAAACACCCAATTGCAAAATTCCCATCTTGGTGATTCTTAATGCAGGCTTTTCTTGCTAGTTTTTTTTTTTTTTTTTGTCGACCTTTTATGTCTAGAATAAATTTTAAAAAGAATTGAAATAAATTTTGAAGCGTATTTTGAGTATCTTCAATAAAGTCAAAACTTATTCTCCCTTCCTCCCATAAGAATTGTAACGATTTGTCAAATGTAATATGCCCCCTCACAATTATAACAACCATGTGGACCACTTCAATAATTTCCATTTCGCAACGAATTCGTTACAACTTAATAGAAAAACACATCAAGTCCAAAACCTTTTATAAATTTACCATATGTATTTTTTTTTCCTTTCGTTACTCCCAAGTATTTTGTCATTTTGTGATAATTTAAAACCATCATATTGTTACTGCAGGAACCACAACTGACAGCCAGCGAACCGTTTGATGTTTATACAAAGCGATTTACACTGTGACAGTGACACACACATGTCTGTCTTGCTTTCAGTGCATTCTTTCCACTTGTACAGTTTTCCAAGGAAATTATTAATGACACATTCGATGTAAGAATGCGACTTCATTTTTTTTTTACTATATGTACTGGTTATTTTAATTAAATAAAAAGCTTTGGAATTTGTGTTAAATTATAATTAAAGTGAGGGAAGACTTCCTAGTAGGTTGTTATTCGAGGGTTGTGGCCTTCAGTTTTGTTGAAAGATAAAAAATATTCTATTTTTAGGGTAAGCTGGAATGATTTTAGTTTTGAATTAAATTTAATGGGGGAATATCGTAGGAGGAGGGTATTCATGTGAGATGATCACTTAGGCTTTTTGGATGATGAAATAGTGATGTTTGGAGCTCTTTTTGAGGCTTTTGGTGTTAATTTGGATTCCTTAATCCTTAGCTTGGGGGAGGGGGTGTTTAACTCACCGAACTCCAACTCAAACCCCCCATTTTATTTTTGGAACCGGGGGTGGGAGTGGGTATTTCCGTCTCATACTCCTGCGGGGGTCCTATTTGTATATTTATATATAAAATATACGTTGAACTTAAAAATATATATAGACAATACATTATCTAATTTTGAGGGTTTTTTGATTTTCTCCACTGCGCATCGTACGATGATACAACAGTGAATTGTTCATATATTTTTGAACATGTTGTACTTTTTTTTTAATGTTGGATTTTTTGTGTTTTATATTTGTAACTTTGTAAGATTTGTCGTTTTGTAATGTTGGTTTTTTTTTTTTTTTAATTTTTTTTTTTAATTTTTTTTAAAATTTTTATTTTTATTTTTGTTAAAAAAACTAGATTTTAAGCTTTTAATGTTATAGAAAATAGTTTTTTAGACCAAAATATAACAAGTTTTTTTAGCAAAAAAAAAGTCAGTTTTAAGCCTATAAATTGGGGGAATGGGGAGGGGGCGGGATCGGGGGCAATAACTGATTTCGAGGGCAGGAGAAGCTATTTCTGTTATAAATTGGGGGAATGGGGAGGGGGCGGGATCGGGGGCAATAACTGATTTCGAGGGTAGGAGAAGCTATTTCTGTTCCCGTTTGGTCATGTTGACATCCCAGAGAGAGAGAGAGAGAGAGAGAGAGAGAGAGAGAGAGAGAGAGAGAGAGAGAGTTTTAAGCTGCAAACAAAACCCCCGACATGCCGAGGTGAGGGGTCGATGTTCTCTATCTTGCACAACAACTCCACATCTATGCCAACTCACATATGCCGAGCTTCTTGCCACTCTACATATGTTTTTTTTGAAATGACAAACTAACATATTCTTTACCACTAAACCGTGGGTCTTAAGTATTAATGATGTAAGATAGCTTGAAGACAACAAATTTCTAAGCCATGTTTTTTTAAAGATTTATCTTTATCAGGAATTATCTCCTAGTTATATAAAATCTGTAATTTATATTACCTTATAAATTAGACGATTCCTTAGTTAGAAGTAATTAGGGTGCATTTAGTTACGAAAAAAATGTGCAGTTTTTTGGAAAAAATATCTAAGAAAAATAAGAAATTTGAAAACACTTTTAGTTCAACAATTTTTAAAATTTTTCATGGAAAATGAAAATTTTCAATTTTCCAAATTTACAAAGAACTTAGAAAATTTCGAAAAACTGATAATCATTGTTTTCTATATTTTTCTAATTCCAACCTACCATTTGAAATTTGAAAACACTTTTAGTTCAACAATTTTTAAAATTTTTCACGGAAAATGAAAATTTTCAATTTTCCAAATTTACAAAGAACTTAGAAAATTTCGAAAAACTGATAATCATTGTTTTCCATATTTTTCTAATTCCAACCTACCACCACCATTACCGTAAATTTCGACCTACCATTACATCCACCACTACCCCATCACCGTCACCGCCATCACCACCACCGCCGCCATAATCACCCGCCATCATGTCACCATCGTTGCCACCACTACCATCCCCACCAACACAACTGTTACTAGCATCGTCACCACCACCACCACGACATCCACCACTACCCCACCCACCCCCTACCACCACCATTACTATTTTCTAAAAATGAAAACAGATTGAAAAATACACATATAAACACGTTTTCCAATTTTCTGTAACGGAAAATGAAAAAGTAAATTTTTTAACTAAATGCGTTTTCTAAAATTTCCAATGAAAACTATGTGACATCCCCAATTTCACGGTAAAAAAGACTGATTTGTTTATGCTTATTTAAAAATCAAAGTGTCGTTTTTGAGGAATAACATTGTAGAATTTGTTCCCAGAAAACATGATAATGATATTATCAAAGCATTTTGTAACACCCTAACTCTTAGGTATTAACTTTATAGCTTTAATTTTCATCTTGAAAGGTCGACTCGACGAGTTCGATGCCTTGACTCGTCGAGTAGGAACTGATTTGGCCGTGTAACTTAAGTGACCAACTCGACGAGTCGGAGGACATGACTCGACGAGTTGGAGCTGGAGAATGAAACCCTAATTTTCGGGGTATCTTTTCCGATCGACTTGATTCCGATTCCCATGGGGGATGTGTGTGATTGTGGGCATGGACTGGCTTAGTCGTTTCGGTGCCATGATCGACTGCGAGGGTCAGCGCGTAGTGGTTCAAACCCCAAGTGGGAGAGAGCTGATTGTTTATGGAAAGGGTACCAGATTGGGATCAGGGTTTTTTTCAGCTGCCAGGGCTCGGCAGTATATTCAACACGGGTGTCTGGGCTATCTAGTGTATATGGTGGATACACGGGTTAGGGATTAGATTCCAGTTTCAGAGGTTCCAGTAGTCTGGGAGTTTACTGACGTGTTCCCAAAGGAGTTACTGGGAGTGCCTCCGGAGAGGCAGGTCGTGTTTAGGATCGACCTAGTGCCAAGTGCGACCCCTATCACCAAGGCACCGTATCGTTTGACACTACCCGAGATGTAGGAGCTGTCATGACAGCTGTAGGAACTGTTGGGCAAGTAGTTCATCCGCCCGAGCAGTTCTTTGTGGGGAGCATCGATCCTCTTCGTCAGGAAGAATGATGGTTCACACCGGATGTGCATTGATTACTGAGAGTTGAACAAGTTGACGGTGAAGAACCGTTATCCACTCCTGAGGATAAATGACCTCTTTGATCAGTTGCAGGGAGTGTCTTGGTTCTCCAAGATAGACCTGAGGTCCGGGTATATTCAAGTATGGTTCAAGGAGGAGGACGTAGAGAAGACCGTGTTCCAGACTCGTTATAAACATTACGAGTTCGTGGTGATGCCATTTGGGCTCACTAACGCGCCTGTAATATTTATGGACCTGATGAATCGGGTTTGCAGATCGATGCTCGATCGCTCGGTCATCGTGTTTATAGACGATATCTTAGTATACTCCAAGACCCGGGAGCTGCAAGGATCTGCCCCTGCTGCTGTACGAGCTACAAAGAGCCAGCCGGTGAAGGCTGAGGCACCGAAGACACAAGGGAGAGCTTTTCAGTTGACCGCGGAGGAGGTCCGCGCGGCGCCCGATGTTGTGGCTGGTATGTATTCTTTTTCGTATTTCTATGATGTTTATGATATGGTGTTTATATTATGTTATGCGTAAGTACTTTCCTTGAGTGTTCTGTGCCTGCTTTGGTGTTATTTGACTCAGGTGCGAGTCGGTCTTTTGTACCGTTAGCCTTTAGTCAGCACATTAGCATCCGTCGAGAGGCGTTGAGTCGACCTTTGCGAGTTTCCATATCTAACGAGAGAGCAGTGTATGCCACTGATGTGATTCGAGGATGTGTACTCAAGATCTTCGGCGTTGAGTTTCTGATTGATTTGGTCCCGATTGCTATGGGAGATGTCTGTGTCATTGTTGGTATGGACTGGTTAAGTAGATTTGGAGCGGTTATTGACTGCGAGCATCAGCTGGTGACCATACGAGACCCTAGTGGGGGAGTTCTTACGGTTTATGGCGAGGGTACCCGTCCTGGGTCAGCATTTTGTTCAGCCGCGAGAGCGAGGCAGAGTCTACAGTAGGGCTGTAGTGGGTTTATGGCTTATGTGGTGGATACGAGAGTAGGTGTAGAGAGACCGAGTTCGGTCGAATGTTTTTCCCGAGGAGTTACCGGGTGTGACTCCCAAGAGGCAAGTAGAGTTCCGTATCGATTTGATTCCGGGGGCAGCGCTTATCGCCAAGGCGCCCTATCGCCTTGCACCACCAGAGATGCATGAATTATCCTCTCAGCTTCAGGAGCTGCTGGGGAACGGGTTTATAGGGCCGAGTAGTTCGTTGTGGGGAGCGTCGATCCTTTTTGTCAAGAAAAATGATGGTTCACACCGGATGTGCATTGATTACCGGGAGTTGAACAAGATGACGGTCAAGAACCGTTACCCCTTACCGAGGGTCGACGATTTGTTTGACCAGTTGCAGGGAGCGTCTTGGTTCTCCAAGATTGATTTGCAGTCTGGATATCACCAGATGAGGGTGCGTGATGAGCATATCCAGAAGACAGCATTCAGGACTCGTTATGGGCATTACGAGTTCGTGGTATGCCTTTCAGGCTCACCAATGCACCGGTGACATTCATGGACCTCATGAATAGGGTGTGCAGACCGATGTTGGATCGTTCAGTGATCATGTTCATTGATGATATATTGGTGTATTCGAGATCTAGAGAGCAGCATGAGGAGCATTTGATAGAAATCCTCGGAGTTCTAAGATCGGAGATGCTTTATGCCAAATTCTCCAAGTGTGATTTTTGGTTACGAGAGGTTTAGTTTCTAGGACACCCTCGTCAACCAAAATAGGATATTGGTTGATCCCTCCAAGATTGAGGCATTGATGAGTTGGGAGGTGCCGATATCCCCCTCGAAGATCAGGAGTTTTCTGGGGCTGGTTGGCTATTATCGGAGATTTATCAAATATTTCTCCAAGAGTGCGATTCCTCTCACCAAGTTAACCCGGAAGGGCATCACCTTCAATTGGGATCCAGAGCGGCAGACCTCGTTTGAGACGCTTCGCCAGAAGTTGTGTGAAGCCCCAGTGTTGGCCCTTCCGGAGGGAATGGAGGACTTTGTGGTATATTGAGACGCATTGATATCGGGATTGGGTGCGATGCTTATGCAAAGGGGACATATGATAGCATATGCATCGAGGAAACTAAAGCCTCATGAGACGAGGTATCCTACCCACGATCTAGAGTTGGGGGCAGTAGTGTTTTCCCTCAAGATCTAGCGTCACTATCTGTATGGGGTTCGATGTACTATATATAAGGACTACAAGAGCCTGAAGTATTTGATGGATCAACCCAATCTGAATATGCGCCATCGGAGATGGTTGGATGTGGTAAAGGATTATGAGTGTGAGATCCTGTACCACCCGGGCAAGGCTAACGTGGTAGTCGATGCCTTGAATCATAGGGCAGAGGGTGCCCCATTGCGAGATGTTTGTTTGAGGTTGACAATGATGACCCCGGTGTTGGACACCATTTGGGAGGCCCAGGTGGAGGCCATGAGACCGGAGAACCGCAAGCGAGAGCGGGTAATCGGGAAAATATCTGAGTTCATTACGGATAGTCGGGGGCTTATGATATTCCAGGGCCGAATTTGGGTGCCATTTGAGGGTGGGGCACGTTCCACCTTGATGGAGGAGGCGCCTAGGTCGAGGTTTTCGATCCATCTCGGGTCCACTAAGATGTATTTGGACCTAAAAAGGGACTATTGGTGGCCGTGTATGAAAAGGGACATGGCGTGGTTTGTAGAGAGGTGCTTGACCTGTCGTAGGGTTAAGGCCAAGCACCAGTGTCCGCATGTATGACTCTACTTCAAGTAAGAATCCACTATCTAACTCTATTAAGTTCCTATTTGTAGATTATTAATACATGATGTGATAAGATTGAATTTTGATGTTTTGTAGGATCGAAGAAAAGAAAGGAAACTTAAAGGAAGAGTGAGCTGAGTCTGATCATGAAGAAATGGATTTCGATCGCATGGTTCGAAGATCGGATTTTTGAGTTGCTGTTTAAGAGTTAGGATAGATTTCTTAGGAATATTTAGTAGCATAGTTTTCATTTGTACTTAAGTTGTAAGGACAAATATTTCCGCACTTTATAAATAAAATAAATTTTTCTTTGTCTTCTTTATACATCCTTACAATGGTAGTAGTGATAATTGATGTTTATATGTTTCTACTGAAATTGGATATGATTCTTAGTTATGTTATTTGTGGCAATGTCAAAATTAACCAAATAAGGGAAGATTCTCATCGCCCAAGTTTTGATTGGAAAGAAATTTGGAATCATGCGACTTGCATTGTATGATGAATGAAAACCTTCATCTTTGGGAAATTGAGACTAATTCCTTAATCACATATGAATGTGAGTCAAGTGAAGGACAGGGGATCTAGTACACATTGTTGTGTGCTGGTTAAGTCCAACACAAAGAACATAAGACTATTTGTTATGATTTAATAAAAGTTTAGTAAATATGGTTATACTTAAAGTTTTAAGTATAATTCTGAATCATTGAAAAGTCTCAATGAATAGCAGAACGAATAAGAAGAATCAATTAGGCAGAAAGATAAAAGTTTCTCCAATCTGAAAAGAAAGGAGAGTACGTAAGTATTGTGTTTTATGAACGTCCTAATGATTATGAAACCATATCACAATTGATCATTTAAGGACACCTTAGTGCATAAGTATGACTAAGAAGAGGAATACGAAATTGTTGAAATGGTTAAATCAAAAGGATGAGTCATAATTCATTCCAAAATCAAGTCTTAGAGTTGTATTCCAAGATTGTGATTTGAGTGGCATCATCTTCAGTAAATTTATAACACTTATTAAATGTGGAGTAGAAAAGGTTCTTACTTTTGTACATTTGAAATTGGTAAGTTGTGATGTCTTGGATAAGACAAAGACAAACTAAGACCAATTGTGTGAAGTGTTTGTCTAGATAAGAATCCGCACTAACTCTTGGATATTTTTCAAGTAATGTTCCTTGAAAAAAGAATCTTATATGTCAACAGGTCAGTGGGAGTCTTAATGGTCTAGAAAAGTTTCAAGAACAAGACTTATGGTTTATAACCTATCGTGTTGACATATTCTTGTTTTTGTGCCATTTCATTTTAAAGTCAACTATGCATATGAGTTCTATGAGTTCTCATTTGACTGCATAAAAGCAAAGTACCTTGATCAGTGAAAGTTCATTGATCAGTGAGGGTGATCTGCTGGACAAACTTGGAAGACATGGTAGGCCCTTGTGCTGCCAAGTGGCAAGAGATTGAGAATGAACAAGTTCGATCCATAAGAGTTTGGATTTGTCACAACAATTTTCTTGTGATAATGGTTATGACAAATTCACATGGATAGGAACACACACACCACAAAATCGAAAGTGTCATAAGGTTTCCCTCCGATTCATGAAAAATGATTGTGAGGAAACACTTTCAATAGGAAGATTTTAAGGAGATAGAGATCGTGTAAATTGCATTCTTGAATTCGATTATGATTACGATATCCCTCTAGATAGTTCGAATTATGAGAAATAGCAAAAGGATCTGAACATTTGGGACTTATTGCTATAAGTTCTGAATTAGTTTAAACATACATATAAGCTATCTAAGGAAAGGTGTATGAGTTTGAAAAGCTTAGATAAAGGCTTATCGAAGCATATCGTATCAAAAATATGAACTTTGGAAGTCAATAAGTATTGATTTCTAGAAGTCCAGCTGTTTTCTGAGTACATGTCAAAGCTAGTAGGAGCATAAATGTTATGCTGGTATGGATACAATTATCATGTTAGTGGGAGCATGATTATTATTTTAAGTGTTGCAAGATAGAAATATTAATTATAGAAAACAAAAGTTTCACTTTGCAAAGTTGCAGGGGTTGAAAAGTTATGTTGCTATAATTAAGGGAGAGAATATTATACTTCGTTTCAAATCTAAAATCTTAGATCGATTAGATCGAGAAACTTTAATCAAATTTAGTCAAAGGACATATATGAATGTTATGTTGAAAAGGTTCAACTTAAAAGGATTTTATATATGGAAAAATTATAGCAAGAAACCGGTAAAGTATCACATTTTTCATGAATCGTGCTCCATACGCTTCTCGTATATGATCGATTATATATGTTGTAATATTCAACCGTTCTGAATTTTCCAAATGCCTAGAGCATTAAGAGGGAAAAAAGGACTAGAACCGGATATGACTAAAATAATTAAACAACTATCAATGATAATATAAGGTTCGCCAAGGATTGGTCACTTGTGGGTAGTTGGAAGTATAGTAATGAATGGACCATATCAACATTATTATTATAGATAGGAGTCTATTAAGAATGAGTTGTCATATGGAAAATATGGAAAATTTTCCATATTGAGAGTTAGACGTTAAGAATTTATGTCTAGATTAGAAACTTTTATGCAAGAAGGCTGTTCAAAGGAATGTACTTTGAATGTGATACTTCATATCTATGGAATTGCCTTGTAACAATCTCCAATAGAGCACTTTGTAATTTCATTGGCAAAGTCTGGTAACTTAGGTGCTATGACGTTACGAAAGGATCGTTGCATAAAATTTTAGAATCTAAGATATTCTAATAGTGGGAAGAATTTGGTATTCTTACACTAATGATAAGGATTAGGAGTTGAGAAATGAGTATCATTGGAAATGTGTTCAATTGATCTATTTCACAAAGATAGGACCATAGGTAAACATAGTGTGCATGCTTGGAGCATGAGACAACTGTTGTTATAATTCAAGTAATAAGTTGGTTATCTGAAACATTATACAATGAATAATGAGTAATCAATATGGTGAGTAAATAAAAGTGTTTTATTTATACTCAAAAGTTTTGGGGCCATATAGGATTAGTATTATTCTTGTGTTTCACTTTGCATGTTTTAACTTCTTGAATAATAAGGTTATTCAAACCATCAATAGCCGGTATACTTTGGAAGTAGGTATTGAAGCTAGACTATCATGAATCCGACTGTAGATTGTCTAAAACGTTTAGACATAACAAAAGTCTGTTGCAGTATTCATGAGTGCTCCTGTAATAAGATTAGAGCATTGGATTAAACCAACGCTCACTTGAATCACTTCATGGATTCTTTCACGAGTGATTAGTGAGATGATAATATCTTATATTCTTGAAACCAAGACGTGTGAGTTGTAGTTTACTAGTCGGTTTCACATTGACATATGTAAACGCACCAGTAACTTGTTGTTATAAAACATATTGTTGTGTGTGATTTGATGAGTAAGTACAAGCGAGCATTTGAGTCAAAGTTTATCCGTTACTTTTACCCTAAGAGGATAAAAGCAATATCTGTGGGCCCCTTGATGATTTAGTGATGACACCTAAGCACTTGGCCAAGCCTGGACTAAGTTGATGTGTTCAATTGTAGTCTGTTGTTAGTCAGCATAAATCAAAAATCGGGAAACAACACATAGAATTATAATCCATGTCTCATGTATATACGATATCTAGAATGGAGGAATATGTGATCCCTTATCTAAAGGATGCGTTACTGATAAGATCAGAGTTGACAACTACTTTTGAAAGCTACGATTGCTGATCAGGTTTTGAAGTCGTACTTGCAAAATAATTATTAGACTTATCTATGGGGGAGACTGTTGGTTTAGGTGTGTAAGTCCATAACTATTTTGGTATGTACTTGACCCGATTATGAGCATAATCCTTTTAGGTTGCCTTCACCATAACAATTGATATGATGAATTAGGGAGAAAGAGGATTAATTATGATTTATTAATATATTATATGAATAATATATTAAAAGAGAAATCATATTGTTTAATTAATATTGATCAAGAATAATTTAGAATTAATTTTGTGGTCAAAAGAGATTAATTAAACTTAGGGGACTGGAATTGCAATTATAAGATAATTGGTTTTTGGGTTGTAGATCCCTTAGGAATAAGGTGCACGAATTCAAGGTGGAAGCCCACTTAGAAATCGTCCAGGCCTTGATTCTGGAAGGATCTAAAGGGTTACTTGGTGGCTAAGCAATCTAATTAGGGTTTTGACTGAAACCCTAGCAGCTCACCTATAAAAGTAACCCTAAGGCTCCCAAAAATTCGGCCCTATGCTTTCCAAGAGTGCCTTGGAGGAATTTTGTGCATCCTCCTCCCTCTCCTAAGTCATCTAGTTTCTTGTGGTGTTTGTTACTCCATTAGAGGTGCAACACTTGGGGCACTAAGCTTTCAAGAGTCAAGGACTTTGTGGTTTGTACTTGTTATTGCTACATAACAAGTGAGGTAAGATTTAAACCCTAATCATGTGTGATTTTTCGGATTTGATATGCTAGTTTTAGGGTTTATTGCTTTGGTATTCAATGTTGTATGTTCAAATTAGAAAACCTAGATCAAAGTAATTAGAGTTGTATGAACACCATATGAATGATGTTATGTTCATAATCCATTAATTAGCATACTCAAGTAATAAGTAATAACACAAAAGAAACTACATGGGTGTTAAATTGAATTTTGATTCAACATGTGACACCTTCATGAGCTCCAAAAAGAACTACAAGATTACTTTTAAAATTAAGAGCTTTCAGAGTTATCAATATATACATAAAAATATAAAATATAATCCATGATTGGCATACTAATCTGTTCAAACTAGCCCAACATATCCCCGTCACTTGTATAATTCTGAAAATTGCAATGAAGAAGATCAATACATAAATGAATGTCCCTACAACAGAAAGTTAAAAGGTTAAAATTTGTTTTCTTTAGCTTTGGCATCAACCTTTGCCAAAAATAGTGGAGGCTCGTGTAACGATAAGATTTTCAAAACAAAATTTTCACTTTTCAACAATCATATTTTAAATATAAAACATTCTCAAAAAGTGTTTCACAATAGTTATTAATCAAACATGTCCCCAAGATCATAAATCAAATTTCCTCTCGGTGTGTACGGTTCATGTCGGTGTCTTCCCACGGTCCTCGCTAGTACCTGAAACACATAACACAACAACTGTAAGCATAAATGCTCAGTGAGTTCCCCAATATACCACACACAACACATACGCCACTCGAGGTTACTATACGACCCTCTGGTCGATGTGTCTCAGCGGGACCCTCCGGTCCCATAGTTTGTTGGACCCTCTGGTCCGGTCATAGCTTGTTGGGCCCTCCGACTCGATCTGAATCGTTGGATCCTCCGATCCGGTCTATACAATTATATATCATACATACATCACATAGCACATAATCTCATACGTGGCACACAATCTCATACATGGCACATAAGACCTTCTGGTCAACTCATAATACCACTCTAGGTAACGTATAGTGAGATGACTCACCTCATGTAACTCGCTAACTCGGAAATCTCGGTCTCCGTGAAATAGGATCTAGCCTCCGCCTAATCATACGAAAATAAACACTCAGCATCAACATAATTCCCAAGGCTAGACCATTCCCTCTCTTAGCACTCTTAGGAGGGTAAAAGACCATTTTACCCCTCTCAAGGCTCAAATACTCTAAAGTTGACCAAACCCTAAAAGTCAACCAAAATCAACAAAGGTCAACGGTCAACCCTTTGACCAAACTCGCCGAGTGCACAATTGTGACTCAGTGAGTTTAGTCATGAACTCACATCCTCAAAACCCCAAATGACTCACTGAGTCAATTCCCCAACTCAACGAGTTACCATCTGCGTGATTTATGGGGGAAAATCATCCTACTCGCCGAGTCTGTTCTTGGACTCGGCGAGTTCAAGCCATGCTTAAACTCAAATGACCTTCTGAGGTCAGATCTGCTTCTCTAATCCAAAGATCTAACCTCCCCAAGCTCAATAAACACGTAAAGGTTCGAACTTGACACTCATACAACGTCCAAATGACACTATTTGATGATTTGGTCCCAAATACAACACTCTAAGTTCATTTCTTCCATAACCCAACATAAAGCAAGATGGATAACCTCCTCTGGACCACTATGGGTCCAGATCTGAAGCCTAAACATGATAAGCGACCTTGTTCTCAACAAAACATCCCAATAAAGGGCATAGGAAACCTTAGATCCATGGATGCTTTAACAAAACAGAAAGAGGGTTGATATGCTACCTCAAATATGATTCCCTCCACTTGAAATCCACAAATATGCAACCTCCTTGGCCTCCTCCAAATTGGAATCAACTTGTTCTTGCAAAACAATCCCAGAAAGGTCCAATAATGGCTTCTTTTCTCTCACAAACGCTCAAGCACTATAAGGGTTATTCTCAAGGGTCTGGTAGCCGCGAATGATGGCTATTATCCCCTTTAAATAGGTCTCAAACCCCGGGGATTAGGGTTTCACTAAACAGCGTGGACTCACTGAGTCCATGAATGGACTCGCCGAGTCCGCCATTAAGTCAATCTGACCATCTGTGCTCCTACTCGGCGAGTCTGAGCGCCTACTCTCCGAGTCTCTCTCCAAAAACTCAATATTAAAGCATAAAATAAGATACATGGGAGTCCGGATGTTACAATTCTCCCCCACTAGAATTAGACTTTGTCCTCGAAGTCTCATTCCGCAAACAACTCTGGATGTTGCTCACGCATTTCTCACTCTGGTTCGCAAGTCAGCTCGGACCCTTTCCGATGTTGCCACTGGACCTGTACCAGGGGCAATTCCTTGTTCCTCAAAATCTTGATCTTCCGATCCATAATCGCAACCGGTCTCTCAACATAGTTCAGGCTCGCATCCACCTGGATATCCTCTATTGGTACCACCAGTGACTCATCGGCCACACACTTTCTCAGCTGCGATACGTGGAAGGTGTCATGAATCTGACCTAATTACGCAGGTAACTCCAAACGATATGTTACTCTACCCACCCTCGCGATCACCCTAAATGGCCCAATATACTGGGGCCCCAGCTTGCCCCTCTTCCTGAAACGGATCACTCCTTTCCAAGGAGACACTTTCAGGAGCACAAAATCCCCGACCTGAAACTCGAGCTCCGACCGACGCCTATCTGCATAACTATTCTGGTGACTATCAGCGGTCAATAACCTCTATCTGACCCGCTGTATCTGCTCTGTCATCTGAAGCACTATCTCTGTAGTACCCATCACACGTTGCCCTACCTCACCCCAGCAAATGGGGGTCCGACACCTCCTTCCATACAACAACTCAAAGGGTGGCATACCAATGCTCGAATGATGGCTATTGTTATAGGAAAACTCAGCCAAGGGCAAATACATGTCCCAACTCCCACTGAAATCCAACACACATGCCCGAAGCATGTCCTCGGGCATCTGAATCATCTGCTCGCTCTGTCCATCAGTCTGTGGGTGGTATGCGGTACTAAAATGCAGCCTCGTACCCAATTTCTCATGAAATTTCTTCCAGAATCTGGAAGTGAAACGCACATCTCGATCTGAGACGATCGAGATCGGTACTCCATGCCGCGATACCACCTCCTTAACATACAACTCTGCCAGCCTCTCCGCGGAAGAGCTCTCACTAATGGGAAGGAAGTGAGCGCTCTTCGTCAACCTATCCACAATCACCCAAATTGCATCGACACCCCTAGCAGTCCTCGAAAATTTTGTGATAAAATCCATGGTAATCTGTTCCCACTTCCACTCGAGAATATCTAACGGTTGCAACTTACCATGCGGATGCTGGTGCTTAGCCTTAACCTTGCGACAGGTCAAGCACCTTTCTATGAACCATGCAACATCCCTCTTCATACAAGGCCACCAATACTCCTTCTTTAGGTCCAAATACATCTTAGTAGCCTCAGGGTGGATCTAGAACTTCGATCTATGCGCCTGCTCCATCAAGACGATATGCATTCCGCCCACAAATGGTACCCAAACCTGACCCTAAAAGGTCATAAGTCCTCGATTATCGGTAACAAACTCCGATACCGGCCCGATTACTCGCTCCCTCTTGCGGTTTTCCGGTCTCACAGCCTCCGCCTGGGCCCCTCGAATGGTGTCCCATACCGGAGTCATCACTGTTAATCTCATGCAAACATCTCGTATCGGGGCGCCCTCCGCCCTACGACTCAGGGCATCGGCTACAACATTAGCCTTGCCCGGGTGGTACAGGATCTCGCAGTCGTAATCCTTCACCACATCCAGCCATCTCCTCTGGCGCATATTCAGGTTGGGCTGATCCATCAAATACTTCAAACTCTTGTGGTCTGTGTATATAGTACACCGAACCCCATACAGATAGTGACGCCAGATCTTGAGGGCGAACACTACTGCCCCCAATTCTAGATCATGGGTGGGATACCTCAACTCATTAGGTTTCAGCTGCCTTGATGCATATGCTATCACATGCCCCCTCTGCATAAGCACCGCCACCAACCCTGATATTGATGCATCACAGTACATCACAAAATCCTCCATCTCTTCCGGGAGTGCGAACACCGGAGCTTCGCACAATCTCTGGTGAAGTGTCTCAAGTGAGGTGTGCTGCTCCGGACCCCATGAAAAAGCAACACCCGTCTGGGTCAACTTGGTGAGTGGCACGACAATCTTAGAGAAATTCCTGATAAATCTCCGATAATAACCAGTCAACCCAAGGAAACTCCTGATCTCGGTAGGTGACCTCGGCACCTCCCAACTCATCACCGCCTCGATCTTTTCCAGATCGACCAGAATCCCCTTCTAGTTAACGAGGTGCCCTAGGAACTGGACCTCCCGTAAGCAAAAGTCACACTTGGAGAATTTGGCGTAAAGCCTCTCCGATCTCAGAACTCTGAGGATCTCCCTCAAATGCTCCTCATGCTGCTCTCTGGATCTCGAATACATCAAGATATCATCGATGAATACGATCACTGAACGATCCAAGATCGGCCTGCACACCCTGTTCATGAGATCCATGAACGCTGCTGGTGGATTGGTGAGCCCGAAAGGCATCACCACGAACTCGTAATACCCATAACGAGTCCTGAACGCGGTCTTCTGGATATCTTCATCCCGAACCCTCATTTGGTGATATCCCGACCTTAAGTCTATCTTGGAGAACCAAGACGCTCCTTGAAACTGATCGAACAGATCGTCGATCCTCGGTAACGGATAACGGTTTTTGACCGTCAACTTGTTCAACTACCGGTAATCAATACACATCCGGTGTGAACCATCCTTCTTCTTGACAAAAAAGATTGGCGCTCCCCAAGGTGAGCTACTCGGTCTAATGAACCACTTTCCCAGCAGCTCCTGAAGCTACGAGGATAACTCCAGCATCTCGGGCGGCGTAAGGCGATAGGGTGCCTTGGTAATAGGTGCCGCCCCGGTACCAAGTCGATACGAAACTCCACCCGCCTCTCGGGAGGCACACCCAACAACTCCTTGGGGAAAACATCAGGGAACTCCTGCACAATCGGGACCTCATCAATCGAACATGGCCTCCTAGTAGCCACTTGCGTGTGCATCACATAAGCCACAAATCCCCTACAGCCCTGCTGCAAACTCTGCCTCGCCCTAACAGCCGAAAAAAAATGCTGACTCAGGACGGGTATCCTCAACGTACACCGAAAGTACTCCCCCACTAGGCTCTCAAATCGTTACCAGCTGACGATTGCAGTCTATAATAGCTCCAAATTGGCTCAACCAATCCATGCCCACTATGACACATACGTCTCCCATCGCAATCGGGGCTAGATCGATCGGGAACACCACACCGCAGATCTCAAGTCTACATCCTCGTATCACCTCCGTGACATACACTGCTCGCTCGTTAGCTATAGAAACTCGTAGAGGTCAACTCAAGGTCTCTCAAAAAATACTGATATGACAACAAAAAGCTAACGACACAAAAGATCGACTCGCTCCCAAGTCAAATAGCACTAAGGCAGGTACATAATTCACAAGAAAAGTACCTACGCATGACATGATATAAGCATAATATTTCAGTCTCAAATAAATAGAGAGAAGAATACATACCGGCCACAACGTCGGGTGCTGCACGGACCTCCTCCGCTGTCAACTAGAAAGCTCTCCGATGAGCCTTTGGTGCCTCGGCCTTCACTGGCCGAACCTCGGTAGCCCTAGCCGCAGGCGCAGATCCCTGCTATAGCTGAGGGCACTTTGCCTTCCGATGGCCGGTCTGGTTGCAATGGAAGCAAACAGAGAATCCCTTGGGGCAATCCCTCGCGATATGCCCCTCCTTCTCGCACTTGTAGCATACACCTGCCCTGCACGACCCCTCATGACTCTTGCCACACTTCCCACAAGTGTGGTCCTTTGCGCTCCCAGATCTCGAATCAGCGGGCTTGGCCCGCTTGGCTGCCGGCTGAGACTGAGCCGGTCGCCGATCCATCCTCTGTGACCCGGCCTCCTCCTTGGCCCGAGTCTCCAACTCAATCTCCCTCTTCCGGGCATTTTCCTGGAGCTCAGCAAATGTACGGTAAGTCAAGTTCGCCATGAACTCCCGAATATCTCTCCTCAGAACACTCAGATACCGGCTCATGCGAGCCTGATCGGTAGACACCTGCTCAGGGCAAAACATCGCCCTCTCATGAAACTTCCTAGTAACAACTGTGACAGAATCAGTACCCTGCTTGAGGGTCAAGAACTCCTGAATCAACCATTCCCTCTCCACCAGGGGAACATACTCGTCTCTGAACATGGCGGTGAACCTTTTCCAGGTCACCTTAGAAATCTCTGCCAGAGTGAAGCTCGCCGTCACGAACTTCCACCAATCCTTCACTCCCAAGCGGAGCTAGTTCAGAGCGAACCGTATCCTCAAGTGCTCTGGACAAGAACACGTATAGAAACACCCATCGATGTCAGAAATCCATCTCATTGCAGCAATTGGGCCCTGTGTCCCATTGAACTCCAGTGGCTTCGTGTTGCTGAATTCCTGAAACAACAACAAATCACCTCCCTGAGGTCTGGCAGCAGCAATAGCAGCCACAGCCTCAGTCATTGCTGTATACTGCTCGTCAAAGGTCTCAATCAACGTGGTCTTGATGTCCCCGAACATCTCTGGAATCTCAGCCCGGCTGGCAGCAGCCACCTCCTCCTGAATCAATCGATGGATCTCCTCGTCGTTGACACCACTGCTCCCCGGTGTGTGTCATGTCCCAACCATGATGTCTCTGAAATACAACATAAAAATATCAGAGACTCGATCGAGCATACTCGCACTCGATAACACAACCCTACTCGTCCTCTAATATCCAAAGGATTCTTACTTGGACTGCTCACTGATCCGGTGTCTTCAGTAGTACGGGCCCTATACTACTGACCACACCGCATTAGTATTCACCCCAAGTCCTCCTCCTTGGATCCCGGATCGTATGTACTCTACTCTCGCTATGCATTGGCTACCCTCCGATAGATCTCTCATCTGCTACCTACTCACTCTCAAGGCATCTCATAGCAGCAGTAATCTCTTAGGCTAAGGCATCACAAATCAGGCCACTCTAGTCCTAATGTGAGTACCTAGCCTACTTTAGCATACATAACATAACATATCATATTCTCATAACACATAATGTAAGTGTATTTTGGGGATTCACCGTTCGGGCGCTAGCTGACTGTACACACTGCTCTGCTCATCCCTTTTAAAACCTTTTACTCTTTTAAAAACTTGTTTTATTAAAAAAAATCTCTCAAATCCTCAGTTTGAGTTCAAATACGCCCAAAGGTGCATCCGAATCCCTCAAACCAAGGCTCTGATACCAACTTGTAACGACGAGATTTTCAAAACAAAAATTTCATTTTTCAACAACCATATTTTAAATATAAAACATTCTCAAAAAGTGTTTCACAATAGTTATTAATCAAACATGTCCCTAAGATCATAAATCAAATCTCCTCTCGGTGTGTACGGTTCATGCCGACGCCTTCCCACGGTCCTCGCTAGTACCTGAAACACATAACACAACAACTGTAAGCATAAACGCTTAGTGAGTTCCCTAATATACCACATACAACACATATGCCACTCGAGGCTACTGTATGACCCTTCGATTGATGTGTCTCAACGGGACCCTCTGGTCCCGTAGCTCGTTGGACCCTCTGGTATGGTTATAGCTCATTGGGCCCTCCGACCCGGTCTAAATCATTGGACCCTCCGGTCTGGTCTATACAATTATATATCATACATACATCACATAACACATAATCTCATATGTGGCACACAATCTCATACATGGCACATAAGACCTTTCGGTCAACTCATAATACCACTCTAGGTAACGTGTAGTGAGATGACTCACCTCGTGTAACTCGGTAACTCGGAAATCTCCGTCTCCGTGAAATAGGATCTAGCCTCTGCCTAATCATACGAAAATAAACACTCGACATCAACACAATTCCCAAGGCTAGACCATTCCCTCTCTTAGCACTCTCAGGAGGGTAAAAGACCGTTTTACCCCTCTCAAGGCTCAAATACTCTAAAGTTGACCAAACCCTAAAAGTCAAGAAAAGTCAACAAAGGTCAACGGTCAACCCTTTGACCAAACTCGCCGAGTGCACAATTGTGACTCGGCAAGTTCAGTCATGAACTCACATCCCCAAAACCCCAAATGACTCACTGAGTCACTTCCCCAACTCAGCGAGTTACCATCTGCGTGATTTATCAGGGAAACTCATCCTACTCGCCGAGTCTG
Organism: Lactuca saligna; assembly: GCF_052625555.1. Lineage (NCBI taxonomy): Eukaryota > Viridiplantae > Streptophyta > Magnoliopsida > Asterales > Asteraceae > Lactuca > Lactuca saligna. Next base: position 64,216,306 of record NC_136425.1, read on the forward strand.
TTCTTAGACTCGGCAAGTTTAAGCCATGCTCAAACTCGAATGACCTTCTGAGGTCAGATCTGCTTCTCTAATCCAAAGCCTAACCTCCCCAAGCTCAATAAACACGTAAAGGTTCGAACTTGATACTCATGCAATGTCCAAATGACACTATTTGATGATTTGCTCCCAAATACAACACTCTAAGTTCATTTCTTCCATAACCCAACATAAAGCAAGATGGATAACCTCCTCTGGACCACTATGGGTCTAGATCTGAAGCCTAAACATGATAAGGGACCTTGTTCTCAACAAATCATCCCAATAAAGGGCATAGGAAACCCTAGATCCATGGATGCTTTAACAAAACAGAAAGAGAGTCGATATGCTACCTCAAAGATGATGCCCTCTGCTTGAAATCCACGAATATGCAACCTCCTTGGCCTCCTCCTAGTTGGAATCAACTTCTTCTTGCAAAACAATCCCACAAAGGTCCAATAATGGCTTCTTTTCTCTCACAAACGCTCAAGCACTATAAGGGTTGCTCTCAAGGTTCTGGTAGCCAAAAATGGTGGCTATAAGCCCCTTTAAATAGGTCTCAAACCCCGGGGATTGGGGTCTCACTAAACAGCGTGGACTCGTCGAGTCCAGGAATGGACTCGCCGAGTCCGCCATTAAATCAGTCTGACCATCCGCGCTCCTACTCGGCGAGTCTGAGTGCCTACTCGCCGAGTCTCTCTCCAAAAACTCAATATTAAAGCATAAAATAAGATACCTGGGAGTCTGGATGTTACAACTTGTTTCTTGACATCACAAATACAACCTTTTCATACTGCACATAAAAGATAATAGTGATAATCATTACTTTATGTTATACTGTTTCATGAAAGATAACTTTTGTTTATAAGGGGGACAATATGGGAAACAAGATAGATACCTCATGTGCAAGATTCTTAAGTGACCACACCTGTCGAAAATGGCAGTATACATACAATTCCAAATCTATTGATACATTTTAAAGCTGAAAAAAATTAACAACAAATATTGTTAGAAATAGGTGATGAACATATTACATGGATTCACTAAAAGTCTTGATTTACTATCAAATTGAAGTATTTCGATGGTACATATCGAACACTCAATTAGATGAAATTCAGAGATACGAAATCAGAGAAAGTGTCTGAAAATATTCTTCAAGATGTACCAGAAAATTAACCAAAAACGACTATATGATTCCTGTGTGAAAACTATCACTAGACAGTTACAAACTGTCATAAAAAACTACCAAACTTGTCATTAAACACATCTTAGGGAAAAAAGGGTCAACTTTCTATAATTTTCTCCCAGGAGCGTTTCCCCCGTACCCCCTTTCATTCAGGGGCTTCACCTATAATTAACAATGTACTTTGAATCTTGAAAAACTTGAACAAGTGTGCACTCCTAAACCATCTTAACTTGTTCAATATTCAATACGATCACTTTTGGTCAACAAATTTAATCCTATTACACTTAAATAATATTTAGTCCAGTTTGCTAACATAGAGATTCTAATCTAAGTATTAACTAGGAGGTCTTGGGTTTAATCCTAGGTAGAAGAGATATATATTATTATTTGGCATTCAAAAAAAAATCACCAACAAATATTAGTAGGTAAGTAAATATATTAAAAAGAATGCCACATGCATCAGAAAAACTCATTTGTGACATTATTTATTATCATAATTTGAAATTTCATAATGTCAAAAACAAGATCTTAACATGGCATGCACATGAAACAAGTGATGAGAGCAAGGTAATAACATATAATCAGGTTCAATGACATAAATCTTATGTACCCACCAATGGGTTGAATGACAATCCAAACCCAAAATATCCCCTTGTAGGATACTAATTTCCATCTAAAAACTATCATTATAATACAAATTTTGCATTGTTAATCATTGCTGAGTAACTAGTATCCAGTATAAATAATAGGTAAAAATTTAACAATCCACTACAGTATCGATGAGTATCTTATGCACTTAAAAGAAAGTTAGTGTTCATATAGCAATAAGCCTAAAAAATAATAAGAACAATGACCATTGTTGCTAAGGTCATGTTAAAAATTGAAGTACAGGAATGAAATTTGTACATACAAACAGAAAAAAGAAATTAAATATTTTTCTACCTTTTGTTACTATCAATCCTCCTACCAATTTAAATGATGACATGTGTCATATTAGTATCCTAAAATATCATTAAATTTTATTAAATAAGCATTAAATGTTACACATATCATCATTTAATTGGATATGTTGATATGTAGGAACAAAAGGTAGGAGGATATATACTTTCTCGGCATGCAAAATAAAAAAACATATGTTTACTAAAATGTAGTGACATTTATGCCCCAAACCAGTTCCTTAATTGAAAATAACTTGTAGGACAACAAATATAAATGTACGAGACTTCAAATTGAACACATAAATTAACTACTACACTCATACGAAAACAAGCAAAGTAGATAACTGAAAGAGTAGCTCTTAGTTTATGCAGACATATTAGAAATATATATAATTTTTACCTCAACGATTGATTAAGAAGAAAATAACCAGAGATTCAAGCGAACAGACTGATAGGTTTTACCTCGACGATTGATCATGACGAAATTAAACAGAGATTGAAACGGACACACAGATAATTTGAAAAGAACATTGAGGATATTGTAGCTTCAAGCAACAAACTCGCTCTGGTGGTTATGGTATAGTTATCGGCAACGATGTATGACATTAAAATTTTAAAGTACTTATCATCATATTTATTTAAAGAGAACATGATGTAATTAATTTTTTTATTTTTAATAGGCGTGCTACTCTTTAATGTAATACGGTGTAATCTAACCTCTCTTCAGGTGTACTCTAACCTCTCGTTAATCGTTATCTATAAGACTATAAGCTATAAATGGAATACAACATATTTAGGGGGCGTTTGTTTTATCTTTTAAAACATCTTTTAGCTTTTAGGAAAAGATAAAAAGCTAAAAGATGTTTGGTAAAAGCATAAAAGCTACTTTTTGATATAAGGAAAATGAACTTTTTGAAACTTTTTGCAACTTTTCCCAAAAGGATTTTTACCCTCTCAAAAGCTAAGTCAAACACCCCCTTAAACTATATTTCTATTCCCTTCTAACCGTATTCTAAGCCACTATGTAAATGAGCCGTTTCTAATATGGGGGTGCCAATAACCATATTTTATCTCTCTATATTCGATTTATCTTTTTCTAGTAGTGATTGATCCAACAAAGTGGTATCAACGAAAAGACAGAAAAAATGTTGAAGACAAGTGCATGAAACAACAAAAAGACAGAGAAAAGATGACTTCGAATAATGGTGTTTTCCAGGCCCCACTTCTAAAACTGACAGAGAGAAATTACCACCATTAAAGGACACAAATGAGGGTGTTTTTCGAGTCACATGATCTATGGAGTTTGGTTTAAGATGGATACATGGAATTGTTTCAAGAAGTAGGAACAAAACTCCACCAGACAGTTGATGAGAGTATCTTTGAGAGGATTTCCTCATCAAACACATAAAAAAACTTGGGGTTCACTCTACAAGACATATAGTGGAGAAGATAAGTTAAAGGCAATTTGTTTTCTAACTTTGCCATGTGAGTTTGATGGTTTAAAGATGAAGGAATTAGAAACCGTTGAAGATTTTTACAACCGGGTAATTGCAATGGTGAATTAAACGAGGCTTAATGGTGAAAGCCTTGATGAAAAGAGGGTGGTTGAAAAGATTTTAAGAATTCTTACAAGAAAGTTTGAATACATAATGGTCGCCATTGAAGAATTGAGTCTCTTTAGAAAATTTATTGGGTACGTTACAATACATGGATTACCTTTGAGACAATTTGATGACATGACTTCAATGGAATATTGTAAGAAAATGAAAGAAGACAAAGTAAGAATGCAAATTTTGTATATGGAAATGAGACTAAGGAAGGGAAAACAATGTTTATGACAATTGAGGAAGTTGAATCTCTTAATGATGATTCATGGTGCAAAGATGATGTGTGTGTGTTGATCATATGCAAAGAAACAAGAAGGTGTGTATGCCTGTGGATGATGTTTATGGACACATACACACTAAGAAGGAGAGGATAAAAGGGTTCTTGTACTAAAGGTAAAACTGAGATTTCTTTATTATCATCGAGAAGAAGTTTAATATGATTACAAGTGACAATATATAAGGCTTTAAGCCTTCAACCACCATCCCTTTTGAACCAAACATCACACCCCTTCATTTGATAGTCAAATAACTATAACTAACAACTTCCATAATTAACTACCTATTAAAATTTTTAAACTGCTACCCCTAAGTCTAGATTATATTTCAACAGCGGTTGCAACATACTCTACTTGAGATGAAGACCAACCTGCAATGTTTTTCTTTTTTACGCATATGATATGACACTTGAACCAAGAGAAAACACATAGCTGTAGGTGCTCCTTTGATCATCAGTACAACCATGGCCAGCCCAACTATTGTTCGTGAAACCAAACAATCTTAAAAAAAACAATAACATCAATCAGAATAACAACAATAACTAATGCTAATAAGGTTATATACTTAATTGCTAGTTGCTACTATGGAAGAACATGCATATTATGTGAAAGGGATGGGCTAAAAACCTGCCTCATTTGTTGATGTGATGTGTAACAACCCGAAATTTCCGTATCATTTATTGTAACTCTTTCGTAGTACAATTCGCACAACCAATCGTCATTTTCAAATTCGATTTCCGATCTTCCGTTTAATAAAGTCATTAACTGGTACACATTTAAAATGACTTAATGGGTGTCTTAATACATTTAGAAAACATTTTAACACCCAATTTTAGTGATCAGAATAATTCTAGAATTTACCATATCGGGTTACGACAACTCAATCGGGTACGACCAAAAGCCTCGTCTAACGCCGGTATCGGGTAGAATTCCACCATGTCCAAAACTTAAACACTATATAAACGTGTTTAAGACTCCATTTGAAGCCTTTGGCCAATTTACCATTAAACACTTCCAACCTCTCTCCTCATCCAAGTTTAAGGGATCAAAACTCAAATTTAAGGCTTCAAATCTCTAAGGTACTTTCCCTAGCTTGTATTGTAACCTTCTTAGCCTTCAAATTCGAGTTCAAAGCATGATTTAAGACTATATTCATGAGTTTACGGCCATGGAACCTTCATGGGCCGTAAACTCATATAACAAGGGTTTTTAAGCCCTAAAACCCCTCCTAAGCAATGTTAGACATTAGTAATGGCTTAATGACTTAATGGAAGGGACTTATAACAATTAAAACATTGATTTTAAGGGAAAAAAGTGAGTTTACGGCCAAGACACATTCTTGGGCCGTAAACTCATGTTCAAGGGGTTTTTGAGCCTTAAAACATGTCCAAATGCCTTGAAACTCAACCAATGGCCTTGTGGTAAAATCTAGATGCATCTAAAAATAGTTTAAAGGTTTGCAACACATCAAAAATGTCACTTATAAGAGTTTACGGCCTAGGAGCATACCCTTGGCCGTAAACTCATAAAACTATGTTAATGATGCATCAAATACACTCAAATGGCTTGTATAAATTTCTACAATCACATGTGATTGTTTTAAGCATCAAAAACTATCTTTTTCATGAGTAAAGAAGAGTTTACGGCCTTAGAACATGCCCCTAGGCCGTAAACTCCAACAAGTATGTAAAATGATGTTTTAAATCCATAACAAGGCTTGGAAAATTAACTAGAATCACATGTGATTGTCACTTGTAGCTCAAAATCAATTTTTCCGTGGCCATAGGTGAGTTTACGGCCGTAAACTCTTATGGTATGGCCGTAAACTCCCTTTTAAGTGTTATAATATCATGCAATCCATTCCAAGGCATTTTAGAAATCCATTCCAACGATCCCCATGTCCATTTAAACCATTAAACACCCAAAATCACACTCACATGAGTTTACGGCCGTAAACTCATGTATGTGTGTGTTCAATGGCTGTAAAATCCTTAAAATGTTTACTCTTGGGGATTAAACTCAAGTCCCAAGTCCCTAGTGCCATTACACGTCCGAAGATGTCACCCGGATCACTCCAAACGCTTGTTTTGAGGTGTTTAACCTCATTGGAGTGTAATGTTCCATATGATTAGTGAATGTATCCCTAATTGTATATATATGGACATTATTTCATTTTACATAGGGACATCGCGAGTAATCAAACCCCGAACAAACATCTAGTATTCAAAATCGACGCATTTCCGAGTCCGGTGAGTTCATACCCATACCCTTTTTCACTGTTTTCACTGTTTTCAGGGGGGAACACAAGCAAAGTACAAGGGAATTCTTGTACTCAAAACATGTTTTCAAATATGTGTTTCATATTTCATATGCTTTTAATACTGATCACCACAACTGATAATCATTTGAACATGCAGATCACGTAACATATATTTGTGAAATAGGTCTTTAAACGGTTATGTTTTGCATATATTTCACAAATGGTTTTCCACATTTTATCAGTTAAAAGCATGGCATTATACATTTGAATATAATACCTGTACACTGTTTTGTCCTCGGTAACACTCCACACATATACGCTAGTGGAGGATTATTATATTATTACTAGTAAATTTGTTAATCCTATATGATTGGAGACACGTCCTCGGAGAACACTCCACCGAGATACGCGAGTGGAGGACTACACCCATAACCAGAATCTCTGGTATTTAGAGAGCGTGACTTGAGTGTATAGATCTATACGGGGCTGACTACCCCACACCTGGCTGCTAGCTACAGCCGAACCGAAATGGTTCAAGGGTGACGAAAGTCATAAGTATGTGGACGACTTATTGACACATGTGGACTACTTATTGCCACAGGTTTTAGTCTATTGTATGGTTATGGAACTCGTAATTAGGGTAACAGAAATTTACTTATAGTAATAATGAACCACTTTATACATCTTTTACATCTTTCACGTACAGTAACTATCAATCAGGAAAGTACGGGACTTTCCTGGGGAAAACAAGGAACCTAAACATGATTACATCTTTTACATTTTTAACATCGTTTACATTAGAAACCAATATGCAGGAAAGCATGGGGCATTCCTGGGTAACACTTATATAACTAGAAAGAGTAACAATTGGATAACAATACATCTTTTACAATTGGTAACATACAATAAGGAAAGTATGAGACTTTCCTGGTAACACATGATAAGTAAACAGAACAGTTTAACAAGTCAGATAACCAACTATACATTTTCACATGAATAAACATGTTTTCAGTGTACAAACTTACTATACTTTACATTTTTGAAACAATAACCAATTATTAAGAAAATATGGGATTTTCTTGGTGCATATAACATTTAAGAAACAGAAAGGAAACTCGAAACATTTTCACAAACAAAAACCGCTTATGAACTGACCAGCTTTATGCTGATTTTAAACCGCTTGTGTTCTCAGGTCAGCATTAGAACAGGTACTGAAAGATCCTTTTTTCTTGAAGACGGTGTACATGAAGATCTGTTTCTTTTGTTATATATATATATATATATATATATATATATATATATATATATATATATATATATATATATATATATATATATATATATATATTGTATCACAACTGTACAAACTTTACTTTTGAAACAATTGTAAAACTTTATTATGTAATGTATGGTTGCTTTACTTTACTTACTATGTGCATTGGATTTGATACTCAACGTGGTAGTCAACCCCGGAAATGTTTTCTGCCTTCGGTTTTCGGGGTGTGACAGATTGATATCAGAGCCCTTGTTTATAGTGAATGAAGTATACCAAACCTTACATGGTATAAAACTGTAAACACTAAAGGGCCTTAGTGCTCTGAATTAAAAGTATCTTCAAACTACAAGTATTTTTCAAAAGTATACAAGTATACCGAACCGTCTTCATCCGTAACCACAAGTAGAACAGAACATAAATAATTGGGTGTTGTGTACTATGGTTAAACCTGAGCAGTTATGTAGTCGTGTCTAGGGTCAATATAGCCTGGCCAACTATATATTCATTCGAGACATGGCCAACATGTGCTTGGGAGTGACTGTGGTATGCAGCATGCCTAAAACTTACCCTAATATCCCAAACATCGAATCATGGTCGTAAACAATTCTTGAAATACTATGGGAGTATTTCTCAATTCCGATCCTCTGTAGTAATCCTTATTCGAGTGGCTTTCTGTGATTATTCTTAGCGATAAATTATCTATTTGATAACTCTTTCCTGCTTTATTGCTTATTCGAATCATATAACTGCCATATCTATCGATTCAATGTAGAGGACTTACCATCCTCTCTTTCTTGATCTTATTAGATCAAGATGCCTCCCCGAAAGAGACCCAGTTCAAAGAACAACAACAATCCTTCTTCGCCGCCACCTCCTCCCCAGTTTGACCTAGCATCGCTCCAGACGATGATGACAGCTGCAATGGTAGCAGCTATGTCACAAATGAACCCTAGTGGTTCAGGAGGTGGTCCTCAATCCCAAAACCCCGAGGTTAGCCAGGGACACCAAAGAGGGGGTTCCTACAAGGATTTTATGAACGCAAAACCAACATCTGTCAATGGCGCTGGAGGTGTCATTTCCTTATCTCGATGGTTCGAGAAAATAGAGTCCATCTTTGAAATCTGTGCTTGTGCGGAGTCCGATAAAGTCAAGTTCGCAGCCTGTACTTTCGTAGATAAAGCCTTGACTTGGTGGAATGGCTGAGTCAAATCTCTAACCTTACCCGTAGCCAATGCCATGGGCTGGGAAGCCATGAAAGAACTTCTTATTGCCGAATACTACCCCCGTGGTGAAATGCAGAAATTAGAGCACGAGCTCTGGAACTTGAAAATGAAAGGTTCCGACATTGCTGCATATACTTCCCGATTCGATGATCTCGCACTTCTCTGCCCGGGATTAGTCACTCCTGAAAACAAAAAGATCGAAAGGTTCGTTTGGGGGTTATCTCAACCGACAAAGAGTCACGTTTTAGCTGCTCGTCCGGATACCTATGATAGTGCCAAGACTTTAGCTCAAATCCTGATTGATCACAGCGACGATGTTAAGGAAATCACTACCACTTCTGAGCCGACTCAAAGGAGTGGTGAAAAGAGAAAATTCTGGAAGAAGAAGAAGGGTCAATCTTCTCAAGGATCTTCCAAGAAACAGCAGACGGTAGCAGTCCATGCTGCTACTACTACCCCTGTTGCTGCTGTTTCTGTCATGGGATCCACAGCCCCAACTCCTACCAGTAAATATGCGGGTAACCTCCCTCTGTGTGACAAGTGTAAATACCATCATCATCCTGGTCCCTTCCGAGAATTGTCTTGCACCAACTGTGGTAAGAAAGGGCACACAGTTCGATTCTCCAGAACTCCTACCCAATCAGCCAACCAATCATCGAGAGCTGGTGTTAGTCAAGCCTGCTACAACTGTGGTGAAGTTGGTCACTTTAAAAGGAACTGTCCCAAGAAGTCAACTGCTGATAACACTGGAAGAATCCTAACCATGGGACGGGAGGAAGCAGTTGCTGATCCCACTGTTGTTTCGGGTACGTTCCTTCTCGACAACTCTTATGCTAGTATTATTTTCGATTCGGGTGCTGAAAGGAGTTTTGTTAGTCATGCATTCAAACATAATCTAAAACCTAATCCTCAACCACTAACCGAAACGTTTACCGTCGAGATGGATAACGGTGAGAAAGAAAGCGCTAACGATGTATTCATAGGTTGTACGCTTACCTTAAACGATCACTCATTTCCTATAGATCTCATGCCCGTTTCCATTAAGAGCTTTGATGTTATCATTTGCATGGATTGGTTGAGTTCCAATCATGCTGACATTCTTTGTTATGAAAAAGCTATCCGTCTCAATCTTCCTTCGGATCAAACTCTCGTAATCTATGGCGATAAACCCAGTTCCAATCTTCATATCATATCTTGCATCAAAGTTCGAAAACTCCTACGGAAGGAGTGCATTGCATTCTTAGCCCATGTGATCAACGAGAAACAAGAAGTTAGAGACCTCGCGAGCATCCCCGAAGTCTGTAACTTTCCAGATGTGTTTCCCGAAGAACTTCCAGGAATTCCTCCCGAACGTCAGGTCGAGTTCTGTATTGACCTAATTCCTGGAGCTACCCCCGTAGCAAAATCTCCTTATCGCTTAGCTCTGGCAGAAATGCAGGAGTTATCCAGTCAACTCAATGAGTTGCTCAGTAAAGGATTCATTAGACCGAGTTCCTCACCCTGGGGAGCTCCGGTTCTGTTTGTCAAGAAGAAAGATGGATCCTTTCGGATGTGTATCGACTATCGTGAACTGAACAAGTTAACCGTTAAGAACCGATATCCTCTTCCAAGAATAGACGACCTCTTCGATCAACTCCAGGGAGCCAGCTACTTTTCAAAGATTGACCTTCGGTTAGGGTACCATCAGTTACGAGTCCAGGAAAATGATGTTTCCAAAACAGCTTTTAGGACTCGGTATGGACACTACAAGTTCGTAGTGATGCCCTTCGGTCTAACCAATGCACCGGCTGTGTTCATGGACCTGATGAACCGGGTGTGCCGTCCTTTCTTAGACAAATTCATCATCGTGTTCATTGATGATATTCTCGTTTACTCCCGAAGCGAAGCAGACCACAAGCAACACTTGAGATTAGTGTTGTAGACCCTTAGATCCGAAAAGCTATACGCGAAATTTTCCAAATGTGAATTCTGGATACGGAAGGTAACTTTCCTCGGTCACGTGGTAAGCGAGGAGGGTATTCATGTAGATCCTTCCAAGATTAAAGCGATAGAGAATTGGTCAGCACCAAAGACACCCACAGAAATTTGTCAATTCTTGGGTCTCGCCGGCTACTATCGACGATTCATTCAGAATGTCTTACAGTATACAACAAAATCTACGGTAGTAGCATCAGGACACAACCGAGCCCCTGATTGGATGCATTACAGTATACAACAAAATCTTCTGTCCCTTCGGGAAGGGATAATACTGGTGCGGTGCATAGGGCTCGCTTCAGGGTCTGGAATGCCTTCTCCTGTTTCTCTTCCCAGTCGAAAGATACACCTTTTTGCGTTAGCATAGTGAGAGGCTTCGCAATCCGAGAAAAGTTTTGGATGAATCTACGGTAGTAGCCAGCGAGGCCTAGAAATTGAGGAATTTCCGTAGGCGTCTTTGGTGCTGACCAGTTCTCAATGGCTTTAATTTTGGAGGGGTCCACGTGGATTCCCTCTTCACTAACTACGTGTCCTAGGAATTCAACTATTTGGATCCAAAACTCGCACTTAGAGAACTTCGCATTTAACCTTTCGGATCGCAACTTTTCCAGGACTCGTCGTAAATGGTCCCTGTGTTCTTCCTCGCTCTGAGAGTAGACGAGGATATCGTCAATGAAGACGATGACGAACTGATCCAGGTATGGACGGCACACCCTATTCATCAAGTCCATGAATACCGCGGGGGCGTTAGTCAGTCCAAAGGGCATCACTACGAACTCAAAATGCCCGTAGCGGGTTCGGAAGGCTGTCTTCGGAACATCTTCCTCAAGCACCCGTAACTGATGATACCCAGATCTAAGATCAATCTTGGAGAAGTAACTTGCTCCTTGTAGTTGGTCGAATAGATCGTCGATACGAGGGAGAGGGTAGCGATTTTTAACCGTGAGTTTATTGAGTTCCCTATAATCGATGCACATCCGAAACGATCCATCCTTCTTCTTCACGAACAAGACCAAAGCTCCCCAAGGTGAGAAGCTCGGTCTTATAAAGCCCTTGCTGAGCAGTTCGTTGAGTTGACCGGATAGTTCTTGCATTTCAGCGGGCGCTAGACGGTAGGGCAACTTAGCTACGGGGGTACCTCTTGGGACTAGATCGATTCTGAACTCAATATGACGTTTGGGAGGTAGGACGGGAAGATCCTCCGGGAAGACATCAGGGAAATCGCATACTACGGGAATGTCTTTTGGATCTTTTGATTTCTGGTTAGGGTCGACGACGTGGGCAAGAAAGGCGTGATATTCCTTGCATAAGTATTTCTAAGCCTGAATACTGGAGATGATACGAAGACTCGTACTCGGCTTATCTCCATATATCAATAGGGTTTCGTGATTCGGAAGGTTCAGGCGAATGGCTTTGTCGGAGCATAGGATATCGGCGCGATGAAGACTCAACCAATCCATACCAACAATGACATCGAAATTTTTGATTGAGACTAGTATAAGATCGATTGGAAATGAGTGATCGTCTAACATGAGAGTGCAACCTATGTAGATCTCATTAGAGCCTTCTGTTTTCCCATTAGCCATTTCTACGACGAATGTTTCTTTTAGTGGTTGAGGGGTTTGTTTGAGTAAGTGTTTAAAGTTATGGTTTACGAAGCTTCTTTCTGCACCACTATCAAATAAGACACAGGCATAGGAGTTGTTGAGAAGAAACGTACCCATGACTACCGTGGGATCCGCTACCGCTTCATTGTGACCGATAGCGAGTAACCTTCCAGTTTCCCCAACATTTGTAGCCTTCGGACAGTTCTTCTTGAAATGACCAGCTTCGCCGCAGCCAAAACACGTCGGGGTCACTCCCGAACCCGGAACTTGAGAAATAGGTTTGGGAGGGGCTTTGCAGAATCGGACAGTATGGCCCTTTCGGCCGCAGTTGGAACACTGCAATTCACGGCAGGGGACGTTGTGGTGGAAAGGGCACTTAGGACACTTGGGTAGATTCCCGCTATAAGCTTTTGGCGGGGTTGGTGCGGCTGGAGTGGCTGGGATGGTGGCAGCATGGACCGCCACGATTTGCTGGTCCTTTGAGGAGGTTTGAGTTTTCTTGCCCTTCTTCTTATCCCATTGTTTCCTCTTTCTATCAGATGAAGCGGATGGTGCAGTGGTTGTTGTAGTTGTTGTTGCTGGAGTGGAGGAGATTTCGTGGTTGATCAAACTCTGGGCCAATTCCTTGGTGCTGTCAAAAGTGGTAGGGCGTGAGGCTAGAACATTTCCCCGATACGGGGGCACTAAACCCTAGATGTACCATTCAATCTTCTTGCTTTCGGACGGGATCATGTTGGGACACATAGCCGCCAAGTCGCAAAACCTGGCCGTGTAAGCTGTTTTGTCAGTTCCTTTCATCTTGAGGTTCCAGAGTTCTTCCTCAAGTTTATGAACTTCACCTCTAGGGCAGTATTCCCCTCTCATGAGGTCTTTTAGAGTGTCCCAGCCCATGGCATTGGCTGTGACCAAGGAGAGTGAACTGACATGGCTGTTCCACCATGTCAAGGCCATGTTAGTGAGGGTAGCAGTAGCGAATTTGATTTTTGCTCTCCTCGGGGCAAGAGCACATTTCAAATACAGCTTCGGTTCTTTCGAACCATTGGGATAATGCCAGAATTCCTCCAGTACCGTCGAAGAAGGTAGGTTTACAATTCATGAAATCCTTATAAGTGCATCCCTGCACCCTTTGATGGACTTCACCGAACCTGGAGTTACCACTGCTCGCGTCCCCAAAGTTCATTTGGGTCATGGCTGCTGTCACAGCCGCGGTCACCGCTGTTTGGAACAACACCGGGTCGATCTGCGGAGGAGGAGGTGGTGGAGGTGGGGTTTGAGTTGCGGGTCTTCCTCTGCTGGGACGCTTTCGTGGAGGCATCCTTCACTGGAAGATCATAGAAATGATAGCAATAGTAAGAGCCTATTGCGAATATGAATAGAGTGTTTTGTGGATTAAATCAACGTAATCCAAGATCAGAATGAGAGTTATAGCAATAGAGAAATCAACTGCCAATATACTGGTATTAATGATGCAACACAAGTTCATGAAAATTGACCTAGCAGTAGGTCTTACATCATACCATAGAGAAAATATTGGCAGTTTAGAGGTTTAACTAGAGTACTTTCAAGCTAGGAATGTTTACAGATAATAGACCTACAGAACATAGAGAGAAAAGGCTAATCCTTTAAACAAAAGATTGAGGTAACTAGACGTCTTCTACTGGCGACGGTTACTTGTTGGGCGAATCCTCAGATCCGCTAGTTGACGCATAACTTCTTGAAGGTGTCGATCATGAGTCCTTTGGCGTGTACGAAGTTCCCTAACTTCGGCTTGGGATGCAGCCAGCTGATGCTGCAGAGCCTCATTGGTCCTCATTGTCCTGTCCATGGTTTCTTCGAGTTGACGGATGCGAACCGTGTTGAGATTCGAGTTGGCATCCACTTCTACAACTCGACCTATAGCAGCTTGACCTTGCTCGACATTCCTGGCAATCCTTCGGATCATGATGGGCAGAACCCGATCCGCTGATCCTCCTTCGCTTATGTTGTAGAAGCTTCGGTCTCCATTGTATGGCATGGGCTGACCCTGCTCCTCGCTCCATCTGTGCAGGGATATGGCCCACATAGGAGTGGGACCCTGAAATGTCGGACTGGGGTTGGGGTTCGGAGCTCCGGAAGGTAGGTTATTAACTTCTGGCTCGGAGTCCGAGTTATCCGAAAAGCCTTCTGCTCGGTGGTCATCCAGAGGGATTGGGTGATCGTCATCCGACTCTTCGCTGAGCCATCCTCCATTGCCCTGGTTTGGGTAGTACGGGTCGCCTGGAGGGTGGAAGCCAGCCATGATATCTATGCGAGAAAAGGGAAAAGAAGATTAACAGGCGCACTAACCTAAATTACTTATAAGATGATCGTCACGAGTTAGACTAATACTTGCGTAATGCATACTAATTACATGTGACCGGGGCGGGATAGTCCGTCGAATAAGTGACCCTAACTCTAAATCCACAACCAAACAAGGAACAGGAAGAAAAGCAAAGATCATAGATTCTAAGTCTATAACGCCCTAGTCACATGTAACCAGAAAGTATCCATTTAGCAACTATTGCTCCATCAGTAACGACCCTTTTTAGTTCTCACACATGTATGTTTTAGAGGTACAGAATACTCTTATAGTATTCTTATGCTAACGTTATTGTGGTAGTGTTGGTAAGTTTTAGACTTGTTGTAACACCACAACCAAGCTTAGGCACATGCTAGTCACTCCCAGGAAAACGTAGTTGATCAGGCTACATCCCCCTAAATGTGACTATATGTCTCTAAGCCCAATCGTGCTATCCAACAATCTTAATACTTTTGTTTTGTTCTAGGATGATACTGACTTTTGTGTTTTATAATGATGTGTGTATATATATATATATATATATATATATATACTTAGTTAAATCCTTTAGATACTTAATAGTATATATTCTTGGTCAGAGTGTTTATAGTTCGTATATCTTTTATAGGTTGACATACTTGATTCACTATAAACAATGCTCTGATACCAATCTGTCACACCCCAAAACCGATAACGGCAGAATACGTTTCGGGGTGGAGGACGTAGTGTACGGTATCATCACAATTGCATAATAGTAAAAGCAAGAAACATACAACCATTTCATTTACATAGTGAGTGTATTTACAAGTGTGTTTTGTAATGTTCAATAAACACCAAAAGTAAACAAAAATAAGAGATGGGTCTTGCATGCTCCATCTTCTCCAAAAATGCTGCAGTCGTACATGTCTATTTTTGACCTGAAGATCCAAGTTATTTTGAAAAGAATATCAGCATAAAGTTGGTGAATTCATAAGAGTTTAGTGTGAATTCTTATATAAAAAGCATTAGAATTGATAGTATGAAAGATGAAGTTTACAGTCATAAGTAGTAGTAAAACCTAGAAAATCCTATATTTTCCAGAAATGTATAGTAAGTGAAAACCTTTAAGAAATATGACATTTTCATCTTTGAAAACCATTTAACGTGGAAGTATGATAGTGACTCACGAATAAGTAAAGCAATATGGTAAGTTATACTTGAAGTAAATAATAGTGGTGCAGCTTCCTTTAGTATTAGATACTTATTTACTTCGGGATATTAACTTTATCAGTTGTTTAGTGTTTTAGTGCGGTTATAGTGTATTTCTTGTAGGTTACCAATAGTGTGAGTAATAGCGGACCCCCATGACCTTCCCGTTCATGTATAGTGTAGTGGAGTAAAGGCATCCGTGGACCTGTGCGGCTCGGACTGAAATTAACAGTCGGGATGTAATTGCGTCTGCCCCGTACAGATCTATACATATAGTGTCGTCTTCCTATCGGAAAACTTCGGGCGTAGTGCGTAGCGAATAGAGTATCTCGTAGTGGGTTAATGAGTTATCTCATGATTAGTACTTTCTCTTGTATTATAGTGTAGTAGTCTTTTGTATAACTCGTATTGTATTCTCTTATCAGTGCATAGTTTCATAATATAGAGAATTATAGTAGTGTAGAGTAGTAGTTTAAATGAGTGATAGAGACCCTAACTATACCTATTATAGTTAACTTAGTGTGTGTGGTTCTAGTCAGGTTAGTGATTTAGGCATCTAATGAAATAAGAAATACTCGTAATTCGTACTAATATACAAGATATATAACTAAGAAATCAACGACAGTCGGACGGATAACCACTACCCTAAGCCCACAATCAAACAAGAACAGGAAATAAGGCGAGCTATCGGTCCTAAGTCCTTCAAGTCTTACTTATATAAATATATCAGTATGGTTAAATTTTTATAGGGAGATTTATTAAATAAATTATTGTACAAAAGAAACATTTAAAACTTGTTTGTTTATCCAAAATAGTTTTGAAATCAAATGATTTATTTATAAGGCATAGGGATAAATCACATGTGATTTGAACTACAGGTAGTGAATCACATGTGATTAATTCTGTAACATAAATAATTGTCTTGTATAACTTTTCATAAACATGTATATTCAACTTGTATCTCCCCCCTAAAACATATAAAACATTTGAAAGGTTCATTAAGGGGTATGAACTCACCTGAATTCGCGTAAATCGGGTGAATCGGGTAAAAGTGTCGGTTGAGCGTTTTGTTCCAAATAATGACTTGTGCATCTTTTAGGACCCTAATGTCATATGAAAATATGTGTTTTACAAGAAATTAATCATTTTATGCTTTCCATTTAAGTATTTAGGCATTCTAGCATCAATTCGGGGTTTTAGGGCCTAGAAGGGGTTCCCGGGAGTGGTATAAGGCCAAGAGGGGTTTACGGGGAAGTCCATGAGTTCACTCCCTTGGAGTTTACAGCCCAAAGGCCACTCCTTGGGATTTTACGGCCGTAAGCCCCCTAGGCTTGGCCGTAAACTCAAGTGGTCCTCCAAAATTGCAAGTTAAGGCCTTATTTCACTTCCCTAATTTCCTAGCAAGTGTTTTGAACTAATTTGGAGGGTTTAAACCCTCATTTAGGTACATTTTGGGGAGTTTACGGCCAAGGCTTGTGCTTAGGCCATAAACTCCTATTTGTTCTTCAAAATGTATGTTTAAATGGTCCAAAACACACTCCTACATCTTAAATAAATTTATGAAGGCCTTGTGTGGAGTTTTGATGCATTTTGACATAAAATTTGGGGAGTTTACGGCCCAAGTATAGTCTTGGCCGTAAACTCTTATTTTGGCTTCAAAATGAGATGTTTAATGGTACAACACACTTCCATTCCCCTTAGATAAATACTAGATGACCTTAGGTGAAGTTTTAGGGGCATTTTGGCACATTTATTGGGTGTTTACGGCCTAAGCATAAGCTTGGCCGTAAACTCCTCTTTTTGCCTCTAAATGGTGTTGTTTGATGTACTAAAACATTTCCAAGGTTCATAGCTAATTTACTCCATGCCCTAGATAAGTTTTTGGGACTTAAATCCAAGGTTTTTGGGTGTTTACGGCCTAAGCATAAGCTTGGGTTGTAAACTCCTTGTTAGGCCTCAAATTCTTATGTTTTAATGTCCAAACTCCCCTAGGTAAATCCCTTAATTAGTATATAAGCTTAAAGGAAGGAAAAATGGGACATTTGGCATGGTTTTAGATGTTTACGGCCTAAGGGGATTCTTAGGCTGTAAACTACCTTTTGATCCTTGTTTTCTATGATTTTTAGCCTCTAAATACAATGAAGTATGTTTAGAATAAGATTGGGAATGAGTCCTTACGTTTGGAAGCCGGAATTTGCGGTTTTGGAGTCGGGTTCGGGTCTAGAGAGAGAAAGTAGTGAGAGAGAGTGAAGGTGTGGTAAAAGAGTTCAAATGTAGTGCCCATTTGTTTATATATGTCTCGGGTATTGCACCCGATACACGGCTATCCGATGCCAAAGTTTAACAGGGTTAAAACTTTTAACCCGGGTGAAGTGGTTGAAAAGTAATATAATTCTATTTAGTTAAACAGGGTTAACATTTACAAGTTATAATTACTTATGATAATATCGGGACATATAAATAACTAGATATTTGTTTATTGACGACTCCAAACATTACAGAAA
This sequence comes from Lactuca saligna, assembly GCF_052625555.1. Classification (NCBI taxonomy): domain Eukaryota; kingdom Viridiplantae; phylum Streptophyta; class Magnoliopsida; order Asterales; family Asteraceae; genus Lactuca; species Lactuca saligna. Next base: position 64,234,676 of record NC_136425.1, read on the forward strand.
ATAACATATAGTGACGCATTCCGTTAGTGAAATGGGATTTGTAACTGCTATATATTTGGGGTTGTCACAGAAAAAAAGAGCTAAAAGTGCCAAAAAGTAAAAATAATAATAATAATGAATTTTAAGCATTGGAATTTGGAGTATAAAGCATTACTCGAGGCCCTTGATTTGGGAGAAACATGAGGGTTAGTCTAACGATGAACAACTAAATCAATATATGTTGATAAGCTTTGGAAAAGCCGTAGTATAACTCTAGCTGGGAAACTATTAGGAGATGTTTAGAGATGCGTTTTGATAAATGTGGATTTTTATGATCAAAAGTAGATTGATATAAAGGGTATTGACGATATAATTACGGGGGAGCAGTTATTGACACAAAATATACCATGTTTTTTTCTTTTTGATTTATGGTTATACTTTAGTTATTTTATTTATCACAACATTGGACATTCGTGTTTTTTATTTATTATCATTATATATATATATATATATATATATATATATATATATATATATATATATATATTTACTTGAGACCGCCATCATAGCCGAACCTCTTAGTTCTCTCCCTATCATCTCCTTCGAAAGACACCATGTAGCCATGGAAGAATAATATTTGCGAAACTTTTGGAGGTAACAATTTGGTCTTCTATATCTATATTTAAAAGATGATTAGGAGTCGGTTGCCTCTATTGTTGAGAAACTGAAATTAATCCTAAACACGATTCATGCATTGAGAGTGTCACGTCTCCAAAGGCTGAGAAAGATGATATGCGGTTTTTAGGTATGGGTTATTTGTGAATTAATGCAACCATCATTGCATATTTTCGAGATTTATTCATGGGGTTATTAAATGAAAAATAACCTTTTAAAATTTCACACGATCACAATATTTTTGATATTTAAAAAACCACATAATTGTGCCTGTAAAAAAAAAGATACAAGAATAATGGCTATACTTGATATTTCACAAAGTTATAAATAATGACAATCTTGAAAAAATGTGTCATACATGTATTATTGAATTGGTAAAAAATAGTGATTAACCTATAAATATGTAATGGTTTTATATGATATGTCCTTTAGTAAAGAAGTGCTTTGAAATAAGTAAAATTGTTTGCTGAAATTTATTTGGAAGGTTTTATCAGTAACTCAGGAAATTCGATATACAATAATCTGGAATGAATTCATCATTATATTTAAAAGGATCTATAACTTTGTAAGTGTTATTTAATAGATATGCAATTCTGGTGTAGAGCAATAAACCATTGGAGTTTTCAACACCTAAGAAGTAATATTATTGTCTTAAAATTTCGTTAGCAGTCAAAAATACAAATGCATCCGTAATGGCTCATATCACTTGAAAGCTCGCAAATTCCATTGCCCTTGTGTTTTACATAACATTGCTCACGACAATCACTAAGAGTACAAGCATTTGGATCCAACACCTCTGTACATCTATGTTGTCCGTTGACAGTGGAAGCTCCAACTGAAAAATAAAAATACATAATAAAATAAACATGTTAAACAGTATTACGGACTATACAATATTAGATATTAAATATATAGCTATGTTGAGTAAATAACAAATAAAAGTCCTTGTATGACAATTTCTCCGGTAAGAGATTGGATATTTTTGCAATCAATTGACAAAATATTATCGAATGCCGTCTTCCTTGTTACGTAAAAACTTCTTGTATATTAAAACTAAATTAACATTTGGGAAGCTAAGCATATGTAGAGATGTGTACACAAACCTGAGATTAGAACAATGAGCACTAAGAAGACAGATGTGAACTTGGCCATGTTAACGTGCAATTACAGATACTCAATTTAGTGCAGGATTTCAAAATGTTTTGGTTTCGTGATTGATAGTGTTCATTTAAATAGACCTATTGACCATTATTCTATTTCTCTCTCACACATTCTCTCTCTCTCTCTCTCTCTCTCTCTCTCTTTGATTTCTAATATTACAACTACGAAACAACAATCTACTAATGAATGTAATTAATGGAACAAGAAACTCCCAGTTGTAATAAGAAGCTTTTAAGTTTATTATATATTACACATGTAATCTATAATGATAATTAAATTATAAATTTATTTAATGTTATATCAGATTATCATTCACTTTACATGTAATAAAATGGTGTGATTCATTAAAATCGGAATTGACTGTAAATTATGTTTTATGAAACCATAAATTATACGTTTAAACATATATATATATATATATATACATACATATATACATATATATATATATATATATATATTAATTTTAATTAATACTTATTATTAGTGTTCAATGATATTTGAAGAGTTTACTTTGATAATGTCTAAGTACGAAATGTTGCTGAAAGATGATGAAATTGTATTCTATAGATCTATATAGTTTTATATTTAGACTTTACTTTTATTGATCACAGAGTAAATTATAGAAATTTTAAAAGTTGCACTTCAAGTCTAATTTTTTTTAACCATTAGGACCTTACTTATGTCATTTGTTAGATAATGCCGCACCCTCTAACACTCTCAAGTTCTATCGTTAATACTGACATAAAATGACCATATTGTCTTCTTTACGGTTTTCCAATTGAAATAAATTACAAAAGATGATTCCCTATTTTGCTTCTTTTTTCTCGCATTCTGGTGAATCCTTCGTAGCCCTTTCTTATGAACGCTTCGTCGTCTTGTTTTTACTTGCAAACTCAGTTTTAGAAACAAGAAATAAACTTCGGTAACATAGTAACTTAGATTTTCATGTTTTATTTCTTTTAGTCCAGATGTCTTTTAGATGGTTAAATTACTTGTACCTACATTTCAACATGTTGTACAAAATATTGGTTAAATTACTTGTACCTACATTTTCATCCCCAACTATGGTTCATCGAATCAACCAAATTTGAATGCTATCTTCTTATATTTATATCATTTTGGTTAGGTAGACATCAAGTTTTTCCTTAATATTTTTCTGAAGGGATTCAAGATATTCATATAAATCTCATTAAACACAAAGGAGAACTATAACGTGTACAATCCAAATAGAGTTTACTTTTTACAAATCAAATAAAATTTATAATATACATCCAAATATCTATCTAATATTCCTTTGTGGTTTCAATGAGAGCAGAACGAACACACAAATGTGAATTTAAACATTGAAAGACTAGTGTTGGTAGACCTTTAGTTAATATATCTACATATAGATGATTTGTTAGAACATGAAGATACATGGACACAAGGATGCATAGACCTTGGTCAAATGTACAATTTGGAAAGCATAAAATATGTTGGAAGAAGTTGAAACGAGGTTCCTCTGATACATGTATAAATAAATACACATGTTGAATAATATACACAATGCCTACTTTCATAAAAATGAGATATTGAAGAGCCTCAATGAGCACATGATAAGAGGATATCATCTCAAAGAGGTAGTACAATATTAGTGTTGATCTTGCATGAAGTATCAGTCAGAGTAGTGACAAGGTTGCATATAGACATGTTGGCAGAATCCAATATGTCTTTCTCTTAGTACGCTTGAGAAAGAAGGAGCCCATGGCCACTATGAGTAACATTAATGCAGTTAAACATATTAGTCCAATGTAATATGTCTCTCCCAAGTAAGGAACTATCTTGAAAAACCTTGCAACGAGGTAATTGGTCTTGCTGTTGACTACACATATTGGGCTTAGAGGGAAAGTATTGAATTCACTTGATTTCTTTTCCTTAGATATCTTCTCAGAAACTATAATCCTATATATTATTACCTAATAAATCAGGCTTACAATGTATACCCAATCTTGGTACGCGAATGAAAAGGTGACTTAAATGATGATAAGTGTAACAACCCGAAATTTCCGTATCATTTTACTGTAACTTTTTCGTAGTACAATTCGCGCAACCAATCGTCGTTTCCATTTCGATTTCCGATCTTCCGTTTAATTAAGTCATTATTTAGTACACATTTAAAATGACTTAATGGGTGTCTTAATACATTTAGAAATCAATTTAGCACCCAACTTTAGTGATCGGAATATTTCTAGAAATTACCGTATCGGGTTACAGTAACTCAATCGGGTACGACCAAAAGCCTCGTCTAACACCGGTATCGGGTATAATTCCACCGTGTCCAAAACTTAAACACTATATAAACATGTTTAAGACTTCATTTGAAGCCTTTGGCCAATCTCTCACTAAACTCTTACAACCTCTCTCCTCAAGCTAGAATTAAGATCCAAATCTCAAGTTTAAGGCTTCAAATCTTTAAGGTAACCTCCCTAACATGTTATTCAACACCTTTAGCCTTCAAATTGATGAATTAATTGAGTTTTAGGACCAAGAACTTGAGTTTACGGCCAAGGAACAAGCTTGGGCCGTAAACTCCATTAAATGGGGTTTTAAGACCTTAAACTCCTTCCTAAACTCAATTGGACTTTAGATATGGCTATAGGACTTCAAGATATGGACTTAGAACATTTGAAACTTTGATTTTGAGCCATTTGAAGGAGTTTACGGCCAAGGCATAAGCTTAGGCCGTAAACTCATGTAAAAGGGGTTTTTCATGCCCTAAAACCCTTCCAAATCACTTCTATGGCTTAGATATGAATTATAGGACCTTGGTTTAAGCATTTGGACACTTGAAACATGAATTTTGGGAGACTTATGTGAGTTTACGCCAAGGAATGTGCTTGGGCCGTAAACTCCCCAAAATTTGACATAAATCCAATTCTAAGGTGTTAGAAAGCCATCCAACACCACCAAAAGCCTTGGAATAAATTAAGGGACCAACCAAAAATACTTTAAGGGCCTAAAACACATCATTTGTGGGATTTATAAGAGTTTACGGCCAAGGCTTGTTCTTGGGCCGTAAACTCCAAGATCTTTGGTGTTAGAATGCAAACTAAACACCCCTAAAGCCTTTAGATGAATTTTAGAAGTCCTTCTATGCAAGTTTTAGACCTTGAAACACTTTGTATGACCCTATATAAGAGTTTACGGCCATGAGGAGGGTCTCATGGGCCGTAAACTCCATAAAACCTCTCAAATGTCCCATAAAACTCATGTAAAGTCTTGGAATAATCCTATTAATCACATGTGATTTGTTTTAACAACATTTAACACCATTTTCATGAAGATTAAGGAGTTTACGGCCAGGAGCCTATATTAGGCCGTAAACTCCCATAAAATAATCATTTTGATGATTTAAATTCATTTCAAAGTGTTCCAAGGCAATTTAGATAATCCATTCTAGCAACCCCTATGTCCATTTGAGCCCTTAAACCATCAAAACCACACCCACATGAGTTTACGGCCGTAAACTCATGTATGTGTGTGTTTTATGGTTGTAAAATCTTTAAAATGTTTACTCTTGGGGAGTAAACTCAAGTCCCAAGTCCCTAGTGCCATTACAAGTCCGAAGATGTCACCCGGGTCACTCCGAACGCTCGTTTTGAGGTGCCTAACCTCATTGGAGTGTAATGTCCCATATGATTAGTGAATGTATCTCTAATTGTATATATATGGACATTATATCATTTTACATAGGATCATCGCGAGTAATCAAACCCCGAACCAACGTCTAGCATTCAAAACCAACACGTTTCCGAGTCCGGTGGGTTCATACCCCTACCCTTTTCACTATTTTCCACTGTTTTCAGGGGGGAATACAAGCAAAGTACAAGGGAATTCTTGTACTCAAAACATGTTTTCAAATGTGTGTTTCATATTCTTATGCTTTTATAACTGATATTACAACTGATAACAGATCGAACATACAAATCACGTAACATATATTTGTGAAATAAGTCTTTAAACTAGTATGTTTTACATGTATTTCACAAATGGTTTTCCACATTTTATCAGTTAAAAGCACGACATTAAAACATTTGAACATAATACCTGTACACTGTTTTGTCCTCGGTAACACTCCCCACACATATACGAGTGGAGGACTATCATATTATTACTAGTAAATTTGTTATTCCTGTATGATTGGAGACACGTCCTCGGAGAACACTCCACCCAGATTACGCGAGTGGAGGACTACACCCATAACCAGAATCTCTGGTATTTAGAGAGCGTGACTTGAGTGTATAGATCTATACGGGGCTGACTACCCCACACCTGGCTGCTAGCTACAGCCGAACCGAAATGGTTCAAGGGTGACGAAAGTCATAAGTATGTGGAAGACTTATTGCCACATGTGGACTACTTATTGCCATAGGTTTCAGTCTATTGTATGGTTATGGAACTCGCAATTAGGATAACAGATATTTACTTATAGTAATAATGGATTACTTTATACATCGTTTACATCTTTAACATCTTTTACATCTTTTACTTACTGTAATCAACATTCAGGAAGGTACGGGACTTTCCTGGGGAAAACATAGAACCTAATCACGATTACATCTTTTACATCTTTAACATCGTTTACATTAGATACATACATGCAGGAAAGCATGGGGCTTTCCTGGGTAACATTTACATGACTAGAAAGAGTAACAAACTGGATAACATTACATCTTTTACAATTTGTAACATACAACAAGGAAAGTATGGGACTTTCCTGGTAACACATGATAAGTAAACAGAACAGTTCAACCAGTCAGATAACCAACTATACATTTTCACATGAATAAACATATTTTCAGTGTACAAACTTACTATACTTTACATTTGTGAAACAATAACCAACGTTAAGAAAATACGGGATTTTCTTGGTGAACATAACATTTCAGATACAGAAAGGATACCGATACATTTTCATAAAACAAAACCGCTTATGAACTCACCAGCTTTATGCTGATTTTCAAACCGCTTGTGTTCTCAGGTCAGCGTTAGAACAGGTACCCGAAGATCCTTTTGCTCGAGGACGGAGTACATGAAGATCCGTTTCATTTTGTCTATATATACTATGTATCACAACTGTACAAACTTTACTTTTGAACAACTGTAAAACTTTTATTATGTAATGTATTGGTTGCTTTACTTTACTTACTATGTGCATTGGATTTGATACTCAATGTGGTAGTCAACCCCGGAAATGTTTTCCGCCTTCGGTTTTCGGGGTGTGACAGATTGGTATCAGAGCCCTTGTTTATAGTGAATGAAGTATACCAAACCTTACATGGTATAAAACTATAAACACTAAAGGGCCTAAGTGCTCTGAATTAAAAGTATCTTCAAACTACAAGTATTTTCAAAAGTATACAAGTATACCGAACCGTCGTTATCCGTAACCACAAGTAGAACAGAACATAAGTAAATGGGTGTTGTGTACTATGGTTAAACCTGGGCAGTTATGTAGTCATGTCTAGGATCAATATAGCCTGGCCAACTATATTCATTCGAGACACGGCCAACATGTGCTTGGGAGTGACTATGGTATGTGGCATGCCTAAAACTTACCCTAATATCCCAACATCGAATCATTGTCGTAAACAATTCATGAAATACTATGGGAGTATTTCTCGATCCCGATCCTCTGTAGTAATCCTCATTCGAGTGGTTTCCTGTGATTACTCTTAGCGATAAAATTATCTGTTCGATAACTCTTTCCTGCTTTATCGCTTGCTCGAATCATATAACTGTCATATCTATCGATTCAATGTAGAGGACTTACCATCCTCTTTTCCTTGATCTTATTAGATCAAGATGCCTCCCCGAAAGAGACCTAGCTCCAAGAACAACAACAATCCTTCCTCGCCGCCACCTCCTCCCCAGTTCGATCTAACATCGCTCCAGACGATGATGACCGCTGCGATGGTAGCAGCTATGTCACAAATGAACCCTAGTGGTTCAGGTGGTGGTACTCAATCTCAAAACCCTGAGGGTAGCCAGGGACACTAAAGAGGGGGTTCCTACAAGGATATCATGAATACGAAACCAACATCTTTTAATGGCGCTGGAGGTGTCATTTCCTTATCTCGATGGTTCGAGAAAATAGAATCCATCTTTGAAATCTGTGCTTGTGCGGAGTCCGATAAAGTCAAGTTCGCAGCCTGTACCTTCGTTGATAAAGCCTTGACTTGGTGGAATGGCCGAGTCAAATCTCTGACCTTACCTGTAGCCAATGCCATGGGCTGGGAGGCCATGAAAGAACTTCTCATTGCCGAGTACTACCCCCGTGGTGAAATGCAGAAATTAGAGCATGAACTCTGGAACCTGAAGATGAAAGGTTCCGACATTGCTGCATATATTTCCCGATTTGATGATCTCGCACTTCTCTGCTCGGGATTAGTCACTCCTGAAAACAAAAAGATCGAAAGGTTCGTTTGGGGGTTATCTCAACCAATAAAGAGTCACGTTTTAGCTGCTCGTCCGGATACTTATGATAGTGCCAAGACTTTAGCTCAAATTCTGATTGATCACAGCGACGATGTTAAGGAAATCACTACCACTTCTGAGCCGACTCAAAGGAGTGGTGAAAAGAGGAAATTCTGGAAGAAGAAGAAAGGTCAATATTCTCAAGGCTCATCCAAGAAACAACAGACGGTAGCAGTCCATGCTGCTACTACTACTCCTGTTGCTGCTGTTTCTGCCATGGGATCCACAGCCTCAACTCCTACCAGTAAATATGCTGGTAACCTCCCTTTGTGTGACAAATGTAAATACCATCATCATCCTGGTCCCTGTCGAGAATTGTCTTGCACCAACGGTGGTAAGACAGGGCACACAGTTCGATACTACAGAACTCCTACCCAATCAGCCAACCAATCATCGGGAGTAGGTGTTAGTCAAGCCTGCTACAATTGTGGAGAAGTTGGGCACTTTAAAAGGAACTGTCCCAAGAAGTCAACTGCCGATAACACTGGAAGGGTTCTAACCATGGGACGGGAGGAAGCAGTTGCTGATCCCACTGTTGTTTCGGGTACGTTCCTTCTCGACAACTCATATGCTAGTATTCTTTTCGATTCGGGTGCTGAAAGGAGTTTTGTTAGTCATGCATTCAAACATAATCTAAAATCAAATCCTCAACCACTAATTGAAACGTTTACCATCGAGATGGCTAACGGTGAGAAAGAAAGCGCTAACGATGTATTCATAGGTTGTACGCTTACCCTAAATGATCACTCATTTCCTATAGATCTCATGCCCGTTTCCATTAAGAGCTTTGATGTTATCATTGGCATGGATTGGTTGAGTCCCAATCATGCTGACATTCTTTGTTACGAAAAAGCTATCCGTCTCAATCTTCCTTTAGATCAAACTCTCGTAATCTATGGCGATAAACCCAGTTCCAACCTTCATATCATTTCTTGCATCAAAGCTCGAAAGCTCCTTCGAAAGGAGTGTGTTGCATTCTTAGCTCATGTGATCAACGAGAAACAAGAAGTTAAAGACCTCGCGAGCATCCCCGAAGTCTGTAACTTTCCCGATGTGTTTCCCGAAGAACTTCCAGGAATTCCTCCCGAACGACAGGTCGAGTTCCGTATTGACCTGATTCTTGGAGCTACTCCCGTAGCAAAATCCCCGTATCGCTTAGCTCCGGCAGAAATGCAGGAGTTATCCAGTCAACTCAATGAGTTGCTCAGTAAAGGATTCATTAGACCGAGTTCCTCACCCTGGGGAGCTCCGATTCTGTTTGTCATAAAGAAAGATGGATCCTTTCGGATGTGTATCGACTATCGTGAACTGAACAAGTTGACCGTTAAGAACCGATATCCTCTTCCAAGAATAGACGATCTCTTCGATCAACTCCAGGGAGCCAACTACTTTTCTAAGATAGACCTTCGGTCAGGGTACCATCAGTTACGAGTCCAGGAGAATGATGTTCCCAAGACAACTTTTAGGACTCGGTATGGACACTACGAATTCGTAGTGATGCCCTTTGGTCTAACCAATGCACCGGCTGTGTTCATGGACCTGATGAACCGGGTGTGCCGTCCCTTCTTAGACAAATTCATCATCATGTTCATTGACGACATTCTCGTTTACTCTCGAAGCGAGGAAGACCACAAGCAACACTTGAGGCTAGTGTTGGAAACCCTTAGATCCGAAAAGCTATACGCAAAATTTTCCAAATGTGAATTCTGGATACGGAAGGTAACTTTCCTCGGTCACGTGGTAAGCGATGAGGGTATTCATGTAGATCCTTCCAAGATTAAAGCGATAGAGAGTTGGTCGGCACCGAAAACACCCACAGAAATTCGTCAATTCTTGGGTCTCGCCGGCTACTATCGACGATTCATTCATAACTTTTCCAAAATCGCCAAACCTTTAACCACTCTAACACAGAAAGGTGTACCCTTTTGTTGGAGTGATAAACAAGAAACTGCATTCCAAACGTTGAAGAGAGCCTTATGCAGCGCGCCTGTTCTGTCTCTGCCTGAAGGGACAGAGGACTTTGTTGTCTACTGCGATGCGTCTAACCAAGGTTTAGGCTGTGTGCTTATGCAAAGAGGAAATGTGATTGCCTACGCCTCAAGACAGCTGAAAGCACACGAGGTCAACTATACCACACATGACTTGGAACTAGGAGTCGTAGTCTTTTCATTGAAGATTTGGAGACATTATCTCTACGGAACCAAGTGCATAATCTTCACTGATCACAAGAGCCTACAACACATCTTTAATCAGAAAGACTTAAACATGAGGCAACGGCGATGGGTAGAATTACTCAGTGATTATGAGTGTGAAATCCGTTACCACCCCGACAAGGCCAATGTGGTAGCAGATGCCCTTAGCCGAAAGGTTAGTGCAGGCCACAAAGTGAAGAACCAGACGATGACCATCCATTCCAACCTACCCATGCAAATCCGAGAAGCCCAGTTAACAGCCCTCAAACCCGAGAACGTGTCAGATGAAACCTTGAGAGGGATGGAAAAGAAACTTGAGATCAGAGGTGACGGAGTTCACTGTTTCATGAATCGAATCTGGATTCCCAAATCCGGAGGATTCAGGGAAATGGTCATGGAAGAAGCACACAGAACCAAATACTATGTTCACCCAGGTTCTGACAAGATGTACCTGGATCTCAAGAAACATTATTGGTGGCCAAACATGAAAGCTGAGATAGCTACATTCGTGGGCAAGTGCTTGACTTGCGCCAAAGTCAAAGTCGAACATCAGAAACCTTCAGGTCTGCTCCAACAACCCGAGATCCCCGAGTGGAAATGGGAGATGATTACCATGGACTTCATCACCAAACTACCCAAGTGTTCTAGTGGGTATGATACCATTTGGGTAATTGTCGATCGTTTGACAAAATCCGCTCACTTCGTTCCAATTAAATAATCATACAAGATGGAAAGACTCACACGAATCTACATCCAGGAGGTAGTACGTCTACATGGTATACCTGTATCCATTATCTCTGATCGAGATAGTAGGTTTACCTCCAGATTCTGGCAATCCCTTCAGAAATCCCTTGGAACCAAACTATATATGAGCACGGCATATCATCTTCAGACCGATGGACAGAGTGAGAGAACAATACAAACCCTGGAGGACATGATTAGGGCATGTGTCATTGACTTTGGAAAGTCATGGGACACACATCTATCCTTAATCGAATTCTCATACAACAACAGTTACCACACCAGCATTAGGGCTACTCCGTTTGAAGCCCTATACGGTCGTAAGTGCAGATCCCCTCTGTGTTGGGCCGAGGTGGGGGATACACAGTTAGCCAGGAGTCGAGTCCCCGACAGTGCTCTCACTGGTCCTGAAATCATCCGCGAAACCACCGAAAAGATCATTCAAATCCGTAACCGATTGAAAGCCTCACGTGATCGTCAAAAGAGTTACGCTGATAATCGTCGGAAACCACTAGAATTCCAGGTTGGAGACCGTGTCCTGTTAAAAGTCTCGCCCTGGAAAGGCACTGTACGCTTTGGTAAGCGTGGGAAACTTAATCCAAGGTACATTGGACCCTTCGAGATCCTCTCCAGGATCGGTCCAGTTGCCTATAAACTTCATTTACCTCACCAACTAAGTAACATTCATCCTGTCTTCCATGTTTCAAATCTCAAAAAGTGCCTATCCGATGAAACCCTAACAATTCCCTTAGACGAGATCGAGATCAATGAAAACCTTAACTTCGTGGAGGAACCGATCGAAATCATGGATCGAGAAGTCAAACATACAAAACAAAATCGCATCCCGTTAGTGAAGGTTCGTTGGAATGCCAAGCGGGGACCGGAATTCACTTGGGAACGGGAAGATTCAATGAAACAGAAGTATCCACAACTCTTTCTTGATCCATGATTTGTATCTTGTCTTGTGTTTTTAAACTTTGAATTTCGGGACTAAATTCCCTTTAACGGGGGGATAATGTAACTACCCGAAATTTCCGTATCATTTATTGTAACTCTTTCGTAGTACAATTCGCACAACCAATCGTCATTTTCAAATTCGATTTCCGATCTTCCGTTTAATTAAGTCATTAACTGGTACACATTTAAAATGACTTAATGGGTGTCTTAATACATTTAGAAAACATTTTAACACCCAATTTTAGTGATCAGAATAATTCTAGAATTTACCATATCGGGTTACGACAACTCAATCGGGTACGACCAAAAGCCTCGTCTAACGCCGGCATCGGGTAGAATTCCACCGTGTCCAAAACTTAAACACTATATAAATGTGTTTAAGACTCCATTTGAAGCCTTTGGCCAATTTACCATTAAACACTTCCAACCTCTCTCCTCATCCAAGTTTAAGGGATCAAAACTCAAATTTAAGGCTTCAAATCTCTAAGGTACTTTCCCTAGCTTGTATTGTAACCTTCTTAGCCTTCAAATTCGAGTTTAAAGCATGATTTAAGACTATATTCATGAGTTTACGGCCATGGAACCTTCATGGGCCGTAAACTCATATAACAAGGGTTTTTAAGCCCTAAAACCCCTCCTAAGCAATGTTAGACATTAGTAATGGCTTAATGACTTAATGGAAGGGACTTATAACAATTAAAACATTGATTTTAAGGGAAAAAAGTGAGTTTACGGCCAAGACACATTCTTGGGCCGTAAACTCATGTTCAAGGGGTTTTTGAGCCTTAAAACATGTCCAAATGCCTTGAAACTCAACCAATGGCCTTGTGGTAAAATCTAGATGCATCTAAAAATAGTTTAAAGGTTTGCAACACATCAAAAATGTCACTTATAAGAGTTTATGGCCTAGGAGCATACCCTTGGCCGTAAACTCATAAAACTATGTTAATGATGCATCAAATACACTCAAATGGCTTGTATAAATTTCTAGAATCACATGTGATTGTTTTAAGCATCAAAAACTATCTTTTTCATGAGTAAAGAAGAGTTTACGGCCTTAGAACATGCCCCTAGGCCGTAAACTCCAACAAGTATGTAAAATGATGTTTTAAATCCATAACAAGGCTTGGAAAATTAACTAGAATCACATGTGATTGTCACTTGTAGCTCAAAATCAATTTTTCCGTGGCCATAGGTGAGTTTACGGCTGTAAACTCTTATGGTATGGCCGTAAACTCCCTTTTAAGTGTTATAATATCATGCAATCCATTCCAAGGCATTTTAGAAATCCATTCCAACAATCCCTATGTCCATTTAAACCATTAAACACCCAAAATCACACTCACATGAGTTTACGGCCGTAAACTCATGTATGTGTGTGTTCAATGGCTGTAAAATCCTTAAAATGTTTACTCTTGGGGATTAAACTCAAGTCCCAAGTCCCTAGTGCCATTACACGTCCGAAGATGTCACCCGGATCACTCCAAACGCTTGTTTTGAGGTGTTTAACCTCATTGGAGTGTAATGTTCCATATGATTAGTGAATGTATCCCTAATTGTATATATATGTACATTATTTCATTTTACATAGGGACATCGCGAGTAATCAAACCCCAAACAAACGTCTAGTATTCAAAATCGACGCATTTCCGAGTCCGGTGAGTTCATACCCCTACCCTTTTTCACTGTTTTCACTGTTTTCAGGGGGAACACAAGCAAAGTACAAGGGAATTCTTGTACTCAAAACATGTTTTCAAATATGTGTTTCATATTTCATATGCTTTTAATACTGATCACCACAACTGATAATCATTTGAACATGCAGATCACGTAACATATATATTTGTGAAATAGGTCTTTAAACGGTTATGTTTTGCATATATTTCACAAATGGTTTTCCACATTTTATCAGTTAAAAGCATGGCATTATACATTTGAATATAATACCTGTACATTGTTTTGTCCTCGGTAACACTCCACACATATACGCTAGTGGAGGATTGTTATATTATTACTAGTAAATTTGTTAATCCTATATGATTGGAGACACGTCCTCAGAGAACACTCCACCGAGATACGCGAGTGGAGGACTACACCCATAACCGGAATCTCTGGTATTTAGAGAGCGTGACTTGAGTGTATAGATCTATACGGGGCTGACTACCCCACACCTGGCTGCTAGCTACAACCGAACCGAAATGGTTCAAGGGTGATGAAAGTCATAAGTATGTGGACGACTTATTGCCACATGTGGACTACTTATTGCCACAGGTTTTAGTCTATTGTATGGTTATGGAACTCGCAATTAGGGTAACAGAAATTTACTTATAGTAATAATGAACCACTTTATACATCTTTTACATCTTTTACATCTTTCACGTACAGTAACTATTAATCAGGAAAGTACGGGACTTTCCTGGGGAAAACAAGGAACCTAAACATGATTACATCTTTTACATTTTTAACATCGTTTACATTAGAAACCAATATGCAGGAAAGCATGGGGCATTCCTGGGTAACACTTATATAACTAGAAAGAGTAACAATTGGATAACAATACATCTTTTACAATTGGTAACATACAATAAGGAAAGTATGAGACTTTCCTGGTAACACATGATAAGTAAACAGAACAGTTTAACAAGTCAGATAACCAACTATACATTTTCACATGAATAAACATGTTTTCAGTGTACAAACTTACTATACTTTACATTTGTGAAACAATAACCAATTATTAAGAAAATATGGGATTTTCTTGGTGCATATAACATTTCAGAAACAGAAAGGAAACTCGAAACATTTTCACAAACAAAAACCGCTTATGAACTGACCAGCTTTATGCTGATATTAAACCGCTTGTGTTCTCAGGTCAGCGTTAGAACAGGTACTGAAAGATCCTTTTTTCTTGAAGACGGTGTACATGAAGATCCGTTTCTTTTGTTATATATATATATATATATATATATATATATATATATATATATATATATATATATATATATATATATATATATATATATTGTATCACAACTGTACAAACTTTACTTTTGAAACAACTGTAAAACTTTATTATGTAATGTATGGTTGCTTTACTTTACTTACTATGTGCATTGGATTTGATACTCAACGTGCTAGTCAACCCCAGAAATGTTTTCCGCCTTCGGTTTTCGGGGTGTGACATGATGGTACCCTTTGAAGAAAAGATTGTCTCCACTCGTACCCTTTGAAGAAAAGACTGTCTCCACTCATTCAAGTACCAATCCTCATTTTCATGTGTAACCACATTTTCATCTGTATCCAGAGTTAAAAGAACAATAAACTCATTTTTTTTGCCTAAAAGTTCTGGAAATAGACCACAATCAAAGTGTCGTGATTTAAACAATAAAAAATGGAGTGGTCTCATGTTCGAATCCTACAAGCTTCAACTTGAGGTAGCCTGATAATTATGGAGATAGAACAATATTTAAGAATTAGTGGTGTACCTTTATATTGCGGAATATAACCAAATAGATTCTGGGTTGTTTTATGTTGAAAGAGGTCCTTAAATGCTCGGGAACGATTAAAAAAACGATCATGGATTAGGAAGTAATCTCCTGACGTTAATTGAAAAGTAGACAGATCTCTACCAATGATATGTTTCCACGACTTATAATAACTCAAAGGGTCTTCTTCATTCTCTCTATCATTGTACACAGGACTGACTGCACACTCTTTTACCATTATACCACCGTCTTCCTCTTCCTCTACAATGGTTACACTAACTTCATCGCCATCTTCAAGCTCATTTTTCCCAAACATCCAATGGCTTAACCATACTAAATCTTCATCAGCTTCTCGGACAACAAATATATAACCATAATATATCCATGTGAGATCTTTTGTTATATTCCTTACTTTTGTTTTTAAAGAACTAACCATCCCTCTACCTGAAAATGTATGCACAAAGCATATATTTATTCCCTCGATCCTTTTATTTGTTGAAGACGATGGCATGGTGAATGATATTGATGAACCATTGTTTTTATGACCTAACCAATCTGGAACCACATTCCCTGGAAAACATGTGCTAAATATTCCAAATTCGTAGCACATCTGCAGATAAAAATTTAATATGCATGAGTTTTAGGCATATTAACTAGTGTGTAACCGTGAAGTAAATATAAATGATATAGTTGCAGAAAGAGAATAATACCTGAACTGGAAGTTTCGTCACACGAGGCCATATGGCAGAATCCCAAATCCGCACCTTGTGATCTTTCACATGTTGTAAATGTGTCCACCCCAAGCTACATAATATTTGGTCGTCAATTTTTTCTATAGCTTGAATTTTGAATATGCCTTGAACTTCAGTCAATGACACTGAATAATAGTAATGGACAAATGGTGGTGCTGTGATTTCCTGAGAGAATGTTATTTTAACAAGTGACACACAATGGTCAGCACTCAAACATTTCACTGTATTTGGAGGACACAAAACTGACTTTAACTTCGAACAATTCATAACAGAGAGTCCTTCAAGCCTGCTAAGGTTTCTGACACAATCAGGTAGGGAATCAATTGGATTTTCGTCTAAATATAATATCTTCAACATTGACATGTTGCTGAAGTCCGCTGGGAAGGATTCATTAGATAAATTACTGTCTCTAAGGGACAAGGTTACTAGTGAAGATGGCAAGGAAATCAATAATAAATTTGGATATTTCGGTACAAATTCTCCAACAGAAGAGGAAGAGCAAGAGGCATGTGATTGTTTGCCAATCCTAGCTGCCCAACCGTCTAAAGATAGTATTTGAACATTCTTCAACTTGGTCATGCTGCTTGGAAGCATTTTAAGCTTACTGCAATAGCTCAGATCAAGAAGAAGAAGACTATCACATCCACCAATTGATTCACACACATGAACCAAACATTCACAACTTTTAAGTATCAACCTCTCCGATTGCAGGTAGCCCGGAGAAGCCACCAACTCTAACAAGCTGCTTGCAATAACTCAAATTAAGAATCTTCAATGACCCAAGAAGCTGTTGCATTGGATGTCATATGATCAAGAATAGATGTTATTACCAAGATATCAATCAACAAAAAAGTTAGGTAAATTAAAAGCTTTGAATCCCATACCTTTGGCTTCTTCCAAAGCTGTGTCAAATCACTGTAAGACATGTCAAGAGCAACCAAATGTTCCATTGGTAAGCTCGAAGGTATGTATTTCAATTTGAATCCATGCATACACAACCCTCTTAAACCTTTTGGAAAATACTTGTAGGAACCTTTGAATTTTACATGATTGAGTTGGAGTAGACTTAGTTTATCCATCTTTTTTAATGCATCTGTTTTCAGTTCAGTTTTCTTGCAACGAGAAGAGAATTTGAGAATGCTATGGGTTGATGGACCTATTCCAAAAATCATGTTCGGATCATTAATTTGAAGTTCACTATCTGCAACATTACTGCCTGATCCACCTAACGGCTCTTTCTCCAACATTTTCATGTCAAGGACAAGACCTTGGATTTTTGTTGTACCCTAGTCATGAATGTAATGAATAATAGTTGAAAAAAAATAATAAAGTGCATATGAAGTGTATGATATAAAATTACCTTGTCTTCTTTCAAGATATAAAGGGACTCCTCATGATTCCATACACGACTGCACTTCCATGGCTTCTCAGGTGATTCCCGACGAACCAAATCTCTCCCCATCTCTTGAAGCAATTGATGCATCCTCAACTCATTACGTGGACCAATTGTGAGAAGACATCTATCTATGAGCTTTGTGATTCCATATGATGTACGAATACCACATTCCTTTAATATTGCTTCAATCATTTCTTTATCACTTCCAACAAAAAAACATGCAATATGCTTAAACAATTCTTTGCAATTGTCAGATGGCAAAGAATCAAAGCTAATCTGCAGGACCTTTTGTACATGTACATGAGTATGGAATTCTCTTGTCTCTAGCATTTCAAACGTATCCCTCCATGTGTCTACATCTTCGTTGTTTAGAGAACTTCCCAAAAGTTTAAGAGCCAATGGATGTCCTCCACAATACTTTGAAGCTCTTATTGCCTCTTTTTCATAACCTTCCTTAGGATCATAACCTCCAAACGCATGCCAACATAAAAGACTTAGAGATTCAGTATCACTTAAACCATGAAGTGCATGCTTTTCATGTTTGGGAGGAACCCTCATTCGAAACAAAGCACATTTTTCTGTTAAGGACCCATCTTTGGTTGTTATAATAATCGTGCTTCTTGGATGAAGAAAACCATTTGTTCCAATCAGCACATCCACTTGCTCAAAGTTATCAACACCATCAAGAACCAAAAGCATTTGTTTATTAAGTAATGCTTTCTCAATCTTATATGTGAGCACATCTACATCATGTTCTTCAATCATTCTTTTACCAAGAACGTCTCCAAGAAGCTGTTTTTGCAAATCAAGTAGCGCACGTGTTTGTCCTGCACACCTTCTTTCAATGTCTTCAACAAAGCTACTTCTTTCAAATTCATGGTAGTGCAACCTATAGATATATTTTGCCAAAGATGTCTTCCCGATCCCCCCAATTCCTGAAATTGTGAGAACTTCGGCATTTTCTGATGATCCTCCTGCCAACCAGGAACTGATGGTATCAATAGAAATGTCCATCCCAATTAAGTGTGGGATAGGACACTCCAAGTGTAGTTCCAGTCTGCTACTAATTTCCTTAACCAACTCTTCAATAACCACCTTCTCTCGTCTGAAATTTTAATCAAATTAGATGAACAAGAAAGACACTACCAATGGAAATCCAATAAATAAAAGTCATCAATAATTAGTTAATTGACTGGTATCTTTTGTTACCATTTTTATTTGAGTCACTGAGCCATATGATCTATACTGCTTATACTCTACTATACATAGGGTTCCATTATCATCTAGACGTTGTGGAATCTGAGTTCACAAGGGATCTTTCCTGGGAAATACTTTGACTTTTTAAGGCCCTATATATATACCTAGACTATTATTGTAAATCCTACTGTCACTATTAATTAGTAAATAAGAAACGACCTGATCTTGCGAACCACTTAAATTCTGTGTGTTTGTTATTTTTTCACATATTTTATTTGTTTGTTAATATTAACCTTAACAGATCTATAATATTCGTTCACAATGATACAAAAATGACAAGAATTATGCGGAAATGCATAGAATGGGAGTATACCGGCCATTGGCATCCTTTCCTATCAAACCAGCAACTTCCGTTAGTCCTTTGGTCCACATCTCCAAGTTACGAGCACCTTGAATTTTCTTCTCCTCATCTTTTTCAGCTGCAATTCTCTGTTTGTGTTCAGATAACGCTTCTCCAATGGTGGCTTCTTGCTTTCTGACATGGGTCGGCTCAATGTCGTAAAAAACAGGGATGACAATATGGTTGGAGGCCTTTCGCTGCTCAAGGATCATCACGAGTTCATCCAGACACCATGTTGATGATGCGTAGTTCTTAGACAAGACAATTATTGAAGCACGAGAGCTTTTTATAGCTCTTGCAAGCTCGGGTTTTAG
This sequence comes from Lactuca saligna, assembly GCF_052625555.1. Classification (NCBI taxonomy): domain Eukaryota; kingdom Viridiplantae; phylum Streptophyta; class Magnoliopsida; order Asterales; family Asteraceae; genus Lactuca; species Lactuca saligna. The sequence continues at coordinate 64,254,444 of NC_136425.1, forward strand.
TTCTTCCCCAATTTCAGCCTCTTCCTCATCCCGAAAGGTAGAGATGTTTTCATTCACTAAAGCTTCGTAGAGGTAATCTGTAAACCCCAGACGAGTGTCCTTCCCTCTAAAACTCAAGAAAACGTGATACCTTCTTGATGATGCTGCTGCTGCTTCTTCTTCTTGTAGTTCAGTCAGGATGGCCATGGAAGTTGAGATTACGGGAGTGTATATGAGCTGGGAGTATAAGTTTCTTTGCTTCTGGTTTTTGTTGTCTTAGATCTTATAGCTCAAGAGAGATCATGGATTTATCCTGTTTGGTAGCAGAGTCAACGTTTGGCAAGTCAATGTGTATTGTCTTATCTATCTGACTTGGTCTCCACTAGAATAAATTCTAATTGGCTTTTAGAAAATGCAAAGAAGATTCCTTGAGCTATCATGTGTATGTTGTAGGAAATAGAGAAAATCACCATCAACTTTCAAATTGTTGGTTTAGTTCTTATTTTAAAATTTAACTCGGTCATCTCATATAATATTATTAAAAATTGCATGGTTCGTCCTTATTAAATTATTATATGGTTCTTTCCTGTTTTTTTTTTTTTTTTTCAATTTATTTGTAAGATTTCTTATTATTTTTAATTATTAAAACTATTTTAAATAAGTTGTGGCCGCTAACCGCCCTCTTTGAAAGAATATGTGTTTCGCTATTTACAATTTTCCTTCTCTCATCTATACCACCACCTCCACATCTTCGCCACTCCCCTAAATTCATGATGAAAATCATTGAACGGAGGAAACCACCTCGAACTTGATACAAATTGCTTTGAATTCGCAAATTTGAGACAATCCAGTAGGGTAGGAGGTGATAGTGGGGAGTTTGTTTTTTTTGTCGGATACCACCTAAGCTCCACCACTTCTATCGGATCTGCAAAGACGCATTAGGCTGGGTGGTATGGAGGCATCAACCCCAAGTGTGATGCTGATGTGGCATGGTAGGCTACGCGGGAACACCACCCAAAGATGAGTGGGTGTCTTGTGGCGTAGTACCAGCTACGGAAGAAGACGAAGGCTCCTATTGGTGGAAGATTTGTTTGTGTCTTTCTCTCTCTTCCGTTTCTCTCTCTATCTCTCTTCTTCACTAGTAGGTTACTAGTGAACACCACCCCACATGCATAGTAGGTTGGTTGTGAAAGAAGATGATGATGATGTGGAATTAAACTCACGCGTAGTGACACCGGATAGTCTTATCGTAGTCCCCCCTACCCCCTCTCTCTATTTTCAAACGAGATCAAAAGCTTGTTTGTGAATGACATCCTTGCCCCCACCCCCCTCCCATTCCATATCATGAACATAAACCGGTTACAAAATTTTCGAATATCTTTAAAAGATCAAAACCGACCTTGAACCCAATGTTTTAAAAACTGGTTTGAACCGGCCGGTCGAACCGGTTGGACCGGAAACTGGGGAAAAGAGCGGTTCAACTATCACCCACCGGTTTTATTTCGATTTCTGAACTGGATTGAACCGGCCAGTTTTTAGAAAAACCCGGTTGAACCGGTTAAACCGAATAAAAACAAATGGAAAAGAACCATTTTCATAATAAACTTTTGTGATTTTTTTCAAATTTATTTAGTTTTCTCTAAATAAAAACATATGGTAAATGTTATAATGTTTTTGACGTGTTTTTATTTATCTAAAAATATATTTTGTTTCGGTATTATATTTATTTTCTTTTTGATCTATATAGATTGATGTAAAACACTAAAACTTATGGTTATGTGTTATTTTAATGTATTTGGATTGATCTACAACTTATTTTTATGTATATTTTTAATGTTTGAACTAGTAAACATCAAATTCATGATATATATATATATATATATATATATATATATATGTGTGTGTGTGTGTGTGTGTGTCTGTGTGTGTGTAGGAAAATTGGAAAAAAAAACGATGAAAATTATAGAAACTGATTGACCCGGCGGTCGAACCGATTGAACCGGAAACCGGTCACGATACTGGTTTAACTAAAAACCCGGTTTTTAGAACATTGCTTGAACCTTGTTTCTTTATGATTCTTTAAAATAAGGAAACTTAATATCTATTAAAATCTATAAAAACCCACAATCTAATCAACATTTCAGCAATTTAACCCAAGTTTAAGCTTAAGAAACTGAAAAGTGTAAGCCTAAAATCGTAAGTTTATCCCGGCCGCCGGAAAAGTATTTCTTGAAACTCACCGGAATAACGCCACCCATTAAGATCGTTGTTATCGTGTGCCTTTTTCTGGTCGCCGGATTGTTCAATGCATTCGAGTGCATTCGTACCGTACGATCTCTCTCCTCTTTGCCGGTCGCCGGAGCCTTCTCTTTGCTAGTCGTTGGAGTCTAGATTGTTGATCGTTGAGACGTGACCTCCAGAAAAGTCCCAATATTTTACCCTAATTTACAAAAAAAATCCCAATCTAAAATTTGTTTACGAAAAAATCTCAATTACCGGTAAAAATGACGACTTGGCCATATTTTCCCGATTTACCGTATTCATTATTTTACCACAATTTACGAATAAGTCCCAAATTATGGTAAACTAATGGGATTTTAATGAAAATTATGGTAAATAATGAAACTTTAATGAAACTGGGTAAATATTGGAACCGGTAAATCGGAAAAAAAAAAAAAAAAAAAGGTCAAATCGTCATGTTTTCCGGTTATCGGGACTTTTTCATAAACTAGGGTGATCTATTAGAACTTATTCGAAGATTTTCATATATATATATATATATATATATATATATATATATATATATATATATATATATATATATATATATATATATATATAGGGTTAAGTTCAAATGAGAACACTATTTAATGTGAGAACGTGAGAACACTACTTTATGTTACTATTCTACTATGAATTTAATATGTATAGTCTTGTAGTAATTATAATATGAATATATTCAATTTTATATTGCTATTCTACTATAAAATTAATATATATGAGTAGTAATTTAATAAATTCTAATGTGAATTTTAAATATATGATTGTTCATATATTCGGTGATGAATAATGTCATAAAGTTGTACATACAAAATTTTAATGTGAATATTAATATGTGATTGTTCGTATATTTGTTGATGAATAATGTCATATCGTTGTATATACAAAATTCATAGTAGAATAGTAAGATAAAGTAGTGTTCTCACATTAAATACTGTTCTCATTTGAACTTAACCCTGTATATATATATATATATATATATATATATATATATATTTGTTAATTTATTATTCATTCTAAATGGAATTATTAATTTATTTGAATGTTTATATTATCTTTTTAGACTAAAAAACTTCATTTGTTTACTGCTATTTTATATTGATATTTGCTGATTGTTAGTAATGTTGGTTGTGTCGTATACTCGTATATCAACATGAAAAAACAATCAACTATTGATGGGTTTTTTAAAAGAAAACACACAAGTTCTACTCAAGATTCCGAAAAGCCACTGAAGATGGTTTTGGATGAATATACCCCCATGCCCAATGTTGCTAATACTGATAACCGTTTCAAAAAACATCATCTTGAAATTAATGGAATCGATCTTAATACACTAGAACGAGATCCTGGTTTTGCGTACGCAAATTTATGATTATCCGGTTAATGAAGGAGATACGATTAGGCGAGCATATATTAATCATGGTCCCTTTCAACAAACACTTTCTCGTATATCCAAAATCGGGACCAGAAACTCATAAACGTAGTTTTCAAGCTTCTTGGTTTAAGTTATATCACTGGCTTGAATATTCAGAGAGCTTAGATGTTGCGTTTTGTTTTCCGTCTCAAAAGGGAACAGAGAGATCATTTTCAGCAATGAACCTCATTAAAACAAGGTTATGAAATAAAATGGAAGATGAGTTTTTGAATGACTCATTGGTTTTGCACTTCGAAAGGGAACTTGCTGAAAATATTAGTTTAGAGACAGTTGTAGAAGACTTTAAAAAAGCAAAAGATCGTCGTGTTCCACTTTGATAAACGATGTAATAGTCTTTATTAGTTTTCTTGTTTACAATTCTGATATATCATAATTTTGAACCAAATAAAACTTGCTTATATAGTTTAATTGTGAAGTTTTGATTTTGCCGCCCCTCCCCCCCCCCCCCCCTCCCCCGTTGTAGTGCTTGTGTTCCGCCCTGGATCTATATGACAAAAAAAACTATAGAATTATTTGCTAATGACATAAGATCATACAGGGTCACGCCTTATAGCAAGTTGTCACTTATTGAGTATTTATTAGAATTTGATTACTAATAGATATCATCAACACTTGTATTTAATAGGAGAATTATTGTTTTATGAAAATAATAAAACTAGAGAGTATAACTAGTTATATAATCTTATAGTATGATTAAAAGATTGTGTACATTATTTTGAAACTATATAAGTCCACTATTTAAATAAAAGAATGGAGTGTTTAACAGTCCACTCTATCCTCTCTCTAGAACCGGCCATGCTTGGTGGAAGCATGGCTTGGTTGCTTCTTTGACCATGTCTTACACATTTGATGTTACTAGGAAGTCTTGATTTCATTTTTTGAAAGTATTGTAACATCCATAAAAATCACAACAAATTTAAATTTTTAAAACAACCCCAAATCATAAAATGTTTACTAAATCATTCTTTTCAAAGTGTTGTTCCGATTCAGAGTATCCCATGGATCCAAAAGTACATAAAATAGAGGATATGTACGGTCACGTATTCGCCTTCCCGTAATCATCAGAATTACCTGAACCAATGACTAAAAACCGTAAGTCAAAGCTTAGTGAGCTCCCCCAAAGTACCAACACATAAACAGATAACATATACAATAGCATGGCGGGTCCAATCAACCATCGGGTTGGAATACCCCAGACCCAATCAACCTCCGGGTCTAGTCATCCTCAGGATGGAATACCCCAGGTTGGAATGTCAATATACAGTTAATGGTTCCACTCAGTCTTCGGATTAGAATACCCTCAAGCCCTCAGTATGATTATGTCATGCCAACCAGCCCTCAACTCGTATATGGAATGCTCCCAAGCCCTCAGTATGAGTCTAGCATGCCAATCGCCCTCAACTCATATCTAGAATGCTACCGGGTTTGTTGGCTATAGCACAAAGTAGTACAACCTCAACCCATAACAATATATTGATATATAACAGACAGATAATCATGCATGCATAATACAAAGTAGTCCTACAGATATATACCAGACTAAGAATATTGGCAACTAGCATATAATCATGTGGATCTATTGAATACTCAGCATATCAATGTATAGCAGGATACCACTCCAATGGGCCGGCTATGACAACCGTCAATTTCCGGACAAGTCAAAGTCAACTGAAGTCAACAAGTCAAACCGTTCGACTTAATTTGCCCGTGGGTACTAGAGTTTACGTTATGTAATTTCTAAACAACTCGATATATATATATATATATATATATATATATATATATATATATATATCATTAGAAAGGTATCGACGATGCGGTTATTATAAGACTAGTGTTGAGTACTTTCGACATTAGTTTAGTACAAATATCGTTAAATCTATTTAAAATAGTATTATGAATGGGTGTTTAGTCGTTTATATAACTATAAGGTCATTAAGTAATTATGGAGGGTAGTTTTTGTAAATTCAATTACTATAAATAAGAGGTTGGGCTCTCATATTTCTTGCACCATTCTCTTGATTCAAGAGTCTTTCTTTTCTTATCCCCCGAGCATTTTGGTCCCTCGTGATTCGACTTCTCTTTCTGTAGTTTTAGTATGGGAAGGTGAGCGCTGAAGTGTTGCACGAATCTTTCTTAGAAAGATTCAGCGACAAAGTTCTGCCCCTGCAGAGCCCGACTCCTAGCTAAAACCCACTTGTAAGTAAGTTATGTTTACCCTATTTTAATAGAGCTTATATTTAATATCAGTATTGTTATTATGAACTTATAATAAATATTTGAGCTATTATTATATAAGTGTCGTTATAATATCTTTTTAACTACTCGCGGTACGGGGAATCTGGTTTAAAGGGCCGCATAGGGTTGTTGAATTTCAAAAGTGCCATACGCGAAAATGGTCCTGCCCTCCGGTGTTTTTTGTCTGCCCCCTGTCTGTACATAGTGGTTGGAAAGTATTATTTAAACGCTTATATAATAATAATAAGACTAATAGTTAGTCACGGTAAATATTAGACTAAAATCTAGTGGTAATAATACTAGGTTTCGTCAAAGGAAATTATTTTAAAGTAAACGAAGCGTTGTCCGAGTACCGAGTCACCACCTGATCAAGTGAGTGCATGGTCCCTTTCATCTTACACATAGATATGAAGTATTTTATGTAAACTACGTGCTATGTGTGCATATTATCTGTATAATTGCTATCTATGCTGGATGAACAATTTTATACAAGTTTTATATTATTTAAACTGTATATGTATTTATATCTACATAATATGTTGGGTAAAACATGGGTAGATGAAATATGAGTTGGATGATGAGTTGAGAGGTGATATAGACCATGAGGTAAGGATGAGAGGTGGACGATGTGAGAAGCCTTATTCCCAAATGTTGGCCTCGTCATCTAGCAGAGTATGTATGACAACCACTAACTATTCTAGACAGTCCAGTGGAGCACTAGCAGACTCGCAACATGTAGGTGTTGTGAACGATGTGTTCACCTAGTGTACTCTAAACCTTGGCGATCATGCATACTTGGTACCTAAACCCTGGTGACTATGCAGACTTAGTGCCTAAACCTTGGCGATCATGCAGACTTGATGCCTAAACCCTGGTGGTTATGCAGACTTAGTGCCTAAACCTTGGCGATCATGCAGAATTGATGCCTAGACCCCAATGACTATGTAGACTTAGTGCCTAATCCCTGGCGACTATGCAGACTTAGTGCCTATTGTGTAAACCGTGTCAATGATGGACTTCGTGCCGATTCCTTAGGATGATCCTTAGGAATAAATGAACGAGGAATAGTTGATTCTTAGGGTAGATCCTTAAGAGTAAAGAAGATAATGGGGATGGATAATTGGGTTGATTATTTGATGTTTAAACATAATAATTATATTATTGTGGGTTGAAAACCCTATGTACTCACCAGGTTTCCCAACCTAACCCACTCAGTTTATTTATATCACAGGTGTTGATATGAAGTCACATTACACTGAGAGATTAAGGAGATATAAATCACTAGTGATAATAAATGTAAGTTCTTTTTATGCTTATGTTTCTGTATTGATGATCACATCCCAAATGTTTTAAAATGAATAAAAATACGTTTCTTCGGAAATGCTTTGATAACGTATTTATCATGTTTTACTGGGAACAAATTCCACAACATTTTTATTAAAAGATGTACTCTGATTTTTATAAAGCATAAACAAAATTGGTCTTTTCTGGCCGTGAAAATGGGGATGTCATAGTTGGTATCAGAGCGTTGGTTTAAGCAAACTAGGAATAAGGATTTATTTCTAGACTTAAACTTAGAATGCTAAGCGATGATCTTGAGGAGTGTGTCTAATATATTTTAGGAAGTACACCTGAATAGACACAAGCACTAGCTTAATTAGGGAAGATGCCTAAGATGCTTTTATGTTCTAAATGATTCGTAGTGCTTTATGCTATTGTTTGATCTGATCTATGGTTTGTTGCCGACCGGATCTGAAAATTTTATGTGTTCATATTTCTAAACGTTTAATTACGGTGTTAGAACTGGCATGTAACTTTTCAAAGTAATAAGGAGGAATACGCGTCTAAATCTTCCTCTATCTATATTCTCGTCTCGATACACCAAACGCCTGCTTTGGTGTGCAGAACATCATGGTGAAGACTCGTAGTGAATTGAGTAAATGGAGAAAATGAAAAGGCTCATACCCCTCTGAATGTTGATAGCCTTGAAAAATGTATACTAGACTTATCTTTCTTGACGGTAGACCCATACCCCTCTGAGTGACATGGAAATGATCCTCTCATCATTCAGGGATCGATCGGAACACCAAGATACATTGGGTGTACGCCGATATGGGAAGCTCTGTAGACATCATTTACGAGCATTTTTTCATCTACTGTTGGACGAATGGAAAGAATGTCTCAAACCAACAACAGGTAGATGAACATGTTTCACATGATACAACCTATGGCCCTTAGGGACAATCCACCTACCCCTCACGCTTACCAACCATAATGGGAAGAGGAGAAATATAACCCTCATCTATTTCGCGATGATTTGACACCCGGTATAATGAAATATCATACTCGGAAAGAAAATGTTGTTTAGATTTGGGGCAGTGCCATCCACCATAGATGGTATCCTCAAGTTCTATACGACAGAAGGACGAGGGAAGATCCTAGCCACACCACCAAAAACATTATGATACCACCGAATCATGCAACATACAAACCTCAGAGGACCTAATAGACATAAATCGGAACTATGAAATGAGAAATAAGTCATAAACACAAAATATCACGACCAACCTATAGGAATAAGAACCAACCTACCACTAGCGTCAAGGGAAGCGCTGCTTGGCCTCCTCAAAAAATACAAACACATATTCGAATGGAAACCTACGAACATGGTGGGCTCGATAGGAAGGTATTAGAGGATAGTTTAAACATTAAGGAAGGAATCAAAGAAGTCAAATAAAAAAAGTGAAGCTAAAGGGGATACAGGAACAAGGAGATCAACGCGAAAATAACTAAACTCGTTGAAGCAGGTATACTCAAAAAATGATCTTTGCAGCATGGATTGTAAATCCTATCATGGAAATGAAACATGAGGGTATGTCGTGTGTGTGCATCGATTATTCAGATCTAAACAACGTGTGCCCTAAAGACATTACCCCCTCCCAGAGATAGACCAAAAGGTAGAGTCACTCCATGGTTCAAATGGAAATGCTTCCTAGATGCCAATATAGGTTACCATTAGATATTTATGAATTAGGAACATGAGGAGAAGACCACATTCTACAAAGATCACGATATGTTTTACTACAAGAAAATTTTGTTTCGACTGAAGAATACAACGACATCCTACCAACGCATAACATATTCCATCTTTTCCAAGAAAATCATGTGTAACGTGGAGGTATATGTAGATGACATGGTAATCAAGCGACCCAAAAAACTAGAACTACTTAAAGAAGTTGAAGAAACGTTGAAAACCTTAGAGGGGGTCCAACTGAAAATAAATCCAGGAAAATGCACGTTTGGATCCGAAGATGGAAAATTCTTGAGATATTATGTTACGAGCGAAGGCTTTCTACTGAGCCTAACCAAGTTAAAAGAGCTGCTAGCAACAAGGTCCTCACATATTCTATGGGACATTTAGGCGTTAAACGAGAATTTGACAACACTAAGCCGTTTCATATCCAAGTTAGTTGAGAAGGACATACTGCTCTACCAAACACTTAAGGGATGTGTAGAGAAGAACAAATTCCAATGGACATACTCTATATTCATCTATTGGCTTGTTGGCATTTAATATAATGCTATTATAATCTAAACATACATACATAGTCATTTACATTATTATAAACATATAATCATAATCTATCTCCATCTAACATCTTATGGGTATTCAACATAATACCAATTACATCTAATCACACTTTGGACATAATACCAATTACATCTAATCACCTTTCATACCTTTGGAAGGGTCTTGAATCATAAAAATGGGTTCTAAATGGTTGGTTTTGCTCCATGCATTCTTTAGAGTGTCTTAATGTATTAAGATGTTGAGTTAAGCACTTAATGGACATGCAGATTCATAACGTTGGAAACTTTATGACTCTTGAGGATGATTTAGCCTTGGATCTAGAAATGGGACGTAAGAGCTTAAACCATTAAGCTCTTAATGGAGGATTGAGAGTTTTGGGTGTACGCCCTGCGTACCTGGAGTATGCAGTGTCTACGAGGTCAAACGTCCTGACTGCGGTCAAGGTTAGGGTACACCCCGCATATGTATTTTTTGTCAACCCGGTTGAGTTGACTTAGTTGGGTTGACTCGGTTGACTTAAGGATTTTGATCAGTTGACTTTGACTTTGAACAACGGGTATTTTGGGTAATCTGAATGGTATTTGAGAAATTTGTCTTTTGGATGAATAGGTGTCGGTTAGAGCTGAGATTCGGAGTTGGGACCTCATAAACTATTGTTCAGACTGTGAGGTGAGTTTTGCTCACTGTACTTATGGGTTGAAGGAATGAAGTTTGTACCATTAGATTGATATCCTACTATACATTGATATGTTGAGTATGGAATAGATCTGCATGATTATATGTTATTTGCCGATATGCTTAGTCCGGTAGATCTGTAGGACTACATGTGATTCTGTGTGCACGATTATCTGTATGTTGCTTATGTTTGTTATCTATTATATGTCGACATGTTATGGTGGGTTGAGGTTGTACTGCTTTGTGTTGTAGCCAACAAACCTGAGAGCATTCTAGATATGAGTTGAGTGTCGGTTGGCATGCCAGACTCATACTGAGAGCTCGGGAGCATTCTAGATACGAGATGAGGGTCGGTTGGCATGATAGACTCGTAGTGACAACTTAAGGGTATTCCAATCTAATGACTAAGTGGACCCATTGTATATTGGCATTCCAACCTGGGGTATTCCATCCTAAGGATGACTGGACCTAGAGGTTGATTGGGCCTGGGGTATTCAAACATGATGGTTTATTGGACCCGACATGTTGTTGTATATGCTATATGTTTATGTGTTGGTACTTTGGGGGAACTCTCTAAGCTTTGGCTTATGGTTTTTAGTTATTTTTTCAAGTACTTCTAATGATCGAGAGAAGGCGAACGCGTGACCATACACATCCTTTGTTTTATGTACTTTTGGATCTATTGGATACTCTGATATGGAACAACACTTTGAAAACGATGATTTTCTAAACATTATATGATTTGGGGTTGTTTTAGAAAGTTTAAATTTGTTGTGATTTTTATGGATATTACATAAGCCTCTTGTATAGTTCATACCACACCTGACAATGACCTTTATAACTGTCTGGTAAAATAACCACATTCAACTATGTCAAAGTATAGTGCTTCCTACACTTAAGTCCAAATATGCATCTCCGATATTAAGGATACAAAGATATTACCTTATATTAAGTATCACTCATAATAGTAATCTTATCACATCATATATTAAGAATCAAAAATAGGAATTTATAGAGTTAGTTAATGGATTTTACCTGAAGTAGAGCCATACATCTTGACTCGCCCATCTCTTAGATCTCTCAGGTAAACAGGGCAGCTTCGTCTCCAATGCCCCTTCTCTTGGCAATAAAAGCAAAAGGACTCCCTTGGCACATTACATGGGACAATCTCATGTTCGGTCCTTTCTATACTATCAATGTTGCTAGTGTCCAATGAAGTATGGGAGTTTGATCGACCAATCAAGTTTGCTTGACCATTGAGCCAAATCATCGTTGATTCAGCAGCAATAAGCAAATAGCTCAAATCAATGAGGGTCACGTTGTGAACCATCGTATAGTACTCTCTTACAAACTCACTATACGAATCAGGAAGTGACTGAAGAACCCAATCAACAGCCAACATCTCTGAGATATCGACACCCAACATCCTTAACCTATCAATGTGTGACTTCATCTCTAAGACGTGTGCATACACAGGTTTCCCATCTTCGTGTTTACTTGCCAAAAGGGCTTGAGTGAGCTTGAACTTTTCAAGCCTTTGAACTTGCGGATCAAGGAGAATAATTGGAGGAGGTGGAGGAAGTGAAGCATGACTCTTATTTCCTTGATCATATCTCGGAACGTCATCTTCATTTGGAAAACTTGTTCCTAAGGATTTGGGAAGACCATTGTAAGATTAAGACATCTACAAAACGGGAGAAAATTCAAGTCAGTTGATAAGAATCCTTGATGTAACACCCAAAATGAAACATCAAGGCTAGGATCCAACACAATAATCTACAACCTATAAGAGGGATACCATAATCTAGTTGCAGAATATTTGAAGGTAGGTAAATGACGATTTACCAATTTCCACCATGAAAAACGAAAATGAAGTTTAAGTTTTAAATGAATTGAAACTCCTAGATCTTTTGAGATTCATTGAACTTTTCAATGACATGTTCAATCTTGATTATGCCCTTCAAGTTTGCAACTGGGATGTCGAGGATCACAAACAAGGTGTGAATAACCATACGAATCTACGTGGTGCACTCAATGCTACTATCACCTAATCAATGTGTTAGTTAGCCACACACGCTCCATTGATCTATGACAAACATCGAGCCACCCTTCGCCACCAATGCCAAACCCAAATTAGTGTGTCGGTTAACCACACACGCTCCACTAACATCTCGGCAAGGGTACAAAGTGTAATTCCATGGATTAGCATACAATTTCACATTTTACCTAAAGTAACTATGATTTGGGAATTTGAAAAAGCATTTAGTTACTTTGTACTTTATTATACTTATAATGGAAGGTTTCGTCCTATCCTACCCATTCGGATAACAATCCTCCACTAGTCAAGAGTGCGGTGGGTAAGAGTGGATACACATTCAATCGTCATTTTATAGGCAATTTCCTTAAACACCCCTTATTGACCAACTTCGTAAATGAGACCTACTAACGGTAAGACTGACTTGTACTCATACATATATATAATATTAGACTTTTAATGTTATATATAGTATATGGTGTATTTTACACTTTTAAAATACTAGGTGGTTTAATTAAGTAAATTATACTTTTAATTTAATTTAATGTAAACCAAAACATTATAGGTTTATTAAATCTCTTTTAATTATACACTTTAATTAATTAATAAAACCATAAGGGTGTGATTTGAACTTTTCAAATTACTAGGGTTTTAGAATTTTAAATTTTAAATTAAGACTTTTAATTAATTTTTAAAATCCAAAACTTGATGGCAAGTTTTGAAACTTTTCAAAACATTAGGGTTTAATTATTTAAATTTCAAAACCAAAACTTTAAGTTCAAATTTAAATTATAAAACCTAAGGGGGGAAATTAAAACTTTTTCAACTTTATTAAGAACATTCTAGATAAAAAAAAATTCAAATAAGGCAATTAACAATTATTTGGTGGTTATCTAATTTTGACCTAGTCCAATTTTTCTTGCGAGATAATTCACCAAATAATTCAAATAATTAAATTTAATCATATAAGAAAGTAATTATTCAATTAATATGACGATATCTTTTATTTTGGCAAGGATAATCACTCAATATCATAAAATTTCAATTTTATCAATCAAAAACGTTTTGGTAATTATCCCACAACAAAAAAGGCAAGAAAATTGTGAAATATAGCTGTCAGACCCACCGACTCGTCGAGTCAGCACTAGACTCGTCGAGTACCCAGTGGACTCGGCGAGTTCAATCATGGACTCGGCGAGTCCAGCTCCAAAAAGGTCAAAATTTCCGATTTTTCAGTCAAATAAGCATCAAATTCACTAACAAACAGCCCTAGGCTCTGATACCACTGATGGGTTTCGAGCAATAGATCATTCATATAGTGTACATGCAAACCCTAATAGCTTTGGATCTAGTTTGTCTAATGAACATGAAATTGATTATCCAAAGCCATAAACCCTAGATCTAGCATACAATTAATCATATTAACATAAAATAGGGTTTAGATCTAACCTTTGATTGTTATATAGCAATAACAATCAATCCTTGGCTTCAGAAAGCTTAGTGCCTCAAGTGTTGCACCTCTAATAGAGTCATAAACACCACTAAGCAACTTGGATGAAGAGAGAAGAGAAGGGAGGCACCAAAAACGGCTGGAAACCCTAAAGGAAGTGTTAGCCACGTTTTTGGTGCCTAAGAGCTCCTTATATACTTAGGCTATTAGGGTTATCAACCTATGAAACCCTAATTTGACTACTTAAGCCCTAAGCAGCCCATGAACTCCTTCTTTAGAAACCTTGGACGATTTCTAATGGGTTTCCTCATAGAATTCGTCCACTCCTCCTTCTTTGGAGTCCATAATCCCATCTATGTAATTATCTTATAATTACACAATAAGTCCCTTAAGTTTAATTAATCTCTTTTAGCCACAAAATTAATTTTTAATTAATTCTTGACTAATATTAATTAAACAATATGATTTCTCCTTTAATATATTATTCTTATAATATATTAATAAATCATAATTAAACCTTTCTCTCCTTAATTCATCCTACATATTGCTATGGTGAAGGCAACCCAAAAGAACCTTGCTCATAATTGGGTCAAGTACATAACAAAATAGTTATGGACCTAGACACTAATCCAACATGTTACTTCCCACACAGAACAACCCATTGACGCTAGAACAATTTCCCCTGCAGATCGATTAACACCACCCTTTTAGAACATGATTAACAACAAATGATTTGGGTTGTGTTAGGAAGCATACTGGTTACAAAAATTAAGAAAATATATAACATTACAGTCATCAATAATGTGCATATTTATGTTTGATCAATGACATTGAGAAATACGTACTGATATGATTAGTATTTAATCTGAACTTCAAAGTAACCATTTCATAGATCTGTCTATTCACTCCTATTGCCCTCCACTGTAAATAGACACTCTTAAAAAATTGATTATAAGAACTCATTTTCAATAATAGAAATATATATATGTGCATATTTTCTAAGACAATTTGCATAAAAATATGCTAAAAATGAGCAACAATAGCAATAGAAATAATTTTTTTTTGTGACTTTGGAACAACAATCTAGAATGTTCGTACATTCCGTATTGTATTCTAGAATACACTTAATGAGTTTGGGATGTACGATATCATAGTCCGAAATACTTGTACATCACATCATGCTAACCACAACCAACTCTGGAATATTTGGAATGCAACATTCTTATGATGTTGATTAATTTTCAAATTATGCAAAACAGAAATTATTTTTGTTAATAATCTTATATAGCTTAGTTTTGTTAATATCCTTGATAAAAATTGTTTGATATCAAAATACGTTTTGTTTCAACCATTTTGCCTAATTGACTCTTCAAGCGGTACAAATAGGAAGTAAAAAAATTGTAATCATTAGGTTAAGGGTTTGAAAAAATGTTTTAGTTTCTTTTTGTAATTTTTTGTGATTAAGGAATAAAATCGAATAGGATTTTATATTTTAAGTACATTTTTAACGAAATACATGCATACGTAAAGTAAGAATTCAGTTTCTACAGTCATATCTCATATCTCATATCTCAATGGTCATTTCATAAAATCTAAAATTATAGTGCCTAATTAGTTTTGGCAAAGAAAAAAAAAAAAAAAAAAAAAAAAAAAAAAAAAAAAGATAAGGAGAAAAAAAATGAAAGGAAAATTGTAGATTTGGCAAAAAGCGAAAGTCTATAAATCCCAGCAAAAGGACCTGGGGTTTTGTTTCAAGTCCATCGTGTAACTATCTTCCCCCGCCAATGGAGAAACTCAAATCAGCAATTTCACAAACCCTAATCCTTTCGATTTCACAAAGCAATTCTCGTACCCTCCCTAATACTTGCTCTTCTCTCCATGATTTCTTAAACCAGTTGCCCCAATTTCACCAAGTAATCCAAAACATCTACTCTCTCACTTCGATTTTACTTTCGTCCCAACAGATCCGCTTATGATCATGTAATTAAACCTTTTTTGTTTTATTAATCGTATTTGATTCCATTCACCAGATGGTTGAAGATTTAGCGTACAAGGACACATCACTGTTTCTCAAGAACAAGGAATCCGCTTTGGAATTCAAGCTCAAAGGAAACAACTGCTTCTCCAAGGGAGATAACTCAAATGCCTTGAAATTCTACACACAGGTTAAGAGTTATAACTTTCTATCAATACAATGGTTTTACTGTCTCAGTAATAATGCTAAAGTTCGTTTAACTGATCTGCACAAGTAGATGTTTAACTGATCTGCACAAGCCATCTACATGATTGAATCTGTTCACATTCGATGGTGGATTATGAAATAATCAAAAATAACGTTCTTATGCTTGTGTATTGAATCTAATTTGAATAACGATGTATTACTAATGAACAGGCTCTAAGATTTGCTCCAAGAGATGTGAATGACATGGGCAAAAATCTGGTGGCAACACTATACGTTAATCGTGCAGCTGTATTACAGGTTCTTTTGAATCCCATTTCAATCATCTATACTACACATAAGTTACTGATTCATACCTGCAAATCAATAAAAAATAGTCAGAATGTTAACCATGGCTTGATCAAATGACTAATTGTTTTACATTTTAACTACTATATAGAAAATGGGTCTTGTGATGGAGTCTTTACAAGATTGCAATCTGGCTCTTGCAATTTGTAGAAGTTACTCAAAGGTGAATTCATCTTCTCAATCTTCTTTCTGAGCTATTTATGCTTAGTCTTTTCTATCTTACTACAGTTGTTCAATTTCATCATATGTGCACTGTAGGCATGGTATAGAAGAGGTAAAGCAAACACTTCAATGGGAAATTATGACAATGCAGTTCGTGACTTGAAAGTTTCACTATGCATGGAACAATCTATAAGTGGAAAGAAACAAATAGAAGACGAGATTCATCTAATTTTAGATCAACATAATATGAAAGATTTCCCACCAAATGTAGCTAAAGTCAAAGACTCTAACATCAATGGTATAATTTTCACATACACTGACACAAAGTTAAAACTTCATATTAGTATGATTTACTCATGATTGTTACCATTTTGATCAGATCAATCACAACAAATACAATTACAGTGTGTTACTACAGAAACAAAAGGAAGAGGCATGGTGTGTTTGACCGAAATACCCCCATCCACTTTGCTCCATACAGAAGAACCCTATGCTGCGGTAAAAATGGTTATTAACTTATTATTGTCATCTATTTTTTTTTTTATATTGTTTAGTGATTTATTTACAGATAATATCAAAGGAATTTCGGGAAACTCATTGTCATTTCTGTTTCAATGAGTTACCTGAAAATATTGTTCCATGTCGATCATGTTCAATGGCTCTATATTGCTCTCAAGTTTGTCAAGAAAACGCCAGCTGGCATGATCCACAATGTGATATGAATAAGGATTATGATATTGATTTTGATCTTGAGAAGTATGTTGAAAGTGTCACTAAATCAAATATGAATATCAACAACCAAAATGATGAACATAAGCATGAATGTGGAGCAAATTGGTCTGCAGCATTACCATCTGAAACAGTTTTGGCTGGTAGAGTAATAGTAAAATACATAAAACAGCAAGGGCATTTTGGTAATTCACGCATTGTGAATTTGGATCTTTGTCATAATTATGCACGACTCGATCCAGAAACTAAACTTGAGTTCCACATATCTTCCATCATTCTGTTGAAATGTCTTCACCATTTTTATGGCTCTGAGTTTCAATTAAAAGGGGAGACGATTTCACAATGTGTGTTACTATTTTCACAAATACAAATGAATTCCATGGCAATTGTTCGCATTAAATCTTCTGATTCTTCTGAAAATCATACAACTAGCACTATAGAACAGGTTTTCATTCGTCGATTATTCTCTTTATTTTTAAGTTTTTCACAAAAAGAAAACTCAAAATATATTGTGTTAAATTTAATAGGTGAGAGTTGGTCAAGCTATTTATTTAAGTGGAAGCATGTTCAACCATTCTTGTCAACCAAACATCCACACATATTTTCTTTCTAGAACCCTAAATATACGCGCGATTAAGTTTATCCCCTCTGGTCAACCACTCGAGCTTTCCTATGGCCCACAGGTAAATCTGACACAGTCCAATACACACCAAACACAGTCTGATTGAGATTAAATGACCATTTTACCTTTAACTCAGGTTGGACAATGGAGTTGTAACGAGCGACAATCGAGTTTAAGAAATCAATACATGTTTATATGTTCATGTGCCAGCTGTACACAGACAAACCTATCCGACCTTGTTATCGAGGCTTTTCGATGTTCGAACCCAAGTTGTTCGGGTGTAGTTTTGGATTGTGATGAGGTGGGCTATGAAAACCGAAAAGTGACCCCGTTTGGAAGTGCTGAGTATAACAAGGTGAAGAAAGTGGCAAGGCTTTTGTGTGATTTGAATAAAAATTACTGGGTTGAACCGGGTTTTTGTTTAAAGTGTGGGGGTATGCGTGGCTGTGGAAGCTTACATGGAACGTTAAGGAAGGGAGAGATTTGTAAGAGGTTGATAGAGTCTGGTGATGAGGTTGCAAGTGGTTTGACTTGTTTAGATATGTTGAAAAAAATATTCCATAAGTACAACAAGAGAGCTGCTGAGGTGGAGGATCACATGGCGAAAGTGTTTTGTGGAATTGCAGAGTTGCAAAGGGCATGTCACCATTGTAAAGCGTCGATTAAGGTGTTGGAGAAGCTTTATGGGGAAGAGCATATTGTGATTGGAAATGAGTTGGTGAAATTAGCGTCTATTCAACTGTCTTTGGGTGAAAAAGCTGAGTTTGAAGAGACTAGAAATCGGATTAAGTTGGTGTTTTCACTGCATTATGGGTCACATGTTGACGTCATGTTTCCACACCTACACTTTCTGAAGTGAAATTATGAAGGAATTCAATTCCTTTTATTTTGTTGATTTTGATCAGGTATAGCGTTTGGTAGGGGTGAATGTGGTGTGGTTATTAGTTAAAACCAAACCACAAACAGGAAATGTGGTTATTAATTTTAGAAACCAAATGGTGCGTTTTTTTTGGTGTTACTGATTTCAAACACTTAACATGTTATGCTTTTAACACCTAACCTGTTAATCTCTTATGCTATAAACACTTGCATATAAATCGAGACATAACATGTATTACATAACTATATACCTTACGATAGATAAATCTTTACACTATAGATAACTTATAATTGTTAACTTAGACGCAACGTAAACAAAAAAGTTCCTCAAGTCATCAATATTTGACACTTATTTACATGCATACGCTAGTGGCAAAATGATATAATAAAGTGTGTTTTCTTTAAATAGTCCCGTAGTTTTCATATTTATCCTTCAATATGCTTATACGCTACATTTATTAATTTTTTTAAAAGTAACATTTTTTTTTTATATTTATCAATTAATTCTTAGTTATACATAACAAACAGAGTGAGCTTTTTATTATGTTACATTTTGTTCATGAACATAAGTCCAACTAAGAGGATACAAATGATTAATGAATACAGTGTGTCTAACCTTGAAGCATATGAAATATTTAAACTCCAAGACGAATATAGCATTGAATATACATTGTGAAGTCTACAAAAAAATGGTCATTTGTTGACCTTTAGTTGAGAAATAAAATTTGAAGAAACAACCAAATCCACCTATATATTTCACAAATTGGAAAACCCAAGCTTGATCCCCCAATTGCCTTTGCTACCCCTGAATTCTGAAACTGATGCTAAAACTAATAAATAATACAGAATATTAGAATCTACATGTGTATAATGTAAAGATATTATTATTATTACCTTACGATTTTCATCATCATCATCATCATCATCATCATCATCCTCTCCTGAAAATGCTGGATGGGCTTGAACCATCTGTGAGAAGTAAATCCGCTTTAGTCTTTCTAGCAAACTTCAAAAGCCGCTTAAACCCTTTGGGTGCATCTTTCTGCACTGGAGCATGCTGTGCATTCCCCCACTCACCACTCTCACTTTCACCTGTCTCCTCAAGAAGCATCTGAAACAAAGAATGACGAACACGTGGACTCGACACGCCACCTGGCACACCCACATTGGCTGAACCACTACCCACCTTCACATTTACATTTACATTTACATCCCTTTCTTCACACACAACAATCTCATCCTCACAATTATTCTCCACCCACGCAGTTGGCGAAATCATCAACTCCTCCTCAACTTCAGCTTCAGCTTCAACTTCCACCATTTCTATCTTATTAACACCACTAACATCACAAGTCTCTACCACCTCCTCACACATGGCTTCCGATTCCAATTCTAATTTGGCATCATCAAATTCACACTCTGGTTCTTCACATTTAGTAGTAGTAGTAGTCTCAACCACCTGAATTTTCTCAGGTTCAATCGGGGCTTCAACTTCAGTGGTGATTGGTTCCTCAATTTGAGCCACAAGTTTAGTTTTAACCACCACCGCACCTCCACCAGGTCCAATCCCAGTCCCTTTACGAAGAAAAGGTTTTGTTTCCACTGGAACTACACTGCTCTTCTTAGTAACTTTCTTGTAAAAACTCGGCTTAGCAGTGGTGGTGGTGGCGGTGGAAGGAGTCACCGGAGTGTCGACTTTGGTTCGGGGTTTCGGTTTTACCACCGGTGTCTGCTTCTTCTCGATGATAGTTTTAGTGGTCATCTTCTTAGCTTCAGGTTGTGTAGTGGTTACCTTTGAAATCTTGGATTGTGGTTTTGACTTTTCAACTTTTGTGATTGGAATTGCACGTACAGCTGGCGTTGCAGATTGAGGTTTTCGAGTTGGTGTAGGAGTAGAAGATGTTGTTGTAGGTTTTGGTGATGGGGCTGAAGGCCATGATTTCCGCGTAGCAGGCAATTGAGACGAGGGCTTATTTGTAATTTTCTTCACAACAGAAGCTTTCGGGGTTTCCTTTTTGGCTTCCTTTTTGGGGATTGGGCTCTTGCTCTTTTGAGGTTGTTTATGTTTAGTGGAAACGATTTCAGCTTTTTTATCATCAAGAAACTGTTGCATTTCTTTAAATTGTGCATCTTTTTCAGCTCTCTTTCCGACTTCCTTCCTAAGCTTTTCATCTCTCTTTTGCTTGTAATGATCATAAAATCCACCTCTTTGCTCCTTTGAAGAACTTTTTTTACCTTTGCTATTATCATTTGTCACACTATGTCTTCTAACTGGTTTGCTTTCCATCATTTTGTTAAACAACTGGTTTAATTCGGCTTCCTTTTGTTCATTCCATGTGGAAAGATCCTTCTCACAACTCCCCTGTTCTTTATCATCAACTGCCACGTCAGCATCCTTTTTGGGTGAGATAGATTTCATGTTTTCTTCTGTTTCTGGATCTTTAGTGATGATTTCAGAAGCTCCATGACTTTCACTCATTCCTGAGCTCCATCTTCTGAGTACAGCTTTTTCTACTATCTTTGGCTTCTGAATTTCAACACCTTGATCTTCTTTCTGTTTACTTTCAAACAGACTTATTTTATCTTGAACACTCATTCTCAATGCATTACTTTTCGCAACTCTTTCTGATTCTTCATCTTCCTCTTGACTACTTTGACCAGTTTCATCTCTTTGACTTGTGGTCTTAGCATAGTTGAGACTTTTGATACTTAAAATAGCTGGTCTGCGGGGCCCACCTCGTCCAATTTGGATTCTTCTCATTGGAGATGCTGACCTTCTAGAAGCTGCAGATCTTGCAGGAGTTCGGCTTCTTTCAATTGGTGGTGGTTGGTTGTCTTCACTTGAAAACGAGGTTTCACTGTCTGTTGACATCTGGCGTTCTATCTGTGCAGCTTTTGCTGGAGAGACACCGTATTTTACAGGTGGAGATAACTGAGAAGTGGGAATACTTGTTTCAGTTATGGAGTCTTTTAATTCACTCAACTCTAGAAGCTTCTGTAATGAGTCCCTGAAACAGGTGATTGAAAATTTGAAATGGTAAATGGAATGGAATCTTGGATTCTATTTCTATTGGAATCTGTAAACCAAATATACATATATACCTTATATCTTCTGCTCCAAAATGATGAGCGAGGTTTTCCATGTTGGAAATATCATTGGTTGAGCATTTAGCACCTGTAGCTTGGTTGAGGGCATTTGATAAGTTCTCTTTCAATTCTGAGAGCCTCAGATCCACTGTTCGTAGTAGTTCATTCCTATGAGAATATAATTGGTTGAGAAAATGGATTAAAAAAAGAAATTTATGATGAGATGAACAAAAAGAGCGTACTTTGATTCGAATGATGATGTCATATCAACTTCAGCCTGTTAAAACATGAATCACAATGGTTGTTTGAAAAAATATATGTTATAGGTGATTAGAAGGTAAACAATTACAAAACACACCTTTGCAAACAAAGAAAGTTGGAATTTTCTGGTCTCTTCTAGTTGAGAAATTTCATTTCCAATGGTAAGAATGTCTTGTGAACCAACAATTTGCAGGAATCTGGTGAATTGAAACAACTTGGGTAAGCAAGAAGTGGACAACCTCTTAATTTATTGAAAAAAGAGAAGAAAAATGGGATGAAGATGAAATATGATATGGACCTTTTCAATGTGGCTGTTGTGAACCAACTATGGTCATTGAAATCTTCGGGTGCTAGAATCTTGAAATTTGAGTTTGAGCTTTTGGATGACAGATCTTTTACTTGAGGTAAATGCAACAATAGTTGTTGCAAGTCTCCAGATGCTACCTTTTCTGCTATATTGCTAGTTGATACACATGCCTCATATCTACAGAACAGAAAAGGGGTTATAACTTATACTGTAAGAGTATATCATGGATTTAATGAATTTTAATAAGTTGGATATTAGCAAAAGCAAACGTTGTGACTCAATATTAAACATCAAACAATCAGAGTTCTAGATCAAGCAATCAGAAATCTGTTGCAAAGAGATAAGAATTGGCAAATAAAGTCTCGGTAAGTAAGTTGAGATGAGGGAAACCTGTTACGGCTTGGAAATATCTGAAGTTCAACATAATCAATTGGTGCATCAGGATCAATTCTTCTATCCATCCTCAACAACCTGAATCAATGATATTCCCAATTCAACTTGCGTTCAGCTTTCAATTTCGGAAATACCTCTTCACACGCTCACTTATGGCAATAAGCAAGAGAGCAAACAAGTCATGTCAACTGTTGATTAGAAACATCTTCACTCCGTAGTTGCATTCAGATCAATACTTACCTGCAAGTATACAAAAAAGACGATGATCTTTAATCCCATTCAGAACACTTACATATAATAAACAGCCGCTACTAAAAGGAAAAATTAACCACAATCTTTCAGAAAGAAGCAGGAATCATAAGCTAAGAAAGTGTCAACGAGCGAAAGAAGTCAAGGTAATAATGCAAGACCTAAGTCGACTATTGAAGTTTAGATCTAGCAAAAAAAAGCCCTAACAGCAAAAAATCGCAGGTCACCGACACAAAAACATAAGAAAACCACAGCTTACAACAGCATTTCCAATCGATTTGCACATTATTTCAAATCTGAAAGCATAGTACAACTCGCTATGCATCTCTAAGCTGAAGCAGCATTTTACACACAAACAGTACCTGCTTGAGTAATGTATCGGAGAAACAGAAAGTCAATGCCTATTAGCACTCGAAGAGGAAGAATCGAAGCTGAAATTTGTTGCGGATCTTAAATGCGGACCTCAAGTAAAATGTCTGTACTTGTTTTCGGATTTGTGTCTGTTAAACAGTGGACGATGAAGATGCAGAGACCAAGATAGCAAAGAGCACACGGTGGTTGACGAAGGCGTTAAGGCGCGTTGGATTACGTTTGATAAATTTAACAAAGAAAATCGAAAGCGGCGAGACACTGTCACACTGACCGAAGTGATGTGATTCCATTTATATATTTTTTTTCAATGCCTACCGGAATACGCGGCGCGTGAAACTCACCTCCTACTATTGAATGAGTAAAAGCGATGCTATATTTTCCTTATATTCTTATGTGATTATGTGATTAAATCCTTTTTAGTTTTTTTTTTCAAAATATTAGTCATACTTTAGAAAAAAAAAATTGACATTAGGTGTTATTATATATATATATATATATATATATATATATATATATATATATATATATATATATATATATATATATATATATATATATATGTGTGTGTATGTGGGTAAAGTGAATATACCTAACAATCTTATATAAGCTTAGGTACCTAACTCCATAATAGTACATCGGTTTGTATCATATTTACATTGTAATTGCCTAAGGTTCTTAAACTTCAACCCCATAACTTGATTACTTCCAAAATCTTTGGATTTTCACAAATATCTTTCTTTTACATCACGTCTTTCTATCGATTACCATCTGATGGGTTTTGTATCCTACCGCTACAAATGAAAGGATGTAGGAGAAATATAATGATGAATTTCCAATTTTTTTTTTTTGAAGTAAATCAAGTTTAGGGATGAAGTTTAAGAACCTTGGATGGTTGCAATGAAAATTTAATGCAAAATGACATAGTTTGATGAGGTTAGGTATCTAAACTTATATAAGGTTGTTAGGTATATTTACTTTACTCATATATATATATATATATATAATGAAAAAGGAACCATTAGCAGACCTATGAAGGAGCTCAGGGTAGTCTCTAGGATACCCTTCAGATTTTATCCGGTAGTGAATTTTCTAAAATTTTTGTTTCATATTGCGGTACTCTAGAAAAATTTGGAAGAATCCCAAAAAAAAAAATAGCTTATTTCTAAATTATAAATTCAAATACAAAATAACCCAAAATATTTAAAATAGTCGGAATGTCGAATACGTTTAAGTGGTCCAAACTTTTTAAGCTAAAAAAAAAATTAGTGTAATGAAACAAAGAAAGGTAGAAGTCTATTTTTCTTGTTTTGCAAAAAATCGAAAGAATGAAACAAAGTTTGTTGTTGTTGTTCGTTCCTTCCACCCCCGACACATTGTTCATGACTTCACGTTGTTGTATGTCGCTGTTACCGGCAACTTTGTAACATCTGTTTTCCGGATTGGATCAGTTTAGGACATTAAGGAGTCAAAAACTTAGTTTTTGGTGAAAACCGAGTGTCACGACGTGTAGCACCTGGTTCTTGGTATGTATTTTATTTATGTATTTTGCATTTTTGGCTTGGGACTCGGCGAGCTAAAGGACCAACTCGCCGAGTAGAAGCGGGATAGGACGCGGGAATTAAGCATTGGACTTGTCGAGTGGGGTCCTGGACTCGACGAGTAGGCTATGACTGGACAAAACCCTAATCTGAGGGTTTGCACCCTATTTAATCATCTCTTCCAGCCACTATTCATCCCTAATGCCCCCAAAGACTCTCCATAGCAAACCCTAAGTATTTTGGTGCAAGATCTAAGACTTTTGAGTGATTTTTGTGGGTTTTGACCTCAAGGAAGAAGAAAGAGCATAGAAGGATCAAGAGGAGGCTGAAGGGTTCGAGTTTGGTTCATCATTTGCAGTCTTTGGAAGGTATAAAGTCTGTACCTTGCTTGTTTTTTTTGTTAGATCCCTTTTGGGGAAGATTTAGGGCTTTTAAGCCATATGAGGTGACCAACCATGATTTGCAAACATGGTTGGGGGTCAATACTTCGGATCTAGCACTTGGGAAGAGTCACAAGACAGATTTGGATGGCTTTTGCACCCAAGGAAGTCCCCATGCAACAAAAGAGCCATTTTAGAGCCTTTTTGGCTCAAAAGTCCCATGCATGCACGTAAAGTGAGTAACTTTATGGGCTTAGATCTATCATTTGGACAAGTGTTGTACATCAGAAATCGAGGATTTAGAGTGTGGACGTTATCGACTGGGCGAGTTCGTTCTTGGGACTCAACGAGTCCAAGGCTTTGAGTCTCATATATGTTGAGGGTCAAAAGAACTCAGTTGGGTGTTAGAAGGGTTGTAGCAGGACAGAAGGAGTGACCCAACGCATTGGACTTAGTTTTATGTAACGCCCGTAGATCCGGGCTAGTCAATTTAGAGGCAATAGGGGTAGAAAACGACTTTTCGACAAAATATTATTAAGAATAAATAATCTCAACCAAGTTTTAGTATATGTTACAAGTTTTCCATACATATAAAGAGCGTCGAAATCCGAGTTATAACGAAGAAGTTATGACGCGGCGAAGTTTCGTGACAAAACCGACACGATACCGGGAAGACGTAAATAGTGAATTTATGATCAAGCGAGATTTAGCCTTAGCGATCTAAACGAAAGTCATAGTATATGTTAAACCGATATTGTTCATAAAAAGAACATCCAAATCTGACTTCGTATGAGGAAGTTATGATTTTTCTAAGATTTAACATAGAAATGCACAGCCCAAAATCCGAATTTTAGATCGGTCGATTTTTAGCCAAAATAATCTAAACGATAAGTGAATATATCATTAATAGGAGTTAAACGATAAAAAGACAGTCGAAAACAGAGCTCGTATGCGAAAAATATGGACGAAACTTAGTCGATACTCTTCGAGCGTTGCGAATTTGATACAGTTTTGTAAATTTGAGATAGAGTGAGAATTAGCCGACGAGATCTAAATGAAAGATGTAGTACTCGTAAATACCAACGCGTGGATATAAATCACGTCGATAATAGAGCTCGTATGCAAAAGTTATGGACGAAGCTTAGTCCCTACTTTTCGAGCGCGATGAATTCGATACAGTTTTGTAAATCCGAGATAGAATGAGAATTAGCCAACGAGGTCTAAATGAGAGTTGAAGATCTCATTAATAGGAACTCAACGGTAAAAAGAAAAACAAAAATGGAGCTCGTATGCAAAAGTTATGGACGAAGCTTAGTCTCTACTTTTTGAGTGCGGCGAATTCGATACAGTTTTGTAAATCTGAGATAGAATGAGAATTAGCCAACGAGGTCTAAATGAAAGTTGAAGATCTCATTAATAGGAACTCAACGGTAAAAATACAGACAAAAACAGAGCTCGTATGCAAAAGTTACGAACGAAGCTTGGAGACTACTTTACTATACAATTCCTATAAATAAGAGATGAACTCTTCATAATTTCCTCACACCTTCAAACCTTTCTTTCTCTCTCTAACTTCTCTCTAACCTCCCTAAACCCCTCCCAAGTGTAAGGAACCTCCCTATCACGAGAAGAAAGCCCCGGAGCGCCCGACGGCTCCGAGAAGAAAAGCTTTCGGCTTGGAAACGTTGCTCCAGCGAAGCCTGGTTTTTAATAAAAACCCATTGTAAGTGAGTTACGCATATACTATATTTAATATAGCTTTTATTTAATTATAGTAACATTATTAGGACCTTAAAATAATTATTTAGGCTATTATTATGAGTTATATTGAGTGTTATTTAACGCTTATATAATAGTAATAATAGCTAGACTATTAATTAGTCGCGATTAATGTTAAAACTATACTTTAGTGGTATTAATACTAGGTATTGGTCAAGGAATTTTTTTTTTTGAGATAACGAAGTGTTGTTCAAGTACCGAGTCACCACCTAATCAAGTGAGGGCATAGTTACTTTCAGTTTACACATAGATATGAAGTATTTTATATAAATTACGTGCTATGTGTGCATATTATCTGAATACTTGCTATCTATGCTGGATGAACGTTTTATACATGTTTTCAATGATTTAAATTGTATATGTATTTATACCTACAAAATGTGTTAGGTAAAACATAGGTAGATGTAATAGTTGCTGTGTGACAAAATAAAATAATGAGAGGCCTCGTTATAGATGTTATTGATGATCCAGTCATCTAGCGGAGTATAGATTACGACCACGGACTATTCTAGACAGTCCAGTAGAACACTAGCAGGCTCGCAACCTGTAGGTGTTTATTTGAACTGTCTGCTCGCTAGATATACTCCATCCCCCACATGGTTTCCTTAAGGACATTTATTGCTGAGGAATCCCGTTAGTAGTAGTGCCCATCCCGATGATAGTCCTTAGACTAGGTCCCTTGTGTTAGATGTTTTAGGGACATAAAGTGAGGATAACGGGAACGGGTAATCGGGTTTGTTTGGTTTGATAAAGTTAATAAACTTATTTATTGTGGGTTGAAAACCCTATGTGCTCACCAGGCTTCCAAGCCTGACCCACTCAGTTTCTTGTATTACAGGTAGTGGCGCATGAGCATAAATGTGATGTCTTGGGATGAGAGATTAATGGATTTTAGGCCTGTAAATACAGAATAATGTAGTAAGGCCTATATTGTATTGTTTATGCTTATGATCTGTATCGACCATGACACCCCAAGTCTTTTTAATGAAATACATTTCTACGGAAATGCTTTTGATAAATCTTTATCATATATTGTTTTGGGATAAATTCCGCAACACTTTTATTTAAAATATTACTCTGATTTTTAAACAAAGCATAAACAAAATCGGTCTTTTCTGGCCGTGAAAATGGGGATGTCACATTTTAGACCTGGAGTTCAAGGGACTCGACGAGTGCTAGAACAGACTCAACGAGTCCAAGGCAATCCCCTTATGATTGAAGATGAACTCGACGAGTTGTTCATACAACTCGGCGAGTCAAGTTCAGGACTAGTTCATCAGATGAAGGTGAACTCGACGAGTTGTTCATACAACTTGTCGAGTCGGATGAAAGTTCATTCGATGTTTATATCGAAGAGGAACTCGTCGAGTCATTGCCAAACTCGATGAGTCGAGTCATGGATAAGGACGAGTAAAGGGTAGGGACTCGACGAGTTGACGA
Organism: Lactuca saligna; assembly: GCF_052625555.1. Lineage (NCBI taxonomy): Eukaryota > Viridiplantae > Streptophyta > Magnoliopsida > Asterales > Asteraceae > Lactuca > Lactuca saligna. Next base: position 64,282,853 of record NC_136425.1, read on the forward strand.
CCCAACTCGGCTAGTCGGGTTAACTGGATGTTGACTTTAACTTGGACTTGGTTGGGGGTAAAATAGTCCTTTTACCCTAAGAGTGGATATCAGATTCTGACTGAGTGTTTTATGGGGATTATAGCTGGAGGATTTCCGGAGCAGCAGCATGCAGAGGTTTCCCTGCACAGATTATCAGCAGCTACTCGTACGAGGTGAGTTACCTTCCAGTAACGGTGGGTCTATGGCCACAATGTCGGCCCACTAGTAGGAGTTGTATGTTAGATGATTGTCTTCATGATATCATCTAGGTTTGATACTACCTGATATGTTATATGCTGGCTGTGACAACCCTATATTTTCCAAAAGCACTGTAACGCTCAAAAGTCAAATACAACTAAATTAACCTTGAAAATAAAGTATTCAAATATCTAAGTTGGGATGTATCAAATATTAGATAACGTGTCAAGGTTTCCGAAAACATAAAAAACGCTCAAAACCGGGTTATATTGAAGAAATTACAACCATTCGTATATTTACGACATGCCATTAAAACATTATTTGACATAAAAAGAAAAATCTCAATAATATGCATTCTAGCCTTAAGTATCTAAACAAAAATCGTAGATCTCGTCGAAAGGTGAGCGTGCATAAAAAGATCGCCCAAATTGGACCTCGTATGAAGAAGTTACGAATTTTCAAAGTTTCGTAACAGTAGTAGAGGGCTAAAAACTCGAGTTGAAGATCGAGTGTAAATTAGCTAACGCAATCTATATGAGAGTTGAAGATCTCTCCAATAGGAGCAAAATGATAAAAAGACAAACGGAAACCGACGCCGAATAAAGAACCTATAAATCTTTAACGAACTTTAGGAGGCCCGGCCTATTTAAACGTATGTCGTTAAAAATAAAGTCAAAACTAGCCGACGGAGTCTAAAGGAAAGTTGTAGAGCATAATCTCACATACGCGTGGATATAAAGAACACGGAAAACGGAGCTCGTACGCGAAAGTTACGGAATTTAGAAGAGGACAGGCCAGATTACGCCCCGCGTACTCTGGGAGTACGCCCCGCGTACTAGACCCAGAGTCGAGTCCCATCGACCCGCCCACTCTACGCTTAGCTAGCCAGGAGTCGTAAGCCATGACGCATTATTACGCCGCGTACTTCGGAGGTACGCGCCGCGTACGAGGGTTTCCAGCCCTATAAATAGAAGGCATAAGCTCGAGTTTTTGCACACAAATCACAAGCCCTCAGTCATTCTCTCATACTTCTAAGCTCCAGAGACCCTCCTCTCACCTCGGTTTCCGCACTCGAGCCCCCGACGAAAGATTTACGCTGCAGAGATCCCCGAAGAGCCTGACGACACAACTATCCGCGATCGAAGTTCTACTTAACTCTAGCCTCTCTCTTCAAACTTAACGAGTGAGTTCATACCCCTACTTTTCAATTCTTTTTCATGTTTTAGGGGGGGGGGGAATACAAGTACATTACACGTTAAAGTATCGTTTTATAAACATAAATGAAAATTCTATCTTCGAATATCGATACAAACATCTTATGTATACAAGAGCTATTATGTCACTAAGTTATTCCTACTAAATGGAACATACTATCTGAAAAACTATAATGGGTATAGTTAACAAGTCAGTCCTACATTTTACATATACACCTTGAAAAACGAAACACTTTCAAAAGAAGTAAGGTCATTCCATTGTAAATCTACTTATACTAGGCTATGTGAGATATTCAAACTTCAATGTACATTTTTGTATGCATTTCAAGTCCTGTATTATATACCATAATCTCTTGGAGGGAGAGCGTGATACTTGTGTATAGATCTATATGGGATTGACAATCCCGCACCTAAACTACTAGTTATAGTTAGACCGGCAGGTCTGGGGTGACAAATGTCATAACACTGCAACACCTGAAGAATGTTGTTACAGGCCGTCAGTGTCAATAGCATGGTTATAAAACTCACATAAAAGTATAAAACAAGATTGATTTACGAGATTCATACGTGCATTGCAGCTTTCTACATTAGTTTTCATACAAAGTTGTTTTTAATCATTCAAGTATAAAAGATACCAATACAATCCAACTTTGGGAACTTTTGAATCGCTTACAAGAAAATATTGGATTTTCTGAAAACCTCGTTTACCAACTTACTACCAAAAAGAATATACTTTTCAACTCGAAATACTCATGAACTCACCAACTTAATTGTTGACACTTTTCAAAACCACTTGTATTTCTCAAGGAATCAGTGATACAGGTAACTACCAGCTTTTGGAAGAAGGAACACTAAGGATGTTCTTATTATTGAACATTTAACATCATATTGTAATATTCTTTTGATAACATGTATAACGCAACAATATACGTTTTCATTTTATATATATGATGGTTGTGTTACTTTCTTTACAATATTCAATCGTTGTGATACTACGTGAAGTCATCCACCCCCGAATGTTTCCGCCATTCTGGTTTGGGGGTGTGACAGATTGGTATCAGAGCATTGTTTATAGTGAACTAAGTATATCAAACCACATAAGATATACAAACTATAAATACAACGGGAACCAAAAACCCTCTGACAAAACATTTTCATAGAAATATATTTTCTTTAAATATATACATTTTTACCTGCATGTATCAGTCTCGTATCATGACAAGTTTTTCTAAAAAGTAGTAAGGCAAGTTGCGATACCACGATTGGGCCTTGGGGTATGTAATCAAATCGAGAATAAATATAGCCTGATCAACTATATTTATCCTGGATTTGACCAATGTACGTCGAGGAACGGTCATAGTAGTCAACAAGCCAAAAACTTATAAAATCTAGATTCGCTAAATTGAAATACTATAAGCCTATTGTTAAAAATAATTGAACGATAAAATATTGCGCTCCGTAAAAATATAGATAGGCTTAGGAAGTCTTTAAATAAAAAAAAAAATTCTTTTCTTATAAAAATCTCATACCTCTATCCCAGTACAGACAAATGGCCGGATTTCCTTTACCAGGAGACCCCTACTACCTAAACCAAGGTAACGGCGGCTGGATAGAAGAAGACCCGGAGGAAGACCCAGAGGAAATCAAAGAAGAGTTTGAAGAAGAGTTCAAGGAGGGAGTCGAAGAAGAATTCGAAATTGAAGTCGGAGAAGAATACGAAGTCGACGAGGAGATCGTGGAAATTTCTAGCGGAACAGACTCCGAACCGGAAGTAATCGACCCTCCCATCCCCCATCCTCCCGTAATCAGACCATATCAATCGGGACCCATCCCCATCTGGGGAAGCCACCTCTACTACTGGAGCCGTCAGCAAGGTGTACGCCCTCCATTCGGCATGTGTCGGGATTTTTACAACGTCAGTGGGGGAGGCTCAGCTGATCGAGCACTTCCTATTGTCGTGAACGCTATAGCTAACCAGAACTACCAGGCAGACCAACAAGCAGCCAGAGTTCGCGAGATCAATGCTGCTACCCAAGGTAACGCCGCTGACATCCGCCGTTTGGAAGGACTACATGAGAATACCCAAATCTACACGGGGACACTTCAGAACCAAATGATAATGGCTCTAGATGAAATAAGAGAGATGAAAGAACAACAAGCAGATCTCGAGAGGCGACTGATGGGAGTCAAACGGTCGGATGCCGAATCCAGCTCCAAACACCACAAATAGAGCTTGTTCAAGCTCCAACAATTTTGATATAGACTAGGACCTCGGATAAAGTTTTTCCCTTATTTTTCTTTTGTATCTGTAAACGGAGACCTCTAGATAGGTCAAATTTTCCTAAAACTAGAAGCATAATGTAACACACCTTAGGTGTGACATATATATAAATATGAAGTACTTCTTTATTATATCTCTCAGAAACTTATGGGTTTAACTAAAAATTTCTATGCCTACCCTGAGACCGTAAACTGAAGTCAAAACAAGTTACAAAATACAACTAACATACTATTGTCCAAACCTTAGAAACTTATAGTATTTGTTCTTATTTTCTCTACCAGAACATGCCTCCTCGTAGATCAACACGCAAAAACTCAACTCCAGCACCACCTCCACCACCCCCTCCAACTATGGATGCAGCTATGTTCCAAACTGTTATAACAGCCGTTGTAACCGCGGCGATGGCTCAAATGAGCAACAATGGGTCAGGAGGAGGAATAAACAGCTTTACAAATGGCCCAAGCCAAGGCCGTTCTGGAGCCTGCACTTACAAAGACTTCACCAATGGAAAACCTATTCCCTTTTATGGAACTGGGGGAGTATTGGCTCTGTCCCAATGGATAGAGAAAATGGAAGCCGTATTTGAAATTTGCGCATGCCCTGAAGAAAGCAAAGTAAAATTTGCTGCCTGTACATTCTCTGAACGCGCCTTGACATGGTGGAACGGCCACGTCAAGACACTAACCCTAGTGGTGGCGAACTCCATAGGTTGGGAAAACTTGAAGCGAATGCTCCTTCGGGAATACTGCCCAAGAGGCGAGATTCAGAAGCTTGAACAAGAATTGTGGAACCTTTCGATGGTAGGCTCGGACATCGCAGGCTACACCAACAGGTCCAGCGATTTGATAACACTTTGCCCAGGGATGTTGATTTTAGAAAGCCAAAAAGTGGAGAGGTACATCTGGGGATTATCACCCCAATTGCGAGGAAGTGTGTTAGCTTCCAAGCCCATGACCTTCGAAAGCGCCAAGGAACTGGCGCAATCTCTCGTTGATCATGGCGTCTGCCAAGGGGTCACGACTATCGTAGCTGAACCAACCAAAGGGAACAACGACAACAATAACAATGCCAACAACAACAGCAAGAAGAAGTTCTGGAACAAGAGAAAGGGGCAAACCTCGCAAGAACCTTCAAAGAAACAAATGGTGGCGGTTCATGCTGCTACTGCTCCCGCCACAACTCCTACAACCCCGACGCCACCAAAACAATATGCACTGAACTTGCCCAAGTGCAGCAAATGCAACTACCATCACCACAGTAATTGCCGTGAGATGTACTGTAAGAACTACGACAGGAAAGGGCACACTGCCCGTTTCTGTAAAGCGCCGGCGCGGCCAGTCACTCAAGTTCCTGGTACTGGGGTAAGCCAAGCATGTTATGGATGTGGAGAAACTGGGCATTTCAAGAGGGACTGCCCCAAAACAAGGAATGTTGGTGGTATTGGGAGAGTGCTGGCGATAGGTCAAAATGAAGCAATAACTGATCCAACAGTAGTTACGGGTACGTTTCTCCTCGACAACATTTATGAATGCATACTCTTTGACTGCGGTGCGGAGAGAAGTTTTGTGAGTCATAAATTCAAACACCTACTAAACCAAAGACCCCAACCACTTAATAAAATATTCACTGTAGAAATGGCTAATGGAAAAACAGAAAGCACAAGTGATATGTACGTAGGGTGCACATTAAATTTAAACGAACACTTATTTCAAATCGACCTTATGCCCATTTCGATAAGAAGTTTTGATGTAATCATCGGTATGGACTGGTTGAGTCTTCACCATGCCGATATTCTTTGCCATGAAAAGGTCGTTCGTCTCAATCTGCCCAACGGTGAAAATCTTATCATATATGGAGACAAACCTAGTTCAAATTTGCAAATCATCTCCTGTATTAAAGCACAAAAATATCTTCGCAAAGAATACCATGCCTTTCTAGCCCACGTAGTAGACCAGAAGCAAGAACCAAAGAACATTAAAGACATTCCGGAAGTCTGCAACTTCCCAGACATTTTCCCAGAAGATCTCCCAGGAACCCCACCGGAACGTCAAGTCGAATTCAGAATTGACTTAATCCCCGGAGCTACCCCAGTAGCAAAGTCACCTTACCGTTTAGCTCCAGCTGAGATGCAGGAACTGTCCAGTCAATTGAACGAGCTGTTGAGCAAGGGATTCATCAGACCAAGCTTCTCACCATGGGGAGCACCAGTCCTGTTCGTGAAAAAGAAGGATGGATCTTTTCGCATGTGCATCGATTATCGAGAGCTGAACAAACTGACAATCAAGAACCGATATCCCCTACCACACATAGACGATCTGTTCGACCAACTACAGGGAGCGAGCTACTTCTCAAAGATCGACCTAAGATCTGGTTATCACCAATTGCGAGTACTGGAAGGAGACATCCCCAAAACGGCTTTCCGAACACGATATGGTCACTACGAGTTTGTAGTAATGCCCTTCGGATTGACAAACGCTCTAGCGGTGTTCATGGATTTGATGAACCGAGTATGTCGTCCCTTCCTGGACAAATTCATGATCGTGTTCATAGATGATATACTCATCTATTCTAGAAGCCAGGAAGAACACAACCAACATCTCCACCAGGTTCTGGAAACATTAAGGGCAGAGAAACTTTACGCAAAATTTTCCAAGTGCGAATTTTGGATCCGGGAGGTGGATTTCCTAGGACACGTAGTAAGCAAGGAAGGAATACACGTGGATCCCTCGAAGATCAAGGCAATAGAGAGTTGGACGATTCCAAGAACCCCTACAGAGATCCGGCAATTTTTGGGACTCGTCGGGTATTACCGAAGGTTCATACAAAATTTCTCCAAGATTGCCAAGCCACTCACCACACTAACTCAGAAGAATGTGACTTTCGACTGGGGAGAAAAACAAGACGCCGCGTTTCAAACGCTAAAACGAGCATTATGTAGTGTGCCCATCCTAACCCTGCCAGAAGGGACGGAGGACTTCGTGGTCTATTGTGATGCATCAAACCAAGTACTCGGGTGTGTCCTGATGCAACGAGGGAAGGTCATCGCCTATGCCTCAAGACAACTAAAGACGCATGAAGTGAACTACACAACGCACGATCTTGAGCTAGGAGCAGTCGTCTTCGCTCTAAAGATATGGAGACACTACCTCTATGGCACGAAATGTACGATCTTCACTGACCATAAAAGCCTTCAACATATCCTCAACCAGAAAGAACTCAACATGAGACAAAGACGGTGGGTAGAACTACTAAGAGATTACGAATGCGAAATTCGATATCACCCCGGAAAGGCTAATGTAGTGGCTGATGCACTCAGTCGGAAGGAGTACTCAGGTCGCCGAGTGAAGTCCCTAACTATGACGATCCATTCACACCTGTCCACGCAAATCAAGGAAGCCCAAATAGAAGCCTTGAAACTGGAAAATGTGGCTGGAGAAGCCCTAAGAGGAATGGATAAGAACCTTGAAACCAAGAACGACGGAGTTCGTTATTTCATGGATCGAATATGGACACCGAAGTTTGGTGAATTCAGAGAAATCGTCATGGATGAAGCCCATAAAACACGATACTCCATACATCCTGGCTCCGACAAGATGTATCTCGACCTCAAGAAGTTGTACTGGTGGCCGAACATGAAAGCCGAAATTGCTACCTACGTGAGTAAATGTCTGACGTGCGCTAAGGTCAAAATAGAATACCAAAAGCCTTTGGGTTTATTACAACAACCAGAAATACCCGAATGGAAGTGGGAGCGGATAACCATGGATTTCATAACCAAGTTACCCAAAACGACAAGCAAACTCGACACCATTTGGGTAATAGTTGACAGGTTAACTAAATCGGCACATTTCCTACCGATCAAAGAGACGGATAAATTGGAGAAGTTAACAAGGACATACCTCAGAGAAATTGTACGACTGCATGGTGTGCCCGTATCCATTATCTCGGACCGAGATAGTAGATTCACCTCAAGGTTCTGGAAGTCGCTACAAAAAACTTTGGGGACAAGACTAGATATGAGTACCGCTTACCACCCACAAACCGACGGCCAGAGCGAGAGAACCATACAAACCCTAGAAGACATGCTGAGAGCTTGCGTAATCGATTTTGGCAAAGCATGGGACACACATCTACCCTTGGTCGAGTTCTCGTACAACAATAGCTACCACACCAGTATCAAAGCTGCCCCGTTCGAAGCCCTCTATGGCCGCAAGTGTAGGTCACCTTTATGCTGGGCCGAAGTGGGGGACACACAACTAGCAAAAGGACAAGCAACTGACAACACACTCACTGGACCAGAAATCATAAGGGAAACTACGGAGAAGATTGTTCAAATTCGAGAACGTCTAAAGGCATCAAGGGATAGACAAAAGAGTTATGCAGATAAGAGACGAAAACCCTTGGAATTCCAAGTTGGAGACCGTGTCCTACTAAAAGTCTCGCCTTGGAAAGGATTAATACGCTTTGTAAAACGTGGGAAACTGAACCCCAGATACATCGGACCATTCGAGATCCTTGCCAGGATCGGTCCAGTGGATTACAAACTTAGACTACCTCAAGAACTCCACAACGTGCACCCTACCTTTCACGTATCAAACCTAAAGAAGTGCTTATCCGATGAGACCCTTGTCGTCCCTCTAGACGAAATTGCAATAAATGAAAACCTCCAATTTGTAGAGGAACCAGTAGAGATCATGGATCGAGAAGTCAAAAGGACTAAACAAAGCCGCATACCTATCGTAAAGGTCCGCTGGAACGCCAAGCGAGGACCTGAATACACCTGGGAACGAGAGGATCAAATGAAACAAAATTCCCTTAACAGGGGGATGATGTGACAACCCTATATTTTCCAAAAGCACTGTAACGCTCAAAAGTCAAATACAACTAAATTAACCTTGAAAATAAAGTATTCAAATATCTAAGTTGAGATGTATCAAATATTAGATAACGTGTCAAGGTTTCCGAAAACATAAAGAACGCTCAAAACCGGGTTATATTGAAAAATTACAATCATTCGTATATTTACGACACGCCATTAAAACATTATTTGACGTAAAAAGAAAAATCTCAATAATATGCATTCTAGCCTTAAGTATCTAAACAAAAATCGTAGATCTCGTCGAAAGGTGAGCGTGCATAAAAAGATCGCCCAAATTGGACCTCGTATGAAGAAGTTACGAATTTTCAAAGTTTCGTAACAGTAGCAGAGAGCTAAAAACTCGAGTTGAAGATCGAGTGTAAATTAGCTAACGCAATCTAAATGAGAGTTGAAGATCTCCGCAATAGGAGCAAATTGATAAAAAAGACAAACGGAAACCGACGCCGAATAAAGAACCTATAAATCTTTAACGAACTTTAGGAGGCCCGGCCTATTTAAACGTATGTCGTTAAAAATAAAGTCAAAACTAGCCGACGGAGTCTAAAGGAAAGTTGTAGAGCATAATCTCACCTACGTGTGGATATAAAGAACACGAAAAACGGAGCTCATACGCGAAAGTTACGGAATTTAGAAGAGGACAGGCCAGATTACGCCCCGCGTACTCTGGGAGTACGCTCCGCGTACTAGACCCAGAGTCGAGTCCCATCGACCCGCCCACTCTACGCTTAGCTAGCCAGGAGTCGTAAGCCATGACGTATTGTTACGCCCCGCGTAACCGAGGTACACCCCGCGTACTTCGGAGGTACGCGCCGCGTACGAGGGTTCCCAGCCCTATAAATAGAAGGCATAAGCTCGAGTTTTTGCACACAAATCACAAGCCCTCAGTCATTCTCTCATACTTCTAAGCTCCAGAGACCCTCCTCTCACCTCGGTTTCCGCACTCGAGCCCCCGACGAAAGATTTACGCTGCAGAGATCCCCGAAGAGCCCGACGACACAACTATCCGCGATCGAAGTTCTACTTAACTCTAGCCTCTCTCTTCAAACTTAACAAGTGAGTTCATACCCCTACTTTTCAATTCTTTTTCATGTTTTAGGGGGGGGGGAATACAAGTACATTACACGTTAAAGTATCGTTTTATAAACATAAATGAATATTCTATCTTCGAATATCGATACAAACATCTTATGTATACAAGAGCTATTATGTCACTAAGTTATTCCTACTAAATGGAACATACTATCTGAAAAACTATAATGGGTATAGTTAACAAGTCAGTCCTACATTTTACATATACACCTTGTAAAATGAAACACTTTCAAAAGAAGTAAGGTCATTCCATTGTAAATCTACTTATACTAGGCTATGTGAGATATTCAAACTTCAACGTACATTTTTGTATGCATTTCAAGTCCTGTATTATATACCATAATCTCTTGGAGGGAGAGCGTGATACTTGTGTATAGATCTATACAGGATTGACAATCCCGCACCTAAACTACTAGCTATAGTTAGACCGGCAGGTCTGGGGTGACAAATGTCATAACACTGCAACACCTGAAGAATGTTGTTACAGGCCGTCAGTGTCAATAACATGTTTATAAAACTCACATAAAAGTATAAAACAAGATTGATTTACGAGATTCATACGTGCATTGCAGCTTTCTACATTAGTTTTCATACAAAGTTGTTTTTAATCATTCAAGTATAAAAGATACCAATACAATCCAACTTTGGGAACTTTTGAATCGCTTACAAGAAAATATTGGATTTTCTGAAAACCTCGTTAACCAACTTACTACCAAAAAGAATATACTTTTCAACTCGAAATACTCATGAACTCACCAACTTAATTGTTGACACTTTTCAAAACCACTTGTATTTCTCAGGGAATCAGTGATACAGGTAACTACCAGCTTTTGGAAGAAGGAACACTAAGGATGTTCTTATTATTGAACATTTAACATCATATTGTAATATTCTTTTGATAACATGCATAACGCAACAATATACGTTTTCATTTTATATATATGATGGTTGTGTTACTTTCTTTACAATATTCAATCGTTGTGATACTACGTGAAGTCATCCACCCCCGAATGTTTCCGCCATTCTGGTTTGGGGGTGTGACACTGGCATTATATGTTATATGTGATAGTGGTCGAGTTCGATTGTTAGGACCGAAGGGTAGGTCGAACACCCCAGATATGTCTAATAGTATGTGATGATATGTTTATATGCTGGCATGATATATTATATGTGATAATGGTAGTAGAGGGGAATAGTCCCCGAGTTCGGTTGTTAGGACCGACGGGTACTTCGGACACCCCATATATGTCTGATAGTGTGTTTATGTTATGATATATGTAATAGTCACAGTAAGGGGTGGAATAGTCCCCGAAGGTCGGTTGTTAGGACCGATAGGTAGGTCAGCACCCCAGAATGGCATGACATGGGCAGGACGGCACCCCAGAATGACCGCAAGGGTAGGTCAGCACCTCAGAATGGCCGTATGGGTAGGTCGGCACCCCAGAATGGTCGTACCGGGTAGGTCGGGCACCCCAGAATTGTCCGACAGTATGTATGATATGTGATTGTATGGTATGTGTTACAATGGGGGAACTTAATAAGCTTCGTGCTTACAGTTTACAGTTTTGGTTTCAGGTACCTCTTCAGCGAAGGGGAAGGAGCTGGCGCGGTAGCGACACATCATACACGCACTCTTTGTTTTCCGCACTATGGATATTTTGGGATTGTACTCTAACATGTTATTATTTTGTGACTTGGGTTCTCAGACATGATACATTGTTTTATGAGACAATGTGATTTCACAGTATTTTCTTATGAATGTTTTTACGAATTAGTTATTTTAAAAAGAAATTATTGGACTTGAAAATTGGGTCGTTACAAGTTGGTATTAGAGCCCTGGTTTGAGGGATTCGGACACACCTTCGGGTGTGTCTGGACTCAAATCGAGGGATTAAAAGATTTTTACAAGAAGAATGGTTTCCTAAAAGATAAGATAAAAGAGTTTTGAGAAAGAATAAAGTGTGTGATGCGCACAACCGGCCAAGCTCAAGTAAGTATTCCCCAAAGTACCTATACAACATTTATATTATGTTTATCGGTTCAGTAGAACAACATGCTAGAATAGGACTAAGGATCTAGGAATGATGCCTTATGTGCTTTAGCTTATGAGAATTGCATGCTAGTATTGAGTAGACAGTAATAGGATAGTATGTTAGGTTATGCCTGGTAGTATGAGCTCAACATTGTATGCTAGTGCAGTTTCTCACTATGAGAAAAAATTTTGCTTGAGGAATTTTCCTGCGTCCGAATGCTGCTTTCTTTGTGCTTTGTGAGACTCTGAATGATGAGAGTTAGCCATTAAGTGAATACGCCATGTCACATGAGATCAAGGTTGAATAATCTCAGAGTGTTGGAGTTGGCCCTATTGCGCAACTCTCGTTTGAGTCTAACCGTTGTAGGGACGAGTCTTTTACTCGAAGGATTATCCGAGCCTCATTACATGTGATGGTATCCAGGTAATTGCTAATTGGCATTACAAGGAGGCCTTTAGCAGCTGAGGACCGGAATGGGTGGAGTTAGAGATTTTCCCTAGGGTAAGCATAGGATGAGGATAGCAGAGATAAGCAGTGGTAAAAGGGACTTGGTGGAGTCAAGGCAATCCTTAAGGAAGTTACGGATAGATGTGGAAGGTAGTATGGGCCCGTACTACTGAAAGCAAAGTATCCGTACCCGAATTGAGGAAGGCTGAGACAAGACCGGGGAACTTGAAGTGGATGTGATTCCTCTAGATGTATCAGTATCACTAGTGGTTATCATTATGTATTGCATAATGGTGGTATTACGTCCGAGACCAGCAGTTGGCAACTCGGGAGAGGGATCGAGTTCGTGTTCAGGCTCCGAACCAGCAGATGAGAGACTACGAGAGTTCATCGCGTCCGAGATCACTAGAGGCATCCTTGATGCGACCCCGGTCATATTTGGGTCGATCGAGCAAGGGATTGTTAAGCTGATGGAGGATCACCTTAGGGCGTTCAGGAGTAACATGGCGACCAGCCAGTCAGGATCCCACACTCTGTCCTTTAAGGACTCCAGGGGCAGCGGTGCGCCGGATTTCCATGGGGCGAAGGACCCCATTGTTGCCAGACGATGGATTGTGGACATTGAATCTGCACAGCTGACCAGCTTCTGCCCCGAGGGGTTGAAGGTGAGATATGCACCAGGGTGCCTGAGAGACAGAGTTAGGGATTGGTGGGAGTCTGTTGGTGACTCATTGGGAGCCTCGACTGTGGAGGCTATGACCTGGTCAGACTTTGTGACCAGATTCAGGGCGGAGTTTGCGCCAGCTGTAGAGCTTCAGCAGCTGGCCAGGGAGTTTTTGGACATGAGACAGACCACGGAGACTGTGGTGGAGATCACCGCCAAGTTCCGGGAGAGGGCATTGCTGGTGCCCCAGTATGCGAGAGAGGAGGATATGAGGAGGACCCGCTACCATGACATGTTGCGAGCCGACATTCGGGAGCATGTTAGTTTTTCAACTTGCCCTACCCTGGATTCCATGATTGCCAGGGCAAAGGATATAGAGATAGATCTGGAGCATGCCAGGAAGAGGAAGATAGAGGAGGGGCAGACAACTGGGGCTTCGGGGAAGAAGCCCAAGGGATTAGATGGTAGGCCGAAAGTGTGTCATCCCCATTTTCGCGGCCAGAAAAGACCGATTTTGTTTATGCTTTATAAAAATCAGAGTACTTCTTTTCGTAAAAATGTTGCGGAATTTGTTCCCAGAAAAATACAATAAATACGTTATCAAAATATTTTCGAAGAAACGTATTTTATTCATTTTAAAACGTTTGGGATGTCATCGTTAATACAGAAACATAAGCATAAACAGAGTCTTACATTTATTTACACTAGTGATCTACATCTCTTTAATCTCTCAGTATAATGTGACGTCATATCAACACCTGTGATATAAATAAACTGAGTGGGTCAGGTTGGGAAACCTGGTGAGTACATAGGGTTTTCAACCCACAATAATATAATTATTATGTTTAAACAATCAAACAATCAACCCAATTACCCATCCCCATTATCTTTTTTAATCTTAAGGATCTACCCTAAGAATCAGTTATTCCTCGTTCATTCATTCCTAAGGAATCGTCACAAAGTCCATCGTTGCCACGGTGTACACAACGGGCACTAAGTCTGCATAGTCGCCAGGGTTTAGGCATCAAGTCTGCATGATCACCAAGGTTTAGGCATCAAGTCTGCATGATCACCAGGATTTAGGCATCAAGTCTGTATGATCACCAGGGTTTAGGCATCAAGTCTGTATGATCACTAGGGTTTAGAGTACACCGGGTGAACACATCGTTCACAACACCTGCAGGTTGCGAGCCTGCTAGTGTTCCACTGGACTGTCTAGAATAGTCCGTGGTTGTCATCCATACTCTGCTAAATGACGGGGCCATCATTTGGGAAAAAGGCTTCTCACATCGTCCACCTCTCACCCTCACCTCGTGGTCTATAACACCTCTCAACTCATCATTCAACTCATATTCCATCTATTATATCTACCCATGTTTACCCCAACATTATCGTAGATATAAAATACATATACAGTTTAAATCATTTAAAACATGTATAAAATCGTTCATTTAGCATAGACAACAAGTACTCAGATAATATGCACACATAGCACGTAATTTATATAAAATACTTCATATATATGTGTAAGATGAACGTAACTATGCACTCACATGAAAAGGTGGTGATTCCGAACTCAGACAGCGCTTCAGTTCTTGTAAAAAAAAATTCCTTCGACGAAACCTAGTATTATTACTACTAGAGTTTAGTCTATTATTCACCGAGACTAATTAAAAGTCTAGATATTATTACTATTATATAACCGTTAAATAATACTTATATAACCCATAATAATAGCCCAATTACTTATTATATGTTCTTAATAACGTTAATATAATTAAATAAAAGCTATATTAAAAATAGCGTAGGCGTAGCTCACTTACAACGGGTTTTATAGAAAACCAGGCTTTGCTTGGAGCAGCATTCCCGTGCGGAAAACCTCTTCTTCTTGGAGCCGTCGAGCACTCAGGGGCTTCCGCCTCGTGCTAGGGAGGTTCCCTAGGCTTTTCGGGGGGTTTCGGGGCTAGAGAGAGGTTCTAGAGAGAGAGTAAAGAGAAGAAAGAATGAGAAAGGTGTGAAGAAAATGAGGGTGGGAGAGGTTCTATTTATAGGGTGAAAATGGCTGAACTTGGTGCCACATGTCACCATCTAGTGGCAAGATTTGGGGAGAAAGCAATGGACAAGATTGTGCCACATCACCCATTTTCGCACAACACACTTCCAACTTCTAAAATTTGTAACTTTCACATAAGACCTTTGTTTTTGACATTCTTTGTATCCACGCGTAGGTAAAAATAATATCTACAAATTTCATTTGACTCCGTCGGCTAATTCTCGACCGTTCTTAAATTTAACAGTACGAGGCGTTTAGATTGTTAAATTACCGCGAAGAATTCGTAACTCCTTCATAAGGACTCTGTTTTCGTCTGTCTTTTTACTGTTAAGTTCCTATTAATGAGATCTTCAACTCTCATTTAAGTCACGTAAACCAAAAAGCGCTCGAACTAAAATTCGAGTTTCGGGTCGTGCACTGCTAAGCCGAATCTTAGAAAAATCACAACTTCTTCATACGAAGTCATATTTGGGCGTTCTTTTTATGGATTTTCTCGGTTTAACATATTCTACAACTTTCTTTTAGATCACTAAGGCTAAAAAGTCCTCCATCATAAATCACTATTTACGATTCCCAGTGTCGTGTCGGTTCCGTCGTGAAACTTCGACGAGTCATAACTTCTTCGTTATAACTCGGATTTCGACGCTCTTTATATGTACGGAAACCTTTTGTCGAAAAGTCATTTTAGACCCCTATTACCTCTAAATTGACTAGAACGGATATACAGGCGTTTCAGAAACGCCAGTCAAGATAGGGCCGTTGCACGAAATGCGGCAGGCCACATGAGGGGGCGTGCAGATTGGGATCGTCGGGTTGCTACAAGTGCGGCATGACGGGGCACTTCAGCAGTGATTGTACCGCCCCTGCACCTAATATTCATACATCATAGTTGTTGTGTTTCCACTGCAACCAGATGGCTCACAAGAAGGCCAATTGTCCCCAGTTGATAGCAGCAACAGCGCCAGTGTAGGCGCCAGCCCCAGCGACCCTGCAGATTACTGATGGTCGGTAGGGCAAGGCAAAGGCTCCAGTGGGGAGGAGCCGGTCTTTCCAGTTAACTACTGAGGAGGCACACGCCACACTCGATGTGGTGACGGGATCGTTCCATGTGAACGATATCCCGGTGCAGATGTTGTTTGATTCAGGTGTTACTCAATCTTTTGTTTCTCTTGCGCTCAGCAAGAGGTTTTCTGAGCCTTCGGGTATGTTGGATTGCCCTTTAGAGGTAGAGATTGCTGATGACCGATCGGTGCGAGCATCGGCGGTATTCCGAGATTGTATGCTAAGATTATTCGAGGAGCGCTACCTGGTAGACCTGGTTCCTATTCCGCTGAGGGGGAACAAGATGATTATAGGCATGGATTGGTTGAGCCTCAATGGGGCAATGATAGATTGTGCACAGCAGCTGGTGTAGATCAGGACCCTAAGTGTGGGAGAGTTGGTAGTTCAGGGCAAGAGGCCATAGCAAGGACCAGTTGTATGTTCATCAACGAGAACTAGGCGTTACCTTCATTAGGGTTGCGCAAGATATGTCGCTTATGTGATGGATATCCGGGAGGCGGGTAAGGAGACAGTGGGCGATGTGCCCGTGGTGCGAGAGTTTACAGACGTATTCCCCGAGGAGTTTCCTGGGATACCTCCGGAGAGGTTGGTGGAGTTTAGGATCGACTTAGTCCCTGGTGCGGCTCCGATAGCCAAGGCACCGTATCGGTTGGATCCTCCTGAGATGTAGGAGTTGTCTACACAGCTGTAGGAGCTGTTAGACAAGGGATTCATTAGACCGGGTAGTTCTCCCTGGGGAGCCCCGATTTTGTTTGTGAAGAAGAATGACGGGTCGCATCGGATGTGTATAGATTATCGGGAGTTGAACAAGGTAACGGTGAAGAGCCGTTACCCACTCCCGAGGATTGATGACCTCTTTGACCAGCTACAGGGAGCATCTTGGTTCTCCAAGCTACGTTCAGGATATCATCAGATGAGGGTTAGGGAGGAGGATGTACAGAAGATTGTGTTCCGGACGCGCTATGGCCACTACGAGTTTGTGGTGATGCCCTTCGGGATCACCAATGCTCCTGCCGCGTTCATGGACCTCATGAACCGCATGTGTAGACCGATCTTAGACCGGTCTGTGATAGTGTTTATTGATGATATCTTGGTTTACTCCAAGACGCAATAGGAGCACGAGGAGCATCTGCGAGAGGTTCTGGAGACTTTGAGGAGAGAGAACTTGTATGCTAAGTTCTCCAAGTGTGAGTTCTGGTTGCGCGAGGTGCAGTTCCTTGGGCACCTCGTCAACCAGAACGAGATTTCGGTGGACCCGACCAAAGTGGAGGCTGTGATGAGATGGGAGGTTCTGAAATCTCCATCTGAGATTCGGAGTTTCCTAGGATTAGCCAGATACTATCGGAGATTCATCCAGGATTTCTCCAAGATAGTCATACCCCTAACTAGGCTAACAAGGAAGGTCGTGGTCTTTCATTGGGGGCCTGAGCAGTAGGCCACATTCGAGACACTGAGACAGAGATTGTGCGAGGCACCAATCTTAGCTCTGCTAGAGGGCATAGAGGATATTGTTATGTACTGCGATGCGTCCATCTCGGGTTTGGGCACAGTACTGATGCAGAGAGGGCATGTCATCGCCTATGCGTCGAGGCAACTGAAGCCTCACTAGGCAAATTACCCGACGCATGATTTGGAGCTGGGGGCTGTTGTATTCGCCCTCAAGATTTGGCGTCATTACCTCTATGGGGTTCGTTGTACCATCTACACAGACCACAATAGTTTGAGGTACCTCATAGATCAGCCGAATCTAAACATGAGGCAGCGTTGGTGGTTGGACGTGGTGAAGGATTACGATTGCGAGATCCTCTTCCATCCGGGGAAGGCCAATGTGGTGGCCGATGCGCATAGCTGCAAGGCAGCACCGATCAGGGATATCTGTCTGAGGATGACAGTGGTGACTCCACTGTTGGAGCGGATTCGGGAGGCCTAGCAGGAGGCATGAAGGGGGAACATCGGAAGAGCGAGCGGATTGTGGGGTAGGTTTCCTCCTTTGACTATGACAGCCGAGGATTATTGACACTACACCGTAGGGTGTGGGTGCCGTACCACAGGGGTGTGCGCCAAGTTCTGATGGAGGAGGCGCACAAATCTCAATTCTCCATTCATCCCGAGGTGACGAAGATGTATAGGGATCTTCATTTGGACTATTGGTGGCTCTGCATGAAGCGGGATGTGGCATGGTACGTGGAGTGGTGCTTAACTTGCAGGAAGGTCAAGGTTGAGCATCAGATACCTCATGACAAGATGCAACCGTTGTATATTCCGCTGTGGAAATGGGAAGACATCACAATGAATTTTATCACAAAGCTTCCCACGACCGCGCGGGGAGTGGATTCGATCTGGGTCATCGTCGATCGATTGGCCAAAAGTACCCATTTTATTCCGATTCAGGAGAGCATCTCAGCCGGGAAGTTGGCCGACATCTATATCAGGGAGGTGTTTGCATGGCACGGGTTGCCAGTGTTGGTGATTTCAGACAGAGATGTTCGGTTCACTTCCAGGTTTTGGAAGAAGTTTCATGACGAGTTCGATACTCGTCTGCATTTTAGCACTGCCTTTCACCCGCAGACGGATGGTCAGAGTGAGCGGACCATCCAGACTCTGGAGGATATGCTGCGAGCATGTGTGTTAGAATTCGAAGGTAGTTGGGATACCTTTCCATTGGCATAGTTCTCCTATAACAATAGTTATCATGCGAGCATTGACCGCCCTCCATTCGAGATGTTGTATGGGAGGAAGTGCGGGACCCCGATATGTTGGGGCGAGGTTGGACAGAGGGTAATGGGGAGCACCGAAGTAATTCTCAAGACGACAGAAAGGATTCAGCAGGTCCGGAGTAGGCTTCAGACTGCTCAAAGTCGGCAGAAAATTTATGCTGATAAGCATCGATCAGACCTAGAGTTCCAGGTCGGGGATATAGTTCTCTTGAAGGTGTCGCCATGGAAGGGCGTCATCCGATTTAGGAAACGGGGCAAGTTGGGCCCCAGGTACATTGGACCGTTCAGGGTCTTAGCCCGGGTGGGCAATGTGGCATACAAGTTGGATCTGCTAGCCGAACTCAGCCAGATCCACAACACTTTCCACGTCTCCCAGCTGCGGAAGTGCCTGGTGGACGACTCATCAGTGGTGCCCCTAGAGGATATTCAGGTTGATGAGAGCCTAAACTACATTGAGCGGCCTGTGGCGATCCTTGACCGAAAGTCGAAGGACCTGAGGAACAAAAGGGTTGAGCTAGTGAAGGTGCAATGGCAGCACCGGAAGGGCTCGAAATAGGCTTGGGAGCCGATGGATGAGATGATGGAGCATTACCCAGAACTGTTCCAGGAACGAGCAGCAGATTTCGAGGACAAATTCTAAAATAAGTGGGGGAGATTTATGGCACCTTGTTCTTGGTATGTATTATATTTATGTATTTTGCATTTTTGGCCTGGGACTCGGCAAGCTGAAGGACCAACTCACCGAGTAGAAGCGGGATGGGATGCGGGAATTAAGCATTGGACTTGTCGAGTTGGGTCTCAGACTCGACGAGTAGGCTCTGACTAGACAAAACCCTAATTTGAGGGTTTGTACCCTATTTAATCATCTCTTTCAGCCACCATCCGTCCCTAATTCCCCCAAAGACTCTTCATAGCAAACCCTAAGTGTTTTAGTGCAAGATCTAAGACTTTTGAGTGATTTTTGTGGGTTTTGATGTCAAAGACTCTCCATATCATCGAGCCCCGTCCGGCATCGAGCCCTGCTCGGTATACAGATCTGTAAGTCATCGAGCCCCGCCAAGTGTACATATAAAACATATAAACATTCAAACATAACAATACATAACCTATGCAATAATTACAAAGATACATAGCATACAAAATTGTCATCAGGCCCCTCCGGACATTGGGTCATACCTGGTAATCATAAAAACACATACCGATAACTAGTATACAATATACTCATTAGGCCCCGCATGGCATCGAGAGCCGCTCGGTAAGCATAAAAACATAATACATGCAAGAGTCACAAGCATAATAAGCATAGAAACCATGGGCCAAAATTGGTGCCTTCGACCCGCTAAGCATAGAGAGTAGACTCACCTCACACTGTCGAATCGTACTTAAATCCCTGGCTGCTGGATGACATATCCCCGAACTGTCAATATCAAAACAACACCCAATCAAAACTTGGGTCCCAATCCTTAACCATAATTCAAACAGTCCATTCTTCAGGTAAAAATACCATTTTACCCATCACCTAATTTGGCCCAAAACAAATGCCCAAACTCAAAATCTAAAAGGCCCAAAACCAAATAAATATTCAAGGCCCATACTTGGCCTAATTTTCCAAATTGGGCCCAAACCCCTTACATGGGCCTTATCTTAAAGCCCAGACATTTTCCTAGTCCTAAGACTCATCTTCTCCGATGGCCCAACACGAACCTAAAATCCTAACCCAAAAAGGGAGGCCCAAACTAGGGATGTCAAAAACCTCCGTGGGACCCCGATATCGTACGAGACTAAATTTTAAAAAAATTCAGGAGCGGGAGCGGAGGGCGGGGGCGGGATTTAACCACATTTATTTTCGGGATCAGGGTCGAGAGTAGGTTTTTCCGTCCCGTACTCCCGCGAGGGCCCCGATTGTATATTTATGTGTGTGTGTGTGTATATATATATATATACACACACACACACACATACATATATAATGTTGGATTTTTAATTTTTTAGTTGCTAAAAAATTAGGATATAAGATTTTAAAGTTAATAAAAATAGTCTTTTTAGCATAAAACATAACAATTTTTTAGTAAAAAAATCCAATTTTAAGCCTATGAATTGGGGAACAGGGGCGATGGAGGTAAGCGGGGGCGGGATCAGGGACAACTTAAACAGGGGATTCGGGGGTGGGACAGGGGCGGAGGCAACAACTGATTTCCGGGGCGGGGGTGGGGGAAACTATTTCCGCCCTCTTTTGGGTCGTTGACATCCCTAGCCCAAACAGAAGCCGAGAATATCCCTTGGTCAAACCTAGCCAAACTTCAGGTCAAAGTTAAAGTCAACAACCCATGTTGACCGAACAAGTCGTGTTGCAACCTGGCCACGCCGTGTTCCGACATCATCTAAACAGTCAGGAAAACCCCAACGAAGATGCTATGTTGGCTTGCAAACATGTCGTGTTTACCTAAGTTTCAATAGCTTAATACATTAAGTTGTTTTCTCCGATTCCAAGAGCTCCAAATCTCAGTTCTAGCTAGAAACATGGTTTAGAAGGATAAAGTTTTCAACTTTATCCATTGGGACTACCCAAAAGGTTCAAAACTCAATCCATAAAGCTTAATAATGCAAGGGTGTAACCAATAAGCACTTAAACCTTGAAGACATAACCCCAAAACACAGCTCTGACTTCCTTGAGCTAGAAAACCACGTAAAGTTGCCAACTTTACGTTTATACATGTCTAAATGAAGCTCCTAAGCTTAAAAGGGACCAAATCAGTGGCTTATTGCATGTATGAAGCCAATTATCTCATAAAGCTTTTACCTTTATGCTTAAGGAGTCCAAACAAACTCAGACCTGGAATAACAAGCCCTTAAAACAACTTCACTCTCCCAACAACCCAAAAAGGGACCAAAAGCATAACAAAGCATAAAATGAAGAGATTTAAACATCTATAAGCCAAGATGCAAACTTGATACCTTAGAAAGATTTCGCACAAGATGATGATTATAGATCCAAAGCTTTTCCACCAAGCAAGACAACTTCAAGATTCCTTCTTCATTCATAAAAGCCAAAAATGAGCACCAAGACCTTCTTACTAGATTAAGAATATCACCACGAGACTTAAGGATCGATTTTAGGGTTTTAGTAACACTGGAGGCTGGTAAGGAGGTCAACCATGAGGACTTAAGGCCTTTATATAAGGTGTAATACCATAAAAATTAAGGTTTCCTTCCCAGCTGCCAACACACCTTGTTAAGACACCACAACACGCTGTGTTGGTCCATTAAACTTTGCGTTTCTTCAAATCTAGACATGTCGTGTTGGTTTCTCCAACATCTTGTGTCCAACCTTAAAAGGGGGATTTAGTCCCAACAATTACTCTTCAAGATTCCGGGTGTTACGACTCTCCCCAACTTAAATTAGATTTTGTCCTTGAAATCATTCTTCACCATCCCAGGCATGCCAGACAGCCTGAAGAACGCAACCACAACCCCGAGCATACAATGGGATTTCCATGTTTACCGAACCCAACCTTATTAGAAAACCATTTATACCTTACCCGAAACCCGAAATCTGAAGTCTCGAGATGGTCTGACTCCCTGACAGACCACCCATACTGATCTATTGCTAAATCCATTCCACTTATCTCCCAACTTACTACACAACTTCTAATAACTCGAGGCTCCCACTAAAAAATAGAATCACATACAATTTATTGTTACAGAACACTTATACTTGACCAAAGGCTCAGATAATCCTTCAAGTAAAAGACTCATCCCTGCAATGGTTAGACTCAGACGAGAGCTACACAACATGGTCAAATCATTTACTTTAAGATTATTTAATCCAAACTACAAGTGACCTAACATATTCCCTGACTAAAAAAGCGACCCCACACACGAGTTCCAAATGAATAATACCTCCTTGACTTATCTTGATGCCCTTCATAAATAGAACTAATCCAAGACACAATGACAAGAGCTTGATCTACCATAAAAACGGAATTCATTCCTTACTCTTGAACCCTTTGATTGATGCCTTCAGCATATAAATACCCTAATTCTTATTACATAGAAAAGAAAATCCTGCACATAAACACTCACGATTCTTAACTTGAGATCTCCCCCACAAACCAACCTGATACTCAACTCATAACCCGAGATCCACGGATCTTCACTTGCATTTCATCCAAAACTTTCTGATTCACGACAACCCCTTACTAGACCGGGATATAAAGGTTCCCAAACCATCGCTGAGACTACCAATCTTGCACATGGTTGAACCACCAGGTTCCCAAGAGTCCAAATAACAAGGCTACCCAGCCTATAAACCCTTATGCGTTACACACTGACCACCCACTTAATTCTGTAACTCAAGATCCAATACCTTGACCCAACGGCCTCTACCAGGTCCTACCTGTATTGACATAATCACACAGGCCTTGCCCACAGGTCCCACCCAACTATACCACATAGCATCCTCACTCACGTGTCTCACCCATCTAGAACTACACCCGCCTAACTCCGCCTCACACTACAATGGTCCTCAACTTAAAACATAGCAATACTCTTTGACAATCCTGACCGGCACGCCCAAGGCACGAACTGGTTCCCCCTTTACACTCATGACCACCTCCAATGATAGTCAACCTCGAACTGGTGAATGCTATGATCCCATCGCATTATTACAACACTTCTAACCAACCATGGTTACCACCCATGGCCTTACCACACCCTATCCATCACAACCCCACACATGCTGAGTCGAAACCTACATCCAATCAGGTATTTGGGTTATACTTCGAATTCCAAAGCCCTTAACCTAGACTCAACCACAAGACTTCTATGCATAGAAAAAGGAGATGCCGACCAGTAGTTAGAAGTTTCCTGGACTTCCAACTTACATAGCCTCAATCCAGATGGCTATTGGGTCATCTTTCCTCTTGATTGGGATGCGAAACTTACCCTAGTTTCACACCCGATCCAACTCTTGGAAATTCTGATCGATTCTACCCAACCTGGATTAGATGAATCTCTCTCTCTCTCTCTCTCTCTCATCCCATCAATCCGATGAATTCCCAACCCGATAATCCTTATATAACCTGAACCGCCTATGACCTGCGCTTACCAATACTAGCATTCCATTACCAGCCAATTCTCCATGATCGTCCAACTCCTGAAGAATACTCTTGAAATCTTAACCAATCGGATAATCTAAATCACCTCCCATGATACCAACCCAATTCCTTGTCTTATGCTGGCGAATGAAAACCATAACCCTTGCCCTGACTGACGAATCTTCACCTCAACTTCCATTCTCATTGAGCCACTAAATTCTAACTGTCTACCACTTGTGCGAATATAAAATTCCCTTGACATTTCCAATGACCAACAACTCATGCAATTGACACCATCATCTTCCTACTACCGCTCATCCCTTGGCAATGGTAGTGTCTGACCCCAAAAGATCTTTCATGGACAACTATCACCCTCACTAGATCAAATACTAAAACCAATGAATCTTGACTAAATTGGAGAGCTAACCTTTTGAACCTGACCATAGACCTTCCAATCGATATCCCTGAACTGAACCCAATAAAGAACCGGAACGACAACTGAACCCAATAAAGAACTGGGTCACAAACTCGTACCAAGACATAGTCTCCAATTCAAAAAGTGCAATAGATTGTGGAATAAATTCCCGACAACTCCTTGTCACCTGATGCAAGAGATCAAAGGAGAATCTAACCTTGGTTCCTATGGGATAGGGACTAGTGTGGAAAACACTATCCATATCCTCAATCCAACACAAACTCAAAACCATGGCATCTCTTCTACCAACTGGGTCACCAACGGAGCCTGAACTAGACCCTCAACCCTCCCTATGTGTACTCATCACCATTCTGAAAATCAATCATACCCATGATTAGAATATAACCATGAATCCTCATCCCACAGGCTTCCTAGATTCTCCAAGACTCTCCTCGATTCAAGTATGGATCCTGTGCTTTCAGTAGTACAGCCCCAATACTACCTTCCACACCTATCCATACTTTCCTAAAGAATCCTCCCGAATCCTCTAAGCCACCTTCTCAGACTGATGCCCCAAAAGCTCACAAACCGCACCACTAAACCCATTGAAGCATATCCTTGGCTCTCCAAGGTTCCCGACCTCACTTAACCCTCAGCTGTTGAAAGACTCCCACCAATGTCAATTAGCTACCTCGTGAATATAGTCACATGCGACAGAGATCAGATAATCCTTTAAGTAAAAGACTAAACCCTAGAACGGTTGGACTCAGATGGGAGCTATGGAATAGGGATAAATCCATCACTCTAAGATTATTTAACCTATGTCACATGTGACTTAGCATATTCACTTAGTAGCTGATTCACATCACTAAGAGTCCCACAAAGCACAAAGCAAACAGTATTCAAGCAATGAAAAAACTACCCAACACACACTAAACAAGCCATTCTATCCACTTATCTCAAAATCATACTAGCATGCAATTCTAAAAGTTCATACAATCAGGCATATAAAGGCATCTCTCCTATCAGAAAATCCTGAGCAGATCCTTAACCCTAACTAGCATGTAATTCTTATATTCGAAAACTCTTTTCTTAAAAATAACTTTCTTTTTGAAAACTTTACCAAATCCTCAGTTTGAGTTCAGACACACCTGAGAGTATGTCTTAATCCCTCAAGCCAAGGATCTGATACCAACTTGTAACGTCCCAAAAATGATAATATAAAATTTTTGTTTTTAGATTAATAAGTCGTAAATACATAACGTTTCTATAAAACCAAGGTAATCAAGATTTATCAAAACATCATTAATCAGAGTAAATCACAGAGCGTGGAAACATGTGGTATGTGCTCTGTAATCATCCCGAGCTCTTCCATTTGAAAATCGAAGTACCTAAAACATAAATTGAAAACGGTAAGCACAAAGCTTAGTGAGGTCCCCCAAACTACCACATATCATACATACACAAGTAAACACATAATGGGTGCCACCCTGTCATCGGGCCCCGCCTGATATCAAGCCCCATTCAATATACAGATCTGTAAGTCGTAGGGCCCCGCCCAGTGTCCATATAAAACATATAAACTTACAAACATAACAATACAAAACATATGCAATAATCACAAAGATACATAGCATACAGAATGGTCATCAGGCCCCGCCCGACATTGGGTCATTCCTGGTAATAATAAAAACACATACCGATAACTAGCATACAATATACTCATCAGGCCCCGCCTAGAATCGAGCGCCGCTCGGTAAGCATAAAAAAATTATACATGCAAGATTCACTAAGACAAAAAGCATATTAAGCATAACAAACCATGGGCCAACATTGGTGCCTTCGACCCGCTAAGCATAGGAAGGAGACTCACCTCACACTGTCAAATCGTATAGAAAATCCATGGCTGTTTGCTAACAGATCCCCAAACTGTCAATATCAAAACAACACCCAATCAACACTTGGGTCCCAATCCATAAACATAAGTCCAACAATCCTTTCTTAGGGTAAAAAGACCATTTTACCCCTCACCTAGTTTGGCCCAAGACTAATGCCCAAACTCAAAATCTAAAAGGCCCAAAACCAAATAATCATTCAAGGCCCATACTTGGCCCAATTTTCCAAATTGGGCCCAAACCCTTTACATGGGCCTTACCCTAAACCCCAAACATTTTCCTAGTCCAAATACTCATATTCTCCGACGATCTAACAAGAACCCAAACTCCCAACCCAAAAAGGGAGGCCCAAACCGAAGCCAAAAATATCCCATGGTCAACCCTAGCCAAACTTCTTGTCAAAGTCAAAGTCAATAGCCTCTTTTGACCAAACACGCCGTGTTGCCACCTGGCCACGCCGTGTTCCGACATCATCCAAACAGTCGAGAAAACCCCAACCATCACACCATTGGCCAACAAACACGCCGTGTTCGCCCGAGTTTCAACAGCTTAATACATTAAGTTGTTTTCTCCGATTCTAAGAGCTCCAAATCTCAGTTCTAGCCCGAAACATGGTCCCAAAGGATAAATTTTCCAACTTTATCCATTGGCACTACCCAAAAGGTTTGAAACTCAATCCATAAAGCTTAATAATGCAAGGGCTTAACCGGTAAGCACTTAATCCTTGAAGACATAACCCCAAAACATAGATCTGATTTCCTTGAGCTGGAAAACCATGTAAAGTTGCCAACTTTACGTTTATGCATGTCTAAATGATGATATTAAGCTTAAAAGGGACCAAATCAGTGACTTATTACATGAATGAAGCCAATTATCTCATAAAGCATGCACCTTTATGCTCAAGGAGTCCAAACAAACTCAAGTATAGAATAACAAGCCTGTCAAACGACTTCACTCTCTCAACAACCTAAAAAGGGACCAAAAGTATAACATAGCATAAAATGAAGAGATCTAAACATCTATAAGCCAGGTTGCAAACTTGATACCTCAGAAAGCTTTCCCACAAGATGATGATTCTGGATCCAAAGTCTTTCCACCAAGCAAGACAACTTCAAGATATCCTCTTCCTTCACAAAGGCCAAAAATGAGCACCAAGAACTTCTTTCTAGCTCAAGAATATCACCAAGAGACTTAGGGATCGATTTTAGGGTTTTAGCAACAATGAAGGCTGGTAAGGAGGCCAACTATGAGGACTTAATGTCTTTATAGAGGTCGCAATATCCTAAAAGTTAGGGTTTCCTTCCCAGCTGCCAATGCGCCATGTTAAGACACCACAACACGCCGTGTTGGTCCATTAAACTTCGTGTTTCTTCAAATCTAGACATGCCGTGTTGGTTCTTCCACCACACCGTGTTGGTTCCTCCAACACGCCGTGTCCAACCTTCAAAAGAGGATTTTACTCTCAACTATTGCTCCTCAAGATTCTGGGTGTTACATGTAAACTAGGGTTATGCTTTTTGGTTGATTTTTGTTAATTTTTATTGAATGTCACAAAGTATGTTGTTATATTCAGTTGATTTATTGTCCAATGTTTTTATTGTGATTATATGTAAACTAGGTTACTATTTCTGGTTGATTTTTGTTAATTTTTGTTGAATGTTATAAATTAGATTGCTATGGTTTCTTGATATATCTTGAATCATTTTATTTGTTTTTAGGTTAGTGAAGAGGAATTTGTTGAGAATACACCACCAATTAATTTAGTTGACAATTCGGAAAAAGATGATCAAGCAACTCTTAATAAAAGAAAAAGAACAAGTGCTAAAGAAAAAACGAGTGGCAAAAGAAAAACTAGTGGCAAAGAAACATCCTCTTGTTAGGAAACATTTGATAAAGTTGTGATAGAAGAATTTGAAGTTGTAACGGATATGGCAAAGTTGTTTGAAAAAATCAAGACAAAAACAGAGCTTGTTTCGACTACATCAAAACCTTTGGTAAATCTTTTTATCCGGGAAGTCTTAGTTGTTAATATACATCTAATAACGTGGTCAACCAAACCAATGTTTCTCAAAATGGTAAAGGACATGAAGACGAAATACGACAAGTATTTGGGGTGCTTATAACAAGATGAACGATTTTATGTACTTTGCGGTTTTGCTTGATCCTACCACCAAATTACATTTTTTTGTTACATGCATTTAAAAAAAATGATTGGGTACAAGGAATCGTCATTGACCCTTACAGTCATAGACATAAAAGCACATCAAATGGTCTGAGAGGTTGAGAATAGGATGGATAATTTATTTATGAACTACTTGGAATGATTTGACAATGGTGGATCTTCTCAACAAGAAGCGAGTCAAATAGTCATTGATTGTGATGATGATAACGATTTTTTTGGTGATTTTCTTCGTAAGGGAGGTAGCAACCCGGATCCAATGGATAACGAGTTACAAACCTATTTGAAAGAGAATACAATGAATTATAAAAAAATATTTTTTAATTCTCAGATTGTAGAGAGTAAACACGATTATTTTCCAGATAGTTGCTCAGATCGCGAAAGACGATTACTTTTTTTAGTCTTTCATAGTTTCTTTACAAATTAATGTCGTTACAATTTAATTTTTTTGTTGTTAGAGATGTTGGCGATACAAATCTCAAGTGTGGCGTCTGAGTCCGCTTAGCACATGTGGTAGAGTTGTAAGTGAGTATTAGGCTAATTTGTCGACATTGATAGTTGAAGCTTTGTTATGCACCCAAGATTCGGTAAGAAAGTCTACAAACTCGATAATTGACAACGTTGATGACATCTTCAACGATGATGATATAGCTTTGGGTAAAAAATTTACAATCTTTGTTCTTTTTTATACAATTATTACTTTTTATAAAATGCTAACATTTTCATTTTATGTTTATGTAAAGATTGCACTAGCTTTAAACATGTAAGATTTAGATTACAATGATATGGAGAAGCGGCCAATGAAAGCTTAGATTATGACGTTTGTTAGTTGGATTGATTTTAAAGTTTAAACTATAAGTTTTGGTGTTACGGTAATTACTTTTGTATGATTGTGTTAAGATTGTTAACTTTTATTGGTAACTTGATTTATATGTTAGGTGCTTTTATTTGGAAAATTAACTTTACCAGTTATAATATTATAGATATTTAGATTAGTTATGCATGAAATATGATAAAATCATTAACTTATATGATTTAAAGTTCAACAAATTATATGAACAATCAAAGTTTGACCGGTCCAACGGATACAAGAGACGAGAACGTATTCATTTTTACAAGTTGTATCATATCAAACCTAAAAACGTATTCATTTTAACGAGTTATATAGTATCAAACCCAACGACATATTCGTTTTATTGAGTTGTATCAGACCCAAAAAAACACATTTTAACGACTTGTATTGTATGCATGTAAAGTTGTACCGGTCCAACCGTGTCCAGGAACCGGAAAAACCAGACTTGGACTCGAAACTGGACCCAAACCCGGTAAATCTCATCCCGCCTAGTCCATAGTCCACAATATTCTCCGAAATCGATACGGTCCAAAAGTCGGTCCGATCCGATCTATATGTTCACCCATAACTCATTTTCATTGATTTCACCACATGTCATTTTTTTTAAAGTTATGTTTAATTAATTTGTTTTTTTTTTTTTTTTTGATGTTTATGTAAATAAATGTAATAAAAGTCTTTCAATTTCAAAATTTTAGTAATCGACTCACTTTCTTTATAAATTAGTAATTAATTTATTTTATTTATAAATTCAAAATTCCTGAATTCAAAGTAGTCTATAGAAATTTATGATTCAAAATAATTTTTTTAAATTGTCAATATTTTTTTTTATTTCATAGATTGAATTACTTATTCATCATGCTTGATGTTTACACAATTATATATTTTTTTAATCGATCTTTGTATACAGATCTCACAACTAGTTAGTGATATATATAGATTTGGAGTGATTTTGTTTAATAATAAATTAAATAGAAGTAGTAATTTTGTCAAATACTTGAAACTTAGACGTCAGTTTTAACCCTTATAATTACGATTATTGAACAATTACGAATACCAAAAGCAATAATTGATATAACATTTTTTGGTCACATGGAGCGTGTTATGCTTTCGCTTCTTTTTAAACGAATATAATGAATATATTCCAAACAGATAATCCGCAAGTGGCAGCTGAGATCTCTCACAAATTAAAATATTAAAGAAAATGAAAAAATATGAAAGAACTTTCGTTCGATCGAGATCTCTACTACCACCGCCACTAATTTACGATGCATGTTCAAAATGTTGGTAATTGATGATGATATGTAATATTTAAATATCCTAAAATGTTTTTGTTCTTAATTTTTTAGTATTTCCAGAAATAAAATATGTTATGATGTTGATATTGTATATCGCACACGAAATCAACACATCAATTATCAATTATCAAATATAAAATATAAAATAAAGAAAATAATAATGACTAATAATAATTTGGTATCATATGGTTCAACACCATTACAAAATAAAACTGAAACTGCAAGAATAAACACTCTCTCATGCTCTAAAATCTAAATATTCAAGACTATCCTTGCATTTATCCCTCAATCTCATAAAAACAATCTTAACACCAACTCCAAGCTTTACAATAAATATTTTACACAATTATTATGTAAAATCTATTTAAAAGCTTTTTTCCAACTCCAACCATATATTAGAAATTAACTATCGACGAGTTGGTAAACTAGCGGGTAGCGGGCAACGAGTAACGGGTAGCTAGTTTGCTGTTAACGTTTTGTTAAAATAGTTGATTCGTACACAATAAAATTTCTCTGTACACAACAATTTATGTTTTAAAATGTTGTATTATACAACTCTATTAAGCATAAAATATTGAGCGTTTTATTTATACTAAACGCTAAAAGTTTGTTGTTTCAAACAAGATTTTTTTTGTTCAAATGAATCGTTTTGTCAAACTCTAGGAGCTCCTAAGCCCTCACAAATGTTTTGTGTCGAACACGCCAAATATATTAAAAAATAATGTCGGTGGATGTTTCAACAAACACCTCTCTACTTTTTAAAATAACATTTTTCATTCCTCTACTTTAAAGAATACTTTGTAAAATTATATTTTTTTTCTCTACATTTTAAAGGTAAATCTCTAAAAAAATCTCAATATTTTTGTCAGTTTACGAAAAAGTTTCAAAGTAAAAAAAAATTACAAAAAAGTCCTAAAATCGGTAAAAGGTTGCATTCTGACCATTATTTTACGGTTCAGCCGGTAACAAATTAATTTTGAACTATTTCGCAAACTGATCCAAAATATTAGAACTTTCTGCAAAAACCAAAACATTTGGACTATTTTGTAAACTTTTCCAAAATATATAGGAAAAACGTTTTTATATATATTTACACCTTAAAAAACGTTTTCAAAGTTCTTTTTTCATTTAAACATATTTATACGTATTATTAAAGACATGTATAATAATATTTAAACCAAAAAATAACTTTAAGACATTTTTTTTAATACATGTGAAGATAAGTTTTTTTTTTATACATTTTTAAATGTTTTTATACGTGTAAGATAAGTTTTTGATGATACCAAGATTATGTGGGATTATGTGAAGATGGTGATGAAGATTGATGCGAAGACACTCCTAAATATAAATGTTTTGAATATAGATCTCCATATCTCCATCATACTTAAGCATGGTCTAGCTTGTTCGTTGTACATTTCTAGTCTATAAATAGAGGGGTTATGAGTTGTTCAAATGTCTGTCTTGTACTCGCATATATTCTATCTAGGGGTGACAATTCTCGACCCAACCTATAACCCAATACGAATCCGATACGAAAATAAACGGGTTTGGGTTGAGATTTCTGACCCGCCAACTCACCAACCTGTTTATTTTATGGGGTGGGTTTGGTTAACTTATGCTTAAGACAACATTTTGGAAAACACTATCTTAGGAACCTTAAAACGAACAAATATATGGCTCCATCATGCCAAATGTTTAGAATTGCTCTATACACAGAAGAAACGTGGCAAAGAAGAAATGACGTTATGGAATACATAACATCAGGATGCAGTGAGTATGGTATAGATTTGCCCACAAATTTGAATTACGTTGATTTGGTTCAAGTCGTAGTTAACAAAATTCATGTAACTAAATCACAAATAAGATTATTTTACCAACCTCCTTGAATGTATAATATAATCAAGATAGTTGACAATAGCGCCATGAGACGCCTTATAGGTCTTGCTCGTTCTTTGTTTCTATGGATGACATATTTTTATTTAGTTGCACCTTATGTTCAAAATAATTTACATAATGCTAAAAGATCATTAATTTTGTAGCACTAAGTAGTAATTTTTTGGAAATGGGTACGGTGTCGGACAATATCGACTGACTCTAAAGATCGGACACATGAAAGCACTTTTTATATAATAAAAGTTGTTGATTACTTTGATTATGCTAATGATATAGATGTGAGAATATAAACACCATCAATTTGGAGACCAAGTACTTGGATTCTTACATATACGAATAAAATAGATATCAACATATATGAAAATTAAATATGGTATTTAAAACTTCTTAGTCATACCAAGAAGCTATGAGAGATATTGTTTAATGTCGGGTTAATATGAAACATTAAAATCCGAAAACCAGTTTGACCTCATGCCTAAGATATCAACGATGATAATACACATTCCCAAACGCCTTAGGGAGAAATACATAAAGAGAAATAAGGATCTCCACATGGACTTTGCCAACCTGGAGAAGGAATATGATAGTGTATGAAGTGATATGAATTAAAGGACCCTTGAAGCTAAAAGGGTGTCGAGGAGTATGCCACAACTATACGCAACATTTATTGGCGGTCAATGACTTGTGTCTATACTATGGAAGGAAACACAAAATATTTTTAATGAAAATTTCACATCACAAGAGATACACACTTAGCACTTACATCATCATGCTTATTATGAACGAGATCTCTCTAGAGATTCAAGAAACTTACTATAATGTATGTTTCTTTTTTTGGATAACATCGTGTTGATTGTTGATACTATAACCGAGTTGAACGACGTGTTGTAAGCCTAAAAGGCATATTTGGAAGATAATATACACATCAACACGGTTAAGACATAATACATATGATGTAATTTCGGTAAGGAGCAAAAAATAGAGGAAAAGGATAATTAGGTATGAGCGAGGGAGTGTTATACCTTAAGAAGAGTTTAAAGTACCTAGAGTCTATGATACATATGGAAGTGAGTGTTGAGGATGTATCTACCCACTATATAAAGACGGGATGATTAACGTAAAGAACATTTTGTGGCAAAAGGTTCCTACTGAAACTAAAATAAGGGTAAATTTTAGAGGATGGCTATTAGGTTTTCCCTATTGTAGGTTCTAAGTGTTGGTTGGTTACATTAGAAAAATGGAGGTCATAACAATATGGATGGTGTGAAGGACTTTGTTACAATAGGTCACGAAGCATGGCAATCCTAAATGTGTTAGGTAGGGCATCAATCATAGATTCATTTTTTACGATACGCGGCGCTGTGCCGGTTTAGTCGCAAAACTTCGACGAGTCGTAACTTCTTCGTTATAAGTCAGATTTCAAGTTCTTTATATTGAAACGACCCAAAAACACGACCCAAAAATTTTCGTTTTTCAATATAATCAAAACCATAATATAAGTAACATAACATAAAACATACGCGATGTATCCCCAAAACATAATAAAATATTGTGCGGAAAAACTGTATCATACTACATCAACCCAAAACATCAAGAGACATCCCCAGGATAAAAGCTACGCTGTGGTGTGTGCGATGCTGTCACCCCGAGCTCTTCCCTTTGCTTGCGGAAGTACCTGAAACCAAACTGAAACTGTAAGCACGAAGCTTAGTGAGCTCCCCCAAACTACCACATACCATACAATAACATATAAACACATATTGGGCCTTGCCCACTGCATCGGGCCGAAGCCCGGAAACTGCATCGGACCGAAGTCCGGAACTGACTGGGACCTTGTCCCCTGCATCGGACCGAAGTCTGGAACTAACTGCATCGGACCGAAGTCCGGAACTGACTGGGACCTTGTCCCCTGCATCGGACCGAAGTCCGGAACTAACTGTATCGGACCGAAGTCCGGAACTGACTGGCTGAACATGGTATAGCATAACACATCAACTAGCATAACACATATACGACATGCTACATCGGGCCGTGGCCCGGAACACATAATACTTAACACATAAAACATAGCACATAAATCCTGTTCGAGCCACGAAGGCATCGAACATGCTAGCTACTGCATCGGACCTAAATCCGGAAACTACTGCTAACTGAACGGGTCGGCATTGTGGCCTTAGACCCGTTCCTACTGGAAGGAAACTCACCTCGTAAGCTGGCTGCTGAGTGTGTAGCTCGGAAAGCTAACGGCGGCTGCTCCTGAATCTCCTCGGCTACAAGTCCATAAACACACTCAATCAAATACTAAACACTGCGGTTGGGGTAAAATGACTCTTTTACCCTCGGTCAAAGTCAATTATCTTTTGGGCTGACTCGCCGAGTTGGGCCACCCAACTCGCCGAGTCCCACTTTCACTTTTCACTCTTACTCACTGCTACTCGTCGATTCTGGCATCGACTCGACGAGTACCCTCTTGATCCAAGAACTCAGACAATCTTCATCCGACTCGCCGAGCCGGATGAACAAACTCGACGAGTTGTTCTTGATCTTTAAGAAGATTGCCTTGGACTCGCCGAGTTGATGAACAACTCGCCGAGTCCCTCCATCACTGAGTTCACCCTCAACTCGCTGAGTCCACTCTCTAGCTCACTGGGTTCACTCGACACTGGTTAAAATGAAGGAATCGGGAACTCGCGACCCAACTCGCCGAGTCGTTCTTCCGACTCGCCGAGTTGCCGCCATGCAACTGATTTTTACTTGATTTTGTTTGAATCCAATTCATACAATTGATAGATCTGAGTCCAATAAGCTGATTTACCACGTAAAGTTTCCAACTTTACGTGTACAACCTCATGAATAAGGGAAATAAGGCTAAAAGATGCATAAAATGGGTAGATCTATGGTTATCATGCAATATAACTCCAAAAAGACAGTAGATCTGGGCTCTACAACACCCCAACATTCAGATCCATAGATATTTCGACTCAATAAGACGTTCATGCAAGTGTAAGGCTTGGAACAAGCATCAACTAGCTCTTAGGAGAGCTCTAATGGAAGTTTAAATCATATAACAAGATGGAACTCCGAAAATACCTCAATTAACTCTGATTTGGCCTTGGATCTTTGCACTACAACACTTCTCCTTGCTTCTTCCTTCTTCTCCTTCTTCACACCTTCACAAAATGGCACCAAAACACATATAAGCTCTTCAAGGGAGGATTAGGGTTCTCTCACTGCGTTCTCAGGGTGAGGGAGGCGAGAATGGGGGCTATAAGGTGGTTTAAATAGTGGGCAACCCGGGGAATTTAGGGTTTCACCCAGACAGATGGACTCGCCGAGTCAGGGATATGGACTCGCCGAGTCCCCGGCTCACGCGTGCCCTCAGGTGCGACCCTACTCGGCGAGTCAGGCTAGAACTCGCCGAGTCCCTCTTGAAAAACTCACTATAATTACCAATAAATCAACATACCGGGAACGGGTTGTTACATATATGTACGGAATCCTTGTGACATATAATATAACTTTGGTTAAGATTATTTGTTATAAAAAATCTTCTATAAAAAGTCATTTTTAACACTTATTGTCTCTAAATTGACAACCCCGAATCTACGGGCGTTACATCCCCCTGGTCATTCTCTAGTGGATAATAATCAACAAGTGCTACCACGAAGGAAACAACCCACCCGTAGACAACAACTTTTGCCACGAAGAAACCAACAACAACAACGATGTCACCTAATGTCAT
The DNA here is from genome assembly GCF_052625555.1 of Lactuca saligna. Lineage (NCBI taxonomy): Eukaryota > Viridiplantae > Streptophyta > Magnoliopsida > Asterales > Asteraceae > Lactuca > Lactuca saligna. The sequence goes on from NC_136425.1 coordinate 64,318,879, forward strand.
TGTTGCTGTTGGTCACGAACCTGATGTTGGACCTCACATCCCTTCAGTAGCTCCGATATCTTTGGACTCCTCACACACGGGAGGTCAATCTACATCTAGATGAGGTGGAGGAGTCTCTGTTGGCTTTTCGGGTGGTTTTGGTCGCATGTCGGGGGTGGTAAACTCGAAAGATTCGTTGACACACCCACTGGTTTTTTCTTATTATTTAAGTGAAGATGGATATTCTGAAGGCTCATTTAATAACCGCTCATTTTTTTAATGAAATTCAAAAAACATTTGATATCGGAATAACTATAGGCTATAATATGGATGAGTGCTTTGATCTAGTGAAAGAAATAGTTGAAAGCCACGTGAATACACAAATTCTCCCATGAATTGTCTATTAATAAACATTCAAGTAGCGGGTTGTAGTGACAAGCAGGTGTGAGTTAAAACCTTAAATTAAAAACATAAGGTGAATTTTTTTAGCAATTCAAGAATCTAAATCAGAAGTTGTGGAATTAGTTACGGTTCGGTCCTTAGGGGGTACCGTTTCATTCCCTCATGCTTTCTCACCTTCTCGTGGCACCTCGGGTGGTATTATTGTTATTTGGTATCTTGTATTTGTAAGAGAAGGGTGATTATTTCTGATTTTTTTTCACGGTTGAGGCCATTTGTTCGAGATTGGATTTAGAAGTTCTTTTTATTTCGGTTTATGTTCCTTAAGAGGCCGGAGCGAAGAGAGCCCTTTGGGAGCAGCTCCAACAAATGATTACCTCGTTCCATGGAGAATATGTATTGATGGGAGACTTTAATGTTGTTCGTGATGATTCTGAAATATTGGGGTCATAGTTCCATCCTGTAATGGCCAATTGCAGTAATCAGTTCATTGTTCAAACTAAATTGATTGATATTCCTTTGGGAGGGCCTAGATTTACTTCTTGCGATAAGGGGGTTCCAAGTTTAGTAAGTTGGATAGATTTTTGGTTACGGAAGGTCTTACAGGTTCTTTTCCACATCTCACTAACATGGTTATAGAAAAGAAGATTCCCGACCACTGCCATATTCTTTCTTTGGAGCATAGAGTTGATTATGGTCCTTATCCTTTTCATTTATTTAATTGTTGGTTTGATATGGAGGGTTTTGATGAGGTGGTCCCGGGAGTCTTGGAAGCAGGGGGTTCATTCTAATAATCCTTGGGTTATTTTTAAGAAAAAACTATAACTTCTTAAATCTAACATTAGGGCTTGGAAGTCTTCTTCTTGTGATCAGTTGGTTTTAAAAGAAAGGATATACAAAATTTATTAGAATCCATTGATGCGCGTCTTAGTGATTAAGGTTTAGCTTTTATACGTGAGCAACGGATTTTGATATAGAAATAAATTATTGATATAGACCATTTTATCCCCTGTTGATTTAGTTGAGAAAGCTAAAAACTAGTGGGGTATTGAGGGAGATGAGAATTCAAGGTTTTTTCCATGGAACGGTTAATCAGAAGAGGCGTCAACTAGCTATTCATGGTGTGTTTATTGACGTGGTGTGAGTTGCAGATCCGAGCTTGGTGAAGGAGGAGTTCTGGTCTGTTTATGCATCACCTTTTTCTTGTCAAACATGTTTGAGGCCTAAGACAGATGCGTCTTATTTTCTACACTTTCGGAATCTTAAGCTCAGTTTATTCATGCTCTTTTTTCTCATAGTGAAATTAAATGTGTGAATTGGGATTGTGGTTCATCTAAAGCGCCTGGTCCTGATGGCTTCTCCTTTGGGTTTATTAAGAGGTATTGGGATCTTATCTCAGATGATATGGTAAATTTCGTTACTCATTTTATAGTCATTCATATATTATTGTGGGGTGCGTTGCGTCTTTCTTTACCGTTATCCCAAAATTCAGATATCCAAAGAATGTAAGAGATTTTAGACTTATTAGTCTAATTAGGTGCCGATACAAAATTATTGGTCAAGTTTTAGCTAATAGGTTAGCAGAGGTTATTGTTTCTATGGTGAGTTTATAGGAGTCTACTTTTATTAAAGGCGGACAAATACTGGATGGCCGATTTCTTCTCAATGAGATTGTCTCTTGGTGTAAGATCTCGAAAAAACCTCTTTTAGTGTTTAAAGTGGATTTTGAAAAGGTGTACGATTGTATTTCATGGGACTATCTCATTGAAATCATGCATATTATGGGTTTTGGTCCTAAATGGCCTGGTTCGATTTTAAAGTTGTTGAGTTCTTTGAGAGCTTCAGTTTTTGTCAACAAGTCCCCTACACAATAATTTCAAATTCGGATAGCTTGAGATAGGGTAATCCTCTTTTGCCCTTTCTATTTATTTTGGAGATGGAGGGCCTACATGTGGCTTTGTAAAGACATTGGATGGCTAATGTTTTTAGGGGGATATCCGTTAGTGGCATAGAGATTTCACATATTCTTTATGCAAATGATGTAGTTTAACATTCACCTTGGAGTTTGGATAGTGTGAATCATATTGTACGTATTCTGCAGTGTTTTTTGTGGCTTCGGGTCTCAAAATCAATTTGCAAAAAAGCAAATTGATTGGTGTTTGGGTTACTTCCTCTCAGATTGTGAGTATGGATGGTTGCATGGGTTGTGCGTCAGATTCCCTTCCTTTTATTCATCTTGGGGTGCCGGTGGGTCAAAGCGTGTCGCGAGTGAATGCTTGATCCTCTCTCTTGGATAGATTTTGTTCCAAGATTTTAGGATGGAAGGCTAAAAGCCTTTCCGTTGGCGGACATCTCACTTTGATAAAGTCTGTTTTGGGATTGCTGGGTAGTTATTTGTTGTCGATATTTCCTACTCCGATTATGGTTCTTAGTTCTTTGGAGTCGTTGAGGGCTAGATTTTTAGGAGGTGTTGACTTAGATGAAAGACATATGCATTGGATTAGATGGGATATAGTTATGGTGTCTAAACGGGTAGGAGGTCTGGGAGTTGGGAGCTTGTTTGCCCAATGACTTTTAGATGGAAATGAGATTCTTCTATTTTCCTGACTTGTTGTGGGTGTGGGTTATGAAAGCTATTTATGGTTCAGATGGTGGTTGTTCTTCTTTGTCACATTGTTGTTCTAGCAGGGGTCATTGGAACAACATCATTTGTATGCTTTCCAATCTTCATGATCGTGGGATTGACTTTATGGCTATGTGCCATTTTAGAGTGGGGGATGGGGCTTGTACTTCTTTATGGCAGGATATCTGGTTGACTGGCTCACCTCTTGCACTGAATAATCACATACTGGAGTCTATTAGAGATCAAATCTCTCTAGGTTGGGGTACGGACAACCTACGACATTTACTGAGGGGTAGTATTGAGCAGACACAATAGGAAGATTTCATGGCACTTTTTGAAGAACTTTCAGTTTCAGTCTAGACCTGACAGATTGGGTTTGCTTTGAGATGCTTCTCATACCTTACTCCATTTCTTTGACTCATGAGTTTATTGACAGTGGTATTCTCGCGGTGACTGGTCTGGAGACAAGGTGGAATAACTGGGTTCCCATTAAGATTAATATCCTTATATTGACAGTCAGGTGAGATAGTATTCCTACTAGGGATAGGCTTTCTCATCTGGGTATCATGGTGGAGTCGAATTTGTTCGTGTTTGCCATAAAGTTGTAGAGTCAATTGATCACAATTTTGCAGGATGTACTTAATTGATTGATATTTGGAGACGTAGGGCTATTTGGTGGAATGTACAATTACCTAATCAACTTTCCATTATTTCGCTCATTTCTTGCGCTGATTCCATTACTTTGAGGGGAGGTCAACGCAAGGCTTTTGATGCGGTTATCTTGACGACATTTTGGTGTGTTTGGAATTTTCGAAATTCCACGGTTTTTGGAAGGGTTACTCCTTGGAAATCCTTTCTTTTTGTTGAGATCGTTGATAGAGCTATTTTTGGATTCCCAATAGATGTAGCAAAACTCAGCTTGGTTGGACTACTTTGTCCACAACCCGACTCTAGCCTCTATTTTGTTGTAATGGTTTTTCCTTTCTAGCTTCTTGCTAGTTTTTTTTAAAAAATCTTATGTCATTCCAAAAAAAAAGTATGGTAATAATTATGTAAATCATATAAAAAACTACTAATGCATTTTCCGATATACTAGTAATTGAGCCCACACTTCGCCGCGGGTTTTTAAGTGTTTTTGTTACGAATTACGAAAGTAGATGAGGAAAAATCAGATTATATACACTATGGGGATACTAAATAGACACGAAAGTTTAGAAAACGAATGAGTGAAAGTGAAATTATTCGAAAGTTGAAGACAGAGGTGGTGAAAGTAATATTTTAAAAGTAAAAAGATGAAATATATCATTTTATAAAATAGAAGGGTTCCAAGTGACGGATAATACAAACTTAAGGAGAAAAGATGAAGAAGTAAAAGTGATATTTTACAAAGTTGGAGGTGGAAGGGGTTAAAGTGATACTTTAAAAAGTAAATTGACAGAAATATTATCTTACAAAATAAAGGGGTTGCAAGTAACGGATTATATAAAATAGTATCACCTATAGTGATTTTTTCTTTTGAGAGAGTAAAGTAATTTCTAAAAGATAGATGGGTGGAAAATGCATTTTACAGAGTATAGGAGGAAAAATCATATTTATATACACTGCGTGATAAACACGAAAGTTTAGAAAACGAATGGGTGAAAGTGATATTTAAAAAAAGTAAAAGTATGAAAAAAAATTATTTTACTAAATATGAGGGTTTAAAATGATAGAATATACAAAGTTGAGGGATTAAAACTATACTTTAATCATTGATATGCTTATATATTGTGCATTACCACTTGTACTATTCACTACAGTCAATTTTAGTGAATTTTACGGAACGCAGATAAACACAAAAACTTAGAAAATGAGAGGTGAAAGTGACATTTTACAAAGTTGAAGGTAGAGGGGGTGAAATTTATAAAAATAGAGGGGTTACCACTTGTATTAATAGTTACAATGAACGGGGACGATGATAAATACAAAAATTTAGAAAATAAATGGGTAAAAGTGATAATTTATAAAGTTGAAGGTGAAGGGGGGGTGATGTGGTAATTTACAAAGTAAAGAGAAGAAAATTATTATTTTACAAATTAAAGGGGTTACCACTTGTACTATTAGCTACAATAAATTTTACGGGGACCAAAATAAACACAAAAGTTTAGAAAATGAAAGGGTGAAAGTGATACATTACAAAGTTGAAGGTAAAGGGAGTGAAAGAGATATTTTAAATAGTAAACAAATAAAAAATATCATTTTACAAAGTAGAGGGGTGCAAGTGACATGTTATACAAAGTAAAGGTTATAAGTGAAAGATTATAGAAAATTGGGGGATTTAATTTGGACTTTCTGCATTAAACACTTATACATTATGCATAAAATCATATACTTTTAGCTACATTAGTTATTACTTACCAACGAAAGTTTAGTTTTTGTATATATTAATAATACCATATAAAAAATATATATTCAAAGGAAATAAACTATTTTATGACTTAGTTTGGTTAAAAATGACTTGCAAATCATTTCATTTTTCCGGAAATAAACTATTTCAATTACCTATTTCTGGTTCCGTATCCACTTTATCAGGTATGATACCTTGAACCGAATCGAAACCGGTTCCCTAATACAAGTCCGGTTTTTGGTCTTCAAATCCTTCAATTCCAGTTTCCGGGTCGGGATCCAATTGGGCCGGATTCGGATCCACTTTCATTCCTAATTATGATTATGGACTTATTGTTATGGTTTCATCCGAAAGATATATATATATATATATATATATATATATATATATATATATATATATATATATATATATATATATACTAGTTTATAACCCGTGACAACCACGGTTATAAAATTAATCAAATTTTTATAGTAAAATCTCAAAATTATTAATAAGTTATTTTAAATAAATTATTAATTTAAGAGATATTTTTATTAGTTATGTGAAATTTTAATCATTGATTCAAATAAATATATAAAATTAATTTTTAATATATATTAGATATTTTTTATTTGTGAATTAATGAAAACAATAATTTAAAATTTAAAATTTAAAATAGAATCACATTAATGAGGAGGTCTAATAAATTTAAAATGGAAAACTAATAGATTGACAAGTGGCAACACGTTAATTAAAATGTTTAATATGATGATACATGGCAAAAGAGCTACTCTTTTATTAGATATATATATATATATATATATATATATATATATATATATATATATATATATATATATATATAGGGTTAGATTATTTTGTTTTTTACATTTATTGTGTGCTAGAATGCACCAATAGAAATTTAGTAAATTAAATAATTATAGATATTAAATGATTTCCATAATTATATGTATATTAAATGATATCCATAATTATAATTCTCTTTTTATGGAAACTAATTAAATCCGTCGTTAATGCCACTAATAACATTCTTTCAGAATAAATTTGCATCTAGGTTTTTATATATGAGTTCGTACTTTGTTCAGACTCAATCACTTAAAATACAATAAAGTTGTATGGAATATGAAAAACGAGAGTGTATTCTAGTAGAATACACTCTCATTCTGCTGCAACACATTCTTATTCTTCTATATATGAATTTATTCTGAAAGAATATTATTGTTGATATTAATAACGAATTTAATTAGTTTCCATAAAAATGATTTATAAGTATGGATAACATTTAATATACATATAATTACTACTAAATTCCTATTGGTGCATTTTTGTACACAATAGATGTGAAAAACATTTGAACATACCCTCTCTCTCTTTATATATATATATATATATATATATATATATATATATATATATATATATATATATATATATATATATATATATATATATATATATATATATATATATATATATATATATATATATATACTAACTTTAGATTTTGTTCACGGATGCAATGCAATAATAAATTTATTATTTAATTAGTTCCATCACATCGCAAAACACTATATAATACTTTTTAAGATATGCACATATATAACAACCAAGCCACATAACTCCACCCCTCATTAGTCATGTCGTTTTGAAAACATTTCATATAGTGATCACACTAAGCATCCCATGCACATGATATCTTGTATGAACGAACCTTGTGTCACAAAAAACATGCAAATTTCTACAAAAATCGAACTGTTATCTACGGAAAATTTAGTTGATTTGCATATAACATCAAACACAACTCTATTCATTTATCCCTCCACTAGCACCAAACCGAAAGTGGTACTTAATGGGCAAATCTTAAAGCAACAATTTGAATGTGAATTTTTAGTGAACTTCGCACCAATGTCTAAAGGCATCATTATTATGTTATTAATTTATTATAACGCATCCATGCACTTTTGCTTTATAACCAATAAAGCATTTTGTGGTGTAAAGTTTTCCCCCACATGTCATAGCAATACTCGTTTTGAGATGAAACCTCTTTTCATAATCCCATTTTTGTGGATTTCAGCTTCGAAAAGCAAAGCCCATGGCTCTAGCAAGTGGAGTGCACTAGAAGTTAGAATGTTCAAGTAACATGTCGAGGAAAGCAAGTGACCTTTACTCCATTGGCACAACTCTCTACAACTCTTAAATTGTGAGTTACATTCTTTTATTCATCAAGAACAATTTTGATAAGTAATATAATTAATATCACATTTTGGTCATAAACTATCGTCAATTTATTCAAAAATAACAAATATTCGAAGTGCATTCTTGAACATTTTTCTCTCGTTTTGATTATAATATTGTGACTTACAATAGCATGACAAACTTGTTATTTTCATCCACGCACACAAGTTTTGTTTAAATTATGTCCACGTGTCGATGTCCACATATATTTTATTTATTTATTTCAAGTTTTAAGAACATAGTTTTTTTCGAATGACTAAATTTTATAAAAGCCAAAAACTCTAGCAAAAAGTTTGAAGGAAACAAATAGTTTAGTGAATTTTAGAATCAAACAGTCCAAAATTTTCATTTAAAAATTTAAGTGTTTATTCAGTTCATCACTTACGAAAATCTTAGATAAAACCATTTAACTAAATGTTGGTGATTTGTTATCATCAATGTTATTTAAGTGTAATAGGGATTACTTTGTTAACTAAAAATGATCTTGATAAATATTAAACAAGTAAGGAATGTGTGGAGTACACACTTGTTTAAGTTTGATCAGGTATTAAAGTATACTGTCATTTATGGACGAAACCCCTGAACGAACGGGGGCCCGGGGGTAACGCCCCTGGCGGGGTCCAAGGGGCAGTTTTTCAGAAAATCCAAATTTTGAATATTTGACCCGATTTTGACTTTGAATTAATCCTTATACAAAACCCTGATTTATGACAGTTTTTACTGTTGAGAAAAACTGTTATATGACAGTTTTGACAGTTTTTCAGATAAGGAAGGTTTATAACCAATTTTAGTCACTTTTCTGGTACTCACGAAATTACACCATCTCATTCTCTCTGATTTTATCTGAGTCTTATCCAATTGAAGATTTGGGAGTACCACCCAAATACTTCGATTTGAAAGTGATTATCACGATTCTCAGATTTCCAAGTGCCACTAAACCATATTTCTAACACTAAAAACATTTATCGAAGTATCATTAAAAGTTATCATGTGCACAAATCTCCTATGGATGCGATGCAATCGAACCGTACCCTCATTTAATATAAGAAAAACCTGAAAACATTTAAACCACAAACCGTAAGCACAAAGCTTAGTGAGTTTTCCTAAAATACCACATACAACATAACACAAATAAACAACTATGAGTTATCAGCAACCTTAGAGACTACTCGAAGTCTCAGTGGGCAAACAACACGCCATGTGAGTTATCAGCAACCCTGGAGACTACTCGAAGTCTTAGTGGGCAAACAACACGCCCCATGTGTTATCAGCAACACTGAAGACTACCTAAAGTCTCAACACACATAGTAACACATATCACAGTACTAACAAATACGACCCAGATAGTCAACACACACACATACACACACACACACACATATATATATATATATATATATATATATATATATGTATGTGTGTGTGTGTGTATACTACCACCATGCAAGTAATGTGAGAAGACTCACATCAATCCGTTGATAGATAATCTTGCACACAAAAGTTGCTGGCGTAAGGACTCCTCATACTAAACACATCCAAAACCAAACCCCAATTAACAATTAAGGTAATAATTGTGACAACCCAGAGAATATGTCACTGAACGCCGTTAACATTTAACAATAGGACGTAAGAATAAAATAAAGACAACCTTGTATCGACCCGATATATTTTAATATATTTGAAAATTTCATCATTAATTATGTCAACCTTAAGGCTAAAAAATAAGTGTGCAAAAAGTCACATCACTTTGAGAGCATGTTAGCATACTTAGAATCTTTAAGATACCGTGATTCCAGAAATATAAATTTTGTAAGAATCCGACACAGTATGGGTGAGATATGACATTTATGGTAAATGAATATTTACCACAATTAAAAAGTTACAACGACAAACACTACAAGAGATTGATTGACTTTTGGAGAAAGCCATCAACTAGACAATCGTAGTACTACTTAAAGTATGAATTATAAGACAAGGAATGCCTGAAACGGATGTTATATGTGAGAGTTATGATTTTTATAAGATTATAACGGTAATAAAAACACATCAAAAACGTAAGTCAAAACTACACAAAACGACCAAAAGGAAAGTCGTAGAGAATGACGAGACCTACACGGATATATAAGAGTTATTGAGAACGAAGTTCATATGCGAAAGTTATGAAATTTTGAAGTTGAATTTTTACCATCACGCATGCTCGTGCGCAGTGCCCGCACTAACACCCAATTACGTCGAGATACAGGATGACGTGGCATGCTGAGATGAGGACACATGACACCATCGTACGGTTCACGCATATTTGCGCGATGCGCACTCTAAACTTGCTATAAATATCAGGTATTAGCAACTCATCTGCCTCACACCTCTCATCGATTTCTCTCCATGTCGTTTTGCGTGCTATCACTCGGCCAAGTCTCAAAGTCATAACTTTTTGTTTCTACCTTACACCAACGTTTTCAAAACTCACATGTGAGCTTCACGGCCTTATTTTCCATATCCTTCGGTTGGGGGGGGGGGGGGGGAGGGGAATACATGTCTAAATTACAACTTTACATAGTTATCACTAATTATAGTTAGATAGTTATGTCCATAACATTAGGATGATATTAGGCCCGATAGATACTCTGCCCAAACTTTTTAGCTAATATTATGCCTTATTGTTATGCTAAACAAGTATGATAGATAAGATCATAACTAGTTGTTATGTTGGTCAATTGCTAGGAAACGCTGAAACTCGTTATTATAGCCATCTTTAGATAAAGCTTAGTACATAGTGTTACTCTGCCCAAATTCTTAGCTACACAAAACACTATATATATATATATATATATATATATATATATATATATATATATATATATATATATATCAGATAAATAATATATAATAAGTATATTGTACAAATACAACACGGATAACAACTCGACCGACCAAGTGAGGCCCCCATGTCAAAAGTTAGACGAGACATAATTCATCAGCACGTTGATAGATTTTCGGCTATCGTCCAGCCTATAATCGTTAATTATTAAGTGAGCGAGAGAGATATGTATAGATCTATATGTGATTAACACTCCCACCTATGGTTGGTAGCTACATCCCGATGGCAAGTTGAAGCACATATAACTTTCTAAACACAACAACGTCTGATGAAGCGTCGTGGTATTTTCAAGATCAACAGTCATAGCTCAATTATAGGAACTCATCATAACTTTGTCAAACTAAAACTACATATCATAATATACTACTAGGAGATAATCCAATTAAGTAGTGATAGTACACACAAACTCAAGGAAGCGAGTTTAGGTCAACTAACACCTAACTATCTTAGACTACCACTAGGAAGCTACCTATGGAAGTAGTGGCAGTACTCATAAACTCAAGGAAGTGAGTTAAGGATAAACAAAACAACTAAAATACTCACACACATTTTATAAAAGTAAAACATGTGGACTCACCAACATTATGTTGACCTCTCAAGCCACGTGTATTCTCAGGAGAATAAACCCGTCTGAAGGAGGAGATAACCCTGGTGGCGCAGCCTAGAACCTATGTACTTTGCCCTTTTAACCTACTTGTACCTCGAAAAATTATGTAATATCTTTGACTTAATGAATAAATAGCTATGTTTTTTAGCACATCTTGTGTATTATTCAACACACATATTGGCCTGAAATCCCAACATACTAACGTCACATAGCCTGGTGCTTCCGCCGTCGACCAGGGGATGGATCGTGGAGGTCAGCTTCCTCATCATAGGAGGAGCGTATAGTACTTGATGACTCGGTCAATACCTTGGAGGAAGGTGATGACTCATAGCCCGATTATACACCTGCTGAGTACCCGTCAGAGTCAGTCCTTTCACCTGAATACACGTCGGCTGGGCTAGAGCTTCTTAGTTTCGAGTATGAGCTCGGCGAGGATAAGGAGGACACTGCCACCTCACCAGAGACCTCACCACGCCGGCCCACTCCTTCAAAAAATTCTTACAGGACACCCAAGGGTACTCAGGTGAAGCAGACCCCAAGGAAGGTAGTTGTTACCCCCTCACGGAAAAGGACGATGTCCCCACAAGCATCACCGCCGACAACAAAGAAATCCTGCGGAGACGCCGTTTAGATGGTCCATATATTATCCTCGACTTAGGAAGAGGCTATCAACTTATGGTTCGAGGTAGGGGTGTCATCCACTGCACCTTCCCTACCTCATATACCCCTGTGGATCATTCCATCTCTCTTATGGTGCCTCGCACCACCCATCACTCAAACTGTATTGGAGCGATGGACACTGAGATCTTCTTATTGAGGATGGCCTTGATGCAACTCACAGAGATGGTGTAGTAATTGGAGGAGGAGAGAGACTTGATGGAGATGAGGACCTTACTTGTGCATGATCAGCTTTAGGAGGGACGAGAAGAGGCCTAGTTCCATCACCAAGTGCTAGATGAGGTGATTAGCCACACAGATCATTTAGTGCTCCAGGTGGAGAGGATTGAGTCTCGATTCTATCATTTTGATGTTTGGCTAGGGTTTGTATATAGACAGTTAGTCCTGCTAATGGAACTTCTTATAGTGTAATGTGGTTTTTAGTTTTCTTCTATTTTGGCCCTATCATGGTAGCTAGGAGGGATATAAATACTTTTCTTGTGGGTTAGGGTAGTAGGAAAAGCTTACGTATGTATGTTTTGTAATCACAAAGCTTTTCCTACCTAACCACGCCCTGTTTTGGTAACTTCGATATTATATATATATATATATATATATATATATATATATATATATATATATATGATGGGTTTTGAGCACCCTAACACTTCCTAAGTGTACATGCAACCCTAATAACCTTGGATCTATGTTTGTCTAATTATCATGCAAAGTTGAATTCCAAGGTTATATTCCTATCTAGCATACATGGGGAACAATATTTAACTTTAATGGAAGATAGAATAACTTACCTTGTTGTTGCTTGTGATCCTTGAAACCTTGTGAGCCTAGCACCCCAAGTGTGATGCCTTAAATGCTTCACACAACACCAAATGCAAAGGAGTAACCTTTGAGAGAATCTTACACTTTCAAAAATTGGCCTAGTCCTCACTTGTTCATGTGTATAGCCGATTTTGGTGGAGAATGGGTTCCTTATATAGTGTTGACACATCTAGGGTTACACCATGTAAACCCTAATGTGTCATGACTCTTCATTTCCATGACCCATGGGTTTGTAACTCCCATGGAGCATCCATGGAGCATCTTATGGGTGGAACCCAACTTGATAATCCATGGAGCCTCTTAGCCCACTATACAAGTATGGATGATTTACATAATCAACCCATATATTTAATTAGTTATCTTTTGATCACTTAATTAATTCTAAATTAATTCTTGATCAAACTAATTAAATAATATTATTAATATATTAGAACTTATAATATATTAATAAACAACAAGTGTTATTTCTCTCATTTAGTCTATCCAATTGCATGGTGCCAAGCAACCCAAATGGACCATGCCGGGTCGGGTCAAGTACACACTAGAAATAGTTATGGACTTAGACACCTTATCCAACAGTCTCCTACTTGTATAAGTCTAATAACTATAACTACAATTATGACTTCAGGAACTGATCAGCAATCGTAGCTCTTTTAAGGTTTCTCGGGACTGAGCAGATGATGATACGCCATTTAAGATAAGTGATCATATAATCCTCTGTTCGAGATATCAGCCGGACAAATACATGGAACAATGGCTTACTTATTGTCCAACAGTTTGTTTCCCGATTTCCGATTTGTTTGACAAAGAACGTAATTGAAAACATCAACTTAGTTCTGACCGGGCCCGGTACATAGGTCAAACCAAAATCATCTAGGGGCCCAGATATCAGCTTCTAATCCAAGAAGGAATAGATAAACTTCGAATCATATGTTTGTTCTACCACTCATTGAATTATACACAAAAGCACGTTTTATAACATCGAGTTACCAATGCGTTTACGTACAATCAATGCATAACCAACTCGTAAGTAACAAACCATATCTCTAGATTTGAAGACTTATATGATATTACCATCTCACGATCACTCGAGATAAATTCCATGAAGTGATTCTAGTGAGCGTGGGTTGTGTCCAATGCTCAGAACTTACGAGCACTCATGATTGTTGTAGCCATGTCCAATACCTTAGACCTCTGCAACCAATCATGATAGTCTTGATTCATACCTACTTCCGACATATGAACAAATGTGGAGGTTTGAATAATATGATATACCAAACATAATTATTCTGGAAGTCAAAACATGCAAAAGAAATATAGTAAACGATTGACAAGAGATAGCAATACTTTACTCATAAATAAAACACCTTTTATTCATTATCTAATGTCAATTATGCTTTACAAATTTCAAGGTTATCTAACTACTAAATCTATTATCATCCTTCAGCCCTATGCTCCGAGCATGCTGGAGATGCTTAACCCGAGTCAGTCCCTTCGTGAGGGGATCTACTAGATTTTCATCCGATGATACCCTCTTTGCCAATAGGAGTCCTTCTTCTATTCGATGTCTGATGTAATGATATTTTCTGTCGATGTGTCTGGATCTCCCGTGATCCCTTGGTTCCTTGGCTAAGGCAACAACACTATCACTATCACAGAAAATTTCCATTGGCTCCTTAATAGCTGGTACAACTCCAAGGTCTCCAATGAAGTTCTTCAGCCATATCGCCTCCTTTGCTGCCTCGCTAGTTGCTATATACTCTGATTCGCAAGTTGAATCATCCACTATCTCTTGCTTGGAACTCTTCCAAGAAATTGCTCCTCCGTTTAGGGTAAAACTCCAGCCTGACTGAGAGCGTAAATTATCCATATAAGTCTGAAAGCTAGCATCACTATACCCTACAACTCTCAAGTCTTCACTCCCACTGAGGTTAAGAACCCAGTCCTTAGTCCTGCGTAGGTACTTGAGGATATTCTTTACCGCATTCCAGTGTGCCTTGCCAGGGTTCCCCTTATACCTGCTAACCATCCTTAAGGCAAAGGCTACATCAGGTCGAGTACATGTCATAGCATACATGATCGATCCTACAGCCGAAGCATAAGGTATTCGACTCATTTCTGCTATCTCAGCCTCAATACTAGGGCTTTGTGTCCTACTCAATCTGCCGTTACTCTGGATGGGTAACTCTCATTTCTTGGAATCATGCATGTTGAATCTCTTCAGCACCTTATCCAAGTAGGTACTCTTACTAAGTCCAATTAGTCGTTTGCTCTGGTCTCTCAAGATCCTTATCCCTAGAATATAGGCAGCTTCTCCTAGGTCCTTCATAGAGAAACACTTCCCAAGCCAGGACTTAACTTCCTGCAGAGTTGGGATGTCATTTCCTATGAGTAGTATGTCATCGACATACAATACCAAAAAGCTAACTAGACTCCCACTAGCCTTGACATATACACAAGGTTCATCTTCACTCCTAGAAAAGCCAAACTCTTTGAATTTCTCATCAAAGCAAAGATTCCATCTACGAGGTGCTTGCTTTAATCCATAAATGGATTTCTCAAGCTTACACACTCTATTAGGGTACTCTGTATTGACAAAACCCTCTGGCTGACTCATGTAAACATCCTCAGCCAACTTTCCATTAAGGAAAGCGGTTTTGACATCTATTTGCCAAATTTCATAGTCATGAAATGTAGCTATGGCTAACAGAACCCTAATAGACTTAATCTTGGCCACTAGAGAAAAGGGTCTCATCATAACCAACTCCCGAAGTTTGTGAGAAACCCTTTCCAACCAGTCGTTCCTTATAAGTGTGTATATTACCATCCATGTCGGTCTTCTTCTTGAAGATCCATTTTCACTCTACAGTCTTACGACATGGTACATTCTCAACCAAGTTCCAAACTTGATTGTCATACATGGATTGTATCTTGCTGTCCATTGCCTCTTTCCACTTGGCTGACTCAGGGCCTGTCATGGCTTCCACGTAACTGTTAGGTTCATCCAGACCTATCAGTGTCTCATCACTGATAAGTGTATCACCTTCCGCAGTAATATGGAATCCATAGTAGTGCTCAGGTGCATTCCTAACCCTTGTTGAACGCCTCAGAGGTACAAACTTGTCAATTGGATCAACACGAGTTTCCTCCTCAATTTGAGTGCTAGGGTTTGAAGTTCCTTCACCGCTTGACTCTTGAATTTCTTCAAGGTCAACTTGCCTCCCACTGTTTCCTTGGCTTATGAACTCTCTCTCTCCCTCGAAAGAATGCCCTCCTAGCTACAAAGACTACATTTTCACTAGGTCTGTAGAAGAGGTAGCCAAAGGATTGTTATGGGTAGTCGATGAAAATACACCTTTCACTTCAAGTTTCGAGCTTATAATGAGTCTCGCGTCTCACGAAAGCCTCGCAACCCCAAATCTTGATGTGGTCTAGTTTGGGTACTTTACCAGTCCACATCTCATGAGGAGTTTTGGCAACTTTCTTTGTAGGGACCAGACTAAGGATATGGGTGGAAGTCTCTAAGGCATACCCCCAAAATGAGATTGGTAGCGAAGCTCGACTCATCATGGAACGAACCATGTCCAAAAAGCTTCGATTACGCCTCTCAGCCACACCATTCAACTGCGGTGTCCTGGGAGGTGTCAATTGTGAGACAATCCCACATTCCCTAAGATAGTCGAGGAACTCTGAACTAAGATACTCACCACTTCGATCGGATCGAAGCATCTTAATGTTCCTGCCCAATTTATTCTCGACTTCCTGTTTAAACTCTTTAAACCTTTCGAAAGTCTTTGACTTATGCTTGATTAAGTAGACATATCCATATCTACTATAATCATCAGCAAAAGTCAAATAATAATGACTATCATCCCTTGTGGCATGTTTGAAGGGCCCACACACATCCGTGTGTACAAAATCCAACAAACCTTCACCCCTCTCACAAGAACCTGTGAAGGGTGACTTTGTCATTTTTCCAAGTAAGCATTGTTCGCAACTATCATCTGACTTTAGGTCAAATGACTCCAAGACTCCATCCTTTTGGAGTTGTCCTATGCGTTTCTTGCTTATATGTCCAAGACGACAATGCCATAATGATGCTTTATCTAAGTTATTATCATTAACAAACTCAATACACAAAACATTATTTCCTAAGTTATCAACCATAGATACAGTTTCATACACATCATCACAAGGTAATGCTTTAAAATAAAGAACATTATTAAAGAAAGCATTAATCGAACCAACTTCATTATCAAATGAAAAGGTGAAACCTTGTTTATACAATGCATGAAAGGAAATAATATTTCTTGCCATTTCTAGCGAATAACAACATTTATTCAAATCTAAATTAAACCCACTACTTAGCGATAAAGTATAAACTCCAATCTTGGTGACAGGTAAAGCTTTCCTATTCCCCATGATTAAGTTTATTCTTCCTTGCTCCACATTCTCAATTCTTCTTAGTACCTGCAAATCAGAACATATATGAATACCACAACCGGTATCAAGGACCCAAGAGTTAGAATGAGGTGAGTTATTAGATAAGATAGTATAAATACCAGCATGGTTGGGTTTAGCTTTCCCATCCTTCACATCTTGCTGGTACTTTGGGCAGTTCCACTTCCAATGTGATTTTTCATGGCAATAGAAGCATTCAGCCTCTTTTGAGTCAGAAGAAGGAGTAACGAAACCTTTCTTGGTTCCACTTGAAGAGGAGCCATCAAGGGTCCTCACCTTGGTACCCTTCGAAGAGCTCTTCCTCTTCTTCCCTCGAATTTTCCCGATTGCCAAAACCGGGGCGTAGTTTGGAGTAGGAGTGTTAACAACCGACTTCTCCTTTAGACCTGTTTCTGCAGTCTTGAGAAGTCCCTGAAGTTTGCTGAGTGTGACCTCTTCCTTATTCATGTGATATGTCATGCAGAATTGATCATAGCACGATGGTAAGGAGTTCAAAATGATATCTATTTCAAGCTCCTCAGGGAAGTTCACATTAAGTTTCAGCAACCGATCTACATACCTTTTCATTTTCTACATGTGGCTCGTGACAGACTCTCTGTCCTTCATCAAGGTTGTTATCATGGAGCAGATGATTTCATACCTCTCTTGTCGTGCACTTTTATGGTATATTTCCATCATATTTTGGTGCATTTCAAAAGGGTAAAAGTCCTCATAGGACTTTTGGAGTTCCGCTATCATGGTGGCCAACATGATGCATGCCACTTTGGTAGCATCCCTTTCATGTGCCTGGAAATCAGGGATCTCCTGAGGAGTTGCAGTGGTCTCATCAATCTCCTTAAGCTCCTTATCATGGATATATTCTTTGTCCTCATAGCGGGTAATCATCCTGATGTTTTTGATCCATTCATTGAAGTTGGATCCATCAAAAGTGACTTTCCCATACAAGTTCATAAGGGTAAAGGAGCTATTAGGATTAGAGCCAGAAGCAGCGTTGTTTGAAGACATCTGAATGAAGAGGACAAGATTAGTTTAGATATTAAGAGAGTCCTTAATAAAACACCCAAATGTAATATTAAGGTTAGGATCTAATCACAATATATTATAACTTAGAAGACATATGTCGTAATCCAAGCTATAACATATTTGAAAGGTAGGTGAATGGCGATTCACCAATTTCCACCATGAAAAACGAAATATTGATATTAGGTTTTTAATTGGTTATTAGAAATTCATAGATTCTTTTAGATTCATTGAACTTTTCAATGGCATGTTTCAATCTCGAGTTTTCCCTCCAAGTTTTGTGACTGGGATACCGAGGATCACAAAACGAGGTGTGAAGTAACCATGCAAATCACTTGGTACCCTTAAATTTTATCACTCAATCAATGTGCCGGTAAACCACACACGCTCCACCGATACTATGATAAACCTTAAGTCACCCTTTACCTACCTTGTTAAGTCCAAGTTAGTGTGCCGGTTAACCACACACACTCCACCAACGACTTAAACAAAGTGTAAAGTGTAATTTCATGGATTAGCACCTTATTCACATTTTTCCTAAAGTAACTAAGATTGGGAATTTAATAAAACATTTAGTTACTTTATAATACTCATCATACTTTTAATGAGAATTTATAAGTCGTTGTCTTACACGTTCGGCTAACGACCCTCCACCAATCAAGGAAGCGGTGGGTGAGAGTGGACACCCACTAAGTTGCCATTTTATAGGCAACAAGCTTATACCCCCCCCCCCCCCTTAATCCCTTATAGACCGGTTTCGTGAATGAGGCGTACTAGTGGTAAGACGACTTGATCTTATACATACACATATATATATATATATATATATATATATATATATATATATATATATATATATATATATATATATATATTATTAACTTATAATATTATAAAGTATAAGGGTTGAATTTTAAATTTTAAAATTCTAAGGGTTGGAACTAAAGTTTTAATTAAGACTTTACTTGTTCCAAAACTTGAGGGCAAGTTTTGTAAACTTTCAAAACTTTCCATTTCTTGTAACTTATGAGTTAATAGAGTAATAAAAATGAAGACTCTTCATTTTTATAACTCATGTGTTCTTTTAATGGCTTTTAACAAAGTGAATTTTGGTTTTCCATAACTTGAGGACAAGTTATGGACTCCATTAAAACACATTATGATCATGAATTAATCTACCACATAGGTTACAAACAATTCCTATGATCATCTAAACATCATAAGAACATGAACATGAATATGAACACTTTCAAGAATCAAAAAGTACACTTAAAACTTGTAATTTTGATAATTGTCATTGTAAATGGATTAGCATAAACATTACACCATCTAAAACATGTTTTCAAGTACCAAAACAATTTAGGGTAATATTTCTAGTCCATTTCCAGCAACTAAAATCGAAATTCTGAACACTGCAGCCTTTACTCGTCGAGTGCAAGAACAAACTCGAAGAGTAGCTTGCATTTTGTCATGGACTTGTCGAGTCCCCCCCATGGACTCGGCGCGTTCATACGAGCAGAAAGCAGAAAAATGATTTTTTCAAGCAGTTTGCACAAATAATCAACAAACAAGCCTAGGCTCTGATACCACTGATGGGTTTTGAGCACCCTAATACTTCCTAAGACTACATGAAACCCTAATAACCTTGGATTTATGTTTGTCTAATTATCATGAAAAGTTGAATTCCAAGGTTATATTCCTATCTAGCATATATGGGGAACAATATTTAACTTTAATGGAAGATAGAATAACTTACCTTGTTGTTGCTTGTGATCCTTGAAACCTTGTGAGCCTAGCACCCCAAGTGTGATGCCTCAAATGCTTCACACAACACCAAATGCAAAGGAGTAACCTTTGAGAGAATCTTACACTTTCAAAAATCGGCCTAGCCCTCACTTGTTCATGTGTATATCCGATTTTGGTGGAGAATGGGTTCCTTATATAGTGTTGGCACATCTAGGGTTACACCATGTAAACCCTAATGTGTCATGACTCTTCATTTCCATGACCCATGGGTTTGTAACTCCCATGGAGCATCCTATTGGTGGAACCCAACTTGATAATCCATGGAGCCTCTTAGCCCACTATACAAGTATGGATGATTTACATAATCAACCCATATATTTAATTAGTTATCTTTTGATCACTTAATTAATTCTAAATTAATTCTTGATCAAACTAATTAAATAATATTATTAATATATTAGAACTTATAATATATTAATAAACAACAAGTGTTATTTCTCTCATTTAGTCTATCCAATTGCATGGTGCCATGCAACCCAAATGGACCATGCCGAGTCGGGTCAACTACATACCAGAAATAGTTATGGACTTAGATAACTTATCCAACAATATATACATACATATATATATATATATATATATATATATATATACACACACCTAGTTGCATGAAATATGTGTTGTTATTGTTGTTCCCATTAACATTAACACTAACACAACACAACTTAACCATGAGAGTACAAACTTGCTAATTCAGACAAATTAACTAACATCTCGACATTAACTTCAGGAATCTAGAAATAGCACCCTTGAGAATTACCAGATCTAGTCAAGGTCTTCAAGTTGAGCAAGATGATCAGTACGCATAAAGTAACCCACCCCTAGACCATGCAGTTGTTTAGACAATGGTCAAACAGAGAATATCTGAGGCACTAGCCGCACATGAAATCACTTGAACTATGGAACGGGAGGAGAAGGATCCCAAATAAACGAAAAAGTTGCACTAAGAGCACGCACCTACAAGGATTTCATGAGCTGCGAACCCAAGACGTTCTATGGGAATGAGGAAGTTGTAGCACTTACTAAGTGGATCGAGAAGATTAAGTTTGTCTTTGAGATTAGCTCTTGTACCGAGGAAAACAAGGTCAAGCTTGCCGCTTGCACATTTTCAGATGGGTATGTCATGGTGGAATGGCCACGTCAAGACTCTAGGCCTTGTCAATGTTAATGCTCTATCTTGGGACCAACTGAAACAAATGCTCATCGAGGAGTATTGTCCTCGAGAGGAGATGCAAAAACTAGAGCAGTAAATGTGGAACTTAACCATGAGTGACACCGACATCTCAACTTGTACCAACAGGTTCAATGAACTCACTACCCATTGCCCAAAATTTGTGACCCCTGAGTACTAGAAAGTATAAAGGTGCATTTGGGTATTGGTTCAACCTGTCCAACGATTGGTCACGGTCTCTCGACCAACGACATACGATAGTGCCAAAAGGTTGGCTTATAGCCTGACTAAACAAGAAATAAGATGATGCATGTTGGTCAAAAAGACCGACATCCCAAGGTTGAGGGAGAATAAGAGAAAATCTAGAAACTTATTCAAGAGTAGCTCCAAGCAATCTCATAGCAAGAAACAGGAGACTGTCAGGATCTACACCATCAGTCTGGCCCTGAAATCGGTTGCAGCCCCCGCATCTCAAGGAAAGTATGCGGAAAGCACATGAAGTTCAATTTGTGTCACTTCCACTACTCTGGCAACTGCATGCACTATAACAGGTGCAATCGTAGAGGGCATACTGAGAAATATTTTTTCCAACCCACGACTGTTCCTACTGCTAACCCAGGCACACCTGATTTTCTGGATAATCGAGCCTACTTTGAATGTAGGGTTGCTGTGTACATCAAAAGGAACTACCCAAGGCTGAGGAACGAGGGAGGAAACGCTAGATGAAAGCATTTTTGCTTAGAACGAAGGACGCCATTCAGGATCCTACCGTTGTGACATGTACAATTCATGTTAATGGTTTACACGCCTCTATACTCTTTGATTCTGGTACTGAAAGAAGTTTCATTACACCTAAGTTTAGAAAACTTTTAAGCCATAAGTCTAGGAACTTAGATGAGCCTTATATAGTTGCAATGGCCAATGGAGAATCCAATAGTACTTAGGAAATATTAGAACATTATCTTCTAACTCTAAATAACCACTCCTTTCACATCAACCTCATGTCTATGAACATCAGTAGCTTCGATATCATAATCAACATGGACTGGTGATTGCCACACCGAGCTGATATCTTATGCTACGAAAAGGCAATACGACTACCCTTACCCAACGGGGAATCCTTAATAATCTATGAAGATAAGGCTAGCAATGGCCTTAGAATCATCTCTTGTGTGAATACGCGTAAATACCTTCACAAGAAGCATCAAGCTTTCTTAGACCATATCGTAAATAAGAGGGTCGAGAAGAAGGAAATCAAGTACATACCCTAAGTATGTGATTTTACCGACATATTTCCAGAGGATTTTCCCGAAATATCGCCAATTCGCGAAGTCGAAGTTCAAATTGACCTAGTCGTATGGGAAAATCCAGTGGCAAAATTACCCTACTGATTAGCCCCTTCATAAATGCAAGAGTTGTCTAGTCAACTTCAGGAGCTTTTGGATAAAGGATTTATAAGACCGAGTTTCTCACCATGGGGAGCCTCAGTGCTATTTGTCAAAAAGAAGGACATAATCTTCAGAGTGTGCATCAACTACCACGAACTAAATAAGTTGACAATCAAGAATAGATATCCACTCCCAAGGACTGATGATCTGTTCGATCAACTACAAGGATCTAGCTTCTACTCGAAGATTTATTTGAGGTCTAGGTACCATCAACTTCGAGTGTAAGAATAGGACATTCCAAAGACGGCATTCAGAACTCGTTACGGCCACTACAAGTTCCTAGTTATACCTTTTGGCTTAACTAATTCTCCATAAGTCTTCATGGATCTAATGAACCGTGTCTGTAAACCCTACCTTGGCAAATTCATGATGTATTAATCGATGATATATTGATATACTGACAGACAAAGGAAGAGCATGGTCAACACCTTCAAATCATTTTGGAGTTGTTAAGGAAGGAGAAATTGTACGCAAATTTCTCAAAGTGTGAATTTTGGATCAGAGAAGTGCATTTCCTTAGCCACGTGGGCAACAATAAGGGCATTCACGTAGATTCTTCCAAGATCAAAGCAATAAAGAATTTGGAAGCACCCACAACACCAACATAGGTGCGCCAATTTCTAGGATTGGCATACTATTATAGGATATTTATAGAAAATTTCTCAAAAATAGTAAAACCCCTCTCGACACTTACACAGAAAGATACAAAGTTCGATTGGAAATAACCAAAAAATATGTGTTTCAGAAGTTGAAACACATGTTGTGTAGTGCGCTAATTCTTTCACTTCCAGAAGGAACTAAAGACTTTGATATCTATTTCGATCAGGGCATGGGATGCGTACTTATGAAAAGAGAAAAGGTGATCACTTTCAAGACTCATGAGAATAATTACACCACCTATGACTTGGAATTGGGAGCTATAATTTTCGCCTTAAAGATCCGGCGAAACTACTTGTATGGCACAAAGTGTTTCATATACATGGATCAGAAGAGACTTCAACACGTCATCAACCAAAAGGAACTCAACATGAGACAGAGAAGATGGATTGAACTACTGAACGACTACGAGTGTGAGATTCGATACCACCCAGGAAAAGCTAACGTAGTAGTTGATGCGCTAAGCAGAAAGGAACGAGTCAAACCTTGCAGAGTGAAAGCACTCACTCTAACTATCCTATTAAACATTTCTGCTCAGATTCGAGAAGCCCAAGTAAAGGCCCTTACGGAAGAGAAAAAAGTAGATGAATGCTTACGAGGCATGGAGAAACAATGGAACCATGTGTTTCATGGACCGAATTTGCGTACCAAAATATAGAGAAATAAGGAGTCTGGTACTGGATGAAGCTCACAAGTCAAGATAATCAGTTCACCCAATATCTGATAAGATGTATCCTAAATTAAAGAAAAGGTACTTATGCCCGAACTTAAAGGCAGAAATCGCCACCTATGTGAGAAAGTTCTTGACCTGTGCTAAGGTCAAGGTGGAATACCATAAACCATCGAGTCCACTGCGACAACCTGAAATTCCCGAATGGAAATGAGAATAAGTTTCCATGGACTTCAACACAAAATTACCCAGGACACCTAGTGGTTACAACACGAATTGGGAATTAATCGATCGTCTGAATAAGTTTGCCCATTTCCTACCCATTAAGGAAACAGATAAAACGGAGAACTTAGCCAGGACTTATGTCAAGGAAATAGTACGACTACATGGTGTACCAACATCGATCATTTCAAATATAGATAGTCGATTTATGTCCCGGTTCTGACAAACAATGCAACAAGCATTAGGAACCCGACACGATATGAGTAATGCCTACAACCCGTAGAAAGACGGTCAAAGCGAAAGGACCATATAAACATTCGAAGATATGCTCAGAGCATTTGTGATAGTCTTTGGAGATGCGTGGATATTCCCTACCGTTGGTTAAGTTTTCTGATAACAAAAGTTAGCGCACGAGCATAAAGGTTGCAACATTTGAAGCACTTCATGGGAGAAAGTGATGTTCACCGTTGTGTTGGGAAGAAGTCGGTGACACCCAACTAGCAAAGAAAAAAACAGGAAACACGTTTCTAACTGGATCTGAGGTTATTCACGAGACAACCGAGAAGATTGTGAAAAATAAGGAATGGTTAATAACAACTTGTGATCGTAAAAAGAAATACACTGACTATCGAAAAAAACCAATTGAATTTTAGGTTGGAGATAGAGTCATGCTAAGGGTATCTCCTTGGAAAGGAGTTATAAGATTTTGCAAGAGAGGCAAACTTAATCCGAGATACGTAGGACCTTTTGAGATCCTTGATAAAATAGGCCTGATAACCTACCAACTCGCTCTACCCCTAGAGCTTAACCACATACACAATGTCTTCCACGTTTCAAACCTTAATAAATGTTTCTCTGAATACACACTAGTTGTGCCTCTCGAAAAAATCCAAATCGACACGAAACATAATTTCATCGAGCAACTAGTCGAGATCATGGATCATGAAGTCAAGAGTCTTAAGCAAAGCAGCATTCCCATAGTCAAGGTATGATGAAACTCTAAGTGAGGACCATAGTACAAATGGGAACACGAAGATCAAGTGAGTAGCAAGTATCCCCATTTATTTGCAAACGCCCCAACTACACGATAAATTTTGGGACAAAATTTCTTTTAACGAAGGGAGGATGTGACAACCCAGAGAATACATCATCGACCACCGTTAACATTTAACGATAGGACGTAAGAATGTAATAAGGAGAATCTTGTAACCACCCGATATATTTAAATATATTCAAAATTTTCATCCTTAATTATGTCAACCTTTAGGCTAAAAAGTAAGTGCGCAAAAAGTCGTGTCATTTTGAGAGCAACTTAGTATATTTAGACTGCTTAAGATACCGCGATCCCAGAAATATAAATTATGTAAGAATCCAACATAGTATGGGTGAGATATGGCATTTATATATATATATATGAATATCTACAGTATAATAAAAAGTTACAACGACGAAAAATACAAAGATATTGGTCGACTTTTAGAGAGAGTCACCAACTTGACAATCGTAGAACTAGTTAAAGTAGGAATTATGAGGCAAGGAGAACCTAAAACGGATGTTATATGTGAAATTTTTTATTTTTATAAGATTATAACTTTAATAAAAACACAACGAAAAATGAAAGTTATAACTAGACAAAACGACCAAAAGGAAAGTCGTAGAGATTGACGAGGCCTACATGGATATATGAGAGACGTTGAGAACAATGTTCGTATGTGAGAGTTATGGAAATTCAAAGTTGAATTTTTACCATCATGCGTCCTCACGCGCAGTTCTGTGTGTGTACTGAAACCCAATTATCTCGAGATGCGGGATGACGTAGCATTCTGAGATGAGGACACGTGGCACCATTATATGTTTCATGTGCATTTGTGCAACACGCGATACAAAACTTGTTATAAATAGTAGGTCTCGGCAGCTCATCTCCCTCACACCTCTCATCGATTCTCACTCTATATCATTTCGCGTGTTATCGCCCCGATCGACTCTTGAAGTGCTAACTTGTGGTTTCTACCTGACACCAACATTTTCAAACTCACATGTGAGTTTCACGACCCCATTTTCCAAATCTTTATGGGGGAATACATGTCTAAAATACAACTTTACATAGTTATCACTAATTATAGTTAGATAATTATGTCCATAGCATTAGGATGATATTAGCCTTGGTAGATACTCAACCCAAACTCTTTAGCTAATATTATATCTAGTTGTTTTTCTAAACCTGTATGATAGATAAGATCATAATTAGATGTTGTTGGATTAGGTTTCTGAGTTCATAACTATTCCTGGAATGTACTTGACCCGGTTAGCATGGTCCATTTTGGGTTGCATGACATTGCAACACTTGGATAGACTAAATGAGAGAAAGGACACTTATGGGTTATTAATATATTATAAGTTCTAATATATTAATAGTATTATTTAATTATATTTAAGCAATAATTAATTTAGAATTAATTTGGTGTTCAAAAGGAGAATAATTAAATATATAGGGTTGATTGTGCAAATCATCCACTCTTTTATAGTGGGCTAATGATCCATGGTTTATTAAATTGGGATAAAACCCATAAGGTGCTCCATGGATAGTCATGGATCATGTAATATGAAAATCCATGTCAATTAGGGTTTACATGTTGTAACCCTACTTGTGACACAACTATAAAAGGACCCCATGGCTACCAAAATCGGGACTATGTGTGTAGAACAAGAGGGCTAGCCGATTTTGAGTGATTGTATACTTATCTCAAAAAGTCATTCCAAGATTTGTGGTGTTGTGTGAAACATTTGAGGCATCACATTTGAGGTGCTAGGCTCACAAGGTTCTCAAGGAATCCAAGCAACAAGAAAGGTATGTTCTTCTACTAGCTTTTATGTTTCAAAGTTCCCCATGCCATGCTAATTAGGTTAAGAACCTTGGAAAATCAAATTTGCATGTATCTTAGCAAAACATAGATCCAAGTTTTCTAGGATTGCATGTACACCTTAGGAGTGTTAGAATGCTCAAACCCCTTCAGTGGTATCAGAGACTAGGGTTGTTTTCTTGATACTTGAAGAAAATTGTTGAAAAAACTCAAGATTTCTGCATTCTGTTGAGTGAACTCCTTGAGTCCATGGGGGGACTCGACGAGTTCATGTGTTATTTAGTCCTACTCGTCAAGTAGGTTCTTGCACTCGACGAGTAGGAGGTCCGGAATGCAGATTTTCGAGTTTTATTGCTAGAAATGGACTAGAAACATTACCCTAAACTGTTTTGGTCTTATAAAACTTGTTTTAGATGGTGTAATGGTTATGCAAATCCATTTACAATGTCTATTATCAAAATTTCAAGTTTTGTATGTGTTGTTTATGATTCTTGAAATTGTTGATATGAATGTTCATGAACATATGAATTTGGTAGATGATAGTAATTATTTTGTTAGTTTAATTCTTGATCTTGATGTGTTTTAATGGAATCCATAATTAGTGCTCAAGTTATGGATTACCAAAAGTCTTTCTTTTTAACTCCATTAAAGAACACATAAGTTACATGAAAATGAAGAGTCTTCATTTTAATAAACCATTAACTCATAGATTATGAAGTTGAAAAGTTTTAAAAGTTACAAAACTTGCCATCAAGTTTTGGAACATGTAAAGTCACTTTTAAAATTTTAGTTCCAACCCCTAGAATTTTAAAAGTTAAAATTCAACCTTTATGATTTATAATATTATAAGTTTATATATATATATATATATATATATATATATATATATATATATATATATATATATAAGAACAAGCCGTTTTACCGTTAGTAGGCCTCATTCACGAAGCCGGTCTATAAGGGGTTATAAGGTTGTTGCCTATAAAATGACAGCTTAATGGGTGTCCACTCTCACCCACCACTTCCTTGACTAGTGGAGGGTCGTTAGCCGAACGGGTAGGACAATGACTTTAATCCTCATTAAAAGTATGATGGTTCTAAAGTAACTAAATGTTTTTATAAATTCCCAATCTTAGTTACTTTAGGAAAATGTGAATTAGGTGCTAACCCATGAAATTACACTTTGCACTTTGCTTAAGTCAGTTAGTGGTGCGCGTGTGGTTAACCGACACACTAGCTGGACTTAACAAGGTAGGCAAAGGGTAATTTAATGTTTATCATAGTATCGATGGATCGTGTGTGGTTAACCGGCACATCGATTAAGTGGTAAACATTAAGGGTACCAGGTAATTTGCATGGTTACTTCACACCTTGTTTTGTGATCCTCGGTGTGACATCCCCAAAATCATGGCCAGAAAAGATTGGTTTTTGTTTATACTTTATTTCAAAATCAGATTAACCTTTTAATAAAAGAGTTGCGGAATTTGTCCCAAAACATTAATATGATAAAGAGTTATCAAAAGCATTTCCTTGTAAATGTATTTCATTAAAAGACTCGGGATGTCATGTTCGATACAGTACATAAGTATAAACAATACAATATAAGCCTTACTACATTATTTCATATCTACAGGCCTATATCCGTAATCCCTCATCCCAACACATCAAAACTATGCTCGAGCGCCACTACCTGTAATACATAAAACTAAGTGGATCAGGCTTAGGAGCCTGGTGAGCACATAGGGTTTTCAACCCACAATAAATCAGTTTATTAATTTCATCGACCAACAATAACTCGATTACCCGTTCCCGTTATCCTCACATTACGTCCCTAAACACCTATCATAAGGGACCTATCCTAAGGATTATCATCGAGATGGACACTACTTCTAAGGGGGTTCCTCAACAATAAATGTCCTAAAGGCAACCATGAGAGGGATGGAGTACACCGGTGAACACATCATTCACAACACCTACAGGTTGCGAGCCTGCCAGCGTTCCACTAGACTGTCTAGAAGAGTCTGTGGTCGTCATCTATACTCCGCTAGATGACTGGATCAACAACAACAACATCGAGGCCTCTCATCATATTATCACACATCACCTATTACATCTACCCATGTTTTACCCCAACATTTTTGTAGATATAAAATACATATACAATTCAAATCATATAAAACTTGTATAAAATCATTCATCCAGCATAGATAGCAAGTATAAAAATAATATACACACATAGCACGTAGTTTATATAAAATACTTCATATCTATGTATAAGATGAAAGGGACAATGCACTCACTTGAAAAGGTGGTGATTCCGAACTCAGACAGCGCTTCGCTTCTTAAAAATAATTTCCTTCGATGAAACTTAGTATTATTACCACTAGAGTTTAGTCTATTATTCGCCGAGACTAATTAATAGTCTAGCTATTATTACTATTATATAAGCGTTAAAAAAATACTTATATAACCCATAATAATAGCTCAAGTATTTATTATAAGTTCCTAATAACGTTACTATAATTAAATAAAAGCTATATTAAAAATAGCGTAGGCGTAGCTCACTTACAGCGGGTTTTATAGAAAACCCAGCTTTCCCGAGCCAAAAGTCTCTTCTTCTCGGAGCCGTCGAGCACTCCGGGGCTTCCGCCTCGTACTAGGGAGGTTCCCTAGGCTCTTCGGGGGATTTCAGGGCTAGAGAGAGGTTCTAGAGAGAGAGAGAGAGTAAAGAGAAGAAAGAATGCAAAAGGTGTGAATAAAATGAGGGTGGGAGAGGTGGTATTTATAGGGTGAAATGTGGCTGAACTTAGTGCCACATGTCACCATCTGGTGGCAAGCCTTGGGGAGAAAGCAATGGCTAAGATTGTGCCACGTCACCCATTTTCGCAAAATACACTTCCGACTTCTAAAATCCGCAACTTTCACATACGAGCTCCGTTTCTGGCGTTCTTTATATCCACGCATAGGTAAATATAAAATCTACAACTTTCATTTTGACTCCGTCGGCTAATTCTCGACCGATCTTAAATTTAATAGTACGAGGAGATTATACTGTTAAATGTCCACGTAAAATTCATAACTTCTACATACGGACTCTGTTTTTGTCTGTCTTTTTACTGTTGAGTTCCTATTAATGAGATCTTCAATTCTCATTTAGTTCGCGTAGGCGAAAAACCGCTCAATCTAAAATTCGAGTTTCGGGTTGTACACTGCTAAGCCGAAACTTCAAAAAATCATAACTTCCTCATACAAAGTCAGATTCGGGCGTTCTTTTTATGGACGCTATCGGTTTAACGTATTCTACGACTTTCGTTTAGATCATTAAGGCTAAAACTCGCTCTATTGTAAATTCACTATTTACGCTTCCCGGTATCGTGCCGATTCCATCGTGAAACTTCGACGGGTCATAACTTCTTCGTTACAACTCGGATTTCGGCGTTCTTTATATCTTCGGAATCCTTCTTTCGACCACTACAACATTATGTAAAGATATAGGGTTTATCTCACATTTTTATCTTGACGCTTATTTTTATCCTTTATTTATTATACATTTATAAATAAGTAATAAGCACATAAATACACATAATTCACATAATATTAAAATATTTCACTTTTATTATTTCAGAAAGAGTTACAATTGTTGACCTAAACTATTACATTGTCTAAAAATGCTTAGCCCTGAAACCCAAGCGTTACACTCAGTATCCCCGTCACAAAACCTGAAGGGCACATTCGAGATTGAAACATGTCATTGAAAAGTTCAATGAATCTTAAAAGATCTAGGATTTTCAATTTCAATTAAAACCTAATAAATTATTTTGTTTTTCATGGTGGAAATTGGTGAATTGTCATTCACCTACCTTCAAATATTTTATAGCTTAGATTACGACATCCCTCTTCTAAGTTATAAAATATTGTGTTGGGTCCTAGCCTTAGTATTACATTTGGGTGTCTTATTAAGGATTATCTTTGTATCTAGTCTAAACTTGTCTTTCTTTCTTTTCATATGTCTTCCAACAATGTTGCTTCTGGCTAAACCCTACCAACTCCTTCTCTCTCATGAACCTTTGTGGGAGAGTCATCGTCGATGGTTCAAAATTTATGGATTGGATTCGGAACATCAGGATGATCACTCGTTACGAGGACAAGGAATGTGTCCTCGACAAGAACTTAAGGGTCTTGATGAGTTGTCTGCTACTCCAAAGGAGATCGTTAAATTACAGGCACATGAGAGAGATGCCACTAAGGTGGCATGTATCATGTTGGCCATAATGAGAGTTGAGCTCCAAAAGTCCTATTAGGACTACTATCATTTTGAGATGCACCAGGATTTGATGGAGAGATACCATCAGAGTGTTTGTTAAGAGCGATATGAAATAATCTCCTCCATGATAACAACCCGAATGAAGGATGGTGAACCCATCACGGGCCACGTGCAGAAAATACAAAGATTTGTGGACCATTTGCTAAAATTGAATGTGCACTTCCCGGAGGAGTTAGCAATTGACATCATTTTGCACTCCTTACCTTCGTGTTATGATCAATTTCGAATGACATATCACATGAACAAGGAGGAAGTTACACTCAGCAAACTTCAAGGACTTTTGAATACCGCCGAAAGTGGTCTTAAAGGTAAATCGGTTGTTACCACTCCTACTCCTACCGCAGCCCCTGTCTAGGCAATCGAGCAAGGTAAAGGGAAGAAGAGGAAGATCCATTCGAAGGGTACCAAGGGAAATTCCCTTGATGGCTCCTCTTCAAGTAGAACCAAAGGTGGTTCTGTCACTCCTTCTGCCAACCCTAAAGAGGCTAAATGATTCTACTGCCATTAAAAGGCGCACTTGAAGTGAAACTGCCCAAAGTACCTGCAAGATGTTAAGGATAGGAAAGTAAAACCCAACCATGAAGGTATTTACACTATATTGTCTAATAACTCACCCCATTCTAAATCTTGGGTCTTTGATACTGGTTGCGGTATTCATATATGTTCTGATTTGCAGGGACTAAGAAGAAGTGAGAATGTGAGCATGGGAAGATAAACTTGATCATGGGGAATAGGAAAGTTTCACCTGTCACTAAGATTGGAGTTTATTCTTTGTTGCTAAGTAGTGGGTTAACATTAGGTTTGAATAAATGTTGTTACTCGTCTGAAATGGTGAGAAATATTATTTCCTTTCATGGTTTGTACAAATAAGGGTTTACCTTTTCGTTTGATAATGAATGTGGTTGTATTAATGCTTTCTTTGATAATGGTCTTTATTTTAAATCATTACCTTGTGATGTTGTGTATGAAACTATGTCGGTTGTAGATAACCTAGGAAATAATATGTTGTGTATTGATTCTTCCACTAACTTGGATAAAGCATCATTATGGCATTGTTGTCTTGGATATGTAAGCAAGAAACGCATAGGCCAACTCCAAAAGGATAGAGTCTTGGAGTCATTTGACCTAAAGTCAGATGATAGTTGTGAATATTTTTTACTTGGGAAAATGACAAAGTCACCCTTCACTGGTACTTGTGCTAGGGGTGACGGTTTGTGGGGCCTCATACATACTGATGTGTGTGGACCCTTCAGAACTGCCACAAGGGATGCTAACCGCTTCTATGTGACTTTTACTGATGATTATAGTAGATATGGATATGTCTACTTAATCAAGCATAAGTTAGAAACCTTTGAAAAGTTTAAGGAGTTTAAATAGGAAGTGGAGAATCAGCTGGGCAGGAACATTAAGATGCTTCAATCCGATCGAGGTGGTGAGTATCTTAGTACAGAGTTACTTGACTATCTTAAGGAATGTTGGGTTGTCTCACAATTGACACCTCCCAGGACACCACAACTTAATTTTGTGGCTGAGAGGTGTAATCGAACCTTGTTGGACATGGTTCATTCCATGATGAGTCGAGCTTCGCTACCAATCTCATTTTGGGGGTATGCCTTAGAGACTGCCGCCTATATTCTTAATCTAGTTCCTAAAAAAAGGTTGCCAAAACACCTCACGAGATGTGGACTGGAAAAGATCCCAATCTAGACCACATCAAGATTTGGGGTTGCGAGGCTTTTATAAGGCGCGAGACTCACGATAAGCTCGAACCTCGAAGTGAGAGGTGTATTTTCATTGGCTACCCACAGAAATCCTTTGGTTACCTCTTCTATAGACCTAGTGATAATATGGTCTTTGTAGCAAGGAGAGGAGTCTTTCGCGAGAGAGATTTCATAAGCCAGGGATATAGTGCGAGGCAAATTGACCTTAAAGAAATTCAAGAGTCAAGTGGTGAAGGAACCTCAAACCCTAGCAATCAACCTGAGGAGGAAACTCTTGTTGATCCGACAGATGAGTCTATACCTCTGAGGCGTTCCACGAGAGTTAGGAATGCACCTGAGCATTACTATGGTTTCCATATTATTGCATAAGGCGATACACTTATCAGTGATAGCATACTGATAAGTCTGGATGAACCTAATAGCTACTCGGAAGCCATGGCAGGCCCTGAGGCTGCTAAATGGAAAGAGGCTATGGACAACGAGATACAGTCCATGTATGACAATCAATTTTCGAACTTGGTTCACAATGTACCAGGTCGCAAGACAGTCGGGTGCAAATGGATCTTCAAGAAGAAGACCGACATGGATGGTAATGTACACACTTATAAGGCGTGACTGGTTGCAAAGGGCTTTTCTCAAACTCCGGGAGTTGATTATGATGATACCTTTTCACCAGTAGCAAAGATTAAGTCTATTAGGATTATGTTAGCTATTGCTGCATTTCATGATTATGAAATATGGCAAATGGATGTGAAAACCGCTTTCCTTAATGGAAGGTTGGCCAGAGGGTTTTGTCAGTATAGAGTACCCTAATAGAGTGTGTAAGCTTGAGAAATCCATCTATGGATTGAAACAAGCACCTCGTAGATGGAATCTTTGTTTCGATGAGAAAGTCAAAGATTTTGGCTTTTCAAGGAGCGAAGACGAATATTGTGTATATGTCAAGGCTAGTGGGAGTATAGTTAGCCTTTTGGTATTATATGTGGATGACATACTACTCATAGGAAATGACATCCCAACTCTGCAGGAAGTAAAGTCCTAGCTTGGGAAGTGTTTCATTATGAAGGACCTTGGAGAAGCTGCTTATATCCTAGGGATAAGGATTCTAAGAGACAAGAGTAAGCGACTAATTGGACTTAGTCAAAGTACCTACTTGGATAAGGTGTTGAATAGGTTCAACATGCAGAATTCCAAGAAAGGAGAGTTACCGATCCAAAGTAACGCTAGATTGAGTAAGACTCAGAGCTCAAGTACAGAGGCTGATATAGAAGAGATGAGTCGAGTACCGTATGCTTCCGCTATAAGCTCGATCATGTATGTTATGACTTGTACTCTTCCTGATGTGGCCTTTGCGTTGAACATGGTTATCAAATATCAGGGGAATCCTGGCACGGCTCACTGGACTGCGGTAAAAAACATTCTCAATTACCTATGGAGGACTAAGGACGGGGTCCTTACCCTCGGTGGGAGTGATGACTTGAGAGTAGTTGGGTATAGTGATGCTAGCTTCCAGACTGATAGAGATAATTTCCGCTCTCAGTCAGGCTGGGTCTTTACCTTAAACAGGGGAGAAATTACTTGGAAAAGTTCCAAGCAGGATATAGTGGTTGATTCAACTAGCGAATTAGAGTATATAGCAACAAGCGAGGCAGTAAAGGAGGCTATATAGCTAAAGAACTTCATTGGAGACCTTGGAGTTGTACCAGCTATAAAGGAGCCTATAGAGATTTTCTGTGATAGTGAAAGTGCGGTTGCCTTCGCCAAGGAATCAAGGGATCACGGAAGATCCAGACACATCGACATAAAATACCATTTCATCAGACATCGAATAGAATAAGGACTCCTCGTGGCAAAGAGGGTATCATCGGATGAGAACCCAACAAATCCCTTCACGAAGGGACTGGGTAGGGTTAAGCATCTTCAGCATGCGAGGCACATAGGGCTAAAGGATGATATTAATTTTAGAAATTAGATAGCTTTGAAATTTGTAAAGTGTAATTGACATTTTATGATAAATAAAAGTTGTTGTTTATTTATAAGTAAAGTGTTGCTATCTTCTGTCAATCGTTTACTATCATTTCATTTTGCATGTTTTGACTTCCAGAATAATTATGTTATGGTATATCATATTATTTAAATTCTCCACAATTGGTCATATGTTGGAAGTAGATATGAATCAAGACTTTCATGAAGTTGGCTTGTAGATGTCTAAGGTGTTGGACATAGCAAGAGTTGATACAACACTCACGAGTGCCCATAAGTTCTGAGTATTGGATTCAAACCACGCTCACTTGTATCACTTCATGGAATTTATCTCAAGTGATCGTGAGACAGTAATATCATATAAGTCTTCAAACCTAGAGATATGAGTTGTTGACTATGAGTTGGTTATACATTGATTGTACAAAAATGCATTGGTAACTCGATGTTATAAAATGTGCCTTTGTGTATGATTTTACAAGTAGTGGAACAAGCATATGAGTCGAAGTTTATCTGTTCCTTCTTGGATTAGAAGCGATATCTGGGCCCCTTGATGATTTTGTGTTGACCTATGCACCGGGCCCGATCAGAACTAAATTGATGTGTTCGATTAATTTCTATGTCAAACAAATCGGAAATCGGGAAACAAACTACTGGACAATAAGTAGGACATTGCTCCATGTATTTGTCCGGCTGATATCTAGAACATAGATCACTTATCTTAAATGGTGTATCATCATCATCTCAGTTCCGAGAGACTTTGAAAGAGCTACGATTGTTGATCGGTTCCTGAAGTCATTCTTGCAGTTATAGTTATTAGACTTATCCAAGTGGGAGACTGTTGGATTAGGTGTTTAAGTTCATAAATATTCCTGGAATGTACTTGACCCGGTTAGCATGGTCCATTTTGGGTTGCATGGCATTGCAACACTTGGATAGACTAAATGAGAGAAAGGACACTTATGGGTTATTAATATATTATAAGTTCTAATATATTAATAATATTATTTAATTATATTTGATCAATAATTAATTTAGAATTAATTTGGTGATCAAAAGGAGACTAATTAAATATATGGGGTTGATTGTGCAAATCATCCATTCTTTTATAGTGGTCTAATGATCCATGGTTTATTGAATTAGGATAAAACCGATAAGGTGCTCCATGGATAGTCCATGGAGGTTATAAACACATTGTAACGACCCGTTCCCGGTATGTTAATTCATTTGTAATTGTTGTAAGTTTTGCAAGAGGGACTCGGCGAGTTCATAGCCTGACTCGCCGAGTAGAGTCGCGACTTCAAGCACGCGTGAGCCGGGGACTCGGCGAGTCCATATCCCTGACTCGGCGTGTCCATCCGTCTGGGTGAAACCCTAAATCCCCGGGTTGCCCACTATTTAAGTCACCTTATAGCCCCATTCTCGCCTCCCTCACCCTGAGAACACTGTGAGAAAGAACCCTAATCCACCCTTGTGTGAGCTAAGTGTTTTGTTCCATTTTGTGAAGGTTTGAAGAAGGAGAAGAAGAAAGGAGCAAGGAGAAGAGGTGTAGTGCAAAGATCCAAGGGCAAATCTGAGTTATTTGAGGTATTTTCGGATTTCCCCTCTTGTTATATGCTTTAAACCTCCATTAGAGCTCTCCTAGGATCTAGTTGATGCTTGTTCCAAGCCTTATGTTTGCATGAATGCCTTAATAAGTCGAGATATCCTTAGATCTGAATGATTGGGTGTTGTAGAGCCCGGATCTACTGCCTTTTTGGAGTTACTTTGCATATTAACCATAGATCTACCCATTTTATGCATCTTTTAGCCTTATTTCCCTTATTCATGAGGTTGTACACGTAAAGTTGGAAACTTTACGTGGTAAATCAGCTTATTGGACTCAGATATATCAATGGTATGTGTTGGATTCAAGCAAAGTCGAGTAAAAATCAGTTGCATGGCGGCAACTCGGCGAGTCGGGAAGAACGACTCGGCGAGTTGGGTCGCGAGTTCCCGATTCCTTCATTTTTATCAGTGTCGAGTGGATCCAGTGAGTTAGAGAGTGGACTCAGCGAGTTGAGAGTAGACTCAGTGATGGAGGGACTCGGCGAGTCCAAGGCAATCTTCTTAAGATCAAGAACAACTCGTCGAGTTTGTTCATACGGCTCGACGAGTCGGATGAAGATTGTCTGAGTTCTTGGATCAAGTGGGTACTCGTCGAGTCGATGCCACACTCGACGAGTAGCAGCGTGTAGAACTGAGAAGTGAGAGTAGGACTCGGCGAGTTGGGCGGCCCAACTCGGCGAGTCAGCCCAAAACAGAGTTGACCTTGACCAAGGGTAAAAGAGTCATTTTACCCCAAGCGCAGTGTTTAGTATTTGATTGAGTGTGTTTATGGACTTGTAGCCGAGGAGATTCAGGAGCAGCAGCCGTTAGCTTCCCGAGCCACACACTCAGCAGCCAGCTTACGAGGTGAGTTTCCTTCCAGTAGGAACGGGTCTAAGGCCACAATGCCGGCCCATTCAGTTAGCAGTAGTTTCCGGATTTAGGTCCGATGCAGTAGCTAGTACGTTTGATGCCTTCGTGGCTCGAACAGGATTTGTGTGCTATGTTTTATGCGTTAAGTGTTATGTGTTCCGGGCTACGGCCCGATGTAGTATGCCGTATATGTGTTCATGCTAGTTGATGTGTTATGCTATGCCATGTTCAGTCAATCAGTTCCGGACTTCGGTCCGATGCAGGGGACAAGGTCCCAGTCGGTTCCGGACTTCGGTCCGATGCAGTTAGTTCCGGACTTCGGTCCGATGCAGTTAGTTCCGGACTTCGGTCCGATGCAGGGGACAAGGTCCCAGTCAGTTCCGGACTTCGGTCCGATGCAGTTTCCGGGCTTCGGCCCGATGCAGTGGGCGAGGCCCAATATGTGCTTATATGTTATTGTATGGTATGTGGTAGTTTGGGGGAGCTCACTAAGCTTCGTGCTTACAGTTTCAGTTTTGGTTTCAGGTACTTCCGCAAGCAAAGGGAAGATCTCGGGGTGATAGCATCGCACACACCACAACTTAGCTTTTATCCTGGGGATGGTTTTAGTTGTTTTGGATTTGATATAGTATGATACAGTTTTCCGCACAGTATTTTATTATGATTTGGGATACATCGCGTATGTTTTTTTTATGTTATGATACTCATATTATGGTTTTGATTATATTGAAAAAAACGAAATTTTTGGGTCGTATTTTTGGGTCGTTTCAAGTTGGTATCAGAGCCCTGGTTTGAGGGATTCGGATACACTTCCGGGTGTATCTGAACTCAAACTAAGGGAAATAAAAGATGTTAGTAAAATAAAAATGTTTTACCAAAAAGAATTTTGAAAGCACTTAGAAAGAAAGAATTGTTTTTAACAAGATAGAGGTGTGTGCATGCGGTCAGCCAAGCTCAAGTAAGTACTCCCAAATTACCCATACAAGTTAATTGTTCAGTTTCAGTTTCAGTAGAACAGCATGCTAGTATAGGACTAAGGATCTAGGAGAATGCCTTAGGTACCTGCTTATGTGTTACAGCTTTATGAGTATTGCATGCTAGTACTGAGTAGACAGCAGTAGGATAGCCTGATTAGGTTATGCCTGTTAGTGGAAGCTTAGCATCCTATGCTAGTGCAGTTTCTTGTTATGAGAATAGTTTGACCTGAGTCTGTTTCCCTTATCCGAATGCTGCTTGCTTCGTGCTTGGTGGGGTTCTGAGTAATGGGAGTTAGCCATTAGGTGAACACGTCACACCACATGTGATCAGGTTTGAATAATCCCAGAGTGTTGGAACTGGCCCTATTGCGCAGCTCTTGTTTGAGCCCAACCGTTGTAGGGACGGATCTTTTACTTGAAGGATTATCTGATCCTCATCACATGTGATGGTGTTTAGGTGGTGGCTAACTGGCATTATGAGGAGACCTACAGCGGCTGAGGACCAGTCGTGTTGAGCTTGAGGTTTCCCTAGGGCAAGCCTAGGATGAGAGTAGCAGAGAATAGCAGTAGTAGAAGTGACTTGGTGGAGTCAAGGTAGGTCTTGAGGAAAGTACGGATAGATGTGGAAGGTAGTATGGGCCCGTACTACTGAAAGCAGAGGATTCGTACTCGAATCAAGGAAGGCCAAGACAAGACCAGGAAGCTTGTAGCAGTGTCATGATCCCTTGAGATATTTCAGTGTTCTGATGTTGTTATGATATGTTTCAGAATGGTAGTTTTGCGTCCGAGACCAGCAGTCGGCAGCTCAGATGCCGGAGGGGGATCAGGATCGGGATCAGGCCCGGAGGTCGGGCAGATGGATGAGCAGACTAGAGAGTTCCTTTCTTCTGAGGTTACCCGCATCATACTGGAGCAGACTCCTGTGATCTTCGGTTCGATCAAGGAGGGTATTTTAGAGCTGATGGATGAGAGATTGAGTACTTTCCGTGCTGAGATGGCGGCCGTGATGGGGTCGCGCACACTTACGTTCAGGGAGTTCAGGGCATGCGGGGCTCCAGACTATCATGGGGCGCGGGACCCCATAGCGAGTACCAGATGGTTAGCGGATGTGGCTAACGCTTTCCACACTAGCAGGTGTCCCGAGGGGGACAAGGTCAGATTGGCGTCCTGTCTTCTGAAGGACAGGGCACGGGATTGGTGGGAGGAGGTCGGACATGCCATCGGGGATGATGCGGCATTGGATGCCATGACCTGGGCTGATTTCTCTACCAGGTTCAGGGCGGAGTTTGCACCGGTCATTGAGGTGCAGCAGTTAGCTAGGGAGTTCCAGGACCTTACCCAGACTACCGAGACAGTGGTGGAGATCACCGCCAAGTTCAGGGAGAGGGCCCTTCTTGTTCCTCAGTATGCAGCCGATGAGGAGATGAAGAAGGCCCGTTATCATGAGATGTTGCGGAGTGACATCCGCATGTTTGTGAGCCGGTC
The DNA here is from genome assembly GCF_052625555.1 of Lactuca saligna. Lineage (NCBI taxonomy): Eukaryota > Viridiplantae > Streptophyta > Magnoliopsida > Asterales > Asteraceae > Lactuca > Lactuca saligna. The sequence continues at coordinate 64,358,749 of NC_136425.1, forward strand.
CAGTTGTAAAACGCTGGACGACATGATTGCTAGAGCCAGGGAGAGGGAGATTGATCTTGAGATGGAGAAGAAGAGGAAACCGGAGGCGGTTTCGGGTTCAGGCAGTGTGGGCAAAAAGCCCAAGGTTTCAGATCACAGGTCCAGGGGTCAGCAGAGCCACGGTCGGTGTGTCAAGTGTGGGAGATTGCACGAGGGGGCGTGCAAGGCAGGGAGTTCCGGCTGCTACAAGTGCGGTCAGACTGGGCATTTGAGTAGGGATTGTACGGCCCCTGCTACTACGGTTACAGCATCAGATCTGATTTGCTTTCAGTGCAATCAGAGGGGACATAAAAAGTCCCAGTGTCCCAGTTTAGCTGCAGCAGAGAAGGTGGTTGCACCTGCCCCTGCCACCTTGAGGATTACGGATGGCCGGCAAGGCCGATCTGATGCGCCAGTGGCGAAGAGCAGGGCATTTCAGATGACAGCAGAGGAGGCGCGAGCGACTCCTGATGTGGTGACGGGTATGTATCTTTCCTTCATCTTTTAATTGTTATTATATCGTTTGAATATTACTTGATGGTATGTTTTATTTAGGGTCGTTCTCGGTGAACGGCATCTCTGCTTTGGTATTGTTCGATTCGGGGGCTACCCGATCATTTGTATCGCTTGCGCTTAGCAAGAGATTTAGCAGGGCTCCAGGGGAGCTGGATTGTCCATTAGAGGTTGAGATAGCAGATGATAGGACCGTGAGGGTCGGCAGAGTACATAGAGGGTGTTCCCTTCAGATATTTGATGAGCAGTTTTCAGTGGACCTGGTTCCTATTCCCCTGCGTGGGAATAAAGTTATTGTGGGCATGGATTGGCTAAGCCCCAATGGGGCGGTGATTGATTGTGAGCTTCAGCTAGTGAGGGTTCACACTCCCAGTGGGGGAGAGATAGTGATTCAGGGCGAGAGGCCCCAGCGAGGACCGACCTTTTGTTCCGCCGCTAGGGCGAGGCGCTATGTTCGGCAGGGTTGCGCCAGTTTTGTAGCTTACGTCTTGGATGCCCGGGAGAAGGGCAAGACGACGATTGATGATGTTCCTATTGTTTGTGACTACCCGGATGTGTTTCCCGAGGATTTGCCGGGGATACCTCCAGAAAGGCAGGTTGAGTTCAGGATCGACCTAGTTCCTGGTGCGGCTCCGATAGCCAAAGCACCGTATCGACTTGCTCCCCCTGAGATGCAGGAGTTGTCTACACAGCTTCAGGAGCTGTTAGACAAGGGTTTCATTCGGCCGAGCAGTTCGCCTTGGGGAGCGCCGATCTTATTTGTGAGGAAGAAGGATGGGTCGCATCGTATGTGCATTGATTATCGGGAGTTGAACAAAGTAACGGTGAAGAACCGTTACCCACTTCCGAGGATAGATGACTTGTTTGATCAGCTTCAGGGAGCGTCTTGGTTCTCCAAGATCGATCTACGCTCCGATTATCATCAGATGAGGGTTAGAGATGAGGATGTACAGAAGACTGCTTTCAGGACCCGGTATGGTCATTATGAGTTCGTGGTGATGCCATTTGGGCTCACCAATGCCCCAGCCGCGTTCATGGATCTCATGAACCGCATGTGCAGACCGATGCTGGATCGGTCGGTGATAGTATTCATAGATGACATCTTGGTATATTCCAAGACACAGGGGCAGCACGAGGAGCACCTGCGGGAGGTGTTGGAGACTTTGAGGAGGGAGAGACTTTTCACAAAGTTCTCCAAGTGTGTTCTGGTTGCGCGAGGTGCAGTTTCTTGGTCATCTCGTCAACCAGAAGGGTATTTTCGTAGATCCAGCCAAGATTGAGGCCGTGATGCAGTGGGAGGTCCCGAGGTCTCCATCTGAGATTCGGAGCTTCCTAGGGCTGGCAGGGTATTATCGGAGATTTATTCAGGACTTCTCCAAGATAGCAGTGCCGCTCACCCGACTAACCAAGAAGTCGGTGGTTTTTCGTTGGGGGCCTGAGCAGCAGGCGGCGTTCGAGACTCTCAGACAGAGATTGTGCGAGGCTCCGATCCTTACCTTGCCAGAGGGAGTAGAGGACTTCGTAGTCTATTGTGATGCTTCGATCACAGGTATGGGAGCAGTATTGATGCAGCGAGGCCATGTGGTAGCTTATGCCTCGAGACAGTTGAAGCCTCACGAGGCTAATTATCTTACCCACGACTTGGAGCTGGGGGCAGTTGTATTTGCCCTCTAGATTTGGAGACATTACCTTTATGGGGTCCGCTGTACTGTATACACGGATCACAAGAGTTTGCAATATCTTATGGATCAGCCGAGTTTGAACATGAGGCAGAGGAGATGGTTGGACGTGCTGAAGGACTATGACTGTGAGATCCTTTATCATCCAGGGAAGGCCAATGTGGTGGCCGACGCCCTGAGCCGCAAGGTGTCGACGGCCCCTATCAGAGATCTGTGTATGAGGATGACAGTGATCACTCCGTTGTTGGATCGGATCAAGGAGGAGAGGCAGAAGTGTGAGAGGATAGTGGGCCGAGTAGCTTCATTTGATTACGACAGTCGGGGTTTGTTGACGGTTCAAGGTAGGGTGTGGGTACCGTACTGGGGTGGAGTACGGCAAGTATTGATGGACGAGGCTCATAAGTCTCGATTTTCTATCCACCCAGGAGCGACGAAGATGTATCGAGATCTTCGACATGATTATTGGTGGCCCTGCATGAAGCGGGACGTCGCTTGGTATGTTGAGAGATGTTTGACCTGCCGGAAGGTCAAGGCAGAGCACCAGAGACCTCACGGCAAGATGCAGCCGTTAGACATTCCCGTGTGGAAATGGGAGGATATCACCATGGATTTTGTCACCAAACTCCCCAGGACCGCACGTGGAGTGGACTCGATATGGGTAGTAGTGGATCGGTTGACGAAGAGTGCTCATTTTATTCCGATTCAGGAGAGTATATCGGCGGAAAAGTTAGCCGATATCTATGTGCGGGAGATTGTGGCACGTCATGGAGTGCCGGTATTGGTGGTGTCGGACCGAGATGTTCGTTTCACGTCCAGATTCTGGAAGCGATTCCACGATGAGATGGGTACTCGTCTCCATTTCAGCACCGCTTTCCACCCTCAGACTGACGGGCAGAGTGAGAGGACGATTCAGACTCTTGAGGACATGCTTAGGGCATGTGTTCTAGAATTTGGGGGCAGTTGGGATACGTATCTTCCGTTAGCGGAATTCTCGTATAACAACAGTTATCATGTGAGCGTTGATCGACCTCCTTTTGAGATGTTATATGGCAGGAAGTGCAGGACCCCGATTTGTTGGGGCGAGGTCGGTCAGCGAGTCATAGGGAGCACCGAAGTGGTGCTCAAGACGACTGAGTTGATCCAGCAGGTCCGTAGTAGGCTGCAGACTGCGCAGAGTCAGCAGAAGAGCTACGCCGACAGGAGGCGTTCGGACTTGGAGTTCCAGGTGGGAGATATGGTTCTTCTGAAAGTCTCACCTTGGAAAGGTGTCATCAGGTTCCGGAAGAGGGGCAAACTGGGCCCCAGATTTATTGGTCCTTTCAAGGTTTTGGCCCGGGTGGGTCGGGTTGCTTATCGATTGGATCTTCCCGAGGAGCTTAGTCAGATACACAACACCTTCCACGTGTCGCAGTTGAGGAAGTGTTTGGTGGATGAGACAGCAGTCGTTCCCTTAGAGGACATTCAGGTTGATAGCGGCCTAAATTATATCGAGAAGCCGGTCGCGATTCTGGAATGGAAGACCAAGACCTTGAGGAACAAGGTAATTCAGCTAGTAAAGGTGCAGTGGCAGCACCGGAAGGGGTCTAAATGGACGTGGGAGGCTGAGGAGGAGATGAGGGTACACTACCCGGAGATATTTGCAGATCCAGCCGAAGCAGACTTCGAGGACGAAGTCTGAGACAAGTGGGGGAGAATTGTAACGACCCGTTCCTGGTATGTTAATTCATTTGTAATTGTTGTAAGTTTTGCAAGAGGGACTCGGCGAGTTCATAGCCTGACTCGCCGAGTAGGGTCGCGACTTCGAGCACGCGTGAGTCGGGGATTCGGCGAGTCCATATCCCTGACTCGATGAGTCCATCTGTCTGGGTGAAACCCTAAATCCCCGGGTTGCCCACTATTTAAGTCACCTTATAGCCCCATTCTCGCCTCCCTCACCCTGAGAACACTGTGAGAAAGAACCTTAATCCACCCTTGTGTGAGCTAAGTGTTTTGTGCCATTTTGTGAAGGTTTGAAGAAGGAGAAGAAGAAAGGAGCAAGGAGAAGAGGTTTAGTGCAAAGATCCAAGGGCAAATCTGAGTTATTTGAGGTATTTTCGGATTTCCCCTCTTGTTATATGCTTTAAACCTCCATTAGAGCTCTCCTAGGATCTAGTTGATGCTTGTTCCAAGCCTTATGTTTGCATGAATGCCTTAATAAGTCGAGATATCCTTAGATCTGAATGATTGGGTGTTGTAGAGCCCGGATCTACTGCCTTTTTGGAGTTACTTTGCATATTAACCATAGATCTACCCATTTTATGCATCTTTTAGCCTTATTTCCCTTATTCATGAGGTTGTACACGTAAAGTTGGAAACTTTACGTGGTAAATCAGCTTATTGGACTCAGATCTATCAATGGTATGTGTTGGATTCAAGCAAAATCGAGTAAAAATCAGTTGCATGGCGGCAACTCGGTGAGTCGGGAAGAACGACTCGGCGAGTTGGGTCGCGAGTTCCCGATTCCTTCATTTTTATCAGTGTCGAGTGGATCCAGTGAGTTAGAGAGTGGACTCAGCGAGTTGAGAGTAGACTCAGTGATGGAGGGACTCGGCGAGTTGTTCATACAACTCGGCGAGTCCAAGGCAATCTTCTTAAGATCAAGAACAACTCGTCGAGTTTGTTCATACGGCTCGGCGAGTCGGATGAAGATTGTCTGAGTTCTTGGATCAAGTGGGTACTCGTCGAGTCGATGCCACACTCGACGAGTAGCAGCATGTAGAACTGAGAAGTGAGAGTAGGACTCGGCGAGTTGGGCGGCCCAACTCGGCGAGTCAGCCCAAAAGAGAGTTGACCTTGACCAAGGGTAAAAGAGTCATTTTACCCCAAGCGCAGTGTTTAGTATTTGATTGAGTGTGTTTATGGACTTGTAGCCGAGGAGATTCAGGAGCAACAGCCGTTAGCTTCCCGAGCCACACACTCAGCAGCCAGCTTACGAGGTGAGTTTCCTTCCAGTAGGAACGGGTCTAAGGCCACAATGCCGGCCCGTTCAGTTAGCAGTAGTTTCCGGATTTAGGTCCGATGCAGTAGCTAGTACGTTTGATGCCTTCGTGGCTCGAACAGGATTTGTGTGCTATGTTTTATGCGTTAAGTATTATGTGTTCCGGGCTACGGCCCGATGTAGTATGCCGTATATGTGTTCATGCTAGTTGATGTGTTATGCTATGCCATGTTCAGTCAGTCAGTTCCGGACTTCGGTCCGATGCAGGGGACAAGGTCCCAGTCGGTTCCGGACTTCGGTCCGATGCAGTTAGTTCCGGACTTCGGTCCGATGCAGGGGACAAGGTCCCAGTCAGTTCCGGACTTCGGTCCGATGCAGTTAGTTCCGGACTTCGGTCCGATGCAGGGGACAAGGTCCCAGTCAGTTCCGGACTTCGGTCCGATGCAGTTTCCAGGCTTCGGCCCGATGCAGTGGGCGAGGCCCAATATGTGTTTATATGTTATTGTATGGTATGTGGTAGTTTGGGGGAGCTCACTAAGCTTCGTGCTTACAGTTTCAGTTTTGGTTTCAGGTACTTCCGCAAGCAAAGGGAAGAGCTCGGGGTGATAGCATCGCACACACCACAGCTTAGCTTTTATCCTGGGGATGGTTTTAGTTGTTTTGGATTTGATATAGTATGATACAGTTTTCCGCACAGTATTTTATTATGATTTGGGATAAATCGCGTATGTTTTTTTTATGTTATGATACTCATATTATGGTTTTGATTATATTGAAAAAACGAAATTTTTGGGTCGTTTCACACATGGATCATGGAATATGAAAATCCATGCCAATTAGGGTTTACATGTTGTAACCCTACTTGTGACACAACTATAAAAGGACCCCATGGCTAGAAAAATCTGGATTATGTGTGTAGAACAAGAGGGCTAGCTGATTTTGAGTGATAATGTACTTCTCTCAAAGTTATTCCAAGATTTGTGGTGTTGTGTGAAACATTTGAGGCATCACATTTGAGGTGCTAGGCTCACAAGGTTCTCAAGGAATCCAAGCAACAAAAAAGGTAAGTTCTTCTACTAGCTTTTATGTTTCAAAGTTCCCCATGTCATGCTAGTTAGGTTAAGAACCTTGGAAAATAAAATTTGCATGTATCTTAGTAAAACATAGATCCAAGGTTTCTAGGGTTGCATGTACACCTTAGGAGTGTTAGAATGCTAAAAAACCCTTCAGATGCTACACTGGGCAGTAGGGATGAGTTTTGGAACCGAAAAACCGGAACCGGAACCAGAACCGGTATAACCGGAAAATGCTTAAACCGTCCGGGTATTGGGTTTCAAAATTACTCTTATCCGGGTTCCGGGTATTTCGGGTATGGGTCTAACGGGTCCGGTTATTCCGGGTTTTTTAACCGGATTTGTTAAAAAAACCGGAACCGGGTTAAATGGACCGGGTCCGGGTTTAGTGGGCCAAAGAACCAATTAAGATGTAGACCCGGTATAGATTTGGAACCGGAATGTGATTAGTTTTTTCCCCCGTGCCCTCCAAGTTCGTAAACGTCGGAAGCAAATAAAAAAAAAGTCATCAAGTTCACGATTTATCGCTCACAGAAGATCGTTAGCTAAAGTCATCGATTTTCATCAAGTTCTTCAATCGATTTTCATCCAGTTCTTCAATCGATTTTCATCCAGTTCTTCAGTTCTTCAATCGATTGTTTATCGCCCAAGCCTCAGTCAAAAAAGCCGATACTATTCATCAGTTCATCATTCAAGTCGACAATCATCAAATCAATTTCCTACAATCATTCCTAATTGAACTTCAAATCAATCTCCTACAATCAATTAAAGGCCAATGGTGGACAATTGGGTAGATAACAATGAAGCTACACAAGTAAGTTGTCAAATTACAATGCATACTGGATTTGAGATCATAATCTTGATAACTTTATATATTTTTGAAGACCTAGATCAAAGTATCTCATCAGATATGATATGTTGTTTGAAATTGAATGGGTTATTGACGTTATTAAGTTTAAAAACTGATTACAAAGCAGTAAATTACTTTTCTAAGATAATGATAGTGACTTTATATGGTTTTTGGTGCGTGAATCAAAGTCAGAGACTGCATAATAGACTTTGAATTGGTCGAGATTGAACCCCATTCAATTCTTATTCGATATAACCTTTTTTTTTTAAGGCTAAGTAATTATAATAATGATAAAATAATAAAATAGTGAATTACAAAAAAAGAATGAAGGAATTTAGTCAAAGACAGAATGCATCACGAATCACCATGGATGGATCACTCTTACTTTTTGTGTTATTGTTATTAAGTTGTGTTATTGTATTTTAATTGTGTTTTTATTGTTATTTATTGTAGTTTGATGATGACGAGGTGTTTGTTGACAACACTCAACAAGAAATCAATGAGGAACCAACACAAAAGAGAAAAAGAGTAGGCAAAACAAGGTCCAATTGTTGGAAATCATTTGAGAAGATTTTTATTGATGGAGTTCGGTATGGAAAGTGCAAATGGTGCGAGAGGGCTCTCAAAGCCGACGGGAATAATACCGGTACGTCTAGCTTAAATAAGCATGCAAAGAATTGTAAAAAAAACCCCGAGAATTTGAAAAACCAACAAACATTACAATTTAAAAAAGAACCAACCGGGGAGGGTAGTGTTAGCACTTGGAAACATGACGACAAACGAATTAAAAAGGCTATGTTGAATTTATTTGTAGCGGGTGGTCTACCTTTTAAATTTGTAGAAAATGAGGCATTTATTGAATACACAAACGCACTAAACGGGAAGGTGATTGTACCTTGTCGAACAACAATTTCAAAAAAAGTGTCACTTTATTATCAAGAAGAAAGAAATAAGTTGGTAACATTCTTATGTAATCCACTTAACACGATTCATTTGACCACCGATTGTTGGACAAGTCCGAGTAAAAGGGTGCATTATATTGTCATTACCGCACACTTTATTGATGATAATTGGGAGATGCACAAAAGGATAATCAACTTTAAAGAATTAGATAGTCAACGGGGGGAAGATATCGGAAAAGAAGTGTTGAAATGTATTCAAGGGTGGGGTATTAAAAATGTCATGACTTGTACGGTTGATAATGCAAGTTCTAATGACAAAGCAATAGAGTTTCTAAAAAACAAATTACCAAACTTGTACAATGAAGGAAAACACTTTCACATTAGGTGTATGGCACACATTATCAATCTAATTGTGAGAGACGGGATGAATAAAAATGACGAGAGTGTTAAATGTTTGCAAGACGCCGTAAGATATATTAGAAAGTCCACACAACGGATTGCTCTATTTAAAAAGTACATGAAAGCCGTCGGGGTGGAATCAACCAAATTTTTGTGCAACGATTGTCCCACTCGTTGGAACTCAACTTACGACTTATTGAAGATCGCGGTGGATTTAGAAAAAGCTTTCTATGAGTATGAAATGGAAGGTAATTTTTTTTTTCTGCATTCTTGCTGAATTTTTAGCTCTATTTAAATTGTCATATCTACTTCGTTATGAGTCCGTTTGGGCTGATTTTTTTTTTAAATTATAGTTCATTGTTTGGCAATAGTTATAGACTTTGGAAACACCTAATTTTCATGTGTTTTGAGTAAGTTACAGCCCTCCAAAAATGATATATCAAAGCTGTTTTGAATATGTTAACAGCATTATTTTAGAATTTTTCGTTAACTTTAAGCTGTCATATCTACTTCGTTATGAGTCCGTTTGGGCTGATTTTTTTTTAAATTATAGTTCATTGTTTGGCAATAGTTATAGACTTTGGAAACACCTAATTTGCATGTGTTTTGAGTAAGTTACAGCCCTCCAAAAATGATATATCAAAGCTGTTTTGAATATGTTAACAGCATTATTTTAGAATTTTTCGTTAACTTTAAGCTGTCATATCTACTTCGTTATGAGTCCGTTTGGGCTGATTTTTTTTTTAAATTATAGTTCATTGTTTGGCAATAGTTATAGACTTTGGAAACACCTAATTTGCATGTGTTTTGAGTAAGTTACAGCCCTCCAAAAATAATATATCAAAGCTGTTTTGAATATGTTAACAGCATTATTTTAGAATTTTTCGTTAACTTTAAGCTGTCATATCTACTTCGTTATGAGTCCGTTTGGGCTGATTTTTTTTTTAAATTATAGTTCATTGTTTGGCAATAGTTATAGACTTTGGAAACACCTAATTTGCATGTGTTTTGAGTAAGTTACAACCCTCCAAAATGATATATTAATTTTTCTTTTGTAACATTTTTTTGATAGATCGTTCCTTTGCACGAGATGTGGTAACCCCCGTGAGTGAAGATTTTGTAACTTGTCGAGCAATGGTCTCCTTTCTTGAGAAGTTCAAGTTGAAAACAGAATTGGTGTCGACGACTTCAAAACCATTGGCAAATCGGTTTTTTGGAGAAGTATGTGGCATTTACAAACATATACGGGTTTGGTCAAAAAACAAACGATTTTATTCAATTGGGAAGGATATGATAGACAAATATGAGAAGTATTGGGGAGATTTTGAAAATTTGAATGACTACATGTAGTTTGCGACTATCTTGGATCCGCGAATGAAGACAGAATTTCTTAGACATGCTTTTGAAACATTGATCAAGTACAAGATGCCGGAAAATAAACCCCTTTCCGAATTAGATATTACTGCGAAGACTAAGTCTTTAATCAAGGATATTGAATCGAGATTTGAGAACTTTTTTAATTGTTACAATACCAACTCTAATGTACCATTTGAAACCGGTGGTAGTCAAGATGCTGTGCATATTGATGATGATGACGACTTTGTGGGTGACTATTTTGCTCAATCGGTGAATTCATCGGCTTCAAAGGAAACGGAATTAACACGATACTTGAACGAAGGACAAACCCAAGGCGTTAAGGACTTTGATATATTGGTTTGGTGGAAAAATAACGCATCTCGTTACCCAATTCTCTCGCGGATGGCAAAAGGTATAATTTTAATTACTTATATTTTTTTATTATAATGTAGTATAATTTAACATTATATGTTTATGTTATTAGATCTTTTGGGCATTCAAATATCTACCGTGGCTTCCGAGTCCGCTTTTAGTACAAGCGGTCGCATAATTGATAGTTACCGAGCAAACTTGTCCGCACCTATAATAGAGGCTTTGGTTTGCACCCAAGATTGGGTGAGGAAATCAAAGAAGCCAATTGTTGACAGCATCGATGATATTCTTAAAGATGATGACATAGCTAAAGGTAGCAAACAAATTCATTTTATTATCTAATAACAAAACATTGGTTATATGCTAACTTTCATATTAATTTTTTTTATGATATGTATTAGAGTTGGAAGACGCCATACGCACCCAAAATGGAAATGGAAAAAGGCCGATAGATATTAACGAGTAGTTATACTATTTTTGTTTTTTTTTGTCGATAAATGATTATTGGTTTGTAAGTGTTTGTTTTGGTTGATTAATGTTTTTGAACTTGAATCAAATTTACTTGTTTGGTACTGTGCAATTGTGCATGTGGGTGTAAACAAGTATAAATTAATGATATTTTAATCAATGCATGCACATCCACATTCCACTTTATTATTTTTTTATTACTTTTATTTTAATCAATGACTTTCGTCATTTTTAATAATCATTTTAATGAATGTTTCTTTTTATCCATGTTGTGGTAAAATAACAATGAAAAGAACATAACACAAGCGAAGAAGGGGACAATGGTTGGGTCCAAGACCAAGTTCATGGTACCTATTGAACAATTAAAAATCAAAGTCTAATATTCAAAACAATTCAAATCAAATTCTTAAACAATTAAGAACAAAACAACATTTATTCCTTGACCATCTTGACGAGTTAACGCATCTTCAATCTCTATACATAAAACAAAAATAAACATATTTAGTATTAAAAAAAATGTTACCAAATAAATTAAAAGCACAAAACTTATTACCTAGCTATATTATTTGGATTTTTGGCACACGTACGACAATGTTTATTAAGACTACTTGTACCGTGTCTTGATGGATCGGCTTTAAGTGTAGCGAAACAATACTTACACCTTGCTTGCCTTCGTTCAACCCCATCATTTTCTACTACCCACAACATATCAAAATGTTGCCAACATGTGGACCTCTCCTTCAAATGTTAAACAAATTAAGTAAAAAAAATCTAGGTAGATTTAAAGCATGTAAAAAATGAAGTATCAAAGTTATAAAACTAATAGATTAAAAACGGAACCTAATTGAAGTATAAAGACGTAAATTAGTCAATTACTTTAAATGCATATTTGTATAAAATTAAAAAGAAACATACTTGAATTGGGAGGTTAGCTTCCATGAATGTTCTTGAAAAGAAAAAACAACTCAAAACCTTCAACTTAGAGAATAATAAGTTAAATGAAAATGTAGAGGTGGAAGGGCCTATTTATAATGAGAAGTTGTGAGATGTTGACAAAACATGAAAATTAAAAGATTGCTAATGTCAAAAAAATTGTCTAATGCTTTTATGTTCAAATTTTCAAAGTTGAAGCCTTCAAGGTCAAAGATGCAAAAAAACAAGTTAGTATGGTTGCAAATAAATAAATAACTAACAATTTAGAATTTCAACATATCTTAAATTAAAACACACAATCCAAAATAAATTATCCAATAGTCAAAGATATAATTTCTTAAAAAAAAAAAAAAAAGATCAACGTACAGTGATAAAAAAAAATGGGTCAGCTACTCAACTTATCAAATAAGGCAGTAAGGCTGCATCAATAAACCACTGACATTAGGTACTATGAAAATTAAATTATACATAATCATATTATACGATTTGGCTATATGGTACAATTAAATTATACATAATCATATTATACGATTTGTCGTCAATAATATTATACTATCTTGAGATTGTTTAATAAGGCACGTAGGTAAGTTACCTAAGGTAACTATGATATGATCTAAATGTCAATTTTTTTTAAACCAATATTGTTATATCTATTTATTTATTTATTTTTAAATAAATCAATGTCGTCAATAACCTAATAATTTAAATGTAATTTTTTGTTTGTTCATTTTTTTATAACGGTTGAAAGATTATGGGTAATAAAAAAAAATACGGGTTTTCCGGTTCTAAACCCATTTGACCCGGTTCTACTTTACCCACTTTCCTATTTCCAGGTTTTTCGGTTCTAGACCCACTTTACCCGGAACCGAACCGGACCCGGTTCCTATATACCGGTCCGGTTTCCGGTTCTTAAAAATATCGTTAAACGGTTCCGGGTTTTCCGGGTCCGGGTCCATCGGGTCTGGGTTTGGACCCACTTTCATCCCTACTGGGCAGTTCCCAGGAAACGCTGAAACTCGTTATTATAGCTATCTTTGGATAAAGCTTAGTACCTAGTGTTACTATGCCCAAATTCTCGGCTACACAAAACATACACACACATACTATATATATGTATGTGTATATATATATATATATATATATATATATATATATATATATATATATATATATATATATAAAATAAATCCTTGATGTACACACGATACGGTCATCAACAATCTCTACTACCAAAGAGTGATCCAACGCCACCAGTGCGACATCACAATTCTTGTTGAACGCAAGGGATACAAATAATCGAATAGCCCCCGAATCAAACAGTACAATATAAGACATGTCATTGAATAAGAACATCCCTAATCATAACCATAACAATAATAAGCATATATATATATATATATATATATATATATATATATATATATATATATATATATATATATATATATATATAAGGAAATTACCATAAAGTAAAGCAGAAAACACGTATCGATAACAGCATCTGGCGCTGCTTTAGCCTCCTCTACTGTCAGCTGGAAAGCTTGACTGCTCACCACTTAGACCTCCGCCTTGCCTTAATGGCCATCAATAATCCTCAAGGTGACCGGAACGGGTAGCCTCACCGCTCTACCAGACAAACTCAGATAATTGGCCTGCTTGTGACCAATCTGATTACAAGGAAAACATATCAATGCCCCCTGCTTGTAGTCCCCGCCAAAGTGTCCCGTCAGGCTGCACTTAAAACAACCTTACCCAGATGCTCAACAAGCTCCCTCATGTGATCTACCACACTTTCCACATCGACCTCGACCCTTCTGGCCCTCAGAACGTGTACTAGAAGTCTTAAACTTCTTGGCTAGAATAGCCAAACTCTAAACATGTGGTTGTTTCCCCTTCTTCTAAAGCTCTTGTGACATCCCCTATTTTTCAGAACCCGATTAAAACTTTTTCTTTACGCTTGAGATATTGATTTGCAGAAACTCCCAGTTAAATAGAATATTTAGAGATAACAAAAGTTATTTCATTATATTAAAATTATGAGGATGTCATCATTCATATAGAAATATACATTACATCGTAAATATATAAAAGGTCCTGAAATACTATAGCAGACACATCTCATTATTACAGTCGGTATCCTAACTAAGCTTCAGCAGTCTTACATTCACTACATGTGATGCACATAAAATGAGTGGTTCAGGTTTGGGAAACCTGGTGAGATGCATAGGGTTTTCAAGTCCATAATAATTTAATGATAAATATTCATAATATCATTCCTACCAAACCATCATTTACAGATAATATAGATATATAAAATCCGACATACATATTCTTAAGACATTATACCCAGCCCAAATGATTCTCACAAATCATAAGACAATGATTATCTGAGTATATGGTTGACTACACAGTCAAGGGAGTCCATGGCTAGTTTAAGTCATATAAAGGCAACCCTTATTCAAAGTTATTGATAAATATTTTATCTATGTTTGTGGTTTATAAGTCCAGACTAGCAACGTAATTAACTAGACCGCCTAGAATAGTCAAGTGTTGTCATCTACTATGGTCGATGACCCAGACATACTTCTCAGGTATCTGATCTGGACCCACCATTTTTGGCCATCCAAGAAAGAAGAGGATCGCTACACTATGCTCTGATCTCATACTCTACCCTCAGAATGAGACCTAACCAATATTCAATTTATTTAGAATTAAGTACCTTTTATAAGTTTGTATCTAACTCAAACTATATATAAAGGTCATTCTGATTTCTAATAAGCAATACTATTACAGTTATACAAGTAGCACAAAGTATAAGTAATACAATTAGCATTTTGTAATTACTTTTATTAAGTTATTCTCTTGAAAATAACTACGCACTCACCTGACAAAGGTAGGTGACTCGATGTTAAGGCAGTGCTTCGCCTAACACTACTCAAAAACCTAAATGTATAAAGCACTAAGTCTTAGTCTAGTTTCATAATCCTAGTGAATATTTAGTGATAGTATAGATTCCTCAATAATCCCAATGTCTACATCAAAATCTATCAAATAAGGAATAACAAGGTAGGATCATATCAAAGGTAGAGTCTGTTTAGTATATAGAGTATACTTTTTTGAAATCTCAATTTAAACAACTCACTAAATCCAACCTAGACATCACTCTCATAAGTAGATTAATTAGTATAATGACTTGGAATCACTGATAAATCTTAATTATAGGTCCACAATAACGACTATGACTATAACTAAAAGTTACACAAAAAATAAATAAGTGAAGCTTGACTTACAGAGTAATCTAACGAAAATCGGGAATTATACGGGCAAAACTCTGACCCAAGAGCTTTTATTCTCCGAATATATGACACTGCACGGTTTCGCTAAAGTAACCAGGAACTAGAGAGAAAAGGGAAAAAAGCTATGAGGTAAGAGAGAATTGGAGAAGTGGTGTGAAGAAAATGCAGGAAAATTTGTGTGTGTATATAGCTAAAAACCAAGTGCGCGCCACGCAATGTGTTCCCTTGGCGTCGCATATGTGGTTGGAGGTGATGACATGTCAATCAACCATTGGTGCCACGTGTCGCTTAGTGTGCGGTTTTTTAGTTGCGCGTCACGCCCCTGGTCAATGCGTGCGACTGCGCGCAAATTTTCCTGGTTTCTTAAAAAGTTCATATCTTTTCCATACGAGTTCCGTTTTCAACGGGTTTTATAACCATACGTAGCTATTTACGAGATCAACAACTTTTGTTTAGACTTCTTCGGTTAATTTTTATTTTATTTTTTAAATTATATATTTTACAGGCTTAGACTGTTAAAGTCCGTGTAAAAATCATAACTCTCTCATACGATATTCGTTCTCGACTGTCTTTATATCGACGGATAGGTATGGATGATATCTCCAACTCTCGTTTAGATTGTTTTTACTAACAATAGACCTGTTTCTATTTCGGTTTCTGTGTTGTACACTGCAGTACTGAATTGTGTGTAAAACTTCAACAAATCATAACTACCTCTAACGAACTCAGATTTGGATGTCCTCTATATACATGCTCTCGATTTAATGACTACTACGACTTTCACTTAGACTACTTAGGCTAAAAATAGCATTATCAAAATTTCACTTTTTACGATACACATAGTCGTGCCAGTTTAATCGTGAAATTTCGAAGAAGCATAACTTATTTGTTCTATGTTGGATTCGAACATTCTTTATATCTCTGGAATCCTTATTACATATAATACAACTAGGTTAAGATTATTTTATTATTAAATGGTTATATAATTTGCATAAAATATCATATAAAACACATAATCACATAAATATATGAATAATCCTTTCTTATTCATTCATAAAAAGATTACAATAGTTGACCAAGGTGATTACAGATTATGACTAATCTAGAAGGAAACACAAGCGTTACAGTTGTAACTCAATCTCTTGTTCCCGGTCCATATCAATCAACTGCTCAATTTTCGTACAACTCATAACACTAACAATTCCCTAATGACAGTCCTCCACATGTCATGATACCTCATCATCTTCATCCTCTCATCTACAACATACTATTGAACAAGCAGTGCCCTCTCCCTAAACTTGACGGTCATCTCTACCACCATCTCTAAGGTCAGCTCGAGAGACTAGAACTCTCGGGCTAACTGTTGCACCTACATAGAAGGTATGTACTCAACCCTAAACTCGGTGATGTAAGCCACCTGATTCATAGTCTCAATAGCCTCCGGTCCAAGATCTCAGCCCACCTCGCCCACCAGTCTTTAACACCGTCACGTATGAGACACGCAACAAACCTATCCTCTACCCCATTCGAGAAAAAACTCATCAAAAAGTGCTCTCAATGTCTGTGATCCATCACATACTAACAATGGGCTCCTTCTTCCTGAAAAACTCAGGAGCCCAACAAGCACGAATCTCACGAAAAGTGATCTCACAAGTCCTAGGCTGACCAACTGCCAGTTAGCCCGCAATGTCTGCAAGCGTTCATCCATCATCTCTACCAAATCCTCAATGATTGTGCCAAACATACCAGGAAGATCCTCCAGTCCAAGAGCTCGGCCCACGTCGCCCCACCAGTCTTTAACTTTGTCACGCATGAGACACGCAGCGAACCTATCATCTACCCCATTCGGAAAAAAAAAACTCGGCAGAAAAACACTCTCAATGTATATGATCCATCACATAATCACAATGGGCTCCTTCTTCTTGAAAAACTCTAAAGCCCAACAAGCACGGAACTCATAGAAAGTGATCTCACAAGTCCTACGCTGACCAGCTTCCAACTTAGCCCACAATGTCCGCAAACATTCATCCATCATTGCTACGAAGTCCTCATTGATTGTGCCAAACATACCAAGAAGATCCTCCAGAATGACCCTCGAAACCTCTACAACAATAAAGTCGCTCAACTTAGCATCACTTGATTCATACCTAGAGCCTGAACTGGAACCAGTATTGCCTCCCGGACGATTCATCATCATTCTGAAAACAAAAAAGAAAGGTCAAAACATGTACATAGTGTCATACCATACTATTCACTCGCTACAAAACTCCTCAAAATCCCTATGACTCTCCCTGATTCAAGTATCAATCATTTTCATCCGGTAGTACGAGCCCATACTACCTTCCACACATATACGTAGATGCCCCAAGAATCATCCCAGAGCTCCTAAAGCGTTTCCTCTTACATTCACTATCAGAAACCCTATCATAGTAGTGTACACATACACTAAGATACTGCTTAGGCATCCTTGGATTCCCCCCCCCCCCCTACTTACATGTTGAGAAGGTCTCCGCTCATGTCAAAAAATCACCTTGTGAATGCAGGTCATACATAACCAAGATAAAAATGGACGATCGAATCGATGTATCTACAATAAGGTCTTCATCAAACAAGAACAAGCAATAATGTTGAGCCAAAATTTCTAAGGCTATCTAATCTTAATCATGTACCACCCTAAAGCATTAATCTGATAACATATAATCGGTAGCATAAACCCTAACTGGCACATAGAAAACAAACTTATTAGGCATCAAAAGACATCTCTCTTAACATGCATTATAACATGCAATCATGAACAGATCCTTAACCTAATACTAGCATGCATAACATAGTTTAGCATTCTAACACAACAAACATGTATGAGTATTTTGGGAAATACTTACTTGATCACTGGCAGATTGTACGCATCATATCTTTTTTATAGAAAGCTTTTTAGAAAATATTCTTGTAAAATGATTCTTTCAGTCCTCAGTTTGAGTTCAGATGCACCAAGTGCAATCCTGGATCCATCATACCAAGGCTCTAATACCAACTTGTAACGTCTCAAAATATAGAATATATTTTTCCTTTTTTAATATAATAAAACCATTCTAAATTCATTCCAAGATAAACAGATAACCAAAGTGAGATTTTAAAATTCTAAAAACCAAATATCAAAGTAATAAACACAAAATTCAAATAATGTTGAATTCCCCAGTGGATGCAATACAATCAGGCCGTACTCTTCCCTTTGTTACCAAAACAACCAAAAACATTTAAAACTTGAAACCTTAATCACAAAGCTTAGTGAGTTCCCCAAAATACCCATACCATACAAGATAGCAGGCCTAGCCTAACAGTTATGTTGCAATCAAACAATCAAGTCCAATAAGCATGTCATCATACAAGTATGAGTCACGAAGACAATCAAGCATACCAACAACATGCATACATTGACACCTGGTTCCCTACATAGTATACTAAGAAGACTCTCCTTAATCAAAAGTTTGATATCACACTCTCTAAGCCTTGTAACAACAGCTACATGAATCACCTAAAACAACCTAAGCTTACACCTCAGGCTAAAGCTCAAAACCTCCAAGTTAGACCAAAAGTCAAATTTGTCAAAAGTCAACGGTCAACCTTTATCGATCATTGTGGCATGACAAAACAGTGTCGTGGTTGGATCTCGCGACCCACACTACGACCTACAACCCACCGTGTTGTGGTCAATGTTCTAGACATATTAGTACATTAACAAGGTCGGCCCAAGGGCAGGGCGACCTGGACCACTGCCCAAGGAAGCAACAATCATGTGGCATCATATTTTGATCATATCTCATAGGAATTGCCTTATTTTTGCCAAAAATTTGATCCATAAAAAACTCCAGCTGGTAAGGATAAACTCTAAAAGGCAACCAGGTGAAAGAAAAGGCAATGTTATTCTCGACTGGCTAAAAAAATGCATGCTCAATGAAGAAGACGAGGAGACTGGGAGAACTATGAGACAACCTTTAATGTTTTTCTGACTCGTTAGTTTTTTAGTTTATAAAACGCACAATTAATTTATGATTGTTTCCTAGATTTTAATTTCTTTGACACTGAGAGGACTAGGGTTTTTAAGAATTATGCTTCTATTTTTGATCTTTCATACCGAGGGGCGGGCTCGATCGGGTGATGAATGAGGACTAGGGACTAGGCACAGAGGTTTGAGAACTTTGGCCGAGAACTGAAGTAGAGATTCAAGCATTTAGGTTTCTATTATAGGTTCACTATGTTATTTTTATGGTTGGTTAGTTTGGATAAGTTTGTGAATATGGAATTGTTGAATTGTTAATAAGAGTGGGGTAGTTTGTTTGATTTTTTTCATAGAAGTCAATTTAGATACACTTCAATAATTATTACACAATTTCATAGTTGTTTGGTTGTTCATGTTTGTGTTGTTTATGTGTTTATTTTTTGTTTAAGTTATGTTGTTTATGATTCAATGCTAGTCTAAAGTTGAAGTTGAATTAGAGGTCTATAAGACATCATTGATATTGTTGGAATTCTAATGCACACTTCGTTGCATTGGGTGTTCTCCCCTAGAGTACATTGCATTTTTTAGACCTAAGTTGTGGTTTTGTTGTTGCTATGATGCTAATGTCACTACTGAGTTCATTGTTGATTCCTAATTTCTTAAGTTTTCCATTGTTTCAGTTGGTTCTATATTGTTTTCCCTTTGTGTGTTTGTATTTTGTTTAGTTGTTGTTCCTTTTGGTCCCTTTCTCAATTATGCTGCTTCTTTTCAATTTAATTGTCTCATACTTTGTATTGATAGTTACCAGCTAGTCTCTTTTTTCTTATTTAATATAAATTTCTCTTTTATTATAAAAAAAATTGAATTATTTATGCTTGTGGATTCGGTATAAATATAAAGGGATTATTAAGTTTTTTTCCAGGGGCATGAAAAATATATGGACCGGCCCTGTACATTAAGCTCTTAATCATCAAATCCATAGCTATAAATCTCAAATCTGGATCAGTTAGTGTCATGCATGGTTAAACTTTCCACCTTTATCCATTCTTAACCTCAAACAACCTAGATCTAGAACCCTGATTGTCTAAGGGAACAAAATGACCCAAAAATATTGCATAGCTGGGAAATGATCATCAAGCTCTAAGCTTTATGCGGCCAAAAAGGTCCAGAAACCACCCAAGATCCAACCAATGGTCCCGGAGTTGTTCAAAATCTAAGAACCAACCTCAAATGCTCAAGGAAGGACTACAAAGAAAGCATAATCAATTAAACAATGTAAAGGTATGAACTTTATACCTATAGGATGCTTGGAAGATGCTTAGAATATCATATCTAACAACAATGACCTCAACAAGCAATGGGATGATCACCTTCTTCTCCAAGATACCTCTAATACAAGAAATGGCAACAATACTCAAAGTTCTAATACACTACGGTTAGGGTTTCATTTTCTAAATATGGAGGTTGCAACAGAGAGAAACCATAGAACGTTAGCACCATTATATAGGGCCCAATGCTTGAGATCTATAGTTTTGTGCCCAGCCGCCATTGCCCCGCAATCCAGCTCCTAACCTTGCTGCTACTTAAATGATGTGACTGCGCCATGATAGCCTCCATTACCGCACCGCAACCAATCAAAATCCTAACTCCCAGAACTTAATTCAAATTAAAGGATAAAAATACTAACCTAGAAAATGGATGTTACAATTCTACCCCAATTGAGTCAGATTCTGTCCTCGAAATCCACTACGATAAATAGCTTTGCATAGCGCCCATACATCTCCTCCCCAGGTTCCCATGTCCATTTGAACCCTTTTGATGCTTCCATTGCACATTCACCAAACCCACCACCTTGTTGCATAAGGCCTTCATCTTTCTATCCAAGATTGTGATCAGTCTCTCCATATAGTTCAGACGCTTGTCCACCTGAATATCGTCCAAAGACACCATTATTGAATCATCTGCTAAACACTTCCTCAGTTGAGAAAAATAGAAAGTGTTGTGGACCTGGGTCCCGGTTTGCCCACCCTAGCGATCATTCTGAAGGGTCTAATAAACATGGGGCCCAGCTTGCACCACTTTAGAAATTAAATGACACTTTTCCATGGTGAAACCTTCCGAAGCACAAAGTCTCCCATCCGGAACTCAAGATTAGACATGCGTCGATCCGCATAACTCCTATGTCGACTCTACGCAATCTGCAATCTCTCACGCACCTGCTGACTCAGCTCAATAGTCTTGAGCACCACCTCAGTGCTCCTCATAACTCTCGACCGACCTCACCCCAACAAATTAGGGTCCGACATTTCCTTTCATAAAGCAATTCGAATGAGGCATGTCGATACTGGAGTGATATATGTTATTGTAGGAGAACTCTGCTAAAGGAATATATGAATCCCAACTCCCACCACAATTAAGAACACAATCCCTCAACATAAGCTTTAGCGAAATCAATATTCATAGGAAGTAGTCTTTTCTTCCTTCGTTCATTTGTACCACTGAATCAGTTCATTCACAATCATCTACCCATCCAAAATATGCTTCCCTTTAACAAAAGTATATTGTTCCATGCTAACTATAAAATCAACTACTATAGTTAACCAGTTGGCAAGAACCTTAACTATATTCTTGTACTTACATCCTATCAGACTGATAGACATGTAATATGTAACAACCATCGGGTTCTCAACCTTAGGAATCAAGGTTATAAACGAAGAATTACAACGCAAAGATAATTGGTCTTTACTGTCGAACTCTGCAAAAGCCATGACATGATCATTCACAATAACCCATACTTCTTAAAAAACGAGAAGGAAAATCTATCGGGACCTGAAGCTTTAATACCGCAACAACCCAAACAGCCTCTCTAACTTCCTGTACCGAGAACCCTTCCTCTAATAATGTCACATGTGTTGAATTTAAGCTCTTTAACCTTGAGCTTCGATTTTGAATAGATACGCCGTGAACCGTTAAAAATTTTCTTAAAAATGATTAAAAAAAATCACAACTTTGACTTGAGTAGAACTCCTGATCCAATCTCCCTCCTTTTTAACTCCATTAATGGCCAATTGTCTCTTTTTCTTTTCAAAATAAATAAAAATTAAAAATTATAATTTTATCTTCCATTTCAACTTAATTTTGTCCATATTCTCAATCCGCTCGATATCGCCAAGTATATTTACTTCTAACCATTTTTATTTCTAACTTTATTGTTTATACCTATTTTTTTTCCTTTAAATTTTTTTTTTTTTTTTTTGTTGGTCGGAGGTCTTGTATGTTTACCTCTAACCATCTTTTTTTTTTTTCTTTCTTACAAAGGGCTTCTAGCACAACGATATCAGGTTTGTACTCCCTCTTTAAAAAGAAAAAGTTCAAATCACGACATAGATGAGAATTAAAAGGTAAATTAGATTTGTCATTCAAAAAAGATTTGGAACCAACTTCAAACTACCATCTTACCTTCCATCTAAAAATATTCTTTTTTTTTTTGTTGGAGGTCTTATTTAGAGCCAGCTTCCACTGTCCACCATCTTACCATAACATAAATCATGATTCTTATGGTACCCGTGTTTTTCTGTAAGGTCTATCGAAGATAATTAGAGCATCGCTAACTTGAACAAAATGAGTATAGCTCAAGAACAAAATGTAACATTAACATCAAATAACGTTTAAAGAAATGCCAGCATACTTCGAATATCTAAATATGTCTTATTGGCCAAACAGAAAACTTCATAATCTCAACTTTTATTATTATTTACTTTTTTCTGCATAAAGCAATCGCAAAAAGTCATGTTGTCACTAAAAAAAATCAATTCATATCAAATAACATCATCTTGGATAAATTACACTTACACATACAACAAGAAATTAAAAGTATACATGTTCTCCAACATAATAACAATTAAAACACCTCAAAAAGACAAAAAAAAATACCCCTGATGTGAACAAGTTAATGATACATTTACCTACCAGACTCTAACATGGATAATTGATCCATATATATATATATAGTAGAGACACGTCTGAATGGATAAAGTGGGAAACAATTAGTTAGACCAAACATGGACTAAACCAAGCCTATTACCAGTATAAATCTCATTCCTCTCTTCATCATAGAAAAGCGCAGTTATGTCCTCCAAAGCTTCTGTAACCGAGCTTGTGATCCTCCGCCCCACCACCCGATTCTTTGCGCTGCACCTGCACCTTTTCCCACCCTTAGATTTCATCATCATGTCACTGTCACTGCATATACAATCTTCCAAGATTCCACCACCATTTATTGCCTTCACTTTTGCAAGACATTTTCCTGTTAGAATATTGCTGATGTTGATCGATCCTGCTACATCATTCATATTCATAAAAATATTAACTGTAATTTGTTGATTATTGAAGATATTAACGAATGAATATATGTGAGAAATTGAAATGGTAATTTATTTTACCATTTCCTTCAGTTAAAGGATCATCAGAATCAGCTTTACAATATGAGATAATAAGATCCTGATCACTTGTGATGTATATATTGTTGGTGTTGCAATCAGGATGCCATAATAAATGATCTTCAAATGAAGTCACAAGCTCCCCACGAAAATTCCAAACAGCAACTGTTCTGTTTCTGAATGTCAAGAACAGCTGATTCTCATACAGAAAGATGAATGCTGATGGTGTCATGAATTCTGTTCTACTCACTTCTGTTAACTCAGAATTACGTACCTATAAATTAAATAATAACCATTGTGTCATGTTGTTGTAATTTGAAAAAAAAATATATATATATATATATATATATATATATATATATATATATATATATAGGAAATAAAAAAGAATAGATTATTCTTACATCAAGAATCTGAAGATTTTCATTCTCTTGTTTCACAAGAAGCTTTTCATTAAACTGTTCGATGAAATCCACCTTTTTATTTCTATGGAGGAGATGATTGAAAGTCTTTAAAACAGTTCCATCTTCAATTGAGAGAATCTTGAGGGGGACATGACCACTTGCTTTGTTGAATATCAATAGCATGATTCCAGGGCTGTTTTTGGAAGAAAAAAATTTTAAAAAATGAAGATTGAGAATACATATTTGATATTACCCATGTCAAGAAACTTACCTGATTTTGATTTCTTGAACATTTTTATCTGATATGGAGTATAGCATCATGTAGTTTTTCAAATCAAACACCTTGTAAATACTAATAAAAAAGAATTATAGTTAGCAAAATGAAATGACAAGATTGTGGGGAAAATATAAGAGTTAAAAAAATTTACCTATCTTGTGCTGAGAATGTGAGGACTTTACCATTGACATCATCAAACTCCACAAATCCAGGCCATTTTAAAGATTCTGATTCAAAAAGAGCAAAACCAGCATCTGGTTTACCTCTTCGTATATATCTGAAAACATTATATAGTAAAATAAATAAAGAAAACTTCAATGGTATATATATATATATATATCAAGAATTAAAGAGCAAATAGGTTGCTAGTTTTCACATACTCGATTCCTGTTGTTCGACATTTTAAGGAACTGAAACTGTCTGAAGCATAGACTGAAACTGTAATGAGGGAATCGTTATTCTTGTTGTAAAACAAGCTTCTTATAACTTCATCAGGACTCACATTCAGAAAGCAAATCCTCTGGTTAGTTTCTGCATGGGATAAATTATAAATATCATGTCATATACTGTTTTTTTAACTACATGATTGAAAAGGTTTATTTTTTTTCTTCTTATGATACCTCGACTAAATGCAGCACAGATTCCAGATTGTGCAAGAGCAAAGACTATATCACGAGCAGCAACGATTTCAACGATTTTTGATCTCTTTTTGAGAAATGGTAATACCATAGAGCAGTGTCCTTTTGGATCATGGGTATCATACTCCTCCTGATTTGATAATTCATCGGGTAGAAAGTTTAAAAAGAAAGGATTTGCTTCTTGATGAAAGCTTAACTAGCATTAAACAAGCTCAAAAGTTTCGAACACTACTATAATTCTATATAAATGAATCCTGTTTTGTACCTAATTCAACTATGTACCACAGCATTTCAAAGGAAACTTGAAAAGACAAACGACAGAGGGGGAAAACCCTAAATTTACGATCGAGTGTGAAAGCAGTGCAAAATCAATCTTGTGTAAAGTGTGAAAACACAAATGAATCCTCTTTAGTAACTAACTGAACTATGTTTTTTTGATATATAAATCAAGAATCAGATAAGTTGAAACAACGCGAAATAACAGAAGGATGAACAAAAACCTGTAAGCGGATATTTCTGAACCTCTCCTGAGCATCACACATACTAAAAGAACGATCCCGCTTTGAACAAATCTCTCTCCTCTGAAGCTTCTTAACACTATTCACAAACCCATCAACACCACCACGCGGTCGCTTCTTCGCCACCACCCTCCGGCCATTGCACGGACGTGGACTCGCCGTTATCCTCCTCCCGTCCATCGCTTCCTCTTCTTTCACCTCTACCGTACAACAACACAAATTGAGCCTCTAGAAACTTGTATTATACATTTTTTTTGTGTTCATGTGCTCGAAACCAAGACAGTCGATACTTAATCACAATAGAGCTTCAACATTCTTTTAGAAAACCCTAAATCTCAGGACCCTAGTACAAATTATTAGGACTTTTGGCATGTTCGTGGCCCTGAGCAATAATTTGCACAAACTAAATCAATACGTAAGGAAAATTTGCAATCTCCTCACACTAATTCGCCATATCTGTGCCCTAAATCTATGAATATCACAAGTAAATATCCAATTTTTGTGATTCTCTCTCAAAAAAAAAGGCGAGAGAGAGAGATCAGAAAAGGGCCCTAATCGTAAAATTTATAAATATAACATAAATTATGTCGGATTTGATAAAGTATTTGGCGTCCGGCTTGATTTCAAATTTGTGAATTTACGATTTCTCGCATCTCCAAGTTTGAGAACTATTTTACAAATTATTTCACATAAAGATATAAAGATAAAAGAGTAATTGATTTTTTAAGATTATTTTATATTGATTTAATTAAGAACCATTATTATATGGATTTATTTAATATATATATATATATATATATATATATATATATATATATATATATATAAATATTTATGAAGTTTGTTATAAAAAAATAAAAAATATATTAAATTATTAAAATGAAAGTGATTTTTTTCTTTTTTAAATTTAAACAAATGATTTAGATAAATAAACATAGAAAATTTTGAAATTAGAAGATAAGTTTATTAATAAAATTGATATTCATTTATTATTAGATGTATTTATATTATTACATTTAAATATTATATAGAACTTAATAAAATGACATATGAGAAAAATTAATTTAAAATAACCATAAAATAACATGTTGCAAAATAAATAAGAATGTGATATATAACAAAATAAATAAAATAATTAATTTAGAAATATAAGTTTATGAATTTATATATTTGGTATTATTATTTTGAGATAAAAATGACTTAAATCAGCTTTTATATATATATATATATATATATATATATATATATATATATATATATATATATATATATATATATATATATATATATATATATATATAATAAGTGATTGACATGTAAGAAAATATTATAATTTTTCCATTTATAGATTTTGATCTAACTCTTTTCACAATTCATAATTTTATTTATATTATTTTAAATATAGGAATATAACGTAGGTTTTATTATGTTTATCAAAAATAAATTTATAAGTTATATAAATATTAGGTATATTGATTAAAGTAACATTTAAAAACAAGGAAATTAACAAAAATAACTTTTATTTTAAAATTTAAATTTTGCAAATTAATTATTTTCTTTGCCACACGTCATTCTGAAGTAGCAATCATCGTTCTAGAGTTGGGGAGTGGTTGGTGAGATTCGAGTCTTTAACATAAAGGTTCTCCAAAATCTAACAGTACAAGTGGCGAGTAAATTTAAATTGATACTGTACATTCCAGACATATTTCTGAAATATTTGCACTATATGTCCCTTATTTTCATCATTTCTTCATTATAGTCGAGAAAATTCAGATGTCTTTTTGCAACATCTAAAATGAGTTCAGCAAATCAAGTTCATAATGAAAGCTTTGTAAATCTACCCATTTACTTAATTAATTTTTAAATAACCAACCCGACAAGTTTAACCACATCTAGAGAGATGTGAGGGACCGTTTTGAGTTTTTTGTTGCTCTAAGATGTGTGGTAAGATATTTTGTAATGTATTGTTTGTTTGCTTGTTATTATAATTTCATTAATATTGTTATGATTGATTGTGTAATAATTTGTATATTTATATATTTCTGAGTTGCATGATACCATTGATCTTTGTATGTAGTGCTTATTTAAAAGGAAACTACTTACGCATAATGCACATAGTAGTTATCATGAATGAAAAGCATCAATCCATGGTTATAGCCTACAGTTTCTGCATGACACAAAGTATTACATCTTGGTCTTGGTTCCGATGAGGCTGAATCAATGTATTTAGGAAATTATAGAAGTAGCCTTCATAACTAATATGTCCGATTACCTAGACATTTATCTTTGCCATGTCTTCCCTATTTATAATTTGAGTATTATTGTTGAAATTTGTTTATTAAATTGTTTTTAGGACTAGAAATATGTGACCAATCAAGGTTTGTTATGGCAGACATCCAAATCTTATATCATGTCTAATTTTGAAGAAAATTGGCTAAGCTACAACAACTAATATCAGCCTAATGTGGTTGGCTTAACAATATTGGTCATGCGAAAATAGGCAAGAGCTTATTTTTTTCGTAACATTTGTTTCAATATAATGACCATTTAAATTCTATGTTATGCCATGATTTTGATGCATGAAGAGAATGTACATATATAAACGCCAATTGAGGTTATTCGTAAAACAATTCAACTCTTGTATATTCAACACGATGACATAGGACGTATGTGTGTATACATAGCTTATAAACTAACTTAAGATAGCTTTTTTTGATAAGCTACTTAAGATAGATTAGACCTTGTTTGGCAAAAATAAGTTAACTTATAAGTTAACTTATTTTAATTTACTGTTTGGTATAACCATAAAAGTAACTTATTCTAACTTATGAACTAACTTATAAGCTAGCTATTGATAAACTACTTTGAGATATCTTTTCATAAGCTTATGGAGTTTTATCGAAAATATTTCATACATGTCTTTAATTATATATATATATATATATATATATATATATATATATATATATATATATATATATATATATACAGACACACACACACACACACACACACACACACATATATATATATATATATATATATATATAGGGAAAAGTGAATATACCCTTAAGGGTATATAAGCTTAGGTACCCAAACTCATAATAATACGTCGTTTTGTTTGATATATTCATTATAATATTGTTAAACTTCAATCATTAACTTGATTTATATACAATATTTTTAAATTTTCACTATTATCTTCCTCTTACATCACATCTTTTTGTCGAACACTTACTAGGCTATATATATTATTGTTGAAAATGACAATTATGTAAGAGAAAGATAAATATGAAATTTATAAAAATCTTTGAAATAATTCAAGTTAGAAGTTGAATTATAAGAACATTGGACAATTACAATGTCTATGTATGATACCAAACGATGTAGTATGGTGAGTTTGGGTACCTAAACTTATACACCCTTAAGGGTATATTCAATTTTCTCATATATATATATATATATATATATATATATATATATATATATATATCCATTTATGTCATTTTTACATTTGAAATCTAGCTTATAAGTTATATTTTACCAAACACTATTAATTCATAAATAAGCTTATGAGCTATAAACTAGTTTTCCATCTAATCTAACAAACATAGCCCTAATGATAAGCTGACTTATAAGTTAAAAGTTAGATTTTCAATTATCGTGCAAAACAAAGCGTAAGTTCATTGTAGTATTGACCATTTAAACTCGCTCAAGTGTTGCACTTGCCCCACATGCTTCTTGTATTATTTTTATTAAGTTATAAAAACTCGTGTATATCTTTAGATATTTTAATCACAAACATTTATATATTATAAATAGCTAACTCTCTACGGTCCTCAACTTCTAAAGGCGATAATGGGATCCCCAATTTTAATAATTTCTCTTCGTACATGGTGAAAATCATGAGTCATTTGTAATGCAATCATATCAATAGTACGTCGTTGTATAATCTCAATGTGTATCACTTTATATTCTATCGATGAAAATGGTATAACAGTGGATGTGGAAGAGTGCAATAAAAAACATACAACTCTTTAAAACATTATTATGGTTAAAAAAAATTGAACATTATAAAACAGTAACTAGTTCGTGAAGTTATCGACATCTAAAAAAGCTACACAAGTCTAAATAACAGTCTTTTCAAAGCTTGGCCCACTCCAATCTTATTGAGAGTTTTATTTGCTTTCAATTTAAGTTTTAACATTCTCTCATTTCCTCCACAGTCTCATGTTTGGCTTTGGTGGGTGTGGCTCTATTTTTACTTACATATTTGGTGTTTGTCTGTATAAATAATAATATATATAACATTTTAAGTATCATAAATGTGATTATACTATATGCATTCAAAAATTAGGCATACTATAAACAGTTCAAATTCAGGAAGATCTTGTAGGTGCATAGTATCTTCTTATCTGTAAAATCCAGTTTTTTTAAGCAGCACTTATGTAACACTCCAATTTTCAGTTTACAATATAAAGGACCAGTTATGTTAAAAAAAACTTTTTGATAAAGGACTATTTAGGATAAATAGTCTTGACAAAAGTCATAGTAGTCGTAAAATCAATAGCGTACACTTTAAGAACGCTTAAATTTGACTTCGTGTAGGGAAGTTATGATTTTTAGAAGTTTCAACGCAACAATGTACGACACAGAAACTAAAATAGGAATCCGTTAATTGTTATGAAAAACAATCTAAACAAGAGTTGAATATCTCATCCATACGATTCCATGTATGAAAAACAATCTAAACAAGAGTTGAATATCTCATCCATACGATTCCATGTATATAAAGACAGCTGAGAACGAAATTCATATGAGAGTTATGATTTTTATACGGGCTTTAACAGGATAAACCTGTTAAAAATATAGCTTTAAAAATAAAGCGAGAATTAGCATACAAAGTCTAAACAAAAGTTGTAAATCTCATCAATAGCTATGTGTGGCTATAAAGAACGTCGAAATGGAAGCTCGTATGAAGAAGATATGGATTTTTGAAGAACTGTTAATTCGCACACAAGCTGGTGCGTACAAACCAAGTGCACGGTGTACACTGACACTCACCACCCAGAAGCTACTACTGTCACCACCGAAAGATTCTATGTCAGCATCCCGACCAATTACATAACCGCTCCCGACCATGTGTGCGTTGCGCATCGAGAATCAGCCTATAAATTTTGGATCAAGCTTCTTTATTTCTCACACCTATTTCTCATACATATCTCTCTAAATTTGACCTCTAGAGCTACTTTTGAGTGTCTAAGGAATTCTTCTATAGTGAGGCCTTGAGGAATCTGAGAGCCCGGTTGAGTAGAAGTGCTCAGTATCGAAGTTCTATCAGCGTAAACCCGTTTAGACTATGATCTATGTAAGATAAGTTACACGTTTAGTGTAACTTATATTTATATTCATAGTCACTTTTATGAATGTTTAAATAAGATTCATCAGTAATTCTAGTTATAATGTTGATTGATCTACTAACGGGAGAGGTGTCTAGAATGCTCATGATGGCTTGGTTATTGGATTTCAGAAAAGCTATATGTCGAAATGATCCTACCTCCCAATTGTCCGGCCTGGTTGATCCTTACTTGATAAAACTCTCGGTATTCATTGGGATTAGTGACTGATCTAGCTTTCATTATCAAATTGTTATAGGAACTGATAATCTATAATATTCTAGTTTAATATTTATTAGACACGTTACCCGTTATGCCGAAGGGATATCTATCAATCGTCGAAGTAATTATTCAGGTGAGTTACCTCACTATAACATATATTATATAATATATATTCATGTATGTTAGGACATAGATGTTAGTAAAGTATAGATGATAGTAAAGCTTTTAAATGCATGTATCAGTAAAACTTAAGATGCGGTCTCTATGTCTGGTTTTGGTATGTTGGGCAGCGCTTGTCACGTAGTTGGATGGGGCCTATTATGTTTGTTAGGCGGGGACCATTAGGTAGTTTGGGCAGGGCCCATTATACAGTTTAGGGCAGGTCTTGTTTATATGCATATATATATGTATGTATGTATGTATTATGGTACATGGTATTTTGGGAAACTCACTAAGCTTCGTGCTTATCTAGTTGGATATAAATGTTTTTCAGGTATTCATGAGAAATGTGAGGTATGATTGTACACATCTAACACCCTGTTTGGGATCATTATGTGATTCAGGGTCGTGTGCCGGAAGTCGATGATGTAAAGGCTTTGGGCCATAAAGAGGCAATGTTTAGACCTTTTGGAATTAGGTAATGATGGTTATGAGATATAAACCTTTGAATTGTGTTTTGGAGTCAAAGGATAAAACGGGAAAAGTCAGAGGTCAAGTTCTTGCATGAAAAATGGATTTTTGTTCGAGAAGTTTTTAGTCCAGGATATTTAGATAATATCGTAGAGCTCTTCAATACCTTTTTGTGGATATAAAGATCGTCGAAAACGGATTTGGAACAAAAAAGTTATGATCGTTTAAAACTAGGGCGGTTTCGGGTTGAGATGCGTATGTTAAGCGGACTCAATGTATATGTTGGGCGTACTAGGTAATCCCTAGTATACTAGGCATATATTGAGTACGTTCAGCACACAAGATCAGTGCCTAAAATCTATTTCTATGATTTGAGCCTAATTTAATCTCCTTAACTCTCCCAAACTCATTCCATTCTCAGCCTCCACCTCTCGAACACCCTTTCATGTAACCCTAACCATAGACTAAGCCTTGTGAACAAAAAAAGGTGTTTTTAAGTGCTTTAGAGTGTTCTTGGTGCACCTTGGATAAGAAGGAACTCATTGAAGATGTGTTGGTTGCATTGGAGCTTGTAGATCCAGACTTTTATCACCTTGATCTTTTTTATATAGGTATAAAGTTTGAATATGGATGATGAAATTGTTAGATCTAGCTAGTTTCGGGTGTTATGAGCTTTTGGTCACTTTAAGTGCATAAAGTTTAGATCATGAAAGTTTTTAACCTTGTTATAGATAAATTTGGAAACTTTATCCATCTAAACATCATTTTGATTCAGATCATAAGGTTGAAGACTTGTACTTAATGGATTAAGTTGAAAAGGATGCACTTTTGGGTCCCTTTGAGACTTAAAGACTTGGGACCTTTCTAATGGATAAATTTATTATGGAGCTATTATGAACCATAAAAATGTGATCTTGGCCCTTCTATCCCTTCTATACGAGAGTTATGATGTCTTATTGGGTTAAGAACTTAGGGTTTTGGACATTAAGCACTTTATAACCATGCAAACTCATAAAGTTGGAAACTTTATGACTTAGGACATCATTTTGGGCTTAGATATGAGTTTTGGACGTAAGGGATTAATGAAATAAGCTCTTAATGGAGTTTTGGGACTGGGTTGCGTACGATGGGCATACCTAGTGGTACGTTGCACGTACACGGTCAGCGTCCCACTTTTGGTCAGCATCAGCGTACGTTGGGCATACTCTCTTGGTACGTAGGGCGTACTCCGCTTGGAAGAAATATTGACATTTGGACCTTGATTGTTGACTTTGTCTTTGACTAAGGTTGAACAAGTTTGACCTAAAGGCATTTTGGGTAATTTGATTTATAGTTTGAGATTTGGCTTCTTATTAATTATATAGGTGACCGGTATAGATAGCTTTTATATCAGTGATCAATGCAACTATTCTTTCAGAATGTGATGTGAGTTTTCTCACTATATCTATGGGTTGAAGGCACCAATGTTGGGTCATTACTTGTTATATGGAATGCTAGTTGTCTCTATGATGCTTTCATGAAAGACCAGGATTTAGCCCCTGGAAATTGTATGAATAACCAAGATCTGGACCATGACAATTAAAATACTACGTGGTTTAATCCTTTAATAAATTAAACTTTAAATTCAATTAAATGTAAATCATATTATAGATATATTAATTCTCTTGTAATTAAACACTTAATTAATTTTATTAATAAAATCCATGAGGGTGTATTCTAAACTATTCAAAATGCGAGGGTTTAACTATTTAAATTTCTAAAATCAAAACTTTTAATTTCAAATTTAAACTATAAAACTAAAAGAGGCAATTTGAAACTATTTAAAAAACTAGGTTAAATCTATGAATCAAAATAATCTTAAATTATCCAAATTTAACCAAATCTCCAATTTTGATAAGGATATGATGATATCAATCAGAAAATCGATTTTAGGCAAGAAAAACAAATTATGGTAATCATCCAAATCAAAAATCTGATCAGAAAGTCGAATTTTTAGGTAACTAGCGAGTCAACTCGTCGAGTTGGGCTCTGGACTCGATGAGTTCACCAAACTCAACGAGTTCATCATGGACTTGTCGAGTTCAAGAGTCAGACAGCAAAAAAAAAATCGATTTTGTGTACTTTGGACAGTTCACTATTACACCAATTCAATCAAAAAACATCCTAGGCTCTAATACCACTGTTGGGTTATAAGCATATCTACATTCATATGTGATCATGCAACCTTAATTGCTTTGGATCTAAGTTTTTATCTATTGAACATTCAAATATGAACACCAAAGCAAT
Source organism: Lactuca saligna (assembly GCF_052625555.1). NCBI lineage: Eukaryota > Viridiplantae > Streptophyta > Magnoliopsida > Asterales > Asteraceae > Lactuca > Lactuca saligna. The sequence continues at coordinate 64,392,392 of NC_136425.1, forward strand.
AACCCTATGGACTAGCATACAATTTTCGAAATCATGTATAAAACTAGGATTTGACCATTACCACACTTGTTATCTAGTATAACAAGAACCACCTTGACTCTTGAAAGCTTAGTGCCCCAAGTGTTGCACCTCTAATGGAGTCACAAACGCTCAACACAACAAGGATGAAAAGGATAGATAGGAAATCGACCAGGGTTTCTGTCTAAATTGCATGAACCGATTTTCTCATGTATCAGGGGGTTTATATAGTTATGGGCTGCTAGGGTTTCATTTATAAACCCTAATTCCTTGTGTAGGGATTAAAAAGCCCATGGATCTCCTACTCTAGAAGCCTTAGACGAAATAGTATAGGGCCTCCTATAGATTTCATCTACCCATATCTAAAAGGAGTCCATCAGCCCAGTTTTGCAACTGTTAATGATTTGTAAAACAGTCCCTTCATTATTAATCAATTCCTTTTAATTCCAAAATTAATATCAAATTAATTTCTAATTAATCATTAATTAATAATATGATTTCCATATAATATATTAATAAAATCATTTTGAGTACCGATTTATTATTTATATAATAAATCCTACTCTCTCTCCACTTGTCATCATATCAAGTTGTATGAGTGAAGGCAACCCAAAAGGATCATGCTACATATCAAATCAAGTACATACCAATTATAGTTATGAGCTTGGACACCTAATCCAACACTTTTTACTTCCTGGAAATTGCTAGCAAGTAGAGAATCCTAGATCCAAGCTTCTTCTGAGCTCCAATGTCTTTCTACCACCTTCTTCTTCTTCTTCTTCTTCTTCTTCAAGAACACTACCAAAACACACAAATGAACTCAAAATGCACTCTTCTCACTTAGGGTTATCTAGAGGGATGTTTTCTCAGGTGGAGACTGATTAGGGTGAAGGTCTTGGGTCCATAAAGTTGTTTAAGTAGGGTCTAAACCCTAGAATTTAGGGTTTGGAACCCTCGCACGTACGCCCCGTGTACGCAATGTACGTCCTACGTACTAAGCTAATCGCGTGTATGCCTTGCGTATAAAGAGTACGCCCGACATACTAAGTTTCAGCCAGAAATTACCAAAATGCCACTATGGGCCATTTTCCAGTCTTTCCCATGTACAAGGACTAAAATGCATTATTTCTTCATACATAAGGTTAAAATTGAAATTACCTCCAATTGAACTAGACTTCATCCTCGAAGTCCGTTGTTGTGAATAACTCAGGATAAAGCTCCCACATTTTTATATTTGGCTCTCATGTCTACTCGGAGCCTTTGCAATGATGCCACTGAACATTTACCAAAGGTATCTCCTTGTTGCGCAGCACCTTCATCTTTGTCTTCATCATCGTTACCAACCTCTCAATATAATTCAGGTGCTCATCTACCTAAATATCATCTAAAAGAACCACTGCCTCATCGTCTAACACACACTTTCGCAACTGCGAAACATGGAAAGTATTTTGGATCTGACTTAGATCACTCGACAAATCCAACCGGCAAGCCACGCTGCCTACCCTAGCGATCACCCGTACCTAATTTCCCCCTCTTCCAAGCGTATCACACCCTTCCAAGATGATACCTTTAGCAACACCATATTGTCGACCTGAATCTCCAACTCTGATCAACATCGGTCGACATAGATCTTCTGCCGACTCTGAGTTGTCTGCAATCTTTGCTTGATCTATTGGATGAGCTATGTGGTCTAAAGGACTACCTCAGTCTCAGTCCTTCCCATGACCCTGTGACCAAATTCCCTCCCCCTCCCAACAAACTAGGGTAAAACATCTCTGACCATATAGAAGCTCCAAAAGGCGGTTCACTAATGTTGGAGTGATAATTGTTGTTGTAGGAAAACTCTACAATGGGTAGGTAGGAATCCCAAATCCCACCAAAATATATGACACAAGCCATAACATATCCTCAAGTGTCTGAATGGCCCGCCCACTCTGGTCGTCAGTCTGCGAATGATAAGCAGTGTTGAAATGTAGCCTCCTACCCAGTTCCTCGTGAACTTCTGCCATAATCGAGAAGTGAAACGAACACATCGATATGATATAATGGAGACTTGAACCCTATGACAAGCAACAATCTCCCAAACATACACATCGGCTAATTTCTCGGTCGAGGAGCTCTCTCGGATGGCCAAAAAGTGGGCACTCTTAGTCAACCAATCCATGATGACCTAGATATCATCAAAACTCTTGGCAGTCCTTTATACCTTTGTGACAAAATCCATGGTGATCTGTTCCTACTTCCACATGGGAACCTCCAAAGGCTGCAGCTTGCCATGCGGCATCTGGTGCTCAGTCTTGACCATCCTATAGGTTAAGCACCTCTCGACGTACCAAGCTATCTCCCTCTTTAGGAACGACCACCAATAACTTAGTCTCAAATCCCGATATATCTTGGTGGCTCTTGGGTGTATCGAAAAGCAAGACTTGTGTGCCTCTGTCAAAACCATTTGTCTGATCCCACCAGAAATCGGAACCCATACCCGACCACACCGGATCTACAATCCCTGACTATCGGTGTCAAATCTATCGATCTCGCTCCAGATCCTTTCCTGTTTCTAATTCTTCTTCTTAACACTTTTTGCTTGTGACTCTATGATCAAATCCAAAAGTGGAGAAACAATGAATATCATCATACACATATTCCCAGCTGAAGATCCAACCAACTTGTGGCTTAAAGCATATGCGACCACATTTTCTTTACCCAGATAGTAAAGGATCTCTCAGTCATAATCCTTGACCACGTCAAGCCACCTGCACTATCTCATGTTCAGCTTCGGTTGGTTCATAAGATATCATAAACTCTTGTGATCCGTGTAAATAGTACACCGAACACCATACAAGTAGTGGCGCCAAATCTTGAGGGCGAACACTACTTTACCTAACTCCAGATCATGAGTAGGATATCGTGTCTCATGCGGCTTCAGCTTCCAAGAAGCATACGCAACACTCGCCCTCTCTGTATAAGAAACACCTCCAAACCGGTGATAGATGCATCACAAAATACAACGAAATCCTCAATACCCTACAAAAGGGCCAACATCGGGGCCTCACATAACCTCTGTGGCAATGTCTCAAATGTCGTTTGTTGCTTAGGGCCCCATTGGAAATCCACTCCCTTCCTCGTTAGACGAGTGAGGGTTACATCAATCTTGGATAAATGCTGAATAAATCTCCGATAATATCCCGCCAAACCCAAGAAACCCCTGATCTCTGAGGGAGACTTCAAAATCTCTCACCGAGTCACGACCTCAATCTTGGCTAGATCGACCAAAATCCTGTTTTAGTTAATGAGATGTCCCAGGAACTGGACCTCTCGTAACCAAAACTTACACTTCGAGAACCTGGCATACAGCCGTTCCCGCCTTAACACCCCCCAAAGCTCTCGAAGGTTCTCCTCACGCTGCTCTCTGGTCTTGGAATATACCAAGATATCATCAGTAAAAACAATAATTGATCAATCGAGCATCAACCCGCATACCTGATTCATCAAGTTCATAAACACTATAGGCGCATTGGTGAACCTAAATGACATCACCACTAACTCGTAATGACCATAACGAGTTCGAAACACATTCTTCTCCACGTCCTCCTCCCTCACCCTCACTTTATGATACCATGACCTCATATTGATATTGGAGAACCAAGATACACCCTGCAACTGATAAAAGAGGTCGTTAATCTACGGAAGGGGATAACGGTTTTTCACTATCAACTTGTTCAACTCCGGTAATCAATGCACATCCAGTGTGAACCATCCTTCTTCTTGACGAACAATATCGGTGCTCCCTATGGCGAACTACTCGGTCTGATAAACTGCTTGCCCAACATCTCCTGAAGCTGAGAGGAAAACTCCTGCATCTCAAGTGGTGCTAAACGGTACGATGCCTTGGATATAGGAGCCACACCTGGCACTAGGTCAATCCTGAACTCAACCTGCCTCTCGGGAGGCACACCGGGTAACTCCTTCGGAAACACATCAACAAACTCCCTGACAACTAGCATATCTGAAACTGATGGCTGCTCCCCAACCCGTGTATCAACCACATAGGCAAGATAACCCATACAACCATGCTGAATGTACTACCGAGCCCTGGCCGGCGAACAAAACCTTGACCCAATCCTAGTACCCTCTCCATAGATAACCAGTTCTCCCACACTTCTGGTGGTCGGCACAGGGACATGCTGCCGACATTCCTTGGCATAATTCCCATCCTTGCCATACTTGTGGCACCCAAAAGTAGATAGACAAGAACCCTCATGAACCTTGACGTGCTTGCCACAAGTGCGGACTGATAGTTTATTTTATTTACTTCTTTTTATAGTTTATTTCATCGATAATTTAGATAATTTCCATGCATATTTTCCTTTTTGTTATTTTACGACTATTTTGGGTACTTTCTAGTTCCATGAGCTTTATTGCAGATTTCATGGAGACTAGTGGAGCGGGAATCTTCGGGACGTATGGAAAGTGATGAGAATTGGTGGACAACAAGGATCTTAGGCTTGATAGGTGGTGGAGATAATGCATGGAGCCAGCTTGATAATTATTTGAAGGCTTGGAGAAAATGAACTTTAAAATTGCAAGATGCGGGAGAATATCCGAGAGTGTGAAGATTGATGATTGGACGGTTATGGAAGCTATGGATCATTTGGAGAAGCCAAATTGGGCTTAAAATGAAGTGAACTTAAAGAAAAATGGGCTAGGAGATGATTAGACTCGAAGTGGGCCAATTGGGCTAAGCTATGGAGGCCCAAACCTCAAAGGTGCTATATCCAGGGACCACCCGCACAACAGCACGCGGGTCGCGCAACCTCCTTCGGGGGCAATTCCAGAAATTCTTCTTTTGGGCTATTCGAGGAAGGTTGGTGCCCATCTTTTGGAGACTCTTAGACATCCGATTTTTGAGCATTCTCTCTGGAGTTTTGAAGATTTTTGAAGGCCAAGAACACCTCAAGAACATCATCTTTTCTCCTCTTGATTCTTGTTTAATGTTTGGTACAATCTTCTCCAACTTTATTTCTTTGAGTTTATCTATGCTTGGCAAAACTAATCTTGGTTGACTTTTGTTAAGTCCTTTGAACTTTTGTTGAATGTTGAAGAATCCATGAACTTTTTCTTAAATCTTTATGGGAATGTTTTATGTTTTAACATCTTATCACTAATTGTATGTTTTTATTCATGAGTTTAAATGTGTTTATGGTGATTAGTTGGCTAATTTATTGATTAAGTAAAGGATCCTCAAATTAGCAAGCAACCAATGATTTTTGTGTTGTTTTTGCTTCACACAATCATAAAAACATTTCCTCCAACATGGTAGTGAAAGCATTTGACTCCTCTTGGATTTGATGACTTTTTGGTTCTTAATGCTAGTTGACTTTCACTAATTACATGCTTAATGGAAATTGTGACTTTGACTAAGGAAATTGTTATGAGCTTCTCTAACCATTTTAAAAACTAAGAAAAATCTAGGTAATCTCAAGCTTCTTGGATTACTATATCCAAATTAAGGATTTAAATTAGGTATTACACCATTGGAGTCTAATGATATGTTCATCAAAAGTCAAAGTGAGTAAACCTTAAGTCAACCATCCTTCTCTTATTGATTTCACATCAAACTCTTATTTTTGTTGAAATTGTTTATTTAAATCTTAGTTTAATTCTAGTTTATTTCAAGTATTTCAAAAGACCAAACCCCCCATTTTTAATTTATTGTCATTTTACAAGTATTTTTACAAAGAGATTTTTCATAGAGTTATAAAATTCAACCAATCTTCGTGGATTCGACCCCTTTACCACTATACACTATTTTAGTGTAAAAGATTTAGGGTTATTAATTGTGTTGGCCTAAAAAACCACCAAATTTTGGCGCCATTACCGGGGATTGGTTTATTTTTAATCAATTTGTTTCTTTATGCCCAGATCTCAGCGTACATGTGACTTGATTTACAGCCCAAAAATTGAAAGAGAAGCAAGGTGTTTGGCGAAGGAAAAGTGAGTTGAACGTGGTCAAACTTCCAACCCTCACGGGGACCCGAAAGTTGAAACTGCTTCATCAAGTGACACGGAACCCGATTCTAGTCCTGACCCTCGCCTCCCGAAACACCACCCCTACAACAAAATCCACCCATTATTGAACCAACTGCAATGGCGGACGGAAGAGAAGTTCTCGAAAGAACTTTGAGGCAAATGATGGAGACCGATGTTACACAAACTCCAACCGGTATCAATTACCCGCTTTTGGAAGGAGGCTCGGAGTTGAAGTCAAGTTTAGTCCATCACCTCCCAACTTTTCATGGATTGGAGAACGAAGACCCGCATAAGCACTTGAAGATGTACCACATTATTTGCACTAGTATGAAGCCACAAGGGTCAACCGATGACTAAATCAAGCTAAGGGCATTCCCCTTTTCATTGGCCGATAGAGCAAAGTATTGGTTATTCTATCTTCCACCAAGTTCAATCAACTCATGGACCTACATGGCAAGAGCTTTTCTTGATAAGTTCTATCCTGCTTCAAGAGACTCAAGTCTTAGAAATGAGATTTGTGGAATCCGCCAAGGTCAAAATGAGACTTTTCATGATTATTGGGAGAGGTTCAACAACTTGTGCTATAGTTTCCCACAACACCAATTCCGGAACAACTCCCCATTCAACACTTCTATGGGGGATTGCTACCAATGGAGAGAAGACTAGTTGATGCCTCAAGTGGTGGAGATGTCTTTAGTAAAACTCCACAACAAGCAAGACAACTCTTCAACACCATAGCCACAAATTCACAACATTTTGGCCATCTCCAAGATATGAAGAGAGAAACTCAACAAAAAGTCAATGAGGTGGGAACATCAAGCCTCGAGTCTCAAATCAAAGATCTAACCTCCGTTGTCCAAAACCTAGCCATGGGACAAACTCCACAAGTGATGGTTTATGGAATATGTGCAACAATGAGACATCTTACAAATATGTGTCACATTCTTCAAGAAGATGCGGAACATGTAAATGCCACGGGAGAGTTCCAAAACTACCACAACAAACCATCCGGTTAACAAAATGCTTACAATTCAAGTTGGAAGCCAAATCCCAACATGAGCTACAACCCAAGACCATTGCCTCAAAATGCATTGGTTAAACCTTCCTACCCACCACCACAACCTCACTACCAACATCCGCAACCACATTATCAACCCAAACCACAACCTCCACATCATCAACAACCTCCTCAATCCCAACCAAGTAGATCCGGAATGCCTCTTGAAGACATCGTCAAATCCTTAGCTACTAGTACCCAGCAATTCCAAAAGGAGACAAGAACTAGTATATCCAACCTTAAAGCACAAATGGGAGATATAGTTACATCCATAAGCAAGTTGGAGTCCCGTGGGAAATTGCCTTCGCAAACCGAAAAGAACCCAAATGTCAATGTGGTGACCTTGAGAAGTGGCAAACAAGCCGGAGAAAGTGGTTCAAAGAAGAAGCCAAGGGATGAAGAGGAAGAAATAGAAGTGATTCCCATTGAAGAACCTATAGTCAAGAACGATGCACAAGCCGGAGTTCTAAACAAGAATATTCCCCTCGTAACACCCATAGCCACTCAACTGCCATTACCCTCCCGATTTGCGACTTTGAAAAAGAACATGGAGAAGAAAGACATTTTGGACACCTTTCGAAAGGTGGAAGTAAACATCCCTCTACTTAATGTAATCAAGAAAATCCCAAGATATGCAAAGTTTTTGAAAGAACTTTGTACCAACAAGAGGAAGTTGAAGAGAAATGAGAAAATTTGGATGAATGAAAACGTATTCGCGGTTTTACAAAGGAAACTTCCACCTAAATGCAAAGATCCTGGAATGTTCACGGTTCCTTGAAAGATTGGAGATGTCACTTTTAGTAGTGCTATGCTTGATCTTGGTGCCTCTATCAATGTCATGCCCTATTCGGTGCATGAATCATTGAATGTCGGACCCTTAAGTGAAACCGGTGTCATAATCTCTTTTGCGGATAAATCAAGTGTCTTCCCTAGAGGTGTTTTAGAATATGTCCTAGTGCAAGTGAACCAATTGGTCTTCCCGGAGGATTTCTATGTGATTGATCTAGATGATCAAGTGTCCTCCAAATCGGCTCTAATCTTGCTTGGGAGACCGTTTTTGAAGACGAATAGGACAAAGATCGATGTGTATGCAGGAAGTTTGACAATGGAGTTTGATGGTGAAACAATAAGTTTTAATATTTCTGATGCCATGAGATATCCTAGTGATGTTTCATCTTTGTACTTTGTTGATGTTGTTGAGCCAATTACTCAAGAATTGTTTGAGTTATCTAACGGTGATATGTTGGAGATGATCTTAAGCAAATGATTTGATTGTGGGAAGCTAGTCGAGCAATTAAAGCTTTATTCTTTGGATCCAGAAGTTGAGAAGTTGGTAAATAAAATGGAGATGAAGAAATCCACAAATTAGATTTCAAACAAATTAAATTGCCCCCAACTCATACAAAATTGTCTCTATCCCTTGTTCAACCGCCGAAATTGGAATTGAAGGTCCTAACTCAACACTTGAAGTATGCTTACTTGGAAAAAAATGAGACTCTTTCGGTTATCATTTCGACTCATCTACCCAAATTCGAGGAAGAGAAACTCCTCAAAGTGTTGAAGGAACATAAGGAAGCCATGGGTTGGACGATTGCGGATATCAAAGGATTGAGCCCCTCCACTTGTATGCACAAGATCTTGATGGAGGATGAATGCAAGCCGAGTTGGGATGCGCAAAGAAGATCGAACCCGCCAATGATGGAAGTTGTGAAGAAAGAGATATTAAAGCTTCTTGATGCTGGGATGATCTATCCAATCTCGGATAGCAAATGGGTGATCTCGGTGCAAGTCGTTCCAAAGAAGACGGGAATCACGGTAGTCGAGAACAACAAAGGTATGATGGTCCCCACCCGCGTGAAAAACGGGTGGAGAGTATGTATTGACTACCACAAACTCAATACAAGCACTAGAAAAGATCATTTTCCATAACTTTCATCGACCAAATGTTAGAAAGGTTGGCCAGGAAATCTCAGTATTGTTGTCTCGACGGGTATTTCGGTTTTCACCAAATCCCGGTGGCACCAGAAGACCAAGAAAAGACAACATTTACATGTCCATTTGGCACTTTTGAAAATTGGAGAATGCCATTTAGATTGTGTAATGCCCCGACCACTTTCCAACGTTGTATGGTTAGTATGTTTTCGGAATATCTTGAAAATATAATTGAATTTTTCATGCATGATTTCATGGTATATGGCAAATCCTTTCAAGAGTGTTTGACCAATCTCACCAAAATTTTAAAAATATGTATTGAAACAAATTTGGTTTTAAATTTTGAAAAATGTCATTTTATGGTGAGTTAAGGTCTTATTTTGGGTCATATTATGTCAAAGAAAGGAATTGAGATAGTTAAGGCCAAGATTGATGTTATTCAAAGCTTACCTTACCCGACTTGTGTTAGGGAAGTTCGTTCTTTTTTGGGCCATGCAGGTTTCTACCGACGATTCATCAAGGACTTTTGAAAGATAACAAGACCAATGTACCAACTCTTGCAAAAGTATGTTGATTTCTAGTTCAATAAGGCGTGCAAAGAAGCTTTCGACAAGCTCAAAGAGTTGTTTACATCCGCTCCTATCATACAAGCTCCAAATTGGGATCTCCCTTTCGAGATCATGTGTGATGCAAGCAATTATGCTATTTGCGCCGTTTTGGGTCAAAATAATGGAAGATCTCACCATGTGATCTACTATGCATTGAGAACACTAGAGAATGCTCAAAGCAACTACTCTACCATGGAAAACGAGCTATTGGCCATAATGTTCGCTTTGGAGAAGTTCAGGCAATATCTACTTGGCACCAAAGTTATTGTGTATTCGAATCACCCAGCTCTCAAGTACTTAATGACAAAGAAAGATGCAAAGCCAAGACTCATCTAGTGGATCTTACTGTTACAAGCATTTGACCTGGAAATCCGAGACAAGAGTGGATGTGAGAACCTTGTTGCAGACCACTTAAGCTGGATCACTTCAAATGAAACTCCTCTCCTGTTGCGGAACGACTTTCCGGATGAGCATCTCTTTTCCCTTACTCATTCTACTCCTTGGTATGTCAATATCGTTAACTTTTTGGTCACGAAATTGTATGTCGACACATTCACACGTGCTCAAAAAGATAAATTGAAAAGTGATGCAAAATACTATGTGTGGGATTGTAACGACCCAATTTTCACGTCCAAAAATTTCGTTTAAAGTAAGTGGTTTGTAAAACATTTGCAGTAAAACATCATTAGATCATATCATTTCATAAAACATATCTCGTGTCTGAAATCCCAAAACATGAAAATAATAATAATGTCAAAGTACAATCCCAGAACATCTCCTAATGCGGAAAACCAATATGTGAGTGTATGATGTGCCGCTACCACGCCAGCTCTCTCCCCTTCGCTGAAGAGGTACCTGAAACCAAAACTAAAAGCTGTAAGCACGAAGCTTAGTGAGTTCCCCCATCGTAGCACATAATATACAATCATATCACATACATACTGCCAGACATTTCTGGGGTGCCCGACCTACCCGGTACGGCCATTCTGGGGTGCCGACCTACCCATGCGGCCATTCTAGGGTGCCATCCTTCCCGTATCAGGCCATTATGGGGCGCTGACCTACCCATGTCGAGCCATTCTGGGGTGCTGACTACCCTTCGGTCCTAACAACCGAACCTCAGGGACTATTTCAGCCCCTACAACTACTATCACATATATAATTGTATAATCTATTGTCAGACATCTGGGGTGTCCGACCTACCCTTCGGTCCTAACAATTGAACCTCGGGACTATTCCCCCTCCTACTACCTCTATCTCATGTAACATATCATGCTAGCAGCTAAACATGTCATAACATACTGTTAGGCATATCTGGGGTGCCTAACCTACCCTTCGATCCTAACAACCAAACTCTATCACTATCACATACCATGTCACGCTAGCATATAACATATCAGGTAGTAACAACACAGATGAATATCACAAATACAAACATCTAGCATACTATCCCTACTGGTGGGCCGATATTGTGGCCGTAGACCCACCACTACTGGAAGGTAACTCACCTCGTAGTAGCTGCTGAACTGTGTAGGAATCCTCTGACTGCTGCTGCTGCTGCTCCGGAAATCATTCAGCTAAAATTCCCACAAAACACTTAGTTAGAAACTGACATCTACTCTTAGGGTAAAATGACCCTTTTACCCCCCCCCTGACCAAGTCAAAGTCAAAGTCAAAGTCAACTTGTAGTTGACCTGAGTCGTCGAGTTGGCTCGCCAACTCGCCGAGTCCCTATCCTTCCATTAGACCTCAAACCCGTCTCTACTCGTCGAGTTAGGCGATGACTCAACGAGTTTTCCTTCTAAATGAACATCAACTGAATCCTCATCTGACTCGCCGAGTTGTATGAACAACTCGTCGAGTTCATTATCAATTGATACTCAGGTCTTGCCCTTGACTCGCTGAGTTGTATAAACAACTCGTCGAGTCCATCTTCATCCTTAAGAAGATTGCCTTGGACTCGCCGAGTCCTATGAATTTCCAGAACAATAGCTTAGTCCAGAACGTTGGGTCACTCCTTGGGACCCCCTTAAAACCTTTCCACACTCAACTGGGTCCTTCTAACCCTCAACTGATATGGGACAGAACCTTGGACTCACCGAGTTGGTCACAACCACTCACTGAATCTTCGCTTTCTGATGTACAACACTTGATCAAAATGTAGATCTATGCCTCTACAATCGATCTAGCACGTAAAGTTACAACCTTTACGTGCTTGCATGGGACTTTAAGCTCAAAAGGTCCTAAAACAAGCCCTCACAAAGCATGGGGCCTTCCTTGAGTGCAAAAGCCACTCCTTTCTGCCTTGTAACCCCTCAAAGACCTAGATCCGAAACATCAACCTCAAACCAAGCTTGCAATAGTGGTTGGTGACCAAAATGGCTTAGAAAAGCCCTAAAACTCCACAAAATGGGGTCTATCAAAAGAGCAAGCAAGGTATAGACTTTATACCTCCTGAAGTCAGCAAATGATGCTCAAAACCGAATCCTTCTAGCCTCCTCTTGATCCTTCAAGCTTTTCCTTCCTTCCTTGGATCACAAAAGCACCAAAATCACTCCAAAAGTCTTAGATTGCTTCAATATCGGTTAGGGTTTGCTATGGGGGTCTCCTGGGAGAAAATGGGACTAAGGAGACCGAGTTAAGGTGTTTAAATAGGGTGCAAACCCTCGGATTAGGGTTTTTTTCCCAAACATGGTCTACTCGCTGAGTCCACAACTTAACTTTGTGCCTCATCCCACTTCTACTCGGTGAGTTGGTCCTTCAACTCGCCGAGTCCAAGGCCAAAATGCAAAACATCATAAAGAATTAATAAAAAAATACGTACCAATAACCAGGTGCTACAGGGATAAACCTTATTTGTGGAAACATTGCCCCGATCAAATCATTAGGCGATGTGTGCCCCAACAAGAACATCAATCCATTTTGCAATTTTGTCATGAATTTTCTTGTGGGGGACACTTTGGACCTAGTCGAACCTTGAGAAAGGTCCTTGAATGTGGATTATTTTGGCCAACAATGTCACGTGATTGTCATATGTTTTGTAAAAGTTGTGAACGGTGCCAAAGGACGGGAAACATTTCGCAAAAAAATCAAATGCCACAAAATCCAATCCTTGTTTGTGAAAATTTTGACGTATGGGGGATTGATTTCGTGGGCCCATTTCCCGTTTCGTTTGGTAACATTTACATCTTACTCGCGGTTGACTATGTTTCTAAGTGGGTTGAGGCCAAAGCCACAAGATCGGACGATGCCAAAACAGTTATCAACTATTTAAAATCTAATGTCTTTGTGAGATTTGGTGTGCCTAGGGCATTGATCAATGATTAAGGAACGCATTTCTGCAACAAGATGATGGTGGCTTTATTGAGGAAATACAATGTGACTCATTGTGTTTCTACCGCCTACCACCCTCAAACAAACGGTTAAGCGGAGGTTTTGAATTATGAAGTGAAAAGTATTCTTGAGAAAACAGTGAATCCGACAAGAAAGGATTGGAGTTTAAGTCTTGATGATGCCTTATGGGCCTACCTGACTGCTTACAAAACCCCGATAGGCATGTCTCCATTTAGATTGGTTTTTGGAAAGCCATGTCATCTTCCCGTCGAATTAGAGCACCGTGCATTTTGGGCGGTCAAGCAATGAAATTTCAATATTGATGAGGCGGGAAGACATAAAAAGCTTCAACTTCAAGATTTAGAAGAATTGAGAAATGACTCTTATGAAAACTTGAGAATTTACAAGGAAAAATCGAAGTTCTTCCACGACAAGTCCATCACCCGGAAGAATTTTGAATCGGGGCATAGGGTCTTACTTTACCATTCACGATTAAAGTTATTCCCGGGAAAATTAAGATCAAGGTGGATGGCCCATTTGTTGTAATAAAGACCTTTGACCATGGGGCGGTGGAAATCCAAAGCGAAGAAACAGGATAAATTTTCAAAGTCAATGGGCACTGATTAAAGCCATTCTATGAAGGTTTTAATGCAAATGCTCTTGAAATCATCCACTTGGATGTCCCGGTGTGTTGAATAAAGCTAGAAGGATGTCTCGCCAAAGACGCTAAAGAGGGGCATTTTTGGAAAGCTTTATTCTTTCATGTTTTTACGATTCGAATAAAGAAGTTTTGAAGATGTTTTGATGTGTCTTTTGGAGTTATTTTGAAGCATTCAAGAGTTTTTAGATGTTTGGGACCTCCCAAAAAAAATACAAAAATACAAAAATGGCAGACAAATTTCCAGCTACAACTATCTGAGAAGGGTGATCGATTCAATTATTGAACAAATTTTCCAACATTTTGGTCACCCGACATTTGATATTCATTTATATAGGCTTGCTTTATTGTATATAGATCGAGTTGTCTTTCGCAAATTGGTGATGTTAGGGAGACTGTCGAGTCGGATACTACGGGAGGTTTGGGCCAACACTAAGTGAACTGATTCCTACAACGGTGCCCAAGCGATTAAACCCAATTACACATGAGAGAAACCGGCAGACGTGAAATCAAAGTGTACACTTAAAGAAGAGCTCCACACAAGCCCATCCACCTGCTTTCTCCCTACTATATATGTTCTTCATTGTATGCATGTTCCATTGGGGCTACGAACGGTACTTATCCAAGTGGGAGACTGTTGGAATAGTGTCTAAGACTGCAACTATATTTGGTAAGTACTTGACCCGATTGAGCATGGTCCTTTTGGGTTGCCTTCACCATAGCAACTTGTTAGGATGATTTACAATGAGAGAAGAAATATTATAAGGAATAATAATATTGTTATTTGATTAATATAAGTCATAAATTAATCAGGAATTAATTTGGTGATTTAAAGAGATTAATTAAATAGAAGGGCATAAACTGTCAAGTGTATGATAGTTGTATTTAGGGCTACAATCCCTTATGGATAAGGGGTGGACGGTTTTGGGGCTTTGGATAGACCTTGAAATCGTCCAAGGCTTATCATTAGGGTATTGGATTGCTTAGGGACTAAGTTATCCAATTAGGGTTTAAGGGTGAAACCCTAGGAGCCTTACAAGTATAAATAGACCCTAGGGGTCATGGAAAATCGGCACCCTTGTCTCTAAAGGAACCCTGACCGATTTCTTCCTCCCATCCCCTCTCTCTATAATCATCCTCTTGCTAGTTGGTGTTTGTAAGCCATTAGAGGAGTGATAGTTGTGACTCTAAGCTCCAAGGACAAGAAGATTCAAGTAAGAAACTTAAGGTAATCTTCTAGATCTGTTTTCTTATGTTATTACCTAGATATATTGTTCAAAAGTCTTGGATTCAATGCATGTTCAATTAGAGAAACCTAGATCCAAGCATTAGGGTTCGTATGTGCACATAGGAATGTTCATATGGCCAAAACCCATCAATGGTATCAGAGCCTAGGTTGGTTTCTATTGAATTGATGCATTGGTTGCTTGTTTGATGCTTGCAAAATTCGAATTTTGTCACCCTGCCTGATGAACTCGGCGAGTTCCATACTGGACGCGGCGAGTCCATTGTGGTATTCGGCGAGTTCAAGCGTCAGAAAGAGCTAATTTTGAGATTTCTTGCTGTTTATCCTTTGGATACTTACCTTAATCATGTTAGGTCAGCATAAATCCGATTTTAAGATATATTTGAGTATATTCTTGACCTAATTGAAGATATTTATCAATTAATTAAATATTAGTTTCCTTATGTGATAATTGATTAATTATTTTAATTAAATTGGTAAATTGTTTTGCAAGAAATAATTAAATAAATCAAATATGGATAATTATGTGATTAAATGTTAATTTAGATTATTTGTTATTTGATCCCCTATGTTTTGAAAAGTTTAAAACCTACCCTCAAGTTTTGAAATTTATGTTTTGTGATTAAAAGTTTAATTTAGACAATTTAAATTTCAAACCCTAGAATTTTACAAGTTTAAAATTAAACCCTATACTAATATAATATTACAAGATTAATATATATATATATATATATATATATATATATATATATATATATGTGTGTGTGTGTGTGTGTGTGTATAACTAAAATGCTAGTCTTACCGTTGGTAGGCCTCATTCACAAAGTCGGTCTATAAGGTGGGTAAAAGGTTGCTGCCTATAAAATAGCGCTTAATGGGTGTACACTCACACCCACCGCTTGCTTGATCGGTGGAGGGTCGTTAGCCAAACGGGTAGGATAGGGCAACCTCATCTCCTCATTAAAAGTATAATATGAAATACAAAGTAACTACATGTTTTTCAAAATTCCCAATCCTAGTTACTTTAGGAAAAGTGAATTGATGCAATCCCATGAAATTACACTTTGCATCCTTGCTAAGAAGTTAGTGGAGCGTGTGTGGTTTACCGGCACACTAATTGGTTCTAAGAAAAGGTGGTAAAGGGTGATTCATTGTTTATCATAGTTCCATGGAGCGTGTGTGGTTTACCGGCGCATCGAATAGGTGATTGTTACAATGAAGGTACCATGTGAATTTGCATGGTAATTCACACCCACTTTGTGATCTTCGGTATCCCATTCACAAACGAGAGGGGCATATCGAGATTTAAACATGCCATTGAAAAGTTTCAATGAATCTCATCTAAACCTAGGAATTCTCAATACACTTAGAGTTAAAGTTATGTTTTATGATGGAGAATTAGTGAATCGTCATTCACTTACCTTCAAATTGTTTGCATGTTAGATTACGACATCCCTTTTCTAATATGTAAATATTGTTGTTGGATCCTAGCCCAAATTTTTCTTGGGTAATAATTAGGGATTCAAATTCTAATCTATCTTTGTCCTTTCTATTTGTAGATGTCGAACGCGAACAACACCGCTACTAGCTCGTTCACATTGATGAGCCTTTGCCAAAAGGTAACTTTCGATGGGATGAACTTTTGCGAATGGATAAGATACATTCGCACGATTGCTCGCTACGAGGACACAAAGTATGTCCTCGATGAGAAGCTCGAGAAGATCAATCCAAAAATCACTACTCCGGCTGAAATCACCGCTTTTGAAACTCATGAGCGTGATGCAACGAAGGTACATTGCATCATGATAGCCACTATGAACTCCGAATTCCAAAAGTCCTACGAGGACATGTATCCATACGAAATGCACCAAGACTTGTTGGAGAGATACCACCAAAACGCGAGGCAGGAACCTTACGAGATCTTTACTAACATGATCTCCGCTAAAATGGGTCACGGTGAATCTCTAACCGTGCACCTGCAAAAGATGCAAAGGTATGTCGATCGTCTTCGCAAGTTGAATGTTGACTTTGGGGAAGACTTGGCAATCGACATGGTGCTTCACTCATTACCTCTGTGTTACAACCAATTTAGGATGACCTACCACATGAAAAAAGAATAGGTCACCCTAAGTAAGCGCCAAGGTCTCCTTAGGGTTGCTGAGAGCAACCTCATGGATAAGTCTGTTGCACCCACTCCCAATCCACCCGCTGCTCCTGTTTTGGCCATTGAGCAAGGAAGAGGCAAGAAGAGGAAGACTCCGTCTAAGAGCCACCGCAAGGGAAAATCCCGAGATGGTTCCTCCTCTAGTGGGACCAAAGTTGATCCCGCTAAGCCTAACCCTAACCCAAAGGAGGCAGAGTGCCACCATTGCCACAAAATAGGGCATTGGAAGAGAAGCTGCCCAGAGTACCTGCAAGCTATCAAGGAAGGAAAGATCAAGCCGTCTTTCGCAAGTATTTATACAATTAAATCTAATGATTTATCTCATGCTATTTCTTGGGTCCTCGATACCGGTTGTGGTTACCACATTTGTTCTGAATTGCAGGGACTAAGAAGAAATAGGGATGTGGAGCATGGAAGAATAAATCTAATCATGGGGAACAGAAGATCGTCGCTTGTGACCAAGATTGGAGTGTATTCTCTAGTGCTTAGGAATGGTTTTTGTTTAGATTTGAACAATTGTTGCTATTTGCCACAAATGGCAAGAAACATCATCTCATTTCATGGTTTGTTAAGACAAGGATTTAGATTTTCTTTTAATAATGAGAATGGTTCTATTTTTGCTTATCTAAATGGTGTCTTATATTTTGAAGCAATGCCATGTAATGGAATTTATGAAACTGTCATGATTGTTGATAACCTAGGAAATGATGTTTTATGCATGGATTCTTCCAATAATATGGATAGAGCATCCTTGTGGCATTGTCGTCTTGGACATGTCAACAAGAAGCGCATAGCCCAACTCCAAAAGGATGGTGTTGGAGTCATTCGACCTTAGGGAAGATGACACATGCGAGTCTTGTTTACTTGGAAAGATGACCAAGTCACCCTTCACTAGTACATGTGAAAGGGGTGAGGGTCTATTGGACCTCATACATACCGATGTATGTGGACCGTTTAGATCAACCACAAAGGATGAGAACCGCTTCTATGTGACTTTTACCGATGACTATAGTAGATATGGGTATATCTACTTAATCAAGAAAAAGTCAGAAACGTTTGAAAAGTTCAAAGAATTGAAGAATGAAGTGGAGAATCAATTGGGCAGGAAAATCAAGATGCTTTGATCCGATCGAGGAGGAGAGTACCTAAGTCTTGAATTCCATGACTATCTAAAAGAGTGTGGAATAGTTTCACAATTGACGCCACCTAGAACACCACAATTGAATGGTGTGGCAGAAAGGCGTAATCGAACCTTGTTAGACATGGTCCGCTCTATGATGAGTCGTGCTTCACTACCTATCTCATTCTGGGGGTATGCCTTAGAGACTGCCGCCCATATCCTTAACTGAGTCCCTACTAAGAAGGTTGCCAAAACACCTCATGAGATGTGGACATGGAAATCTCCCTCATTAGCACATATCAAGGTTTAGGGTTGCGAGGCTTTCGTAAGACGAGATACTCACGACAAGCTCGAACCTCGTAGTGAGCGATGTATTTTCATCGGCTACCCGCATAAATCCTTTGGATATCTCTTCTATAGACCGAAGAACAATGTTGTCTTTGTTGCGAGGAGAGGAGTTTTCCGAGAGCGAGAACTTATAAGCCAAGGAGACAGTGGGAGGAAAATCGAGCTTGAAGAGATTCGAGAGTCGATAGATGAAGGAACCTCTACCGCTGGCCCTCAACCCGAGGAGAAAACTCCGGTTGAATCGATTAACGAGTCCTTACCTCTTAGAAGTTCCAAAAGAGTTAGAGTTGAACCCTAGTTTTATGGTTTTCATATTACTACCGAAGGGGACACGTATATTAGTGATGGTATACTAATAAATCTAGATGAAACTAATAGCTATAAGGAAGCCATGGCAGGCCCGGAGTCTGCAAAATGGAAATAGGCAATGGACAGTGAGATCCAGTCCATGTATGACAACCAAGTTTGGAATTTGGTTGATAATGTGCCAGGACGTAAGACCGTTGGGTGCAAATGGATCTTCAAGAAGAAGACCGACGTGGATGGAAACGTACACACATATAAGGCGCAATTGGTTGCGAAGGGTTTTACTCAAACTCCCGGAGTTGACTATGATGAGACCTTCTCACCAGTTGCGAGGATAAAATCTATTAGAGTGATGCTAGCGATTGCCGCATTTCATGATTATGAGATTTGGAAAATGGATGTCAAAACCGCTTTCCTTAATGGGAAGTTGGCTGAGGATGTTTACATGGCTCAGCCAGAGGGTTTTGTTAATCCGAAGCATCCAAATAGAGTGTGTAAGCTTGAGAAGTCCATTTATGGACTTAAGCAAGTGTCTCGCAGATGGAATCTTTGCTTCAATGAGAAAGTCAAAGAGTTTGGATTTGTACGAAGTGAAGATGAATCATGTGTATATGTCAAAGCCAGTGGGAGTATAGTTAGCTTTCTCGTTTTGTATGTCGATGACATACTACTCATAGGAAACGACATCCCGACACTGCAGGAGATTAAGTCCTGGCTCAGGAAGTGCTTCGTTATGAAGGACCTCGGAGACGCTTCCTATATTCTGGGAATAAGGATAGTTAGAGAACGAAGTAAGAGACTAATAGGACTTAGTCAGAACACTTACATAGATAAAGTACTAAAACGTTTTAGTATGGAAAACTCGAAGAAGGGAGAATTACTGATACAATATAATGCCAAGTTGAGTAAGACTCAAAGTCCGAGTACCGAATCCGAAATAGAAGAAATGAGCTGAGTACCATACGCTTCCGCAGTTGGCTCAATCATGTATGCTATGACTTGTACTCGCCCTGATGTAGCCTTTGCTTTGAGCATGGTTAGTAGATATCAAGGGAACCCCGGCAGAGCCCATTGGATTGCGGTGAAGAATATCCTTAAGTACCTTCAGAGGACCAAAGAATGGTTTTTAGTCCTCAGAGGGAGTGATGACTTGAAGGTGAGAGGGTATAGTGATGCCAGCTTTCAGACAGACAGGGATAACTACCATTCGCAGTCGGGCTGGGTCTTTACCCTGAATGGAGGAGCAGTAACTTGGAAAAGTTCCAAGCAGGAAACCGTAGCTGATTGAACGTGCAAATCAAAGTACATCGCAGCGAGCGAAGCATCGAAGGAGGCAATATGGTTGAAGAACTTCATCGGTGATCTTGAAGTTGTACCTACCATAAAGGAGCCCATAGAGATTTTCTGTGATAATGAAGGAGTGGTTTCCTTGACGAAGGAACCGAGGGATCATGGTAGATCTCGACATATCGACAGAAAATATCACTTTATAAGACATTCTGTAGAAGAAGGACACTCGTGGTGAAGAGGATATCATCAGAAGATAACCTAGCAGATCCGCTTACGAAGGGACTGAGTAGGGTTAAGCACTTGCAGCATGCTAGGAGTATTGGGTTGAAGGATGATATTAGTAGAGATTAGATAGTGTTAGAAACGTATAATAGATAAATGTAATTAACATTTGCTGATTAAATAAAAGAGTATTATTTATGAGTAATGTTAGTGTCTTATGTTAATTATTTAACTATTGTTTCACTTTGCATGTTTTGACTTCCAGAATAATTGAGTTTATTAAAAATAATCGAATTATTCAAACTGTCCACAATCGTTCATATGTTGGAAGTAGGTATGAATGAAGATTGTCATGAATTGGTGTGTAGATTGTCTAAATGGTATTAGACATAGCAAAAGTTTGCTGCCACGTTCATGAGTGCTTATGAACTAGTTTTGAGCATTGGAACAAACCCGTGCTTGCTGGAATCACCTTATGGAATGTGATAAAAGGGTGATCGCAAGACGATAATATCATATGGTCTTAAAACCTAGATATGTGATTTGTTATTTGTTAATTGGTTGTACATTGATAATGCGAAACCGCCTCAGTAACTTGATGTTATAAAACGCATTGTTGTGTATAGTTGATTAATGAATAAGTAAATGCATACAAGTCGAAGTTTATCTGTTACTTTTATCCTAAGAGGGTAAAAGCGATATCTCGGTCGCTTGATGATTTGATTTGACTTATGTGCCGGGCCCGGTCAGAACTGAATTGATGTGTTCGATTAAGTTCTATGTCAAATAAATCTGAGATCGAGAAACCAAATACGAGACAAAATTGGTTCCATAGAATTGTCAGCATGATATGTAAACAGAGGACTGTACGATCCCTTATCTAAAGGACAAGATTGATGAGATTAGAGTTTGACAGCGTCTTTGAGAGCTACGATTGCTAATCGGTATATATAGTTACTAGAATTATCCAAGTGGGAGACTGTTGGAATAGTGTCTAAGACTGCAACTATATTTGGTAAGTAGTTGACCCGATTGAGCATGGTCCTTTTGGGTTGCCTTCACCATAGCAACTTGTCAGGATGATTTACAATGAGAGAAGAAATATTATAAGGAATAATAATATTGTTATTTGATTAATATAAGTCATAAATTAATCAGGAATTAATTTGGTGACTTAAAGAGATTAATTAAATAGAAGGGCATAAACTGTCAAGTGTATGACAGTTGTATTTAGGGCTATAATCCCTTATGGATAAGGGGTGGACGGTTTTGGGGCTTTGGATAGACCTTGAAATCATCCAAGGCTTATCATTAGGGTATTGGATTGCTTAGGGCATAAGTTATCCAATTAGGGTTTAAGGGTGAAACCCTAGGAGCCTTACAAGTATAAATAGACCCTAGGGGTCATGGAAAATCGACACCCTTGTCCCTAAAGGAACCCTGGCCGATTTCTTCCTCCCATCTCCTCTCTCTATAATCATCCTCTTGTTAGTTGGTGTTTGTAAGCCATTAGAGGAGTGACAGTTGTGACTCTAAGCTCCAAGGACAAGAAGATTCAAGTAAGAAACTTAAGGTAATCTTCTAGATCTGTTTTCTTATGTTATTACCTAGATATATTGTTCAAAAGTCTTGGATTCAATGCATGTTCAATTAGAGAAACCTAGATCCAAGCATTAGGGTTCGTATGTGCACATAGGAATGTTCATATGGCCAAAACCCATCAGATTGGACGGTTATGGAAGCTATGGATCATTTAGAGAAGCCAAATTGGGCTTAAAATGAAGTGAACTTAAAGAAAAATGGACTAGGAGCTGGTTAGACTCGAATTGGGCCAATTGGGCTAAGCTATGGAGGCCCAAACCTAAAAGATGCTACATCCAGGGACCACCCACGCAATAGCACGCGGGTCGCGCAACCTCCTACATGGGCAATTCTGGAAATTCTTCTTTTGGGATATTTGAGGAAGGTTGGTGTCCATCTTTTGGAGACTCTTAGACATCCGATTTTTAAGCATTCTCTCTGGAGTTTTGAAGATTTTTAAAGGCTAAGAACACCTCAAGAACATCATCTTTTCTCCTCTTGATTCTTGTTTAATGTTTGGTACAATCTTCTCCAACTTTGTTTCTTTGAGTTTAGCTATGCTTGGCTAAACTAATCTTGGTTGACTTTTGTTAAATTCTTTGAAATTTTGTTGAATGTTGAAGAATCCATGAACTTGTTCTTAAATCTTTATGAGAATGTTTTATGTTTTAACATCTTATCACTACTTGTAGATTTTTATTCATGAGTTTAAATGTGTTTATGGTGATTAGTTGGCTAATTTATTGATTAAGTAAAGGATCCTCAAATTAGCAAGAAACAAATGGTTTTTGTGTTGTTTTTGCTTCACAAAATCATAAAAACATGTCCTCCAACATGGTAGTGAAAGCATTTGACTCCTCTTGGATTTGGTGACTTTTTGGTTCTTAATGCTAGTTGACTTTCACTAATTACATGCTTAATGGAAATTGTGACTTTGACTAAGGAAATTGTTATGAGCTTCTCTAACCATTTTAAAAACTAAGAAAAGTCTAGGTAATCTCAAGCTTCTTGGATTACTATATCCAAATTAAGGATTTAAATCAGGCATTGCACCATTGGATTCTAATGATATGCTCATCAAAAGTCAAAGTGAGGAAACCTTAAGTCAACCATCCTTCTCTTATTGATTTCACATCAAACTCTTATTTTTTTGAAATTGTTTATTTAAATCTTAGTTTAATTCTAGTTTATTTCAAGTATTTCAAAAGACCAAACCCCCCATTTTTAATCTATTGTCATTTTACAATTAATTTTACAAAGAGATTTTTCATAGAGTTATAAAATTGAACAAGTCTCCGTGGATTCGACCCCTTTACCACTGATGTGTGTAAAACTCACTTAGTTTTAATCCTACTTTAATTATCAAATAACACACAAAAGGCAGTGAACCTATCAATTGTGGTATAGCTAAATAAGTAGGGTATCGAACACAGGGAACGACAAATTAAATTAAAAACTAGTTCTATCTAAGTTGATTAAGAAATAAGGGTTTTTCTCTAGTTTTACAAGACTAGAAACTTACTAACTATAACTAACTTAAGACTAGAAAATAACAATTTAACTAGATTCAATAATGGGAAAGGAACTTCTGTTTAGTTCAACTCGGTTAACTCTATGGTTGATTTTAAGGTAATAGTGCAATGGATTAATTCTTTCGTTGGTTACCGATTCAAGTGATTAGGTTCATGTTCACTACCCTAATCCTTAGCAAATAAACTAACTCAAACAGTGGCCAATTGCTTAATTTAATTATATTTACTAAATTAATTATTCGGGTTAAGTTAGACTTGCAATAGCTAATTAATTTATTATTCTTAATTAACTTCTTGTTTGATGGTCATCTTACAAGCTTGCACATGAATTTACTCAATTTTCTTATTAATTCTAGTTTCATATTCATTAATCCTAGACATATGGTATAGTGGTCACATATCATATGAGGTTGATAATCAATAGATGTTCATGCTAATCAATTATCTTCCTATTAACAGAGAATTAATTATCATTCATACACAAGGTTCTTTAGCAAGCTAAAATAACAAAAATTCACCAACTTGGAATTAATCCTACCAATCAATCAAACCATATTGTCAACTTTGTATCCCCAAACAGAAGTCTAAAGAATTTAGTTCATAACTAAGGTAAATAACAGTAAATAAACAAGTTCAAGTTGCTTAATCATGTTGACAAAACAAAAGAATAAGTAGAATGATGAAATTGTGCCTTAATTACTCCCGGAATTGAATTCTAGCTTCCTTGGTCGACTTCTAGGGTTCTTCTGGCTTCTTATTCGTAGCAAAGCACTTCTGAAACTTCCCAGATTTTTTTTTCTCGATCTGTGGAGTTATCTTTAAATATGCGTTCCGACTCGTCGAGTCCCTCTCACATTCTTCGTATTGCGATAACTATCTTGACTTCCGAATCATTATCCTTCTGATTTCTCGACCGGACTCGTCGAGTCAAGGCTCGACTCGACGAGTAGAAGCCTTTTTTTAGGTGTTTTTCTTCTTCATTCCACTCTCGAGCTCCTAACCGCTTCTCTTGCTTCCTTTCGCTTCCGAGCTTCATCTTTGGACTGAAAAACATAATTTAACACTTTTAAGTACCTTTTGTCCATAATATGCAATAATTTAGCTAATATATGAATAAAAAACTATACTTAATACATACTAAATATGCAAATATCAAAATACCCCACACTTGTCTTTTGCTTGCCCCCAAGCAAAACTGAATTTTAACACATTAGAATTATGTATAACAACTCCAATCTAACCCAGCCATTATGCCAAGACCGCAACGCATGCATTTGTGTCTAAAATTTTTCCTAAAGAACCCCCCATATTCCAAATACTCACAATCCTCATAAACATTCGCCCACTCACCCCGAACTATGCTCATTTTATGCAACCCTCCGAATCCATCCTCAGAAAACCTCTTTACCCTCAAGGTATTTTTAATTGAGCAACCCAAGCATACATATTCTAGAAAATTACAATTTTTCGATACCACTATGGAATTCTTTGAATTCTTCACTTTCTTGATAATTTGATCTTTAAATTCTTTGAATTCACCAACTTGTATTGACTTTTGGCATCTTCAACTTTTTGGATTTCTTGGAATTTTGTGATCTTTAGATCTTCACTTCATTTGCTCCAAAATTCTTACAACTTTTCTTGTAATTCTCTTTTTTTTTAACATGTAACTCACTTTTTTCACTCAAATCCCTACATGCTTAAGCAGGGGCGCTCAATCTCAACCTTTATTGGCTAATGATAAAAAATTTCCTGGATACATTTCAGGTCCTGCTAAACATATTGCATCCCTCAGGCTGAGCAAGGTCGTGTTTTTGTCTCATGATTTCACTGAAATAAGGAAGCCACAAATGCACTAGAACGTATATAAGCTCAACTAAACATTTGGGTCTTCATGCAATTATCAACACAATTCTAACATGGAATCCTAATTTTTTACCAAAATTTTCTAATTAAGTCCTAAATAATACTTTTGGTATGCAATTTTTTTTTTTTAAATTGACTATTATGTAACCAACCCCCTACCCCACACTTATGTGATGCAATGCCCTCATTGCATATTATGCATAAAAAGAAAATAAAGAAGGAATTGGAACAAACTCCCCTGGGATAGCAGTGGATAGGTTGATCACTTTCATTTAAGCTCCAACTTCAATCAACTTTAGACATGGGAACATCTCATCCATGTCTTGGGTGTTTCGTCTCGTGTGGGTCACTCCAAATACACGAAAATCGGTGTAAAATCTTCAAGAATGGATATGGAAGAATAAGGAAGCAAGTGGTACAAGTATCAGCATCAAATCAGCAGTCTTTCGGCATAAAAATCGAACGCCTCGTTGAGTCATATGGTGGACTTGTCGAGTAGCAGCGCGCCTTCTCTGAATTTGTGGAAATACAAGGCGACTCGTCGAGTCAGCTTAGTGCACTCGACGAGTTGGCCACTGAACGAAAAATCTTGGTATTTTGCAACTGTTTTAACCTCTAAAAACTTCTTTAACTCTTCCTCACGTTCGGACTCAATTGCTCACACCCCTAGGACCGGACTTGACACTTCGACGTTAAAGTTCCGCTTCCTTGACTCGCTTTCACTCGTGATAACATCCATTTGCTAAATCTCTAAACCATCCTAAGCAAGCAATCCTAATTCAATCCTGAAAAAATAACTAAAGCAAACAACCATTAAACACAATAAAATTTCAAACATGTCATACACACCAAATAAAAAAATAAAAACAAAACAAAACAAAAAAATTAAAATTGTTTGATTAAAAACACAAAAATCAATCAATCTTCATCCTCCTCATCATCATTGGCAGCTCCACTTCCTCTGGCTCCACCTCGTCGCGCACCAATCACTTCATCCCAAGATGGAATAAATGGGTAATTTCCACCATCAATATGTGGGATATTGAAGTGGTCAAAAAGTTGTATATGAGATTGGTTGCTAAAGTTCAGCCCCCTCGCCATTTGATCCTGCGTCCGCCTCATCTCTACATTGTACCAATCCATTGGTACGTCTTCATTCTCGACTGGAATCACCGGCGGCTCGTCCTCCACATCCCGCTCTCTTCTTGATCTTACCCTCCTTCCCGGTGCTTCGGGACCAACAACGGGGTCATCATTTGGGATGGCATAATGGCCACCACCATAGTCTTCAATTATCAGTGCTCTTCGGAAAAGAATGGGATTGAACGGAGGTGTCGGGATCAATGTCATGAAGTTCCATGCACCGCGGTTCATCAACCCGAATGAGTTAGCCAATCGGATGACAAACATTCCACCATTAATACGGGAGGTTTTGCGAGCTTTGACCGCACCCTCCGAAAGGTATGAAGCTATACACTAAGGGATGTTGCAAAAGGCGCCGGGTGTTATTATGCTCCATAAATAGAAAACGTCAAGGTTGGAAACCTTGTCATCATCTTTCCTTTGGTTGATGGTGGAGGAAATAAGGCGGTGAATGAGGCGGTGAGTTGGGGATCGGATGCTCCCTTCCTGTGCAGACTTTGGGATGTAAACTTTATTTCCAATGGTATTCCACCAGCCCGTGCTTGTAACTCCATCGGGGAACACCATATGAGTGTTTGCCAAAAAGTCCCGAAAGATGTTTGTTGACACCAAGGGTTGATTGTAGATCCCTAGTCGGCAGGCAAGATCCACCACCGAGCATTGACGATACTCGCCCCCAAGACAAAAAGTAAAGCTTGTCGGGTGATACACGTCCACTCCCCCGGTAAAAGATACCGTGGAGAAAAACTCCAAACAAAGCTCTAAATAGACCGGCTCTTGTATACGGAAGACCCGGCTCCACCCGTCACAGATCATTGTCTCGCCTTCATGTTGGAACTCCTTCAAAAGGTAAGGAGCTAATTCCTCCTCATATCGAACACTTTGCAGCCACTCCCAATCAATTCTATTTGGCACATACACCTCCTTCTTCTTAATATCAGAGAGCTTCTTCTTCCATTTCCTCATTGTTGAAGCGGATTCAATTTGTGGGAAGTTTAGCCATGGAAACTCCCCTTGGTTGGAACTAGAACTTTGTCCCCTTCTGAACATGATTTCTGCAAAACAAATAAAGAAAACCCAGAAAACACAGAATATAATTAAAAACTGGCTTGTATCTGTAACTCGACTGGACTCGTCGAGTCCATGCCCGACTCGGCGAGTCGCGCAACCTGCACGAGTCGGTCGACGGGTTGCATGAAATTAGACCATTAAACCTGTAAATTCTTTCAAGGTTTTTGTCTCAACACTTAGTATTGATGTATTAAGGCCAAAATAAGCATTCAAAACAACTTAATTCATGAGAAATCAAAACCCTAGAAATTTAGAACTTCTCAAAAACGGGTTTTTCATGCAATTACTACCATGGATTGCCTTATAATCATGTTCTTAACAGAAAATAGGAAGAAATTTGTTACCTTTTTGGATTGTGCTTGAGAAATTTGGAAGAACTTGAAGAACTTGATGAATGCTTGAGAGAGAGAATGCAAATAGCGGCCTGTCGAGTGTAGATGTGAAACTGATTCTTAGGGTTAAAACCCTACTTTCCCAATGTAAAATTAATTTCGAAATTATTTTTTTTCTGTAAATAATACCGACTCGTCGAGTCGTGGTCAGACTCGGCGAGTCTGGTCGCGAAGTCAAATGCTTTTCTGAAATCCATGTGGACTCGTCGAGTCGTGGTCAGACTCGGCGAGTCGCTTAAAAAAATGTATAATTTTCAAAATTTTGTTGTTTATTGTGAATCGTTTCACCCCACACTTAGGCTATGCACACTCTCAAGCAGACATGCCCGATGATTTGGAAGATTAAGATTAAAAAAAAAACGAAGGGAAAATAAAAAGAAAACTAAAAAGTAAAAGAAAGCAAACTCTATATAACGGGTTGCCTCCCGCCAAGCGCTTCTTTCTGAGGAGTCATGAGCGAGACTCCTTCCCATCTACGTTTTGTCATCTTCGAGCATCGGGAACGCACGCCTAACTTTTTGTGATTTGTACTTGATCTTGTAAACGTGGATCTTTTTCTTGTAAGCCCTTTTTAATGCATCTCTTTTTCTTTTCATTGCCTCATCTTCAGCTGCTTGGGCTTCCCTTTTCCTCTTTTTCTTCTTTACCCCTTTCTTTTTCACCGTCTCTTGAACCTCCTTTTCTTTAAATTTAATAACTTCACATTCCATGATGGTTAGTGCTCTAGGTTTAGTGGTGAATTGGTGATCAGCTTCCTCCCTCCTTTTCTCTATCTCTGCATCCTTTCCAGTGCTTAACCCTTCCTCGAAATGGACTGTATCAAGGCATGCAACATTGGCGTATTGAACTCTCCTTTCCTTTCCTCTTTCTGCTATTTGTTCTTCTAAAGAATCATGTATATTATTGAAATCTAAGGTATGTGAAGGACTAGTAACAAGCAGATCTAAGTCGGCCAAGTGTTTGCCCAAATCGACTGGACTCGTCGAGTCCATTGAAGTGACTCGGCGAGTCGGTACGAATTCCATCGATTCTTGGGTTCTTTTGAGTGGGCTCCTTCCAGTAGCTTTTCCAATTCATCCAAGTCCTTGTTAACATTTCCTTCTTCTTCAGAGTGTATCACAAACTTGCTTGGGTCTTCTTTCATCAAACGTGCAAGCTCTTTTTCTAATATCTCATCATCCAATTGGATCATTGAGCCTTCTTCAATCTTTTTCTCTTCTTGCTTGATTTCTGGAATAGCTTTAAACTTCACAGCCTCATCACCCACTCTTAATGTCAATGTAGACTCACTTATATCAATTAAAGCACACGCGGTGTTCAAGAAGGATCTCCCCAAAATAATTGGAATTTCGGGGTCTTCTTCCATATCAACAACCACGAAGTCTACTGGGAATATAAACTTGTCAACTTTTATAAGGAGATCTTCACAAACGCCTTTTGGATGGATTATTGTCTTGTCCACCAAATGGATCTTCATATTCACTGGTTTTGGTTCTGGTAGATTCAACTTCTTATAGAATGACAAAGGCATCATATTGATGCTTGCCCCCGAGTCAGCTAATGCCCGTGTGAAGATCTCATTACCAAATTGGCACGGAATCACCATATTTCCGGGATCACCCTTCTTTTTAGGTAGCTCACTCATCAAGACTTCTGCAACTTCAGCCAAATCCTTCCTAGCAACAAAAAGACCCTTAAGCAAGTTGAAGTATTTAGGCGTTTGAAGTATTGTTTCCACAAATGGCATATTAACTTGTAGAGCGTTAACATGATTCATGAAGGTTCTGTATGCTTCAACTTTTTCTGCAGGCATGGCTTTGGTTGGGTATGGCAGTGGAGGCTTATAAGGTTTCGAAGAATTGATGGGTTTCTCATTTTCGCATGGACTCGTCGAGTCCACAAAAGTGACTCGGCGAGTCGGGTCGGTTTAGCTGGCTCCGGTTCTTCTACCTTGTCTTCCTTCTTCTTGGAGATCCTTAGTGCTTCTGTAATGTTTTCTTCACTTCTGGAGGTTATTGCGCTCACGTTCTCATTTCTTGGATTGGGCTCGGTGTTGCTCGGAAGTTGGCCCGGTCTTCTTTCATTCACTTGATGTGCAAGTTGTCCCAGCTGTTTCTTAATGTTGAGAATGGAAGCTTGCTGATTCCTCAACATGTTTCTGGTTTCTTGCATTGCTACATCATGATCATTATGTCTTTTCTCGGACGCGGTTATGAACCTTGTAAGTATATCTTCTAAATTTGCCTTCTTTTTCGTTACTGACTCTTCCTTTTGATAGAATCCCCTCTCCCTCTGTTTGTATTTCTCCTCCTTAGCCTTTTTATACTCTTCGTATGGGAGCCATTCCTTCTTCGGTTTCCTCCAGTCTTCATCGTATCTATCGCTATTGGAATAGAATACTTGAGCCTTTTTATTTCCATTCTCATCTCGATCACAATCCTTGGTAAGATGGGGGCCGCCACAATTTTCGCATCCAACCCTAATAGCATGGATCGTTTGATCCATTTTCGTCATTCTTCGGTCTAGGCTATCGAGTTTAGCTATTACTGCCGCCATGCCATCGTTCACCGAGTTTACTGCTCCATGACTCACTTCATTCCTCGGATTGTGGTATTCTCTAGAATGCTTAGAGAATTCTTCAATTAATTCCTTTATTTCCGGAGGCGGCTTTCGGGTGAGCGGGCCTTGTGAATCGAGTAGTTGCCTTGTGGTGACATTAACTCCATCATAAAAGATGGAGACCTCTTGTTGGCTATTAAGATCATGGTGGGGGCAATTTCTAAGTAGGCTCTTGTATCTTTCCCAAGCTTCATAAAGAGATTCTCCGGGTTGTTACTCGAAGTTGGCAATGGCTTTCTTTAGCTTGGCTATCTTGGAAGGTGGGCAGAAATGATCTATGAACTCTTCTTTCATCTTGGCCCATGTGGTAACCGATCCGGGAGGGAGTGACTTCAACCAATCCTTTGCGGCTCCTTTAAATGTGACAGGAAGCATGCATAGTAGCTGGATCTCGCGAGGCACATTGGGTACATTGAAGTAATCCGCCACATCATTTACTTCATCCAAGTGCTTATAGGCGTCTTCATGATCTCTCCCGTGAAAAGGGATCTCCTTGAGTTGAGCGAGAATATGGCCCTTTAGTTCAAACGTAGCGGTAGCGGGAATTGCGGGTTGCACAAGTCCTGGGCCGGTGTCATCACGCATCCTTTTCTTCCATTCCCCCATGGGGATTTCGTCAATATTAGCCATAGCGGTGGCTAAATCGTCTTCAAACTCGGATGTGTGCTCGCTTTCTTCCTCAGTCTCGTACTCGGTGTCTTTTTGGATCGGGTCTTCGGTTGTCAATGATGCACTGGATGCTCCTGATTTGCTGCTCCTCTTCTTGCTAAAAACGGATTTGAGGTTTTTGAGTGGTGAGTTCTTCGAAGAAGCGGTTTCTCCAACGGTTTTTCCCTTGTTTCTTCTTAATGCGGTTTCCGGATCTTCAAGAGGGGGAACTAGAGGCATAGCAGATCCTCGGGTCATGAACCAACTGCAAACAAAACAAAACGCGTAAAAAAGAACAAAAGATTAAATCTGATTCAGCGTTGTACTCGCCGAGTCGGGGCGAATGCACTCGGCGAGTTCAAGTTAAAATCAGTTTTTTTTTTTTTTTTTTTTAACCTAAAAACTTAAACAAAAATTAAACAGAAATTAACTTTGTGTAAGATGAATCTTACACAAAGGATCGATTGAATTAGAATTTTAATGCTAATTTTAGAACCGTTCCCCGGCAACGGCGCCAAAAACTTGATGTGTGTAAAACTCATTTAGTTTTAATCCTACTTTAATTATCAAATAACACACAAAAGGCAGTGAACCTATCAATTGTGGTATAGCTAAATAAGCAGGGTATCGAACACAGGGAACGACAAATTAAATTAAAAACTAATTCTATCTAAGTTGATTAAGAAATAAGGGTTTTTCTCTAGTTTTACAAGACTAGAAACTTACTAACTATAACTAACTTAAGACTAGAAAATAACAATTTAACTAGATTCAATAATGGGAAAGGAACTTCTGTTTAGTTCAACTCGGTTAACTCTATGGTTGATTTTAAGGTAATAGTGCAATGGATTAATTCTTTCGTTGATTACCGATTCAAGTGATTAGGTTCATGTTCACTATCCTAATCCTTAGCAAATAAACTAACTCAAACAGTGACCAATTGCTTAATTTAATTATATTTACTAGATTAATTATTCGGGTTAAGTTAGACTTGCAATAGCTAATTAATTTATTATTCTTAATTAACTTCTTGTTTGATGGTCATCTTACAAGCTTGCACATGAATTTACTCAATTTACTTATTAATTCTAGTTTCATATTCATTAATCCTAGACATATGGTATAGTGGTCACATATCATATGAGGTTGATAATCAATAGATGTTCATGCTAATCAATTATCTTCCTATTAACAGAGAATTAATTATCATTCATACACAAGGTTCTTTAGCAAGCTAAAATAACAAAAATTCACCAACTTGGAATTAATCCTACCAATCAATCAAACCATATTGTAAACTTTGTATCCCCAAATAGAAGTCTAAAGAATTTAGTTCATAACTAAGGTAAATAACAGCAAATAAACAAGTTCAAGTTGCTTAATCATGTTGACAAAACAAAAGAATAAGTAGAATGATGAAATTGTGCCTTAATTACTCCCAAAATTGAATTCTAGCTTCCTTGGTCGACTTCTAGGGTTCTTCTGGCTTCTTATTCGCAGCAAAGCACTTCTGAAACTTCCCAGAATTTTTTTTTCTCGATCTGTGGAGTTATCTTTAAATATGCGTTCCGACTCGTCGAGTCAAGTGGTGACTCGTCGAGTCCCTCTCACATTCTCCGTATTGCGATAACTATCTTGACTTCCGAATCATTATCCTTCTGATTCCTCGACCGGACTCATCGAGTCAAGGCTCGACTCGACGAGTAGAAGCCTTTTTTTAGGTGTTTTTCTTCTTCATTCCACTCTCGAGCTCCTAACCGCTTCTCTTGCTTCCTTTTGCTTCCGAGCTTCATCTTTGGACTGAAAAACATAATTTAACACTTTTAAGTACCTTTTGTCCATAATATGCAATAATTTAGCTAATATATGAATAAAAAACTATACTTAATACATACTAAATATGCAAATATCAACCACTATACATTATTTTAGTGTAAAAGATTTAGGGTTATTAATTTTGTTGGCCTCGACAACCACCATGGACCCTCTGACTCCTATATCTCACATCAGCGACCTTGAACCGCTTCGCTACAGGATATGTCTGCACCGGAGCCTGCCTCCGCTCTCTTGCCTGTAGCTCCAACTCGATCATGCCTTGTAGCGGCCTCCTGTAACTACACAAGTCTACCATAATGCTGACTAGACACAAAATGGCGGATGTACGTCTTGATCATTCTCAACTACCGGGTCATTTGAGCTTGCTCGGAAGTAGTAAACTCAAGACAACACAGAGCTCTCTCAGTGAACATCTTGGTGATTCATTCAGGATTTCTCCAAGATAACAGGCTACTATCGGAGATTCATTCAGGATTTCTCCAAGATAGTCGTACCCCTGACACGGTTGACTAGGAAAGCCATGGTCTTTCGATGGGGGCCTGAGCAGCAGGCAGCGTTCGAGACTCTAAGGCAAAGATTGTGCGAGGTGCCGATCTTATCCCTGCCCGAGGGCGTGGAGGATTTTGTGGTATATTGCGATGCGTCGATCTCAGGCTTAGGCGCAGTGTTGATGCAGAGGGGGAATGTCATTGTTTATGCATCGAGGCAGCTGAATCCTCACGAGGTGAACTACCTGACACACGATTTGGAGTTGGGGGTGGTGGTCTTCGCCCTCAAGATATGGCGACATTACCTTTACGGGGTTCGTTGTACCATTTACACGGACCACAAGAGTTTGAGGTACCTCATGGATCAGCCGAATCTGAACATGAGGCAACGTCGGTGGTTGGATGTGGTAAAAGATTATGATTGCGAGATCCTTTACCTCCCGGGGAAGGCCAATGTGGTGGTCGATGCGCTTAGCCGCAAGGCGACGCTGATCAGGGATGTTTGCATGAGGATGACCGTGGTGACTCCTCTGTTGGAGCAGATTCGAGGGGCCCAACAGGAGGCTATGAAGGAGGAGCATCGGAAGAGTGAGCGAACAGTGGGTCAAGTCACCTCTTTCGATTATGATAGCTGGGGGTTATTGACACTACACCGTAGGGTGTGGGTGCCGTATCATGGAGGCGTGCACCAGATCTTGATGGAGGAGGCGCACAAATCCCGATTCTCTATTCACCCAGGGGCGAAGAAGATGTATCGGGATCTTCACCTAGACTATTGGTGGCCCTGCATGAAGCGGGATGTGGCATGGTACGTCGAGCGGTGCTTGACCTGTAGGAAGGTTAAGGCCGAACATTAGAGACCGCATGGAAAGATGCAGCCGTTGGACATCCCATTGTGGAAATGGGAAGATATCACGATGGATTTTATCACGAAGCTTCCTAGGACTGCGCGTGGAGTAGATTCGATTTGGGTCATCGTAGATCGATTGACCAAGAGTGCTCATTTTATTCCGATTCAGGAGAGAATTTCGGCCGAGAAATTGGCCGACATCTATATTAGGGAGACTGTGGCGCAGCACGGGGTGCCATTATCTATTACCTCGGACAGGGATGTGCGTTTTACTTCCAGGTTTTGGAAGAGGTTTCATGACGAGCTGGGTACTCGTTTGCATTTTAGCACCGATTTTCACCCGCAGACAGATGGTCAGAGCGAGCGGACCATCCAGACTCTGGAGGATATGTTGTAGGCATGCGTGCTAGACTTCGGTGGTAGCTGGGATACTTATCTTCCCTTGGTTGAGTTCTCGTACAACAACAGCTACCACACGAGTATCGACCACCGTCCATTCGAGATGTTGTACGGACGGAGGTGCAGAACCCCGATATGCTGGGGAGAGGTTGGTCAGAGAGTTATTGGGAGCACCGAAGTGGTGCTCAAGACTACCGAGAGGATTCAGCAGGTTCGGAGCAGGCTGCAGACTGCGCAGAGTTGCCAGAAAAGTTACACCGACAAGCGTTGTTCTGACCTGGAGTTCCAGATTGGGGATATGGTGCTCCTGAAGGTGTCGCCTTGGAAAGGCGTCATTCGATTCAGGAAGCGGGGCAAGTAGGGCCCGAGATTCATTGGTCTGTTCAGGGTTGTAGCCCGGGTGGGCAAGGTGGCATATAGGTTGGATCTGCCAGCCAAGCTCAGCCAGATCCACAACACCTTCCATGTCTCCCAGATGTGGAAGTGTCTCGTGGATGATTCAACGGTGGTACCATTAGAGGATATACAGGTTGATGACAGCCTGAATTACATTGAGCGCCCAGTCGCAATCCTTGATCGGAAGTCGAAGGATCTGAGGAACAAGAGGGTGGAGTTAGTGAAGGTGCAGTGGCAGCACCAAAAGGGGTCCGAGTGGACTTGGGAGACGGTGGAAGAAATGATGGAGCATTACCCCGAGCTGTTTCAGGATCGAGCAGCAGACTTCAAGGATGAAGTCTAAAATAAATGGGGGAGATTTGTAGCACTTGGTTCCTGGTACGTAAAAATTTATCTAAGTAATTGTCATTTTAGCCTTGGACTCGGCGAGTTGTAGGTCCGACTAGCCAAGTAGGGACGCGGTCCGGGGGCACGCTTAAGTTGGCGACTCGGCGAGTCCATATCCTGGACTCGGCGAGTCATCTCTGTTTGATGAAAACCTAATTCCGAGGGTTTGCCCCCTATTTAAGCTAGCTTGTGCGACCCAAGCTCGCCCCCATTCACCCTCAGAGCCCTATATCTCGTCCAAGCTTTGTTTCCTTGTGAGTTTGAAGCATTTGGTGTGTCCTCTTGAAGTTTTGGAGTGGGAAGAAGAGTAGATCAAGAAGAAGAAGAGGAGGTCAAGCATCTTTGAGCTGTCTCAGTGTGTTCCCTAAGGTATAACTCGTTTTCCCCCTTGTTTTCATGCTTATTGTCCCTTATAGCTCCATTAAAGTCCTTCTTGAACCATTTCCAAGCTTGGGTAGGTTTGAGGGTTCGTAATAAGCTGATTAACCTTTAGATCTAGGTATGGTTGAGCTCCAGGAGCTCAGATCTACTATCTTTTTGGAACCATATTACATGAAAGCCCTAGATCTACCCTTTTTGGTGCATTTTGGACCCTAAAACTCCCATGGTTGCCTATTTACACGTAAAGTTGGAAACTTTACGTGTAAATCAAGCCCCAGGATCACGGATCTATGTATGGCATGAGCTGGATTCGAGCATAATCGACCATATAGTAATTGCATGGTAACGACTCGGCGAGTCGAGACGCGAGTCCCCAAGTTTTCCCCCTTTTCGTTATGGCGAGTAGTGTAGTGAGTCCGGGGTGGACTCGGTGAGTTGGAAGCCGAACTCATCCATGAAGGAACTCGGCGAATCAATGCCCTGACTCGGCGAGTTCAAGACAATCTTCTTAGATCAAGAACAGACTCGACGAGTTGTTCATACAACTCGGCGAGTCACAACGTAGAGTGTTCTTCGAATGAAGGCAAACTCGGCGAGTTGTTCATACAACTCGGCGAGTAGGATGCAAGACTATTAAGACTTGGGTATAGAGAAAGGGACTCGGCGAGTCTGGTCAACTGGCAGTTAACTATGACTTAACTCATGACTTGTTAAGGGTAAATGGGCAATTTACCCTAAGGGCGGTTAGCAGTATTTGACTAAGTGTTTGGTGGCAATTACAGCCGGAGGATTTCCGGAGCAGCAGCAGCAGCAGACGGACTATTCCCACACAGATCAACAGCT
This sequence comes from Lactuca saligna, assembly GCF_052625555.1. Classification (NCBI taxonomy): domain Eukaryota; kingdom Viridiplantae; phylum Streptophyta; class Magnoliopsida; order Asterales; family Asteraceae; genus Lactuca; species Lactuca saligna. The sequence continues at coordinate 64,429,156 of NC_136425.1, forward strand.
ACGAGGTGAGTTACCTTCCTGTAGTGGTGGGTCTAAGGCCACAATATCGGCCCACCAGTAGGAGATGTATGATAGATGATTGTCTTTGTGATATCATCTAGGTTTGCTACTACCTGATATGTTATATGCTAGCATGATATGTTATATGTGATAGTAGTAGAGTTCGGTTGTTAGGACCGAAGGGTAGTCAGACACCCCATATACGTCTGACAGTATGTGATTATATGTTTGCATGCTGGCTTGTTATGTTATATGCGATAGAGGTAGTAAGAGGGGACCAATCCCCGAGTTCGGTTGCTAGGACCGGAGGGTAGTTCAGGCACCCCAGATATGTCTGATAATATGTTATGTTATGATATATGTGATAGTAGCAGTAGGGGGTGAAATAGTCCCCTAGGTTCGGTCGTCAGGACCGAAGGGTAGTCAGCACCCCAGAATGGCTTGACATGGGTAGTCAGCACCCCAGAATGGCTTGAGACGGGTAGGTCGGCACCCCAGAATGGCCGTACCGGGTAGGTTGGGCACCCCAGAAATGCCTGGCAATATGTATGATATGTGATTGTATGGTATGCGGTATGATGGGGGAACTCACTAAGCTTCGTGCTTACAGTTTTCAGTTTTGGTTTCAGGTACCTCTTCTTCGAAGGGGAAGGAGTTGGCGCGGTAGCGGCCCATCACACACATGTTTCGTATTCCGCATCATGAGATCTTCCTGGGGATTTGTACTCTGACATTATTATGTTTTATTAAATGTTTTCCAGACATGTGATATCTTTATAAAATGTTATGATCAGTAAACGTTTTAATTCGAATGTTTTGCTAAGTATATGTTTTCAAAAATGAAATTTTTGGCTCGTATTTTTGGAGCGTTACAATATATATATATATATATATATATATATATATATATATATATATATATATATATATATATATATATCCTATTCTTACTCCCTAGAGAAAGGCTAGACATTCTTCAACTGGCCGACTGCTCTCACATAACCCATCAATGTAACTTCCACTAACCCTGTAGCACTCATGTATGCTAATACATAACACCGGATCCTATAGACAATTGAATATCTGATTCTGCTCTAAGCCCTTCATAAAACAAGAATAGGAAATAAGGCTAAACCAAACATTCTTAGGCTATAGAATCTTGGTTATGTTATGATACATATACTAAGCAACTACAGTAATGATATCAATTCCATTCAAGAAAGAATCCTATGTTGTTAGGCATCAATTATCATGCAATTCATAAAGATCCCTAGCCTATCACTAGCATGTTGTTCTAACATAGCATAACATCAAATAATAGTGTGGGTAACTTAGGGTATACTTTCTTGCTCCGGCTGATCGTACACATCACATCCTTCCTTATTTACTTTTGAAAACAATTTAAAAAACCAACTTAATTTTTTTTTTGCAGTTCCTTAGTTTGAGTCTGGACTCACACGAATGTTCATCCAATTCTATCAAACCAAGACTCTAATACCAACTTGTAACACTCCAAAAATCACAATAAATTTAAAAATTTTAAAACCAACCATGAATCAATATTGTGTACAAAAATAGTCATTGTTTCAAAATTATTATTCCAAATCAGAGTTTTCCAAAGACCTGGAGACATAAAAATAGGAAGTTGTGTACGATCAAGCCTTCACCTTCATACAATCCTCGAAAGTACCTGAAATCATAAACTAAAACTATAAGCTAAAGCTTAGTGAGTTCCCCTAAAGTACCAGCACACCATAACAAACAAGCATACAATATGAACGGCCAACCTGACTGGACCACCTCGTAGGGCCTACAGCCTATCCGATCGTCCCCGGGTGTCTTGACCTAGAACACAAAGCAGGATCGCCTCAACCCAACACAACATATCGACATATACAACAAATAAACATAAACACAAAACCAACAAATACAGATAATCATACGGATCTACCGAACAACTATAACTATCATATCACTATCCTGACCTGGATAAATAATCTAGTGGGCCGACATTGGTGCCTTCGACCTATGGGTACAGTGAGGAAAACTCACCTCACAGTCTGAATGTAATTTGAATAACTCCTAGCTCTGACAACTGGCTCAACCTAAATCCTAAATGTCAAAACATTTCTATTCTAAATTAATAACATCTTCCCAAAATACCCTTGGTCAAAAATGGCCAAAATGAACAAGTCAACCGAGTTAACTCAGGCTTCATACGCAGGGCGTACTCGAGGTTCGAGGCATCAAGGTTAAATCTACATACGCAGAGCATACCATTTGGTACGCCCAACGTACACAACAGTTCTCTTCTTAATTGTTTAAGAGCTTAATCTTTCGACTTAATACATCCGAAAATTAGATCCAAGGCCAAAATACCACAGAGAGTCATAAAGTTTCCAACCTTATGACTTTGCATGCTCATTAAGTGCTTAATACCAACAATCCCAACTTATTAACACCTTAAGACCTTCTAGAGCATGCATGGGGAAGAACATGCACCAAGATCTCATTTTTATGACTCAAGACCCTTCATTGCGTCTGAAAGGACGACTTGCTGGGTCAAGAGCATGCCATGCTCAAGGATCACAAAGGTTGGGACCAAAATGCCATCAATGAAGGAATATCTAGATCTACAAGATATGATGATCAAGTTAGAAGCTTTTTACCTCCTAGAGATTGCTAGCAAGTAGAGAATCCTAGATTCAAGCTTCTTCTAAGCTCCAATGTCTTTTTACCACCTTCTTCTTATTCTTCAAGAACACCACCAAAACACACAAATGAGCTCAAAATGCACTCTTCTCACTTAGGGTTAGCTAGAGGGAAGTTTTCTCAGGTGGAGGCTAATTAGGGTGAAGGTCTTAGGGCCATAAAGTTGTTTAAATAGAGTTCAAACCCTAGAATTTATGGTTTAGAACCCTCGCACGTACACCCTGCGTACTAAGCTCCCCGTGTGTATGCCTTACGTACGAAGAGTACTCCCAACGTACTAAGTGTCGACCATAAATTACCAAAATGCCACTATGGGCCATTTTGTACTCTTTCTCATGCACAATGACTAAAATGCAAAATTTCGTCATATATAGGGTTAAAATTGAAGTTACCTCAACATCGGTATGTTACAATGGGAGGCATGAAAATAATCTTCAAAGCGAAAGCCGGTGAAAATACAAAATTTTTTCTTCCCGATAGACAGCTCGTAACGCCCAATCTCAAAAACCATGTCCTCTACTTCGCTTTAGGGGTTCGTGATAACTTTGTGGCAATAGACATAATGTAGAAGCAAAGGATCCCTATCTACATTAGGAATGTCTAACAACCTCTAAAACATGATTTTTGGAACAGTCTCGCATGATGGTCAGTCTTTCAATGCGACAAAAATTTCCTGCCGATTTTGGGTTTACAAGACAATGTAACAGATGCATAAAAATCTTGTCGTGTTAAAATAAAAAAGTTGTTAAAAACTAACTTTGGAACGAAAAAATGCCAACATTCCACACCAGATCTTAGCGTTCTGGACCTGTTTCGAGTTCCATACTAGTTCATTGCATTCTGGAGCGTTTCAGAATGCAATTTTATGTTCTGGAACACTAGACTTCGATGTATACTAACATTACATAAACACATAAGCTACTTTTGGGTTGGTCCTAATGCAATGACATCTTATATTGCAACTCTAGAACGTTTACAGGTCATTTCGGAGGTGTTCTTCGAATTCCATAATTCAATGTTTTATCCTGAATAGTACTTTTCAATGAATAATCATATTATACAAACAACTAAACTAGATTTATCATATTAATGTATTAAGATGCATAAAAGAATTAAACGACAAGATTTATATGGTTCACATGATTTGGGTGGAAATCATGTTATGTCTACAAGGAAAATTGAAAACAAAAAGGTTTATTATTAACGTCGAAACCAAGTTTACTATTATGTCAAGATTTTATATATTGATTTCGACCCATGCTAACCGGTTGCAATAGCAATGATAAGGTCAAGAAGCACTCATTCTCTCTACAATTCAACATAAGCGAGACACGTCCGGCCGATATGGGATTCTAGCATGCCTCCTTAGACTAAGGGACGATGAGATTAGAGTAGATGTGTTCATACCATGTTAGTTAGATTGATAAAAGGTATGTGGTGTCCTTGATTTTCTTTCCAACATTTCCTTTTAGAAGACATGGTAGATACCAACATATATTCGAGTGAATGAAACTTTGTTTAGCTGATATGAAACTCTAACAACATAAATAAATAAATAAATAAATAAATACACATCAATATAATGTCATTAAATAATAAAATCTAGCATATACATTTTATAAATAAATTTTATATTGCTTGTTGCAATGGTTGTGATTCTATTCTACGAAAAGCACTTGTCAAGAAGTTATCAACAATCGTCAAAAACTCGTGTGGCTTTTCCTCATGAGGCAAATGCCCACAATTCTTTATTACTTCAAGACGAGATCCGGGAATCGCTTGTGAAAGCCTCACCGCGTTCCAAGAAGGTACTAGACGGTCGCTATCACCCGTTATGATCAAAACTGTTTCAATAACAAATCATTAAGCCTTAATAATCCACATAAATTTATTTTATATTTAAGAAAAAAAATATAGAAAAAAACATCAAATGAAAAAGATAAGGAAAGTATTGAAACCTGGACATGATATTTCATTCAATCTTTCTGTTAACGGTGGAGTTGATTCAGACACTGAAGTATTAAGCATCTCTGCAGTGAATTCCACAAGAGCCCTATCCCAACCCTTTGTTCTCAATGGCTACAAAATAATCACAAATAAATCAAACACAAAATGCAAAATGTTTTTCTTTTTTTCTTTTGGGGAAAAATAAACATGCTTACTCTAGTATAAGCCTCAAGAACACTGTCGGTAACTTTGCTTGCATCATACCAAGCATTTTTAATGGCAGATATCCCGAATTTATCAATAACCATTCTTACCTAAAAAAAGTCAAACAAATCACATGGTCGAGGTCAACCATAAAGATTTGCAATTTAAGATGAGATTTAATGTGTTAGAGTAGTCTCATTCTCATTACCAACATTACTGCAATATGTGATCGAAGGAAAGCAGATAAAGCTTTCTTGTACAGGGAGTTGACCATATTGACCATTCCTTTGAACAGATTCAGTATGAATCTGGAGAAGTTTGAGACAATATTTAACAGATTGGAAAATGGAGTTTTGGGATTATTTGAATTTGAACTTTCTTGTTGGTTATTTGCTTTGACTTTCTTGGAGGAAGTTGATGGAGCTATAATTGCAGGGGCAACAAGAATCATTGCAGCAACACGTTCAGGTGCTTTAAAATATGTTTCAGCTGCTACTAGGCAACCAGCAGAATGCCTGCATTTCATTGCCATTGTTAAAGTTAGGTGTTGTTTCTTTTTAACTTAATACAGAAAGAACAGCTTAGTAGAGAAAGTCAAAGAAACTGTGTATAATTACCCGACAAGAATTGCTTTCTCAGAAGTCAGGAAGTCAATGAAATACAAAGTTGCAAGTATAGAGAATGCCATGGAATATGGATTAAGTGGTTTTGCATCTTTGCTAGAAGGTTTATGATTTGAATCTACTCTTGATGTCAACCCAAATGCAGGTCTATCAAATGATAAAACTTTTGATCCAGAAACCTTTGCTAAACGTTTCATAACTGTCTTCCAAGAGAACAAAGAGGCTCCAAAGCCATGTAATAGTATCAATGGGAACTTAAGTTTTTCCTTATGGAGGGATGAATCAGAAGTCGCATCATCATGTATTGAGTCTTGTGATTCGGATTCTGGATCACATATCTTATGGTGTAATTGTAATCCTTCAAACTCGCAAAAACAACTGTCTGAATCAGCCAAAAGTTTGGGGTCCACTAATTCATCCTGGTCTATGCCAACTATTCTCCTTGCTCTCTTCTTCTGTGTTGTGGGAAATGGCTCTGGAAACGACTAATTTGTAATGGATTAATTAACATTATATCGATTTGAAGCAATTTACGTCTCCACGAAGTATAGATATCCCTAATTTTCAAATTTTGAGCAAAAAACTCATTTATGGAGATTGAGGGAGCAGAAATTACCAGTATATTCAGCGCCGGAGCCAACGAATGAAGAAGATGCTGCAGTTATGATAGTTGAATGACGTTTTCTGTGAAGTCCGCACTGCAACGCCGATGGTTTCAGTTTAATTATCGGGAACTTTGGAAGCGCCGGCTGGCCTGGGAACACGAACTGGTTATATACTACAGATACGCTCGCAATCATTGGGAACTGAATCTATTCTTCAAACGATATTGCATCAACAACCAAAATCAAGAGTCTGAGTACAATTCGGCGGGAACCTACCACCGATGCTGCTTCGTCGCCCAAGATTTGGTTTATAAGGCCGTTTAGTACTCCACGGTATTCTTCGCCTAAATGACGTCGTTTCATACTTGGACTTAATACCATAGACGTAGAAGTGCACAGAAGTCGGGTTATCTATAGAAAATACTCAAACTTTTTTCTAAAGTTATAAAAGTTTGTTTTTTTATATAGAAAAGTTATAATGTTTTGACTAAATTAACGAAAAAATTATTTTTTATATTTGAACAACAAATTATAAGTTATATGATTTTTTTCAAAATATTAAGATTTTTCTTTCAAAAAAAAACTTTTAAAAATTTATTGAAACTTTTGAAAAAAGTTTGAAACCTATAGATAACTCCACAAAAGCCAAATCCGCCATTAAAGGTGTTGGAGTTCGTGGCCGTGGTTCGAGAGTTTGATTTATCACTTCGATGCGACAGTTGAGAGGTGAGTTATCCTCACTATACTAAGGGGTTTAAGGTACCAAGGCCGACCTATTGGATTTGATATCCCAGTTGTTTAATGATGTGTTGAATATGAGATAGTTATACATGCTAGTTTGCCATGCCAGTTAGGTAGATTTGTAGGACTAGTTGTGTTACCGTTTGATTATTTGTATGCGTAATTAATTGTATATGTAGACATGTTTGTGTGGGCAGGGTTGAGGTTGCACTGCCTCGTGCAGTGACCAACAAACCCGGGAGTATGCCAAATATGAGCTGAGGGCTGGGAAGATATACCAGACTCATACCAAGGACTCATTATCATGCCAGATATGAGCTGAGGACCAAGTGGTATGCCATACTCGTATTGAGGGTAGATCAATTATGTTTCAGTCTTAGGACTGCAGGAGGCAAGCCAGTCATAAGTTGTGGGCTCGGAAACAAACCAGACTTATGATGTGGGCCCGAAAGGAAAGCCAGACTCACACTGTGGGCATAGGGGGTAATCCAGTCTGTAGATCTGTGGACCCATTACATGTTGTTATTATGTGTATTGTTGTTATGTATCATTATTTTGAGGAAAACTCATTAAGCTTTGAGCTTACAGTTTCAGTATTTGTTTCAGGTACATCAAATGATTGCGGGAAGGCAAAAGCATGATCGTACAGCTCCTCATGTTTATAATTTGTTTATGGGATACTATGATATTATACTATTTTGAAAACAAGTTTTGTAATAATTAATGGTTTTGAAATGTTTTGAAAAGTTTAAATTTGGCATGATTTTTATGGATGTTACAGGGCCCCACCCACACTCGGGTAGAATTGAGATACTGGCCCTGCCTACACTCGTATAACAGGCCCCGCCCAACAAATATATATATACAATTCCATACAAGTATCACACAGACAACAAGTATACTACCATAATCAACGAGGGTCGACTTTAGTGCCTTAGACTCGCTAAACTAGTGAGGGAAACTCACCTCGAATACAGAAAGGTAGTTGAACGGATCCTGACTCCGAAGATCACCTCTACTCATCCCCTAAACAGAACAATTCCTTAGATATCACTAAAAATGCCCCTAAACCCCTAATAAGTCAAACTTGGTCAAAGGCTAAAGTCAAAGTCAAAGTCAACGGCCTGAGTTGACTCAACTCGCCGAGTTCCCCCATTCAACAGAATCGTGAAAAGTCGATCCAACTCGTCGAGTTCACCCATGAATTAGCTGGATTTCCCCTTTAGTCAGCAGAATCGAGAAAAGTAGATCCAAATCGCCGAGTTCACCCATGAACTTGTCGGGTTCTTCAGGAAACACACCTCTTAATCTATTAAGTTACCATTCTTAAAACTAAAAGGTCCACCAATCTGATCTTAACTGAAATAATGTCTAGAATGGTAAATTTTCCAACTTTACCCTTAAGAACCATCCTAATGGGTTTAGAACCCAAACCCTAAGCTTAAAAGGTTAAGGCTTAATCAATAATCACTTATTCATCAATATAAAGCCCCAAAGTGCAAATCTGGTCCTTAAGGGCTGCAAGGTTACGTAAAGTTTCCAAATTTACTCTCATACATGGCTAGAAGAAGCTCAAATGCTCAAAAGAAGCCATAATAGGGACTCAATGGATGCATGGAGCTTTTAAGACCATAAAGTTGGCACCTTTATGCCAAAAGAGCTCATGAAGATTATGAATCTGAAATAATAACTCCTTTGGGACGTCCTACACTCTATCAATCACTCAACTTGGCTAAATCATGCAAACTAGCCCCAAAAAGAGATCTAAATGAATATTAAGCAAGATTATGACTTTATACCCGAAATAGGCTTGAAATGGAGCAAGGAATCGAGATTTGAATGCTCTTACTTGAATCAAAAAAATGCACCAAGCTCCTCTTCCTTTAACGAACTTCAAACACACCAAAATGCACCCACAATAACCTCACAACACTCAAGGAGGATCTAGGGTTTTGAGATTAGGGTAAGGGACTATGGAGGTTGGAAATGAGGCCAACACTTGAGGCATCCCAACTCGCCGAGTTGGTTCATTAAACCTCGCGGCCATACCCACTCCAACACGACGATTTGAGGCTTCTAACTCGTCGAGTTCTACAAAGAATTTCAATAATTTTGAAGGTTAAATACATACCAGAAACCAGGTGTTACAGTTGGGAGGGAGCAAGTAAAGAAATATCCATCAACATCGGAAAACCACCTCATAACAATGATTAGATCTTGAACCCCATCAAACACCAAGGGCTTCGTATTGTCAAAGTCCCAATACTGGAAGGCTCACTCTCCACGAACCCCAACGGTCGCAACGACCGTGGTTGCTGCAGCAATAACATCCTCAGTAAGTGCAGTGTAATTGTCGTCAATGTACTCCATCATGGAGGTCCTTATAGACTCAAACAACTCCGGTATCTGTCCACGGATAATAGTCACAACCTCAGTAGAAATCAACACCCTAATCTCCTCCTCAGTCAACCATGGCCTATCATGGCCATTCGATCCAGCTCCTGACTCGAATCTCCTCGTAACCACCATACTGAAAATAAACAAGAAAATATCAGATGAAGCGCATTTCATACCATATGAGCTATTCCAAACAACAAAACCCTAGGGTTGTGACTTCCCTGCCATGTGTATGGGTCCTGTGCTTCCAGTTGTATGAGCCCATACTACCTTCCACACCTAACCATATTTGTCTCAAAAGATTATCACAACAACCCTAACCACACACACTAGAATACGTATACATCATATTCTCACTCCCTAGAGAAAGGCTAGATATTCCTCAACTGGACGACTACTCTCACATAACCCATCCATGAAACTTCCACCAACCCTGCAACACTCGTGTATGCTAATCATACATAACACTGAATCCTATAGACAATCGAATACCTGATTCTACCCTAAGCCTTTCATTAAAAAAGAACAAGAAATAAGGCTAAATCAAACATTCTCGGGCTATAGAATCTTAGTTATGTACAACTATGGTGCATACACTAAGCAAATACAATAATGATGTCAATTCCATACAAGAAAAAAATCCTAGGCTATCAGACATCAATTATCAGGCAATTATATCATGCAGTTCATGAAGATCCCTAGTCTATCACTAACATGTTGTTCTAACATAAACATAATATCAAATAACAGTGTGGGTGATTTGGGGTATACTTTCTTTGTAATGACCGCAGATTCAGACTAGAAATTTAGAGACAATGAACGTCAAAAATGAATTTTTGATGGAAGATTATTTATAATAAATAATCTTAAACAAGTTATAGTATATGTCACAAGGGCTCCGTACATATAGAGAACGCCGAAATCCGAGTTATAACAAATAAGTTATGACCTGTCGAAGTTTTACGGCTAAACCGGCACGACACTACGTAACATAAAAAGTGAATTTTTGATAAACTACTTTTTAGCCTTATACATATAAATTAAACTTGTATTATACATTAAACAAAGAGCTTGCATATAAAGAACGTCCAAATCTGACTTCATATGAGGAAGTTATGACTTTTCTAAGATTTGGCATAACATTGTGCAACCCGGAATTCGAATATTAGATCGGTCGATTTTTAGCCAAAATAATCTAAATGAAAAATAAAGATATCATTAATAGGAGTTTAAAAATAAAAATACAATAAAAAATGGAGCTCGTATGCGAAAGATATGGACAAAACTTAGTCCATACTCTTCGAACGCGATGAATTTGGTACAGTTTTGTAAATCTGAGATAGAATGAGAATTAGCCAACGGGGTCTAAATGAAAGTTGTACTACTCATAAATACAAATTTTTGGATATAAATAACATCAATAATAGAGATTTTATGTTAAAGATATGGATGAAACTTAGTCCCTACTCTTCGAGCGTGATAAATTCGATACAGTTTTGTAAATCGGAGATAAAATGAGAATTAACCGACGGGGTGTAAATGAAAGTTGTAGTACTTGTAAATACCAATGTGTGGATATAAAGAACTTAGAAAAATGGATCTCATACGCGGAAGATAAGGACGAAACTTAGGGCCTAATCTATGATCAAACCCCTATAAATAAAGGATGAATTCTTCATATTTTCTTCACACCATAAGCCTTTATTTCTCTCTCTAACTTCTCTCTAGACTCACAAAACCCCTCTAAATCCCTAGAAACCTCAAGGTGCTAGAGGACATCCCTAGAGCGCCAGAAGGCTCCAAGAAAAAGAGCTTTTCGGCTCATAAGCTCTGCTCCAATGGAGCATGGTTTTTAGCAAAACTCACTGTAAGTGAGATACGCATACCCTACTTTAAATATAGATTATATTTAAATATAATATCGTTATTATGAACCTATAAATAAGATTTGTCAGTGATTCAAAGTGGTTATACTGATTGATCTACTTACGAAGATGATGTCTATGTTGTGATTTAGTGAGGTGTTTAAAGTGAGATTTCCAAACAGTATACTTCGTATATCAAACGGAGCCTACCTTCGATATGATCCTACCTGATTTTTCCTTAATTGATAGATCATGAAAGTAGACTCTGAGTTAACGATGAATCTAGACTAATATTAGTCGCAACAAAGATTAGACTAAAACTTAGCGATAATAATGGTAGGTTTCGTCGAAGGAAAATATATTCGTTAGAAGTGAAGCGTTGCCCGAGTTTGGAATCATCACTTTAACAAGTGAGTGCACAGTCCCTTTCATAAACATGATTTTAATACAAGTATTGGTTGAAGTATTAAATAGATGTTTATGTGCGAATTATTAAATGTTGTCTGAAATACATGTTAAAGAACATACCTGATAATATATGATGATTTAGGATAAAGAGTAAACCTAAATTAATTATGAGGAATATTGGGTAGTATCTTCTTATGAGTACGAGTGAGATATATACATAGAATAGAACTTTAAAATATGTCATTCATCCAGGAGCATGGATTAGACATGGTCATTTGTCTCTGGTTCGAAAGTATGGATAAGACATAGTTATTTGTCATTAATCCAGGAGTGTGGATTTAGACATAGACAATTGTCCTTAGCCCGATAATATGGATAGGGCATAGTTATTTGTCATTAATTTGGGAGTATTGATTGAGGCATAGTCAGTTGACCCTAGTCCGAGAGTATATAATGGGCACAGTTATTGATCCGATAGCATGGACTAGACATACTGGATCCGGGAGTATGGATTAAGTAAAAAGGTAAATTATAGATTCGAGAGTATGGATAGTGTCGTTGAGAGGATTGATGGGGTGGGGTAACAGTTGTTTTTACATTATGAAATTGTATACTTGTGAGTTCTAATATGTATGTGTGTGTGTGTGTGTGTATATATATATATATATATATATATGTGACATCCCTAATTTCACGACCAGAAAAGACTGATTTGTTTATGCTTTGTTTTTAAAATCAGAGTAATCTTCTACAGAAAAAAAATTGCGGAATTTGTTCCCAAAACAAAATATGATAAGAATTTATCAAAACATTTCTTTAAAGAAATGTATTTTCATTATATAACAAAATCTCGGGATGTCATGTTCAATACAGACCAAAAGCATAAATAGAACAAAATATACCTTACAACAATTATTCATAACTACTGACCTATAATCCAAAATCTCTCGTTACGTCAGCCAACTTATGCTCTCGTGCCATAACCTGTAATACAAAGAAAACCGAGTGGGTTAGGCTTGGGAGCCTGGTGAGCATGTATGATTTTCATCCCACAATGTTATATATATATATATATATATATATATATATATATACACACACACACACACACACACACACACTAGAACTCACAAACTTATATAATTTCACCATATAAAAGCAACTCTTATCCCACCCCATCGATCCTCACAACTACACGATCTAAAATCTCATATCTAAAACCTTCCTCTTTACCTGATCCCTACTCACAGATCTAAAACTAATCTCTTCACCTGATCGATACTCCCGGAATCTAAAACTAATCTCTTCACTTGATCCATACTTCCAAATCTAAAACTAATCTCTTCACCTGATCCATACTCCCGGATCTAAAACTAATCTCCTGATCTGATCGATACTCCTGGATCAATAATTGTGCCAGTCCATACTCTCGGACTAGGGACAATTAAATTAGTCTTAATCCATACTCTCGGACTAATAACAAGTTAATCTCTTTACCTGATCCATACTCACAGATCTAAAACTAATCTCCTGATCTGATCCATACTCCCGGATCAATAACTGTGCCCGATCCATACTCCCGGACTAGGGACAATTAACTTAGTCTTAATTCATACTCCCGAACTAATAACAAGTTTATATCTTTACCTGATCCATACTCACGGATTTAAAACTAAGCCCTTGATCTCATTATCTAACTCATCTTTTATCACACACCAACTATCTCATGTACCCATGTTCTACCCAACATATTTGTAGATATAAAATACATATACATTTTAACTCATTTAAAACTATATAAAACATCCATTCCGCACTCATCTTAAATAAACAACAATATATAAACACATAGCACGTATTTCATAGCAAATACTTCATATTTATATGTTAGAAGAGAGTGACTACACACTCACCCAAATCATATACTTAATACATTCAAACAATACTTGTATTAAAGTCGTGTTTATGAAAGGGACTATACACTCACCTGATAAGACGATTATTGGACAACACTACGGCTCCTCAAGTAGAAATTCTTCGGTGAAACCGAGATATCTTCACACACCTGACTTCTCGCGGGCAAAGCTTTGGCTCGGAAAATCTTTTCTTCTCGGGATCTTCGGAGCGTCGGGACTCACTTCGGGTCTCGATATGATACTGGGGCTTTAGGGGGTATTCCTTGCATGTAAAACGAGGTAAAACGGGAGAGAGAAAAGAAATTTAGCAACCAAACTCGGCTGCCTTCATGTTCTATTTATAGTGCTGAAGTTTGCCGCGAACGTAGTGTGTAGGAGCCGGGTTCTGATCCTATCCCTTATCCATTGATTCAGCATTGACGTGGCCACTCCGGAGCCAAGTATTGAGCACAAGGCGTTCCCCAATTGAACGCGGGGCGTTCCCCTTTTGGGATGCATGCCTCGAACTTCAGAAAATCATAACTCTCGCATACGATCTCCATTTTCAAAATTCTTTATATCCACGCGTAGGTGAGATTATTCTCTACAATTCTCGTTTAGATTCCGTCGGCTAATTTTGAATTTATTTTTATTATATTATTTTTAGTAGGTCGGGACAGGAAAACTCCGTTAGAAATTCATAACTTCTTCATCTAACGTCCGTTTTCGTCTGTCTTTTTACCGTTGCACTAATATCAAAGAGATCTTTGATTCTCATTTAGATTGTTCCGGTTAGAAATCAGTCGATCTCAAATCTGAACTTTGCGCTGCATACTGCTAAGCTGAAACTTCACAAATTCATAACTTCCTCGTACGAAGTCAGATTTAGACGTTCTTTTTATGTATGCTCTTGGTTTAACATATTCTACAACTTTCGTTTAGATCACTAAGGCCAAATATCTGTCTAATGTAAATTCACTGTTTATGTCACGCTGTGTCGTGCCGGTTCTGTCACGAAACTTGAACATGTCATAACTTCTTCGTTATAACTCGGATTCCAACGTTTTTTATATGCACATAAACCTTGTGACATATACTAAAACTTGGTTATTATTATTCATTCTAAACACTCTTCTATCAAAAAGTTATTTTGATGTTCATCGTCTCTAAATTGACTAGCCCGGATCTATGGGCGTTACAATTATCTCCCCCTTAGGATGATTACATCCCGGAATCACCTTGTATAATGATTTAATACGTTATATCTTTTCATCCTAGGTAATAATTGTGACTTTTATGTTTCTTCGAATGAGTATCTAACTCTTGGACTTCTTGACCGCATGCGATGCTCAATCTTGCACCTGCTCTTCTTACTATGTTGGACTTTCAATTGTAACCTACGAGTTACATAATAAATCCTTATTAAGGACTCCTTCTTCTTCTTAGGATAAATACTTTCTTTAATCTATTGTAACAAACCGATGGGTCGTGCTTTAATGACCTCTCATCGCATTATGCAACGCTAAGACTCAGGTCTCTTAGAGTTAAATTTCAGAATGAAATATACCTTCCTTCATATTCTAATGTGATATAATCGCATTTTAGCATGTAAAATTTCTAGCTACTAACTTCTTTAACAACGAGCATGATACCAATGATCGCATTGATTTCAATCTTCTAACTTAAGTTAGATGCTACCTTGAACTTGGTTCTCTGAACCATGTAACATACCTATCAATGTCGGACTCAATTTGATAGGACCTCTAGGGTCGAATAACAACCATCTTACTAGTCATTACCAAAACAATGGTAATTACACACTTGAACAAAACAGAATCAATTACTAACTTCATGGTAACCTTGTGCTTTCCCCGATCCAAGTGTGAGTCCTGTGCTTCTGGTAGTATATGCATCTACTACCTTTCACACCTACTCATACTCGTCCCAAGTATTGTCCCGCAGTCAACCAAGTCACCTTACAAGAAAATCATACAATCAATCAACACACCAGATAACAAAACTAGGTTTATATTATTTTTCTTGAAACTATTACACAAAAGTTCAAGTTCACCCTATACTATACCTCTAATAGGCTACACCATAAGTTACTATTCACAATACTACTTCATAACTTGATCTTTGGATATAAAATCCTCATCCTTGATTCCTCGCGTTGTCATCTGCTTCATCAAGGATCATTTGAAATGCTCTTGCCTTTGGCTTTGGCAGCACATTTGGCTTTGTAATCTCTTCCCTTCTTGGGCAGTTTTGCTTGAAGTGTCCTTCTTCACCACACTTAAATAAGGTTTCTCTTTTGTTTGTGCATTCTCTGGCATAATGACCAGTCTTCCCGCATTTGAAGTAGGTCATTTCTTTAGAGCATCTCCCATTGTGCTTCCTCTTGCACTTATCACACCATTGTGCTTCTTCTTTGAACCAAACTTCGAAAATTTTCTCTTCTCACCGGACCTTGAGGATCCTTCAAGATTTCTTTTCTCGCCAACTTCAACCTTGTTGGCAGTTCTTCCCTTAATCATATCTTCAACAAACTTGGCAGCCCAGATAGTTGGCTCCAGAGTAAGTGCCTGACGTACTGGCACCGCATACTCCCATGGGAGTCCCTTTGCGTACCATTCAACTTTAGTCAGCTCATCTGGGATGATGCACAAAGAAAACTCCATCTTGTCTGTGAAGGCATTAGTGTATTAATCAACTGACATGCTATATTTTTTCAATGTCAGAAACTTGTTCTCCAACTCTAGCAGATTTTGGGCCGAGCAGAACTTGCGCTTGAATTGCACCAAGAATTCTAACTAAGTCAGTTGTCGTGGCCCATTAGGGCTTAGGGTCCTCCCCAGAGTGTTCCACCAACGAACATCGCCATCTCTGAACTGACGCACTGCGAACGTGGTCTGCAACTTGCCTCTGCAACTACACGTCATGAAGGCTAGCTCCATTTCTGAGATCCAATCCATCACTTCGATCGGATCCTCTTTTCCAGTGAAGGTCGATGGTTTGCAAGTCAAAAAGTCTTTATACTTGCATCCAAGTCCATCAATTCCTCCTTCTTGTTTGTTTCGTCTGACCAATGGTGGGTTGGCTTGACCAACAATCCCACTGAAGTTACCTCCTTCTGAATGCCCTTTATTCAACTCGGGTTGTTCAATCGGCATTGAAAGTTCTTCACGATTCTGCCGAAGCAGACGTCTAGTTTCATCCATTTGACGATCCAACATCGTCTGAATCATTAATTGTACACCAACCACTGTTATTGGCTCAGGTGTTGCCGCTACAACGGGTACTCGCTCAATCACAGGTGGCTGATTCCTGTCTTCGTTCACGTTTCCATCTCTACTTCTGGTTCTTACCATTTTTTATCGACACACCGAATATGGTGAATTCAGATCCTCAATCATGATAGATAATTAAATCATCTTTATCACTCCGAAACGTTTACATGCTAGTTCCAATACCGTAGTCGTACGCTTAGAATCCTAAACACATAAGCTTTCTAGATCCGGTCGGCAACAGACCATAGATCCGAACAAACAATTTCATATACGATAAACTAATAGAATTTAGCACATAAAAGAATTTTAGGCATCTTTCCTAAAATATACTAGTGCTCTTGTATAAAATATGGTAGACACTCATCTCACGATCATCACTTAGCATTCTAAGTTTAAGTCTAGAAATCCTACAAACTCCTAGTTCGCTTAAACTAATGCTCTGATACCAACTGTGACATCCCCAATTTCACAGCCAGAAAAGACTAATTTATTTATGCTTTGTTTTTAAAATCAGAGTAATCTTTTATAGAAAACAAATTGCGGAATGCGTTCCCAAAACAAAATATGATAAGAATTTATCAAAACATTTCTTTAAAGAAATGTATTTTCATTATATAACAAAATCTCGGGATGACATGTTCAATACAAACCAAAAGCATAAACAGAACAAAATAGACCTTACAACAATTATTCATAACTAGTAGCCTATAATCCAAAATCTCTCGTTATGTCAGCCAACTTATGCTCTCTTGTCATAACCTGTAATACAAAGAAAACTGAATGGGTCAGGTTTGGGAGCCTGGTGAGCATATATGGTTTTCATCCCACAATGTTATATATATATATATATATATATATATATATATATATATATATATATATATATATATATATACTAGAACTCACAAACTTATATAATTTCACCATATAAAAGCAACTCTTAACCCACCCCATCGATCATCACAACTACACGATCTAAAGTCTCGTATCTAAAACCTTCCTCTTTACCTGATCCCTACTCACATATCTAAAACTAATCTCTTCACCTGATCCATACTCCTGGAATCTAAAACTACTCTCTTCACCTGATCCATACTCCCAAATCTAAAACTAATCTCTTCACCTGATCCATACTCCCAGATCTAAAACTAATCTCCTCATCTGATCCATACTCCCAGGTCAATAACTGTGCCCAATGCATACTCCCGGACAAGGGACAATTAACTTAGTCTTAATCCATACTCCCAGACTAATAACAAGTTTATCTCTTAACTGGTCCATATTCATAGATCTAAAACTAAGCTCTTGATCTCATTATCTAACTCATCTTTTATCACACACCAACTATCTCATCTACCTATGTTCTACCCAACATATTTGTAGATATAAAATACATATACAGTTTAACTCATTTAAAACTATATAAAACATCCATTCCGCACTCATCTTAAATAAACAACAATATATAAACACATAGCACGTATTTAATAGCAAATACTTCATATTTATGTGTTAGAAGAGAGTGACTACACACTCACCCAAATCATATACTTAATACATTCAAACAATACTTGTATTAAAATCGTGTTTATGAAAGGGACTATATACTCACCTGATAAGACGATCATCGGACAGCTCTATGGCTCTTCAAGTAGAAATTCTTCGGTGAAACCGAAATATCTTCACACAACAGACTACTCGCGAGCAGAGCTTCGGCTCGGAAAATCTTTTCTTCTCGGGATCTTCGGAGCGTCGGGACTCACTTCGGGTCTCGGGATGATAGCGGGGCTTCGGGGGGTATTCCTTGCACGTAAAACGAGGTAAAACGAGAGAGATAAAAGAAATTTGGCAACCAAACTCGGCTGCCTTCATGTTCTATTTATAGTGCTGAAGTCTGCCGCGAACGCAGGGCGTTCCCCGAACGTTGGGCGTTTCCTTCGAACGCGGTGCGTAGGAGCAGGGTTCATATCCTATCCCTTATCCGCTGAGTCAGCATCGGCGTGGCCACTCTGGAGCCAAGTATTGAATGCTGGGCATTCCCCAATTGAACGCGGGGCATTCCCCTTTGGGATGCGTGCCTCGAACTACAGAAAATCATAACTCTCGCATATGATCTCCGTTTTCGACGTTCTTTATATCCACGCGTAGGTGAGATTATGCTCTACAATTCTTGTTTACACTCCGTCGGCTAATTTTCAATTTATTTTTATTATATTATTTTTAGTAGGATGGGACAGGAAAACTCCGTTAGAAATTCATAACTACTTCATCTGACGTACGTTTTCGTCTGTCTTTTTACCGTTGCACTACTATTGATATGAAGCTACTTACACTGAGAGATTAAGGAGATGTAGATCACTAGTTTAAATGAATGTAAGGTCTTTTTATGCTTATGTTTCTGTATTGACAATGATATCCCAACATTTTAAAAGGAATAAAATAGATTTCTTCGGAAATGCTTTGATAACGTATTTATCATGCTTTTCTGGGAACAAATTTCGCAACATATTTCTTTAAAATATACTATGATTTTCAAAATAAAACATAAACATTAGTCTTTTTTGGCCGTAAAAATGAGGATGTCAGATTATTGCTCTGACTGATCGTACACATCGCATCATTCCTTGTTTACTTTTGAAAACAATTTTGAAAATCAGTTTAAAAACTTTTATAGTTCCCTAGTTTGAGTCTGGATTCACACGAATGATCATCTAATTCTCTCAAACCAAGGCTCTGATACCAACTTGTAACACTCAAAAATCACAATAAATTTAAAATGTTCAAAATCAACCATTAATCAACATTGTTTACAAAAATAGTAATTGTTTCAAAAGCATTATTTCAAATCAGAGTTTTCCCAAAACCCAACGACATAAAACATGAAGTTGTGTACGACCACACCTTTGCCTTTCCACGATCCTCTGAAGTACCTGAAAGAAAAACCAAAACTGTAAGTCAAAGCTTAGTGAGTTTCCCAAAAGTACCAACACACACACACACACACACACACACACATATATATATATATATATATATATATATATATATATATATATATATATCTAACAACATATACCAGGTATAAAGCTAGAAAGACGGATTACCCCTAATCCCACAGTATGAGTCTGGCATGCCAATCGGGCCTTCATCTCATATTTGGAAGGCTCACGGGTTTGATGGCTATAACACAAAGCAGTAAAACCTCAACCCAACGCAATATGTTGACATATGTCATAGATAAACATAACATAAAACTAGCAAATACAGATAATCATATAGATCTACTAATCAGCCACATTCCAGTATAATACTATCTTAACCAGGATATATAATCTATTGGGCCGACATTGGTGCCTTCGACCCATGATACAGTAAGAAGAAACTCACCTCGTAGTCTGATGAATAACTGAACAATACACCACTCCGAATACTGGCTCTACAAGTCACCTATTCAACATATAGAGATCAATGCTTGACTGTAGCTCAAAATATACAAAATACCCTTAAGTCAAACTTGGTCATCCTTGGTCAAAGTAATAGTCAACGGTCAAGGTCCAGAAGTCAATATTCCTTCACAGCAGAGTACGCCCAACGTACTCTGATGTTGATCAAAAGCAGGGCGCTGACCGTGTACGTGCAACGTACCTCCAAGTATGCCCAGCGTACGTTGCCCAATCCCAAAACTTCATTAAGAGCTTATTCCATTAAGCCCTTCCGTCCAAAACTCAGATCCAAGGCCAAAATTATATCCTAAGTCATAAAGTTTCTAACTTTATGACTTGGCATTCCTATAAAGTGCTTAATGTCCAAAACCCTGTGTTCTTAACCCAATAAGACCATCTAACACATGCATTGTAGTGACATAAAGGACATGGTTTGGCATGCAAAATTAAAGATTGCATAATGAACATGGTGATTTGGGTGTTTAAGAGATGTATTGATTATGTATGGTGTTACAAAAAGGGACATAAATCTACATCTACATAAATAACACACACTTACACACTCATTTTTACACCTCTCCAGCACACCTCTACAAGTGGACTAAACCCACCATATATAAA
This sequence comes from Lactuca saligna, assembly GCF_052625555.1. NCBI lineage: Eukaryota > Viridiplantae > Streptophyta > Magnoliopsida > Asterales > Asteraceae > Lactuca > Lactuca saligna. The sequence continues at coordinate 64,449,907 of NC_136425.1, forward strand.
GGTGTTTACATGTCTCTCTCTCACTCTCACTAACTCATGGGTCAAAAGGCTAATGCACCACATGCAAGTGGGTTTTATAAAAGTCAGCACATTACAAAGTCAAACATGAATAACTTTACACCCTAACATTCTCCCCCTCAAAGTTAGGAATGGATGACCCACTTCAAATCTTCCAAAATCGAGCAACTACGCGATCCGAGCCTCAAGGGTGACACATGTTGAAATGAACTTCAATCTTCAATTCTTCCATGATTCTTTAATTTGGGCTCTAGGATGTGAGACCATACAAATTGAGCATCAACGAATGATCACGAGCTTCTCAAACTCCAAATTGATCATCAAAAGTTGAGCATAAAAACACACCCCAAAAATCTTCAATAAAACCAAATGTATTTCGAAAATAAATCACTTCTGAACTTCCAATTGCATCATTTCATAAGCTTCAAAATTTCAAGGTCACTTCGGTCTTCAAATTCGCGTAATGTGAAAAATTCAAGTTCGAATTTTCATATAAATTTCTCCCCCTTTTTATAATCGAAATTTGATTATAAAATCTTCAAGGAAAGAGAACGTGCTCTTTTCGGAATTTTTCGTGTCAAAACCCTCCCTTAACATGTAACATAAACTTTGTGCTTTAATCCGGAAAATCCAAAAATTCTTCAGTTTTTAGCTTCGTTCACGGACCGCCTTTGACAAAATTTCTCGAAAATGTGTAGAAATAGTCAATTTCAAAATTATGCAGTGACCCAGTACGCCCAAAACAGCCAAAAATGCAAAACTCTCCCCCTTTTCCAAAGCAAGGTAGAAAGCATCGTTTTTCATAAACTGCAGGGGGCTGAAATGCATTTTCTTCAACTTTTCAGCAAAATCAGTCCATTTTCGAATTTGGGCAAAAACTACCAAATTTCCGAAACTCCACGGACTGATTTTGAAAGTTATGCCTTTTGTAATTCCAAACTTACCAAAAATTATCCAAACATTCGAAAAGTTGTCCCAACATACGAAGATGGATACAATGTGTCACACTTTCGAAGATATAGGGTCTAATTTAGAAAATTCCGCACCATACTTCAAACATACAAAACTTTGTCCAATCATATGAAATTTTGTAAAATATGTCAAACTTTCGTAAGGTCAAGGGTCATTTTCAAAAATTTTGTCAAATCATATGAATCCACCTTTAACGAAATTTTGTTCTTCATCCCTTCGTTAATATTCATTACCCCTTCGTACAAAATCATCTACCCATTTTCTCTCTCCCCTTCGTTTAATCAGAGAACCGAAACCATAACCCATTTTAACGAAAATTTTCCTCACACTGGTTAACGAAATCGAATGTAGTCGAAGCCTCTAAATAATGTCTTAATTGTTTAATCACTGAATCGAGATCCAATTTTTTTTCGTTCGTTCAACAACTCATCATCAAGTTTTCGCACATCAATAATCTATTCATCAAATTGACAACTTAACTTCGATTGAACATACTTCCTCACGCGGATTCGATTTCCAGAGAAGAATGATAATAATCAAAAGTGATATTATGCATCTCCAGTTGACTCCAATCTTCGAATCTTAACCCAAATCAATCATTAACCCTTCAAATCTTAGACTCACAATAATTGACATTCAATCCAACCCCTTCATTAACGAAAAATCAATCCTACGTTTTACAGTTTGATCTCATAAACGAAATCACAAGTTTTCGTTACCAGTTCTTCAATCTAACTAAAAATCGACTCCAAATCAATAGATTTAAAAAAATCAATCAATATATTCCACTGAAAAACTCCAAACACTCTAAACCCAATATTGATTATCAGGAATCGAAATGGAAACAAAACATCACATTCATTCTTCGCTTTCCATTAATCATCTAACTGAAATCAATCCCTGTATACAAACCCAACACCCAATCGATCCTCAATACTACTCCAAACCATCAAAATCTTTAATCCTTTGATTTCCGATCTTTTATCAGATTAAGTATCGATTCAACCTAATTCATTCCATCTTCATCATTCTTCAATCATTCATCAACATCATTAACTAGAATATCAATTTCAAGATATTGAATTCAACATGATTACAAACAATCAAGATAATATCAAAAAATCGAATTATTCTCAATATTATCCACCAAAAATTAACATCGGTTTTGAGATGCGATGAATTTGTTGTTTAGGGATTCCAACTCACGAACACAAATTGATAAGTAAACTAAAGTTGAAACGAGATTGACATGTTAATTCTAAGTTCGTGAAATAAGTTTATGACCAAAGAGTGAACACACAATCAATCAGAAAATTAGGAACTTGAAAACAATCAAATGAGAAATATAGAATCGAATAAAGGAGACACTGACATGAATCAACGAAATTGAGTGTACTGTTGATACTTGGGCTACAAAATCGATTGATGAACACTAAAGGATTCGAAGTTTGGGCTCTTTGGACATATTATAATTTTGCGCTAAGATATATGGATTCATGAACAGTGAAAAGTAAATGCTTTTTTTGGGCCAAAACTTGATTCAAATATATATTAACAATTTGAGATTCGAATCAAACACATGAAAATTAGATTGGATCGGGATTTGATCAATGAAAAATTATTGGATCACAACAAATGGATTTTTCAAAGAATTTGATCCAACGAGTCAAACGATCACAAATAAAAAATGCAACGCACGATTCAATGAAATTAAGAGAGATCATAGAGAGAGACTCACCAAAAATGCTCCAATTGTGACAAATGTTGCCAAACCGAGAATTGTTCTTCAAAAATCACGTTGATCATTGAAGAACCACTCTAATACCAATTATAGTGACATAAAGAACATGGTTTGACATGCGAAATTAAAGATTGCACAATGAACATGGTGATTTGGGTGTTCAAGATATGTATTGATTATGTATGGTGTTACAAAAAGGGACATAAATATAGATCTACGTAAACAATACACACTTACACACTCACTTTTACACCTCTCAAGCACACCTCTACAAGTGGACTCAACCCACCTTATATAGAGGTGTTTACATGTCTCTCTCTCTCTCACTCTCACTAACTCATGGGTCAAAAGGCTAATGCACCACATGCAAGTGGGTTTTACAAAAGTCAACACATTACAAAGTCAAACATGAATAACTTTGCACCTTAACATGCATGGGTTACATACAACACTCAAGATCATATTTTTATGAAAAAAAATACTTTGAAATGTCTAAAAGGACGACTCAAATGACTTAGAGTAACCCTTACTCAAAACGCCAAGCTAATGGGACCAAAATGTTCACAACTTCGAGGCTAACAAGATCTTAAACAAGTCATCATCAAGTTTAGAGCTTTTTACCTTAAAATGATGCCAAATGGTGATGAGATTCTGGATCTAGGGTGCTTCAGTCTTCCAAGGTGACATTCTCTCTCCTTCCTTCTTAATCATAAAAAATTACCCATAAAAGCTTAAGAACACTCTCAAGGTGGATTAGGGTTCTAAATGGACGAAATGACAAGTGGAGGCTGAAGAGGGGATGAGAAATGAGGAGTTAATGATGTTTGCATATAGACTAAACCCTAAAAATTAAAGTTTAAGGATCATTCATGTACGACCTGCGTACCAAGCCCCGCGCATGTACGCTTAGCGTACGCAGCCTTGGCTTGATTTTACAAAAATGGCACTATAGGCCCTTTTGCAAGCTTACTCATACACAATGGTTAAACATTATAAACCTTCATACATAAGAGTTAATCTTGGAAATACCTCATTTTCAGGATGTTACAACATACCACACAGACCATTTTTGCAATTATATATATATATATATATATATATATATATATATATATATATATATATATATATATATATATATATAAACTTAGGTTATTGTATTCTAACTAAGTATTGTGTAGATGTATGAATGATTATGAGCCAATCATTTTAGTTATTTTAAGAAAGTGCTTAATAAATATTATTAAATTAAAAATAATTGAAAAATATCATCTAATTTCATTGTAAGGGTTTTATTCAATTAAAATAAATTTAAAAAAGGAAAATTGCAGATTTTAGGAAATAATTAATTTTATTAACTTTAAAAATATGATTTTTTTTAAATTGATTGAATTTCAAAAATTGTAAGCATATTCAATTTTATTCGGTAGGAATGTTATTTTGTTAAAATGATGTTAAATGAAAATGTTCTGACAGAATGCTATAAACATATATTACTCAAAATTAATTATTTTTAATGAATACAAAAGTAATTATATTCATTCTTAAAGAATACAACTATGAACATAAATTACATTCATTCTGAAAGAATACGACTAATAATGGTTAACAATTGCATTTATTCTTAAAGGAATAAAATTAAGAATGGTTAAAATTCAAATAAAAATATTGAAAAGTGAGTAAAACACTAATAACAACATTCTTGAACAATCATGTAAAAAATATGACAAGTTGATCCATCCTAAAAAGAATATGTTGATGATGAAATTTGAAAGAATATGTTGATGCATTTTGAAAGAATAGACTGATTCATTCTGAAAGAACCTCCATGATTTGTCTTTGACAAGTTTGGATAAATGCTCCAATTCACCTTCCTCCACAAAATTCTTACTTTTTGTATCCAATTTTGATGAACTGAAAACATATATATCAAATTAAACAAGTTACATCTTTTTTAGATTACACAAATATACTCTCCATGAAAAGTGATAAGGAAAATGGGATTGAGATTAACCTGGTATTAAAAAATAAAAATGAAGTCGACCCAAATGAAGAATCCTCTGACGACCCACTGGAAAATGGGAAATGACAATTAGGGAGTTGAGACATTAACTAATTGAAAGTTTGAATTGAAGAACCGATGTCGATAGATGAGTACGCAAAACCCTATTCCAATAGAACCAGTTTGCGACCAACAATAGTCGAGGAGATGCAATTCAAGAAAACAAAAATCAATTTATTACAAGAAACTAGAAATCTAAAAATACAATAAGAATCGTCGATTACCGAGTTAGTATCCGTGGTTAGAGCTTGTAATCAATATCACTAGAACATCGATTCAGCTATAAGTGAGGCTATCTTCTTCTGGACAAAAAGTTTGCTTCCCCAAGAACTGCTCTCCTACTTGTTCTTAACATCTATAAATATTTAATGATGAGTTATCTTACAACCCACAAGAACAAAAGGCCCAACAAACAAATTGACGCTTACCAGCTGCCTCTAAAGCAACAACATGATTTTTCTTTCTTTAGGACTCTGTTGATGTTAATTTTGGTGTTTGTGAGTGTTAGTCTCTTGAAGTTCATTTGACCCCTAACCATGTCATGTGCATCCATAAGATCCTATCAATCAAATATTCCAAAATGATTATAACATACATATAACTAGATCAATTATCATTGGATATGTATCTACCAACATTAGTTGTTCCTTCTTTAAAAACTTCTGAAAGTACATTCTAGGCTCAGATTTTTGTTGTTTTAGACAAGTTCTAATTTTAAAAGGAATACAATAACATGATACTGTAATTATGTGGGACTGAAAGATCATAGTTATAAGGCTATAGTTTGAAGAATCGAAGATGAAGAAAAAAACTAGCACTACTCCAAGACTTCATTCATTTTAAACCCAATTGGCAAGTACACTAAAGAAATACCTAATCGTATCTTGTATTGAATAAAGCAGAGCATATTTACATCTAATCAAAGCAACTATATCAAATTCATAACTAGAAAATCAACACAAAAGTAAATACCTTGTTTTGATCAATGAAATCGACGATAACAACGAGCCTTCCATAATCCTTTCTGTAGTTGACAAGGGCAATTCTTCCTATCAAAATAATCTAAAAGTAAACACCCTGTTTTCATCTGGGTAGGAGTGGAGGCGTGAGGCTCTTCGATAGAGCGATGATGGTGGGGGATAGGTGTAGCACTTGGTTCCCGGTACATATTTCTTGTAATTAATAATTCTAAATTCATGCATTTGTGCCTTGGACTCGACGAGTTGAAGGACCGACTCGCCGAGTAGGAGCGGGATGAGACGCGAAGTCTGAGCCTTGGACTCGGCGAGTCGGTTCCCCGACTCGGCGTAGGCCCTGTTGGGAAAAAACCCTAACCCGAGTATTGGAACCCTATTTAAGCACACTAACTCGGCCTCCCTTGTCCCTAACACTTCCAAAGAGCTGTAGTGAGAGACCCTAGCCCCCATATTGTTCTTGTGAGTGATTTTTACTTGGTAAAGGAAGTTTGGAGCTTAGAAAAAGAAGGAGGATGTTGAAGAGTGAAAGGAAGGGAGTAGATCCGAAATCTACACTGTGAGAAGCTTCCATTCAGGTAGAAAAGTTCATACCTTGATCACTAGTTCATTAGATACCATTTTTGTCCCAAATTGGTGGTTTTCAAGCCCTAAAACACCAAACTCCATGTGTTTGTGCTTAATGATCCGAAAGGACTTTAGATCTAGACCTTGTGGACGTATTAGAAGCATAAAGTTCTTGTGGATGAAGTGATTGAGGTCCCCATTGAGTGTATGACCTCATAAAGAGCTTGGATTTGCCTTTTGAAGCTTGTAGGGCCATGCATGCACGTAAAGTTTGCAACTTTACGTGATAAGCATGCCCTAGGAACATAGATCTATGGTTTTGAAGCATTTCATGTCTCAGATTTGGTCTATATGGGAAATGGGTAAAGGGACTCGACGAGTCCCAAAGTGGAACTCGATGAGTTCTTTGAAGACGACCTTAGACTCGACGAGTTGGATGAAAAACTCGACGAGTCCTATGAAGATTGCCTGGTACTCGACGAGTTGTTCTTCAAACTCGGCGAGTCAGATGAACAATTACTAAGTAGGAGGGGTTTAGATGTTCAATGTCTAACCCTTCGTATTTACACGCGGAATTAGCAATCTAATGTGTTGCAATAGTACCAGAAACCCAAATCCTCATAAGGGATGCTCGGGTGAGGATTTGGAAGCGAGTGGGAGGTCTGATCCTATGGACTCGGCGAGTTGTTCTTGGACTCGGCGAGTCGGATCGCGAGCCGGTTCTATCGTCCCAAGTAGCGAGTTAAGGGTGACTCAGTGAGTGGGAAGAGGGGCTTGTAGAGTAGGACGGGGTTAGTGGGAGAAGGACTCGGCGAGTCAGTGCCATGACTCGGCGAGTCCAGTCAACTGGAAGTTGACTTTGACCAACGAGTTGACCTTGGACCAGGGGTGGGTCAGTTATCTGACCTCAGGGTGTAAATGAGTGGCTAATCTATGTTTATGATTTATAGTCGGAGGATTACCGATTCAGCAGTCAGGTGCTTAGCAAGCAGGCTTTCAGCAGCTACTTTTCGAGTTGAGTTACCTTCCAGTAGTGGTGGGTCTAAGGCCACAATGCCGACCCACCAGTAGGAGACGTATGATAGATGATTGTCTTTGTGATATCATCTACGTTTGTTACTACCTGATATGTTATATGCTAGCATGATATATTGTATGCGATAGTAGTAGAGTTCGGTTGTTAGGACCGAAGGGTAGTCAGACAACCAGGTACGTATGACGGTATGTGATGATATGTTTGCATGTTGGTTTGTTATGTTATATGTGATAGAGGTAGTAGGAGGGGACTAGTCCCCGAGTTCGGTTGTTAGGACCGAAGGGTAGTTCAGGCACCCCAGATATTTCTGATAATATGCTTATGTTATGTTATATGTGATAGTAGTAGTAGGGGTGAAATATTCCCCGAGGTTCGGTTATTAGGACCGAAAGGTAGTCAGCACCCCAGAATGGCTTGACATGGGTAGGTCGGCACCCCAGAATGGCCGTACTGGGTAGGTCGGGCACCCTAGAAATGCCTGGCAGTATGTATGTGACATGATTGTATGGTATGTGGTACGATGGGGGGACTCACTAAGCTTCGTGCTTACAGTTTTTAGTTTTGGTTTCAGGTACCTCTTCAGCGAAAGGGAAGGAGCCGACGCGGTAGTGGCACATCATACACACACACACTTTGGATTTCTGCATTATGAGATGTTCTGGGATTGTACTATGACATTATTATTATTTTCTTGTTTTGGTTTTCAGACACGTAATATGTTTTATGAAATGATATGATCGGATGATGTTTTGCTATAAATATTTTACAAACCACTTATTTTAAATGAAATTTTTGGGCGTGAAAATTGGGTTGTTACAATAGGGGTCTGCTTTGTTGCCTTGTTGCGACATGGAGGATACAAACGACACCAACAAGTCGTCGATTGGTGGAGGAGTAGAAATCGAGAATGGATGAGCTAAACCAAGATTAGTAGGATAATCAAAAAAATTTAGTATCCTTGAAGCCTTTCTCGACTTTGGCAACATCATAATAAAAGGAAATCCTTCTTCTTGTTGATCTCGATTGAAGTAGGAGGCGCTGGTGGAGGCGGTGACCTGAATCCTTCTTCTTGTTGATCTTGATTGAAGTATGAGGCATTGGTGGAGGCAGTAACCTACTACTGGTGGCAGAGTGGTGGCAAGGTCGATCCTTTGAGCACTGGATTCGAGCATCAAGGTAATCATTTAAGCCTAAGACTACATCACGACTGAAGAAGCTCTGATGATTAGCGAGATGATAATAAGGCGAATATTATGTCGATGCAGATGTATTGTAGGGTTTTAAACTAAATTCCCAAATTCAAAGGGGATATTAAATGTTTTCAATATTTACTAAAATTAAATAGGTTCAACATTACTATTATACCCTTTAAAGAATTTATTAATTATTTAATATTTTTTAAAAATTGATTTGTGCACAATCATTCCTACATCCACACAATACTTAATTAGAATATTTGAATCCTCTCTCTCTCTATATATATATATATATATATATATATATATATATATATATATATATATATATATATATATATATATATATATATATATATATATATATATAAAGTGGTTGCGGGAAAGTTCATTGAAAGTATGAATAAAAAATGATCATGTTGTGTGTTGATCCCTACCATCCAACTGATATAAATTAAAAAAACATGTAAAAAATATAAGTTATGAATATAATAAAAGTATTCGTTCCCATAATGTATGACTGTATGTATATGGCTGAGTGGTGGATTCTAATAATAACCAACAATAGAACGGAATCTCACTCTAGTCTCGTTGTAGACATAACACTATCACTCTAATCATGTGAATCACATTATATAACCCTTACAATTTGCAAAGTATTTCCGACATTTGTTTATATCATTTTTTATGCTAATTTTAAAATGGGATAATGACTTAGAAGGGTAATAACGTTTCCTGTTTGTCCATGTTAGGTCCATAACGAATTTTTTTGTGCGTACTACACCATTAAGGTTATTATAACCGTTTACAAATAATCATTTTAACAGGAAGAAGCCGGTAAAAGGATTATTTATAAATGGTTATTACAACCTTAATGGTGTAATATACACAAAAAATACGTTGGGGACCTAATATGGACAAACGGGAAACGTTATTACCTTCCTAAGTCATTATCCCATGAAACGATAAACCCCCATAATAAATTTTTACTTTTTAAATAAGAAAACTTATAGGTCGTGGGGTTAGTAGTTTGGATGTTTTTAACATCGGTGTGACATCCCCAAAACCACGGCCAGAAAAGACCGATTTTGTTTATGCTTTATAAAAGTCAGACTACTTCTTTTAATAAAAATGTTGCGGAATTTGTTCCCAGAAAAATACGATAAATGCGTTATTAAAACATTTTCGAAGAAACGTATTTTTATTCATTTCAAAATGTTTGGGATGTCATCGTTAATACAGAAACATAAGCATAAATAGAACTTACATTTATTTACACTAGTGATCTACATCTCTTTAAATCTCTCAGTGTAAAGTGACTTCATATCAACACCTGTGATATAAATAAACTGAGTGGGTCAGGTTGGGAAACCTGGTGAGTACATAGGGTTTTCAACCCACAATAATATAATTATTATGTTTAAACAATCAAACAATTAACCCAATTACCCATCCCCATTATCTTCTTTAGTCTTACAGATCTACCCTAAGAATCAGCTATTCCTCGTTTATTTATTCCTAAGGATCATCCTAAGGAATCGACACGAAGTCCATCATTACCAAGGCTTATAGAATATATCTGGTGAACACGTAGTCCGAAACATCTGGTAAACACTTAGTTCAAAAGTAACTAGTGAACACACTTAGTTCAAAATACCTAGTGAACACACTCAGTTCAAAGATACGTAGTGAACACACTCAGTTTAAAATACCTAATGAGCACCTAGTTCAAAAACACCTACAGGTTACGAGCTTACTAGCGTTCCATCGGACCATTTAGTATCGCCCATGGCCTTCATCTCTACTCCACTAGATGACTGGATCACTGACAACATCGTGTTATCACAAAAAAACTATTTCATCTACCCATGTTTTACCCAACACATTTTGTAGATATAAAATACATATACAGTTTAAATCATTTAAAACATGTATAAAAATCTTTCACCCAACATAGACAGCAAGTATTCAGACAATATGCACACACAACACGTAATTTATATTAAAATACTTCATATCTATGTGTAAGATGAAAGGGACTATGCACTCACAACACGTAAATTATATAATAAATACTTCATATCTATGTGTAAGATGAAAGGGACCATGCACTCACTTGAATAGGTGGTGACTCAACACTCAGACAGCGCTTCGATACTCTCAAAACAACCTTCCTTCGATAAAACCTAGTATCAACACCACTAGGGTTTAGTCTACCGATATCCGCGACAAATTAATAGTCTGACTATTATTATTATTATATAAGCGTTAAATAACACTCAATATAACTCATAATAATAGCCCAAATAATTATTTTCAGGTCCTAATAATGTTACTATAATTAATTAGATGCTATATTAAAACTAGCGTAGGCGTAGCTCACTTACAGCGGGTTTTTCGCAAAACCAGGCTTCGCTGGAGCAGCGTTTCCCAAGCCGAAAGGCTCTTTTCTCGGAACTCCGGGAGCCTTGGGGCTTCCTTCGGGTGCTAGGGGGTTTACCTAGGCTTTAGGGAGGGTTTGGGAGGCTAGAGAGAGAAACTAGAAAGAGAAAGAATGTTGGAGAGGTGTGAAGAGAAGTGAATGCCCGGCACCTCTATTTATAGGAGGCCTGACTGGTGGACTCACCGAGTTTGAGTCATGACTCGTCGATTTGGTCCGTGTGGTGGCCTTCTGGTGGTGCCACGTGTCCAATTCTGGTGGTGCCACGTCACCCCCTATCGCGTATCAGCCTTCAAACTTAGAAAAATCATAACTTTCGCATACGAGCTCCGTTTTCGACGTTCTTTATAGCCACGCGTAGGTAAAATCAAGATCTACAACTTTCGTTTAGACTCTGTCAGCTAATTCTCGACCGATCTCAAATTTAACAGTAGGAGGCGTTTAGATTGTTAAATGACCGCGAAGAATTCATAACTCCTTCATACGGACTCCGTTTTCGTCTGTCTTTTTACCATTGAGTTCCTATTAATGAGATCTTCAACTCTCATTTAGGTCGTGTAAGCCAAAAACCGCTCGAACTAAAATTCGAGTTTCGGGTCGTGCACTGCTAAGCCGAATCTTAGAAAAATCATAACTTCTTCATACGAAGTCAGATTTGGGCGTTCTTTTTATCGACGCTCTTAGTTTAACATATTCTACGACTTTCGTTTAGATTGCTAAGGATAAATCTCGCTCTATCGTAAATTCACTATTTACGCTTCCCGGTGCCGTGCCGATTTTTCCACAAAACTTCGACGGGCCATAAGTTCTTCGTTATAACTCGGATTTCGGCGTTCTTTATATGTACGGAAAACTTGTGACATATTCTACAACTTGGTTAAGATTATTTATTCTAAATAATCTTTTGTTGAAAAGTCATTTTCGACCCCTATTGCCTCTAAATTGACTAGCCCAGATCTGCGGGCGTTACAATTATCTCCCCCTTAGGATGATTACGTCCCGGAATCATCAACGAAAAAGGGCTCACATGATGACTCCATTTGTTATCTATTCATCCTAAGTCATAACTTCGATGTTTCTTCGAACGTGTATCTAACTCTTAGATTCCTTGACTACAGGCGGTGCTCGATCTTGCATACGCTCTCTATCTCACGTTAGACTCCAAATTTTGACCTTCAAGTCACAATCTCGATCCTCACTGGATACGGACTTAAGATAAGTTCTTTTATTAATACAATGGACCGATGTGTCATATTCTAATGACCTCTCATCATATGTTGCAATGCTCAGACTCAGGTCTCTTAGAGTCAAATTCCAGAACAGTCTATACCTTCCTTCATGTTCTAGTCACATCTAAAAAGGTAGCATCTCTAGCAACCATCTTCTTTTAACAACGAGCGCGATACTTCTATTGATCGCTTAGATTTCAATCGTTTGGTTTAAGTCGGACGCTACATCAAACTTGGTTCTTTGAACCACGTAACATACTCATCATAGTCGGACTCAATTTGATATGACCACTAGGGTCGGAATATCAACAATCGTCTTAGTCATTACCGAAACAATGGTAACAACACACTTGAATAAATCGAAATCAATTACTAGTTTCTTGGTAACCTTGTGACTTTACCTAATCCAAGCGTGAGTCCTGTGCTTCCGGTAGTATATGCATCTACTACCTTTCACACCTACTCATACTCATCCCAAGTATTGTCTCACAGTTTTCCCAAGTTATTATCACAAAACATTTTTTTTAACACATAAAAATGTGTCCAAACAATCACAAAATTTTCCCTAGACTCTACTAGGACTTCTTCTATGCGTATCTTCAATCATCAATTTTGCTTCAGCTCGGTGGAAATACCATACGATGGGTCAACTTCATGAATTACGCCAATCATTCCATCATACTGCCAATCGAAGGTGTACTTCGGAGAAACATATTTTTATTCATACGTTATTAAAACATTTTCGAAGAAACGTATTTTTATTCATTTCAAAATGTTTGGGATGTCATCGTTAATACAGAAACATAAGCATAAACAGAACTTACATTTATTTACACTAGTGATCTACATCTCTTTAAATCTCTCAGTATAAAGTGACTTCATATCAACACCTGTGATATAAATAAACTGAGTGGGTCAGGTTGGGAAACCTGGTGAGTACATAGGGTTTTCAACCCACAATAATATAATTATTATGTTTGAACAATCAAACAATCAACCCAATTACCCATCCCCATTATCTTCTTTAGTCTTAAGGATCTACCCTAAGAATCAGCTATTCCTCGTTTATTTATTCCTAAGGATCATCCTAAGGAATCGACACGAAGTCCATCATTACCAAGGCTTATAGAATATATCTGGTGAACAAGTAGTCCGAAACATCTGGTAAACACTTAGTTCAAAAGTAACTAGTGAACACACTTAGTTCAAAATACCTAGTGAACACACTCAGTTCAAAGATACGTAGTGAACACACTCAGTTCAAAATACCTAATGAGCACCTAGTTCAAAAACACCTACAGGTTACGAGCTTACTAGCGTTCCATTGGACCATTTAGTATCGCCCATGGCCCTACAGGTTACGAGCTTACTAGCATTCCATTGGACCATTTAGTATCGCCCATGGCCTTCATCTCTACTCCACTAGATGACTGGATCACTGACAACATCGTGTTATCACAAAACAACTATTTCATCTACCCATGTTTTACCCAACACATTTTGTAGATATAAAATACATATACAGTTTAAATCATTTAAAACATGTATAAAAATCTTTCACCCAACATAGACAGCAAGTATTCAGACAATATGCACACACAACACGTAATTTATATTAAAATACTTCATATCTATGTGTAAGATGAAAGGGACTATGCACTCACAACATGTAAATTATATAATAAATACTTCATATCTATGTGTAAGATGAAAGGGACCATGCACTCACTTGAATAGGTGGTGACTCAACACTCGGACAGCGCTTCGATACTCTCAAAACAACCTTCCTTCGATAAAACCTAGTATCAACACCACTAGGGTTTAGTCTACCGATATCCGCGACAAATTAATAGTCTGACTATTATTATTATTATTATTATTATATAAGCGTTAAATAACACTCAATATAACTCATAATAATAGCCCAAATAATTATTTTCAGGTCCTAATAATGTTACTATAATTAATTAGAAGCTATACTAAAACTAGCATAGGCGTAGCTCACTTACAGCGGGTTTTTCGCAAAACCGGGCTTCGCTGGAGCAGCGTTTCCCGAGCCGAAAGGCTCTTTTCTCGGAACTCCGGGAGCCTCGGGGCTTCCTTCGGGTGCTAGGGGGTTTACCTAGGCTTTAGGGAGGGTTTGGGAGGCTAGAGAGAGAAACTAGAGAGAGAAAGAATATTGGAGAGGTGTGAAGAGGAGTGAATGCCCGGCACCTCTATTTATAGGAGGCCTGACTGGTGGACTCGCCGAGTCTGAGTCATGACTCGTCGAGTTGGTCCGTGTGGTGGCCTTTTGGTGGTGCCACGTGTCCAATTCTGGAGGTGCCACGTCACCCCCTATCGCGTATCAGCCTTCAAACTTAGAAAAATCACAACTTTCGCATACGAGCTCTGTTTTCGACGTTCTTTATATCCACACGTAGGTAAAATCAAGATCTACAACTTTCGTTTAGACTCCGTTAGCTAATTCTCGACCGATCTCAAATTTAACAGTAGGAGGCGTTTAGACTGTTAAATGACCGCGAAGAATTCATAACTCCTTCATACAGACTCTATTTTCGTCTGTCTTTTTACCGTTGAGTTCCTATTAATGAGATATTCAACTCTCATTTAGGTCGCGTAAGCCAAAAACCGCTCGAACTAAAATTCGAGTTTCGGGCCGTGCACTACTAAGCCGAATCTTAGAAAAATCATAACTTCTTCATACGAAGTCAGATTTGGGCGTTCTTTTTATCGACGCTCTTAGTTTAACATATTCTACGACTTTCGTTTAGATTGCTAAGGATAAATCTCGCTCTATCGTAAATTCACTATTTACGCTTCCCGGTGCCGTGCCGGTTTTGCCGTAAAACTTCGACGAACCATAACTTCTTCGTTATAACTCGGATTTCGGCGTTCTTTATATGTACGGAAACCTTGTGACATATTCTACAACTTGGTTAAGATTATTTATTCTAAATAATCTTTTGTCGAAAAGTCATTTTCGACCCCTATTGCCTCTAAATTGACTAGCTCGGATCTGCGGGCGTTACAATCGGCCTTCTTTATAAATGGAAGTGATGGTTTCTTAATGACAATGGAGCTCTTCGGGATAATATTGTCAAATTTTGTCATGGTGAAAGTGGTGGTTTTTCAGACGATTCGAGAATAGGAATTGGAGGGGGTGTTTGGCAAAAGATTGTAGGATCCATTAATTACCTCCATGAGAATGGTTGTATTTCTTCTAATTACATATATAGAGTGGTGGGGGATGAGACTCAAACGAGGTTCTAGAAGGATGTTTGCAATTATAAACCTTCATACTTAAGAGTTAATTTTGGAAATACCTCATTTTCGGAATGTTACAACATACCACACAGACCATTTTTGCAATTATATATATATATATATATATATATATATATATATATATATATATATATATATATATATATATATATATATATGCTTAGGTTATTGTATACTAACTAAGTATTGTGTAGATGTAGGAATGATTATAAGCCAATTATTTTAGTTATTTTAAGAAAGTGCTTAATAAATATTATTGAATTAAAAATAATTGAAAAATACCATCTAATTACATTGTAAAGGTATTTTAGTCAATTAATATAAATTTAAAAAAGGAAAATTGCAGATGTTAGGAAATAATTAATTCTCTTAACTTTAAAAAAAAAATATATTTTTTAAATTAATTGAATTTTAAAAATTGTAAGCATAATCAATTTTATTCTGTGGGAATGTTATTTTGTTAGAATGATGTTAGATGAAAATGTTTTGACAGAATGTTATAAACATATATTACTCAAAATTATTTATTTTTAATGAATACAAAAGTAATTACATTCATTCTTAAAGAATACAACTATGAACATAAATTACATTCATTCTGAAAGAATACGACTAATAATGGTTAACAATTGCATTTATTCTTAAAGGAATAAAATTAAGAATGGTTAAAAATCAAATAAAAACATTGAAAACTAAGTAAAACACTAATAAAAACATTCTTGAACAATCATGTAAAAAAATATTACAAGTTGATCCATCCTAAAAAGAATATGTTGATGATGAAATTTGAAAGAATATGTTAATGCATTTTGAAAGAATAGATTGATTCATTCTGTAAGAACCTCCATGATTTGTCTTCGACAAGTTTGGATAAATGCTCCAATTCACCTTCCTCCACAAAATTCTTACTTTTTGTATCCAATTTTGATGAACTGAAAACATATATATCAAATTAAATAACAAGTTACATATTTTTTAGATTACACAAATATACTCTCCATGAAAAGTGATCAGGAAAAGGGGATTGTGTGACAACCCAAAATTTCCATTTTCGTGCAAACAATATCAAGTCAATAGAAGTTAGATCAGTTGCAGTAAATTTTCAGACTTTTGGTATAAGTTTGAGTATTTCAGGATTTACACTGAAAGAGATATCAGGAGAGAGGATATACTAGGGTATTGTGCAACACTGTTATTCCAAAGCTCATTGACATTAGAATTCAATGCCTGAATAAAAATATTTTATGCCAAAAACCCCAGGAGTATATATATGATTCTGAGCAATAATTATTCATTTGTTACATTTCCAACTAGAGAAAAGCCATATTCTATCTCATGGATCTTAGGACTTTCGTCCCAAAACGTGAGTACTTCTATCTAAGTGTGTTATAAGGCTTGTTATGTGTCTAATACACTAGAAATCTTAAGAAAACAACTAGATTAAAGAGTTTACGACCCAAGAACATCTTGGACCGTAAACCCTTCTTTAAGGGACAAATGATGCCCTAGTCCCTTCCTCTTGCAATGAAACTAGCTTAGCCTTGTATCCTAATGTATTTAGGACTAGAAAACACCCCAAGAACACCAAGATTAAGGTGTTCACGGACCAATAAGTTCTTGGACCGTGAACTCCAAACAAAAGGGCCAAATGTGCTTTAAACTTTCCATAAGCCTTGGACACTAGCCTAGATTGATTTCTAGTTGAGTTAGGGGCTTGAAAACACCAAAAACACCCTTTCCATGGGAGATTAACGGCCGTAATCACCAAGGGGTTTGGTCCCAGGGCCGTGAACACCTCAAGGGAGTTATAGGATGCCCTAAACTCTTCCAAAGACCATGCCATTAAGTAGAAATGCTTCTTAGGGACTTGTAAAGCCTCAAAACATCAATTGACCAAGTATGTATGAGCTTAAGGCCGTAAAACCAGGAGTTTACGACCGTAAAATCATTTTTTGGTGACATTAGGGCCGTGAACTCCATTAGGGAGTTTTCCTTGAACCCTACACACACTAGCTTGTCCCTACAAAACCTAGATGCAATCCTTGAGGCTAATAACACTTGTTAAGAGTGTTTAGCATGACCTAGGGTGTCTTGAATTTGTTTATTAGTTGTTTAAAGACTAATTTGATGCATATATGTGATATTATATGTTAACTAGGATCATAGAGTGTGTTCAAGACTTCACTTGACACCTAGCAATCCTGCATCTTCAGTTCATCCGTACCACTCACTACAGGTGAGTTCATACCCCTTAATCAATGTTTTAAATGTTTTTAAATGCTTTTATGGGGGGGGGATACAAGTAGAATCATGCTAGTTATTATATCAATCACATGTGATTAATAAGCAACATTCAAATGATTTACTACACATTAACTATTTTACCAAACAGTTTTCTTCAAATGATTTTCATAAACGTTTTATATGTTTAAAACTCCTTATTAAACTATTCTTTATATACTGTATATTTCATTTTAAACTCATTTACAATTGTGTTTCAAACAAATTTTTTCGTTATACTTAAACTGTGTTTTCAAACAAATACTTCCAAACCATTTTTATAGGCTGACACCATGTCGAATTTTTCTTAGATAATAATCATGTTCAAAGGTTTGACAAAACTTATTTTATGCTTTTATATTGTCAATTGCATGCCTATATATGTATAGTTATATAAGAAATGTTTAAAGGACTTAGGAAGGCTATCCACTCTATTTCCTTTTAACCGTTGGGATGTGGTCTGGTGAGGTATCGGGTACCCGTCCGAAGGTCGTTTAAATATTAGTTATATATCATGTGTACATATATAGTCATAAAGGTTCTTCCAGTTCATTCAGTACCCTTGGGTAGCAAGGCTATACTTCCATGTTCATATGTACCAGTTACATCACTAGTAAGTTACCATAGGGGTAGCCCAGGAGGATACTAATACTATTACTAGAACAATGAAACATACAATGAGTTAGTTCATTTATGAGTCTATACATGCTAGATAGAGAGAGAACACACGTTACAACCAGTTCATACAGTACATTACTATACATGCTAGATAGATAGAGAACACACGTTACAGCTAGTACACACAGTACATTACTATACATGCTAGATAGAGAGAGAACACACATTACAGCTAGCACACACAAAACATTTCAGTACACTACTATACTATTACATGATTACGCTTACATGAGTACATTTACATAGATACGCTTACATGATTACGTTTACATAGATACGTTTACATGAGTACGTTTACATGAGTGTGTTTACATTTACGATAATAGAACAGACATCACTAGGTGCTATAGCATGGAACGGTTTCAGGATCTAACTATACCAATGAATCACAACGCATTGTGATAGTTATATTGGGTATATACGATCATAGTAATGTGGATGTTCGCGGCTTGAAATCATGCAGGGGGCGTGTATGGGTCCCAAAATCTCTTTGACAGGGAGCGTCTAGCCTGGGATCTAGCCATCACATTATGTCTTATCCCTCAAATAAGGCAAAATGAGTACAAAAGTAGTCACTTATTACAAATACTACAGTACTTACGATATTACAATAGATTTAAGGTAGTTAGTACGGTTGTAGTTTTGATACTACACCATGGTACTATTTCATTTTCCCATTACATTCACTTCGTGAATATTCACACGATGCACAGTAATGTAGAAACTATATTTTTGGTTAATGATAGTCAGATTGGGAAAATACACACTTTTACAAGAGACACACACACAGACACTAGATGCCTTGGTAGAAGGCTACCCTTAGTAGGAAGCATAGGGCTTTCTAGGATGTTCAAAACGTTTTCATACTTACATTTCACATACGTACAAATACATACATTTCATATACGTACAAATACTTACATTTCAAATACATACAAGTACTTACATACAAATTAAGACACTAAAATACTTATGATCTCACCAGCTTTAAAGCTGATACTCGCTTTCAAAATAACTTGTATCCTCAGGTCAACGATAGACAGGTACCGATGCAAGGTTTAGAGAAGATGGAGCTCATTCAAGACTCATCTTTCATTTCGATTTATACTTTAGTGTTTTTTATAATTTGACAGAACACACTTGTATTAAAATTATATTATTAATGCAATGGATGATGTTATTGCTTGTTTACTACTTTTCATTGTTGTGATACTGTATATGACGTCTTCTGCCCCAGAACGTTTCCGCCGTTCATGGTTTTGGGGTGTGACAGATTGAGATTAACCTAGTATTAAAAAATAAAAATGAAGTCGATCCAAATGAAGAATCCTCCGACGGCCCACTGGAAAATGGGAAACGACAATTAGTGAGTTGAGACTTTAACTAATTGAAAGTTTGAATTGAAGAACCGATGTCGATAGATGAGTACGCAAAACCCTATTCCAACAGAACCAGTCTGCGACCAACAATAGTTGAGGAGATGCAACTCAAGAAAACAAAAATCAATTCATTACAAGAAAGTAGAAATCTAAAAATACAATAAGAATCGTTGATTACCGAGTTAGTATCCGTGGTTAGAGCTTGTAATCAGTATCAGTAGAACATCGATTCAGCTATAAGTGAGGCTATCTTCTTCTGGACAAAAAGTTTGCTTCCCCAAGAACTACTCTCCTACTTGTTCTTAACATCTATAAATATTTAATGATCAGTTATCTTACAACCCACAAGAACAAAAGGCCCAACAAACAAATTGACACTTACCTGCTGCCTCTAAAGCAACAACATGATTTTTCTTTCTTTAGAACTCTGTTGATGTCAATTTTGGTGTTTGTGAGTGTTAGTCTCTTGAAGTTCATTTGACCCTTAACCATGTCATGTGCATCCATAAGAGCCTATCAATCAAATATTCCAAAATGATTATAACATACATATAACTAGATCAATTATCATTGGATACGTATCTACCAACATTAGTTATTCCTTCTTTAAAAACTTTTGAAAGTACATTCTAGGCTCAGATTTTTGCTGTTTTAGACAAGTTCTAATTTTTAGCGGAATACAATAACATGATACTATAATTATGTGGGACTGAAAGATCATAGTTATAAGGCTAATGTTTGAAGAATCGAAGATGAAGAAAACAACTAGCACTACTCCAAGACTTCGTTCATTTAAACCCAATCGGCAAGTACAAACAAATACCTAATCGTATCTTGTATTGAATAAAGCAGAGCATATTTACATCTAATCAGAGCAAATATATCAAAGTCATAACTAGAAAATCAACACAAAAAGTAAATACCTTGTTTTGATCAATGAAATCAACGATAACAACGAGCCTTCCATAATTCTTTATGTAGTTGACAAGCGCAATTCTTCCTATCAAAATAATCTAAAAGTAAACACCCTGTTTTCATCTGGGTAGGAGTGGAGGCGTGAGGCTCTTCGATAGAGCGATGATGGTGGGGATAGGGGTCTACTTTGTTGCCTTGTTGCGACTTGGAGGATACAAACGACACCAACAAGTCGTCGAATGGTGGAGGAGTAGAAATCGAGAATGGATGAGCTAAACCTAGATCAGTAGGATAATCAAATTTTTTTAGTTCCTTGAAGCCTTTCTCAACTTTGGCAACATCATAATAAAAGGAAATCCTTCTTCTTGTTGATCTCGATTGAAGTAGGAGGCGCTGGTGGAGGCGGTGACCTGAATCCTTCTTCTTGTTGATCTTGATTGAAGTATGAGGCGTTGGTGGAGGTGGTAACCTGCTGCTGGTGGCGGATTGGTGGCAAGGTCGATCGTTTGAGCACTGGATTCGAGCATCAAGGTCGATTATTTAAGCCTAAGATTACATCACGACTGAAGAAGCTCTGATGATTAGCGAGATGATAATGAGGCGAATATTATGTCGATGCAGATGTATTGTAGGGTTTTAAACTAAATTCCCAAATTCAAAGGGGATATTAAATGTTTTCAATATTTACTATAATTAAATAGGTTCAAGATTACTATTATACCCTTTAAAGAATTTATTAATTATTTAATATTTTTTAAAAATTGATTTGTGCACAATCATTCCACACAATACTTAGTTAGAATATTTGAACCTCTCTCTCTCTCTCTCTGTATATATATATATATATATATATATATATATATATATATAGGATATAGATCCGGTAAGAAATTTTTTTTATTAGGAAGGTACAAAGTTTTTTTTCTATATATTTTTTTGACGAACAAAATAAATGAATCACTAGATGATTCATTTGTAAGATGATTCACAAGAAAAAATTCCCAAAAAAACATCTTTATGATTCATTTTTAAGTAAATTAAGAAAAAAAATATTTTTATGATAATTTTAGTGAATAACAACAAAATCATTGTAAAAATGAATCATCGAGATGTTTTTTTGAGAATTTTTTCTTGTGAATCATCTTACAAATGAATCATTTAATGATTCATTTTGTTTGTTCGCGAAAAAAATATGTAGAAAAAAAACTTCTTACCTTCCTACCAAAAATTTCCTTCTTATTTGATCTTGACTATATATATATATATATATATATATATATATATATATATATATATATATATATATATATATATATATATATATATATATATATATAGGTTTCGGTTCTATGGAAAACAAAAAACCTTAAAAATCATAAAAATGCATTAAAAAAAACTTAGAGATCACAAAAAATTTTTTTATATATTTTTAAAAATCGTAACTTTTATATTATTTCGATGAAAATCTTTTTGAAAAAAAAACAATAAATAAAAAAATAAATAATAAATAAATAAATAAATAATGGATTTTTTTTCAACGGATTTATAGAAAAAGCTGCAATTTTTAAGAATATAAAATTAAAAAAAAAAGATTTGTGATCTCTAAGTATTTTTTAAATGTATTTTTATGATTTTTAGGATTTTTTTAAGGTTTTTTTTTTGTTTTTTTATATAACCCTTCCCTATATATATATATATATATATATATATATATATATATATATATATATATATATATATATATATATATATATATATATATAAAGTGGTTGTGGGAAAGTTCATTGATAGTATGAATAAAAAATGATCATGTCAGTGTATTGATCCTACCATCCAACTGATATAAATTAAAAAAACATGTAAAAAATATAAGTTATCAATATAATAAAAGTATTCATTCTCATAATGTATGACTGTAAGTATATGTTACATGGATGAGTGGTGGATTCTAATAATAACCAATAATAGAATGGAATCTCACTCTAGTTTCGTTGTAGACATAACACTATCACTCTAATCATATGAATCACATTATATAACCCTTACAATTTGCAAAGTATTTCCGATATTTGTTTATATCATTTTTTGTGCTAATTTTAAAATAGAATTTGTTAAGAACATTGCAAGTTGCAAGATTAGATTTTCTTTTTTTCAACGGGGGTAAAAAAATCGGGTTTATTTGAACCCATCAACCCGGTCGAACCCACCCAACTAGACTCACTTAGTTCGGGACCCTTTTATAGTTCCTCTAACTTTTTTTTTTACACTTTTAGTCCTTTTTTTTTGTTACAGTTTCGTTTAACATTTAATTATTTTTACGAACTTGGTTTACTACTTCTACAATTTTAGCCCAATGTTAAATCATGTTTACCAATTTGGTTAAAAACAATTTATAGGATATAAAATTTCCACAACTTTTTCTATACAAGTTTATCTCTTTATATTATTTTAAAACTTACATACTTTTGACTTTTTTTTTTTTTTTTGTACATCTTTGTTTATGAATTCGTCCAAACCATTTTTGACAAATTTTCTCATTTTCTACAACTTCGAATTTTATGTTTCTAAAACTTATCTTTTATATTTTTTGAACAACTTTTTACATCTTTTTTACAACTTTCTATGAGGAACACACCAAACAAGGACAAAAGATATTTCCAATTCTTAAAAATAAGAAGTTTTTTCTACGGTCAACTAAAATAAATCAATATTTGCCGATATAATTCTTGGTCCATTGTAAGCTAAAAGTGCGTTTTTTTAAAACATATTTTTTTTTTTTCGGTTTCTAAAACAATTTGGGTGAAATAGGGTTATGCCCGAAAACCATGAATTCCTATGTTTTCGTTGGTTAGTGGCAATATTTTTTCAATTTTTTTTTTTTTTAATAAATTCGTTTTCATGCATGTAGGGTTGTAAAAACATATATATTTATTTCACATATTCGTCTTCACAAACCAAAAATGCATTGTTATATACATAAACTTTCCACAACAACGTGTAGGGTGTGCATCCCCTAGTTATAGACGTAACAAAATCGCCTATTCGTGTGAATCACACTAATTTGCGTTCCTTTATTTCCTCACATATTAATTTGTTTGTGTGCGCGCCAATTTTAATGATAACAATTGATATTAAAGTTATGATCACAGAAGGAAAAGTGGAGATTGACATGTTTGACAAGTTTGACAGCTAGAAGTATGGATTTTGGAAGATGCTTACGGCTTATTAAGGATTATAAAACCTTAATTGATTAAGGTTAATCTTTTTTTCATTTTTCGTTGAATAACAGAGTACAAGATATATATATATATATATATATATATATATATATATATATATATATATATATATATATATATATATATATATATATATATATATATATATATATATATATATATATATATATATATATATATATATAGGAAACATATTACGAAACTAACCCCTTAACTATAAACTATTGTTAAACATTGGTTTAATATGCCCCCACAAGCTAAGGGCGGGACACGATCTGGAGCTTGGACCGAAGAAATTGAAACTTGGGTGTTGATAGTGGCTTGGTGAAGACATCGGCCACTTGATCATTAGTGGAAATAAACCGAACCCGTAGCTCACCTTTAGAGACCTTTTCCCTAACAAAGTGAAAATCGATTTCAATGTGTTTTGTGCGAGCGTGAAACACTGGATTGGCAGAGAGGTAGGTAGCGCCAAGATTATCACACCAAAGTGTTGAAGATGCATGAGTACTAACACCCAGTTCTCTGAGCAGAGCCTGAAGCCAAGTAAGTTCAACCGCAATGTCGGCCATGGCTTTATATTCCGCCTCGGTGGAGGAGCGGGAGACCGTTCGTTGTTTTCGTGAACACCAGGAAATGAGATTTGTGCCAAGAAATATAGCAAAGCCTCCTGTTGATCTCCGATCATCCGGACACCCGGCCCAATCAGCGTTGGAGAAGGCATTAATTGTAGAGTCGGAAAAGGCATGAAGGGCCAATGTGGAATTGCGTCGAATAAGAAGTCCAAGAGAGTTCGTGCCTCGAAGATACCGAAGAATACGTTTGACTGCTGACCAATGATGATCTGTCGGTGCATGCATAAATTGGCAAACTTTGTTGACAGCATAAGCAATGTCTGGGCGAGAAAGGGTAGCATATTGCAGGGCACCAACAATTTAACGGTACTTCGTTGGATCGTCAAACGGTGTACCAGATTCGCGGGTGAGTTGCGTTGTCGATGACATAGGGGAAGGCGCTGGTTTGGCATCGGAGAGACCCGCCCGACGCAATAAGTCAAGAACGTATTGTTGTTGGGACAAGATAATGTCTGATCCGCTCGAGATAACTTCAATCCCAAGAAAATGATGTAAGCCACCCAAATCTTTTAAGGCGAATTCAGATCCAAGAGTAGAGACTAGGCGATCGAGTTGGGATGCATTGTTCCTTGTCACAATAATATCATCAACGTAGACGAGGACGTAAAGAACAATAGAACTCCGAGAGTAGATGAACAATGATGAGTCAGTCTTAGAGCCGGTAAAGCCATGATTAACCAGAGCGCTAGAGAGCCGGTGAAACCAAGCACGGGGAGCCTGTTTTAAACCATAGATAGATCGCTTGAGCTGACACACATGATGTGGATGAGCAGGATCAACAAATCCCGATGGTTGAGACATGTAGATAGTCTCATTAAGATGCCCATGGAGAAAGGCATTTTGAACATCGAGCTGACGGAGTGACCACCCTTGAGAGATAGCAAGTGAGAGAACCGCCCGAATTGTGGTAGATTTGATGACGGGACTGAAAATTTCTTCAAAGTCAATACCTGGTTGTTGATGGAATCCTTTGGCAACTAAGCGAGCTTTATAACGTTCGATGGTTCCGTCCGCCTTTCGCTTAATTTTGTACACCCATTTGCACCCAACAATGTTATAATTGTCTGAAAAAGGGACAAGATTCCAAGTGTCATTCCGAACCAGTGCAGAGTACTCCTCAGCCATAGCCCTGCGCCACTCAACAAATTTGTTAGCAACAGCAAAAGAGGAAGGCTTTGTTTCCGCTGATGTAGACCGAGTGACATGGGATGTAGAAGGATCAAAAGGAACACGAGGTTTGGGATTTGGTCGGAGAGACATGGAATGAGTGCGAGTGACAGGAGGGGGGACGGACTCGGCGGAGTAGCTTCTGGTATGGAACTTGTGCTCGGATGAGTAGCTATCTCAATAGCAGGAGTAGTGGATGGAGGCAGGGTAGTTGTGGACTCACCGAGGGAAATAGGAGAGTCGTCATCAGATGTAGGAATTTCTGGAAATGGAAAAGCTGTGTGGGGTTCGGGAGGTAAAGGATTCTCAACTGGTTGGGTCATAGATGATGGGGGATCAAGTTTACAGTAGAATGGTGTCGGCATGGAATTAGGTAAAAATGGGAAGACAAGCTCATTAAATCGAACATGATGGACTACATAAATACGATTGGTTTGAATGTCAAGACACCGATAGCCATGATGAGTCAGGCTATAACCTAAGAAGACACACGGGGTAGAGCGAAATTCAAGTTTATAAGAATTGTATGGACGAAGATACGGAAAGCATTGACATCCAAAAACCTTAAGAAATAAGTAATCTGGTTGTTTGTGAAAAATATGCTCATATGGAGAAATTGATTGAGAGACACGAGATGGCATCCGATTAATCAGAAAGGTGGCAGTGTCAAAGGCATAATGCCAAAAGTGATGGGGAACATTTCCTTGAGCTAAAAGAGAGAGCCCGGTTTCAACAATATGTCGATTTCGACGTTCGACAAAGCCATTTTGTTCATGAGTATGAGGGCATGAGCCGCGGTGAACAATGCCCATGGTAGAACAAAAAGTGTTGAGATCTCTGTATTCACCCCCCCCCCCCCCCCCCAATCAGTTTGAATAGTTTTAAGTTTTGTATTGAATTGACGTTCAACCATTGTAACAAACTGTTTAAATAATTCAAAAATGTCAGATTTACGAGACATAGGATAAAGCCACATAAAGCGAGAATAATCATCCACAAATAGAACAAAGTAGCGATGACCACTAGATGACAAACACGGGGCAAGCCCCCAAACATCACTATAAATCAAGTCCAAAACTCTTGTACTTTTAAAAGAAGAAATAGGTAAAGACAACTTGGAAGCCTTGCCCAATTAATAAGCCGAACACATATTATGTAAAGTTTTATTAGAAACAGGAAGCGAAAAAAGATTCAATATCGATTGTAGTAATCGTGGATGAGGATGGCCCAGGCGTTGATGCCAAACATCAGTTGAGGCACGCTCAGCAGAGAAGACAACATGTTTGATAGAATGGAGTTAAGGAATGGTAAGAGAGTAGAGACCATTATGGCTCGGGCCTGTGAGAAGAACAGTGCGCGTATTCTGATCATTCACAACAAAGAAACGGGAGTGAAATTCAAAAAAGACATCATTATCAGTGCAAAATTTTTGTACAGAAAGAAGATTTTTAGAAATGGATGGAACATGTAAAATATCTGAGAGTCGAAAAGTTTTGTGAGGTGTGTGAATATCAGAGGATCCAACGTGTAAAATAGGAAGACCTTTACCGTTGCCAACATGAAGAGCGTCAGGACCATGATATGCTTCGGAGAAGTCCATACCAGAAAGATCGGCCGTCACATGACTGTTTGCTCTCGTGTTTGGATACCAATTTGGAGTACTAGATGAAGATGCTTGTGACCGGTTTGTGCTAAAGTGAGCAGTCGGCCGAATATTAACATTCCCCTTGTGATTAGGGCATTGTGCTGGAATAAGTTGAATCCCGCATTGCTGACAATGGCCATAAACGGT
Source organism: Lactuca saligna (assembly GCF_052625555.1). NCBI lineage: Eukaryota > Viridiplantae > Streptophyta > Magnoliopsida > Asterales > Asteraceae > Lactuca > Lactuca saligna. Next base: position 64,477,515 of record NC_136425.1, read on the forward strand.
GTTCTGGGTGGATGCCCAACTAAAATCAGGACCACGTGATCTGCCTCCACGAGTATTACGATTGTTGTTTCTTCCACGACCGCCACGATTGCCACTACGATACCCACTGGAAGATGGCCGTCGATTACCAAAGAAGGCTTGGGGTGTTACATTTGTCGGAATGAGACTTAAGCCAAGAGCTTGGGCTTGAGCTGCAAGTTGCATGTAATTTGGTGAGTTGTTCACACTTTGGCTTGAAGTTCGGCTAGAACCTGTAGATTGACCGACTTGCACATTATATGCCTGGGATATATTTGGTGTTCCTGTTTTGGATCGGCCATGAACAAACTCATGGTCTGCAAGAAGAGCTTGGAGATCATCAACATATATTTCAGTCCCGCGAGCTGTGAGTGTGATAACAAGGCTGTTGAACTCATTGCGACTGGATAAACCTGCAAGAATGGTTAGAACTAAATCTTTTGGACGAACGGGCTTGCCAATTGAGGCAAGAGAGTCGGCATATCCCTTTGCACGTTGAAGATAGGCAGTGACAGATTCATCAGTGCCAATTTCCAATTTCAGAAGATTAGTTTTGAGAGTAAGTTCTCGGGAAAGGGATGTCGGCTCAAAGGCACGTTGCAAAGCTTCCCAAATCTCATGGGATGTTTGTTTCCCATAAAAAAACACCATACGCTTCTTCAAAGATTGAAGAGAGTAGTAGCATCTTTACATGATCATCATTTGCTTTCCAAGTCGCATAAGCCGGATTTTCCACTGTCTTGTTTTCTGTTGTTATCTGCAAGGGAGGACACGGAATTGATCCATTAAGATACCCTGATAGTTTGTTTGCTGAGAAGAAGGGTTCCACCATAGTTTTCCAAAATTGGTAATCCTCTTTTGAGAAGAAAGGCCCAACGATGGGCTGATTGAGCAGATTTTTCTGCTACAGTAAATGACATCATGCTAATTGAGAGATAAAAGACAGACTTGGTTTTGATTGTAGACTACCGGACGGAGTTAGATTACCGGAATTTCAAGCTGTGTCAAAACTTAGGGTTAGGGTCGGCTAGCTGGGCTCTGATACCATATAAAACCTTAATTGATTAAGGTTAATCTTTTTTTCATTTTTCGTTGAATAACAGAGTACAAGATATATATATATAGGAAACATATTACGAAGCTAACCCCTGTTTATAAACTATTGTTAAACATTGGTTTAATAAGGATTAAACATTTAAATGTACAAGAAAAAGCTCCATGAACCACTATCAAATTACAAATGGGAAATCAAATATCTTCCTATCTTTTGTTAATATTCATCTTCTTACTTATTAGATCAAGGCAAAGTATCAAAATCAAGAGAACTGATTAAGAGAGTGAATTAATGGATTTCAAATATCATTATTAAGAAACAAAAAGTAGGGGATTATTTTTTTCATTACAAAAATGAAAATATGAATTAACAAGATAGAGATATGTTAGATTGACTTAGGTGCTGTTTGTTTTTTTGAAGCCAAAATGTCTGCAGTCTGCGGACCACATCTGCAAGCCTCTGCGGCAGAAGAGGTGGACCAAATGTCTGCAGTCTGCAATAAGAAGACTGTTTGTTTTTAACGTCTGCAGCTATTGAAATAAATTAATTTTTCAAACTTAATTTCATGTCATAACGATTAAAAATGCATTTTCAGCAAAAAGAGAAAGAAAAAAAAACAAATGGTCTTTTTTTTTTTTTTGGTTAAAATGAGGTCTGAAGACCTTTGAAGACAGTGGCTCATGTCTGCGCCAGGAAGATCTCGCGCAGACGTTTTTTGGTCTGCGCACTTCCAAAAAACAAACACTCTGCAAAGGCATATGTCTGCGCGTTGTCTGCACGGCGCAGACAAAAGTGGTTGCGCAACTCTTCACAAAAAAACAAACAGCCCCTTAGTGTAGACAAGTTGATATTAGCAAGGAATATGTTTGGACCCATAAAAGTATTATCCATGTACATATACCAATATATATATATATATATATATATATATATATATATATATATATATATATATATATATATATATATATATATATATATGGGTAAAGTGAATATACCTAACAACCTTATATAAACTTAGGTACCTAACATCATCAAACTACGTCGTTTTGCATTAAATTTTCATTGCAATCATCCAAGGTTCTTAAACTTCATCCCTACACTTGATTTACTTCAAAAAAATTTGGAAATTCATCATTATATTTCTCCTACATCATTTCATTTGTAGCGGTAGGATATGAAGCCTATAGGTGGTATTCGATAGAAAGACGTGATGTAAAAGAAAGATATTGTTGAAAGTCTAAAGATTTTGGAAATAATCAAGTTATGGGGTTGAAGTTTAAGAACCTTAGGCAATTACAATGTAAATGATATAGGAGAAATATTTTGTACCATTCCTATAGTTGTAAGAATGTATGTATATACTACTGGTTAGATGTAAGAATGTATGTATGTTACAAACAAATAAATGAATTTAATTCGATTATATCTAGGTTAGCCTCATGGATATTACATTTGATGATGAAGTACAAACAATGTCATTAAAACCTTTGGCATTAAAAATTTGATTAAAATCTCATTAAATTTGATGATAAAGTGTATAACAATATTATTGAAATCTATGTAATAGAATCTTTATCATTATTTGTGTTTGCCACCCGGCCCTTGTTCCATCTAGGCATGCAAAAACCGGTTTTTTTTATGAACCGGACCGGTTCAGAAAACGGTTCGATTCAAGTCCAAGTAGTCAAAACCGGTTCACACCAAAACCGGTTCGGTTCCAAACCGGTTCACACCAAAAAATATCCGAACATATGTAAACCGGTTCGGTTTATTAGAAACCGGTTCAACGAAAACCGGTTCAAAAAACTGGTTCAGAAAATCGGTAAAAAACTGGTTCAAAATCGGTTCGACGCAAATAAGGTTTTATAATTTTTTTTTTTTTTTTTTGGGCTAATAAGTGGAAAATAGGAATGGTTCAAAACCGGTTCGATGCAAAAAACCGGATCAAAATCGAATCATAATCGGATCAAAAAACCGGTTCGAAACCAGATCACATGGTCAAAATGGCGAATTGGTTCGGTCCGGAGGTTCGGTTCTTCGGGGGTTCGGTTCATGCCTGAACCGGTTCGGAGGTAAACCGGTTTCCGGTTCACTGACCGGTTCGGTTTGTGAACCGGTTTTTTTGGTCACCTCTAGTTCCATCTTTACTTTCAACTTATATTTTATAGTATTTGGTCCATATATTATTGCTAGTATATGCTTCCATTCCATTATTTGTGTATTCATAGATAGCTAATTATTTTACCTTTACCCATTAACCAACCACTCTTTTTTTTTTCTTCATTGTGGGCATGATATGCTTAATATGCAAGAAATCATACTAGAAAAACTCGTATTTCTTTTTCTTATTGTTGTATAATACCTAATCACCTATTGTACTTATGAAACACAAACAAAAGGTATTCCAAGATACAAAACAAAATAAAATATTAACAAAATGCAAGTAAAAGGGCATTAAAGAATCCCCTTGCATATTATCCCATCACAACATATATATTTTTCAGTAAATAACATTAAAACCCTCATCTGTACAACTTTAAACGAAAAAAATCCCCAAAAGAATCACCAAGAAACCCATTTCATGATCATTTTGTATGTTGATGAACAACAATTAAAACAATCTAAAGAAAAGACTCGTTGATCCATCACCAAATGATCGTATATCAGCTGGTCTTACTAAAGCTCTGCATAAAGGACACGTCCTCTCTCTTTCAAACCTACATACATCACACCTCATCAACATCTATGTATGTATGTATGCATGTATGTATGTATGTATGTATATATAAAAAGGTATATCTAACCATTCTGAGACACAATCTTCACAGAAAATATGGTTACAACACAGCAATATTGGAGCTTGCATTTTTTCTTGGCAAATAGCACACATGTCTCCAGCCTCACTTACCTAGTAAGAAACCTTAAAAATATCAAAACAAAAAACATATTTTTCTATTTTTAATTTAATAAATGAATGATTTTGTAAAGTGACACCTGTTCTGATGTTGCATATGATCCATAATGCATTTCTTTTCGTGATAAAGCCTTCATTGCAGCATAGAAGGAACCAACCTACAGGGGCAAAACAGGAAATACATTAATAATACCCATTTTCACTAAAAGACAGATGATTGATAATTATTGACAATAATACCTTCTCCACTATTGATGTAAGCTTAAAAGTCAAATATAGCCCTGTGATCAAAGAAGAAAACAAGCTCCCGTATTCTTTGTTTAAAAAGAATCTGTACCAAACTGGAGCAGGTAAAAAAGCACGGTATAACAGAAGGGCATATTCGACCAAAGTCAACATTTGACCCTAAAATACCAAAAATGCCATTAGAAAGTTTTAAAAACTTGAATTGAAGTTGTATTAAGTTACCTGTCTACGAAAATTATGACCCCTGCCATTTTTATAGTACATAAGGAGTACTAATTTTAAAGTCATTGCTGCTTGTCGCACCATTGTATCTAAAGGGAATAAATTTTCATAAAGAATCATTAGATGCTCATTTTACACATCATAAAATCTTTATTAAAGATGCAATAATGGAATGAATTTCATACCATTTACGATTATTATGAAAATGGCATGCCAGAATGGTGGGATTGATTTTGGGGGAACCATTAACAATGGGGAACTAAGATCATCGTTTTGATACCACCAGTATACTCCAATTACATGAAGCGTAAAGATTATACCATAACCTATGAGAACAGAAAGTTTTCTCTCCCCCTGTAAAATTCAGCGATTATTAAGCTTAATGGGTGTTTTGTGATCGTTTAGTGTTAGTGGTATTCATACCTTTAAAGCTGTTTGCTTTCGAAGAATGTCGTTTGACTTGTACATGAAAGCAGTTACATAGATTGTTACAAAGAAACCTAAAATCAATTATGAATGAGTAATCAGGAATGGTATTTGGAGAAGAAGAGATAATCAAAGTAGAAAGTATATGGTTAGTTTCAGCTTTGAGTACCTTGCAAGTGTTGGCGAATGAACACGACAATTAAGAGTAAGGAGAACGGAAGAATCTGCTCAATCCACCTCGAAACTTGCTGCAAGTCATACCTTTGTTGATTTGATGAATCACTGTTATTATTACTCCCATTAGCTCCACTCCTGACATCCACATCACTAGAATCGGCCATCTCCCTCTCTCTACCACCACCATCTCCGCCTATGACAGCGGATTCTCCACCGTCGTCGCCATGTCCCTCTTCTTGCTCTCCGTCACCCATTATCCGAATTGAAACCTCCCCTTCATTATTACTACCATCGCTACTAGAAGCCGTACCGGAATCACTCGAACTATGATTATGATGGTGTGGAATCAAGCTCTCGGATTCATGATTATCGTTGCTTGACCTAGGTCGTAGAAAACCCGAATATTCAAATAAAGTAGTTACAGGAGCTTGTAAGAAGCGGACTATAGGAAACGCAGAAGACGACGTCGACCTTCGGGAAGACCTGATGCTACCAGCGGCGCCCCTAGTCGCCGGAGATGAAGGATTTGACGAGACTGAATTTGAATTGTTACCAGTATAGCTATCAGAATTCGTCGTGGCAACACCAACACCCACTGTTTCCATCAATCGTGTATAAAAGTAAAACCCTAATCGTCAAATTTAATATTTTCTTCCTTCACACGTTCAACGATCTTAGAGCTACAAATTCCTCAAATTGATCGAAATACTGAAGAAATTTACACCGAAAAGGACATGATTGCGATGATATATGGAAAAAATAAAAAGTCAAAGGTTTGAATAATGACGAATTGTTTGATGATTATTAGGAGAAGGGAGAAGTTTAGGGTTCTTTGTTGCGATTTGAGATTAAGAAGTGGAATTAAATTACAGATATTGAAAAGGATGGTCGATCAATGGGATTGAAATAGTGAAGCGGGCAGAGGAGACCGTGTATGAAAGACGAGACGGCAAGAGAAAAAAGCATCTTGAACATATACGGCGACAGCCACGGAACAACCTATCTTTTGACATTCTTCTTTTTTTTAACCAATACTTATAAAAACATTAATAAATATACACTTTTTAATTTATATTTTAGAACTTTAGTTATTTAATAAGAGTAATCGCCCATAAATATTTCTATTAACATACACTTCATAACTTAATTTCGTATTTTGGTTTCTGGACTTCAGTTGTAAGACAAAGTTAGTAAACAAATTCAAATTTTGATTGGTAAAGTTAAAGCCAAATTTGTGATTATTTATCTTAAAATTTTCTTATCAAAATGATGAATTGATTATGTTTGATTGTAAATTTAAGTGAAAATCTTTTGGAGAATTATGTGTCTCCTGAAAACCCAATGCGGGTTTGGCTTAAAAATTCTAACTATCCGGATAATTATGTGTATGGTCTATTATATCGGATGAACCTTACTAATAATGATTTTTTTTGGTCAAATGGATATTCTCTTACAAACTCATCGATTGTAACTTATGGGATGTCCTAATTAAGAGTGGTACCGATTGGGATCGGCGGAATATCCTTATTATGAAGAATAACATTAGAGACTTCATTGTCTCCCAAACTTGATGATGACAACTTTGTCTCTGCTTGGAATGACAACCAGCATCATGTTGTTCACCTTTCTCGATTTTGGCTCCATGTATTGTTAATCAAGTGAGTTTTGCCCTTGATGCTACAATCATATACCTTGTCTGCATTAGTACTTGGGTTAACGTCCAGTGTGACACGCATGTTGCACTTAGTGGTCACACACCTTGTAACATCCTAAAAATACGACTTAAAATTTTGATTTTTAAGTTTATCAAAGTCACAAACACAAAACATCATTGATTCCAAAACCATGAAAAACACAAGATAATTATAGTGTATAATCAAGACAAATTAGTAGAAAAACATTATCAGAGCATAAATCCCAAAATCTCTACTGCAAAAAATCATAGTGTGATGCGACGCGATCAAGTCAAGCCCTTCCCCTTCGAGTTGGAAGTACCTGAAACACAAACTGAAACAGTAAGCACAAATCTTAGTGAGTTTTCCCCGCCATACCACATACAACACCAACATACTGTCAAACATATCTGGGTGCCCGACCTACCCTGTCGAGCATATCTGAGTGCTCGAACTACCTTGTTGAGCATATATGGGTGCTCGACCTACCCTCCAGTTTATTTCAACCAGTTACGGGGTCTATTTCACCCACTACCACTACCACATAATAACACACATAAATCACATAATCATAAAGCAATACATAAACAATGATAATTATCACACAAACAACCATCATATTATGCAATAATAAAGGGTCGACTTTGGTGCCTTCGACCTGTAACTTTCACGAATGGAGACTCACCTCAACTATGAATGTCAAATCGTACTCCTTGGATGACTCGGGACTCCTCTCCCTATAGCACAACAAACTTCCTAATTAGATATTGGATCTAAACCTGACCCTAAGGTCTAAACCCTGATTCATAACATAAGGCAAAGGTTCCCTAATTTTTGCCCTATTGGGCCTCTTCCTCCCAAGGCCTAACTTTCAAAATAAAATGTCCAAGTCCAACCAACTAAGCTTTAAGGCCCAATAAGACCTAATACCAAAGGCCTTAGTCCTAGGCCCAAAGGCCTTAGTCCACAGGTACACTTGAGGCCCAACAATTCCAGGCCCAATATCCTAAAGCCCAAAAGCCACTTTTGATCCATTACATGCGTACGCGCGGTGTACTCAGCACGTACACTGGCCTTGAACAGATACGAGAGATTGAACCAGTACGCTCAGTGTACTAAGGGGTACGCCCAACCTACTGGCCAACCATCTTAAGAACTTCCTTGTGACTTAATCCATTAAGTCCTATCGTCCAAAACATAGATACATACCCCTAAAGACGTCATAAACCATAAAGTTATAAAATTTATGCTTTTGCATGCATGGATGGGGATTAAGACATAAATTAAGTCCATAAGCTCACTTAATTGCTATCTAGCACTTGCATGGTTGAGGCTAAACCATCAAGGTCTGATTTTTATGGCTCCAAACGCCTCCAAGAGCCTAAAAGGGCAGCTCATATGGACTGGAACCTCTAAAACTCAAGGAATCTCAACTATGGGACCAAAATATAACATAAAACACCCCAAAACTAGATTTACGCATGCAATGGTCAAGGTTGAAGCTTTATACCTCAAATAAGTCAGAAATGATGCAAAACTTCTAGATCTACAAGCCCTCTTTACGTCCTTACTCCTTCTTCAAACTTTTTCTTCTTCAAAATCACCAAATATCACCAAAAATGCTCAATGTAAGCTCAAAATGCATACAAGAGGCTGAGGGTTCAAGTTTAACACTTTAGGGATGGTGAAGGCTGAGAGAATGAGGTTTGGTAGGGACTTAAGGTGTTTAGATAAGCTGCAAACCCTAAAATTTCGGGTTTGTATCTGGCCAGCCTATGCCCAGCGTACACATGGGCTTCCCATAATTCGCGCCTCTCCAATGTACGTCGTACGTACACTATGTACACACAATGTACGACCCCTTCACATATTCAAAATAATATTATTATTTGAATAAGTAGCAAAAGGAAACACCTGTCAACTCGGGCATTACAAAACTCCCTGTAACATCCCCTAAATACGGTCCCAAAAATTTCTTTTAATTAATTAATAAAAACCATAATAACATATCATATCATTCATAAACAAAGGTTGTTATATCAAATCAGAGTATCATCTCAAAACATGATCTTTTATCAGAGTATAAGCCTCCCAGGCTAAAACTTCTTGGTATGTGCCATGCGATCATCCCGAGCTCTCTCCTCCACTTCCAGAATTACCTGAAACCAAAAATGAAAACCATAAGCACGAAGCTTAGTGAGTTCCCCAACCTACCACATACCATACACAATCACATACTGCGTAGTAGGGCCAAATCCAGCACTCTGAGATTATTCAACCCTGATCACATGTGACTTGACGTATCCACCTAATGGCTAACTCACATCACTTAGAGTCCCACAAAGCACAAAGCAAGTAGCATTCAGACAAAAGGGAAAAAGTATAACCATATAATCCAATCATACCGTTCTATCCCCTACTCAAGAATCTGTACTAGCATGCAACACATAAAGCTCATACAGATAACAGGCACATAAGGCATCCTCCTTAGATCCTTAGTCCTAATCTAGCATGCAGTTCTAAAGCACATATCATATCATAGCAAACATGTATGGGTAATTTGGGAGAACTTACTTGAGCTCGGCTGATTGCATTCTAATGGTTTTTGAGCATATTAACACTCCTATGGTGTACATGCAACCCTAGAAACCTTGAATCTATGTTTTCTCTAAAATAAATGCAAATTTCATTTCCAAGGTTCACAATCTAACTAGCATGTTATGGGGTACTTGTAACACAAAACTTTAAGTAGAATAACATACCTTACTTTTATGGTTGATTGCTTGGAGTTTATGAGCCTAGCACCAATAATGTGGATGCCTTAAGTGGTGTCACAAATCACCAAAACAAATTGGAAGCTCTTGAGAGAATAAGAACACTTATAGAAATCGGCTCACTCTTATGCTCACACACACTCATAAAAATTCTAGAACCAAGAACTCCTTTATATAGTATGAAGGATTAGGGTTAAACCTTAATACCTATGACTCTTCATTTACCTAGGATCCATGGGTTAAAAGCTCCATGGACTCCATATACTCTTAGCCTAATCCATATATATATATATATATATATATATATATATATATATATATATATCATATCATATACATCTTATTCTCAAAAGTATATCCAAACAAGTTGTTAGGTGAAGTGCAACCCAAATGGACCATTCCGGGTCGGGTCAAGTTGATACCAAATATAGTTACAGACTTAGACACCTTATCCAACAGTCTCCAACTTGGATAAGTCTAATAACTATAGTTGCAAGTATAACTTCAGGAACCAACCAGCAATCGTAGCTCTTTCAAACTCTGTCAAACTATGAAGCACCATTTTAGATAAGTGATCATATAATCCTCTACTCTCAAGATATCAGTCGGACAAATACATGGAACATGGTCTTACTTATTGTCCATCATTTGTTTCTCGATCTCTGATTTGTTTCGACATAGAACCAAATTGAACACATCAATTAGGTTCTGACCGGCACGACACATAAGTCATAACCAAATCATCGAGGGGCCCAGATATCGCTTCTATCGCTAGAAGGAATAGATAAACTTCGACTCATATGCTTGTACTAACTACTTGTTGAATTGTGCACAAAAGCACATTTTATGACATCAAGTTACTGATGCGTTTTCGTACAATCAATGGATAACCAACTCACAGTCAACAACTCATATCTCTAGGTTTGAAGATATATATATATATATATATATATATATATATATAATTTTACCATCTCACGATCACTCGAGATAAATTCCATGAAGTGATACAAACGAGCGTGGGTTTAATCCAATAATCAGGAGTTATGAGCACTCATGAATGTTGTAGCAACCATTGCTATGTCTAATTCACCTTAGACAAATCTTACAAGCCAAATTAATGACAGTCTTGATTCATATCTACTTCCGACATATGACCGTCTATGGAGAGTTTAAATAAAATAGTTATTATAGAAGTCAAAACATCCAAAATTGAAACAATAGTAAACAATCAACATAGGATAGTAACACTTTACTCATAAATAAATAACAACTTTTATTTAATCATCAAATGTCAATTACATTTTACAAGTTTCAGAAATTTAATTATTAAAACTAATATCGTCTCTCAGCCCGATGCTTCTTGCATGCTGCAAATGCCTAACCCTAGTCAGTCCCTTCGTGAGGGGATCTGCAGGGTTCTCTTCTGATGATACCCTCTTTGCCACGAGGAGTCCTTCTTCTATCTTGTGTCTTATGAAGTGGTATTTTCTGTCAATGTGTTTGGATCTACCGTGACCTCTTGGCTCCTTGGCTAAGGCAACCACACTATTGCTGTCATAAAAAATTTCCATAGGATCTTGTATAGCTGGCATAACTCCAAGGTCTTCGATGAAGTTCTTCAGCCATATCGCCTCCTTCTCCGCATCACTTGCTTCTATGTACTCTGATTCACAAGTAGAATCAGCTACTGTCTCCTGTTTGGAACTTTTCCAAGTAATTGTTCCTCCATTTGGGGTAAAGACCCAGCCAGACTGAGAGCGGAAATTATTCCTGTCAATCTGAAAACTAGCATCACTATACCCAATCACTCTTAATTCATCACTCCCACCAAGGGTAAGGACCCAATCCTTAGTCCTCCGTAGGTACTTGAGAATATTCTTTACCGCAATCCAGTGCGTCATGCTAGGATTTCCCTGAAATCTGCTAACCATGCTCAAAGCAAAGGCTACATCAGGGCGAGTACAAGTCATAGCATACATGAGCGAGCCAACAATGGAAGCATATGGAAATCGACTCATTTCAGCTATCTCAGCCTCTGTACTCGGACTATGAGTCTTACTCAACATGGCATTGTGCTGGATCAACAAGTCCCCTTTCTTGGAATTCGGCATGTTGAATCTTTTAAACACCTTATCCAAGTAAGTACTCTGACTAAGTCCAATTATTCTCTTACTCATGTCTCTCATTATCCTTATCCCTAGGATATAGGTAGCCTCTCTAAGGTCCTTCATAGCGAAACACTTCCCAAGCCAGGACTTAACCTCCTGCAAAGTTGGGATGTCATTTCCTATGAGTAGTATGTCGTCCACATACAACACCAGAAAGCTAACTATACTCCCACTAGCCCTAACATACACACATGACTCATCTTCGCTCCTCGAAAAACCAAACTCTTTGACTTTCTCATCGAAGCAAAGATTCCATATACGAGATGCCTATTTCAATCCACAAATAGATTTCTCAGGCTTACACACCCTATTAGGGTACTTTGCATCGATAAAACCCTCTGGTTGAGCCATGTAAACATCCTCAGCCAACTTCCCATTAAGGAAAGCGGTTTTGACATCTATTTGCCATATTTCATAATTATGAAATGTAGCTATGGCCAGCAAAACTCTAATAGACTTAATCTTTGCTACTGGTGAAAAGGTATCATCATAGTCAACCCCCGAAGTTTGAGTAAATCCCTTTGCCACCAGTCTTGCTTTGTAGGTGTGTACTTTCCCATCCATGCCGGTCTTCTTTTTGAAGATCCATTTGCACCCAACTGTCTCACGACCTGGTACATTGTCAACCAAGTTCCACACTTGATTGTCATACATGGACTGAATCTCGTTGCCCATAGCCTCCTTCCACTTAGCAGACTCAGGGCCTGCCATGGCTTCCTTGTAATTATTAGGTTCATCTAAATCTATTAGTGTACTATCACTAATAAATGTATCACCTTCATTGGTGATGTGATAACCATACTAAAACTCAGGTGTGTTCCTAACCCTAGTGGAACGCCTCGGATGTATAGAATCATCTATCGGCTCAACAGGAGTTTCCTCCTCAAGTTGGTCGGTAGTATATCAAGTTCCTTCACCACTTGACTCTTGAAGCTCTTCAAGGTCAATTTTCCTACCACTATCCCCTTGGCTTATAAATTCTCTCTCACGAAAGACTCCTCTTCTTTCTACAAAGACCACATTATCACTGGGTCTGTAGAAGAGGTAACCAAAGGATCTCCGTGGGTAGCCGATGAAAATACACCTCTCACTTCGAGGTTCAAGCTTGTTATGAGACTCACGCCTCACAAAAGCTTTGCAACCCCAAATATTGATGTGGTCTAGATTGGGAACTTTCCTAGTCCACATCTCGTGAGGTGTTTTGGCAACCTTTTTAGTAGGGACTAGATTGAGGATATGGGCGGCAGTCTCTAAGGCATACCCCCAAAATGAGATTGGTAACGAAGCTCGACTTATCATGGAATGAACCATATCCAACAAGGTTTGATTACGCCTCTCAGCCACACCATTCAATTGTGGTATCTTGGGAGGTATCTATTATGAGATGACTCACATTCCTTGAGATAGCCGAGGAACTCTGTACTAAGATACTCACTACCACGATCGGATCGAAGCATCTTAATGTTCCTGCCTAATTGATGCTTTCCTGTTGCCCATGACTAAGTTTATCTTCCCGTGCTCCACTTTCTCACTTATTCTTAGGCCCTGCAAATCAGTACAAATGTGAATACCACAACCTATATCAAGTACCCAAGAATTTGATGGGTTTTAGCCATAAGAACATTCCTATGTGCACATACAAACCCTAATGCTTGGATCTAGGTTTCTCTAATTTGAACATGCAATATATCTAAGACTTTGATTGATAGATCTAGTATAATAACATAAGAAATCAGATCTAAAAGAATACCTTGAATTACTTGCTTGTATCTTCTTGTCCTTGGAGCTTAGAGTCACAAATGTCACTCCTCTAATGGCTTACAAACACCAACTAGCAAGAGGATGATTTGAGAGAGATGGAAGGGTGAGAAAAACGGTCAGGGTTTCTCCAAGACCAAGGGTGCCGATTTTCTTAACCTTATGGGTGTATTTATACTAGTGAGCATCCTAGGGTTTCACCCTTAAAACCCTAATTGGATAACTTAGGCTCTAAGAAATCCAATCTCCTTATGATAAGCCTTTGGATGATTTGTAGGCTTATCCAAACCCTAAAATCCGTCCACCCCTTATCTCTAAGGAGTCACTGCTTAAAATACAACTATCACACAATTGTTAGTTTATGCCCCTTTATTCAATTAATCTCTTTAAAACACCAAATTAATTCCTAATTAATTTCTGACTTATATTAATCAAATAACAATATTATTATTCTCATAATATATTAATAATATTTCTTATCTCATTATAAATCATCCTATCAAGTTGCTATGGTGAAGGCAACCCAAAAGGACCATGCTCAATCGGGTCAAGTACTTACCAAATATAGTTGCAGCCTTAGACACTATTCCAACAGTCTCCTACTTGGATAAGTCTAGTAACTATATATACCGATTAGCAATCGTAGCTCTCAAAGACGCTGTCAAACTTTGATCTTATAAATTTTGTCCTTTAGATAAGGGATCGTACAGTCCTCTGTTTAGATATCGTGCAGACAATTCTATGGAATCAATTGTCCAGTAGTTGGTTTCTCGATATCAGATTTATTCGACATAGAAATTAATCGAACACATCAATTTAGTTATGTCCAGGCCCGACACATAAGTCAAATCAAATCATCGAACAACCGATATATCGCTTTTACCCTCTTAGGATAAAAGTAACAGATAAACTTCGACTTATATGCATTTACTTATTCATTAATCAATTATACACAACAATGCATTTTATAACATCAATTTACTGATGCGGTTTCGCATTATCAATGTACAACCAATTAACAAATAACAAACCATATATCTAGGTTTTAAGACCATATGATATTATCATCTTGCGATCAACCTTTTTCATCAAATTCCATAAGGTGATTCCAGCAAGCACGGGTTTGTTCCAATGCTTAAAACTAGTTCATAAGCACTCATGAACGTTGCAGCAAACTTTTGCTATGTCTAATTGTTGGATAAGGTGTCTAAGCCCATAACTTATTTGGTATATACTTGACCCGACCGGCATGGTCCATTTGGGTTGCATCTCATCCAAACTATTATGGATAATTTTATGAGAGTTATACACATATGTTTATTAATATATTATGAGTTATAATATATTAATATGAAGCTACGTTATTTAATTAGTTTTAGTCTTAAATTAATTATGAATTAATTTAGAGATTAAAAGGAATACTAATTAAATTATGGGCTATTTGTTTTATATAGTGTGGGCTAATACTCATTTGTTAATGGGCTAGGCTTATGTGGAAGTCCATGGATGATCCATGGAGCTTTTAACCCATGGATCCTTGGAAAAGGAAAAGACATGGGTTATTAGGGTTTCACCCTAACCATGCATACTATATAAGCATGCTTATGGAGCATGAAATGAAGCCTAAGAGAAAACTAGTGAACTAGTGTGTGTGTGCATGTGTGTGGCCGATTTCTATACAAGGTGTATACTCTCATCAAAGTTTTCCAAGAGTTTGTGGTGTTTGTGATTCCATTTGAGGCATTCACACTATTGGTGCTTGGCCCTCAAACTCCTAAGAACCCAACTCACCAAAAGGTATGTAATCTCTTCTAACTCTTTTATGTTGAAATGTTCCCCATGCCATGTTAGATAGGTTATAAACCTTGGAAAATTATTATTTTGCATGTATTTAGACAAACATAGATCCAAGGTTTATTAGGGTTGTATGCACACTTAGGAAGTGTTAGATTGCTCAAAACCCAACAGTGGTATCAGAGCCTAGGCTTGCTTGTTTGATACTTGATGCAAAATAGTGAAAAAAGTCGAAATCGTTGCTGTCTGCATGGTAGACTCGCCGAGTCCATTGGGGGGACTCGCCGAGTCCAAGGCAAACTTCAACCTACTCGACGAGTAAGTTCGTGCACTCGACGAGTAGGATCGAAAGAATGCAGAATCTCGACTTTTGCTGCTGGAAATGGACTAGAAACATTACCCTAAATTGTTTTGGTGTTATAAAACTTATTTTAGTTGGTGTAATGGTTGTTCTAATCCATTTACAATAGCATATACCAAAATTCCATGATTTTATGTGTTCATATAATTCTTGAATTTTTGATGATCATGTTCATGTTCTTATGAATTTAGAAAATGATAGGAATTATTTGCTGAATTGTTTAGGATTAATTCTTTATCATTTATGTGTTTTAATGGAGTCCATAATTTGTCCTCAAGTTATGGATTACCAAAGGTCACTTTCATTTAACACACACTTAAAACACATAAGTTACATGAAAATGAAGAGTCTTCATTTTTATGAACCTTTAATTCATAAGTTATGAAATGAAGAGTTTTGCAAAATTAGAAAACTTGCCCTCAAGTTTTGGAATTTGTAAAGTTTCACACACTTTAATAAACTTTAATTCCAAACCTTAGAGTTTTAATAGTTAAAATTCAACCCTTATACTATTTATAACATTAATGGTTAATTATTATATATATGTATAAGAATAAGTCGTTTTACCGTTAGTAGGCCTCATTCACGAAGCCGGTCTATAAGGTGGGTATAAGGTTGTTGCCTATAAAATGGCGACTTAATGGGTGTATACTCTCACCCACCGCTTGCTTGATCGGTGGAGGGTCGTTAGCCGAACGGGTAGAACAATGACTTTAAATCCTCATTAAAAGTATAATGAATATTATAAAATAACTAAACTCTTTTAATTCCCAATCTTAGTTATTTTAGGAAAATGTGAACATGGTGCTAATCCATGGAATTCACACTTTGTACCTTACCAAGTCGTTGGTGGAGCGTGTGTGGTTAACCGGCACACTAATTAGGACTAGTAAGGATCACGAAGGGTGACTTAATGTTTGTCATAGATCAATGGAGCGTGTGTGGTTAACCGGCACATTGATTAGGTGATAATATTAAGAGTACCAAGTGAATTAGCATGGTTATTCACACCTTGTTTTGTGATCCTCGGCATCCCAGTCACAAAACTTGAAGGGCACAATCGAGATTGAAACATGCCATTGAAAAGTTCAATGAATCTCAAAAGAATCTAGGAATTTCAAATCCAATTAAACCTAATAAATCATTTCGTTTTCATGGTGGAAATTGGTGAATCGTCATTCACCTACCTTTCAAATATATTATTACTTAGATTACGGCATCCCTCTTCTAAGTGTAATATATTGTGATTGGATCCTAGCCTTAATATTACATTTGGGTGTCTTATTAAGGATCCTAAATATCTAATCTAAACTTACTTTCTTCTTTCAGATGTCTTCCAACACTAATGCTTCAGGCTCTAACCCAACTGGTTCTTTCTCTCTCATGAATCTTTGTGGGAGGGTCATCTTTGATGGTTCCAACTTCATGGATTGGATTAGGAACATCAGGATGGTTACTCGTTACGAGGACAAGGAATATGTCCTCGATAAGGAGTTAAAAGAACTTGATGAGTCTACTGCTACTCCTGAGGAGATCGCTGAATTCAGGACTCATGAGAGAGATGCTACTAAGGTGGCATGTATCATGTATCATGATGGCCACGATGACAGCCGAGCTCCAAAAGTCGTATGAAGATTTCTACCCTTTTGAGATGCACCAAGACTTGATGGAAAGGTACCATCAGAGTGCTCGTCGGGAGCGGTATGAAATAATCTCCTCCATAATAACTACCCGCATGAAGGACGGTGAATCCGTCACGGGCCACATGCAAAAGATGCAAAGGTATGTGGACCGTTTGCTGAAGCTGAATGTTAACATCCCCGAGGAGTTAGCGATTGACATCATTTTGCACTCCTTGCCTTCTTGTTATGATCATTTTTGAATGACATGTCATATGAACAAGGAGGAAGTTACCCTCAGCAAGCTTCAAGGACTCTTGAAGACCGCTGAAACCGGTCTTAAGGGTAAAGCGGTTGTTACCTCTACTACTCCTACTCCAACTTCTACCCCTGTTTTAGCTATTGGGAAAGGCAAAGGGAAAAAGAGGAAGCACCCTTCGAAGGGTACCCAGGGAAAGTCTCTTGAAGGCTCCTCATCAAAGACTAAGAACGGTTCTGTCACTCCTTCTGCCATTCCCAAGGATGCTGAATGCTTTTATTGCCATGAAAAGGCACACTGGAAGCGAAATTGCCCTAAGTACTTGCAGGATCTAAAGGATGGGAAAGTGAAACCCACCTATGCAGGTATTTACACTATATTGTCTAATTACTCAACATATTCTAACTCTTGGGTGCTTGATACAGGATGTGGTATTCACATATGTTCTGATTTGCAGGGCCTAAGAAGAAGTGAGGATGTGGAGCACGGGAAGATAAACTTAATCATGGGGAATAGGAAGGCTTCACCTGTTTCCAAGATTGGAGTTTATACTTTGTTGCTTAATAATGGGTTAAAATTAGATTTGAATAAATGTGTGTACTCGTCTTAAATGGCGAGGAATATTATTTCTTTTCATGCTTTGTACAAACAAGGTTTTACCTTTTCGTTTGATAATGAATGTGGTGGGATTAATGCTTTCTTTAATAATGTGTTTTATTTTAAAGCATTACCTTGTGATGGTGTGTATGAAACTGTGTCGATTGTAGACAACTTAGGAAATAATGTGTTGTATATTGATTCTTCTACTAGCCTAGATAAAGCATCATTGTGGCATTGTCGTCTTGGACATGTAAACAAGAAACGCATAGGCCAACTCCAAAAGAGTGGAGTCTTGGAATCATTTGACCTTAAATCAGATGATAGTTGTGAATCTTGTCTACTTGGAAAAATGACGAAATCACCCTTCACTGGAACTTGTGAGAGGGGTGAAGGTTTGTTGGACCTAATACATACTGATGTATGTGGGCCATTCAAAACCGCCACAAGGGATGCTAATCGGTATTATGTGACTTTATTGATGATTTTAGTAGATATGGGTATGTCTACTTAATCAAACATAAGTCCGAAACCTTTGAAAGGTTTAAGGAATTCAAGCAGGAAGTAGAAAAACAATTGGGCAGGAACATTAAGATACTTCGATCCGATCGAGGTGGTGAGTATCTTAGTACCGAGTTCCTTGACTATCTTAAGGAGTGTGGGATTGTCTCACAATTGACTCCTCCCAGGACACCACAGCTGAATGGTGTAGCTGAGAGGCATAATCGTACCTTGTTGGACATGGTTCGCTCTATGATGAGTCGAGTTTCGTTACCAATCTCTTTTTGGGGGTATGCCTTAGAGACTGCCGCCCATATCCTTAATCTAGTCCCTACAAAGAAGGTTACCAAAACACCTCATGAGATGTGGACTGGGAAGGTTCCCAATTTGGACCACATCAAAATTTGGGGTTGCGAAGCCTTCGTGAGGCGTGAAACTCATGATAAGCTTGAACCCCGAAGTGAAAGGTGTATTTTCATCGGCTACCCACAGAAATCCTTCGGTTACCTCTTCTACAGACCCAGTGAGAATGTGGTCTTTGTAGCACGAAGAGGGATCTTTCGCGAGAAAGAATTTATAAGCCAAGGAGACAGTGGGAGGCAGATTGATCTTGAAGAAATTCAAGAATCAATTGATGAAGAAACCTCAGACACTAGCAATCAACCTGAGGAGGAAACTCCTGTTGATCCAGCTGACGAGTCTGTACCTCCGAGACGTTCCACACGGGTTAGGAACACACCTTCATTTTATTATGGTTTTCATATTACTACGGAAGGTGATACGTTTATTAGTGATAGTACACTAGTAAATTTGGATGAACCTAGCAGTGTTAAGGAAGCCATGGCAGGCCCGGAGTCTGCTAAATGGAAGGAGGCTATGGACAGCGAGATACAGTCCATGTATGACAATCAAGTTTGGAACTTGGTTGACAATGTACCAGGCCGTAAAACAGTCGGGTGCAAATGGATCTTCAAAAAGAAGACAAACATGGAAGGAAAAGTGCATACTTATAAGGCTCGACTGGTTGCGAAGGGTTTTACTCAAACTCAAGGTGTTGATTATGATGAAACCTTCTCGCCGGTGGCCAAGATTAAGTCTATTAGGGTTATGTTAGCCATTGCAGCATTTCATGATTATGAAATATGGCAAATGGATGTCAAAACCGCTTTCCTTAATGGAAAGTTGGCTGAGGATGTGTACATGAATCAGCCAGAGGGTTTTGTCAATGCAGAGTACCCTAATAGAGTATGCAAGCTTGAGAAATCCATTTATGGATTAAAACAAGCATCTCGTAGCTGGAATCTTTGTTTTGATGAGAAGGTAAAAGAGTTTGGCTTCTTGAGAAGCGAAGATGAGTCTTGCGTGTATGTCAGAGCTAGTGGGAGTATAGTTAGCTTCTTGGTACTGTATGTGGATGACATACTACTCATAGGAAATGACATCCCAACCTTGCAGGAGGTTAAGTCCTGGCTTGGGAAGTGCTTTGCTATGAAGGACCTAGGGGAGGCTACCTATATCCTAGGGATAAGGATATTAAGAGAAAGGAGTAGAAGACTAATTGGACTTAGTCAGAGTATCTACTTGGATAAGGTGTTGAAAAGGTTCAACATGGAGAATTCCAAGAAAGGAGATTTACCGATCCAAAGCAATACCAAACTGAGTAAGACTCAGAGTCCGAGTACAGAGGCAGAGATAGCTGAGATGAGCCAATTACCATATGCTTCCGCAGTTGGCTCGATCATGTATGCTATGACTTGTACCCGTCCTGATGTGGCATTTGCTTTGAGCATGGTCAGCAGGTATCAGGGGAACCCTGGCAAGGCTCATTGGACCGCGGTAAAGAACATTCTCAAGTACCTGCGGAGGACTAAGGATTGGATCCTTACCCTTGGTGGCAGTGATGATTTGAAAGTATTAGGGTATAGTGATGCTGGTTTTCAGACTGATAGGGATAATTTCCGCTCTCAGTCGGGCTGGATCTTTACCTTAAATGGAGGGGCAATTTCTTGGAAGAGTTCCAAGCAGGAGACGGTGGCTGATTCGACTTGTGAATCAGAGTATATAGCAGCAAGTGAAGCAGCGAAGGAGGCAATATGGCTAAAGAACTTCATCGGAGACCTTGGAGTTGTACCAGCTATTAAGGAACCTATAGAGATTTTCTGTGACAACAATGCTGCGGTTATCTTAGCCAAGGAACCGAGAGATCATGGCAGATCCCGACACATTGACAGAAAATATCACTTCATAAGACACAAGATTGAAGAAGGACTCCTTGTAACAAGGAGGATATCATCAGATGAGAATCCTGCAGATCCCCTTGCGAAGGGACTGACGAGGGTTAAGCATTTTCAGCATGCGAGACGCATCGGGCTGAGGGACGATATTAGTTTTACAGATTAGATAGTTTTCCTGAAACTTGTAAAATGTAATCGACGTTTGATGATGAATAAAATTTGTGATTTATTTATGAGTAAAGTGTTACTATCATTGTCAATTATTTACTATTGTTTCAGTTTTGCATGTTTTGACTTCCAGAATAATTAATTTATTCAAACCTCCACAATCGATCATACGTCGGAAGTAGGTATGAATCAAGATTGTCATGAATTGGGTTTGTAGATGCCTTAAAGGTGTTTAGACATGGCAATGGTTGCTGCAACATTCATGAGTACTCATAAGTTATGAGTATTGGTATAAACCCACGCTCACTTGTATCACTTCATGGAATTTATCTCGAGTGATCGTGAGACGATAACATCATATAAATCTTTAAACCTAGAGATATGAGTTGTTACCTATGAGTTGGTTGTGCATTGATTGCACGTAAACGCATCAGTAACTTGATGTTATAAAACGTGCCTTTGTGTACAATTCAATAAGTAGTAGAACAAGCATATCAGTCGAAGTTTATCTGTTCCTTCTAGAAATAGAAGCGATATCTGGGCCCCTCGATGATTTTGTGTTGACCCATGTACCAGGCCTGGTCAGAACTAAACCGATGTGTTCAGTGAAGTTCTTCGTCAAACAAATCGGAAAATCGAGAAACAACTGCTAGACAATAAGCAAGACATAGTTCCATGTGTTTGTCCGGCTGATATCATGAGAACAGAGGATTATGTGATCACTTATCTAAAATGGCGCTTCATAGTTCGACAGAGTCTTCATTGTTCGAGGGAGTTTTCGAGAGCTACGATTGTTGGTTGGTTCCTGAAGTTATAGGCAAATATAGTTATTAGACTTATCCAAGTGGGAGTCTGTTGGATAAGGTGTCTAAGTCCATAACTTATTTGGTATATACTTGACCCGACCGGCATGGTCCATTTGGGTTGCATCTCATCCAAACTATTATGGATAATTTTATGAGAGTTATACACATATGTTTATTAATATATTATGAGTTATAATATATTAATATGAAGTTACGTTATTTAATTAGTTTTAGTCTTAAATTAATTATGAATTAATTTAGAGATTAAAAGGAATACTAATTAAATTATGGGCTATTTGTTTTATATAGTGTGGGCTAATACTCATTTGTTAATGGGCTAGGCTTATGTGGAAGTCCATGGATGATCCATGGAGCTTTTAACCCATGGATCCTTGGAAAAGGAAAAGACATGGGTTATTAGGGTTTCACCCTAACCATGCATACTATATAAGCATGCTTATGGAGCATGAAATGAAGCCTAAGAGAAAACTAGTGAACTAGTGTGTGTGTGCATGTGTGTGGCCGATTTCTATACAAGGTGTATACTCTCATCAAAGTTTTCCAAGAGTTTGTGGTGTTTGTGATTCCATTTGAGGCATTCACACTATTGGTGCTTGGCCCTCAAACTCCTAAGAACCCAACTCACCAAAAGGTATGTAATCTCTTCTAACTCTTTTATGTTGAAATGTTCCCCATGCCATGTTAGATAGGTTATAAACCTTGGAAAATTATTATTTTGCATGTATTTAGACAAACATAGATCCAAGGTTTATTAGGGTTGTATGCACACTTAGGAAGTGTTAGATTGCTCAAAACCCAACACTAATACCATTTAGACAATATACACACCAATTCATGACAATCTTCATTCATATCTACTTCCAACATATGAACGATTGTGGATCGTTTAAATAATTCGATTATTCTAAATAAACTCAATTATTCTGGAAGTCAAAACATGCAAAGTGAAACAATAGTTAAACATTTAACATATGACAGTAACTTTACTTATAAATAATACTCCTTTATTTATTCATCAAATGTTAAATTACATTTATCTATTATAAGTTTCTAAAATTATCTTATCTAATCTAATATCATCTCTCAGCCCAATACTCCTAGCATGCTGCAAAATCTTAACCTTACTCAGTCCCTTTGTAAGCGGATCTGCTGGGTTATCTTCTGATGATATCCTCCTCACCACGAGGTGTCCCTCTTCTACTTGATGTCTAATAAAATGATATTTTCTATCGATATGACTAGATCTACCATGATCCCTCAGTTCCTTGGTCAATGCAACAACTCCTTCATTATCACAGAAAATTTCCATAGGCTCCTTTATGGTAGGCACAACTCCAAGATCACCAATGAAGTTCTTCAACCATAATGCCTCCTTCGACGCTTCGCTCGCTGCAATGTATTATAATTCTCATGTTGAATCAGCTACGGTTTCCTGCTTGGAACTCTTCCAAGTTACTGCTCCTCCATTAAGGGTAAACACCTAGCCCGACTGCGAACGAAAGTTATCCGTGTCGGTTTGAAAGCTGGTATCACTATACCCTCGCACCTTCAAGTCATCACTCCCCCCGAGGACTAAAAACCATTCCTTGGTCCTCCAAAGGTACTTAAGGATATTCTTGACAACAATCCAATGTGCTCTGCCAGGGTTCCCTTGATATCTACTAACCATGCTCAAAGCAAAGGCTACATCAGGGCGAGTACAAGTCATAACATACATGATTGAGCCAACTACGGAAGCGTAAGGTACTCGACTCATTTCTTCTATCTCGGCTTCGGTACTCGGACTTTGAGTCTTACTCAGCTTGGCATTACTTTGTATCGGTAATTCTCCCTTATTCGAATTTTCCATACTAAAACGTTTTAGTACTTTATCTAAGTAAGTGTTCTGACTAAGTCCTATTAGTATCTTACTTCTTTCTCTCATTATCCTTATTCTCAAAATATAGGAAGCCTCTCCGAGGTCCTTCATAGCAAAGCATTTCCCGAGCCAGGACTTAACCTCCTGCAGAGTCAGGATGTTGTTTCCTATGAGCAGTATGTCATCTACATACAAAACGAGAAAGCTAACTATACTCCCACTGGCTTTGACATATATGCATGATTCATCTTCGCTTCGTACAAATACAAACTCTTTGACTTTCTCATCGAAGCAAAGATTCCATCTGCGAGACGCTTGCTTAAGTCCATAAATGGACTTCTCTAGCTTACAAACTCTATTGGGATGTTTCGGATCAACAAAACCCTCTGGCTGAGCCATGTAAACATCCTCAGCCAACTTCCCGTTAAGGAAAGCAGTCTTGACATCCATTTGCTAGATCTCATAATCATGAAATGCGGCAATAGCTAGCATCACTCTAATAGATTTTATCTTCGCAACTGGTGAGAAGGTCTCATCATAGTCAACTCCGGGAGTTTGAGTAAAGCCCTTCGCAAGAAATCGCGCCTTATATGTGTGTACATTTCCATCCACTTCGGTCTTCTTCTTGAAGATCCATTTGCACCCAACGGTCTTACGTCCGGGCACATTATCAACCAAATTCCAAACTAGGTTGTCATACATGGATTGGATCTCGCTGTCCATTGCCTCTTTCCATTTTTCAGACTTCGGGCCTGCCATGGCTTCCTTAAAGCTATTAGGTTTATCTAGATTTATTAGTGTACCATCGCTAATATACGTGTCCCCTTCGGTAGTAATATGAAAACCATACAACTGGGGTTGAACTCTAACTCTTTCGGAATGTCTAAGAGGTAAGGACTGGTCAATAGGTTCAACCGGAGTTTCCTCCTCGGGTTGATTGCCAGCGGTAGAGGTTCCTTCATTAATCGATTCTTGAATTTCTTCAAGCTCGATTTGCCTCCCACTGTCTCCTTGGCTTATGAGTTCTCTCTCTTGGAAAACCCCTCTCCTTGCAACGAAGACAACATTGTCACTCGGTCTATAGAAGAGATATCCAAAGGATTTCTGCAGGTTGCCGATGAAAATACATCGCTCACTACGAGGTTTGAGATTGTCGTGAGTATCTCGTCTTACGAAAGCCTCGCAACCCCAAACCTTGATGTGTGCTAACGAGGGATCTTTCCCTATCCACATCCCGTGAGGTGTTTTTGGCAACCTTCTTCGTCGGGACTCGGTTAAGGATATGGGTGACAGTCTCTAAAGCATACTCCCAGAATGAGATAGATAGTGAAGCACGAATAATCATAGAACGAACCATGTCTAACAAGGTTTGATTACGCCTTTATGCCACACCATTCAATTGTGGTGTCCTAGGTGGCGTCACTTGCGAAACTATTCTGCATTCTTTGATATAGTCGTGGAATTCAAGACTTAGGTACTCTCCTCCTCGATCGGATCGAAGCATCTTGATTTTCCTTCCCAATTGATTCTCCACTTCATTTTTGAACTCTTTGAACTTTTCAAACGTTTCTGACTTTTTCTTGATTAAGTAAATATACCCATATCTACTATAGTCATCGGTAAAAGTCACATAGAAGCGGTTCCCATCCTTTGTGGTTGATCTAAAGGGTCCACATACATCGGTATATATGAGGTCCAATAAACCCTCACCCCTTTCACATGTGCTAGTGAAGGGTGACTTGGTCATCTTTCCAAGTAAACAAGATTCGCATGTGTCATCTTCCCTAAGGTAGAATGACTCCAACACTCCATCCTTTTGGAGTTGGGCTATGCGCTTCTTGTTGACATGTCCAAGATGACAATGCCACAAGGATGCTCTATCCATACTATTGGAAGAATCCATGCATAAAACATCATTTCCTAGGTTATCTACAATCATAACAGTTTCATAAATTCCATTACATGGCATTGCTTCAAAATATAAGACACCATTTAGATAAGCATAAATAGAACCATTCTCATTATTAAAAGAAAATCTAAATCCTTGTCTAAACAAACCATGAAACGAAATGATGTTTCTTGCCATTTCTGGAGAGTAGCAACAATTATCTAAATCTAAACATAATCCATTACTAAGCACTAAATAATACACTCCAATCTTGGTCACAGGCGACGATCTTCTGTTCCCCATGATTAGATTTATTCTTCCATGCTCCACATCCCTATTTCTTCTTAGTCCCTGCAATTCAGAACAAATGTGGTAACCACATCTGGTATCGAGGACCCAAGAAATAGCATGAGATGAATCATTAGATTTAATTGTGTAAATACCTGCAAAAGATGGCTTGATCTTTCCTTCCTTGATGGCTTGCAGGTATTCTGGGCAGCTTCTCTTCCATTGCCCTATTTTGTGGCAATGGTGGCACTCTGCCTCCTTTGAGTTTGAGTTGGGCTTAGTAGGATCAAGTTTGGTCCTACTAGAAGAAGAACCATCTCGGGACTTTCCCTTGCGGTGGCTCTTAGATGGAGCCTTCCTCTTCTTTCCCCTTCCCCGCCCAATAGCCAAAATGGGAGCAGCGGGTGGATTGGGAGTTGGTGCAACAGACTTGTTCTTGAGGTTTCTCTCAGCAACCCGTAGGAGACCTTGGAGTTTACTTAGGGTGACCTCTTCCTTGTTCATGTGGTAGGTCATCCTAAATTGGTTGTAACACGGAGGCAAGGAATGAAGTATCGTGTCGATAGCCAAATCTTCCCCAAATTCGACATTCAACTTGCGAAGATGATCAACGTACCTTTTCATCTTTTGCAAGTGTATGGTTAGAGATTCTCCATGTCCCATTTTAGCAGAGATAATGTTAGTGAGGATCTCGTAACGTTCCTGCCTCGCGTTTTGATGGTATCGTTCCAATAAGTCTTGATGCATTTCGTACGGATATATGTCCTCGTAGGACTTTTGGAATTCGGAGTTCATAGTGGCTATAATGATGCAATGAACCTTCGTTGCATCACGCTCATGAGTTTCAAAAGCGGTGATTTCATCCGGAGTAATGATTTCTGGATTGATCTTTTCGAGCTTTTTGTCGAGGACATACTCCTTGTCCTCGTAGCGAGCAATCATACGAATGTATCTTATCCATTCGCTAAAGTTCGTTCCATCGAAAGTCACATTTTGGCAAAGGCTCATCAATGTGAATGAACTAGCAGCAGCGTTGTTCGCGTTCGACATCTACAATTAGAAAGGACAAAGATTGATTAGAATTTGAATCCCTAATTATCACCCAATAAGAAAAATTAGGGCTAGGATCCAACAACATTATTTACATATTAGAAAAGGGATGCCGTAATCCAACATGCAACCAATTTGAAGGTAAGTGAATGACGATTCGCTAATTCTCCACCATGAAAACATTACCTATAAGTTTTAAACGCATTGAGAATTCCTAGGTTTCGATGAGATTCATTGAACTTTTCAATGGTATGTTTAAATCTCGATATGCCCCTCTCGTTTGTGACTGGGATGCCGAGGATCACAAAGTGGGTGTGAAAAACCATGCAAATCTACACGGTGCCTTCATTGTAACAATCACCTATTCGATGTGTCGGTAAACCACACACGCTCCACCGAACTATGATAAACAATGAATCACTCTTTGCCACCTATGCTTAGAACCAATTAGTGTGCCGGTAAACCACACACGCTCCACTAACTTCTTAGCACGGGTGGAAAGTGTAATTTCATGGGATTGCATCAATTCACTTTTCCTAAAGTAACTAGGATTGGGAATTTTGAAAAAGATGTAGTTACCTTGTATTTAATATTATACTTTTAATGAGGAGATGGAGTTGCCCTATCCTACCCGTTCGGCTAACGACCCTTCACCGATCAAGCAAGTGGTGGGTGTGAGTGTACACCCATTAAGCGACATTTTATAGGCAACAACCTTATACCCACCTTATAGACCGGCTTCGTGAATGAGGCCTATTAACGGTAAGACTAGCATTTTAATTATATATATATAGATATATATATATATATATATATATATATATATATATATATATATATATATATATATATATATATTAAGCTTGTAATCATATAGAGTATATGGTTGAATTTTAAACTTGTAAAATTCTAGGGTTTGAAATTTAAATTGTCCAAATTAAACTTTTAATCATAAAACTAAATCTCAAAACTTGAGGATCAGTTTTAAACCTTTTAAAACACAAGGGATCAAATAAAAAATAATTTAAATTAACCATTTAATCTCATAATTATCCATATTTGATGTTTCTTGCAAAACAATTTACCAATTTAATTAAAATAATTAATCAATTATCACATAAGGAAATTATTATTCAATTAATTGGTAATTATCTTGAATTAGGTCAAGGATATACTCATATATATGATAAAATCGGATTTATATTGACCCATTAAGATAAAGGCAAGTTTCCTTAAGATAAACAACAAGAAATCCCGTAATTAGCTCCTCCTGACGCTCAAACTTGTCGAGTACCACAATGGACTCATCGAGTCGAGGCCTACTCGCCGAGTCCACTATGGGACTCGCCGAGTTCATCAGGAAGATTGACAAAATTCGAATTTTGCAATCAACAATCAAGCAACCAATGCATCAATTCAATAGAAACCAATCAAGGCTCTAATACCACTGATGGGTTTTAGCCGTAAGAACATTCCTATGTGCACATACAAACCCTAATGTTTGGATCTAGGTTTCTCTAATTTGAACATTCAATATATCCAAGACTTTGATTGATAGATCTAGTATAATAACATAAGAAATCAGATCTAAAAGAATACCTTCAATTACTTGCTTGTATCTTCTTGTCCTTGGAGCTTAAAGTCACAAATGTCACTCCTATAATGGCTTACAAACACCAACTAGCAAGAGGAATATTTGAGAGAGATGGAAGGGTGGGAAAATCGGCCAGGGTTTCTCCAATACCAAGGGTGCCGATTTTCTTAACCTTATGGGTGTATTTATACTAGTGAGCATCCTAGGGTTTCACCCTTAAAACCCTAATTGGATAACTTAGGCTCTAAGCAATCCAATCTCCTTATGATAAGCCTTTGTACGATTTGTAGGCTTATCCAAACCCTAAAATCCGTCCACCCCTTATCTCTAAGGAGTCACTGCTTAAAATACAACTATCACACAATTGACAGTTTATGCCCCTATATTCAATTAATCTCTTTAAGTCACCAAATTAATTCCTAATTAATTTCTGACTTATATTAATCAAATAACAATATTATTATTCCTTATATTATTCTCATAATATATTAATAATATTTCTTCTCTCATTATAAATCATCCTGTCAAGTTGCTATGGTGAAGGCAACCCAAAAGGACCATGCTCAATCGGGTCAAGTACTTACCAAATATAGTTGCAACTTTAGACACTATTCCAAAAAAATTAGCATTAGATGAGTTATTATACAATATTGTATAGATACCTGCATGGTTGGGTTTAACTTTCCCATCCTTTACATCTTGCAAGTATTTGGGGCAGCTTCGCTTCTAGTGCCCCTTTTCCTAGCAATAGAAGCATTGTGCTTCCTTTGGGTTTGAGGAAGGAGTAATGGAACCTTTCTTCGTCCCACTTGAAGAGGAACCATCAAGGGTCTTACCCGTGGTACCCTTCAAAGGGTTTTTCCTCTTCTTACCCTTTCCCTGCCCAATTGCAAGAACAGGGGCTGCTGTAGGAGTAGGAGTAGAAATAACAACCGATTTACCTTTAAGGCCACTTTCAGTGGTCGTTAAAAGTCCTTGAAGTTTGCTAAGTGTGATGTCCTCCTTGTTCATATGATAAGTCATACAAAACTGATCATAACTTGGAGGTAAGGAATGGAGAATGATATCAATCGCCAAGTCCTCAGGGAAGTCAACATTGAGCTCTAATAACCGGTCCACGAACCTTTTCATTTTCTGCAAGTGACTGCTGATGGTTTCACCATCCTTCATCTTGGGCGTTATCATGGAGGAGATGATTTCATACCTCTCTTGACGCGTGCTCTAATGGTACCTATCCATCAGATCTAGGTGCATCTCATATGGGTAGAAATATTCATAGGGTTTCTGGAATTCGGGAGTCATGGTAGCCAACATGATGCAGGACAATTTGGTAGCATCCCTCTCATGTGCAGTGTACTCCGCAACCTTTTCAGGAGTAGCAGTGGACTCATTGATAACCCTAAGCTCCTTATCAAGGGCATATTCCTTGTTCTCATAGCGGGTAGTCATCCTGATGTTTCTAATCCATTCATTGAAGTTAAACCCATCAAAAGTGACTTTCCCACACAAGTTCATGAAGGAAAAGGAGCCTGTAGGGTTTGAGCCAGTAGTAGTGTTAGAAGACATCTGAAAGAAAGAAGGACAAGTTTAATTAGATGAAGAACCCTTAATAAGTCACCCAAATGAAATATTAAGGCTAGTATCCAACAAACTATTTATAGTTGGAAGAGGGATGCCGTAATCCATAGTATAAAATATTTGAAGGTAGGTAAATGACGATTTACCAATTTCCACCATAAGAACGAAATATTTTATTATTAGGTTTTATTGGATTTGAAACTCCTAGATCTTTTGAGATACATTGAACTTTCAATGACATGTTTGAATCTCGATTGTGCCCTCTCAAGTTTGTGACTGGGATGCTGAGGATCGCAAACAAGGTGTGAATAACCATACAAATTGACTTGGTACCTTAACTATATTACCTAATCGATGTGCCGGTTAACCACACACACTCCACCGATCTATAATAAAGTCAAGTTACCCTTTGCCACACTTACTAGTCCTTGTTAGTGTGCCGGTTAACCACACACGCTCCACTAACGACTTGGTAAGGTACAAAGTGTAATTTTATGGGCTAGCACCTATTTCACATTTTCCTAAAGTAACTAAGATTGAGAATTAATAATATATAGTTACTTTATAATTCATTATACTTTTAATGAGAGTTAAAATCTTATCCTACCCGTTTGGCTAACGACCCTCCATCGGTCAAGGAAGCGGTGGGTGAGAGTGGACACCCATTAAGCTGCCATTTTATAGGCAACAACCTTATACCCCCGTTATAGACCGACTTCGTGAATAAGGCCTACTTGCGGTAAGATTGACTTATTCTTAGACATATCTATATAAATAAGATTATAATAATAGTATAAGTGTTGTTTTTAAACCTTTTTAAAAAACTAAGGTTTAATTTGGAATTAAAGTATTAATGTGTGAGACTTTACAAATTCCAAGAGTTGATGGCAAGTATTGAAAGTATTCAAGACTTTTCATTTCATAACTTATGAGTTTTAATGGTCCATAAAAAGAAGACTCTTCATTTTATGTAACCTCTTATTCTTTAATGACATTTTTAAAGAAGTGACTTTTGGTAATCCATAACTTGAGGACAAGTTATGTATTCCATTATTAGCCATTAAGATCAAGAATTACACTACAAGCAAATAACACATAATTCCTATGATCTTATAAAACTTATAAGAACATGAACATTCATATCAAAATTACAAGAATCATATTAACACATATAAAACGTGGAATTTTGATATTAGCCATTGTAAATGGATTAGCATAAACATTACAACATCTAAAATAGGTTTTAAAACACAAAAACATTTTAGGGTAATGTTTCTATTCCATTTCCAACAACAAAAGTCAAAAAACTGCATTCTGGGGCTCCTACTCGTCGAGTGCAAGAACCTACTCGACGAGTAGGATGAGTTTGGTCATGGACTCGTCGAGTCCCCCCATGGACTCAGCGAGTTCATGCTTAAGAGTGTAGATTTTTCAGCTTTTTTAACAAGTTTGCATCAAGTTTCAAGAAAACAAGCCTAGGCTCTGATACCACTGATGGGTTTTGAGCATACTAACACTCCTATGGTGTACATGTAACCCTAGAAACCTTGGATCTATGTTTTCTCTAAAATACATGCAAATTTGATTTCCAAGGTTCATAACCTAACTAGCATGTTATGGGGTACTTGTAACACCAAACTTGAAGTAGAATAACATACCTTACTTTTGTGGTTGATTGCTTGGTGTTTATGAGCCTAGCACCAATAGTGTGGATGCCTCAAGTGGTGTCACAAATCACCAAAACAAATTGGAAGCTCTTGAGAGAATAAGAAAACTTATAGAAATCGGCTCACTCTTATGCTCACACACACTCATACAAATTCTAGAACCAAGAACTCCTTTATATAGTATGGAGGATTAGGCTGAAACCCTAATACCTATGACTCTTCATTTACCTAGGATCCATGGGTTAAAAGCTCCATGGACTTCATATACTCTTAGCCCATCGTAAATAAATCTTAGCCCAATCCATATATATAAATAAGAGTCCATATTTAATTAGCCCCTTTTGATCACTAAATTAATTCTTGATCAATATGTAACACCGTAAATTTCAAAACAAATTTTCATTTAAAATAATCGTTTAATTCTTAGAAACACTTGTTTAAAATCTCATTCATAATCGAATTACAAAACATAACTCCATTTTCACTTGCATATTAAACCAGGATCCTCAAAACATGACTCTTTCTCCGGTGTGTACAATCAAGCCGGTGCCGTCCCGTGATCCTGAAAGAAACCTGAAACATAACACAAAACGCTGTAAGCATGAAGCTTAGTGAGTTCCCCAAAATACCACACATAACACATATTAGCCACTCGAGGCTATAACTCTATGGGTCCGTGCACCCAAACTCTGTGAACCCTCAGGTTCTAACTCTGGGAACCTTCCGGTTCCAACTCTATAAACATGCACAGCATAAATCACATAGAAATAATGCAGTACAACACATCACGTACATATAGCATACAAATACTCTGATCACATAACTCTGTTTACCTACTCAAGGTAAAGTATAGTGAGAAGACTCACCTGGAAAACAGAAAGCAGATATCCCCACACTTGAATCTCGAACCCGCCACCGCCTAACACGTAAGGCAAATACTCTCATGAATATAACTCTCGAGACTAGAATCAACCCTATCATGGCACCCTTTTAAGGGTAAAAGACTATTTTACCCCTCTCTTGGCCCAAAGGCCACATCGCTGACCAAGCCCTAAAAGTCAACGGTCAACTCTTGGTCCAAGTCAAAGTCCTCCGTCAAAGTCAACCCTCCTGGTTGATCCTGCTCGCCGAGTCAACCCGTCGACTCGTCGAGTCCCCGTGCTCAGAACTTTCCCAATCCGCGACTCAACTCGCCGAGTCACCCCGAGACTCGCCGAGTCCCACAACTCTGAGTCCACTCGCACACAACTCACCAAGTCATCCCTTGACTCGCCGATTCTCGACTCAACCAGAAAATATTTGGGACTCTTCGACAAGACTCGTCGAGTCCAAGAACATACTCGCCGAGTCTACGGCTATCTTCAACCTACTCGCCGAGTTGTTCACACAACTCGCCGAGTTCCAGGCCATCTTCATCCAACTCGTCGAGTCCACCCATGTGACTCGCCGAGTACCACCGGTCTGAATACATTCAGAAGCATTCCAGGCCATGCAACTGCTCCAAAGCATAGATCTAGTCTCCTACCACTCATCCATCACGTAAAGTGGCAAACTTTACGTGAATCCAAAGAGATCTAAGCCGTTTGCACATTGGGCTAGGGTTTGGGACATATAAGCTTCACTAAACACTCTAACACAGGGACTTTCATGCTCTCTGATTCTTCTCCCTTCCAGATCTGAGGTAGCAACCTCAGATCTAGCCTCTAGACTTCCGATTACATCCCTAGACAAATTCCCACAACCCCCAAAATGAAGAAACCACATAACAACATTTCAATAACGAGATATTACCTCTAAGAGATGCCCCAACTGCAATGTAATTCGAATCCAAGCAAAGCCCCTTGCTCCAAGCCTTCAATCTCCCAAAATTCCTTCAACAATTACTTCTCCAAGCTCCAATCCACTCAACAATGGTGCTTCTCCGCGATTTAGGGTTTTTTGAGGCTCAAGGGGTGATAAAGAGGCTGGGAGGAAAACATAATGATCTTTATATAAGGCTCAACTCCGAGAATTAGGGTTTTCTCCACTCAGCGCCTACTCGCCGAGTCCATTACACTGACTCGTCGAGTCGGCCACTTAACACGCGACCAAGTCGCGACTCTACTCGCTGAGTCCGCACATGGACTCGCCGAGTCACTCTTTCCCAATTTACTCTTTTAGCCCTTCAACTCTACTCTTGATATTTCGGGATGTTACAATTCTCCCCCACTTAAATTAGGCTTCGTCCTCGAAGCCTACAACAACTCAACTCCGGAAATACTCCCACAACGTGCCACCTGGCCTTAATCGGACCAGGTCTCACAAGGCATACCCATCGAAACTCGAACACACTTTCCCTTTCCTTACGGTGTCCTGACCACTGTCTCGAACCGAGCACCGAAGGTACCCTCTGATAACCACACTCAACGATCCGAGAATTACCCATGAAGCATCACTGCCCAAATCTCAACAATCACTCGACCCATAAGGGTTAGAAGCCATGAACCATCGGATCCCAGATCCGAATCCCACTTTATCCAATCCGTGACGACGGAAAGACCCACTATTCAATCCCAGAGTAACTCTCATGAGTCCTCTTCTTGCAATCACACACCCATGCCGCACCAACCTTCGCACTCTCGGGTTGGGAAAACCTGTCATACTGACGACATCTCTAACATTCCCAGGAGAAACCACCACTACGCACACAACCCTTGATCAGAATCAAGCTGGGAGTCTCAGACTCCATCCCTGCATCCATCCTGAGACTCTTGGCTCTACACCCGCGGAATCCCTTCCACATCCTCAGCAGACATCCCATCATGATGTCATTCCATACCACTGTCACAGACACAGTGTTTGACCACCATACTCCAGATCATCCATTCTCACTACTATTTCCACTTCCGTGAATCAACACTTTCCCTAGCAAATGAGGGTGTGACACCTCCTCCCATACAATAGCTCAAAAGGCGGCATACCAATGCACTAATGACGGCTGTTGATATAAGATAACTCAACCAAGGATAATTACGTGCCGC
Organism: Lactuca saligna; assembly: GCF_052625555.1. Lineage (NCBI taxonomy): Eukaryota > Viridiplantae > Streptophyta > Magnoliopsida > Asterales > Asteraceae > Lactuca > Lactuca saligna. The sequence continues at coordinate 64,512,254 of NC_136425.1, forward strand.
AACTCCCTCCGAAATCTAATACACATGCCCGAAGCATGTCTTTGAGCGTCTGAATCGTTCGCTCCCTCTGAGGTGTCCTCAGACATCATCATGATAAGCTCTAGCTCATCTCATATCCTTCTTCGAGACTGAGCACCAGGTCAGCTTTTGACTCCACAGCTGAGCCTCCAAAGGTCACCCATATCATGATCCAAATATCCCACTAACTTCCTCCCCGTGACCACTATCCCGGCCCCGTGACACGCAAGTCACGAAATTCTCTTTTCCTTATGCATGAAAATACAATCCAACCGAGGATCGTCTCCACTCTGATCTCTGGTTTCTGCTGCGCATATCCCTTGCGCATCTCACCACATTCCCCGACAGAGACGGGGACCCCAGTCTCACCCCCGGTCCAACATCCAGGCTCCCAAAACTCAATACTAGGGCTACTCAAGCCCAAAACTCTTCCACATCATACACTGATCGGAGAACATTCCATCATCACACTCCCTTGCCATCTAGTGAGTACTATGGCTCCCCGTGGTATCGCAACACCCTCCGACTAGTGAGTACTACGGCTCCCCACAGTATCACAACACCCTCTAACTAGTGAGTACTACGGCTCCCCGCAGTATCACAACACCCTCTGACTAGTGAGTACTACGGCTCCCCGCAGTATCACAACACCCTCTGACTAGTGAGTACTATGGCCCCCCGCAGTATCACAACACCCTCTGACCCCACTAGCTCGTGCTCCGCAGACTATCATAGGCGGCTACCCATACTCGTCTCGAATATTCATCACAGACTCTGGAGGAAATCGACATAACAGATGCCCACCCTTGCGAAGATCCACTCTCTCAAATAATCTCCCTGGATGCCCATACTCGAAGGGCTCTCACTAGATCCATAGATACCTGATATACCACAAGTCGTCTCAACTCAAGATTCATGAATAACTTTGAAATAAAGATATCAATACCCGGATACCTCGGAACACCCCCACCGAACATCACAAGATCCTGCCACAACCACTGATCTCCTACCCCAAGCACCATATAGATGCAATAATACATTCCCTCTGAACCCCATAACTAGATCTCCATTTTTTTTCCAAGTTGCAACTTCGGTGTATCCAATTTCTCAATTGCAATACGAAGAAACGCAAACGTTACGAAATACGCTGATAATTCTCCGAAACCCTTTTTCCCGCCACTCAAAATCCAAACAAAGGTACGCATACCGACCCGGGAGTTGGCTGCCCAATCATTCTCTATCTACTTGCCCCAACACTGACCAATACCAGATTCTTAACCAATAAACACCTGTCGTGGAGACATTCATTATTCTCAAACAAGTACTTCCCGCATTAACTCACTCTGACCCCTTTCCTCGATCACCGACATCTCTGGTCTCAGGATTTCTTACTGCATATCTCTATACTCCACTTATAACTTCTCTTGACAAATCTCTGCTTTCTTACATACGACACCCAGTTCTCCCCCACTTAGGTTTCGAACCATCACCAAATAGCACACAACCAACCCATAACTATTTTCTCCAGCAAAATCGACCCTGCCCCCGGAAAGTGCTACACAACGCCCGATAATCCCCCTTAAGGAAATGAATCGACCTAATATACTCTGAACCTCGGATGAACTCCTCAAAAACTTCTCGTCACGTCTGCCTCTAGTCGTTCCAAATGTCGTACCAATCTAGTACCAAACAACTCAACTGCTCAATAACATCCCTGGCTCATAGACTGAACCATAAATTCATCGTACACCTCACCTCAACTCATCAACCAACGCTCCAACACCGGGATCATCCTAAGAACAAGGACCCACTCCCATATTCAACACCCCATGGATAGAAAACTCTCTGCACTGCTAGACTCGACTGAACTCCCCACTAATACCACTACCATACACCCGACTATACTCAAATAGGTGTAGCGTGGCCCTCGACTATCTCAGTCCAAACTGACTATTTGCTCATGATAAATCACTGCCTCGCGGCACACATGCTACCTGATACTCTGGTGGGAAATCATCATCAATGACGACCTGCAGGGTTTACCCCTAAACCCAAAACCAAAACATCATGCTTCTCATATTTTCACACGTACATAATCAGTACCTCCCAGATCATAGGAGGTGACATCTCCTTTATTGACTGATCGCTCAACTCAGATCGAAATTCTCCCTTCTCACTGACTCCTTACTAAAATACTCTGAGGGACTCTCGATCTCCCTCTCAAGGGACGCCTCTTCGAACTTACTCATGACCGAATAACCGGAGAACCACAAACATCCTTCACTACGAACCATGGTACTCATTCCATGACATCTCTTCTCAATATGCCTCGGTGTATGGTACCCTAACCATAACATCACTCCCCAATCCACTCCGATGTATGGTACCTGGACCATAACATCACTCCTCAATCCGCTCCGATGTATGGTACTCAAACCATAACATCACTCCTCCATCCGCTCTGATGTATGGTACCCGGACCATAACATCACTCCTCAATATGCTCCGATGTATGGTACCCGGACCATAACATCACTCCTCAATCTGCTCTGATGTATGGTACTCGAACCATAACATCACTCCTCAATTTGCTCTGATGTATGGTACCCGAACCATAACATCACTCCTCAATCTGCTCTGATGTATGGTACCCGAACCATAACATCACTCCTCAATCTGCTCTGATGTATGGTACTCGAACCATAACATCACTCCTCAATCTGCTCTGATGTATGGTACTCGAACCATAACATCACTCCTCAATCCGCTCTGATGTATGGTACTCGAACCATAACATCACTCCTCAATCTGCTCTGATGTATGGTACCCGAACCATAACATGACTCCTCAATCCGCACCTTAGACCCGTTCCTACTGGAGAAAACTCATGTTGCACTGCTGAACCCTTACTGATATCCCTCTGGCTGCTATCTGACAATTCCCGAACCACTGCTCCTTCGGCTCTCCAAGCTATCAATACCAAAACATCACTTAGTCCAATACAATAATCCTTCATAGGTTAGAATGACCTTTCTACCCCTCCTAGTCCAACTTGATACATATCCAAGGTCCACTACCATGATTCAGAAGGCCCAATACTAGGTAAGCCTCCCAAGCCCACTAATGTCCCAATTTGCTCCATTGGGCGTAATCCCTATAATGGGCCTTACATTAAGCCCATAACATATTTTGGACCATATTAACTAACTCCTGATGACCCACTATGGTGTAAAAGCCCAAACTCCAAAGCTCAGCCCAAACTGAGGCCCAATAATGCAAGGCCCAAACTGACAGAGTACACGGGTGTACTCCTAAGTACGCTAAGCGTACTGGCTGGTAGCTTGTACGCTGTATGTACCTCCTTATACGCCCATTTTACAGTCCTTCTAAGCCACTTTTCCATTATGTGCTTAATATGCTACTCTAGAAGACACAAACACAAAATCCATGTCCTAATCCATAAAGTCGACTACTTGGTGGCTTGCAACCCACCAAATGAGCCCAAACTCATCAATCTTCCATAACAAGTGATAGATATCATGCATAAACATAAATGAGTCCTAAAGGTTGAAACTTTACTACTTATGGGACTCATATGACACTAAGGGTGGCAACCCTGGACCAAGAAAACGAGTTAAGCCATAAAGGTCCATTCTTGGGACTAAAAAGATCCAAAACTCCATTAACATAGATCCAAGCATACTTATGGAAAGTTTCAGACTTTATACCTCAAAATGGTCTAAAATGAAACCACAATCTTGGATCTACTGCTTCCCCTTTGATCCACCACCTTGCTAATCTCTTCACTTGCTTGGAAATGGCTTTACAACACCCAAAATGCTCTCTAATGGCCCCCAAGGTTTCAATAACACTCAATAGAGGTTTAGGGTTTCGTGGTGGCTGTATGAAGATGAGATGGAGGCCGTTACCCAGGGTGTTATGTTCTTTATATAGTGGCATGCCCTAAAAATTAGGGTTTAGTGACTCTGAGTGTACGCTGGGCGTACGCCTCTCCACACCCGCGATCATTTCCCATTATACATTGGGTGTAATCCAACTTATGTTGGGCGTACCCAACTACACATATGTATTCCATGCATGCATAGGACTTCCTTGCCACAATCCTTTATTAGGGACTAATAGTGACAACATATTCATAGTATCACAACTCCTTCATTCCGAGTCTGTTTCCGACGAAATTTATATCCATGAAAAGGTGGCGAGAAGCCCTACGCTTCTAGCAACACACTTCAAACCGAAACCTTCTCTAATAAACTCAAGGCCCATAAAAGAACGAAACTCCCCTAGCCTCGGGCTCTAAAATCCAATAGCAAATACTTTCAGAACAGGGTGTTACACTCCCTCCCTTGAATTAGACTTCATCCTCAAAGTCTGTTCCTACTACTGGAAATAGCTTCGGTAATGCTCCCTCATCTTGTCCTGTGGCTCCCACATCCATTTTGAGCCCTTACGGTGCTGCCACTACACCTTCACCAGCTCGACCCTGTTGTTCCTCAAATACTTCGTCTTCCTGTTGAGAATTGCTACTAATCTCTCTATGTAGTTCAGGCGGTCATCCACCTGAATGTCCTCCAAAGGAATCACCGTAGAATCATCAACTAAGCACTTCCACAACTGTGAGACATGAAAAGTGCTATGGATATGCCTGAGCTCCTCCGGAAGGTCTAGTCGGTATGCCAACTTGCGCACCCGGGCTATAATCCTGAAGGGTCCGATATACCTGGGGCCCAACTTTCCTCGCTTCTTGAAGCGAATGACACCTTTCTAAGGTGACAACTTCAGGAGAACCATATCCCTGACCTGTAACTCTAGGTCTGATCGTCTAAATCAACTCGGTGGTCTTGAGTACCACCTCGTTACTCCTCATGAGTCGTTGACCGACCTCACCCCAACATATCGGGGTTTTGTACTTTCTCCCATAAAGCATCTCAAAGGGAGGCCGGTCAATGTTGGCGTGATAGCTATTGTTATAAGAAAACTCAGCCAAAGGAAGGTATGTATCCCAGCTATCACCGAAATCCATAACGCACGCCCGCAACATATCCTCCAATTTTTGGATGGTCCGCTCGATCTGCCCTTCTGTATGCGGGTGGAAGGCCATGCTGAAGTGCAGAATAGTACCCAACTCATCAAGAAATTTCTTCTAAAATTTGGAAGTGAACCACACGTCTCTATCAGAAATCACAGAAACTGGCACCCCGTGTCGAGTCATAACCTCCCTGATATAGATATATGCCAGCTTCTCGGCAGCAATACTCTCCTGGATTAGAATGAAATGGGTACTCTTGGTCAATCGATCAATGTTGACCCATATCTCATTGACTCCTCACGCCATCCACAACAACTTAGTGATGAACTCCATGGTAACTTCCTCCCACTTCCACACAAGGATGTCCAATGGATGCATCTTGACGTGAGGTCTCTGGTGTTCGACCTAGACCTTCTTGCAGGTCAAGCACCTCTCTACGTACCAAGCTACATCCCGCTTCATGCATAGACACTTGTAATCAGGCTGAAGATCTCTATACATCTTCGTCACCCTGGGATGGATTGAAAATCTTGATTTGTGCGCCTCCTCCATCAGGATTTGGCATACGCTGCCTGAGTACGGAACCCACACTCTAAGGTGAAGTGTCAGTAACCGACGGCTATCATAATCGAAGGAGGAAATCTGACCCACGATGCACTCACTCTTCCGGTGCTCCTCCTTCATAGCCTCCAGCTGTGCCTCCCGAATCTGCTCCAGAAGCAGAGTCACCACTGTCATCCTCAGACAGATATCCCTGATCGGATCGGCAACTTCCTTGTGGCTAATAGCATTGGCCACCACATTGGCCTTCCCTGGGTAGTAAAGGATCTCGCAATCATAGTCCTTCACCACGTCCAACCCCCGACGCTGCCTTATATTCAGATTTAGCTGATCCATCAAATACCTCAGACTCTTGTGATTTTTATAAATAGTACAACAGACCCCATTAAGGTAGTGTCGCCAAATCTTGTGGGAAAAAACTGTCACACCCCAAAACCGGAACGGCGGAAACGTTCTAGGGAGGAGGACATCATGTACAGTATCAGAACAATGCATAATAGTAAAAACAAGCAACAAAATCCATTGCATTAATGGAATAGTTGAATACATGTGTGTTCTTTTGTAAGTTTAAATGACACCAAAAATGTACAATCAAAATAAAGACGACTCTTGGATCTACTCCGGCCTTCAAAAGTTGCATGGGTGTACCTGTCTTACTGGTTCCCTGAGAGTACAAGTTATTTTGAAATAGAGTATCAGCATAAAAATGTTGGTAAGTTCATAAGTATTTTAGTGTCATTATTTGTATAAAAATGTTTGTAACAATGTAATGTAAGTGCTTGTAGTTGTTTGTAAATGTTTGTACTTCCTAGAAAATCCTATATTTTCTACTGAAATGTAGTCTTCTACCAAGAGCCGACTATTTGTATGTTTTTTCTTTTGTAAATGTATGAGTTTTCCCAAGTATAGCTATTATTATCAAAATATAGTTTTCATTATCATTATGTGAGAAAATCACAAGGTAAATGCAATAGGGGAAATAATGTTTTATCTCAGCAGTGACACCACTGGTTATAATATTGATAAAATAAAGACTCCAGGTAGTATTAAATGTGTTATACCCCTCGGGGAGTCTTTTTTACTTTAATTCTTAGTTGGTTAATTAAAGGTTTAGATGTGAACTGGTTGTAACCATGCTGATTGACGGCTGAATACCTGACGACCTTTCGGTGTCATAAAATAGTGTGGTGACATTTTGTCACCCTTGGCCTTACCGACTAGGACTGTAGCTAGCCAGTCGGGGTGTGGGATTGTCTGTCCCATATAGATCTATACACACGGTGCCCGCTCTCCCTCCAGGAAACTCTGGTTACAATATGATACAACAATGTCTTATTGTATCCGAAATAGTATGTCACATTGTAGTTATTGTATTCTAATGTTTGTATAGTATATTCTCATGTATAGTATCGTGTAAGTTCCCTTAGTTTTTCTTCATAGTATGTTCTATTGTATAGTGTATAGTATATATTGTTTCTCGTTATAGTATTCTTTATCTGTTTCTCTTTATTGTAAGTATTGACTCCTATATGAACGGACTCTTTGTACGTTTCATCGTACTAGAAATAGTGAGTAGAAATCTATTAAACTATACCTATTATAGTTTACTAGTAATGTTGTTTGAATGACTCCGTGTGTTGAACTGAAATAAAAGCTTTTATGTCTATACATATATATACTAATATATAACTAAGGATTAAACGGCACTCGGATAAACAACAGGGTACTCTAAGTCCACAACCAAACAAGGAAGAGGAAATAAAGTGAGTTGTCAATCCTAAGTCCTTCAAACCTTACTTATATCACTATATATGCATTAGACATGGTTTTGACAAGATATAAGTTTGAAATAGTTAAAAGAAAAGGTTTGACATATAAAAACAAGTTTGGTAAAGAGTTTAGTATTGTAAAAGAGTTTGATAAACATTTTGAAGTAGTTTGTTTGATAACACAGTTAAAAGTATAGTAAATCCATTTGTTTGATAGTAATTAATCACGTGTGATTGGTATAATAACTATAATGTTTCAACTTGTATTCCCCCCATAAAAGCATTTAAAATCATTTAAAAGGTAGATTAAGGGGTATGAACTCACCTGTAGTGAGTAACTCGAATGAAAGATCGGCATAGGATGGTTGGGTGTCAATTAGAGTATTGAGCACAAACGAATCCTATTTAACATATAATCACACATATATGAATACATTTAATGTGTATAACCAATAATAGTGATAGGGACACGCCTTAGGGACATAAAAACACTTAGAATTAAGTGTTACCAACACATATGGTTGCATATAAGGGGTGTATGGCCGTATATTGGAGTGTAAGGGCACAAAACCAAGGGTTTTGTGTGTGTGAGGCCAAAGTGTGCGGCCAGGGTGTGTGTGCGGCCGCACACCCACTATGAAGTGTGCCAAAAACGTGTTTCCGAGCCTTTAGAAAGTTATAGGGAAGGTGTTTTGACCATTACTCGACCATATTGTAAGTTGAATGCCATTTTAGGCCCTAAAAAGGGTGTGCACGGTCACACAAGGGGTGTACGGCTGTACACCCTTGATAAACATGTAAAAATGGTCAAAAGTGTATTTCAAGTCTCTATCTTTCATTCCCTAAATGTTCTTGATCAAGTGCTAGCTTAGAGCATGAGTTTTAAGGCCCTTAAGCACCAAATGGAGGGGTGTACGGCCACATGGGGTGTGTGCGGCCGTACACTCCTCATAGATCATGTTTTGAACGTTTTCAAATGAATAAATTCAATGAGTAACAAGCATATAGAGTGGTACTTACAGTAGAGAAGTCTTTAAGGGTGTTTGAGGTCCAAAACTTAGAAGATGTGGTTGGTGTTCTTGGTGTTCTTGAAGAACACTTGAAGATATAAACAAAATGAGTAGATTCTTGGATGAAATGATAGATTCTTACTAGGTACTGTAATGACTCATCAAATTGGAGGAAGAAATACTTACAATTTGAAGATCTAGAAGTGGAAGATAGTTGATACTGGAGAGAAAACGAGTTCTTGCCTTGGAGGAGTGGAAAAAGTGTTCAAAAATGACAAAGGGACATATATATGGGGAGTGTATGGATTGGGATGGGTGTGTGGCCGCATACTCAGGTGTGCGGCCGCATACACCTTGTATTGGTGTGATTGGCTCATTTGCGAGGTGTTACACTCATAATTAATCATCCTCGGACCCATACCTAGATTATACTTGGCTTAACACTCAAATAGACCATAACCCACACTAAATGATAACAAAACGAGGCTAACTTTGATAGATTTAAATAAGTGTACACGATAGAAATTCCAGGTTATCACAAAAACCACTGCCCCAACTCTATATCATGCGTTGGGTAATTCGAAACGCGAGGCATCAACTGCCTCAAGGCGTAAGCAATGACGTGCCCCCTTTGCATCAAGATCGCGCCCTATCCCGAAATAGATGCATCACAATAAACTATGAAATCCTCGACACCCTCTGGCAGAGTCAAAATCAACGCCTCGCATAACTTTTGCCTCAAAGTCTCAAACGCTACCTGCTACTCAGGCCCCCAGCGAAAAACAACAGTCTCCTTCGTCAATTGGGTCAGGGCACTTCTATCTTGGAGAAATCCCGATTAAATCTCCGATAGTATCCAGCTAGCCCAAGGAAGCTCTGGATCTAAGATAGAGACCTCGAAACCTCCTATCTCATCATAGCCTCCACTTTGGCTGGATCGACCAGAATATCGTTATGGTTGACAAGGTTCCCTAGAAACTGCACCTCATGCAACCAGAACTCATACTTGGAGAACTTCGCATAAAGCCTCTCCCTCCTCAAGGTATCCAACACCTCTCATAAGTGCTCTTCATGTTGCTCCCAAGTCTTGGAATATACCATGATGTCATCGATAAATACTATCACCGATCAATCCAACATCGACCTGCACACATGGGTTTGAGAGGTCCATGAATGAGGCTGGGGCATTGGTGAGCCTAAAAGTCATCACCACAAACTCGTAATGACCAAAACGAGCCGGAAAGGCTATCTTCTACACATCATCCTCCGTGAACCTCATCTGGTCGTATCCCGAGCGCATATAATATTGGAAAACCAAGACACCCCCTGAAGCTGGTCAAATAAATCATCGATCATCGGGAGTAGATAATGGTTGTTCACCGTTAGCTTGTTCAACTCCCAGTAGTCAATACAGATCCAGTGCGACCCATCCTTCTTCTTAACAAACAGCATCGGTGCACCCCAAGGCGAGCTACTCGGTCGGATAAATCCCTTGTCTAACAACTCTTGCAGTTGCATAGACAACTATTGCATCTCCAGTGGGGCTAATCGATATGGTGTCTTGGCTATTGGGGCTTCACCAGGAACCTGATCGATCCAAAACTCCACCTGCCTCTCCGGAGGCACTTCGGGTAAATCCTCCGGAAACACGTCTGGGTACTCTCAAATAACTGGAACCCATCAATCGTTGCTCTATCCTGCTCCCGAGTATCCATAACGTAAGCGGCAAACCTAGAGCAACCATGATGGATATAACATCTGGTCCTAGCAGCTGAACATAAAACGGGGTCGCGCTGAGCTCATTCTCCCTGGACCACCAACTCTCCCCTACTTGGGGTCCGCACACACACTAAATAGAGCTCATAACCAATCACTTCCCTATTGCGGCTTAACCAGTCCATCCCTACTATAACCTTGTTCCCACACAAAGGGATGGGAACCAAGTCAATAGACTAATGCTCACCGCACATCCTCAAAACACAACCCAATGGACCCTCGATGCTAGGAGGGATCGCTCATCAATAATCTCAACCTCTAACGGGTAGTCTAACTTACTCAGAGATACAAAAGATCGGGTGGCCCCCAAGTCGAACAACACCAAAACAATAATATCGTTCACATGGAACGATCCTAGAACAAAACGCGTAAAATATAAGTATCGAAATTAACATAAGATAAAAGTTAAGGGAAAGAAACAAACCCGTTACCACATTTGGTACAGTGCGTGCCTCTGCGGTGGTCAACTGAAAGGTACGGCTCCTCACGACTGGAGCATCCGTCTTGCCCTGACGACCATCTATGATCCGCAGGATCGCTGGAGCTAGCGCAATCACTGGTGCTCCCGATGCTAGACTCGGTAAGCGAGCATTCTTGTGGACCCTTAGATTGCAATGAAATAAAATCAGGTTTGATGTCTGAATGGTGGGATTAGGGGTAGTACAATCTCTGCTAAAGTGTCCAGTCTTGCCACACTTGTAGCTGTTGGGTTTTATGTACTCTAACATCCCTATGATGCACATACAACCCTAATGCTTTGGATCTAAATTTTCTCTAGTTATACATGCAATAAAATTATCCAAAGCATAAAGCCTACAACTAGCATACAATTTGATATTTGAATCATAAAACTAGTAAGAAGATTACCACTTTGTTGTAGCTTGTTGTATTTGGCCTTTAAGAACTTAGCACCTCAAGTGTGATGCCTCAAATGGTTCACAAAACACCATCAACAATTGGAGAACTTGAGAGAGAGGTTATGAACACACAAAATTGGCTAGGGTTCTACTTGGAATCCTTGGGTGCCAATTTTGGAGCTAAAGGGTTTCTCTTATAGTGTGGAATTCCTAGAGTTTAAACTTGTAAACCCTAATCCACTTCATTGGGCCTTTAATCCAATAATACATATGATAATCCCTTTGGACTAAATCTTCATGGACTCCATAAAGATTTGGTCCACATAATCAACATGGATCATTAGGCCAAACTACAAGTATCACTGATTTACTTAATCAGTCCCCATTAATTTAATTAATCTCTTTTGATCACAAAATTAGTTTCAAATTAATTCTTGGTCAATACTAAGTAAATAATATGATTTCTCAATTAATATATTATGCTTACAATATATTAATAAATCACAAATAACCTCTTTCTGAAATATTCATCCTATCAAATTGCCCCGGTGAATGCAACCCAAAAGGACCATGCTACTATCGGGTCAAGTACATACCAATTATAGTTATGGGCTTAGACACCCAATCCAACAGTCTCCCACTTGGATTAGTCTAATAACTATTATTGCAAGTATGACTCCAAAATCCGATTAGCAATCGTAGTTCTCAAAAGTCGCTGGCGAACTCTGACGCGTCCATTAGATATGGGATCAAATATTCCTCCATTCTAGATATCGTATAGACACGAGACATGGATTATAATCATTATCTCTATCCATGTGTTGTTTCCGAATTTCCAATTTATGACGACTGACTAATTGAACAAATCAAATCAGTGCAAGCTTGGCCAGGCGCTTAGGGTTGTCATCACTAAATCATCGAGGGGTCCACATATATCGCTTTTATCCCTCTTAGGGTAAAAGTAATGGATAAACTTCGAATCATATGGTTGCTCTATTTACTCATCAAATCACACACAACAATACATTTTATAACACCAAGTTACTGGTGCGTTTACATATCATCAATGTGCAACCGACTTGTAAGCTGCAACTATATGTCTCCGTTTCAAGAATATAAGATATTATCGTCTCACTAATCACTCGTGATAAAATCTATGAGGTGATTCAGATGAGCGTGAGTTTAATCCAATACTCAATTCTTATTACAGGAATATTCATAAATACTGTAGCAAACTTTGCTATGTCTAAACACTTTAGACAATCTACACTCAGATTCATGACGGTCTTGTCTCAATACCTACTTCCAAAGTATGATCGACTGTGGATGGTTTGAACATTCTTATTATTCGGGAAGTCAAAACATACGAAGTGAAACACAAGAGAAATCGAATCCAATATGGTCTCAAATTTTTTGAATATAAATAAAACACCTTTTATTTAATCACCATATTGATTACACATTATTCATTATATAATGTTTCGATTAATCAACTTAATACTTGAATTAAAACAATAGTTATCCCATGCTCCAAGCATGCACACTATGTTTACCTATGGTCCTCACTTTGTGAAATATATCAATTGAAAACATTTCAATGATACTCATTTCATAATTCCAAATCCTTAGTGTAAGAACACCTAATTCTTGCCACTATCATGCAATGATCCTTTTTTAATTTCGAGGTACAAAATTCACAGAGAGTTTGCCAATAATATCACAAAGTATTCCTTTTGAGATTGATAACAAGACAATTCCAAGGACGCCGAGTCTCAAATTCAAAGTACATTTTTTTGGACATCCTTCTTGCATAAATAGATTCTTAATATACATCTCCCATTATGGAAACATCTCCATATATTCCATATGACAACTCATTATTAATAGAATCATGTGTATTCATAATAATGTCAATATGGTCTATCCATTACTATACTTCCAACTACGAGTGACCAATCCTTAGCGAACCTTAGATCGTCCTTGACAGTGGCTTAACCACTTTAGTCATATCCGATTCTAGTCATGTTTCCCTTTTAATGCCTTAGGCCTTTGGAAAAATAGAACACGTGAATATTATAGCATATGCAATCGATCCTATATCCGAAGCAAATGGGACACGATTCATAATGTCTTACATAAAGACATGATACTTGACTAGTCTTTTGCTATAATATTTCCATATATAGAATTTCCAATGTTAAAATATTTCAACATGGTGTTCATATATATCCATGACTAATTTTGATTAATACTTCAATCTAAACTTTTAGATTCGAAATAAAGTATAAGTATCCTCTCCCTTATTATAGTGAAACAACTTTTCAAATTTTGCAACTTTGCAAATTAGAACTTTGTTTCCTATAACTAGTATTGCTAACTTGCAACACTTCACATAAAAATCATGCTCCCACTATCATGATAATTATATTCTTACAAGCATAACACTTATGCTCTCACTAGCTTTGACATGTACTCCAAAAACAGCTGGACCTTTTAGAAATCAATACTTATTGACTTTCATACCAAAGTTCAAATTTCTGATACAAGACGCTCTGATAAGACTTTATCTAGGCTTCTCAAACTCATACCACTTTTCTTAGATAGCTTATATGTGTGTCTAAACTATTTCAGACTTTTTTCCATTTCTCACAATTCGAACTATGAAGAGGGATGCCGTAATCATAATTGAATTTGAGAACACAATTAACACAACTGCTATCTCCTCAAAATCTACTTAGTGAAAGCGTTTACTCTCAATCATTTTCATGGAGCGGAGAGAAACCTTATGACACTTATATTTTATGGTGTATGTTTTCATATCCATGTAAAACTGTCATTTCCAGCCATTATCATTAGATAAGGTCAATGGCAGATTTAAACTCATATGGACTGAACTTATTCAATCTTAATTTCTTGCCACTTGGTAGCACAAGGGCCTACCATGTCTCCCAAGTTTTTGAAAGATCACCCTTATTGACCAATGAAATTTCACTGATCAAGGTACTTTTCCTTATGAAAACAATAGAGAACTCATAGAACTTACATGCATAGTCAACTTTAACTGGAATGGGTATAGAAACAAGAATGTGTCAACACGATAGGTTACAAACCTCAAGTCGTGTGCTAGTGATAAATGATAGGTTTATTCTTTATTAGTTCTTGAAAATTTTCAAAATCTTTAAGACTCTCACTAACTTCTTGACATATGATATTCTCTTGTCAAAAACCATTCCTTGACAAACAACTATTCAAGAGTTAGTACGGATTCTTATCAAGAATGACACTTCATCTAATTGGTCTCAATTAGTCTTTGTCTTATCCAAGACATCACAACTACAAATTACAAATGTGCATGAGTAAGAAAACTTTTCTACTCCACATTATATGATGTGTTACAAACCTACTTAGAATATATCAGTCATAACTATAAGACTTGATTTTGAAACGAATTATGATTTATCTTCTTGATTTAACCATTTCAACAATTCATGATTCCTCTTCTTGGTTACATAAATGCACCAAGTTGTCCTTAGAGGATCAATTGTGATACGGTTCTATAATCATTAAGATGATCATAAAACACAATACTAGAGTACTCTCATTTCCTTTAAGATTGGAGAAACTTTTATTTTTCTGCCTGTTTGATTCTTCTTATTCGTCCTGCTATACATTGAAACTTTTTCAATGACTCATAATTATACTTAATCTTGTAAGCATAATCATATTCACTAAGCTTTTAGTAAATCGTGACGAATAGTCTTATCGTTCTTTGTGGTGGACCTTATCCAGTACACAACCAAGTGTACCCGATTCTCTAGTCCTTCACTTCACTCACATAAACATGTGAACAAGGAATTAGTCTTAATTTCCCAAAGATTCAGGTTCTTATTCATCATATAATGCAAGTTGCATGATTCCAAGTTTCTGTCGAGTTGAAACTTGGGTGATTAGAATATTTCCTTATTTGGTAAATTCTCGACACTACCACAAACGAAAGAATCAAATCCATTTTCAACATTGCTAATAATAGAAACATATAAACATCAATTTTCACAAATTTCAATGCAAGGAGATATAAATATAAGATAAAATCATAATTTTATTTATTTATAAAATGCAGAAAAAGTCCTTACAATGCTTTAAGCTTCCTTTATTTTCTTCAATCCTACAAAACATCAAAATGAGATCTTGTCACATCATGTATTAAGAATCTTCAAATAGGAACTTAATACAGTTAGATAGTGGACTTACCTGAAGCAGAGTCAAACATTTTGACTTTACCATCCTTGTGGTCCTTCAGGTAGATACGACAGCTTCGCAACCAATGTCCATTCTCTTGGTAGTAGAAACAAATAGATTCTTTTGGAATGGTACATGGGGCAATCTCAGACTTAGCCTTTTTCTTTATCATTTGGTCAAATGGCTTGACCATGGACGATCCCTTTCCATTGGGAATAGAAGAATTTTTTGGACTTCCAATGTTTCCATTTCCAATGTCCATGGAATTTTGGGAAGTAGAACTTCCAACCAAATTTGCATTTAGTGCCCCAAATCATTGCTAATTCAGTAGCAATTACCAAATAGGTAAGATCAATAAGGGTCACATCGTGGTCTGTCATATATTAGTCTTTAACAAACTGACTATACGACTCAGGAAGTGACTGAAGAACGAAGTCAACAACCAACTTCCTCGACACAATGACTCCTAACATTCCCAGCATGTTAATGTGTGACTTCATCTCCAATACATGTGCACACATAGACCTTCCATCTTGGTGTTTGCTAGCCAATAGGGTTTGAGTGACCTTGAAATTTGCAAGTCTTCAAACATGTGGGTTAGGGAGAACTATTGGAGGAGGTGGAGGAAGTGAAGTATGATTTTTGGGAACATCATCTTCATAAGGAAATCCTTTTCCATAAGATTTGGGAAGACCATAGTTGTCTGAACTAGACATCTACAAGGGAGAAATTCAAGTTAACTTAATTTAAGTCCTTAATATAACACCCAAATGAAACATTAAGGCTAGGACCCAACACAATAATTCACAATTCGGAAGAGGGATTCCGTGATCCAATTGCAAACTATTTGTTGCTAGGTAAATGATGATTTACCAATTTCCACCATGAAAAACAAAAAGGAGTATTAAGTTTTATATGAGTTGAAATTCCTAGATTCTTTTGAGGTTCATTGAACCTTTCAATGGTGTGTTTAATCTCGATTATACCCTTTAAGTTTGTGACTGGGATACCGAGGATCACAAACAAGGTGTGAATAGCCATGCAAATTAGCTTGGTACTCTCGAAGTCATTTATCACCTAATCAATGTGTTGGTTAACCACACACGCTCCATTAATCTATGATAAACATCGAGCTACCCTTTTCCACCCTTACTAGTCTAAGCTAGTGTGTCGGTTAACCACACACACTCCACTAACGACTTGGCAAGGTGCTAAAGCGCAATTTCATGGATTAACACCAAATTCACATTTTTCCTAAAGTAACTAAGATTGGGAATTTATAAAGGGTTTAGTTACTTTATATTTCATTATACTGTTAATGAGCATTTAAATGTCCTATCAGACCGGTTTGGCTAACGACCCTCCATTGGTTAAGGGTGCAGTGGGTAAGAGTGGATACCCAATAGCGGTCATTTTACAGGCCGCTTCCTTAGACACCCCTTATAGACCAACTTTGTGAATGAGGCGTACTAACAGTAAGACTGACCTTTTTACTTATATATATATATATATAATATTAAACTTTTAATGTTATATAGTATAAGGGTGTATTTTACACATTTAAAATACTTGGTGGTTTAATCTATTAATAAATTATGCTTTTAATTTAATTAACTTTAAACCATATGATTGTGGATTTATTGATTCTCTTTTAATTAAACACTTTAATCAATTTAATAAAGTCCATAAGGTGTAATTGAACTATTCAAAGCATCAAGGTTATAAAAATTCAATATTAAAAACTATATAATTAATTTTTAAGTTATGAACCCAAGAGTTGCACATTTTCAAATTACTAGATTTTTTTGAATTCATTATTTCAAATTAAAACCTTTTAATTAAACTTTTCAAATTCCAAAACTTAATTCAAAAACTATTAAATTCCAAACTTGATGGCAGGGTTTGTAACTCCTTAAAAAACTTTTGAGTTCCAAAACTTGATGGCAAGTTTTTATAACTCTCTTTAGTTATAAAAAGAGACTTTCCAAGTTCCATAACTTGAGGGCAAGTTATAAACCTCTTCAAAGCCGTTTAGATCAAATGTTTAACTAACAAAATAATCATAATTTTATCCTTTTACCAATTTGACCTAACACCACTCTTAAAGCAAGATAATTTCAAATCAAAGAATTACAAACAATTTAGCGTTTACTTGGATGAGGTTAATCACTACCATATAAAAAATAGATTTTATGATATAAAACAGTTCATGGTAATGATCCTAATCCAATCTTGGCCAAAAAACCCGAAAAATTGCAACCAACCTATCCAACTCGTCGAGTCAGATACTGGACTCGTCGAGTTGGCTTGACTCGTGCTTGACTCGTCAAGTCAGATCATAGGACTCGTCGAGTCCACTATCCAGAGGGAGACTTTTCAAATTTTCCAGCTTTGAACAAATAACCAATGCATCTATATAACAGAAAATTACTCATGGCTCTGATACCACTGTTGAGTTTTATGTACTCTAACATCCCTATGGTGCACATACAACCCTAATGGTTTGGATCTAAGTTTTCTTTAGTTATACATGCAATAAAATTATCCAAAACATAAAGCCTACAACTAGCATACAATTTGATATTTGAATCATAAAACTAGTAAGAAGATTACCTCTTTGTTGTAGCTTGTTGTATTTGGCCTTTAAGAACTTAGCACCTCAAGTCTGATGCCTCAAATGGTTCACAAAACACCATCAACAATTGGAGAACTTAAGAGAGAGGTTATGAACACACAAAATCGGCCAGGGCTCTTCTTGGAATCCTTGGGTGCCAATTTTGGAGCTAAGGGGCTTCTCTTATAGTGTGGAATTCCTAGAGTTTAAACTTGTAAACCCTAATCCACTTCCTTGGGCCTTAAATCCAATAATCCACAAAGATTTAGTCCACATAATCAACATGGATCATTATCCCAAACTATAATTATCATTGATTTAATTAATCAGTCCCCGTTAATTTAATTAGTCTCTTTTGATCACAAAATTAATTCCAAATTAATTCTTGATCACTACTAAGTAAATAATATGATTTCTCAATTAATATATTATAGTTATAGTATATTAATAAATCACAAATAATCTCTTTCTCAAATACCCATCCTATCAAATTGCTCTGGTGAATGCAAGCCAAAAGGACCATGCTACTATCGGGTCAAGTACATGCCAATTATAGTTATGGGCTTAGACACCTAATCCAAAAGTAGCAGCCTGAGCCCCCTGACCTACAAGCTCCCTCATGTGGCTTGCCGCATTTCCCACAGCGGCCCCGGTCCTGCTAGACCTTTGACCTCGGGTCGAATCACTTGGGTTTCCTTGCTGAAACCCCAACTGTCTGACCAGGCTCTGCCTTCCTCTTCCTAATGTGCTCCATATTGATCTCTCGCTCCCGCGCCTTGGCAATCATATCATCCAGGGTCGGGCACACTGAATAACTAACAAACTCCCTGATGTAAGCTCTCAACATGTTGTTATACCGAGGTTTCTTCATTTTCTCATCAGCTGCATATTGGGGCACCAACAAGGCCCTCTCCCTAAACTTGGCGGTAATCTCCACCACAGTCTCTATTGTCTGTCGCGTGTCCAAAAAAATCCTTGGCCAACTGCTGTATCTCCACTGCTGGAGAGAACTCTACTTGGAACCTGGTCACAAAATCCTGCCAGGTCATGGCCTCAATGTTCGGACCTCCCAAAGCATAAC
This sequence comes from Lactuca saligna, assembly GCF_052625555.1. Taxonomy (NCBI): domain Eukaryota; kingdom Viridiplantae; phylum Streptophyta; class Magnoliopsida; order Asterales; family Asteraceae; genus Lactuca; species Lactuca saligna. Next base: position 64,531,229 of record NC_136425.1, read on the forward strand.
CAACCTCCTCCCACCAGTCCCTAACCCGCTCCCTCAAACAACCCGCATCAAATCTGACCTTTGACGCTTACGGGAAGAAGTTGATCAGTTGAGCAGACTCGATGTCTGCTATCCATCGTCTAACTACAATGTGGTCCTTGACCTCGGAGAATTTTAGTGCTCTACACCCCCTGAAATCCTTGAAGGAGAGTGTGCGAGTCCCAGATTGGCCATGTGTCATATCATTCCTGAAAGCCCTAAGGCGATCCTCCATCAGCTTGATAATACCCTCTTTGATCGACCCGAAAATCATCGGGGTCACCTCAAGGATACCTGTAGTAATCTTAGATGTAATGAAATCCCGCATACCATCATTAAACGGCTCGGAACCCGTACCCATACCCAAACCAGACCCAAATCCAGAACCTCCTGCTCCCTGACATGTCATCACGATTCCGAAATAACCCATACAACCATCAGGATCATTATTACAAATTGCGAGATTTCACATTCTACAAGCTCTCCTAATTTCCTTGCGGCACTCCCCGAATCAAGTACATATCCTTTTCTTTTAGTAGTACATGCCCATACTACCTTCCATATCTATCCGTACTTTCCTCGAGGATTGCTTTGAATCTTCCAGCTCACTTCCTATCCAAACATACAATTGAAATCAGATAAGGCTACTGACACTAATCTCTTCCTAGACACCCTCTAGGACACAACTCTCCCCACTCACTGCCTTCAGCTGCCAAAATGACTCCCACAAATTCCCTCTAACTAGCGCACGAATACACTTACATATTATGAAAACCAAATAATTCTTCGAATGAGAGGTCTTACTTTACAACGGTTGGACTCAAACAAGAGCTGCACAGTAGCTCCAAACCTAACCTTCTAAAATTATTTGGTCTGTATAACATGTAATTTGGCGCATTCACCCACTAGTTGGCTGAATTTAGTTAGAACCCTTAGAAGCACAAAGCAAGCAACATGCAGGCTTTGGGTAACAAAGCAAACATACCCTAATTAGGCCATCCTATCACTGAAAGATAAGCACTAGCATGAAAGTCTATAAGCTCATATAGTAGGCATTTAAGGCAACTCTCCTAGAATTATATCATGTTAAATTTGAGTAGATCCCTAAACCTAACTAGCATGCAATCTACATGTTCATAATCAATTCATAGCAGATAATAGGTATGGGTATCTTGGAGAAAACTTACTTGAGCCCGACCGTTTGCACACATCACACATCTTGTCTTTTATTAAAGTTCTTATTTTAAAAAAATGTTTTCCTTATAAAAATCTATCAAACCCTCAATTTGAGTTCAAAGACACCCAAGAGTATGTCCGAATCCCTCAAACCAAGGCTCTATTACCAACTTGTAACATCCCAAAAATATGAATCAAAATTTTGATTATTAAGTTTACCAAGTTTACAAACACAAAACATCATTGGTTCCAAAACCATGAAAAACATGAGATAGTTATAGCGTATAATCAAGACAATCCGTAGAAAAACATTATCAGAGCATAAGTACCAAAATCTCTACTGCAGAAAATTAGAGTGTGATGTGATGCGATCAAGTCGACCTCTTCCCCTTCGAGCTGGAAGTACCTGAAACACAAATTGAGATAGTAAGAACAAAGCTTAGTAAGTTTCCCCCACCATACCACATACAACACCAACATACTGTCAGACATATCTGGGTGCCCGACCTACCCTGCCAAGCACATCTGGGTGCCTGACCTACCCTGCCGAGCATATCTAGGTGCTCAACCTAACATATCAGGCATATCTGTGTGCCCGACCTACCCTCCGGTTTATTTTAACCGGTTGCAGGGTACTACTGAATAATAACACACAAAGATTACATAATCATCAAGCAATACATAGACGATGATAATTATCACACAAGCAACCATCATATTATGTAATAAATAAAGAGTCGTGTAACTTTCACGAAGGGTGGCTCACCTCAATTGTGAATGTCAAATCGTACTCCTCGGATGACTCGTGACTCCTCTTCTTATAGCACAAAAAACTTCCTAATTAGACATTAGATCTAAACTTGACCCCAAGGTCCAAACCCTGATTCATAACATAAAACAAAGGTTCCCTAATCTTTGCCCTATTGGGCCTCTTCTTCCCAAGGCCCAACTTTCAAAATAAAATGTCCAAGTCCAACTAACTAAGCAATAAGGCCCAATAAGGCGTAATACCATAAATCCTAGGCCTAGGCCTAGAGGCCTTAGTCCATAGGTGGGCTTGACGCCCAATTAATCAAGGCCTAAAATCCTAAAGCCCAAAATCCACTTTTGATCCACTACATGCGTATGCGTGGCATACTCAGTGTGTACGCCTAATGTATGTTGGCCTTTACCAGATACAAGAGATTGACCCAGTATGTGCAGCGTACTAAGGGGTATGCCCAACATACAGACCAACCATCTTAAGAACTTCGTTGTGACTTAATCCGTTAAGTCTTATAGTTCAAAACATAGATACATACCCCTAAAGACGTCCTAAACCATAAAGTTATAAACTTTACGCTTTTTCATGAATGGATGGGGATTAAGACATAAATTAAGTCTATAAGCTCACTTAGTTTCTATCTGGAACTTGCATGGTTGAGGCTAAACCATCAAGGTCTGATTTTTATGGCTCCAAACGCCTCCAAGAGGCTAAAAGGACAACTCATATGGACTGGAACTTCTAAAACTCAAGGAATCTCAACTATGGGACCAATATATAACATAAAACACCCCAAAACTAGATCTAAACATGCAGTTGTCAAGGTTAAAGCTTTATACCTCAAATGAGCTAGAAATGATGTCAAACTTCTAGATCTACAAGCCCTCTTCACGTCCTTACTCCTTCTTCTTCAAAATCACCAAATATCACCAAAAATGATCAAGGTAAGCTCAAAATGCATGCAAGTGGCTTAGGGTTCGAGTTTAACACTTTAGGGACAGTGGAGGCTGAGAGAATGAGGGTTAGGAGGGACTTAAGGTGTTTAAATAAGTTACAAACCCTAAAATTTAGGGTTTGCATCTTGCCAGCCTAGGCCCTGCGTACGTAGGGGCTTCCCTCGATTCGAACCTCTTCAATGTACGCTGTGCGTACACTTATACGCCCAGCATATGACCCCTTCCCATATTCATAATAATATTATTATTTGAATAAGTAGCAAAAGAAAATACCTAGCAACTCGAGCATTACACACCTCTTGTTTTTCTCCTTCTATTCTTGATAAACTTAATTGGAGAAATAGGGTGGATGTTACCTCTCCACTATTTGTAAGGGTTTTCTTGCTTAGTATCTGCGTCGAGGAATCTTTTATCTATTGGCATCACCGTAATTCTCTTAAAACGTTCTGTGTCATCCTTTCTTCTTATGGGTGACCCTTAACGACCACATCAAAACCTATAATAATATATGTATTTGGGAACCCCGTCAAAATCCATATATAGTTTTTGTAATATCTTCCTTGGTTCTCTTAACCATCTCTTCTTTGAATGTTGCTACCCTTCCTATAGTTGGAATGGAATGAAAGACAAAATGAATCTTAGTGCTTGTAAGAGTTGTCTACCACATATGGATCATCAACATTTTCAAGCAATCCATAAAAGTTAACACCATTTGGTTTATTATTCATAGATTAGTGCTTTAGATGAATTGTCTACCACTTATGGATCGAAAGAAACAACAAAATCTTTAAGAATAAGAGAAGGTCCTATGAAATGATGGACATACATATTATTGATGATGTTCGTTCAAGACTCATTAGTCTGACTTTCATGTCCTCCCCAAATGTCGATCAAGCAAAGGTCATTTAGAACCTTCCTATGTAGAATGAAGATGCCACTAATGAGTACCATCCTTGAACCTCGGTCTATGAGTTTGTTTGTTCCCTCATTTTGTTGTTAACATTTTTCAAGTTATTGTATCAGGACTCGAAGTCTGTTCTCGCCTCATTTCTTTTGGATTTATGATATGTTTAGGTTGTCCTGGCTCGTGTGGACGTCTTATGGGCCATTTGTTTTCCATAGGTAACGAGTCTACCTAAAATTGTTTTAATTTTTTTCTATTAATAAAATTTAGTGGATGAATCGTCCTCCTTTACTAAAATTTATATATTAGATCTTATATAAAATATAAATTTTCAACTTAAAAAGTTTAATATATTTGACTGATTTACTCGACTTTCGGTTCAAAATGAAAGCTATTGATTCAAATTAAAAAAAGGTAGAATATAATACTTCAAATTGAACTAAGAAACCTTAATCGAATTGACTTGAGTCGGTTTCTTACATTCTAAACTTGGCAATGACTTACTTTTTGTATGATTAAATCGATGGGACAATGTTTGATCAAGTATTAATTAATCTGAGGATTAATATATACGAACTAATTTATACACAATAATTTTTTTTCCATACATAACAATTTATGTTATAAAATATTGTATTGTACAACTCAATAAAACATAAATTATTCTGTATGGACCAAAACTATTATACACAATCATTTCCTTAATATATCCTTTCTATATTAGGTTTTTTATAACCGTCAATTGATTAGACTTTATATCATAAGTTTTTTCTTTCCAATAATGCTTTAAAAACTTGATATTGGTTTAATCTTTTCTGTAAAATGTGAAAGTGAATTTTTTTAGGGTAAAACATGCATAGTTAATCGTAAATATTAGATAAACATATTAAATTAGATATTCATATCTTATTAGACTTATATTATAACTCAAGTTTGATTAACTGATTTATAGTTTCCACTCGCACCAACAATTGTTTATTATATATATATATATATATATATATATATATATATATATATATATATATAGCTTGATGCGAGGTCCACATCATACATGTTTGTGTTGATATCAAATTATCGATATCCTCACCAAAGGCTTACTATGCTTACTTTTTGACGATTTCTGTCACAGTTTCATCCTCCATCCTCCTCCTACTTCGATTGTAGAGACCTATATATTAGACATACATAATAGATTAGAGGGATAATATCTTGAAAGGGTAACAAACTTGTAACTTTGTTCACATTTATTCACTCAATTTTTTTGTGCTTGATTTATCCCTGAATTATTTAAAATTGTTTACCTTGTATCCTTATGATCGGTTATAACTTGTCATAAGGGTAAAATATGAACATTTCAAACAATTCATGGGTAAATCAAGAATGAAAAAAAGTTCGTTGACTAAATATGAATTGGTTGGAAGTTTGTGACTCTTTCAGGTCATTATCCTTTTTTGTAATCATCAATTAGTTTATTTTGTGTAACGACCCAAAAATCCAGGGTAAACATTTCATTTTTATTATAGTCAAACACAAATGTTACTTAATCCAACCATTCAAAACATTTATCAGAGTTACATCCAAAAATAACATGATGCAGAAAACACGGGTGTGTGCGTTGCGATCAAGTCGGACCCTTCCTTTCCAAACCAGTTATACCTGAAACCATAAACAAAATTATAAGCACGAATCTTATTGAGTTCCCCATAACATACCCCACACAATCCACATAATCACATAAACCTTATCAGCCATATAATATACATAAGCCACAACAACCACATAAGCCATGCATGCAAACATATATGGATGCCATGGAAGCCCTCCAAGGTCTTACACCGGGTGCCATGGGAACCCCCACATGGTCTTAGCCCAATGCTATGGGAACCCCACATGGTGTTAACTAGCTGCCATATAAACCATACATACAAACATATAAGGATGCCCTGGAAACCCTCCAAGGTCTTACACTGGGTGCCATGGGAACCCCCACATAGTCTTAGCCCATTTCCACGGGAACCCCCTACATGGTCTTATATCCAAATGCCTCGGGAACCCCCCGGAGTTTTCCATGCAAGTATCACAAAGACAACTAGCATACCGCATACCACACAATCAACACACATACTACATATAACTAATTGCCATGGGAACCCCCACATGGTCTTCACATAAATACATAATGTATTGATAGTACATCCGCAATAATCATCACACATACATAAATGGGTTGGCCTTGGTGCCTTCGACCCATTGGTATGGTGAGGAGACTCACCTCACACTGTCGAAGGCCTGCGGATAAAACTCTAGCTGCTGGATGACAGATTAGCGAACTGTCAACATCAAAACAACACCCAATTAACCATTTGGGTTTCAATGCATAACCATAAATCCAAACTTAGGGTAAAGGGACCATTTTACCCCTAACCTAGATTGGTTCAAAATCAAGCCCCAAACTCACACTTTGAAGGCCTAAAAGCCAAATAATCAACCAAGGCCTAACATATGGCCAAATTTTCCAATTTGGAACCAAACCTCTACATGGTCTTACCTTAAGGTCGAAGTCCCCTTCGGCATCCTCGGCAGTTTGGTAATGAAATCCATCATGATCTGTTACCATTTCCACATGGGAATCTCTAGGGGCTGGAGCATACCATGCGACCTTTGATGCTCGACCTTAACCATCCTACAACTCAAGCACCTCTCGATGTACCAAGCGATTTCTCGCTTCATACATGGCCACAAATAACTCAAACTCAGGTCTGCATACATCTTGGTGGCCCCCGGGTGAATAGAGAAATGAGACTTATGAGCCTCCTCCATGACTATCTGTCTGACTCCGCCAGACATTGGAACCCATACCCGGCCACATCGTATCAATAATCCTCGGCTATCCTGCACAAACTGGGTGTTCTCACCCCTGATCCTCTCAAGATTCCAGTTCCCTGGTCGCATGCCCTCAACCTTAGCATCTTTGATCAAACTCCCAAGCGGAGAATCCACCGCTATCCTCATACATATCAATGGGGTGGAATACCCAGCTAACTTGCGGCTCAGGGTGTCCGCCACCACATTCGCTTTACCGGAGTGGTAAAGGATCTCGCAATCGTAGTCCTTGACTACATCCAGCCACCTGCACTACCTCATATTCAGGTTCGGCTGATCCATGATATGCCTCAAGCTCTTGTGATCCGTGTATATGGTACAACGGACCCCATATAGGTAATGTCTCCATATCTTGAGAGCGAATACCAACGCGCCCAATTCTAAGTCATGCTGATACTGCCATATTTATACATATTCTTAGGTAATATTTAAGTACATTTTTATATATATTTTAGTCATTTGCATAGAATAATGGTAATTATAAGGGTAAATTATATTTTGCAGCAAAAAAGAAGACATTTTGAAGAAAAGGGACTAAAAGTGTTAAAGAATGGAACTTTGGAGGTTGAAGGCTTGAAAGACAAGAAAAACACCTAAAAAAGATGTACTCACGACGTGAACAGGTGATGGTTCACAACGTGAGTAGAAAGAGATAGAAGATAAGCATCCGGGTGAAGGAATCCTTGCCGATCACGATTACCTCGAGTTCACGGCGTGAGTTTTAAATTCTCACGACGTGAACGGTAAATTTGAAAAGAATATAAATATTGTTACCCATTATAATTGAGAGACTTTTGGCTAACCTAGAAGGGTTCCTAGTGAAGAATTTAAGAGGAAAAGAAGATTTGGAAGTTGGTTTTAACACCAAGGAAGAAGAAATTCATAATTTGGTTTATAGATTGGTACACTTAAACATGTATTTGATTAAAGTTTTTGTTTGTTTAGCTGTTAGGATGTCCAACTAAATCTAGCTGCTTCTGTTAGCTAGATGAAGCTGGAACTCATGGTTTTAATGCATTAGATTTGACTTTACTAGTTGGTGATATGCTTGTGTTGATTGATTTTACCTAGCATGCTTTAATTAATTATTTGATTACTTAAAATTCCTGTTCTGTGTAGTTAGTGAACACAAATCTGCATGAATCTGAATACCTAATAATATAGTGAACACTAGTTTATTAGAGCTAAGATCAAACCAATCTTAGATAAGTAATTGAATCATTGAATTGAGCTGTGTTAGAGAACTCATATTATGACTATAATTGTGTTTTGATTAATCAATCTTCATGGCTCCAATCTTATCTAATAATTGATTGCGTGTTAACTATTGTGTGACCATACATAGACTTACATGAATTGATTAATAATTAGTAGATTTAGAACTGAATCACTAATACTTATTTAATTGGTAACCAACAATAATAGTCAAAGCTAATGTATAACCATTGAGTGAAAGCAGATTCGAACTAATAGAAGTGTTTGTTTATTGATTGAGTTTTTGTTAAAGAATTAAGTTCATCTAAACTTGCAAAGTTAGATAAAACCCTTCCCTTTGTTAGTAATTAGGTTAGTTTAGTAGTAAATAAATTAATTAGTCAACACCGTTCCCTGTGATCGACACCCAACTTACCAAACTATTCTATAATTCGACTAGGTACACTGCCTAGGTGCATTTTAGTTAGTTAAGTTAGTTAGGTTATAAATTATGAAATTAGTGGGTACTTTCATGCACATCAAGTTTTTGGCGTCGTTGCCGGGTAATGGCTTAGTTAATTATTATTTTGTTTGCTTTAAATTAATCGATCCATTTTGTAGTGTAAAACCTGCAATAGGTTACTTTTCTGTTTTATGTTTATATTCTCTGCATTACAGGATTCACGACGTGAAACTTTTAGATTCACGACGTGAATTCTAAAGTCCTTAGTTTTGTTTATTTCAGTTCGTTTTTCTTAGTTCACTTTTACGTTTTATTATTATTATTTTTTTACAGGAGTTCATGACTAGAGGCTCTAACACCCCTTTGGTCATACCACTTGAAGATCCCGAGTCTGCAATTCACAAAAAGAAGGACAGGAGTGACAAATAAGAACAAACACCAAAGAAGACACCTTTACAAGAATTCAAATCAGTGTTCTCAAAGAAATCGGGGAAGAAAACGAGGGAGTCAAGTTCATCTTCAAAGAACAAGAGCAAGCTTGAACACTTGGATCAAATACCCATCCCAACCGAATCCGAATACGATACCGAGCCTGAATTTGAAGAACATACAAGTGAACCCGAGAAAGAGCCAAGGAACGAGGTGGCAAATATTGAAGAAATATTCATGGGAGCTTACAGAAAGAGAATTTGATATGATATTGGTCCAGGCTTAGTACAACCTGCAATTCCTGCCACTGCCACATTCGAGCTGAAGGGACATATCCTTTCCGCACTAAAGGATATCCTATTATATGGAAAGGATCATGAGGATGCGTTCAAGCACTTAGATGAAGTGAACGACATTGTTGATTACCTCAATGTCCCAAATGTTAACAGAGACACCGTCTTGCTAATGATGCTTCCCGTTACCTTTAAGGGAGCTGCAAAGGATTGGTTAAAAGCACTTCCACCTGGTACAATAACTACTTGGGCTCAAATGCATGAGCAGTTTCTAGACCAATTCTGTCCACCATCCAAGATTGCTAAAATCAAAAAGGCAATAGCCAATTTTAAGCAAAACCCGGGGGAGTCACTTTACGAAGCTTGGGAACGTTACAAAAAGTTGTTAAGGAATTGTCCTCAACATGACCTTAACATTCAACAAGAGGTGTCCATATTCTATGACGGGGTCAATGTGATGACAAGACAACTCCTTGATTCTCAAGGACCACTTACAAAGAAAAATTCGGGCGAAGTCAAGGAATTAGTTGAAGAATTCGCAAAACACTCTCGTGTATATCATTGTCCAAGGAATGAGGGCATTAAAGGAGTTGGGGGTGCACAAACTAAAGAGATGGCTACTGTGATGGAAATGCTTAATACTATGTAGAGGAGATTAACACAAATGTCCCAATCAATTCATGCAATTGGAGTTGGTTGCGAGAGATGTAGTGGCCCACATTTAACAAAAGATTGCAACTTGGAAGAATATGGAAACAAGAAAGCTCAAGTTTGCTATTCGAGTGGGGACAAGTATGATGAAGAATGGAGGAAACCATAGAAAGAGTGGCTGCCCTATGATGATTACAAGAAGCAAAAGGAAGAAAAATATAGACAAACTGGCAGAGGCTTCTACCAAAAAGAACAACCACCAACTGAGAAGAAATCAAAATTAGAGACCATGTTAATGAAATTTATGGAAGCTTCAGAAAAAAGCCATGATGCTACTGACGCTGCAATGGAAGAACAAAGAACAATAATGAAGAATCATCAATCAATGATGATAGATCAGCAAGCATTAATAAAAAATCAGCAAGCCTCCATCAATAACCTTGAAGTACAACTTGGTCAACTTACCAATTTGGTTAATGAGAAGATGTTCCCGAAAAATCCTGAAAAGAAGACACAATCTCATGTAATGGGCATAGATACTGAAGAAGAGGCCATCTCTGAGTTCCTAGAAGCATTAGAAGTAGAGCCAAGGCAACCCGAACTACAGCCGAAGAAATTAAAGATCGATAGTCGAAATTATGTTGAATTACAGAATTCACGTCGTGAATCGTCTCTGTTCACATTGTGGGACTGATCTGAACTAAATAATTCAAAAAATGTTCTGGTATATCGTCCGCCTCTACCGTTTCCTTCCCGAGCTAATTTTAGTCCATTGGAAAGAGAGCATTTGGAGTTTATTAAGCACGTGAGGGGTATCCCGATTAATACTCCTTTTGTCGAGATGTTATCCAAAATTCCCGAATATAAATTTTTTTTAAAAGACTTGTTAGACACTTGTCAGCAACTAAAAAAGATTTCTAAGGTGATTCTAAGTGAACAAAACTCAAAAAGTTGTATTGGGAGAGATACCTAAGAAAATGGGGGATCCTGGACGACTCATTCTTCCATGTGAGTTTGGGAATAACATGAAGGTTTATGCTTTGGCCGATTCTGGGGCTAGCATAAATTTGATGCCTTACTCGTTCTATGAAAAATTAAATATTCAGAAGTTGAAGGCTACAAAAATGACTATTCACATGGCGAACCATTCAGTGACACATCCCAGGGGCATTGTGGAAAATATTCTCATAAAAATTGAGAAATTCATTTTTCCTATAGACTTTGTGGTTTTGGAGATGAAAGAAGATCCCAATGTACCAATTATTCTTGGTCTCCCATTACTTAACACTGCTGGAGCTCTTGTTGATATACGCGAGTCTAAGCTCACCTTGAGGGTTGGTAATGAAAAGGAAATTTTTGGGATAGAAGATGGCTTTCAAGGGAATCATGCTCAAGAAAAGGTTTTCAACATTGATGAATAGAATGAACTTGATGAATTAGAGAAGCTCATGGAAGAATAAATCAAAACAATTCAACAAGTTAAAAGAACAAAACAAGGAGCATCTGTTCCAATTTTACTTGAAGTCATTGCCTATAAGAATCCAACTTATTGGGTGAGCAAGGATGACGATGAGATGATGAGTGATAAAGAGGAGGTTACTTCAAAAGTAACAAATCTAGTGGTGAAAGAAGAGAAGGATGCTATAGAGTGTAAGGTAGAGACTAAGGGGACCAAACGCAAGCTTGATGGAGACGAGGTAAAAGCTAAAAAGGAAAATCCGAAAAAGGCGTACAAAAGACGAGTTCAAGCTTACAAAAGGCGTTTCAAGGAACAAAAGATCCTAGTGGTGGACTCTTCAGATGATTTAATATAGGAGGCACAGAGTCCGACTTATGACTCCTTCAAAAAGAAGCGCTTCTCAGGAGGCAGCCTGAGCTCGGTTTGAATTTTCTTTTCCTTTATGCATTTAGTTTAGTTTTTGCATTTTTAGACCTTCAATCATCTAATCATCCAAATTAAGTGGTAAAAGTTAAGTGTGGGGTTCCTAAATTAAGTAGATATTAAAAAGAATTGTCAATTAGGCTTGATTTTTTTTTCCAGACATAACTCACGAGGTGAGTTCAATACTATTCACCTCGTGAGCCCATAAAACATACAGGGTTGGACATTTTAAACAAATGAATATGCTAGCCCGTTATTGTGTAATTAAATGGCCCAACCACGTTAGCCCACAACAATTCACGACGTGAGTTCGTAAGTACTCACGACGTGAATCCAGAAAGAACACGGGACCACAGCTTAAACAATTCTGAATCCTTTTACCAAACCACTTTCCTACCCTCACGAAGTGAAGACGGTCCCCTGGTCCCCCCCATCCAATTTTGGCCTTACTCAAACACAATTTACTCTTGTGCTTACTAATCTCTCCTTTAAGGTAAACATCTTGCATTTCTTTTGGTTGATTTTCACGAGTTTGTTGATTTAGGGGCTAGAGTTTTTCATTTGTGTCAATGTCGGAATTTGGCCCAAATTGTGTTATTAATCCATCCTATGTTACTTGATTGTGATTAAAAATGGTTTATGAGTAACCCCTAATAACAAAATTAAGTCCCGACTTCTTATTTTTGCGACTATTTCTCGCTGAGAATAGCGAACTCACGAGGTGAGTTTCATAGGACTCACGACGTGAGTCCGGTGCATCAACACAATTGTTCTGTGGTTATCTAAAATATTGGATATTTTGTTTTGTGTTTGTTTCTTGTTTATTTTTGCAGTAAAATGGCACCTAGACGCAAGGTTAGTGACAACCAAGGTGGGATTGCTAATTTGCACCCGTTTTACGTATTCCCGACAAATATATCTAGGGATGTGCTCACCCGATACAACACTAGATTGGGATGGTTACACAACAGAGAGTTTTCTATTTCCCCAAAAGTTAATTGGCAAAGGCTTCGGGAGGTTGGACTAGTTGAAAGACTAAACTCGTTTCTTACTAAAACTTTTGTGGGAAACAATTATTCATTTACATGCAAAGGATGGAGTAACTTGTTTTCCATCCAAGAAAGAGTCTACAAGGAATTTTGTGTTGAGTTCTTTTCTACCGTGGCGTTTCACGAGAATGTCCAAGACCCTACTTTCCCTCAAGCATTGGTCTTTCGTTTGGGTGGGGAATATAGAGAGTGTAGCTTGATCGAATTTTCATGGAGGATGGGTTTATACAAGGCCAACGAGACCATGAACCCTGAGTTTTCTATATTCTTATGGGAAGCTACCCATACTTATTCCGGGGAAATGTCGGGATATGAATTTTGGAGCCATATCGCTTTTGGTGTTTTCAACTCCAATGTATCACCAGAGAGCAGCATCAAATCACCCATTCACCGTTTGCTGCACAGGCTGATCACATTCTCCATCCACCATAGAAAACTTGGAGATAAGGTCACCAAAATTAATTTATTTTTCTTGTGGTCTATTTTACAACCGGGGTTTTGTTGCAATCTTCCCTACTTCTTGGCTCGTTACTTGGCAGAATATGCAGTGAGTTCCCGACCCGGGAGCCTAATATGTGGTGGTCATTTTGTCACCCGCTTAGCCAAGTCTTATGGCGTGATCATCCCCACGGTTACACGGACACTTACGTATAAACAAGGGAACGAATTTTCTATGGGATATCTTGAGACCATACAAGTTGTGGTCAATTATGGGATGTATTATGGGATACCGTACAACGATAGCGAGGGTGAGGACCAACTGACCGAAGATCCCGAGCAACAACCAAGTCCTCGAATAAGGAACATGAGAACCCAGGGGGAGATGGGACGATCCCAACTATATGAGGGTGGAATACCCACCGACCAGTTCCAAAGTCGGATGGGTTCTTACTTGGATAATTTACGCGGTGGGATGAGTTATAACACCCAAATGATTGAAGCCATGTTCTCTCATATGAATGTGGTGAGACCACCCACCATGCAACCTCAATGCCCTTATATTCCTACGTGGGAAGAATTATGGATGCCAAGAGGCGACAGAGCGAGCACTAATGGGGTGAACGAGGATTATGAGGATGATTGATCGTTTATTTTAGTTCTATTGTTTTAGTTTTGTTTGGTTTGGTTTTATTTTGTTTTTATTTTTATTTGTTTGGGATTGTAAAACTATTAAGATATTATGTTACTTTTCTCTTCTTTGGTAGTTATTTTTCAGCATTGCTAGGAGCGCATACAAAGGATGTCGAGGTATGAGTGCGTATGTGTTTAGCCGGGAGTGTTTAAAGTCGAGAGTCGAGACCCATAATTTAAATTAAGTGTGGGGTAAGTCAGGCAAGAAGAAAGTTAGAGAGAAGAGTCGAAATTAATAGGGTTAGCAGAGTCTTAATCTATTAAGACATGGGATTGAATATAAGAATTGAAAGAAAGTTTAGAAGAAATATATTATTGGGATTCCAGTTTTCATGTCGTGACTCTTTCGTTATTCACCTCGTGAGTCAGTATATGGTGACTTTCCAGAACCCGCTCCACATCGAATTCACGTCGTGACTTTGTAATTTTCACAAAAGGAGTCTTTTTTTCCATATTCATTATGTGGTTCACCACCATTCTTTTTGGGATTATTATGAACATAATCATGGCTCATCTTCTTTACCATGCAATGTGGCGTATGCTTTCCCACATTGTTCTATCCATTTCGAACATTTTTCTGCACCATATTTGTTGAAGATTGAAGACTCGATTCCATATTTTGCCAGTACAGTACTTATCTTGCGTGTTCAAGATCCAAGTTTCTATTTCTCAAAGTCTGTATTCAAGATGCACATTCTATCCGCACTTTTGGAGATGATCACGCCGCTATCCCAGGGGAGTCTGTTCCTTTTTCTCCCTTCTCTTAATTTTTATATTATTTTTAACATACAATGAGGGCATTATATGAAATAAGTGTGGGGTAGGGGGTAGAAAAGTAAATTGCTAGATAATTTGGTAAATTTTAAATTTTTAATAATTGAATCTAGTAGTAATAGTTTGAGCTACAGTTTCTAGTGTGATATGGGATGATCTGACGAGAGCTCAAATGTTTAGTTGAGCCAATACACGTTATAGTACATTTGTGGCTTCCCTTATTCTAGTGAAATCATGGGACAAAAACATAACTCTGCTTAGCTTAAGCATGTAGGTTTGTGTGTGATATAAAAAAGGTGAGGTACATGTAAAAAAAGAGAGAAATTACCAAAAGTAAAGAAATGGAAGAATTTTGGAGCATAAAAGTATCAATTTTGAAGAACAAAAAGATCAAAATTCTCAAAGTTGAAAGTTCAAGATGCCAAAAATCATGAAGAAAGTGAATTCAAAGAAGTCAAAGATCAAGCATCAAAGAAAGAAGAATTCAAGAGCTCCAAGTTGTGGTATCTTCTAAAAGTTGTAATTCTCTAGTTTATGTATGCTTGGGTAGTTTACAACTAATACTTATTACAAGAAAAACACCCAAAAAAGACGTACTCATGACGTGAACAGGTGATGGTTCACGACATGAGTAGAAAGAGTTAGAAGATAAGCATCCGGGTGAAGGAATCCTTGTCGATCACGATTACCTCGAGTTCACGACGTGAGTTTTAAATTCTCACGACGTGAACGGTAAATTTGAAAAGAATATAAATACCGTTACCCATTATGATTGAGAGACTTTTGGCTGACCTAGAAGGGTTCCTGGTGAAGAATTTAAGAGGAAAAGAATATCTGGAAGCTGGTTTTAACACCAAGGAAGAAGAAATTCATAATTTGGTTTATAGATTGGTACACTTAAACATGTATTTGATTACAATTTTTGTTTGTTTAGCTGTTAGGATGTCCAACTAAATCTAGTTGCTTCTGTTAGCTAGATGAAGCTGGAACTCATGGTTTTAATGCATTAGATTTGACTTTACTAATTGGTGATATGCTTGTGTTGATTGATTTTACCTAGCATGCTTTAATTAATTATTTGATTACTTAAAATTCATGTTCTGTGTAGTTAGTGAACACAAATCTGCATAAATCTGAATACCTAATAATATAGTGAACACTAGTTTATTAGAGCTAAGATCAAACCAATCTTAGATAAGTAATTGAATTATTGAATTGAGCTGTGTTAGAGAACTCATATTATGACTATAATTGTGTTTTGATTAATCAATCTTCATGGCTCCAATCTTATCTAATAATTGATTGCGTGTTAACTATTGTGTGACAATACATAGACTTACATGAATTGATTAATAATTAGTAGATTTAAAACTAAATCACTAATACTTATTTAATTGGTAACCAACAATAATAGTCAAAGCTAATGTATTGAGTGAAAGCGGATTCGAACTAACAAAAGTGTTTGTTTATTGATTGAGTTTTTGTTAAAGAATTAAGTTCATCTAAACTTGCAAAATTAGATAAAACCCTTCCCTTTGTTAATAATTAGGTTAGTTTAGTAGTAAATAAATTAATTAGTCAACACTGTTCCCTGTGATCGACACCCAACTTACCAAACTATTCTATAATTCGACTAGGTACACTACCTAGGTACATTTTAGTTAGTTAAGTTAGTTAGGTTATAAATTATAAAATTAGTGGGTACTTTCATGTACATCACATGCGTAGGGTATCTCGTTTCATGCGGCTTTAGCTACCGCGATGCGTAGGCTATCACCCATCCTCTCCGCATGAGGACCGCCCCAACCCTGTGATGGATACATCACAGAACACCACAAAATCCTCAACTCCTTCCGGGAGTGTCAAAATTGGAGCCTCACACAATCTTCTTGAAGATTTTTTTGAACTCTAGTAGATTCTAAGAGCATGATCATGAAAACATGTGTGTATGAGGAATGATTTAGCTTAAATGGATGGTAATAAATCTTGAGTTTGGTTAAAAACTTACCAAGAATGGATGAGCTTTAATGAAGATTTCTTGATGCACACATACAAACCCAGGAAACGCTGGAAGGATGAAGGAAGGAATTCTTATGCTAAAGAGGGAGAATGTTTGAAGAAGTTTGAATAAAGAGAGGTGGTGCGAGGTGGCTTCGGCCGTGAATAAGAAGAGGAGAGTGGGAATGAGAAAAGATGTTAGCATAGAAGTATGAGAAGGTCTAAATACATGATGTGTATTGTGTTGGATTTGGTGTCTAATCCCATAACTATAACTGATAAGTACTTGACCCGATAGTAGCATGGTCCTTTTGGGTTGCCTTCACCAGTGCAATTTGATAGGATGGTTTTATGAGAATAAGGTTATTTATGATTCATTAACATATTATAAGTATAATATATTAATATGGTTATTTAATTAGTATTGTCCAAGAATTAATTCGGAATTAATTTTGTGGTCAAAAGACTAATTAAATGTGGAGGGATTGATTATGTAAATCAATGATACTTATTGTATGGGCTAAGTGATCCATGATTATGTAAGTGGGATAAACCAATAATATAACCCATGGATAGTCCATGGAGGTTAAACCCATTGATCATAGGAATGTGGAAAGTCATGGGTCATTAGGGTTTACAAATTGTAAGCCTAGAACTTGACAAAACTATAAATAGCCCCCTCCATGCTCCAAAATCGGTTGCGCCTTCAAGAAAGAAAAGTAACTTATTCTATTATAACCTCCTTTTTCATATTGGTGTTTGTGAACCATTAGATGCATCACACTTGAGGTGCTCAATGTAACACCCATAAAATCAAGCCAAATTTAAACTTTTCAAAAACACTTTAAATCAATAGTTATTACAACTTTGTTTCCAAAATAGTCTATATCAGAGTTTTCCCAGAAACCATAAAAAAAAAGATGAGGAGTTGTATGATCACGCCTTTGACTTGCCGCGATCCCCCGATGTACCTGAAACAATAAACAGAAACTATAAGCCTGAAAGCTTAGTGAGTTCCTCCAAAATATCCATACTCACATCAATACACATAGAACCATAAACAACATACTATAGGTCCAGTCAACCATCGGGTTGGAATACCCCAGGCCCACAACCAACAGATTGGAATACCAACATACTATGGGTCCAATCATCCTCAGGATGGAATACCCCAGGCCCACAACCAACAGGTTGGAATGCCCACATACTATTTGTCCAATCATCCCTGGGATGGAATACTCACGGCCTACAACCAACAGGTTGGAATGCCCAGGTCTATTGGGTTTCACACAAAGCAAATAAGCAACTCGACAAGTTCACACACATCCAACGGTTGGGAAAAATCCTAACTGACTCGTTTGGTCACTCTACTGACTCGCGGAGTCTACGGTAATCTTCATCGAACTCACCGAGTTGTTCATCTAACTCGTCGAGTTCAGGACCATCCTCATATGACTCGCCGAGTCGACCATGCGACTCACCGAGTCCCTTCAATCCTTCATCCATACAGATGCTTTTGAAGTCAAATGCTCCAGATTGTAGATCCAACCTTCCAAGGCCTGCTTATCATGTAAAGTTGCAAAGCTTTAAGGCCCTAAAATGACAAAACTAAGCTTGACATGAAGTACAACACTTGAGGGAAAGCTCATACTTTCCAAAACTGTTACCTTTAAGGATCTAGGGACCAAAGGGAGTCCAGATCTGAAGTTTCAGCTTCATTGGCTCAAACACAAAAGCCTTTCCTAAAACCCACCCAAACAGAGATTGAAGATAAGATGAGCCAAAGAGACAGCTTAATACCTTCCAGAGAGTGTCAACTGATGTATGTCCTTGCTTCCCACGAGTTCCTAGCTTCAATTACTTGTTTCCCCAAGTGTTCCTCACCAAGATCTCTCTTCAGATCTCTTTCACACCAAAGAAACACACACACGATTTAGGGTTTAAGGGTGACAACAAGCTGTAAAGTGGAGGCTAGGGAGGGCCAATGATCCTTTAAATAGGGTGCAAAAACCCGAGATTTAGGGTTTTATCTGCCAGTTCCTACTCGTCAAGTCCCTGCTTAGACTCGACGAGTAGATCACTAAAAAACGCGAACCAACCCGTTGCTACTCAACGAGTAGGGCAGCCAACTCATTGAGTATACCTTGAAATCAATAAAATTCGCACATAAACCAACACCTAAAAATTGGGGCGTTACACTCAAGCTTTCAAAGGTCAAGAACTCTACCCTACTCAAGAGGTAAGCATCCTAACCAAAGTTTTGTTATATAGCTTCAATTGTATGTTAGTTAGGGTGAATGCTTTGGAAATAGAAAATGCATCTATAATTAGAGAAAACATATATCCAAAGCATTAAGAGTTGCAAGTGCACTTAGGAAGTGTTATAATGCTCAGAACCCAATAGTGGTATCAGAGCCAGGTTTGTTTTCTATTATATTTTATGCTTGCTTATTTGCAAAGTTGAAAAAAATTGAGTTTTCTGCATTCTGATTGATGAACTCGCCGAGTCCATTGGGGAACTCGACGAGTCCATGCAGAAATGAAGCTACTCGACGAGTCCAGTTCATGGACTCGTCGAGTTGGATGATCAGAGTGCAGAAATTCATGTTTTTGGCCAAAATTCGATATGATCATTACCCAAACTGTTTTGAATCATAAGAATATGTTTTTAGGATATGGTGGTGATCATACTCATCCAATTGAAAGATAATTATCAAAGTTTAAAAAAATCATTATTGTTTTATATGATAAACCAAATTGTTTTTTAAAATTGTTGATATGGAATTGTCTTGTTTATGAGTTTAGTTAGATCATGAATTATGTGATAATTTAGTTGTTAGTAAAATGATCTAATTGATGTTTAATGACCTCCATTACTTATCCTCAAGTTATGGAAAATGAAATGTCTCATCATTAAAATCAATTAAACTCATAGGTTATGAATGTGAAGAGTTTTGACAAGTTTCAAAATTTGGCCTCAAGTTTTGGAATTTACAAATTCTCATTAAATGAAACTTTAATTCCAAAACCTAGAGTTTTAAAAGTTAAAATTCAACCCTTATACTTTATAATATTATAAGTTTAATAATATATATGTATAAGACAAGTCGCTCTTACCGTTAGTAAGCCTCATTCACGAAGCCAGTCTATAAGGGGGTATAAGGTTACTGCCTATAAAATGGTGGTCTAATGGGTGTCCACTCTTACCCACCGCTTCCTTGACTGGTGGAGGGTCGTTATCCGAACGGGTAGGATAGGACACTAATTCCCCCTCATTAAAAGTATAATGATAAATATAAAGTAACTAAACCTTTTATTTAATTCTCAATCTTAGTTACTTTAGGAAAAATGTGAAAATGGTGCTAATCCATGAAATTACACTTTGCACCTTGTTAAGTCGTTAGTGGAGCATATGTGGTTAACCGGCACACTAATCTGGGACTGAAAATGTGTGGCGAAGGGAAGCTTGATGTTAATCATAAATCAATTGAGCGTGTGTGGTTAACTGGCACATTGATTAGGTAATTTGTAACATTGGGTGAACCATGTTAATTTTCATGGTTATTCACACCTTGTTTGTGATCCTCGGCATCCTAGTCACAAACTTGAAGGGCACAATCAAGATTTAAACATGCCTTTGAAAAGTTCAATGAATCTCAAAGATCTAGGAATTTCAAACCAATTAAAACCTAATCATCTATTTCGTTTTTCATGGTGGAAATTGCTAAATTGTCATTTACCTACCTTCAAATATTTTACAATTGGATTACGGCAGTACTTCTGCAGCTCAGCAGTCATGGTTGCAATCATAAAATATGACACCTTTGTCGTATCCCTCTCATGAGTAGTGTGTTCATCAATTTGTTCAGGAGTAGCAGTGGTGACATCAATTCCTTTAGGATCTTTCTCCCTCATGAACCTATGTGGGACGGTCATTTTTGATGGATCAAATTTCAATGACTGGATTCGAAACATCAGAATGACTATTCATTATGAGGACAAAGAATATGTCCTTGATAAATAGATAAAGGAGATTGATGTCACCACTACTACTCCTAAACAAATTGCTGAACACACTACTCATGAGAGAGATACAACAAAGGTGTCGTGTCTTATGATTGTAACCATGACTATTGAGCTGTAGAAGTCCTATGAGGACTACTATCCCTATGAAATGTATCATGATTTGATGGAAAGATACCATCAAATTGCTCGGCAGGAGAGGTATGAGATCATTTCCTCCATGATCACAACCAAAATGAAGGATGGTGAACCCATCACGACCCATTTGCAGAAGATGCAAAGATATATGTATCACTTGCTAAAATTAAATGTCAATTTTGATGAAGAGTTGGCCATAGACATATATCTACACTCTTTACCTTCTTGTTATGATCAGTTTCGTATGAATTATCATATGAACAAGGAGGAGGTCACTCTTAGCAAGCTTCAAGGGTTTTTATGGACTGCAGAAAGCAACCTTAAAGGGAAGTCAGTTGTGTTTACTCCTACTATTACTTCTTCCCCTGTTCTAGCAATAGGACATCGAAAGGGAAAGAAGAGGAAGGCTCCCTCCAAGACCCGCAAGGGAAAGTCCCTTAATGGATCCTCTTCTATTGGGACCAAGGTTGGTTCTGTTAATCCCTTCCAATCTGAAGGATGCTGGCTGCTTCCATTGTCATGAAAAAGGGCACTGGAAACGAAGTTGCCTCAAGTACTTACAGGACATAAGGGATGGGAAGATCAAACCATCCTTTGCAGGTATTTACATTATTCAATCTAAGAACTCATCACTTGCTAATTCTTGGGTCCTTGATACAGGTTGTAGATTTCACATTTGTTCTGATTTGCAGGGACTAAAAAGAAGTAGGGATGTGGAGCACGAGAAGATAAACTTAATCATGGGAAATAGGAATATGCCGTCTGTGACCAAGATTGGAGTTTATTCTTTATTGATTATAAGTGGTTTAAATTTAGATTTGAATAATTGTTGTTACTCGACCAATATGACGAGAAATATTATTTCCTTTCATAGTTTGTACAAACAAGGTTTTACCCTTTTGTTTAATAATGAAGTTGGTGCTATTTATGCTTATTATAATGGTGTATTTTATTTCAAAGCATTACCTTGCAATGGTGTATATGAAACTGTGAATGTTGTAGATAACTTAGGAAATAATGTGTTGAATATTGATTCGTCCAATGCTTTGGACAAGGCATGCTTGTGGCATTATCGTCTTGGACATGTCAACAAGAAGCGTATAGCCCAACTCCAAAAGGATGGAGTTTGGAGTCATTTGACTTAAAGTCGGATGGCACTTGCGAATCTTGTTTACTTGGAAAGATGACAAAGTCACCCTTTTTTGGTACTTGTGAAAGGGGTGAAGGTTTGTTGGACCTCATACACACTGATGTGTGTGGACCATTCAGAACCGCCGCAAGGGATGCTAACCGCTTCTATGTGACTTTTACTGATGATTACAATAGGTATGGCTATATCTACTTAATCAAGCATAAGTCAAAGACTTTTGAAAGTTTCAATGAATTTAAGCAAGAAGTGGTGAATCAATTGGGCAGGAAGATAAAGATGCTACGATCCGATCGTGAAGGAGAGTATCTTAGTATCTAGGTCCTTGACTATCTTAAGGAATGTGGAATTGTTTCACAATTGACGCCACCTAGGAAACCACAACTTAATGGTGTGGCTGAGACGTGCAATAGGACCTTTCTAGACATGGTTAGCTCCATGATGATTCGAGCTTCATTATCAATCTCATTATGGGGGTATGCCTTATAGATTGCCGCCTATATCCTTGATCTAGTGCCTACCAAAACAGTTTCCAAAACACCTCACGAGATGTGTAATGGGAAGGTTCCCACATTAGATTACATCAAAGTTTGCGGTTGCGAGGATTTTGTGAGAAAAGAAACTCACTAAAAGCTCGAACCTTGGAGTAAGCGATGTATTTTCATCGGCTATTCGCAGAATTCCTTTGGATATCTCTTCAATAGACCGAGTGACAATGTTGTCTTCGTTGCGAGGAGAGGAGTCTTTCAAGAGAGAGAACTCATATGCTAAGAGGACAGTGGGAGGAAAATTGACCTTGAAGAGCTTCAAGAGTTAAGCTATGAAGCAACCTTAAACACTAGCACTCAACACGAGGAGGAAATTCCGGTTGAACCAATTGACAAGTCCGTAGCTCCGAGGCATTATAGTAGAGTTAGTGTTCCACCTGTGTTATATGGTTTTCATATAACAACTGAAGGTGATACATTTATCATTGATAGAACATTGATAAATTTGAATGAACCTAGCAACTACAAGGAAGCCATGGCAGGCCCCGAGTATGCTAAGTGGAAAGAGGCTATGGATAGCGAGATTCAGTCCATGTATGACAATCAAGTTTGGAACTTGGTTAATAATGTACCAGGCCATAAGACAGTCAGGTGCAAATGGATCTTCAAGAAGAAGACTGACATGGATGTGAATTTACACACATATAAGGTGCGACTAGTTGCAAAGGGCTTTACTCAAACTCCGAGAGTTGACTATGATGAGAACTTCTCACCAGTAGCGAAGATTAAATCTATAAGGGTTATGCTAGCCATAACTGCATTTCATGAGTATGAAATATGGAAAATGGATGTCAAAACCTATTTCCTTAATGAAATGTTGGCTGAGGATGTTTACATGAGTCTGCCAGAGGGTTTGGTCAGTATAGAGTACCCTAATAGAGTGTGTAATCTTGAGAAATCCATATATGGATTGAAACAAACATCTCGCAGATGGAATCTTTGTTTTGATGAGAAAGTCAAAGAGTTGGGATTTTTGAGAAGCAAGGATGAGCCCTGTGTATATGTCAAAGCTAGTGGGAGTATAGTTAGCTTTCTGGTGTTGTATGTGGATGACATACTACTCATAGGAAATGACATCCTAACCTTGCAGGAGGTCAAGTCCTGGATTGGGAAGTGTTTCACTATAAAGGACCTCAGAGAAGCTGCCTATATCTTGGGGATAAGGATATTGAGAAACAGAAGTAAAAGGCTAATAAGACTTAGTCAAAGTACCTACTTGGACAAGGTGCTGAAACGTTTCAACATGGAGAACTCCAAGAAATGTGACATTCCTATCCAAGGCAATACCAAACTGAGTAAGACTCGGAGTTCGAGTATAGAGGCGGAGATAGCATAAATGAGTCACATACCATATGCTTCTACAGTTGATTCAATCATCTATGCTATGACTTGTACTCGCCCTGATGTGGCATTTGCTTTGATCATGGTCAGCAGTTATCAAGGGAACCCTGGTAAATCTCATTGGACTGCAGTTAAGAACATTACTTAGTACTTGCGGAGGACTAAGACTGGGTCCTTACCCTCGATGGAGTGATGACTTGAGAATAACGAAGTATAGCGATGCGAGCTTTCAGACCGACATAGATAGTTTCCGCTCTCAGTCGGGCTGGGTGTTTACCCTGAATTTAGGAGCAGTGACATGGAAAAGTTCCAAGCAGGGGACCGTAGTTGATTCAACGTGTGATCAAAGTTCATATCAGCAAGCAAAGCAGCGAGGGAGGCAATATGGTTGAAAAACTTCATCAGAGACCTTGGAGTTATTGCAACCATAAAGGAACTTGTGGAAATTTTCTACGATAATGAAGGGGCGGTTGCCTTAACCAAGAAACCAAGAGATCATGGAAGATCCAGACATATCGACCAAAAGTATCACTTCATAAGACATCAAGTAGAAGAACGGAACCTCATGGTAAAGTGGATATCGTCAGAGGACAACCCAACATATCCCCTCACAAAGGGACTGACTAGGGTTAGACACTTGCAGCATGTGAGGGACATTGGGCTAATTTTAGTGATTAGATCAACCGAAACTTGTAATAGCTGAATTGTAATTGACATTTGATGATGAATAAAAGGAGTTTTATTTATAAGTAAAGTTACTATCTTGTGTCAATTATTTACTATTGTTTCACTTTGCATGTTTTGACTTCCAAAATAAATAAGATTTATTCAAACTATCCAAAGTCATTCATACTTTGGAAGTAGGTATGAAAGAAGATTGTCATGAGTTGGCTTGTAGGATTATCTAAGGAGTTAGGCATTGCAACAGGTTTGCTACATCATTCATGAGTACTTTTGAAATAAGATTTGAGTATTGGATCAACCCGCGCTCACTTGAATCAATTCATGGAATTTATCACGGGTGATCGTGAGACAATAATATCATGTGTATATGTCTTCAAACCTAGATATATGAGTTGTTGACTATGAGTTATTCATGCATTGATGGCACGAAAGCGCATCAGTAACTTGATGTTATAAAATATGTCATTGTGCATGACTTAATGAGTAGCTAGTACAAGCATATAATGTCGAAGTTTATTTGTTCCTTTTATCCTAAGAGGATTAAAAGCGATATCTTGGACCCCTCGATGATTATGTTTTGACTTATGTGTCGGGCCCGGTCCGAACTAAATTGATGTGTTCAGTTATGTTCTTTGTCATAAAAATCGGAAATAAGGAAACAAACTGGTGGACATTAAGTATGACTTTGTTCCATGTATTTTTCTAGCTGATATCTTGAGAATAGAGGAGTATATGATCCCTTATCTAAAATATACATCACTGACTGGGTCAGAGTTGACAATGACTTTTGGAAAGCTTACGATTGCTAAGTCAGATCCTAAAGTCACATAGGCAACTATATTTATTAGACTTATCCAAGTGGGAGACTGTTGGATTTGGTGTCTAAGTCCAGAACTATAACCGGTATTTACTTGACCCGATAGTAGCATGGTTCTTTTGGGTTGCCTTCACCAGTGCAATTTGATAGGATGGTTTTATGAGAATAAGGTTATTTATGATTTATTAATATATTATAAGTATAATATATTAATATGGTTATTTAATTAGTATTGTCCAAGAATTAATTTGGAATTAATTTTGTGTTCAAAAGAGACTAATTAAATATGGAGGGATTAATTATGTAAATCAATGATACTTATTGTATGGGCTAAGTGATCCATGATTATGTAAGTGGGATAAACCAATAATATAACCCATGGATAGTTGATGGAGGTTAAACCCATGGATAATAGGAATGTGGAAAGTCATGGGTCGTTAGAGTTTACAAAGTGTAACCCTAGCACTTGCCACAACTATAAATAGCCCCCTCCATGCTCCAAAATCGGTTGCACCTTCAAGAAAGACAAGTAACTTATTCTCTTATAACCTCCTTTTGCATATTGGTGTTTGTGAACCATTAGAGGCATCACACTTGAGGTGCTCAAGCTTTCAAAGGTCAAGAACTCTACCCTACTCAATAGGTAAGCATCCTAACCAAAGTTTTGTTATATAGCTTCAATTGTATGCTAGTTAGGGTGAATGCTTTGGAAATAGAAAATGCATGTATAATTAGAGAAAACATAGATCCAAAGCATTAAGGGTTGCATGTGCACTTAGGAAGTGTTATAATGCTCAAAACCCAACATATTGTGCATGGTTGTATGGAATATATTAGTGAGGTGTTAAGTTCTAAATTAATCATAGATTATCTCTTTTTTTTTATTAAAACTGAGAAATGGTGAGAGGATGAAAGAAGAGAGTGTATTGGGCTTAGGTTTAAAATGTAGCTTAAAACACAATGGCCCAATAGAGGTTTTTCGTCCATTCGACCCACACATGTGTTCACCGCCCAACATGATAAAAGAAATGGGTTTTCGGCCCATTATAATCAAAAGAGGTGGTTTTCAGCCCAATTAGGTCCATCAAAACAAAGTGGGAAATTTTAGGCCCAAAATGATATAGTTTAACAACTGTAGGTCCAATTAGGGCCCAAATGAGGTTCCTTAACCAAAAATAATCCAATTAAGAGTTTATTGGTCCATTAGGTCCAATAAGAGGGTCCTGGTTCAATAAGAGTTTGAACCGGGAAATTAGGGTTACAACCCAACATTGAGTGTATGAAATGTATCGAATTAAGTTTTGGGCTTCACGAGTGAGTTTTGACTCGAACAGTTATTTTTGAATTGAATAACATGTTTAACATCAATCTTAGAGCTACCAGATACATCAAGAGTTGATCATACATAGATAGAATTTCCTAGTTAAAATGCTAGTTTTGACACCCCGCTAAATATTATGGATTTTAGGGCTACTATAAAATAATATAAAATATAAATTTACATCTTGGGGTTCAGGGTTTATAATTTAACTACTCAATTTCAAACGAAATATTACAATTGTCCCCCACTTAAATTAGATTTCATCCTCGAAATCATTCCTTACCACTTCTGACACGCCAAACAACTTGAGCAACACGACCATAACCACAAGCATACCCCAACCTTTCCAATGCAACCAAAACCTACCCATGTAGGGTTCTAAAACCCGAAGATGAACAAATTCCTTGCAACATGATCACATTTACTCAATCTAAAATCTGAAGTCTCGAGATGGTCTGTCTCCCTGACAGACCGCCCACATTGAATCATTGCCAAATTCATTGCACTTATCTCCCAAATGGCTACTCAACTTCTGATAACTTGAGGTTCCCACTAAAAAACAGAGTTACGGACCAAATTTTCCTGCAGTACAGTTATACTTCACAGAAAACTTAGATAATCCTTCGAGTAGGAGACTTATCCCTACAACGATTAAGACTCAGACACGAGCTGCGCAACAGGGTCTAATCAGCCACTATGAGATTATTTAATCCAGCTATAACAACTCCACATATACCCCGAATAACATGCAAATCCACACACGAAGCCCAATCACTACCACTAATCGTAACATCACACCGCATCCTAGCTGTTTTCCTTAGCAACTGAGGCCTCTCTGGATCCAACGTGTCTGCCTATATCCGAAATATTGGGTTCCTACCCGATTGCTGGGCCAACAAGCAACCTTGCATTTGCCCTACGCGACCTCCAAATGATAACTCGTGTAACAATAACTTCCCTATCTATACCACCACTCATGGCTCCTTCCATCCATTTGATCCATCCGATTATGATAGGCTGATAACATGTCGCCACTGAATCTGACGCAAAAAGGTGAATGCTACCAGAATAATTGTAGTCTTACATCATGCTCGGTCTCATTCGATCTACCGTTTCCTGATTCTAATTATGTTGTGACCTACTCACAACCTTACCAACTGGCTCACCCTGGCCTAAGCCATCTAAACGAATATGTGAATGCCATGGCTACCTTGCAGTCTTTCTACACTTTCCACACTATCTGGCCGCTTGTGAATGCTACGGCTCCCCTGCAGTCTTACAACATTTTCCACACCATCTGACCGCTTGTGAATGCTACGGCTACCCCCACAGTCTTACACTTTCCATAATATCTGACCGCTTGTGAATGCTACGGCTACCCCGCAGTCTTACAACACTTCCCACACTATTTAACTAATAGTGAATGCTATGGCTACCCCGCAGTCTTCATAATTTTGATTTCAGTAACTACGATTTGTTTTGTGTGTGTTTGTAAGGAGTATTACAGAACAAAATGCGTATCACATAACCATGTTATAGTTTATTGCTTTAATCCTAGTCAATGGGATAAACTTTTAACTAGATTTTCTTTATTCACGTATAAATGAAACGTCAACCCACAAAGAAGAAATAATCAGTAGAGTTTCACAAAGGCAAAAAGACACATATACGAGCAATAAAAAGAAAAATATATCGAAAATCAAAAGGAGCATGGTGAGAAGGTACATATAGAACCAACATAAAAATTGAAAAAGTAAATACATGTAATAACTAGGAAGAAAAGTATCGATAAAACAAGTTGAAAATAAAAACAGTGAAAACAAGACAAAATACACAATGTAAAGACAATTGGTGCATAGACTACTCATATACTACTCCACGACCTTGATCTTATGCATCCACACTCTTTAATCAAAACTCGTGTCCTTGTGAAGAGAAAAAAGCTCATTAATTCAAATTTAACATTGCATTATCTTCACACTTCTTTATCATATGCTCTTTCTTCCTCGCACGCTCCGTAACAATCAACTCCACCCTATGGACTATGGAGAAAATCCATTGATAAGTCCTAAGTATATGTTTAAAATCATCACAATCTTTGTTTCTTCAATTTCTATGTGATTAAAGTCATTTCTATTGTATTTCTAAGTATTGTTTTTAGCACCTTACACAATAAAGATATATCACACGATTACTGTAACATCCTCACTTTTGTCACCTTCATATTCAGTTTGTGCTCATTCTTAATAACATTAATTAAAACGATTTACGGGACAATGGCTTGAAGGGGTAACAAACTTTCAGTTTTATTCACATTTAGTCATTAATTTTTTTTCGTGCTTGATTTACCCATAAATTATTTGAAATTGTTCACCCTTATGACCGGTTATAATCGATCATAAAAGTAAAATATGAACAATTTCAAATAATTCAGGAACAAATCCAGCACAAATAAAAATTTAATGACTAAATGTAAACAAAATTAAAATTTGTTATCCAATAAGTCATTATCCTTAGATTAGATCTTCATACTTTATATCTTTCTTCTATATCGCATGAAATGCAATGATTATAGTTTTGGTTCCCTATAACTTTTAATTTGCATTGAATATAGTTTTGATCAATATAGTTTTTTATTTTGAAAATATAATAATTATATGATTTTTAACTTTCATTCAGTTTTATAGTTTAGTAGATGTATGAATTACATTTTAGTTCCCTTTAGTTTTTAATGTTAAGTTATAGTTTTGGTCCTATGATTTGCATTGTTTTGCCTTTTAGGTATAAGTTTTAAAACTTTTACAAAATGAAATCACATTTTTGGTCCTTGTGGTTTGCATAGCTTTGCATTTTGGGCCCAAGCTTTGATTTCACTTTATTACACACAGGTGATTTCCTATGGATTGTCAAGTTAATAATAAACTGTAGTTTCGAAATCCAAAGTTTCATGATTTGTTATACGGCCACATATACTAATATTTAATTATGTATAATTTCGTACATAGGTAAGTAATTGATTTCTTTCAAATTACAAATTTCCTCTTAAGTTTGAAAACAATGGAATAGTCGAATTACCAAAAAGAAAAATTGATGATTTTTCTTTTAAAACTTCAATATACATGGTGGAACAAAAAAAAGTATGAATGTGGATATGAAAAACATAAATATTAGGGCATACGTATAATGAATTGCACATAACATAACCATAAAATTACACATAACTCATAAAATGTCAAGATCGGTCCTGATCCTAATTCGAGTTTCTTTGATTGAACTAGATATTAAACACATGTATATATGAAAGGGATTTAGAGTTTTCCTAATTTTAATTACAAAAATACCAAAAATCTTTATACATCATTTATATTGAAGATGGTAAGTATTTATTCAAAGAGCAAAAATAAAAAATCGAGTGCACAAAAGCAGGTCATGCGGATGTAAATTTGCCTAATATCCTAAAAGTAGTTAAGAGCTTTCAACCATTAAAATTAATTTATTAAAAGAAGTTGGTGGTGAGGCTATGTTATGAGAAGGTGGTCTTTTGATCCACCTAAATTTAAAATGCTTATAACAAGTTATATATATAAAAAATATTTAGAAACTACCTTATATATTTTAAATTGAAAAGTCTAGCTTAATGTGTTTAGTAAAAAATGAAAGGGAAAAAAAATATATAAACTATAGACAATAGAATAAATGAGATTAAGAAGTTTCATATTGACTCTAATAAAAAAGATATGATTAAAGAATTTTCTATTATAAATAGATGTTTTTTCTTTTATATTTGAACAATATAAGTTTGCTTATGTCTTTTTAGACCGACTAACTACAAGTATAAGTTGCTTTTAGTCAAAAAAAAAAATGATTCATTTGGGCTTAATCCTTTCAACACTAATTTTTATACATGCTAAAATTATTATTTTTCTAGGTGAAACGTTCTAGTGGAACATAATTTTTTTAACCGATCGAATTAAACTCGGTTAGTAAACTACATGGTATACTAATTTAGATTTGTCATTTAGTAGTTATAATGTTCTCATATATTATCTTTCTACTTATCCTACTGCTCATTAGATCAACACAAGTGTCAAAATCTAGAAAAGAAATTAATAGTGATATTCATATGTCATAATTCTATATAAATAGAAGGATAATTAAAAAAGAAAAAAAAAAGATGATATTTAATTTTTCATTTAAAAATAAAGGATATAAACCGTAGGGCCTTGGGCCATTCCACTTTTGCAAGATCTTAATTACCATGCAAAAGATTTTGTTTGTGAAAAAAACACGAAAAAAAGAATTAATACATGAAAACGGATATAAACGACAAATAAGATATAGATGGAAATATGATATCATGACTCGGATATCGTGTCCTACGAGTATAGTTTATCATTATTCCTTTTTAAATGAATCTATTTTATTTTAACTTATATTAAATGTTTTATAACTAGAAGGAATTCCGCGTGCTTATGGTGTCGGGTTGTATCAAGTTTGCTTAAATGTTCATAAATTTTTATTTTGTCACTTTTGACTTATAACACGATTTGGTATAGAACTATTGAAACTTTTATATAATATCTTAAAAAAAGTTTAAAAAATACAATGTTATAATAATTCTATTTTTTCAAAGACGCTTTACCTTGAGAAGGAAAAAATCATGTCACCAAAGAGAAAATTCTTGTTGAAAAGATGATCCTCCTATACAAGGGTCTATATCCAGATGTAAAAAGGATAAATTAGTAATTTGTCACCTATACAACCCCTCCAAGAATTTCAAGTAGCAAATGAGCTTTTTTCATAAACCCCATGCTAAACAAAGTGAAGGTAATAAGCATATGAATGAAGAACTTTTTTAAGGTAATAAGCATATGAAGGAGGTATGTGTAGTATAATTATTTTTGAAAATATAGAATTTCCCTTCCAATACAACTTAAAACAATGAAAACAGGTGGTTGTGATGTGGAGCATTTAAAAAATGTTGCAATTCAGTGTGAGCTAAACACAATAAAGCTATAGTGTGCATATTTTTTGAAGGGGGCAAAATTGTAATTTCTGCACACACTTTACACGAGAACTGTCACTCCACGGGGAGATGCCAGAAGCCACAAGTATGAACATTTGAAGGCCAGTAACGTAACATTAGTACATTATAATTTAAAATATATATAAGATGCCATTATGAAAGGAATTTACAAAACCATGTTGCTATATCTTGTATTCCACAAAAAATCATGTTTTAAGATCTTGTCCAATTTTCGCTATATTTAAGAACAAACTTATAAAAATTTCCAGCAAAAAAAAAAAAAAAAACATTTTTTATGCATAATAAATCATAGCCAAAGTATGATGAAATGATTATTGTCCCCGCAATTATATATTCAGCATCGTAAAGTGTTTTAAATAATTACTCCATAATTAAAAAAAACAAAGACCAATTAAAGAAAATACAAAGGAACTGCGAAGGTCATCAAATCAGAAAATACACCGTGCACGCCTCTCCTGCAAAACAAACTGCAAACCCAAATAGAACTATTAAATCAACAAACACTACAAGAACGAAGTGCACTCTAATCTGGTATTATGTCTGGATGGAACCCTACAAATCATACCTGTTGTAACGTTTAAACCAAATCTAAACCCCTCATTGGAACCCTAGAAAGTCTACTTTCATCATATTCAACCCCATTTCATGTTAATCGCTCTTTCCTTTATCCGTACAACATAATAAAATTCAGATTGTGCAAACCTTGTTGCACAAGGAAGACCATTAAATCAAGAAAATCAAGAAAATTACAAGCCTTAAAATTATAATTATATCATGTGACATACCTATTTTGTTAGCACGATTAAAAATGTAGGTAGTTCATCTAAGCATGTCCATTTTTATTCGTTACCCTGAAGATCTTTTGTTTCTGGCAGGAAAATTGACAGGTTGTATACAAACAAAAATATTTCCAAATATTAAAGCTCGAGAACTATTAACCAAAATGCACATATCCTCCTTAATAAATGAAGGTTTTTTTTTGTC
This sequence comes from Lactuca saligna, assembly GCF_052625555.1. Lineage (NCBI taxonomy): Eukaryota > Viridiplantae > Streptophyta > Magnoliopsida > Asterales > Asteraceae > Lactuca > Lactuca saligna. Next base: position 64,563,846 of record NC_136425.1, read on the forward strand.
ACATGTCAATCTTTCATGAGTTTTGACACTTGTCATTTTGTGGTATTTTTGAAATAAATATTATCCACTTGATAAAATTTGGTTTGTTTCAATTTTTAAAGTTAAAGTCATATATTTATATATGTAAATTATATATATATATATATATATATATATATATATATATATATATATATATATATTAAATTGCAATAAATATGTTTCTTCATTTCTTATTTTAAAGTTGTACATTAAAAAATATTTTTTTGTTTACATTTTAATTTAATGTTTAATCTTTTTTTAAATCAACCCGTGTAATACACGAGTCTCACACCTAGTTAATATTAAACGTTTTTTGTGGCCTGTTTGTAACACCCAAAGTCTTAAAGGCCATGAAAGGAAAGAAAGTCCTGATTTTAAGGGTTGACTCGGCGAGTCCAAGGAGGGACTCGGCGAGTCCGAGCGGGATCCGGGTCAAGGTGTTAGTGGCCAACTCGGCGAGTCGGCCAAGTGGACTTGGCAAGTCTGGTCTATGCGAGGAAAACCTTAAGTCTGGGACTTTGGGCGCTATTTAAGCTCCTTATTCTCTCCATTAGGGTTCCTTAGAGCCTCCCTTGTTCAGGAAATGAAGCCTAAGCCTCCATTGTCGTGCATTCAAGCTTCCAAGCCATTTTTGGGTGATTTGGAGGAAGAAGAAGGAGGGGAATCAGTGAAGCTTCAAGGATTTGCTTCAGATCTGGAGTTTGTGGAACCTTTATGAAGTATTGAAGGTATAAAGTCATTTCCTTCCCTTAGATCTAATTTTGGTTGTGAGTTTTAGGGCTTTTAAGCCATGATTAGCCACCCTTATGGGTTAGAAGCCGGATCTGGAGTTGCTACTTCAGATCCAAGTGTGTTATGGTCTGGAGAAGCATAAAGTATCAGCCATTGAGTCGATTTTGAAGCCCCTTGGCCTTAAACCCTAGTTTTTGGCATGTTTTGCCTAGATCTCCTTCTCTACACGTAAAGATTGCAACTTTACGTAAGGAATAGGCTTGGGAAGGGTAGATCTACAGTTTGGAGTCCATTCATGACTCAAAAGTCCTCTGCATGTAAGGAGAACTGAAAGGACTCGGCGAGTACTTTGAGTGGACTCGGCGAGTAGCATGAAGTTGTGGAGAAACTCGACGAGTGAGATGAACAACTCGTCGAGTCGTATGAAGATTGCCATGTACTCGGCGAGACTATTCTTGGACTCGGCGAGTCAGGCCGCGAAACCCCAAACCCTTCGAGTTGAGACTCGAACCAGTGAGTCGGGTAGAGACTCAGTGAGTTGGACAGGTTAGGACTCAGAAATCGGTAGACTCGGCGAGTCATGGACTGACTTGGCGAGTCGAGTCGCGAATGGAAGGAATCTGATCATTTTGAACTCAGCGAGTCAGTAGGGGGACTCGGCGAGTAGGGTTGACCTGGAAGGTTGACTTTGACCGGGACCTTGACCTTTGACCAGGGTTGACTTGGTTGTCTTTCGGGGGTCAGTTAGACTCAGTGTTGCATTGATATTGGTAGTTCGGGGAGCAAGGGGAGCAGGAGTTCCGTGAGTCGTCGGGCAGCAGCTAGTGAGATCATCAGCAAGTTCAGCCAGTGCAGGTGAGTTTCCCTTTGTGTGAATGGGTCTAAGGCTACAATGCCGGCCCATGTAGTTACGAGTAGAAGACCCGGGGGTTAGCCCTAGGCACAGTATGCTAGTATGATTTTCAGGACGAGGTCCGGTAATAGCTGGCGGGTGCCCAAGAATTGTTTATATGATAGTTTATACTTGTTGTCTGTGTGATACATGTATGTGCCTGGTAGGGAGGCGAGTGTGGGCGAGGTCCCGTATCTCACCAATAGCAGAGTTTGGATGGGGTTCCATATCTCATTAGTAGCAGAATATGGGCGAGGCCCAAACTAGAACAAGAGTGAGAGTGGGCTAGGCCCGTACCTCACTACCATTAGGAGCGTGGACGGGGTTCCATGACTCATCAATAGCAGGACATGGGCGAGGCCCAGGATAGGCGAGGCCTTAGGACAGAACCAGTTGCATGTGTTAGTTATGTGTTGTGAAATGTTTATGTGATATTATTTGTTGGCGGGCGATGCCATGTGACAGGCGAGGCCTAAGTAAAATAGATTTGTATCCGAGCGGGGCTCAAAGCCAGGCGGGGCCTGGAGCGGCGGGGCCGTTGTAGCGGGCGAGGCCCGAGGTAGGGGGCGAGGCCCAAGATAGTGGGCGTGGCCCAGTATGTGCAGTATGTGGTTATGCATGGTATGTGGTAGGGTGGGGAACTCACTAAGCTTCGTGCTTATGGTTTTCAGTTTTGGTTTCAGGTACTTCCGGTAGCGGAGGGAAGAGCTCGGGGTGATCGCATGGCACACACCATAGATTAGACAGCCTGGGAATGTTTACTCTGATAATGAACATGTGTTTTGAAAACTTATACTCATATTATGTTTTGGAATGATGACTTTACTTTAAGTAATGATTTATTAAAAGAAATTTTTGGTCTTGAAAATTGGGTCGTTACAAGTTGGTATCAGAGCCTTGGTCTGAGGGATTTGGACATGCTCTCGGGCGTGTCTGAACTCAAACCGAGGATTTGGTATGGGAGTTTTCAAAACAAAAAGACAGTTTTGTAAAAAGGGAGTTTTGAGAAAGAAAATGGTTTTAGAAAAGTAAAAAGAATTCAGAAAGAAAAGAACTTTGAAAGAGAGAAAAGAGGTGTGGTGCATGCAATCAACCGAGCTCAAGTAAGTACCCCAAAATACCCATACAAGTCTATGTTTTGATTATCAGTTAATAGAACAGCATGCTAGATTAGGACTAAGGATCTAGGGAGGATGCCTTATGTGCCTATTATATGTGCTTTTGATCTGCATGATAGTGCTGAATAGTCAGTAGTAGGATAGCCTGTTTAGGTTATGCCTGAGTTTATGAGTTGTGTTGCATGCTAGTTCAGATTCTTGGTATGTGGACATGATTGCTTGAGTATGTTATGGTTAGATTTTCCCTTGTCTGAATGCTTCTTGCTTCGTGCTTTGTGGGATTCTGATGTTGGATTAATGTCTAAGTCCATAACTATAATTGGTAAGACTTTACCCGACCCGGCATGGTCCATTTGGGTTGCATACCATCATGCACTTGGATAGACTAAATGAGAGAAATAAGACACTTATGGTTATTAATATATTATAAGTTCTAGTATATTAATAATAAGAATAATGAGATTATTTAATTAGTATTGATCAAGAATTAATCTAGGATTAATTAAGTGATCAAAAGAAGACTAATTAAATATATGGGTTGATTGTGTAAATCATCCATACTTGTACAGTGGGCTAATGCTCCATGGATTATCTAGTTGGGCCAAAACCCATATGATGCTCCATGGATGCTCCATGGTGTATTTGAACCCATGGATCCAAGGAAATGGAAAGTCATGACAATTAGGGTTTACCCTAATTGTATAACTATATAAGCATCTTATTATTGAGGAAAATCGGCCACTAGAGAGACTAGTATTATTCTTGAAGAGGGCTAGCCGATTTCATGAAGTGTAGAATTCTCTCTAAGTTATTCTAAGTGTTTTGATGATTGTGAACCATTTGAGGTGTCACACTTGGGGCACTAGGCACTCAAGCTTCATGAAGACATTCTACATCAAAGAGGTATGTATTCTATCTTGTTATATTGATAGTTTTGTATGCTAGATTAGGATAATACCTTGGATGTTCATATTTGCATGTATAATAGAGAAAACATAGATCCAAGGTATTTAGGGTTACATGTACACTTAGGAGTGTTAGAATGCTCATAACCCAATAGTGGTATCAGAGCCTAGGCTTGTTTTCTTGTTATACCTGCAATAAAAGCTGAAAAATCGAGCAGCCCAGCAAACTCGCCGAGTCCATTAAGGGACTCGACGAGTCCAAGGCAAAATGCATCCAACTCGCCGAGTTGTGTTCATGCACTCGACGAGTTGGACCCCAGACAGCATATTTTCGAGTTTTTTTTGGCTAGAAATGGACTAGGAACATTACCCTAAGTTGTTTTTGAACTTGTAAACTTGTTTTTTAATGTGGTAATGTTCATGCTAATCCATTTTCAAAGATAATTGTCAATAGATTCATGTTTTGTATTAGTTTAAAGGTTAGACTAATTACATGAAAAAGTTTGATTTGAATTATCTTGTTCTTATGAGTTGCTTAGATTAATAGAATAGTTAATTGAAATAGTTGTTTTCAATCCATTTTAATCTAAGAGTTGAGTATAAAATGTGTTTTTGTAACTTGTCTTCAAGTTATATGAAAAGTCACATTTAAGTTTCATAAAACTCATAAAGTTGGCAAAGGTTACAAAAATGAAGAGTCTAGTTCTAATTAATTGGAGTTATGACTCCATAATTTGTCCTCAAGTTATGGAGGACCAAGAGTCTCTTCATTAAATAAAAAATAATAATAAAAAAAAATGTAACCTTAATTAATTCCATAAGTTATAAAATAAAGAAAAGTTAATTCTTTTATTAGTTTAAAGTCTTCCATAACTTGTCCTCAAGTTATGGAACTTGAAGAGTTTTTGGATTAAAACTACTTTAAACACATAAGTTATGGAATTAATTAGTTTTGAATAGTTTCAAAACTTGCCCTCAAGTTTTGGAATTTGTAAAGTTTTCTCTTATGAATACTTTAATTCCAAGTTAGCCCTTAGAATTTTAAAAGTTAAAATTCAACCCTTATACTTTATAATATTATAAGTTAATAATAATAATAATATATATATATATATATATATATATGTATAAGAGTAAAGTCAGTATTACCGCTAGTACGCCTCATTCACGAAGCCGGTCTATAAGGTGGGTATAAGGTTGTTGCCTATAAAATGGCAATTTAATGGGTGTCCACTCTCACCCACCGCTTGCTTGACCGGTGGAGGGTCGTTAGCCGAACGGGTTTGACAGGACTATAATTCTCCCTTCATTAAAAGTATTAATGATAAATACTAAGTAACTAAACTCTTATAAATACCCAATCTTAGTTACTTAGGAAAAATGTGAATAAGGTGCTAATCCATGAAATTACACTTTACACTTTGTCTAAGTCGTTAGTGGAGCGTGTGTGGTTAACCGGCACACTAACTTGGACTTAACAAGGTAGGTAAAGGGTGACTTAATATTTATCATAGTATCGATGGAGCGTGTGTGGTTAACCGGCACATCGATTAAGGGGTAAACACTTAAGGGTACCAAGTAATTTGCATGGTTACTTCACACCTTGTTTTGTGATCCTCGGCATCCCAGTCACAAAACCTGAAGGGCACACTCGAGATTGAAACATGCCATTGAACAGTTCAATGAATCTCAAAAGATCTAGGAGTTTCAAAACCAATTAAAACCTAATAATACATTTCGTTTATCTTGGTGGAAATTGGTGAATCGTCATTCACCTACCTTCAAATTGTTTTATAGCTTGGATTACGGCATACCTCTTCTAAGTTATAAAATAGTCTGTTGGGTCCTAGCCTTAATATTTCATCTTGGGTGTCATATTAAGGACTTTAAAATCAACTATCTTGAATATCTCCCAAAACATGTCTGGTTTAGACATTTATGATCTTCCTAAATCTCTTGAAACAAGCCTTCCTAAATGAAGATGATGTTCCAATGGAAATCATACTTCTTTCACCTCCTCCAATTATTCTCCCAACCCCACAAGTTCTTAAAAAGTTTAAGGTCACTCAAGCCCTATTGGCAAGGCAAGGTCTAGGTGTGATCACATCTTGGAGATGTAGTCACATATTGACAAGCCGGGAGAGTTGGGTGTCAAAGTCTTGAGAAAGTTGGTGGTTCAACTACTTTCTAAGTCACATAGTGAGTTCTTTTTGGAACACCTATGAAACAGACTATGACAAGACCCTTAATGATCTTATTTATTTGTTAAGATCAACTTCCTCAAAAACTTGATGGACATTGACAATAGTGACACAGGAAATCCAAAAAAGCATTCTCTTCCCAATGGAAAGGGATCGGCCATAGTCAACTCGGTTGACCAAATGGTAAAGAGAAAAGCTAAGTCTGTGATAGTCTCGTGTACCATTATCAAAGGGTCCATATGTTTATATTGCCAAAGGAAGGGTCATTAGTTGCGAAGCTGCCAAATTTACCTAAGGAGGTTAAAGTCAATAAGTTTGACTCTACTTCCGGTAACATCCACAATCTAACTCTGCTAAGTTTCTATTCTGAGATTCTTGATACATGATGTGACTGGGTCACATGGTGATGTTTTAAGAATCAAAGAAAAGTGAAGAAACTTAAAGAAAGAATATGCTGAATCTGATCGCATAGATGGATTTCTATCGCGTAGTTTGAAAATCGAAATCGAATTCTTGAGCTACTTCTTAGGAGTTATGAGATATTGCTTAGGAATAGATAACAACAAGTTTTCATATGGATTGTAAAGATAAGTTTTTCCGCATAGTTTTAAAATAAAAGAAAAAATTTGATTTTATTTATTTTAAAATATCCTTACAATGGCATTTGAGGAAAAATTGTTGCTTATATGATTCCATTAATAGCAAGAGTGGAAATATGTAATTGATTCTTTCATTTGTGGTAATGTCTAAATTTACCAAATAAGGAAAGATTCGCATCATCCAAAGTCTCAATTGGACCGGGACTTGGAATCATGCAAGTTGTATAGCATGATGAATGAGAACTTTCAAGTATTGGAAAAATTAAGACTAATTACTTGTTCACATGGATGTGTGAGTCAAGTAATGGACTAAGGGATGGAGTACATAGTCATGTGCACTGATTAAGTCCACCACAAAAGATATAAGGCTATTCGTCATAGTTTACTAAAGCTCAGTAAATATGATTATACATACAAGCTTAAGTGTAACTCTGAGACATTGGAAAAGGTTCCAATGTAAGGCAGAGCGAATAAGAAGAATCAAATTAGGCAGAAGGATAAAAGTTTCTCAAATCTGAAAAGATGGGAGAGTACTTTAGTATCAGTTTTGTGATCATCTTAATGATTAAGAAACCATATCAAAATTAGTTCTCTAAGGAAGTCTTAGTGCATTCTTATGACTAAGAAGAAGGGATCTTGAATTGTTGAAATGGTTAAATCAAGAAGATGAGTCATACTTCGTTCCAATACAAGTCTTAGAGTCATACTCCAAGACTGTAAATTGAGTGACATGTCTTTAAGAAGGTTTAAAAACACTTATCAAATGTAAGAGTAAAAGTTTTCTACTCTTGTACATTTGAAATTGGTAAGTTGTGATGTTTTTGATAAAACAAAGACCAACTAAGGCCAATTGTGTGAAGTGTTTGTCTTGATTAGAATCCGCACTATCTCTTGGATGTTTGACAAGGGAGTCTTATAGGTCAAGAGGACAGTGGGAGTCTTAAAGGTCTTGAAAGTCTCAAGAACTAATCAAGAATAAAACCTAAAGTTCTTCACTAGCACACGACTTGAGGTTTATAACCTATCGTGTTGACATAGTCTGTGCCCATTCCAGTTAAAGTTGAGTTCTTAGAGTTCTCAATTGGTTGCACAACAACTTGGAAGCAATGGCAGGCCCTTGAGCTGCCAGGTGGCAAGAAATTAAGATTGAGTTCAGTCCATATGAGTTTGGGTTTGTCATTATCCTTGTCTTGTGACTATGGTTATGACAATTCACATGGATAAGAACACATACACCATTAAATCTAAGTGTCATAAGGTTTCTCTCCGATTCATGAAAATGATGGTGAGGAAACACTTTCACTAAGTAGATTTTAGTTAGATAGCAATTGTGATATTTGCATTCTCAAAGTCGTTAGTGGAGCGTGTGTGGTTTACCGGCACACTAACTTGGACTTGTGAGAAATGGCAAAGGTCAAAACGATCAAGACTCTGATCACGGCATCCCTTTTCATAGTTCTTAAAATTGTTTTGACACACCCATGAGCTATCTAAGGGAAGATGTATGTTTTTGATAAAGTCTTATCAAAACAATCTAGTATCAGAAATCTGAACTTTGGTAAGAAAGTCAATAAAGTATTGATTTCTAGAAGTCGAGCTTTCTGAGTATATGTCAAAGCTAGTGGGAGCATAAGTGTTATGCTAATAATCATCATGTTAGTGGGAGCATGATAATTATGATAAAGATTGCAAGTTAGCAATGTTAATTATAGAAAACAAAAGTTTCAATTGGGAAAGAGTTGTTTTGCTATAATTAAGGGAGAGGAAATTATACTTCATCTCAAATCTATAAGCTTAGATCGTGAGGTTTTAATCATTTAGTCAAGGATATATATGAATTTCATGTTGGAATGGCTCAACATAAGGAAATTCTGTATATGGGTCCATTATTTGCGTTCTAAAATTCGATTATGATTACGGCATCCCTTTTCATAATCTGAATTATGAGAACTTGGCAAATAGAAATGGAAATGTTATAGCAAAAGACTGGTTTAGTCTTTATGTGAGACATCATGAATCGTGTCCCATATGCTTCGGATATAGGATCGATTACATGTGCTATATTCATCCTTTCTAAAAGTTTCCAAATGCCTGGGGCATTAAGAAGGGAAAAGGTTTAGAACTGGATATGACTAAAAGGATTAAACAATTGTCGAGTACAATCTAAGGTTTACCAAATATTGGTTTCTCAAGGACAATTGGAAGTATAGTGATAATTCTGGAAGGACCATATTGACATAATCTGTAAGGAGGCAACTCTTGTTCAGAAGTGATAGTCAAAATGAATCTGGAAATGTTTCAAAGTTAGAATTTACAATCTGTTTAAGATTAGGAAACTTAATGCAAGAAGGTTGTTTCCAAGGAGCTGATCTCCTTTGGAATACTCTGTAATGATTGTTGTCGAGTCTTTCTGATTTTGTGTATAATCATTACAAGAGGAACAATGCATATAAGTTTAGAATCTAACAGATATCAGTAAATGGCATGAATTTGGAATTCTTGCATTTGCAGTAAGGAATTGAGAGTGTGAAAAGAGAATCATTGAAGTTATGTTCAATTGATCTAGTTCACAAAGTAAAGATCATAGACAAACATAGTATGCATACTTGGTGTATGGCATGGCTAGTGTTTAGAAAACATAGTGTACATGCTAGGAGCATGGGACAACTATTGTTTTAAATTCAAGAATAAAGTTGATAGCTGAAACAGTATACAATGAATAATGTGTAATCATATGGTGATAAATAAAAGGTGTTTTATTTATGTTCATAGGTTTTGATACCATATTGAATTCAACTATTCTTGTGTTTCACTTTGCATGTTTTGACTTCCCGAATAAACTAGGTTATTCTTCCGGAATGACTAAGTTATTCAAACCATCCACAGTCAGTCATATGTTGGAAGTAGATATGAATTAACACTGTCATGGGTTGGCTTGTAGAGGTCTAAGGTATTGGACAAATGGCTACAACACTCATGAGTGCTCATAAGTTATGAGTATTGGATTCAACCCGCGCTCATTGGAATCACTTCATGGATTTTATCACGAGTGATCATGAGACAATAATATCTTATATTCTTCAAACCTAGAGATATGAGTTCTTACTATGAGTTGGTTGTACATTGATTGCACGAAACCGCATTTGGTAACTCGGTGCTATAAAACGTGCCTTTGTGTATGATTCATCAAGTAGTAGAACAAGCCATATGAGTCGAAGTTTATCCATTCCTTTTACCTTCGGGATAAAAGCGATATCTGTGGGCCCCTCGATGATTTGATGATGACAAATGGAAGTGCTCGGCCGGGCCAAGACTGATTTGATTTGTTCAATTAGTCAGTCGTCATAAATCGGAAATCGGGAAACAACAAATGGACAGAGAGAATGATTATAATCCATGTCTCAGTCCATATGATATCTAGAATGGAGGAATATATGATCCCTTATCTAATGGACAAGTCATTGACAAAGGTCAGAGTTCATCTACAAGGTCAGAGTTCGACAGAAGCTTTTGAGAGCTACGATTGCCAGTTGGTTCCTGAAGTCATACGCAATAATAGTTTTAGACTTATCCAAGTGGGAGACTGTTGGATTAATGTCTAAGTCCATAACTATAATTGGTAAGACTTTACCCGACCCGGCATGGTCCATTTGGGTTGCATACCATCATGCACTTGGATAGACTAAATGAGAGAAATAAGACACTTATGGTTATTAATATATTATAAGTTCTAGTATATTAATAATAAGAATAATGAGATTATTTAATTAGTATTGATCAAGAATTAATCTAGGATTAATTAAGTGATCAAAAGAAGACTAATTAAATATATGGGTTGATTGTGTAAATCATCCATACTTTTACAGTGGGCTAATGCTCCATGGATTATCTAGTTGGGCCGAAACCCATATGATTCTCCATGGATGCTCCATGGTGTATTTGAACCCATGGATCCAAGGAAATGGAAAGTCATGACAATTAGGGTTTACCCTAATTGTATAACTATATAAGCATCTTATTATTGAGGAAAATCGGCCACTAGAGAGACTAGTATTATTCTTGAAGAGGGCTAGCCGATTTCATGAAGTGTAGAATTCTCTCTAAGTTATTCTAAGTGTTTTGATGATTGTGAACCATTTGAGGTGTCACACTTGGGGCACTAGGCACTCAAGCTTCATGAAGACATTCTACATCAAAGAGGTATGTATTCTATCTTGTTATATTGATAGTTTTGTATGCTAGATTAGGATAATACCTTGGATGTTCATATTTGCATGTATAATAGACAAAACATAGATCCAAGGTATTTAGGGTTGCATGTACACTTAGGAGTGTTAGAATGCTCATAACCCAACATCTGAGTGATGGGAGTTAGCCATTAGGTGGATACGTCACGTCACATGTGATCAGGGTTGAATAATCTCGGAGTGTTGGATTTGGTCCTATTGCGCAGCTCTTGTTTGAGTCCAACCATTGTGGGAACGAGTACTCTATGTGAAGGATCATATGAGCCTCGTCACAAGTGATGGTATCCAGGTGATGGCTAATTGGCATCACAAGGGGACCTTCAGCAGCTGAGGGCTGGTTTGAGTTGAGTAAGAGGTTTCCCTAGGGTAAGCCTAGGATGAGGTAGTGCTGGGAGCAGTAGAAGTATAAAAGGGACCTGGTGGAGTCAAAGCAGTTCTTGAGGAAAGTACGGATAGATGTGGAAGGTAGTATGGGCCCGTACTACTGAAAGCAGAGGATCCGTACTCGATTCGGGGAAGGCTGAGACAAGACCGGGAACCTGGTAGTGAGTATGTTTGGTCACGCAGCAGTGAGCAGTATTCTGATAATGGTTATGTTATATGTTTCAGTATTGTGACATTGCAAGAGGGACCAGCGGGCGGATCAGGCACCGGAGAGGGATTGGGCTCGGGTTTAGTGGCCGAGCAGCTCGAGGAGCGGATGAGAGGGTTGATATCAGCCGAGGTTACGCGCAGTATTCTAGCTCAGACTCCTGTGATCTTTGGCACGGTCAAGGAGGGTATATTGGAGATTTTGGATGAGAGGCTGGGAGCCTTCCGTACTGAGATAATGGCTTTGTTGGGAGCGCGTACCCTGACATTTCGGGAGTTCAGGGCTTGCGGGGCACCAGATTATCATGGGGATAGGGACCCTATCGCTAGCAGCAGATGGTTGGCTGATGTTGCCAATGCATTCCGTACGAGCCAGTGTCCTGAGGAGGACAAGGTCAGACTCGCTTCCTGTCTTCTGAAGGACAGAGTGAGGGATTAGTGGGAGGAGATTGGTCATGCTTTGGGTGATGATGTCGCATTGGACGCGATGACTTGGAGTGATTTCTCAGCTAGGTTCAGAGCGGAGTTTTCACCGATTATTGAGGTGCAGGAGTTGGCCCGGGAGTTTCAGGATTTGACGCAGACTACTGAGACTGTGGCGGAAATCACCGCCAAGTTCAGGGAGAGAGTCCTTCTTGTTCTGCAGTATGTCACGGATGAGGAGATGAAGAAGGCACGATATCATGAGATGTTGAGGGATGACATCAGGGAGTTCGTGAGCAAGTTCGGTTGTAAGACGCTGGAAGATATGATTTCTCGGGCCAGGGAGAAGGAAATTGATTTGGAGCAGATCAGGAAGAGGAAGCCGGATGGGGTTCAGGTAGCCGCGAGTTCGGGCAAAAGGCCCAAGGGATCGGATTCAAGATCGAGGGATCATCAGGACCGCAGTCGATGCGGAAAGTGTGGTAGGACGCACGGGGGCACGTGCAGGAGTGGTAGTGGTGGTGAGTCTGGATGCTTCAGGTGCGGTCAGACTGGTCATTTTAGCAGAGATTGTACTGTTACCATCACCCAGGGATCAGACTTGATATGTTTTCACTGCAATCAGCGGGGCTACAAGAAGGCCCAGTGCCCCAGTTTGCTTTCAGCAGGATGGGTGATGGCACCTGCCCCTGCAACTTTGAGGATCACAGACGGCCGTCAGGGCCGGGTGGAGGCACCTGTGGTAGGAGGCAGGGCTTTTCAGATGGCTACTTTGGAGATGCGAGCAGTGCCGGACGTTGCAGGTATGCGATTTCCGTTTTTAGTTCTTTTGTTTGCATGATGTTATATTGTTATGGTTCTGCATCATTATCTGTATGAGCATTTCATTTGAGCGGTTTGATTGTGATTGAGTTATATGCCATCTGCATACCTTGGATATTGGTTAGTAGTTAAGGGATGAGTTGTATCGAAGAAGGTTACTTAGGGTGCAGTATCTGCAACATGCCTTGGAGGGACTCGGTATGTCTCGCTAGTTCGGAGCCGTATAAGTTTTAGAATGGACAAGTTAGATCCTTAGCTATGGTACGCTTGGGATTCCTCATCGGATTGATTATGGTAGCAAGGATTGGGATTTCTCTTCATTGAGCATCGAGGCGTAAGCAGGATCGAAGTGGGGGAGAATCCTTCGGGTGTATAAGGGTAAGAGCACGCAAATCCAGATCGAGTATGTGATTTCTGAGAAAGAAAAGAGGTAGTTCAGCGTTTGACGGATTGAGTAGTTCAGGGTTGGGAGTTTGAGAAACTCCCCATCAGTCCGTGCGTGTAAAGGGTAATGGTGAGTATGTGGTTCGGATTCAGGTCAAAGGGTCGCCTGTAGGACTCGTGTGAGTCGGAATGGAGATCTTGGGGTCAAATAACAGGAGATGTTTTCGTGTTAGCAGTCAGTGGTGGAAAGTGATGTAATGCTACGGGGCAGCCGTAGCATCACGTAGTAGCTTCGTTGGCGGAGTCAGGGCGAGGCCCTTATCTCCTAGCATTCAGATAGGGATCGGGAATGGGGAATGGATGAGAATGGTAAGGAGTTGCCTATATAGCCATTGAGAGATGAGACCGTGGAAGAGGCCACTCTAGGATATAGTCGAGTGAGACCCATGGGCGAGGCCCGTATGAGGATAGCAGTATAGGTGAGACTTGAGAGCAGGGTTGCTCAATAGTATGGTTGGGTGAGACCCGTGGGTGAGGCCCGTGAGTTTTAGCAGCACAGGTGGGACCTGGTAAGGATCTTAGTGTCTAGATGAGGGGATCGGGGATCCCAGGAAATTGTATTGCCAGCATGGTAGAATAGATTGAGCAGTATAGGTGGAGGAAGTATCTTCGAATATCGTTGGGAGCGACTAGTGGTTGTGTTGGGTTAGTAATCGGTGAGAGTTGGTAATCCAGATATTGATAGGTTGGTAGGGACCAGGATGGTCTCAGTTCATCCGGAAGCCAAATAAGGAATAACAGGATTTCTAGTCAGTAGCAGTGCGGGGATGCAGAGTATGGTGGAATTCAGTTAGCCGATCGTGGAGTGCTCGACACCGAATGATAGTAGAAAGAATGCCAAGTGGATACTGTCAATGATGACCCGTACAGAGTAGCGGGAGTAATAGATTGGGTGAAGACAGGGTCTTCACAGTAGCAGAGGAGATAAATGGTTATGGAGCGTTGCCTTGGGAAGGAAAGGAAATCGCGCAAGGAAAGAAGGGGTGAACCCCTATGTTGCAGTACTCGGAGAATACCAGAAAGATTGTCGGTTGAGTAAGTTGTGTTTCCAGGATGTCCAGGGTCAGGATGCACCCGAGATTATTATCGGTAAGGATTGACGTTAATCCGAATGACTGAACGGAAGGCTAGCAAAGTTAGGCAGCTGGTGTTAGAATGAATGGAGGGGTAGTGGAGGCAGATCGCAGGCGGTGGATCATAGCAAATTTCGAGGACGAAGTTTAGTTTAAGTGGGGGAGATTTGTAACACCCAAAGTCTTAAAGGCCATGAAAGGAAAGAAAGTCCTGATTTTAAGGGTCGACTCGGCGAGTCCAAGGAGGGACTCGGAGAGTCCGAGCGGGATCCGGGTCAAGGTGTTAGTGGCCAACTTGGCGAGTCGGCCAAGTGGACTCGGCGAGTCTGGTCTGTGCGAGGAAAACCTTAAGTCTGGGACTTTGGGTGCTATTTAAGCTCCATATTCTCTCCGTTAGGGTTCCTTAGAGCCTCCCTTGTTCAGGAAACGAAGCCTAAGCCTCCATTGTCCTGCATTCAAGCTTCCAAGCTATTTTTGGGTGATTTGGAGGAAGAAAGAGGAGGGGAATCAGTGAAGCTTCAAGGATTTGCTTCAGATCTGGAGTTTGTGGAACCATTCTGAAGTATTGAAGGTATTAAGTCATTTTCTTCACTTAGATCTAATTTTGGTTGTGAGTTTTGGGCCTTTTAAGCCATGATTAGCAACCCTTATGGGTTAGAAGCCGGATCTAGAGTTGCTACTTCAGATCCAAGTGTGTTATGGTCTGGAGAAGCATAAAGTATCTGATGGGTTTTGGTCATAAGACATCCTATGTGCTCATACAAACCCTAATGCTTGGATCTAGGTTTCTCTATTGTACATGCTTTGAATCCAAGACTATAAACCCTAATTCTAGCATACAAATAATCATATTAACATAAGAATGAGTTTATAATGTTACCTTGATTGTTATGTAGCAATAACAATCCTAAATCTCCTTGATTTGACTTTGGAGTGCTTAGAGTCACAAGTTTCACTCCTCTAATGGCTTACAAACACCAAGAGCAAATGGAGAAGGTATAAAGAGAGAGGAGAGATGTTATAATTCGTCCTTAGGACTTCTTGGGAAGGGATTCCCGAATTCATGAGCCTTAGGGCCTTTATATAGGTGTAGAGATAGGGTTTCAATCATTATCCTTATCTCGTTGCTTATCCACAAAGCAACCCATAAGATAATCCTTGAATCCTTATCATAGTCGAATTCTAAGGCCTTATCACCTTAAATTCGTCCAACCTAATAATAAGATAATCCTTACCTTATTTTGTAACTATCACATAATTACAATTCAACCCCTCTAGTTTAATTAATTACACTTGATCACAAAATTAATTTTTAATTAATTATTGACCAATATTAATTAGACAAATATGATTTCTGCTTTAATATATTATTCTTATAACATATTAATAAATCATATTATCCTCTCTCTATATATATTTCTCCAATCAAGTTGCTTTGGTGAAGGCAACCCAAAAGGACCATGCACCATCGGGTCAAGTACATACCAAAATAGTTATGGACTTAGACACTAATCCAACAGTCTTCCACTTGGATAACTCTAATAACTATTATGCGTATGACTTCAGATCCCGATCTGCAATCGTAGCTTTCCAAAGCCGCTGTCAACTCTGATCCTATCAGATACACGTGTCCTTAGATAAGGGATAATATATTCCTCCATTCTAGATATCATATGAGATATGATTTCAAATCATTCTCTTTGTACTACTTCTCGATTTCTGATTTATGACGACAGACTAATTGAACAAATCAAATTAGCCCTAGCCCGGCCAAGCATTTACGTTTTTCATCACTAAACCATCGAGGGGCCCAAAAGATATCGCTTTTATCCTTCTTTGGATAAAAGGAACGGATAAACTTTGATACAATGCTTGCTTGCACTCACTAACCAAATCACACACAACAATATGTTTTATAACACCAAGTTACTAGTGCGTTTTCATATTATCAATGTGCAACCGATTAGCAAGATACAACTCACACATCTCGGTTGCAAGAATATAAGATGTTATCATCTCACCAATAACTCGTGATACAATTCATGGAGTGATCCAAGTGAGTGTGGGTTTAATCCAATGCTCAAATTCATATTCATAAGCACTCATGAATGTTGCAGCAAACATTTGCTTATGTCTAATACTCTTTTAGACAATCCACACACCAATTCACGATAGTCTTCATTCATATCTACTTCGAACATATGAACGACTGTGGCCCGTTTGAATAATTCAATTATTCTTAATAAACTCAATTATTTATCACCATATCGATTACTCATTATTTGTCGTTTCGGGTAATCAACTTCTTACTTGAATTATTACACTTGTCCCATGCTCCTAGCATGCACACAATGTTTACCAATGGTTCTTACTTTATGAAATAGATCACATTGAACACGTTTCCAATCATTCTCATTTCACAACTCCAAATCCTTTTTCATAAGTGAAAGAATATCAAAATCGTGCTACTTATAGAATATGCTAGATTCTAACATCCTATGCAATGATCCTTTCGTAATATCATTGCACCAAAGTCACATAGACTATTGCCAATGATATTACAAAGTCCTCTATCGGAGATTGTTACAAGACAATTACTTAGATATGATGTCTCTCACTCAAAGTACATTTCTTTGAACATCCTTTTGCATAAAAGTTTCTAATCTAGTCATAGATTTTCAATATTCAATTCCTAATATGGACACGCTTCCATATTTTCCATATGACAACTCATTCTTAATAGAATCTTATCTATTGATAATAATGTCAATATGGTCCATCCAATACCATGCTTCCAACTACTCACAAGCAACCAATCCTCATCGAACTTTGTATCGTCCTTTGATAGTTGTTTAATTATTTTGGTCAAAACCAATTCTAGTCCCTTTTCCCTCTAAATGCTCTAGACATTTGGAAAATTTTAGAATGGTCAAACATTAAAGCATTTGCAATCGATCCTATACCCGAAGCGTATGGGACACGATGCACAATGTTTTATTTGCTATGTTCTCAAAATTCGAATTGTGAAAAGGAATTCCGTAATCATAATCGAAATTTTAAGAACACACTATGTACCTTTGACTAAATTTATTAACATTTCTCAACCTAAGCCTTTAGATTTGAAATGAAGCATAATATTCTCTCCCTTAATTATAGCAAAACAACTTTACAACCCTTACGACTTTGCAATGTATAAGTCTAGTTTTCTATAATTAATATTGCCAACTTGCAAAACTTTCCGTAATAATCATACAATCATAACTTTTATGCTCCCACTATCATGATGATTACTATAAAACATAACACTTATGGTCCCACTAGCTTCGACATGTATTCATAAACATCTTAACTTTCAGAAAAACAATACATATTGAATTTCTTAAGTCCATGTTTCTAATACTTAATGCTTTGATAATCTTTTATCAAGGCTTCTTGAACTTGTACACCTTTGCCTTCGATAGTTCATATGTGTGTCTAAACAATTAAGACTAATTGCCAAACCTCACAATTCAAATCATGGAAAGGGATACCGTAACCATAATTGAATTCGAGAATGCAACTTTACAATCACTATCTTCTTAAAATCTTTCTTAGTGAAAGCATTTCCTCACAATCATTTTCATGAAGGAGGAAATCTTATGACACTTAGATTTTAATGGTGTATATGTTCCTATCCATGTGAATTTGTTAAAACCAAAGTTTACGACAAATTCAAACTCATATGGACCGAACTTTCTTAATCTTGATTTCTTGCCTTATGGTAGCACAGCTGCCCACCACGTCTTCCAAGTATTTAAGCAACTCACCTTTTCCTATCAATGTACCTTTCATTGATCAAGGTGCCTTGCCTTTTATGCGTTCAAAATGAGAACTCATAGAACTCACATGCATAATTAACTCAATTTGAATGGCATAGAAACAAAATAACGTCAACACGATAGGTTGTAAACCTCAACTCGTGTGCTAGTGATGATCGATAAGGTTTATTTGATTTGTTCTTGAAACCTTTCAAGACCATTAAGACTCCCACTGAATCCTTGACATATAAGATTCTCTTGTCAATAAACATTTCTTGACAACCAAATATTCAAGAGTTAGTGTAGTTTTTAAACACTTCATAAATTGGTCCTAGTCGGTCTTTGTCTTATTCAAGACATCACAACTTTCCACATTTGATGAATGTTATAAACCTTTAATACTTTTTACTCATTGTCAAAATCTTAACTTTAAGACTTGTTATTGGAACGAAGTATGATAGACTTCTTGATTTAACCATTTCTTCAATCCTTGATTCCTCTTCTTAAACATACAATTGTACTAAGACTTACTTAGAGTATCAATTGAGATATGGTTCTTAATCATTAAGATCTATCATAAAGCATAAAAGCTACTCTCCCTTCTTCTTAGAATGAAGAAACTTTTATCTTTCTACCTACTTGATTCTTCTTATTCGTTTTGCTATTGATTTAAACCTTTTTAATCAATTCCGAATTAGACTTAATCTTGTAAGTGTAATCATATTTACTAAGCCTTTAGTAAATCATGATGAATATCTTTGTTACTCTTATGGTGAACTTGATCAACACACAACTTTGTGTACTCGATCTCCTAGTCCTTCACTTGACACTTTGTCAATGAATTTGTCTAATTTCCAAATATGAAATTTCTCATTCATCATGCAACCAAGTTGCGTGATTCCAAATTTCAGTCCAATTGAAACTTTGGGCGATGAGAAACTCTCCCTATTTGGTAAATTCTCGACATTTCCATAAATAACATAACTAAGAATCATATCCATTCGTTGTAGAAATATGCAAACATCAATTTTCATAACGATTTCATTGCAAGGAAGTAAACAAATAAGTCAAAATTTATTTTATTTATAAAAGCAGCGGAAAAACATTTGTCCTTACAATGCAAAATCTATTGAAAACTATGTAAAAGGAAAATTTCTAACAACTCTATCATAACTATCTAAGCTCAAAATCCAATCTTCAAGTCCATGCGATCAAGATCCATCTCTTGTGATTAGATTCATCTTGCTCTCTTATCAAGCTTCCTTTCTTTTCACCGATCCTGCAAAACATTCAAATGCAATCTTATCACATCATGTATTTGAATCAATGAATAGGAACTTAAACAAAGTTAGATAGTGGATTTTACCTGAAGCGCAGTCATACTCTTTGACTCTCCCATCTTTGGAATTTCCAGGCTCTTGGGGCAGACTTCTATCCAACGCCCTTTCTCTTGGCAGCAAGCGCAGGTCGGTTCTCCTAGAACGTCCTCAGAAGCATGGTCGGTTGAATTTCCCAACAAATATGCTCCATTGCTTCGCCAAATCATTTCTGATTCAGCAGCAATGAGCATGTAAGTTAGGTCAATGAGGATGTCGTCATGATCCATCATATAATACTTTCTTTTGAACTCATTATATGATTCAAGAAGTGATTGCAGAACCCAGTTCACAACCAACTCATCGGGAAATGACACACCCAACATAATCAACCTATCGATGTGTGATTTCATTCCTAGAATGTGGGCACACACGGATTTACCATCTTCATGTTTCATTTCCAATAGGGTCTTAGTGATATTGAACCTTTCAATTCTTCAATCTTGTGGGTTAGGGAGAACAATTAGAGGAGGTGGAGGAAGTGAAGCATGATTTCTTGTTCCTCGATCGAATCGTGGAATACCATCTTCATGTGGAATGCTTATTCCACGGGATTTGGGAAGACTATGGTTGTCGAACTTTGACATCTACAAAACGGGAGAAAACAAATTCAAGTCAGTTGATCGATTGAGTCCTTAGTAAATCACCCAAATGAGATACTAAGGCTAGGACCCAACACAATATGCTACAACCTAGAAAAGGGATGCCGCAATCTAGTTGCAGAATATTTGAAGGTAAGTGAATGACGATTCACCAATTTCCACCATGAAAAACGAAAAAGAAATTTAAGTTTTAAATCTATGAAAACTCCTAGATCCTTTGAGATTCATTGACCATTTCATGGGCATGTTTAAATCTCGATATGCCCCTCTTATTTGTGACTGGGATGCCGAGGATCACAAAGCGGGTGTAAATAACCATGCAAACTTACATGGTGCCCTCACATGTTACAGTCACCTATTCGATGTGCCAGTAAACCACACACGCTCCACTGAACTATGACAAACATTGAGTCACTATTTGCTACCTTTGCATAGAACCAATTAGTGTGCCGGTAAACCACACACGCTCCACTAACATCTTCGCAAGGGCACAAAGTGTAATTTCATGGAATTGCATCAATTCACTTTTTCCTAAGTAACTAAGATTGAGAATTTTATGAAAACATTTAGTTACTTTTATACTTTATTATACTTATAATGGAAGGTTTCGTCCTATCCTACCCGTTCGGCTAACGACCCTCCACTAGTCAAGAGTGCGGTGGGTAAGAGTGGATACCCATTCAATCGTCATTTTATAGGCAATTTCCTTAAACACCCCTTATAGACCAGCTTCGTGAATGAGCCCTACTAACGGTAAGACTGACTTTTACTCATACACATATATATAATGTTAGACTTTTAATGTTATATATAGTATAGGGTGCATTTTACACTTTTAAAATATTAGGTGATCAAATTTAACAATTATACTTTTTAATTCAATTAAATTGTAAACCTAAACTTTTATGGATTTATTAAACTTCTTTTAATTATACACCTTAATTAATTAATAAAACCATAAGGGTGTGAATTGAACTTTTCAAAACATTACTAGAGTTTTAGAATTTAACATTCCTAATTAAACTTTTAATCAACTTTTAAATTGCAAAACTTGAGGGCAAGTTTTGAAACATTTCAAAACATTAGGGTTTAGAATTTAAATATACATCACAATTAAACTATTAATCAAAATTTAAATTCCAAACTTTGAGGACAAGTTTTGAAACCTTTTTCAAAACATTAGGGTTTTAACTATTTAAATTTTAAAACAACAAAACTTTTGGGTTCAAATTTAAACTATAAAACCTAAAGGGCAAAATATGAAACTTTTCATAACAACAAGGATCAAATAACAAATAAGCTAAACTAACATTTAATTACATAATTATCCATATTTTATTTCTTTAATGATTTCTTGCAAAACAATTTATCAATTTACTCAAAATAATTAATCAATTATCTTATAAGGAAACAATTATCTTATTAATTGATAATTATCTTTAATTAGATCAAGAATATAGTCATATATATCATAAAATCGGATTTATATTGATCTAATATGATAAGGTAACTATCCTAATGCAAAAACAGCAAGAAATTCCGAGATACCCTCCATCTGACGAGCCGACTCGTCGAGTCAGGCATGGCCTCATCGAGTCACCTTGGACTCGGCGAGTTCATCTATGGACTCGGCGATTCCAACATCTAGAAACAAAAAATTCGAAATTTTCAAACATATCAAGCATCAATACAATAGAAACTAATCAAGTCTCTGATACCACTGATGGGTTTTGGTTATAAGACATCCTATGTGCTCATACAAAGCCTAATGCTTGGATCTAGGTTTCTCTATTGTACATGCTTTGAATCCAAGACTATAAACCCTAATTCTAGCATACAAATAATCATATTAACATAAGAATGAGTTTATAATGTTACCTTGGTTGTTATGTAGCAATAACAATCCCAAATCTCCTTGATTTGACTTTGGAATGCTTAGAGTCACAAGTGTTACTCCTCTAATGGCTTACAAACACCAAGAGCAAATGGAGAAGGTATAAAGAGAGAGGAGAGAGGTTATAATTCATCCTTAGGACTTCTTGGGAAGGGATTCCCGAATTCATGAGCGTTAGGGCCTTTATATAGGTGTAGAGATAGGGTTTCAATCATTATCCTTATCTCGTTGCTTATCCACAAAGCAACCCATAAGATAATCCTTGAATCCTTATCATAGTCGAATTCTAAGGCCTTATCACCTTAAATTCGTCCAACCTAATAATAAGATAATCCTTACCTTATTTTGTAACTATCACATAATTACAATTCAGCCCCTCTAGTTTAATTAATTACACTTGATCACAAAATTAATTCTTAATTAATTATTGACCAATATTAATCAGACAAATATGATTTCTCCTTTAATATATTATTCTTATAACATATTAATAAATCATATTATCCTCTCTCTATATATTTCTCCAATCAAGTTGCTTTGGTGAAGGCAACCCAAAAGGACCATGCACCATCGGGTCAAGTACATACCAAAATAGTTATGGACTTAGACACTAATCCAACAGTATTAGCCATTGAGTCGATTTTGAAGCCCCTTGGCCTTAAACCCTAGTTTTTGGCATGTTTTCCCTAGATCTCCTTCTCTACACGTAAAGATTGCAACTTTACGTAAGGAATAGGCTTGGGAAGGGTAGATCTACAGTTTGGAGTCCATGCATGACTCAAAAGTCCTCTGCATGTAAGGAGAACTGAAAGGACTCGGTGAGTCCTTTGAGTGGACTCGGCGAGTAGCATGAAGTTGTGGAGAAACTCGACGAGTGAGATGAAAAACTCGTCGAGTCGTATGAAGATTGCCATGTAATCGGCGAGACTGTTCTTGGACTCGGCGAGTCAGGCCGCGAAACCCCAAACCCTTCAAGTTGAGACTCGAACCAGTGAGTCGGGTGGAGACTCAGTGAGTTAGACAGGTTAGGACTCAGAAATCGGTAGACTCGGCGAGTCATGGACTGACTTGGCGAGTCGAGTCGCGAATGGAAGGAATCTGATCATTTTGAACTCATCTAGTCAGTAGGGGGACTCGGCGAGTAGGGTTGACCTGGAAGGTTGACTTTGACCAGGACCTTGACCTTGGACCAGGGTTGACTTGGTTGTCTTTCGGGGGTCAGTTAGACTCAGTGTTGCATTGATATTGGTAGTTCGGGGAGCAAGGGGAGCAGGAGTTCCGTGAGTCGTCGGGCAGCAGCTAGTGAGATCATCAGCAAGTTCAGCCAGTGCAGGTGAGTTTCCCTTTGTGTGAATGGGTCTAAGGCCACAATGCCGGCCCATGTAGTTACGAGTAGAAGACCCGGGGGTTAGCCCTAGGCACAGTATGCTAGTATGATTTTCAGGACGAGGTCCGGTAATAGCGGGCGGGTGCCCAAGAATTGTTTATATGATTGTTTATACTTGTTGTCTGTGTGATACATGTATGTTCCTGGTAGGGAGACGAGTGTGGGTGAGGTCCCGTATCTCACCAATAGCAGAGTGTGGATGGGGTTCCATATCTCATTAGTAGCAGAATATGGGCGAGGCCCAAACTAGAACAAGAGTGAGAGTGCGCTAGGCCCGTACCTCACTACCATTAGGAGCGTGGACGGGGTTCCATGACTCATCAATAGCAGGACATGGGCGAGGCCCAGGATAGGCGAGGCCTTAGGACAGAACCAGTTGCATGTGTTAGTTACGTGTTGTGAAATGTTTATGTGATATTATTTGTTGGCGGGCGAGGCCCTGTGATAGGCGAGGCCTATGTAAAACAGATCTGTATCCAATCGGGGCTCGAAGCCAGGCGGGGCCTGGAGCGGCGGGGCCGTTGTAGCGGGCGAGGCCCGAGGTAGGGGGCGAGGCCCAAGATAGTGACTTTGGCTTACAAACACCAAGAGCAAATGGAGAAGGTATAAAGAGAGAGGAGAGAGGTTATAATTCATCCTTAGGACTTCTTGGGAAGGGATTCCCGAATTCATGAGCGTTAGGGCCTTTATATAGGTGTAGAGATAGGGTTTCAATCATTATCCTTATCTCGTTGCTTATCCACAAAGCAACCCATAAGATAATCCTTGAATCCTTATCATAGTCGAATTCTAAGGCCTTATCACCTTAAATTCGTCCAACCTAATAATAAGATAATCCTTACCTTATTTTGTAACTATCACATAATTACAATTCAGCCCCTCTAGTTTAATTAATTACACTTGATCACAAAATTAATTCTTAATTAATTATTGACCAATATTAATCAGACAAATATGATTTCTCCTTTAATATATTATTCTTATAACATATTAATAAATCATATTATCCTCTCTCTATATATTTCTCCAATCAAGTTGCTTTGGTGAAGGCAACCCAAAAGGACCATGCACCATCGGGTCAAGTACATACCAAAATAGTTATGGACTTAGACACTAATCCAACAGTATTAGCCATTGAGTCGATTTTGAAGCCCCTTGGCCTTAAACCCTAGTTTTTGGCATGTTTTCCCTAGATCTCCTTCTCTACACGTAAAGATTGCAACTTTACGTAAGGAATAGGCTTGGGAAGGGTAGATCTACAGTTTGGAGTCCATGCATGACTCAAAAGTCCTCTGCATGTAAGGAGAACTGAAAGGACTCGGTGAGTCCTTTGAGTGGACTCGGCGAGTAGCATGAAGTTGTGGAGAAACTCGACGAGTGAGATGAAAAACTCGTCGAGTCGTATGAAGATTGCCATGTAATCGGCGAGACTGTTCTTGGACTCGGCGAGTCAGGCCGCGAAACCCCAAACCCTTCGAGTTGAGACTCGAACCAGTGAGTCGGGTGGAGACTCAGTGAGTTAGACAGGTTAGGACTCAGAAATCGGTAGACTCGGCGAGTCATGGACTGACTTGGCGAGTCGAGTCGCGAATGGAAGGAATCTGATCATTTTGAACTCATCTAGTCAGTAGGGGGACTCGGCGAGTAGGGTTGACCTGGAAGGTTGACTTTGACCAGGACCTTGACCTTGGACCAGGGTTGACTTGGTTGTCTTTCGGGGGTCAGTTAGACTCAGTGTTGCATTGATATTGGTAGTTCGGGGAGCAAGGGGAGCAGGAGTTCCGTGAGTCGTCGGGCAGCAGCTAGTGAGATCATCAGCAAGTTCAGCCAGTGCAGGTGAGTTTCCCTTTGTGTGAATGGGTCTAAGGCCACAATGCCGGCCCATGTAGTTACGAGTAGAAGACCCGGGGGTTAGCCCTAGGCACAGTATGCTAGTATGATTTTCAGGACGAGGTCCGGTAATAGCGGGCGGGTGCCCAAGAATTGTTTATATGATTGTTTATACTTGTTGTCTGTGTGATACATGTATGTTCCTGGTAGGGAGACGAGTGTGGGTGAGGTCCCGTATCTCACCAATAGCAGAGTGTGGATGGGGTTCCATATCTCATTAGTAGCAGAATATGGGCGAGGCCTAAACTAGAACAAGAGTGAGAGTGCGCTAGGCCCGTACCTCACTACCATTAGGAGCGTGGACGGGGTTCCATGACTCATCAATAGCAGGACATGGGCGAGGCCCAGGATAGGCGAGGCCTTAGGACAGAACCAGTTGCATGTGTTAGTTACGTGTTGTGAAATGTTTATGTGATATTATTTGTTGGCGGGCGAGGCCCTGTGACAGGCGAGGCCTATGTAAAACAGATCTGTATCCAATCGGGGCTCGAAGCCAGGCGGGGCCTGGAGCGGCGGGGCCGTTGTAGCGGGCGAGGCCCGAGGTAGGGGGCGAGGCCCAAGATAGTGGGCGTGGCCCAGTATGTGCAGTATGTGGTTATGCATGGTATGTGGTAGGGTGGGGAACTCACTAAGCTTCGTGCTTATGGTTTTCAGTTTTGGTTTCAGGTACTTCCGGTAGCGGAGGGAAGAGCTCGGGGTGATCGCATGGCACACACCATAGATTAGACAGCCTGGGAATGTTTACTCTGATAATGAACATGTGTTTTGAAAACTTATACTCATATTATGTTTTGGAATGATGACTTTACTTTAAGTAATGATTTATTAAAAGAAATTTTTGGTCTTGAAAATTGAGTCGTTACACTGTTGATTACCAAATGACAAAATGATAAACGATAAATTTTTAAAGTGTAAAAGATACAAAATGGTAAATTCTTTTATTTTCATCTGCATAAAAAAAATCAAAGGAATGTGGGATCGGATCCAAAGCTGTCAAAATCGCGATCCCGATCGTAAGATCGTACGATCCTACGTATGAAAAACGATTCGGATCATATTTGGGGTAGGATCGCAGGTAGGATCATAGGATCATAGAATTGAGATCTGATCTCATCCTACCTTCCCTTGATTTTTTTTTTTTGAAAAAAAATAAATTTACCACTTTATGTCTTTTACCCTTTATCAGTTTATTGTTTATCATTTTGTGTTGTGAGTTGTGACTAATGTTATGAAGTTTTTATAACTTTTGAACGAAATTCTAAATGTTTGAAATTTTTTTCACGTTTTAATTATTATGTTTTATTTTGTGGGATCTTAGGATGTCGATCCCGATTTTGCAAATCCAAAAACGATCCTATATAGGGTCCCGATTTTGACAATCTTGATCGGATCGGATCTCGGTCCTACGATCCCACATACGATCATACGATCTTACATGTGATTCTACCCAAAATACAATTTGTATACGATCTGGATTGTTTTTCATTCTTAGGATCGTATGATCCTACGATCAAGATCACGATTTTGATGATTTGAACTACAGTTTTATAACAAACACACGTCAATTTATGTAATTTACTCTAATTTTTATTTATTCATAAATTGTATTTTGGGAAATTCGTTAAACTAATCATTTTAAATGAGTTATTTAAAGAAAACAACCACCTTTTTCAAGATTTTAAAAAATGACTATTTTCTCCCGAATGTATTATTCCAGATTGTTCTTTAAAATTTGGAGTTCATTTTTTTCCTTTTTTAAAACATATTTATTTATATCTGAAATCTTCGGTTCGAACTCTTTAATATCACCGTTTTCAATTAGATGTATGATTTTATTCCCTAGTATCATATATAGTTCTCATTTATTATGTTTGGTTTAATTTTTGTTAGATTTTAGTACACAATGAAATTTTTTCTCGGAATTTCAAATTATTCATTGGATTTTAGACTTGTTTTGAAATTCGACAATTTTTTTTCCCGAACTCCGAAATCCGAAATGTCAATCTAAAATGTATTTTCTTATAAAAAAAAATTGTTTTTGTTCACTCTTGAATGTCCCATTCCAATATTGGTGGTTATTTTAAAAAAAAAAAAAAAAAAAAAAGACAAAACTTCAAAAATGGTCCCTGTGGTTTTCGAAAATATCAACTTTAGTCCCTAAGTTCAAAAAACCTCACAGGTGGTCCCTATGGTTTCAAAAATTTTAACAAATAGTCCTTTTCGCTAACACCGTTAACATTTGACCGTTAAGTGAAGGGCATTTCAGTCATTTCACCACCACAGGAACCATTTATGAAGTTTGCCATACTTTTTAAAAAAAAAAAAAGAAAAGAAATATATTTATTTAATATTAAAGGGCTCTCTCTCTCTCTCTCTCTCTCTCTCTCTCTCTCTCTCTCTCTCTCTCTCTCTCTCAACAACAGCAACTACAAAAATATGTTAGACATCTTTATTGATCATTGTTCATATATTGATCAATAAATCAAAGCCACGAAGATCATCATTAAATTAAAATATATATCTTAAATCAATACATATCATGAGCACTAAATCAAACCCAAAGGTTTTAGTTCACATCGTCATCAACCAGGAACGTTACAACAAAACATAGATCTTGAACATGTACATGCAAAAGAGAAAGAAATCAAAAACAACCACCACAAATATCCCAAGAAATCAAGAACAAAACTCAGAAAAAGCATAAGAAATCAAAACATAATTCATAAAACTCCCTTATCGTCAAACACACACAAAACCAAAACCATAAACTAAGAAAACTCTCCTGTAACTTCATCTCCCCCCCTTAGATCCCTCTTCAACAATGACTCCATTTTCCACCAACAATCAACTGGTGGTTTCAGTCAACTGTGGCGACAATCAACTGATGGTTTCTTAATCAAAGAGAGGGAGATTAAGGCAGGTGTTTTGTGGATTCTACAAGATCTGCAGTCTCCCCAGCTCTATATATGGGCATCTAAATCATTGGGATTTTCAATCTAGGGCTTTTATAGCTAGAAGGTTGTTTGGAAAACACCGGAATCGACGTTGCTCATCCCACCCATCATCGTTCTGATCGAACTCCGACAATTTCACATTTAAAACCCACTAGGCTTAATTGTAGAGTCTTATTTCTTTAAATTTGGATCTGATTTGAAACTAATTTGAATTGGGTTAAGGAGGGTTTTTGGAAGAGGTGCATTGAACAATGTGTTCAAGGGCAGAGTTGGTATTTTGAGGATTATTGTAGTAATCAAGAAAATAGACAAAGAAGATAAAGAAGCTCCAAAGCCCGATCAAATTCCCCAGAATTATTTCTAATTCCCCAGAAGCAAGCTCGATGTTTTGTTGCTCGACGATTAAGTGGATAATTGAACATGGATCTTGATAACTATTTCCTCATATGTATTGGGTTTTCTTTTTATGAAGAGAGAGAGAGAGAGAGAGAGAGAGAGAGAGCCCTTTAATATTAAATAATTATATTTTTATTGTTTTTTTAAATATGGCAAACTTTATAAATGGTCCCTATGGTTGTGAAATGACTGAAATGCCCTTCACTTAACGATCAAATGTTAACGGTGTTAGCGAAAATGACCATTTGTTAAAAGTTTTGAAACCACATGGACCATCTGTGAGGTTTTTTGAACTTAGGGACTAAACTTGATATTTTCGAAAACCACAGAGATCATTTTTGAAGTTTTGTCAAAAAATGATTGTTTTCCTTAAAAACGCATTAAATTAATTGTGATAATGACTTAGAAGACCATTGAAGTTTCAAATTTATTCAGAAAACACTATTTAAGTATTACATGTTCAAAAAACACCATCAAACTAAGATATATGTTCAAAAAACACCAACCAAGTACATATTTTGTTAAAAAAAAACATCATCTTTATGGTTTGGGGTAACTTACATGTTTACCCCCTAACTTTTTTTTCTTAACTTTGACAGTCCCTAGTATTTGTATTTATTTTTCCTTCGTACCATGATCGAGTTAAAAGACTAATATACCCTTATTAGTTTCATTTAACATTTATTTTTATTACTTGTTAATTATTTATACAATTGATAACTTATAATAAATAATAACATAAATTGTATAAATATATAATAAATAAAAAAAAATAATGTTAAATGAAAGTAAGAAGGGTATATTAGTCTTTTAACTCGACTAGGATCCGAAGTCGAAGCAAATTTAAACTAAAGGAACCGTGCGAGTTAAGAAAAAAAAAAAGTTAGGGACTAAATATGCAAGTTACCCCAAATAAAAGAGATAATGTTTTTTGAACAGAACATGTATTGCGTTGGTGTTTTTTGAACATATGTGTTAGTTTGATGGTGTTTTTTGAACATCTAATACTTGAATGGTTTTTTTCGAATGAATTTGAAACTTTGATGGTCTCTTTATTCATTTTCCCTTATGGTTAGTTTAGTTTTCCTTATATTTTTTGCGAATGAGTTAGTATGAATTTTTAACAAGTTCCCTAATTTATAAGGTTATGAGTTGCTTTATAGCATTTGTAGAAATACCAAGTTTTCTCTTTGCTATTTTAAGGTTTTGAGTCTACATGGTCAATTCAAATTTTATTTGGAGCCTCTAATCAATAAATATTAAATTTAATTTGAAGATATAGAAATCTGTTATTTCCCTTTTCCTCTTTACGTGATGCATTTCCTTACGCAGAGGAACGAGTGCGCTAAGGGGAGAAATTTCTCCAGCTCCGATGATGCTTCCATGTATTCCGGCGAATATTATATACAGAAATGGGTACACAGAAGTGGGAGGTAAAATCGTTTTAACAGTCCACTTAGGTTCTGATTATTTTATTTCATGTAGTTGGGCTAAGCTTAGAATTGTTGGGTCAAATCAAAAGTAATCCTAAATGCAGAATATGGTGGGCTGAACGTTTGACGCAAGTTCATTGATCGACTTTAGAATAGCTACATAAAATTTTGTTGCTAATTAGACAGTGCACAAAAAAAAGATTTATGATATGAACCATTCACAAAGTTTAATCAAAGACATATGACTACAATCAATTTATATATATGATTAAGAATCCTAGCATAACATATATATACTAGTCTAATATAAACAAATCCTTACAAATCATGGAATAAGGTGTGCAAAAGATATCAGATCTGAACTTGCATCACAAGAAACCCTATTCATGTTGACATTTGTTGAAGATATCTTCAATGCAAACACATTTTGAAATCATTAACAACGTGAAGATACTTTATAGGGATGTTATTCGGGTTGGAACCGAACCGAACCGAACGAACCGAATAAACCGAAAACCGAATAAGGCTAATTGTATGAACCAAAAACCGAACCAAATAAGCAATACGGGTTCGGTTCGGTTCGGGTATTATTCAATTCGGTTCGGTTCCGACCCGAATAACCCAAATAACCTGTGCAAGATGATTAAGGAGTCGAATAACCCGTATAACCGAAATAACCCGAATATTTTGTACTCGAATAACCCGAATAACCCTAATAGCCCGAATAACCTGAATAACCCGAATAACCCAAATATTTTGTATTACTTTTGAATCTTATGATTTCATAAATATATAACCCGAATAACCCGAATATTTTGTAGTCAAATAACCAGAATAACCCTAATAGCCCGAATAACCCGAATATATTACGATTTTGGTGTAATTGGCGATCAAACAAATTAAATGTCGACAGCTAGAAGTAGAAGTCGGCACTTGGCAGCAAGAAGTAGAATGTTCTTCGATTCGGCAGCAAGAAATTTTCAATGTTCGGCTAGTAGAATCAGTCGAATGTTGATCAAAGAAATCGACAGCAAGAAATTTTCAATGTTCTTCGATTCGGTGTAATTGTGTTCGTCGGTTCGATTTGGTGTAATTGTGTTTGGTTTACCCGCTATTAGGATTAGGGAATCGAATGGGAGAATCATTGAGACGTCGACTGTGAGAGGGAGTCGTATAGGATAATCGATTCACGGCTCAAGCAATTGAAAATAGACGCTTCATATTCGGTTCGGTTTTTTGGACCGAATAAGTCCTTATTCGGGTAACCCGGACCGAATAACCCGAAAACCGAATAAGCCATATACAGATACCCGAAAACCGAATCGAATTGCTTATTCGGGTCTTATTCGGTTCTCGGTTCGGTTCGGGTTTTCGGCCCAATTTCTCATCCCTAATACTTTAACACTCATCAAATTCTTAGATTTGACCTAACATACACCTCTAGCTAATTAGTTACAATATACCCGTGACATTAATTTATTTAGAATAGATTAGATTTATTTTCAGAGGTAAATCATTTATTTAAAGGTTTAAAAGCAATGAAAACCTTAGAAAAATTTAAAGTATTATACCACAATACTAAAAAAATCATTATATTATTTTTTTGTTTATTAAAATCAGTTAATTTTATGTTTTGTGAACGGTAAACCTAGAGAACTGGTGATTTTTTTGCACTTTTTTTATACGTAAATGCACAAAAAAACAATTTTATTACTTTTGTGTCGATTTAAAACTCTTTTTATTCTATAGTGGCCATTTTTGTTTTGTTCTCAAGAAAAATCTATGTGGCTTTAAAATTTCATGTCGTTTTTATAATGTTTGTAAGCTTATTTGGAAAACACGAGTCACTTTCTTTGTGAAGTACGTTCATAATAATAGATTGTTGACTTCTACTTGACTTATTTTCCATCGATTTTTGAAATGGGATGTCAATCTTTTCCATCGCCTTCTTCTTATTTTTCAAGTTTAATCGTCACCATCTTATTTGTACATAAACCAATTGTGTAGATTTGGTGAGCACACAAAGATGAGACTTCATGGACCAATAACAACCTTTGAAACACGTTCAATATTGTTAGGTTAATTTTGTTCGTTTATGTTGAGGTTTGAACAAAGAAAGTTAAGTACTTTAGACAAAAGATAAATGAACTTCGGTAAAACACGTTGAATATAACTTCTAAAAAACTATAATTGAAAATTTGAACATAGTATATAACATGGTGTGGTCAATCTGACCTATGTCCACACACAAATGGAGAGAGAGAGAGAGAGAGAGAGAGGTTTTATTAATTTTCAAGAACAATTACAATCACTCGCAAAATTGCACATCACTTGAGCTCTCAAAACAAAAGAATCTCTTTTGCTTACAAACTCCTCCAAATGACTTGCTCTCATAAGATTGCTCCCTTGAATGTGCTCTTATAAATTATCATGAAAAATGATGATAGGGATTTGTTTCTATGTATAGGAAAGCATGTAAAACCTTAATTCTAATAGTCCATGTTCGTCCATAATTAGCTTAAGAAGGAGATACCCTAATTTTCAACCAATTATGGGAGGCCTTGCAACTGCTTTTGGAATGTTTAACCTTATGGGATGTGCATGGTGACTTGTCATGCACATAGGAGCACATCATGCCTACCCCAACACATCATAAGGGCGATTTTAGCTAGTTGGAACACATTGCCTTGAGTACTTCACCAACAATGCATTCTTGAATCACCCAACACATTTACTCAATCTAGGGACGCATCAACATACCAACGCATCCATAGGAATGCACTTAGATCCAACAAGAGCACCTTTGCGCACCAAGAGCACATTTACTCGCCAATAGCACCTTTACGCTCCAAGATCACATTTATGCACCAAGAGCGCCTCTACTTAAGTCTTCACACCCCAATAATATATCACTTGAAGGATTTTAAACTTTGTCTTCATCTACCTTTACATCTTCATCTCCTCATTCATTCTTTATCTCTCTCTCTCTCCCCTGCCAACCCTATTCCTTAAACTCTTAGAATGGCAGTTTAAAGCATGTACAACTTCAAATTCTCAGTGGTAACCAACTTGGTACATTCATGTGCTAAGTTAGCAATACTAAGGATTGCATCAACTTAGCAGCCCCTCGATTCATCATCTTAAACTCTTTAAACTATTGTATCTTAAGCTAGTTGATATTCCAGGTGTCGAAACCAACAATCAACAGGACATCAACATTCAACGCGAAGATGATGTAGATGAGCTAAATAATGATCCACCTTGTGTCTCTTGTACCCGTTCATCTTCATGAATTTATTAACTTTAAGTAGCACTTCTTAAAATCTTGTTTCATACTACATACTTTTACTCTTTTCGGACATCCGATTTTTCTTACCAGTTGTATGAGCACTCTCTGGTTGTTCCTTGTTGATGTCATCTGCCAGGGTATCGAGGAGAAAGATTTATTCACATTTTGGCACTCTAAATGGAGATCTTAAGAGGCTATTGTGTTTAATACTAATTTGATTATTTTTGTCTTTGCAACTAGAGAGTCAACATCTCGCTTCTGTTATAATCCCTTGACTATTAAATTTCCCTTTCATGTCTTACTACCATCAATCTCATACTTAACCCAAAAAAAATCTATCTGTTTGTGGTGTGATCAACTAGTCTTCCACAACCTTCTCCTACTGAATAGAGTTTTCATCCTCAAGGCCAGTAGATCTGACTCAGGTACACAATTCTCAAACATCAGTAAGTAATTAGTTGATGGAGAGTACCTGGCTGGAGTATTTCGTTCTCTATTGGATCTTTGGACGGTAGGAGGTTTGGTCTATGCATCATCTGCAACTTCACCCTCTAAACTATTAGAGCTCTCACTACTTCCCGAACTTTCACTTATCTGTTGAGTAGCGGTAGGTTTGTGTGATACTAGGATCCTCCCACCAAAGAGACTAAAGTGGGACCGTAAATACATGAATGGGGTAAATCCAACTTCCCGATCTTGGGCGGATTACGTATCTTCGCAAAGCAACTTGATCTTTTTGCTAATAATACATGGATTAGAAACAACCGTCATAATCTCCATATATGGTATACTTCTTTTGGATACTAACATCTTCATTTCCTCATCACTTATATGCCTAAGTCTTTAGTACCATAGAGTAGGTGTCCCAACTTCTTCGACAATCCGTGTTTCATCTTCATAAACCTCCACTATATATAGTGTATCGTGTTTATGCATTTAACAATAAGTAGGTTACCATTCTTTACTTTCCATTTCTGATCACCAAAATCAACTTGATGACCCTTATTATCAAGTTGCCCTACTAATATCAACATTATCTTTAGGTCATGATGAACTTGACATTCTTTAGAGTCCAATTCGTACCTAAAGTCTTCTTGAGAACCACATCTCTATCACCCATAACACGCCAAAATCCAAGACTCATGATTGAATTATGTTTTCAATTAAACAACTAATTGTGTCACCTTTAAAATATGATGCCATATTCATCCCCATATTGTCTTTATCGCTATGAGCTTCGTACAATGATTTTTCACATGACCACTCTTTTGTAGTTCCAACTAGTAATGTCCCTCATGTTGTTTTGCCCACCTCTCCTTCTTGACTTTGATATTCCATTACACCAAGTCCTTCAATTAGACTCCCTTCCATTATCTTCAACACTTAAAAGACTATGAGAAGATTCTTCGGTGCTTCATTTGAACACATCCTCTCTAAGGATTAAATACCTTTGAACGTTAGCTTAGCACCACCAGTTGAACTGATAACTCTTCTCATCGTTCTGGATCAGGTAAACATGATAATAGTATAAATGATTGGACTTCATCCTCGAATCCAAATATCAACCGAAATCAAACTTGATAAGATTGAATTAAATTCAATAATATTATCACTTGTTAAGTAACCTTCTTTTATCTTCAGATTTACCAACTGTCTGATCAAATAACACCTTGATCAAAATATGAGTATTTTTTACATTGACAATATTGTAAGCAATGTTCTTGGCCAATGATAATCTCAACAGACCAAGTGCATGTTGATCTAAAAAATCCCAATCCTATTACTTCATAATAAATAGTTTCTATTTTGACAAAGTTTCAGGTAAGTCTTCTGGTAAAGATAGTCTTCGATTTGCATTTTCCATAAACGAAAATCGTGACCATCAGATTTTTCGATCCTATCTCCCCATCTCCAGCCATAGCTTTGATACCGTTTTTTGGGGTTTCAACAAAGCAATTTAAACATTTCAAACAAATGATAAATGAACGGTAACATCCCAAAATATAGATATTTTTTTTTGTTTTTAAGTTCATTCAATACATAAGATACTAATATTAAATCAGTAAAAATTATATCATGGTAACATATTATCATAGTACAAAATCCCAAAATCTCGAAATGCAGAAATCACAGGGTGATGCGGTGCGATCTGGGTGGGCCTTTTCCTTTCGAGATGGAAGTACCTGAAACATAAACGTAAAACTGTGAGCACAAAGCTTAGTGAGTTCCCCCAAAATACCACATACCATAACAACATATAGCCAAGCATATATGGGTGCTTGAAATCCCCTTCGGTCTATTTTAACCGGATATTGTCAAGCATATCTAGGTGCTTGCAATCCCCTTCAGTCTATTTCAACCAGATATCGGGTCTACTTCACCCCTACCAATACCATATAATATCATAACAAGAATCATAGAGTCATCAAGAAAATACAAGCATAACTGA
The DNA here is from genome assembly GCF_052625555.1 of Lactuca saligna. Taxonomy (NCBI): domain Eukaryota; kingdom Viridiplantae; phylum Streptophyta; class Magnoliopsida; order Asterales; family Asteraceae; genus Lactuca; species Lactuca saligna. The sequence goes on from NC_136425.1 coordinate 64,599,381, forward strand.
CAGTTGTCATGAAGACAATCATCATACTACATAATAAACTAGTGAGACAGCATTGGTGCCTTCGACCCACAGATACAATGAAGGAAACTCACCTCATACTGAAGGTATCAAATCGCACTCAACGGATGACTCACCAAGTCCTCTCCTTAAGGCACGAGTTTAAAAACCTAATTAGAAATTAGGCCAATATCCTAACCCGAAAGTCCAAACCCTCATTTATGAACTAAGGAAAAAAGGGTTTCTTCACCCTTACCTCATTGGGCCTCCCTCCCAGCAAGGCTCAAATCCATACAAGTCCAAAAAGACATCCAAGCCCAAGTACAACGCCTTTAAGGCCCAATATGGCCCAAGAGTACCCAACATGACCTAAAGTCCATGAATACCTTGCTACAATAGGTGGTCCTCAGGCCCAAACCTAAAAAAGTCAAAATCCCAACAATACTCGAGTCCAAAAATCTTCTAAGTCCACAGATTGCGTACGCGCGGCATACATGGCTTGTACGCCCAATGTACTCTGATGACGATCCAGAATCAGGTCACTGGCCTAGTACGTGCAACGTACTCTAGAGTACGCCCGACATACTAGCCAGTCAGCCCAAACTTGCACCCAAGTCTTAATCCATTAATTCCTAACGTCTAAAACTTATATCCAAGCTCATAATAGTGTCCTAAGCTATAAAGTTTCAAACTTTATGCACTTGCATGCCTTAATGGGACTCAAACCATGAGTTAAGCCCTATAACTCTCTTAGGTAGTCACTAACACATGCATGATTGATTCTTGACCTCCAAGATACAATTTTTATGAATCCATGCACTCCCAAGAGTCCAAAAGGATAGCTCAAATGGTCTGGAGTATCCCATACTCCAAAAGACCAAGTTATGGGACCAAAAGATGCTAAAATCTTCCTTAAGTCTGGATCTAAGCTTAGAATGAACAAGTTTCAGACTTTATACCTTCAAAAGGCTAGATATGATGCACAAACTTTGGATCTACAAGCTCCTTCTTCTCCTTTACTTCTACTCAAACTTCCTTCTTCTTCAAAACCACCAAAGTGATGGGTTTTAGCCATAAGAACTTTCCTATGTGCGCATGCAAAACCCTAATGCTTGGATCTAGGCTTTCTAATAAACATGCTTTTGAATCCAAGACTTATAATGGCTAATTAGGTTTAATAACAATATTGAAACAGATCTAGAATCATACCTTTGAATTCCTTGTTGATCTTGTTTGTCTTGGAGCTTCTAGAGTCACAATTGTCACTCCTCTAATGGCTTACAAACACCAATAGCAAGCAAGATGATTTAGGAGAGAGGAGAGGGAAGGAATTCAGCCAGAGGTTCCTTGCTTAAGGTGGTGTGTCGAACTCCCTCATCCATAGGGTCTATTTATACTATTAGACTCCTTAAGGGTTTCACCCTAAACCCTAATTGGATAATCTTCTCTTAAGGCTTTCCAAATCCATTCCATAGATAACCCCATGGACGATTTGAGCTATCCTAAAGCTCTCAAAATCCGTCCAAGGTATATCCTAATGGATTTATAGTCTAAAGTCTAACTATCAAACAATTGACAGTTTATACTCTCTTATTTAATTAATCTCTTTAAGTCACCAAATTAATACCAATTAATTTATGACTTATATTAATCAAATAGCCAAATATTATTCCTTATAATATTTACTCTCTCTTAACAAATCATCCTTCAAGTTTCTATGGTGAAGGCAACCCAAAAGGACCATGCACCACCGAATATAGTTATAGCCTTAGACACTATTCCAACAGTCTCCCACTTGGATAAGTCTAGTAACTATACAAGTTCAATACGGTTTGCAATCGTAGCTCTCAAAGACGCTGTCAACTCTGATCTAATCAATCTTGTCCTTTAGATAAGGGATCGTACAGTCCTCTGTTAGATATCATGCTGACAATCCTATGGAATGGTTAGTCTAGCATTTAGATTTCTCGATCTCCGATTTATTTGACATAGAACTTAATCGAACACATCAATTCAGTTCTGACCGGGCCCGGCACATAAGTCAAATCAAATCATCGAGTGGCCAAGATATCTCTTCTACCCTCTTAGGATAAAATTTACAGATAAACTTCGACTTATATGCATTTACTTATTCATTAACCAACTATACACAACAATGCGTTTTATAACATCAAGTTACTAATGTGGTTTCGCATTATCAATGCACAATCAATTAACAAATAATAAACCATATATCTAGGTTTTAAGACCATATGATATTATCGTCTTGCGATCACCCTTTTTTATATCGTATTCCATAAGGTGATTCCAGCAAGTGCGGGTTTATTCCAATGCTCAAAACCAGTTCATAAGCACTCATGAACGTTGCAGCAACCCTTGCTATGTCTAACACCATTTAGACACTCTACACACCAATTCATGACAATCTTCATTCATATCTACTCCCTACATATGAACGATTGTGGACCATTTGAATAATTCGATTATTCCTAATAAACTCAATTATTCTGGAAGTCAAAACATGCAAAGTGAAACAATAGTTAAACAATTAACATGTGACAGTAACTTTACTCATAAATAAAACTCCTTTATTTAATCATCAAATGTTAATTACATTTATCTATTATACGTTTCTAATACTATCTAATCTATGCTAATATCATCCTTCAGCCCAATACTCCTAGCATGCTGCAAGTGCTTAACCCTACTCAGTCCCTTCTTAAGCGGATCTGCTGGGTTATCTTCTGATGATATCCTCTTCACTACGAGTTGTCCTTCTTCTACACGATGTCTAATGAAGTGATATTTTCTGTCAATATGTCGAGATCTACCATGATCCCTCGGTTCCTTGGTCAAGGCAACCGCACCTTCGTTATCACAGAAAATCTCCATGGGCTCCTTTATGGCCGGCACAACTCCAAGATCACCGATGAAGTTCTTCAGCCATATTGCCTCCTTCGACGCTTCGCTCGCTGCGATGTACTCTGATTCGCACGTTGAATCAGCTACGGTTTCTTGCTTGGAACTTTTCCATGTCACTGCTCCTCCATTTAGGGTAAAGACCCAGCCCGACTGCGAACGATAGTTGTCCCTGTCGGTCTGAAAGCTGGCGTCACTATACCCTCGCACCTTCAAGTCATCACTCCCTCCAAGGACTAAGAACCATTCTTTCGTCCTCTGAAGGTACTTAAGGATGTTCTTCACCGCAATCCAATGTGCTTTGCCAGGGTTCCCTTGATATCTGCTAACCATGCTCAAAGCGAAGGCTACATCAGGTCGAGTACAAGTCATAGCGTACATGATTGAGCCAACTGCGGAAGCGTATGGTACTCGGCTCATTTCTGCTATCTCAGCTTCAGTACTCGGACTTTGAGTCTTACTCAACTTGGCATTTCCTTGTATCGGTAGTTCTCCCTTCTTTGAGTTTTCCATACTAAAACGTTTTAGTACCTTCTCCAAGTAAGTATTCTGACTAAGTCCAATTAGTCTCTTACTTCTTTCTCTTACTATCCTTATTCCCAAAATGTAAGAAGCCTCTCCGAGGTCCTTCATAGCGAAGCACTTCTCGAGCCAGGACTTAACCTCCTGCAGAGTCGGGATGTCGTTTCCTATGAGTAATATGTCATCGACATATAGAACGAGGAAGCTTACTATACTCCCACTGGCTTTGACATAGACACAAGATTCGTCTTCGCTTCGTACAAATCCAAACTCTTTGACTTTCTAGTCGAAGCAAAGATTCCATCTGCGAGACGCTTACTTAAGTCCATAAATGGACTTCTCAAGCTTACACACTCTATTCGGATGCTTCGGATCCACAAACCCCTCTGGCTGAGCCATGTAAACATCCTCAGCCAACTTTCCGTTAAGGAAAGCGGTCTTGACATCCATTTGCCAAATCTCATAATTATGAAACGCGACAATTGCTAGCATCACTCTAATAGATTTAATCTTCGCAACTGGTGAGAAGGTCTCATCATAGTCAACTCCGGGAGTTTGAATAAAGCCCTTCGCGACCAATCGCGCTTTATATGTGTGTAGGTTCCCATCCACGTCGGTCTTCTTCTTGAAGATCCACTTGCACCCTACGGTCTTACGTTCGGGCACGTAATCAACCAAATTCCAAACTTGGTTATCGTACATGGATTGGATCTCGCTATCCATCGCCTCTTTCCATTTCGCAGACTCCGGGCCTGCCATGGCTTCCTTATAGCTATTAGGTTCATCAAGATTTACTAGTGTACCATCACTAATATACGTGTCCCCTTCGGTAGTAATATGAAAATCATAAAACTGGGGATGAACTCTAACTCTATCGGAACGTCTAAGAGGTAAGGATTCGTCAATCGGTTCAACCGGAGTTTCCTCCTCGGGTTGAATGCCAGCGGTAGAGGTTCCTTCATCTATCGACTCTTGAATCTCTTCAAGTTCGATTTGCCTCCCACTGTCTCCTTGGCTTATGAGTTCTCGCTCTCGGAAAACTCCTCTCCTCGCAACAAAGATAACATTATCTTTCGGTCTATAGAAGAGATATCCAAAGGAAGTTTGCGGGTAGCCGATGAAAATACATCGCTCACTTCGAGGTTCAAGCTTGTCATGAGTATCTCGTCTTACGAAAGCCTCGCAACCCCAAACCTTGATATGTGCCAACGAGGGAGCTTTCCCCGTCCACATCTCGTGAGGTGTTTTGGCAACCTTCTTAGTAGGGACTCGGTTAAGGATATGGGCGGCAGTCTCTAAGGCATACCCCCAAAAGAAGATAGGTAGTGAAGCACGACTCATCATAGAGCGAACCATATCCAATAAGGTTCGATTACGCCTTTCTGCCACACCATTCAACTGCGGTGTCCTAGGAGGCGTCAATTGCAAAACTATTCCACACTCCTTGAGATAATCGTAGAATTCAAGACTTAGGTACTCTCCTCCTCGATCGGATCGAAGCATCTTGATTTTCCTGCCTAATTGATTCTCCACTTCATTCTTGAACTCTTTGAACTTTTCAAAGGTTTCTGACTTTTGCTTGATTAAATAGATATACCCATATCTACTATAATCATCGGTAAAAGTCACATAGAAGCGGTTCCCATCCTTCGTGGTTGATCTAAAGGGTCCACTTACATCGGTATGTATTAGGTCCAATAGCCCCTCACCCCTTTCACAAGTACTCGTGAAGGGTGACTTAGTCATCTTTCCAAGTAAACAAGACTCGCATGTGTCATCTTCCCTAAGGTCGAATGACTCCAACACTCCATCCTTTTGGAGTTGGGCTATGCGTTTCTTGTTGACATGTCCAAGACGACAATGCCACAAGGATGCTTTATCCATACTAGTGGAAGAATCAATATTCAAAACATCATTTCCTAAGTTATCAACAATCATAACAGTTTCATATATTCCATTACATGGTATAGCTTCAAAGTAAAAGATACCATTTAGATAAGCCAAAATAGAACCATTCTCATTATTAAAAGAAAATCTAAATCCTTGTCTATATAAACCATGAAATGAAATGATGTTTCTAGCCATTTCTGGCGAATAGCAACAATTGTTCAAATCTAAAACTAAACTATTCTTAAGCACTAAAGAATACACTCCAATCTTGGTCACAGGCGACGATCTTCTGTTCCCCATGATTAGATTGATCCTTCCTTGCTCCACATCCCTACTTCTTCTTAGTCCCTGCACATTAGAACAAATGTGATAACCACAACCGGTGTCAAGAACCCAAGAAATAGCATGATTAGAATCGTTAGATTTGATTGCATATATACCTGCGAAAGATGGCTTGATCTTTCCTTCCTTGATGGCTTGCAGGTAATCCGGGCAGCTTCTCTTCCAATGTCCTATCTTGTGGCAGTGGTGGCACTCTGCCTCCTTCGGGTTAGAGCAGGGCTTAGAGGGATCAACTTTGGTCCCACTAGAATAGGAACCATCTCGGGCTTTCACCTTTCGATAGTTATTCGAAGAAGCTTTCCTCTTCTTTCCCTTCCCTTGACCAATAGCCAAGACAGGAGCAGCGGATGGATTGGGAGTTGGTGCAACAGACTTGTCCTTGAAATTGCTCTCAGCAACCCTCAAGAGACCTTGGAGTTTACTTAGAGTGACCTCCCCTTTGTTCATGTGGTAGGTCATCCTAAATTGATTGTACATCGGAGGCAAAGAGTGAAGCACCATGTCGATCGCCAAGTCTTCGCCGAAGTCAACATTTAACTTGCGAAGGCGGTCGACATACCTTTGCATCTTTTGCAAGTGCACGGTAAGAGATTCTCCATGACCCATCTTGGCGGAAATCATGTTAGTGAAGATCTCGTAACGCTCTTGTCTCGCGTTTTGGTGGTACCTTCTCCAACAAGTCTTGATGCATCTCGTATGGATACATGTCCTCGTAGGACTTTTGGAATTCGGAGTTCATGGTGGCGATCATGATGCAATGTACTTTCATTGCATCTCGCTCATGAGTTTCAAAGGCGGTGATTTCGGCGGGAGTAGCAACTTCGGGGTTGATTTTCTCGAGCTTCTCATCGAGGACATACTCTTTATCCTCATAGCGAGCAATGGTGCGAATGTATCTTATCCATTCGCCAAAGTTCGTTCCATCGAAGGTGACCTTTTGACAAAGGCTCATCAACGTGAAAGAACTAGCAGCGTTGTTTGCGTTTGACATCTATAGAAAGGACAAAGATAGATTAGAACAAGAATCCCTAATTATCACCCAATAAGAAAATTTAGGGCTAGGATCCAACAATAACATTTACATACTAGAAAAGGGATGCCGTAATCTAACATGCAAATAAATTGAAGGTAAGTGAATGACGATTCACTAATTCTCCATCACAAAACTTAAATTATTAGTCCTAAGTGTTTTTGAGAATTCCTAGGTTCGGATGAGATTCATTGAACTATTCAATGGCATGTTTAAATCTCGATATGCCCCTCTTGTTTGTGACTAGGATGCCGAGGATCACAAAGCGGGTGTGAATTACCATGCAAATTCACATGGTGCCTTCATTGTAACGATCACCTATTCGATGTGCCGGTAAACCACACACGCTCCATCGAACTATGATGAACAATGAATCACCCTTTGCCACCTTCGCTTAGAACCAATTAGTGTGCCAGTAAACCACACACGCTCCACTAACATCTTAGCAAGGTGCAAAGTGTAATTTCATGGGATTGCATCAATTCACTTTTCCTAAAGTAACTAAGATTGGGAAATTTTAAAAAAAGTTTAGTTACTTCGTATTTCTTATTATACTTTTAATGAGAGGATGAGGTTGCCCTATCCTACCCGTTCGGCTAACGACCCTCCACCAATCAAGCAAGCGGTGGGTGTGAGTGTACACCCATTAAGCGTCATTTTATAGGCCGCAACCTTATACCCACCTTATAGATCGGCTTCGTGAATGAGGCCTACTAGCGGTAAGACTAGCATTTAGTTATACATATATATATTATTCTAGTAATATCATATAAGTATAGGGTTGCATTTTAAACTTTTTTCAAAATCTAGGGTTTGAAATTTAAGATGTCTAAATTAAAACTTTTAATCACAAATATAAATTTCAAAACTTCAGGGTAGGTTTAAAACATTTAAAACATGAAGGATCAAATAACAAATAATTAACAATTAATATTCTAATTATCTTTATTTGATTTATCTTGATTTCTTTGAAGATAATTACCAAAATAATTAATCATTATCATATAAGGAAATTAAATATTTTATTAGATGATAAATATCTTTAATTAGATCAAGATAATAGTCATATTTATCAAAAAATCGGATTTACATTGATCTAATATGATTAAGGTAAGTTTCCATAAGATAATTATGAAAAAATCCCGAATCTGGCCATTCCTGACGCCTGGACTCGCCGAGTGCACAAGGGGACTCGCCGAGTCAGGCCTACTCGACGAGTCCACCTTGGAACTCGCCGAGTCAGTGACTCAAAACCCAAAAAATCGAATTTTGCAGGTTTGTTTTAGTTATTCAAGCAACAATTTAAAGAAAACCAATCTAGGCTCTGATACCACTGATGGGTTTTAGCCATAAGAACTTTCCTATGTGCGCATGCAAAACCCTAATGCTTGGATCTAGGCTTTCTAATAAACATGCTTTTGAATCCAAGACTTATAATGGCTAATTAGGTTAAATAACAATATTGAAACAGATCTAGAATCATACCTTTGAATTCCTTGTTGATCTTGTTTGTCTTGGAGCTTCTAGAGTCACAATTGTCACTCCTCTAATGGCTTACAAACACCAATAGCAAGCAAGATGATTTAGGAGAGAGGAGAGGGAAGGAATTCGGCCAGAGGTTCCTTGCTTAAGGTGGTGTGTCGAACTCCCTCATCCATAGGGTCTATTTATACTATTAGACTCCTTAAGGGTTTCACCCTAAACCCTAATTGGATAATCTTCTCTTAAGGCTTTCCAAATCCATTCCATAGATAACCCCATGGACGATTTAAGCTATCCTAAAGCTTTCAAAATCCGTCCAAGGTATATCCTAATGGATTTATAGTCTAAAGTCTAACTATCAAACAATTGACAGTTTATACCCTCTTATTTAATTAATCTCTTTAAGTCACCAAATTAATACCAATTAATTTATGACTTATATTAATCAAATAGCCAAATATTATTCCTTATAATATTTACTCTCTCTTAACAAATCATCCTTCAAGTTGCTATGGTGAAGGCAACCCAAAAGGACCATGCACCACCGAATATAGTTATAGCCTTAGACACTATTCCAACACAAAGAACACCCAAACACTCAATGTAAGCTCAAAAATTCACTCAATATGGTTAGGGTTTCGATATTAGCACTAAAAGGCAATGGAGGCTGAAAGGGTGATGCACTTGAAGAACTTAAGGACCTTAGATAGGTTGAAAACCCTAAAAATTAGGGTTTGCCCCTGGCTTGAGTACGCCCAACGTACGTCAGGATCACCTCGATGATGCGCATGCAAGGAGTACGTCGTGCATACTTAATGTACGGCCGGCATACTCACGAAACCCTTCACCACCTTTTAGTTAAATTAAATAGGATAATAGATTAATTTCATACATGGCGACTCGGGCGCTACATGAACTTCGGTAAAATACGTAGAATAAAACTTTTGAAAAAGTATAATAAAAACTAAACACAATATTTAATGCGATTAAGTCAAGCTGGTAACGTCCACAGGTGAACGAGAAAGAGAGGATTTTATTAACTTTTAAGAAATTTACAACCACTCGTAGATTGCACCTCACTTGAGCTCTCAAAAATAAATTATCTCACTTGCTTACAAACTGCTCCAAATGATATGCTCTCATGATGATTGCTCTTTTGAATGTTCTCACATAAACTGGCATGGGAATAATGATGGGGATATGTGTTTATTTATAAATGTAATAACGTAAATTTTTAAACAAAATTTTCGATTTTAAATTACCAACATCACATATAATAATTCTCAAACTCTCAAGTATCGATGTCATAACATATTTCAAAATAGTTTTCAAAATAATTATCAAAATCTTGGATCCTCATTCATGACTCTTTTCTCTTTTGTGTACAATCGAGCCGCCGCCTTCTCGCGATCCTGATAAGAACCTTAAACACATAACACATAACACAGTAAGCGCGAAGCTTAGTGAGTTCCCCAAAATACCACATACGCATATTAGCCACTCGAGGGTATAACTCTGTGGGACCCTCCGGTCCCATGTGTCTCAGTGGGACCCTCCGGTCCCATGGCTCGTTGGACCCTCTCGTCCGGTATTGGTGAGAACTGTGAAAACCATCAAATTCAAGTCACAGTCAAACTCAACAAGTCAAGGTCAAAGTCAAAAAGTCAATGTCAAGACAACAAGTCAAACCGTTCAAACCTATCTGATACTTGTATGATTAAAAGTTATTCTGTGAAAATGTTCATTTGTATGTCAAGAATTCAAGTGTCTCGGTGAATCTATGTGTTTATCAATGTGAAACCCTAAAAAGGGAGTTAAACGCATCAAAACACGACTATGGAACCTTTTGGGGACTTAAAATAATCATAAACGAAGTATAACGGGGTTCACGGACCTTGCATTGCAAGAGTATTCGATGATAATGGATAAAAATGAATCTCTCCCAAATCTCTTACAACTTTTTATAGTCATCCCAACCCTTAACTTGGCTAAAAATCACACAAAACAAGAAGTTAAATGGGAAAATAGTTAAATAGGACCGAACCCCTCTTAGGAACCGAACCTCTTAGAGCTGAACTGTAACGACCCGTCCCTGGTATGTGGTTTTTAGTATTTATTTTTGAAGTTCATGGAGGAACTCGGCGAGTCTATGTCCCGACTCGTCGAGTAGGGTCGCGTTTTTGATCAGCGTATAGATCGGCGACTCTGCGAGTCCATATTCGGGACTCGACGAGTCGGCCTGCCAGGTTGAAACCCTAAATCTCCGGGTTGCTCACTATTTAATCCACCTTATAGCCCCCATTCTCGCATCCTTCACCCTCAGAACGCTGTGAGAAAACCCTAATCCATCCTTGAGTGATCTAAGTGTTCTTGTGTTGATTTGTGAAGGCTTGAAGAAAGAGAAGAAGAAAGGAACAAGGAGAAGAGGAGTAGTGCAAAGATCCAAGGGCAAATCAGAGTTATTTGAGGTATTCTTTGGACTCCCTCTTGTTTTATGCTTTAAACCTCCATTAGAACTCTTCTAGATCTAGTTGATGCTTTTCCCAAGCCTTATGATTGTATGGATGCCCTAATAAGTCGAGATATCCTTAGATCCATTCATTGAGAAGTTTCAGAGCCTAGATCTATTGCCTTTATGAAGATACTTTGCATGGAAACCCTAGATCTAGCCTTTATTATGCTTTTCGAGCCATTTTATCTTCATGAATGCATATGGGCACGTAAAGATAGAATCTTTACGTGCTAATCGAGTTAAGGGAGTCCAGATCTATAAGTTTTATGCACTGGATTCAAGCAGAATCAAGTTTTGAGTTGTTGCATGCAAGCGACTCGGCGAGTCGAGCCGCGAGTCCCCGATTTTTCCCTTTTTGAGTGATGCCGAGTGAGACCAGTGAGTGATGGAGTGGATTCAGTGAGTTGTGGTTAGACTCAGTAATGGAGGGACTCGGCGAGTTGTTCATACAACTCGGCGAGTCCAAGGCAATCTTCTTAGCTCGAAGAACAACTCGTCGAGTTGTTCATACGGCTCGGCGAGTCTGATGCAGATTGCCTGAGGTTTTAGATTCGAAAGGGAACTCGTCGAGTTGATGCCATACTCGACGAGTAGCAGCGAGTAGGGTGAGAAATGAGAGTAGGGACTCGGCGAGTTGGCGGCCCAACTCGGCGAGTCAGGTCAACTGTAAAGTTGACTTTGACCAGGAGAGTTGACTTTAGCCAGGGGTAAAGGAGTCATTTACCCCAATACAGTTATTAATAATTTGATTGAGTGTAATTGTGGATTTGTAGCCGGGGAGATACCGGAGCAGTAGCAGATAGTTCCCGGAGCCACACACTAAGCAGCCAGATCACGAGGTGAGTTTCCTTTCAGTAGGAACGGGTCTAAGGCCACAATGTCGACCCGTTTAGCTAGTAGTAGTATCCAGACTTCGGTTCGATGCAGATTTTAGTATGTTTGATGCCTTCGTGGCTCAGACAGAATTTGGTGTTATGTGTTCCGGGTTACATCCCGATGTAGTATGCTATGTATGTACTCATGTTAGTTGATATGCTTATGTGATGCTATGTTCAGTATGTTCCGGACTTCTGTCCGATGCAGTCAGTTCCGAACTTCGGTCCGATGCAGTAGTTCCGGACTTTGGTCCGATGCAGGAAGCAAGGCCTCAGTAGTTCCGGATCCCGATCCGATGCAGAGGGCAAGGCCCTGGTTCGTTCCGGACTTTGGTCCGATGCAGTTTCCGGACTTCGGTCCGATGCAGTAGGCAAGGCCCAGTATGTGATTATATGTATTATATGGTATGTGGTAGTTTGGGGGAGCTCACTAAGCTTCGTGCTTACAGTTTCAGTTTTGGTTTCAGGTACTTCCGCAAGCAAAGGGAAGAGCTCGAGTTGATGGCATCGCGCACACACACACCACAGCATCATTTGTCATGGGAGTTGTTTTGTTTCTCATAGATGTGACTAATACATTCTTGATTCAGTTTACTTATAACACTTTACTATTGTTGTGAGATATTGACGTACGAGTTTACCTTATGATTTTATTATGGTGTTTTTAGTAATTATTCAACAAAAATTTTTGGGTCATTTTTTTTGGGATGTTACATGAACCCCTCTAATAGGACCAAACTGGGCAGAACCGAACTAGTCAGAAGCGAACTCGTCAGAACCGAACCTACCTGTGAACCGAATCCAGTCAGACCGAGCTTCGCTCCTTTCCGCTTCCCTATCCTCTCACCTTCGGTTCGTTTTCCCAACCTTCGGTTCTCACACTCCTAAGAGCCGAACCTCGTAGGTTCGGTCCCTAATGCCGGTTTTTTATTACTATCGCCTCCTAAGCCCGTTTTTTACAGGGATTTTTCACCAAATTCATATTTTTTCCATTTTAAACCCCCAAAACTCATATTTTATTTATTTCTTGGGGATTTATTAATTAAAAATCATTATTTTATATTAAGAGGATATTTTACCCCACAAGTGGGTCAAGTGTGCCCACTTGCCTCCATGTGTCACTTCCTCATTAGCCCAACCCTATCCACATCACACAAACCAATGCAAACATCCTTTCATCTTTGCAACTTGCTCCAGCAACCTTCTATATAAAGAAATCCATGTAGGATTTCTTGGTTTACCTTGATCATTCCAAACTTATACACTCCTCAAACCATTAAGCGAGCCTCTTTTTCTCTCTATTTCCAGCCACTTTTTGGAAGTGTTCTTGAGCTATTACTTCACTTTTTGGTAAGTAATTCATTTAAACTCAAGTGTTATTCCATGTTTTCATAACATCCTTGAATCATCTACACACATTTTAACACCAAAAATTGTTCTTAGGATCATCCAAACTTTCACGTGTTCATCAAGTGTTCTTGACTTGATACTCCTCGTCTTCGACCTTCCACTCTTCAAAGAATCACTCAAGGTGAGTTCATACCCGTAAATTTTCTAGTTTTCTTTAGTTTTCAGGGGTGGGGAATACAAGTTAAAACACCAAAACATATTTGAAACTTAACTTGATAGCTTACAACAGAAACGTTGTGACCTGTTCACGAACTATTTTACCCAACTTTTCAATATGAAAATGGTTCATGTTTATACCTTTAAAATGACTACTTGCACATCTCCATACGATTTTTCTACAATTTATGGTGGTTTTTGCAAAACTGTCTATCACTGTAGCAACGAAATTGGACCTGGTTGTGAAGATGAACATTTTCACACTGGTTTAAGACCACCAAAAATTATAGGAAAAATTATGAACATAGTATACTCTTTTTCCAAACTCTTTGAGTTTACGGATTCAGTTTTCGACTGACGATGATTTTTCTATAAATATTCTAAAACAGTGACAGTTAAGCCTAAAACTGGTAAAACGAGTCTAAGAGTTATTCATACCTTGTAACATGTTGAGCAAGGTGTGTAAGATTTTATACGTAGCATTTTCAATGTCTTTTTATTGAAATACAAGGTCATGCATAAGAAGGTTTCATTTACAACATAAAACATTTTGATAAACTATAATAGGTATAGTTTAGACACCTCATTTAACAAAGAAATGGTAATACAAATGGATTTACAAAGCGGGTATTTTATTACAAACGTCGTGAACATGTTAATGAATAAATTTGTGAGACATTCACCTTCAGAATACTCTTAAGTACAACAGAAAATTCCTGTAGTTATAGCCATAATCTCTTGTAGGGAGAGCGTGATAGTTGTGTATAGATCTATATTGGGTTTGGCAACCCGCACCTAAGCTGCTTGCAACAGCTAGACCGATAGGTCTGGGGTGACAAGTGTCATAACATTCCGACGCTTGAAGAATGTCGAGTACGAGGTCTTCGAGTCTTAGCATGGTTGTAGAAACTCACATGGGAAATTAACAAAACACACGGTTCACGGGAAATTAATGATTTCACAAAAATGAGTTTTATTTAAATATAAAACCACACATAAGTATGACAAATTTACTTACATATACTAAGTCTTGGTTCAGTTAAGACTACAATAAACCTTTTAGAAAATATTGGATTTTCTAGAAACAAACTTGTAGCAGACTTTAAGGAATAACATTCATTTTTCATTCATAAATTGCTTATGAACTCACCAGCTTTAATGCTGATACTCTTTCAAAAACAACTTGTATTCTCAGGTAATCAGTAATACAGGTAACCACAAAATTTTTGAAAGCAAGACGTTAAGGCGCAGATTTCTTTTGAACTATTTTGACATCATTTGTAATTTATTTGGAAACATGTATTTTTGCAATGACGTAACCTTTTAAATTATATTTATGATGGTTGTGTTTACTTTCTTCACTATGGTTATGATACTGAGCATGATGTCCTCCGCCCCCGAACATTTCCGCCGTTCCGGTTGGGGGGTGTGACAAGAACCCTCCGGTCTCACTACTCGTTGGACCCTCCGGTCCGGTCTAAGTGAGGACCCTCTGGTCTCATAGTTTGTTGGACCCTCCGGTCCTATCTAAATATCACATAATATAGCACACAGAACATATCACACATAAAATGCATAACTCAGGCAAGCACATAAGACCCTCTGGTCACGCATAATTACCACTCTAGGTAAAGTATAGTGAAAAGACTCACCTCATATGATGAGCAGTCCCTATAAACGCTGCTGGTACACACCGACCTATAACTCTGTGCCAAACCTACAATTATCCCAATTAGGAACTAATTCTCAACTCTCACTCACTAGGTCTAAATTCAGTCCACTAACCAGCCCATCAATGACCTAAAACCCATTGGGCCCACCAAGGCCTAATAATAAATAGGCTCTCCCGAGGCCCAACTCTCTCACATCTAATGGAAAGCCCAATTCAAGGGCCCAAAGCACATATATATAATCCTCTAGTCCAAGACTCTGTTGCAACAAGTCCAAAATCCAGGCCCAACACTCAAGGCCCAAAATAAGACTAAGCCCAAAAGTCCACAGTGAGGTTACGTGGGGCGTACCACTCTTCGTATGCTCAGCGTACTCACGAATCCATATTGACCATCGGGGACACTAGGGCAGTACGTGGGGCGTACAGGAATTACGCTCAACGTACTCCCTAGATTCACTCTTTCTACTCATTTGGTCTTAAACAGTTAAGATATTACCTCAATCCCTAGATCTGGACTCCCTAAGGGCACTTACTCCATAAAGTCGGTGACTTTAAGCCTTTGCTTAGCTGGAAAGGTCACAAACACCGAAAACACTCACTTCCTTATCTCAAAAACCTCCTATCTCATGCATAGCTTGATTCCAACATCCAAGATTGGATTTGTATGACATAACACCACTAAATATACTCAAAGGGACATATATTATGCTTTGGAGTTCAATAACTCATAAAGCTTCAAGCTTTGGGATCAAAAACCCTAAAATGGACCCAAAACAAAAACTAGCACAACAATAAGAAAGTTCAAAACTTGATACCTCTGGAAGATGCACCAACAAGAGAAGAACATAGATCCAAAAGCTACGTGCTCAAGCTATTCTCTTTCACCCCACTAGATCCACATTATAAAGCCACCAAGATTAAAACTTTATTCTTTCTGGAGCTAGATCAACATGATTAGGGCTTGGATCCACAAGCTCCAAGCCAAGTAATGTTTTCTCAAGGAACTCCTTCTTCCACAATATGCACCAAAAACTCACCAAATCATAAAAATGCTCAAGAATCACTCAAATGGTGGCTTAGGGTCGATTTATAGGGTTTAGAGGGATGGAGGCTGAAGATATTAGCTAGATCAACATGATTAGGGCTTGGATCCACAAGCTCCAAGCCAAGTAATGTTTTCTCAAGGAACTCCTTCTTCCATAATATGCACCAAAAACTCACCAAATCATAAAAATGCTCAAGAATCACTCAAATGGTGGCTTAGGGTCGATTTATAGGGTTTAGAGGGATGGAGGCTGAAGATATTAGGGTTAGGTTATGAGATAAGGAGCTTAAATAGGGTCCAAGACCCTAAAATAGCGTTCAGATCTGGTTGGCATACACCCAACATTCATATAGTACGCCTAGTGTACTCTGAAGAACATTCATGACCACCCCTGGTCAGTACGCCCAACATACTCCAAAATTACGCCCAGCGTACTCGGTTAAGCCTGCAAACCTCAAAACTTCTGAAGGCCATAACTTCTTCATTATAAATATGTTTCCGATGATCCTTATATCCACGAAAAGGTAACGAGAATCCCTACACTTCTATCAACTTTATTCCTCCTAAAGCCCACTCGAACTCAGATCCAAAAGTCATGAAAAGCCTGCACCAGCTCCTTTAACAATACATTTGGGCTCTAAAGCACAAACCGAACTCTTTTATCACACAACCTACCTTACCCATATCCCAAAAAGGCCTAAACCTTTCTCCTTCAAAGCCTCAAAACCTTCTCATACTCGTATTAAGGCCCATGGGCCTTAAATCACAAAACAATCTGGAACAGGATGTTATAATAAAAAAGCATGGGAAATCCTAATTCTAATGGGACATGTCTGTCTATAATTATCCAATGAAGGGGATGCCTAAATTTTCAACCAATCTCGTAACATCATGTATTTGCTTTTAAAACTTTCATCCTTAAGGGATATACATGGCCACCTCTCATGCACATAGGAGCATATCATGCCTACCCCATGGTATCAAGGAGTCCCTTTAGGTACTTGGAGTGTATTCTCCTTGAGTACTTCACCAAAAACCCATTCTTGAATCATCCCTAATGCATTTGCTCATGTCAGGGACGAATCAACAAACTAACTAATGTTAGGTTTTATTCAAAAATAGTATGTATTAAACTACAAGTTTAGCAACAGAATGATTTTAAAATAAATAAACCTAAAATTTTATCCACCAAGTATAATTTGGCAAAGCATGGGAAGATTAAATAAATCATATAAGGAAAAAAAACATAGCCTTTTAAGACTTTGATTCCTCTCGGGAGGTTGGAAGTTGATGAAGATGGCAAAGATTCCAAAGTAAAAGCTCTCTATAATGTATCCACCAAGAAAGAGTAAACCACCAAAAGATACTATTATTCACTTGTAATTAGTTCTTCTTAATCCTTAAAGATTTATATCAAATAAGCCTTAAAAGGAGAAGCAACTAAAGGCCTTAACTGTACACTACACCATGCAAGAGAGGAGAAGGAAGAGAGAAAGTATGCTCTCGGTTTTAGGTGAGAAAAGAAGAGGAAAACAATAAGGAAATTTTTTGTTCCAAAATCTTCTTTGTATTCTAACATTCATGATATATGGTTCATATTATTATTTAATGTAAGAGACATTCTTTCTTACAAATCATGGGTGAAAGAAAGAATTCAAACAAGCAACACCCATGCCCTCATGATCATTATAGGATTTGAAGATGTCATTTAAGGTCTTGGTTTGTCTTGCACTCAAGTATACAACTATCCTTACATGTTATAATCAGATAAAACACTAAGGGTCCAAATAATTGTACATGATATATATATATATATATATATATATATATATATATATATATATATATATATATATATATATATATATACACCACATGAATATAACTAGTTTTTGTTTTCTTTTATTATCATTTTCTAGAAATAATAATTCCTAATTTGTGGTTAAAATGTTATTTTCATAAAATAATAATTCTCCAATTAAATACAAGTGTTGATAATATTTATTAAGAATCAAATTTCTTTAATAAATAATCAATAGGTAGTAACTTGCCATAAATTGTGACCTTATAAAATCATATGTCATTAGCAGATATCAATCGATAATGATTCTTGGGCATAAAGATCTTTCAACGTATATATAGGAGCACACTTAGCTCCACTAACAACACCCTTCCGCACCAAGAGCACACTTTATTAAGTCTTCACACCCCAAAAGTTTAATGTACATGCGATATATTGTTTTTGTAATTCTCTTGTCTTAATATTTTTAGCACAATTTGTTTATATAACATTGTAACAACCATTTTCCTTAATAGATCGGTTGAAGGCCTAGAAGGATCAAAGGTAAGGTTTTGGGGAAAAACCTTATGCCACGACATGGCGAATGGAGCACTACGTCATGGCATGCCAAATGCATGAACGCACACTCAGGTTTTTGCCATGATGTGGCAAGAGAAAGGCCACGACGTGGAATCAAATACAACCCAAGCCTATGATATTTTAGGGTTTATTCCATATTTAAGCCCCTATACTCAAGGTTTAGGGAATCCTCTTCAATCTTCATCGCTTCCAAATGAAACCCTAGCCTCCTTGAAGATTTGAGAGCTTGTTCCTTTGGTTTGAAGCTTAGTTCTTATTCTATGGTGGATCTTGAAGAAATAGGAAGATCATATTGGTGCGAGGGAGCAAGGAATTAGCTTGGATCCACTATCCACTTTATATTTCTGGGTATTTACAAGTATAAATGTAACACTTGGTTTCGAATCGTTTCATTTTTCGGGGTCATGGCCCGATCATTAGTTATCATAAGTCTTATGGCCCTGGGGAAGAAAGGATTTGGCCCTTTTTGGATGAGGGTGTTAAATTCTAAAGTGATCGGAGTGTTCAGTGGTGTTTCGGAGCCCAAGGGCATAATCTTAATTTGTTAGTTTGGGAATTTATAAATTTTGGGTTTTGGTTCGGGAAGTTGTAAGGCTAAGGTGAGTTGTTAGAAGTGTAGGGCTTCTTTTCACCTTTATGTGGATATAAAGTTCATCGAAAACGGACTTAGATCGAAGGAGTTAGGGCCAAATGAAGTTTTAGGGTTTTAAAAGGTTCGACGAGTACGCGGGGCGTACTCGTTAAGTGGGTAGTGGGTGGTCCTTGAGTACACCGAACGTACTAAGGGGTACGTAGGGCGTCCTCCCTTCATCCTCAAACCCTCATTTATAGGGTTTTACCCCTATTTAAGCAACTTTTCTTCTTGAGCCTTGACCCTTATCAGCCTCCAAGCCTCTTAAACCCTAATATTCGACCCTTAGCCACCATCTTTGAGTTCTTAAGCCTTTTTAAGGAATCTTGGAGTGTTTTGATCAGCTTGAAAAGATTGGAGCTTGTTGAAGAATCATCCTTTGGAGTGAGGATTATGGATCCAAAAGTTTCTCATCTTTTGCAACCTATTGAAGGTAAAAAAAAACCCTCATCTTGGCATTTCTTTGGTTAGATCTTGTTTGGGGTGCTGTATGGCATATTTTTTATCCTTTTGGTTTTTATTTATGAGTTTGAGCTTTCCCCAAGAATTGGACACTAGATCTGGACGTTTTAGGTGTCCCAAAGGCATAAAAATGTGATCTTTATGGTTTATTTGGACCCATGCATGTGTTAAGACCTTTTATTAAGCTCTTTTGAGCTCTAGAGCCCCATTAATCCATGTATGCAAGTAAAGTTGCCAAATTTACATAATAAAGTCATCCATAGGAATCAGATTTGAGAGTTTGGAGCAAGGGCTTAAGTGGTTATGTGGTTAATGGAGAAGAATGGGAGTCATGGGAGTACACTGAGCATATCCATCTGGTACATTGCGTGTGTTGGCCCCAAAGGGTGTACGATGGGTGTACCAGCTGAATACGCGGGGGGTACTCAGCGTGTTTGGCTTTT
The DNA here is from genome assembly GCF_052625555.1 of Lactuca saligna. Taxonomy (NCBI): domain Eukaryota; kingdom Viridiplantae; phylum Streptophyta; class Magnoliopsida; order Asterales; family Asteraceae; genus Lactuca; species Lactuca saligna. Next base: position 64,619,149 of record NC_136425.1, read on the forward strand.
CTTGTTTTGTTGACTTGTTGTCCATGGACCATTGACCAGAAGTTTGACTAGGGTTGACCATTGATTATTTTGAGCCTTTTAAGATATTAGGCCTTCTCGGGTTAGGCCCATGATGGGTTTGGGCCCAATTGGGATATTTGGGCCTTATTAGGCCTTGTAGTGTCATTTCGGGTTTGGGACATATTTTTGGGCTTGGTTGCTTGGGGCATTATTAGGCCAGCTGAGAACAAGTGTGTTGGAGTAAGAATAGTTATTGGGCTTTAGGGTAAGACCCATTGTGACATCCTCATTTTTCACGGCCAGAAAAGACCGATTTTGTTTATGCTTTGTAAAAAAAATCAGAGTACTTCTTTTCATAAAAACGTTGCGGAATTTGTTCCCAAAAAAACGGTAAATACGTTATCAAAACATTTTCGAAGAAACGTATTTTATTCATTTTAAAACGTTTGGGATGTCATCGTCAATACATAAACATAAGCATAAACGGAACTTACATTTATTTACACTAGTGATCTACATCTCTTTAATCTCTCAGTGTAATGTGACTTCATATCAACACCTGTGATATAAATAAACTGAGTGGGTCAGGTTGGGAAACCTAGTGAGTACATAGGGTCGGTTTTCAACCCAAAATAATATAATTATTATTTTTAAACAATCAAACAATCATCCCAATTACCCATCCCCATTATCTTATTTAGTCTTAAGGATCTACCCTAAGAATCAGTTATTCCTCGTTTATTTATTCCTAAGGATCATCCTAAGGAATCGGCATGAAGTCCATCATTACCAAGGCTTATAGATTATAACTGGTGAACATGTAGTCCAAAACATCTGGTAAACACTTAGTTCAAAAGTAACTAGTGAACACACTTAGTTCAAAATACCTAGTGAACACACTAAGTTAAAAGATACCTAGTGAACACACTCAGTTCAAAATACCTAGTGAACACACTCAGTTCAAAAATACCTAATGAGCACCTAGTTCAAAAACACCTACAGGTTACGACCCTGCTAGCGTCCCACTGGACTGTCTAGTATCGTCCAGGGTCGTCATCTATACTCCATTAGATGACTGGATCACTGTCAACATTGATGTCTTTCATCGTGTTATCACACAATAACTATTTCATCTACCCATGTTTTACCCAACACATTTTTTAGATATAAAATACATATATAGTTTAAATCATTTAAAACATGTATAAAAATCTTTCATCCAGCATAGACGGCAAGTATTCAGACAATATGCACACATAGCACGTAATTTATATTAAAATACTTCATATCTATGTGTAAGATGAAAGAGACTATGCGCTCACCTGATACGGTGGTGACTCGGTACTTGGACAACACTTCGTTACTCTTAAAACAATTTCCCTCGACAAAACCTAGTATCATTACCACTAAGGTTTAGTTCAGTATTTACTGGGACTAATTTAATAGTCTAGCTGTTATTATTATTATATAAGTGTTAAACAACACTATATAACTCATAATAATAGCCCAAATAATTATTTTAAGGTCCTAATAATGTTACTATAATTAATTAGAAGCTATATTAAAAATAGCGTAGGCGTAGCTCACTTACATCGGGTTTTATCGAAAACCGGGCTTTGCTGGATCAGCTTTCCCGAGCCGAAAGGCTCCTCCTCTCGGATCTTCCTGGTGCTCAGGAACTTGATTCTAACACCTTGGAGGTGCTAGGGAAAAACCTTGAAGGTTTGGGGGTATTTGGGAGGAAAGAAGTGGAGAGTTGTGAAGAAAATGGGAGATTTGCGCCTTTATTTATAGGCTGCCAGCGCCAAGTACGCCGAGCGTCTCAAAAATTACACTAAGAGTAATGGTTACGCTGAGCGTTCTCAAAATTATGCTAGGCGTAATGTGCCACATGTCACCATCTGGTGGCTAGCCGTGGGGAGGAAGCAATGGTTGTGATCGCGCCACGTCACCCAAACTCGCACAGCACCCTCCCGCCTTAGAAAAATCATAATTTTCTCATACGAGCTCCGTTTTAGACGATTTATATCCACGTGAAGGTAGGAACGTACGCTACAACTTTCGTTTAGACTCTGTCGGCTAATTTTGACTTTATTTTAAATTTTATATTTCTAACAGGCCGGGACAGGATTGGTCCGTTAAAAATTCATAACTTCTTCATCCGATGTCCATTTTCGTATGTCTTTTTATTGTTACGCTACAAATAACGAGATCTTCAATTCTCGTTTAGGTTGTGTCGGCTAAAAACTGCTCGATCTAATCTTCGAATTTCGGGATGTACACCGCTAAGCCGAAACTTCGAAAAATCATAACTTCTTCATACGAAGTCAGATTTAGGCGTTCTTTTTATGGACACTCTCGGTTTAACATATTCTATGACTTACATTTATATCGCTAAGGCTAAAACTCTCTCTATCGTAAATTCACTATTTACGGTTCCCAATGTCGTGCCGGTTCCGTCACGAAACTTCGACTGGTCATAACTTCTTCGTTATAACTCGGATTTTGGCGTTCTTTATATGTACGGAAACCTTGTGACATATACTAAAGCTTGGTTCAAATTATTTATTCTAAATAATCTTTTGTCAAAAAGTCATTTTCGACACTTATTGCCTCTAAATTAACTAGCCTGGATCTACGGGCGTTACACCCATGTAAGGGTTTGGGCCCAATTTGGAAAGTTGGGCCATAAGTGGGCTTTTAATGATTATTTGGTTTGTGGGCCTTTTGATTAAGATTTTAGGCCTTAGTCTTGGACCAAACATGATGAAGGGTAAAAGTGGTATTTTACCCCATAAATGGATTATTGGATTAGAACTGGAACTCAAATGATAATTGAATGTTTTTCATGTATGTTAGAACAGGGTTTGTAGTGAATCTGCAGTCGGAGAGTATTCATGTGATCAGCTATTGATGGGTTGTTGTATTGATATTGGCAGTTCAGGGAAATGTCAACCAATAGCCAAGGATCGTCTCTGTGATTCGGCAGTGCGAGGTGAGTTTTCCTTACTGTACTTACAGGTCGAAGGCACCAATGTTGGCCCCTTGTATTGCTATATTGGTTTATCATATGATTAAGTGTTGTGGTGATCTGTTAGATCTATATCCTGGTAGATAGAATGATGCTATGCTTAGTGATCTGTTAGATCTGTCTGTTATCTATTTTGGTTATACGTTTAGTTGTGTATATGGTGCCTTAATGTGGGTGGGTTGAGACTTCATTGCTCTGTGGTGTCAGTCAACAAACCCAAAAATGGTGACATAGAGTACTGTGTGAGGCCCGATATGCGGTGGTGGGTTGTAGGTAGGTAGACTAGTGTAGATGTTGTATGTGTTTATGTTCTTATTTGCTAATTGTTGTTATATGTGTATTTATGCTACTGACATCTCTAAGACTTTTACGAGTCCATGGGACTGCTGATAGTCCCCAGGGTTGTTGATAACCCATAGGATGTGTTGTTAGCCTACTAGGAGTGTTGTTAGCCCGTTGGGATTGCTGATAGTCCTCAGGCTTGTTGATAACCCACAGGGTGTGTTATTAGCCCATTGGAATTGCTGATAGTTCACATGGTTGCTGATAACCCATAGTTGTTATGTATGATGTATTGTATGCGATATTTTAGGGGAACTCACTAAGCTTTGGCTTACAGTTGTGGATTAAATGTTTTTCATGTACCATTGGTGATCGTGGGAAAGCAAAACGTGACTGTACACACTCATCAACAACAATGGAGTTTTCGCATTATTTATATTATTTTGATTTTCAAACCACTATATTTGGAACAAATGAGTTTTCATAACTTGGGTTTTATGTAAATGGTGATTTTACTTTATTTAAAAACTAAAAATTTTCTTCTAAAATTGGGACGTTACAAACATCATATTTCCATTTCAATAGGGTCAAATGCATGAATTAACAACGTAGTTTAACTTGTTTATTATTTATCCTTTATCAAATGTAAGAAATAAAAATTTATTATTAGGCCTAAATATTTTTAAAACAATTATAGAAAGGAGGTTGAATATAATTATATATGGTTTTCAAAATCATTTTCTAAGTAAAATAATAATAATAATAATAATAATAATAATAATAATAATAATAATAATACCTAAACAATTTGACTATCAAGATGAATATGAGTATACATGTCTATTTATAATAGAGAGACATGATCATGAACACGGGACACAATATCATGCATAATCGTTTTAGTTGTGAAGGTACAACCAAATTCAAAAAAACATGTATGTCATTGTGCAAACATCCAACTTCTTTTGTAGTTCATATGCAACAAATCATACGACATATATGATACATCAATGCTCGTCCGCAGAACCTCTTGATCAATAAATTGAGCATAGTCGTGAAATATTATAAGAAACTCATCATAAGATGTATCTTTATATGTTGGTCATATGTTGTTATATATTGATGTTGAGTTCCTAGATGTTTCTTCATATGTTGGTTATCCTCTTTAAAGAGTATATCTTGCGTCTTTAATTCTTCTCATAATTCATGACAACCTTGACTTACAAAAAGTTGCCACAAATACTAAGATATTCAAACTTCTACCAAAATACTTAGACTTATTTCACTAATTCAAAATGGATGGCGCAAAACTCGGTATTGACATAGTTATTGTAAAAATTTGGTATTGACACAAATTTTGTTAAAACTTATAGATTGCCAATTTTACATAAGGGCATATTATTACTTCGTGTCATCATCAAACTGCAAACAAATTATGAGACGTACATACATCCATTTCAATAAGATAAAATGGTATAAACATCAATGTACTATCATTTAATTATATCGTATAATCCCACATTCTTTACAAAATATTTAAATGCAAATCAATGGATGTTTGTCATTCACTCAATGTGAGACGATTCAACGCCGTTTTCCAAAAAATTTACTTTTTCGAACTTCAACATTCACACCCGATGTTAAGTAAAACATATAACAATTCACACAAGGTTGTAAAATTTTAATGTCAACCAATCATTTAAAACATACAACACCTGCATAAAACAAGTAAGATAAGATCGGACCATTATTTGGAGTTTTAATTCCATAAATATAACATTCGCATTTTAGGTATTCCTCTTTTGCCCTCAAACTTAAAACTTTTTTGCATTTGGGTCCCTAACCAGTACGTTGGGCGTACGGTAGGAGTACGTTGGTCATATTGAGCCGAAAAGTTGGTTGTGGAGGCATCCACGTACGCTGGGCGTATAACCACCTGAGGAAAACCCTTATTTTTAGGTTTTAAGCCCTATTTAAATACCTTAAGTTACGCTTGGACGTAAATATGACCAGCCTCCACATCTCAAAACCCTGAGAACGAAACCTTAATTGTCATTTGAGTGTTTTGAGCTTGGAAGTGACCTTTGAGGATGTTTTTGGTGATCTTGACGGAAGAAGAGCTCTTGGAAATTGCATTAGTGTAGTTGAAGCTTGTGGATCTAGAACCATCACCAACTTGGAAAGCTTTTGGAGGCATAAAACTCTTAAATTGATGGCCCTTTAAGATAGATCTAGTTTAGGGCATGATTTTGTGCATTTTATGGTCCCTTAAGTCATGCTTGGGAGTATGAGCTACTCAAGAAGCTAGAGATGGTAGATCTTAGCATTTTTGAGGTTCCTTGTGCATAAAAATGACACCTTGATGGGTTTAGCTCAACCATGAGGGTTGATGTCCTTTTAAAGGAGTTAGAATGCTAGATTTGGACTTTGGGGTGTTTTTAGCCATGCAAAGGCTTAAAGTCTTCGACTTTATGGCTTAAGACCTTGTTATGAGGTTCTTCTAAGGGTTGGTCGTTAAGTTCGTAAGTGGTTAAGACATTGGGGCAAGATTTTGGTTCAAACCCGTACGATGGGTGTACTTTTGAGTACGTTGGGAGTACTGGATGCGAGCCCTGATTCTGGATCAGTTAGGTATGCTAGGCGTACGAGCCAGGTACATTGAGCGTATGTTAGCCAGCGGACGTTTGGAGTTTTTGGGCTCTGTTTTAGTTGGGCTTCGCTTTGTTAGTTTTGAACCTTAGACTTTTATGGTATTATATCATTTCTGGATTTTGGGCCCATATCAGACTTTGGATAACCTTTAGGAAATTGGGCCACTGTTGGGTTTTAGTGCTATTGGGTTGGGTCGTAGATTTTCAGGCCAAGTGAGGAAAAGGGTAAAATAGTCTTTTACTATGGGTGTTGGACAAGTAAATTAGATTCCCAGTTATGGTTTATGTCCCAACTATTAATTGGGGTTTTATTTGATTGATTATTGTATGCATGTCGGGTGGGGATCGATGGTAGACGGGGCCTGATGTGTGTGATGGGCGGGGCCCAGCACATGATACAGACATATCTTTCTGAGCAGGGCCTGATGGATGTCGGACATGACACATTGTATGATTGATATGTATGGTATGAGGTCTTCTGGGGAACTCATAAAGCTTCGTACTTACGGTTTTCAGTTTATATTTCAAGTACTTCTGGATCGAATGGCAAGAGCTCGGGATGATCGCATCGCATACACCATGATTTCCGCCTTATTTGACTTTGATGTATTGGGACGATTGATTGGCATACTCTGATTTTCCTTTATACATTTATGAACACGTTTGGTTGATGGTTTTATTATTATGAAAACGAAGTTTTTGGTTTTAAATTTTGGGATGTTACAATAAAAAATTCCAATGCCACAATCATTTTTTGTCACCGCGTGTAAAGCTTCCACTACAATAATGAAGATAAAATTTACCAGTGGATCTCCTTGTCGTACATCCCTATGAACCGTGATCTCTGATCTTTGTTGGTGTATCGTTAATAATAACCGATGATCTAACGGATTCTAAGCAACCATTTATCCATAATTTCCAAATGGTTTGGAAACCCATTTATTCTACTATGGAGTCTAGAAAACTCAAGCTCAATGTGTCAGATTGTTTTTTCAGAATCTATTATAAACATCATCTGTTCTCTTTTTGAGTGTTTGATCCAGGAGAGTACCCAACTAATCAATCTTAGAATGTTTCATCGGGACACAAACGCAGACTAAACGCCACTCACCATTGAGCCAATTATCTTTTTTTTTATTCTAATTTCTAGAGGTTAAGAGGGTTTGTTTACCTAGGAAATAAGATATATGATAAAATTTCTCTAAACTAGAAGTCAAGTCTAAGGCTAGGCGGAGTGGAGACGGTAACCCTCGACGAATCCGATGTGTACTCGGCAAACACCACCCCGCGAACTCAGCATCCCGAGTTTGGCACCCTAACTCGGCATCTTATTACCGAGTCTCTCTCAACCCTCTCTTTTCACAATATTTTATTGTCACTCTCTATCCTCCTCTCAACCCTCTCTTTTCACAATATTTTATTGTCACTCTCTATCCTCCTTCTCTTCTCCCACTCCTATTGGTTGGCAAACAAGTTGCAGGCTGAGGTGGAGCTGAGTGACTTGTACACCACTCCCCTCAACCTAATGTCATATTATGTACTTCACTATGGTTTCGACGATACACTCTGAAATATATAATATGTTTTTTTAATTTAAATAAAATAAAATGATCATCTTATTATAGGGAAAACCTCAAGAAAACTAACATAATTTCATCAAATATTTAAAAAAAAAAACACTATATTATTTTTTAATGCACTAAAACCCTTATATTTTCTGAAATTCTTATATAAGGTTTTCTAACCTTAGAAAAACTCAAGGTTCTAAGTAATGTAATGCGTCATTTGGCGTCAATGTCAAGCCTCAAGCTTTTCTGAGTCTTGGCGAACCACGTTATTTGTAAGGCGTGACTTAAGGCGATAATTTGTATATAATTAATATTTTTATATGTATTTTCAACTATTTTCTATTTTATACACATATATAAGTTAAGGTGGCGTTTTGGTAAAGCTTGACGGTATGTACAAGCCTTGGAGTTATGGCGTACCATGGCGGAACCATGATAAGTTTTTTAGAACCTTAGAAAAACCTAACCTATTTTCATGAAAGGATTAAAAAAATCATTATATTATTCTTTTTAGTGCATTTAAACCCTCATGTTTTTAATTTTTTTTTTAATCTAATGAATTGTAACAATTAAAACGTTGAGAATTGATTATCTACCATTTTTTGCTATATAAGATTTACCGAGTTCAATAATTTAAATGATACATTTTTAAATATATAAGGGTTTTAACGTATAAAAAATAATATAATAATTTTTTCTAAGACTTTAATGAAATTATAAGTTGAATTTTTACAAAGTTTTCTCCATATTATAAGACAAAATATTAACTTTTTATACATTTGGGAATTTGAGGGACATGGCCTGCACATGTGTTAATATGATGATGTTTAATTGGGAAATTATAAATAAGATTTTTGACATTTTAGTACACAAATTCAAACAAGTGAATCATGATTTGTTCTCCAACCACCACCATCATTTATTGCCACCACATTTATGTTAGTTGCCCATGATTATCTCACTATTCAAGTAGGTGTAACCTAAAATTTCAAAATAAAGTTCTTACCTTTACCAAAATTAAACAAAGTGTCGCACCACATATCAAACAATGCATCATCAGATCATTACTTCATTCAAAGGTGCTGATTAATGATATTAAAACAAGAAATTGACAAATCTAAAAAAAAATATATTAAGTTTATTTTAAAAATAAAACAAAAAAAAAATCATGATAAACAACTTTCCACTGCAAAATGTCCAAATTTCAGAAAAAATAAATAAATAATAAATAAATTAAAAAAAAAAAAAAAAAACTTATAGGTTTGACCTGTGACTTCACATGTGTGACATGCTTGCCCAAAACAATGACCTTTCGAATAAAAGACCGTAACTTCACATGTGTGACATGTTTGCCCAAAACAATGACCTTTCGAATAAAAGACCGTAAGTTTAACTTGTGAATTTATTTTTCAACGTGATAATGTTCATATTTTTATGAAAACCGTGACATGACGTTTTGTCAAGTAATATTTTTTCTAGAATTTTTTTGCAATAGTAATCTTTAAATATTATTTTTACAGCAAAATAGAAAATAAAGTTTTATTAGCTAAAACGAGATCAAAGGTTGAGAGATGTTTCTCTCTCTCACACACACACAAAAAAAAAAAAACCATTTCGGAAGACCAAAGACCGATTTGTAGTGGAATTTTATTAACTTTTGTCTATTTTTTGAATATAGAAAGATTGGTTTTCAAACTCCAGAATACCTGTATATTTTGGACTTCAGATTGTACTTAGATTGGTCTTGGTGGGAGTGGACTCGGCATATGAAGCTCAGCTCGACAATTCAATAGAAAATTACCGATGAGAATCATTAAGGAAGAAGACAATTAGATTGCAACTTTGACAGATTCGATCTCTGTAATTTCATGCAACGAGAGATTCTGCCTTAAAGTTGAAATATCTCTTCAAAACTGACTTCATGAAATTACACAATACCCCATGAACTTCTAAAACCTATTTATATTAAATAAATCTAATTAATTTTAAATATTATTATTATTATTATTATTATTATTATTATTATTATTATTTTAACCTCTTTACATCTATATAATGCATTTTATTTAGTTATTCATTTGTCAAACCTACAAAACTTTGCCTTTGATTATTTATTATATTAATTAATTTAAAAACAATTAACATGACAAGTGTGGCAACCCACGCCATGTAAATGAAAAAAATTTAAAGCAATGTAACAAATTCTAGGTGATGCCTACATAGACCATGACAAACTTGGTACCACTCCCAAGGCTAGTGGGTATGGTGTCACATTTGTCACTGTCCACGTAGGCGTCATGTCACACTTTAGCCAAAAATTGTCATTTGCTAAGCACGAGTTGCCACACTTGTCATGTTACATTTTTTCTAATATACAAAGTAAATATTTCAAACATAGCATTTTTAAAAAACTAAAAATTCATTAAACTTAAGATAAAAACATAGAAATTCAAAAATACAACAAACACACCAAAAAAATAGAATTTAAAATAAAAAACATAGAAACTAAACTTACCAACCTGGATAGACCTAAATGACATCTTCATCGGAAAATTGAACTTCCAAATCGTCGATCGGTTTCGCGTTAAGATCGATGTGGTCGACGTTCCAAATATGTCCCATCAAGTCCCTACGAAGAACATGATGTGTCTCAACATCATGAACTATTGTCCTCCTCAACATGTACTCCACACTTCCAACCTCAAATGCTTATGTTGGTGGAACAATCTCGTTTTTGTTATAATCACATATTGCATTTCTTTCATCTTCAAGAATCATATTATGCAATATGATACAAGTATACATCACCTTGCTCACTTTCTTCTCCTCCATATAAGGAGCGTGCTATTTATAAATATGCCAACGTTTTTTCAAAGCTCCAAATGCTCGTTCAACATCTTTTCTCGCCTTCTCTTGAGCTCTCTTAAATTTTAACCTTTTGCGATCATTTGGACAAGACGATGACTTCACAAAACAAGCACGCTCCGGATAGATCACATCCATAATAAAATACCCATTCCTATACGATGTTTTAACTACTTGAAAGGATGAGTCTGGTGCAGTCTCGTTATACATGTCGTCAAGTAACGAAGACATGTTAACAACATTAATGTCATTGAGGAAGCCAACTAAGCCAAAAAATACATGTCATATCCATATATCTTGTGAGGCCACCACTTCAAGTATAACGGTTGGATAACCATGATCGCCTCGAGTATATTGTAATTTATGGGCATTCGGACAACAACCCTATTCCCAGTGGAGGCAATCTAGGCTTCCTAACATTCCAGGAAAGTCATGCACATTTGAGTGATGAGCATACAATTGATGGATGTCACTACAAGTAGGTTTGCGCAGATATCGTGGACCATTAATCTCATGACATACTTGCAAAATTTGTGAAGTCTAGTTCGTGCAGTATGTCTGGACATCCTAAGATTCTCCTCTAGTGCATCAGGCAAAGTGACATATGCTAATTGACGAAGTGTAGGGATGCATTTTTATATAGGAGTAAAACCAATTGTACCTCTAACATCTCGACATTGTTGAAAAAATGGACATACTGTTGTGACGTCGTTAACTATATGCAAAAACATAGATTTATGCATACGGAACCGACGATGAAAATAATATCCTATAAAGTTGGTGTCATCCATAAAGTAATCTTGCATGAGCCCTTCATTAGCCGCCTTACGAAATCTTTGTATGTATCTTCTCTTCCTCCGACGTGTATTCTCCGCATTTTCTTATTGTAGTTGCTCGAGCATCTGTTCCGCCTCCTGAATAACCTTTATGGTCATTTCAAACAAGACATCAAACATGCCCGATAAAGATGACGAATATGACATTTTGAGAGAGTGTATATGAGATGTAAATTGATTTTGATAGGAGGTTTTAAAAAAATGGAAGTAGTCGTTGCAGCCACCCCATTGGTCCACTCAACATAGTCAAACTCGACATTTACTCACCGATATACCGAGCCGAGGGGTCGGCTTGGTGTGCGCTGAAGTAGCCGAACTCCTAGCCGAGCCCATTCCTTCCAGCCTCATGTTGGTCCAAAATACACGGTATCAGTTCAAAATATCGCTTTCTGAAATATTTTTTTGTCGCATGGGACAAACCACCACACATAACTACATTTATGAGAAAGTGTAATATTTCTAATTTCAAAATAAAAAGGCTATTTTTGTTATTTAGCTCGTTTATAAAGTTATCGACATCTCAATTTTTTGTACTTCATTAACTTTTGTTAAGTAAAACTTTAATATACCTTTTAAATCGACTAAACTAAATCAAAACAAATAACAGCTTGTATGTATTTTCATTGTATCTGCTGTATCTTTGGTGGAAGTTGTACGGAGTAAAAGAAAGTCGCCGAAAGGAGAAAGGGACATAGATATAAATTATACGAACTCAACAAACGAAGGAGAACGGGGAAAAAAGAAATTCCCCAATTTCAGTTCAAATTATTTTTTAGTCGCAAGTAATGCGAATTGAGAAACGAAGAACCAGAATTCTTCCAACGGTTAGTAAAATTAAACACCATTTTAATGCACCGACATCTTTAATTTACAATCAATTTCAGCTTTCTCTCTCTTTCTTTACTCGATTTCGCTGGCGATTTTTAAGTGTTGAACAAGTTTCAGTAGAATACCGTTGGAGAAAAAGCTTAAAAATCACATTGATTCGTGATACATTTTTGGTGTTTGTTTTTTTTGTTTATGTTTAGCTGCCATTAAAGTCGATCGCGAGCTCTTGCTGGATTCCGATTCATTGATTTGTTGTTGATTTCACCGTTTTGGTTATACAGGTAATCGTTTCTAGATCTCGTTGATAGCTGATAGTGATCAATAGTTTGTCTTAATTGATCGCTTTTTGATTGTTTATTTGTTTCTGTTGATTGTGGTTATGATTTGAAGAAAATTCAAATCCAAGAAGGCGGATTTTGTTTGTCGTTAGGTGATTTTATTAATTAAAGGCTGCTGCATTAGGGACATTGGAAGATTTGAAATCAGCCATAGATATGCATTTTAAATAATTAAAGGCTGCTACATTAGGTCAAATTCAATCCTTTTTTTTTTTTTGTTCTTAACCCTAAAAACAAACAGAATCCTGTAACCATATTCTTGATAGTTGATAATCATGTAAGCTTTTGAATATTATTTTGTCGATTTTTATATCTGCATGTACACGTAGAGGAAATATTAAATCTTGAAGCCAATTCATGTGAAGGAAGATGAGTGAGAATGGTAACAAAGTTTTGAAAATTGTATAAAAAATACCATTTAATTCTGTTTTATGCAAAAAATACCAACAAATATTGCATTTAACCATTTGTTCAAAAAACACAATTTCATCACCTACCCAATAATATGTACAAATGATATAATTTATTTATGTTTTTGAACAAACAATTAACTTTAGTTCATATGTGTAATAAATAGTATAGTTTATTAGTAATTTTTGTACAAACAATGGTTTATGGTATTTTTTATACAGTTTTAAAAGTTTATTACCTCCTAACTAAGTAACTAGTAATACATAACATTTTGAAATTTATTGAAATTTGCTTTATGTCCAAGAATATGTTTTGCTTTTTGCAAAAAGAAGTGCACTTAGCTTTTTTTTCTTTTCTTTTAATTAGTGTTTCCTCTTTTTCTTTTTAGGTTAGATTCTCTTATCACTGAATTCTTTTATTTTGTTTTTTTGTAACATAAATTTGTTCTCCACTATCAAAAACAATCTTTAATTGGAATAAAACTGAATATATATAGAAAGATCTTAACTAAAGTTCCGTTTTTTTAAACATTTAAACTCATACTTCTGAAAAAAACTAAAGTTCAAACAATTATTCTCTGCTTTATGTAAACAAATTTTTACGTATATATTTTTCTTCTTCTTCATTTAGGTGTTCAATCACGAGATCCATTAATGGAAAACTTAATCAAGCATCGACTATTATCAGTCGCCATTTTCATTCTCATAAATCTTCACATCACCATTGCTGATCTGAGCTCCGATACTGAAGCTCTCCTTAAGTTCGCTTCATCAGTGCCACACCTCAGAAAACTCAACTGGGATTCCACTCTCCCGATTTGCAGTTCGTGGTTTGGAGTTAAATGCAACGACGCCGGAACACGTGTCACCGCCGTTCATCTCCCCGGCGTCGGACTTTACGGCCGGATTCCGCTAAATACCATCGGAAAACTAGACGCACTCAAAATCCTCAGTCTCCGATCGAACTTTCTCACCGGGAATCTTCCTTCAGATATTCCGTCTATTCCTTCTCTTCAATCTCTCTACCTTCAACATAATAACTTCTCCGGTAACATTCCTCTTCCTCTTTCCCCTAAAATAACTGTTCTAGATCTCTCCTTCAATTCCTTCTCCGGTAACATTCCGGCGGCGATTAAAAATCTCACTCGTCTCACCTCATTGAACCTCCAGTTCAATTCGTTTTCCGGCGCCGTTCCCGAGCTTAACGTCACTAGGTTACGACTCCTAAACGTTAGCTACAACACCTTAACCGGTTCAATCCCTGAATCCCTCCAGAAATTTCCAGTTTCTTCATTCGAAGGGAACTCATTCTTATGTGGACAACCTCTGAGTCTATGTTCATCTTCTTCTTCTTCTTCTCCGATCAGTCTCCCATCTCCGGCGAAACATAAGAAACTCAGTACCGGAGCTATCATCGGAATCGCAATAGGAGGATTGTTTGTACTAATACTACTCGCTATCTTCTTCGTTTGTTGTTTGAAGAAGAAAAACGACGAAGATTCAGTCCGTTCATTGAAAGTCAAAGCAGTGACGGCTGGGAAAAATGAAAAGTCCGATGACTTTGGAAGCGGAGTTCAAGCGGCGGAGAAGAATAAGTTGGTTTTTCTCGATGGAAGTGGCTATAACTTCGATCTTGAAGATCTGTTGAGAGCGTCGGCGGAGGTTCTCGGAAAAGGAAGCTATGGGACGGCGTATAAGGCGATTCTGGATGAAGAAACGACGGTGGTGGTGAAACGGATTCGAGAAATTGGGGTGGCGAAGAAGGAATTTGAGCAGCATATGGAGTTTGTAGGGAGGATCGGAAAACACCCGAATATTGTTCCGGTGTGCGCTTATTACTTCTCCAAGGATGAAAAGCTTCTTGTTTACGAGTATATGTACTCCGGCAGCCTCTCCTCACTCCTACACGGTATACAAAATCATCTTCCCCAACATCTTACAATGTGTTAATTTAGTTCTTATGATTTTTTAAATTGTTTGAATAGGTAACAGAGGCATAGGAAGAACACCATTAAATTGGGATTCAAGAGTGAAGATATCACTAGAATCAGCAAAAGGAATCGCTCATATCCACTCAGAAGGAGGCGCGAAATTCAGCCATGGAAACATCAAATCATCAAACATTCTTCTCACCAAACACCTCGAGGGTTGCGTATCGGATCTAGGGTTAGCTCCATTGATGAACTTCCTCCCAACAAAATCCCGATTCATTGGATACTACGCTCCGGAGGTAATCGAAACCCGAAAATTCACACACAAATCCGATGTTTACAGTTTCGGAGTCCTGCTTCTTGAGATATTGACCGGAAAAGCTCCACTTCCGCTCCCGTCGTCCAGTCAAGAGGAGGTGGTTGATTTGCCGCGGTGGGTCCGGTCGGTGGTCCGGGAGGAATGGACGGCGGAGGTGTTTGATGTGGAATTAATGAAGGAACAACATGTGGAGGAGGAGATGGTGCAGATGCTTCAGATTGGGCTTGCATGTGTGACTAGGGTTCCGGATATGAGACCGTCGATGGAGGAAGTTGTTAGGATGATTAGTGATTTACGGCCGTCGGAATCTTCTGATAATCGGCCGTCGTCGGAGGATAATAGGTCTAATGTGGCTACTCCCTGATTGTTTTCATCTGTAGTTCCGATTTCCTGGTGATTTCCATATTGGGGTTTTATATTATTCAAAGTTGAAAAATATAGATGTTATTTTTTTTTTTTATATATTATTATTATTATTATTATTATTATTGTCATTGTCATTTCCTTTCGTGTTAAAGTAAATTATCTTTCGTGTTAAAGTAAATTATACAAATGTTCCATCCGATTTTTGGTTGTTTGCGTGTTTGTTTCCTTTTTATAATTTGGATCATTTTTATGTTATGATTTTATTGGGGTTTTGGTATATTATCTTAAGAGAAAATTCATGAAATGATTAAATAAAGGGATGTGTATGAAACAATTAATCAGTAAAAACAAAAATTTGTAAAATGATCATGACTTCCGCAAATAAGGGCTCTATAAAAGCCTTAAACCTCGTGAACCTGAATAGCACAAGGGCTCTATGGAAACCTTAAACATCTGATGAACCTGAATACTACTGAGGAAATGAAGTGGTAGGGGTATTTTTGTAAAATCACCAAACACAAAACAGGTTTTGTAGTGTTGGCTGTGGAAGGAGGAAGGATTTGGGGGAGGACTACTGCAAAACGAAGACTAAAAACGGGAAAAAAACGCTCTATCGAATCTCCAAGAAATAGGAATGAATATGGTGAGTAAACAACTAGAAAATCCTGAATTTGACCATTTTCAAATGAAGAACAATTCCTCGAAGCTGGACAAAGAACATATCTGGATAGGGTATTTCTACGGATCCATAGTACCCTCTGTGGAATTAACATTTTTTTTAAAAATGTTTTTTTGTTAAACATCCTCAGAGGCTTTATAGTTCCGCATAGTCATATGCATTTCCACATAGACATCTTCTACAGAAGTATGTAAAACAACATTTTTTTTGTCTATTTTCTCATGTGTCCGGCTCCTCATAGGTTTAAGGCTTTCGAAGAGCCCCTTTCTGCGGAAGTTATTATCATTTTACAAATTTCAGTTTTTCATGGTTAATTGCTTCATACACACCTCTTCTTTTTATCATTTGATGAATTTTCTCTTATCTTAATCAATATTTTTAGTTTTTTATTATTATTAATCTATTAAAATAAATTGTTTAATAATATATGGGTCCCACAAACATCTACCTCCACCCTCTTCCTATTCACAAACTTTTGTCTCCCTTTCGTGCATCTCTCCTCTCACTGGAAACCGCCACCATCATTCCTTTGTTATATTTACTCTATCGATCGAACATCCACTACCACCTCTGACATCTTTTGACCACCTTTGGTAGTTGTCAAAAAATAAATTTAAATCTAGTTTGCTAATAAACAACTGAAGGTGGCGATAAATTAAGGTTTCTACGCATAAACAAAATTGTTTTTAGCCTTTTCTTCTATTCACAAACTTTTGTCTCCATTTCGTTTATCTCTCCTCTCGCTGGAAACCGCCACCATCACTTATTTGCCATATTTCAACAACTATGCTTTTACTCTGTGGATCAAACAACATCCACCACCACCTCTGACATCTTTTGACCACCTTAGGCAGTTGTCAGAAATTAAGGTTAAATCTAGTTTGTTGATTAACAACTGAAGGCGACAAGAAATTAAGGTTTCTACGCATAGACATAATTGTTTTTAGCATTTTCTTCCTAACTGGTTTAGAGTTAAGTCCAGTTTGTTGCGAAATCAGAGTCGTGAATCTTCTCCTTCATTTCACTTGAAATTTAAACAATGGTGGTAATGCTTAAATTATACATATATTTCAGGTGTTATCTTAATATTTTTAGTTGTGTTCTGATGTAAATATAGATAAAAGATACTTATAAATGTTTTGAATTGTTATTTTACAGATTAGATGAGTTGTTGGAAGAAAAGAGACTGAAAGAGAGACTTTTTGTAAAGTTCTCCAAGTGTTAGTTCTGGTTGCGCGAGGTGCAGTTTCTGGGGCACTGTAACATCCCAAAAATCATGACCAAAAATTTCATTTTTAATTATTAAATAGAACCATAGTTATTCAACCATTCCATCAAAACATGAGTCATAGTATTTCAAAACATTATTATCAAAGTTTCCAAATCAAAACATCATAGTAAACATGTCAGGCTAAACATCATAGTGTGTGCAGTGCAGTCATCTCGAGCCCTGCTCTTTGCAACTGGAAGTACCTGAAACCAAAACTGAAAACCGTAAGCACGAAGCTTAGTGGAGTCTTCCCAAACTACCACATACCATACACATAATCACATATACTAGGCCCCCCGCCCCTTCATTCCCCCCCCCCCCCCCGGCATTGGACAGTGTTCGGCATCAGGCCTCGCCTGACATTGAGCCCCGCTCGATATACATATTTGTTTCTCCCAGGCCCCGCCCGCTATACACATACAAAAAAATATGATATAATCATGCTAGCACATAAATAATCATACACGGTACTACATGTTCCAATCCTAAGGCCTCGCCTACTGTAACATCCCGAGATCTTACATGTAGTTCCGAACCCACTCTTCTATTATTATTTTGTCATTTGTAGTCCTTAAGGTTAGAAGAGTCGACCCATGAGAAGCCTAAGGCTAAAGTTGCAACTTTGAGAACAAGAATAGTACGCTAAGTGTATATAAGGTACGTTAAGCGTACTAGGCGCGCCCTAGTACGTTGGGTGTACTCGCGTCAGATGTAAACCCTAATATTTAGGTTTGAGTGTTATATAAACGTCCTTATGAGCTTATAACCCTTCCTTACATCAACCTCCTCAGTCTTTAGCTGTTTTCCCCAAACCCTAATCCATTTATTGAGTGTGTGAGCTTATTGAGTGTGTTTGAGTAGTTGGAGAAATAAGTGTTGCATCAAGAGGTTGGAGAAGGAGTACAAGCTTGTGGATCTGAAGTTGTTTTGTGCCCTATAAGCTCCAAAAGGTAAAAATCTTCAAACTTTATGCTTATATGATGTAGATCTTGCTATGCTAGCTTTATGGAACCATTCTTGTCCCAAAAAGTCCCAAGTTGGTGCATGATATGATTTGGACGAGATAAGCTGTCCTTTCAGACCCTTGGAGAGGTCCTAGGTGATAAATATGATGTCCCAATAGCTAAATGTGTCTCATGCATGGAGTAGGAATGTCTTAATGGGTTAAGACCATGTATTAAGAACTTTATGGACGTCCAAAGTATTAAAGTTTAAGACTTTATGAGTTCTAGGCATATTTGGTCAATGGATCTGAAGTTTAGGCTTAAGTGCTTAAGCCATTAAGCACTTATTAGGGTGTTGGCAAAACCTTGCGTATGCCCCGTATAATTTTTGAACGCCCAACATACCGAGTTAACCACCCCTATGGTGGTCAACACGGATGGAAGTACGCCCAGCGTACCACAAGAGTACGCCCCGCGTACGCCCTTTGTTGGGCTTTTGACAGTTAGGCTTTGGGTGGGCCGCCTTTGGACTAACTGGACTTGGGCCTGACTGGATTTTCTGAATAATTGAGTTTGGGCCAGTTTTGATGATGGATCTTAGATTAAGGCTCAATTAGGAGGTTAGGCTCAATTAGGAAAATTGGGTTATTAATGGGCTTTGGATATATGGACTTTTAAGAACATGGATTTTGCAATTGGGCCTTGGCCCATTAGAAAGAAAGGACAAACTGGATTATGTGGACCCTTAGTCAAGATTGATATCCCATGTATTGACTTGGTATTTATTATTTGGATAGTTCGAGATTTTTGGTGAGACAACGATCAGAGGTTTTCCGTACTTTTAGTTGTAACACCCAGAATGAGGAAGACTAGAAAAGAAAGGTTAAGCTCTAAATCAAGAGTCAACTCGTCGAGTCCAGGGAGGAACTCGACGAGTCGGAGCGGGATCTGGGTCATTGAGTAACTGACCGACTCGTCGAGTCTGGTCTGGGCGAGAAAAACCCTAATTCCAGAGGTTGTGCCATATATAAAGCACATTATAACCCACCCTCAACCACTTTACTCCCCTTTTGAGTTCCAAAAACCCTAGAATTGAGTGAGCCTTCATTATTTGAGAGAATAGAGTCTTGGAGAGGAGAATCTTGGACAAGGGCTTGAAGATCAAGGGATTTGCTGCAAAGGAGTGGTGTAGATCCGAGATTTACTTCAGTTGGAGCTTTCATTTGAGGTAATAGTCTGTTGCTTGGGATTTTGTGCATCTAGATATATCTTATGTTTGAGATTTGGGAATTTTGAGTATGGGTGAGATCTACTTTGAGTTTGGAGTAGATCTGAGGTTGCTACCTCAAATCTAGGTTGGTAATAATCCAGAAAGTCATAAAGTTGAGGCCAATAAGTTGTTGGTGAAACCTTTGTTACAAAACCTAGCCTTAGAGTGTTCTAAGCCTATAACTCCTTGGTTACACGTAAAGTTTGCCACTTTACGTGGGGGTTTAAGAACTGAAGAGACTATGGATTTGATCCCCTGCATGGCTCGAAAAGCCATTGTATGGTTTAAGAACTGAAGAGACTCGGCGAGTCACATGGGTGTACTCGGCGAGTTGTATGAACTTGAGCATGGACTCGACGAGTTGGAAGAACAACTCGGCGAGTCTGTTGAATATTACCTTGGACTCAGCAAGTTTGTTCTTGGACTCGGCGAGTCTGGTCGCAGAACCTCAAACCTTTTTTGCCCACAGCGCGGACTCGTCGAGTTGACTCCCGACTCGTCGAGTCCCTTCATTAAATCCAGTCAGCAAATCGCGATCCTACTCGACGAGTCTAGGCGTCAACTCGTCGAGTCCATCTTCTTAAAAAAATAATTAATTAAAATATGATACCTGGAATTTCAGATGTTACAGAAATCATTTATCTCGCTCATTTGATCAATCAAAACCATTTCATGGTTATTTAAGCAACCCAAAAATAATTTTATTTTTATTCAACAACATTATACCAATTTAGTTAGGATCTTACACACTTTAATCAAACACAAAGTTGATTAACTTAGACCACTGTATCGATCAAAGGCCAAATCTATTAGAGACCATATCTGTTAGATTGTTGTCTAAAATCGCTGGGCATTTCCCAAACCAAACCGATGGATCTATTCTACATTAAAATTTAATGTTATATTTTTGTTAAGATTGATCCAAAATTCTTTGTTTATGCCTTCTTCTCCATCCCCACACGATGATTTAAGAAGAAGATGGATGTCTCGTATTGTCAACGTGTTGAAATCATTATCGATAATATGACAAGGGTTTGCAGGTAACCTAACAAGTTTTGTTGGTAAGTGACGATTTAAGGAGGGGGTGTTAGGGTGGAGGATGTAGGAAGAGGTTGCGTCTACGATTGAGGGGATGTGGGAGATGGCCGACTAGAGTGGAGAGATGAGATATTATCTATGTATTTTTTGAAAGAAAATAAATATAAAAATGTAATTAAAAAAGTCATAAATGTTATATGAATAAATAACAAGTTCTGACAAAGGTGAAATGATCATTTTGTTAAATCCATGCAAAATTAAAAGAAATATGAATGCAAGATATGTAACATTTTTATACTTATTTTACACATGATATGTTTTTTTGAGAAATTTATTAAAATAACAAATTTGCTAATTACTTTGAAAAAAATAGTCAAAAATCAACAAATTACGCAAACTAACCATTGAAATCGCAGGTGATTAAGGACCTGGTCATCTGCGATTTCTTTAGTTCATCTGCCAATATACAACCCTTCAATGCACATATATGCATCAACGACTTGTACGATCGCAGATGAAAAACATTATCAAGAACGATGAACGAAGCTATGTATTCTCCCGAAAACATGGTAAGATCTCCCAAAAACTGCCAAATTTCATAATCAACCTTATCAAATTTGTAGTCAAACCTATCTATTTAAAAAAAAATAAAAACAAAAACCAACAAATCGCAGATGAGGTTTGAAGCATATTGTAGATGGAGCACACCCAACAAAGACATTAGTGATTTTGACTAAATTAATAAATTTCTTTATCTCGTCCCTACTTTGTATATTTTTTTAAACTCATACCATTCATATTTAATATTTTTGTTGAACGCTTGGTTCTGATAAATCAATATTTCTAGAACGGCCAGAGACCAAACATACAACAAATATATAAAATAGAAAGAGTCCGAATTAAAAAAAGTTACTAAGGACCAAACTCACGTTACCTTAATCCATAGATGCCATCAATGTAATTTATCCTTAAACATAAAATTAGTGGAAATGTTAATTTATTAGAAGTTTGGTGGCCATTCTCAAAATCCAAAACAACTGGAACCCTGGCCTAAACCCCATCCGCCATCGGCCGTCTCCACTCTCCAGTTTCTCCTGCCTCTGGTTTCCTTGCATCTCTACTGTCTCCGATTCTCGCAGTTACGCTCTTACTTCGTTAATCTCTATCTTTATCGGCCTCGTTCCCTTCTCGATCTCTCTGCTCTCACTGAATCACACTCGACTTTCCGCCTCTCAATTCTCGAGTAAGTGTAATCTACTATTGTTTTTTATTTTGAAAACCCTAAATTAGTTGTTGGTGTCGACTCTCAACATTAATTAGTCTCATTGTGTATTTAGGCTCTCAATCTTAGTTTCTTCATTTGGTCAATCAACCAGTTTTTACAAAAATCAGTAGGTTTACGACTTTGTCTCTTCGTATTTGATCCCTGCATTAAACTTGCAAAGCGTAATTGGATGTTCATACTAGGAATTGAAGTTAATTGCTTCAATGTAAATCAATGATTTACGGTATTTGATTGGAAATTAGTTTTATGCCACCTCTTATTTTACTTTCTTCCAATCCTGAAAAAAAGACGAAGGCTCTGAGAAATTATACCTAGCTAAAATGGTGGTAAAGGTTTAAGGATTTTCATCTTTTCAAGCCAATAAAGCTTCTGCTACTAACTGATTACCCTGCATCTGTGGTAGTCTTTGTATTTGAAATTGAAGTTTCTTAGAATAAAAAAGCTCAGCTAACATCATTTTTCTTCAATTGGAGCAGTCCAGACTCCAGTAGCACATAGTGTAACTTTCCAAGTTAAAAATGGGTAAGATTTTTATTCTTTTACTTTATCATATGCTAATTGATTTGAAGAATTCCAGAGTTAATATTTGTATTTGGTGAGCTTCAGGTAATGAATCTGGAAATAAATCTCGTAAAGAGAGAAGGAAAGAAGCTCGATTAGACAAGAGTAAGAAAAAGTTTGACTCTTGGGTCCAACACCATGTAAGAAAAATCCTTCCTTCCATTATTAGAATGTCAAACATTGTCTTAAATTCATACTAACATGATTATCTGTGTTGGTTTCTAGCAATTACAAAAAACAAAAAAAGTTAGCAACAATCAGAAGGCCGAAAATGTGGAGAAGAATACTCAAGTTACAGAAGAGAAAGAAACTTCAGAACCAAATGATTTGAAGGAGTGTAAAGATCTGAAGCGAAAAAAGAATTCCCAAGAGAAGTCAAAAACCAAATTTGAGGAGTATATAGATATGGAAACTCAAAAAGATGATATTTCTGCTATGGAGGATGTAAAATTGGAAAGAAAACTTGCTAAGAAACTCAAGGTAAAGGATAAAAAGTTACATGGTGTCGATGATGACATTAATATGTTGTTTGAAGGCATTCCTTCTGCTCTTGAGTCCTTGGATACAGAAAGTGGAGATTTTTCTAAAAAAATTACAACTTCACTCAAGAAAAAGAAGAGGGGAGTATCATCAAAAGATGACCAAATGAATACATCTTTAGAGCCAAAGGTGTTGAGAAAAAAGAAAACAAAGTTTGAAAAATATCTGGAATTGGAGAACCAAGATGATTTGGCATCTGCTAAGGAGGACATTGCTTTGGAAAGAAAACTTGCAAAGAAGCTTAAAGTGAAGAAAGGGAAATTAGGGGGAGATGATGATGATATCAACATGTTATTTGATGGGATTTCATCTGTATTCGATTCTTTGGAATCTGAAGAAAATACAAATACAGACATGGAAGAAGAAGAAGAAGAAGAAGAAGAAGAAGAAGAAGAAGAAGAAGAAGAAGAAGAAGAAGCAGCAGCTTATGAGGCAACTATCAAAAAAGACATTTCAAGAAAGAAACGCAAGAAGAACTCTGAACAGAAGGTGAATGTTGAGATTATAAGTGAAGATGTGGTTCAAGAATCTGAACATGAACATGAACATGAACATGATGATGGTGAAGCATCTAAAAAGGAAGGACATGCAAAATATGTGCCACCTCAGCTTAGATCCATGTCAAGAAATGAGTTGGAAGAACATGCTCAAATTCGTAAACGTGTGAGAGGTCTTTTAAACAGACTGAGTGAATCAAATGTGGAAGGAATTACAATGGAAATGTCCTCAATCTTCCATGTAAGAATATATTTTGCATGATATATTTTATAGCTAAGATCAGTGGTCTCATTCAACTGTTGACTTTTTGACTTTTGCAGTCTATTGCTCGTGGTGTTGGTGCTCAAATTATCAGTGAAGAAATTTTGGCATCATGTGCAGGGGGACCTCGTGGAAATGAACAGTTGAGTCCACCTTCTATGCTCCCATTAAATCTTATTTCTTGCATCCAAAATAAAATGACTATTTTGCCCCTTCTTCACTGAAACATAATATATTCTTCACTTTAGCTTTGAATTGGAGTGGTTTGCATATTGGGGTCTTGAGTAGTTATAGAGTTTTGGACCAGGGAAATTGATTAAATTTTTTAGGGGGCAAAATAGTCATTTTAGCTTGTGTCAGGGATGAACTTAGGAAAAATTACAGGGACTAAAAGAAAGTGTTTGTTTTTTCATTTCTTGATGCAGATCCATTATGTTTCTTTAGTAATATTATTAAATCATTGTCATTGGGTAGTTATTTGACAAAATTACATATATACCCCTGCAGGTATGCTTCTGTTTTTTCAGCTTTAGTAGCTGGATTGGCTTGCTTAGTTGGAATTGACTTTGGTGCAAAGCTGCTTGCCTCACTTGCAAAGTGTTTTGAGGTTACTTTTATTAAAGAAACCAGTTTACTTATTTAATTAAATTAAAAAAAAAATCATAAGGCTGAAACTTTTTAATGTTATAATCAGGATGAATACCTAAAAGAAGACAATCTTTCCTTGCGGAATTTGACTCTTCTTCTCTCTTATTTATACATATTCGGAGTTTGCTCAAGGTAAAAAAAGTATCAATCAATTGTCATTTTCTTGATTCAATTACCACAATGACACATTTGCCCTTGTAACTCTTTTCTTAATGCCTTCACAGTGATTTAATCTATGATTTCATGATGATGCTGAGCTCACGTTTGACCGAGGTTGATGTTTCCACCATCTTGACAGTTCTTAACTGTAAGATTCCTGAACTACCATTTTACCCCCTTCACTCAATAATATTTTCATTTTACCCCCTGATCTTGTTTAAATCATGAATCTTATCCAGGTTGTGGGATGAGATTAAGGAGTGATGATCCTGCCACCATGAAAAATTTCATTGTCAGCATTCAGAACAAGGTGGCTGAACTTAAGGCCACGTCAGATAATCAAGCAAAAAGTAAAAGAGTATGTTTTTTTTTTTTTTTTTTTCTTTTTTCATTTTAAAAATAAAATTAAAGATTATCCACTTCTTTAATTTATATATATATTCTGTTGACAGATGGAGTTCATGCTTGAAACAATATTTGACATTAAGAATAACAAAAAAAGGGCTAAAGAAGATACCTTACCACATACACGAATCAAAAAGTGGCTTCAAAAGGTCTTTTATATATTTCATTACATTATCTATTTTTAAAATTATAATCGCTTAAATATTGTTTTAATTTTGTGGAATGTTGCAGTTGAGGGTAGAAAGTATTTTAGTTAGAGGATTAAAATGGAGCAAGCTTATTGACCCAAACAAAAAAGGTCAATGGTGGTTATCTGGAGATATGATCTCATCATCTAATAATAATATTGAAAATGTTGCTAAAAAAATTGATAAAGAAACCTCTGAAGCTCAAAAAATGCTTCAACTTGCTGCTAAACAAAGAATGAACACAGATGCAAGAAGAGCAATTTTTTGTATAATTATGAGCTCTGAAGATTATATCGATGCCTTTCAGAAACTTTTAAGATTGGATTTGCAAGGGAAACAGGTATTATTATCATTAAATTTTTTATAAACAGAAATGAATTAAATTACAAAATTTTATATTAATGTAGGATCGAGAGATGATGAGAGTAGTTGTGGAGTGTTGTCTACAGGAGAAAATATTCAACAAATATTATTGTGTTCTTGCTTCACAGTTATGCACACATGACAAAAACCACAAGTTCACATTACAGGTATTTGAATATTTCATTTCATCTTTTTATATAACTTTATATATCTAAAACAATTCAAAAATTAATTTTTTTTTTTTTTTTTTTTTTTTGTTATTAGTATTGTGTATGGGATCACTATGGAGAACTGGAATCGATGCAACTAATGAGATCAATGCATCTGGCAAAATTCATAGCAGAAATGGTGTCGAATTTTACACTTTCACTTGCAGTGTTAAAAAAGGCGGATTTACATGATACAACTCAGCTAACTAGTAAAAAAAGTATGCATTTTAGGATATTTTTTGAGGCTGTTTTTGAGTATCCGGATAATGTTGTGTGGAATATATTTAAGCGTGTTGCGGGGGACCCACAATACGAGACCCTTAGAACTGGAATTAAGTTTTTTATAGAGAGGTATGTTGTGGGGATTGACAAGGAGCCGTTTGTTGGGAAATATAAAATTGCCAAAAAAGCCCTTAAGAGTGTTGAAGAAGACCCCTTTAGTTGAGATAATTGATGCTCTCAAGTTGGAAGTTGTATCTTTCATGAAAATTTTGTAGAAGTAAGCTAGTTGATATATGTACGTTGTGTTTTGAACTTTTGATGTGAGGGTATTTTATTTAAATATCATTTAATGGTGCAATTTTTTTTTTGTTGATTATTTTGAGAAACAAATTGATGCATGTTCAAGACTCTTACTCAACAGATAGTGCAATAAAAGCTTGAATTGTCCTGTTTGTAGAAGGTGAGAAGTTACCAAAGATCCTTCTCTCTTACTGATACTTGATAAAGCAAATGATCTCAATTGATGAATTTGTGAGTTCTATAAATGACTTGTTGGCAATAATAGTGTGTGTTTGTTATAATGTTATGAGTATGACCAATCATATTTTCCATTGATGATTTTTATACGTGTAGTTTATTTTTTTTGATTGGTCATATCCAAAATCCATGAAAACCCGACTCAAATCAAGAATATAATAAAAGGAAAAAGAACGAACCTTGGGTCAAAATCTATGCCTAAACTGATTAGAGGAGCAATATAGGATCCTTCGAGAA
This sequence comes from Lactuca saligna, assembly GCF_052625555.1. Classification (NCBI taxonomy): domain Eukaryota; kingdom Viridiplantae; phylum Streptophyta; class Magnoliopsida; order Asterales; family Asteraceae; genus Lactuca; species Lactuca saligna. The sequence continues at coordinate 64,645,888 of NC_136425.1, forward strand.
GGGAAAATCCCATTAAAAAGGAATCATTAAGACCCTTTTTGGCTGAGAATGTTAGTGAACACAAGATGATTCAAATCAGATTAAATCAAGATTGAAAAGATTTCAAGAAATCATTCGGTAAACCTTTTGATGTGGAGGAGTAGCGACATACCACATGATGCATCCCCAAGATGCGAGGAGAGTAAGAAATCCTCCGATGTTCCAAGTTTCATTCGATGTGAAGATAATCCCCGACTGCAGATGCTATGATGGTGCAACATAGTGATACATAAACCTGCAATTAATGGCATTAGAGGAGGCCCATTTACTAACAATCAGTTTACCAAATCGAATAAAGCAAGATATCATTTGATTGTTTTTATCACGATTAGTTTTGATGAAACGAACGAACAACATAAAATTATGAACAAATAAGAGGGTGTTTGGATAGGAAAAAAAAAGATGCTTATTGTTTATTCCCATCACAACAAGCTAAGTTTAAGTGTTTGGATATAAATACTTAAAAATCAGCTTATTGTGATAGAAATAAGTTAAATAAGTTGATTTTAATAAGCATCCCCCCTCTCCCCTTGGTTATTGCTTATTCCCACAACAAACATTTTTGCAAAAACCGTTTATTCCCACCGCAATAAGTTAATAAGCTATAAATTAATTTATCCAAACACCCTCTAAACAAGTTCGTCAAGTTTCCTATAAGTGAAACGTGATGCGGAGATATGTGAATCAAGTAGTCAAAACCAAAAACACTAAACACAATTTACAGAAAAAGAATAAAAATAATATTTTGTAAAAGAAACGGTTAAACCAAAGGAATCATATATATATATATATATATATATATATATATATATATATATATATATATATATATATATATATATATATATATATATATATATATATATATATATATATATATATATATATATATATGTTCAGGTTCATTTGAAACCATTCTAATTTTGTGAGACCGTGAGACTAAATGTAAAAATAATTTAAAATTCAAAACAAATGGAAAAATCCAAAAATTCTTTTTTTAAATATTATTTTCGGAACTTGAATTAACTAAAAAATATATATATATAAAAAAATTCCGTTTTTTTTTGAAAAATAAGTGAAAAATATATTATAATAGAGTATTACATTGACATATTGTAAAAAATAATTTTAAAATGCAGAATAAATGGAAAAATCTAAAAATTCTCTTTTTAAATATTATTTTCGGAACTTGAATTAACTAAAAAAAATTTAAAAAAAATAAAAATAAATTCTATTTTTTTTTGAAAAATACGTGAAATATTCTAAAAGAATATTACACTGATATATTCTAAAAAATAATTTTAAAATGCAAAATAAATAGAAAAATCCAAAAATTCTTTTTTTAAATATTCTTTTTGGAACTTGAATTAACTAAAAAAAAAATACATCTTACGGTCTTACAAAATTAATCCGTCTCACATTAACTTAACCCTATATATATATATATATATATATATATATATATATATATATATATATATATATATATATATATATATATATATATATATATATATATATAAAAGTGAAACGTGATGCGGAGATATGTGAATCAAGTAGTCAAAACCAAAAACACTAAACACAATTTACAGAAAGAATAAAAAGAATATTTTGTAAAAGAAACGGTAAAACCAAAGGAATCATATATATATATATATATATATATATATATATATATATATATATATATATATATATATAGGGTTAGGTTCATATGAGACGACCTAATTTTGTGAGACCGTGAGACGCAATTCTAGCCACTCATTTATTAGATAAAACAAAAACTTTTTTAAAATACAAAATGCCTTTTTGTATAAAGTAGTTGAGTTTGTTCCTAGAAAATCCAATATTTTCCATAAATGAATAGTAGTTTCAAAAGTTCTAAAAACCCGAAATGCATAAGTATTTTTCCCTACCTAAAATAGTGTAAGTAGAATTATATATGTATATATAACTACTAAGGCGTTTAATAGCCCCGAAAATCAAATGTTTTAATACTTCGTGTGAGTTTTATAACCGTACTATTGACCCAGACTGCCTGTAACAACGTTCTTCAGGCGTTGGAATGATATAACATTTGTCACCCCAGACCTGCCGGTCTAACTGTAAGTAACAGTTTAGGTGCGGGATTGTCAATCTCGTATAGATCTATACACAAGTATCACGCTCTCCTTACAAGAGATTATGGTTTATAATACAAGACTTAAAATGCGTACTTGAAGGTACGTGAAGTCAAATGTCTCACAAAAGTTTGTATCAAATAGGTTTACGTATGAAAAGTCTATTTTTCTTGTAAATGTAAGTATTTCCTTTTTATATTGTTTATAGAGTGTAAAATATCATGAATATCTCGTAAACTATACCTATTATAGTTTTTCAAACGTGTGTTTCATTTGAATGATAAACCTTAGTGTATTACCAATTTTGCATGTAAAGTATAACATTTGTAATAATGTTATTTTACTTATTTAACATTTATACACAAAATGTAGCTAAAGCATTAGAAACTGTATATAACGATTTGCATTTTAACACAAGTTTTTCTTGCGTTTGACTTGTATTTTCCCCCTAACATATAGTAAAAACGTGAAAATATAGGGGTATGAACTCACTTAGAAAGTGTGATGATTTGAAGAAAACAAGACTTTTCTCGGGCAACACTTCGACCGGAAAGTGGTATATTCCTCGGGAATCTTGGGGCTTCGAACTTCCATCAGAGCTTGGATATGAAACCGGGATGTCGGGATAGTCTCGAGAGGGTAGAAGTATGAAATTTGGGAGAGAAGGTAGTAAATTTGCAACTAAAAGTCAGAACCCTCGCATCCTATTTATTAGAGGGGAGCCTAGCCTCGTACATTTGGCATACTTCGAAGTACGCAGGGCGTTCTTCGTACACTGGGCGTACTTGTGTATGCGGTGCGTATGTCATGCATAACACCTTCCTCGGCTGTCGAAATTCGGATGGGACGGGGGTAGAGGGGTATAGGGGAGACGTGGTCGATTCGAGGCCCCGTATGGCGTACACTAGGCGTACCCCCTTGGTTTGTTTGTCTCAATCTTCTAAATTGCGTAACTTTCGCATACGAACTCCGTTTTTGACGTTCTTTATATCCATGCGTAGGTGAGAATATAATCTACAACTTTCATTTCGACATCGTTGGCAAAATTTGACTTTATTTTTAATTATATATTTTTAATAGGCCGGGACAGGAAAAGACCGTTAAAAATTCAGAACTTCTTCATCCGATGTCCGTTTTCGTCTGTCTTTTTACCGTTGTACTACTATTGTAGAGATCTACAATTCTCGTTTAGGTTGTATCGGCTAAAAATCACTCGATCTCTATTTCGAGTTTTTAACTGTCTACCGCTACTCCGAAACTTAGAAAAATCCTAACTTCCTCATACGAAGTCAGACTTGGACATTCTTTTTATGTACGTTCACAGTTTAATGATATCTACGACATTCGTTTAGATACATAAGGCTAAAAAGTATTTTATTGAAATTTCATGTTTCACGCTTAACAGTGTTTTACCGGTTTTGCTACAGATTTTCGATTGGTCATAACTTCTTTGTGATAACTTGGATTTGGGTATTCTTTATATTTTTGAAAACCTTGACACGATAACTATCATTATATGTATCCCAATTGAGACTTTTGAAGATTTCATTTCTGACGCTATTTTTATTTATTTATCAATTCAAAATATATTACAATACTTGACTTAGGTCATTACATTGACTTAAAATATCGGGTTGTCCCAGGTTCCATATCTCATTATTAGCAGAGTAGGGGCGGGGCCCAAGATAGGCGGGCCTTGAGACTAGCAGTTATAGTGTTATGTTTGAGTTTTATGTACTAGCAATATTATATGTTATTGTCTGTATGCGTATAGCGGGTGGGGCCAGAGACAGGTGGGGCCTGTTAGAAACAAATCTGTATACCGAGTGGGGCTCGATGCCAGGCGGGGCCTGAAGTAGCGGGCTAGGCCTTATGTATGTTATGTGATTATGTTTATGGTATGTGGTAGTTTGGGGAGACTCACTAAGCTTCATGCTTACAATTTTCAGTTTTGTTTTAGGTACCTCTACTAGCAAGGGGAAGAGCTTGGGATGACTGCATGACACACACCACATCTTTTAGCCTGGGATGATTTACTCTGATATTTTAAAACATGATTTTTATACATTATTTTGTTATGATGATTTGAGATACATGAATTATGATCTTTATTGTGACGTTTGATAAATTATGATTTTTCCAAAATGATTTGAAAATGAAACTTTTGGATTGTATTTTTGGAATGTTGCATACATGGAGCGGTGCTTGACTTGTAGGAAAGTCAAGGCTGAGCATCAGCGACCTCACGACAAGATGCAACCATTGGAGATTCTCGTTTGGAAATGGGAAGACATCACTATGGATTTGATCACGAAGCTTCCCAGGACTGCACGCGTAGTGGATTCTATCTGGGTCATCATGGATCGATTGACCAAGAGTGCACATTTCATTCCGATCTAGGAGAGTATATCTACAGAGAAGTTGGCCGAGATTTATGTCCGGGATGTGGTGGCACGTCATGGGGTGCCGGTATTAGTGGTTTTAGATAGGGATGTTTGTTTTACTTCTAGATTTTGGAAGTGGTTTCATGAAGAGATGTGCACTCATCTCCATTTTAGTAAAGCATTTCATCTGCAGACTGATGGTCAGGGGGAGTGGACTATTTAGACTCTTGAGGATGTGCTGTGTGCGCGCGTGTTGGATTTTGGTGGGAGTTAGGATACATATCTTCCATTAGCAGAATTTTCGTATAACAACAATTATCATGCTAGCATTGATTGATCTCCTTTTGAGATGCTCTACGGGAGAAAATTCAGGACCCCAATTTGTTGGGGAGACTTCATTCAACGAGTTATGGGGAGTACTGAGGTGGTGCTCAAGACCACTGAGCTGATTCAACAGGTTTTGAGTAGGCTCCAAACAGCTCAGAGTCAGTAGAAGGGCTATGCCGACACGTGCCGGTCAGACTTGGAGTTCCAAGTGGGAGATATGGTTCTCCTGAAGGTGTCACCTTGTAAAAGTGTCATCCGGTTTAGGAAGTGGGGCAAGCTGGGCCCCAGGTATATTGGTCCCTTCAGGGTTTTTGCTCGGGTGGGCTGGGAAGCATATCGTTTCGATCTTCCAGCTAAGCTTAGTCAGATTCATAACACGTTTCATGTCTCTCCGCTGCAGAAGTGTTTAGTGGATGATTATACAGTTGTACCTTTGGAGGATATTTAGGTGGATGACCACTTGAATTATGTTGAGAGGCCGGTGGCAATTATATATCGAAAGACGAAAACCTTGAGGAACACGATTGTGGAGCTAGTGAAGGTGCAGTGTTGTGCCGCAAGGGGTCATAGTGGACTTAGGAGTATGAGGAGGAGATGAAGGAACACTATCCATAGTCGTTCGGGGTAGCGAAATTCGAGGACGAAGTCTGATCCAAGTGGGGGAGAATTGTAACAACCGATGGTGTTCTTTTGGTCCTAGAGTCATACAGTTGCCATCTTTGAAGCTTTAAACCACCCATGCATGAGGTTGAGTTCATTTTATGGAAGTAATGTGTGATATTTCGAGATCGGGTTCATTTGGGGCATGCAAAGCCACAAAGTTCATGACTTTATGGTTTACGATACTCCATATGTCTCAGATCTGTGATTAGGACCCTTAGTCTTAAGGATTTAAGATCTTATTGGAAATATGACATAATGAGTGAGTACGTTGGGCGTACAAGCTCGTACGTGTAGCATACAAGCCATGCAGTCTGTACGCTTAGCGTACAGTTGAGTACGCCTCGCTTACTCAATGAATTGGGCTTTGCATATTTTGGGCTTCGTTTGGGATACTTCCATGGACATTGCTGTTTTGGGCCTTAATGGGCCATCTGATATCGAACCTTTGGGTCAGGGGAAAATTATTGGGCCTTGGGTAAGTCCCATGTGAATGGATTGGGCCCAATTGGAAATTAGGCCATATTTTAGGCCTTGATGGGTTGTTTAACTTATGTTCCCATTGGACTATGGTTACGGGCTTCATTCTTGGACCAAGTTATGTTGGGAGTATAATAGTATTTTTACCCAAAGTAGGGATTTTTGGTTATGATGTTGATCCTAAATGTTAATTAGCTTTTATTTGGAAATTGATAGCTCGGGGAGCTGTAGGAACAACAGTCAGGGATCATTCGTTTCATTCAGCTTTTCGAGGTGAGTTTCCTCACTGGGTTTAGTGGTTCTAAGGCACCAAGGCTGACCCTTGATTGGTTAAGTTGATATACTTGTTTTCTGTGTGATACTTGTATATGTATGTTTATTTGGGCGAGGACCGTTATGCGAGTGTGGGCAGGGACCGTATCTCATTGGGCGGGGCCCGTTATATGATATGTTTGGTATGCGGTATCTTAGGGAACTCACTAAGTTTTGTGCTTACGGTTTTTATTTTATGTTTTAGGTACTTCCAGTTCCAAGGGGAAGAGCTTGAGTTGACTGCATCGCACACACCATATGGAAACTGTTTATGGGAGTGGGACATACTTTGATTTTCATGATGTTTGACACATTTATTTGTTTGGGATGTATGTAAAATGTTTGGAATATTGTTTTTACTAAAATCAAAAAAATGGAATTTTTAGATATTTCAAGTTAGTATCAGAGCTAGGGCACGGGTTGATGTGTTCGATGGGGACATCGAACCCTATAATGGGGGGGGGGGGGTTTGAAGGTGGGTTAAACCTGATCCCACATTAGCTTGGGAGGAGAACTAAGCATCGCCTTATAAATGATGTGGATTCCTTCCTTGTAACAACACGTTTTAAAGCAGTGAGAGCAGCAGATCACATAAGAACTCTGTAGTTAAGCGTTCCCGGGAAAGAGCAATTCAGGGATGGGTGACCCCCTAGAAAGTTTTCGTGTTAGGATCCCAAAGCGGACAATATTGTTATACGTACCAGATGGGGATGTTACACTATTGATATCCAATGTTGAATATATTCTGATTTATGGCAGCAATGGTCTTATGATCAGTTTTTGCAATCAATACCTCATAACAAATTAATGAGTATTTATGAATGGAAAGTCTTTAATTATTGTGACATCCCCAAAATCACGGTCAGAAAAGACCGGTTTTGTTTATACTTTGTTTAAAAATCAGAGTAATATTTTAAATAAAAGAGTTGCGGAATTTGTACCCAACATAAAATATGATAAATATTTATCAAAGCATTTCCGTAGAAATATATTTTATTAAAAGACTCGGGATGTCAAGTTCGATACAGATCAAAAGTATAAACAATACAATATAAGCCTTATTTCATATCTACAGGCCTATATCCGTAATCCCTCATCCAAAACGTCACATCTATGCTCGAGCACCACTACCTGTAATACATGAAACTGAGTGGGTCAGGATTGGGATCCTGGTGAGCACATAGGGCTTTCAACCCATAATAAATAAGTTTATTAATTTCATCAACCAATAATAACCAGATTACCCATTCCCGTTATCCTCACATTATGTCCCTAAACACCTATCATAATGGACCTATTCCTAAGGATCATCATCGGGATGGACACTACTGCTAAGGGGGTTCCTTAGCAATAATTGTCCTAAAGGCAACCATGTGGGGGATGAAGTACACCGGTGAACACATCGTTCACAAACACCTACAGGTTGCGAGCTTGCCAGCGTTCCACTTGACTGTCTAGAAGAGTCTGTGGTCGTCATCTATACCCCGCTAGATGACTGGATCACCAACAACATCGAGGCCTCTCATCAATTTATTTCACCACACCAACTATTACATCTACCCATGTTTTACCCACCATATTTTGTAGATATAAAATAAATATACAGTTTATATCATTTGAAACATGTATAAAATCATTCATCCAGCATAGACAAAAAGTATTCAGGAAATATGCACACATAGCACGTAATTTATATTAAATACTTCATATCTATGTGTAAGATGAAAGTAACTATGTACTCACCTGAGAAGGTGGTGACTCGACGCTTGGACAACACTTCGTTACTCTTAACACAATTTTTTCCTTCGGCAAAACCTAGTATCATTACCATTAGGGTTTAGTCTAATATTCACCAAGACTAATTAATAGTCTAGCTATTATTACTATTATATAAGCGTTAAACGATACTTATATAACCCATAATAATAGCCCAAATACTTATTATAAGGCCCTAATAACATTACTATATTAAAACATAAGCTATAGTAAAGATAGGTTAGGCGTAGCTCACTTAGAACGAGTTTTTCTTAAAACCGGGCTTCGCTGGAGCAGCGTTTCCGGCCCGAAAGGCTCTTTTCTTGGGGTCGTCGGGCAGTCCGGGGCTTCCGCCTCATGCTAGGGGGTTCCCTAGGCTTTTCGGGGGGGGGGGGGGGGGGGGGTTCAAGGCTTAGAGAGATAGAGTATAGAGAGAGGAATGGAGGGTTAAGGTGTGAGAAATGAAGGAGAGGGGCGTTTCTATTTATAGGAGGCTGAAGAGGCTCCCACATCATGGCCATTTGATTCCCATGTCGTGGCCAGCTGGGTACAGCTAGGCATAGCCTGGTGCTGGCACGTGGCATCGCACACACGGTGGAAATCAACAAATTTTCAAAAATTCATAACTTTCGCATACGAACTCCTTTTTTGACGTTCTTTATATCCACGCGTAGGTAAAAACAAGATATACAAGTTTCATTTAGACTCTATCGGCTAATTCTCGACCGATGTTAAATTTAACTGTAGAAGGAGATTAGACTGCTAAATGACCGCGAAGAATTCGTAACTTCTTCATACGGACTCCGTTTTCGTCTATCTTTTTACCATTGAGTTCCTATTAATGAGATCTTCAACTCTCATTCAGGTCACGTAAGCCAAAAACCACTCGAACTAAAATTCGAGTTTCAGGCTGTACACTGCTAAGCCGAAACTTTGAAAAATCATAACTTCCTCATACGGAGTCAGATTTGAGCGTACTTCTTATGGATTTTCTCGGTTTAACATACTCTATGACTTTGGTTTAGATTATTAAGGCTAAAAAGACTTCTGTCGTAAATTCACTTTTTACGCTTCCCGGTGCCGTGCCGGTTCTGTCGCGAAACTTCGACGGGTCATAACTTCTTTGTTATAAATCGAATTTTGGTGTTCTATCCCCGAAATCCTTCTTTGACCAATACAACTTTATGTGAAGATATAGGACTTTTCTCACACTTTAATTTTGACTTATTTTTATTCTTTATTAATTATATCTCTATAATTAAGTAATAAGCACACAAATACACATAATTCACATAGAATTCAAATATTTAATTTTTATTACTTCAAAAAGAGTTACAATAGTAGACCTAGACTATTACATCGCCCAAAAATGCTTAGCCCTGAAACCCAGACATTACAATTATCTCCCCCTTAGGATGATTCCCTCCCGGAATCATACATCAGCAAACAAATGTGGATAGCGACTCATCATGTCACTCTCTGTTTCCCAAGTAAGATTCGACCCATTTGAGGGTTTCCATCGGACTAGCACTAAGTCGACCATCTTGCGTCGTAAGTTCTTAGTCTTACGGTCAACAATTGCCTCGGGCTCTTCGATTAGCCTCTTATTCTCACCCATTCTTAACTCCGAGATTGGAATTATGTCAGGAACTTCTCCCATGAACTTCCTCAAATAACACACATGGAAGGTGTTATGGATACCATCGAGTTCTTCGGGCAATTCCAGCTTGTAAGGTTGGTTCCTAATCTTCTGAAAAACTTTAAACGGTCCAATAAACCTTGGACTCAGCTTTCCTCATTTCCCGAATCGTATAAGTCCCTTCCACGGTGAGACTTTAAGCAAAACCAAATCCCCAACTTCGAAGGTCATCAGTCGTCTTTACTTGTCAGCATAGCTCTTCTGACGATCCTGAGCTGCTAACATCCTCTCCCTAATCACCTTTAGCTTCTCAGCAGTCTCATGGACTATCTCGGGGCCCATAAACTGATTTTCTCCAGCCTCAAGCCAATAGGACGGCGTACGACACTTCTGTCCATACAAGGCTTGATAAGGTTCCATCTTCATGCTCGAGTGGAAATTGTTGTTGTAGGAAAACTCTACCAAAGGTAAGTACTCATCCTAGTTATCTTGGAACTCAAGGGTACATGCTCTCAGCATATCTTCCATTGTTTGAATCGTTCTTTCGCTCTGACCATCAGTCTGCGGATGGTAAGTAGTACTCAAACATAACTTTGTACCAAAATCCTCTTGTAGACTCCTCCAAAACCTCAACGTGAAACGACTATCACGATCTGATACAATCGTTAGAGGAACACCGTGAAGTCTTACTACTTCCTTTACGTAAGCATTTGCGAGCTTATCCCTAGACCACCGCTCGTTGGCTGCTATGAAGTGTGCACTCTTAGTGAACCAATCCATGACCACCCAAATCATGTCGTGACCGCTCTTCGTCCTGGGCAGTTTGGTCACAAAATCCATGGTGATGTCCTCCCATTTACCCATGGGTACAGGTAAAGATTCCAAACTCCCATACGCTTTCTGATGTTGTGCCTTAACTCTTGCACAAGTCACACACTCGGCCACATACTTTGCAACATCGAGCTTCATCGTCGGCCACTAGTAGTAGGGTTTTAGGTCCCTATATGTTTTTGTGCTACCGTGATGAATCGAGTACATGGTCTTGTGAGCTTCTTCCATCAGAAGATCTCTTATTCCTCCCGTTTTAGGTACCCAAATTCGATCTTGGAATACCTTTAGTCCTTGACTGTTTGTACCAAACACAAATGTTTTTTTTCCCAAACGTTCCTCCTTTCGGTCATTCTTCTCTGTAGCTTCTTCTTGAGCTTTCTTGATGCTTTCCACAATTGTCGAGACAACTTCAATTCTCAACGCTCTTGGCCTCTTCCGTTCAAGGTTGAATTTCCGACTGAGAGCATCATCGAAAACATTTGCTTTACCGGGGTGGTAAAGTATCTCACAGTCGTAGTCTTTAAACAATTCCATCCAACATCGTTGCCTCATATTCAACTCCTTCTGATTAAAGAGATACTGGAGACTCTTATGATCAGTGAATAGTTTGCACTTGGTGCCATAGAGGTAATGCCTCCATATCTTTAGAGCGAAAACTACCGCTGCCAACTCCAAATCATGAGTGGGGTAGTTATTTTCATTCTCCTTCAACTGTTGAGATGCATATGCTATCACCTTTTCTCTTTGAGTTAGAACACATCCCAACCCGACTCCATATGCGTCACTATACACCACGAAGTCTTCAACTCCATCAGGTAGAGAAAGTATCGGTGCTTCACATAACTTCTTCTTTAGTTTCTCGAACCGCTTCCTCATGCTTCTCATTCCAAGTGTATGTAGCTATTATGGGTCAAAGTTGTCAATGGAGAGGCTATCGAAGAAAAGCCTTGGGTAAATCATCGATAGTATCCAGCTAATCCCAGAAAACTCCGAATCTCTGTAGGACTTTTCGGACATTCCCACTTCATCACAACCTCGATCTTTGCTGGGTCAACCATTATCCCTTCTTGGTTAACCATGTGACCCAAGAATTGGACTTATCATATCTAAAAGTCGCATTTGGAGAACTTAGCGTAAAGCTTCTCCTTCTTCAGTACTTCTAAGACTTCTTGCAGGTGTATGCCATGCTCCCCCTGACTTCTTGAGTAAATCAGGTAATCGTCGATGAACACTATCACAGATTTATTGAGGAATGGTTTACAAACCCTGTTCATCAAATCCATGAATGTTGTAGGAGCATTAGTTAGTCCAAATGATATAACCAAGAACTCGTAGTGTCCATATCTAGTTCTGAATGCAGTCTTTTCGATATCCTGCTCTCTCACCTTCAGCTGATGATATCCCGACCTAAGATCGATCTTTGAAAAGTAGCTCGAACCTTACAGCTGATCGAATAGGTCATCAATCCTTGGCAATGGATACTTGTTCTTCACCGTTGCCTTGTTCAGCTCCTGGTAGTCTATACACATTCTCATGCTTCCATCCTTCTTCTTCACGAATAACACTGGAGCTCCCCAGGGTGATGAACTAGGTCGAATGAAACCGTTGTCCAACAACTCCTGAAGTTGTGTCATAAGCCCCTTCATCTTCTTTGGTGCTAGTCGGTACGGTGCTTTTGCTATTGGATTCGTCCCTGGTAACAAGTCTATCCGAAACTCCACTTGTCTATCCGGTGGTAATTCGGAAAGATATTCGGGAAAGACTTCCAGATAATCACACACGACCGGTATGTTCTGCACCTCCTTCTTTTCCTTCTAAGCATCGATAACAAACGCCAAATATGATGCACATCCTTTGGACAAACATTTCTGGCTTTCATCAGGGAGATGATTCCAGAATTTACTCTGCGTTTGTCCCCGTACACCATAAATGAATCTTTTCCGGGTGGGTTCACCCTTACTATCTTCTTCCTGCAAAGAATCTCAACATCGTTGGCGCTAAGCCAACCCATTACCACAACGATGTCGAAACCGTTTAACTCTATGGGTAATAGCTCCTCATGGAATTCGTTTCCGTTTAGGTCAATGACGATGTTCCTAATACGATCACTAAGAGGTACGAACTTGCCACCGGTAACTTCTACAATCAGGGCATTATCAAGTTTTTCTATAGGCAATGCTAATTTTCCTCCAATTCTATGCGATACAAATGAGTAGTTTGCTCCCGAATCAAATAGTATGTTGTCAGGTAAACCATTTACAAGAAAGGTACCTGAAGCGATGTCTGCTGCCTCCTTTGCAGCCTCAAGCGTCATCTGGAAGGCTCTTCCCTTCGGCTTCAGTGGAATGTTGGGTCTTCCTACCTCCTTCTTCTTCGGGTAGTCCCTCGAAATGTACCATTCCTCGTTGCACTCATAACAGACCTTCTTAGTGAACGTGCACTCGTTGGCATAGTGCCCAGGCTTTCCACATTTGAAACACATGATCCCTCCATCACATTTTCCTTAGTGCTTCTTCTTGCATTTTTCGCACCATTCTGCTCCGGCTCCTCCTCCTCTCGAACCAGACTTCAAAAATTTGCTATTCTTCCCGGACCTCGACGATCCATCAAATTTCCTTTTCTCACCAACCTCAGCCTTCTCCAGACTCCTTTCCTTCTGCTGGGTCTCCAAATTCTTAGCTCGTCGATGCTCATTCTCCCCTTCTTTAAGTTTTGGGAACTCATTGTTCAGATTAATCAGATCTATCTCTGAATAGTACTGCATCTTTAGTTGTTCCAAGAACTCATCCCATGACATCTTCAGAGCTTATCCTCACCGTATTGTATCCGCCAATAGCTTCCACCAGCTCAAGACTCCAGTTTTTAGTTGTCTTACAACGAAGACGGTCTTCTATTTCTCGCTATAGTTGCAGCTCTCAAACAACATCTCCATCTCGGAGATCCAATCCATAATCTCAACAGGTTTTGGGCTTCCCGAGAGACTCGGTGGTTTCGCACCGAAGAAATTCTTGTGCATTTGCCCATCGTTGTCGTTTCTCCTCTCCGGGCCATCCCTTCATTCACCTTGAGTCCCCACTTGACTCACTTGGCGGCTGTAGTTCCCTTCATCCGATTGCTCGGGAATCAGCTCGGGTTGCTCTATGGGCATGGTAGGTCCGTCCCTATTTTCGTGCAACATCTGCCTCATTTCCTCCATTTGTTCTGCTAACATAGCCCGAATCATGGCTTGTACTCCAACCATGGTGATTGGCTCAGGTGCAACTTCTACTACAACATGTATTTGCTGAATCACAGGGGGTTGATTCCTATTCCCATTCGCATTCCCAGCTCCACTGCGGGTTCTCGTCATTTTGATCTATACACCGAATAAGGTGAATTTAGTTCTTTATTTAGGATAGACGTTTAAATCATCCTTATCTCTCCGTAACATTTATATGCTAGTTCTAATATCGTAGTCGTACGTTTAGAATCCTAAACACATAAGGTTTCCAGATCCGGTCGGCAACAGACCATAGATCCGAACAAATAACATCATATCAGGCACAAAGCATTTAGCACATAAAAGCATTTTAGGCATAATTCCTAAAATAAGCTAGTGCTAACATCTCACAATCATCGCTTAGCATTCTAAGTTTAAGTCTAGAAATCCTACAAAATCCTAGTTCGCTTAAACTAATGCTATGATACCAACTGTAACATCCCCGAAATCACGGTCAGAAAAGACTGATTTTGTTTATACTTTGTTTAAAAATCAGAGTAATATTTTAAATAAAAGAGTTGCGGAATTTGTCCCCAACACAAAATATGATAAATATTTATCAAAGCATTTCCGTAGAAATGTATTTCATTAAAAGACTCGGGATGTCAAGTTCGATACAGATCAAAAGTATAAACAATACAATATAAGCCTTATTTCATATCTACAGGCCTATATCCGTAATCCCTCATCCAAAATGTCACATCTATGCTCGAGCACCACTACCTGTAATACATGAAATTGAGTGGGTTAGGCTTGGGAGCCTAGTGAGGACATAGGGCTTTCAACCCATAAATAAGTTTATTAATTTCATCAACCAACGATAACCCGATTACCCGTTCCCGTTATCCTCACATTACGTCCCTAAACACCTATCATAAGGGACTTATCCAAAGGATCATCATCGGAATGGACACTACTGCTAAGGGGGTTCCTTTGCAATAAATGTCCTAAAGGCAACCATGTGGGGGATGAAGTACACCGGTGAACAAATCGTTCACAAACACATATAGGTTGCGAGCCTGCTAGCGTTCCACTGGACTGTCTAGAAGAGTCCGTGGTCGTCATCTATACTCCGCTAGATGACTGGATCGCCAACAACATCGAGGCCTCTCATCAATTTATTTCACCACACCAACTATTACATCTACCTATGTTTTACCCACCATATTTTGTAGATATAAAATAAATATACAATTTATATCATTTGAAACATGTATAAAATCATTCATCCAGCATAAACAACAAGCATTCAGGAAATATACACACATTACTGTTAACACAATTTTTTCCTTCGGCAAAACCTAGTATTATTACCACTAGGGTTTAGTCTAATATTCACCGAGACTAATTAATAGTCTAGCTATTATTACTATTATATAAGCGTTAAACAATACTTATATAGTCCATAATAATAGCCCAAGTACTTATTATAAGGTCCTAATAACATTATTATATTAAAACATAAGCTATACTAAAGATAGGTTAGGCGTAGCTCACTTACAACAGATTTTTTCTCAAACCGGGCTTCGCTGGAGCAGCGTTTCCGAGCCGAAAGGCTCTTTTCTCGGGGCCGTCGGGCAGTCCGGGGCTTCCGCCTCGTGCTAGGGGGGTTCCCTAGGATTTTCGGGGGGTTTCGGGGCTTAGAGAGAGAGAGAGAGAGAGAGAGAGAGAGAGAGAGAGTATAAAGAGAGAGGAATGGAGGGTTAAGGTGTGAGGAATTCTATTTATAGGAGGCTGAAGAGGCTCCCAAGTCGTGGCCATTTGATGCCCACATCGTGGCCAGCTGGGTATAGCCAGGCACAGCCTGGTGCTGACACGTGGCATCGCACACAGGGTGGAAATCAACTAATTTTCAAAAATTCATAACTTTCGCATACGAACTCCTTTTTCAACGTTCTTTATATCCACAGTAGGTAAGAAAAAGATCTACAAGTTTTATTTAGACTCCGTCGGCTAATTCTCGACCGATGTTAGATTTAACAGTAGGGGAGATTAGACTACTAAATGACCGCGAAGATTCGTAACTTCTTCATACAGACTCCGTTTTCGTCTGTCTTTTTACCATTGAGTTCCTATTAATGAGATATTCAACTCTCATTCAGGTCACGTAAGCCAAAAACCCCTCGAACTAAAATTTGAGTTTCAGGCTGTACACTGATAAGCCAAAATTTTGAAAAATCATAGCTTCCTCATACAGAGTCAGATTTGGGCGTTCTTTTTATGGATTTTATCAGTTTAACATACTCTACGACTTTGGTTTAGATTACTAAGGCTAAATAGACTTCTGTCGTAAATTCACTTTTTACGCTTCCTATTGCCGTGCCGGTTCTGCCGCGAAACTCCGACAAGTCATAACTTCTTCGTTATAAATTGGATTTCGGCGTTCTTTATATCCCCGGAATCCTTGTTTCGACCAATACAACTTTATGTAAAGATATAGGACTTATCTCACACTTTAATTTTGATGCTTATTTTTATTATTTATAAATTATATTTTTATAATTAAGTAATAAGCACACAAATACACATAATTCACATAGAATTCAAATATTTCATTTTTATTACTTCAAAAAAAGTTACAATAGTTGACCTAGACTATTACATCACCCAAAAATACTTAGCCATGAAACCCGTACGTTATAATTATAAACTCATGAATTTCATTCTCCCCTCTAACAACCTTGTATCACTAATTTTGCAACACTCCTTTAAAACATACATCCTTTAGAATGTGAAGCACTTCGACAATTTTCTTTTGGAGCCGTACGTCTTCGGGTTTGCCTAGAATATCATAAAATCATTTCTTCACCTCTTTGAACTTCTCAAAATTGGAGTCATCAACCTTCAAATTGCACTGCATGAATGTAAAGGTTACTGGGTTGAAAGGAATAAATTTCTTTATGTACCTTCATTTCTTTTTCAAGCTTGTCACCAAGAGCCTTGATCTTCTTATTCGAATAAATTTCTCCATGTACCTTCATTTCTTTTCAAGGTTGTCACCAAAAGCCTTGATCTTCTTATTCGTAGATTCAACAAGTTGAGATCGACATTCATCAATTGATTCAACCAAGGTAATACGGTGGTGTTCGTCATTCTATATATTCAGTCTCTGTAAATTTCTTTGTAAGATCTTGAAGCATATCATCAAGCTTTTTTAGTGAGACCGGAAGAAACAAAATCAAGCTTTTGATTTTGAGCTCTGAACGGTTGTGAAATAAAATCTTCGGAAGAAACAACAAATTAGAATCACCAATTGTCTTAGTAATAGTAGAAACATACACATGGAATCATAATCATCATGAGGAGATTATAAACATACATATGGATCATAATTAGATTAGAACCATAGATACGAATCATAAGATTAGAAACATACAATAGAATCATAATCAAACTGTGAAGTTTAGAAACATACACATAATCAAATCATACTATGAAGATTAGAAACATACACGTGGAATCATAATCATAATGTGAACATTAGAAACATAAATAGGGAATAAAAAAGAATGTCATCAAAGAGAATCTAAAACCTAATCCGAGAATTAACATATTTAGTTTGAAGATCGCAGGTTGAAGAGTGTCGCGTCAAAAAGAATCGGAGACCACTTACTGTTTTCCGGCTGAAGACTGGAGCGCCGAAGAAGAAGAAGCATCGGGTGCATCATGCTTCTTACTTCAAGGGCTTAAATCAACTCCAACCTTTGAATAATTAATTACAATCTAAAGTTCAAGGAGAGACACAATTATCAATTTCCTTAAAAAATCCATGGAAGTGTAAAATATACATAAAGGGAATATATATATTATAAGAGATTTCAGTTCCTTATCATGATTAACACGTATCTAAACATTAATATTTATCAAAAGTTATTAAATCAATAATAGTCGTACGCTTAAAAAGGTAAAAATTATAACTCCAACCAAAAAAAGAAAGAGATACAAACATGAATTAAGCCTTTATATTTGATATTTCACCACCAATTTTTTACAAGTTATACATATTGAAATCTTCATTTCAATTATCCATACTTATCTCTAAATACCAATAAACAAAGAAAGTAATTAAGAAATATGTCTTTTTGGTTGCATTACTTGACGATCGTTGATTTAGGAATACATCTAATCAAGCTAATTAATGACCCGGTCCTCTGGGGCTGGGCCCCGATGCCAGTCGTTGGAGCCAGAAAGACATCTCGTTCTTGGTTTTCGCATACAACGATGAGTACGTTGCAAGATTGTTGTTATCAGCAAAGTCATCTGACAAAATTCTACCTTGAACTACAAGTGGGCTCATTACAGCCATTAAGATCACCACAAAAACAAAAAGCGTGTATGTTTGCTTGATTGCCATCTTCAATCGGGTAATAAAGCAGACACGAAGATGCTAATAAAGCTTGTGACTTTAACGCTTTCTAAGACTTTGAATGAATATGCAAAAGCAGTAGTAGTTATATATACATATATATATATAATGTATACGCATATAGATGTTGACTTAGAAAAGGGCTGAGGTGGACGTTTGGTATTGAATGGATCGTTAATTTTGTATATATTTGAATGGCGATAAGTCGAAGGCAAGGCTTCACGTGTTGACCAAGGAAGCGAGACCCGGAAGCGGTCTCATTTGTTGATTCTATGGCCGTATTGCGTCATATTTTATTTTATTTTCTTTTCATGCAAATTAAAATAATGAAAGTTTATTATATATAAAATTATAAGGGTTTTTTTTTTCTTTTTCTTTTTCTTTCATACAAATTAAAATAATGAAAGTTTTTTATATATAATAAATGACTCGTTTTTTTATAAATATTAAGTAAATAAAAAATTTATTTTCATAACTTAGATCATATTTAATGGTAGTTTTTTTAATTATTATTATTCTATCAAAAACTCAATAACGTTGATAACTTAATCTAATATATTATATAAACAAAATAAAATTTAGTATTATATAAAAGATATATAATAACATTTTTAAGTAAATGAAAATGACATAAATAATTTAAAAATCAAAAATAAAAAAATTTATTTTATAAAACATATCAAATATGTAATACAATTAATAAAACCAATCATATATAAATTTATATGCATTAAATTATATTGCACAATTATCAAAATATAGATTTTTTCAAAGACAATGCTATGATATGGAAAAATTTGAAACTACCAACTCTTAAAAAGATAATAATTAAAAGAATTATTTACTTAAAATAATAGTCACAACAATAAGAAAAAAACAACAATAACATCCATAGAATATTCATATATTTTAATTTAATAATTAAAATATATATTTTTAATTATATTGATGTAATTGAAAATTTTTAATTAGTTCTATTTTAATATTCTAACTTTTTCAACTTCCATTTAAAAGTTAATTATAATTAAACCAATAAAAGTAAAAGACTTTTTTAATTCATGGTATTTAATTGATACTTATGAGACTTAATTAAATAGGATTAAAATATTAAAATTGTGTTTAGTAATTATATAAATAATATAACTCTTACCAAATACTATACCAAAAGCCTTCAAACATATTATTAAAGGGAAAATGATTCAAAATGGCAACCAATAATGCAAAATTTACTCATTAGGTCACTAAAGTTTTAATTGCACCCAATTGACCATCAAACTTTTTTTTTGTTATATTGTACCATTGATACCGGTGATAGCCGATTGCTAGCCCATGTAGAGTCCACATCACCGGTTTTGTCCACGTCAGCGATGGTATAATAGAACTAGAAAAATGTTTGTTGGTCATTGTAGCATCCCGATGATGAGGTACTTCTAAATTTGACCATATAATTGAATTATATTGCATTTTGGTCCCCAAATGTAAGAAAGAGTGCAAAAGGGCCCATAGTGGCATTTTTGTAAAATTGGGATTGAGGAGTACTCTGTGCGTATGTGTGTACGCTAAGCATACTAAGGCGCGCCTTAGTATGCTTGGCGTACACTTCGTACACAGGGCGTACGTGGAAAGCATGCAAACCCTAATTTTAGGGTTTTAGCTCATATATAAGCATCCTTATGGACTTGTATCCTCTTCTTATCTAGCCTCCTTCTGTGATATCAACCCTCAAGCAACCCTAGAGCAAGAGAGAGCACATTTTGAGCCCTTAAGTGAGTTTTGGAGTGGCTTCGAAGAAAAAAGAAGGTGATGAGAAGATCTTGGAGTTAGGTAAACTTTGGATCTGGGATTTCTACTTAGTTTGCAACATCTTGAAGGTATAAATCTTACATCTTTACTACTCCATCTTGTAGATCTTGACTTTGCACTTTTAAGCCACTTTTTGGTCCCAAAATGATCATTCATGAACATAGAATGTTCTTGACCCATTAAGCTATCCTTTCAGACCCTTGGAAGGGTCTTGAGTCATAAAAATGGGTTCCAAATGGTTGGTTTTGCTCCATGCATCATTTAGAAGGTATTAATGGATTTAAAAGTTGAGTTAAACACTTAATGGACATGCAAAGTCATAAAGTTGGAAACTTTATGACACTTGAGGGTATTTTAGCCATGGATCTAAAAAATAGATGTGAGTGCTTAAGCCATTAAGCACTTAATGAGATTTTCGGGCTTCTAGGAATACACCTCGCGTACCTGGAGTACGCCCAACATACAAGGTCAACCACCCCGATGGTGATCAACATGTGAGTACACCCAACGTACCTTTGGAGTACGCCCCACGTACTCACTCTATGGTGACTCGACTCAGTTGACTCAGTTGGTTTGATCAGTTTGACTTTAACTTTGACCAAGTTTGAACTTAAGGGGTATTTTGGATATTTTGGGTTTTGATTGTGATTGGTCAATTGGTTGGATAGGCGACAGTTAGAGCTGAGATTCGAAGTCGATACCTCATAAAGTTTTGTCCAGTTTATGAGGTGAGTTTTCCATTACTGTACTTACGGGTCGAGGCACCAAGGCCAACCCATTGGATTAGATATCCTGTTATGTGATAGTATGTTATCGTGATCTATATCCTGGTAGATAAGATGATGCTATGCTTAGTGATATGTTGATTTGCTTGATTGTCTGTAGATTGATTATATATTTATGTAACAACCCAATTTTCAAAATAATTTTTTCATTTTTAATTAGTCAAAAAAAACTTCCACCGTGTCATAAAATCTTAAGTACAACTGTTTTCAAATTCATATAATCATCAAAATTATTCTAAACATCATAGTGTCCCACAAAAATGCCCGAGAGAGAGTGCATGCTGCTTCATGAAGCCTTGCCTTTGCCCTTAGGCTCAGATGTACCTGAAACAAATCCACAAATCCACAAACTTATACATAAACATATAGGGATGTCGTGGACTCCCTCCAGGGTCTTACTCCCACGTACCATTGGCTCCCCCACATGGTCTTAACTACTTTCCATGGGCTCCCCCACATGGTCTTTACCTAGGAATGTCATGGGCTCCCCCACATGGTCTTATATCCAATTACCACGGGCTCCCCCCAGGGTCTTCACATATCCAGTCAATAAGTACTAGCACATTCTCATATACATGCATACCGGACATATCAGTAGTGAATCTGCGATAAACACTACAATTGACTAAATGAGCCGGCCTTGGTGCCTTCGACCCATTGGTATGGTGAGGAGACTCACCTCTCGTGAATGTCGGACTGACAAGATAAGATCAGATAGTCCCACGTACTGCTCCAAATCAACTGCCTATAATCATCATGTGATTAACTTGTTAAAATCTCGAAATACCATAGGTGCCCTCAAAGTCAACCCTGGTCAAAGTTAAGGTCAACAATCCATGTTGACCTCAACTTGTTGAGTGCATCCAACAGCTCGTCAAGTTACCTGTGTAACTCACCAAATTCCCGAGCTACCTGTATGACTCGTCGAGTTCCTCAATATCTAGATGACCGAAAACTCATGAAGACCGAAAACCCCAATCTTCGCAGGTATCGCTTTGAATCTCAAAAACGGGTAAACCCTACCCAACTCTTCGAGTTGGCTAAGGGACTCGACGAGTTCCTTCAGTCATTTTTGGGTTCAGTCCCTTCCAGTGGGTTCCAAGGCTCCAAACTACAGATCCAACCCCTTATAGTGTAGTTACCACGTAAAGTTGCAAACTTTACGTGCATGTAAGGCCTCACAAGGCTAAACCACTAAAACTAAGGTTGATGCATGTAACGCTCATAGATCCGGGCTAGTCAATTTAGAGGCGATAGGCATCAAAAATGGATTTTTGATGAAATAATATTTAGAATTAATAATCTTAACTAAGTTATAGTATATGTTACAAGGTTTCCGTGCATATAAAGAACATCGAAATCCGAGTTATAACGAAGAAGTTATGGCATGTCGAAGTTTCACGACAGAACCGACACGACGTTGAATGACGTAAAAAGTGAATTTACGTTAGAGTGATATTTAGCCTTAGCAATCTAAACGAAAGTCGTAGAGTTCGTTAAACCATGAGCGTGCATAAAAGGAACGTCCAAATCTGACTTCGTATGAGGAAGTTATGATTTTTCTAAGTTTCGACTTAGCGGTGTGCAGTCCGAATACTCGATTTGAGATCGAGCGGTTTTTAGCCAAAACAATCTAAACGAGAATTGAAGATATCATTAATAGTAGTGAAACGATAAAAAGATAGGCGAAAACGGACATCGGATGAAGAAGTTATGAATTTATAACAACATTTTCCTGTCCCGGCCTACTAAAAATAAATAATAAAAATAAATTCAAAATTAGCCGACGGAGTCTAAATGAAAGTTGTAGAACGTATTCTCACCTACGCGGGGATATAAAGAACGTTGAAAACGGAGTTCGTATGAGGAAGATATGAATTTTTGAAGTTTATTAAATATTTTCGATATTTAATTTAATTATAAATTAAACGATATTATCCATGGGGGGAGTCAGCGATCTGATCCACATTACGCCCAGCGTAATGTGAAGTTACGCCCAGTGTAAATGGGCTTCCAGCCCCCTATAAAAGGGTGTCGAGGGCAACCGAGTTATTTGCTCATTTCTTCCCGTTTTCTCACGTATTTGCATCGTTTTTCGTGCAAGAAATATCCCGAAGCAAGTCCTGAGGCCCCGAAGATCCCGAGAAGTGCGATTCCCGAGCCGAAGCTCTGCCTGCGAGGAGCCCGGTTTTTGTGAAGATCTTCCAGATCTACCGAAGAATACTACTTCTACAAGTCGTAGTGATGTCCGATCATCTTCTAATCAAGTGAGTGTGTGGTTACTTTCTTCTAACGCATAATTATTAAGTATTTAATATAAAATATGTGTTATGTGTATATTTTGTTGTTATATGCGTGAATGTATATTCACTTTCTTCTATCTCATAGATCTGATTTATTCTCTAAGAAATACGTGTTATGTGGGTGTGCCTCATCTGTTATGTGGAATAGGTATTGAATGAGAATGTTATACAGGTTTTAAACTATGTATAAAAAAATATATTTTTTATCTACTAATATGTTGGGTAGAACATGGGTAGATAGTTGATGTATGATAAGCAGATGAGAGGCCCTGATGTTGTTGTTGTTGATCTAGTTATTCAGCGAGTATGGATTAGACCAAGAGGTTAATTTTAGATCCGGGAGTATGGATCAGGTAAAGAGATAAAACTTGTTATTAGTCCGGGAGTATGGATTAAGACTAAGTTAATTGTCCCTAGTCCGGGAGTATGGATTGGGCACAGTTATTGATCCGGGAGTATGGATCAGATCAGGATTAGGGTATAGTTAATTGTCCTTATTCCGGGAGTATGGATTGGGTACAATTATTGATCCGGGAGTATGGATCAGATAAGGAGGTTAGTTTTAGATCCGTGAGTATGGATCAGGTAGTTTTAGATCTGTGAGTATGGATCAGGTGAAAAAGGTTAGTTTTAGATCCGTGAGTAGGTATCAGGTTAAGAGGAAAATAGATACGAGAGTTTAGATCGTGTTGTTGTGAGGATCGATGGGGTGGGATAAGAGTTGACTTTATATGGTGAAATTGTACAAGTTTGAATGTTCTATATTTATAAATATATGATATAACATTGTGGGATGAAAACCCTATATGCTTACCAGGCTCCCAAGCCTGACCCACTCAGTTTTCTTTGTATCACAGGTATTAATACGAAGACATATTTCACAGAGAGATTTAAAGGAAATATAAATCAATTATGTAATTAAATGTAAGTTCTGTTTATGCTTATATGTCTGTATCGGAACATGACATCCCGATGTTTTATTATTAAATGAAAATACATTCTCTTCGAGAAATGTTTTGATAAGTTATTATCATATCTTGTTTTGGGAACAAATTCCACAACTGTTTTCTTTAAAAGAGTACTCTGATTTTAAAAGCAAGCATAAACAAATCGGTCTTTTCTGGCCGTAAAAATGGGGATGTCACAATGCAACACTTTGGACATGGGAAAAGGCTTAGACTAAGTAAAGGGAGCAACTTTATGTCATGAAAGACTAGAGGTGTCTAGATCTAGAACCATATCCTTATGACAAGTCCAAATCCGAGTATGACACCTTTTTTGCACCAAAAGTGCCCTTATTCTTCCATAAGATGAGATCTAAGCAAAAAGAGATCAAGTTGGCAACTTTTTACCTCAAGATGGTTGCCAATACATAGTAGATATCGGATCTACTGCTTCTCTATTTGCTCCTCCTTCTTCAAGATTCAAAATCCTTCACAACCACACCAAAATTGCTCTCAAAAGCTCTCTCTCTCTCTCTCTCTCTCACTCACTCAAGAAAGTGCAAGGCCTGAACTAGGGTTTCTTTGGGATGTAAGAACGATGAAAAGGCTATAAATGAGCCATAATTTCTTTAAATAAGGTACAAATCCCTAAAAATTAGGGTTTTCCTTTACAACACCTACTCGTTGAGTTGGGACCTTCCGACTCATCGAGTAGGGTCCAAATCCAACGTCCTCATTAATTATCTCTACTCGACGAGTTGGAGCTCCCCAACTCGTTGAGTCCCAACATAAAACCCTAAAATTTGGAAAGATTTAGATGATACATGGAATAGGTGTTACAAATCTCCCCCACTTGACCTAAACTTCATCCTCGAAGTCTTCTGACGCGAATAATTCAGGATAGGGATCTCGCATCTCCTCTTCCGATTCCCATGTCCATTCGGAGCACCTTCGATGCTGCCATTGCACCTTTACCAGTTTCACTTCCTTGTTCCGAAGGACCTTGGTCTTCCTATCCAAAATCGCAACAGGCCTCTCAATGTAGTTTAGGCTCTCGTCCACCTGAATGTCATCCAAAGAAACGACCGCGGCCTCGTTTGTGACACACTTTTGGAGCTGAGACACATGGAAGGTGTTGTGTATCTGGCCAAGCTTGTCCGACAGATCCAAGCGGTAAGCCACCTTGCCCACTCAGGCCGAAATCTTGAACAATCCAATATATCGGGGCCCTAGCTTGCCCTTATTCCAGAACCTACTGACTCCCTTCCATGGGGACACCTTCAGTAAGACAAAGTCCCCCACCTAGAACTCAAGATACGATCGCCTCCGGTCAGCATAGCTTTTCTGAAGGCTCTGTGCGACTCGTAGTCGGTCGCGCACCTACTGAATCAACCCAGTACTCTTGAGCACTACTTCGGTGCTTCCCATGACCTAATGCCCTAACTCGCCCCAACAAAAAGGGGTCCTACACCTCCGACCATGCAACATCTCAAATGGTGGTCAATCGATACAAGCATGATAGCTATTGTTGTATGAAAACTCAACCAATAGGAGGTATGTATCCTAACTAAATCATTGTAGAGTATCATAACAACTGAATATGAATGAAACATAGCATTCCAAGCAACATACATTGAAAATATATACTTACATAGTTTACATATTGTACTTGTTCATCAGTTACACAAAAGTGAAAAAAAGTAAAATTCATAAGGTTGCACCACTTGATCTCATAGCAGAGCTAAAAACCTGTTACTGGTTCTCAGAGAAGACAAGTTGTTTTGAAAAGCGTCAACAAAAAAGTTGGCGAGTGCATAAGAATTTTTGTATAGAATGGTTTTCTACATGTTTAGAATAGTTCTCATAGTACTTTCAGAAAATCTAATATTTTCTATAAAAATGGTTTGTAAGTCTCGTTCCAAAACTGTGAATAGATGCATGCATGTCCTTTGTTTTCTTTTGTTTGTAATTGTAAAGAGTGTGTTCCCAGAAATCCAATATTTTCTTATAAGTAAACTGTAGTCTTAAACCCTAAGACCAGAAGTGTAAGTGACTGTATACTGAAAAACGATATGTAGTTTTGTATTTTAAATAAAACCGGTGAAGTGTAAGCTTCTCGTAAACCAAAATCGTATAGTTAATCCCTATGTGAGTCATTATAACCATGCTTGACGTGACTATTGTGCCTATCATGACGTTTCTCAAGCGTCGGTTTCGGTAAGATATTTGTCACCCTAGACTGGCCCCGTCTAGCTGTAGCGAACAACTTAGGTGTGGGGGTGTCAACTCACGTATAGATCTATACACAATTTCCTCGCTCTCCCTCCATAAGAATCTGGTTATAACTACAGGACTTACGGTGTACGCTAGGTAGGTACGGTGAAGGAGTGTCTCACAAGAGATTTAATAGATTTATGCGGACTTTGACTCCCATTATTGAATAATGAACATGACATTACTAGTGGAAATTTATGACTGAAGTTTTATGACACGTGTTTTACAGCTTTATGACATACAGCCTATTTACTCATGCTTTAAAAGCTTTATGATAGATAGATTATGACACACAAATCTTTTTGTTACGAATTCTATTTTGTATACCATTTTGGTTAAACTATTTATAATACTTTTTGTAAATAATCCTTAGTGAACATGTCATATAGTATAATTTATCAAATTTTAAGCCATCCAAACATAATGAGAACGTAGTTAAGAATATTTTACTAATAAAATTAATTTTAGCAAAAATAAGCCATCTAAGAGTTAACATGTTTGAGCACAACACTCATTTTTTTCGCCATTTTTGAGTGTACAACCCATATCCACAAGTTTTCATGCAATATATATATATATATATATATATATATATATATATATATATATATATATATATATATATATATATATATATATGTATTTTAACAAGCACATTACTCACGATAATTTTTTTTTTTTTTTGCATAAGTACTAGTTCTATCTTCAACACACAACTAAGATGTATGTTATTACCCAAAGGTTGAACACATAACACATAGGTACATGCAAATATCCAATGGTTAAACGAGACTTGAATTGTATTCTCCCCTCGAAAAACATGAAAAATACGAAAACAAGGGGGTATGAAGCTCACCTTGATTTCGTGTGCTAGGAAGAAGAAGAAAGAAGTTGTGTAGTTTGAGGAGATTCTCAAAAATGGAGGATGTTCTAAGAAGCTACACATGAAAATAGGTGTGTAAATGGAATGATCTCAACACTACATGAATATAAGCTCTAGAGTTTTACAAAGAACTTACCAAGTTTATGAGTTTTGAAGAAGACTTCTTGAAGACGGCACACCCATACACGAACTTTAGAGAGAGAAATGAGAGAAGTTTGGGAGTGAAGCGAGTGAAAAATGAATTTGTGAGGTATGTGTGTGTGTGTGTTTGGCCGCAAACATAAGGGGGGGGGGGATGGTTGACTTTGTGATGTATGATGGGAAGTTTGCATGAAAGTATGAAGGTCCATAGTGCTTATCTTGATACATGATAGATAATATATCAAGATTGGAGTTTGCACGATAGAACTGTTAATTGTGTGATAGTTGGATATTAGGCTAATGGACTCCATAAAGGTTGGAGTGGATGAAATCTATGGGGAAACCCATGAGAATTCGTCCAAGGCATTTAAGGAGGGAGTCCATGGGCTGCTTAGGGCCTAAGCAGTCAAATTAGGATTTACTAGTTCAAAACCCTAATAGCCTCACTATATAAAGATCCCTAGGGCACCCAAAAACGTGGCTAAGCATTCCTTGGAATTTCTTGGACGTTTTTGGTGCCTCCTTCCCTTCTCATAAGTCATTATCTTGCTTGTGGTGTTTGCAAGCCATTAGAGGAGTGACATTTGTGACTCAAAGCTCCAAGACAAGTAGATTCAATCCATTCTTGAAGAGGTAATCATCTAGATCTGTTCTTATATGATATTATTCGGAATACATATGCTAGATTAGGGTTCCTGAGTCTTGGATGAATTGCATGTATAATAAAGAAACCTGGATCCAAGCATTAGGTTTTGCATGAGCACATAGGATGTTCTTTTGTATAAAACCCATCAATACCCTCGTATCCCACAAATGTTTGGCCCAATCAACCCTCGGGTTGGAATACCAAACATGTTAGGTCTAATCAATCATATGGTTCGATCATCCCTAGGATGGAATACCCTGGATTGGAATACCACTGAATACATAACCTAGATCTAAACCCATAACTTGAGATCCAAGTATCTATCCTTGCGTCTCATCTAAAATCCTATGATTCGCCACAACTGAATTCAACGCACCCGAACCTCAACAATACATTCCGAACTCACACAACAAGAGACATAACCATAATAACCTTTATGCCCGCAGCCTATGATTGGAATATCTTTACATGAACCTCAGTGTAGGTCTGGATTACCTCTGAGCCCACAACATGAGTCTGGTATGCCATCCCCTACCCTCAACTCGTAGCTGGAATGCTTCCTATAACCGATCGACACTGTTGTTGTCACTTCTGTTGCCTAACATTCCATCCTGAAGGTTCTCACCTCCTCTATTACCCAAGAAGGCCTAATAACTTTCCTTCACAGCCTCACATAAGCACCGTAGTACTGAAACCTCACCTGACACCATCCACTTATAAAATAAGTTGTTGCCCACAAATTTCCAGTCTCACCTATACAACCACCGACAGTCTTTAGGACATTCTATAAAAGGTAGCCAACCAGTACATATTATGCAATTCGCCAGACTATTATCGCCCAACGACCTGCTCAATACCTAGAAACAGACATCTTGATTGTTGTACTATAATAACACACTCAACATCTGCTCACAGTTCTAACATAATCCATACAGAGTCTTCAGCATGACTGGACCGCCCCCACCGGGCCTTCAGCCTATCTAGATCACTCTTCAAGCCTTCGGCTGACTGGTACGCCCTACCGACCTTAAGTCTATCTGGACCGCTCTAAACTGTTGAGCATCACCCTGGACCACCCCTTCCTGGTGCTCTCTCCCATGCATCATGTTCTCACCCCCTTGGGGCTTCGAACTCCTGATCCATTCTAAGGACTATAACCCCGACCTAATACTAGGCCTCATGTTGATTGCCAATCCTCTCGGAAAACCATGGTCTGATCTAGGGGTGTTGATTGGGTAAAATTTTCGGGTTTCGGGTAATTCGGGTTTTTCATATGAAAAAATTTACCCGTTACCCTACCCAAATTAAATTCGGGTAATTCGGGTATGGGTAATTCGGGTAATGGGTCGAGTAAGGGTAATTTGGGTATTACCCGATTTTTATTTTTATTTTTTAATTTTTTAATGGCACCTAAAAATAAATGTAATGAAATAAATATATCATGCTAAACTTCGAACATTGAGATTTTTTACTTAATAATATTTGAGATATCAAGTATTCTTTCCAAACTTTTGATCTTGGATTGAATTCTTTATTTTTTTTCTCTTTTTCTTATGGAACTTGATCATTGGTTAGGTTGTCAACTTCAATCGTCTCATCTTCTACTTCAATATAGTCATCCATTGGTGACGAATACCAACGAAGAGCGGACGAGGTACGAGGGTTTTTTGACGTGGGGAAAATAGAACGAGCCTTAACGAGGGAAATTGGGATTTGGGAATTGGGAGGGACATATAAACTTATAAATGGACATTATTTGTTATATATATTTCGAGTAATCGGGTATACCCGAAACCCAAACAACTTATACTTTACCCGACCCAAAAAAAATCGGGTTACCCACTTACCTGAAAAAATTAACCCGATACCCGATTTACCCGAACCGATTTACCCATTACCCAAAAAAAATTGGGTGGGTAATTCGGGTAACGGGTATTTTTGACAGGGCTAGTCTGATCCTTAACCCGCATATCTACCACATAAGCTAAATAACCTGCACACTCATGCCGAATGCATTGTCGAACACTGGCAGCTAGCAGCACCCTCAATGACTGATGCTTTATCTGATAATTTCCAATCCTCCCACACTTGGACACTAACTACTATCTGCTGGCGGCGAAACCAACACAACTTAACCGTCCCTACTAGGTATCCTCATCCTTAGCTATGGATCGATTAACCCTGGAGTAAACAATCTTCGTAGAACCATCCTCTTGACATGGTACAACCGAACTTCAAAAGAAAACCCGAATCCCAGTTGAACACTTATGTTTCTCCAATTCATAACTACTGGCCCTGGAATGGTGATCCTATATCCTAACTTCCTGTTTTCCAACACCCCTGGATACTAACTGTCTACTACCCCTTGATGCTAAATTCCTCTGTCCTTCCTATGTCCTAATGTCTCATGAAGCTCCACAATACATAGATTAGACAAAACATACCACTAACCGAAGTTACTGCTTATCCATACTTAACAATTTCCAAGATAAATAAATACCGATCAAAGACGACTTGACCATGATATTATTACATAATAGGGGTTCCCAATTACATACCAGAGACTTATTGCGGCTTGGCCTTGACCTCCTATGGAACGATAACTGTTGGAATCCGAACTCCTTCCGCCCTCAAATCAGGACAACTAAACCTAAAATGACCTGGTTGGTGGCAGTGAAAGCATATCTGATCCTTCTTGCAATCCCGTTGCACATGTCTTCTCTACCCGCACTTGTAGCACCTGAATTTGTGATAAGCAAATACGTGGGTCCCCCTCCACCCCCCCCTCCCCCCGCACTTGCCACACACCTCCTGAACCTATTGATTTCCAGTACCCAGGTCAGCAGTCTCCAACTCTTCGTCCTCTGATGAGAAGTCCCTCCTTCTCTTTCCTAGTTATGACCCCACCACTGGCACTCCCCCAGTAGTTATCCCAATAGCAACGTCTCTTACCGATTGCAAGGCTGCAACCTGCTCCTCGAACTTGGCGATCACCCTGGTGGTAACCCGATCCACGACACCAGACAATTCCTCTCGCAAAATCTAAGAAACCTCCACAGAAATCATCTTCCGTATTTGATCAACGGACAATACCGACCTATCCTGGCCACTCGCTCCCGATCCTGATCCGGATCCTACTTCAAATCATTTCGCCATCACCAAACTGAACATTTACCAGGAAAATATCAGATAATCCGCACAAACGACAGGGAACCTATCCCCAACCAACCCTATGGGTTGTGACTTCATTACTACACGTATGGGTCTTGTGCTTTGAGTAGTACGGGCCCATACTACCTTCTACACCTACCCATATTTGTCTCAATTATCACCACAACACCCTACCATATACAAAACATAGCGATCGTTCAATCCTTGCTCCTAGAGGAATATTGAATATCTCATAACTGGCCTCCCGGCCTCTCACAACCCACCCTACCACCAACTGCCACACGACCCTCCATTGGTGCCAGTTAACTATTAAATGAATGCAATCACATACCACATGAATTAAACAATCTTAGGTTAAAAGATTTATTCCCACAATGGTTGGACTCATAC
Source organism: Lactuca saligna (assembly GCF_052625555.1). Classification (NCBI taxonomy): domain Eukaryota; kingdom Viridiplantae; phylum Streptophyta; class Magnoliopsida; order Asterales; family Asteraceae; genus Lactuca; species Lactuca saligna. Next base: position 64,677,400 of record NC_136425.1, read on the forward strand.
AAGAGCTGCGCAGCAGGACCAAATCCCTGACCCTAAGACCATTTAACCCCTGTAGCATGTGACTTGAAGTATTCATCTAATAGTTAGTTCACACACAAAAGAGTCATAAAACAATCAATGAGGTACTCTATATAAGATAAGGCATCACAAATCAGACAATTCTATCATACGGTTCCTGAGGATCCCTATCTTAGCACTAGCATTTTGTTCTAACATATCACATAATCAAATACCTATATGGTATTTTGGGGTCTACTTACTGGCTCCGGCTGATCGTACACCCTGCATCCTCCTTTACTTATTTTGAAAACCATTTAGAAACCATTTTGAAAATCTTTCCTTGATTTGAGACTGGATTCACACGAATGTTCCTCCAATTCACTCAAACCAAGGCTCTAATACCAACGTGTAACACCCATAAAATTCAAGCCAATTTAAAACTTTTCAAAAACATTTAAAACCAACATTTATTACAGATCGGTTTTCAAAATTGTCTATATCAGAGTTTTTCCCATAAACGATAACAAAACATGAGGAGCTATACGATCATGCATTCACCTTGTCGCGATCCCCCGGTGTACTTGAAACAATAAACTGAAATTGTAAGCCCGAAATCTTAGTGAGTTCCCCTAAAATACCCATACCACAACAATATACATAATCATCAACAACATACTTATAGGTCTAATCAACCATCGGGTTGGAATACCCCGGACCCTCAACCAACAGGTTGGAATGCCAACATACTATGGGTCTAATCATCCTTGGGATGGAATACCCCATGCCCACAACCAACAGGTTGGAATACGCACAAACTATAAGTCCGATCATCCTCAGGATGGAATACTCACGGCCTACAACCAACAGGTTGGAATGCTCGGGTCTATTGGCTTTCACACAAAGCAGATAAGCCTCAACCGCCGAACAAACATGTGCACATATAACTGATAATCACATAACAGTCTATAGACAACAATTGATCTAACAGATCATACCACATAACACATAATACCATCCTATCTACCAGGATATCGATCTAACAGATCATACCACATACCACATAATATTATCCTACCCTCTAGGATACCGATCTAACAGATCATACTAGCATAACATAACCAGATAACAATCCAAAGGGTCGGCATTAGTGCCTTAGACCCTTGAGTATAGTGAGGATAGCTCACCTTGCAACTATCGACTGAAAATAGTAAGTTCAAACTCTCGGATCACCGCCACAAACTTCACCACCTATATCCGACACATCACAATGCTCATAAATTCCCAAAATACTCCCAGAAGTCAAATAGTCAACCCTAGGTCATAGCCAAAGTCAATGGTCAAGGTCAACAGTCCATGTTGACCTGACTCGTCGAGTGCATCCATTCACTCATCGAGTTCCTGCATTGCTTGTCAACTCGCCGAGTCACCTGAGCGGCTCGTCGAGTTCCTAGTGTTTGCGGCCGAAAACTATCTAGCCAACTCGTCGAGTTTCCTTGCAACTTACTGAGTTCATGCATGTCCAAGGGTCGGGAAGACCCTAGCTAACTCGCCGAGTCATTTAACTGACTTGCCGAGCCTAAGGCAATCTTCATCGGACTTGCCGAGTCGACCATGCAACTCGTCGAGTCCCTTCAGTCCTCTATCCATTCAGATGCTTTTTAAGCCATGAAAAGGTTTCATATTGCAGATCCAACTCCCCAAGGCATGTTTATCACATAAAGTTGCAAACTTTACGTGTATGCAAAGCTCTAAATACTCTAAATGACAAATCCAAGCTTGCAATGGGGTTTTACACTCAAGGAGAGTTTCATTCTTGCAAAAGCTGGAAGCTTTATGGATTAAGAGACCCAAGAGAGTTCAGATCTAAAGTTTCAATTTCAAATCTTAGCTCAAACACAAGAAAGGCTTCCTAATATGCTAGAAAAGCCCTAAAATCCACTCAAAAGAGATCTAGAATGAAATGAGGTTAAGATAACGGCTTAATACCTTCCAAAGGATGCCAACTGAGGTAGATCTATGATTCCCACGAGTTCCTTGCTTCTAGTCACATGTTCTCCAAGCTTTTCTCACCAAAATCCTCTTCCAAAGCTTACATACACAAAGTGGAGCACACTCACACGAATTAGGGTTTATGCAATATCAAGAGACTGCATGGGGAGGATGAGGAGGCCAATGATCCTTTTAATAGGGTGAAAAACCCCGAAAATTAGGGTTTCATCCTCCAGCTCCTACTCGTCGAGCCCCTTCTTGGACTCGGCGAGTAGGTCACTTAAACACGTGGACCAACCTGCTGCTACTCGACGAGTCAGTGCATCCAACTCATTGATTACAACTTAAAATCATGAACATTAAAAATGATAATCCAATACCTGAGAAGCGGGGCGTTACAGCTAAATTCTTCATTTCCTAAGATCCTCAGCCTCATGACCATTGAAGATTGGGCCATAGCCCCGAATAAAGAAGCAAATATGAAATCGAGTGTTACATATATAATCTAAAATAAAGGCATATAATTATAAACATAATGGAAACTTACATATAAAAAATGCATCTCATAATCGCTATCTAAAGATACTTTCGGTTTCGGTGGTGTCCGGAATGCTGGTAATCCGAAATGAAAGATTTCGAAATGAAATCTGAAAGAAGTTAAATGGTATATATAGGGGGGGCATATTTCTGGGTCGGATCCATTATCCATAAATGCACCGAATACAAAATCGGGTTCGGAATGACCCATTCCAAACCGCGTGGTCATTTTGCACAAAAAAAAAATTATTATTTTAAAATAACATTGAAAAGTAGTTAGATTACTCGATTTCCCTTAAAATATGCTCAATTGATTCATTTATTAAGATAAATATGATCCGTTAATTGATTTTTCATTAAAGGGCAAAATCGTTATTTTACTTTGTAAAATTTTAAGTTTTGAGAATAAATCATGTGGCAAGCATTTATTAAGATATGGAGATGTGTACATTGGGTTGAATGAGTTTGAATGAACCAAAAAGCAGTTACAAGACAAGCAATTATTTATTGTGGTTTACGAACTAATAGAGATGTCTACCACTCAAATTTCATAGTTAGGTTGTTCGGTATGGTGGACTAAAGGACATGTGACGTCCTACGTGGCTAATCAATCCATGCATGAACATCACCCATGAGTCTAATGGCTTCGTTGTGACGTGGTATCGGAGACAGATGAAGACGACAAATTTGATTGGTTCTCTCTTTTTTCCCTCACATTCTCTTTTCTTTTTGCCTCTTCACTACCTCTCCACTAGTGAACACCATTTCTACAACCTAATAGATTGGTTGTAGAATGGTTAAATAATGACATGACATCATCTTCGCTCACAATCACGTATGAGGATACCCTCCAGCTTTAAATGCCACAAATTAAAAATAAAAAACAAAAAAATAGAAGCTATTATTGTGGAATTGCAAAAACAAGGTCGTCTACTAGAATTAAGAGTGCACACACACATACTATATTATTGTACAACTTTAAAACAAGAATATACATGGTTTACACAATCCATAATTTCTATTAATTTCATGACATGATGTTTACAGTTACATTAAGGTCTATATATAGACCTGATATAACATAGGTTATTAATTTTTTACTTCGATCAAAAATATACATATGGACAAGATCGATGGAGCATGACCCATTGATAAATCTCATAATAAACAATAGTAACATCACTCCAACACATATTACACAACTCAACATCGTAAGGCACCATTTGTTACGCAATGCATGACTTAACATGACAAACTATAGTGATATTTATTGCTGAGATTGAAGAAAAAGAAAATATATCGATATTTATTGGATTGAGAGTGAGATCGACATCAATGCGAAGAAAAAGAAAATACATAGCCTATTGCGCAAATAAACTACCTACAACTACCACAAATTAAAAAAAAATAACACATCAACCCTAGAAAAACATAAATGACAACTTCCACCCCTCAACAAAACTTCCAATGATTATCACAATTCACACACGTGACAAAAGTCGTCATCGGCTCATCCGCACTTCGTGTCTGCAACTGATAATACGTACACTTCCGTTTCCCACACCTTCCACACCTAAACTGATCCGTAGTCGCCTTCGGTGGGCCCCCACGTTCACAGTCAAACATCGCCTTTTCTTTTATTTTCACATTCTCCATTTGTCTTTCTGTACTCGCCATTTCTTCAGGTGTCAACTCCAAAATTCTCTCCGGCTTCAAATGTCCCAACAATATTTTCCTTCTGAAATCCGGATTTTTCGGATCTTTCACATTGAACATTATCGATCGGTATTTAAACTTGTGGGACCCGTTTGATTTCCCCCATTTTTCAAACATTGCTGACTCAACCAATACAGCCACCCGATATGGATCACAACCGTTGATTTCGTTCTTTGAATCCTCATCAGCTTCCGTGGAAACTTTGCATAATGCTTCGGCTAAAAGTTCACGGATTTTATCGCGGATGGGATCTTTGCAGTAGACGAGAGAATTCATCTTTGGGGGACTAGAATTGTTCGGTTTGTTTATGTTTTTTTCGACCTTCGCATCCTCTGTCTTTGGAAGTTTGACGGAATTGGTCCTTTGAGTTTTCTTTTCGGACATTTTCAACCCATGTTCTGATTTTGGAGATTGTTTGGTGTCTGAGTTGTTGTTGTTCTTTAATGTCTCTTTAACTATTATGCCTTTCCAGGTCTCGACTAGTTCAGACGCGAGTGATTGGATCTTTTTTCTTGGGTGTTTTGTTAATTGACGAAGACGTTTTCCTACCTGAAAAAAGTCACATTTTTGTAAATATTAGAATATATTATGTTTTTGGTCCTTAAGTTTAGCTGTTTTTTGGAATTTTAGTCCCAAAAAGTTTTCTTGCAATTTTGGTCCCTATTTGAGGTTCTTGTAACACTTTTAATCTTTATTCCAAATAATATTATTATTTTTTGTCACCATATAGCTGATTTTTGCAATATTGGTCCCATGATTATACTTACTTTATTTGAAATATAGTTGAAAACATTAGAAAAGCCACGGATAAAGGCCAAACTTGCACAAGAAAACTTTTTTTTTTTTTACCAATTAAAAAAAAAGTCAGCAATATAGGGACCAAAAATGTAAAATAATCTAAATATGAACACAAGTGAGGTAAATCCAAATCAATTCCAGGTTGCCTACTTTTCTAATCAGGCTAATTTCAAATTAAGCAAACATAAGTTTTCGAGTAAAGTACAAACTTGATCCTTGTGCATAACCAAAAATCACAAATTCTGCTCAAAGTTTTAGATTGTCTCAGTTTTGTCCTTATATTTGCATTTTGATGTGGATATGGCCCTTATTCCATATAAAATGACTTATAAATTTGTACTAAACGAAATAAAAACTAAGGATGACATTGGAACAGTTTCAAAATTTGAACAGATTTTGCAATTCTGTGTAAAGCATAGGTACCAAATTTGTAAATTACTTTAAGTGTTCCTAAAATCTAATTGAAATTGGGGTAAATCCGAATCGAGATTTTTACTTCTGACCTCCAAATCGAAAACTGGGTTTGTTCACAAGGACTTATTTGTTTAATTCGTTCTTTCTCGTATGACATTTTGTTTCGATACGATAGCATGTACGTGACATTGTAATGAAATACGATAGCATGTACTTGACATTGCAATGAACCAAAGCATCAACTTTTCAAATATATGCTTTTGTTCATATGGTTTACATCATCTCCATTCACAATCTGAAGAAAACCTAATCCTAAAACATAATCAAAATTCATAAAAAAAAACTAAACGTACCTGAGTCGAAACAAGGATTTGATAGTTAACAGGAAATTTCTTAAGCACTTTCAAAGCGTCAAGACATCGATCTTCCTCCGGCGAAGATTCCGCGCCTCCGCCTCCAACAGCCGCGGCGTCCGCTGCTTTTTTCGCCGAATCGAACAGTTCAATTAGCTCCTTCTCCATTGCCTATGGCTTCATTAACAAAATGGAGAATGGCCCAGCGAGTGTTTGGTAGTATGGAGAGGGGAAGAGAAACTGGACGTTGATCTACACCGGTGAGTTGATCGGACGATGGAGAAGGAGGAGAGGATCCTTGAAGTTCGAGAGCTTTTTGGACGATACACGTGCAAGAGGTTGGTAATGAGAGGATAGATAGCCGCATGTAATTTTGTAAATTTGGTGGTTAGGGTTTTGGCCGTTGTTGGCGGTGGAAAGGTTAAACGATTTGCACGTGAGATTGGTTGTTGGTGCCACGTGATCTGCTTATTGGGTTTGCCTTGGGCCCAAATCTTTTATGAGTAATATAATTGTTCATCTTATACTCTTACTTTAGCACACATATAAGAAATTTAGGCCCAAGTAAAAAAAATTGAGATTGAATATCGGTTTTGAAGTCGGTTTAAGTTAGAAATCGTTGCTCAATTATTTTTTGAACTATTTTAGAGGTTTTTAAAGATAGGTTGTAACACTTGTATTGTCATGGATGCGGAAGAGTTACTTTTCTAAACAATAAAAGTAGAAAATATGTTTTGAACGCGTAAAGGATCTTGAGATACTTGCCTATTTCTTTTTTATATGCTTTGCTTTATATTTTTGGACTTATAGATGTATTGCAATTTATATTTTTGTAATTTTTAAAATGAAAAAATATATAAATTTTCGGTTTTTGAAAAACAAGTTTACATAATCCGGTTCCTACTGTTTAGATATTTTTGTTTTGAAACTGGTTTGGATCCTTTGGCAAAAAGCTGATTTGATTTTTATTGACCAAAATTTGATTCGGTTATAAAAGGGTTGAGTTGTGCACCTCTAATCAATAACAATGTTTATTGAATTTGATCAATGTTTTAGAAAAAAATTTCACCTAAAACAAGTTATACATGTATAATGTACTTTAATAAACGAAGAGTTTTTTTTTGTCATATGTTACATTCTCATTTAAATTGGTAAATGTCATTTTGTGGTTATTTTGAATTAATTTATTTTTTACATATCATTGAGTTTTTCTATTTTAATAAATTTAATATCATACTTTATATAATAATTATAATAGATATAGTAATTAATGAATATCAATGTCATTAATTAACTTACCTTTTTATTTCAAAATTCTCAAATTAAAGCTCATTAGTTTATTTTGTTTATTTATTTAAATTTAAAAAATAAAAAAAAAATCAATTTTAATAATTCATTATTTTTTTTATTTTTTTATAAATCCAAAGTTCTTAAATATTTAGACATTTATATTTATTTTTTTAATTAACTCATGTAATACATAGATCTTACACCTAGTGTATACATATACATACCCAAATGCAATTTGGCTAGGACAAAGGTTTTCATCCAAGGTTTTAAAATTGGGAAACATGCATAAAACACAAATTATGCAACTATATTTGAAAAACTCATATGTTATTTCCTTTATGGCAAAAATGAACCATTTTTTTAACCTATCGATTTTATTTAGATTTTTGATAAAACATATTGTTCGGTTTCATTTAAGTGGTGCAGCAATTGAGGCTGATGTCATATGACATGGGTTGTTCATTTCATCTCTTATACCTTTTTTATAATATATCAAAAGTTAAAACTCCATAGATATACGATGTGGTTATGGCATGGTTGATTCTCAAGTTTACATCTTGATACAGTAGCAAAAGAATTATATGGACCACCCATGCCATCATATACATCATATTTAATTGTAACATCACTTAAATAAAACTGATTGATGGGTTTTTTTACGGAAGATTTGAACAAAATCAATTGGAAAAAAAAAATTCTGAATAAAAAAAATAATGTAGTAGTTTTTCAAGTAAATTACATGAATGATCCCTATGATTGATGTAATTTACACGTTTAGTTCCTAACTTATTTTTTTAATTCTGAAGATCCTTATTGTATGTTTTTGTTGCGTACTTGGTCCTTATCTTACATAAAAAGACTATTTTGCCATTGATTTTGTAATTTATTTAAATAAACATACCCTCAACCCCACTTCTACCTCACCCGACCTTATCTTATCTACCCCATTTTATTTAAAGCAATTAAAAAACCAAGGGTCAAATAGTATTTTTAGATAAGACGGGACCAAACATGCAATAAAAACTAACTGTAGGGACCTTTCAAGTTAAAAAAAATAAATTAAGAGCCAAACATGCAAATTATACCAAACCATAGGGACCATTTGTGTAATTTACTCATAGTTTTTGGAATATAGATTCATGGTTGGGATTCCATGTATTTTAGTATTGTTTGCTTTTTTCACTTTTATAACCATGTTTAAATGTATAGAGACAAACACAAAACACACACAAAAAACACATACTATATAGGGTGCTTGGGATCGACTTTTGAAAACTAAAACTATTCCTTTGTAAATATGTTTATTATATTATACATTAGCAAAACAGAGTTTTTAGAAAAAGAAGAAAAATTATATTAGTATATACAGCAGCAAAACACTAACACTAATAAACATTTCGTTAAGTTTTTGGTAACAACTGTTCATATCTCAACTTCTCAAGAGGAAAGTCTTTGATTGAGAGTGCATTATTGTCCTTTTATTTCAAAAACCACAAGTCATATTTTAAAAAGTCATCTTATCAACAACTGTCCAGATACTCAAGTAAAGCAGTGTTAAAAAGCTATTTTGTAATTGCCAAACACTCATTTCACTTTATAATAATGGCAAAAACCTAACTTCAATTATGAAAATGGTTTCAACATCAACAAATAGTAGCAAGTTCACAACACGAAAGAGAGCATCATTGTCACAAAAAAACATGTAGGCCTGCGACACTAACTAGTGTCAATTGTCCTTAATCTCTTATCTTTGAAAACAACACAAAATCCCCTCCTCATTCTCATCATCATCACAAATAGCCCATTCTTGTCCTGTCCTATCCAGTCCAGTCCAGTCTAATCCAGTCAGACAGTATCTGTCGTTTTTACTTTGACTGGCTTACGACCTTTATCGGGCCCACCAATCACACCCCAAGTTTCAAATTGCCTTTGTCGAGCTCTTGCCCTCTCTTTTTCTTCCTCGGATTTTGAAGCATAACAATACGGACACGTAACCCCGTATTCCCATTCCGGAGATTCCATGTCAGCATCACTCACGGGTTTCTTGCAGCCATAACAAAGCTTGAAGTTTCCAGGCACCAATTCATGTTTTACAGACACTCTCTTGTCAAACACAAAACACTCCCCTTCCCATAAAGACTCTGTTTTTGGGATTTCCTCTAAGTATTTCAGTATCCCACCTTCTAAATGATACACCTCTTTAAACCCTTTGTTTAATAAGAAACTTGAAGCTTTTTCACATCGAATGCCACCTGTACAATACATTGCAACACGTGGTGGTGGACATTTTTGCCCCTCTGATGGAATCTGGAATTCGTCATCCACCCATGATGGGAATTCCCTGAAAGCTGTGGTGCGTGGATCAACTGCTCCTTTAAATTTGCCGATTCTTGTTTCATAGTCATTTCGCACATCAATGACAACCTAATATTGCATTATTTACGTTATTACCCCTATGGAATAAGCTTCAACTTTAAGATTGAAAAGGGAAGAAGATAGACTTACTGTATCTGGATCAGTGATTAATGAATTCCATTCATTTGGGCTGACATATTTCCCAACTTTTTCAGTAGGTGATACTGATGGCATTCCAAGAGAAACGATCTGGAAAAACATTAAGGAATAGCTTAGCTTACTAAAATCATCAACAAACACATGATTCGCTGATCTTGTTAGTGTGATTAGTAATAGTAATTAGTAATTACCTCTTTTTTGAGCTTTACTCTCACATGATCCCATCTGAATGGAGCATCTTCTCCTGCAGATAATGGAGAGCTGCTTGTGTGTCCATGGTGGATAGCTTCTTCTTCAGGACTTACAGGTGACTCTATTTGTCGAAGACCTTTTAAGCGATCATCAGACTGAATGAACTCAAGAACTTTTTCGACTGATTTCCGGATGCCACATATGCTGCCATTGATTCCCTCTGGAGCGAGAATGATGCCACCTGAAATGTACTGAAAGGTATAAGTTTGGTGAGGGTATCGGTGACATGGATCGAAAAGGTTGTAATGGAAATAGGCATGGCAGCATTCACATTCAATCAATTAAATAGCAATTGGACTAGATTCAACAACAATATACAGTGAGCATTTACCAGATTTTCGCATAGGTCTTTCAAGGGTTTACGGAGATCGGCATGGTCAGGAAAATCAGCAAACTTGTAAAAGGACACCACCACAAGTTGAAGCTCCTCCGCATCTTCTGATTCATCGATTCCGGAAACGGAAGCTGGATTGGCCGCGACGGAGGAAGAAGAGGAAGAAAAGCCATTGGAGATTGTAGCACCGTGAGATAAACCTTTACAATTGATGTGAGAGATCCGTGGACTAGTAAATAGTGGAACAAGATTAGGGTTTTTCATCGAAGATGAAGGTGGTGAAGAATCGGGATTAGGGTTCATGGTGGCGTAGAGTGAGTTAGAGCTAGGGTTAGGGTTTGATGAAGACGACGATAACATCCTCAGCGGCAGAAAGGCCAGAGGAGCTCTTCTTTGACAGCAGCTAAGCACCGGAAAGGATTGCATTGAAACATGTGAACTAATCAGGGGCTTCTCTGTAATTATCATATTCTTGGTTTCATATCAACAATTTACATTTCACCCCCTAGATTATACTTATAATGTCATTTTTTGGATATAGAAAAAATATAGTACTTGAAGGGACAAAGTGCATGTAAAATGATCTAGTTTTTATTTTTGAGAGCATAATAAGAAAGGGTATAAATGTTAATTCATATCTAGTAGTGATTAAATCCGAAACAAAATCAAATTATAAGGATGGTCTGAATTAAAAAAAAAAATTAATGATTAATCATGCAAATTACCCCAAACCCTAAATTGTTTTGATATTTTGTTATCTTCCTAAGGGATTGTTTGATAGTTGTTGAATGAATTAGGAGTTTTTGATTTGGCTTCTAACCAGGTCTAAAATTGGATTGGGTCCTCAATTTTCAATCAACATGTTTGATTTCCCTTCTAAAACCTTGGATTTAGTCCAATGTGGGACTCGCTCCATTAAAATCTATTGATTCAGTCCTCAAAAAATATGTGAAGGACTGAGAACAAAGGCCATAATCTTCATTTAGCCCAACTTTCTCTCGCTCTCTTGCTTTATTCAACCACCGACCATCGTATGCCCCTATTCACACTCTCGATTAAGAATCTGCCACAACATCATCGTCTTTTTCCCCAAGGACGAGTACTCCGTTCAGGTTTTCTTCAATCCCTATTTGCATCTATTTTTTCATCAATTTTCTTAATCCATATGTGGTAGATAATCAAGGATGAACAATTTATTGTAATTTGAGAATAGAAATTCACTATGTTTCTAATCTATCACTCCATGTGTAGTGTGGAATTTGATTTTATCTTAGTCAAATTGAATAATGATGCTAATCAAAGTTTTTAATCTATTTGTTCTTTGATTTTATCTACGAATTTTTTGTGCTTTCGTCGATACAGATCCTCTACTTCATAGTGACCAAAATGTTGATTCTCGTTCATCGCCATTAGCAATGGCGGCGGGTTTGGGGTCTACTGAGATAACGTATGAAGATGTTGAAGTTGGATCGATAACCTTTTGTCATATTGTTGTTAAATTTTTTATGTTTTCGTCGATGTGGATACTCTACTTTAGAATACCCAAAATGTTGCTTCTGGTTCATTGTCGTTGGCAACAACGACGAGTTTGGGGTCTACTAATATAACATATGAAGATATTAAAGTTAGATCGATAACCACTTGCCGCATTTGTTGTTAAATTTAATAAATTACTAAATTTAACAACAAATACGACAAGTGGTTATCAATCCAACTTCAACATCTTCATACGAGTAAACCCCAAATCCGTTGTCGTTGCATGTTGGAATTATCCAGTTGTCATCATATAGATTAGGATTAGGATTATATTTGTTGTTTCCTAGTTTCTAGTCTCTTAGTTATTATCTTTTCTTTGCTTGTTTACCAAGCTTATATTCCTGTATTTAAACCTCTACCATTATGCATAATTTGAGATGAGAACTTAGAAAAATGCTTCTCCAATTTAGCATAAGTTATGTTTTCTTTATGGTATCAGAACGGGTCTATTGTTCCATTTTAAATCACCATGGTCGATGGTGTTATCGTCGAACCGGGCAGTAGCTCGACTACCAATCCTTCCTCTGATCCAAATTCACCATACTACATTCATCAAAATGATTAGCCTAGACAAATGTATGTGAACGAAAGCCTCACCGACAACAATTACTCTGATTTTGTCAAGGGAGATGAAGGATTTTTTGTTTGCCCAAAACCGTACAAGATTCATTGATGGAACCACCCTTCAACTAGCTTCTGACTAGTAATCTAACTCTCAATGCATTATGTGACTCAGATTGGCTTGGGTATTCGTTTACCCGACTTTCTAAAACCAATTATTTCATTACTTTGGGTGAAGCTCTAATATTTTGGAAAACCAAGAAACAATCTGTGGTATCTAGATCATTTGTCGAGGCTGAGTATAGGGCAATGGTTGTTACCATTAGTGAGATCTTATGGTTTTGTTGGCTACTCTCTGATATGGAAGCATTGCAATCCGAGCCAACTACTTTGTACTGTGACAATGAAGTTGCCCGTCATATTGCCAATAATCCTATTTTTCACGAATGAACAAAGCATGTGGAGACGGATTGCTACTTTGTCCATGAGCATGTGGAATTTGGTCAAATTAAGCCCATTTGCATCCACACTATAAATCAAGTTGTTGACATCTTACTAAACCTTTAGGAATGGATCGTTTTCAGTCCTTACGTGGCAAGCTTGGCGTTCGAGATATACACGCTTCGGCTTGAGGGGGAGTGTTGGAATTATCTGGTTGTCATCATATAGATTAGGATCAGGATTATATTTACTATTTCCTAGTTTCTAGTCTCTTAGTTATTATCTTTTCTTTGCTTGTTTACCAAGCTTTTATTCCTGTATTTAAACCTTTGCCATTATGCATAATTTGAGATGAGAACTTGGAAGAGTGCTTCTCTAGTTTAGCATAAATTATGTTTTCTTTATTACCAATGATGATGAACCAGAAGCAACATTTTAGTGATTCTGAAGTAGAGGGTCTGTATCGACGGAAGCAAAAAAACTTGTACATAAAATCTCAGAACAAATAGATTAAAAACTCTGATTAGCATCATGATTCAACCTGACTAGGATAAAATCAAATCCCACACTACATATGGAGTGACAAATAAGAAACAGGGTGAATTTTCATTCTCAAATTACAATCAATTATTCATCCCTGATTATCTATCACACATGGATTAAGGAAATTGATGAACGAGTAGATGCAAACAAGGATTGAAGAAAACCTAAATAGAGTACTCGTCGTAGGGGAAGAATACGATGGTGTTGTACTGGATTCTTGATCAAGAGTGTGAACATGGGCATACAATGGTCGGCGGTTGAATAGAGCAAGAGAGCGAGAGCAAGTTGGGAAAAACAGAGATTATATCCTTTGTTCTTAGTCCTTAACATATTTCTTGAGGATGAAATCACTAGATTTTTAATGGACCGAGTTCCATCTTGGGTCGAGTCTAAGGTTTTAGAAGGTAAATCAAACATACTGATTAAAAATTGAGAACCCAATCCAACTTTGGACCTAGTTTGAAGCCAAATCAAACACCCCTAAGTCATCCACTCTAAGGATGAGCAGTTTGTACCAAATCTCGTTCTCATATTGGTATCGCACCGGAACCGATACCGAACCACACAAAATTTAAAAATATGCGATGGTACTCGGTACTCCAAAATCATAAAAATTGGGATTCGCTATTGTTAGTACTAGTAATAGTACCGAAAACCGATACCATTCCCGGTATCGGTACCAGTAGCTTTTTTCGGTACGGTACCCGGGATTGATATTTGATCAAATTTGGTATTCGGGAAATCGGGAACGATATCGGTTGGTACCAGTTCCCTCCCATGCTCATCCCTAATCCACCCCTTTCTCTCCCCTCTTATTTTTTTTATTGTTGGACTCTAACTGTAACGCCTGTGTTTCTGGGCCTGTCATTAATGTTGATATAATAGTCTAGGTTAACCTTTGTAACCCGTTTTGAAATAATAGAAGTGTATTATTTGAGTATTATGTGTTTTGTGCTTAATTGCTTAATTATGTGGTTTGATTAATTAAGAACACTGTTGTAAAAATCCCGACTAGGTCCCGATTAATCTCCGATTAATCCCTAGGCGCTACTCGACCGATTAGAGAGCGCCTAGCGATTAATCCCTGCATACATAATGAGGGAAGCATTATAAAACGATGAAATTTTAACATTTTTAAGAAGTTTTATCTCTATGGAAACTATTTGAGGAATGATTAGTGTTGTATTAATCATATTAACCTATTTTGTTATCATATTAGTAGTATTTACAAAATTTGATATGATATTAGTCATATTTAATTTTTTAAAATTAAAAAAATTAGCAATTAATGGTATCCGATTAATCCCCCGATTAATCTCCGCCTAGCCGATTAATCGCTTGACCCCAGTCCACCGACTAGCTAACGCCAAGCATTTTTTACAACCTTGATTAAGAATAAAAATAAGCATCAAAATTTAAGTGTAAAATAAACTTGATATCTTTAGATAATGTTGTAGTAGTTGAAACAAGGTTTCCGAAGATATAAAGAATGCCGAAATCCGAGTTATAACGAAGACGTTATGACCTGTTGAAGTTTCGCGACAGAACCGGCAACGCTGAATGACGTAAAAAGTGAAATTTATGTTAGAGCGATATTTAGCCTTAGTGATCTAAACGAGAATCGAAGATCTCGTTGTTAGTATCGAAGCGATAAAAAGTTAGGCGAGAACGGACGTCAAACGAAGAAGTTATGAATTTATAACAAAATTTTCTGTTCCGGCCTATTAAAAATAAATAATAAAAATAAAGTCAAAATTAGCCGACAGAGTCTAAACGAAAGTTGTAGAGCGTAGTCTCACCTTCGCGTGGATATAAAGAACGTCGAAAACGGAGTTCGTATGAAGAAGATATGAATTTTCGAAGTTTATTAAATAATTAATAATTAAATTTAATTATTAAATCCGGCATTATCCGAAGAGGAGTCACCAGACTCATCCGAAGTACGCCCCGCGTACCCAAGGTATGTCGACACTTGCACTCGAGTTCTTTCGATGACGCATGCGCTTACGAACCAAGGCGTACGCCCCGCGTACTGCGAGGCCTCAGCCTTCTATAAATAGGATGCGAGGGCAACCGATTCTTTTGCTATTTTTCTCCCTTCTCTCCCTCGTTTTGCATCGATTTGCGTGCCAGAAGTACCCCGAAGCCCCGGTAATATTCCCGAGTCCCGAAGCAAGTCCCGAGATCCTGAAGATCCCGAGAAGTGCGGTTCCCGAGCCGAAGCTCTGCCCGCGAGAAGTTCAATTTTTGTGAAGATCTTCCAGATCTGCTGAGGATTACTACTTCTACGAGCCGTAGTGCTGTCCGATCATCTTCTGATCAAGTGAGTGTGTAGTTACTTTCTTCTAACGCATAATTATGAAGTATTTTATACGAAATACGTGTTATGTGTATATTTTGTTGTTATGTGTGTGAATGTATATTCACTTTCTTCTATCTTATAGATCTTATTATTTTTCTATAAAATACGTGTTATGTGTGTGTGCCTTATCTGTTATGTGGAAAATGTATTGATTGAGCATGTTATACAGGTTTTGAAACTATGTATAAAAATGTATGTTTTATCTACTAATATGTTGGGTAGAACATGGGTAGATAGTTGGTGTGTAATAAACAGATGAGAGGCCTCGATGTTTTTTTGATCCAGTCATCTAGCGGAATTTAGATGACGACCACAGACTTTTCTAGACAGTCCAGTGGAACGCTAGCAGACTCATAACCTGTATGTGTTAATGAACTTGGGTGTTTATTCTCTGTATTCCATCCCCCTCATGGTTGCCTTATTTGACTTATATTGCTGAGGAACCCCCGAAGCATGTGTTGTCGCCCCGATGAAATATTCTTAGACTAGGTCCCTTATGTTAGTTGTCTTAGGGACATAAGGTGAGAATAACTAAAATGGGTAATCGGGTTATTGTTGGTTGGTGGAAATTAAATATAATTATTTATTGTGGGTTGAAAACCCTATATGCTCACCAGGCTCCCAAGCCTGACCCACTCAGTTTTATTTGTATTACAGGAAGTGGTGCAAGGGTATAAAATGGATGAACCATCAAGTTGTTTTGTTTACAAGTCTGTATATGTATATATTTGTTGAATGACTTGTAATGTTATCATTTATGCTTTATGGTCTGTATCGGAACATGACATCCCGAGTTTTGATTATATAATGAAAATACATTTCTTTTATGAAATGCTTTGGTAAACATTGTTTTATCACGTTTTGTTTTTGGGAACAAATTCCGCAACTCTTTCAAATCAAAAGGATTTACTCTGAAATTATTTTAAAAGCAAAAATGAAAATCGGTCTTTTCTGGCCGAGATTTTGGGGATGTCACACTAACCTACAACAATCGATAACCATTATGTCATTTTTTAATAAACAATGAACTTTGATGGTATTATTGGTACAAAGACATTAATTTAATGGCATTTTTATACACACTAAACTTAAATGATATTTTTTGAAAAGTTTTGATACTTCGTTACCCTCATAAATCATTTTTCTTGTTGTGAAAGATTTCAAATGGAATTTTTAACACTCCAAACGAAATTAATAACTATCTCAATGGTTTATTTCCTTTTAATAAACCTCTAACATCAAATTATTACCCAAGCTTCACCTAGAAGATTAATGAGCACACATTCACACATTCTTTTTTATATATAAAATGATTCATGCACAACTAATGCATTATTAATTTTGTAAGTGCAATATCGAAAATTGGTTCCGAATTTAGTTTCGTTTTTCAGTGCAACACCTACTTCGTTTCTATTACTCAATATCGAAAATTGGTTCCAAATTCAATCTTGTTTTTCAGTGCAACACCGATTCAGTTCTTGGATCTTGAAATACTGATACATAGAAGACGACCAGGACTTCAGATTTCGATTTACTAATAGTGATTCCGAAATTAAATAGACCAATACCGATTTTGGTATTTACATTGTAATTCCGATGACAAGTATCTGATTACAGAACTCCGATTGCTATTATCAATTCCAAAATTATTGTTCTGATTTTGATTTCAGAAACCGTTGAATAACTTCCGATTGGATCTCTGTAATTTGAACACAAAGATTGGTGCAATAGTTAAAAAATCTAATCACTTAAAGGGAGGATTATACATGGTTTAAATTCTCAAGCCTCATTGGTGCAAATCATACACTTCTTTTTCTACCCACTAGGTGTTTGATAAAATGTCTAAATGTTTTTTTTTCAAGTGTTGCAGCCATTTTAGGACCCAAAAAGATGTAAGGTATCTTACGGGGTGGTTTTTCATTGTGCACTCGAACCTTTTGTTGAAGTGTCACACTTTACTTTGGATTTTTGCTTCCCATTTCGAGCCTCCCCTTGAGGCTTTAATAAGATTTGTTTATATGTTTATGGCGTCTTCTCATACATATGCAAGCGGAACTTAACCCTGTCCTTTTCGAGGGTTTCATTAATGCCCAAATGGTGAAGTGGGTGGTAAGGGGATATCTCGTATGATTTCTCATATCAAAAGTGTGCACCTCTCTACGGGTGAGCGTAAAGCTGTGTTGTGAGATGTTGTTTCTTTAGACCTTCGACTGTTTATGTCAGTGGTAGCAACATTGAAGGAGTTTGGTCAAGGGATATGTGGAGAATGTATTAGTCTCCATGCCCTAAGCCACTTGTGTCGACACTCAGGTGGTCTTGTTAAATTTAATGGTGACTTTAATGACATGAGCGGACATATTGTTGGAATTCAAAAGCCGCCACCGAATGAACCGGATGCCAACCTCAATGAGGGGTTGGTGTTGGATGCTCAGCTCCTTGATCTTGTGCTTAAGCTACGTATCAACACAGTTAAAAGCATCCCTCATAATTGTCGTATGGCTTTCTCTCAGGTTTTGAAAGCAACTCTTTCCAAGGTTGCTGCTCATCCCTGGTCCATTGAAGCATGGGTTACATTGTTAATTCTTCCTAGGCGTACTCTTCAGGTGTTCATGCCCAAGAATAGACAAGAAAGTAGGTATGGGAACAAGAAGTCCTTGCAACATCGTAACATCTTAAGCGCATTAGCTACTTGGGGTACAAAAAATGCTATTTCCAAGCTTGTTAAAAACTTGGTTGACAATGCAAGGGTGGAGCAACAAGGCAAAAAAGAAGAGTATATTCAGGAGGATAGAACACGGGGTGACGCTAACGTTAGACAATGTCTTCGTAAGGTTGTTGAAGGACATTTCACAGTAGCAGTGAAAGTATTATGTTCCTCGGGGGTTTCTCCATACGGGGATGCTACCACGAAGGCATTGAAGGATAAGCATCCACACAAGCCACCACCATCCATGTCGATTACCATATGTTCAGTACCTCTCCTTGTGGTTGATATTGACAATGTCCTTGGGGGGGATTAAATCATTCTCTAAAGGAACCTCGTGTGGGAGAGATGGGTTGAGAGCTCAACACATTTTAGATGCTCTTTATGGAAAAGGTTCAGCAATTGCCAAAGACCTCCTATGTTCTATCACATGTGTGATTAATTTATGGCTAGGGGAGATGCCCTTCGCGTTTGGAGGAATTTGTTGCCTCTGCTCCTCTTACACCGCTTCTAAAACCTGAAAAAGGAATATGGCCTATAATAGTAGGAACTATATGGAGACATTTGGTTTCCAAGTTGGCTATGAAAGGTGTTGGTAAAGAAATGGCAAAGTATCTCAATGATTTTCAGTACGGGGTCAGGGTGTCGGGTGGCGCTGAAGCTGCATTACATAGCGCTAATAGGGTGTTGAGTGAACGCCACAATGACAGGTCTCTTTCCATGCTTACTGTGGAATTCTCCAATGCCTTTAACCTTGTTGACATATCTTCATTACTTCATGAGGTCAGATTGAGGTGCCATTCTATATCCTTGTGGGTAGAATTCCTATATGGTCAAGCAGCAAGGTTATAACTAGGGGACATACATATTTGGTCTTCTACTGGAGTTCAACAAGGAGACCCCTTGGGACCACTTCTCTTTTCCCTTGTGTTGCACCCGGTCTTGCATAATATTAGAGACAATTGCAAGCTTCTTCTCCATGCATGGTACCTGGATGATGGCACACTTATTGGAGATTCTAAGAAGGTGGCCAAAGCCTTACACATCATTAAGGCTATTGGCCCAAAATTGGGACTTCAGTTGAATATCAATAAAACCGATCTCTTTTGGTCCTCGTGTGATGGAAGGAAGCTACGTGAGGGGCTATTCCCGGTTGGCATCGGGAGGCCGCCATTGGGGGTGAAACTTCTCGGGGGAGCTGTTAGCAGAGATGCTAGTTTCATTAGCAACGTAGCCATAAAGAGAGTTGAAGGCGCTGTGAATTTGATGCGCCTTCTTCCATAATTATCTAAACCTCAGAGTGAGCTCTTTCTACTTCGTTCTTATATGGGTATTGCTAAACTTTTTTTTGGGTTGAGGACGTGCCAACCCATTCACATGGAGGAGGCGGCGTTGTTATTTGATAATGTATTACGTTGGGCAATTGAGGACATTATGGTTTGTGGTGGCCCCTTCTTTGGTGACTTACAGTGGCGACTTGCTTCCCTACCCATTCGGTTTGGTGGGTTGGGTTTATAATTGGCAGTAGAGGCTACTCATATGCTTTTGTTGCCTCAATGGCCGAATCTTGGGTATTGCAAGACCACATCTTACGTGATAACGACATTTATGGTATGGATTCTGATTATGCTTGTGCCTTAGTTTCTCTTCGTAACAGGCTTCTGGACATTGACCTTAGCACTTTTACTACTAGGGACACTGCCCCCCCCCCCCCTAAATCCCAGAATACACTGGCGAGTGCCCTTTTTAGTAAAATTATCCAAGATATGGAAGTGAATTTCAATATGATGGCTCGACAGAAAGCAGTTTTCTAGTGTTTACATGCACTACATGCTCAAGATTTTCTTCTAGCTATCCCTATAGATAGGCTTGGACAACATAGGTCTCCGGTGGAGTATCGTACCATCCTCAAATATCGATTCGTGATTCCAATATTCCCAACCGATGGTATATGTCTGGTGTGCCGCAAGGCATGTTTGGACTCTTTCGGTGAGCATGCAGTTCATTACAAAGAACTCATTGGTTTCAAATACAGGTACGATATGGCTAGGAATGTTTTGGTCGACATATGTAAGTGTGTCGGGGTTTCCACCAAGAAAGAGGCTCTTGTGAATTTCCTGATTGACCTGACAGAAGGAAGATCAACCCTTAGGTCGGCTGGCGTTTTGATTTTTGGATGGGTTGGAGGGAAACACGCATGTGCGGACCTTATAGAGGTATCCCCTCCCGTAAGCTTGACGGCCAGGGGTTTCATGGTGGGACAGGCTGCATTAAAAGCTGTTACATGCAATGTCACCAAACATGAGAAACCGTGCATGGAAAATCAACATGCGTTCATACCATTTGCATTTGATACGTTTGGTTTCCTTGCGCCGGATGCGGTGAAGCTTCTTAGTAGACTACAATAGATCATGCATAGCAATGTTATATCCCCTTAGATCTATGGATGTAGTCTTCAAAAGAATTGACTTTACCATACAAAAGGACGTAGCGGCGCAACTTGTTGCTCGTTTGCCTTCTCATTTGTTGTATGATGATAACTAAAAATTTGACGATTAGACATTTCAGTATATCGTCATGCAAAGCATATTGTAATTTTCTTCTTGGAAAATATTTTGCATATTATTAATATTTTGAAATTCAATTAACAAAAAAAAAGAGCACAAAAGGCTCAATTATTGTACGGAATTGTATATTATTCTTAAGTGCAGCACATTTGATAATTTCGTTGTTTAGATGATTATCGAAAACATATAATTTGATTTATAATGTAACAGTTTCATCGTATTGTACTAGATTGTAACAAATTGAACTTCTTTTCAAACTAGACTTTGAATTCGTTGTTTGGAGCTTGAGCTACTGAAAACTTTTTAGTTACTCGCCAACTATATTTAAAGTTAAAAAACAAAAATTGTCTGAATATCGTGAGTAAATTAAGTGTTAATTAATTGATTGTGTTTGATTTACATGTGAGGGTTGTACTTGTTCTTCTTACTTGAAAGCAAAGAGAGTATCACTATGACACTCCACATGAAGGTTTGAGTTTTGGACCACAAAAGCTTCATTTTAATGTGTTGTCGTGTCGAGTGGGCTCAAATAAAGTAGGCTGGCCGAATTGGTGGAATCACTTTCATATCAACTTTGTTTTCTTTTTCCTACACTTTTTTTGTAATATTATCGTGTTTGTGTTGGAACTTTGTTATTAGAAATAGGCATTACGGTTTGTCCTAAATAGGAAGAGAAAACCATTTTTTTTTATCTTATAATGTTTTTCATATTTAAATTATTAAAATGATAAAGTAATAAGTGAAACATTTTGAGCTTGGATTGTGGTGTTCCACTGCCTTTACAAAATTAATTAAAACTTCATATTAAAAACTTAAAATTATTAATCATTCATTTTAAATAAATTATGAATTAAGAGATATTTTTTTTAATTATAAAAAATTATAATCATTGATTTTAATAAATACATGAAATTATATCTCTTTATAATTTGTATTAACTTTATTTTAATTTTTATTTTAATATTATTAATTTCATATAATTAGAATGAGAAATTCAAATTTTAAAACGAATAATCAATATGTTGACAAATGACATAACATTAATTAGAAGACATAATAGGATGATACATGACAAAAAGAGAATAAATTTATTCTTTTACTAGTTTATAACCCGTGGAACTACGGTTACAAAATTAATTAAACTTTTATAATAGCAATTCAAAATTATTAATAAATTATTTTAAAAAAATTATTAATTAAGAGATTTGTCAGTTATATAAAATTATAATCATCATTGATTTAAATAAAGATGTGAAATTATATCATTTTATAATTTGTATTAATTTTAATTTTAATGTTATTAATTTAATGTAATTTGAGTGAGAAATTTAAAATGAATAATCCATAGGTTTACAAGTGACATGTATTAATTTGGAGACATAATAGGTTGATACATGATCAGAAAAAAAAATGCATTAATTAGAAGACTTAATAGGATGACTATTCTTTTATTAAAATAGAAAAATTAGAATAAGAATATATATTAGGTTTAAACCTGTGAAAACTACAGTTAAAAAAACAATATTTATAATTCAAATATTAGTTAGTAATAAAAAATTTCAAAATAATTTATTAATTACGAAGATATAATTATTCTCAGTAAGTTTATAATTTTTTAAAAGAAATATATGAACCATTATGAATATAATTTTATGTTTTGTAAGTTTATATATTTTATAAAACCGTGGGTTTGTATGATACAATGAACATGTGAGTATAATGAACAAAACAAATCAAGAAAATGACAATAGTTGGATAAGATTAGCATTAAGACTATCGATTCAAATAATCCAATATATAGGCCAACAATTGTTTCATATTAGGTCCGACTTTCTATACATTAATATAAGTTAAACACATATATTATTTTAATAACAAATTTAAAACATAATTTAAATAATTTTATTAATAAAAAAGTTGATTTATACCTTTTTAATTGTTAACCTTATACATGATTTTTTTTGTAAAATCACAATTAATAATCAACATAATTAATTTGTAAAAAAAGAACATATATAGAACTTTATATTTAATTTGACATTAATGAATTAATATACAAAATATAGCCATGTTGTAGACTTGGAAAAATTAGATACGAAGGTTTGGATAAAAGTTTTCAACACACTTAAGTAAACAGGTTGACACAATACCTCACAACAAACAAACGCGTAAAACTTAGGGTCAAGACTTTAACTCGAAGAAAACTCATTTAATTCTATATAATATTTAATAATTTACATATTTTTATAAATTTATTATATATTGTAGAATTATAAAGAGCCAATATGAAATAATAATACTTTGAGCTAAAACTCGAATCGGTCCATTTTTCCTTAACCTAAATGTTTCCAATTCAACATCAGCAATCAAAAGACCTTACATCACTTGACGACATCGGAGTTTAGCCTCCATCAACTCCGTCTTCGCTGCATCTCAACCCACTCATCACTTTCCACCTTCAGACAACCAACTCAATCACGACTTCAAACATCTCATCAACTCGTCGACACCGCATCTCACGCTTGTTGTCGTCACATCTCAACTTTAGGTAAGTACCATCGTGAGTTTGTGATTAGATAAGCCATATTCATATATTGCAACTAACTTAGGTGTTATTTGTTGTCTTTATTGCAGGGTAACTTCTAATTATGGATGATACTATTAGCTTGTCCGGTGATGAAGGTGAAGAGGAGTTGGAAGTGTTGCAAGTAAGGCAAAAATTCCATGAGGTTGTAAAGCTAGCAAAGCTACTAAATCCATTTAGGACAAAGGACATAATATGAGGTTGGAAGATGGCCTAATTACGATGATGAAGTCTTTGTATTAAAGGATACTCAAATCTCAGTACTCAGTAGGTAGGAATTCTCATTCATGATCGACCAAATTAATTGAAAAGGGTTACAACAATTTTCATACATAATTAGGAATTTATATAATTTGTTATGATGTTAAGAAAAAATTGTAATGTAAATTGCAGACTCAATGTGGATACAACTTTGGTTCAAATGATTTTCAAAGTGGATGACACAAAAGGAGCAGATATCTTGGATTCTGGTCCAATTTGTTTGGTAAGACCTTACATTTTTATACATTATTCAAATGATATGGCCCAATTTGTTATACACAATGTGCTTTTTCTGGACAAATAACATATTATATATTCATACGTTTATGGATACAGAGGAAGTTTTAATACCAATTATATACGTATATTTCTATTTCGAGAAACGAACCCAATTATAATAGAACATATATATTGCATAATATTTACTGAAACTGTGAACATGGGGGATTAATGTTAGAAAGTAAAACAAACTCAGAAATCGAATGGCATTATATTGATACTTTGATTGAATGTTGGATTTGATAAAAAAAAAATCAAATGACATTATATTTAAGGGAATTTGACTTACTAAGGTAATTAAGTATTTCAAATGTTCACATATGGGTAATATTGTTTTTTTTGTACTCATTTACCCAACAAACTTGTTTCAGCCGTTCAATAATAACCAACATTACCGGCTATTACTTGTTTTAGCCGGTAACATTGATTTAGCTCGGTTTAAAACATTACGTGGAATCTTACGTGGCCATTACACCCCTTTCTCATTTAATTAGGGTTCGTCATCGTCAGCTAACACACCTTGATTACCTTCTTCTGTGAGAAATCAATCGATACATCAAATCGACGATTAGGTCTTGGAATTGAAGTTGGAATTGAAGTCGACTACTAGCATGGCATCCTCATCTACAGGTATGTATGTATCTGTAGATTTTCATTACAATGGATTCTTTTCGCCAAACCCATTGGTGTACTTAGACCCCGTAAAAACAAATGTACGTGATGTGGATTTTGGGGGATTTACGTATAAAGAGTTTCTTTTGTGGCTTACGAAATTAACAAATGGAGAATGTGATAATGTCTACTACTGTATGAGAAAGGAAAGCTTGTGTGAGGGTATTAGAAGAATCGACAGTGATGTTGATTATTGGGAGTTTGTGGAGACTGTTTATAGTCTGGAGAGTGATAGTCTTGAGAGTGAGTTAGATGTGTACATTGACCACCGAAATGAACCAATTCTTGATTGGGCTGATAACGAGTTCTTAGAAGATGGTAAAGGGTATGAGTTGGATGAGTTGGATGAAGAGGATGACAAGGATTCTGAAGTTTCAATGAAAATGGAATATGAACATGAATGGGATGATGAAGATGAACATACTTTTGATAAAACTGTTAGAGACCCATTCTTGGACAAACTTTCAGGGCATATTAGTGATGATGATGAAGAGGAAGCAAACAATGGGAAACTTAAGGATGTTGTGTTCCCTGTCCATAATGAGAATCAAGAATGGGAGCAAATGGTGCCAGTTTTGGGTATGAAGTTTTCTAATCCATTGGAATTGAAGTTGTGTATCACCAACTATGCAGTCAAAAATGGATATGATTTATGGTATGAGAAAAGTGATCATGAAAGGTTATTGGTAAAATGTTGTAAAGGTAAGACAAATAAACAGGGTAAAGGTTGTCCTTTTAGATTATGGGCAACCTGGATGAGCAGTGAAAAATCATTCCAGATTAAATCTCTGAATGATATGCATAATTGTGCAAGAGTGTTCAAATTTGGATCCATTGTTACCTATAAATGGATAGCAAAGCATTTCATGAATCATATACTTCAGAAACCAAAGATGAGTATAAGGAAGTTGAAAGCTAAGGTCAGCAAGAAATTTAATTTGATTGCAAGTGTTGGTCAATGCAGAAATGCAAGGAAGTATGCATTTCAGGAGATAGAGGGTACTTTGAAAGAGCATTATGCAAAAACATGGAGCTATGGAGAAGAGATAAGAAGGACTAACCCTGGATCAACAGTGAAGATGGATGTAGATGTCATGCCTGATGGAACCACATATTTCTCAAAGTTTTATGTATGTTTCAAGGGATTGAAGGATGGATGGATTGAAGGTTGTAGGAGGGTAATTAGACTAGATGGTTGCTTCCTAAAGGGCTATGCAGAGGTCAGTTGCTCTCTGCTATAGGTAGAGATGCAAATAACCATATATATCCCATTGCTTGGGCTGTTGTATCAGTGGAAAGTAAAGAAACATGAAAGTGGTTTATTAACCTTCTAATTGAGGACCTTGGAATGGGAGTTGGGCATGGACTAACCTTGATATCAGACCAACACAAAGTAATCAATTTTTATTATTTTCATCTTTATTTTAGCTTATGTTATGTTTTTGTTGTTTAAATTTTGTGTCTATTGCTAACAGGGATTACTTGAGGCTGTGAAGGAAAGGGTCCCAGCAACAGAGCATAGGCAATGTGCTAGGCACATATTGTTGGGTTATGAGCATTCTAACACTCCTAAGTGTACATGCAACCCTAAATACCTTGGATCTATGTTTTCTCTATTATACATGCAAATATGAACATCCAAGGTATTATCCTAATCTAGCATACAAAACTATCAATATAACAAGATAGAATACATACCTCTTTGATGTAGAATGTCTTCATGAAGCTTGAGTGCCTAGTGCCCCAAGTGTGACACCTCAAATGGTTCACACAACACCAAATACACTTGGAATAACTTGAGAGAATTCTACACTTCATAAAATCGGCTAGCCCTCTCTAGAATAATCTAGTGACCGATTTTGTCAAGAATAAGATCTTTATATAGTGTTACAATTAGGGCAAACCCTAATTGTCATGACTTTCCATTTCCTTGGATCCATGGGTTCAAATACACCATGGAGCATCCAAGGAGCATCATATGGGTTTTGGCCCAACTAGATAATCCATGGAGCATTAGCCCACTATACAAGTATGGATGATTTACACAATCAACCCATATATTTAATTAGTCTTCTTTTGATCACTTAATTAATCCTAGATTAATTCTTGATCAATACTAATTAAATAATCTTATTATTCTTATTATTAATATACTAGAACTTATAATATATTAATAACCATAAGTGTCTTATTTCTCTCATTATAGTCTATCCAAGTGCATGATGCCATGCAACCCAAATGGACCATGCCGGGTCGGGTCAAGTCTTACCAATTATAGTTATGGACTTAGACATTAATCCAACAGTCTCCCACTTGGATAAATCTAAAACTATTTTTGCGTATGACTTCAGGAACCAACTGGCAATCGTAGCTCTCAAAAGCTTCTGTCGAACTCTGACCTTGTAGATGAACTCTGATCTTGTCAATGACTTGTCCATTAGATAAGGGATCATATATATTCCTCCATTCTAGATATCATATGGACTGAGACATGGATTATAATCATTCTCTCTGTCCATTTGTTGTTTCCCGATTTCCGATTTATGACGACTGACTGATTGAACAAATCAAATCAGTCCTGGCCCGGCCGAGCACTTCCATTTGTCATCATCAAATCATCGAGGGGCCCACAGATATCGCTTTTATCCCGAAGGTAAAAGGAATGGATAAACTTCGACTCATATGGCTTGTTCTACTACTTGTTGAATCATACACAAAGACACGTTTTATAACATCGAGTTACCAATGCGTTTCGTGCAATCAATGTACAACCAACTCATAGTAACAACTCATATCTCTAGGTTTGAAGAATATAAGATATTATCGTCTCATGATCACTCGTGATAAAATCCATGAAGTGATTCCAATGAGCGCGGGTTGAATCCAATACTCAGAACTTATGAGCACTCATGAGTGTTGTAGCCCTTTGTCCAACAACTTAGACCTCTACAAGCCAACCCATGATAGTCTTAATTCATATCTACTTCCAACATATGACCGAATGTGGATGGTTTGAATAACGTAGTCATTCCGGAAGAATAACCTAGTTTATTCGGGAAGTCAAAACATGCAAAGTGAAACACAATAATAATTGAATCCAATATGGTCTCAGAACTTATGAATATAAATAAAACACCTTTTATTTATCACCATATGATTACACATTATTCATTGTATACTGTTTCAGCTATCAACATTATTCTTGAATTTAAAACAATAGTTGTCCCATGCTCTAAGCATGCACACTATGTTTTCTAAACACTAGTCATGCCATACACCAAGTATGCATAATATGTTTGTCTATGATCTTTATTTTGTGAACTAGATCAAATGAACATAACTTCAATGATTCTCTTTTCACACTCCCAAATCCTTACTGCAAATGCAAGAATTCCAAATTCATGTCATTTACTGAAATCTGTTAGATTCTAAACTTATATGCATCGATCCTCTTGTAATGATTATGCACAAAGTCAGAAAGACTTAACAACAATCATTACAGAGCATTCCAAAGGAGATCAAGTCCTTGGAACCATCCTTCTTGCATTAAGTTTCCTTAATCTTACACAGATTGAAAATTCTAACTTTGAAACATTTCCAGATTCCATTTCGACTATCACTTCTGAACAAGAGTTGCCTCCTTACAGATTATGTCAATATGGTCCTTCCAGAATTATCACTATACTTCTAACTGTCCTTGAGCAACCAATCTTTGGTAAACCTTAGATTGTCCTCGACAATTGTTTAATCCTTTTAGTCATATCCAGTTCTAAACCTTTTCCCTTCTTAATGCCCCAGGCATTTGGAAATTTTTAGAAATTTTTAGAAAGGATGAATATAGCACATGTAATCGATCCTATATCCGAAGCATATGGGACACGATTCATGATGTCTCACATAAAGACTAAACCAGTCTTTTGCTATAACATTTCCATTTCAATTTGCCAAGTTCTCATAATTCAGATTATGAAAAGGGATGCCGTAATCATAATCGAATTTAAGAACGCAAATAATGGACCCATATACAGAATTTCCTTATGTTGAGCCATTCCAACATGAAATTCATATATATATCCTTGACTAAATGATTAAAACCTCACGATCTAAGCTTATAGATTTGAGATGAAGTATAATTTCCTCTCCCTTAATTATAGCAAAACAACTTTTTCCCAATTGAAACCTTTTGTTTTCTATAATTAACATTGCTAGCTTGAAATACTTATCGTAATTATCATGCTCCCACTAACATGATGATTATTAGCATAACACTTATGCTCCTACTAGCTTTGACATGTACTCAGAAAGCTCGACTTCTAGAAATCAATACTTTATTAACTTTCTGACCAAAGTTCAGATTTCTGATACTAGATTGTTTTGATAAGACTTTATCAAAAAACATACACCTTCCCTTAGATAGCACATTTGTGTGTCTAAAAAGTTATGAAGAGGGATGCCATAATCATAAT
Source organism: Lactuca saligna (assembly GCF_052625555.1). NCBI lineage: Eukaryota > Viridiplantae > Streptophyta > Magnoliopsida > Asterales > Asteraceae > Lactuca > Lactuca saligna. The sequence continues at coordinate 64,706,573 of NC_136425.1, forward strand.
GGTTAGACCTTTTTGCCACTTTTCACAAGTCCAAGTTAGTGTGCCGGTAAACCACACACGCTCCACTAACGACTTTGAGAATGCAAATATCCCAATTGCTATCTAGCTAAAATCTACTTAGTGGAAGTGTTTCCTCACCATCATTTTCATGAATCAGAGAGAAACCTTATGACACTTAGATTTATTGGTGTATGAGTTCCTACCCATATGAATTTGTCAAAACCATAATCACAAGACAAGGATAATGACAAATCCAAAACCATATGGATTGAACTCAATCTTAATTTCTTGCCACCTGGCAGCTCAAGGGCCTACCATTGCTTCCAAGTTGTTGTGCAACACATTGAGAACTCTAAGAACTCATATGCAAAGCCAACTTTAACTAGAATGGGCACAGAATATGTCAACACGATAGGTTATAAACCTCAAGTCGTGTGCTAGTGAAGAACTTCAGGTTTCATTCTTGATTAGTTCTTGAGAATTTCAAGACCTTTAAGACTCCCACTGTCCTCTTGACTTATAAGACTCCCTTGTCAAACATCCAAGAGATAGTGCGGATTCTAATCAAGACAAACACTTCACACAATTGGCCTTAGTTGGTCTTTGTTTTATCCAAAACATCACAACTTACCAATTTCAAATGTACAAGAGTAGAAAACTTTTACTCTTACATTTGATAAGTGTTTTAAACCTTCTTTAAGACATGTCACTCAAATTACAATCTTGGAGTACGACTCTAAGACTTGTATTGGAACGAAGTATGACTCATCTTCTTGATTTAACCATTTCAACAATTCAAGATCCCTTCTTCTTAGTCATAAGAATGCACTAAGACTTCCTTAGAGAACTAATTTTGATATGGTTTCTTAATCATTAAGATAATCACAAAACTGATACTAAAGTACTCTCCCATCTTTTCAGATTTGAGAAACTTTTATCCTTCTGCCTAATTTGATTCTTCTTATCCGCTCTGCTATGCATTGGAACCTTTTCCAATGTCTCAGAGTTACACTTAAGCTTGTAAGTATAATCATATTTACTGAACTCTAGTAAAATATGACGAATAGCCTTATATCTTTTGTGGTGGACTTAATCAGTACACATGACTATGTACTCGATCCCTTAGTCCATTACTTGACTCACACATCCATGTGAATAAGTAATTAGTCTTAATTTTTCCAATACTTGAAAAGTTCTCATTCATCATGCTATACAACTTGCATGATTCCAAGTCCCGGTCCAATTGAGACTTTGGATGATGAGAATCTTTCGTTATTTGGTAAATTTAGACATTACCACAAATGAAGGAATCAATTTCATATTTCCACTCTTGCTATTAATGGAATCATATAAGCAACAATTTTTTCCTCAAATGCCATTGTAAGGATATTTTTAAAATAAATAAAATCAAAATTTTCTTTTATTTTAAAAACTATGCGGAAAAACTTATCCTTACAATCCATATAAAAACTTGTTGTTATCTATTCCTTAGCAATATCTCATAACTCCTAAGAAGTAGCTCAAGAATCCGATTTTCAAACTACGCGATTGAAATCCATCTATGCGATCAGATTCAGCATATTCTTTCTTTAAGTTCCTTTACTTTTCTTTGATTCTTAAAACATTACCATGTGACCCAGTCACATCATGCATCAAGAATCTCAGAATAGAAACTTAACAGAGTTAGAGTAGTGGACTTTACCTGAAGTAGAGTCAACCTTATTGACTTTAACACCCTTAGGTAAATTTGGCAGCTTCGCAAATAATGACCCTTTCTTTGGCAATATAAACATATGGACCCTTTGATAATGGTACACGGGACTATCACAGACTTAGCTTTTCTCTTTACCATTTGTTCAACCGAGTTGACTATGGCCGATCCCTTTCCATTGGGAAGAGAATGCTTTTTCTGTATTTCCAGTGTCACCATTGTCAATGTCCATAAAGTTTCAGGAAGTTGATCTTAACAATAGATAAGATCATTAAGGGTCTTGTCATAGTCTATTTCATAGGTGTCCCAAAGGAACTCACTATGTGACTTAGAAAGTGATTGAACCACCAACTTTCTCAAGACATTGACACCCAACTCTCCCGGCTTGTCAATATGTGACTACATCTCCAAGATGTGATCACACCTAGACCTTGTGTTGCCAATAGGGTTCGAGTGACCTTAAATTTTTCAAGAACTTGTGGGTTAGGGAGAATAATTGGAGGAGGAGAGAGAAGTATGATATCCATGGGACATCATCTTCATTTAGGAAAGCTTGTTTCAAGAGATTTGGGAAGATCATAAATGTCTAAACCAGACATGTTTTGGGAGATATTCAAGATAGTTGATTTAAAGTCCTTAATATGACACCCAATATGAAATATTAAGGCTAGGACCCAACAGACTATTTTATAACTTAGAAGAGGTATGCCGTAATCCAAGCTATAAAACAATTTGAAGGTAGGTGAATGACGATTCACCAATTTCCACCAAGATAAACGAAATGTATTATTAGATTTTAATTGGATTTGAAATTCCTAGATCTTTTGAGATTCATTGAACTGTTCAATGGCATGTTTCAATCTCGAGTGTGCTCTTCAGGTTTTGTGACTGGGATGCCGAGGATCACAAAACAAGGTGTGAAGTAACCATGCAAATTACTTGGTACCCTTAAGTGTTTACCCCTCAATCGATGTGCCGGTTAACCACACACGCTCCATCGATACTATGATAAACATTAAGTTACCCTTTGCCTACCTTGTTAAATACGAGTTAGTGTGCCGGTTAACCACACACGCTCCACTAACCGACTTAAACAAAGTGCAAAGTGTAATTTCATGGATTAGCACCTTATTCACATTTTCCTAAGTAACTAAGATTGGGAATTATTAAGAGTTTAGTTACTTAGTATTTATCATTAATACTTTTAATGAAGGGAGAATTGTAGTCATGTCAAACCCGTTCGGCTAACGACCCTCCACCAGTCAAGCAAGCGGTGGGTGAGAGTGGACACCCATTAAGTTGCCATTTTATAGGCAACAACCTTATACCCACCTTATAGACCGGCTTCGTGAATGAGGCGTACTAGCGGTAAGACCGACTTTACTCTTATACATATATATATATATATATATATATATATATATATATATATATATATATATTATTAACTTATAATATTATAAAGTATAAGGGTTGAATTTTAACTTTTAAACTTCTAAGGGCTAACTTGGAATTAAAGTATTCATAAGAGAAAACTTTACAAATTCCAAAACTTGAGGGCAAGTTTTGAAACTATTCAAAACTAATTAATTCCATAACTTATGTGTTTAAAGTAGTTTTAATCCAAAAACTCTTCAAGTTCCATAACTTGAGGACAAATTATGGAAGACTTTAAACTAATAAAGAATTAACTTTTTCTTTATTTTATAACTTATGAAATTAATTAAGGTTACATTTTTTTATATATATATATTTATTTAATGAAGAGACTCTTGGTCCTCCATAACTTGAGGACAAATTATGGAGTCATAACTCCAATTAATTAGAACTAGACTCTTCATTTTTTGTAACCTTTGCCAACTTTATGAGTTTTATGAGTCTTTAATGTGACTCTTCATGTAACTTGAGGATAAGTTACACAAACACATTTTATACTCAACTCTTAGATTAAAATGGATTGAAACCAACTATTTCATTCAACTTTTCTATTAATCTAAGAAACTCATAAGAACAAGATAATTCAAATCAAACTTTTTCATGTAATTAGTCTAACCTTTAAACTAATACAAAACATGAATCTATTGACAATTATCTTTGAAAAATGGATTAGCATGAACATTACCACATTAAAAAACAAGTTTATAAGTTCAAAAACAACTTAGGGTAACGTTCCTAGTCCATTTCTAGCCAAAAACCTCGAGGATATGCTGTCTGGGGTCCAACTCGTCGAGTGCATGAACAAAACTCAACGAGTTGGATGCATTTTTCCTTGGACTCGTCGAGTCCCTTCATGGACTCGGCGAGTCTGCTGGGTTGACAGCACCAATTTCGATTTTTCAGCTTCTATTGCAGGTATAACAAGAAAACAAGCCTAGGCTCTGATACCACTGTTGGGTTATGAGCATTCTAACACTCCTAAGTGTATATGCAACCCTAAATACCTTGGATCTATGTTTTCTCTATTATACATGTAAATATGAACATCCAAGGTATTATCCTAATCTAGCATACAAAACTATCAATATAACAAGATAGAATACATACCTTTTTGATGTAGAATGTCTTCATGAAGCTTGAGTGCCTAGTGCCCCAAGTGTGACACCTCAAATGGTTCACACAACACCAAATACACTTGGAATAACTTGAGAGAATTCTACACTTCATAAAATCGGCTAGCCCTCTCTAGAATAATCTAGTGACCGATTTTGTCAAGAATAAGATCTTTATATAGTGTTACAATTAGGGCAAACCCTAATTGTCATGACTTTCCATTTCCTTGGATCCATGGGTTCAAATACACCATGGAGCATCCAAGGAGCATCATATGGGTTTTGGCCCAACTAGATAATTCATGGAGCATTAGCCCACTATACAAGTATGGATGATTTACACAATCAACCCATATATTTAATTAGTCTTCTTTTGATCACTTAATTAATCCTAGATTAATTCTTGATCAATACTAATTAAATAATCTTATTATTCTTATTATTAATATACTAGAACTTATAATATATTAATAACCATAAGTGTCTTATTTCTCTCATTATAGTCTATCCAAGTGCATGATGCCATGCAACCCAAATGGACCATGCCGGGTCGGGTCAAGTCTTACCAATTATAGTTATGGACTTAGACATTAATCCAACACATATGTGCTAACTTCCTGAAAAGGTTTAAGGGCCAAGTGTTTAGAAAGCTTTTCTGGTATGCTGCTGCAGCTACTACCCCTGCAAAATTTGAACAACACATGAATGAAATCAAGAAATTAGAGCCACTAGCTTATGACCATTTGATGGAAAGGGACCCTAAAACTTGGAGTAAAGCATTTTTTCAGACTGATAGGGCTTGTGATGCATATGAAAATGGTATCTCTGAGAGTTTCAACTCTGTGATTGAAGTTGCTAGGAAGAGACCACTAATCACCATGTTAGAAGAAATTCGAATTTATGTGATGGAGAGGCTTTATAGACAGAAGATTAAGGGGCAATCTTGGGATTTAACCATATGTCCTACCATTAGGCTGAAGTTGTCCAAGCTTAAGGATCTTCAAAGGTAAGTGCTTAAAACTGTTTGTCCTTATATATGTTTGTCTTTAAACATGTTTGTCCTTATATATGTTTGTCTTTAAACATGTATATATGGACAGGTTTTGGAAAGTAATACCATCTGGTTATCAACAGTATGAATTCAGACTTGGGTATGATGCATATGTTGTGGATATTGGTAGTAGGACATGTGCCTGCAGAACTTGGCAGTTAACAGGTTACCCTTGTGTGCATGGGTATGCTTGCATTGCAAGCCTTAACAGGGATGTACAGGAGTATGTGTCACCATGGTTTACCACATCAATGTACCTAAACTGTTACAGGAATACCATTAACCCACTAAATGGTAGTGACATGTGGCCTCATGTAGACTACATCAGCCCATTGCCCCCCAAAAGGAGGAGGCTACCAGGAAGACCATCAACAAAAAGGAAAAGGGATCAGATTGAGAGGGAAAACCAAGGAAAAAAGCATTCAATCACAAAAAGAGGTAGTGTGATGAAATGCAGCATATGTAGGGAAAGTGGGCATAATAGAACAACCTGTCCTCAAAAACCAATTGGGGAATCATCAAATGCAAGTTCAAAGAAAAAGAAATCCAAGAAAGCTGGTATGTTTGATATATTTATTTGTATATAACTTGTATAACTTAACATATTGGGCATAACTTAACTTTTCAAGTAATACAAAACAGATAAAGTGAAGGTTGTATTGGCACATGAAGTTGATATTGATAGTGACAGTGAAGTTGAAATAGAACCTGAAAGTGATGTTGACTCTTTTGATCTTGAATTTGAAGATGATGTGCAACCTGAAGTTGAAGATGGAGTAGAACCTGAAGTCCAAGATGGAGTGCAACATGAAGTTCAAGATGAAGTGCAAGCTGAAGTTGAACCTGAAAATCATCCTGAAGTTCATGATGCTAACCAAGTTGAAGTTCACCTTGCAGTTCAAGCTGAAGTTGAACCTGAAGTGCAAGTTCAAGTTGAAGATGCTAACCAAATTGTAGTTCAAGATCAAGTGGAAATACCAGCTTTTCAAGTTGTAGTGGGAAAGAGGGCAAGGAAACCTTCAGAAAGAATTACAAAACTGAAGATAAGAAAGATGTGGGAGGGAAAACAGGGCAGTAGTGATGACAATCCGTATGACTTGGATTAACTTTTGGCTTATTGTACTGTTGTTAATGTTTTTGGCATCTTTTAACTTTGGAATCTTTTGGCACATCTTTTGAAAACTAGTTGGAATAGCTTAACTTTTTGCACATCTTTTGGGTGTAATAAATGTTTAACTATGTTATGTAAAACTTTTGACACATCTTTTGAAGTCAATGTTCCCTGGAATGTCTATAATATATTACCATCTTTTGCACATCTTTCTAATACCATTAGTATTATTTATAATTTATTACCAACTTTTAGAATATCAACTGTAATCACAATTCCTTTACAGTGTAATCATAATTCCATTACATTGTTTGAACAATTCAATTCCAATGATTCACAATAACATTACAAGTTTTGTACACTACCATTCCAATGTTTCAATTACCATCTTTTGCACATCTTTCTAATACCATTTGTATTATTTATAATTTATTACCATCTTTTAGAATATCAACTGTAATCACAGTTCCTTTACAATGTAATCACAATTCCATTACATTGTTTGAACAATTCAATTCCAGTGATTAACAATAACATTACAAGTTTTGTACACTACCATTCCAATGATTCAATTACAATGATTCAATTCCATAACAATGTTTATTACTATCTTTTATACTACCAAGTTTAATACCCATTCCATTACAATGTACTATTCCATTCCAATGATAGAATATAACCTTTTTCATTGAAAACATCACAAAAGCATACATAATTTAGTCATACTACATCATAATACATAATTTAAAAAAACATTTTGACATACAAGAGAAACAAGAAAATTAATGCAAGTCTATGGGTAAACAATTTCCAGTTGACTTTGTCAAGTTCTTGTTTATTCCTGTTCTTCTCTTCTTCAATCTTCATCCTACATATGCTGATTTCATTCTCCAAGGTACAAATTTTCAAGGTAAGATTGCAGCTTTCTTCTGCTTTCATCCTGTAATGCCCTCTTCCATCTTTCCTCCCTTTATCCTCATCCAACCATTGCCAAAATTTACAGCTTGGACTTTTTCCATTCTTCAAGAAATTTATAAGAACATGTTAAATTGAAGGATGAAGAAGAAGTAAAAAATATGAATTACCAGTGAGTTTTGACAAACTCTGAATTTCCTTCCAGGATTGTCTGGGGTTCTTGATGTCTTCACACGAGATGGCAAATCGCAATCACATGGATGATCCGGTTGTAATTCGTCTTGTCGTTTGGAAGAAAAGGATGAGGAAGAAGATGCCATCGATCGATCTAGGGTTTTAATTAATAAGCTGTCGTATCTCACCCTCTTATAATGTAAGCACTTCTCAATGCCACGTAGGTGATGAGTATTGTAGCGTACAAGCCACGTAGATGCCACATCACCCAAAACTTACAATAGCCGGTAATGTTGGTTATTATTGAACGGCTGAAACAAGTTTGTTGGGTAAATGAGTACAAAAAAAACAATATTACCCATATGTAAACATTTGAAATACTTAATTACCTTACTAAGTCAAATCCCCTATATTTAAAATAAGGGACACATGGAATTAATAAAAAAAAGTAATAAATAGTTTTATAGAAATTGTCCATTTTAAATACATTTAAATAAATAACACAAATGGTCCTTGCTTAATAAAGTTACCAAAATAGTCCCTTTTAAAGTAATTGTATAGATGCTATATTGTCGGCTATTGATTTTTATAAATAAAAACAACATACGGATTTTGAAAGTACATGGCTATAATAAAGTATACTTTGAAAAATCTGCTTAGTTATAACAATGTACTTTCAAATTTGAATGCTTTATAAAGAAAAGACAATATTTACATGTGCACAGACACATCCACACATAGCCACTAACCACAAACACATAGTAATATAAATGGACCATGTTCAATAAATTTTATAAAAATTGTACCTATTAGAGTAAATGTGTAGAAATGATCCATGTTTACAAGAAAACAAAAATGTTCACTTTGTACAAAATGAAAAAAAAAAGTCGTACTTATAGATTAAAAATAAAATCAAAACACATTGCTATGAATGGTAACACAAACCGTTTAATTGCAATTTTCTTGATTTTTTTCTTTTAAAAAAATAGAAGTACATTATTAAAAGTTTAAAAGGATGTATAAATAAATTAAACAAATAGCATTGTACTTTTCAAGTGATGATGTAAACTTATAAATAAGCATTACACATTTTAATTCTTTCAATAAAGTACATTGTTATAGTGACAGCCGCCACGTTTGGTTTTATAATTTTATAAGTTTGCATTTCCTTTAAGAGATCTTTGAATCTAGAAAAGTTTTGATTAAAAATGTGAGATTGGTATTTCATACCACGTCAAAATAACAAAGGTAATTAGATTAGACATTGAAATGATTGCTCCAACTTAAGAGAATGTAGGAATATCTTTGTGTAATTATATGGAATAAAGAATCCAATTCTAGAGACTATAGGAATATCTATGCATAATAATTTAAAAGATTAAATATCATTGAAAATATGTAATTTAGAAGAAAATCAAAGATTTTTTTCATGCAGTTTCAAAAATATTCATGTTTTGTTTTGGTAGAACAAGTTAAGAAAATGAAAACAGTGAGAAGTATAGAAAAAGAGACGATGGAGATACATATAATGAGAGTCAAAACAATAAAAAAGATAACATATAAACACAGATCTTATACATACATAACATAACAGAAACACAATTAATAGTCTTACCTCTGCTTTCTGCTTAACATGATGCAGGTTCAAAGAATAAGAAGTTTTATGCAGAAGGTATGGTGATCGGATTGAGCAAAAAGGATGTAGGAATTCTTTTTAAGTAGATTTTATATTAAAGGAATGAAGGAGATATAAGAAACAAATCAGTTTGCATTTATTCAAATTTGAAAGATTAGGATAGTTTATTATATTATCCTGATAAATATGTCATATTTAATGTTTTCCACTTTAAAATATTAAATGTAGGTCAAAGATTTCAGCAGATTTTTAATTATTTGAATGGGTCTTTGTAACACCAGTCAAAATAGGTCAAAAACAATCACATGTGATTATGACAATCATGTAATGTGACTTTGTTAAACTAGTAAAGTGACAAACTTTCTATGTAATTCATGATAAATTATGAACTCTCATACATAATTTATGATACAACTCAAAGTATACGTTCATACGATTACAAAAATATAAAGAACATCTAAATCTGACTCGCATGAAGAAGTTATGATAAACCGAACACTATAAAATATCTATAACATAAGGAATTTAAAATGGGCTTAGAATTATCTATTTGAGTCTAAATAAGAGTTGTAGTTCTCGTAAATACCTACGTGTGGATATAAAGAACGTCAAAAACGGAGTTCTTATGCGAAAGTTACGACCTTCCGAAGTTACAGCTGTCTGAGTGCACGACACGTGTCAGAAACCCTAATCTGACAAGACTCACGACGTGAGCCTAAAAACTCACGACGTGAGGAGTCAAACCACCTCATTTTGTATCTAGAAGTCTACGGAACGATAACCCAAAAGCTCACGACGTGAGCTAGGTTTTCTCACGACGTGAGGACGCTGCAGGACACTATTCGAGGCTAGAAAACACGCGTTAAAGCTACGGGATTACTCTTGCCATAACTCACGACGTGAACCTATCATTTCTCACGTCGTGAGTGCTAAAAATCAGCCTATAAATAGCCATTTCGACCCCAAGTCTCATTACACCATTTCTACTTTCTTTCTCTCTCGTTTGTTGAAGCCGTTTTGCTTCTTGAGCCCCGACGACCTCGTACCGCTAACCGTTTCTGCTTAGATTACATAAAATCACGTTGCTAAGGTGAGTTTCACGGCCCCAATTTCTAATATTTTTGGGGGGAAACGAATGCTAAATATTGAATAAGAGTTAATATTATGTTTATATGATAGTATGTTCGTATCAACATATATAGTTGTATTAACCGTGATATAGTTGTTTTGCCTCATATATACCTAAAATATATATTATATTTTTAAAACATAACTATCGTAAACTTGTTAGCATGTTATTATACTAATGTAGACCTTGAGTTATACTCGGGAGTTCTATATATACTATGTGTGATAGCCTCGATGCCATACTCGAGAATTATATATATTGATTTCTAAGTATGTTATTATTGTTGGTTTTATGTCAAGATAAAACCTAGTGTGTTATAGGTTATTATTGTTGGTTTTATGTCAAGACAAAACCTAGTTTTACTTCAAGTTATAGCTATTATACTTCCTAAATGTTATGAAATAAGGAGTAATGTTTAAAAGCATAGTCTAGTAACTTAGGGTTTTAGATACGAAAATGCTTTTGTTGTTAGAACTATAAAACATCGTCAAAGTCTACCTGAGCTACTATATTCATCATCTAAGATTGGGGATCTAAGTGAAAGTCCTCTGACCTATATTCGTTAATCCCGTGTGAGCGAGGAAGTCATGTATAATTAGTATACGGGTTGACCACCCCACTTGTGACTGTTAGCTAAAGTCAACCAAAACCGAGTGATGAACTATCCTTTTATTTGTTATTGCTCCGGCGTCGATGAAACATGCGGAAACTATCGCAAAGTGTGATCCTTGTAATACCGCAAGGTGTGATCCTTGTACTACCTCAAGGTGTATACCTTGTACTACCGCAATGTGTGATCCTTGTAATAATAATAAGAGGTATAAACCAAGTTATACAGTTGCAGCTACAGACTCATGGTAAAACAACTGTAGAAGCATTATACTTTGTTGATATACAAGTATGAATGTTAAGTATAAGTTTCCCAAAGACTTATACTCTAAGTATAAAAATCTAGTAGGTATATCACTTGTATATTATGTAGACCACTATACCTATCATACTTACTCGTATAGAATTGAAATAGATTTATACGTAACGGTTTTACTCGTATAGAATTGAAATAGATTTATACGTAGCAACTTAGTTTGTATGGAATTACAAACATTTATATTTATACTCTAGGTTCAAGGATTTTTTAGGTATAACACTTATTCGGTAAGTAAACCATTATACCTAGGATATATATACTAAATGTTTGAGAGTCAAAATGATACTTTCAAAACTATACTTTTGAACTTGGAAAATGTATTATTTTTATATGGAGTCAAAACCTATGAACACACCAACTTTATGCTGACGTATTTTAAATTGCATGTGTTTTCAGGAAGTTGATAACTATGATACGAGAAATGACGTTACACCGCCCGGTGTTTCCGCCGACGGTCGGGGTGTGACAATCTTGGTTTATTTACTATAACGATATGTATGCATGTTTTGAAATCCTATAATTTAAGTATCACAGTCAAACATTAACAGTGAAACTGATGAAAAAAAAGGGACAACATATATTATCAATCTCAAGGGTAAACCCAAAAATTTACGTAGGTTATTTGAGTGGGAAAATTCAATTGAGGGGGAGGGTGGGGGGTGCTCAGCGACTACCACTTGGTGTCCAACTCGTTTATTAGGATAGAAGATATATATGTATGTATGTATGTATGTATGTATGTGTGTGTGTGTGTATATATATATATATATGTAACATCCATAAAAATCATGATAAATTTAAACTTTTTAAAACCAACCCAATTCACATATTGTTTACATCATAGTTTTCAAAAACACTTCAACATCAGAGTTTCCCAAAATTATAAGTCAAAACATAAGGATGTGTACGGTCACGCATTTGCCTTCTTGCGGTCATCTGAAGTACCTGAAACATAACCTAAAACTGTAAGCCAATGCTTAGTGAGATCACCTAAAGTACCAACACACAAACAAATAACATATACAATAACAACATATCGGGTCCAATCAACCCTCGGGTTGGAATGTCATTACACTATGGGTCCAGTCAACCATCGAGTTGAAATACCCCAGACCCCTCAACCATCGGGTTGGAATGCCAATACAAAATGGGTCCTATCATCCTTGAGATGGAATACCCTCGGGCCCTCTCAACCATCGGGTTGGAATGACCTCGATCTGTTGGCTCACGCACAAAGTAATAAAGCCTCAACCACCAACCAAATATGTGCACATATACATAACGGATAAACATATAATCAACCAATAGACAACAGACATATCAACTGATCACTAACCGTAACAACATCCTATATACTAGGATATTGATCTAACAGATCGCCACAGCACAATAGCATACATAACTAGATATCAAATCCAAAGGGTCGACCTTGGTGCCTTCGATCCATAAGTACAATGAGGAAAATTTACCTCACAAACTAAAACAGAAGCTGATGAGGTCCCAACTATGAATCTCATCTCTCTAGCCGTCACCTATTCCCACCAATGACCAATTTCCATCAAATTCCAAAATTAACCAAAATACCCTCAAGGTCAAACTTGGTCAAAGTCAAATGGTCGAGCCAAATAGGTCAACTGAGTCAACACAGCCGAGTCAACCCAACAAGTCAACTTAGGATGCGTACGCGGGGCATACTCATGAGGTACGCTGGGTATACATGCCAATAGGGCTTGAGTTGTTTCATATCTTTCAACTCTAGGAAAACGTTACGTTGGGAGAGTCATATGAGGAGGAGGTGGAAGAGTTGAAGAAAGATGATGTCCAATTCCACCATTAGCCAAATAAGAGAAGATTTTTTGTCACACCCCTGAACCAGAAGGGGGAAATGTACGAGGGCTAGTGTGACTATCAATTGAAATATCATCACAATGAATATACATGAAACATAACATAAACTCCACCATTCACTACATATTACAACCAGTATTGTTCACATCAAGTATATTGTTTCACAATACATAATTCAAAACATAAATTGTACGGAGATTAGCACATCAATATAAAATTCCCAAAATACTCTTGATGATTTCTTCGGTTTAACGATTACCTGAGAATACAAGTTATTTTGAAAATGGTCAACATATATAATGTTGGTGGGTTCATAAGAATGTTTAACTGAAAGATTTTGTATTGTTTGTATAACCCATAAAATCCGATATTTTCTGTAAATTTAATGAAAATGATGTAACGATCAAGTATAAATGTATGTGTGATTTCCTTTGTAAAAACATGTATAAGTAAGCAATTCAAAAATTTTCATCGTATTGTATCTGTTGTAAGTAGAAGGTAATGAATAATAGTATTCCCTAGAAAATCCGATATTTTCTAATTTATAAATGTGTCGTAATCCTTGTATGATCGTAAGAATCATTTTCGTATAATTAAGATTTAAGCACTTTGATTTCCATAATGTATCGATGGTAATAGATCTCTACGTGAGTCATTATAACCATGCAATATAAAGACTAATTCACCTGTATTGGTGTTTTTCCAAACAACGATTTTGATCAAGATTTTGTTACCTAGACCGACCTAGTCTAACTGTAGCGAACAGCTCAGGTGTGGGGGAGTCACCCCCATATAGATCTATACACAAACTCTCGCTCTCCCTCTAGGAGACTCTGATTATAACTACAGGCTACGGCCAAACACTTAATGGTGTCAACCGATAGTTCTCACTAGATCCCAATGATTTGTCACATGAATATGTTTAATGTTTAATGTAGTTTGATTTACTAACACCTGATGATACTTGAATGTGAAAGATACGGCCCAACAAACATGAAAAAGGACAGGTGCGGCCCATTAAACACGTAAGTTATTTCTAGGCTTGATGGCATGTAAACGGACATGTTGAAGCCCATTAAGCATACAATGAATCACTCTAGGAAAAATTAACATGCGAATGGGGCACTAAGGCCCAATAGCATATAAAAATTAATTTAGATCCATTGAGCATATCATTGGGCCACTAAGGCCCGGTAGACATGAATTGAATATATTAGGCCCAATAAACATGCAAATGGATCACGAAAAATTGATCACGAAGGCCCAATAAGCATGTATTACAAGTATCAGGCTCAATATTCGTACCATTGTTCTATTTTTGTATATTTGATGTGATATAATATTTTTATATGAAGCATTTCCTGTTGAGATACCCAACGTTTAATCTATAACGATATTATTAGTTTATAAAAATATACCATTTTTAAATCCTTATAAACAATTATATCCTTGGCCCAATTGTTTAATAACTGACACATTCGACTCAAAATATTTATTTGACCATTTTAGCCCCTTTTTCACATGAAATTACATTTTCAACCCCTTCTTAATATAAAATGACATTGTTAGTCATTTTTGATGAAAAATAACATTTTTAGTCCTTTAAGTCATTTTACTTGGCATTTTCGGCCCAATTATAATTTAAATTACAGTTTCAGCTCAAAATGCAATTATTAACATTTCCAGCCCTTATTTGGCATAAGTTTACATTTTTGGCCCATTTTTCGTGAATTTTACATTTTCGGCCCAAATTCCAAAAACTTTTCATTTTTAATCCAATTTAGAAATAATGTCATTTTAAACCTGATTTTGGTTTATTTACATTTTTGGTTCAAACTTTTGATCAAATAACATTTTTAATCCTAAAAGTCTCATTTTTTCACAAATTGGGCCCAAAACCGTAAGGCCCAAACTTCTAAGCCCAAAATACTAAAATTTACATTTTGGTCCTTTAAAAAGAGTGATTATGATAAACTTTTCAGTTTTATCCAAATATAACATCTTTGATCCTTACAAAACCAAAAACATCACTGTTAACCCTAAACTTTACTTTATTTGTCAAAGATTCTTATGTAAAGCTTTGTTTTGTTTTACACATTTTAGACATGCAATATACTATTATATTTGTAGTATAATGTATAAAAATGTTTTAGTTTATGAATTCTACTAATTTTTGTCAAGAATTTTGAGATTTGTCAAGATCTAACACATTTTCACAACATAATTCAAGAAATCACACATAACATGCATAAGACACATAGATTTACACATTTTACTTGTATTATCCCCCAAAAAAGAGTAGAAAACCGAAAACAAGGGGGTATGAACTCACCTTGGGGTTTGGATTTGGTTTCAATTGTATTGATGCATTGTATAATTGGAGAATCGTTTTTGGGCTTTATAGCTGAGGAACTCGGCGAGTACCACAGTGTACTCGGCGAGTAGACCTCAACTCGGCGAGTACAGTGAGGTACTCGGCGAGTTCGAGCGTCAGATGATGCTTATCTCGGGATTTCTTGTTGTTTTTGCATATGGATAGTTACCTTATCATGTTAGATCAATATAAATCCGATTTTATGATATATATGACTATATTCTTGATCTAATTAAAGATAATTATCAATTAACAAGATAATTGTTTCCTTATAAGATAATTGATTAATTATTTTGAGTAAATTGATAAATTGTTTTGCAAGAAATCATTAAATAAATCAAATATGGATAATTATGTGATTAAATGTTAATTTAAAATTATTTGTTATTTGATCCTTGTTGTTATGAAAGGTTTCATATTTTCCCCTTTAGGTTTTATATTTTAAATTTGAACCCAAAAGTTTTGGGGTTTTGAAATTTAAATAGTTAAAACCCTAATGTTTTGAAAAAGGTTTCAAAATTTTCCCTCAAGTTTTGAAATTTAAAAGTTGATTAAAAGTTTAATTAGAAATGTTAAATTCTAAAACCCTAGTAATGTTTTGAAAAGTTCAAATCACACCCTTATGGTTTTATTAATTAATTAAGGAGTATAATTAAAAGAGGTTTAATAAATCCATAAAGGTTTAGGTTAACCATTTAATTGAATTAAAGGTGTAATTGTTAGAGTTAACCATATAGTATTTTAAAAGTATAAAATACACTCTATACTATATATAACATTAAAAGTCTAACATTATATATATGTATGAGTAAAAGTCAGTCTTATCGTTAGTAGGCCTCATTCGCGAAGCTGGTCTATAAGGGGTGTTTAAGGAAATTGCCTATAAAATGGCGATTGAATGGGTATCCACTCTTATCCACCGCACTCTTGACTAGTAGAGGGTCGTTAGCCGAACGGGTAGGATAGGAAGAAACCTTCCATTATAAGTATAATGAAATACAAAGTAACTAAATGTTTTTCAAATTCCCAATCTTAGTTACTTAGGCAAAAGTGAATTGATGCAATTCCATGAAATTACACTTTGTGCCCTTGCGAAGACGTTAGTGGAGCGTGTGTGGTTTACCGGCACACTAAATGGTTCTAAGCAGAGGTAGCAAAGGGCGACTCAATGTTTGTTATAGTTCGGTGGAGCGTGTGTGGTTTACCGGCACATCGAATAGGTGATTGTAACATGTGAGGGCACCATGTAGTTTGCATGGTTATTCACACCCGCTTTGTGATCCTCGGCATCCCAGTCACAAACAAGAGGGGCATATCGAGATTTAAACATGCCATTGAAATGTTCAATGAATCTCAAAGGATCTAGGAGTTTTCATAGATTTAAAACTTAAATTTCTTTTTTCGTTTTTTCATGGTGGAAACTAGTGAATCGTCATTCACTTACCTTCAAATGTTCTGCAATTTAGGTTACGACATCCCTCTCCCGAGTTGTAGGATATTGTGTTGGATCCTAGCCTTGGAATTTCATTTGGGTGATTTACCAAGGACTCAATCAATCAACTAACTTGAATTCGTTTTTTTCTCCCGATGTCAAAGTTCGACAACTATGGTCTTCTCAAATCCCGTGGAACAAGCATTCCACATGAAGATGATATTCCACGATTCGATCGAGGAACAAGTAATCATGCTTCACTTCCTCCTCCTCCTCCAACTATTCTCCCTAACCCACAAGATTGTAAAATTGAAAGGTTCAATATCACTCAAGCCCTTTTGGCAAGTAAACATAAAGAGGGCAAGTCGGTGTGTGCACACATCTTAGGGATGAAGTCACACATTGATAGATTAAGAATGATGGGATCCGTTGTCGGTGAAGCGATGGCTATTGATTGGGTTCTTCAGTCACTTCCTAACTCGTATAGTGAGTTCGTAAAAGAGTACTATATGATGAACCACGACATGAAACTTATAGATCTCACCTACATGCTTATTGCTGCTGAATCAACAATGGTTTGGCGCAATAGAAAAGCAAAGTTGATTGGTGAATCTGCCTTCAAGACCTCTATGGATATAGACAATGGCAATGAAAGACATGCAATGATTGAAAAAGTTTGATCATATGAGAAAGGCGATGTCTAAAGTAGTTCCATGTGTTGTTCCAAAGGAGTCAATTTGCTTTTATTGCCAAGAGAAGGGGCATTGGAGACGAAGTTGCCCTATCTACCTAAGAGATCTAAGAGATGGGAGAGTCAAAAGTATGACTACGCTTTAGGTAAGAATCCACTATCTAACTCCATTAAGTTCATATCCATTGATTCTTAATACATGATGTGATAAGATTGCATTTGAATGTTTTGAAGGATCGGTGAAAAGAAAGGAAGCTTGATAAGAGAGCAAGATGAATCTAATCACAAGAGATGGATCTCGATCTCATGGGCTTGAAGATTGGATTTTGAGCTTAGATAGTTATGATAGAGTTGTCAGAAATTTTCTTTTTACATAGTTTTCAATAGATTTTGCATTGTAAGGACAAATGTTTTTCCGCTGCTTTTATAAATAAAATAAATTTTGTTTGACTTATTTATTTATTTGTTTACTTCCTTGCAATGAAATCATTATGTGAAAATTGATGTTTGCATATTTCTACAACGAATGGATATGATTCTTAGTTATGTTATTTATGGAAATGTCAAGAATTTACCAAATAGGGAGAGTTTCTCATCGCCCAAGTTTCAATTGGACAGAAACTTGGAATCATGCAACGTGGATGCACGATGAATGAGAAATTTCGTATTTGGAAATTAGACTAATTCATTGACAAAGTGTCAAGTGAAGGACTAGGAGATCGAGTACACAAAGTTGTGTGTTGATCAAGTTCACCATAAGAGTAACAAAGATATTCGTCATGATTTACTAAAGGCTTAGTAAATATGATTACACTTACAAGATTAAGTGTAATTTTGAATTGATTAAAGGGTTTAGATCAATAGCAAAACGAATAAGAATAATCAAGTAGGCAGAAAGATAAGAGTTTCTCCATTCTAAGAAGAAGGGAGAGTAGCTTTTATGCTTTATGATAGGTCTTAATGATTAAGAACCATATCTCAATTGATCCTCTAATGAGTCTTGGTACAATTGTATGTCCAAGAAGAGGAATCAAAGATTGAAGAAATGGTCAAATCAAGAAGTCAATCATACTTCGTTCCAAAACAAGTCTTAAAGTCAAGATTGTGACATTGAGTGAATAGTATTAAGAAGGTTTATAACATTCATCAATTGTGGAAAGTTGTGATGTCTTGGATAAGACAAAGACCAACTAAGACCAAAATTATGAAGTGTTTTGTTTTGATATAAGCTACACTAACTCTTGAATATTTGTTTATCAAAAAATGTTTTGATAAGAGAATCGTATATGTCAAGGAGTCAGTGGGAGTCTTAATAGTCTTGAAAAGTTTCAAGAACAAATCAAATAAGCCTTATCGATCATCACTAGCACACGAGTTGAGGTTTACAACCTATCGTGAAGACATTATTTTGTTTCTGTGCCAATCCAATCGAGTTAATTATGCATGTGAGTCCTATGAGTTCTCATTTGAATGCATAAAAGGCAAGGACCTTGATCAATGGAAAGTACATTGATAGGAAAAGGTGAGCTACTTAACTACTTGGAAGACGTGGTGGGCAGCTGTGCTACCATAAGGCAAGAAATCAAGATTAAGAAAGTTCGATCCATATGAGTTTGAATTTGTCGTAAACTTTGGTTTTTAACAAATTCACATGGATAGGAACACATACACCGTTTAAATCTAAGTGGCATAAGATTTCCTCCTTCATGAAAATGATTGTGAGAAAATGCTTTCACTAAGAAAGATTTTAAAGATAGTGATTGTAAAATTGCATTCTCGAATTCGATCATGGTTACGGCATCCCTTTCCATAATTTGAATTGTGAGGTTTGGCAATTAGTCTTAATTGTTAAGACACACATATGAACTATCTAAGGCAAAAGTGTATAAGTTCAAGAAGTCTTGATAAAAGATTATCAAAGCACTAAGTATTAGAAACATGAACTTAAGAAATTCAATAAGTATTGTTTTTCTGAAAGTTAAGATGTTTATGAATACATGTCGAAGCTAGTGGGAGCATAAGTGTTATGTTTTATAATAATCATCATGATAGTGGGAGCATAAATGTTATGATTGTATGATTATTAAGGCAAGTATTGCATAGTTGTCAATATTAATTATAGAAAACAAGAGTCATACTTTGCAAAGTTGTAAGAGTTGAAAGGTTGTTTTGCTATAATTAAGGGAGAGAATATTATGCTTCATTTCAAACCTAAAGGATTAGGTTGTGAAATGTTGATAAATTTAGTCAAAGGTACATAGTGCGTTCTTAAAGTTTCGATTATGATTACGGCATTCCTCTTCACAATTCGAATTTTGAGAACATAGAAAATAAAACATTGTGAGTCGTGTCCCATACGCTTCGAGTATAGGATCGATTGCAAATGCTTTAATGTTTGACCATTCTAAAATTTTCCAAATGTCTAGCGAATTTAGAGGGAAAAGGGACTAGAATTGGTTCTGACTAAAATAATTAAACAACTATCAAAGGACGATTCGAAGTTCGACGAGAATTGGTCGCTTGTGAGTAGTTGGAAGTATAGTATTGGAAATTATGGAAATGTTTCCATATTGGATGGACAATATCGACATCATTACGAATAGATAAGATTCTAGTTGGAAAATATGGAAGCGTGTCCATATTGGGAAGTAAATATTGAAAATCTATGACTAGATTAGAAACCTTCATGCAAAAGGATGTTCAAAGGAATGTACTTTGAGTGAGAGACATCATATCTAAGGAATTGTCTTGTAACAATCTCCGAAAGAGGACTTTGTAATATCATTGGCAATAGTCTTTGAGACTTTGCTGCAGTGACATTAAAAAAAAAAGATCGTTGCATAAAGTGTTAGAATCTAGTATATTCTATAAGTAACAAGAATATGATATTCTTACACTTAAGAAAATGGATTTGGAGTTGTAAAATGAGAATGATTGGAAATGTGTTCAATTTGTCTATTTCACAAAAGTAAGAACCATAGGTAAACATTGTGTGCATGCTAGGAGCATGGGACAAGTGTTGGAATTCAAGTAAGAAGTTGATTACCCGAAACGACAAATAATGAGTAATCAATATGGTGATAAATAAAACGTGTTTTGTTTATACTCAAAGGTTTGAGGCCATATGGGATTAGTATTATTCTTGTGTTTCACTTTGCATGTTTTGACTTCCAGAATAATTGAGTTTATTAAGAATAATCGAATTATTCAAACGGGCCACAATCGTTCATATGTTGGAAGTAGATATGAATGAAGACTGTCGTGAATTGGAGTGTGGATTGTCTAAAAGAGTATTATACATAAGCAAATGTTTGCTGCAACGTTCATGAGTGCTTATGAATATGATTTGAGCATTGGATTAAACCCACGCTCACTTGGATCACTCCATGAATTGTATCTCGAGTGATTAGTGAGACGATAACATCTTATATTCTTGAAATCGAGATGTGTGAGTTGTATCTTGCTAATCGGTTGCACATTGATAATATGAAAACGCACTAGTAACTTGGTGTTATAAAACATATTGTTGTGTGTGATTTGGTTAGTGAGTGCAAGCAAGCATTGTATCAAAGTTTATCCGTTCCTTTTATCCAAGGTGGGATAAAAGCGATATCTTTGGGCCCCTCGATGGTTTAGTGATGACATACGTAAATGCTCGGCCGGGCTAGGGCTAATTTGATTTGTTCAATTAGTCTGTCGTCATAAATCGGAAATCGAGATATAGTACAAAGAGAATGATTTGAAATCATATCTCATATGATATCTAGAATGGAGGAATATATGATCGCTTATCTAAGGACACGCGTATCTGATATGATCAGAGTTGACAGCGGCTTTGGAAAGCTACGATTGCAGATCAGGATCTGAAGTCATACACAGAATAGTTGTTAGACTTATCCAAGTCGGAGACTGTTGGATTAGTGTCTAAGTCCATAACTATGTTGGTATGTACTTGACCCGATGGTGCATGGTCCTTTTGGGTTGCCTTCACCAAAGCAACTTGATTGGAGAAATGAATAAAGAGAGAGAGGATAATATGATTTATTAATATGTTATAAGAATAATATATTAAAGGAGAAATCATATTTGTTTAATTAATATTGGTCAATAATTAATTAAGAATTAGTTTTGTGATCAAATGTAATTAATTAAACTAGAGGGGCTGATTTGTAATTATGTGATAGCTACAAAATAAGGTAAGGATTATCTTATTTATATGGTGGACGAATTTAAGGTTGGAAAGCCTTAGAATTCGAGTATGATAAGGATTCAAGGATTATCTTATTGGTTGCTTAATGGATAATCAACTAGATAAGGATAATGACTGAAACCCTATCTCTACACCTATATAAACACCTCTAAG
This sequence comes from Lactuca saligna, assembly GCF_052625555.1. Lineage (NCBI taxonomy): Eukaryota > Viridiplantae > Streptophyta > Magnoliopsida > Asterales > Asteraceae > Lactuca > Lactuca saligna. The sequence goes on from NC_136425.1 coordinate 64,728,485, forward strand.
GTCATGAATTCGTGTATCCCTTCCCAAGAGGTCCTAGATACGAATTCTAACCTCTCACCTCTCTCTTTATACCTTCTCCATTTGCTTATGGTGTTTGTAAACCATTAGAGGAGTGACACTTGTGACTCTAAGCCTTCCAAAGTCATTACAAGGAGATTTGGGATTGTTATTGCTACATAACAATCAAGGTATGATCTTAAACCTAATTACATATTAATATGATTACTTGAATGCTAGAATTAGGGTTTATAGTCTTGGATTCAATGCATGTACAATAGAGAAACCTAGATCCAAGCATTAGGGTTTGTATGAGCACATAGGATGTCTTATGACCAAAACCCATCACAAGTTCCATACATATCATCAAAATGTTCCACAAAATGACATCAAGTTTATACATAAACATCAAAACTTAAACTAGTGCAATATGTTTATATGACATCCCTAAATTCTAAAACAACTACTCATCTAAACTATCAAGCCACTGTTTCCTCCTATTCTCAGACATCATTAGGAACATTTTTCTTCAATTAATATCAGGAAAGAAGGACAATGCTTTAGTGTAAGATCTTGCACCAACACCAGGTGTAGCTTCTAAAGTTATCATACAATCACTAATGGAGTATTCCTCGGTCAATGAGCTTGTTACATCACCATACTTTAACTTATAATGTTCTGCTCTTGCTAAATCTCTTTCCTTTCTAGCGACTATTGATTCCAAAAATGCATCCAACAAGGTATAATATTTGGAATTTCCAGGACCTTTTTTCATTCTTCTTGTACCTGGTAAACCCTCCATTTCCTCTTCCATCATATGTTTTCCCTTCCGACTACCCCCATTAAACTCACTCTCACCAAAACTACCACCCTCTAGATACTCATCCTCAATTCTGTGCTCTTCTTCTGATGTTTGAGGAGCACAAGTTGAGGCATTATGAAAAGCACCAGAAGCAGTCGAACTATTGAAGACCAAACTCAATAAGGAATAAATCTTACAATCTTTTTTCTTGAATGATTTGAAAACTTTATCTTGTTGTAATATATGGTATAAAAATTTCACACCCCAAAACCGGAACGGCGGAAACGTTCTGGGGTGGATGACGTCATGTCAAGTAGCACAACACATGCATTATAGTAATCAAAGTACAACAAAACATTGCATTAATAGTAATAGTTTTACATAGTTTACATAACAGAGTATCAAAGTAATACAGACAAATGTAATAAGAACAGCATGGTACTAAGCTATCTTCATCAACAGCTCCGGGGATGTACCTGTCTAATGCTAACCTGAGAATACAAGTTATTTAAAAAGCGAGTATCAGCATTTTTACAAATGTTGGTGAGTTCATAAGTAATTAGTGACATTTTATTTAAATAACTTTATAATGTAGTAGTTTAAGAGTTTATAGTGTATTAGAGTTCTTTCCAGAAAATCCTATATTTTCTTTAATAAAAGCAGCCTTCTACCAAGATTGGACAAAGTTATGTGGTAAAAAGTAGTTTTCCCTTAATCGCTATCATTATCAAAATATTGAATTTGATTATTAAAGGAAGCAAGAGAAGTCAGGGAAATAACTTATGCCTCAGCAGTGAGGACTGCTGACTAAGGCATAGGAATCATAGACTCCAGGAGAGTATCAAACGAACGACACGCCTGGTTCCGTCTAACAAATGGAGACACAGACCCCAGAAGGTACCAAATGAATGGTACAACTGGTAAGGTCTAAAACAGTGAATACAGACCGCAGACAGTATCAAATGAAAGATACATCTTGCAAGGTCAAAACAGAGAATACAGACCGCAGACAGTATCAAATGAAAGATACATCTTGCAAGGTCAAAACAGAGAATACAGACCGCAGATAGTATCAAATGAAAGATACATCTTGCAAGGTCAAAACAGTGTGACTCTGAAAATGAGTTACCAGCATACAGTGTAAATTGCCAGTGAAATACCGTTACCTTAAGGCCATGAATTATAAGGTAACCTAGGATACTCGTAACCATACTGACTAGAGTTCCAGACGCCCTACAAGCGTCTATAAATATGACATTTGTCACCCCTTGGCTTGGTGGACCGTGGACTGTAGCTAGCAGTCAGGGTGCGGGGGTGTCAATCCCGTATAGATCTATACACACAATGTCCGCTCTCCCTACAGGAGACTCTGGTTACCAACTAGACGACGGAGAAAGTTGTGTCCTGAAGATGCACCCCAAATAGTGGGTAAAGACTTCCAAATAGTGGGTAGTGTGTTTCTAATGTAAGTGCTGAACTAGAGGTAGAGACTCATAACTGAACTGACTAAAGTAAACCCATATGTCTATGCTTGTGTACATAATATATAACTAATGATTCGAACGACCTTCGGATGGACATCCGATCCCACCAGACGACATCTCAACGAAGAAAAGGAAATAGGGCGGACAAGCCTTCCAAAGTCCTTCAATCATTATTTATATGCATCTATACAAGCACAGTCATACATCTAACTACGCTTGCGTGTGTATCAAGTGGAATCATATCGTGAAGTATAAGTGTACAGTGTGGAATAACCGACTAGTGAAGTATAAGCATAAAGTGGAATAACCGAGTCGTGAAGTATAAGCGTACAGTGGAATAAATGAGTCGTGAAGTATAAGCGTACAGTGTGGGATAATCGAATCGTGAAGTATAAGTGTACCAAGTATAAGTGTATCACGAAGTGGAAACAACAACTGGTGAAGTAACAGCGTCTATCAAGTATAAGTGGCTACAAGTATAAGCGATATAGAGACAATAACCGGTATAAGCGTATCACGAAGGAAATGTGTTATCAAGTAGGAGTTTAAATAAGTAAAGCGAAGCAGCAGTAACAAACAAGTAAAAGTATACGTCGAAAAAGGGAACTTCGATGAAAACCTTGGAAAAACCTTTATACTCAGGGAAAATCACATTTGGTATTCTTTGGTAAAATTAGTTTGAAAAACTTTATAAATCCTTGGAACCTTTATAAACCAGTTTAAAATGAATTTAGATAAAATAGTATAAGTAAGAGTTTTGAAACAAATGAAAACCTTTTTGAAACCATTATAGTATCCTACTTGGTAAAGCAGTGTACAGTGTGGTAAAATCTTGTGCATGCGGGTTATCAATCACATGTGATTGATATGATAACTGGCATGTTTAACTTGTATTCCCCCCCCCCCCCTATAAAACATGTAAAAACATTACAAAGGTTCATTCAGGGGTATGAACTCACCTGGTGTAAGTAGATCCGACGGAGGTACCGGTTGGGTGTTCGGTATCACGTAAAGACTCGAACACACTCAATGACCTATTTAACATATGTTCACATACAATTAGTATATTTAATATTAATTAAACAAGTATACGCACTCTAAGGAGCGGAAAACACTTTGGTTAAGTGTTTGGGGTGTCCCGGGTAGCGTCTACAGGTGTGTATGGCTTAGGAATGGAGTTTACTATCCGAGAGTAAACTCTCAATGCTATGTTTACGGCCCAAAGAGTACTCACCATGAGTTTACGGCCGTAAACTCATGGTGAGGGGGTTCTAGTGTGTTTTAAGGCTCTATCTTGTTAGTGAAATTTTTCTAGGTCCAATTCCAAAAGGCATGAGTGGGTTTAAGGCTTCTAAGGGCTTCATTAGGGAGTTTACGGCCCATGAACCATCCCTAAGGGAGTTCACGGCCGTGAACTCCTATGTCATGAGTTAAGTGAAGTTTTAGGCCCTTAATACCTTCCTAGCATTTTATAGTAATAGTATAAGGCCATTTGGGGAATAAAAACCAATATTTTGGCATGTTTGAAGGTGTCTACGGCCTTGACACGTGTCTGGGCCGTAAACTCCTTTTACCCCATCATTTCATTGTGTTTAATTGATCTAAACCCGAAATAGCAAGCCCTTAATTCATGTATTAAGCCTAAGGGTGGTTTGGGAGTGTGTTTGGGGCATTTTGACAAGGTTTAGAGGTGTTTACGGCCTTGGCATGTGCTTTGGCCGTAAACTCTCTTTTATGCCCTAAATTGATTGTTTTAAATGAGCAAACACTCCTAGGCTAAATCCTCAATTTATTTCCAAGCTTTTAGGGACAAGTTTGGGTCTTTTTGGCCTCAATTAAGGTGTTTACGGCCTAAGGAGGATCTTAGGCCGTGAAATCCTTTTCAACAGCTTAAATGGTCGAATTTTAAGCTATAATCACGAGTCATAATGTTTAGAACAAGCTAGGGTAAGTGGACTTACGATTTGGAAGCGTTTGGTTGCGGATTCGGGTCAAAAACGAGTCTAGAGAGAGAGGGTGGAAAAGGCTCAAATGGAGTTTACTCCCCCATATATATGGGTGGGAGTTGGAGCTTAGTGATATTCTACCCGATACTGTCGTTTAATGGGGCTTTTGATCGCACCCGATTTAGTAGTCATAATAATAAAAACTAACTTTTCCAATTAAATGGAAATGTGAATTATGAGTTTTTATTTCTCTTATCACGACTTAACGACATGAATAAATGAAATATTTATTTAATTGACGACCTCTAATTAACAGAACTTTTATACAGTGGAATATTCCGTTAACGGTAACGGGGTAATGTAACGGAATAACTTTGGGTTATCACAAAAAATACTTTATTAGTTAGCAAAATAAGTTAAACAGTAATAAAATTATTAGGTTTAAGATATTTTATACCTTAAAAAAAATCATCCCACACAGTATCATTAGCAAAAACTTTTCCAGAAACAACATCCCATGTGACTCCAGTATGGTTAATCAATTCACTAAACTTTAGATGAACAGATTTAAAGTGGTGGTATTTTGTTTTCACCTTCTCAGGGCCATATCTTAAAGCAAATTTCATAAAAATCTATTCATCCATTTGTGTCCAATCAGTTCTTTTGAAGATTGGAACCCCATTAGGATCTCTCTTGAATCTTTCCTCTAAAATCTCTAAGAAATATTTCTCACAAAATTCTGTCCAGTCCATTGCATCCCCATTGTGCCCACCCACCTATATATAACCAAATTTATTTAAAACTAAACACACTAAAACGATTTTAAATCTAACAGAGTAACCAAACTAATTAGGAGTTTTGTGATTACAATGCATAATTAACTCATGCTATAAAATGAATAGAGGTTATACTAAAATTGTATCTAGGAATATGTAGAGTAATATAAGGGATCAAATCAAAAAACAGAGTTGTAGTATAGGCCATTTATTTTAGAGATAAATTAGGAGAATGCTACATACATAGACAAATTTACACACAAAGAGATACACACTTGCATTAATATCTACATATACAGACATGAAATTAAAGCAGTATTGAGGGATAAGTTTAAAATGTATTATACTCAAATTGGCATAGATATCCATAATTTAGATCGAGGTTTTATATGATATCAAGAAATCAATCCATAAACTAAAACTAGGGCAAGAATCAACTGATTTCGTCACCACCAATAAAAAGTGAAAGAAAACCATCAAATAGAATGATTGGATGCATTGATTATTACCTGGGTTTTTTTGGCAAGAATGAGCTCAAAGATGCAGAGAAAAGGACGAGAAAGGGGATGATTGTCGGAGATGGGAGTTGTTGTCGTTGAGAGTAGCTGCTACGGAGACATGGAGGTGATGATGGGAAAGAATCTGAGATCGATATGTAAGAATTGATTCTTGTCAACACCAACAAAATGTGAAATCATAACCATCAAATACATCGATTAAGCTACAAATAGAATTAAATTTACCTAAGTTTTTTTGCAATAACGAGCACAGAAACACAGACGCAAAAAATGGGATGTTTGTCGGAGAGGGGAGTTGTTGTCGTTGAGAGGAGCTGCTAAGGAGACATGGAGGCGACGAATGGAAGGAATTGAGATCGATATGTGAGAAGTGAGTGATACACACTTGATCTGGACGCACATGAATCACAACAATTGGGCCATGGGCCAAGAACTTGGGTTGTAGCAGTGGAGCACCAATAATTCATGTCGATTGGGCCATGGGCCAAGAACTTGGGTAGGTAGAGGTGGGTGGGTTGTGGGTATTAAGGTGAGGGTAGATAGAGGTGGGTGGGGTGAGAGTATGTGTGTTTATATTTTAGAAAAAATCTAGAAATAGAAAAATATGAAAAACAATAATTACTGGTATTTCAAAATTTTCCAATTTTTTTGTAATTTTAGAAACCGTGAAAATTTTAGAAAAATAGACGAACTAAACGCGTTTTCAAATTTCTTATTTTTCTTGAAAAAAATTTCCGAAGAACATTTCATTTTCCGCAACTAAACGCACCCTAAAGTTTTTGGTATTTGTGATGATTTCACAAACTCAAATATTGAAGGGTCTCATGCGGTAAAATTAATTATTCTATTTACAATAACTATATATTTCACGGTCGGAACTAAATGGGTTCCAGGCCAGTGCTATTCCTTAAATTTTGCGTTAGGTAAAAATTTTCGAAGCATGCTATGGCCAAAATCACATATGCTACACCTTGAATATTTTCATGGTTCCTAACTAATATAGTTTCATCTTAGTAGGTACAACATAAGCATAATTTGATATAGTTATAATTGCATATGGTTTTACCCATACACCATGTAATTTGGAATTAACATAAAAGACGTATAGTTAGGGGTGTTAGTTGGTCGGTTTTTTGGTTTTCGGTTTATATGGTTTGGTTTTATTAAGTTTTTTACATCTTAAAACTAACCATAATCAAATCAGATAAGGTTTAGTTTAATCGGTTTTGGTTAATTCGGTTACGGTTTATTTGGTTCGGTTTACCGGTTAAACCAAATAAAATTTTGTATGTAAAAAAAAAAAAAAAAACTTACTTAAGTTTTACCAAATGAATAAAAAGCACTAATACACAACATATTATATTTAATCTTTTATGATATGTTGTCTTAAGGTATCGATGTAACCATACAAGTTATAGATGCGTTAATATAGCTTTAAACATATATGAAGAGGAAATAAATGACCGAAGATTAATTGACATTTGGCTATTTAGCTACTGCTCTTTAATACAATATGTAAACAATTATAAATTTATAATGGCTAATAACTAAATAATGAATTATGAAAATAAGTTTTAGTAACCATCTATCAATTTAAATATAAATGTTAATTTATATATAAACTATAAAAATATATAACAATTAAATAGTTTATTCGATTATTTTGGTTTAACCAAAATTATGAAAATTTAACAAAAATCAAACCAAATAAGGTATCCTTATTCGGTTAACCAAACCGAATTAACCGAATAACCAAATAACCCGAACCAAATAAACCAAACATCATTTGGTTTGTTTCAATTATTCGGTTTTGGTTTTTTGTCACACCCCTAGGTATAGCCGTATAGGTAATAAGTATAAAGAACGACAAGATAGAAAAAGTTTATACGTTGTTTTTTTATCTTCATAATGAGTAAAATTTGAAGATTACAACACATTTTTACTTGCCCATTAATTTTGTCAATCCTCATATTTTTGTTTGTGTTATTTTATAAAAAATGAAAATTTTGGATGACGGGTTTATTATCCTCCTTAATAAATGAAGGTTTTTTTGCTACATGTCATCTTCTCATTCATTTGGACACATGATATTTTCTAAAATTTTTGAATTTTTTATTTGCCACTTGTCATTTTATTGTATTTTTCATTTTATTAAATTAAAATTCCACATTTAATATGTAAGGTATTTATTAGAAAATATTTATATATCTAATGTATTTAATGTATTAAAGTCTCATTAATTTTAATAATTTAAATTTTTTTCTCATTTTTCTTATAAATTCAAACTTCTCAAATTGTTAAAATTTTATATTTAATTTTTGTTAAATAAACTCATGTAATACATGGGTCTCACACCTATTGAGAAAATAAAAAAAGAAAAATGATTGTATTAGCAATAAAAGATGAGCAAACTAACAACGAAAAGGATTTAAAATTCACCATATATATATATATATATATATATATATATATATATATATATATATATATATATATATATATATATATATATATATATATATAATATGCCATAGTTGTCATTCCATTATTAATTTAAGTGGAAAAATCAAAATTTTCCAATGTTTTAAAACCCGGGTTGACTCGGCCGGTTCAACCGGTTGGACCGTGATCCGGGGTAGAAGGCGAGTTAATTGTGAACGGTTTTTTGTAAAAATACGGACCGAATCGAATCGGTCGGGCTTCCCCTGAACCGCGGTTCGACCGCTTATGTTGAACCGGTTAAAACCGGGTTGACCCGTTTTAATAGGGTTTGGATAGTTTGATACACGTAGTGAACACCAAAACAACGAGTCCTTTGCGGTTTCTTTAATGTTTTTTAATATTTAAACTTTGTGGACATCAAATTATTGGTTTTATATGTTAATGTATTATGCAGGAAAATAAAAATATATAAAAAATAGAAAAAAACCATAAACCGGGTGGATCCGGTGGTTGAACCAGTTTAACCGTGAACTGGTCGTCACACCGGGTCAACCAAAAACCCGGGTTTTAAAACATTAAAATTTTCTATGGAATAATCAGCTCCCTTATATCATAAGTAGTTATATATAAGAAATTGAACAAAAAAATGTTTCCTCTCAATTAAACGACCAGACGCCACGATGGGTTTGTTCTATTTCATTAAAAATAGAGTTAAGAAAACATTACCTCAAGTAGAGTAGTGTCTCATGATAAGCATGGAAGATGACGTCACAGCCGATGACGTCACCCTCGAATTCCCTTGTTTCCTTTTTTTTACCTTTGAAATTTCTCAGAAATTATGAAGCTGTTTCTCCTCACCTTCCTTTATCACACACATCCACATCCTAACCCAACTATAATACTTACTCACTCACACACCGACTTTAACTGTGTGGAAATTGGAATCAAGAACTCATAAAATCCTTCATCTTTAAGCACCAATAATTCACATCTGTAGCTCAATCTTCATCTCAAATGGAGGAAACATCATCACCCAACAAGAAAAGATTGATCGCAGAGCTGATTAAAGGCAGAGATTCAACCAAAAAGCTTCAGAATCTGCTTCGCCGGAAAGTTGACGACGATGATGGATCGGTTTCAGCTGATGATCTTGTGATGAAAATACTGGGATCTTTCTCCGACAGCCTTTCGGTGTTGAGTTCTTGTGGATCCGCCGTGTTATGTCCGGTTCCGGTGAGTATGTACGTCGGCTCCGCTTGTTCCGGCGACCGTACGTGCGACTCAGGCGAAAGTGAGAAGAAGCCGGCGCCGGCTGTGAAGGACCGGCGAGGATGTTACAAGAGACGGTATATACTATATAGTTTCTTTTACCACCGATTTTCTGAATTTTAACATAAATTAGTTTATGGAATTAATCCCACATTTTTAATTCATTTAGTTGTACATATTTTATGCAAAACGTGTGTTTACACTTATACGTAAATTCTTTTATTAATATATTATATATTTTAACTTTTTTATCATACAAATTGCTACAACCTTTTTGAGGTTTTAATAAAAGGATAGTAGATGCAAAATCTATTTATTTTAAATGAGACGTGAGTAATTAAACAATAATATTTCACTCGATGAACAATTTTATCGGATATTTGGAAGAAGTGTACAAGTTGTAGTGCACAAACGTACATACGTGGTTGCATGAGGTACAACTTTTGAAAGATTTGATTATGAAATTGCAGAAAAACCGAAGATTCAAGAGTTAAAATTGTTGACACGATTGAAGATGGTTATGCATGGAGGAAATATGGACAGAAAGAGATTCTCAATGCTAAATTTCCAAGGTCCCACTCATTTATATTTATTACATTACATAATTTATTTTTAATTATATTCTAAAACCCAAGAAAAATAAGAAATGATAGTGAAACTTTGAGGGAACTTTGAGGGAATTTGTGTTCATATTTCTAAAAATCTGAATATCATAATTTTCATTGTGTTAATTTTATTTTTAAAACTTAATTTATATATTTACTTCTAAAAGCTTAGAAATTTATAATTGAATAAATGATTGTTTTTCTAAAAAAAAAAATGACATTAAATAATATTTACTTATGTTTTTGTCTTATAGTAATTGTTAAAAGAAACTAATAAAAGGACAACCTGGCCCATCAGACAGTTGTGCATCATGTATATTTATGTGTCTGACTTGAATCCGAAAGGTAGTCTTGGACTCTTGTGTATAATTCGGATTACTTTTAAAAGTAAATATAACGTTTATATTTAAAGAAAACAAATTTTTTTTTTTTTGAGTAAGCTTTTGATCAAGAACTTATTGAAAATTGAAAACGTATATATATTTAATCGATTATAAATAAATAACCTATACAAACAACAATAAAATAATTAAGTAAAATTAATAGATCTCTTAAATAAACGTCTAAAAAAAACTTTCTTCTCCACCGATGACAAACTATACAAAAATTTATTCAAATAATAAAGCCTATAAAAAAAAGCTACACTTGAGAGTTGAGATGCTCTAAAATCAATTAAAATTTTATCTATTTTGTCCTTATATGAAAACCTTTTTATGCAGGTGCTATTTTAGATGTACACACAAAAACGAGGGGTGCAAAGCGTTAAGACAAGTTCAAAAATTGGAAGATGGATCACAAATGTTTCATATTACATATTATGGGCATCACACGTGCCAAAATATGAACAAAAACACACACATGTTTTCGGACTCTGGGGCTCTAAGTTTTTTTCTACATAACTTTAAGGACTCGAACACCAACAATTTACCAAGTAGCCCCTCAACTATCACAAATGTTCATAACACCCCCTCAATGGAGCAAGAAGATGATTCTAATGTACAGAGTGATGAACATATTCACTCTAGTAATTACGGCCAATCATCCATTGCTTCTTGGAATGACATTTTCGATCATGGTTCTTCGATGGATGATTTGAAGTTTGATGATGCTGTGTTTTGCAAGTTTGATTATTAAAAAATTTAAAATAAATGTTGTTATGAGTTTGTTTAAATGAACAGACTTTGTAGGGACTATGGTTTGTAGGTAGTGAATAGATTTTAGATGGTTGTATGATTGTATCTTATCAAGGGTTAATGGGTACATGAATGTAGTTAGTAATGTTACTCCAATGTAAGTAATTGGTTATGTGTCAATGAATCTAGTCACATAACCTTATTGCATACTGTAGTACAATAAATGTATTTACTCATCACTGTATCTGCATATTGTAGTACAATAAATGCAATTTCTTAATGGGGATTTGGATTTACTCATAACTATTGTCTAAAAGATTAAAATATAAATTTGATGTTATAACTGATTTATTAAGTACCACCATTAAAATGACATAGCTATGATCATTTGTAAACTAAGCATTTTAAAATGAAGTTGTCCTGGATTCGAAAATCTTATAGGCTGCTATATTAAAGTGACATGTTTCAAAAAAAATATTATTTATTGAGTAATTACGATTTACTATGTGTCTATGTGTAAAGGTCAACTCAAATTATATGCGATGTATATTCAATGTAATTTAAAAAGATCTTTAAATTTATATATATATATATATATATATATATATATATATATATATATATATATATATAGATATAGATATATATATATATATATATATATATATATATATATATATATATATATATATATATATATATATATATATATATATATATGGAATTATAGAATGTTATCTTGAAGGCAATATAGGATTGTGGTGAGGATAATGTGTCGTGTAGGCACAGTTATACTTTTGGATTTATTAAAAGATTTTGGGACATTTTGGAATATGTTAAAAATTGTGGGACATTTTGGAAGAAGATATTATTTAGTATTGCATTTCCAAAGGGAACATTTTACTCTACTTCTTTTTATCACTTTAATTCTAAGGAACCAATATCCGTTGAGTATTATTGATTATAGATATATTAGTTTAATTAGTTGCCAATATATAAGATTATTGACAAACTTTTTGTTTATAGGGTTACAGAATCTGTAGATAAAATGCAATCTACTTAAAAGGTCTTATTTCTGTTAAAAATTGAACAAGTTTTCTGAATAGACTAAGATCACTGACCATTCACAATAATATAGTTTTTTAAGTTGTCTATTTTTAATTTAACTTTTGTCATTTTATTATTGTTGGTATAAGTTGTCTATTTTTAATTTTTTAAAAACTTATTGGTTTGAAAAAAAAAATCTTTAAAAAGCTCCAATTGCAGATGATAAAACTATCGTTTTTTACTTTTACACTTCACAATATTCATCAACTTTAATATTATTTATCAATGTTAACTGTTGACACGAGACGCATTGGGTGGAAAAGTAGAAGAATGGCAACTAGTTAAAAGTTATGTGTCTTAATGCATTAAGTGATTCTGTTCAGATTAAATTAGAAAGAAACAACCATTTATAGTTTCCAAGTTTAAATGCTCAACTCACAAAGCTGATTAAAAGAAAGAAACATGACTGAGAAATATTCATATAAATGGTTTTTAAATATATATAAAATAACGGCACACTTTGGTTGAAAAGAATGGAAAAAAAATGGTTTTACAAAATCAAGCGTCTAAGCCTTAAGAGAAGTAAAATAGTAAATTAAAACTTAAAAAAAAAAAAAAAAAAAAAAAAAAAAAAAAAAAAAAAAACTACACTCATCTAATTATTCTAAAACATAACGAAAACCAAATCCAAAGAATTAGTAAATTATAAGACGAATATACATATACAAAATATGATATACCTTTCTGTTTTCCCTATACTCCAGGTGAAGATGTTCTGTTTATCCTTTGAGCACCGAGTTTCGGTAGAGCAGGTTTAGATGACCGGCCTCTTCCGGCGGCAGCTAAAGGCTTCGCTCTGGTGGTTGGTGGTGGTGCTGCAATTGCCGCCCATGGGTCGTCATTGTTATCAACCGCTGCTTTCTTTGAAGAAGCTGAAGCTGAAGCTGCTTTTGGAGGATGCCCAGAAACTGAACCCCATAACTCTTCTTCTTCATTTTTGCTCACACTCGTGGCTTGTTTCCCTCTCATATTTGGAACTGCTTATGTTTACACACACACACACATTCATTAACATTTACAATTTAAATATAAATATATAGAAAAAAATACCTTGTGGTTTGTTATGAAGGGGTCGTTTTTGAGCAGCTTGGATGGAGGAAAGAGCAGGGGGAGGATTTATGTCTTCAAGTGGTAAAAAATCATCCCAACCGTTTTTCTCTTCGTCTTCAATAGCATTATTAACAACACCATTTTCATTTTCATTTTCATTTCCATTTTCAATTTCACCCCATCCATCATTAATGGACATAGTTGACACAGGTGCAGCAGCTTCATGATTATGATGATGATCCACTATGTCAGCAGTTGAACATGCCCTCACCATTGCTACCACTGTCATTAAATACCAACATACATTTATTCATTTGTTAAAAAAAAAATGAAAGTAGAATGAAATAATAATAATAATAGGGTGGAAGATGGTGTACCTGAGGTGGCATTGGGCATGTTGGAAATGTTAGGAGCACTGGAACTTGCAGACAAATGTGGAGTATGAGTATGTTCAGATGGTTTTCCTTTAATAGATAAAGAGCTCATAGCCCATCTGTATGCATGTCAATTATTTAAAACTTATTTTTCTTTTCTTTTTTCTATCATACAAATACAAGTTGAATTGCATACATTACAAATACAATACATACCCCAGTATACTTGAATTTCCTGGAACTGATGAGATTCCTGAGCCTGTATGCTCACTGTTATCTCCATTACTTACCTACAATAAAAAAAAAAAAAAAAATTCAAAACAAACACACATTGTTACAATTACTATAATTCTGCATTAACCAATTCAGTGTTTATTTAAATCTCTTAAGAGATGTAGCAAAACACACACACACACACATACCTTTTCATGATACTGCTTCACTATTTGCAAAAACTGTTCAACTGCTTGAAAAGCCTTCGATCGAACATCACTGTAGCAAAAAAAAATAAGTCAAATATCGGTCAAAGTTGATAAAATTAAAAAAAATTGGGTTATGTAATAATAATAACCTGTCAGGATCTATGGTAAGTACAACAACATTGGGCAAAATACGAACAGCAATCTCCTGTGCATCATAATAAGAGCTAGTAGCAGATAAAGCCATAACACCTGCCACCAATCAAAATGTTTATTTAATTTATCAAACTTGATAAAATGTTTTGAAAAAAAAAAACATTTAACAAATTTTAATCACTTTGAAGGAAATTTTTAAAAAAAAAATGTATAATGATTTTACCTGCTCCTCTAGCAGGAGGAAATGTATCACGCAAAGCACGAACAGTGAATGCATTAATTAAAACTCTTTTTCGTGTCTGCGATATAATATAAAATATAAGCCAATGAATGTATCAGTTTCAATTATTTATATTTCTTGCATATGTATTCAGGAATTTTTATTTTAGTTTGTGGAAAACTTTACTAACCCCTTCATTAAGATGAGTAGCCAAATTCCCAAGTAGGATTGTGGTGTTTGTTCTGATTGCTGGTTCTTCATCCACCTGTGTAAGTAAATATTTAAAATAAATTCCAAAAGTAAAAAAGGAATAAAAAAAAGTAAGAGAAATTCATTACCTGGAGCTTTGAAAGATATTTCAAAAGTGACCCTGATATAGTGCGCTGAGATAACTGAAATTTAAAATAATATAACAAATAAATAAACTGAACAAATAAATAGAAAAAAGGAGAAATAAAAGATACCTTTGGAGCAAGAACAAGCATGGACTTAAGAGTCAATTCACGAAGAAAGGCAGAAGTGTCTGAAAATCCAGTGGCGATATGAGGGTAAACCTGGGAATAAACAGAACAAAAAATATATGAGGGTAAAATGGTCATTCTGAAAAAGTAGAATATTTGATTCTTACTTGCTCATCAACAATTTGGGCAGTAAATGACTCCCCAAATTGATCAATATGTTGCAAGAGACCAACTCTAATAGCTCGATCAGTGGAGGCAAAAAGTTTCACTAATGTTGGTAGAACCTAAATTTTAAATAAATAAAATAAGACATATAAAAAAATGATATATATAATGGAAGAGTATTTTATATTTAATTATTTATTACCTTAATGTTGAAATCTTCTGGTAAAAGCCAAGAACCAATTTTCAAAAATGGAATCAAAGCAGGAGCAGCAGCTGAACCAAATTCTAATGCAGAACCAAGTAAAGGAAGTATCTGCAGATCAAAATATAAATTAAATAAAAAAAATTAAAATAGTTGAAAATAATATAATACCTTTTTTAGAACAATTTCACGAGGCAACTGCTCTGTTAGAGTTGGAAGCTTCCGGAAGAATGTATCCTTCTCAACACTGTCTTTCAAATTAAGTATTTCCATAAAATGGATAGTGTCCAACAACTTGTTTTGAAAATATTCTGAAACATAACAAGGACAAAAAAGTAAAAACAAGTTGCAGAAAAAAAAATATAGGATTAAAATATAAGGGAAAAAACAAACCACAATTCTCCACAAGCTTTGATGAATTTAATCTACGAGAAGGTGTAGAACTCAAGAGGCGTTGATAATCTGGAAGAAGAGACTACAAAAAGAAAAGAAAATCAAAAATGAATTTTCTGTGTAAATGACTTTAAAAACATTAAATAATATAATTAATTTAAAAAATAAAAAAAAAACATCAAGAAGTTACCGCCACATCAGCTATAAAGGCGTGCTGACCTTTGGTAATGATGATGTATTGCGTAGCTCTTCGGTTTTGCTTATTTTTAAACCCGAAAATATCTCATAAATCAGACACCCTAATGAGAAAAAAAAAAAAAAAGAAACAGTATCAGATTTGTTTTAAAAATAGTTATAGTAAAAAAAAAAGTTGATATAATAAATCATAAATGGGTAACGAATTATTTGTTTTTTACAAAACAAAACATCATTGTTTTACAAAAAGTAACTGGAGCTTTGTATTTTTTTTTCATAAAAAATGATTTTTTTTTGTAACCCAGTTATGAAATTTAACCCAAAAGAAAATATCATGGTTTAAGAAAATGAGGTATAAAATTAAAAGCTGACCTAAACCCCAAGAATCAATGGCCCATGGTGGAGATTTTCTGATAGATATCCAGTCTGATTTTGCCAACTCCACTGGTTTGTATTGTGTGCCAACAAGCCAATCATATTGCTGGATGAATGAATAAAAGAATTTAAAAATTCATTTAAATTGGAAATGGAAAATAATTAAATATAAAAAAGTCATGATGTAGCTACCAGCATTGGTCCTGAAGCTGCTTCATTGTTCCCATCAAACTCAGAAAGAACATCAAAAGCATGTAATTTCCAGTCCAAAGTTTGAGTAACAACCACACTTTCCAAACAAACATTAACATGGACCTTTACAAAACAACAGAAAAAGAAAAAAGAGAAATGTTATTTCTCAATTGGAATTGTGTATAGTTGTTAAAATAAAATTAAAAAAAAAAAATGTAATAATAGTACTACTCACAAGACCACAATCATTATTCAGGAAGCTCACAGCTTTTGCAATCCGGTGTAGGCCCCATGCATAGTATTCATCCCTGATGTTATAATGAATTGAAGAATTACATAACATATAACAATAGCATTGATGGATTAAAAAAGAGAAAGTTTCTTGTTTCTTAATTCTTGTTGTCATTTCAGAATAAAAGGACAAAAAGATTGACTAGAAATGAGCCTATGTACCTTTGTGTACCTTGTAATGCTAATTCCTTCATTTTTTCTGCTAGTGGCATAACAGGTTCTGTGACTATATATATGGTGACTTTTGTTGATGATCCATCAATTATTTCATCTTCTGTACTATGAAGAAATGATAAAATGTTTGGATGCCTCACCTGAAATAAACAAATTTAATGTTTTTATTTCACTTCCAACAACTATATGTATACTAACAAGAAGCTCAACAAATCTGGATCTTGATAAATAACTCACTGTTCGAAGCCTTTTGACACCATTGCGTCCAGCAGCTAAACGCCCATCACCAGAATTACTTCCTGTAAGTGAAAATATTGATACAGGGGATCCATCCACCTGGAGAAACAAAATCACAGTTATACTCAATCCCTTCAAGCATTTGATGTACACTGAATATCTACTTAACTACATGATGTGATACTGTTTGTAGATAGCATCCCTTCGATCCTAATTCAACCATGTTAAGCTCTTTCTCAAGCTACTCTAGACTACATTATGCAATAACTTATAAATCTCACACCAATATGAACTTTTGATTGATGTACGAATGTACAATCCAGCTAAATAGAGCATCAACTTAGATCCTCAACGAAATTCATGATATTGAAGCAAGATGATTCACTAAACCTTACGAATTGGAATTGCAGTCGATCGATCCTACTGGATTTCGAATTTTGCACAGGCCATCTAGGAACAGTATCACACAACAACGCCAATTGAATTTTATGCATTTGATCATACAATTTGATAAGATGAAACGGATGAAAAACACGAAGGTGCAAGCAATAAGTATATTATTGTATTGACATCAGTCCAGATATATATACATACATGTACAAGCATTTATGTTTCTATGTTACCTTAGAGGTGCCGCGAGAGTGAATCCAAGAGCCCCAAGCGGATGAATAAGGTTCCCCGATGTTGTAAGGAAGATCTTTGACGCCGGCAACAGATCCGGCGACGACATCTTTCAAGAATTTGAACATTCTCTCTCCTAATTTCCCCTTTCTCGCTCTATAAAATAGCGATCGGACCGATCTGGATATTGTGATTCCTGGGAAGAGATCCGGTGGACGGGGAGGAGACGGAAATCGATTTGAACGGGAGATAAAAGGATTAAGACAAAATTACACAATTGGTCCCTGTGGTTTGTCAAAACTTGCATGTCAAAACTTGCATGATAAGTACTACTAGGCCTGTCAAATCGGGTCGTCGTGTCGTGTTTTTGTCTGACACGACACGACACGACAATTTTTTTTGTAACACGAACACGACACGACACGATGTCGTGTTTTTTCTCACTAACACGAAAACGAACCAATTAAAAAAACGACAACACGACACGACACGACAAAGATAATATTACATAACTATTATTTTATTTAATTCATATTTAATCATATATAACACGATAAAAACGACAAACACGAAAACACGACAAATACATGCTCAATCGTGTCAATTTCGTGTGGATTTGTAAACACGAACACGACACGACACGACATCGTGTTTTTTAAACTTGACACGAACACGACACGAAAACGAATTCGAATTTTGATTTCGTCCCGATTTCGTTTCGTGTCGTGTATTTTTGTCGTGTCGTGTCATAAATTGACACCCCTAAGTACTACTATTAAAATGTCATGTTTGTAATTTTTTATGCATGTAAAATAATATGTATACCCTTTTTAATATCATTATATTGTTCAATCAAATAAATATTTTAATTAAAAGAAATATTTAATATTTATTAAGAAAAAATGAATAAAATATTTTATTTATTAAAGTAATAAAAATACCTATTTATTTATTATTCAAAAGAGTTAAAACAATTATGTAACTAAATTAAATAATTCAATGAATTATTTATGGGTTTGGGTTATTATTTAATCAATGGATTATCTAATCCTTCATTGCCTCTCCAAGTCAATGACACCTCCTCTCCTTGGGGTTTTGGTTAAATTTTGCCAACCACAAAAGAAGAACAAGGCACTCTTGCTTATTCGTTTAAGAAGGTTGTGTGATTGTTCATATTATACTCGTATGAATATCGATAAAGATGATCAAACCGCTTTGACCACAGACTTTCTACATCAAACACTTCTTGTAAATCAACTATGGTTGGTTTAGGTTAATTTATTTGATCCGAAGTTATCCGACTTTTAGGAATTGAGTTTTGTTACATTGTTATTTTCGTTGTGTTAATAAGTTGTTTTTTTTTTAAATCGTTTTTGTAATCAACCAACTAATTCACAAGAGTTGTATCAGAGCAAATTAATTTTTTAAATTACAATCTTTGAAAAAAAAAATGTTTCGGAAACCCATTTTTAATGGATTTATTGGAAATCAAACTTTCAAAAATCATTAAATATTGTTGATACTTAAACTTTTAGTGATTTGATTCAATAAATTATTTTTTGAGTAATTACTTTTATAGAATTCGCATTCATGTATTGTTGATGTATTTGTATATGTGCATTTGGTTTTATCAATTAAGACCTTGTAGATTGTATTCGGTTGACTATTGGATCTTTTGATTGTAAGGTTGTGGGCAGCGGTCACAACCAAACCATCGAAAAAACTTTGTCATGTCAACTCCACTACCAACACACTAAACATTGGAAGTGGTTTCCACTCCACAATCTTCCTTTTTTTATTTTTTATTTTTTTTAGATTAAATTAAATAAAAAACAAAATTTAAAACATAAATAAACATTTTAAAAACATAGAAAAATGAAACCACATTTCATGAATTAAAAACATAGAAATTTAAAACCTAAATTACTACAAAAAAACATAAAACATATCAAATAAAACATTACATTACTTAAAAAACATAAAATTTTAAAACATTAAGAAAAAAAACATTGAGAAATTGAACCGAAAAAATTATCTATTTTTTTGTTGAATGCGTGTGTTTGTTTTGAAAGAGCCTGTGTATCTTGTTTTGAAAAGAATGTGTAAAATGAATGTATGTGTATATATATATATATATATATATATATATATATATATATATATATATATGTATATATATATATATATACACACACACACACACTAGTTTATTACCCGTGGAAACCACGGTTATAAAATTAATTAAACTTTTATAGTAAAATCTTAAAATTATTAATTAATTATTTTAAATAAATTAGTAATTACGATATATTTTTAATTCATGAAACCACATTTCATGAATTAAAAACATAGAAATTTAAAACCTAAATTACTACAATAAAAAACATAAAACATATCAAATAAAACATTACATTACTTAAAAAACATAAAATTTTAAAATATTAAGAAAAAAAACATTGAGAAATTGAACCGAAAAAATTATCTATTTTTTTGTTGAATGCGTGTGTTTGTTTTGAAAGAGCCTGTGTATCTTGTTTTGAAAAAAATGTGTAAAATGAATGTATATATATATATATATATATATATATATATATATATATATATATATATATATATATATAGTAGTTTATTACCCGTGGAAATCACGGTTATAAAATTAATTAAACTTTTTTAGTAAAATCTTAAAATTATTAATTAATTATTTTAAATAAATTAGTAATTACGATATATTTTTATTAGTTATGTGAAATTATAATCTTTAATTCAAATAAATATATATATAATTAATTTTTAATATATATTAGACATTTTTTATTTGTAAATTAATGAAAACAATAATATAAAATTTAAAATGGAAAATGAAAAATAGAAAATAATTACATTGACAAATAACATCACATTAATTAGGAGGTCTAATAAATTTAAAATGGAGAACTAATAGATTGACAAGTGGCACCATATTAATTAAGATGTCTATTATAGTGACACATAGCAAAAAGACTACTCTTTTATTAATATATATATATATATATATATATATATATATATATATATATATATATATATATATATATATATAGAGAGAGAGAGAGAGAGAGAGAGAGAGATTGAGAGAGAGAGAGAGAAAGTTAACCAAAACCCCCGTTTTCCTCTATCCTAGCACTCATGTCACACCCAACCTACTGATCCTGGGGATGGTGTTCACGCATCTCCTAGGGTGCCACGTAAAATTCTCACATGTGGAATTCATTCCATTCCAGTTAGCCTAATGGTCAATTGGCAAATTTATGACGTTTTGTAATAATCATTAGATTAGCTTTTCATTATATGTATTTTGTTTTTGTAAAAATATTAAAATAAGTTTTATTTATTTGTAAAAACCAAATATATACAAAAAAAGTAGAAGCATAAAAGATCCATGAAGCAACCTTAGTAGCCCGGTATCGTTGGCCCTTGGCTCAACTCCCTGCTTAGCCCTAAGCCTTCGGCTTTTCTCTCACAGGTCACAAAACAACATTGTGACGTTTTCCTTTTCTTGGATACATGTCTCAAAAATAGTTGTAATTTTTTTTTTCTTATAGTTTCTTTCCAAATTTTAATTTTATGCGTCTATTGCTGGCCAAAAAAATATACGTAGAAAAAGTTGTCAACTAAAATTTCACAAATACATGTTCTTATGGTGGTTTTGGTTGTACTTATTATCAGGGGCGGATCCAAGGGGATCCCGGGGTAGCCCAGGATACCCCTCAAATTTTTTTCGGTAGTGTAATTTTTGTTTACGTATCCGGTATAATGTATATATACGCATCCATCCACTTATAAATGTAAACAAACAATTGGTCTGCTGGTTAAGGCTTTGGCTTATTCAAGCAAAGGTCTTGAGTTCTATTCTTGCTTCTTACATATTCTTTGTTTATTTTTGTTTTATTTTCCCAACTATTCTATCCCACATCGCTAAACACATGTAAACTCAACCATTTTTTTCTATTATATAAACCTGTTATGCTCATGCTTTATTTGATATCTACTTTGAGTCCCATATTGATTCAAGTATCAAAATATACTTCAACTTCATGTTTATATAACAAGACTTGAGGTTAGCTAAGGATTCGATTAGGATTTGGGTTTAAAACCGAACCCGAACCCGGGAAACCCAAGTACCCCAGGAAAAAAATTAGGTTACTCTAAAAAAAATTAGGATACCCCTTTACTTTGATCCTGGCTCCGCCACTGCTTATTATATGATTATATACTTGTATTTTCCCAAAAGAAATCAAAATATAGACAAGGTTTATTAATGACTATTTATTATAATATTGCACACACAGGAGTCATGTCATGGAAGGGCCTGAAATTTTTTTCACGTATTAGAAATATTGAAATCAGCAACAAGAATTTTCGTTCGAAAATTCATTGCTAAGGACCAATAGCAACAAATCAGTGACATAACCCGCGAGGAAATTAGAGGTGTATTAGCTTGTCGCAAAACATTTTGGAATTGGGTAACTTCTATCGCTGTTCCATTGTTGATTATTTGTAAATGAACATTTTATGTTTTTCATTATAATCACAATGGTCTATTATGTGTCAAAGTTTATCGTAATATTAATAAACTTTGTTTATATAGAAAAAATTATATTTAAGGTCTCATTTTTACTTTTCACACGGCCCTTCAAAATGGACGGAAGAACCATATGTAAATTAATGTCATTTTGATCATATTGACTTGTTCAAAAGAAACTTGGCCTTTATTGTTTGACTCTCTAAGTATGTATAACTGTGTATCACGTAAAATCAGTATTCCATATTTTCGAATAATTAGGATCATCATCCCTATGTGTTTCTTTAGTATTTGATGTATTTGGATTAAAAAAACCCGGATATCAAGGTCTCCATTTTATACTTGAGTTACCATTATTCGTTAAAATATCAAAATGAATAATTGGCCTATCCGATCTAAATGATATGATATAAAGACTTTTCCAACTGTTTATATACATTTTACACTTTATAAACATTTATAAAAAAAAATTATAAACCCTTAAATGAAAACGTGTAGATTGAAGTGGTTGTATATCTTAGAAGTATTTTAAATCAGTTCCTAAAAATTAGGAGATGTTTGTTCTAATCTCATGTATTTATACTCTTCTAAATCTTGTTGATCAATATATAAAAAATACAATTGTTCTCATGGTATCAGAGCTAATCATCTCCTAATTCCATCATCAATACCAAAAAAAAAAAAAAAATCTTTTCTTCTTTTGATTTCTACTATGGCGATAGGCACTCCTAGCCCTCTTAACTTGTAGTCACCCCTACTTCTACCCTTAATTTTCAGATCCCTTCTATTACAATCAAATTAGATCAGGATAATTGTGCTTTATGTCACACCACAAATGTTTCCATCCTTGAAACCTTCGATCTTGAAGATTATATCGCGGATCCACATCCACCTTCCGCCATGATTGACATACCAGCCGTTGAAGTTTTTCTTTGGCCACTAATACGCCTCCACTAATTTTCGTTGCTTCTACCACTACAGGCCATAATCCTGATTACACTATGTAAAAGAAGCGTAACCGATTTTTGCTTTTATGGCTCAAGTCTACCTAATCCTCATTTTACTATGTAGAAGAAGCGTAACCGATTTTTGCTTTTATGGCTCAAGTCTACTCTATTCGATCGAGCTTTAGCTCTGGTTACACGATCCACCTCGTCTCAAATGGCTTGGCAAGCCATTGAGAAAACTTTTCAAGCCCAAACTCAGGCTTGTAGGATGCAATTAAAAGCGCAACTTCAGACTTTTACCAAATGGTCCATGTCCATAATGGAATATACTAAATGAAAGCGTTTAATTGCAGACTCCTTAGCCGCAAAAACCTTCATCCAATGTCTGATGAAGATCTTATCGGTCATATTTTGATAGGAGTTGATTCGTCATATGGTCTTTTTACCACCACTTTCATGATGAAAACTGAAAACTTATCTATTGAAGATCTTGTAGGTTTCTTGCTTCAAGAAGAAGCACGATTGGAGCATGAACATGTTCGCTTAGCTTCGATTCAACAAACAACAGTTGTACTAACGGTTAACCGGTCTGATGCTCGTCCCTCCAACTTCTCCACTGGTTCGAGATCTACTCCAATCTCCCAAAATTTTGATCTTCAACATCGGCGTCTTGATTGTCAATTGTGCAATAAACAGGGACATAAGGGCAATTGATTGTTGGCAAAGGTAAAATCAAACAAACTTCCCGTCTCGTAAACCTAATCCTCGAAATCAGCCACGTCAAACATATCTAGATCAACACAACAGCCTGTCAACTGTTATTGATCCATCCTGGTATTTTGATATTGGAGCTACAAATCATGTCTCGCCTGACATCACCAAACTTAACATTGTTGACGAATATAAAGGAGGCGTCAAGCTGCAAGTAGGCAATTGTAACCATCTGTCTATTTCTCATGTTGGTTCATCTTATTTGCATTGTCCAAAATTGTCAAGTGTGTTTATTGTTCATGATCTCACTAAAAACCTACTTAGTGTGTCGAAATTAATAGAATATAATAATGTTTATATGGAGTTCTGGCCTAAAGCTTGTAATGTTAAGACATTTCATGGATAAACAATCCTCCAAGGGGACGTAAATGAGGGTCTCTACCGGTTGTCACACAATCAAAGCAATGGTTTTGAGAAAATCATAATCCAAAATTTTATGATAAAGTCTTTGATAAAGCAATTCATAGTTGAGGTGGGGAGTGATGGTATTGTGTAGATAAGTGGATGGTTTGAAGGCATGTTCCCAATATAGATAAAGGTAGAGAGGATTGTGATACTAAGGTTAAACCTTTTTCAACGATGTTGCAATTTCTTCTTTCAAGCGCACAATACCAATTTTCATTTAACGAAAACATAAGGGAAGGACCCATAGGGGAAGGACCAAGTATCGATTTTCATTTAACGAAAACATAGCAGAAGGGCCCATAAAAAATGTGCAGATACCAGTGAATGTCATAGAAAATGGTTTGGTTCGAGTGTGTGACAATCGGAAGAGACCCCATTAATGTCCTCTCAGAGGATTGTTTGTCCCAGAAAAATCTTAACATTACAATGTTTAGGCCAAAATTTCATTTAACATTATTATTTTCTGTTAATTTCAACACACTAAGTAGGTTTTTAGTGAGATTAGGAACAATAAGCATACTTGACAATTTTAGATTAGGGAAATAAAATGAACCAGCATGAAAAATAGACAGATGGTTACCGTTGCCTACTTTTAGCTTGTTGTCTCCTTTGTATTCGTCAGCAATGTTGAGTTTGGTGATATTAGAAGAGACATTGATATGTAGCTCCATTTAGGGATGTCAACGGGGGCCAACTGCACTCCCGCCCCCGCCCCCGCCCTCGCCCCTAAATCCCCTTTATTATCCCCGCCCCGACCCCATTCCTCCGCCCCCGATGGATTTTGGGCTACTTTTTGGAGGGCTAAAAGAAATTGTTATTTATACCAAAAGAAACTATTTTTTAGGTAACAAATAATTACTTAGAGCAGAATTTTATATGTTAAAAATAAAAAAAGTTATAGCATTTAAAAAAATTATACTAACAACTTAAAAACATGTTTTTTGATGAATTTTGGAAGCTCAAAATCATGTTATTGTTTATTATATTTATATAATTAATATATGTAAATATATTTGTAATTTATTAACGGGGTCCCCATGGGAATTTCGGAACAGGATTGCCTACCCCCGCCCCCGCTCCCGAAATTAAAACGAGGGTTAATCTTGCCCCTGCCCCCGATTTTTCTTAAAAAAATCCCCCAAACGGGACGAGGCCCCCACGGGAACGGGGTCCCACAGGACTTTTTGACATCCCTAGCTCCAGTATCAAAATACCATGATGGATCAATAACAGTCAACAGGTTGTTGTGTTGGACCATATAGGTTTAACGTGGCTGATTTTGGGGATTGGGTTTGATTTACCCTTTGCCAATAATCAATTGTCTTATGTCCCTATTTATTGCATAGTTGACAAATAGGGCACCAACGTTAAGGATCATAATTGCGAGAGACCGAAGATGAAGTTGATCTCTAACCAATGGAGAAGTTGGAGGGGCAAATATGAGATCTATTAACCATGAATGCAGCTGCAATTTGTTGAACCGAAGCTAAGCGGACATGTTCCTGCTCCAATCGTGTTTCTTCTTGAAGCAAGAAGCCTACAAGATCATCAATAAATAAGTTTTCGGTTTTCATCATGAAAGCGGTGGTAAAAGCACCATAAGACAAATCAAGTCCTGTCAAAATATAACCGATAAGATCTTCATCAGACACTAGATGGAGGTTTGCGGCTAAAAAGTAGTTGCAACGCTTCCGTTCAATATATTCCATCATGACCCTTTGGTAAGAGTTTGAAGTTGTGCTTTTAATCGCATCATACAACCCGAGTTTGGGCTTGAAAAGTTTTCTCAATGGTCTACCAAGTCATTTGAAACGAACTGGATCGTGCAACTAGAGCTCGATCGAGTAGACTTGAGCCATAAAAGCATAAATCGATCACGTTTCTTCCAGGCCAGTAGTAGCAGGAGCATCAAGAATTGTTGGAGACATATCAGTGGCAATGGCTAAAGAAGCTTCATCGGTTGGTATGTCAATCATGGTGGGAGGTGGATGTGGATCCAAGAAAAAATCTTCAAGATTGAAGGTTTCAAGGGCGAAAACAATTATGATGCGCCATAAAGCATAATTATCCCAAGAGAAAATTGTATTTTGTATATTGATGATAGAATTAGGAGATGATTAGCTATGATACCATGAGAACAATTGTATTTTTGTATATTGATCAAAAAGATGTACAAGAATATAAATACAAGAGATTAGAGAAGACAACTCTTAATTCTTAGGAAATGATTTAGACTACTTCTGAGGTTTACAACTACTTCAATTTACAAATTTTCATTTATGCCTCTAATCTTATTATCGTGTAACCCATTTTACTTATTCCTATTTTTTGATGATTAATTACAGAAATAACCAACCATCGGCGAATAAAATACAGTAACAATAAAAAATACAAAAAATAAGCCAACATATTAAGAACATCAATGGTGATGCTTTGCAATTTTGCATATGATCTGATAGACCAAAATGGCCTCTTTTGAATTGTTGCTCTTAATATTTTGTGGTTTCATAATCATTGTGTAATATTTCACAATCTTAAATTTCTTAGCAATATTATCCAATTGTGTCACTTTTTTTACGGTTTGTGTTCTTACCACCGTAGACACAAGAAGGGTGTCGACCAATGGCATAGTGACAACTGGACATTCCTTTCCTCTTACTAACTAACTGGGAAAGGACAAGTATTTGTTTCCCATATCTACACTTCTTCGACCTAAAATTATATTAATTTTGATATTTGAATAAGTATTATAACTAAATAATTATTTAGACGTATATAATATTAAGAATAATAATATACCTGTGGGAGATTCATCAACTCAAAAACAGCCTTTTGTGGGGTCAACTCATTGTCTATAATCCGTGCCACAGCTGTCAAAACTGGCATTTTAACATTGTACTTTTGTGCCAATGCAATCACAGCTCCCGCAGTTGCCACACCTTCAGCCACCTTATTATTTCATAGAAACCTTAAATTTTCAGAAAAACCTTAAAAACTACAAATATCAAGTTAAGATTGTAACCTGGTTCATGGAGCAGAGTATGTCATCAAGTGTTTCTCCAGATCCTAAACGAACTCCAACTGTTCTGTTTCTTGACAGGCTGACAAAGCATGTAAGCATTATGTCCCCCGTTCCTGATAACCCTGAGATCGTTGTTGATTTCGCTCCCATCTTCAATAAATATAATAAATTAATTATACAAAATTTAATAACATTTCGAGTAAATTACAAATTTGGTCCCTGTGCTTTACTTAAAATCGCACGTTTAGTCCAAATTTTGGTTTTTTTGGTCCTATTTCGTTGCGGTTTTAGTCCGAGTCGTTATATTTTTCAAAATGACCATTTTGCCCTTGGACCAAACCCCAAAAAAAAACAATGTACCAGGACCAAATTTGTTTCAAGAATAAATTACAATTTTGGTCCCTGTGGTATATTGTCTTTTGGGGGTTTGGGTTTGGCCCAAAGGCAAAATGGTCATTTTGAAAAATTTAACAGAATAGTTGAATCTAACGACTCGAGGACCAAAACTGTAATTTACGAAAACAAAATTTGTAAGAATAAATTACAATTTTAGTCCCTGTGGTATATTGTCTTTTGAAGGTATGGGTCTGGTCCAAGGGCAAAATGGTCATTTTGAAAAAAAAAATTAACAGCTGAATAGTTGAATCTAATGACTCAGGAAGCAAAATTGTAACTTACAAAAACCAAATTTGAATAAATTACAATTTTAGTCCCTGTGCTATATTGTCTTTTGGGGGTTTGGGTTTGGTCCAAGGGCAAAATAGTCATTTTGAAAAAATTTAACAGCTGAATAGTTGAATCTAATGACTCAGGAACCAAAATTGTATTTACGAAAACAAAATTTGTAAGAATAAATTACAATTTTAGTCCCTGTGGTATATTGTCTTTTGAAGGTTTGGGTCTGGTCCAAGGGCAAAATGGTCATTTTGAAAAAAAAAAATTAACAGCTGAATAGTTGAATTTAATGACTCAGGGAACAAAATTGTAAATTACAAAGACTAAACGTGAGATTTTCAGTAAAGCACGAAAACCAAATTTGAAATTTACTCTAAGATCTAAATATTTGTTTTATAATGTGGGATAGGATTTACTTATTTGCACCTTGGTTGATAACCATCGGATCTCAGAACAACCTTGTGCAACAAGGGCAGCCATGGAATTATTACCAAGATTTAAACCTTCTACAATCCCTGCTGCTATTGCAAGTACATTCTTCAGTGCACCCGCAATCTCCACCCCTGTCACATCACTGTGCCATCAGGAGAGTTACAAATTTAAGATACATAATTAATAAAAAAAAAGTTTATTAAAATAACGTTACATTAAAGTTCATGATTAAAATATGTTTTGGATAAACCAATTTTACCTTGTTGTGCTGATTCTCAAGTTCCTAGAAGCTAGAAGTTGTTGGACTGAGTTTGCTAACTTTTTGTCTTTTGATGCAACCACCATTGCTATAAAAAAATTAAAAACACAAAAACAAATTCAAGGCATATTAATTTTAACTATTTATTTTGTGGGTCCCATTTATATAGATTATGCAAAAAGGTTATTCTTCTAGTTCTAGCAAGACGTGACACACACTGGCCCATGAGGAGGCCAATGAATCCACCTTTTCTTGAAGTGAATGGGACCCACAAAATCTTGTAATGGAGAAGGAAGGAAAATGGAAATATGATTTAATGAAAGGCAATGGTAAACCTGTAGGCAATTTGTTCATTAACTCAAGTGCAAATGAAGGTCCAGAAAGCGCAACAAATGGTTGTCGAGAGTTTCTGAGTGTTTGTGGAATTATCTGAGACATCATTCTCAATGTGTTTAATTCTAATCCTTTACTAAGGGATATGAAAGGAAGTCCTGGCTCTACATACTCAGCAACACCCTCCAAGAAGGAAGAACTGAACTGCAATGCAACATATATATATATATATATATATATATATATATATATATATATATATATATATATATATTCATTTTCTCATATTTTCATGAACTTGTAAATGTGAGAATAAACATCAAATCATCAATAAGATCCAATTTCTCATCATATTCATGTAATTTGATATTGTAAACTCAGTTAATTGAAACCTGTACTGGTACAGCATGGAGGCAAAAGTCAGCTCCAGTGAAAGCAGTCTTTGCATCGGTTGTTGCTATCACATTTTCTGGTAGCTTGTGGTCTGGAAAATACTTTCTGCAAACAGAGAATTATATTATTAATTATTATTATGATTAAGCTAAACATTGTAAAAGAGGAAGCAGGTAAAAAAGACACTAAAAAGTTATATGTAGTGAAGAATCAAAATACAATTCTCACCCATTACAATGATTCTGGTTAATAGATTGACAAATTTGAGGATCACGTACAAGCATATTTACTTCCATTTGCATCTTTCTACCTGCAACATGGGAAGCCATTGCTGTTCCAAAAGATCCTCCACCTAGAACTACTACCTAAAATCCATTCAGAAAGTAGATATATAACATATAAATGTGAAAAGTGAAAACCACTTGAATTTGTTATGAGAATGGCTTATTTAGAATGTGTTTGACTGAATACAGAAACTTATTAAGTAATGTTTGTCCTAAGATAGTGAGTAAAATGATAACTTTTTGTCACTTAAATAATTCAGACATCTTACTCATTCAGTTTTATCAAAAGTCATTTACTCCATTGCCTAAAACTTCCTCTTTATCTTATAGATTATAGAACATAAATAAGTTTTCTCGATCTTCCTAGTGTAAATCAATTTATTGATCATCTTCTTTCTAGCAGCAACATTAGGCTTCTTTGTGAACTATTGAATACTGGATGCAATATAGAAGTGTTATGAGAAATTCTATACACTAATACTCTCATCAAATTTAACCTTACAAACTACATTCACAATCAATATAACAGATTAACGAAATAGCAATGTTGTGTAATCGCTCATAATTTAATATCTCGACTTAGGTGAAAATTAACGAAATAGCAATCATCTCATTTAGCTATGAAATCAGAAAATGAATATTACTTTGTTCGTGCGTTCTAGAACATCGGTTTTGGCCTTGGAACGCAAAGAACGAGACCACCGGACCAGCTTCTCCCACGCGACTTTGACAATTTTCCGACGGTCTCTGGTGGTGCTGGAAACTTCCAGGGAAACGTTAGCGTCTCCCGGAGGTGGCTGGTTCTGCTCCGGCGGAGGCGGTGGATCAACTGCTGCGGCACACACTGTATATGTGTGTTTGGATGTAGAGTAGTGTAGAAGAAGAATTGTTTGCTCAAATTTTGGTGCAGGAGAGAAATTATGATGAAGTAGCTTGACTTGAGATGGAGATCGTGAATATGATGATGAATTATTGGAGAAGAGAGAGGTCGACCATGGCGTTTCGAAGAGAGTCGCCATTGCTACCGTACTGTAGTTTATCCCCTCCACGCATTCCACGTTCACTTGTTTAAACTTGTTTTCAGAACCTTTTAAAGTTTCTATAATTAATTAAATAGTATATTTGAAAATTTTTAAAAATTGAAATATATAAAATTACATAAAAAAACATGTAAAAGTATGTGTTTTTATAATTAATTAAAGAGTGTATTTGAAAATTTTAAAAAAACTTTAAAAAACTAGTTTATAAGCTACTTTTTGACTTACCAAACAAGACAACATAAAAAAACTCGAAAAATAAACTAACTTATCAGTTAGCTGTGACGCGCCAAACACAACCTAAAACGGAGAGTAAACTACGAATTCAGTCCCTTAACTTCTTATAAAGTTCCAGTTTCTCCGAATAGGCGCCCTCTTTTATAAAGAAAGATTATCCATTTTTTTCTTTTTGTTTTTTTTTAGTTTTTGTTATTTAAAAGTCTTATTCATTTATTCCAAATCGGCTTTTAAAAGATTGGCTGATTAGGTCATCTAAATTCATAATTTTCTTTATAACTTAGTTTATTTAATTTGGATATGGTTATAGATTAATTCAGACTAATGAAAAAACATAAGTTATTTAATCCGAAGAACGTTATAAACTAATCCGAAAAGTGAAAAAAAGATATGTCATGAATCCGAAAATTGTAAAGCTTGTTTATAATTTATGAATGTTTTTAATTTTTTGACGTTTTGTTCGTTTATTTAGGAATATTTTATATAGTCTAATCTTATCGAGTATTAAAAACTCGGATTATAAGAATCCCTAAATAGTTATACTATAAATCCATATCACATACAAAAATCTGATAAGTTTGAATTTAACAAAACTCTAATAGTCTAAAAACTAATTTTACTCTTACATATATAAACTCATGATATAAAAAGGCTAAAAATGGTTATCAACTTATTTTTTTCATTTTTCTTTCCGATTCATTTAAAATTTATAACGATAATTAATAATATATATTACTAAGTTTAGCTTGTTAACATTTAATAATATTAAGAGAAATGACTTAAAATGACAACCAATAATACAAAACTTGTTGTCACTAAACTTTTAATTGTATCCAATAAAGAAACAAACTTTTTATTTTAGTTCAAAAATACCAATGATTATGGTTTTTATCAATTAAAATGACAAAGAAAACAGCCATTGTCATTGCCACATCTAACTAAAAGCCTATTATAATCATTTTTCTCAAACCACAATTAATAACCATTAGCAATGACATATTGTTTCATTATATTTCCATTTTAATCAGTAAAAATCTATGTAGTTGAAGTTGTGGATTGAAAAAATGATTTTAATAGGCTATTAGTTAGACGTAGCAAAGAAAAACAGTCTTTTAATCGATAAAAATCATAATCATTGTTATTTTAAAACCAAAATAAAATATTGGTTTACTTACTAAATACAAATAAAAGTTTAGTGACATAAAAAACAAATTTCAGGTTATTGGTTGTCATTTTAACTCATTTTCTCTAATAATAACCTTAAAGTGTCTTTTTGATCAAAACTATGGTTTATGGAAATTAAACCCTAAGAATTAAAATTTCAAATTGACCAGGGTTTTTTGAAACGCTAGCCTAGCCACCATCCCCTTATTTTCGAAAACTGATATGTATATCCCTAGGGTTTCTAGTTGTCTTGATGACTATTTTAATATGACTTAAATTTTGAATAATTAAAGCTTGATAAACCATATCCTTCTCGAAAATTAAAAGGCTAAGGGATTAGGACTAAATTTGAATTATTTAATTAAATGTTTAATTGATCAACAATTATTTAATTTGTATGATTAAAATTATTTAATTAATTGTTTAGTTGGTAAATAGTACGATTTATATTTATTTAATTAAGATAACAGATTAAATCATCATTTAGTTTAAAATTAATTAATTATTAACTGTTTAATTTGAAAATTAAGTTCAAAACCCTAGTATTTTGAAAAGTTTAAAATACACCTTATATTATAGTGTTTATTTCCTTTCACGGTTCGCAAAATAGATGGGTGGGGATGGGAGTGGGAAACCTTGCATTATTTGGTGTTATGTTTACTGCAACATGTGTTAGTTTCACATGTGTTATTATTCATTGGGTAGACATAATATAGGATTTTGTTGTAGCTAAACATTTTTGGGGTGTGTTCTTTCATTGGAGATTGGGGAGGGGGTGGGATCTACACTTGGTGTTGGTACGCGTGTCTTTCTAATCATGTACATCCTACTTGATCATATTGGTGTACTCATGTTCTAGATCTCTATAGCTCTCGTAATGTGGTCTATTGATGCTCTTATGTATCGTGCATGGTGTCACCATTTCGGTATGGAAATCATGAATTTTATGACATGTGACATATTTCACTTACATAACTTGTATTGTAACGTGTCCTGATTTTTAACCTAAATTTTTCATTTTTTTTTATCAAAGTATTATTACATTGTACGGAAACATGATTGCGAATGCTCGTGTGTACAGTCGAAACTTACCCTTTTCGCGAACCAATGGAGTGCCTAAAAATTATTTGTAACAACTGGGCAAGCACGAGGCTTAGTGAGTTCCCTCAAAATATCATATCCCATAATATATATACAATGCATACACGTAATGGCCTTCAGCGTAGAGCTGGTCTGCCCTTGGCCTTCAACATAAAGCTAATCTGCCTCTTTTACCTACAACCTATAGTTAGTACACGCTTTGGCCTTTAGCATAATTCTAGTCCACCTGAGTCTATTGACCTTTGGAACAAAGTTGGGTCGCCCTCAACTCCTACATAATATATCCACACATATATGTAACAAACAAACAATTCAACACGACAAACAACTAACTAAACTAGTCTAGTGGCCTAATTGCATACAACAGGGCAACTATATCGTAACATACAATATATATATATATATATATATATATATATATATATATATATATATATATATATATATTAGAGCACATAATATAGTGAGAAAAATCACATGGACATTTACTCTGATGATTGACAGATATCCCTCCGTCGTAATGGGTAACGCGTCTAACTAATATTAACCTAGAGTACTATAACTTATCAGTTCCTATGAAAATTTGATAATGGAAGCTAGATCCATCACTAGTCCCAATGAATACTGAAAGTTTTATCAAATAGGGACCAACCAGGCCAAACAGTAGGGAGGTAGGATCATTACAATGTATAGCCTTTCTGAAATCCAACAACCAAGTCAACATGATCATTGTAGACACTTCTCCTGTAAAATCAACATTATAACTGAAATTACTGATAAATCTTATTTATATATATCCATAATAAAGACTATGAATATAAATATAAGCTACACTAAAAGCGTAGCTTAACTTATAAGGATCCTAGCGAAAACTAGGAATTATAAGGGCAAAACCCTGATCCGAAAGCTCTGTATCTCAGTCGTTCCAGGGCCTTGCCAAAGTAGCTAGAAACTAGAAAGTAAAGGGACTAAGAGTATGAGAGAGTTCCAGGGGAATTTGGGTGAAATGGGATGAAGTAAATTGATTGAAATCGTCACCTATTTATAGCCCAAAAATTGAGTGTGTACCGTGCACCCTAGGCACGCCGCACAAAATGTCAGGGAGGGTGACGTTGTAAGCATCGTGTGGTGACAGGTGTCACGACTTGGGTGGTGTGTCAGGCACGTCGCACATGTAATCTGTGCGCGCGGCTGCACACGGAGATTTCTGATTTCTTATCAATTCCATATATTCTCCGTACGAGCTCCGTTTTTTACGGATTTTATATCCACGTGTAGCTATCGACGAAATTTACAAATTTTATTTTGGTGTTGTTTGTTTTTAGTCTGCAGATCTTCTTAGCCTCTTCTGTCTGCATAGCACAGACCACGTGCAAATATTAACATTCGTAGACTCTTTGTTTTTTTTTAAGACTGCATACCTAAAAATTTATGCGCACCCTCTTCTTGGCGCAGATGTGGAGCAGAGTCTTCTAACATCTTCAGACATCTTCTAGTCTAAAAAAATACATATATCTTTATTTTTTTACTTTTTTTTAATTTATATATATATTCCAATTTTATTAATGATAAACAATTTGAAAAAAAAATATTACAATACTTTAAAAAAAGGTTTGATGACACAAAGATGATATTCTTGACAAATTTATAAATAAAGATTTATTATAATAATGGTTGTTAAAGTTGTTTATTTAAATATGAACAAAAAAAATCATAATATATAGTTATATTTTTTGTACCAAATTTTATAAAACATTATTTAATATAGTATCGTCAATTTATTGAGAAAATATTTATGATACTTTTTTTAATTGATTTAATTGAAAAAAGTGAAGTTTTTTTTCCATCCGTTTATGTATCAAATTATTTGATTCCTAATTACAATGTTTAGGTATAACTTTGCGACCAAAATTTGTTGGTTTTTATCAAATATACACATTAATTCGTATCATTTTTATATTCACTTGTTATACAATAAAAAATGAAAGTTGATTTAGATTTTTTATTATTTATAAAAAAAAGTCATAAAAATATTAAAAAATCAGTTTATTTAGATTTTAGTTTATTTTAGTAGCTTACAGATGTTAAAAAAACAATTAGTCTTCTTTTTTCAGACTGCAGACATTTGGTTCACCTCTTCTACTGTAGAACTCTACAGATGTGGTCCGCAGACTACAAACATTTTGCCTAAAAAACAAACAGCATCTTAGACTCCACTGACTAATTTTGAATTTATTTTTAACGTTATATTTTTAATAGGCATAGACTGTTAAGGCCCACATAAAAATCATAACTCTCTCATATGAGTTTCATTCCCGACCGTATTTATATCGATGGAATCTTATGGATGAGATCTTCAGTTCTCTTTTAGATTGTTTTTCCTAACAATCAACCGATCTCTACTTCGGTTTCTGAGCCGTATATTATTGCACCGAAACTTCAAAAAAATCATAATTTCCTCATATGAAGTCGGATTTGAATGTTCTCTCTAGATATGCTCTCGGTTTTGTGACTACTACGACTTTCGTCA
This sequence comes from Lactuca saligna, assembly GCF_052625555.1. Classification (NCBI taxonomy): domain Eukaryota; kingdom Viridiplantae; phylum Streptophyta; class Magnoliopsida; order Asterales; family Asteraceae; genus Lactuca; species Lactuca saligna. The sequence goes on from NC_136425.1 coordinate 64,764,240, forward strand.
AGACCATTTATCCTAAATAGCCTCCTCTCAAAGACGCCTACTTACGTGACGGGTCGTTTATACTATAAATCAAAAATAGGGTGGTAGATGTATACCTGCTGATGCATGGATGGATGGATATCGATTTACTCACAAATACAAAGGTTTAGACGTTTTTACCCATCGCTGGAAATCACAGATGTTGTTGAATTGCGTCATGAATGCTTCAATTTGATTAGTTCGCACAAAAGTTACGCATATTTTGGAACTTGATTATATGGAGCATGATTTATGCATCTTAAGTTTGGTTGAACAATTTTACCCTCCATTTATATTTGGTGATGGCGGTTGAGACTACGAAAGAGCTTGTTGGATGTTTACTACTTGTTTTCCCCCACATATTACTAGAGTTCTCTATCCCAAAGTCTAAAAAATCTTCTACATACTTCATCTATATGTGATGTTATCATTTGCTGCATACCGGAGTATCTAATGAATTTTTTTTTTTTTTGCCTTTTGCATTAGTTAGGTGTCATTTGTTTTTTCGAAGTGAATGTATGAAGTCTATGAACCATCTTTGCAACCCTCTATAGCAGAAGAGGGTGACCAAACGGCTGCATTATGTAATAAAAAGTTTGTTTTTTAAATTTTGCAGACTGGTGCAATAAGTTAAAGTAATGTATGAAGAGGTTTGAAGCAGAGGGTCAAGTTTTGCATCACGCAACACACGCGCAACAGTTTTTAATTCATAAGTCTTCTGAAAAAACAAACAGTTGTGAAGAGCCAAGTGTTGTGTGGCGCAATAAGTGGTTAGAAGATGTTTATTTAAAACCAAACAGCATATTAGTCGCTATTTTTATTTTAGACTCTGTCATTATAGTTATTTTTATTTTAGACTCCGTCATTATATTTCCTTTAAACTTAAGATTACCATCTGTACCATTACCGGGAGGATATTAAATATGGAATTTTTAATTTAATAAAATGAAAAATACAATAAAATGATAAGTGGAATATAGAAAATTCTAAAATTCTAAAAAATGTAATGTGTCCAAATGAGGAAAAATAGTACATGTGGTAAAAAGTTCTTTATTTATCAAGGATGATTTGTAACTATATAAATCAAAAATACCAAGTATCATGATGAAAATGTATAAACAAAAAGTAGATCCAAACTATCAAGTTCCAATCACTTGCTCATGTAGTAAAATTCACGCAACTTTTTTTTTGGGTGATAGATTAAAAAAGATTAATGGTCCAGGTAAAAAATGAACAAAAATCACCATCACTTTAAGCTATATACACAATTAAATGAAAACTGTATCAAACTATTTAACAGAACTATAAAAAAGCAGCAAACTTCAATATTAATTCAAACTACATACAAATGAGAAGCATATAGAACAACTTAGTAGTAATAGCCATGATGATGATTATGATGATGATGGTGATGATGATCCAATCCAAAACAATGCAAAACAGGGTAACAAGCACCGGCAACACACCTCCCAATCATCATAAACATCGATGAAATCAACAAACAAGGACAACATCAAAGAGCAATCAATGGATTATCATATAGATCATCGTGATGATGGTGATGATGATGATGCCCATGGCGTCCCATCTTCAAATCAAACGTTCTTTCTTGTCTTCAATGGCGAAATAGGAGTGGAGTTATTGTGGTAGTCGCCGTTTGAAATCGGCAGATCCGATATTATCGAGATTTAAAGGATGCAAACTTAGCGAGTAAGGATGCAGAAGATAATTCGAGGTGTGAAAGGGAATTGAATATTATACAACTGATTTGCGTGTGACATTAATGGGAAGTGATGGTTGGAGCGGCTTTATGTTTTCAGCCACATATGCATCTATACCTATGGAAAAAAATTAAATATAAAATTTTAACAATTTAAAATTTTGAATTTATAAAAAAAAATTAAAAAAAATATTGAATTATTAAAATTAAAGTGCTTTTTTTTCTTTTAAATTTAAACAAATAATTTAGATAAATAAACAAAGGAAATTAATGACTTTAATTTAGAAATTTTAAAATTAGAAAGAAAGTCAATTAATGAAATTGATTTTCTCTTTTAAATTTATACAAATAATTTAGATAAATAAACAAAGGAAATTAATGAGCTTTAATTTAGAAATTGGAAAGAAAGTCAATTAGTAAAATGGAAATACATTTATTATTATATTTACTAGTTGTAAGATTCATGTATTACATGAGTTAATTTAAACAAAAAAGTTAAATATAAATATCAAAATATTTAAAAACTTTGAATTTATAAGAAAATAAGAAAAATAATAAATTATTATAATGGAAATGTTTTTTATCTTTTAAATTTAAACAATTAATTTAAATAAAGAAAATAAACTAATGAGCTTTAACTTTAGGAATTTTGAAATTAAAAGATAAGTTTATTAATGAAATTGATATCCAAATCTCCCCCACTTAGAACTTGAACCACCGTCCACTGGTGATGAACCAAAACATAACCCAAACAACCCATCTAGGTACAACCTGAAATACAGCTGAAGATCAAAGGAACCCCACGAGGAACCTGAAATACAGTTGAAGATCTTAGATCTTCCCATAATAACCACTTATAAAGCCTGCCTACTCCCATATCCCAAGGATACAACCCTTGCTCACATCGCTAAGACACTCGAGCCACATCATACCACTTGCGCACACCAGCGCTGACATGATGTCGCCACCCACCGCGACCAACAGACCTCAAGCTGAGAATCCAACCTAACTTGGGAGTTCAAAAGCCTGCCCGCTCCCTTGGACTCGGAAAAACTGAAAGCAAAAATCCCTACCACAGATAACGACAACCCAAACCAAGAATCCGCCACTTAAGTCGCAGATGTAATTCCAAACCGATCATGACAACTGCTTCTTCCCCATGTCTAAAGGCTTGAGGCAGGACCTCTAACAAAACCCTTGAGACTTCCAATCAACGTACTCACCCGGGTCTAAACCATTCGACCCACATCAATATCGCCACAGGGGCCTGAACAACACAAAACCCGTCCTTGCCTGAGTAGCCCAAGCCAAAAGATTAACAGATACTAAACTACTTCCTCGAACCATGGTATCCGACCATGCTATCTTTCCTGACCAGCCCTAAGATTACCTGGAATCTTCCTTGAATCGAGTATGAAATCTTCGCCCTGCCCTCACTCTCTCAAGAGTGGCTAATCCTTCCTCATGTCGACCCGCTATGAACCGCGCCCAAACCAGGGAAACCATCGCTACCTCATCCATTAACGCGACTGGCCGGCTGACCCCATACGACTTATCCATGAAACTTCCACCAACCTTGTAGCGCTCGCGTATGCTAGCCATACATAACACTGGACCCTATAGACATTTGAATATTTGATCCTACCCTAAGCCCTTCATCAAACAAGAACAGGAAGTAAGGCCAAACCAAACACTCTCAGGATATAAGACCTTAGTTATATATAACCATGATGCATACACTAAGCAACTACTGCAATGATGTCAATTTCATAAAATAAAAAAAAAAGACCTAGGCTATTAGGCATCATATAACGACGCAATTCTATCATGTAATTCCTGAAAATCCATAGCCTATCACTAGCATGTTGTTCTAACATATCACAATATCAAATAACAGTATGGTATTTTGGGGTCTACTTATTGGCTTCAGCTGATCGTACACATCGCATCCTTCTTAAGTATTTTGAAAATCATTTTAAAAATATTTTCCCCAGTTTGATACCAACTTGTGTTCTACCAATTCACTCAAACCAAGGCTCTGATACCAACTTGTAACATCCCAAAAAGCTTATAAAATTTAAAGTTGTCAAAACAACCCTTTTTCTATAGAAGTGTTTACAAAAACCGTGGTTCCTGAAACATTAATTAAAAATCATAATCTCTTTCAACATAGTTTTCAAAACATTCACATTATCAGAGTTTCCCATAAATCATAAATTCAAAACGCGAGGATGTGTACAGTCACGTCTTCACCTTGCCACGATCCACTGAAGTACCTGAAACCATAAACCAAAATGTAAGCACGAAGCTTAGTGAGTTCTACCAGAATACCAACACCAAAACAGAAACATATACAAATAACAACATGTATTAGGTCCACAGCTAAAAGACTGGATTACCCCTTGAGCCCACAGTATGAGTCTGGCTTGCCTATCAGGCCCACATCTCATATCTGGCTTGCTCCCGAACCCACAACATAAGTCTAGCTTGCCCTTGGGCCCACAACTTATGTTTGGCTTGCTCCCTCAGTCCTTGGACTGGAATACCAATGAGTAGCCCTCAGTATGAGTCTGGCATACCACTCGGTCCTCAGCTCGTATCTGGAATGCTAATGAGTCATCAATATGAGTCTGACATGACCTCCCTGGCCCTCAGCTCATATATGGCATACTACAGGGTTTGTTGGCTACATCAAAAAAGTAGTACAACCTCAACCCAACCCGCACAATATGCGACATATAACAGATAATATCATATACAGATAAACAAACAGTATCACAGGTAGTCCTCCAGATCTAGCATATCAAGACCAGCATAACCATACTAGCATGCATATTTATTCCATACTCAGCATATCCACAATATCAGGTTATCAAACCAATGGTCCAACCTTGGTGCCTTCGATTCGAAAGTATAGTGAGGAAGACTCACCTCAAATGGTATACAATTCCTACAACTACTGTTGCTGCTGCGAAGCGGCTGCAAATATTGAGCCAAAACCTAAAAAACAAACTTCATTAATACTCATGGCTAATCCAACATAGGGCCCAACAATGGCCCAGTAGACCCATTAAGGCCCAACTACAAACTAGGCCCTCTAAGGCCTAAATCCAAACTGGACCCACAATGCCCAACTCCAAACTCCTTAGGCCCAAACTAGGAAATTCAATCAGATCAGTCCATACATGACCCAAAATAGAAAGCCTAAACCCCAAAACCAAGTCCAAGATCAAAAACCCAAAAGTCCACTGGTGACACAAACGTTGGTCGTTCCCTTGTGGAGCGTTGGGCGTTCGTCACTAGACAATCCATCGGGACACCAGGCCGAAACGCACGACATTCCCCTGCCTTACGCATGGCGTTCCCGACCAAAAACCAAAGAAATGAACATATGACTTAATAGATTTAACCTAACATCCATAACTTCCAAATAGGCCCACATTAGTGTCTTAATCCATAAAGTTGACCACTTGGCACCTTTGTATGGTCCAAAAAGGACTCAAACATGATTCCAAACACCCAAACTTCACAAAGTGACCAATAACTCAAACATGGGAGGACTTAATGCATCAATACTCCAACTTTAAATCAAAACCAACTCAGAAAAGGCAAGATCGACAAATCTTAGGCTCTTGGAGTGACTCGAACTCACAAAGAGCCTCAAAATACCATAACATTCATACTTCAAATCCCAACTTAGATCTATGATGTAGAAGCACCAATATGAGAACTTTATACCTTCAATGGGCTGAATACGATGTAAAACCTCTCGATCTATAAGCTCTCATCAATTCCTTGCTTATTCTCTAAACACTTTCTTCTTCAGAATCACCCAAATAACACCAAAATGATCAAGGTAGACTCAAAATGCATGCAAGAGGCTTAGGGTTTCGTTCTTAGGGTTAGATAGGACGGAGGCTAAAGGAAATGAGGGTTAGAGGTGAGTTAAGGTGTTTAAATAGGGTTCAAGACCCAAAAATTAGGTGTAACATACACGTTTTAAAATCGTGTTTTATAATGAATAAAATTGTGAAATATTATGTAAAATTGAGTGTTGAGTTCTAACAGATGGTTTTTACTAGAAATGAAGTAAAACTATGTTTAGAATCACTCAGAAAATATTGGAAGTCTTATGAGATTCCAATTAAAAGCCAAATAGTGAAATTTAGCGAAAATATGAAATTTTAAAGAAGTAAAAGTTTATTATTTGATGTTGTAGAGAATCTCGTTAGAAATTTGTAGGCGAAAACCTCGTCAAAATCCGAGTTATAACGAAGAAGTTATGACCAACCGAAGATCCGCGACAAAACCGGCGCGACGCCGAATGACGTAAAAAGTGAGTTTTTGATAAACTATTTTTTAGCCTTAGTAATCTAAATGAAATTCGTAGTATTCGTTAAACCGAGAAATTCGATAAAAAGAACGCTAAAATCTAACTTCGTATGAGGAGGTTATGATTTTTCGAAGTTTCAACTTAGAAGTAGACAGCTAAAAACTCGAATTTTAGATCGAGCGATATTTTACCGATACATCCTAAACAAGAATCGAAGGTCTTGTCATATGTAGTACAACGGTAAAATGTCTGACGAAAACGGATGTCGGATGAAGAAGTTATGAATTTTTAACGGATTTTCCTGTCCCGGTCTGTTACAAATAATAATATTAAAATTAAAGTAAAAATTAGCCGACAAAGTCTAAACGAAAGTTGTAGATCATGATTTTAGCTACGCGTGCATATAAAGAACGTCAAAAACGGAGCTCGTATGCGAAAGTTATGGATTTTAGAAGTTCGTCGCCCAAAAACCGAGAAAACTCGCATGAACAGTACCGGCCACGTCACCTTCGCACGAAGCAGCAGCGTCACCGGAGACGTGGCCGAATGCGAACTCAGCAGGTGTCACAAGGGGATTCGCCGAGGCCGAGGTCCAGCAGGAAGGGGACACGTCTCGCATCGGTGGCCAGTCCGACGCGAGACACGTCTCGCCTACCCGCCTCGCTCCTGTGCCACGTCCGAGCCTCGCAGCGGCCTCGTGGCCTTCGCCCCTCCTGCCAGATGTCCGCAGCTCGCAGGCGCCACGCCTTCCTTCCGTGTCCGAAGCTTGCAGGTACTACTTGGAGCCTCCCTAGCCAAGTACCCCTCGGACTCGCACCCTATAAATAAGAGGCATGCGAGATTTGCCGACTAACTTTGAAAATTTGACACTTTTAGCCCCTCTTTCCATATTTTCTTCATATTAACTTTCCCCAAAGCCCTGAAATCAATTTTAGCACCCGAAACATGTCCCGGGACCCCCGAGAAGCCCGGAAAATTTTATCTTTTCGGTTTTGAAGCCCTACCTTCACAGAGCGCGGTTTTCAAACAAACTCCCGGTTTTCAACATAGAAAGGCATATTTAAAGCCGAAGTGCTGTCCAAATTACTATTTTAACTCCCGATTAACTTAAGGTGAGTTCAATATATAGGAACAATTGTATGTTATGTGTTATATGTGATATGTGCTTTACAATATTATCATTCTGAGTTATTTTCTCGTGTTATTCGCTATGTTTATAGCAATTGTAATACCTTTGACCATGTGATCAGTGAAAGGACTTAGATTCACATTGGTACTCGTACGTAGCCTCTGGCCATGTAGAGCATGTCTCCGTAAGAGAATGACTTCTATTCTATGGCATTGGCAAATGGTTAGACAGGATTATAAGCCTGAAATCTAACAAGATGTTAATCAGAAATTGCATGTCTTTTATGCCAATTGGGCCAAAGATTTATTGATGTATATCAAGAATTGAAAAGAATATCTTTGAATAATGTCTTTGATTGATACGAACGCTTGCTACATGATCTCACATACATCTTGTTGTTCCTCTTTACCTTGTCACATTGAAGTATATATATATATATATGGCATAACATTATATTGTATCTATTTTTGAACTCACTAAGCGTCACCGCTTACCCTATCAATGTTTAACAATTGCAGGTGATAAATAAATAGTATGTTTACATACTAATGAAAGATGTAGAATATTTTGTAATAGTACTTTTGTACTACTTTTTATGTTTGTATAGATTACAATATCCTGGGTAGTTATGTAATATATATAACACTTTGTAATAGAAGGTTTGTATCCAATAGTTTGTAAATCCTTTATATCAATGTAAAATATTGCTTTTATGAATATGCAAATAGCATGTTTTGGAGTAATGATAATGTGAAATATGAAAGTTTGGGTCTTTCAAAAATACAGAAGTTGGGGCCTTTCAGCTTAATCTACCCAGACGAATGCAGCGCGTACCCTTTGGGAACGCAGGGCGTTCCCAAATGCACCCGCGTCCATAACACCAAAGTACGCCATGCGTACAGATCTCATACGCCCCGCGTACCCCGTTCGGCCCAAACCCTTCTAACTTCAAATGGTCATAACTTCTTCGTTATAACTCCAATTTTGACGTTCTTTATATCCATGGAAAGGTAATGAGAAGCCCTACATTTCTATTAACTTTATTTAGCCTGAAAACCAACCAAACTAAAATCCAAAATTCATAAAAGGCCTGAACCAACGCCTTTACCGATACCCTTGTCTCTAAAGAACAACCCGAACCCTTCCATCACGTAACCAACATCACCCACATCTAAATGGGTCTACACCTTTCTTCCCGAAAAGGACCTAAACCATATGATAACTAATAATTGGGGTGTATCCCCAAATAACAAAGCGATTCGGAACCGAGTGTTACAACTCTCCCATACTTAAATTCGATTTCATCCTCGAAATCATTCCTTACCATCCTTGGCACACCAAACAGCCTGAGCAACATGGTTATATCCCAAAGCATGCCATAACTTTCCCAATGCAACCGAAACCAACCCTAGCATGGCTCTCCAACCCGAAGATGAACGAATCCTCTCACCACACGACAATAAACCCTTGTAAAATATCCACCCATACTCAATGTGAATTCTGAAGTGTCGAGATGGTCTGACTTCCTGGCAGACCGGCCACACTAAAGCACTACCATTTAAACTCCACTAGAAAATAGAATTACAAACCAATTATCGTTGCATAATACTTATGCTCGACAGAATGCTCAGAAAATCCAAACTGCAAATGACTTAGCATTTCCCAAACAACAAGCTACTCCGCCCACACGAATCCCAAATCACTAATACTGCCCGAACATCGTGCTGCCCTCTAGCTACTTTCCAAAAGAAGCCGACACCTCCATGGTCCCAACTTGTCTAACAATTATCTAAAATACTGGATTCCTACCCAGTTGCTGAGTCAAAAGGCATGACACTTATCCATCAAAATATCTATTCAATTCCTAATGATAACAATTCCATAAACACAGTGACATACAAAATATTATCTTCCTCAACTTTCGGACCGATACACTGCTGCTATGAGCATGAAACCTCATCACTTGCCTGACCTTCACAATGATAGAATCATCATAGAATACATACCCATAAGGTAAATCTTGAACTCTCCAGTTGATGCCTTTGATATATAGATTTCTTAACCCACATCGATCTAGATACAAACCTTGCATGGATACACTCGTGATTCCTAATGCGAGTTTCCACCAAAAGCCCACTCGGAATGGCCACTCATAATACCTTCTCGCAGAACCTTCCCTAAACTGGTGAGTATCCATTTGAATCTACCCCCAATCCTTAACTGGGGCACTACCAGAACCACGTCGAATGATTCTCGAAACACACTGACCGCAAACTTAAACCAAAACCAAACCATATGATGAACCAAAATCTTAACAACCCTTGACTCTTGCTATGTCATTACCAACCACTGCTTCGACGAGCAACAACGATCAAACCATGAATTTCCGCAATACATCCAACCCTTACCCGCTCCGGTGCACCCCAACCTGGGCATCCAATCATGACAGTTACCAAGAACTTTATGACTTACAACTGCATAAGCAATTTCCAACTTGAGAATCACAAATCTAACAATAACTTGCGAACAACTGGTATTATAACGCATACAACTTGCCGAGAATTTCTGATACTTGACTAAGACTTCCCTCAATCCTTACTGCTTACCTTATCCAAACAACAAATTTACGACTCGCCCGACCCCCATTAACGCGTCAACACCGAAAGCACTACTAGCAGAAGAAATAAACCATCATGATCACTCGGCCCACAACCTATGGCTGGAATATCCGTATATAGTTATGGATTACCTATGAGCCCAAAACATGAGTCTGGTATGACTTCCCTGGCCCCCAGCCCATGACTAATATGCTCCTGATAACCTACCGACATTGTCGTCCTCGTATCATAGGCCCAACACTTAGGGCCTGAAGATACCCACCTCATTCCATCACCTTGAAGGGACCTAAACAACTCCCTTACAATTCCAACTAAGCACCACAAAACAACTACCAAGAAAAGCCTTACGAAAACAGAGTCGCATACAATTCACAGATAGGATAAAAGGTTGCACTCGTGGTCCAAATCGGAAGCTAAAACCCAAAAGAACCATGCACATTATTTGAACCAAAAGCCCTAATTCCATATTGCACAGCTTACACAGAACACCCCCAGACACATACTTCAGAAATCCATAATTTCATCCAAAAAGAAAAGAAACACCGGAAATAATCGATAACGCCACCTTACTCAAAACAAGAAATATCCTCATGATCGGTCAAACAAGACCCCATACTTGTGAGACTGAACGGATTCCATCACTGACCTACTAGTTCAAGAAAACCTTCAAGAAGATCCTGAAGGTTACCAACATCTAAGTTTGCCATGGACCAAGCTCCCACTCTACCATTGAGGGGAACACAGCTAAAGACCAAACAAACATAAAATATACTAAACAGGAAGGTAGCTGACACATTCCTTGACCTTTAACTGGCACCACTTAAATCCTTAAGAGAATTCTCGCTGAATAATGAACTCGACGACCAATGGCCTCGAATACCTTGAAACCCAAATCAAAGAAACCACAACCCACTTAGAGCTGAACATCATGCTTCTAAAAAGGGTTCCATCAATTGACATCTGCCCAACAGATCTGAAAGCAACAAACCATCCAACGAACTGACATAACCCTTAATGAATGACGTTCACCCTGGGAATCCCAATTATCCCCCGCTTAGAACTCGAACCACCACCCATTGGTAATGAACTAAAACATAACCCAAGCAGCCGATCCAGGTACAACCATACTTGATCATGATATGAATATCACCTTCAGAATGGTACTCTAGGTACAGATCAAACGAACCCCATGAGGAACCTGAAATATAGCTGAAAGACCTTGGACCTTCCCATAATAACCACTTATAAATAATAGGCAACTACCGATTTACGATCTAAACAAACAGCCCTGCAAGCAACCCATATGAAAATCCGGCAACTGACTTCCCATCTCCCAAGAATATAGCCCTTACTCACATCTCTAAGACACTCGAGCCACATCAGACCACTTGCGCACACCAGTGCTGACATGCTGTCGCCAACCACCGCGACCAACAAACCTCAAGATGAGAATCCAACCTAACTTGGGACGTCAAAAGCTTGCACACTCCCTCTAACTTGAAAAAACTGAAGGCAAAAATCCCTACTATAGATAACGACAACCCAAACCGACAATCCGCCACTTAAATCCCAAATGCAATTCCAAACTGATCATGACAACCGCTTCCTCCCCGTGTCTTGAGGGTCGAGGCATGACCTCTAACAAAACCACCAAGACTTCCAATCAACGTACTCACCCGGGTTTGAACCATTCGACCCACACCAATATCGCCACATGGGCCTGAACAACACAAAACCCATCATCGCCTGAGCAGCCCAAGCCAAAAGATCAACAAATACTGAACCACTACCTCGAACCATGGTATTCGACCATGCTATCTTTCTTGACCAGCCCTTAGATTCCCCGAAAGCTTCCTTGAATCAAGTATGGATCCTGTGCTTTCATTAGTACGGTCCCAATACTACCTTCCACACCTATCCATACTTTCCTCAAGAATTATCTCGGTTCCTCTACGACCCAGTCGTAACATTCATGAATCCTATTCAACAACAAAACAAACGCACTAAAGGGCTCCCTAAGCTATCCTAGGATTCAAACTTCTCTATCATCAACTGCTGAAGAGCCCCTCACAATGTCAATTAGCCATTACATGAATACAATCACATGCTGCAAAGCTTAGATAATCCTTTGAGTAACAAACCCATCCCTACAACGGTTGGATCAGACAAGAGTTGTGTAGCAGGGTCAAATCCGTCACTATGAGATTATCCAAACTTTTCCACATGTGACTTGACATATTCACTTAATGGATAACTCACATTACTCATGAGTTCCACAAAGCATAAAGCAAGCAACATTCGTGTAGAGGAGCCGACTGACACTAAAATGTGATAAGATCAGACATATTATCCTATGAAATCCTCGATCTAAGGCTCACAACATCTCGCGCGCATCTTCTCCTTGCCCTCACTCTCTCAAGAGTGGATAATACTTCCTTATGCCGACCCACTATGAACCGCACCCAACTGTCACACCCCAAACCGGAACGATAGAAATGTTCGGGGGTGGTTGACGTCATGCGTAGTATCACAACAGTTGTATCATAGCAAGCATAGTAAACACAACCAAACATTGAATACATACTTGCATCCATGAAGTGTTCTAGGTCCCTACTAAGTTGTAGTACAAGTTTAGGGTCTTAGAAATGAGTTTGTGGTCTTAGGGTGTGTGTGTGGTCGCATACGGGAGTGTGCTGTCGTAAAAGGGTGTGTGCGGTCGTACACCCTACATGATGATGTCCAAAAATCCAATTCTAAGGTGTAGCAAAGCTAGGTTCATGTCCAACTTGAATATGGAAGTCCAACTCTCACTTTGGAGGGTCTTTTAGGAGTGTGAGGCCACCTTATGTGGGTGTGTGGCCGCACTCCTTCAAAGAGATGAAGAACATGACGGGACTCAATGATTCTAGTCTTAGATTAAGTGGTTTTCAAGCACAACAAGCTAAGAGATGAATTACTCACAATTTTAAAGCCTTGGGAGGGTTTCTGGTTGAAGAGTCTTGAGAGAAAAGGTGTTGTGTGTTGCCAGGATGTTAAAGGAATGAAAGGAAAGGGGTCTACCCTTTATATAGGGATAGGTGTGTGGCCATAAGGGGTATGTACAGTCGTACACTCCTCTAAAAGGGGTGTATGGTCCGATTTCGTCACTATATGACTTGCTGACTTGTTCCTAATCTCGACTTTGGTCATACTCAAGCTTAGAACACTTAAATGAACCCTTGAACACCATAAGAAGTCAACAAAACAAGTTTAAAATTGATTACTTTTGACTAAGTGTACAAGATAGAGGTTTCGGGTTGTCACACCAACCCAGAGAAATCACCGCTACCACATCCAATAGCGAGACTGACCGACTGACCCCATACGACTCATCCATGAAACTTCCACCAACCCTGCAGCACTCGCGTATGTTAGCCATACATAACATTGGACCCTATAGACATTCAAATATCTGATCCAACCCTAATCCCTTCATCAAACAAGAACAGGAAGTAAGGTCAAACCAAACATTCTTAGGCTACAAGACCTTAGTTATATATATAACCATGATGCATACACTAAGCAACTACTGTAATGATGTCAATTTCATAAAAGAAAGGCCTTAGGCTATCAGGTATCATATAACCAGGCAATTCTCTCATGCAATTCCTAAAGATCCCTAGCCTATCACTAGCATGTTGTTCTAACATATCACAATATCAAATAACAATATGGTATTTTAGGGTCTACTTAGTGGCTCCGGCTGATCATACAAATCACATCCTTTTTCAGTATTTTGAAAACCATTTGAAAAGCATTTTAAAAATCTTTTCCTCATTTCGAGACTGGATTTACAAAAGTGTTCCTCCAATTCACTCAAACCAAGGCTCTGATACCAACTTGTAACATCCCAAAAATCTTATAAAATTTAAACATTTCAACCAACTCTTTTTCTATATAAGTGTTTACAAAAAACGTGGTTCCTAAAACATTAATTAAAAATCAGAATCTCTTTCAACGTAGTTTTCAAAACATTCACATTATCAGAGATTCCCATAAATCATAAGTCCAAAACACGAGGATGTGTAGTTGTGTACGGTCATGCCTTCGCCTTGCCACAATCCACTGAAGTAACCGAAACCATAAACCAAACTGTAAGCGCAAAACTTAGTGAGTTCCACCAAAATACCAACACCCAAACAGAAACATATACAAATAACAACATGTATTGGGTCCACAACTAAAAGACTGGATTACCCCTTGAGCCCACAGTATGAGTCTGGCTTGCCTATCAGGCCCATAACTCATATATGGCTTGCTCTCTAGCCCACAACATAAGTCTGGCTTGCCCTTGGGCCCAAAAGCTTATGTATGGCTTGCTCCCTCAATCCTTGGATTATAATACCAATGAGTAGCCCTCAATACGAGTCTGCCATACCACTCGGTCCTCAGCTCGTGCTTGGAATGCTAATGAGTCCTTAGTATGAGTCTGGCATGTTGTCCCTGGCCCTCAGCTCATATCTGGCATACTCCAAGGTTTGTTTTCTATAACACAAAGCAATACAACCTCAACCCAACACGCACAATATGCCGACATATAATAGATAATATCATATACATATAAACAAACAATATCACATATAGTCCTACAAATCTAACATATCAAGACCAACATAACTGATATGTGCATAATTAGTTAATTATTTAGCATATATTCTTAGTTATTTTTGATTAATTATGTGAATAATGTGGACAAAAGGTACTTAAAATGTTGTGAATTGTGTTTTCAGTCTAAAAGATATGCTTGGAAGCAAAAAGGAGAAAAGGGAAGCAATTGAAGATCAAAGAGTGAAAGAAGGGGATATACTCGGCGAGTAGATCGACCCTACTCGGCGAGTACACTAGGATATTCCAGAAGATAAATACGACTGCTGATTCAAGACGGATAAGTATGGATCTACTCGGCGAGTTGATTCTGCTACTCGCCGAGTACACCCTGTTTTGGGATATTTATAAAACACGAATCCTTATCTCATAGAAAAGAACCCCTGGCGATTTTTGAAGGTTTAGCTGCGACTAAGAGATTCAGAAGGCGCTAAGGAACCCTAGGCTTCACTATTTGGAAGAATTCAAGCAATTAGGTTAATTCTACCACTTAGACTTAGGAATTGAACATGTTTGCTTTAGTAAACTTTGTTTTTATGTTTGTTTCTACTGCAATTATGAGCTAAATTTGTTTTTGTTTCTGTTTGGGGAATACCAAAGAACTCCTATGGTTTGATTATTGATTATTGCTTAATTGTCTATTGGTGATTTGTTAAATTAAGTTTGTTAAAGAACCTTATGTATTAATCACTACTATTTTCTGTTAATTGGAAGGCAATTAGGTTGCATGAACATCACTTAATTGTTAACCTCATATGTCTATGTGAATGCTAAACCATATGCTTAGAAGTAATGATTATGAAACTAAGATTAATAAGAAAATAGGAAGATTAATGTGTGAGCTTGTTTGAGAAACCATCAACAAGAGGTTAATTGAATTAATAACTTAATTGACCATTACAAATCTTATTTAATCCAAATAATTAATCTAGGGAATTAATTAGTTTAAACACTTGATCAACGCTTAAATTAGTTAATTGTCTAAGGGTTAGGATTAATGAATATGAACCTAATTATTATAATTGGTAACCAATAGCAATTAATCTATCTTAAACTTAAATAACCATAGGAGTGAATTGGTTGAACCTAAATGGAAACATCTTTATCAAATTTGGTGAATAGTTGTTGCTTTAGTTAATTAGTTAATTTAGTTTGTCTAAGTTTCTAGTCTTGCAAAACTAGAGAAAAACCCTTTACTTTTATTATTCGTTTTAGTTAAAATTAGTTATTAGTTTAATTTTCCGTTCCCTGAGTTCGATACCTTACTTATCAATCTATACCACTTAGAGACAGGTTCACTACCTTTGTGTGCTCAATTTATTAATAAAAAGTAGGGATAAAACTAGTTGGTTTTACACACATCAATAACTATACTAGTACGCATATCTATTCCATACTCGGCATGTCGACAATATCAGGTTATTAAACCAATGGGGCGACCTTGGTGCCTTCGACCCGAAAGTATAGTGATGAAGACTCACCTCCAAATCCTACAACTGCTGCTGCTGCAAAGCAACTCCAAACACTGAGCCAAAACCTAAAAAAACAAACTTCATTAATACTCATAGCTAATCCAACACAGGGCTCAATAATGGCCCAACCAACCATGCTCACTTTTAACCCAAGCCCATTGGGCCTACTAAGGCATAACTACCAACTAGGCTCTCTAAGGCCTAAATCCAAACTGGACCCACAATGCCCAACTCCAAACTCCTTAGGCCCAAACTGAGAAATTCAATCAGATCATTCCACACATGGCCCAAAACAGAAAGCCCAAACCCCAAAACCAAGTCCAAGATCAAAAGCCCAAAAGTCCACTGGTGACACGAACGCACGACATTCCCATGTGGATTGCTGGACGTTCCCCACTATACCATCCGTTGGGACACCAGACCGGAACGCGCGACGTTCCTGCCAGAAACCAAAAAAATACACAAATGACTTATTAGCTAGAAGATAAAAACTTCGAATTTGACGTCATTTGGGGCTCCGCCTCACAATTTGCCAAAACGCAACAAGCTTGGAATCTTTATTAGTTTCAACACGGTAAGCCTCAAGAACATTCTGTAGCAAAGTATTTTCATTTTCACCATTTCCGGCATCATGCATCTCCCCACGAAACACAATGGTAAACCGAGTTGCAAGTGTGTGTGCGTTTCTCCATTTGACGTAGAGTAGATATTTTCATCGTGGTTGAAGAGTTTTACGGTTGTATATGTCGTCGACTCTACTCCAAAAAGTAGTCAAAGGGTAGCCATTTTTGTGATGAGGTGTAGAAAATAATAGAAAAATAAAAAAGTTAAGAGAATAGAATTAAAAAGATTTGAATGGGTGAAGAACGAATAAGGATGAGAGTATTTATAGTTAAAATATTGAAAGTTTAAAATTTGAAATTTAAAAAAAAAAAACGGTTATATTTTTGAAATTAGGTAATTTTTGGAAAGAATATAATTTTTGAAAAAGAGGTTTAAGTAATAAATGGATTAAAAGAAAGAAAAACTCTCTCTCGTTGGTTCACCCTCACCGAGTTGTCAAATCGAACTTGGCATGCCGAGGCCTCGGCTGAATGTTCGTCGAGTTCATCGAATGCAAGCCGAATACCACACCCACCAACGTTAGACAAATAAATAACATACGTAAGGATCGAAAGGTAGGACATCAATTTTAATTTGTCATTTTATATCCATTTTTCATCATTGAAGTTTTATATTTTATAATGGGTAAAAAGTGCAAAGTTTCAAACTGTGGGCCCATCGGCGTACACATTTTCTAAGTCAAGATCTTCCATCCTACACACAACTTAACATGTTCTTCCTTAATCACACCCTAATCCCCCAATGTGAAAACCGCCTAAGAATCTCAATCTATATACAAATCGAGTGATCCTTTTCTAATTCATCCTCAAATTGCGTCCACCATCCTCCCAATTCTTAATCCCAGTTTCAATTACATAATCCTGTAATCCCTGAACATTTCAATCAAAATTAGGTCAGGGTTTTGTTGCTCATGAAAATGGCTTCCGAAGACACTGGTTTAGTTCTATCACATCGTATCGACAATAAGCACCCTCAGCTCCTCTTCCAAGACGACCCCAATTCAAGTTTCCGCTGCAACCCACCCAATCAACGGCCCGGCTCTGGACCTGATCGTCCGGCTGCCGGTGCTACTAGCAACAACAACGGCAAAGCCACTCGAGAGCTTACCGGCTTCATCGACCACCAACACCGATATTTTCAACCGGAATCCACAACTGAGTTCCGGCAGAGCATGTACAACCCTGGCTCGGTCGGTATCCAGAACTGGCATGGCGGAAATGGGAGAGCATCCGATTCTCGTAGTGGCGATGGATCGGATGGTAATGAAGATGAAGATGACGTGGAGGGGCTTGTAAATAGCAGCGATAATAAGAACAATAACAGTAGTAATACTAGTGCGCAGAGCAGTGAGAAAGAAGGGAATGCGAAATTGAATCATCTTTCTTCTTTTGGTATGATTTTCAGAAAACATTGTCATGTTAGCTTTAGATTTTCATCTGTGCGTACTCAACTTCTTTGAATGATAGGTTCGAGCAGGGAAGTACCGAAGGCGGGAAGTGTTATACCTTCAAGGAACGATCTAAATGATGCAAGACCAAGTTCAAGTGACAATCATCATCATCATCATCAAGGACAAACGAATGATTACCCAAATGCTGTTGCAGTTGTGGATCGTGATAGTGATTTATACTATTCGCAGTATCTTCATGGGGCTGAGGGTTCAGGAACAGGGCTCAAAGATATGTTGGTTGAAAATGGCTGTGGGTTTAGTGGAAGAAAGGATAGTGAATCAGGGGATTCACTGAGAACAATACTCTCAGATCCTTTAACGTGAGCTTCTTCAAATCCATTTTTATCATTCCAATCAATCAATCATTCCACAATATGTCTTGTATTGTAACAGAGGATCACTTATGGATGATGCTATGATACTCCGTTGTGGGCATTCTTTTGGAAGTGGTGGAATGCAGCATATTATGAAGATTGTAAGTTTCAATTCTAAACATTTTTATATAAATATTTCATGTTATCAGTTATCAAAATTTCTTATCATACAACACATTTTTTCAGAAGGCATGTTACACTTGTTCACATCCAGTGGTTGAAGGTTCAGTTGCTTCAAATCTATGTAAGAATATTTCAAAACCACTCAAGTATTCGATTTCACATTATAATTTTGTTAAAATTCACATTTATTGCTTAATTATATAGAAACCAATATTTAGAAAAGCAAGATTTTTCATCAAATGTTGACCAAGATATATGCTTATAGCTCTTAGAGCTGCAGTATCAGCATTTCGTAGGGAAGAAGAATCACAAGTTCACCATTCATCTAAAAGAAGAAGAGAGAGATCAGATCAGGTTTGTTTTTGTCCTTTTTTATTTTTGGAACTCCATGTTAAAGGGGTAATTTGGTAATTTAGTTTCACAGACATAATAGGAGCAAACTATATTGTATGGATTCAGGACAGGGTTAATTATGGTGATTCAATGTTCATGGACACACCACGAGGCAAAGGTCTTCAATTCCCATTTGCTGTTGCTGATCGTGTTATTATCAAGGTTTTTTTATTTTTATTTTTATTTTTAAAAACTTCCATTTTAGATGCATAAATGTCTTTTTTAATTTATTTATTAAATTTAAGAAGAATGAAAACAGGGCAACAAGAGGACTCCAGAACGTTTTGTTGGCTGTGAGGCTGTTGTCACAACTCAATGCTTGAATGGATGGTTAGTTATTTTTTATTTTTTTATTTTTTTAATGGAGAATCTGTATATGCACAATTAAATATTATGTTTTTATGTATTTTGTTCTCAGGTATGTGGTGAAAACGTTGGATAATGCAGAGAGCATTAAAGTCCAATATCGCTCATTAGCTAAAGTTTCTGATAATTCGTCATCACAGCAAACATCAAGTAAGATAACACCCAATTGGCTCTAAACCCATGTGGCATCTTTAAATGTATGTGTGTGTGTGTTCTAAAGATAATTGTGTAGCAAGTTTTGCATATGTGACTGATTCTTATACGCAAAAGAAGCATATACGTAGTAGTGTACATGTGTTGTAAATTGTAGAAAATTTCACACCAAAACTTGATGAAAGAAAAATGGGGTTTATTATATATTTTGTCTTATGCAATGGCTTGGGATTATGAGGCCGTTGAGCTAATTAAACAATTTGTAGTCATGGAAGGATAGTGTGAAATTGTCATCTTTATTTTTTGTGTGATGGAAAATAAGGGAATATGTTTATACATATCTTAATATATATCAAGGAAATGGTACATTAATACAAGTGGTAAGGCCATCTGCAATACTTGTCACGAGCAACACAACGACGAAGACCAACACGAAGCACGAACCGGTGGTGGTGTACCAGTGATGAGCACGAACGGAAAGAGAGGAAGAAGAGGGCTGGCTGAGAGAGGCAACTTTGTGGTCCTCCGTCTTCCCCACCACGATCATTTCTACTATCTATGTGAACGATCATTTCTACTATCTATTGTGTGCATGTATGATTGATTCTGGAACAATCATTTTAGTTATTTTAAGAAAGTAATTAATGCTAATGCATATTAAATGTTAAAAATTTAATTAACACTCATTATATCTTCAACGTGTAATACGTATTAATTACTTTTTTAAAATAACTAAAATGATTGATCCACAATCCAAAGCGTCGAAATTTAAAGCGATATTATAGTTATTTCCTTTCAATAATTACTTTCACTCATTCTCTTTTCATTTTTCAAAACCCAAGAAATGGTCATTTGCTATTTCTTTCATTTTTTTTATTTAAAAAAAATATATATTTTTTTATACAAACATTACCATAAATTTTAATATTTTTTTATAATTTTTTAGTATATATAATTTCATAAAAAATGAAAAAGAAATAGAAATAAAAACTACATTGAAATGGCTCCAGCCGATCAAGAGAGGAGCGGTGAGGAGCTGCCACACCCCCAAAAGTGCACCCTAAACCGCAACTAGGGTATGGTTTTCCTAGGTTCGGTTGCAACTACATTTCACCTTGTATATACACCCTCCGACTTAAGAAAGTTCTATAAATGTATTAGAAGCTTAAAAGTCTCAAAAAGATGGAACCAAATTGGTTATATGCAATATTCTTGGCCAATAAATCAAAGTAGCCTGTTATAATTGGATAAAATGGTAAAGTAGATTGCTATTTTACGAAATGTTTGTACAATCATTGAAACATACTTTGTAAATGGAAAGTAGTGCATGAAATTCATAATGTAACATTTCCTAATCATGATGTAAGCTCATAAAAGCATGGAGAATCTAAAAGCAAGTGAATTAATGTTATTTTCGGTTTTTAAAGTATATTACTTGGGTTTTCGTGTAAAGGTCTTGTCATAGTACATGATTTCAGTTTATTCTTGATTCAAATGTGTATCCAATAAAAAGAAGAATAAGTATAAAAATGAATTAACCCATTTGGAGTTGTAACGAAGAAGTTATGATTCAGACAAGATGAATGTGCTTCCATGGTCGGTCTGAACAAGTGTGGCCATTTGGGCCTTTTATTCGTTCTAATTAGTCTGAGTTTGGGATCATTATGTGCGGTCTATACACTAGAATATCTCTTCCATGTTGATCGGGTTGGAAGTGGTTGACTTTTGGGTTTAACTGCCATTTCCCCCCTTATGCACCCATATGACCCTTATACACCCATTTGACCCCCAATGCATTTAGTTTATAAAACTACACCGAAATGGTATGATCCCTCAAGTACAAAAATTTATTTCTGATAAGCAGTAAACACTATTGAATCATCAAAATTCTCAAAAGCTTTATTTAACTCATTCCAAATAATGTAAGCGTATTTATCTAAAACATGACATTCATAAACATTTCCAAAAACATAGACAAGAAACCATGATGCCACAACCACATTAGCTATATCTCATTGTCTTGCTTTAATTTCACCATCCTGAGTTATAATCAATGTTGTAAAAATTCCGACTAGGTGTCAATTAATCCCTAGGTGTTACTTGACCGACTACAGACTGCCTAACGATTAATCCATGCATACATAATATGTGAAGCAGTAGAAAACGATGAAATTTTGAACACTTTGAAAGCTCTATCTTAATAGAAACTATTTGAGGAATAATTAGTGTTGTATTAATCATATTAACCTAATAGTGGTATTTATGATTCTTTTAATAATATTAGTCATATTTAATTTTTTAAAATTCAACAAATTAGCAATTAATGGCCTCCGATTAATCACCACCTAATCGATTAATCTTTTAACATTAGTCCACCGACTAGCTAACGTCGAAAGTTTTTTACAACCTTAAAATTGGGTATAAGATAGTCTAATAGAAGTATCCCCCTAATACTATAACTGTTCCATACTCATAATAAAATTTAGAAAAAAATCTAATACCCAGTCTCATAACCATAACCATTTACTAGACCCAAAACTCATCCAAAAAAATTTCGGATTCTGTTTTACCGTTGGGTTTAGATATTATGGACTAAACCTATATGGGTCGTATTGGTGCCACAAAAATTGAAACCAAATAATTCACGAAGGCTCGAAGGAGTGGTGACATTGTTAGTACCTTGCAACCTACGATTTTTTTAGAAAAAAAACAAACAACCAATAGTTCTACAATTAAAAAGTAAACAACCAATAACATCCTAATAATATTTCTTTAACTTCTCGCTGAGTCCATAACGATCCATACTTAGTGAATCAAGTAGCGAATATTAAAGGAGTGACTTAACATTAGTTAGCAACTTTTTGGCAAGAGGGGTGGTGAGGCCAATCCTCTAGCCTAAAACTAAACAAATTTATATTTTGTTTTTTCTATCTGAATTATTCGGTTTGATTAGCCTAATAAATTCGGTTTGACCGGTTTGGTTATTTTCTCCTAATTCAGGTTAATTAATTAATTTGAATAATACATTGATTAATAGGGTGTTTGACATAAAAGTCATTAAGTTTGGTTAGTTTTACTGTTTGACAATTTTTTGTTCGTTAATTCCCAAAGTTTTTTTAGGCGTTCAAAAATAAAATCCCAAAGTTTCAATTTATTATTATTATTTTTCCATTTTGCCCTTGTTTCTTGTAATATGATTTTTTCATGAAAACTGACAAAATTTGACAAGTTTAAGGTTTCATGTTCAATTAAAAAAAAAAAGGCAATACCATAAAAATCACAGTATTTTCACACGTATTTGAGAAAAGTCATATTATTTTTTTGGTTGGCTATGACCACAAATGGGACGTAGAGTTATCACTCTAGCAAATTTAACGATTTTCATGGTTAACTTTGTACTTTTTTTTTGCAAAATCAGTCATAAAAGTTTAAATTGGTCCCTGTAGTTTGCAAGAAAGTACACATGTCCAAAACTCGGTTTTATGTTTTTTAACTTCTTTATTTTCATTTATTTTTTATTTTTCAGTCAAAACAAAACTTGAATTTTATATTTTTTTTGTTACATATATATATATATATATATATATATATATATATATATATATATATATATATATATATATATATATATATAAACTTCTTTTTTTTGTTTTTTTATATTCATCTATTTTTTATATTTTTTTTATGTATTCTTTTTCATTTTTTTTTGTTTTTTGTTTTTTCTTTATTTTGTTATTTTTTTTTTAGTAAACCAAAAAAAACTCAAACACCAAAAATGTAATATATACTCTAATACATTAATACACTTTACACTTTTGAAAAAATATCAAAAGAAATGATCAAATTGATGAAAAATAAAACGAAACAAAAATATGAATAAAAAACAAAAAAAATACGAAACAAATACTAAAAATATAAAAAAATATTGATACACTTTAAACTTTGAAAAATATCAAAGAAGTTTTCAAATTGACGAAAAACAAATCGTAAAAAAAAAACTAAAAATATAAAAAAGTATAAAAAACGATAAAAATATATAAACAAGTTTAGTTTTGAATAAAAAATAAAAATAAATGAAAATAAATAAGTTGAAAAACATAAAATCGAGTTTTTGGACATGTGGTGCAATTTTATGAAAACTACAGGGATCGAATTTGAATTTTTAGGACTGATTTTGCTAAAAATTTAATAGAGTTAGTTAAGTGATTAGAGTAATAACTCTATGTCCCATTTGTGGTCAGACCCAACCAAAAAAGAAAAATAAATAAGATTTTCTCAATTACGTGTGAAAATTTTGTGACTTTTTGGGTATTTGCCCTAAAAACATACAAGATTTATAAACTAAGGTTATTTATTTATTTATTTATTTTTGCAAAATTTAAAAACATACTTAGGATAAAAACTTACAAGATTTGTAATAAAGGGCAAAAATAATTTATTTTATTTTATTTTTTACGAACTTTGGTATTAACAAACAAAAAATATTATTGGTATAAAACTGACAAAACTTGTCAAACTTAAAAGTTTAATGTCAAAAATGTTTATTAATATTATTAAAGTTTGTTTTATTTGGTAGTATGTATGAGTAAGTATTAATAAACTTTAGGAGCATATTTTACATGTATTTAGTTATAGAAAAATGAATTGTTATTTCAAAAAAAAAAAAAAAAAAAAAAAGAATATTAGGTATTCCAAAATTACAAAGGATTTAGAAAACTGATTATTATTATTTTTCAGACTTTTTAAATTTTAAAAGTATATAAAATATAAATACACATAGCCATCCTATAGCTATTCCCCACATCCATCCCTTCACCCAACATTTATACTCTCTTACACCTAGACCCCATTCACATACCTATCCACACCCAACACTCATACCTCCATATACCGACCTCACATGGTAATCACACCTACTACAACACTCATACCCCAGTACACCCACCCCTATCCACTCCATCTTTACCCTCCACTTATCAACACCTACACTCCGACATCCCTACCCACATTCCAACCCCCACCGACACCCACACTTATGAATTCATAACATCTATATTATTGGTGTGTATGGTGAGGTTGGGTGGGTGGGGGTGGGGTGGTCTGTGTATGTGTGTTGCATTGTATTATTTCAAATAACCAAAACTGAAAATAAAATCCGATAGAAAATACACATCTGACATATTTTATAATTTCTATATTAGACAAAGTATTTTAGTCTATATTAGATTACTTGAATAGTTAGAGGAGGCTAACTGTAAATATGAATTCTACTTTTATTCCTTTGTATCTTTACGCGTATGATATACAATATACAATTTACCCAAATTAATTTGGTATCAGAGCTAGCCGGCCCTACCCTCTGCGATAACATCTTCTTTTTTCTCCTGTCTTTTTCTTTAGCTCACCATGGTAATTCAATCCTTCCTAACAACAGAAAAACACTCGTACAACTCACACAAATTTGCTTTCACCCTATCTCCAAAGAATTACAGTTTCTAGAAAACAATGATCCAACTGTTTCTTATCACAAACAATCTTTTCCAATACGTTGATGGCTCTCTTCCATGTCCATCTCAAACACTACCAGGTGCATCTACCAAAGAACAACCCAAAACTCAGCAGAATCCAGATTATGCTATCTGGATCTTGAATGATGCACACGTTCGCATGTTGATCATCTCTACAATCTTCGAAGCCTCCTTCCCACATGTTCAAGGCGCTACCTCCAGAGATATATGGCTCTCCCTCGCACGTGCGTATGGTCCTCAATCGATCTCTAGTGAATATGCCCTTAAGTCACAACTACTCAAGATAGAGATGCAACCCGAAGAATCTATCTCTACCTTTCTTTCCAAAGTCAAAGAATACGGCGAAGCCCTCGCCAACATTGGAGAACCAGCCAAAGAAAAGGACCTCATTATGTTTGGTGTTTCCGGTCTCCGCGATGAATACAATGGCCTTAAGTCTAACCTTCTCGCCCGAGAACATCCCATCACCTTTGTCGAGCTACAGGGCCTCTTATTTGATCATGACTATATGATTCGGAAATCTGCACCTGCCATCACTCTTGTTCAAGATTTTACCGCAACCACCAATTGACTACCCTCTACTACATCTGCTCCTCAAGCTGATACAATTCAAGCTCTACAACAACTGGCATCTCAACTTGGCTTACAACTACAACCGCTTAACCAACTGGCTCAGGCATTCTACTCATCTCGTTCCCAGAATTCTTGCAGACGTGGCCGTGGTCGTAGACGAGGCTCGTACAATCAGCAAACAGGGGGAAAACAGAAACCAACAGTTCAACTGGGCAACCAAACAGAACACTATTTATAGAACCTGCAATAGGTGTGACATTGGTCATGTACCCTCCCAATGCCTTAACCGTGATCCCACTACCATGAAACGACCACCTCAGCAACCATCTGCCAATTTCGCAGACTTCATATCTCAACAAATGCATACTTGGGTTACTGATACCGGGTCAAACAGCTATGTCACACAAGACACATCGACCTTCGATCACCATGAACCTTACTACGGTGATGATTTCCTCCACGTTGGCAATGGTAAGGGCTTACCTATCCTTCATGTCGGTTCCACTAGTTTTCACTCACCCTCTAAAACCTTCTCTCTCCCAAATATTCTTCATGTTCTAGAAATCAAAAAAAAATCTTCTTTCTGTTCAACGTTTTTGTCAAGATAATCATGTTTTCTTTGAATTTCACTCCTCTTTTTTTGCTGTTAAGGACAAGCTCACACGCACCACCCTCCTCACGGGTCCAAGTAACAACGGACTCTATTCCATGCGTCTCCCACAATTTTTCAGTCTTCCGAAAGTCTTTTTTACAACTGTTCGTGTTTCTCCAGACATTTGGCACCAAAGACTTGGGCATCCGCACTCCTAACTTTTAAATACTATGCTCTCTAGATTTAGTCTTCCAGTTTGCAATAAAAATTATGTTTCTTTTTGTAATTCTTGTCATATTGGCAAATCATCCAAATTACATTTTTCTTCCTCAAATTTTATGAGTAATCAATATTTGGATTTAATTGTGTGTGATGTATGGGGCCCCGCCTGTAACAACCATAAATTTTACGCCAAATTTAAACTTTTTCAATCATAAATAAAAACCAAATAACATTGTTTACAAAATGTTTTCAAATCCTTTTCCATCAGAGTGTCCCAAAAATCATAACATAAGGATGAGGAGCATTACAGTCACACCTTCGCCTTTCCATGATCTCCTGAAGTACCTGAAACAATAAACTGAAAATTGTAAGCCTGAGGGCTTAGTAAGCTACCCCCAAAATACCAATACCACACTGACAATACCATATCAATAATAATCAATCAATCAACATGCATAATGGGCCATCGGCCTGACTAGATCGCCCTACAGGGCCTACAGTCTATCTGGATCAATCCCAAGCCTTCGACATGACTGGTCCGTCATGTGAGCCTATAGTTTCCCCGGTCAGCTCATAGGGTATGTTGGCCTTCAACACAAAGCAGGACCACCTCAACCCAACCAACAAGCAAATAACCATGTGCACATAACTATCATATACTGGCATATACAAACATCAAACATATCTATCTCACTGATCATCAATCATAGAATTCTCCTGTAACTAGGTTACCGACCTAGCAGGTCACTAACATACCAATCCCTATGGATCATAAGAGCATAACATACTGTCTACCCTGATTCCGATCTAACAGATCATAACCACATGTAGCCTACCATAACAATAACAACTAAAGGGCCGACCTTGGTGCCGTAGACCCTATTGATATAGTGAGGATAACTCACCTCGTAGATGTCGACTTGGAAGGTAAACTCCAACTCTCGAATCACTTGACACAGGCTCCACCGCCTATTATCATAGTACAATATACTCGTAAGTCCTTAACCTTATAAGGTACTCCATAACCCACTAGCCGACCCCTGATCAAATTCAAAGTCCTCAGTCAAGGTCAACAATCCATGTTGACCTCGACTCCCCGAGTAGCCTCGGTTACTCGTCGAGTCCCTTGAAGCACATTCCAACTCGCCGAGTCATCGGGGTGACTCGTCGAGTTCCTTCGATTATCGATCAAACTTTAAGGCCACCCGTCGAGTTTCCTCCTTGCAACTCGACAGATACACATGCATACATATCCTGGAGAAAACTCATATGACTCGCCGAGTTGTTCTTCAACTCGTCGAGTCTATGGCAATCATCGTTGGACTCGCCGAGTTGTTCCTCCAACTCGTCGAATTCACGACCATCTTCATGTGACTCGCCGGGTCAACCTTCCGACTTGCCGGGTCCATTCAGTCCTTTTTCCATACAGACCTATTTTGAGCCATGCAGCGGCTCCAAATCACAGATCCAAGCTTCTAGGGCATGATTTTCACGTAAAGTTGCAAAGTTTACGTGCATGCATAGCTACAAAGGTTCTAAATGCCAAATCTAAGCTCTTAATGGGGTCTCATGCCCAAGGAGGGCCTCATTCACGACCAATACAACAACTTTATGATTCTAAAACTTAAGGAGGGTCCAGATCTGAAGTTACAACTTCGGATCTAGCCCATAGCCCACCTTATCAACCTCAAAATCCATAAAACCCCTAAAAACTCAACAAAAGGAAAAAAGGGAAGTAAGGATGGCAACTTGATACCTCCAAGGGATGTTAGCTGAGGTAAATTCGGCTTCCCACACCTTCCTTGCTTCAATTCTTTTGCACTTCTAGCTTTTGCCTTCCATCCAACCTTCTTTCCAAGCTTAAGACACACCAAAATGGAATACCACACGAATTAGGGTTTTAAGGAGCTATCAAAGACTGCAAATAGGCCGAAGGAGGCTGAGGCTCCTTTAAATATGGGTGCAAACCCCAGGATTTAGGGTTTCATCTGCCAGCTCCTACTCGCCGAGTCCCAATATGGACTCGTCGAGTAGGTCACTTAACACGCGATCCCACCCCGTTGCTACTCGACGAGTAGGGAAACCAACTTGTCGAGTAGATCTTAACCTAATAAATCTTATTTAAACAATACTTGAGAATCGGGGCGTTACACCGCCCCTATCCCTTCCATTGATGGTCAAAATATATGT
Organism: Lactuca saligna; assembly: GCF_052625555.1. Taxonomy (NCBI): domain Eukaryota; kingdom Viridiplantae; phylum Streptophyta; class Magnoliopsida; order Asterales; family Asteraceae; genus Lactuca; species Lactuca saligna. The sequence goes on from NC_136425.1 coordinate 64,792,762, forward strand.
GGTCTTTCCGTTGAAACAGAAGTCGGATGTGTTAGGCATTTTTAAACAGTTTACCATCATGATCGAACGTCAGTTTAGTACCAAAATTAAATCTGTCCAAACCGACTGGGGTGGGGAATTTCGAAATCTATCACAATTTCTCACCTCTCTTGAGATTATTCACCGACTTTCATGCCCCAACACAAATGAACAGAACGACGTTGTTGAATGCCGCCGCCGGCATGTGGTCGAAACCGGCCTCACCCTTCTTTCACAATCTGGGATTCCGCGTAAGTATTGGCACTTTGCTTATGACACCGCTGTTTATCTCATTAATCGGATGCCCTCACGGAACCTTGTTAACAAATCTCCCTTTGAATACCTGTTCACACGGAAACCTGACTATTCATTCTTATGGGTCTTTGGTTCACAATGTTTTCCTCATATTAAACCCTATAACAAGCACAAGATGGATTTTCGGTCCATATCCTGTGTTTTCCTCGGCTATAGTCCATCACATCATGCCTATTGGTGTCTAGATACCACCATCGGATGAATTTACATTGTCCGACATGTTCGTTTCAACGAACAACACTTCCCCTTTGAGTCCGACGCATCTGGTCACCAAATTCCTAAACCATCATAACCAGATCCTTACGTATCTAGCTACCCTACTGATCTAGCTCCCATCGATACACCATTAGCAAACATACCGCTTCGTAACTACGTTCGCCAATGTCGGCAACCCCCATACCATCTACAACACTCGGTTTTGTCAACGAACCCGTCGACGAACCAACAACTCCCACGGCTGAACCGGTCACTGCTCAACCGGTCGCTGCTGAACCGACCACGACAGCCACGTCAAGTCGGGCTTGTCCCGCGAATCTGCGTCCCAATCCAAACCCACGGGTTCCTTATGACCCAGCATCATATCATACTTCAACATCTAGCGAAATTGAGCCTTCGTCATTCTCTGTTGCTAATCAGTCACCCCAATGGCGGAAAGCCATGGCTGAAGAAATTGACGCGCTTATGCGCAATGGCACTTGGTCGTTAACCCCTCATGCTAAGCGAGATCAATCAGGTGCTGTCAAACGTTACAAAGCTAGACTCGTTGCCAAAGGTTTTCATCAACAACCTGGTATTGATTACCATGAGACGTTTAGCCCGGTCATCAAATTTACAACTGTTAGAGTCGTTCTTTCTCTTGCAGTCTCACAATGTTGGCCTCTTCGTAAATTGGATGTTTAAAATGCATTTCTTCACGGTGATCTGACAGAGACTGTTTATCTTCGACAACTACCTGGCTTTACGGATCCGAAACGTCCGAATCATGTATGTCGTCTTCACAAATCCCTCTACTGGCTCAAACAAGCACTACGGGCCTGGTTTCATCGTCTCTCACGAGCACTGGTCTCTCTTGGTTTTCGGTGATTCAAAACCGATCCCTCCTTGTTCATATACTCCTCTGGCGGCACCCTTTTGTACATGCTTGTTTATGTGGATGACATCATCCTTACGGGTAACAATCCTACTGCCATTGACAACATTGTCAACTGATTGAGTACAACCTTTGCAGTTCAGGATATAGCTCCTCTTTCTTATTTTCTTGGGATAGAGGTGACTAAACAAGGACCTGATCTTATTCTATCCCAAAGAAAGTACATATTGGAAATTCTTCAAAAAGCTGGACTATCTCATGCTAAACCTGTTGACACCCCCATTACCATAACCGCCAATTTAGCTCTTGGGAACAGTTTGCCGTTTGAGAACCCTGTACGATATCGTCAGGTCGTTGGGGATCTACAATATGCAACTTTATCTAGGCCAAACATTAGTTATGCTGTCAACAAAGTTTGCCAATTCATGCATTCTCCAACAGAGAACCATTGGTCGGCGGTCAAGTGCATCCTTCGTTACTTACAAGGCACTGTTAATCACGGCCTTCGCTTCCGGTGCAACCTAGACTCCACGTTGCATGCTTATACTGATGCGCACTCTCCTTCTCTGCATGCGTACTCTGATGCAGACTGGGCTGGTTGTCCAGATGACCGCCGATCCACCGGGGGATTTGCTATATATCTTGGTTCTAATCTTGTCTCGTGGTCAACCAAAAAGCAGAAGACTGTCTCTCGTTCCTCCACAGAATTTGAATACAAAGCCTTAGCCGATACCGTCGCTGAAGTTACCTGGTTAGAATCTCTCATGCGTGAACTTCGTGCTCCCACTACTACAACTCCGGTTCTATGGTGTGATAATCTTGGAGCCACTTATTTATCTGCAAATCCAATCTTCCACGCACGAACAAAACATGTTGAGGTTGACTTTCACTTTGTTCGAGAAAAGGTTGTGGACAAGAAACTATCCATTCAACATATCTCTACCGAAGATCAGATAGCGGATGTCTTCACCAAACCACTACCTACTCAACGGTTTACGAATCTTAGATCCAAGCTACAAGTCGATACCCGACATTAGCTTGAGGGGGAATATTAGACAAAGTATTTTAGTCTATATTAGATTACTTGAATAGTTAGAGGAGGCTAACTGTAAATATGAATTCTACTTATATTCCTTTATATCCTTACCGTATGATATACAATATATAATTTACCCAAATTAATTTTCTAAAATAAAAAATAAAAATTTAGTTCTAACTAAATGTGTTTTCTAAATTTCATCATGAAAACTAAAAATAAAAACTTATTTCATTTTATAAAATTGAAATCAGAAAATTAAAAAAGAAAAACAATTTTCCGTGACTGAACGCAAGCTTAATTTTTCTCAGATTGAACATACTTGTTTCATAATCAAGAATTTGGCATTAACCATTTGATCATGACTATCACGTTAAATCTTCATATTTGAGGATTTATATTTCATTTTTGATAGGTGTTATAAGAAATGTGGCCTGGGTAAAAAGGTGTGCAAGTATTTACATGTTTCACCATTCTCGTTTTTCGTGTAACAAAATTATAATAAAATTTGGTATGTTTGGAATACATTCAGTTGCCAATACGTCCAAGGGTTAAAATATTAAAAATTAGTTAAGTATATTGGACGTAAGCGGTAAGTCTTATAAAATGAATTGAAGATTCTTATAATCTTCAACATTATTACATATTAACGTTTTAGGATAAACAAAAAACTATCTTTGTTTTCTAGTTTGTGAATTAAAAATATATTTGGTCTAAAACATACGAATCTTTATTTGAAAATTGAAAGCATATATATTTATGTATTTGAAAAAACCGATTAAACCAGAATTGGCAAATTACTAAAAACTAATTAATTAAACTAATTAAAATGACCGAATAACTAAATTCGAAATCATATATATTCCTATAGCAATTGCAACATTCATAAAAATTTATCATATAACTTTGAAGTAATATAGATCACTACTAATAATGATATTTGAGTTGTCCATTATCATATCATTATTTTTCTTTATTAATGTCAGTATATGTGAAATTAATTAATTTGCTTGTTATATCATTTCATTCTTTTATTTGGAATGTATATATTCTGTACCAACCAATGTAATAAACCAGGATAGTATCAATATAAATTGCCAATTAAGTATTTTTTTTGCTCCACAAAAATTATGCGGGACCACTCAATTATTCATTTCGATTTAATGCTATCAGAAAATTCAATGTGGGGTTATTCAATTATTCACCTTTGGCTTGTCTTTTAGTCTGGTTTTTAGTCGATAAAAATTATGTGCTCCACACAAATTATATATTATTATAATTTGCAAGTTGACAGTGGACATTATATAAACCTTCTCTAGGTGCATCTTCATTTCTGCATCACTTCAAACAAAAATTCAGCAAAATCTTTGATGAAACATGACCACCAACATTTGCATCTATATTATGCATGGTTGTGTTTATATAATTTTTTCAGTTCGGTTGTTATACATCTTGACCTTTCAACTGCCAACCAATTGGTAACAGTGAGAGGAGGATTAGAAGATGCGAAGGGTGTTATCAACAAGTGTTCCGGTAAGGAAACACATACTCTACTTGATTTCAAATTCCGACTTCATAACCACATGGTCTTCTCTTCGTATGGAGAGCTGAGAAAGAAGATGATTGCTGTAAATGGATTGGGCTCACGTGTAGCAACCAAAAGTTTTACAGTGTTTAAACTTCTTTTTGGTGGTGTCGGAGGTGAGATTAGTCATTCATTGCTCAACTTAAGTTGCTTGACTCATCTTAACCTCAAGGTCTTAGTAGAGTTGAAAACCTAGAGTGGTTGTCTCATCTATCTCATTTTCAACAACTTGATGAGATTTCCCTAGCCAAAGCAAATCATTGGGTAGATCTGATGTTTTAGTTTGAAAAACTTGATCAAATCTATTTTAATGAGATTATCAAAAATTGTTGGACTATCTAGATTTGAGTTCCAACAACTTTTATGATCCAATATCAAATGTTCCTTCCACTTTGGCATTATTAAATATCTCCACAAACAAATTTTATGGAGGAATCTCCTTTTTATGCCACTATATTAAGGGGTTTTAAAAAATTATTGACCTCTCCCATAACTTTCTAATCTATCATTTTTTAGACTGTTTGTGGCATTTCAAAAAACCAAAATGATTTAATCTAAGACACAAAAATCATTTTGGAAGACTGTTTGTGGCATTTCAAAAAACCAAAATGACTTAATTTAAGACACAAAAATCATTTTGGAAGACTGTTTGTGGCATTTCAAAAAACCAAAATTACTTAATTTAAGACACAAAATCATTTTGGAAGACTTCCGGTTTCGGTTGAATCTTTGATCAGACTCAAGGTGTTGTATTTATACAAGAAGAACTTCTTTAGAGAATCCCATTGTCTTCAATCTTTAAAGACAAGTTTATGTGAAGTTGGTGGTGCTTAGTTCTGTTGCCATATGTAGTTGTGTATTTCTTCTACTTCATTTTTACTACATATGTAGTTGTGTATTTCTGCTTCTTTTTTAGTTATTGTTTTTTCTAGTATGTATTTTGTTTTGAACAAACATACTCCTCTATCTTATTAATGGTAGGGGTATAGTAATGTAAGACCATACTTCACTTGTATTTGCAAAGGATTCCAAACATATCTCACCTTGCGTTCAATAAGACATCATGGAAAGTTTCATATTTTTGTACCTTATTGATATGAGATCAAAATATAGTTAATGTCATATTTTTATTTTTCTATTACAATTCTCATTGTGGATTATTTTTGAAATTAGTGTTTGAAAAATGATGCATCCATGTTATCACTATGCTTCCATTTGTAGGTTATTTACAAAATTGGAAGATACCTTCAACATATTGTGTAGTCTATAATGACCCACAATCCATTAACTGAATAATTCTATAATTGGGGTTTTCAATTGATACTATATTTGTAAAGGCGGGAGTTTGGTGCTAAATGAAGAATAATATGTGTATCTATGTGTGGGTATGGTTGTGTTGTTTAATTGGTTTAAAGTTAGACAGTTAGTACCATTGTTTTACACCCTGGGTCGAATCGGTTGGATCATGACTCGGTGAAGAGACCAAGCCAACTAAGAACGAGTTTTTGCATATTTATGACTTGGGTTCACCCGCCAGGTTTTTACCAAAAAACGGATTGAACCGATTACCATTGACCATTCACACAGATTGACATGTCGGGTTTTACTAAAAAAAAAGGTTTTCAACATGGATTTAACTTATTTTAATTCTCAATTCAATATTTGTTATCAACTCATTTAGGATTTCTTTTTCTTATATGTTGAGGAGGCACATACGGTACATGTGTCAACTAATTAACCTAAAAATATAATTAGAGATCGTGAAGGAAAAATCAAAAAACCGGTCTCTTTGTATGAATATCATTAGATTATAACCCGTGTACTACACAATTAACAAATTAAAATTATGTAGATAATAATAAAAACATAGTCATTAATCATATGCACACACCTCTAGTAATATTTTTTTGGATCCATGACTCTGTCTTAGATAATAACACATTTTTTTAAATGCAACAACCGGACAACGTATGATATAATTTACATAAGTATTATACTTTGAAAGTACATTGGTATAACTTTGATGACTTTTCTTTATTTTACATAAAAATAGTCACACATAGACAAGCATGGGGAAACATACATATAAATAAAGACATTGTTTGAACAAAAGTACCTTGTTCTTTCTTGCATTTAACTTTAACCCTATTTGATATGCAATAAGTAGAATGTTATTTCTTGAGTTAATAAGAACTGAAAGTAGAATGTTGTAATAAACATACGAATGAAAGTACATTGCTATTTCTTGCATTAAATTCTATATGACATGAAATATGAAGTAAAATGCCATTTCTTTCTATTATAGGACGAAATAGAAAGTAAAATGCTCTAAAATGTTATTTCTTGCTATATTGAGAAGAAATGAAAGTAGAATGCTACAATAAACAAATAAATGAAAATACATTGTTATTTATTGCATTTAAAGTAGAAAGTTAAATATTTAGTAATGAAAATTAAGGATTTATATAACTGTAACAACCCGAAATCCCGTATCATTACTTGTAACTCTTTTCGTAACTCAATTCGATCAACCAATCGTCGTTTTCAAATCTGATTCCGATTTCGTTATTTAATTAAGTCATTAATTTGTACGTATCTAATATGACTTAATGGGTGTCCTAATGCATTTAGAAATCATTCTAACACCCCATTCTAGTAATTGGAACATTTGTAGAATTTACCGTATCGGGTTACGACAACCTAATCGGGTGCGACCAAAAACCCCACCTGACGCCGGAATCGGGTAGAATTCCACCGTGTCCAAAACTTAGACACTATATAAAGTGTTCAAAGCTTTCATTTGAAGCTTTTGGCTTCATTTCATTACTCTCTCTCTAACCTCTCTCCTCATCCAAGATTAAGGTCCAAAAACATAGATTTAAGGCTCCAAATCATAGAGGTAACCTTCCTAGCTTGTTATTCAACCTCTTAGGCCTTCAAATCCGTGTTTAAATTGATATTTTGGACTTGGAGCTTGTGTTTACGGCCAAGGAGTAAGCTTGGGACGTAAACACACAATATTGGGGTTTTTGAGCCATTAAACACGTCCAAATCATTGTTGGGACTTAGATACGACCTTGAGGCTTACAAACCTGGACTTGGAACACCTTAAACTTGAATTTTGAGGGAAAAAAGAGAGTTTACGGCCAAGGCATGTGCTTGGGCCATAAACACCTCAAACATGGGGAGTAAACTCACTTTTACATGTTAGAATGCCTTGTAACTTAACCAATAGCCTTGTGGTAAATCCTAGAAACATCTAAAAATAGTTTGGGGGACTTAAACATAACAAAACACCACATACAAGAGTTTACGGCCATAGAACATGCTCCTAGGCCGTAAACTCCTAAAAATGTGTCAAATGATGCCCTAAAATCACCCCAATGCTTGGAAAATTAACTAGAATCACATGTGATTGTTCCTTGTGCCTCAAAATAATTATTTTTGACCATGGGTGAGTTTACAGCCGTAAACTCCAAGTTTACAACCGTTAACTCCCTTTTAAATGGTATAAGTCCCATTAAATCATTCCAAGGCACTTTAGAAGTCCATTCCAATAATTCCGAAGTCCAATCAAGCCATTAAACACTCAAAATCACACCAACATGAGTTCACGGCCGTGAACTCATGTATGTATGTGTTTTGTGGCAGTAAACTCCCTTAAATGTTTACTCTTGGGGAGTAAACTCAAATTCCAAGTCCCTAGTGCCATTACACATCCGTAGATGTCACCCGGGTCACTCCAAACGCTCGTTTGAGGTGTTTAACCTCGTTGGAGTGTAATGTTCCATATAATTAGTGATTGTAAATATAATTAGAAATATATGGACATTATTACATTTTACATAGGGACATCGCGAGTAATCAAGCCCCGAACCAACGTCTAGTGTCCGAAACCGTCGCATTTCCGAGTCTGGTGAGTTCATACCCCTACCCTTTTCACTGTTTTCAGGGTGGGGGGGGGGACACAAGCAAAGTACAAGGGATTACTTGTACTCAAAACATGTTTTCATGTGTGTGTTTCACATTTTATATGCTTTTAACACTGATTGCTACAACTGATAACTGTTTGAACATGCAGATCACGTAAACATATATTTGTGAAATGGATTTTAAACTGTTATGTTTTATATATATTTCACAAATGGTTTTCCACATTTTATCAGTTAAAAGCATGACATTAGAACATTTGAACATAAAACCTATACTATTTTGTCCTCGGTAACTCTCCACAGATATATGCGAGTGGAGGACTATCATATTATTACTAGTAAATTTGTTAATCTTGTATGATTGGAGACACGTCCTCGGCGAACACTCCACAGAGATACGCGAGTGGAGGACTACACCCGTAACTAGAATCTCTAGGATTTAGAGAGCGTGACTTGAGTGTATAGATCTATATGGGGCTGACTACCCCACACCTGGCTGCTAGCTACAGCCGAACCGAAATGGTTCAAGGGTGATGAAATTCATAAGGATGTGGACTACTTATTGCCACAGGTTTAGTCCATCGTATGGTTATGGAACTCGCAATTAGGATAACAGAGATTTACTTATGGTAATAATGAACAACTTTATACAATTCACAAGATAACCAGGTTTCGGTATACATCTTTCACATTGATAACCAACATTCAGGAAAGTATGGGACTTTCCTGGGGAAACATTGAACATAACTACATTTTACAGATACTTCTTTTACAGTGATAACCAACATTCAGGAAAGTATGGGACTTTCCTGGGGAAACATTTACATAACCAGAAAGGGTAACAAACCAGATAACTTTACTTTACATCTTTCACAATTGGTAAAACAATCAGGAAAGTATGGGACTTTCCTGGGAATACATTGGTACATAACCAGAACAATATGTCAATCCAGATAACCTAACTATACATTTACACAAGAGAAAACATGTTTTCAGTGTACAACTTTACTTTACATGTTGACAAACAATAACAATCCTTTTTTAGAAAATATGGGATTTTCTTGGTGTGCGTAACATTTCAGAAACGGAAAGGAAACTTGAACATTTCACAAACAAAAACCGCTTATGAACTCACCAGCGTTATGCTGATTTTCAAAGTGCTTGTGTTCTCAGGCCAGCGTTAGAACAGGTACCCGAAGATCCTTTTTGTCCGAAGACGGAGTACTCAGAAGACCCGTTTCATTTTGTTCATATATATATATATATTATGTATCACAACTGTACAACTTTACTTTTGAAAACAACTGTAAAACTTTTCTTTATGTAATGTAATGGTTGTTTTACTTTACTTACTATGTGCATTGGATTTGATACTCAACGTGGAGTCAACCCTGGGAACATTTCCGCCTTCGGTTTTAGGGGTGTGACAGATTGGTATCAGAGCCCTTGTTTATAGTGAATGAAGTATACCAAACCTTACATGGTATAAAACTATAAACACTAAACGACCTAAGTGCTCTGAATGAAAAGTATCTTCAAACTCCAAGTATTTTCAAAAGTATACAAGTATACCGAACCGTCAAGATCTGTAACCATAAGTAGAACAGAACATAAGTAAATGGGTGTTGTATGTTGTGGTTAAACCTGGGAAGTTATGTAGTCGTGTCTACGATCAATATAGCATGGCCAACTATATTCATTTGAGACACGGCCAACATGTGCTTGGGAGTGACTGTGGTGTGCGGCATGCCTAAAACTTACCCTAATATCCCAAACATCGAACCAGTGTCGTAAGCAAATCATGAAATACTATGGGAGTATTTCTCGAGCCAATCCCCTGTAGAAATCCTCATTCGAGTGGTGTTCTGTGATCATTCTTAGCGATAAATTATCTGTTTTGATAACTCTTTCCTGCTTTATCGCTTATTCGGAACATATAACTGCCATATCTATCGATTCAATGTAGAGGACTTACCATCCTCTCTCTTTCTTGATCTTATTAGATCAAAATGCCTCCCATAAAGAGACCCAACTCAAAGAACAACAACAATCCTTCTTCGCCACCACCTCCTCCTCAATTTGATCTTGCATCACTTCAGACAGTTCTGACTGCTGCAATGGTGGCAACCATGTCACAAGTAAACCCTGGTAACTTAGGAGGTGGTCCTCAACTCCAAAGCCAAGAAAATAATCAAGGACACCGAAAGGAGGGTTCCTATAAGGATTTCATGAATGCGAAACCAACATCATTCAATGGCATTGTAGGTGTCATTTCTTTGTCCCGATGGTTCGAGAAAATTGAATCCATCTTCGAAATCTGTGCCTGTGCGGAATCTGATAAGGTCAAGTTCGCAGCCTGTACCTTCGTTGATAAACCTTGACTTGGTGGAATAACCGAGTCAAATCTTTGACCCTACCCGTAGCCAATGCCATGGGCTGGGAAGCCATGAAAGAACTCCTCATCGCTGAATATTGTCCCCGTGGTGAAATGCAGAAACTAGAGCACGAGCTCTGGAACCTAAAGATGAATGGTTCTGACATTGCTGCATACACTTCCCGATTCGATGATCTCACACTTCTCTGCCCGGGATTAGTCACTCCTGAAAATAAAAAGATCGAAAGGTTCATTTGGGGGTTATCCCAACCGACAAAGAGTCATGTCCTGGCTGCCCGTCCGGATACCTATGATAGTGCCAAGACTTTAGCCCAAACCCTGATTGATCATAGCGATGATGTTGAGGAAACCACTACCACTCCTGAGCCGACTCAAAGTAGTGGTGAGAAGAGAAAGTTCTGGAAGAAGAAGAAGGGTCAATCTTCCCAAGGATCTTCCAAGAAACAGCAGACGGTAGCAGTCCATGCTGCTACTACCCCCATTGCTGCTGCTTCTGATGTGGGATCCACAGCTCCAACTCCTACCAGCAGTTATGCTGGTAATCTTCCTCTGTGTGACAAGTGCAAATACCATCACAATCCTGGCCCCTGTCGAGAACTATCTTGTACCAACTGTGGTAAGAAGGGGCACACAGTTCGATTCTGCAAAACTCCGGCCCAATCGGCCAACCAATCATCTGGAGCAGGTGTTAGTCAAGCTTGCTATAACTGTGGAGAGGTTGGGCACTTTAAAAGGAACTGCCCCAAGAAGTCAACAGCTGATAACACCGGAAGGGTTCTAACCATGGGATGGGAGGAAGCAGTTGCCGATCCCACTGTTGTTTCGGGTACGTTCCTTCTCGACAACTCATATGCTAGTATTCTTTTCGATTCAGGTGCTGAAAGGAGTTTTGTTAGTCATGCATTCAAACATAACCTAAAACATAATCCCCAGCCACTAACTGAAACGTTTACTGTCTAGATGGCTAACGGTGAAAAAGAAAGCGCTAGCGATGTATTCATAGGTTGTACGCTTACCCTGAATGACCATTCATTTCCTATAGATCTTATGTCAGTTTCCATTAAGAGCTTTGATATTATCATTGGCATGGATTGGTTGAGTCCCAATCATGCTGATATCCTTTGTTACGAAAAAGCCCTCCGTCTCAACCTTCCTTCGGGACAGACTCTCGTGATATATGGTGATAAACCCAGTTCCAATCTTCGTATCATTTCCTGCATCAAAGCTCAAAAACTCCTACGAAAGGAGTGCATTGCATTCTTAGCCCATGTGATCAATGAGAAACAGGAAGTTAAAGACCTCGCGAGCATCCCCAAAGTCTGTAACTTTCCTGATGTGTTTCCTGAAGAGCTTCCAGGAATTCCTCCCGAGCGTCAGGTCGAGTTCCGTATTGACCTAATTCCTGGAGCTACTCCCGTAGCGAAGTCTCCATATCGCTTAGCTCCAGCAGAAATGCAGGAGTTATCCAGTCAACTCAATGAATTGCTCAATAAAGGATTCATTAGACCGAGTTCCTCACCCTGGGGAACTTCGGTATTGTTTGTCAAGAAGAAATATGGATCCTTTCGGATGTGTATCGACTACCGTGAGCTGAACAAGTTAACCGTTAAGAACCGATATCCTCTTCCGCGAATAGATGACCTCTTTGATCAACTCCAGGGAGCCAGCTACTTCTCAAAGATAGACCTTCGGTCAGGGTACCATCAGTTACGAGTTCAGGAGAGTGATGTTTCCAAAACATCTTTCAGAACTCGATATGGACACTACGAGTTCGTAGTGATGCCCTTCGGTCTAACCAATTCACCGGCGGTGTTCATGGACTCGATGAACCGGGTGTGCCGTCCCTTCTTAGACAAGTTCATCATCGTGTTCATTGACGACATCCTCGTCTACTCAAGGATCGAAGAAGACCACAAACAACACTTGAGGTTAGTGTTGGAGACCCTTAGATCCGAGAAGTTGTACGCGAAATTCTCCAAGTGTGAATTGTGGATATGGAAGGTAACTTTTCTCGGTCACGTGGTAAGCAAGGAGGGTATTCACATGGATACTTCCAAGATTAAAGCAATAGAGAATTGGTCGGCACCGGAGACACCCACAAAAATCCGTCAATTCTTGGGTCTCGCCGGCTATTATCGGAGATTCATCCAAAATTTTTCAAAAATCGCCAAACCCTTAACCACTCTAACACAGAAAGGTGTAGCCTTTTATTGGAGTGATAAACAAGAAACTGCATTCCAAACGTTGAAGAGAGCCTTATGCAGTGCGCCTGTTCTGTCCCTACCCGAAGGGACAGAGGACTTCGTTGTCTACTGCGATGCGTCTAATCAAGGCTTAGGCTGTGTGCTTATGCAAAGAGGAAAAGTGATTGCTTATGCCTCAAGACAGCTGAAAGCACACGAGGTCAACTATACCATACATGACTTGGAACTAGGAGCTGTAGTCTTTACATTGAAGATTTGGAGACATTATCTCTACGGAACCAAGTGCACGATATTTGAGTATTATGTGAATTATGTGTGTTTATGTGTTTATTATTTCATTATAAATGTATAATTAATAAAGAATAAAAATGAGCGTCAAAATTAAAGTGTGAGATAATCCCGATATCTCTACATAAAGTTGTAGAATACGTCTCAAGGTTTCCGTACATATAAAGAATGCCGAAATCCGAGCTATAACGAAGAAGTTATGGCCCGCCGAAGTTTTACGGCAAAACCGGCACGGCACCGGGAGACGTAAATAGTGAATTTACGATAGAAGACTTTTTAGCCTTATCAATCTAAACAAAATTCGTAGAATATGTTAAACTAAGAACATCGATAAAAAGAACGCCCAAGTCTGACTTCGTATGAAGAAGTTATGATTTTTCTAAGATTCGGCTTAGCAGTGCACGGCCTGAAACTCGAATTTTAGTTCGAGCGGTTTTTGGCTTATGCAACGTAAATGAGAGTTGAAGATCTCATTAATAGTAAATCAACGGTAAAAAGACAGACAAAAACAGAGTCCGTATGTAGAAGTTATTAATTTTACGCAGACGTTTAACAGTATAATCTCCTTGTACTGTTAAATTTAAGATCGGTCGAGAATTAGCTGACGGTGTCAAAATGAAAGTTGTAGATCTTATTATTACCTACGCGTGGATATAAAGAACGTCAAAAACGGAGGTCGTATGTGAAAGTTACGGATTTTAGAAGTCGGAAGTGTGCTGTGCGAAAATGGGTGATGTGGCACAATCTTGGCCATTACTTTCTCCCCAAGGCTTGCCACCAGATGGTGACATGTGGCACCAAGTTCAGCCACATTTCACCCTATAAATACCACCTCTCCCACCCTCATTTTCTTCACACCTTTCCCATTCTTTCTTCTCTTTACTCTCTCTCTCTCTAGAACCTCTCTCTAGCCCCGAAATCCCCCGAAAAGCCTAGGGAACCTCCCTAGCACGAGGCGGAAGCCCCGGAGTGCTCGAAGGCTCCGAGAAGAAGAGCTTTTCGGCTCGGGAATGCTGCTCCAAGCAAAGCCCGGTTTTCTATAAAACCCGCTGTAAGTGAGCTACGCCTACGCTATTTTTAATATAGCTTTTATTTAATTATAGTAACGTTATTAGGAACTTATAATAAATACTTGGGCTATTATTATGGGTTATATAAGTATTTTTTTGACGCTTATATAATAATTATAATAATAGCTAGACTATTAATTAGTCTCGACGAATAATAAACTAAACTCTAGTGGTAATAATACTAGGTTTCGTCGAAGAAAATTCTTTTTAAGAAGCGAAGCGCTGTTTGAGTTCGGAATCACCACCTTTTCAGGTGAGTGCATATTTACTTTCAACCTACACATAGATATGAAGTATTTAATATAAATTACATGCTATTTGTGCATATTATCTGAATACTTGCTATCTATGTTGGATGAACGTTTTATACATGTTTTCAAAGATTTAAACTGTATATGTATTTTATATCTACAAAATGTGTTGGGTAAAACATGGGTAGATGTAATAGTTGCTGTGTGACAAAATAAAATAATGAGAGGCCTCGTTATAGATGTTATTGATGATCCAGTCATCTAGCGGAGTATAGATGACGACCACGGACTATTCTAGACAGTCCAGTGGAACACTAGCAGGCTCGCAACCTGTAGGTGTTTATTTGAACTGTGTGCTCACCAGATGTACTCCATCCCCCACATGGTTGCCTATTAGGACATTTATTGCTGAGGAATCCCCTTAGTAGCAGTGTCCGTCCCGATGATGATCCTTAGGCTAGGTCCCTTATGATAGGTGTTTAGGGACGTAAAGTGAGGATAACGGGAACGGGTAATCGGGTTATTGTTGATTGAATTAATAAACTATTTATTGTGGGTTGAAAACCCTATGTGCTCACCAGGCTCCCAAGCCTGACCCACTCAGTTTTATGTATTACAGGTAGTGGCGCTTGAGCATATATATGATGTTTGGATGAGGGATTATGGATATAGGCCTGTAGATATGAAATAATGTAGTAAGGCTTGTATTGTACTGTTTATGCTTTTGATCTGTACGAACATGACATCCCGAGTCTTTTAATGAAATACATTTCTATGGAAATGCTTTTGATAAATCTTTATCATATTATTGTTTTGGGATAAATTCCGCAACACTTTTATTTAAAATGTTACTCTGATTTTTAAACAAAGCATAAACAAACCGGTCTTTTCTGGCCGTGATTTTGGGGATGTCACAGTTGGTATCAGAGCATTAGTTTAAGCGAACTAGGAATTTGTAGGATTTCTAGACTTAAACATAGAATGCTAAGCGATGATTGTGAGGTGTGAGCACTAGTTTATTTTAGGAATTGTGCCTAGAATGCTTTTATGTGCTAAATGCTTTATGCATGATATGCTGTTATTTTGTTCGGATCTATGGTCTGTTGCCAACCGGATCTGGAAACCTTATGTTTTTAGGATTCTAAACGTACGACTACGCTATTAGAACTAGCATGTAAACGTTTTGGAGTGATAAGGACGATTTAAAACGTCTCTCCTAAATAAAGATCTGAATTCACCTTATTCGGTGTATAGATCAAGATGGTAAGGACCCGTAGCGGAAACGTAAACGCAAATGGAAACGGACACCAACCCCCCGTGATCGAGCAAATACCAGTTGTGGAAGCCGCTGCCGGACCAATAACGATGGCCGGAGTGCAAGCGATGATCCAGGCAATGTTGGATCATCAAATGGAGGAAACCAGGCGTTTGCTCTAGCAAAATCGAGAGGAAGCAACTATTCAAATCGAACAGCCCGAGTTGAACGAAGGGCAGACTGAGGAAGGAGACTACAGTGGAACCGTTGGTCAAGCCAACCCACCAATAGTTCAACAAAACAACCAAGGTGACGACGTCGAGAGGAATGGATGCAAGTACAAGGATTTTCTGACTTGCAAGCCATCAACTTTCACAGGAAAAGAGGATCCAATCGGGGTCATGGATTGGATCTCGGAGATGGAGTTAGCTTTCATGACGTGCGGTTGCAGAGGAAAGCTACAAACCACATTTGCAGTACGTCAGTTTCGAGGAGGCGCTGTACGTTGGTGGAATACCTTGGGGAAGAATTTAAGCCCCAACAAGCCCCTGCAACTGACATGGGCAGAATTTCTGGTGCAATTCAAAAGAAAATACTGCTCGGCTCAAAACTTGCTAGAGTTAGAGAACCAGTTTCTAACCCTGAAGAAGGGAAGCATGTCAATCGATGAATACACGAACAACTTCACAGAAAAGATGGAGTTTGCCTTGAGTCTTGTTCTGGATGAGCTGACGAAAATTGATAAGTACGCAAAGGGACTTCCATGGGAATACGCGGTGCCAGTACGTCAGGCACCTACTTTGGAGGCAGCTATCTGGGCTGCCAAGTTTGTGGAGGACATGATTAAGGGAAGAGCTGCCAGCAAAATCGAGGTTGGCGAGAAGAGGAAATTTGAAGGGTCTGCTAAACCCAACAAAAAGAAGAGCAAGTTCGGTTCAAAAAAATTCGGGGGAGGAAACGAATTTAAATGGTGCGAGAAGTGCAAGAAGAAGCACTCGGGAAAATGTGGCGATGAAGTAACCTGCTACAAGTGTGGGAAAACAGGGCACTATGCCAATGAGTGCACCACCAACAAGAAGGTGTGCTACGAGTGTCGTGAAGAAGGGCATATTGCTAAGGATTGCCCAAGGAAGAAAGATGCGGGAAGGCCCAACATACCACCAAAGCCAAAGGCGAGAGCCTTTCAGATGACGCTCGAGGCTGCGAAGGAGGCAGCAGACGTCGCTTCAGGTACCTTTCTTGTAAATGGTTTGCCTGCAAATATACTATTTGATTCCGGAGCCAATTACTCCTTTGTGTCGCATAAATTTAGTGCGAAATTAGAATTACCTGTAGAAAAACTAGATAATGCCCTGATTGTAGAAGTTGCCAGTGGCAAATTCGTACCTGTTAGTAATCGTATTAGGAACATCGTCATTGACCTAAACGGAAACGAATTCCATGAGGAACTATTACCCATAGAGTTAAACGGTTTCGACATCGTTTTGGGTATGGATTGGCTTAGCGCCAACGATGCCGAGATATTATGCCGAAAGAAGATAGTTAGGATAAACCCACCCGGAAAGGAATCATTTATGGTGTACGGGGACAAACGCAGAGTAAATTCTGGAATCATCTCCCTGATGAAAGCCAGGAAATGTTTGTCCAAAGGATGTGCATCATACTTGGCATTCGTAATCGATGCTAAGAAGGAAAAGAAAGAGGTGCAGAATATACCGGTTGTGTGCGATTATCCGGAAGTCTTTCCCGAAGATCTTCCCGGATTACCACCTGATAGGCAAGTAGAGTTTCGTATAGACTTATTACCAGGAACAACACCGATAGCAAAGGCACCTTACCGATTAGCACCGACGGAGATGAAGGAGCTCATGACGCAACTTCAGGAGCTGTTGGACAGCGGTTTCATTCGACCTAGTTCATCACCCTGGGGAGCTCCGGTGTTATTCGTGAAGAAGAAGGACGGAAGCATGAGGATGTGCATAGACTACCGAGAGCTGAATAAGGCAACGGTGAAGAACAAGTATCCATTTCCAAGGATTGATGATCTATTCGATCAACTGCAAGGTTCGAGCTACTTCTCAAAGATCGATCTTAGGTCAGGATATCATCAGCTGAAGGTGAGAGAGCAGGATATTGACAAGACTGCATTCAGAACAAGATATGGACACTACGAGTTCTTGGTTATGTCATTCGGACTAACCAATGCTCCCGCAGCATTCATGGATTTGATGAATAGGGTTTGTAAACCATTCCTCGATAAATCTGTGATAGTGTTCATCGACGACATTCTCATTTACTCGAAATGCCAGGAGGAGCATGGCAAGCATCTACGAGAAGTGTTGGAGGTGTTAAAAAAGGAGAAGCTTTTTGCAAAGTTCTCCAAATGCGACTTTTGGATACGGGAAGTCCAATTCTTGGGTCATGTTGTTAACCAGGAAGGAATAATGGTTGACCCCCCCAAGATCGAGGCTGTAATGAAGTGGGAACGTTCGAAGAATCCCACGGAGATTCGAAGCTTTCTAGGATTAGTCAGATATTACCGACGATTTATCCAAGGCTTTTCTTCGATAGCTGCTCCATTAACATCTTTGACCCATAAAGGAGCTACGTATACATGGAGTGAGAAACACGATGAGGCGTTCGAGAAGCTAAAGAAGAAGTTATGTGAAGCACCGATACTTTCTCTACCCGATGGAGTCGAAGATTTCGCAGTTTATAGTGATGCATCTGGAGTCGGGTTAGGTTGTGTTCTGACCCAAAGAGAAAAGGTGATAGCATACGCATCTCGACAATTGAAAGAGCACGAAAAGAACTACCCCACTCATGATCTGGAGTTGGCAGCGGTAGTATTCACCTTAAAGATATGGAGGCATTACCTCTACGGCACGAAGTGCAAGCTCTTCACTGATCATAAGAGTCTCCAGTATCTCTTTAATCAGAAGGAGTTGAACATGAGGCAACGACGCTGGCTAGAACTTCTCAAGGACTACGACTGTGAGATACTTTACCGCCCAGGTAAAGCAAATATTGTTGCTGATGCTCTCAGTCGGAAAGTCAATCTTGAAAGAAAAAGGCCAAGAGCGTTAAGAATTGAAGTCGTCTCGATGATTGTGGAAAGTATCAGGAAAGCTCAAGAAGAAGCCTTAGAAAATAATGACCGAAAGGAAGAACGTTTGGGAAAAACGTTAGTGTTCGGTACGAACAGTCGAGGACTGAAGGTATTCCAAGATCGAATTTGGGTACCTAAGACGGGAGGAATAAGAGATCTTCTAATGGAAGAAGCACACAAGACCATGTACTCGATTCATCCCGGTAGCACTAAAATGTATAAGGACCTAAAGCCCTACTACTGGTGGCCGACGATGAAGCTCGATGTTGCAAAGTATGTGGCTGAGTGTGTAACATGCGCGAGGGTTAAGGCACAACATCAGAAACCGTATGGGAGTTTAGAACCTTTACCTGTACCCATGGGTAAATGGGAAGACATCACCATGGATTTTGTGACTAAACTGCCCAGAACGAAGAACGGACACGACATGATTTGGGTAGTCGTGGATCGTTTCACCAAGAGTGCACACTTCATAGCAGCCAACGAGAAGTGGTCTATGGATAAGCTCGCAAATGCTTACGTGAAGGAAATTGTAAGACCTCACGGTGTCCCTCTTACGATTGTATCAGATCGTGATAGTCGTTTCACGTCGAGGTTTTGGAGGAGTCTACAAGAGGAGTTGGGTACAAAGTTGTGTTTGAGTACTGCTTACCATCCGCAAACTGATGGTCAGAGCGAAAGAACGATTCAGACGTTGGAAGATATGCTGAGAGCATGTACCCTCGAATTCCAAGGGAATTGGGACGAACACTTACCTCTAGTAGAATTTTCCTACAACAATAGTTTTCACTCGAGCATCAAGATGGCACCTTATCAAGCCTTGTATGGACAGAAGTGTCGTACACCGTCTTGTTGGCTTGAAGCCGGAGAGAAGCAGTTTATGGGCCCCGAGATAGTCCATGAGACTGCTGAGAAATTGAAGGTGATTCGGGAAAGAATGTTAGCAGCTCAGGATCGTCAGAAGAGCTATGCTGACAAGAAAAGACGACCGATAACCTTCGAAGTTGGGGATTCCGTTTTACTTAAAGTCTCACCGTGGAAGGGACTTATACGATTTGGGAAACGAGGAAAGTTGAGTCCAAGGTTTATTGGACCGTTCAAAGTTCTTCAGAAGATTGGGAACCAAGCTTACAAGCTGGAATTGCCCGAAGAACTCAATGGTATTCATAACACCTTCCATGTGTGTTATTTGAGGAAATTCATGGGAGATGTTCCCGACATAATTCCAATCTCGGAATTAAGGATGGATGAGAATAAAAGGCTGATCGAAGAGCCTAAGGCAATTATTGACCGTAAGACTAAGAAGTTACGACGCAAGATGGTCAACTTGGTGCTAGTCCGATAGAAACATTTGAATGGGCCGAATCTCACTTGGGAAACAGAGGATGACATGATGAGTCGCTATCCACATCTGTTTGCTGATGCATGATTCCGGGACAGAATCATCCTAAGGGGGAGAGAATTGTAACGCCCGGGTTTTCAGGGCTAAGCATTTTTGTCAATGTAATAGTCTAGGTCAACTATTGTAACTCTTTTTGAAGTAATAAATATAAAATATTTGAGTATTATGTGAATTATGTGTGTTTATGTGTTTATTATTTAATTATAAATGTATAATTAATAAAGAATAAAAATGAGCGTCAAAATTAAAGTGTGAGATAATTCCGATATCTCTACATAAAGTTGTAGAATACGTCTCAAGGTTTCCGTACATATAAAGAATGCCAAAATCCGAGCTATAACGAAGAAGTTATGGCCCGCCGAAGTTTTACGGCAAAACCGGCACGACACCGGGAGACGTAAATAGTGAATTTACGATAGAAGACTTTTTAGCCTTATCAATCTAAACAAAAGTCGTAGAATATGTTAAACTAAGAACATCGATAAAAAGAACGCCCAAGTCTGACTTCGTATGAAGAAGTTATGATTTTTCTAAGATTCGGCTTAGCAGTGCACGACCTGAAACTCGAATTTTAGTTCGAGCGGTTTTTGGCTTACGCAACGTAAATGAGAGTTGAAGATCTCATTAATAGGAAATCAACGGTAAAAAGACAGACAAAAACAGAGTCCGTATGTAGAAGTTATTAATTTTACGCAGACGTTTAACAGTATAATCTCCTTGTACTGTTAAATTTAAGATCGGTCGAGAATTAGCTGACGGTGTCAAAATGAAAGTTGTAGATCTTATTATTACCTACGCGTGGATATAAAGAGCGTCAAAAACGGAGGTCGTATGTGAAAGTTACGGATTTTAGAAGTCGGAAGTGTGCTGTGCGAAAATGGGTGATGTGGCACAATCTTGGTTATTGCTTTCTCCCCAAGGCTTGCCACCAGATGGTGACATGTGGCACCAAGTTCAGCCACATTTCACCCTATAAATACCACCTCTCCCACCCTCATTTTCTTCACACCTTTCCCATTCTTTCTTCTCTTTACTCTCTCTCTCTAGAACCTCTCTCTAGCCCCGAAATCCCCCGAAAAGCCTAGGGAACCTCCCTAGCACGAGGCGGAAGCCCCGGAGTGCTCGAAGGCTCCGAGAAGAAGAGCTTTTCGGCTCGGGAACGCTGCTCCAAGCAAAGCCCGGTTTTCTATAAAACCCGCTGTAAGTGAGCTACGCCTACGCTATTTTTAATATAGCTTTTATTTAATTATAGTAACGTTATTAGGAACTTATAATAAATACTTGGGCTATTATTATGGGTTATATAAGTATTTTTTTGACGCTTATATAATAATAATAATAATAGCTAGACTATTAATTAGTCTCGACGAATAATAAACTAAACTCTAGTGGTAATAATACTAGGTTTCGTCGAAGAAAATTCTTTTTAAGAAGCGAAGCGCTGTTTGAGTTCGGAATCACCACCTTTTCAGGTGAGTGCATATTTACTTTCAACCTACACATAGATATGAAGTATTTAATATAAATTACATGCTATTTGTGCATATTATCTGAATACTTGCTATCTATGCTGGATGAACGTTTTATACATGTTTTCAAAGATTTAAACTGTATATGTATTTTATATCTACAAAATGTGTTGGGTAAAACATGGGTAGATGTAATAGTTGCTGTGTGACAAAATAAAATAATGAGAGGCCTCGTTATAGATGTTATTGATGATCCAGTCATCTAGCGGAGTATAGATGACGACCACGGACTATTCTAGACAGTCCAGTGGAACACTAGCAGGCTCGCAACCTGTAGGTGTTTATTTGAACTGTGTGCTCACCAGATGTACTCCATCCCCCACATGGTTGCCTATTAGGACATTTATTGCTGAGGAATCCCCTTAGTAGCAGTGTCCGTCCCGATGATGATCCTTAGGCTAGGTCCCTTATGATAGGTGTTTAGGGACGTAAAGTGAGGATAACGGGAACGGGTAATCGGGTTATTGTTGATTGAATTAATAAACTATTTATTGTGGGTTGAAAACCCTATGTGCTCACCAGGCTCCCAAGCCTGACCCACTCAGTTTTATGTATTACAGGTAGTGGCGCTTGAGCATATATATGATGTTTGGATGAGGGATTATGGATATAGGCCTGTAGATATGAAATAATGTAGTAAGGCTTGTATTGTACTGTTTATGCTTTTGATCTGTACAAACATGACATCCCGAGTCTTTTAATGAAATACATTTCTATGGAAATGCTTTTGATAAATCTTTATCATATTATTGTTTTGGGACAAATTCCGCAACATTTTTATTTAAAATGTTACTCTGATTTTTAAACAAAGCATAAACAAACCGGTCTTTTCTGGCCATGATTTTGGGGATGTCACACTGCAGCACATCTTTGATCAGAAAGACTTGAACAAGAGGTAACGGCGATGGGTAGAACTACTAAGTGATTATGAGTGTGAGATCCGTTACCATCCTGACAAGGCCAATGTGGTAGCAGATTCCCTTAGCCGAAAAGAAAGTGCAGGCCACAAAGTGAAGAACCAGACGATGACTATCCATTCCAACTTACCCATGCAAATCCGAGAAACCCAGTTAGAAGCCCTCAAACCTGAGAACGTGTTGATCGAAACCTTGAGAGGAATGGAAAAGAAACTTGAGATCAGAGGTGACGGAGTCTACTGTTTCATGGATCGGATCTGGATTCCAAAGTCCGAAGGATTCAGGGAAATTGTCATGGAGGAGGCACACAAAACCAAATACTCTGTTCACCCGGGTTCTGACAAGATGTACCTGGATCTCAAGAAACAATATTGGTGGCCAAACATGAAAGCTGAGATAGCTACGTTCGTGGGCAAGTGTTTGACTTGCACCAAAGTCAAAGTTGAGTACCAGAAACCCTCGGGTCTGCTCCAACAGCCTGAGATACCCGAATGGAAATGGGAGATGATTACCATGGATTTCATCACCAAACAACCCAAGTGTCCTAGTGGGTACGATACCATTTGGGTAGTTGTCGATCGTTTGACAAAATCCGCTCACTTCATTCCGATCAAAGAATCATACAAGATGGAAAGACTCACGCGAATCTACATCCAGGAGGTAGTTCGACTGCACGGTGTACCTGCATCCATTATCTCTGATTGAGATAGCAGGTTTACCTCCAGATTCTGGCAGTTCCTTCAGAAAGCCCTTGGAACCAAACTAGATATGAGCACGGTGTATCATCCTCAGACCGATGGACAGAGTGAGAGAACAATCCAAACCCTGGAGGACATGCTTAGGACATGTGTCATTGACTTTGGAAAGTCATGGGACACACATCTATCTTTGATCGAATTCTCATACAACAACAATTACCACACCAGCATCAGGGCTGCTCCGTTTGAAGCCCTATATGGTCGTAAGTGCAGATCCCCTGTGTGCTGGGCCGAGGTGGGGGATACACAGTTAGCCAAGAGTCGAGTCCCCGACAGTGCTCTCACTGGTCCTGAAATCATCTGCGAAACCACCGAAAAGATCATCCAAATCTGAGACCGATTGAAAGTTTCACGAGATCGCCAAAAGAGTTACGTTGATAACCGTCGGAAACCTCTAGAATTCCAGGTTGGAGACCGTGTCCTGTTGAAAGTCTCGCCCTAGAAAGGCACTGTACGTTTTGGTAAACGTGGGAAACTTAACCCTAGGTACATTGGACCCTTTGAGATCCTCACCAGGGTCGGTCCAGTAGCCTATAAACTGCGTTTACCTCACGAACTCAATAACATTCATCCTGTATTCCATGTCTCAAATCTCAAAAAGTGCCTATCCGATGAAACCCTAGTGATTCCCATAGACGAGATCGAGATCAATGAAAACCTCAACTTTGTGGAGGAACCGATCGAAATCATGGATCGAGAAGTCAAACGTACAAAGCAAAGTCACATCCCATTAGTGAAGGTTCGCTGGAATGCCAAGCGGCGACCGGAATTCACTTGGGAGCAGGAAGACTTAATAAAACAGAAGTATCCATAACTCTTTCCAAATCGATGATTTGTATCTTGTCTCGTGTTTTAACTTTGAATTTCGGGATGAAATTCCCTTTAACGGGGGGATAATGTAACAACCCGAAATCCTGTATCATTACTTGTAACTCTTTTCGTAACTCAATTCGATCAACCAATCGTCTTTTTCAAATCCGATTCCGATTTCGTTATTTAATTAAGTCATTAATTTGTACGTATCTAATATGACTTAATGGGTGTCCTAATGCATTTAGAAATCATTCTAACACCCCATTCTAGTAATCGGAAGAATTTACCGTATCGGGTTACGACAACCTAATCGGGTGTGACCAAAAGCCCCACCTGACGCCGATATCGGGTAGAATTCCACCGTGTCCAAAACTTAGACACTATATAAAGTGTTCAAAGCTTTCATTTGAATCTTTTGGCTTCATTTCATTACTCTCTCTCTAACCTCTCTCCTCATCCAAGATTAAGGTCCAAAAACATAGATTTAAGGCTCCAAATCATAGAGGTAACCTTCCTAGCTTGTTATTCAACCTCTTAGGCCTTCAAATCCGTGTTTAAATTGAGATTTTGGACTTGGAGCTTGTGTTTACGGCCAAGGAGTAAGCTTGGGACGTAAACACACAATATTGGGGTTTTTGAGCCATTAAACACTTCCAAATCATTGTTGGGACTTAGATACGACCTTGAGGCTTACAAACCTGGACTTGGAACACCTTAAACTTGAATTTTGAGGGAAAAAAGAGAGTTTATGGCCAAGGCATGTGCTTGGGCCATAAACACCTCAAACATGGGGAGTAAACTCACTTTTACATGTTAGAATGCCTTGTAACTTAACCAATAGCCTTGTGGTAAATCCTAGAAACATCTAAAAATAGTTTAGGGACCTTATGTCACACCCCGAAAACCGAAGGCGGAAACATTTCCGGGGTTGACTCCACGTCGAGTATCAAATCCAATGTACATAGTAAGTAAAGTAAATCAACCATTACATTACATATATGAAAGTTTTACATTTGTTTCAAAAGCATAAGTTATACAAGTGATACATAGTATATATGAACAACACGAAAATGAGTCTTCTGAGAACTCCGTCTTCACACAAAAGGATCTTCGGGTACCTGTCTAACATGGACCTGAGAATACAAGCGGTTTGAAAATCAGCATAAAGCTGGTGAGTTCATAAGTGGTTAGTTTTTCTGAAAATGTACGAGTTCCTTTGTTTTCCTGAAAGGTGGTTATCCAAGAAAATCCCATATTTTCTTATGTAAAGTTAGATTCCAAATCCAAAAGTAAAGTAAACGATGTCTAAATAAAACATGATTGTTCTTGTGAAATGTAGTTCAATTGTTTAACTTAGTACACTTCTTTAATTTCGTACTACTATTACTCAGGAAGAACCCCATGTTCTCCTGACTGTGTGTGTGTGAACTGTTACTAGTTCTAATTATGTTCGGTGTCCTTCCCAGGAAAACCCCATGTTTCCCTGACTGTGTGTGTGTGTCTTTACTGGTTATCGTCATGTTCAGTGTTCTTCCCAGGAAAACCCCATGTTTTCCTGACTGTGTGTATGTGTGTCTTTACTGGTTATCGTCATGTTCAGTGTTCTTCCCAGGAAAACCCCATGTTTTCCTGACTGTGTGTATGTGTGTCTTTACTGGTTATGGTTATGTTCAGTGTTCTTCCCAGGAAAACCCCATGTTTTCCTGACTGTGTGTGTGTATCTGGCATCCCTAGATGTACATTATCTTTACTACGTACATAAAGCTAGTAAATGAGTCTGAAACGTTAATAATCTAGATTGCGAGTCCTTAACCATACTCAGACTAGATATGACTCGAACCGTGGTCAATATCCTTTTTATGACTCTCGTCACCCTTGAACCTTTCGGTTCGGCTGTAGCTAGCAGCCAGGTGTGGGATTGTTAGTCCCGTATAGATCTATACACTCAAGCCACGCTCTCCTACGAACGGAGATTCTGGTTACAGGGTTAGTCCTCCACTATCTCGTGCCATGGAAGTGTTACAAGGACGTGTCTCCAATCACTAAGATTACTCTTTACTTTTCGACTAGGAAAGTAGTATTTACGACTGACTATATTCTACGTACCTATCCTTTACACTCGAGCCTAGGTGTTTTATTAAGGACATTACACTCGAGCCTAGGTGTTATTTAATGATGGCTATCCTTTTACACTCGACCCTAGGTGTATTATTAAGGACATTACACTCGAACCTAGGTGTTATTTAATGATTATGGTCCTTTACACTCGATCCTAGGTGTATTATTAAGGACATTACAGTGATTTGTGTGTTATGATGGTATTTATCTATCACACTCGAGCCTAGGTGTTATTTAATGATGGCTGTCCTTTTACACTCGACCCTAGGTGTATTATTAAGGACATTACACTCGAACCTAGGTGTTTTATTACAGACATTACAATGGTTTATGTATTCTATCAGTTTAAATGTGAACAATCAATTACCAAGTACACAATATAACAGTGTATAATAAGAATTGAAAATCGGGTTAAAAACAAACAACTCTGCAAGTTAAAACGGTTTGTTTAAAAGGTTTTCAATTCTTAAAGTGTACAATTATGAAACCATTTAATTGAAATCATGTGATTGAGTACAAGATATACTTGTACTTTTGCTTGTATTCCCCCCCTGAAAACATTGAAAAACCATTGAAAAAGGGTAGGGGTATGAACTCACCGGACGCGGAAATGTGTCGATTTCAGATGCTAAATGTCGAATCGAGGCCTGATAACATGCGAGGTTCCTATGTAAAAATGAAATGGCATACAAATATATATCTAATTAGATTTACAAACTCTAATTAGATATGAAGTTACACTCCAATGAACGAAAACACCTCAAAACAGGTGTTTGGAGTGACCCGGGTGACATCTACGGACGGGAATTGAAGCGTGGGACTTGGGATTTGAGTTTACTCCCTAATAGTAAACTTCCTAATTGAGTTTACGGCCTAAACACCCATTCCCCATGAGTTTACGGCCGTAAACTCGTAGAGGGGTGGTTTATGGTGTTTAATGGCTCACAAATGGGTATGGACACTTGGAAATGCTTGGAATAATTTTAATTAAGGCTTGGATTGTATTAAAAACACCATTTGCAACACTTAAGGGAGTTTACGGCCTAGGCATGGGATCTTTGTCCGTAAACTCTCAAATCCCCTTGATTTAGTGTTTTTAAGGTGTTCAAATTAATCACATGTGATTCTAAAAATTCCCACAAGCCTAGAAATGAGTTTGGGGCACCAATTGACACCATTTTATGAGTTTACGGCCATGAGACATGTTCTATGGCCGTAAACTCTCATATGTGGGGTTTTGATGTTTTTAAAGCCCTAAAACTATTTTTGGTTGGTCCTTTGATTTATTTCAAGACTTTTGGTGGTGTTGGATGGCTTTCTAACACCTTAGAATTGATTTTATACCCCTTTTTGAGGAGTTTATGGCCCAAGCACATGCCTTGGCTGTAAACTCATATAAACCTCTCAAAATTTGTGTTTGAAGTGTTCTAAGTCCAATTCTAATATTCTAAAAATCATATCTAAGTCTTGTTTGTGTTTTGGAAGGGTTAAATGGCTTAAAAACCCTCATAATATGTGTTTACGGCCATGGAACCTTCCAAGGCCATAAACTCATATACAAAGCTTCAAATCTTGGTTTGAGGCATTCTAATTCCATTTCATAAAGTCCTCTAGCCATATACAAGGTCCCATTGAGATTTGGAAGGGTTTTGTTGCTCCAAAAACCCTCTTTATGTGAGTTTACGGCCTAGGACTGTTCTAGGGCCGTAAACTCATGTTAATGGTCCTATCCCATGGTTTGAACTCGAATTTGAGGGCTAAAGATGTTGCATAACAAATTAGGGAAGGTACCTTGGTGATTTGAAGCCTTAAACTTGAGATTTTGACCCTTAAATCTAGTTTGAGGAGAGAGGTTGGAGTGATAGTTGTAAAATGGAGAAAAAGCTTCAAAATGGAGACTTGAGTCACTTTAAATAGTGTCCAAGTTCGGGACATGGTAGAATTCTACCCGATACCGGCGTTAGACGGGGCTTTTGGTCGTGCCCGGCCAATTTGCCGTAACCCGATATGGTTGGTTCTAAAAATGTTCCGATCATTAATATGAGACGTTAGAATGAGTTCTAAGGGTATTAAGACACTTATTAAGTCATAAAATAAAATTCACATTAACGACTTAATAAAAGGTCGGAAACGGAAACGAAATCGGGAACGACGATTGGATGATCAGAACGAGTCGCGAAAAGGGATACAATTAAGGATATGAATTTCGGGTTGTTACACCTTAAACATAACAAAACACCACATACAAGAGTTTACAGCCATAGAAAATGCTCCTGGGCCGTAAACTCCTAAAAATGTGTCAAATGATGCCCTAAAATCACCCCAAGGCTTGGAAAATTAACTAGAATCACATGTGATTGTTCCTTGTGCCTCAAAATAATTATTTTTGACCATGGGTGAGTTTACAACTGTGAACTCCCTTTTAAATGGTATAAGTCCCATTAAATCATTCCAAGGCATTTTAGAAGTCCATTCCAATAATTCCCAAGTGCAATCAAGCCATTAAACACTCAAAATCACACCAACATGAGTTCACGGCCGTGAACTCATGTATGTATGTGTTTTGTGGCTGTAAACTCCCTTAAATTTTTACTCTTGGGGAGTAAACTCAAATTCCAAGTCCCTAGTGCCATTACACGTCCGTAGATGTCACCCGGGTCACTCCAAACGCTAGTTTGAGGTGGTTAACCTCGTTGGAGTGTAATGTTCCATATAATTAGTGATTGTAAATCTAATTAGATATATATGGACATTATTACATTTTACATAGGGACATCGCGAGTAATCAAGCCCCGAACCAACGTCTAGTGTCCGAAACCGTCGCATTTCTGAGTCTGGTGAGTTCATACCCCTACCCCTTTTCACTGTTTTCACTGTTTTTAGGGTGGGGGGGGGGGACACAAGCAAAGTACAAGGGATTACTTGTACTCAAAACATGTTTTGATGTGTGTGTGTTTCACATTTTATATGCTTTTAACACTGATTGCTACAACTGATAACTGTTTGAACATGCAGATCACGTAAACATATATTTGTGAAATGGATTTTAAACTGTTATGTTTTATATATATTTCACAAATGGTTTTCCACATTTTATCAGTTAAAAGCATGACATTAGAACATTTGAACATAAAACCTGTACTATTTTGTCCTCGGTAACTCTCCACAGATATATGCGAGTGGAGGACTATCATATTATTACTAGTAAATTTGTTAATCTTGTATGATTGGAGACACGTCCTCGGCGAACACTCCACAGAGATACGCGAGTGGAGGACTACACCCGTAACTAGAATCTCTAGGATTTAGAGAGCGTGACTTGAGTGTATAGATCTATATGGGGCTGACTACCCCACACCTGGCTGCTAGCTACAGCCGAACCGAAATGGTTCAAGGGTGACGAAATTCATAAGGATGTGGACTACTTATTGCCACAGGTTTAGTCCATCGTATGGTTATGGAACTCGCAATTAGGATAACAGAGATTTACTTATGGTAATAATGAACAACTTTATACAATTCACAAGATAACCAGGTTTCGGTATACATCTTTCACATTGATAACCAACATTCAGGAAAGTATGGGACTTTCCTGGGGAAACATTGAACATAACTACATTTTACAGATACTTCTTTTACAGTGATAACCAACATTCAGGAAAGTATGGGACTTTCCTGGGGAAACATTTACATAACCAGAAAGGGTAACAAACCAGATAACTTTACTTTACATCTTTCACAATTGGTAAAACAATCAGGAAAGTATGGGACTTTCCTGGAAATACATTGGTACATAACCAGAACAGTATGTCAATCCAGATAACCTAACTATACATTTACACAAGAGAAAACATGTTTTCGGTGTATAACTTTACTTTACATGTTGACAAACGATAACAATCCTTTTTAAGAAAATATGGGATTTTCTTGGTGTGCGTAACATTTCGGAAACAGAAAGGAAACTTGAACATTTCACAAACAAAAACCGCTTATGAACTCACCAGCGTTATGCTGATTTTCAAACTGCTTGTGTTCTCATGTCAGCGTTAGAACAGGTACCCGAAGATCCTTTTTGTCCAAAGACGGAGTACTCAGAAGACCCGTTTCATTTTGTTCATATATATATATATATATATATATATATATATATATATATATATATATATATATATATATATATTATGTATCACAACTGTACAACTTTACTTTTGAAAACAACTGTAAAACTTTTCTTTATGTAATGTAATGGTTGTTTTACTTTACTTACTATGTGCATTGGATTTGATACTCAACGTGGAGTCAACCCCGGAAACGTTTCCGCCTTCGGTTTTCGGGGTGTGACAATAACGATATTCTTCAAACTTGTTTTTAACATATTCAAATATTTGTTGAGTAAAATCCTCCCATAAAGTAACATTTATTTTATGGTCCCTTGTAAAAAAAATATACTAAAGAAAGAAACTTTTAATTATTCAAATAAATGTAAAAATGTAATAAACAAAAATGTCCTAATGAGTGGATTTTTCAAAATACAATGCCTAAATAAAATAATGGAAGTACAATGCTATATAGAAAAAATTGGCAATACAATGTTATAAATGAGTAGATTTTTCAAAGCACAATGCCTTAATAAGAAAAAAAAATTAAGTACATTGCTATAGCGGATATGTATTAATAGAGAAGCGCCATAAAATTAGGGGCGTTCAAAACAGGTTATCTGAAAATTCAGTTACCGATTCGAATATCCCAATTTTTTTACACCATACTATAAATAAAAAATTAATTGAATATCATAGTACAAAACTACAAAACTACAATATTTTTGATGTTTATAAAACCTAATCGAATATCAGTTGTATTTACTTGATAAATGAACAATGTTACATATTTATTATGGACTAGAAAAAATGATTAAAGCACTTAGATTTTGTTAAAATTTAGACATCCATGATATATATGTATTTGTTCCATGTAAAACCAAATTAAAGTAAATATATAATTAGATTGAAAAACAAATATGTATTCCTAAACCTATCATGTTCACATACACAACCAAATTAAAGTAAATATATAATTAGATTAAAAAACAAATATGTATTCCTAAACCTCTCATGTTCACATACACAACCAAATTAAAGTAAATATATAATTAGATTAAAAAACAAATATGTATTCCTAAACCTATCATGTTCACATACACAATCAAATTAAAGTAAATATATAATTATATTAAAAAAAAAATACGTATTCTTAAACCTATCATGTTCACATACACTACCAAATTAAAGTAAATATATAATTAGATTAAAAAACAAATATGTATTCCTAAACCTATCATGTTCTCATACACGCTAAACTACAATAGAATCCTTGCTGAAACATTGCTGCCCGATGGCAACTAAGAAAGTATAAGAACATGTCTACCAAAATATAAAATATATGTAAAACAAAATTAGAGTAAATATATAATTAGATGTAATATATGTAGTTGATTTTATTTCCAACTATAGAAATTTACAGGAAAAAAAAACTTGAATCCTTGGAAGAAATAAAAGTTGGCATATAAAATGCTAAAAACAAATGAAAAAGATGAGGTTTAAGATATAAATCCTATGAAAAATTTGTGCGAATTCAAATCCCAAAACACCAAACTCCAAAAGAGATATGCATTAAAATAATAAAAAATTATTAACATCATAACTCAGAATATTCATTGAACTATAAATAAATAAATAAAAATTAAAAAATTAAAAAAAAACTCATGTGCCCTATTGTTGCTAATAGTAAAATATTTCCTCATTTTGATTAGTCATGTCATTATCCAAAGTACAATATTAATACTATGTTTTCTGATCATGATAACCTAATGCTTATGACTAACATTACTATTTTGAACATCTTGACCACTCAATCTCACATGGTTTCCTTCTCACAACAATGTTGCAAATAAATAAACAAACGAAAGTAGATTTCTGTTTTTATGCATTCAGTTAATTAGATTATTATAGCATTCTACCTTCACTTATTTTATTTTTTATACACCTTCTGATGATACTATGTTACTCTTAAACACACAAACATACAACACGCATCACACATAAATAAAAGTGTGTTGCTATTTTTTGCATTTAGCACAAAAAAAATTAGCAATGCTTTTTTGTTTATTTTTTTTATTATAGCATCACATTCTCATTTATTCCATGGTTAAATGTCTAAAATACTTTTCAATAATAACAAAGAGCCCAAAATAACTGGTTTTTGTAATCTTTCTTACCCTTGAGTATCATACCATATGGACATGCAATGTAGGTAGGCCTAACCTACAAAGAAGAAAAAAGAATATAGTACTTGTCCGCCTCCAAATTGACCCATGATGTTGGAAAATTTATATATTAAGCTAACAATAAAACATTGAAACCTAAATTTCTCAAGGGGAAATTTATATATCAAATATGAAACCCTTGATCTTCTTCTTGAAGAGTATGGATGCCTCTAAAACCACTAACATCACTTCATACTCCTAGAAATTCTTCATGTAAAATTGAATAATTTTTTGATAATCCTGCATAATTTTGTAAATAGAACCAATCTCAATAAAGATCAAATATAAATAAATAAATTTCAAAAAAACAATTATAATAATTTTATCTTCATTAATAAATATTAAATTTTAAATACTAATATTTTAGAAGCATTATCTCCATTCATAAATCCCAATTAAAAAAAAGTTCATGTATAAGGTTCCAAGAATGCCAACTTCCAACTTGGCATTCAAATTCCCTTTCAACTTGTTTAGAATTATAGGAAAATGGTGCAAGTTATGAAAATAAATATTGGATGCATAAGATATTAACAATAAATCAGAAGTGGAACCTGAGATTCATTCGAGTTTCATGCTGAGTAGGAAGATTATAGTCCAACAGAGTCAATTTTTGGTCGAACATTTCATTGAACATGTTGTCTTTAAGGATTAAGTGTGAATTAATAGATAAATGTTTTGACTGAATCCGGTAGGAGATTTTAGTCCATGAATCTTAAATAAAAAGAGAGTTGATAACCAGATGATTGTGCATCAGAAAAAAGAGTGTTACTTACCTGGTATAATTATATATATATTTTTTTGAAAATTATAGAAACTATAGATGATGTCGACAACCTTAAAAACAATACATTCTCCCTGATCAAGAAAATTCTGAACCGAAACCTGCAGATTAACACATTCAGTACATGAAGAAGAAGACACAAAAGAAAATTGAAGCCTTTTCAAAATCGGAATGGGTCAATTTATGGATCATGATTTTTTATTTTTGAAAGGCATGGATGAAGTTCATAGTATAAATATAGATATTGAGAGATGAACACATTCAATACATGATTTTTGATTTTTAAAATGTATTTTTCTTTTTCTAAGATTGGGTTCACCTTGAAGGTTGAACAGTTGACATGTAACCCACTTGTCACACTGAATCCACTAAAAAACCGAATTTATAAACATTGGTTAGTACCAAACTATACTAGTACAGAATAAATAAAGATTATAATTGATATGGAGTGGATTGTTAAAGAGGACTTTCTGAAATATTATCATACGATTACTATCTATGTTAAAAAGTTATTTTTTATTGAAAGGTATACCCGATTTATCATATAATTACTTAAACAATAATTAGAAAATGATGATTGGTTTTATCATTTAAAATCCATCGTTCAAAACCCGAAAGGATGATTCAAAGAATATACCAATAAATGAGAGGCACCCAAAGGATGTGACGACTTAATACGTAAATATGACAACCTATTTGAATTGGATGTATGTTTTATGTTACGAACTCGGATGTTCAAACTTCAAATACCTGAATGGCGCTTCGCCGCCA
Source organism: Lactuca saligna (assembly GCF_052625555.1). Lineage (NCBI taxonomy): Eukaryota > Viridiplantae > Streptophyta > Magnoliopsida > Asterales > Asteraceae > Lactuca > Lactuca saligna. The sequence continues at coordinate 64,826,721 of NC_136425.1, forward strand.
GCTGGAAATCAAACTCTGAACCACCCATAACGAAGTCAAACTTCGATCCAAGCCGTAATGACGACATATAACAGAAAGAAAGAAATAGAATGCCATTTTGGTGTTAAATGTAATGTTGATTTCGATTTAGAAGAGACGGTGGAAGTCGGTGGAACAGATGAGGAAAAGGGAAGATAGATGAAGCACAACAACAACAAAAAACAGGTAGAGCGGTAGACACGGTAAACCCATGAAATGGAGGAAGATGAAGCAAAAGAAGATCGATAGTCGGTTTGATAACCACCGCAAACATCGACGGCGGTGACGCAGACGCAGACGCAGATGATGAAGTTAAGGGTGGTAGTTGGTTGAAGACAGGGGGTGCAAGATGAAACCACGATGGCGGTGGATGGAGAAAAAAAAGGAGTCATTGTAAGGTCGAACCTTATAATATGATGATGCTTGAAACTGATCACTCAGCATCAGCACGTAATCCAACGTCAGCATCAGCGTCAGCATACAAGTTGTTCAGTGTATATTTTTATATTCAATATTTTGTAACAGATTTAGTATTTATCTTGTTTCCATAGTTATCGTTTATTAGTTAGCTGGAATATCCCTGATTTGTAGGGATTGTCTATAATAGTTCTACATAGTCTTTTTGTACAAGTTTGTGAGACGTCCTCTTTCACAAACCCTAATAGCCGCTTTGTGCAAACTATAATCTCTTTGTGAGATTATCATTCTTAGTGAAAGTTCTTTGTGAAACTTCATTGTTCTTATTGATAGTCATTGTTTGATAAATCGTTTTATCTAAGGTCCTTTCAATTGGTATCAGAGCAGGTTTCTTTTATAAAACAAATGGCTTCATCATCTTCCTCTTTAAACTCATCAAATCATCCTTCTGCTAAAATTCCTCCATTTGATGAAACCAATTTTGCTATGTGGAAAATAAAGGCTCTCTATGCATTAGAATCTGTAGATGAAGACATGTTGGACATCATCGACAAAGGTCCATATGTTCCGATGTATCAGCCCTTGAAAAACAATGTTCCTGATGGTGCCATGAAGAAAACACCTAGAGAAAACTGGACAGCAGATGACAAAAGAAAGAATGGTCTCGATGTTCGTGCTCGGGCTGCAATCAGCTATGCTTTGCCATACAATATCTTTGGGCTGGTTCGGAACTGCATCTCAGCAAAAGAAATGATGGACACGCTGACTGTATCTTTTGAAGGCACTGGAGAAGTCAAGGCTACTCAAATAAATGATCTAAATAGAAGGTATGAACATTTTTTTCAAAGAAAGGTGAAACCCTGACTCAAACCTTTAACAGGTTTAATACTCTTGTTAATGATCTGCGGAGACTAGATCAGTTGAAGCATCGAACTGTTCTAGTGCAGAAGTATTTGGATTCTCTGGGTGCAGGTTGGGAGAATCATGTTGATGTGCTGAAAAATAGTGAGAAGATCAACACAATGGACTTACAAAGTGTCTATGGAAACCTTCGATACTATGAGGAATCCAAGCTTCAGAGAAAGGAGCTGATGAAGGATGCTCAGCGTGAGTCATCAGTGGCATTATTCTCAAACAAAAAGCAAGTGTCAGAGTCAGACACTGAAAACCATTCAGACACTGATTCTTCTAAAAGTGAGACTGATGATCTGGAAAAGGTTGTTGCTAGTGCGGCTTTAATTGTGAAGACTTTTGACAAATCAGGCTGAAATTTCTCAAAGTTTCAGAAGAAGATGAGTGGGAAATCTTCAAAAAGATCAGATGCTGACAAGAAACATGCTACTGAAAGGAAAGGGAAAGCTCAGTGCTTTAACTGTGGTAGCACTGATCATTTCTCAAAAGAATGCAAGCAAAGAACCCAAAGCTCGGATGAATACTGGAAGCAGAAGTACAACAAGTTGGTTGAGAAACTGAAAGCAGAGAACTTGGAACATAAAGTTCTTGTCGCTGAAGAAGAAAAATGGAAGACTGATGAGGAGTCATCAGATGATGAAGTTAAATGTCTGATGACCAAGATAGAAGACACTGATGAATGTAAAGTCAGCAATAATTCGTTTGATGCTGATATGTCTGATGCAGTTGAAAACTCCAGGAAGCACAACACTGATTCTCCTTCAATGTATCAGGTTCAAAACTTTGTTTCCTATTCAATGAATGAAAAAATCAAAATGTTTGAGTATTTGGGTGTTCTTAATTCTAAGAAGAATCAAATCATAAGAGATATGCAGAATCAAATTGATCTTCTTAAAACTAAAATATCCTTGAAAAATAACATTATTGACACTACTCATGAAAATCTAAGAGTTACTAGTTTATCAAATTCCTCGCTATCTGCTGAAATTGATAAAGTTAAAGACCTCTTGAACAAAGAACAAATTGTTTTAAAACTTTGGGCTAAATCTCACAAAAATGCTAATTATGTTATTTCTGCTCAAATACCTCATTCATGCGAGAAAATCCTTGGGGGAAATTTTGCTGAAGCTGAAAAAGTTTTTACATCTCAAGAAACAGAATCTGAATTTTATTCCATGAATGAATTAAAAAATAGTTTCAAAAACAAATTTATCAGCAACACTTTTATTAATCAGAGTCTCATTGATGAATACTGTATTACTGATTCCAATGGTGTTACTGAGTGTAATATTGAAATTACCGGAATTGATCCTACTTACCCTGCACATCTTGAGAGACCAACTCCTCTCACTGAAAATATTATCGCATTTCCTATCTCAAACGGAGTGTTTCATGCTGTTCATGAACAACTTAAACATTATCCTAATTGCAGTGTTTCTGTACATAAGTCTAAATCTGATACTGATGTCAGCTCCTTATCTATCACTGATCATAGCTCTTCTGACACTGAATTCTGTGGTAATTCAATGTCAAATAAAAGGACTTAAAGTTCACTTGGTGAATCTTTCAAATCCAAATGTGTTAAATCTAGAAATGTGCTTACCAAGAAAAACTTTGGTACTAGAGTTTGCTACAGATGTGGTGACACCACTCACAAAATCAGTGAATGCAAGTTTGATAAAACAACATTAAGAGCTGATAACATCAAAGTTAGAAATGAAAGATGGACTCTTAAATCAAATTCTTTAAACTGTCTTCCCAAAGAGTGTTATAATATATTGTCAAATAACTTTGTGAATGACCCATCTTACAATGGGTCAGTGTGTTCTAACTAGTTTTTTCAGTACTGCAGGGTCAGGAGCATCTTTGGTACTTAGACAACGGTTGCTCAAGATATATGATAGGATCCAAGTCTCTCCTGGAAGACTATGTCAAGAAAACTGGTCCTGCAGTAACATACGGAGACAATGGAAAGGGGTTTACTAAAGGATATGGAAACATCAGGTGCAATAATGTGGTGTTTCAGAATGTTTCATATGTAAAGGGTCTCAAACACAATCTCATCTCAATCAACCAATTGTGTGATGCTGATTATGAAGTTCATTTTACAAAGAAGGAAGGAAGAGTCGTCAACACTGACAAGAACATTGTACTCTCAGCAAGTAGAAAATATGATATATATGTTCTTGACATGTTCTCAAGTGACAAGGCGTTGATGCGATGTTTCTTTACAAAGTCTCAAACCAATCTCAGCTGGATTTGGCACAAAAGGTTCTCTCATTTGAACTTTAAGAATCTATCTAAAATATCCAATCAAGATCTAGTTAGAGGTCTCCCAAAACTCAACTTTGTCAAAGACAAGATGTGCTCAGCGTGTGAACAAGGAAAACAAACCAAGTCGTCATTCAAACCCAAGTCAAGTTCTAGCGTATATGTTCCTCTTCATTTATTACACATGGACTTGTTTGGACCTATTCATGTTCGTTCCCAAGGAGGAAACAAGTATACTCTGGTGGTTGTGGATGAGTTTACTCGATTTACATGGGTGGTTTTCTTGAAGAAGAAAAGTCATGCTGCACAGGAAATCATCTCCCTGATTCGTCAAAACGAGACACTGACTGGTCTCAAAGTTAAGCAGCTAAGGAGTTATCATGGCACTGAGTTCCAGAATTCAACTCTTGAAGAATTTTGTGATTATAAAGGCATTGGGCAGAACTTTTCAGCTCCTCGCACACCTCAACAAAACAGAGTTGCTGAACGAAGAAATCAAACACTGATTGAGGCAGGAAGGACCTTAATGATTCATGCTGGTCTTCCTATGTCGTTTTGGGATGAAGTTGTTAATACAACATGTTATACTTAGAATCGATCTCTAATTCATAGAGTTCACAAGAAGACACCATATGAGATGCTGAAAGGTCGAAAGTCGGACGTATCCTTCTTTCACGTGTTTGGATGCATTTGTTATATTCTTAATCAGCGCGATCCTAAATCAAAATTTGAGCCTAAGGCTGACAAAGGTATTTTTGTTGGATATTGATCTATTTCAAAGGCTTTTCGTGTTTTCATGTGAACAGGCAGTGCATTGAAGAATCCATTCATGTAAAGTTTGATGAAGAATCATACACTGATGAAAAAGTAGCTCATTCCTCCTCTATCTTTCAAGAGCTTCTCTCTTGCCCATATGATGAAGTTTTTCATACTGAAGAAGAAGCTATTCTTCCTGATCCTATCGTTCCAGATCCAAATTCTGTAAATCAAGATACTATGGTCAGCTCGACAACTCATTTGTCCGATGCTGATGAAACCCTTGAGACTGAAGATTCTCCTGCAACTGATGTTCCTTTCAGCAATAACACTTTAGTGTCAAATCCATTGGAATCAGCTTCTGGACATCGAGATCACCCTATTGATCAAATTATTGGGAATCTTCATGATGGTGTCCGAACCAGATCTCGTGTATCTAATAATTTTTGCATGTATGTTAATTTCGTTTCAATGATTTTAAAGCCATGCAAGACGAGCTGAACGAGTTCGAAAGGCACAAGGTTTGGACCCTTGTTCCCAGACCATCGGGAAAGACCATCACCAGAACATGCTGGGTCTACCGCAACAAGGTTGATAAAGATGGTATTAATACTCGCAACAAAGCAAGACTTGTTGCTCAGAGATTCACTCAAATTGAATCCATCAACTACGGGGAGACTTTTGCTCCAGTCGCATATGCTTCATACATGAACTTCATTGTCTATCAAATGGATGTCAAAACAGAATTTCTTCATGGTGTGTTACAAGAATAAGTATTTCTCAAACAGCCCCCAGGATTTGAAGACAAAGAGCACCCTGACTATGTGTATAGACTAGATAAAGCTGTATATGGACTGAAGCAAGCTCCCAGGGCCTGGTATGAGACACTGACATCATATCTTCTTGAAAATGGCTACAAAAGAGGAGCAATTGACAATACTCTCTTCATCAAAAGGAAAGGCTCAGAAACGATTCTTGTTCAAATCTATGTCGATGATATCATCTTTGGATCTCCAAATGAGAAGCTGAGCAAAGAATTCGCTGAGATCATGTCTCAAAGGTTCGAAATGAGCATGATGGGGAAGATGACTTTCTTCTTAGGTCTTGAGGTTCAACAACAAAAATCAGGTATCTCAATTTGTCAAAATAAATATATTGCTGACATGCTAGTTAAGTACTCTCTCAGCGACTGCAAACCAGCTTCTACTCCGGTGTCCAACACTGATAAGCTACATGCTGATCCCACCGGCACTGATGTTAATCACTCTCTTTATCGAGGAATGATTTGATCTCTTCTCTACCTCACTGCAAGTCGCCCTGATATCATGTTTGGAACCATTCTCTGTGCTAGATTCCAAGCTAATCCCAAGGAGTCTCATCTCATTGCAGTCAAACGCATCTTTCGATACTTAAAGGCCACTCAGAACTTGGCACTGTGGTACCCTCGTGACTCAGCGCTTGAACTCTTTGGATATACTGATTCCGACTATGCAGGATGCAACTTAGACAAGAAGAGCACGTCAGGTGGATGTCATTTCCTTGGAAATCGACTAATCAGTTGGTCCAGCAAGAAACAAACCTCAGTAGCTATCTCCACTACAGAAGCTGAGTATGTTGCAGCTGGGAGATGTTGTGCTCAAATCTTATGGATTCAAAATCAACTTTTAGACTATGGGCTTAAATTCACAAGGAATCCTATATATTGTGATAACACCAGTGCCATTCAGATCACACATAATCATGTTCAGCACTCAAAGACAAAGCATATCGAGATCAGACATCACTTCATCAGAGACAATGTTGAGAAGGGTAATGTTTTTCTAAAACATGTCAAGACTTCAGATCAACGAGCTGATATTTTCACCAAGGCCCTGGATACTCAAACTAATGCTCACATTATTGGCGAACTTGGAATGATCACTCTGGATTGAAAATGTTTTACTAATGTTTGCTATTGTCTTATAAACTAATGTTTTTTTGCTGCTGATGATGTGCTGATGATGTTTAGCATGCTGAGTACATTGTATGATTTCTTATCTCTATCTCTTCTACAAATCTTATAAACTAAAGTTGAATGATTCACTGTATTAAACCATACACTGATAAAAACTTGAAACTCTTTGCCAATGGTTAGACAAAACACCAAGTTCTATTACACACAACTATCCCCTCTTACCAATCTTACACTGATTCTGTGATTCAGTGTGACAAAACACATGCTGATGAGAATCTAACAGCCTTTGCCGATGGTTAGACCAAAACACCAAGGTCTATCACACGCAACAATCCTCTCTTCACCTTCTTCTCACTCAGTGTCTAATGATTCAGTAAGAAATACCACTCACTGATAAAGACTCAACACTCTGTACCGATGGTTAGATAATTAAACCAATATCTATCACACGCACCAATCACCATGCTAACCTTAAACAAGCAAGTTGTACCTTGAATTGACAACAAACTATCTTTCAGCATGTAACTTTTCGTGACAATGATCTCAGCGCTTCCGCAGACACTGATTGTAGTTTCCTCTTGAGTACAACGGCTCTTTTTACCCAACGGCTATTTTTTTGATTTGACAATCTGTCAAGATACGCAGTTATTTTCGATAAAGATAATCATTACCTTTTTTAACTGTTTAATCCCATATTTAAACCTTTTCACCTCTTTCCCAAACATTCCTCCCATCATTCAAACTTCTCTCTCTCTTAAAAAAAAACCTAGAATCCTAACTCTCTTCAATGGCGGCATCACTGTTCACTTACTCCTCCACTTCAAGAAGAGTCGTCCCAGCTCCAAACTCTCCTCCTCTTCCCATATACATCAAAGCCACAAATGCCATTTTCAACCCTGATATACCAGATGTTCATCGCGGTCTCGGACTTGATGATTTTGTTAATTTCTTAGTCTCCTGCCGACTTTGATACGCTATTAGTGAGGTTCCATCAGAGTTCTTTCCCGAAAAAGTATGTGAGTTCTACTACACCGCAACGGTTAATGATGAAAACAACGTCATCTACGAGACTATTGGGCGTGGCCGACGCTCAGTTTTTATCACCGCTGATCTCCTCAGTGTTGCGCTCAGGTTACAAATTTTTGAACCATTGTCTAAGCTTCCAACTATTGAACGCTGTCGACGCCTCTTTGTTCAACTGGGCTATGATCACTCGAAGGCTGGTGCTCGATCAGCTCTCATTCTGCATCAATGTATGACTCCAGGATGGAAGTTCTTCACCGGGGCACTGTGCAAATGTGTGGGTCACAAATCTCGCAGTGGTGATCAACTGAGTACTTATGAGTAACAAGTTGTATGTTCCCTTCTTCTCAACAAACGTCTTGATTATGGGGCTTTTTTCTTTGATCAGCTTGTCCAACTTCTTCGTGCCAATGTACGCGCTGATCATGTCCCCTTTCCACGCTGGATTGCTCTTGTCCTGGATAAATTTTTCACTGAAGCCTACTACTCCCACTCTGGAAACCCCATCCAATGCCCACGCATGTCAGTACGAATGTATCAGGATGATCCAATGGCAAATGACATCGGCATCTCCGATCGAATGAGAGAATGGATCGTAAATCCATATACTGTTCCTTCACTAACCACTGATACTGATGAAGGAGCTGATGGTAACAACGAAATTCATGTTGATCAACAAGCTGAAATGCAGGACGGTGGTCATCTCTCCCCTCAAATTTCTCATCATACTCTTTCTGCCACTGAAAGGGTTCACTCAGCTCAAGGGGAGCAACCATCTCAGGGGGAGCAACCTTCTCAGGGGGAGAAACATCGCTCACAAGATATTCCAGGTACTCAGTTCATTCAAATACCGGCCTCAGCATTTAATGAGCTTCTTACATTGACTCGAGACATGAGTCAACATCTTCTACGAATTGAGGCTAATGTCCACCAACTGAAGGGAGTTCTTTTGTCAACTCCTTCCCTTGGACCAATCCATGATGATGATAAAAAAGGAGGAGAAACTGATTCTGTTGAGCTTGGATCTGAAGATAACATTTTAAACCAGACCGAGCCACCACAGCCTGTGCACGACTCTGATAAAATAGCAGAAACTGAAAAGCCTACTGACGAGTCTGATAGACCAGCAAATACTGAAAAGCATGTTGAAGATAGTGAGCATGATGATGAGGATGAACATGATGATGAGTTTCAGATGCTGGACATGAACTTCATTGATCCCACTGTTCCAATTCAAGGAGAAGCCTCAGATGATGATGAAGATGAACATGATGATGAGTGTCAGATGCTAGACATGAACTTCATTGATCCCATTGTTCCAGTTCAAGGAGAAGACTCAGATGTAGATAGCGAGGATCTTCAACCTTTATCTCGCAAGCGCAAGGCAACAGATACTGAATTGGCTGTTTCACATACTGATACTTCTCTTCCCAGCAAGAAACCTAAGTCCATTGTCAGCATATCCAATTTGGCAGCTGAATGGAACATGTCTCCTAATCAAGTTAAGAAAATTCTTGATGAAGCCAATAAATTTCAGCTTCTAAAGAATATTGCTCAAGCTGATGAATCCCTCATTCAGCATAAACTTCCGGCCAAAGGATCCTTTGAAGCTCAAATGCAAAAGTTTTTAGAATATCAGTCCAAATCTAAATCTTCACAACCTCCTCCCAGTAGCAGTAAGTCAAGGGCTGATAGTGTTCTCTACAGGATTGATCGCAAAAGGTTTCAAGATGTTCTTAAACGAAGAGTGAGTAGTGAGAAGATCATCAAAGTTAAAGCCTCAAAACCTCGTAACGAGAAAATTCTTACTTTGTTGATCATTCGTTAAGGTCTTCAACATCCGTACACTGAAGTTGTCAAGAGAGATGAGCTGATCAGATACGGATACTCTGAATGGATGGAATTGCTCGAATTGGCATCCAAGCAAACTTCAGCTCTCTCTTCAGAACTAACCTGTGCTCTTCATTTACTGATCAAGAAAGTTCAGCATCTGGATCTTGTTCCTACACAGCGTCCTCAGCAGAAAGGCCCAAGTTCCTCAGTTCCAAGAATCAGAAGAACTAGATTTCAAGTTGATAGTGAAGATGTACTGGTTCTAAATTTTGGTGCTGAAGGAATAAACAACTCTCTTCTTATCGGTGTTGAGCCGGTTCAACATAAGTTCATCTCTGTTCCTGAACATGGAATGTTTTATCTTGATAAAAACAGGAAAATGTGTTTTCAGCGCACTACAAAAATTCCAAGAGCTCCAACAGATGATCTTGTTGGTTTAAGACAAATGTGCATGAGTCATCAAGATCTCTCTGGAGAGTTTCACATACCGATTGCTATGGAGTTACTGAATAGAAGACAGGAGCTGCTGGATAGTTCTTACTGGCCAGTGAAAGTAGAAGCTGAAGTTGAGTATGAAGAATTTATGTCCAGAGGTGTTCTAGTATAGCTGTTTTTTGAACATCATCATATTGGGGGAGATTGTAAGGTCGAACCTTATAATATGATGATGTTTGAAATTGATCACTCAGCATCAGCACGTAATCCAGCGTCAGCATACAAGTTGTTCAGTGTATATTTTTATATTTAATATTTTGTAAAAAATTTAGTATTTATCTTGTTTCCATAGTTCTCGTTTATTAGTTAGCTGAAATATCCCTGATTTGTAGGGATTGTGTATAATAGTTCTATATAGTCTTTTTGTACAAGTTTGTGAGACGTCGTCTTTCACAAGCCCTAATAGCTGCTTTGTGCAAACTATAATCTCTTTGTGAGATTATCATTCTTAGTGAAAGTTCTTTGTGAAACTTCATTGTTCTTATTGATAGTCATTGTTTGATAAATCGTTTTATCTAAGGTCCTTTCAGTCATTAACAAAAGGGTGAATAAATACAAAAAAAGGAGGTCGATAACAAAAGGTTGACGAAGAAGTACACAAATCCTGATCTGATTGGATCGGTGAATCAAAGGCAGAGCAACACGTGCCCGCCAACGATATTGATATTGACATAAAAGACCCACTGCAAAGACAAAACAGAAAATAGATAAAATTGAACATAGTAACATAAATAGAGGACCACTTTTGTCAAAACCTTAAGAACTTTAATGTAGATGGTCCTTCTTTAATATATAAGAAACAACCCAAAATACGATCCAAAAAGTTTTGTTTTAATATTACTAAAAATCTCATCATCGAATGTAACGCCTGTGTTTCTGGGCTTGCCATTTTTTGCAATGAAATAGTCTAGGTTAACCTTTGTAACCCGTTTTGAAATAATAGAAGTGTATTATTTGAGTATTATGTGTTTTGTGCTTAATTGCTTAATTATGTGGTTTGATTAATTAAGAATAAAAATAAGCGTCAAAATTTAAGTGTAAAATAAACTTGATATCTTTGGATAATGTTGTAGTAGTTGAATCAAGGTTTCCGAAGATATAAAGAATGCCGAAATCCGAGTTATAACGAAGACGTTATGATGTGTCGAAGTTTCGCGACGAAACCGGCAACGCTGAATGACGTAAAAAGTGAACTTTACGTTAGAGCGATATTTAGCCTTAGTGATCTAAATGACAATCGAAGATCTCGTTGTTAGTATCGAATTGATAAAAAGTTAGGTGAGAACGGACGTCAAACGAAGAAGTTATGAATTTATAACGAAATTTTCTATCCCAGCCTATTAAAAATAAATAATAAATAAAGTCAAAATTAGCTGACGGAGTCTAAACGAAAGTTGTAGAGCGTAGTCTCGCCTTCGCGTGGATATAAAGAACGTCGAAAACGGAGTTCGTATGAGGAAGATATGAATTTTCGAAGTTTATTAAATAATTAATAATTAAATTTAATTATTAAGTCTCGGTATTATCCGGAGGCGAGTCACCGGACTCATCCGAGGTACGCCCCGCGTACTCGTGTACGCCCCGCGTACAACAAAGAATGTCGACACTCGCACTCGAGGACTTCGGATGACGCATGTAGTGACGTTTGGGAGGCAGTACGCCCCGCGTACTGCGATGCCTCAGCCTCCTATAAATAGGATGCGAGGGGTCCGGGCTTATTTGCTCATTTCTCCTCAATTTCGTGCCGAAGCTCTGCATTTTAACCCCCGAAGCCCCGGTAATATTCCCGAGTCCCGAAGCAAGTCCCGAGATCCCGAAGATCCCGAGAAGTGGGGTTTCCGAGCCGAAGCTCTGTCCGCGGGAAGTTTGATTTTTGTAGAGATCTTCCAGATTTGCTGAGGATTACTACTTCTACAAGCCGTAGTGCTGTCCGATCATCTTCTGATCAAGTGAGTGTATACTACCTTTCATAAACACGATAATAATACGAGTATGGTTTGAGTGTAATAAGTATATTGTTGTTTATATGTGTGAGTGTGTAGTTAACTTCTTCTAACACGTAATTATGAAGTATTTTATACAAAATACGTGTTATGTGTATAATTTTGTTTAATGTGCGTGAATGTATATTCACTCTTTTCAATCTCATAGATCTGATTTGTTTTCTATGAAATACGTGTTATGTGGGTATGCCTCATCTGTTATGTGAAATATGTATTGAATGAAAATGCTATACAGGTTTTAAACTATGTATAAAAATATATATTTTTATCTACTGATATGTTGGGTAGAACATGGGTAGATAGTTGGTGTGTAATAAACAGATGAGAGGCCTCGATGTTGTTGTTGTTGACCTAGTTATTCAGCAGAGTATGGATAACGACCACAGACTCCTTCTAGACAGTCTCGTGGAACGCTAGCAGGTTCATAACCTGTAGGTGTTGTGAACGATGTGTTCACCGGTGTACTCTATCCCCCTCATGGTTACCTTTAGGATATCTATTGTTGAGGAAACCCCTTAGCAGTAATGTCCGTCCCGATGAAAATCCTAGATTAGGTCCCTTCAGATAGATGTTGTTTTAGGGACGTAAAGTGAGGATAACGGGAATGAGTAATCGGGATAGTGATTGGTTAGTGAAATTAAATATAATTTATTTATTGTGGGTTGAAACCCCTATATGCTCACCAGGCTCCCAAGCCTGACCCACTCAGTTTTATTTGTGTTACAAGAAGTGGCGCAAGGGCGTAAGATGGATGAATCATCAAGTTGTTTTGTTTACAAGTATGTATATGTATATATTTGTTGAATGACTTGTAATGTTATCGTTTATGCTTAATGGTCTGTATCGGAACATGACACCCTGAGTTTTGATTATATAATGAAAATACATTTCTTTTATGAAATGCTTTGGTAAACATTGTTTTATCATGTTTTGTTTTTGGGAACAAATTCCGCAACTCTTTCAAATCAAAAGGATTTACCCTGAAATTATTTTAAAAGCATAAATGAAAATCGGCCTTTTCTGGCCGAGATTTTGGGGATGTCACATCGAATGTCATATATACTAAGAACCATAGAATGAGTAACTCAAAAGTAAAATTAATTGTGTCAAAACAAAAATTGTATCAATCATATTAAAATATCTGACTAAATCTCCCAGGATAAAACTGTAACTGTGATGTGTGCCATGCCATCATCCGGAGCTCTTTGTAACGCCTGTGTTTCTAGGCTAGGCATTATCATTGATGTAATAGTCTAGGTTAACCTTTGTAACTATTTTTAAAGTATTAATGATGAAATATTTGAGTATTATGTGAATTATGTGTTTATTTTCTTAATTATTATAATTTAATGAATTAAGAATAAAATAAGCGTCAAATTTGAAGTATGAGATAGGCCCGATATCTGTGCATAAAGATGTAGTGGTCAAAACAAGGATTCCGAAGATATAAAGAATGCCAAAATCCGAGTTATAACGAAGAAGTTATGACCTGTCGAAGTTTCGCGACAGAACCGGCAACGCTAAATGACGTAAAAAGTGAAATTTACGTTAGAGCGATAATTAGCCGACGGAGTCTAAACGAAAGTTATAGAGCGTAGTCTCACCTACGCGTGGATATAAAGAACGTCAAAAACGAAGCTCGTATGCGAAAGTTATGCAAGTTTGAAGTTTGCTTAATAGCGTACGCCCAACGTAATTTGGGGTACGCCCAGCGTACCCGTGAACCGCCTCAGCTACGCATGCAATGACGTCACTCGAGCACATACGCATGCATTGACGTTGCGTACGCCCAGCGTACATATATTACGCCCAACGTAATCAAGGGTTCCAGCCCCTATAAAAGGAAGTCGAGGCTGCCGAGTTTCTTTGCTCATTTCTTCACTTTCTCTCGTGTTTTTGCATCGTTTTGCGTGCCAGAAGTATCCCGAAGCCCCGGTATCATTCCCGAGCCCCGAAGCAAGTCCCGAAGCCCCGAAGATCCCGAGAAGTGCGATTCCCGAGCCGAAGCTCTGCCCGCGAAGAGTCTGGTTTTTGTGAAGATCTTCCAGATCTGCCGAAGAATACTACTTCTACAAGTCGTAGTGTTGTCCGTTCATCTTCTGATCAAGTGAGTGTGTGGTTACTTTCTTCTAATGCATAATTATTAATTATTTAATATAAAATACGTGTTATGTGTATATTTTGTTGTTATATGCATGAATGTGTATTCACTTTATTCTATCTCATAGATACGATTTATTCTCTATGAAATACGTGTTATGTGTATGTGTCTCATCTGTTGTTTTGGAATATGTATTGAATGAGAATGTTATACATGTTTTAAACTATGTATAAAAATATATATTTTTATCTACTAATATGTCGGGTAGAACATGGGTAGATAGTTGACGTGTGAAAAACATATGAGAGGCCTCGATGTTGTTTTTGATTCAGTCATCTGGCGGAGTTTAGATGACGACCATAGACTTTTCTAGACAGTCTTGTGGAACGCTAGCAGGTTCGCCACCTATAGGTGTTAATGAACTTGGGTGTTCATTCGCTGTACTCCATCGGCCAAGTGGACTCGGCGAGTCTGGTCTGTGCAAGGAAAACCCTAAATCCGGGACTTTGGGCGCTATTTAAGCTTCTTATTCTCTCCATTAGGTTTCCTTAGAGCCCCCCTTGTTCAGAAAACGAAGCCTAAGCCTCCATTGTTATGCATTCAAGCTTCCAAGCCATTTTTTGGTGATTTGAAGGAAGAAGAAGGAGAGGAATCAGTGAAGCTTCAAGGATTTGCTTCACATCTGGAGTTTGTGGAACCTTTTTGAAGTATTGAAGGTATTAAGTCATTTCCTTCTCTTAGATCTATTTTGGTTGTGAGTTTTGGGGCTTTTAAGCCATGATTAGTCACCCTTATGGGTTAGAAGTCGGATCTGGAGTTGCTACTTCAGATCCAAGTGTGTTATGGTCTGGAGAAGCATAAAGTATCAGCCATTAAGTCGATCTTGAAGCCCCTTGGCCTTAAACCCTAGTTTTTGGCATTTTTTGCCTAGATCTCCTTCTCTACACATAAAGATTGCAACTTTATGTAAGGAATAGGATTAGGAAGGGTAGATCTACAGTTTGGAGTCCATGCATGACTCAAAAGTCCTCTGCATGTAAGGAGAACTGAAGGGACTCGGCGAGTTCTTTGAGTGGACTCGGCGAGTAGCATGAAGTTGTGGAGAAACTCGATGAGTGGGATGAACAACTCGTCGAGTCGTATGAAGATTGCCTTGTACTCGGCGAGTCTGTTCTTGGACTCGGCGAGTCAGGTCACAAAACCCCAAACCCTTCGAGTTGAGACTCGAATCAGTGAGTCGGGTGAAGACTCAGTGAGTTGGACAGGTCTGGACTCAGAAATCGGTAGACCCGGCGAGTCATGGACTGACTCGGCGAGTCGAGTCGCGAATGGAAGGAATCTGAACATTATGAACTCGGCGAGTCAGTAGGGTGACTCGGCGAGTAGGGTTGACCTGGAAGGTTGACCTTGACCAGGATTTTGACTTGGACCAGGGTGGACTTGGTTGTCTTTCAGGGGTCAGTTAGACTCAGTGTTGCATTGATATTGGTAGTTCGGGGAGCAAGGGGAGCGGGAGTTCCGTGAGTTGTCGGGCAGCAGCTAGTGAGATCATCAGCAAGTTCAACCAGTGCAAGTGAGTTTCCCTTTGTGTGAATGGGTCTAAGGCCACAATGTCGGCCCATGTAGTTATGAGTAGATGACCCGGGGGTTAGCCCTAGGCACAGTATGCTAGTATTATTCTCAAGACGAGGTCCAGTAATAGCGGCCGGGTGCCCAAGGAATTGTTTATATGATAGTTTATACTTGTTGTCTGTGTGATACATGTATGTGCCTGGTAGGGAGGTGAGTGGGGTCGAGGTCCCGTATCTCACCAATAGCAGAGTGTGGATGGGGTTCCATATCTCATTAGCAGCAGGATAGGGGCGAGGCCCAAACTAGAACAGGAGTGAGAGTGGGTTAGGCCCGTACCTCACTACTATTAGGAGCGTGGACAGGGTTCCATGACTCATCAGTAGCAGGACATGGGCGAGGCCCAGGATAGGCGAGGCCTTAGGACAGAACCAGTTGCATGTGTTAGTTATGTGTTGTGAAATGTTTATGTGTTATTATTTGTTGACGGGCGAGGCCCTGTGGCAGGCGAGGCCTAAGTAAAACAGATATGTATCCGAGCGGGGATCGAAGCCAGGTGGGCCTGGAGCGGCGGGGCCGTTGTAGCGGGCGAGGCCCGAGGTAGGGGGCGAGGCCCAAGTAGTGGGCGTGGCCCAGTATGTGCAGTATGTGGATATGCATGGTATGGGTTAGGGTGGGGAACTCACTAAGCTTCGTGCTTACGGTTTTCAGTTTTGGTTTCAGGTACTTCCGGTAGCGGAGGGAAGAGCTCGGGGTGATCGCATGGCACACACCATAGATTAGATAGCCTGGGAATGTTTACTCTGATAATGAACATGTGTTTTGAAAACTTATACTCATATTATGTTTTGGAATGATGACTTTACCTTAAGTAATGATTTATTAAAAGAAATTTTTGGTCTTAAATTTTGGGTCGTTACATATATGTTTCCATATATGATATTATTTGTTCGGATCTATGGTCTGTTGTCGACCGGATCTAGAAACTTTATGTGTGTAGGATTCTAAGCGTACGTCTACGATACTAGAACTAGCATGTAAACATTTCGTAGTGATAAGGATGATTTGAATATCTACCGTGAATGAGGATCTAATTTCACCTTATTCGGTGTGTAGATCAAAATGGTGAGAACAAGTAGTGGAGTTGGAAATGCTGATGAAAACAGGAATCAACCACCAGTGATTGAACAATTACTTGTTGTAGCTACAACATCGGAGCCAATAACAATGGCTGGTGTACAAATGATAATTCAAACAATGTTGGATCGTCAAATGGAGGAGACTAGGCGGTTGCTTCAACATAATCGTGAAGAACTGTCAATTCATGTGGAAGAGCACGAATTAAATGAAGGGCACTCGGAAGGTGGAAACTTCAGTGGGTCTGTTGGTCAAGCCAACCCACCGATAGTTAGGCAAAACAACCATGATGGAAGGAATGATGGAATGGGATGCAAGTACAAGGACTTTCTGACTTGCAAACCATCGACCTTCACTGGAAAGGAGGACCCGATCGGAGTGATGGATTGGATCTCCGAAATGGAGTTAGCCTTTATGACTTGTGGCTGCAGAGGCAAGTTACAGACCACGTTCGTAGTGCGTCAGTTCCGAGGTGGAGCTGTTCGTTGGTGGAACACTCTAAGGAAGACTTTAAGCCCTAATGAGCCACTGCAATTGACATGGACAGAATTCTTGGTGCAGTTCAAGCGCAAGTTCTGCTAAGCTCAAAATATGTTAGAGTTGGAGAACAAGTTTCTGACATTGACAAAGGGCAGCATGTCAGTCGACGAATATACTAACAACTTCACTGACAAGATGGAGTTTGCGTTGCGCATCGTTCCAGATGAGTTGACAAAGGTTGACTGGTATGCAAAGGGACTCTCATGGGAGTACGCAGTGCCAGTTCATCAGGCACCTACTCTAGAGGTAGCTATTTGGGCGGCCAAGTCTGTTGAGAACATGATTAAGGGGAGAACCACTGACAAGGCTGAGGTTGGTGAGAAGAGAAAGTTTGAGGGAACATCTAGTTCTAGTAAGAGAAGAAAATTTTCGAAAACTGATTCGAAAAAGTTTGGAGGAAAGGGAGGCGAAGCAAAATGGTGTGAGAAGTGCAAGAAAAAGCATTTTGGGAAATGTAGTGAGGATATAACCTGCTACAAGTGTGGAAAAATTGGACATTTTGCCAATGAGTGTCCGAACAACAAAAGGATGTGTTTTGGTTGTAATGAAGAGGTGCATATTTTGAAAGACTGCCCAAAGAAGAAGCAGGCAGCAAAGTCCAACATTCCACCGAAGCCGAAGGCGAGAGCCTTCCAGATGACACTTAAGGCTGCGAAAGATGAAGCTGATGTCGCTTCAGGTACCTTTCTTGTTAACGAACTACCTGCTCAAATTTTGTTTGATTCTGGAGCCAACTACTCCTTTATTTCGTATGATTTTGGTAGAAAACTAGCTTTGTCTGTTGATAGACTAGATAATGCTTTATTAGTCAAAGTTGCTAGTGGCAAGTTCGTACCTGTTAGTCATCGTATGAAAAACATATTAATCAACCTGAATGGGAATAAATTTCACGAGGAATTATTGCCTATCGAACTTAATGGTTTCGACATAGTTTTGGGAATGGATTGGCTTAGCATCAATGACGCCGAGATATTATGCAAGAAGAAGATAGTTCAAGTAAACCCGCCTGGGAAGGAATCGTTTATGGTGTATGGAGATAAACGCAGAGTAAATTCTGGAATCATTTCTCTAATGAAAGCCAGAAAGTGTTTGACCAAGGGATGTACATCATATTTAGCATTTGTGATTGATGCTAAGAAGGAAAAGAAGGTGATGCAGAGTATTCCAGTGGTGTGTGATTATCTGGAAGTATTTCCCGAAGATCTTCCTGGATTGCCACCTGATAAACAAGTGGAGTTCAAAATAGACTTCTTACCAGGGACCACGCCAATTGCAAAAACACCTTACCGATTAGCACCGACGGAGATGAAGGAGCTGATGATGCAACTTCAGGAGTTATTGGAAAAAGGTTTCATTAGACCTAGTTCGTCACCCTGGAGAGCTCCGGTGTTATTCGTGAAGAAGAAAGATGGAAGTATGAGAATGTGCATCGATTACAGAGAACTGAACAAGGCAACAATAAAGAATAGATAACCGTTGCCAAGGATTGATGATCTGTTTGATCAATTGCAAGGTTCGAGCTATTTCTCGAAGATCGATCTAAGGTCAGAATATCATCAGCTAAAAGTGAGAGAACAAGATATCGAGAAGACTGCATTCAAAACTAGATATGGACACTACGAGTTCTTGGTTATGTCGTTTGGACTAACCAATGCTCCAGCAACATTCATGGATTTAATGAACAGGGTTTGTAATCCGTTCCTTGGTAAATCTGTGATAGTGTTCATAGATGACATTCTGATTTACTCGAAAAGCCAAGAGGAGCATGGTAGACACTTGCGAGAAGTGTTAGAAGTTTTGAAGAAGGAGAATCCGTATTCGAAGTTCTCCAAATGTGATTTTTGGATTCGTGAAGTCCAATTTTTGGGTCACGTGGTCAACCAAGAAGGGATAATGGTTGATCCAGCAAAGATTGAAGTTTTAATGAAGTGGGAACAACCGAAAAGTCCCACGGAGATCCGAAGCTTTTTACGATTAGCCGGATATTACCGAAGGTTTATCCAAGGCTTTTCTTCGATTGCTACTCCATTAACAGCTTTGACCCACAAAGGAGTTACTTATGCTTGGAGTGATAAGCATACAGAAGCATTCGAGAAGCTAAAGAAAAAGCTATGCGAGGCACCGATACTTTCTTTACCCGATGGAGTTGAAGACTTCGCTGTTTATAGCGATGCGTCTGGGGTTGGATTGGGCTGTGTTTTGACCCAAAGAGAAAAGGTGATAACATATGCATCTCGACAGCTGAAGGAGCATGAAAAGAATTACCCGACTAATGATTTGGAGTTTGCAGCGGTAGTTTTTGCTCTGAAAATACGGAGGCATTACCTCTATGGCACAAAGTGCAAACTTTTCACTGATCATAAGAGTCTCCAATATCTCTTTAATCAGAAAGAACTGAATGAGAAAGACGCTGGATAGAGTTATTCAAGGACTAAACGAAAGTCGTAGAGTTCGTTAAACCAAGAGCGTGCATAAAAAGAACATCAAAATCTGACTTCGTATGAGGAAGTTATGATTTATTGAAGTTTCGACTTAGCGGTATGCAGCCCGAAATACTCGATTTGAGATCGAGCGGTTTTTAGCTAAAGCAATCTAAACGAGAATCGAAGATCTCGTTGTTGGCATCGAAGCGATGAAAAGTTAGGCGAGAACGGACATCAAACGAATAAGTTATGAATTTATAACGAAGTTTTCCTGTCCGGGCCTACTAAAAATAAATAAAAAAAAAATTCAAAATTAGCCAATGAAGTCTAAATGAAAGTTGTAGAGCGTAGTCTCACCTACACGTGGATATGAATTTCCGAAGTTTATTAAATAATTAATATTTAAATTTAATCTTTAATTCGGATGTATATCCGAAGGAGTCACCGATCTGATCCGAAGTACACCCAGCGTACTGCGAAGCATGACGCACCTCGCACTCGAGTTCTTCGGATGACGCATGCAGTAACGATTTTGGAGGCTTACGCCCCACGTAAGGCTGTACGCCCAGCGTACGTGCGAGGCTCAACCTCCTATAAATAGGATGCGAGGGCAGCCGGCTCATTTGCTCTTTTTCTCTCTTCTCTCTCCCATTTTACCTCGATTTGCATTCCAGAAGTATCCCGAAGCAAGTTTCGAAGCCCCGAAGATCCCGAGAAGTGCGATTCCCGAGCCGAAGCTCTGTCCGTGAGAAGTTCGATTTTTGTGAAGATCTTCCAGATCTGCCGAAGAATACTACTTCTACAAGCCGTAGTGTTATCCGATCATCTTCTGATCAAGTGAGTGTGTAGTTACTTTCTTATAACGCATAATTATGAAGTATTTTATACGAAATACGTGTTATGTGTATATTTTGTTGTTATGTGTGTGAATGTATATTCACTTTCTTCTATCTTATAGATCTGATTATTTCTCTATGAAATACGTGTTATGTGTGTGTGCCTCATCTGTTATGTGGAAAATGTATTGATTGAGCATGCTATACAGGTTTTGAAACTGTGTATAAAAATGTATGTTTTATCTACTAATATGTTGGGTAGAACATGGGTAGATAATTGGTGTGTAATAAACAGATGAGAGGCCTCGATGTTGTTTTAATCCAGTCATCTAGTGGAATTTAGATGACGACCACGGACTTTTCTAGATAGTCCAGTGGAACGCTAGCAGGCTCATAACCTGTAGGTGTTAATGAACTTGGGTGTTCATTCGCTGTATTCCATCCCCCTCATGGTTGCCTTATTTGACTTATATTGCTGAGGAACCCCCGAAACATGTGTTGTCACCCCGATGAAATATTCTTAGACTAAGTCCCTTGTGTTAGTTATTTTAGGGACATAAAGTGAGAATAACGAGAATGGGTAATTGGGTTATTGTTGGTTGATGAAAATTAATTTAATTATTTATTGTGGGTTGAAAACCCTATATGCTCACCAGGCTCCCAAGCCTGACCCACTCAATTTTATTTGTATTACAGGAAGTGGCGCAAGGGCATAAGATGGATGAACCATCAAGTTGTTTTGTTTGCAAGCCTGTATATGTATATATTTGTTGAATGACTTGTAATGTTATCGTTTATGCTTTATGGTCAGTATCGGAACATGACATCCCGAGTTTTGATTATATAATGAAAATACATTTCTTTTATGAAATGCTTTGGTAAACATTGTTTTATCACGTTTTATTTTTGGGAACAAATTCCGCAACTCTTTCAAATCAAAAGGATTTAGTCTGAAATTATTTTAAAAGCATAAATGAAAATCGGTCTTTTCTCGCCGAGATTTTAGGGATGTCACATCCCCCGGAGCTCTACCAAACCTCTTACTAAGCGCAAGTGAAACAAATGATTGGGTAGCCCCCGAGTTAAACAGTATTGTAGCTGAAATGTCGTTCACTAAGAACGACCCTATACAAAAGCATATAACCATGAGAAACAAACGATATCAATAAAGAGGTAAGAGGAAAATACATACCCGTCACCACATCAGGAGTCGCTCGCGCCTCCTCTGCTGTCATCTGAAAAGCTCTACTCTTCGCCATTAGCGCCTCACTCTGGACCTGACGGCCGTCTGTAATCCTCAATGCTGCAGGGGCAGGTTCTGCCACCTTCCCTGCTGCTGCTAAACTTGGACACTGTGACTTTTTATGTCCCTTTTGATTGCAATGGAAGCAAATCAGATCAGATGTTGTGGTGGTGGTAGTAGTTGTATAATCTCTACTCATATACCCGGTCCGGCCGCACTTGTAGCAACCGGTACTACCTGCCTTGCACGCCCCATCGTGCAATCTCCCATACTTGCCACACCGACTGTGGCTCTGCTGTCCTCTAGATCTATGATCTGATACCTTGGGCTTTTTTCCCGAACTCTCTGTGCCAGATACCGCCTCTGGCTTCCTCTTCTTCTCCATCTCCAAATCTATCTCTCTCTCACGAGCCCTCGCAATCATATCATCCAACGTTGTACAGCTGGATCGGCTCACAAACTGGTGGATATCTATCTGCAACATCTCATGATACTGGGCCTTCTTCATTTCCTCATCAACTGCGTACTGAGGAACGAGAAGAGCCCTCTCCCTAAACTTGGCGGTAATCTTCACCACTGTCTCTGTAGTCTGGATGAGATCCTGAAACTCCCTGCCTAACTGTTGCACCTCAATAACCGGTGAAAACTAGGCTCTGAACCTGGTAGTAAAATCAACCTAAGTCATCGCATCAAGTGCTGCATCATCCCCGATGACATGCCCGATCTCCTCCCACCAATCACGTGTCCTGTCCTTCAGAAGACAGGATGTTAATCTAACCTTGTCCCCCTCGGGACATTTGGTGGTACGGAATGCGTTGGCGACATTTGCCAACCACCTAGTACTCGCTATGGGGTCTCGCGCCCCATGATAGTTAGGAGCTCTACAGACCACAGGCTCTGAACTCCCTGAAAGTGAGTGTGCGCAACCCCATTATGGTCACCACCTTAGCACGAAAGGTGCTTAACCTCTCATCCATCAGCTCCAAAATACCCTCCTTGATCGAACCAAAGATCACAGGAGTCTGCTCAAGTATGATGCGAGTAATCTCTGAAGAGAGAAACTCCCTAGTCTACTCATCCAAATGCTCGGCCCTCGAGCATGATCCTAATCCCTCGCTAACACTTGAACTGCCGACTGCTGGCTTAGGGCGTAAAACCCTCATCCTAGGCTTACCTTAGGGAAATCTCTAACTCCACCCCAACCATTCCTCAGTTGCTGAAGGCCTCCTTGTAATGCTAATTAGCCCTCACTTGAATACCATCACATGTGACGAGGCTTAGATAATCCTTCGAGTAAAAGACTCGTCCCTACAACGGTTAGACTTAAACAAGAGTTGCGCAATAGGGACAAATCCAGCACTCTGAGATTATTCAACCCTGATCACATGTGACGTGACGTATTCACCTAATGATTAACTCCCATCAGTCAGAGTCCTACAAAGCACACAGAAAACATCATTCAGACACAGGAAACTACTCAAGCAACTCTATTCTCATAACGAGAAATTGCACTAGCATATAATGCTAAGCTTATACTATCAAGCATAACCTAAACAGGCTATCCTACTATTGTCTACTCAATACTAGCATGCAATTCTCATAAAGCTGAAACACATATAGCAGGCATATAAGGCACCCTCCTAGATCCTTAGTCATATTCTAGCATGCTGTTCTACTGAAACTGAAACTGATAATCATAGCATAAATTTGTATGGGTAATTTGGGAGTACTTACTTGAGCTCGGATGATCGCATGCACCGCACCCTTTTTCTCTTTCTCAAAAACTCTTTTCCTTTTTAAGTTTTCTTTTTCAAAAATTCTTTCAAATTTTTTTTCTTTGAAAATCTTTTTACCAGTTCCTTAGTTTGAGTCCAATCACACTCGAGAGTATGCCTGAATCCCTCAAATCAAGGCTCTAATACCAACTTGAAACAACCCAAAATACGACCCAAATTTTTTTGTTTTAATGTTACTAAAAATCTCATCATCGAATGCCATATATACTAAGAACCATAGAATGAGTAACTCAAAAGTCAAAGTAACTGTGTCAAAACAAAAAATGTATCCATCATATCAAAATATCTTGATAAATCTCCCAGGATAAAACTATAACTGTGGTGTGTGCCATGCCATCATCCCGACCTCTTCCCCTTGCTAGCGAAAGTATCTGAAACCAAAACTGAAACTGTAAGCACAAAGCTTAGTGAGCTCCCCCAAACTACCACATACTATACAATAACATATAAAGCACATACTTGGCCTTGCCCACTGCCTCGGACCGAAGTCCGGAAACTACATCAGACCGGAGTCCGGATACTAACTAGGGACTTGCCTTCTGCATCGGACCGAAGTCCGGAACAAACCAGGGCCTTGCCCTTTGCATCAGACCGAAGTCCGGAAACTGCATCGGACCGAAGTCCGGAACTAACCAGGGCCTTTCCCTCTGCATCGGGCCGAAGTCCGAAAACTACATCGGACTGAAGTCCGGAACTGATTGGGACCTTGTCCCCTGCATTGGACCGAAGTCTGGAACTAACTGTATCAGACCGAAGCCCGGAACTAACTGAACATAGCATAGCATAATCATATCAACTAACACATAAACTACATACTACATCGAGCCGAGGTCCAGAATACATAACACAAAGACATGCTTGAATCACAAAGACATCAAGCACACTGAACTACTGCATCGGACTGAGGTCTAGAAACTACTGCTGACTAAACGGGCCGGCATTGTGGCCATAGACCCATTCCTACTGGAAGGAAACTCACCTCGTAACGCTGGCTGCTGAGATACTAAATCCGGAACTAGCTGAATGTTACTCCGAAACACCCTGACTACAAACTGATAAACACTAAATTAGATACTAATAACTGTTCTCAGGGTAACATGACTATTTTACCCCTGGTCAAGTTAACTTCCTGGTCAAAGTCAACTTTCAATTGACCGGACTCGCCGAGTCGAGCCGCCAACTCGCCGAGTCCCTATCATCCATTCTAATCCTCTACCCGCTTCTACTCATCGAGTTTGGCAAAGACTCGACGAGTTCTTCTTTGATACTAACATCGAGTCTAACTTTATCCGACTCCCCGAGTTGTATGAACAACTCGTCGAGTTCCCCTTCAACAGAAGAACACGTACCAGTCTATGACTCGCCGAGTCGTATGAACAACTCGTCGAGTCCGTATGCTTCCAGATCCAAGTATTAACTCACTGAGTCCTTACTCTACTCACTGATTCCACCCTAACTTTCAAACGGGGAAAAATTGAGAACTCGCGACTCGACTCATCGAGTTTGAAGAACGACTCGCCGAGTCCTATGCATGCCATTACTATACAGTCGATTCTGCTCGAATCCAATGCATACCATTCATAGATCTGGGCTCCTAGGGCTGGTTTTTCACTAACTTTACGTGCATGCATGCTCATAAGAAGCTCAAATGCCCAATAAAGAGCTAAAATAGGAGATCTAGGTTTGGAATGGGGGTTTAGCTCAATAAAGGTGGCAACCTTGAGCTTAAGGAGTTCTGAAATGCTTAGATCTGAAACCCATTCATCTTAACTACTCTTAAATCGATGTCAATGACTAGAAAATGGCTCAAAAACAACACTAACAAGCTTTTAAGGAGATCTACATGATGACAAGCAAAGATTCGAGCTTTATACCTCAATGGAAACTAGAATAACACAAGAATCTCAGATCTTCTTTGCTCCTCTTGAAAACCCTTCTTCTCTCTTCCCTCTTCTTTTTCTAACTCCAAAATGCACTTAAAATCCTTCACAATATGAGAAATACTCCAAGAATGCTTAAAGGAAGGCTAGGGTTTAGTAAGGGACGTTCTGAGGGTGATGGAGGCTGGTTTGGGGCGCATAGTGTTGCTTAAATAAGGTGCAAACCCTTGAAATTAGGGTTTCATCCAGACTGGCAGACTCGCCGAGTCCAAGAATATGGACTCGTCGAATAGCCAACTTAAACCGCGTGCAAATCCCGTCTCTACTCGACGAGTTGGGCTACAGACTCATCGAGTACCCTTTAAGAATTGAAAATTACTTTATTGTAAATCACATACCATAAATGGGGCGTTACTATTATATATATATATATATATATATATATATATATATATATATATATATATATATATATATATATATATATATATATATATAATAATAATAATAATAATAATAATATTATTATTATTATTATTATTATTATTAGAAAAATATTATAAATAACAATAATATAAACACTAATAATAATAATAATAATTAGATCTAAGACCCGTATGTTATACGGGTTTGATAAAACAAAATATAAAATATAAAAGTTTAAACAGAAATTTATTTAAATTTGAAATTTAAAATTTAAAAAGAAACATATTAAATACTATATTAATACTAATATTGTAATTTATTGATTATTTTTAAATTAAGACAATTATTAATTGAAGTGTAAATGTGAAGTACTTTTTAAGAATGATAAAAAATATAAGAAAAATGATAAATGGAAAAGACATTTAATCAAAAATATCAAAAAATAACATGTGTCCAAGTTAATGAGAAAGTGACATGTGATAAAATTATTTTCATTTATTAGGTAAGATAATAATAATAATAATAATAATAATAATAATAATAATCTATCTTTTCTAATAAATGAAACTTAAAAATGATACGTGTCAGTTTTTTAGAATATCTTTTTGACACGTAACATTTTTCTATTATTTTTATTATTTTCTTTTTTTGGTTACAAATCAAATTCAATTCAGGTTTTGAAAATACAAACCCATATCCTAATATCATTATTATGTTTATTTTGCTTAACAAATTAATTCATAATCACTTACAATCGATAATATATCGGCTTTTTTTTGACATTTATTAGTATTTTTTTTAATTATTTAAAATTTTTAAATATATTGACCGTGGTTTCCACAGGTTATAACCTAGTAATAATAATAAAGCAAAATTTGTTTTTTTATTAACCATTAGATAAACTAACTGATTAAGTATTACAATTGCTAAACAGTAAACATCTAAAAAAAATCTCCTATACTTTTATCACATAACTTTGTTTCCTTTCCTTACACTATTTAGCGTAGCTTTTTTAAACACTTAAACACATCTTCACAATCAAATGTATCATCCTTACAAGTCACAACAGGTTCTACAAGATCAATCTATATTATTAGAATTATTTTTTAGGTTAATGATAATAATTATTATTTGACCTTGCTTTTTAAAGAACTTTATAATTACTTTAATCTTTTTTATGGATCTATTAGTTTTTAATAAAACAAGACAAAAACAATGTTTACTTTTTTTTGAAAGAATGCCACGACTTTTGTTTTTGCCTTGCTTATCAACCTCGCTTTAAAACTTTTTTTTTTTTTTTCTAATTATTTAAGATATGTCAATGTATATTTTTTTTTTATAGATTTCTTTTAGTATTTAACTTTTTTTACTATTTAAAAATAAACGTTTACTAGTAGTAATAGATATGTATATAAATTTTACGTTGTACGAGTAATAATATAGTGGCTCACGTTATGTAATATTTAAAATAGTTATTTATCTCATATTAATATATATTTCTCTAATAATAATTTATATCTACTGAAAAATACTCAAAAAATTTATCTGTTTAATTTATGATTTTGTAATTTATATATAATTAAAAACCAATGAAAAAAATTAATAAAAAATAAAAATATTAAAAGTTGATTAAATACTTCGCCGGCGATAACGCTGAAATAGGAATCATTCGGTACATCAAATGATTATACATATAAAAAATATATATTTGAAGTTATATTTCATCATCACTTCGCTGGACCACCGAACCACCAAGTTGCCGCCATTGGACCACCGAATCCCCGGGCGATCAGGTGTTACGCCGATACCGCATTCATATTGTTTATAATTTTTTTCTTACTTTTTCAACTCTTCTTTAAACTTTTTACAACGTTTGAACATATATTTTTAACGTTTTTTTTTTCAAAAAAAAATCATGAGCTGTAGAAAAAAGTTTCAAATTCAGATGATTTGATTTTGTTAACAACGAGTTTCGAATAAACGGAAAAAAATATCGAAAAGTTAAAACTAAATAATATAAACGAACAATACCATAAAAAGTTCAAAAAAAATAGACAAACAAAACATCAAAAATTAAATAAATAAACATTAAATCTACATATTCGAATAAAACGGCAAGAAAATTAAATATAAATGATTAAATATAAATAAAATAATAAATCATAATATTAATAAATAATGATTTTTAATAATTTAGATAATTAATTTAATATTATTAAATAAGTTGATCTTTTATTTTTTGCAAATTAAAATTTAATATTATTAAATAAGTTGATTCTTTGTGTTTTGCTAATTAAAATCTTAAAATATAAAGGGATATGTAACCAACAAATAAAAATAAGATATATATTTAAAAAAAAAAAAAACAAAGAAACAATGAACGTGGTTTGGCAAAGAAAAAAAAAGTAGTGGTTATTTGTAAATTACTAGAAAATAATTATGATAGAACACAATTTACTAGATTTAATTGTTTAAAAAAAATAAATTGGTGTATCAAAAGAAATTTCGGTCACAAAAATGTTGTTTAACTCAATCTTTCGTCAAAAGTTTGTCACTAGACCCTAGTGGTATCAATTGACCTGCATGTGGATAAGCTACAAAAGCAAAAGGGTCTTTCAATTACAAAAGCAAAAGTGTTTTTCAAATAATTTACATAAATGGTTTGTGAACTTATATAACTTATATGATTTTATAACATAAATTATAAGGATTATATAAATTAGAACGGGCTGTATAAATTTGAACAACACAAAAAAATATTATATAAATTAGAACGGGCTGTATAAATTTGAACAACACAAAAAAATATTATAGAAAAAAAAAATTAATCATACAATAATCTCCGAACGACTATATAAATTTGAACGACAATATATTTAAGTATTTAATGAATGACTTTTGTTGTTGAAATAGTCTTTATAAATCAACGGGTACTGTACTATTGTTCGGTGTGTGGTAATAACTTGTTGTATAAATCCAACCAAATTTTAATATAATAATTATTATTATATTCTAATAATAATAATAGCAACAACAACAACAATAACAACAACAACAATTGTAACAACCCTAATTTCTTGAGGTTAATTCCGTTATATTCTCATGTTAAGTTACTTTTCTATTGATTAAAGTTAACTTAAGGTGGGTAAAGTGTAGAAAATGATTCTTTGAATATATATATATATATATATATATATATATATATATATATATATATATATATATATGTCATATGGTCATTTTTACACACTTTGAGGGGCCTACATGAAAGATGGACTCATTTTTATACCACACTTAACCCTAATCCATAAGTAACCTCTCATTTGTTGCCAACAACCCTATCATAAGCCTCCGTCTTCTTGAGAAAGAGTTTTAGGGTTCTTACCCTTGGTGGTGTGTTGAAGTGAAGAAGAAATGTGAACTCTTTGGTGCAATTGGTGGACTGATGGTGGGAATTCATAGAGCTTCTCCCTTAGCATATTCTTGGTGGTTCATATATGGATTTCCAGAAGGTAAGAACATCTACCTATAACTCATTTTGTTATCCTACAAGTCACACACAAGGAGAGGCCATGGATAATGCAAAATTCTTGATCTTGGTGTGTTTGATTGTCCCACCTATGTCCCTATCATTGTGGTCACCTAAAAAGGCTCTTGAGGGGTTAAGAACATCCCGATAAAGATTTTGATCAGACCGAAAGCAGAATGAGATCATCAATCGATGATCAAAAAAATCTATAACTATCCAGTTTTCATGATGTGAGCATTACTTTTTCATCAATCGATGTTGCAAGACAATACACCTTAGATAAAGTACGAAAAGTAACCGTTTATATTTATAGATGTTGTGTTTTTTTTTAACCTTGTTTAGAAGGTTCACCGGTGGTCAAGAATTAACACGAACCGGAATAACACTATTTGTTACTTCTTTTCTTACATTAAAAAAATTTCAATAGTTAAAATATCATATTCAACAATTATTGCTTCTAATGAATGTGCCGCATCCACCTTCGCTTCTATAAATAAAAGGAGTTTAATTGAAAGTATTATTTTGGTTGATGACAGTTTTTGGAAGGCTATAAAATATTATTTGAGTTGTGTAGTTCCTATTTTTAAGGTATTGAGACTTATGGATAGTGATGTCAAACCGGCAATGGGTATATATATATATATATATATATATATATATATATATATATATATATATATATATATATATATATATATATATATATATATATATATATATATATATATATATATATATATATATATATATGGGGAAGATTAATCTTAAGTGGAATATACAACTTCATATGCTACTTCATTACGTGAGATATTATCTTAATCCTATGTGTATATTTTTATTATTTCATTAACATTAATTATTTACGACTAAACGCTTATTTTTTTATTTTATAAACTAGTCTTCATTTGGAGGAGAACTTTAATGCCGATAAAGAAGTTAAATGTGGATTGTACGGCGTCATTAAAGGATGTATGACAGGTTAACAATGGTGACAATTCATGAACAAATTGTAAAGTTCAATAGGATATTTGGGATATTCGAATCCGTGCTAATAAGGAAGAAAATGCAACCTGGTAAATTTTGGGGAAAATGTAACCTGGTAAAATATATAATTATTACATTATTACTTATTACTTATTAGTTCTATAAAATTGTAGCTAAATGGTGGTCAAGTTATGAAAATCTTGTTATTCCTGTACTGAGCCTCACATGTAGTGCCACAAGATGTGAGAAAAATTTGAGCATTTTTGACCATATACACTCCAAGAAGAGGAACCTTTTGGAGCAACAAAGGTTGAATGCATTGGTGTTTGTGAAATACAGCATCAACCTTGATACATGTCTCCAAAAGAGAAAAGAAAGAGGGGAGACCTATGATCTAATATGTTTGTCGAACATGAAGTAAGATGATAAATGGATTACCGAAAAAAGAAGGATGTATGTCTCCACGAAAATATCTCACGGATGGATGTTCATAAATATTTTAAAGAGGATGAAGAAACCAATACTAATAAAAGGAAGATAGGTAAATTATACAAAAGGGTGATTATATATTATAATATTAATAAGTATCAAGTTTAATAAATACAAGCTTTACTTATTTGTAGGACCAAGGTTCAATCTGAACAAAATCACCCAGACGACGATGATGAGGATGAAGAAGATGATGCTGGTTGCCATAAGATAATGGTGGTTGAAGATGAAGATGAAAATGTAGCATCTCGTTTTTCGATCAATTATCTAGAAATATTAATTAATAAATATTATGATTATTGTGGAAATGGAAAATAAATTTTAAGGTTTTATAAGTGAATTATATAAATAGTAGGCATTATGTAAATTGTAAAGTGATTAAATAATAATTAAAGAAAATAAATAATAATAATAATAATAATAATTAACTAATAAATGTATAACGAAGGGATCCGTAATCATTTCTAGAAAATTGGCTTAAAGTGTCAATGATAAAAGCTGTCATTTGTCAAGAAAATTGTTTTTGGGTAGAAAGTGTCATTTTGGGAAAATAAGGGGCTGGAAATGTAAAATTCATTTTTCTTTCATAAAAGCTAACAGGAATAAGGCATGAGTTTGTTTTTACATCAACTTTTGATGTGCATAATTAATTAAACAAAACTTCAATTCATGAAACCTCAAAGGATATGGTTAGGGTATAATGTCTAGTATACCATGATTTTTTCATAAGATTTAAATCTTAAACCTCCTAGAGTAAATTTAACACATTTGGATGTGTGTCCAGAAAGTAACAACTCAAAATGACTTACTTGTAAAATTAATATAAAATCAACCAAAAACCGTGAGAATGAAATTTTTATATTCCCAGAAAGGTAAGATAGGGAACTATATGAATATAATTTTATTAGAACCTTATCATGACTTTAACGTTAAGAAATCAAATCCCGAACAGAACACTGTAATCAAAGAAAAGTTAAAGTAATACAAAATTTAGTATTTTAAACTATAGTTATGAATTACAAGTTAAGTAAATGTTATAATTATTGTGCAGGTGTTCAAAAAAAGAGGAAGTTCATTTAACTATTGCAATTAGAGTGTTCAATTTATCAAAAGAGGGGAGTTGCACTAACTCTCTTATTATATAGACATTACTTGATGTATGTGTATGTTGTCCACAAATACCCTAATATGGTAGAGTGGACAGGAACATGTTCTTGACCATGATAGACCCTTCGAGGGGAGTGGTTAAGGTATGGATGATCATAACGGACCCTTTTGGGGGAAGTGATTAGTCCCAATATGGTAGTGTCTGAGATAGATCCTTCGGGGGAATTAGCCTACTGATGTAGAGTTGGTACTAACATCATGTGCTAGGAATGTTTATGTTTATGTTTTATGTGAAATGTTATGCTATGTGTAAGTAAGTGATTTATATAATTGTACAATAATATGTATGCTCAATAAGTGTTATGCTTACCTGTTGTTATTTAACATTTTTCATGATCGTCAAGTATTGAAGTGAAAGAGACCGATGTGACTGTATGTAACATTCTCTTGAAGATTTTAAGTTATTATTATGACAATCTGTTAACCTATGATATTTTTTGCTTCAACAATCTTTTTAGAAATATTTATTTCAATGTGGTTGAATGTTTTTTGAAAACATTAATTTTATTTTTAAAAGGGTAACAATTGGCTTTTTAATATTATATTTAAAAAAATTAGGCCGTTACATAAGATGACGATGACCATTTTATTCACGAATTTAGTTTTATGATTCAAACACAAAGTTTTTTTTTTTTTTTTTGTCATTTGCTTTGTTACTAAATCACTAGTTATTTTTTGATACTTTATGATGTATATAACCCATAACCAATGAATTTGTAACATATTAGTAAATGTGTTTAAATATTTGGCTTATATTTTATTTATACATAATGTTATATATAATTTTTTGGGGATATCTTTGATAAAGTCTCAATATTTTGGATCAGTTTACGATTTAATTCAAAAAAAAAAATTTTAATAGAAAATTTTTTGATTATTTTATATTTGCCAAATTTAGCGAAAAAATATTTATTTTTTTCAACAAAAATGATATATTATCGTATAAAATTAGATAATATTATAACTATATATATATATATATATATATATATATATATATATATATATATATATATATATATATAGGGTTAAGTTCAAATGAGAACACTATTTAATGTAAGAACGTGAGAACACTACTTTATGTTACTATTCTACTATGAATTTTATATATACAACGATATGACATTATTCATCAACAAATATACGAATAATCACACATTAATATTTACATTCAAATTTTGTATGTATAACTTTATGACATTATTCACTACCGAATATATGAAGAATCACATATTTAACATTCACATTAGAATTTTTTAAATTATTAAACATATATACAAATTTTATAGTAGAATAGCAATATAAAATTGAATATATTCATATTATAATTACTACAATACTATACATATTAAATTCATAGTAGAATAGTAACATAAAGTAGTGTTATCATGTTCTCACATTAAATAGTGTTCTCATTTGAACTTAACCCTATATATATATATATATATATATATATATATATATATATATATATATATATATATATATATATATATATAGGGCGTGTTTGACACGGAGCTTTTAGAAGCGTTTGGGAGCTTATAGCTTTTAGCTTTTGATAAAATGCTCTAGTATAAACAAAAAGCTTCGTTTGGCAGTACGAGCGTTTAGCTTTTAGTTTTAACAAAACGCTCCGATTCTAAAAGTTACTTCATGTAGCTTTTAACAAAACGCTCCGGAGCTTTTGAAATCAATTTCAATAATTACCCTTAAAAAAATATTTATATATATATATTTTTTTTATTTTTAATCAATTATCCTTTTATATAATTTTATATATTTCAAAAGCTACTAGCTTTTAGCTTTTGACAAAACGCTCTAGTTTAAACAAAAAGCTTCGTTTGGCAGTACAAGCGTTTAGCTTTTAGTTTTAACAAAACGCTCCGATTCTAAAAGCTACTTCATGTAGCTTTTAACAAAACGCTCCGGAGCTTTTGAAATCAATTTCCATAATTACCCTTAAAAATATATTTATATATATTTTTTATTTTTAATAAATTGTCCTTTTATGTAATTTTATATATTTCAAAAGCTTCCAGCTACTTTTGCCAAACATTCATAAAACAAATAAAAGCTACAACTTCCCGCTACCAGCTACTAGCTACACGCTACCAGCTACCCGCTACCAGCTAACCGCTACTCGCTTCCAGCTAACAACTACTTTTGCCAAACACGCCCTAAATAAAAGCTACAGCTTCCCGCTACCAGCTACCAACTACACGCTACCAGCTACCCGCTACCAACTAACCGCTACCCGCTTCCAGCTAACAACTACTTTTGCCAAATACATCCTTAGTATCATGACTTTATAAGTGTCATGACTTTATAACTCAAGTCATGAGTTAAAATTGAAGATTTCAAGTGGTTGTAAGTTGTAACTATGGATAGATGTGATTTGAATATTTTTAAGAGGACCCTAAATGAGAGGCAACACGTGTGAATGGAATTACTCGTTTAAATCGTATAGTAATCTGCAAACGGGAGAAACACTTGTCAGCGCGCTTTTCTGCAAATTCAAATCAAATTCTTTACTTCCAAAACCCACATTAATTACCAGTTAGCGCCTCTTTCCTCTCAACGTTGAACCCTAATCCTAGACGCCATCAATCTCTCCTCTTTACATATGAAAGCTTGATTTTTTCGATCTTGAATTTGAGTTTTGCAGAAACTGGTAGAGATCTATATGAAAAATGAAATCTTTTTAAGCACCTCATTCAATTTGCTTAGCGATGGATGGTTGTGTTGTAGCCGGATCTGAATCCAAGGTTTGTTTTTGTACATTCTTTCTGAACTTGCTCTTAACTGAATCCATTTTGGTATAAATTTTGTTGATCTTATCCGATTTATGGGATTGATTTTGTTTGCTGATGGTGGATGCAGAAGAGACGTTGTGAAGAATTTGTAGCATTGCCAGAACTCGGACCTAAAAGAGCAAAAATTAGAGACCTAGAGTCTGTTCTTCGTTCCGAAGGTAAATCATTTGAATATTCTTGAATTCGAAGAGTTTGATTTGGTTAAATGGTAGATGAGAACTTTAAATTCAAAGTCTAGGAGTTCGTTTTTGTGAGTTTTGGATAAAATTTGACTAGATTTGGTGACATTGAACTAGAAATTTGGTAAAATTACAATCCAAATCTTGATCTGAATCCAAATTTCTTCTCAATTAGGGAAAGCAAAAGTCAACACCGCTTCAGCATCTGATTTCAGCACCAAATACGAAGCTCCATCATGTATCGAAGACACAACCCAATTTGAATCCGGGATTAATTGTGTAAAACCAAAAGGTTTTGGTTTCGATCTCAACACCGAAGATGTTTCTAGTTCTATCAGTAACGATCTTTTTCACCCCGACAACGATTACAAACACGCAAAACCCCGAGATTCTTTATCTGAATGTGGAAGCACTTGTAATCTGGGAGGACAACAAGACTCCATGAGAGTATGGAAAGAAATGAAACAAAACGGATTTCTATCATCTTCTCATGGGGGCGTACCTGTGCCACCTGTCCCCAAATCACGCGGGAGGAAAAAAGGGAACGAGTCATTGATCAAGAAAAAGATAGAAATCGCAAAGAAAGAACAAGTCGACAGATTCGCTAAAGTCGCTGCTCCAAGTGGGCTTTTGAATGAACTAAATCCTGGGATTATAAACCATGTAAGAAACCGAAAACAGGTTCATTCTATAATTGAGAATCTTGTGAGATCTGCAAGAACTGAAAACAAACATGGTGAAAGCAAGCAAAAGGGTTTGGAAAATGAGACATGGAAGGATTCTTATGGGTGTCAATCAGATGAACTTAGAGGACACCATGCTAATGTAAATTGTGAAGATGATACTCTTGCATTGAAACTCTCATCATCAGCAAACATGGAATCAGTGAATATGAGCCATTTGTCCAATGATGAGTCTGGAAATATGTCAACAGTTGATTCCCTTTCCTTTAAAGGTAAGTTCTTAGTCTCCTTTCTTATGATTTAGTGAATCTTGTTAACCATGTTAACTTACTCAAATACAAAACGGTTAACTAAGTTAAAGAAAGAATCTTTGCCCAATTTCAAGCAATTTCTTTTCAAGATAATGGGATCCCAGGTCAATTCTTATCATGACATATAAAGGGTATCATTGTCTTTTTGCAGCTGCAAATGTAGCTTCTCAATGGTTAGAACTTCTTCTTCAGGACATTAAAGGTCGTCTTGCAGGTAACTAACATTCTTGTTCTTGAAAACATTTTTTGGTTAAGCTATAATGCTATATATATAATTATATACACACAAAAATAATCTTTATTAATGTTTTTTACAGCATTAAGGCGAAGTAAGAAAAGAGTTCGAGCTGTAATTCAAACAGAATTACCTTTCTTGGTATCACGAGAGTTGGGTTATAATCAAGAAAATGAATGCTATGATGTAAAAAATTCTGAAAATATTCACTTTAACAAAGGAAATGCTGATTTACATAGAGCAAAATGGGGTACTCTTTTCGATCAAATGGATAATGCCCTTTGTGAAGAAGAGAAACATCTGGTATACCATTTCTTATTCCTCAAGTTTAATATATGTTATTTTTCTCATTTCTTGTGTATTTTAATCGGTATTTGAACATTATCTTTTGTAGGAGAGTTCATTGAACCAAGTAAATGAAATGTTGATGCATTGTGAACGTGGTCTTCTTCAACTTCATCCAGCAAAGGACTGCAGGTGATTGCTTATTCTTCAAGTTGAAATTTTGGAAAAAGAAAATGTTGTAATTTTGGAAAAATGAATTGAATATTAATGAATCTCATATTGTTTTTTTTGTTGAAATACAGAGTTGGAAAAACAGAAACAAGCCCATACAAGGATTTAGCTGTAAAAGCAGCTGCAGCTGCCATCTATTCAACATCTAATTTTTTGAAGTCAATGGAAAATTTACCATGTTTTTGATCATTTCTTGGTGTTCAATAGTCATTTTGTATTTTGATTTTAGTCTAATTATAGTTTGCATTCTAATGCATGCTAGGATCCATGTGATATTAGTTTCTAATTGATTTGTAACATTTAGATGTTGGATATATGTGTGATTGTATTAGTGTTTTTGTTTTACATGTTGCATAGCAAAAAAGAATTGATTTTTGCTACCTTGTGCATGAAATCTAATGAGAGTTTTTGTGATATTATGAACACATTATTCTTATTACTACTTTTTTTTTTTTTTATATTGTTGTAGTTTGCTAAAAGTGTGAAGTTTTGTTTATCATCTCAAGATTTTTAAATGACATTTTTATGAGATATATACAAATGATGAATGAATGGACATTTCAATAGAAAAGTTTGTTCTATATGTTTGAGTAAATGACATAAATAGTCCTTGTGGTTTCGTGCTATATGCATGTCTAGTACCTAACTCATATTTTTAACTTGTATGGTTTTCAAGGTCTAATTTCATTACATGCTTGGTCTTTGTGTTAACGTTTTGTCAATTTTATGCTAGAAAGCCCCACATGCCTTGCATGTTGGGGATATTTTTGTCCTTTCAAGTATTTTTGTCCACCATCTCTTTCTCTGGTTATCTTCTCTATTGAAACACAACTGATTAAATATGCTTGTCCACCACCTTTTTCTTGGTATCATGAGAGTTGAGTTAAACTATTAGGGATGAAATATGTAACAGATTAAATTATGAAGAAGCGTTCGAGTTAAAAAAAGAAAGTTAAAGACCAAATATATAGACATCCTTAAACGATTGGAGATGTGTAATTTACTCTTATACTTAATAAGAAAGTTTTACATAAAACTAGAAAGATATTTCAAGATTCATTCAACATGAGAAATCTTATTCTAATAAATGAAGATCTTTTTGTCACATGTCATATTCTTTTTTATTTTTGCAACATATTATTTTGTGGTTATTTTAAATTGGATTTTTCCACATGTCATTTTATGGTTTTTTTGTTTTTTCTATTTTATTAAATTCTAAATAATATTTAAATGTACTAATAAATGAATATCAATTTTATTAATGGATTTAATTTTTAATTTTAAAATTCCTAAATTAAAGTCTCATTAGTTTATTTGTTTATTTATCTAAATTATTTATTTAAATTTATAGAACCACTTAAATTTTAATAATTCAATATTTTTTTCTCATTTTTCTTATAAATTCAAACTTCTCAAATATTTAAACCTCTATATTTAACTATTTTTTTTAAAAATAAACTCATATAATACATGAGTCTTATAATTAATCTTTACTATTTTAATTATAACCAGTCTTAATATTTTAATTTGTATACAAAAAATTTAAAACATGGGACAACCTTCATCTATGGCCTCTAATCCTCTATAGAGTTTGTTTGCTAACAAATAAGTCCATGGATTAAAAATATATAAGTCCATGGATTAAAAATATAGACAATGGATAGTCAAAGTCACTTTTGACTTTGTCTTTATTTTAGTTTAGGAGACTAAATGAGTGGTCCTTTTTCATTGATTTTTCCAAAATTTCTTCATTTACCAACATTTTCTATATTGGTTGTATAGGAAGATAATTTGCACAAATGAACAACAAAAAAAACAAACCGATAAGATGTGTGCTTAACACAACATTTTTAAACATATTAGTCTATAATTGGAAGTTTGTTTAACATGATAGAATAGCTAGAAACGATTATTCTAAGCCGCCAAACCTAGGTAAGCCCAAGTTTTACCTTGATAGAAACAACAAAGTGTAGAAGCGTAAGTAGAAAATGAGAGAGTCAAGTTGCATATCCAAAATGGTTGTGATACATAATCAAAGCATTAAAACGGAAATTAGACATAAATTGAAACCGGAATCAATATTTAATACAAGTTTAACACCTGAAATTGCATTAAAGTTTCAATTACGAAAAAGATTTTTTTGGTATAAAACCCTTAAACTTTTCTTTTCGATCGGTGTGACATTTGTGTTCATAGGACAAGCATGCTCGCACACAAGTTTAGTGACCCGAAGTCATTTGGTTCACATTTGCATTCGCTATGTGTTCAAGAGAAGATATTGCTGATATAAGTCTTACAAGCCTAATAAACTTGTTTCCTTTCCCCTCTCCCACCTGTAGGATGGTTTAAAACACATTAAACCTCTCATCTAACTCTTTCAACTACTTTAATTTCATGTTTAATTCTCATTCATCTGGATTTCAATTTGGATGTTTAATATACTACAATGAAAGTATGATGGAGGAGAACACAAATGTACAATCATCATCCATTTTAATAATATATAGGGTTTTGAATTTGTGTTCAAAATGGAAATGTTAGCCTAATAAGATTTTGGGCTTTATTTTGTATTGGGTTTTATGATTGAGCCTTTTCGCTAGGAAACCCTAATTAGCTTGTCTATATATTATGTCTTTCCTTTTCATTGTAGTTGTACTTCTCTCTGATAATAATATGAAACCCTAGCCGTTATATGTATTTCACTTGTTAGTTTACATGGTATCAGAGCTCAATGATTATATGTAGTTTTTTTTGGGGCGCGAGTACTGTTCATTGGCGATTATTGTTCAGCGGAGTACTGTTCATCGATTATTGTTCATCGTGATTATTGCTCATTGGAGTTACTGTTCATCGCGATTAATGTTCACCGATGATTACTGTTCATCACGAGTGTTGTTCATAACGGCTACTGTTCACGGTTACTGTTCATCGTAATATTCATCGGTATTGTTCACGTGCACTGTTCATTGCCATCATTTGCAATTTTGGGGTATGCTTTTTTTTGCTCGTTTCTGTATTTGGTTTGGTTTGATTTGTTCGTTTGTTGGTTTTGAGGGTTTCGTTTTCGTCTAGCTTTGTTGATTTCGAGATCTTGATCGTTTTTTGCTACTACTCGTATTTACTATATGACTGATATTGAAATATGACCCCAAGAGATGATTCTCTTCAGTCCATTAGTATTCAACTTGATGGCAAAAACTATGCCTATTGGAGTTATGTTATGAAAATTTCTTGCGGGGCAAGACTATGTGAGGGATTGTTATAGGTGACAAGAAGAAACCAACAAACGAGAAGGCCGCTAATTATGCAACCTTACTGAATTCATGGGAGACTGATAACTCCAAGATCATTACTTGGATTAGTAATTCTGTCATCCAGTCTATTGGTACTCAATTGGCAAAGTATGACATGACAAAGGAGGTTTGGGATCACTTGGCTAGGTTGTATACTCAGTCTAACTTTGCAAAGCAGTATCAGTTAGAGTTTGATATTCGAGCCCTCCAGCAGAACAATCTTAGTGTTCAGGAATTTTATGCAGCTATGTCGGATTTGTGGGATCAGTTAGCTCTTACAGAACCTGATGTGTTGAAGGCTTTTAAGCCTTATATTGATAGAAGGGAAGAGCAACGTTTGGTTCAGTTCTTGATGGCATTACATTCAGATTTTGAAGGTCTGCGTAGATCAATCTTGCATCGTACAATTCTTCCCACTGCTAATTCAGTTGTTCACGAGTTGATTGCTGAAGAAACTCATATCAAGTCCCATACTGATAAAGCTCCCAAGACAGCCACTCCTGCTGTCTTTGCTGTTTCACGACGACCCCAATCTTCAAACCAAAATCGTCCCAGAGTTGCATTTGATGAGTGTGATTTTTGTAAGAAGAAGAACCATTGGAAGGCAAATTGTCCTTTGCTGACAAGCAAGGGAAATTAGCAGCAACAACAAACAAAATCACCAACACTCTCAGTCTTCACAGCAGAACAAGTCTTCTGGACAGTCACGTCCCTCATTTTCATCTTTTAGGCCACCACAATACGCTGTTGCTACACCTTTAGTTGAGAATGCAACAGATTTCACACCACCATCAGCCTTAAATCCACAGATTGTTGAGCAGTTCAGACAGTTCTTAGCTACCAATCCAACTGCCATGTCAACTTCCATATCTCATTCAAGTCTGTCTTCATCCAAAATGTCAGGTATATCTTCATCCTTGTGGATATTGGATTTTGGTGCATCTCATCACATGTCACCACATTTTTCATCTTGTCTCTGTTATGTCTGCTAGTACTACACCCATGTCAGTAGAGGGTGTTGGTTCTATTGTCACTCCTTATATATCTTTAACAGATGTGTATTACATTCCGACACTTGCTTTGAATCTTGCATCGGTCATTCAGTTGTGTAAATCTGGTTGTTGGGTCTTCTTTTCTGATTCATTCTGCTGTGTACAGGACATTCGGTCTCGGAGGGTGATTGGGATAGACCGTAGACTTGGGGAGCTTTATGTCTTGGAGCAGCTACATGTTGCTGATGATGCTGCATCTAGTGTCGATTTGTCGTCTTTTCGTTTAAACCCTTCATCATCTCCTTTTTTATCTTTGGCATTCTTGTTTGGGACATGTTTCAGCGTCTCGTTTACAGTTTTTGGTTTCCACTGGTGTGTTAGTCTCTTTGAAATTTGATGATATTTCTGATTGTTGTGGTTGTAAACTGGGAAAATTTTCTGCTTTACTGTTTAATAAAAGTGTCACTCGTTTTGTTGCTCCCTTTGATATTGTGCATTCTGATGTGTGGGGTCCCTCTTTGATAACCTCCAAGTCAGGAGCTAACTATTATGTTTCATTCATTGATGACTACACTTGTTATACGTGGGTTTATTTTATGAAGCGCAGGTCTGACTTTTTCACCATATATAGTGAATTCAGAGCTATTGTCAAGACTCAACACTCTGCTATCATAAAATGTTTTCGGTGTGATCTGGGAGGAGAATTTACCTCCAATGATTTTAAACAATTATTGGCATCTGATGTCATTATACATTAATCATCTTGTACAGACACTCCTCAGCAGAATGGTGTTGCAGAAAGAAAATATCGACATCTCCTAGAAACTACTAGATCCTTACTACTCTCTACTCAAGTTCCCAATATGTTTTGGGGAGAAGTTGTTCATACTGCTACTTATGTTATTAATCGCAATCCTACTGCGTACACTTCGGGGAAGTCTCCTTATGAAATGTTATTTGGACAACTCCCAGATTATTCTTCATTACGAGTGTTTGGGTGTACATGTTTTGTCTTGAAGCCTCATGTAGAGAGAGATAAGTTGTCTTCAAAATCAGCTCTTTATGTTTTTCTGGGATATGGTATTGGTCAGAAAGGTTATCGGTGCTATGATCCTTCAAATCAGAAACTGTATGTATCTCACAATGTCACTTTTTTGGAGCATATTCAATTCTATAGCATTCCTGTTCAGTCACATGATGCAACCCAAGAGGAGCTTCGTACTATTGATCTGTTTAGCATTGACATTGATGATCCACCACATGTCACTGATCCACCACTTACTGCTGATTCACCACATGTGGCTAATCCAGCACCTATCGTTGATCCTCTGCCTGCAAATCATCAAGACCCCCCTCCATCGAGACCTTATTGTAACAAGAAGTCCACAAAGCTTCCTGAATTTGTCTATTCCTCTTACTCACCGGCTTTTGCCTCTTTTATTGCTAATGTACATCGTCTCTCTGAGACAACATCCTATAAAGAGGCCATTTCTGATCCCCTTTGGTAGACCGCTATGGCTGAGGAACTTGTAGCTCTTTATTAGACTTATACATGGGATCTGGTTACGCTACCACTTGGAAAGCAAATGATTGGTTGTCGTTGGGTTTATAAAATCAAAACAAAGTCTGATGGATCCATTGAGCATGATAAAACTAGACTTGTTGCGAAAGGGTACGCGTAAAAGTATGGTATGGATTAGGAGGAGACGTTTGCTCCTGTTGCAAAAATGACGACTGTTCGCACCTTGATTGTAGTTTCTTCCATTCGCCAATGGAAGATTTATCAAATGGATGTCAAGAATGCTTTCTTCAATGGTGATCTTCATGAAGAAGTATACATGTCTCCTCCCCCTGGTATTGCTCACCGATCAGGTGAAGTTTGTCGACTTCGTAAGGCTCTATATGGCCTCAAACAAGCCCCTCGTGCTTGGTTTGAGAAATTTTCTACGGTGATTACTTCTCTTGGTTTTCAACCAAGTAACCATGATTCGGCTCTATTTATTCGATGTACGAATGCAGGTCGGATTATTCTTTCCTTATATGTCGATGGCATGATTATTACTGGTGATGATCATGATGGTATAGAGTCTTTAAAGCGTGATTTAGCTCACTGTTTTGCTATGAAAGACTTGGGATTACTTCGTTATTTCTTGGGGATTGAAGTTGCTCAATCTGCAAAGGGTTATCTTTTATCTCAAACGAAGTATATTTCACATTTGTTTGAAAGTGCACGACTCACGGATAATCGAACAGTTGATACGCCTATAGAGAGTAATGCAAAGTACTCTCCAACTGATGGTGTCCCATTATCAGATCCAAGTCTTTATCGTACCAACGTTTGGATTTTGGTTTACCTGACTGTCACTAGACCGGATATTGCTCATGCAGTTCATGTGGTTAGCTAGTTTGTCACTGCTCCTACTACTGTTCATTGGGGAGATGTTCTTCGTATTTTGAGATATTTATGTGGTACTCAGTTCCGCACTCTTATGTTTCCTTCTTCATCCTCTCTTGAGTTTCGTGCCTATAGTGATGCAAATTGGGATAGTGATATTTATGATCGTAAGTCCACTATTGGGTATTGTGTTTTTTTTCGAGATTCATTGATATCATGGAAAAGCAAGAAACAAGATGTTGTTTCTCGATCTTCTACAGAATTTGAGTATCGAGCCATGACTATCGCCACTTGTGAGATTGTTTGGTTGAGATGGCTTCTTACAGATATGGGCGTTCACATCTCTCAGCCTACCCCTTTGTATTGTGATAACGAGAGTGCGATAATGATTGCCAAGAATTCAGTGTTTCATGAGCGCACAAAGCACATTGAGATTGACTGTCATTTCACACGTCATCATCTCCAAAAGGGCACTATCTCCCTTCCTCTTTGCAGATTGCTAATATTCTTATGAAGCCGTTGAGTGCTCCTCGATTCCATTTTATGTCTGAAAAACTCTCAATGCTTATTGCTGTTGCATTGTGAGTTTGAAGGGGGATGTTAGCCTAATAAGATTTTGGGCTATATTTTGTATTGGGTTTTATGATTGGGCCTTTTCTCTAGGAAACGCTAATTAGCTTGTCTATATATTATGTCTTTCCTTTTCATTGTATTTGTACTTCTCTTTGATAATAATAATATGAAACCCTAGCCGTTATATGTATTTCACTTGTTAGTTTACAAGAAAAACCCATTTTCAGTTTACCCATTTTCTAACAACTCCCCACATGAATGAAAATGACCAAAACATTTTCAAGTTATCTAGACGCCTCCGGCTCCCATGTCCACTCGAATCCCTTCCGATGTTCCCACTGTACCTTTACTAAAGGTATTTCCTTGTTCTGTAGAATCTTCTTCTTCCTTTCCAAAATAGCCACAGGCCTCTCCACATAGTTCAGGAGCTCATCGACCCGAATGTCATCCAACGATACCACTGCCTCGTGGTCCATAATGCATTTTTGCAATTGCGAAACATGAAATGTGTTGTGGATCCAGCTAAGCTCCTCCGGAAGCTCTAGCCTATAAGACACCCTACCAACCCTGGAAACAATCCTGAACGGCC
This sequence comes from Lactuca saligna, assembly GCF_052625555.1. NCBI lineage: Eukaryota > Viridiplantae > Streptophyta > Magnoliopsida > Asterales > Asteraceae > Lactuca > Lactuca saligna. The sequence goes on from NC_136425.1 coordinate 64,871,102, forward strand.
CAATGTAACGGGGACCCAATTTTCCCCTCTTCTTGAAGCGGATCACACCCATCCAGGGTGAGACCTTCAGAAGAACCATGTCATCCACCTGAAATTCCAGCTCAGATCGGCATCGGTCGGCATAACTTTTCTGCTGGCTCTGAGCGGTCTGTAGTCACTATCTAATCTGTTGTATCATCTCGGTAGTTTACAGAACTACCTCAGTCCGACCCATCACCCTGTGCCCAACCTCACCCCAGTAGACTGGGGTCCTGCACTTCCGCCCATACAACAACTCGAAAGGCGGGGCGCCGATACTGGAATGATAGTTGTTGTTGTCGTCGAATTCTGCAAGCAGTAGGTGGGAATCCCAACTCCTACCAAAATCAATGACACACGCCCTCAACATGTCCTCGAGGGTCTGAATGGTCCGCTCACTCTGCCCATCAGTATGCGGATGGAACATCGTGCTAAAATGCAGTCTCGTACCCAGTTCCTCGTGGAACTTTTGCCAAAAATGGGAAGTAAACCTGACATCTCGATCAGAAATGATAGAAACTAGAACCCCATGGCGAGAGACAATCTCTCTAACGTACATGTCGGCCAACTTCTCTACCGACGAACTCTCCTGTATGGCTAGGAAATGGGCACTCTTGGTGAATCGATCCATGATGACCCATATAGCATCGAATCCCCTTTCCGTCTTCGGCAACTTCGTGATGAAATCCATCGCGATCCGTTCCCATTTCCACATAGGAATTTCCTGAGGCTGCAGCTTACCATGCGGCCTCTGATGCTCGACCTTGACCATCCTATAGGTCAAGCACCTCTCAATAAACCAAGCGATATCTCGCTTCATTCCAGGCCACCAATAACTCGAACTCAAATCACGGTACATCTTGGTGGCTCCTGGGTGAATCGAAAAACAAGACTTATGAGTCTCCTCCATCACTGTCTACCGGACCCTTCCGGAATCGGAAACCAAACCTGATCGTAAGGGGTCAACAACCCTTGACTATCCTAAACAAACCGGGTGCTTTCGCCCTTAATCCTCTCCAACTTCCAGTTCTCCGGTCTCATACCCTCAATCTGAGCATCCCTGACCAAACCCACCAGCGGGGAATCCACCGCTATCCTCATACACCTGGCTGGGGACGATGGCCCAGCTGACTTGCGGCTCAGAGCATCCACAACCACGTTCACTTTACCAGGATGGTAAAGGATCTCACAATCATAGTCCTTGACCACATCCAGTCACCTGCGCTGCCTCATGTTCAGGTTCGGCTGATCCATGATATGTCTCAAACTTTTGTGATCTGTGTATATATTACAACGGACCCCATACAGATAGTTCCTCCAAATCTTGAGAGCGAAAACTACCGCTCCCAACTCAAGATCGTGCGTAGGGTATCTTGTCTCATGCGGCTTCATCTGCCGCAATGCATAGGCTATCACTCGTCTACTCTGCACGAGGACTGCCCCCAAGCCTGTGATGGACACATCACAAAATACCACAAAATCCTCAACTCCCTCGGGGAGTGTCAACACCGGCGCCTCGCATAAACATCGTCGAAGGGTCTTAAATGCCCTCTGCTGCTCAGGTGTCACAACTAGGAATTTGAAGCCTTGTAAGCATTGAACAAAGATAACAAATGTAAACCAACAATGGGAAAGCATGTAAGATGCTTATTCATTAACAAAAAAATCTCAATCAAACACATCATACATGCACTGCAAATAGCCAACAAACAATTGGAAACCCTAAAAAAATCCTTGTTTGAGTCCATTTTTGGACTAGGATTTCCTTATTGGGCACAATGGACCAATAAGCTTCCAATTGGACTATATTGGGCTTAGAACTCTTGAATGGGCTCTAATTGGACCCACTTTCATTTATTTTAACATTTTGGGCCATATTGGGCCTAGAGTGAAATAAAATACCTTAATGGACCTCATTGGACCATAACTAACCTAATTAGCCCTAATGGGCCATAAAAATCCTTTCTTGATTTATTTTGGGCCAATAATTATCTAAATTATCTATGATTTGGACTTAGGCATTTAAGGGCCCAATTCTTTCCTTTTCCCTCTCCAAATCTCGGCCCAAGCCCAAATGAAAGGAGGAGTTGACTTCTCATGGCCACCTCATTTTTACATAATGGTCTTCCATGCAACTTATCCCATGTCTCCATGCACACATCACCTCAAGACCTCTCTCTTGTCCTCTCTCTTTCTCTCGGCCGAAACAACACCAACACACACACTTCACTCAAAAATCTCTCAAAGAAACTCTCTCCATTCCTCTCCAAAATTTTCGAGATCTAGGGAGCTTTCCAGGAAATTATCCCACAAATTCTTCATCTAAGGTAAGATCATGCTTGGATCTATGATCTAGATTCTTTGTTTTATCAAAAATCTCTTCCTAACCCATGCAAAATCATGATCACTCTCTTAGAAACCCTCTAAGTTCGAAATCAACAAATGAGGGCTTGCTAGGGCCGAAAGTAACATCAAACTTCTCCCAACATTCTTCAAAACCGAAATCACAACTCAAGGTGAGTTTCATACCCCTTCCTTTTTGGTTTTTATGAGTTTTATGGGGGAGAATACAAGAAAATGTGTAGATCTATGTGTAAATGTATGCTATGTGTGACTTGATGCATGTATGTGTGTGTTATCATGTGTTTTGGGATGAATATGTTATCAAAAAGTGTGTAAAAACCGAGATCTAAGACATGAGAAATGAAATAAACATAACTTAAGCTATTATACACTAATCAAGTCAAGAAAAATAGTTTATAAGGTTTGGATGAACATACTTGAACATGAGACCTATTTTTGGGCCTAAATTGTCAAAAATGCAAACTTGGGCTAAAAATCAACAAGTCACGGTTTCTGGAAGGTTAAAAGGGTCCAAAACAGTTTCCATAAATATTTTCCTGATTTTTAGAAATTTCTAAGGACTTAAAATGTAAAATTTTAACCTAATGGGCTAATTTTGGGCTTTTTGGCCCAATAAGCCTTAAAATGCGAAAATTTTACAAGTTGAAGGGCTGGAAATGAAATTTTCTGTAAAACAGGGAGTAATTAGCATAATAGAATGTTTATAAGGTTCAAAAATGCTTTTCATTATAAAAAAGGACTAAAAATGCAAACTTTTTAGATTTAGTGCCAAAACTGTAAAAGTTGTGAAAAATGGATCCTTAACCGAGAATCACTATTTTAGAGGGACTGAAGCTGTCAACTAAATAAACTTTGGGTTAAAATCGTGTTTTCATCAAATAAATTATACAAAAGTGTCAAGAAAAGTGTTTTAAGGACTAAAAATGAAATTCTTTTATATAAAAGGACTAAAAGTGTTATTTTTATAAAAGGAAGAGTGATGAAAAGGGTCAAACTTTACTTACAAACAAATCAAATCAAGATACAAGATCCGCGACTACCGACGAAATGGAAAACAAATACACTCTCAATAACACATATCGTTACAAAACGAATTGATTCGGTCTCGAATTAATAACAACACAAGTTCATTAAACCAAAGTAATTCGTTAATCACGCGATAATTACAATGAGTCAATATACAAACTTTGGGCTTGAAAGTTTCAAATCATGCTTGTTGGGCCTTGCTAGCCCATCAACATGATCTTTGGGCCGAAAGGGATTATGCTTAGGTGATATTGGGCCTTCTATGACCCAATTCCACGTAAAAGGACTTTCAATAGCTCTAATGTGTTATTGGGCCCTAATGGCCCATTAGTACTGCTAGTGAGGTCGAGAAGTCAAATGCGAGTTGGGCCAAGTGTCTTTCGCATTCCCAATAGCCTTGAATAACTCTTGGAAATAAAGGGGGCTTCGTACCCTCCTTTTTCCTCAGTTGTTGGGCTTATGAGAAATCAAGTAAACAGATTCATGGCGTTAATCAGGAGAAATCAGGGTGGTTGGATTAAGTGAGTAGTACGGACGACGCCTTAAGGATCGCTCGTAATTTGTAGTTATAAACTAGTCATTTCTTTAAATGTGTGATTGTAACGACTCACAAACCCTAATTAATCCAATGTCACCTGGGTAATCAAAACATTCGTCGTATTGGTATAACAATAAACAAGTCATGTAATTTACGTATTGGGGAAAACATCAGGTTTTCCCGGGAAGTTCAACATTGTCACTTGTGTGACGTATACAAAGTTTAACCATTAAACATGCTTTGAAAATCAACAAGCATATTTACGGATCTTCACACTTTTTATAAACAAACATTTTTTTTTCCAGAAAATATCGGATTTTCTGGGTTTTTCAAACTTCACCAAATCATTTTACCATAACATTACTTATGAACTCACCAACATTTCATATGTTGATGTTTTCCAAAATAACTTGTATTCTCAGGTAACAGGTAAGCCGAAGAATAAGTATCAAGAAATGTCATGGTGTTTTGCTTAAATTATCTGTCAAACAGTTTATGTTATGGATCTGTAATGTCTAAAACAATGTACTGAATGTAAACAATATCAATTGTAATATTCCAATGCATGGTGATGAATTATGTTATGATTCATGTATATTAATTGTGATGGTATTCAATTTGAGTCACAAGAGCCCTCGGACGTTTCTGCCGTCCGGTTCGAGGGTGTGACATCAGGGCCCCACCGGAAATCTACCCCTTCCTCGTTAGACGAGTGAGGGGCACGACAATCTTGGAGAAATCACGAATGAATCTCCGATAATACCCTGCTAAACCCAAGAAACTCCTGATGTCCAAGGGAGATTTTGTAGTCTCCCACTGCATAACCGCCTCCACCTTAGCCGGAACGACCAAGATCCCCTCCTGGTTAACGAGATGTCCGAGGAACTGGACCTCTCGTAACCAAAACTCGCATTTCGAGCACTTAGCTTACATCCGTTCTCGCCTCCGAACCTCCAGCAGCTCCCTAAGATGCTCCTCATGCTGCTCTCAAGTATTGGAATACACCAAGATATCATCTATGAACACAATGACGGAGTGATCAAGTATCGGTCTACAAACTCGGTTCATCAGATCCCTGAACACCGTTGGCGTGTTGGTGAGCCTAAACGACATCACCACAAACTTGTAATGACCATAACGAGTCTGAAACGCGGTCTTCTCCATATCCTCCTCTCTCACCCTGACCTGGTGATATCCTGATCTCAAATCAATCTTGGAAAACCAAGATGCACCCTGCAGCTGATCACAAAGATCATCTATCCACGGGAGTGGATAACGGTTCTTCACTGTTAACTTGTTCAGCTCCCTATAGTAAATGTACATCATGTGCGAACCGTCCTTCTTTCTGACGAAAAGGATCGATGCTCCCCCGGGTGAACTACTCGGACGAATAAACTACTTACCCAGCAGTTCCTGCAACTGAGATGACAACTCCTGCGTCTCTGGCAGTGCTAGTCGGTACGACGCCTTGGCGATAGGGGCTGCACCTGGCACTAGGTCAATCCTAAACTCAACCTGCCTCTCCGGAGGCACTCTGGGTAACTCCTCCGGAAACACATCAGCAAACTCCATCACCACCGGGACCTTAGAAACTGAGAGCTGCTCTTTAACCCGCGTATCTACCACGTACGCCAAATAACCGGCACACCCGTGCTGAATATACTGTCGAGCCCTAGCTGCCGAACAAAACCTTGATCCCAACTTGGTGCCCTCACCATATACTACAAGTTCTCCCCCACTTGGGGTTCGAACCACCACCCGCTGTCCTTCACAGTCGATCATGGCGCCAAAACAACTAAGCCAGTCCATCCCTACAATCACACACACTTCCCCCATGGGGATAGGAATCAAATCTATCGGGAAGGTGTCACACCCCGTCCGTCGGTGGAAACACCGGGCGGTGTAACGTCATTTCTCGTATCATAGTTATTAACTTCCTGAAAACACATGCATTTAAAAATACATCAACATAAAGTTGGTGAGTCCACAGGTTTTGACTCCATATAAAAATAATACATTTTCCAAGTTCAAAAGTATAGTTTTGAAAGTATCATTTTGACTCTCCAACGTTTAGCATATATATCCTAGGTATAAAAGTTTACTTAACAAATAAGTAGTTTACCTATAAGTCTCATATACTATGAATATAAGTGTTTGTGATTCCATACAAATGAAAGTTGCTACGTATAAATATTATTTCAATTCTATACGAGTAAAACCGCTACGTATAAATCTATTTCAATTCTATACGAGTATAACCGCTGCATATAAATCTATTTCAATTCTATACAAGTATGTGTGTTAGGTATAATTATCTAGTTAATATACAAGTAGTATACCTACCAGTTTCTTGTACCTAGAGTATAAGTGTTTAGGAAACATATACGTAACATTAATACTTGTATAACGACAAAGTATAATGCTTCTAACAATTTGCTACCATGAGTCCGTAACCGCAACTATATGACTAGTTTCAAACCTCTGCTTGATGCTACAAGTTTCGCATCTTGAGATAGATTCCACACGCTTCATCAACGTCGGAACAACAAACAAAAAAAGGACAGTTCATCACTCACACACAGTTTTGTTGTAGCTAGCAACCACGAGTGGGGTTGTTAACCCGTATCTTATTCATACACGACTTCCTCGCACACACAGGATTAACGGTTACAGGTTAGAGGATTTTCCCTAAGATTTCCAATCTTAGTTGATGAATACAATAGCTCATGTAGACTTGTCGAGTTCCGTTAGTTTTCGTAGTAAAATCATATTTGTGTCTAAAACCCTATGTTATTAGACTGTGCTTTTAACATTACTCCTAATATTTATAATACTTAGGTAGTACAACAGCTATGATTAGAATTAAAACCAAGTTTTATCTTGACGTAAAATCAATAATAACAACATACTTATCAATTAACATATAGAACTTCCGAGTATAACTCTGGAACTATATCGCACACAATATATATATATATATATATATATATATATATATATATATATATATATATATATATATATATATATATATATATATATATAGAATCCTAAGTATAACTCAAGATCTACATTAGTATACTACTATAACAATAACATGCTAACAACTTTACGATAATTGTACACTTTCAGATGCGAAATAACTATATTCCGGTTATTATAACTATCTACGTTGATACTAACATACTATCACATAGACATAATAATAACGTATATATATAATATTTAGCATGCATTTTCCCCCGAAAATATTAGAAAGTGGGGTCGTGAAACTCACCTTAGCAACGTGATTTTATGTAATCTAAGCAGAAACTGTCAGCGTACGAGGTCGTCGGGGCTCGGGATGCAAGAGGGCTTCAGCAAATGAGAGAGGAGAAAGGAGATCAGGTGTAAGAATGGTTGGGGTCGATCTTGCTATTTATAGTAATATTTTTGGCCCTCACGATGTGAGAAATGATAAGTTGACATCGTGAGTTATGGTAAGAGTTATCCTGTAGCTTTAACGCGTGTTTTCTAGCCCTGATTCGTGTCCTGCAGCATCCTCACGTCGTGAGAAAACCTAGCTCACATCGTGAGCTTTTGGGTTATCATTCCGTTGACTTCTAGAAGAAAAATGAGGCGGTTTGACTCCTCACGTCGTGAGTCCAGTCAGATTAGGGTTTCTGACACGTGTCGTGCTCTCAGACAGCTGTAACTTCGAAAGGTCATAACTTTTGCATACGAACTACGTTTTTGACGTTCTTTATATCCACGCGTAGGTATTTACGAGCACTACAACTCTCTTTTAGACTCCAATAGATAATTCTAAGCCTATTTTAAGTTCCTTATGTTATAGAGATTTTATAGTGTTCGGTTTATCATAACTTCTTCATGCGAAGCCAGATTTTGACGTTCTCTATATTTTTGGAATCGTATGGACGTATACTTTGATTTATACCATAAAGTATGTATGAAAGCTCATATTTATATTAGAATTATCATGAAATACATAGTGAGTTTACTACATTACTAGTTTAACAAAATCACATTACATGATTGGTATAATCACATATGATTGTTATTGACATATTTTGACTAGTGTTACATTCTCCCCCCGTTGATAAAATTTCGTCCCAAAATTTATCTTGTACTAGATTCCACTGCAGGGTCCTGGATAGCTTCTCTGCTTCCTATTATGAATGCCCTGCCACGGCCTAACTTCATTGACTCCTTAACTTTGGATATTCCTTCTTGATATGTCCAATTTCACCACACTCAAAACACGCTCTTCCTCCATCATAGCATATACTAGTGTTTGTTCCTTGATTTTTTGTTGTAGGTGTTTTGCTCCTGTAGAAATTGGCAGTGTGTCCTTTTTTCTTGCAGTAAGTGCATATAAAGTAGTTACCTAGATGGTGACGGCTACACTGAGTGCATTTTGGGAGTTTTCCTTCATACCGTCGTGGTTGTGTGGGTACTGCTGTTGTGGCTGCATAATCAGTTTCCACATCTTATCTTTCCTCAAATGACTGTATGGGATTCTTCCCATTAAATTTGCGCTTGTTCGTTCCAGATTCGGGAGACTCAGCTATAAATCCCACTTGGATTTCTGTGCTAGTTAGCTGATGAGCTATACGCTTTGCACTGTCATATGTTGTAGGCTTCGATGCGAGCACCATTCCTTTGATTTGCGATGCCCAACCCCAGATATATTGCTTGATATTCTTGTATTATGGGGTTACTAGTGCTGGACACATCACCACAAGATCATTGAATCTAGCGGTATAAGCATTTATCTCTGAACCCTTCATGGTTAGGGTCCACAATTCTTGTTCTAGCTTATGTATTTCCTCCTTGGGACAATAATCCTCTACTAGCATCCTCTTCAGCTCTTCCCATTGCATGGAATTGGCGGCATCAATACCCGTTGTATTCACATGGGTGTTCCACCATGTAAGTGATGCATCAACGAAGGTACACGTAGCAAATCGTACCTTACATTTGTCAGGACAGAAGCTTATTTGAAATACTAATTCTATATTTTCAATCCACCGGGTCAAGATAACGACCCCTTCTGTTCCATGGAAGCTCTTAGGTTTGCAATTCATAAAATCCTTGTAGGTACACATTCTGGAGGTCCTTACATTGCCTTCGTTTCTAACTCCTCCTCTTGTGACATTAGCAAGAGCTACAACGATTCTCTGAGCTATAATTTCTTCAAGTTCTACTGAACTTATTGGAGGGTTTGTTTCTGGTGGTGGTGGTTTCAGTTGTTGTTGTTGTGGTTATGGTCGTTGGTTCAGGTTTAGACGAGCGCTACTTCTTCTAGGCATTTTGTTTAGTTCCTATACATTTTGGATCACCAAAGTGTTTGTCTATCAAATATTACTCCCAATTTAAATAGTTCATATGATCTGATCATAATAAAATATAGTTGTACACCTACACCTAGTTGTGATAAGATCTATGCACATATGAACTTTAGTTGGAATATCTAATCTAAATCCTTGAGATCAAAAACATTTCGGGTATTTAGGTGTATTCACATCACGGATCTGAGTCTTCATATATGACTCAATATTTATTATTTGTTGTATTCATGCTCTATTAATTATTGTTTGTTACTTCAGGTCTAGCTGATAAGGCATCGGCCAGTCAGGACAGTCGAAAGGGCAGGATCATTTTAGCATATAGCCGTTTTGAATCCAGCAACCCAAATCGACATGTCTATCCTATCACCGCTCCCGTAAGTAGTCCTTCAGTAGAATAATTAATAATAATTTTTATTGTAGAATAAGGGATATACCTAAACCTAACAGAGTAAGCCCTAAACTATAGTCGTGCTTTCCTAAGAAAGTACTAATTCACTGTAATTAATAGCTCTGATACCAATCTGTCACACCCCGGCCGTCGGCGGAAACACCGGGCGGTGTAACGTCATTTCTCGTATCATAGTTATCAACTTCCTGAAAACACATGCATTTAAAAATACGTCAACATAAAGTTGGTGAGTCCAGAGGTTTTGACTCCATATAAAAATAATACATTTTCCAAGTTCAAAAGTATATTTTTGAAAGTATCATTTTGACTCTCCAACGTTTAGCATATATATCCTAGGTATAAAAGTTTACTTTCCAAATAAGTTGTTTACCTATAAGTCTCATATACTATGAATATAAGTGTTTGTAATTCCATACAAATGATAGTTGCTACGTATAAATCTTATTTCAATTCTATAAGAGTAAAACCGCTACGTATAAATCTATTTCATTTCTATATGAGTATAACCGCTGCGTATAAATCTATTTCAATTCTATACGAGTATGTGTGTTAGGTATAATTATCTAGTTAATATACAAGTAGTATACCTACCTCATAGCCCTAATCGCATCCTGTGTACCATCAAACGTCTCGGGCTTCGTATTATCGAAGTCCCAGTACTGGAAAACCCTGTTGACTCCTCCTCCAACCCTTGCCGCAGTTACAACCGAAGTGGCTGCAGCGGCAGCTGTCTCTACTAGAGCTCCATATCACTCTTCAAAGTACTCAACCATCGCGGTCTTAATCGACCCAAACATCTCTGGCAGTTGCTCTCGGAATGCAGCCGCAATCTCGTTGTGCACGATCTCCCGGATCCTGGCATCCAACTCCTCGGTCCCTATCTGAACCATGGGCTCAGGTGCTACCTGCACCTCCAACCCTCTGTCTCCCGACCCTGATCCTGATCTGGATCCCAAAGTAACACGTCTCATCACCACCATACTGAAATATATATACAAGTCATCAGATAAATAACATAATGTCGGGAGACCAAAACCCAAACCCTAGGGGTTGTGATTTCCTTGCTATGCATATGGGTCGTGTGCTTTCAGTAGTACGGGCCCATACTACCTTCTACACCTACCCATATTTGTCTCAAGTATCACCACAATGCCCTAACAATATCATCAACATAGAATACACCCAACCCTCACTCCTAGAGGAATATCAACTTCTCATGACTCATGCATCCATGAAACTTCCATCATCCCCTGCAGCGCTAGTGCATGCTAGCTGCACATAACGTTGGACCCAATAGACTTTCGAATATCCAATCCTACTTGAAGGCCGAATCAACATTCTCAGGCTATAAGGTCTTTATTATGCACAATCGTGATGCATACATTAAACATCTACAGTTATGATGTCAATTCCACGTACAAGAAACCCTAGGCTAATGGGCATCATATAATCAGGCAAATCTATCATGCGATTCCCAAAGATCCCTAGCCTAGCACTAGCATGTTGTTCTAACATATCAGAATATCAAATAACTGTATGGTATTTTGGGGTTTACTTACAGGCTCTGGCTGATCGTACCCTCTGCATCCTCCATCCTTTATTTTGAAAACCATTTTAAAACTTATTTTCCGAAAATCTCGTTGATTTGAGACTGGATTCACACGAGTGTTCCTCCAATTCACTCAAACCAAGGCTTTGATACCAACTTGTAACATCCATAAAATTTACACCACATTTAAACTTTTTTAATCATAAATAAAAACCAAATAGCATTGTTTACAAAATGTTTTCAAATCATTTTCCATCAGAGTGTCCCAAAAATCATAACATAAGGATGAGGAGCGGTACGTTCATGCCTTCGCCTTTCCATGATTTCCTGAAGTACCTGAAACAATAAAATGAAAACTGTAAGCCCGAGGGCTTAGTGAGCTACCCCTAAAATACCAATACCACACTGACAATACCATATCGATAATAATCAATCAATCAACATGCATACTGGGCCATCGACCTGACTAGACTGCCCTACCGGGCCTACAGTCTATCTGAATCTATCCCAAGCCTTCGGCATGACTGGTCCGCCACGTGGGCCTACAGTCTCCCTGGACCGCTCATATGGTATATTAGCCTTCAGCACAAAGCAGGACCGTCTCAACCCAACCACAAGCAAATAACCATGTGTGCATACTATCATATACAGGCATATACAAACATCAAACATAAATGTCACACTGATCATTAATCATAGAATTCTCCTATAACTAGAGTACCGACCTAGCAGGTCACTAACATACCAATCCCTACGGATCATAAGAGCATAACATACTGTCAACCTTGATTTCTGATCTAACAGATCATAACCACATGTAGCATACCATAACAATAACAACTAAAGGGCCGACCTTGGTGCCATAGACCCTATCGATATAGTGAGGATAACTCACCTCTCAGATGTTGACACGAAAGGTAAACTCCAACTCTCGGATCACTTGACACAGGCTCCACCACCTATTATCATAGTACATCATACTCATAAGTCCTTAACCTTATAAGGTACTCCATAACCCACTAGTCAACCCCTAGTCAAAGTCAAAGTCCTCAGTCAAGGTCAACAGTCCATGTTGACCTTAACTCGCCGAGTACCCTTGGCTACTTGCCGAGTTCCCTGAAGTACATTCCAACTCGCCAAGTCATCGGAGTGACTCATCGAGTTCCTTTGATTCTCGATCAAACTTTAAGGCCACCCGTCGAGTTCCCTCCTTGCAAATCGATGGATACACACTCATACATATCCAAGAGAAAACTCATCCGACTCGCCGAGTTGTCCATACAAACTTGTTTTGAGCCATGCAACGGCTCCAACTCATAGATCCAAGCTTCTAGGGCATGCTTATCATGTAAAGTTGCAAACTTTACGTGCATGAATGGCTATAAAGGCTCTAAATGCTTATTTTAAGTTCTTAACGGAACATCATGCTCAAGAGGGACCTAAATCACAACCAAAACTGTGACTTTATGCTTCTCGAATCCAAGGAGGGTCCAGATCTGAAGTTACAACCCCAGATCTAGCCCATAGCTCATCATACCAACTTGAAAATCCATAAAAAGCCCTAGAAACTCAACAAAAGGGAAAAAGGGAAGTAAGGATGGCACTTTGATACCTCCAAAGGATGCTAGCTGAGGTAAATCCTGCTTCCCACACCTTCCTTGCTTCAATTCCTTTTCACTTCCTAGCTTTCTTCCTCCAAGATTCTCTCTCTAGGCTTTAAACACCACACAAAGGCACTGACACACGTTATAAGGACTCTCAGGACTCTCTAGATCTGTAAAGAGACCCAAGGGAGGCTGAGGTCCCTTTAAATAGGGGTGAAAACCTCGGGATTTAGGGTTTCCACTACCAACTCCTACTCGTCGAGTCCCAATATGGACTCGTCGAGTAGGTCACTTAAAACGCGATCTCATCCAGCTGCTACTCGACGAGTAGGTCAACCAACTCGTTGAGTAGAGCTTAATCCAATAAATCTTATTTAAGCAATACCTGAGAATCGGGACGTTACATACTGCATATTGCATCGGACCGAAGTCCGGAACACATAACACAAAGGCATGCTTGAATCACAAAGACATCAAGCATCCTAACTATTGCATCAGACCAAAGTTTGGAACTACTGCTAACTAAATGGGTCGGCATTATGGCCGTAGACCCATTCCTACTGGAAGGAAACTCACCTCGTAACGTTGGTTGCTGAGATGCTAAATCTGAAACTGGCTGACTGCTGCTCTGGAACTCCCCGGCTACAAATCCCAAAAACACTAGATCAGGTACTAATAACTGCCCTCAGGGTAAAATGACTATTTTACCCCTGGTCAAAGTCATTTCCAGTGGACCAGACTCGCCGAGTTGGGCCACCAACTCGCCGAGTCCTTAACACCTTTTCTAATCCTTTACTCGCTTCAACTCGTCGAGTTTAGCAAAGACTCGACGAGTTCTTCTTCAATACAAACATCGAGTCCATCTTCATCTGACTCGTCGAGTTGTATAAACAACTCGTCGAGTCTTCCTTCATCCTATGAATGTGTCAAGTCTACGACTCGTCGAGTTGTATGAACAACTCGTCGAGTCTGTTCTTGATACAAGAAGATTGTCTTGGACTCGCCGAGTCAGGGTGTAGACTCGCCGAGTCCCTCCATTTCTAGATCTAAGCTCTAACTCACCGAGTCCATTTCCCACTCACTCATTCCACCCTAAACTCTCAAACGGGGAAAAATCGGGGACTCGCAACTCGACTCGTCGAGTCTGAAGAACAACTCGCCGAGTCCCATGCATGCCATAACTATACAGTCGATTTTGCTCGATTCCAATGCATCCAATTCATAGATCTGGGTTCCTAGGACTAGTTTCACACGTAAAGTCTCTAACTTTACGTGCATGCATGCTCATAACAAGCTCAAATACCCAATAATGAGCTAAAAGAGGAGATCTAGGTTTGGAATGGGAATTTAGCTCAATAAAGGTGGCAACCTTGAGCTTAAGGAGTTCTGAAATGCTTAGATCTGAAGCCCATTTATCTTAACTACTCTTAAATCGACATCAATGTCTAGAAATGGCTAAAAACAACATTAGCAAGCTTTTAAGGAGATTTACATGATAATAAGCAAAGATTCGAGTTTTATACCTCAATGGGAACTGGAATGACACAAGAAACTCGGATCTTCTTTGCTCCTCTTGAAAACCCCTCTCCTCTCTTCTTTTTCTAACTCCAAAATGCACCAAAATCATTCACAAGGTGAGAAATACTCCAAGAATGCTTAAAGGAAAGCTAGGGTTTACTAAGGGACGTTCTGTGGGTGATGGAGGCTTATGTTGGGCGCATAGAGTTGTTTAAATAGGGTGCAAACCCTTGAAATTAGGGTTTCATCCAGACTGGCAGACTCGCCGAGTCCAAGAATATGGACTCGTCGAGTCGCCAACTTAAACCACGTGCAAATCCCGTCTCTACTCGATGAGTCGGGCTACTAACTCGTCGAGTACCCCTTAAGAAATGAAAATTACTTTATTTAAATCGCATACCAAAAATAGGACGTTACAACCGCCCCTTCATTATCGCAAAAAATTTACACAAACTCCTTTATGGATGTAATAACTTCAAGGTCTTCGATGAAGTTTTTCAACCATATCGCCTGCTTCGCTTGTTGATATGTACTCTGATTCACACGTTGAATTAACTAGAGTCTCCTGTTTGGAATTTTTCCGTATCACTGGCTCACTAGTCCTCTATTCAGGGTAAATATCCAGCCTGACTGAGAGCGGAAATTATCTCTGTCGATCTGAAAGCTCGTATCGCTATACCCTATCACTCTTAAGTCTTCAGTCCCACCGAGGGTAAGAATCCACTCCTTAGTCCTTAGTCCTCCGCAGACACTTAAAAAATATAATGTTATAAAGAAATCCTAAACGCCGTCTTAACCGAATTATAATTTTGTTAGATCATCCTATTTGAATCATTTGGATTAATATTTAAAAAAACAAAATTAAATTGAATTTATTTGATTTTATCGGGTCAAAGTGATCCATCCAATAGCTTTTGTTATAAAGAAAATAATTAAAAAAAATCATATCAAAACAAAATTTGTATAAAAGAGTTTAGAAAGATTAAAAGTCATACTCCAAAAGCAAGCGATCAAGTGCTAAAATTGCCGGGGTTTTTTTTTTTTTTTTTTTTTTTTTTGCCATTTTTGGAAGTTGGAAAAAATTAACCTTAGGATGTTGGATCAACAACAATTCCAATGAATCATTTACACATTAATTCCATCAATTCTCAATTTATAATTACTCAAACAATATTAGCACGAATTATTTACCCTTTACAACCTTCCAAATTAATTCAATTTCACCTCAGTAACCAGCAATTACTGAATTGCGAAAAAGCATTTTCATGGAAGCTCTGAACCTTCATCAAGCAAAAATGGGTACAAAAATGCCCCATTCCTCCGCCATTAACGCTGCTTGTCTTCAACAAGTAACACGTAGACTTACATTGATCTACACCTTTGATCTTTCCTTGAATCAGCACTCCAAAAGCCTTGGTTCCGTCTTCTTCCTCGAACTTAAACTCGGAATCCACCGGATCAGTGTTCTCATTGAGCTCCTCCACCAGTATAACCCCCTCAAGTGACGACGATCTGTGTTTAACCACATTCCGCCAGTCCTTCGCCGCCGGCGATTTCTTCATCTCCACCTCGCCATCGGCATAGATCTGAACCAGCAACGGCGCTTGTTTTATGTTCTTAACGATTTCCGTTACCGAAATCCGCATCCATTCATCGAGCTTCTCCGAAACCCTAGGGCTTTCAATACATGTACGATCGTGATCCTCATTATCATCACCACCACCAAATGGTTCTGTTCGTAAATCTAACCCGTCATCAAATAAAGACAAAGTCGACCGATGACCGGAATCACACGCTAACGTAGCGTAAACCGCCGTAGAGACTCTATGATTAGGATGTTTAACGGCGAGATTGGGGATTGAAAGATGTGTGAATCCGGAAAGACGATTCGATCGTTCATCTGTATAATCACCACCACGCTTCCGGATCATGCAATCTCCAACTCCGCTGTGACGAATCCCCAAACACGCCATCCTTTCCGCCGTCGACGGTGATGCAAAATCAAAATAATCTGTTTGTAAATTTAAATTTGAGAATGATTTATAGCAGGTGGCGATGGAGGATTTGATAATAAGGAATTTATTGACTTTTTTGTTCCAATTTGATGGGCTGATTAATTCTTCAGTCGGGGGGTTTGAAGTTTGATGATGCAAGGAAGGTAGTGTTCTTGGCACCGGAGGAGATGCTATTTATACAATATGGCTAAGTAGTTAGCAACTTAGCATGGGTTATTAAATGATTTTATACTATTTTATTCGTTTTTTGTTTTTTGATTGTAGTATTTGTATTTCCATATTAAATTAAAAGGTTCAAAGTGTTTTTAAAAAATATTATTGGAAATGTCTTTTAAAATGCTAAAAAAATTTAAAAATGTTCTAAAACTGTAAGAAATTATTGTGTTTTGAAATTTATTTAATTATAAAATTGTATTTTTTTTTGGTTAAGATATTATAGTTTTGAAATTTTATTTATTCAGAACAATGAAAACAGTTTGTGTTTGCATTCTACTATAACAATAAAAATTGTCTGTGTTCAAATTCTTTTAAAACGAATGTTACGGTCGTAAGAAATGAAAATGACACGATATAATGAACATATCCAAAAATCTGAAAAGTATGTTGTTAGTTTTTCAATTTGACTATGTATTCATATGAAATAAGTTTTTACGCGAAAAATACAATGTTATTGTCTAAATGATTGTGTTTTGCAAGTATAAGTAATGATATGTTGTCATGAAATTAATTTATGAAGGTATATATTAATTTAGGCAACTATTTTAAATTATTCAAAATTTTATGGATTATTTAAGTATTTATGTTAAATTCGATCATCATAATATTAGTTTTTTTAGGTGTTGTTCGTTTTTTTTAATAAAAAGCTCGGATTATATCTGTTGACTTCTACAAAAGATGTGAACCAAATATATATGGTCTCCAAGAAAAAAAATGTTTGTTTTTTAAAATCTGCAAGTTGCTATACTGATATTAAAAAAATATATATTTTTTAATCCTAAATGAATTTTTTTCTCAATAGTTATCTATAATTCATGAAAAAAAAACTAAATTGTAAATTCAGAAAGTTGCCATGCATAAATAAAATCAATGAGTTGATTCAAATCATGTTAAAGAAAATACAAAAAATTTATGTATGGAAAAATTCATGAAACCAACTCAAATTGTTGATTTTGGGATCTAATAGACTGATTTAGAAATCTATTTAGGGTTCTATTTAGGTTTTGGTTCCAAATAGTTTTATTGTAGATTTAGAGATGGAATCAATCAAACAATTGATGTGATTTGCAACTCTATAAAATATTGTACTGTACAACTTTATAATGTGTTGTGTACGAATCACTTCCTATTTTCTTAAAAGAGAAACAATCAAACAAATCTAGGACATTTATTGTTAGGTTTGTCATTCATCAAAATCTGATTGTGTGGTTTGCAAACCAGATTATCGAATTAATAAAGGACATTTGTTTTTAAGAAAAACTCAAAGACAAAGGAAATTAATAAATGATTTTTCTTTTGTAATGAATAACTTTTTTTTATAATTTTAAAAATAATAGACTGATTATAAATCATTACATTTTTATATGTCGGTAAGAGATAATGTTTGTAATAAAAAAAGATGAGATAATCTCACAACTCTTTTGTTTGATTTATTGATAATTAGTTTATAACATGTAAGAATTATGATTACAAAATTAATTAAAATTTCACAATAAAAATTTATAATTATTAATTAATTATTTTGAATAAATTATTATTTGAAAGATATTTTTTAATTATATAAAATCATAATCGGTGATTCAAATAAATACATGAAAATATATTACCTTCTAATTTGAATTAATTTAATTTAATTTTTTATTGTAATTCTATTACTTTAATGGAATTAGAATTAGGAATTTAAAATTTAAAATTTAAAATGAAAAATAAACAAGTTGACAAGTGATATGATATTAATTAGAAAACTTAATATAGAAAAAAAAAAACAACTCTTATATTAATATACATGTGGAGAAGTATAACCAGATTATCGAATTATTAATTATTGAAACATAAAATTTTAAATTTGAATCCGTTGAAAGTCATAACTTATAAATATACGTTATGGGTTACAACTAAATAATAATATTATTTAAATGTAAAATAGTAGTATGTAATAAGATATTACATCTGTTGTTGAAACACAATAATTGCTATATATTTTGATAGTTTTAAATGATATAATTTATAAACATGTAAAAGGTGGGGGATTTATATTTACATGGGATGACAATAATAAAGGCTCGTGCATGCGCACTGAGAGCGTGTGTTTGTGGGCGGGGTTACGTAAGTTTGGCTTGGATCCGCGTGTGCTGCAATACATCTTACCATGCCGTTTTGTTACGTGGCTTATCCTACGTGGCTTTTCTATTTTCTTCACTTTTATTTATCATTTGTTCACAAAATGAGGTAACATCAATTTTATATTCCTGTAATTTTGTATAAAAAATTTCATTTTTTCTATAGAAATCCGGAATTTGAGTTAGGGAATTTGTAGATGAAATGTATTTTTTTTTTTCGTGGGATAGCGAATTAAAAATGTAATCAAGTATATATTTTTGGATATATATATATATATATATATATATATATATATATATATATATATATATATATATATATATATATATATATATATATTTTGTTTTGTTTAAAACATAGTGTAAATTATACTAATTATTCCTCGTGCACATGCTAGAAAGCATGTTTAATCCTTATTTTTAAAAAATAACTCGGACTGTTCATCGTTTGTTTAAAACGTGTACGCTTCGTCCCTTAAAGACGAATTTGTAGCAGTTTTAATCCGTTCTATATTTGAAATGACCATAATGCCCTTATGTATTTATTTTTCAGTTAATCTGATAATTTTTAATCTTATTTATACTTTAAAAAGTTAATGGGCCCTTCTCCAAACACCCCTCACCCCACCTTACCGCACCCCACCCCATACGCCCGTTATCCTCCTCTTCTAATCTGATCTTCCCCGCCTTCATCTGATCCTATTATGATCATCATCTCCGTCCACCCTAATTTTTACCTTTCACATGCAGTTCCCAAATATGAAACTTGTACCAAATGGTTTTATAATTGGAAATTAATTAGAAATCAAACTCAAAAGAAGATTCAACCTGAAACCCAAATAGTTCTGATTACCAAACCCACAATCTAACCAGAAATCAAACCCATAAATCATACCTAAAAATCAAACCTACCATCGAGACAGAGAGTGGGACGAGAAAAAGATAGGCGAAGAAATAAGAAGGGCATCAGCGAAATTGCTGATGGTGTGAGGTGGAGGTTCCTACCTTGATGACGATGGTGATCCAAGATGATGGTGGTGGTGGTGGGAACCCCGATGAACAGAAACAGATGTAGTGAATCTTTGTCGCAGGAAAAACGGATCTGGTGAAATCCTTGTTGTTGGAAAAACGGATCGGGTACCCCGACTAACAAAACCCTTGACACGATCTCTAGAATAACATCCAGAAAAGATCTTCATACAACATTATTTCATATGTGTCTCTTGGAGCCAAGATCTGCAAACGATTTCTTGCATTAAACTCCAGATTCAAGACATTGGTTAGAGTTAGAGGTTTCGAAAGGGAGATGAAAATGGTCTGACTTACAGGTTTCGAACTGGAGATGAAAACGGTAAGAGCTTCTAAAGGCTTTGAAGATATTTTCAGTGGCGAAACTTGAAGAAAGAGAGAGAGGTGGAGCAACAGTGGCCAGTGGTTTCCAGCGGAGCTGTGGTGGTCGGCATTTTTGACAGACAGTGACGAAGCTTGAACAAATTATTTAGGGGGGTCGAAACTAAAACTATAGTTCTTAAAAAAAATAGCATGGGCCAAAGCCTAAATTTTATATTTTCATGTCTAATATATAGATATAGTAAAACTAGCTATAAGCAAAAAAAACAGGGGGGAGGGGGCACAGCCCCCCAACCCTTAATATCCTCCGCCCATATTGACAACGAGAAAGACATCCCGATGGTGATGTTGTTTACTGATGGTCGTTGTCTGATCGATGGAGAGGAATAAGGGATGAGTAATAGGGAAACGAAGTTAAGGAAAGGGAAGAGAAAAGGATAGGTTGGGGTGTAGGTTTCTATTTTGTTTTTCATTTTTTTTCAATTTAAAAATGATAAGTAAATAAAATACAATTGGAAAATGAATTCTTAAGGGCAAAGTAGTCATTTTATGCATGTAGGGACGAACCGTGTGAAAAAACAATTATATAGGGACAGTCTGAGTTGATTTTTAAAAATAGGGACTAAACAAGTTTTTTGGCATGTGCATGATGGATGATTGGTGTAATTTACCCTAAAATATATCATTATAACCGAGTATTGTGGTTTTTTCCGATTTCCGTCATCTTTTCTAGCAAGCATGAGTTTTTCATCCATATTCTCTAGATAAACATGAATTTTGGATGAAGTTCTTTTTATGGAAGAATAAACCTAAGAATACCTTGAAAACACACAAATAATCTTAAGTCAACTCCATTTATAAAATCGTTTGTGCATCGCGAGTCTAATAAATTGAAACCCATATCAGGTTCCAAGTTTTTAAGAGATTTTCGAGTTTTGAAATTCAAAGGTTTCATTGGTTTTACAAGTTCAGTTGTGCTCATTGTGTGGGTAGATCCATATACACATACTGAATTGAAAAATCGGAGTTGCATTTGAAACATAAATTAGAAAAAAAAAACCCATAACTTGAATATGAACAAACGAAAAACAAACTCAAGTATGGAAAACAAAGCGAAAACTTGTTCTTGTGTGGCATCCCAATTTTTACATCAATTTTAAATCTTTTTGTTTATGATTTATTTAAATCAGAGTTTATTTATAATTGCGGAATTTAGTCCCGTAAAAGTATTTCCAAAGAATTTTTTTTCATTAATTTATAAAATCCTAGAATGTTATAACTGATACAAAACATAAGCATAAACAAACATTACAGTATCTTAGACTAGTAGTCTACATCTCCTTGAATCTCTCATCATGCATGTAACTTTATACAACTAGTGGTGATACAAAGAAGTTGGGTGGGTCGAGTTGGAAAACTTAGTGAGTAGATAGAGTTTTCAACCCATAATAATATAGTTAATATGTTTAATTATCAAACAATTAACCCGATTACCCGCCCTTGTTTTCTTATTTATTCTCCCCTAATGATCTATCTTAAGGGTTATCTTAGTCATCATTGCTTACAATATTGTTACATGGATTTCTCCACAATACATGTCAGAAGATTTTCTTTCTGTATTTATTGCTAAGGGTTTGTCCTAAGTAATAGACACGAAGTCCATCGCTGCCAAAGTTCTATGTGACTATTAAATAAGTATGAAGTCCATCGCTATCTATGTTCATTAAATAGACACAAATTCTATCGTTTCCTGAGTCTAGCTATTAGGCACGAAGTCCATCACTACCTGAGTCTATCTATTAGGCATGAAGTTCACTGCTTGAGCTCATCAAATAGGTACGAAGTCCATCGCTTCTTGAGTTCATCTGATTGATACGAAGTCAATCACTGCCAGTTTTCCACGGATGGTCATGAATAGTCTGATAGTTGTCACCTATACTTCGTTAGGTGACTACGTAATTGGTACACTAGTACCATTCCTACATCGTTGGCACACTAGTACCATTTCTATAGTTGTGGCATTCTATCATTGTTTGCATCATTCATTATGCTATGAAATTTATTACTAGCCTTCGTTACCCAATGCATTAGATTTATAAATTAGATAAATCATATAACTTATCTTTGTAACATTTCATCTAACACATAACATCTTTGCACATAAGCACATATAACAATTAATTAATTAGATACTTCATGTCTATGTATAAGTTGTAAGTAGCTATGCACTCACTTGATAAAAGTAGATGACTGACAATTTTGGTAGTGCTTCGCTTCGTACTTTAAAAAGACCTCGACGCATAAAGTACTAAGCATTTTTCTAGTTTTGTAATCCTGGTGACTATAATATTTAAAGTCTAGATTCCTCACTAATCTCACTGTTTACATCAAGATCTATCAAGTAAGGATCAACCAGGTATGACAGTTGGGAGGCAGGACCATTTCGACATATAGCATTTCTGAAATCCAACAACCAAGCCAACATGACCATTCTAGACACCTCTCTCGAAAGTAGATCAATCAGTATAATAACATGAAATTACTAATAAATCCTATTTATATGTTCATAATAACGACTTATGACTATAAATATAAGTTACATTGAAAAGACTAGATTGTAGCTTAACTTATAGAAAATTTTCTAATAGAAGTTTGGTAATTGCACTGGAAGAGCTTCTACTTGATATCTACTACTACTTCAGGGATCGCAGGGATTCGTCAAAGACTAAAACTGATGAAGAATAGGGCTAAGGCAGAGCAAAACTTGAGAGAAATGGTTATACGGGTGTGAGAATTGAATGAAAGGCTATTTATAGGACAAAATTTCACTTTTCTCATCACGCTTAGACCAGATGTGTGCCACCTGGTTGGCCCTCTCTATTACTAGCACGTGTTCCAAGGCTGGTGGACCGACGTGGAGGCTTCTAGAACATCATGTGTGCCACGCATGTGTGCATACCGATTTTCTGATTTTCAAAATTACATAACTTATTCATACGAGCTCCATTTTTGATGTTATTTATATCCATACATAGTTGTTGACGGGATCCACAACTTTCATTTGCACTCCGTTGGCTAATTTTGACTTTATTTATTTCAAACAGGCTTAGATTGTTAAAGCCCGTATAAAATGTATAACTCTCTCATTTGACGTCCATTTTCTGAATGTCTTTATATCGTTGGACTTCTATTAACGAAATCTTCAACTCTCATTTAGATTTTTTTTGTGGCTAAAATCAACGATCTAAAATTCGATTGCAGTGTCCGCACTGCTACACTGAAACTTCGAAAATCATAACTTTCTCTTACGAAGTCAAATTTGGACATTATGGTATATGCACACTCTCGATTTAACAACTACTACAACTTTCGTTTAGATCTCTTAGGCTTAAAAGTACTTTATCACAATTTCATTTTTTATGATATGTAGAGTGGTGCCGATTTAATCGTGAAACTTCGAATAAGTATAACTTCTTCATACGGAGTCAGATTTTAGAGTTATTTATATATGGAATCCTTTTCATATATACTATGACTTAGGTTAAGATTATTTATCCTAAATAATCTTGTATTAGAAGGTCATTTTTAATGCTTATTATCTCTAAATTGACTAACCGAATCTATGAGTGTTACATATTGTGTTCATCGTATGTGTATAACCTATAAAAGCCCTAAATAAATGGGTTTCCTTTTACCGAAAACCCAAAGTAGAATCTAAATCAATGGTTTCCTTCATTAAAAACTCTAAATCGATGGATTCTTCGTATGCGTGTTTATATGGGAGAAGAACAATGAAGCCTCATGTTGGCTCTCCAAAGGAAATTGATTGCAGGTGGGTTCTTGTTCTTCAAAACAGAATATGAATTTGAACAAACAAAGTGAAGCTCTAAAAGAATCTTGATTTATGAAATCAATTTGGGTTTTTTTTGTTCCTATTCAAAATATGAAATGAAGTTTTGAAATCTGATAGGAATCTTGAATTCAGAAGCTCAAAATCTGTTTGTGTTCATGTTCCAGATCTTAGAACTCTACAAAATATAAGAAAAAGATAAAAGCGAAACAAGAAATCTAAAAAATATGTCAAGAAGTAATCTCACTGGAAAATCTATTTTGATTGGAGAAGATAACCGGACAAATCATAATTGGTCAAAAAAGACGTCGGAAATAGGAAAAAAGAAACTACATTACCAATCATAATGGTATGTATAACAAAAAAAAAAAAAAAAAAAAAAAATTTAAGGGTTAACTGTGCACCCAAAAAAATTAAGTGACAAAATATATACAATGAATATAGTTGGTTACCATTTAAAGTCATTATCCTTTTTTTTGTCATACAAAGTATTGTATGTGACATAAAATTAGTACAAAAATCAAGTTCCAAATGATTGTCATTTTTCAAGACTTGAAATCGTTCGTAATTTCGGATTATTACATCAATTCTAATCATTTTGTGTAAATCTCTAGTTTTGATTTAAAGAAAGTTAGATTTCAATTTTGAGAATCGCTAAAATTGATTGCAAAGTAAACCAAATAATGTTTTTTTCCAACTATTTTCTTGTACCATAAATGATTTCAAGTATATATTAGCAAAATCATTAGAGAAACGAGGTAGATGATCAAATAATGGATAAGCTCTCTCTTTATAATATTTATGACTAAATGTAGTGGAATATCTTCATATTATTGTTTTTACCTTTTAGCAAATTAGTTGATTTGCAGACTAAGAACAATTTGTGAAAGGCATTCACAAAATCTATAAAATTTGTGAATTTGGTTGTATCATTAGCATAAAATTTTAATTGGGTTATTGTCAGACACAAGTGACAATCAATGAAAATGATAACACTTAAAGAGTCAATAATAGATTGTGTGCTTTCGATTCTCATGTGGAATCGTCTACGACTTGCGAGAACTAGATTTGGGTCTTCGGTGGAAATCTTGATAACTATTGAAGAAAAGATATGCTCCTTGTTTCATGTTACAATCATGTTTTAGATCCTTTATAAATGGACTAGGTGATGTGATATGGTATTGGATGGTACGAGCTATGTTTTAGATTCTAAGAGTTATATTACGAGTTACAGTTTGACAGACTTCCATCAATAGAGGTTGTCAGGAGCATATGTAGTAGTAGGGGATGATATATATTAGATATAATAATATTGTTGTATGATATGTAATTCGGTGATACACCCACAATGTAATTCGGTGATACACCCACAATGAGACCCTAACGGTTGAGGTGCAAAATAACATACACGTGATTTGAGGTTTAAACCTTGCACATTTGACTTTGGCCAAACAAACAAACATAAACAAAGGAAAATGAAGCTAGGTCGAAAAAGGGTTACTATCTTACTATCAATTAAAGGAAAACATGATTTACCAATTTCATAAATCCGTAAAAAAAAAAAAAAATTAATTTCATGAATCATGTTTAACTTTTAGCCTTTTCGCAAAACTATTTTTTATTCAAAATCTATAATTTGTTTAAATACTTTGCTATTTTATACGGATACACTACATCATTTACGCAAATATTAAAAAAAAAAAATCCTAGTACAACAAGAATAAGCATAATACACGTTAAATTCTTCATTGCACAAAATGTTATTCACTTCGGAACACATAGCACAAATCAACTTTATGACCACGATGACACGTTACCACTAGACATAGCAAAACATGACATGACACGAAAACCCGACACAAAATTAGCAGGTTAGAGTCAAAGATTTTGACACGTTTATGTAAACGGGTTGAAATGATACGACACGGTAATTAAACGAGTAAGGTTATGGTCAAGACTTTCAACTCGAAGATGACTCGAATATGACCCGTTTAATTATATATTATTTATTATAAATTTCATATTTTTATAAATATATTATATGTTATACACTTGTAGTGGACCAAACTTAGAAATAATATTCAAATTTTCAAAGTTACTTAATTTTATACCACCTATCATTTTCGCTCCCCAACTTTAACTCTTTTCATTTTTTCATTCTAAACTTACTATAAATTTTATCATTCAATCTCATAACTTCAGTGTTTCACTTTTTTCATCTTGTCTTCACAACTCCTACTTTCCAATCTTTAAAATATTTCAACCCGACATGACAATATATTTACAAGGTCTAAACCTTAACCTGAAACCCGACACGAAAATAAACGGGTTGACATTGCACAACACGATAATTAAACGGGTCGGATTAGGGTCAAGCCCTTTCAACCCGTTTAGTGTCTTGACACGACACGACACGAACCCGACACGACACGCTTGCCAGATCTAGTCACCGCAATAGTGAATAGCACTCCGATGCATTGTAGCGTTGTGGAATGTAGTCAACACCACAATTGTGGGGTGTATATATATATATATATATATATATATATATATATATATATATATATATATATATATATATAACAAGATTATGCAATACTCCCTTGAGATAAAAGCCATTTAATTTCACGAATCGATCACTGAGAGTTATATATATATATATATATATATATATATATATATATATATATATATATATATATATATATATATATATATATATATATATATACAAGATTATGCGATACTCCCTTGAGATAAAAGCCATTTAATTTCACGAATCGATCACTGAGAGTTTTGGAATGGAAGTTCTTAAGTGGGGATTATTTGAACACAATTCGTAAAATCGGGTCACACAAATGCACTTCTTGGATTTGAATTTATCTGCAAAATTTTCATAGAGGTTCACATATTCGCACCTGGAGAATCGTTAAGGAATATAAAAATCTCTAGCATCTAGTCTTCTAGAGGGGTAGTATGCTTCCCCAACTTACTGGTGTCAAAAGTCCCCATCATGGAGGCTCATTCCAAAAGATTTGAAGCACAACGATTTGACCCGTAGTGCAGCACTACCCTGTTGGTGTTGCTTCAATCAAAGGTCGTCGATGCCTCAAACATTCTAGATGGAGAATTCTGGTTTAAACATTTCTTTGGGTTCCAATTCAAATTCCTAGATCAACATTAGCTTAGTCTAGGTTGTTTTATCTACATCTATCCTTCTCTCTTCTTAATACATTTTCTGTATGTATTGTGTTTGTCCAGCTCCCTGCTGGCTTCCTTTAATGAATGTTTTATCTTTGCCGTTCAAAAAAAAAATCGTAAAATAGTGAAGAGAAAACTTAAAAGTAAAATTAGTTTATATATGTAGAGACTAGAGACCATTAGTACTCTTTACACACGCACCAAAATAAAAAGAAAAAAAAAAGACACACGATTATTTTTGTACACTTTTTAGATAAATTGTTAATTAGTGACATGTACCTTATATTTTTGGTGATTTTCTTTATAAATCCACGTATTATGTTAAAAAAAATATGAAATATCATACATATATATCCATTTCGCACATTCCTATACCTTGCTATCAACATCTTTAGATCATCCTAATGATTTACGTCTCTAAATAAACTAAGAAAATCTCTCTTTTAAATATTGCACATAACCCATCTATGTGTACAATTGGGCATTCTAGATGTGTTACATGTGAACAGTTTTGTTTTGTTTTTTTTTTTTTCTAATAGTAAAAATAGATACTACACAATTTCCATATGCCACATATACGCTTATTTATTTGTTTGTTCTTGGTAGTTGAATATGAATCTCAGTCGCAATATCTAACAGTAAGTGATGCCAAAAGTATGTTCCACCGTCCACCATTGATCGTTCGATGCCAATTATGCATGTGTATTATATGTATTGTGTGTTCACCAAAAAAATGTATGATATAAATCAAGGAGAATGAGGCGTAAAGGTAATCAATTTTAGGATTTTATATATTATATTTAATTGTTAAATTTATTTTGTATTCGATCTGTCATTAAATGTTTTCACATCGTTTAAAAAAACATTACCACTAAAAAACATTACGACTCATTATTATAGGTTTTTATGTATATTTATTAAGTCATTAAAAATATTTTTTTTATACACCTTTATTTGTTGATTAGGGTAAAAAGCCTCATTCACGAGAGAATGTCAATGCAATATATTTATATAAAAGAATATTACAATAAGGTCCCTACACTATATAATATGTATAAATAAAAATATAAACTAACACACCCCCTCAGTTTGAGCGTGGGGTTTACAAATGTTCAAACTGTTCCGAAAATCCAGAAATAACTGTGTAGGAAGACCTTCGGTAAAAATATTTGCAAACTGATGAGTCGATGGCACGTGCAAAACACGCACATCTCCAATAGCAACACGTTCCCTAACAAAATGTAAGTCTATTTCCACATGCTTGGTACGTTGGTATTGTACAGGGCTAGAGGATAGATACATGACACTCACATTGTCGCAAAACACAATCGTAGCTTTTAGAAACGGACATGATAACTCGAGAAGTAGGTTGCAAAGCCATGTAGCTTCAGCAACGACATTTGCCACCCCACAATACTCAGATTCAGCTGAGGATAGAGAAGCAACATGTTGTCGTTTGGAGGACCAAGAAACAAGGTTGTCGCCAAGACAAACACAAAACCCAGAAGTGGACCGACGAGTGTGAGGACAGCCAACCCAATCAGCACCAGAATACGAGACCAAGTGATCAGTGGAAGAGGGTCGTATAGACACACCATGAGATAGAGTCCCTTGGAGATAGCGGAGAATACGCTTAAGGGCAAGAAGATGAGGTTCACGCGAATCATGCATGAAAAGACAGATTTGCTGGACAACATAGGCAATATCTGTGACATCCCCATTTTCACGGCTAGAAAAGACCGATTTTTTTTATGCTTTATAAAAATCAGAGTACCTTCTTTTAATAAAAATGTTGCGGAATTTGTTCCTAGTAAAACATGATAAATAAGTTATCAAAACATTTCCGAAGAAAAGTATTTTTATTCATTTTAAAACATTTGGGATGTCATCGTCAATACAGAAACATAAGCATAAACATAACTTACATTCATTATCACTAGTGATTTATATCTCCTTAATCTCTAAATGTAACGTGACTTCACATTAACACATGTGATGTAAATAAACTGAGTGGGTCAAGTTGGGAAACCTGGTGAGTACATAAGGTTTTCAACCCACAATAATATAATTATTATGTTAAACATCAAGCAATCAACCCAATTACCCATCCCCATTATCTTTTTTACTCTTAAGGATTTACCCTAAGAATCAACTATTCCTCGTTCATTTATTCCTAAGGATTATCTAAGGAATCGGTACGAAACCCATTGTAGCCAGGGTTTTCTCAACGGGCACTAAATCCATAGTTACCAAGGTTTGCTCAACAGGCGCTAACTCCATAGTCGCTGAGGTTTATCTCGTTTATTAACAGTATCGTTTTCGAGAGTCCACTCGCAATACATGTCAATGGGTTTTTAGAGTACACCAGAGAACACATCGTTCACAACACCTATAGGTTGCGAGCCTGCTAGTGTTCTACTGGACTGTCTAGAATAGTCCGTGGTTGTCATCCACACTCTGCTAGATGACGGGGCCATTGCTTGGGTCATCGCTTAGGTCATTGTTTGGCTCATCGTTTTGGCACATTGCTTTGGCTCATCGCTTAGGTCATCCTTGGCTCATCGCTTAGGTCATCGCTTCTCACCATAATTTACCACTCATATATCATCTCTCATCATGCATCTCATCTTTCATCGCTCATCATTTATCTCTATCTAATCTACCCATGTTTTACCCAACATATTTTGTAGATATAAAATACATATACAATTTAAATCATTTAAAACATGTATAAAATTGTTCATCCAGCATAGATAGCAAGTATACAGATAATATGCATACATAGCATGGAATTTTGTATAAAATACTTCATATCTATGTGTAAGATGAAAGAGATCATGCACTCACCTGGTAAGGTGGTGAGTCGGCACTTGGACAACACTTTGTTACTCTTAAAACAATTATCCATTGACGAAACAACGGGTTTTCTCGAAAACCGGGCTTCACTGGAGCAGCGTTCCCAAGCTAAAAGGATCTTTTTCTTGGGGCTTCGGGAGCCTCTGGGCTTCATTTGGGTGCTAGGGGGTTTACCTAGGCTTAGGGGGGGGGGGGGGGTTTGGGGGCTAGAGAGAGAGTTTAGAGAGAGAGAGAGAGAAGTGGTTGGAATGGTGAAGAATGAGGGAACTTGACACCTCTATTTATAGGCTGGAAAATAGATCTACTCGTCGAGTAGGTCCTCCTACTCGTCGAGTCCATGCCACATGTCACCTTCTGATGGCTTGCCTTGGGGAGAAAGCCTTGGCCCATATTCAGCCATGTCACCCCCTTTTGCAACAACACTCTGCCGACTTCTAAACCCCATCACTTTCTCATACGAGCTCCGTTTTCGACATTCTTTATATCCACACGTAGGTAAAAACAAGATCTACAACTTTCATTCAGACTCCATCGGCTAATTCTCTACCAATCTTAAATTTAACAGTAGGAGGAGATAATACTGTTAAATATCCGCGTAAAGTTCATAACTTCTACGTACGTACTCCGTTTTTGTCTGTCTTTTTATCTTTGAGTTCCTATTACTGAGATCTTCAACTCTCATTTAGGTCACATAGGCCAAAAACCGGTCGAACTAAAATTCGAGTTTCGAGCCGTGCACTACTAGGCCAAATCTTAGAAAATTAATAACTTCCTCATACGAAGTCAGATTTGGGCGTTCTTTGTTTTTGTTTTTTTTTTGGTTTTTTTTTGTTTTTGTTTTGTTTTTTTTATGTTCTCGGTTTAACGTATGCTACAACGTTTGTTTAGATCACTAAGGCTAAAAAGTCATGTATCGTAAATTCACTATTTACGTCTCCCTGTGCCGTGCCGGTTTTGCCGTAAAACTTCAACGGGCCATAACTTCTTCGTTATAACTTGGATTTCGGCGTTCTTTATATGTACGGAACCCTTAAGACGTATTCTACAACTTGGTTAAGATTATTTGTTCTAAATAATCTTTTGTCGAAAAGTCATTTTCGACCTCTATTATCTCTAAATTGACTAGCCTGGATCTACGAGCGTTACAATATCAGGACGAGTAAAAGAGTAGGATCAGAAACAGGAGATCCATGTGGAGATAATTTAGATTTAGTGTCACATGGAGTGGTGCTGGGATTACAGGAGGACATGTCAGCACGATCCAAAATATCCGTAGCAAAAGAAGTTTGGGATGAAAACAAACCGTTAGCAGTGCGATACGCAGCAATGCCAAGGAAGAAAGATAGAGAACCTTAGTCGAACATAGGAAATTCAGACGAAAGACGAGAGATGATGCGAGAGATGAGAGCAGGATAGGAGGCGGTGAGTATAATGTCATCAACATAGAGAAGAAGAAAGATATGATCAAATCCAGAATGATAAGTAAAAAGAGAGCAGTCAGAGCGACTCCTGGTGAAACCGACAGAGGTGATAAACACAACAAATTGTTGATACCAGGCATGAGGAGCCTGTTTAAGGCCATAGAGATCTTTGCGTAGACGACATACATGATGAGGGTAAGTAAGATGAAAAAATCCAGGAGGTTGTTTCATATAGACTTCTCCAGAGAGGTTGCCATGAAGGAAAGAATTTTTGACATCCAATTGATGTATAGGCAGTTTTTGGAGATCGCAATGCTTAGAACAGTGCGGATAGTGGCGGGTTTGACAACAGGACTGAAGGTGCCATCAAAATCAAGACCATAAAGTTGAGAAAAGCCCTGAGCGACAAGGCGACCTTTATAGCGATCAAGATGGCCTTTACTGTCAAATTTATGACGATAAAGCCAACAAAAACCGACAATGTTGGCGTGAGGAGGATGGGGAACAAGATCCCATGTATGGTTTAATTGAAGAGCCGACATCTTAGAGTCCATAGCAGATTTCTAGTTAGGGTCACATAGAGCTTGAGCAGTAGAACGAGGGATAAGAGAAATGGATGAGACAGACTAGTTAAATATTTGTTTGGGTTTAAGAGACCCAATACAAGAGCAAGTAACCATAGGGTGTGTGGGAGGAGGTAGATGGGAGTGGGTAGAAGAAGGAGAATCAGAGGGAGGTTGAGGGGGACTGCTGCTATTAGAGACATGAAGATAGGAGGAGGGAGGGGTAATATCATTTGGGGTGGGTGTGACCAGGATAAGAGGGGGAATATTAGGAGGGGAATCTTCAGACAAGAAAGAATCATAGTTTGAAGGGGAAGGTGTGTCGTGAAAATCAGAGTATGGGAAGTTGTGTTCATCAAAAAGGATGTGGTGAGAAATGATAACATGTTGGGATACAAGATCAAGGCAATGATAGCCATGATGACCAGAAGAAGGGCTAAAATAAATACGTACTGAGGATTGGGGAGGGAGTTTGTGGGAAGTAGTTGAGGAAAGATTTGGATAACATAAGCATCCAAAGACGCGAAGATGGTTGTAGGAGGGAAAATGACCAAAGAGGAGTTCAAAGGGAGTTTGAAAGGAAATGGTAGATGTGGGTAGGAGGTTAAGAGTGTGAACAACTGTGAGGAGGGATTCAACCCAAAATTTTGGCTGAAGAGAGGCTTGAAATAAGAATGTGCGAAGGCGTTATTGATAGTACGAATGGCACGTTCGGCTTTACCATTTTGTTGAGATGTATAAGGGCACGAAAAATGAATTTTAATACCCTTGAGGGCAAAGAAAGTAAGTAATGTTTGGTTATTAAATTCATGCCCATTATCACATTGAAAAAGTTGGATGTTGGATTGAAATTGTGTTTGAACATAAGCATGAAATTTAGAGAAAACATCAAACACATCAGATTTAGCACGAAGTGGAAAGACCCACAAAAAATGAGTATAATCATCTAGAAAAAGAACATAGTATTTAAAACCACTCATACTAGTTACAGGTGATGTCTATAAATCAGAATGAACTAATTCAAACATACGAGATGATTTAGTAACAGAAGATGAAAAAGGTAATCGACAATGTTTCCCAAGTTAACAAGCATGACAAGTGGGAAGCTTATTAGAAGTACTAGATATAAATTTGAAAGAATGTAAAATATTCAAAATAGAAGTGCCGGGGTGACCAAGACGTCTATGCCAGGTAGGGAGAGAGACATCAACACATGAGGTAGCCAAAGGAGAAGGAGCTGGTGATGGAACGACAGGATAAAGATCACCGACACTATCGCATCGCTAAATAAATGCACCTGTTTTAAAGTCCTTCACAGTGAAACCAAAGGGGTCAAAAGTGATAAAAACAAAGTTATCAGTTGTAAATTGGCAAACAGAAACGAGATTTTTAACAAGTTTGTTCGAGAAAAGTACATTATTCAAAGTTAAGCGGTTGTGAGAATGCGGGAAAAAAGTTTGACCAATGTGAGTGATAGGAATAATAGCACCATTACCAACCATTATAGATCTAGAAGTACACGGTGTTAGAGAGAGCATGTTACCTAAGTTGAAGGACATGTGGGATGTAGCACCCGAGTCCATGTAAGTGTTGTTGTTTGGTGGCGGCGGAACAGACATGGCTTGAAACACAGTTGCTAAGTATGTATATTATTAAGGAGTGGATTGCACGTTTCCAGTGAAAGAGACTCTAGTAGAAAACTATGGATGTTGATAAGGTGCATGAGGCTGCTGAAAAATCTACCCTGAAGGCGCATGAAACTACTGATGTTGGGAGGCATATCCGAGGTTGGAAGCTGTTGGAATGAGTTGTGGTTGTTGATGGAAGGAAGGTTGATTCAACAGTTGTAGATGTTGATTCAGTGTTGTTGGAGGCTGCTGAGTAGGAATAGAAGACAATGATTATCATAAGGGAAGCTGCTGAGAAGCAGTTGTTACATTACTAAGGGCAACAGGTGGTTGTCTTAGAGTTCTAACAAAGTGGGGTTGCGGATCGATGGGATGTTCCAGAGAAAATTTTCGTGGTGCATTCTGATTACTGTTCCTGTTTTTGTTCCAGCGATTCTTAGGTCTTCCCGAATTGTTAGATGAAGAATAGAGGGCTTCACTTTGTGTCATGGATGGTTCAAGTAGAGAATCTGAAGTTATCTCACGAGACTCATGCAAGAGGAGCATGTTTTTGGCCTCAAGAAAAGACGGGAATGGCTTCGTGTTAGTGATGCCATCCATAATGCTATGGTAGGAGGGTGGAAGTTGTCTCATAACTTGCATGACTAGTTTAATTTCAGTGATGTTTGAGTCCACATCTTTGAGATCATCAGCCAGGTTCTTAAGTGTATGACAAAACTCGGTTATAGAACTTGAGCCTTACCTAGTGTTCCGAAATTGATCTTGTAGTTGTAGCATCCGAGACATCTTATTGTTCCTGAAGAATTCATCCAATCTATCCCAAAGTTGTTTGGCAGTACACTCATCACTAGATATAATTTGTAAGAATCCGAGATCACAAGTACTGTAAAACCAAGACTTGATTCTAGCATCAACATATAACCATTCCTCATCATCATCATTTGTTGGAACTGATTTCCTGGAAAAATGGCCACAGGATAAAGTACCTCTACACATACTGGAAAAGATTTGCCTCCATAACTTCTATCTTGACCCATCAACAGTTAATTTAAAATTGAATTGGTTGTATACGTTGGTAAGAGTGCACACTAAGCTTAATTTGGATGGGGTTGTAGATGATAATGAACTAGGAGTAGAAGACATGATTGTACCTTGGAGAAGTAGAAACCGAGAAAAGGAATGTGCAAGATAGCAGATCGATCACAGAAGAGACAGAGGCAGCAAGAGAAAACTGTGATTACTCTGATCTAAAAGAGAAGGGCAGTAGGAAAATCGATGGTAGGGACAATAGTAGGCACTTTAAGCAGGCGACTGGAAAAAAAATTGACAGTCACTGGAGTATGTTGAAGCCGTACCTGATTTTGTGTGAGTAATAAACCCTAGCTTGATACCATGTTGATTAGGGTAAAAAGCCTCATTCATGAGAGATTGTGAATGCAGTATATTATATATAACATAAAAGCTTAAAACCTTTGTGAACAATATACTTTCTTCTCTTTCTTCATTGCACACGGGAGTCTTGTGAAAATATACTTTCTTCTCTTTCTTCATTGCACACAGGAGTCTTCGCCTTTTCACTTTGGGGCTCATATCTTTCCTTCTGTTTCTTTTCTTTACGTATCTGACTTATTTTGTTCTTCTTATGTTCAATTTCGCTGACTCTTTTCTTCTTCTTATCTTCAATTTGGCCGACTTAGATTATATGTATCTACTGTTTCTGCTCCTTTGTCTTTTGTTGCTGTCTTGCTAATTTCTCTTGCACGCTTCATTCTTTAGGTATGTTCCATGGTTGGATAATGGAAATATACTTCTCTTTCTCCACCTCCTCCAATTATTCTCCCTAACCCACAAGTTCTTGAATAGTTCAAGGTCACTCAAGCCCTATTGGCAAGCAAGGTCCATGTGTGATCACATCTTGGAGATGAAGTCACATATTAACAAGTCGGGAGAGTTCGGTGTCAAAGTCTCGAGAGAGTTGGATGTTCAATCACTTTCTAAGTCCTATAGTGCGTTTGTTTGGGACTATTATGAAACAGACTATGACATTACCATTAATGATGTTATCTATTTGCTTGGTGCTGCTGAATATGCAATGATTTGGAGGACTAGTAAAGAAAATTTTATTAGGAGATCAACTTCCCAAACCTCCATGGAAATTGACAATGGTAACATGGATATCCTAGAAAAGCCTTCTTTTCCCAATGCATAAGGGATCGGCCATAGTCAACTAACTCAGTTGACCAAATGGTAAAGAGAAATGCTAAGTCTGAGATAGTCTCATGTACCATTACCAAAGAGTCCATATGTTTCTATTACCAAAAGGAAGGGGAATTGGTTGCGAATCTCCCCTATTTACCTGAAAGATCTGAGAAAAGATCAAGGCTTATGGGTTATATCATTGGGCTCATGCCTTGTGGATTAGGGATTAGGATGTAGGATTTAGAGCTTAGGGCTTAAGGCTTATGCTTGTGGCTTCTAACTTATGGCTAAAGGCTGAAGGCTTACAAATCATGGTTTAATGTGTATAGCTTGGGGCTTTTGGCTTATGACATGTGGCTTGTGGTTTAGGGATACCACTAATGGCTTATGGTTTAGGTCTTATGAATTAACGAATATACCTCACAACTGATGGCTTATAGCTTATATCTTATGTCTTGTAGATTAAGGCTAAAGTCTTGTGACTTGGCTTATGGCTTATGGCTTATGGATTATAACTTGATGCTTAAGTCTTATGACTTAGGGCTTAGAGTGTATGGATTTACGCTTAAGGCTTAGAGTACGTCTTTAGGCTTCAGGCTTAGGGCTTGTGGCTTATAAGTTATTATGGTTTATCGCTTAGGATTTAAGACTTAGGGATTATGGCTTATGACTTATGGATTAGGTCTTATTTCTTATGACATAATTAAGGCTTAAAGGCTTATGGTTTGAGGTTTATGCATAGGGATTTAGGCCTTATGGCTTACGGCTTATGAGTTATGAATTATGACTTATAGCTTATGGTTAACTTAGGGCTTAGTCCTTAGGCCTTATGGCTTAAGGCGTATAGATTTGGGATTCTGCTTTATGCCTCATGGCTTATGACATATGACTTATGAATTATGATTTATTTCTTAGGGATTATGGTTTAAGGTTTAAGGTTTAGGGCATGTGACTTATGCCTTATCTTCATATTCATGCTTAAGGCTTATGGATTTGGCTTAGATATTAAGGATTATAACTTAGGGAATATAACTTATAGCTTATAGCTTAACGCTTAACGCTTATACCTTAGGGATTAAGACTCATTCTTACAAGCCTACGATCGCACCCACCCTACCTCCAACTCACCTCCACCTTTATACGACAAAACCCACATACCCTGCCCCAACACTAACCACCCTACCTCCAACAACACCTCCACCTTTAGTCTGCAAGACTGCAACCACGTTGATTTCTACGGTAAGATAATAATCTTCCTGCTTGTAATTTGATGTCAATTTTAGAGAATCTTCATATTGCACGGTATGGCCACCTTGGCCAAATTCACAATGCCCACCAAGTATTTGATGGTTTACGGGAAAAAAACATCGTGTCTTGGAACTCCATGGTTGCATGTTATTTCCAAAACAACCAACCCAATGAAGCCCGAAATCTGTTCGAACAAATGCCTGAAAGAAGCACTGTGTCTTGGAACGGTTTGATTTCTGGCTATGTGAAGAACATGATAGTTCGTGAATTTTTTGATCTCCTTGTAGTTCCAGAAAAGGCTACAAAAACCAGAATAGTATGTAAATAAACAACCTATGTAATTCTAATATCTATTTTCACCATGTTATATATATATATATATATATATATATATATATATATATATATATATATATATATATATATATATATATATATATATATGATAGTTTTCATCAATTATTTCACCTTCCACTTTCACTCCCCAAAAAAACTACAATGAAGTCCGAAGAACTTGAATACTGCAACCCATGCGGAGCATGGGGAAACTTTTCTAGTTTACATGAAGATTCAAGATTAAGAATCATTCATCGTGATCTGAAGGTTAGCAAAATTTTGTAGGATTTTGATATGAACCCTAAGATTTCTGATTTTGGTCTATTGAGGATTGTTGGAGTGGATCAAACGGAAGTAAACACCAATCGAATTGTCGGAACATAGTAAATTTTTAACTCCCTTTGTTTCTACTATGATTAAGAATCATACATTAATGGTTTTTTTCCTTCGTAAACTACTCTATTATGTCTTTTATTTATTCAATTTTGTTTCAATGTTGTTGGTATAGGTATCAAATATAAAATCACCTCAAGACAACTTCAAAACTCAAAGAAGCACAAGGAAACTTTTATATCAAGTAATAGCCTTCTCATGAAGACAAGGACCAATACCAACAAGATGAATGCCTAGTTATGTTTAGTTTTTGGTTTATGATGTTTTTGATTTATTTATTATATTTTAATACTTGCAAATAGTATAATTTTCATTTTTTTTTTGTATTTTAATTACGAATTTAATGTATGGATTTGGATTTTAATTATTGATAATATCCAATTCTGAATTTTGATATTGTTTCATACTGTCCGTTTTGGTTACTTTCGTTTATATATATTATTTTGATGTATCTACAATATAGAAAAAGTAACAATAAAAATTAAATTATTATGGCTTTAATATAATTTTGGCCATGTTTTATAGGTTTTCAATGCCTCTAAAATTATACAATGATTACTTTACATCATTTTTTAACGTGTGACTAAATGGTTAACAATAGTCATAATATACAAGAATTATTAGTCTACAGTTGTTTTAAGATGATGTTTTTTCTAAAAATTTTGTGACTAAGTTAAACAATAGCAACATGAAAAACAATTTATGTGGCAAATAAATACCATAATAGATTGTTGTTGAGACTAAATACTAGCAAATTGTCACTTACATCATTAATTATATGTGTCCATTTACCGAACATGAACATGTTCACCGTAATTATATGTATCTAAAATATACCCAATAGTCTTAATACGATACCGGGTCGTCCTTAATTTTAACAAAATGTGTCTTTATAATACTTATGATTGTATTTCACTTAATTGTGTGTCTTTATACGATAGGTTATAGTCACAAAAATTGATTGTTTTTTTGTGACTAATAATTAGCAATTCGCCACTTATGGAAGTAATTATATGTGGTCATTTAGCAAGCATGGTCACACTCACCGTAATTACATGTTTACAAAAGATACATAATAGTCTTTATAAAATTTAAACTGTGTGACAATATAAACGAAAACAACTACACTAAAACATCATGAATGTCGCAAGTTGGTGATATACAGTCACTACATTTACTAAATAAATGTGACTACTGACTGTTTAACGCTACAATATTGGATATTTAAGGAACAAAATTCCGTACACATTTGCCACACTTTTATAATACGGCCACATGTTTTCATATCATACGGACAATATATTTTAAAGTGATCATAAGACCCATACGATGACGTCACCGTCCGTCACACTTTCAGTACAAAAATAAAATGTCACTATACGCATATGGTCACATTTTTTTGGTGTGACTGTAAGTCATTTTTCTTGTAGTGTTAAGAATGAAGGTCCAATGAAGAATAAAGAGTACATACAAGATTGAGCATCATCACCAGTCAACAAGTCTAAGAGTTTAATACTCGTTTGGAAGTACATATGAGCTCCGATTATACCTTAGCATGGAAAAGTAACTTGTGGTTCATCATCCATTCTTGATTTGCTGATGGTTTTGGGACATAATCATCCTAAGGGGGAGATAATTGTAACACCCACAACTTTAGGCTAGGCAATTAATATGTAATAAGAGATAATTATTATAATTTGAACCCTCCAAAAGGCAGATCGCTAGTGTTGCGCTTCACAAACTATATAATAATATAAGTCTTTTAAAGAATTTATCAACAAAGATAAAACGATTTTTTATAAAATGCTATTTAGGAAAAATAATATTAACTATAGTTATAGTATATGTAACAAGGATTTTGTACATATAAAGAAATCTAAAATTCAACTTCCTATGAAGAAGTTATGCTTCTTTTAAGTTTTTGCGATTAAATTGACACAACTACGCGTGTCGTAAAGAGTTAATTTTAGAGAAGTTTCTTATTAGCCTAAGCAATCTAAATAAAAGTCACAATACTAATAAAACCGAGAACGGGCATATAGATAACGTCCAGATATGAGTTTGTACTGAGAAGTTATGATTTTTTAAAGTTTCAGCGCAGCTGTGTTAGCACAAAAACCAAAATTCAAATCGATCAAGTTTTAGGAAAAACAATTTAAACGAGTTGAAGATCTCTTCTATATGATTTTTTTCGATATAAAGACAGTCGAGAACAGATGTTGTAGGAGAAAGTTATTGTTTTATACGGACTTTAACAGTTTAAGCCTATTAAAAATATAACTTTAAAAATAAAGTGAGAATTAACCGACAAAGTCTAAACGAAAATTGTAGATATCGTCGATAGGTACGTGTGGATATAAAGGACTTAAAAATGAAACTTGTATGGAGAAGTTATGAACTTTTATAAATTACGGTTTGCGCTACACACACAAAGACATGGCGCATGCTTCTAGGAGCCGCCACGTTGAACTGACAATGCATGCCATGTGTCGCAAGGAGGGTGACTGACCAGAGCCAGGGCGCAGCACACCTCTGGTCTGGGCGGGCCGCCTCCCCGAAAAAAGCCTTATGAATATTGCATTGAGCCCTCATTCCTTCTCACTCAATTTCAGAACCATTCGTCTAAACTCTCTATCTTTTGGTTAGATTTTCTCTAGAGTTTAGGTTGTTTTAGTTATACTTTATCTTTGAAAGAGCCACAAGTATGTCCACTATCAGATTTGATTATGTTTTTGTACGGTTTATGAATTATTAAAGGGTTTTAAAATAAAAAATTTTACTTTGAATTTGGGGATGTTACACTTAAATCATTATTTTGAGAAATTTATGAATGTTGTTTTTGTTTTATTAATTTATAAAAATATTTCAAATATTTAACACATCAATAAATTTTCCTTTCGAATTTTATATTATTAAAATTTTGTTTTAATGTGGTAGGAGAATTAGGATAAACAATTTCCTTTGCTTTATATAAACAGATTTCACGTGAAAGTGAGTGTTATTTTAAGCAAATAAAAAGGTGGTTATCAGTGTTTTTCAAGAAAAGAAATGTTCAGGTTATGAAATGACTCGTTAAAGGCACAGACTTAGCAGCGCGTTATATTTTGGCTAGATCGAGTTGAAAACACAAATTGACGAAAACGACTTCGAGTTTGGTTTACGTTAAATCTAAGTTTAGAGGTTTGATTTGCCAAATTTTCTATCAATAAACTCCATTAGTTATTATCTTCTTAAAATTTGTGTTTAGATAATTATATTTTGAAACTTGCACTTATGACTCACCCAATTCTAAGCCTGTAGCCCAAATAACTTGTTAGCCCATGTAGATGCAACAAACTTATCTTGGGCCAGTGTCAGCATTAGCAAAATTTCATACATTGAATAAATACCCAAAAAAATCATATTAGAAAAAGAAAGGTTAACGTCACGTAATTTTTTGGTTTGTTGTATCAAGTTATTAAACTATATTTACACAATATATCACTTTCGATCATTATTGTCTCCATAGGTGTTTTGATTGAACGAAGGAAGGTAATGTGTGGGAATGGAACCAAAAGAGGAACATGGGAAAATCAAGGTCGAAGTGAAGAGATAAATTGTCGCAGTAAGAAACCCAAACTTCGCTTCAGTGGAAAATTCGTATGTGACAATCTATACGACACATTTCTTCCACATTTTGAAATAAAGAATTTGTGGAACTTTGATTTGGCCAAAATCGACATGTAGAAGTTGTCCCACGTAGGAGTGACATAAAATCTCTTATAAGCTATTGTCTTGTATAAAATAGATAAGTATGCAACAAATGCGATTGGGCTTGGTTTGTAATTTTGGGTACCAATTTATTATTAGGTTGGACTTGAAATTAAATAAAATTAATGGTTGGTCTGGCCAATAATTTATATGGGACAGTTAATTTTTAATTTAGTAAATATGATATTATTATTTTTATTAATTACCCAAAAACTATTAATATTGTTAATTAATTGTTTTGCCAGTTAATTTCGATTATTGACATGTTTTGGATGGTTGACATTCGCCGTTTGACTATATAATGTTGAACAATTAACAGATTGAGAGTTTCATATATATATATATATATACTAGTTGTGAGACCCGTATATTATACGGGTTGATTAAAACAAAATGTTAAGTACGAATGATTAAATAGAAGTTTTATTTGAATTTGAAATTGAAATAAGTGAAAATTATGTGAAAAAAAACATGCAAAAAATAAATTAATTAAAATTATGTATTTAGTATACTAAACGAGTTAATTATAACAAAATGTTAAACATAAAGGTTTAAACTGTAAATTTATTTGAAATTGAATTTAAAATTTAAAATTAAAAATTAATAGTCATTATGGTAGGTTTAATTTATGGAAACTAAATTAATGATAGATTGAAAATGAAAATTGAAGTAATGACAAGTGGAAAATAAATATATATCTCAAAATTATGACAAAATTACATGTGGTTAATTTTATGAGAGAATGACATGTGACAAAGTCATTTTCATTTATTAGGGTAGATATATATATATATATATATATATATATATATATATATATATATATATATATATATATATATATATATATATATATATATATATATATATAAAGTGTTAATTTTCAACCTAAATTTTCTTTTAAAAATTTAATAAGTATCCAATTTTTTTTTCAAAAAAATACTAGAGTAATGTTTTAAAAGAACATCACCAAGCTAAAGTATTAATGTATAAAGACATATCATATGAAAACAGAGTATCAAAATCATCATAATCGGGGAAAGACTAAAACATGATCATTTGCGATGTGTGTACAGTACAATGCA
The DNA here is from genome assembly GCF_052625555.1 of Lactuca saligna. NCBI lineage: Eukaryota > Viridiplantae > Streptophyta > Magnoliopsida > Asterales > Asteraceae > Lactuca > Lactuca saligna. The sequence goes on from NC_136425.1 coordinate 64,913,710, forward strand.
TACATAGAAAGGTCATAATCAATACATTATACGCACACAACCATTAACCTAAAGACATGATGAACTTATAGGAGCGAGGCCATTATCCCAAAGACATGTTGAACTTCTAGCTACCATCCTAGTGCACCTAAAGCCTTACAACCAACTTCCATTAGGATCAACCATACTACACAACAGATTAACCAACCTAAAACATAATCATGCCCTAACAATGCTCATATAGCCTACCATACTGTACATACAATGTCACACATGGTATAGTGAGAAAACTCACATGATGCTGATGGTTGAAATCTCACAACCTTAAAGGAATAAACAACTAACATGAACCACCTATAATTCAGTAGAGGTTCAACCTCATTCTTTAGCTCAAACCAAAAAAGTTTGACCTATAAGTCAACACTAGTCAAAAGTCATGGGTTAATGGTCAATGTCAACAGCTAATGCATCGTGACCCTCTCTTTGGTCACGTCGTGAACACAAAATGACAAAATAGTGGCAACTCACGTCGCAACACTCAAATGGTTGCATTTTGTTTTTTTGGTTATTTAGCCAACTTTCATTAAGCTCTTAATCCTTTATGTCCAGAGCCTAAATCTCCATGTTTAGTATGACATCGTCCTTAGGATGATCTTCAACTCGGAATCTGTAACTACCAAAAATTTTCAATGTAATTCATAAAAACAAAAATAAGAAAGCCCATATGTATCAATACAATCATCCCAAAATCAGAGTATCAAAAAGTAGAAATCATAAAAAGATCTGCAAGTCGGAGATATAGTTATGCCTTCGCCTTCCCGCTATCATCCAAGTTACCTGAAACACATTTAATCCATAATTGTAAGCATAATTCTTAGTGAGTCCCTTCCAAAATATCCATACAACACAACATAATAAATAACTATGGGTTATCAACAACCTTGGGGATCATCAACAATCCCAGTGGGGTAACAACAAGCCCTACGGATTAACATTACATTTTAGGGGTTATCAGCAACCTTAGGGATTCTTAACAATCCTAAAGTTTTCAGCAACTCAATTCAGATAAAACAATAAACATCAATAAATACCTAGCTAGTCACAAACATACTACCATATAGGTAAAAGTAGTGAGAAGACTCACCTTGCAAATATCAACTAGAAACACGACAATTCTCGTATATAAGGACGATAAGATCCACAAGACACCTAGAGACAGTAAAGTCGTAGCTTAACAACCTACACCCATAAAACCCTAGTTTGAACCAAAAAGTAAACCATGGTCAACTTCAGCCAACGGTCACATCGTGATTGAACCCGGACAAAACAATCGTGAATGCTCACTTCTCACATCGTGTGATCCACTTTGGCCAGGTTTGAGTATTAAGCTCTTAATCCCTTAAGCCACTCCTTGATACTTTCCAAAGGGTCTTACCCAATCCTAAGGACCATAAAAATCATAGCTTTCCAGTCATGCATGTCCAATCACTACTAGAAAAACAGCCTTTTACGACGCTAATTGCGCATCGTAAAATGCTCAGACGACGCGCAAATGCGCATCAAGAAAGGCCCTGTCATAAAGATAGACGATGTGCTTTTGCACGTCGTCTATACACGACGCGCATTTATGACGCACATTTACGACGCGTGGTTATGACACGCAATGCGTATCAAGGAAGGCCCTGTCATAAAGGAAGACGACACGTATTTGAGTGTCGTAACCTTACGACGCACGTGTTTATGACACACAATGCGTATCAAGGAAGCCCCTATCAAGAAAGGCAATGTTATAAATGAAGATGACACATATTTTTTCGTATCATAATTTTCAATGTTCTAAAAAAATATATATTTATATATTTATTAGTTCTTAAATTAAATTTGCATTTAATGTCTCATAATAGAAATAAAATACCATATGCAAAAAATACAATCCATTGCATAAAGTTTAATGTCATACAATTCTATTTTTTACAATATGTAAATTTGCATATAATCTACTCTATACATCAAATTCTAACTAAATAAAGTTGCATCTTGCCTTTCATAATTCTTTAAGAGTAATGCTCCAAGCAGCTGATTATATGGATAGCCAGTTGTACATTGGCCCATCTCACTCAAGAATGACTTAGCTAAATTCAACTCCAAGTCTTTACTGTATCTTGCTGATAATGCTGCAAGATTTGAATCAAGTGCTTCATATTCCTTTCTTCCATCAACTTTACCTGATGCACAAAATACACAGAAACAAAAAAAACATTGTAGAGGAATGGGTAATTTGGGAAAATGTGAGGGGTATCCTCTGCAAAACAAAACAAAAAAATATCATTTGCAAGATTTGCTCTTGAGTATCCTCTGCAAAACAAAACAAAAAATATATATCAATAAATGAAAATTTTTATAGTTTTGTATTATAATTATTCCTAGAGTATTGCATACCTGAAGAACCATTTGTTAGCTCTACAACACTTTTTGAATCTGAACCTTGTCTTTCATCACTAACACCAACAACTTCTGTAGCCCCTAAGACTACGCATAAAAGTTAGAGAAACTAAATATTCCAAAAATACCCCTAGGACTCTTTTTATCCCAGAATCTGAATTAAACCACAAGTGATGCTTCGATTTCTTTGTTTCTTACAACTTCAACATGAAGTGTTCTGATGTTGTATGTGTAAAGTTTCACACTTTACATGAGATTCTTGGGGAAGGAAAATTTTAATGTTTCATTATTTTTTTGACTAAGTATTCTATTTTTTTAGTTATACCAAATTTGATGCAAGATGACTTATAATTACATCTCCACTTAATATAGTGCATACAATTACAATTTACAATTACAACCCTATTGTTAGATGCTACTTACCAGTGACTCATTGAGTACTGCATCCCCATGCAATACCTACATGGCAATATCAAATTATCATTGTTAGAATTATGTAACAATATCATATATTTTCAAGGTCGTATTGTGAATGAACACTCTGAATGACAGTAAATGTCAATTTTAAGCTTTTATGTTGAGAAACTTAAAACTTACTGGAACAAAACCGCAGTCAAGGGCAATAACCACTGTTGACACATCAGCAGATGCTATCTGTAAAACCAGAAGATTGTCATTGTTGTATTGTTGTGTAAAAGGAGTATAAATTTCAAATGAGTTGATGGAAGACAGTTTTTGAGTGCTTCCTAACATTTCTTTCATGGGTTGACCATCCACAAGAAAATGGAGACATTGCAACTGATGGAATACCCTCTACAAAAGGAGTTAAAAACATAAGTCAACATGTAATTGGATATCCATAAGTCAAAATTAAAATGTGTGGAAACTTTAGTTTGGTAATGAGAAGTCTACCTCTTGCAAGTGCTTTAACTATTTCAAGATTGAGGGAGGTCACCTAATATAATGAGAAACAGTTAGACATAAATTTAGTAGTAAATGAATAACATAAGATATACTAAAAAGGCAATGAAGGTGAAGTTTATACAAAAGGTGATATTACAAAGATACAACTTGAAAAAAAAATAGAATGAGGGTATAGCCTTGAAACAACAATAATAAGCTAGTGGTAAAGTAATAGAGCATACAGAAATCCTAGTAGCAACAAAGCCAGCTTTCACAAGAGGTTTATTCAACCCCCCTTTATGAACACCATATTTGCTAGCTTGGAAGTGACCAAAGGAACCTAAAAAACAAAGTGGCACATAAAATGGATAGAAAAAGGAAACTTGATTGTTAATGAGCCAAATCATTGGAAATTAATTTCAGTGAAAACTTTTTATCATAGAGAATGAATAAGCAAGCAAGATTCTTTACTCACCACCTCCATGAATAACAACGAAACTGTTGTAGTCAAAAGCTTCTTGTTCTTTAAAGGCATCCACTATAACTGAAGTTTCTGAAATTCCAGGGAGTTTGCTCCAATCCATTTCAAAAACTGGCCCAGATAAAGATCCAGACATCATTTCCTCCGGCAATTGTGAAGAAACCTTAACAAGATTGCATGTGATTGCGGCACCTCCTAATACGCAGAAACCCCAATCAGCAGTGAACATAGACAAACTGAGACTAATCATGATTTTAAAGAAGAACAGAGAGTACTTTAGGAATCCCATTTCCCCTAGTTCATAAACATAGAATAAAAAATATAACTGAAACCAGAACAAGGTTAACTCTCTTATTAATTCATTTTTAATTTTTAATAAACTAAACACAAGAACTTGGCCAACTCACCTGTACATATTTTGACTTTTAGGCAGTCAATTCCTCGGTCAAGATTGTTAACCTATATAAGGAAAAAAAATAGATAAATTAAATATACTTCCTAAGACATGAAAAGGAAATAAAAACGTATGCTTTTACTGGAACCTAGTTTATATTGAGTAACAAGTAAATGAATATCTGTATTAAATTGAATACATAAAGCAAAATAATTATTAAGTATCTTCTTGTAATGTGAATTTCTGTATTAAATTGAATACATAAAGCAAAATGATTATTAAGTAATAAGAAAAATAGGATAAATGAATATTGTACTTTCATTTATTTGTTGATTAAAGCATCCTACTTTAGTTTCTTTCTATTGCAACGTTAAAAAATCTACCTTATTATAGCATACTTTTTCTTATGAAGACATTTTACTTTCAAAAATCTACTTAATTACATCATTGCACTTATAGTTATTCGTATTAAAATTAGAAAATCTACCAAATCATAGTAATGAAAATTGCTATGTATTTGTATGACATTGCAATAGTTGATTATAATGTTGTAATAATAGAAAGAAATGAAAGTAAGATGCTTTAAAAATTAATAAAAATAAAAATATCTCACCTATATTCAAGATGTTCACGATGATTGCTTAAAAGTGGATCAATTACATATATTCTCTCCCCTTTTCCAGGAGGAGGAAACGATAATTTTCTAATTTCTTCACTTTCTTTATCAATATCAAATAAAGAAACTAAATCTACTTCCTCCATTGCTATAATATCTTCAACAAGAACTCGTGAAGCAACAAAATCATTTTCATTTATTTCATCAAGTTGTTCTTCATCAAGATTTATCTAAATCAAAGAATCAGAAAGCACCATGGAAAATGTATGAGGAAAAATGATTTACTTACATTAAGTATCAGATAACTTATCTTTTAATATTGTTTATAAAAGTAAAGAACTTCAATTAAAAAGTTAGAAAGAACAATAATGTTTTATAAAGATACTTGATACTAGTTTTATTTTCAAATTAGTTTACAAATAGTATTATAAGATCTAATAAAATTATAAGTAACACTTCAAGAATTAGTCTTGATAACAGTTGTTTAAGTAAAAATCAACATAAACAACCAAAAACTTTATACAAAAATTAAAGAAGCAAAAAACGCATATCGTTTTCCATTAAAAAACATTCCTCCTGAAAGTTTCCACAAGTGTTATAATATCTTATAGTGTAAAAAACTACAAATGAAAATAAAATTTTGTTATTTTGGTGGAATAAAAATCGTTATGCTAATACAATTACATACCCTAATATGAAAATGTGAATGGATGCATATTAACATACTGTGGAATGTTCGGAATCTGCATCAAGAGCTTCTAATTGCTCAGTTGAAGAAGATCCATCAATCACTTGCTCTGTTGCACTAACTATAAAAGATTCGGATTAAGATCTTCCAGCTATAAATTTCCCTATAAAGAAAGATCAAATTACACAAGGAAAACATATATGAGGACAGATTTGTAAAAAGTTAGGACTTAATAAGTCTTTCTTTTTGTATTAAGTAAGAAAAACACTTTATATATAGTTTACATGATTGAGTTTTGTCCCCATGGATCCAATCAAAAACTTAAAAGACAAAAAAAGAACAAAATATTTCATATAGTGAATTGTTCATATGTTTAAAAGAGTAGCATAATAGTTGAATAAGATACAATTGTATATGTCGAGATTTGTTTGGATGCGAATTTAAACTGATTATCATGATTCGACTTCATAGTAATCAACTTATGATTTTGAATTTTTTATTATTTGATGACAAAATGATCCAGATATGGAGATGTGCAGATATGAATTTGCTTTAAGAAAATTAATTATTGAGATAAATGTCGAATTACCTAACTAGCCCTAGTGGGATACACCTAATTATCTGATTATGATTCTTTGAAATCGCAATAATCACTTTGAAAACGCCCCTATGATTGTGTATTTGTTCGCATAAAAACTTGTGAACATTCAATCAAAATCGCTACCAAAATGCAATGTCAGATAGGAAAAATTAGGATTTGAAGAAAGGTAGCTTTGTATGCGAATACTATTTCACCATTAATGTCGACATAATTTATGTTTAGACTCGCGCATTCATAACATAAGAAGAATAAAACAAATCGACACATCGAGACCTTCACTTTACAAATATAGCAAAAACGAGAAACCGCATCGGTGAAAATTCAAACATTTAATGCCCAGTTGAGCATAAGCAAAAAAGAAATGAAAAACCCATTTTTCAAGCACACAGTTAAGCATAAACAAGTGGAGACAGGAATCCGAAAATCATCAACATAGATTTCATTGATTGAATGCTTGAAATGAAACACTTACGAGTTAATGGTTCTGCCATTGTTCTTGAGGCTGCCGCCTTCGCCTCCTTCAATGTCCGGATCTCGTGATGCCATGAGAAAGATGATAGTTAGTGACTGGAAGAATGATGTTTTAGATGAGATCGCCGAAGACGGAAGAACGATGGTAAACTAGGGTTTTTGAGAGAGATGGATCAGCAAAATAAAAGGTGCCACAATTTTTATAGGAATTAATAGTTAGAAATATTATGAACGTGAGAGAAATCGAACCCCGGGATTTGGATTTCGGTGAAGTATCGGAATTTGCAACACAAACACGAACGCGTTTCTTGTTCCTGTAAGCTGAACAAGAGAGTGAAAACCGGTGATGAAAATGAAAGAAAGTCATCAGAGGTTAAACGAAAGGTGGTTTCAAAGGCTAAATTGGCCCGGAAATCAATGAGTCTTTTTACTTTTGTACATGATACGTAAGGGAAACAAGCATCAAAAGGTGCTCAAAGGGGTTTTAGGGTTTCTATGGATGGAAGAGGATTTTAAGAACTTCAATAATATGAAATTATCGATCTTCTACACATCAAATACCAATTTGGGAAAATCGCATATCAGGAAGTGAAAAATATAATTGAAGGAACTTTACAACTAAAAATCGAATGTCAGGAACCCACACAATGCTTTTAGGGTTTCTTTTGATCGACGAGGATTTCATAACATACCAAGAAGAAGAAGGAGAGTATAGGCGGGGTTTTTAATTTTTGGTATTTCATTTCCCTCTTAGCAATTAAAAATTTGGACAACGCGCATTCATGAAAAAATTATAAAGCGACAGTTCTACACGACACACTCTAGGTGCCCTCCGTGTTTTTTATTTTTTTTGTTGGACACTAATTTTAGGGCACACATAAATACGTGTCCTCTATCCTTCATATTTTGGAAAGCTGACATTTATTTTTAGGGCACCCACAAATGCGTGTCCTTTATCATGGCGTGTCATTGTTTGCGTGTCATTAAAGGGCTGTTTTCTAGTAGTGAATGCATTACTTGGACACTAACTAGGTTAATAAGAAGAAAATAGGATCAAGACTCATGCTAAGAGTCTAACCAACACCAAACTTTAGATCTGGTGCTTATACTAAGGAAAATGCCTTAATGATCCATAACGTTACTAACTTTATGGATCCCATGCATAATATCGAACACCATTATGAAGAGAAAGGAACAAATCTAAGATCTAGCATGAAATACAGATAAAGGCAGGAGCTTTAGGAATTACAAAGGTGTAAAAGTCCTAAATGATAGTAGGGAAAGTGCTTGCTTGCCACAAGTGATGCAACCTAAGAGTCTTCTTCTTCTAAGAGCTAAAATCACTAGAAATCTCTTCAAGGTCACCAATGGAGGCTAAAATCAATTTGGGTTGGAAGAAAGTGATGGAGGTTGAGGGTTTGCAATCCTTGGCCTCACACTTACCTTAAATATGGTGTAAACCATGGGATTGGAGTTATTTTGCTCTCAAGATGTGAACACCTATGTGTCACTCCCATGAGCCTCAAGGAATGATGCACAATTCGAATGAATGTCACGTCGTGAGACACACACACTTTCTCCTATATCGTAACCAACGATAAAATGAGGTTTTATCTTTCTTTAATAATTTCAAAGCATTGAAAGATCAAGTATCTGCATTAGATGTTACAATTCTCCCCCCACATGAATCAAACTTCGCCCTCGAAGTCCTCAGCCTCAAACAATGGAAACACATATCCTCCTTGGGTTCCCATGTCCACTTAGAACCCTTCTAGTAATTGCACTTCACCAAGTCCACCAGCTTGTTCCACAGAGTCTTCATCTTTTTGTTGATAATCGCTACCGGCCGCTCAACATAATTAAAATGTTCATCCACTTGCATATCGTCCAAAGGTATAACATCAGTATCATCTTTCATACACTTCCATAAATGGGATACAGGGAAGGTGATATTAATCTGACTGAGCTTATCTGATAAATCCAAGCGGTATGCTACCTTGCCCACCCTAGATGCTACTTGGAAAGGACCAATACACTTGGGACCCAACTTGCTCCACTTTCTAAATCAGATGAAGTCTTTCAAAGGAGACACATTCAAAATTACCAAATCCTCAACCTGAAATTCCAACTCAGATTAGCGTTGGTTGGCTTAGATCTTCTGGAGACTCTAGGTTGTGTTAAGTCTCTACATGAATAGTTGTATAAGCTCCATCATCTTGAGCACTATCTCTACGCTCCCCATGACCCTTTTTCCAACCTCTCCCTAACAAATCGAGGTCCAACACTTCCTCCCATATTGGAGCTCAAAAGGAGGCATACTAATACTTTCGGGATAACTATTGTTGTAAGAAAACTTAATCAGAGGAAGGTATGAGTGCGCGGATGGTATTATTGGGCCCGTACTACTGAAGACACCGGGTCAGTGCGCGGTCCAAGTAAGAATCCTTAGAGTACTAAGGAACAAGTAGGGTGGAGTTATCGAGTGTGGGTTTACTCTAGCGAGTCCCTAATATTATTATGTTGTATTTCAGAGGGAGATCATGGTTGGGACATGCCACACACCAGAGAGCAGCGGTACGAGTGATGTTGAGATCAGTAGGATTATCCACGAGGAGGTGGTTGCGGCCATCCGGGCAGAGATAGAAGAGATGTTCGGGTCTATCAAGACCACAGTGATAGATACATTTGACGAGAAATATGCTGCTCTTTATGAGGCTGCGACCACTACCGCTATAGCTGCGACTAGGCCGTAGGGTGGTGATGCGTTGCTGTTCTGAGAGTTTAGCAACACCAAACCACCAGAGTTTGATGGGACCCAGGATCCGATTGTAGCGGTGAGGTGGATATTAGACAAGGAGGGGTGTTTCTTTAGTTTCTCATCTCCAGAGCGTTTGAGAGTCTGGTTCGTGTTGAACCAGCTTCGCTTGGGAGCGAAGGATTGGTGGAAGTTTGTGAAGGCACACTACACGCCTGCTGAGCTTTTTGCAGTGACCTGGGAGAAGTGTACTGCTATGTTCCAAGATGAGTATGTTCCCCAGGTGGAGAGAGAATGTTTGTCAAAGGAGTTTCTGACCCTCAAGCAGGGTACCGAGTATGTTACAACGATTACGTGGATGTTCCATGAGAGGGCGATGTTCTGCCCAGTGCATGTGTCCTCCGAGTAGGCACGTATGAGCCGATATTCAAGTGTGTTGAGGAGGGATATACGAGAGTTCGTGGTGAACTCGACGTACTGGACATTTGCCGAGCTTCAGGCAAATTCTTGGAAGAGGGAGATAGAGCTGGAGACTCAGGCTAGGGAGGAGGCAGATTCTCAGGGGAGGGACAGGCGACCGACACAGTCTCAACTGGTAGCCAAGCGGGCCAAGCCCACAAATTCGAGGACAGGGAATCAGAAGGGTCGCACTTGTGGCAAGTTCGGCAAGAGTCATGACGGGGTGTGCAAAGCAAGGTCTTGCTACAAATGTGGCAAGGAGGGGCATATAGCCAAGGATTTCCCCAAGGGGTTTGCGGTCTGTTTCCACTGCAACCAGACTGGACACCAGAAGGCAGAGTGCCTGCATTTGTGAGGGTCGGTGCAGAGAGTATCTTAGGTATCTACCCCTATTTCTATCAGAGCTACAGAGAGTCGGCCGGTGAAGGCCGAGACACCGAAGGCACGAAGGAGAACCTTCCAGTTGACCGCGGAGGAGATCCGCGTTGCGCCCGATGTTGTGGCGGGTATCAATTCTTTCTCTTGTTTATTTTGAGTTTTTGATAATATGCTTATATTATGATATGCGTAGGTACATTTCTTGTATGTTATGTGCCTGCTTTGGTGTTATTTGACTCAGGTGCGTGTCGGTCTTTTGTATCTTTAGCCTTTAGTCAGCACATCAGTATTAGTCGAGAGGTGTTGAGTCGACCTCTGAGAGTTTCCATAGCTAACGAGAGAGAGGTGTATGCCACTGAGGTGATTCGAGGATGTGTACTCGAGATCTTCGGCAATGAGTTTCGTATTGATTTGGTTCCTATTGCGATGGGGGATGTCTGTGTTATCGTGGGCATGGATTGGTTGAGCAGATTCAGAGCGGTTATTGACTGCGAGCGACAGCTGGTGACCATACGAGACTCTAGTGGGGGAGTTCTTATGGTGTACAGCGAGGGTACACGTTTTGGGTCGGCATTTTGTTCAGCCGCTAGAGCGAGACAGAGTCTACAGCAGTGCTGTAAAGGGTTTGTGGTGTATGTGATGGATACAAGGGTTGATACAGAGAGACCGAGGTTAGTTGATGAGGTTTTGATAGTGCGTGAATTCCTGGATTTATTTCCAGAGGAGTTGCCGGGTGTGCCTCCCGAGAGGCAGGTAAAGTTCCGTATCGATTTGGCTCTAGGGGCTGCGCCTATCACCAAGGCGCCTTATCACCGTGCGCCTCCAGATATGTAGGAGTTATCCTCACAGCTTCAGGAGCTGCTGGGGAAAGGGTTTATTCGGCCGAGCAGCTCGCCGTGGGGAGAGCCTATCCTTTTAGTCAAGAAAAAGGATGGTTCGCACCGGATGTGCATTGATCACCGGGAGTTGAACAAGTTAACGGTCAAGAACCATTACCCGTTGCCGAGGATCGACGATTTGTTCGATCAGTTACAGGGAGCGTGTTGGTTCTCCAAGATCGATTTGAGGTCTAGATATCATCAGGCGAGGGTGCGAGATGAGGATATCCAGAAGATAGTGTTCAGGACTCGTTACGGACATTACGAGTTCGTGGTGATGCCTTTTGTGCTCACTAATGCACTAGTGGTGTTCATGGATCTCATGAACAGAGTGTACAGGCCGATGTTGTATCGCTCGGTGATCGTGTTCATCAACGACATATTGGTGTATTCGAGATCCAAAGAGCAGCATGAGGAGCATTTAAGAGAAATTCTCGGAGTTGTGAGATCAGAGAGGCTTTATGCCAAATTCTCCAAGTGTGATTTCTGGTTACGAGAGGTCCAGTTCCTCGGGCACCTCGTTAACCATAATGGGATATTGGTTGATCCGGAAAAAATAGAGGCAATGATGAGTTGGGAGGTGCCGAGATCCCCCACCGAGATCAGGAATTTCCTAGGGTTGGCTGGCTATTATAGGAAATTTATCAGGGATTTCTCCAAGATCGTCATGCCACTCACCAAGTTAACCCGGAAGGGTGTTGCTTTTTCATGGGGCCCAGAACAGCAGGCCTCCTTTGAGACACTTCGCCAAAGTCTATGCGAAGCCTCGGAGTTAGCCCTTCCAGAGGGGATGGAGGACTTTGTAGTGTATTGTGACGCGTCGCTATCAGGGTTAGGAGTGGTGCTTATGCAGAGGGGGCATGTGATAGCATATGCATCGAGGCAGCTGAAACCTCATGAGTCGAGGTATCCCACCCACGATCTGGAGTTGGGGGCAGTGGTGTTCGCCCTCAAGATCTGGCGTCACTATCTATATGGGGTTCGGTGTACCATATACATGGACCACAAGTGCTTGAGGTACCTGATGGATCAGCCCAACCTGAATATGCACCAGAGGAGATGATTGCATGTGGTAAAGGATTACGACTACGAGATTCGGAACCACTCGGGCTAAGCTAACGTGGTAGTAGATGCCCTGAGTCGAAGGGAAGAGGTCGGCCCGATGCGAGATGTTTGCCTGAGATTGACAGTGATGACACCGGTGTTGTAAACCATTCGTGGGGACCAGGCTGAGGCTGTGAGACCAAAAAACTGTAAGAGAGAACTGGTTATCGGGCAGGTATCGGAGTTTGTTACAGATAGACATTTCAGGGTCGGATTTGGGTACCATTTGTGGGAGGAACGCGTACCATTTTGATGGAAGAGGCACATCGGTTGAGGTTCTCGATTCATCCCGGGGCCACTAAGATGTAGTTGGATTTGAAGACGGAGTATTGGTGGCCATGTATGAAGAGAGATATCGCATGGTTCGTAGAGAGGTGCTTGAACTGTCTCAAGGTTAAGGCCGAGTACCAGCGTCCGCATGGTAAGTTTCAGCCATTAGAGATTCCCGAGTGGAAGTGGGAGCAGATTACCGTGGATTTTATCACCAAATTGATGACGACTGCTAGGGGTGTCGATGCAATTTGGGTGATTGTGGACAGGTTGACGAAGAGCGCTCATTTCCTTGCCATCAGTGAGAGCTCTTCTGCGGAGAGGCTGACAAAGTTATATGTAAGGGAGGTGGTATCACGGCACGGAGTACTGATCTCGATTGTCTCAGATCGAGATGTATGCTTCACTTCCAGATTCTGGAAGAAATTCCATGAGGGGTTGGGCACGAGGTTTCATTTTAGTACCGCCCACAGACTGACGGACAGAGCGAGCGGACGATTCAGATGCTCGAGGACATGCTTCAGGCATATGTATTGGACTTCGAAGGGAGTTGGGACACGTACTTACCCTTGGCAGAGTTTTCCTATAACAACAACCATCATTCGAGCATTGGTATGCCACTCTTTCAGCTGTTGTATGGGAGGAGGTGTCAGACCCCCATTTGCTGGGGAGAGGTAGGGAAACGTGTGATGGGTAGCACAGAGATTGTGCTTCAGACGACGGAGCAAATTCAACAGGTCAGACAGAGGTTGCTGACGGCCCAAAGCCGACAGAAGAGTTATGCGGATAGACGACGGTCAGAGCTCGAGTTCCAGGTCGGTGACTTCGTACTCCTGAAGGTATCTCCTTGGAAAAGGAGTGATCCGATTCAGGAGGAGGGGCAAGTTAGGGCCCCGATATATTAGTCTATTCAGGGTGATCGCAAGAGTAGGAAGAGTAGCTTACAGGTTGGAGCTACCTTTAGAGTTAGGTTAGATTCATGACACCTTACACGTATCACAATTGAGGAAGTGTGTGGCCGATGAGTTGGCGGTGGTACCGCTAGAGGATATATAGGTGGATGCGAGCCTGAACTACGTTGAGAGACCGGTTGCGATTATGGATCGGAAGATCAAGGTTTTGAGGAACAAGGAAGTGCCCCTGGTGCAGGTCCAGTGGCAACATCGGAGAGGGTCCGAGCTGACTTGGGAGCCGGAGCGAGAGATGCGTGAGCCGCATCTAGAGTTGTTTGTGGAATGAGACTTCGAGGATGAAGTCTGATTCTAGTGGGGGAGAATTGTAACATCCAGATTCCCAGGTATCTTATTTTATGCATTTATATCGAGTTTTTGGAGAGAGACTCAGCAAGTAGGTGCTCATACTCGCCGAGTAGGATTGCGGATGGTCGGACTGATTTAATGACGGACTCGACAAGTCCATTCGTGGACTCAGTGAGTCCACACTGTTTAATGAAACCCTAATTCTCGGGGTTTGGGACCTATTTAAAGGGGCTTATAGCCACCATTTTCGGCTTCCAGATCCCTGAGAGGAACCCTAAGAGATCTAGAGCGTTTGTGAGGAAGAAGAGGTCATTTTTGATCCTTGTGTGGGTGTTTTGCAAGAAGAAGGTGGCCAAGGCAAGAGGAAACTAAAGAGGGTGCTATTCCGTGGATTTCAGAGTCTAGGGACTTCATACTGAGGTATACATTTCGATCCTTCTTCATTTTGGTGTTAATCTTTGAGAGTTAGGGGTTCTAGCCCCTTTAGAGTATGTATTGTGGTGCAATTGGTACCTTCTTGTGTTGAGACTTTGGATCTGGATGCAAAGTGGTCCAAAGACCTTAACTCCTCGATCTTTATGGGTATCATTGGGAGATATGAGCTTGGGATGGCATATTGAGGCCATTTCTTCAAATAGAGCCATTAGGTCTTTGCATGGGCATCGACATCCAAACTTTACGTGTTTATCTTGCTAAAGGATGCCAAATCTATGAGTTAGAGGAACGAATCTGACCTCAGAAGGTCATTTAAGTTTGAGCATGGCTTGAACACGCCGAGTCCAAGAACAGACTCGGCGAGTAGGATAGTTTTTCCCCATGAATCACACAGATGGTAACTCGCTGAGTTGGTGAAGTGACTCAGTGAGTCATTGGAGATTTTAAGGACGTGAGTTCATGACTGAACTCGCCGAGTCACAATTGTGCACTCCGCGAGTCTGGTTAAAGGGTTGACCGTTGACTTTTTTGAATTTTGGGGTATGGTCAACTATTGGACTTGTGGGTAAAATGGTCTTTTAGCCTTCTTAGAAGACGTGTGAGGATTTAGTCTACCCTGGAGAGCCGTTATTAATTAGGATGATCGTTTATGTGTTTAGGCAGAGGCTAGATCAGTGTTACACGAGCGAGATATTACTGAGACATCCAAGGTGAGTCTTCTCACTATACTTTACCTTGAGTGGTAATTAGAGTTATGTGACAGAGTTATTGTATGATATTTATGTGATGTGTTGCACTGCATTATTTCTATGTGATTTATGCCGTGTGTATATCAGAGTATATCAGAGTTAGAACCGGGAGGTTCATAGAGTTAGGACCAGAAGGTCCACAGAGTTAGGGCCCAAGGGCCCGCAGAGTTATAGCCTCGAGTGGCTAGTATGTGTTATGTGTGGTATATTGGGGAACTCACTAAGCTTCATGCTTACAGTGTTTTGTGTTATGTGTTTCAAGCTCTAGTGAGAATTGTGGGAAGGCGCCGACATGATCAATACACACACTCGTGGAGTTTTATTAATATGTTATGATATTGGGGATTTGTAATGAGATAATGTTGATACATTGTTTTCTTGAAAGTGATTATGAATGAATTTATATGGTTTTAAAAAGTAAAAAAATGTTTGAATTTTTATGGCATTACATCAAGTCTTTTAGAGTCCAATTCCAAAATTGAAAATACCTTCCTTCATGTTCCAATGTGATATAATCACAGTCTAGCATCTCGCACTTGTAGCTACAAGCTCCTTACTTTAATGGTGATCGCGATACTTCTATTGACCGCTTCGATTACCTTTCAATTTAATCTTCTGGCTTAAGTCAGATGTTACATTGAACTTGGTCTGTCGAACCATGTAACATACTTATCTTAGTCATAATCGATTTGATAAGACCACTAGGGTCGGAATATCAATCATCTTCTTATTCATTACTGAAATGATGGTTACGACAAACATGAACAAAATAGAATCAATTACTAGCGCCTTGGTAACCTTGTGACTTTTCCTGATCCATGTGTGAGTCATGTGCTTCTGGTAGTATAGGCCTCTACTACCTTTCACACCTACTCATACTCGTCCTAAGTATTGTCTTGCAGTTCTCCAAGTCATCATACAAGAATTTCACATAGTCATTTAACACATTGGATTACATAACTAAGGTTTATATTATTTCTTGAAACGATTACATAGGTATTCAAGTTCACCCTATACTATGCCTCTTATATTAGGCTACACCACATGATACTATCTGATGTGTTTTATGTACTTTAATATTCCAATGGTGCACATACAACCATAAATTCTTTAGATCTAAGTTTTCTCTGATTCTACATGCAACATTGTTTTCCAAAGCATAAAGCCTAAACTAGCAGGCAAGGTAACATTTAAATCATATAAAATAGTTAGAATATTACCTTGTGTAGTAGCTTGCTTGTCTTTGACCTTTAGGTGCCTAGCACCTCAAGTGAGATGCCTCAAATGTCTTATAACAAACCAATAATAAGATAATGGATTTGAGAGAGAGGTTTAGGAGATCAAAATCAACTAGCTACAACTAGTGTGCTTAGGGGGTGGGGAGATTTTATGGTGTTAGGTACTTCTTATATAGCTTAGGATTACAACCATGCAAACCCTAACGACTATTCATATTTCTTAGTCTGTTGGGCTAAACCTTCTTGGACTTTCACATAGGTTTAGCCCAACTCTAATCAACATTAGTCTTGAGCCCAACTAGAAGTATTACTGATTTACCTAATCAGTCCATATAACTTTAATAAGTTTCTTTTTATCACTAAATTAATATCAAATTAATTCTTGATCAATACTAACTAAATGATGTGATTTCTCAATTAATATATTATACTTATAATATATTAATAAATCACAATAACCATTTCCTCAAATGTCCATCCTATCAAATTGTTCCAGAGTCTTACAACCCAAATGGACCATGCTATTATCGGGTCAAGTACATATCAATTATAGTTATGGGCTTAGACACCTAATCCAACAATCTCCCACTTGGATAAGTCTAATAACTATAATCGCCAATGTAGCTTCAAAATCCAAGTAGCAATTGTAGCTCTCTAAAAGCCAATGTTGAATCATAACACGCCATTTAGATAAGGGATCATATAATCCTCTGTTCTTGAAGATATCATGCTGACAAATACATGGAACATAGTCATACTTATTGTCCAACAGTTTGTTTCCCGATTTCTGATTTGTTTGACATAGAACTTAAATTGAACAAATCAATTTAGTTCTAACCGGACCCAACACATAAGTCAAAACAAAATCATTGAGGGGCCCAATATATCGCTTTTAATCCTCTTAGGATAAAAGGAATAGATAAACTTTAAGTTATATGCTTGTACTAACTATTAGTTAAATCATACACAACAACACATTTTATAACATCGAGTTACTGATGTGTTTTCGCACTATCAATGTACAACCAACTCATTATTGCCAACTCATATATCTTGGTTTGAAGATTATACAATATTATCATCTAACAATCACTCCTGATAAATTACATGAAGTGATTCATGTGAGTGTGGGTTGATCCAATACTCAAATCTTATTTCAAGAGTACTCATGAATCTTGTAGAAAACCTTTGCAATGTCTAAATCCTTAGACAATCTTACAAAACCCGTTAATGACAGTCTACTTACACAACCTACTTCCAAAGGATGATTGACAATGGATAGTTTGAATAATCTTATTATTCTGGAAGTCAAAACATGCAAAATGAAACAATAGTAAATAATTGACACAAGACAGTAACTTTACTTATAAATAAAACTCATTTTATTCAATTATCAAATGTCAATTACATTTTAGCTATTACAATTTTCTAAATATCTATATAATCATTAAAACTAATATCATCCTTCAGCCCAATACTCTTTGCATGCAGTAAGTGCTTATGTAAAATCCCGAGTTTAGGAGTGCAAGTTCATGGTTCAAAGTGAAAATATGGATGGTCAACTCGGCGAGCCCATGGGTAGACTCGGTGAGTAGGGTCGCGATTCTGGTCACGTGTTAAGTGGCCAACTCGGCGAGTCAGTGGCTGGACTCGGCGAGTTGGTGCTGTGTGGAGAAAACCCTAATCCCAGGGGTTGAGCCCTATATAAAGAACATAATACCCTCTCCCTAGCCTCTTTACTCTCCTTTGAAGCCCAGAACCCCTAATATTCGTTTGTGAGAGAATTAGAGAGCATTTGGATCTTGAAGGAGTGTTGGTTGAAGAGATCTTTGAAGATTAAGGGGATTGGAGCAAGGGGCTTTACAAGGTTTTGGCTTATTCTTCTGTTGGAGTATTCTCTTCAGGTAATGATTCATTGCTTGAGCTGTTATCCAGCCAGATCTATCATTTGTGGGATTTTTGGGAGTATACCTAGTGCTATCTTGAGTTTGGAGGTTGGATCTAAGGTTGCTACCTTAGATCTAGAGTAGTGATGATCCAAAAGAGCATAAAGTCTCTGTTCAAGAGTTGTTGATGAATCCTTTTTGTCCCAAACCCTAGCCTAGAGTGTATTATTCTTAGATCTCCTTGGACTCACGTAAAGTTTGCCACTTTACGTGATGGATGGCTTGTATAAGAGTAGATCCACGAATTGGAGACCCTGCATGGCTTGGAAAGCCTCTATATGGATTAAGAACTATAGGTACTCGGCGAGTCACATGGGCGTACTCGGCGAGTTAGATGCAGAAAGGAAGGAACTCGAAGATTTGGAAAAACAACTTGGCGAGTCTATTCTTGGACTCGTCGAGTCTAGTCGCGAAGTCCTAACCGTTTTGGTTGAGCTGTGAATCGGTGAGTCAAGGGACGACTCGGTGAGTTGGGTCGCGATATGGGAGTTTTTAGAGCATAGGGACTCGACGAGTCAGCGGGCTGACTCGGCGAGTAGAGTAAGTCAGGAATTTTGACTTTGACTGAGGACTTTGACTTTGACCAAGAGTTGACTTCCAGGGGTAATTTGGTAATTATTGGTATTTATTGAGTTTAGTCTTTTGGTATTATGAGTGGTGGAGTTCGTGTCGGAGGTTGGAACAGTGTGATCTTATCTCTTCAGTCAGCAATTGTGAGGTGAGTTATCCTCACTATATCGACAGGGTCTAAGGCACCAAGGCCGACCCTTTATCGGATTGTAATCTGGGCAGTGTTGTTGTGTTATTGTTTTCTATGCTTGCATCCTAGTAGTTAGGATGGTATACGTTAGTGACCGGTTAGGTCAGTATCCTGTTTAGAGTATGCTATGTATATGATCTGCTAGATCGGGTGACTGATGATTAATTGTAATGTGGTTATATGTTTATGTGCACATGGATGGTTGAATGGGTTTGGGTTGAGGCGGGTCCTGCTTTATACTGTAGGCCAACATACCCAGGGCGGATCGGTTATCCCGAAGGACCAACGAGCGGTCTGGATAGGTTGTAGGCCCCACAAGGGCGGACCAGACGTGCCGAGGCTCGGAGAGTGCACCAGGCCGACTGAAGGCCCGATGCGGGTGGACCAGTGATACTGTAGACTCAGAGAGTGGACCAGGTGGGTTGAAGGCCCGGTGCGGGCGGACCAACCACACTGCAGACTCGAGGGATATGGCTAGACTTGGAGGGTGGACCAGGTGGACTGAAGGCCCGGTGCGGCTAACCAGCCACACAGTAGACCCGAAGTGCATGGTTGTTCTATGTTATGTTATGATATGGCTTGTTATGTGTATGGTATATGTGGTTGGTATTTTGGGGGGTATCTCACTAAGCTTTCGGGCTTACAGTTGTGGTTTAAATGTTTCAGGTATTTCAGGAGACCGTGGCAAGGCAAAGGTGTGATCGTACCGCTCCTCATGTTTATGTTTTATGTTAAGGTTCTGGGAATACTCTGATAATAAATGTATTGAAAACCTTTTTGTAATAACTTAATGAATTTGGGTTGTTTTTGAAAAGTTTAAATTGGCTTGACTTTTGTATGTTACAAGTTGGTATCAGAGCCTTGGTTTGAGTTAATTGGAGGAACATTCGTGTCAATCCAGTCTCAAATCAAGGAGAGTTTTCAAAATGAGAATTTAAAAGGGTTTTCAAAATGAGTAAATGAGGATGCAGAGGTACGATCAGCCGGAGCCAGTAAGTAGCCCCAAAATACCATGCAAGTTATTTGTTTATGTGATATCATAGAACATCATGCTAGTACTAGGCTAGGGATCTTCAGGAAATTGCATGATAGAGTTGCCTGATTTACAATGCTTGCTAGCCTAGGGTTTCTTTCTGTATGAGATTTCCAATGATTCCTCTAGGAGTAAGGGTTGAGTGTTTGTTATGCTTATTCTTCTCTAGGGTGTTGTGGTGATACTTGATATAAATATGGGTAGGTGTGGAAGGTAGTATGGGCCCGTACTACTGAAAACACAAGACCCATACGCCTATCAAGGAAGTCACAACCCCTAGGGCTAGGTTGAGAGTCGGTTCCCCGGTTAGTGGGAGGTTTCTGATGTTTGCGGTGTTTTTCAGCATGGTGGTTGCGAGGCATGCTGGGAGTGGATCCGGATCAGGATCGGTAGCAGGAGACGGCGATTAGGGTGGGTCAGCACCACCCGAGGTTATCAGTCAGATGAGCACAGACGAGTTAGATGCTAGGATTCATGAGATCCTGCATGATGAGGTTTCTGCTATATTCTGGGTCGAGTTGCCGGAGATGTTTGGGTCGATCAAGACCGCCATGGTCAAGTATTTTGATGATCGCTATGCAGCTCTTACAGAGACGGTCGCCACGGTGGCTACAACGGCTGTAGCAGTGGCAAGGGGAGGAGTCGGTAGAGGTTTTCAGTATCGGGACTTTGATAATACAAAGACCCTACCTTCGATAGAGTTTAGGACCTGATTGTCGCTATGAAATGGTTGTCAGACATGGAGGGGTGTTTTGTTGTGTGTCAAACCAACAAATGATGAGATAAAATAATATTAATATAACTTAAATCACTGCTATTTCTAATACTAAAGATAGTATAGAGTAAGCAGGGTCGGTCCACAGAGATACGGGACTTTTCATCTTACCATATTTTCACACATAATACAAGTAATATTGAAATGGGGGTTTGTATTTAAACTTGAATTAAACTTCATAAATAAGAATGATTGAAAACAAACGCAGTAAAAGAAGTACATTTCCGATTCTGACTCTTATATATGTATTATGTTGAAAGATGTAATATGATTATAACTCATGTTCAATCTAGGTTGGTAAGTTGGATATTAATAAACTCTAATATCCAAATTGGCAAAAGTATTCTATTCAAAATAAGCTCTTTAAATACAATTTCATTTATTTGATTCAACCCAAATAAGCTCTTGCATTAAATCATTAAATGACATTAAGTTCTTGCACTAACTACCAACAATGTTTAACATTCCTCTTAAGCTTGGGAATATAAACATTTAATCTTTGATTGCACTAATTTTGATCTAATTACAACCAAGTAAGTGAGTGTTACTAACATCAAATCATAAAACATATACGAATTTCATGATTTGATTAACTAGATTGAATAGAACCCTAGTTCATTGATCAAGTGAAAAAGAGAACTAACCAAACACATGATTAAGATCAAATCAAAGATTACTAGATGTTAAACATAAGTTGAATTCAAGTTACAGCCTAACAACACATACTTAAGAATTCAGATTCGGAAATGATAATAAAATCAACCACACATATCTAGGTTGGACTACAAATCAAACAGGTTTAAACTTCAAATTGACTTACAAAAAGAAATTAAAGTGTTTTCCAAGTGTAAATCTACTTGCAAAAGCTCTGAAAATCGTTTCTTCTCCTCCCAAAATCCGACCTAACCTCCATCCAAACTGATTGTCTCAATTATAAGAAGACAAAAACCACTTTAAAACTATCGAGACGTTTACACGGCCCGTGTAAATCAAAGGTGAGGGTTTACACGGCCGTGTAAACAAGAAAAGTAGAATGCTTAATTCTTCCAGGTCTTCGAAGTAGAATGTCCTTGCATATACGTTTACACGGCCCGTGTAAATCAAAGGCATAAATTTACACGGCCGTGTAAACTCCTGTGAAACCAAATTCTTCATTTCTTCATTCTCTCTCTTCAAAGCTCCAAAACTTCTACAACTTTGTATCCAACTCTTGATAACTTCCTCCAACAAGATCCAACCTTCATAAGTCCCTGAAATATCCTAAAAGCGTGTGAATAGAATTGCATCATGAAAAATCCCGAAATTATACAAAATGCATGAGTCTAAACCTAAATGTAATGCACTTTTATGAACTAAAACTATAAAAAAATGAATGCATGAAATGCACCTAACATGTTTCTTCACGTGTTCATGCCCTGCTGATCAGAGAGTGAGGTGTGCTCTAAAATTGTTGAGGCTTGAGGCGAAGGATTGGTGGAGATTGACCACGGGGTCATATTCGGATGCGCAACGGGCTGCGGTTTCATGGGATTAGTTCCGGGAAATGTTCAGTACCCGTTATGTTCCACAGGTTGAGAGGGAGAGGTTGGCTCAGGAGTTCCTAGAGCTGAAGCAGGATACAGAGTCAGTGATGGAGATCACTAGGATGTTTATGATGGGTTTTATGCATAAGAAACATTCTTATGTGCTCATACAAACCCTAATGCTCGGATCTAGGTTTCACTATTGAACATTCTTTGATTCCAAGACTTACAAACCCTAATCTAGCATATTGACAACAAAGTTAACATATAGAATCAGATCTAGATGTTTACCTCTTCAAGAGTTGGCTTAGATCTTCTCTTTCTTCTTCTTTTGAGCCTAAAGTCACAAATGCAACTCCTCTAATGGTTCACAAACCCCACAAGCAAGAAGATAATATGAGAGAGGGAGAGAGAGGCTAGAAATCGGCCTAGGGTACTCTTAGAATCAAGTGGTAGCCGAATTCAAAGCCCTAGGGGTCATATTTATACTTACAGGTTACTAGGGTTTCAATCTAAACCCTAATGGACAACTTAGCCACCAAGCAGCCCATGGAACCTTCTGGAATAAAGGCCTTAGACGAAAATATGATGGTTACCCATCATAATTTCGTTCCCTCTTAAGCCCATTAGGTTTCCTTAACCAAAAACTCAACTATCATACATTTGATAGTTTATACCCCTTTATTCAATTAATCTATTTTGACCACTAAATTAATTCTTAATTAATTTGTGACCAATACTAATTAAATAAATATGATTTATCCTTTAATATATCACTCTTATAATATATTAATAAATCATAATACTCTCTCTTTCTCCTTAAATTACCTTGTCAAGTTGCTTTGGAGAAGGCAACCCAAAAGGACCATGCACAACCGGGTCAAGTACATACCAAATATAGTTACGGGCTTAGACACTATTCCAACAGTCTCCCACTTGGATAAGTCTAGTAACTATATCTCACATATGACTTCAGAATCCGATTAGCAATCGTAGCTCTTATACTTCGCTGTCAACTCTGATCAACTTGTCCTTTAGATAAGGGATCGTATAATCCTCTGTTCTGGATATCATGCTGACAATGCTTATTTTCTAGCGAAAGTTCCTTGATTTCCGATTTGTTTGACATAGAATTTAGTTGAACACATCAACTTCATTCTGACCGGGCCCGGCACATAAGTCAAACCAAATCATCAAGTGGCCAATATATCACTTTTATTCTCATATAATAAAAGGAACATATCAACTTCGACTCATATGCATCTATTATTTACTAATGGATCACACACAATAATGTGTTTTATAACATCAAGTTACTGATGCGTTTACACATTATCAATGTATAACCAACCAGCAAACAACAACCATATCTCTAAGTTTTAAGACTATATGATGTTATCGCTTTGTGATCACTTAAGATAAAACACCATTATGTGATACAACAAACTCGGTTTTAATCCAATGCTCAACTCATATTCATAAGCACTCATGAACTTTGCAGCAAACCTTTGCTATGTCTAAGACCTTTTAGACAATCTACAAACAATTCATGACAATCTTCATTCATATCTACTTCCAAAATATGACCGACTATGGACCTTTTGAATAATCATATCATTCAGGAAGTTAAAACATGTAAAATGGAAACAATAGATAAATAACCAACATAAGGTAGTAGCTTTACTCATAAATAACACAATTTATTTATTCATCGAATGTCAAGTACAAACTATCTATTACACATTTCCTATCTAATCCAAACTTATATCATCCTTCAGCCCAATGCTCCTAGCGTGCTGCAAGTGTTTGACCCTACTCAGTCCCTTCGTAAGGGGATCTGTTGGGTTCTCTTCTGATGATACCCTCTTCACAACGAGGAGTCCCTCTTCTACCTGATGTCTGATGAAATGGTATTTTCTGTCAATATGTCGAGATCTGCCATGATCTCTCGGTTCCTTGGTCAAGGCAACCGCTCCTTCATTATCACAGAAAATTTCCATTATCTCCTTTATGGATGGCACAACTCCAAGGTCTCCAATGAAGTTCTTCAACCATATAGCCTCCTTTGATGCTTTGCTTGCTGCAATATACTCTGATTCGCACGTTGAATCAACTACGGTCTCTTGCTTGGAACTTTTCCAAGTCATTGCTCCTCCATTTAGGGTAAAGACCCAGCCTGACTGTGATCGGAAGTTATCCCGATCCGTCTGAAAACTAGCGTCACTGTACCCTCGTACCTTAAGTCATCACTCCCACTGAGGACTAGAAACCATTCCTTGGTCCTCCGGATGGTACTTAAGAATATTCTTAACTGCAATCCAATGAGCTCTACCAGGATTCCCGTGATATCTGCTGAACATGCTCAAAGAGAAGGCCACATCAGGGAGAGTGCAGGACATAGCATACATGATAGAGCCTACTGCGGAAGCGTAAGGTACTCGGCTCATATCAGCTATCTCTGTCTCTGTACTCGGGCTCTGAGTCTTACTCAGCTTGGTATTGCTTTGGATTGGAAACTCCCCTTTCTTGGAATTTTCCATACTAAAACGCTTTAGTACCTTTTCCAAGTATGTATCCTGATTGAGTCCTATCAGTCTCTTTTCCCTGTTTCTTACTATTCTTATTCCCAAAATATAAGCAGCCTCTCCGAGGTCCTTCATAGCGAAACATTTCCCAAGCCAGGACTTGACCTCCTGCAAGGTTGGGACATCGTTTCCTATGAGTAGTATGTCGTCAACATACAATACGAGGAAGCTTACTATACTCCCACTGGCTTTGACATACACACAAGATTCATCTTCGCTTCGCAGAAAGCCAAACTCTTTAACGTTCTCGTCGAAACAAAGATTCCATCTGCGAGATGCTTGTTTCAATCCATAAATGGATTTCTCAAGCTTGCATACTCTATTTGGATGCTTCGCATCGACAAAACCCTATGGCTGATTCATGTAGACATCCTCATCCAACTTTCCATTAAGGAAAGCGGTTTTCACGTCCATCTGCCATATTTCATAATCATGAAATGCAGCTATGGCAAGCATCACCCTAATAGACTTTATCTTCGCAAATGGTGAGAAGGTCTCATCATAGTCAACTCCGGGAGTTTGAGTAAAGCCCTTCGCAACCAATCGCGCTTTATAAGTATGCACTTTCCCATCCATGTCCGTCTTCTTCTTGAAGATCCACTTGCACCCGACTGTCTTACGACCCGGTACATTATCAACCAAATTCCAAACTTGGTTGTCGTACATGGACTGAATCTCACTGTCCATAGCCTCTTTCCATTTTGCAGACTCCGGGCCTGCCATGGCTTCCTTATAGCTGCGAGGTTCATCCAAATTTACTAGTGTACTATCACTAATTGATGTATCCCCTTCAGTAGTAATATGAAAACCATAAAACTGGGGTGGAACACTAGCCCTAGTGGAACGTCGAAGAGGTAAGGACTCGTCAACAGGTTCAACAGGAGTTTCCTCCTTAAGTTGAGTGCCAGTGTCAGAGGTTCCTTCATTGCTTTGATCTTGAATTTCTTCAAGTTCAATTTTCCTCCCACTGTCTTCTTGGCCTATCAATTCCCTTTCTCGGAAAACTCCTCTTCTAGCAACGAAGACAACATTATCACTTGGTCTATAGAAAAGGTAGCCAAAAGACTTCTTCGGATAGACGATGAAATAACACTTCTCACTACGAGGTTCTAGTTTGTCGTGAGTCTCTCGTCTTACGAAAGCCTCGCAACCCCAAACCTTGATATGTGCCAACGAGGGAGCCTTCCCTGTCCACATCTCGTGAGGAGTCTTGGAAACCTTCTTGGTGGGAACTAAGTTAAGTATGTGGGCGGCAGTCTCTAAGGCATACCCCCAGAAAGATATTGGTAACGAAGTCCGACTCATCATAGAACGAACCATGTCCAACAAGGTCCGATTACGTCTCTCAGCCACACCATTCAATTGTGGTGTCCTCGGAGGCGTCAATTGCGAAACGATTCCGCATTCTTTTAGATAGTCGTGAAACTCAAGACTTAGGTACTCTCCTCCTCGGTCTGACCGAAGCATCTTGATTTTTCTGCCCAACTAATTCTCCACTTCATTCTTAAACTCTTTGAACTTTTCAAAGGTTTCCGACTTTTGCTTGATCAAGTAGATATATCCATATCTGCTATAATCATCTGTAAAAGTCACATAGAAGCGGCAAGCATCCCTTGTGGTGGATCTAAAGGGCCCACATACATCGGTGTGTATGAGATCTAATAAACCCTCACCCCTTTCACAAGTGCCAGTAAAGGGTGACTTGGTCATCTTCCGAAGTAAGCAAGACTCACACGTGTCATTGTCCCTAAGGTCGAATGACTCCAACACTCCATCCTTTTGGAGTTGGGCTATGCGTTTCTTGTTGACATGGCCAAGGCGACAATGCCACAAGCATGCTTTGTCTAGACTAGTAGACGAATCAATATTCAAAACATTATTTCCAAAATTATCAACAATCATCACAGATTCATAAATCCCATTACAAGGTAATACATTGAAATAAAAGACACCATTCAAATAAACGTTAATAGAACCATTACTATTATCAAATGAATATCTGAAACCTTGTCTAAACAACCCGTGAAAAGAAATAATGTTTCTTGCCATATCTGGCGAATAACAACAATTTTCTAAATCTATTCCTAACCCATTAATCAACACTAAAGAATAAACACCGACTTTGGTCACAGGCGACGATCTTCTGTTTCCCATAATCAGGTTCATCTTCCCATGTTCCATCTCCCTACTTCTTTTTATGCCCTGCATATCAGAACAAATGTGGTAACCACACCCTGTATCAAGAACCCATGAAGTAACAAATGATGAGTTATTAGATTTAATAGAATACATACCTGCAAATGTGGGCTTGATCTTCCCATCTCTTATGTCCTGCAGATATTGTGGGCAGCTTCGTTTCCAGTGGCCCTTTTGGTGGCAATAGAAGCACTTTGCTTCTTTTGGATCGGAAGAGGGTTTAGCAGGGCCAACTTTGGTCCCACTTGAGGACGAACCATCACGGGGTTTCCCCTTATGGTGGCTCTTACATGGAGCCTTCCTCTTTTTACCCTTTCCTTGACCTATTGCCATCACAGGAGCGGCTACAGTAGGGGACGGTGCAATGGATCTGTCTTTGAGGTTGCTCTCAGCAGTCCTCAAGAGTCGTTGGAGCTTGCTCAAGGAGACCTCCTCTTTGTTCATATGGTAGGTCATCCTAAACTGATTGTAGCAGGAGGGCAAGTAGTGGAGGATTATTTCGATAGCCAAATCCTCATCAAAATTAACATTAAGTTTGAGAAGACGATCAACATACCTCTGCATTTTCTGCAAATGAGAGGTTAGGGATTCTCCACTCCCCATCTTAGCGGTTATCATGTTAGTAATGATCTCATAGCGCTCTTGCCTCACGCTCTGGTGATACCTGTCCAGCAAATCCTGATGCATTTCATATGGATACATGTCCTCATAGGACTTTTGGAGTTCAAGGTTCATGGTGGCCAGCATGATGTAGTGAACTTTCGTGGCATCACGCTCGTGGGCCTCAAAGGCGGCCAATTCCTCAGGAGTAGCAACATCTGGGATGATCTTCTCAAGATTTTCATCGAGGACATATTCCTTGTCCTCGTAGCGTGTGATCATGCGAATATACCTCATCCACTCGTTGAAGTTTGAACCATCAAATGTCACTTTCTGACACAAGTTTATCAACGAGAATGACCCAGAAGCGTTGTTGTTGTTGTTGTTGTTTGCAGACATCTGAAAAAGAAAGGAACAAAGTTTGATTAGAAATGAATCCCTACTTAAACACCCAAATGAGAAATTAGGGCTAGGATCCAACAACATTATTTACAACTTAGAAAGGGATGCCGTACTCTAAAAGTAAATAATTTGAAGGTAAGTGAATGACAATTCACTAATTCTCACCATGAAAAACGAAAAAACAATTTAGGTTTTAAATGTATTGAAAACTCCTAGATCTTTGAGATTCATTGAACTTTTCAATGGCATGTTAAATCTCGATATGCATTTCAAATTTGCGACTGGGATGCCGAGGATCGCAAACAAATTTGTGAATAACGATGCGAATCAACGTGGTGCACTCAATGTCTTTATCACCTAATCAATGTGCCGGTAAACCACACACGCTCCATTGATCTATGACAAACATCGAGTCACCCTTCGCTACTAATGTCATCCCCAAATTGATGTGCCAATTAACCACACGCGCTCCATCAACGTTTGATAAGGGTACGAAGTGTAATTCCATGGATTAGCATCATTTTCACATTTTACCCTAAAGTAACTAGGAATGGGAATTTGTAAACATGTAGTTACTTTATAATTAACATTGTACTTTTAATGAGGAGAGGGTTGCCCTATCCTACCCGTTCAGCTAGCGACCCTCCACCAGTCAAGCAAGCGGTAGGTGTGAGTGTACACCCATTAAGCGCCATTTTATAGGCAGCAACCTTATACCCACCTTATA
This sequence comes from Lactuca saligna, assembly GCF_052625555.1. Taxonomy (NCBI): domain Eukaryota; kingdom Viridiplantae; phylum Streptophyta; class Magnoliopsida; order Asterales; family Asteraceae; genus Lactuca; species Lactuca saligna. The sequence goes on from NC_136425.1 coordinate 64,942,357, forward strand.
GACCGGCTTCGTGAATGAGGCCTACTAACGGTTAGACTAGCATGTTAAGTTATACATACATACATACATACATATATATATATATATATATATATATATATATATATATTAACTAAACTTGTAATAATATATAATAGTATAGGGTTGAATTTTAAACTTGTAAAATTCTAAGGGTTTGAAATTTAAATTGCTCAAAATTAAACTTTTAATCATAAATTCAAATTTCAAAACTTGAGGGCAAGTATTGAACTTTTCAAAACATAAGGGATCAAATAACAAATAATTCAAATTAATCAATTAATCTCATAATTATCTATATTTGACCTAATCTTAATTTTAGTCATTAGATAATTACCAAATAATTTTAAATAATCCATATTTATCACATAAACAACTAATATTTAAAAGATTTGAAATTATCTATTCTTTTGGCAAGGATAAACACTTAATTTAGATAAAATTCGGATTTTAACTTCATAAAACAAATTAAGCATCAAGTCTAAGTCAAAACAGCAGCCAAAACCCGAAAATCCCTCTTTCTGACGAACTGACTCGCCGAGTCAGACCTGGACTCGCTGAGTAGGGGTCAACTCGCCGAGTCCAGATACTGACTCGCCGAGTTGAGTCGGGCAGGGACCAAAAAATCGATTTTCAGCAAATAAAGCAGTTAAGGATCACATTCAACTGAACCCAATCAAGGCTCTGATACCACTGATGGGTTTTATGCATAAGAAACGTTCTTATGTTCTCATACAAACGCTAATGCTCGGATCTAGGTTTCATTATTGAACATGCTTTGATTCCAAGACTTACAAACCCTAATCTAGCATATTGACAACAAAATTAACATATAGAATCAGATCTAGATGTTTACCTCTTCAAGAGTTGGCTTAGATCTTCTCTTTCTTCTTCTTTTGAGCCTAGAGTCACAAATGCAACTCCTCTAATGGTTCACAAACCCCAGAAGCAAGAAGACAATATGAGAGAGGGAGAGAGAGGCTAGAAATCGGCCTAGGGTACTCTTAGAATCAAGTGGTAGCCGAATTCAAAGCCCTAGGGGTCATATTTATACTTACAGGTTACTAGGGTTTCAATATAAACCCTAATGGACAGCTTATCCACCAAGCAGCCCATGGAACCTTCTAGAATAAAGCCCTTGGACGAAAATATGATGGTTACCCATCATAATTTCGTTCCCTCTTAAGCCCATTAGGTTTCCTTAAGCAAAAACTCAACTATCATACATTTGACAGTTTATACCCCTTTATTCAATTAATCTCTTTTGACCACTAAATTAATTCTTAATTAATTTATGACCAATACTAATTAAATAAATATGATTTCTCCTTTAATATATCACTCTTATAATATATTAATCAATCATAATACTCTCTCTTTCTCCTTAAATTACCTTGTCAAGTTGCTTTGGAGAAGGCAACCCAAAAGGACCATGCACAACCGGGTCAAGTACATACCAAATATAGTTATGGGCTTAGACACTATTCCAACAGTTTACTGAGAGGGTGATGTTTTACCTGGAGTTTGCTTCAGAGCAGGCTCAGATGTCCCGATATCTGAGTATGCTCAAGAGGGATATAAGGCAGTTTGTGTCTACGCAGAGGTGCGGGACTTTGATGGAGTTGCAGGAGGCCGCTCGGCAGTGTGAGTTGGAGATTGAGCTACAGTTGAGGGAGCAGAGGCAGGCCCCATCACAGTCGCAGTTGGTGCCGAAACGGTCCAAGACCGCTGATATTAGGTTGGGAGATCAGAGCAGCCGCACTTGTGGAAAGTGCGGGAAGGGTCACATTGGAGTTTGTAGGTCCGGTGGTGCGTGCCGCAAGTACGGGAAAGAGAGGCATCCCCAGTCCCGGATATGAGGATTTGCTATCAGTGTCATCAGGTTGGTCACATGCGGGCCAACTGTCCACAGCTTGCTGCAGGACCGGTGCAATCTCCAACACCGGCTACCTTGAGGATTTCAGGTGGAGGTCAGGGTGGAGTAGAGCCCCCGAGGGCTCAGGGGCGTGCCTTTCATCTTATAGCAGAGGAGGTCAGGGCAGAGCCGGATACAACTGCGGGTATGTTTCATTTTTGATATCTTGTTATCTTATGATTGTTGAGGAGTATTGCATATGCTAGTCACGTTTGCATGATTTATTGTGTTGTATTGTTTGCATTTTTGTCGGGGTTACCTTTTGGTAAAGGCTTTTATAGCTAGGAGTTGTAGCTGGTTAGTATCCAAGGGATGGATGGTCAGGATTGGTCGTGTAGTCTTGTTGTTAGGTATAGCATTCACGATGTGAGAAGTGTTCAGCTGGGAGTCGGACTCCCTTGGGACTCGAGATGTGCAATGTCGGGAGAGCAGTTTTGTGAAGATTACTCGTTCAGAGGAAAGTAGTTTATAGATGAGGAAGGTATGCGATAGAGATGATTGTTTTTGACCGGATGAGCCACCAGTATTTGGAGGTTAGTGTTCTAAGTGGGGGAGTGTTGGAAAATTCTCAGGAGGATCGACAAGTATCTGAGTTTGAGTAGCTGTTTGGAAGTCGGCGGTGTTTCAGTCAGCCAAGAGTGTGGGCTGGTATGAGTAAGTGGCAGACTAGTAGGGGCAGGAAGCAGACCATGGATTCAGGGTAGATAGTGTTTGATGTTAGGCCTGGGTTAGGCCATGGAAAGGATTCCGGGATCAGAATGGAGTTAGAGTTCGGAACCCCTAGAGGGCTAGAATAGTATGTTTAGGAGAGAGTCCCAGGAAGGATAGTTCGGGATGAGATACGATAGTTTGAGTGGTCCGGGGAGACTGAAGGCCTGTGGGCGTACCAGTTAGGCCGAAGGCTCAGAGAACGGTCCAGACAGGCTGAAGGCCTTGGAGGGCGGTCCATACATGGTGAAGGTTCTGAGAGTGGTCTAGATTGACTGAAGGCCTGGTAAGGCGGTCGAGTCATGCTGAAGACTCGGTAGGTGTTGATAGATCGATATGAGGAGATGGATTGAGTATGATGTGGTGCACTGGCAACCAGTAGGTCTGGACCCGGGTATTGATCATGTTAGTGGGAGGCGGTGCATAGACTCGAGAGTCCATGCGAGTAGATTCAGAGGATGTGCGATGCACGGAGTAGTGGTTAGTCTACAATGGATAGTGTAGAGTGGGGTGTGTACACCGTGGAACTTGTCCGAAGCGGCGAGGTTGGCAAGTAGATTCCCTTGGATAAGGAAAGGGAAGGATATATAACTCCGGGAAGGAGTGTTGGTTCACGGAAGTGGAAGAAGTACTGAGAATGGAGGATTGAAAGTATTTCAATTATGGTTGTTGAAGCACCGTGAAATACCAGTGGTATGGGAGCACATCCGGATTGGGTGTCCGTTGAGGTTGCGGATGAATTTCTGGTAGTATAGTAGCAGAGGAGTTCGGAAGGGATGCAAGGATGGAGCCTTGGATTTTTGGTATGGTTGTAATCAGGAGGTCACGTATGTGGCGGTGATTTACCCTGGGAATGTCAGGAGGTATCATCAGTATGTGGGGTTTTCCAGTCCGAGGATGTTAGAGCAGATTCAACATTTGTATGTGATTGCAGAAGAGAGCTCTTGGGAGAGCTCAGGAGCTAAAGAATGTGTCATCCCGTCAGCTCGGGAAGGAACAAATTGGATTCGGAAAACCCCACTTATTCCGTCAGCGGGATGAGTCCCAACAACTGGTACCGGATCAGATTCTGGTGGTTCAGGGTTATATCTAGCTCGTACGAGTCAAGTGATTGTTGTGATCTGGAATAAGTGAAGTATCATGGAGTGGTACTCGGTTGATAAGTGTGGTTATAAAACAATGAAGCCGGTGGCCGGCTTGAGGTGGTGGTCAGGACACTGCAGGGGAAGAGTTGGGTTTCGGGTTTCGGTGGTAGTGTTTTGGGAACCTGGTTTGGTTAAGGTCAGGTGGTGCAATGCGAGAGTAGTTTCTGGAGTTTGTGTTGCTGCAAGCTTCGAGGGTGAAGCCTAATTTAAGTGGGGGAGAATTGTAACATCCCGAGTTTAGGAGTGAAAGTTCAGGGTTCAAAGTGAAAATATGGATGGTCAACTCGGCGAGTCCATGGGTAGATTCGGCGAGTAGGGTTGAGATTTTGGTCGTGTGTTAAGTGGCCAACTCGAAGAGTCGGTGGTTGGACTCAGCGACTTGGTGCTGGGTGGAGAAAACCCTAATCCCAGGGGTTGAGCCCTATATAAAGAACATAATACCCTTTCCCCAGCCTCTTTACTCTCCCTTGAAGCCCAGAAACCCTAATATTCGTTTGTGAGAGAATTAGAGAGCATTTGGATCTTGAAGGAGTGTTTGTTGAAGAGATCTTTGAAGATTAAGCGGCTTGGAGAAAGGGGCTTTACAAGGTTTTGGCTTATTCTTCTTTTGGAGTATTCTCTTGAGGTAATGATTCGTTGCTTGAGCTGTTATCCATCTAGATCTATCATTTGTGGGATTTTTGGGAGTATACCTAGTGATATCTTAAGTTTGGAGGTTGGATATGAGGTTGCTACCTCAGATCTAGAGTAGCGATGATCCAAAAGAGCATAAAGTCCCTGTTCAAGAGTTGATGATGAAACCTTTTTGTCCCAAACCCTAGCCTAGAGTGTATTATGCTTAGATCTCCTTGGACTAACGTAAAGTTTGCCACTTTACATGATGGATGGCTTGTATAAGAGTAGATCTACGGATTAGAGACCCTGCACGGCTTGGAAAGCCTCTGTATGGATTAAGAACCAGAGGTACTCGACGAGTCACATGGGTGTACTCGAAGAGTTGGATGAAGAAAGGAAGGAACTCGACGAGTTGGAAGAACAACTCGGCGAGTCTGTTGAAGATTGCCTTGGACTCGGCGAGTCTGTTCTTGGACTCGTCAAGTCTATTCGTGAAGTCCTAACTGTTTTGGTTGAGCTGTGAATCAGTGAGTCGATGGACGACTCAGCGAGTTGGGTCGCGTTATGGGAGTTTTCAGAGCATAGGGACTTGACGAGTCAGCGGGATGACTCGGCGAGTAGAGTTAGTCAGGAAGTTTGACTATAACTGAGGACTTTCACTTTGACCAAGAGTTGACTTCTAGGGGTAATTTGGTAATTATTGGTATTTATTGTGTTCAGTCTTTTGGAATTATCAGTGGTGGAGTTCGTGTCGGAGGTTTGAACAGCGTGATCTTGTCTCTTCAGTCAGCAATTGTGAGGTGAGTTATCCTCACTATATCGACAGGGTCTAAGGCACCAAGGCTGGCCTTTTATCGGATTGTAATCCGGACAGTGTTGTTGTGTTATTGCTTTGCTATGCTTGCATCCTAGTAGTTAGAATGGTATACATTAGTGACCGGTTAGGTCGGTATCCTGTTTAGAGTATGCTATATATATGATCTGCTAGATCGGTTGACTGATGATTAATTGTAATGTGGTTATATGTTTATGTGAACATGGATGGTTGACTAGGGTTGGGTTGATGCGGGTCCTGCTTTGTGATGTAGGCCAACATACCCAGGACGGATCAGTTATCCCGAAGGCCCAGCGAGCGGTCTGGGTAGGCTATAGGCCCCACGAGGGCGGACCAGATGCGCCGAGGCTTGGAGAGTGGAACAGGCCGACTGAAGGCCCGATACGAGCAGACCATTCATACTATAGACTCAGAGAGTGGACCAGGTAGGTTGAAGGCCTAGTGCGGGCGGACCGACCACACTGCAGACCCGAGGGATATGGCTTGACTCGGAGGGTGGACCAAGTAGACTGAAGGCCCGGTGCGGCGGCCCATTCACACAGTAGACCCAAAGTGCATGGTTGTTCTATGTTTTTAGTTATGTTATGGCTTGTTATGTGTATGGTATATGTAGTTGGCATTTTGGGGGTATCTCACTAAGCTTTCGGGCTTACATTTGTGGTTAAAATGTTTCAGGTATTTCAGGAGACCGTGGCAAGGCAAAGGTGTGATCGTAACACTCCTCATGTTTATGTTTTATGTTATGGTTCTGGAAATACTCTGATAATAAATGTATTGAAAACCTTTTTGTAATAACTTAATGAATTTGGGTTGTTTTTGAAAAGTTTAAATTGGCTTGAATTTTTGGATGTTACAGCTTATCCCTGCTGAGTCCTATTGTAAGGGGATCTGATGGGTTGTTCTTTGATGATATCCTCTTCACTACAAGTAATCCTTCTTTTACTTGATGTCTTATAAAGTGGTATTTTCTGTTGATGTGCCTAGATCTATGATGATCCCTTGGTTCCTTGGCTAAGGCAAATGCACTTTCATTGTTACAGAAAGTATCCATAGGCTCCTTTACAGCTGGTACAACTCCAAGGTCTCCAACGAATTTCTTTAGCTATATTGCCTCTTTTGCTGCTTCGCTTGCTGCTATGTACTCTGATTCACATGTTGAATCAACCACAGTTTCCTATTTGGAACTTTTCCATGTTACTGATCCTCCATTAAGGGTAAATACCCATCCCTACTATGATCTGTTGGTCTAAAAGTCAGCGTCACTGTACCATATCACTCTCAAGTCATCACTCCCACCGAGGGTAAGGAACCAGTCCTTAGTTCTCCGTAGGTACTTAAGAATGTTCTTTACCGCATTCCAATGAGTTTTACCAGGGTTCCCTTGATATATGCTGACCACACTCAAAGCAAAGGCCACATAAGGGAGAGTACATGTCATAGCATACATGATCGAGCCAACTGCAGAAGCATATGGTATTCGAATCATTTCTTCTATCTCAGCCTCTATAGTCAAACTCTAAGTCTTACTTAGTTTGGTATTGCTCTAGATTGGTAAGTCTCCTCTCTTGTAATTCTTCATGTTGAAACGTTTCAACACCTTATCCAAGTAGGTGCTTTGACTAAGTCATATTAGTCTGTAAATGGATTTCTCAAGCTTACACACTCTATTAGGGTACTTTGCATTGACAAAACCCTATGGCTGATTCATTTAAACATCTTCAGCCAACTTCCCATTAAGGTAAGCGGTTTTGACATCCATTTCTCATATTTCATAATCATGAAATGCAGCTATGGCAAGCATAACCCTTATAGATTTAATCTTCGCTACTGATGAGGAGGTCTTGTTATAGTAAATTCCAGGAGTTTGAGTAAAGGCCCTAGTAACCAATGACGCCTTATAAGTGTGTACCTTCCCATCCATGTTAGTCTTCTTCTTGAAGATCCATTTGCACCCGAATGTCTTACGACCCGGTACATTGTCAACTAAATTCCAAACTTGATTGTCATACATGGATTAAGTCTCGCTGTCTGTAATACCCAAAGTCTGTAAGGCCAAGAAAGGAAAGAAAACCCTAATTTTAAAGGGCGACTCGGCGAGTCCAAGGAGGAACTCGGCGAGTCCGAGTGGGATCCGGGTCGAGGAATAAGTGACCGACTTGGCGAGTCGGCCAAGGGGACTTGGCGAGTCTGGTCTGTGCGAGGAAAACCCTAAATTCGAGACTTGGAGCCTATTTAAGCACCTCATTCTCCTCCTTAGGGTTCCTTTACTGCCTCTCTAACCCAGAACACCAAACCCTAGCTCCCATATCCATTGTTTGAGCCATTTGTTGCCTTAAGGGTGCATTAAAGCTTGGAGAAGGAAGAAGGAACTTGGAGGTGCAAGAAAGGACTATAGATCTGGGATTGTGAGAATATTTCTGAGCATTTGGAGGTAATAAACTAGTTCTTGGACTCTTTTGCACCTAGATCTATGTGTGGTTGTTGGGGCTTTTTAGCCATAATGATATCCATTTGAGTTAGAAGCCAGATCTGAAGTTGCTACTTAGGATCTAAGCATATTATGGTCTTGAGAAGCATAAAGTATCTGCTCTTGAGTTGATTATGGAGCCTCTTTGCCTTAAACCCTAGTTTATGGTGTATTTTGCCTATATCTCCTTCTCTACACGTAAAGTTTGCAACTTTACGTGAGGAATAGGCTTGGGAAGGGTAGATCTACAGTTTGGAGTCCATGCATGACTCAAAAGTCCTCTACATGTAAGGAGATCTGAATGGACTCGGTGAGTCCTTTGAGTGGACTCGACGAGTAGCATGAAGAGTAGGAGCAAATCGATGAGTGGGATGAACAACTCATCGAGTCAGATGAAGATTACCTTGTACTCGGCGAGTCTTCTCTTGGACTCGGCGAGTCAAGTCGCGAAATCCCAAACCCTTCAAGTTGAGACTTGAATCAGTGAGTCGAGTGGAGACTCAGTGAGTTGGATAGGCCAGGACTCGGAAATCGGTACACTCGGTGAGTCATGGACTGACTCGGTGAGTCGAGATGCGAATGGAAGGACTATGAACATATGAACTCGGCGAGTAGGGTTGACCTGGAAGGTTGAATTTGACCAGGACTTTGACTTCGACCAGAGTTGACTTGGTTGTCTCTCAAGGGTCAGTTAGACTCAGTGTTGCATTGATATTGGTAGTTCGGGGAACAATGGGAGCAGGAGTTCAGAGAGTTGTCGGGCAGCAACTAGTGAGTTCATCACCAAGTTCAGCCAGTGCAGGTGAGTTTCCCTTTGTGTGAATGGGTATAAGACCACAATGCCGGCCCATGTAGTTATGAGTAGAAGGCCCGAGGGTTAGCCCTAGGCACAGTATGTTAGTATGATATTCAGGATGAGGTCCACTAATAGCGGGTGGGTGCCTAAGGATTTGTTTATATGATAGTTTTACTTGTTGTCTGTGTGATACATGTATGTGCCTGGTTGGGAGGTGAGTGTGGGTGAGATCCCGTATCTCACCAATAGCAGAGTGTGGATGGGGTTCCACATCTCATTAGTAGCAGAACAGGGGCGAGGCCCAAGTTAGGGAAGGAGTGAGAGTAGGCTAGGCCCGTATCTCACTACCAGTAGGAGCGTGGATGGGGTTCCATGACTCATCAGTAGCAGGACGAGGGCGAGGCCCAGGATAGGCGAAGCCTTAGGATAGGATCAGTCGTATGAGTTTAGCTTATGTGTTGCGATATGTTTATGTGTTATTATTTGTTGGCGGGTGAGGCCCTGTGACAGGCGAGGCCTAAGTGAAACAGATCTGTTTCCGAGCGGGGCTCGAAGCCAGGCGGGGCCTGGAGCGACGGGGCTGTTGTAGCGGGCAAGGCCCGAGGCAGAGGGCGAGGCCCAAGATAGCGGGCGTAGCCCAGTATGTGCAGTATGTGGTTATGCATGGTATGTGGTAGTGTGGGGAACTCACTATGCTTCATGCTTATGGTTTTCATTTTTGGTTTCAGGTACTTCTGGTAGTGGAGGGAAGAGCTCGGGGTGATCGCAAGTCACACACCATTGATTAGACAGGCTGGGAATGTTTTAGTCTGATAACGAACATGTGTTTTGGAAATTAATACCATGTTTATGTTTTGGATTGATTATTTTGATTTAAGTAATGTGTTATTAAAAGAAATTTTTGGTCTTAAATTTTGGGTCGTTACAAGTTGGTATCAGAGCCTTTGTTTGAGGGATTCGGACATGCTCTCGGGTGTGTTTGAACTCAAACTGAGGAATTGGTATAAAGATTTTCAAAATGAAAAGACAGATTGTAAAAAGAAAGTTTTGAGAAAGAAAACAGTTTTAGAAAAGCAAAAATAATTCAGAAAGAAAAGAACTTTGAAAAGAGAAAAGAGGTGTGGTGCATGCAATCAACCGAGCTCAAGTAAGTACCCCAAAATACCCATACAATTTTATGTTATGAATATTGGTTAATAGAACAGCATGCTAGATTAGGACTAAGGGTTTAGGGAGGATGCCTTATGTGCCTATTATATGTGTTGTGAGTTGCATAATAGTTCTGACTAGATAGTAGTAGGATAGCCTGTTTAGGTTATGCCTGAGTTTATGAGTTTGTGTTGCATGCTAGTTCAGATTCTTGATATGTTGATATGATTGTTTGAGCATGTTATGGTTAGATTTTCCCTTGTCTTAATGTTGCTTGCTTTGTGCATTGTGGGATTCTGAGTGATAGGAGTTAGCCATTAGGTGAATACATCACGTCACATGTGATCATGGTTGAATAATCTCAAAGTGTTGGATTTGGTCCTATTGCACAACACTTGTTTGAGTCCAACCGTTGTAGGGACGAGTCTTTTACTTGAAGGATTATCTGAGCCTCGTCACATGTGATGGTATCCAGGTGATGGCTAATTGGCATCGCAAGGAGGCCTTTAGCAGCTGAGGACTGGTTTGAGTTGAGTCAGAGGTTTCCCTAGGGTAAGCCTAGGATGATGTAGTGCTGGGAGCAGGAGTAGTAGAACAGGGACCTGGTGGAGTCGAAGCAGTTCTTGAGGAAAGTACGGATAGATGTGGAAGGTAGTATGGGCCTGTACTACTGAAATCAGAGGATCCATACTCGATTCGGGAAAGGCTGAGACAAGACCGGGAACCTGGTAGTGCGTGTGTTCGGTCTTGCAGTAGTGATGAGTATTCTGATAGTGGTGGTGTCATATGTTTCAGCATGATGATGTTGCGAGAGAGACCAGTGGGCGTATCAGGCGCCGGAGAGGGATCAGGCTCGGGTTCAGGGGCCGAGCAGCTCGAGGAGCGAATGAAGGAGTTGATATCAGTTGAGGTTACATGCGGTATTCTAGATCAGACTCCTGTGATCTTTGGCACGATCACGGAGGGTATATTGGAGATTTTGGATAAGAGGCTAGGAGCCTTTCGTGCCGAGATGATGGCTTTGATGGGATTGCATACCTTGACATTTCGAGAGTTCAGGGCTTGTGGGGCACCAGATTATCATGGGGCTAGGAACCCCATTGCTAGCAGCAGGTGGCTGGCTGATGTTGCCAACGCATTCCGTATGAGCAGGTGTCCCGAGGGGGACAAGGTCAGACTCGCTTCCTGTCTTCTGAAGGATAGAGCGAGGGATTGGTGGGAGGAGGTTGGTCATGCCATTGGTGATGATGTCGCGTTGGATGCGATGACTTGGAGCGATTTCTTGGCCAGGTTCAGGGCGGAGTTTTCGCCAACTATTGAGGTGCAGCAGTTGGCACGGGAGTTTCAAGATTTGACGCAGACCACTGAGACTGTGGCGGAGATCACCGCCAAGTTCAGGGAAAGGGCTCTTCTTGTTCCGCAGTATGTCGCGGATGAGGAGATGAAGAAGGCCTGATATCATGAGATGTTGAGGGCTAACATCAGGGAGTTCATGAGCAGGTCCGGCTATAAGACGCTGGAAGATATGATTTCTCGGGCCAAGGAGAGGGAAATTGATTTGGAGCATATTCGGAAGAGGAAGCCGGATGAGGTTCAGGTAGCTGTGAGTTCGGGTAAAAGGCCCAAGGGATCAGATTCGAGATCGAGCGATTATCAGGACCGCAGCTGATGCGCGAAGTGTGGCAGGGCGCACAGGGGCGTGTGTAGGAGTGGTAGCGGTGGTGAGTCTGGCTGCTTCAAGTGCGGTCGGACTAGTCATTTTAGCAGGGATTGTACTGTTACCACCACTTAGGGATCTGACTTGATATGTTTTCACTGCAATCAGCGGGGCCACAAGAAGGCCTAGTGCCCCAGTTTGTTTTCAGCAGGACGAATGATGGTACCTACCCCTGCGACTTTGAGGATCACAGACGGCCGTCAGGCCGTGCAGAGGCACCTGCAGTAGGAGGCGGCGCTTTTCAGATGGCTACCTTGGAGACGCGAGCAGCGCTGGACGTTGCAGGTATGCGACTTCCGTTTTCAGTTCTTTTTTTTTTGTGCATGATTATATTGTTATGGTTCTGCATCATTATCGGTATGAGTATTTTATTTTTGAGCGGTTTGATTGTGATAGAGTTATATGCCATCTGCATACCTTGGATATTTGAATGGTAGTTAGGGATGTGCCTTATTGAGGAAGGTTGCTTAGGATGCAGTAACTGTAGCACGCCTTGGAGGGACTCGGTATGTATCGCTAGTTCGGAGTCGTATAAGTTTTAGAAATGGACTGGTTAGATCCCTAGCTACGGTAAGCTTGGGATTCCTCAGCAGCTTGATTATGGAATGGTAGCAAGGATTGGGATTTCTATTCATTGAGCAGTGAGGTGTAAGCAGGATCGAAGTGGGGGAGAATCCTCCGAGTGTACAAGGGTACGAGCACTCAAATCCAGAACGAGTACGTGATTTCTGAGAAGGAAGAGAGGTAGTTCAGCGTTTGATGGATTAAGTAGTTCAGGGTTGGGAGTTTGAGAAACTCCCCATCAAGTCGTGCGTGTAATGGTGATGGTGAGTATGTGGTTCGGAATTCAGGTCGAAGGATTGCCTGTGGGACTCGTGTGAGTCGGAATGAAGATCTTGAGGACAGATAGCATGGGATGCTTTCGTGTTAGTAGATAGTGTCAAAGACAGCATGTAAAGCATGGAAGAGCAGCGGGAGAGCCTCAGCCTTTTTCAGCAGCAATTAGTAGTGGAAAGAGTTGTAAGACTATGGGGAAGCTGTAGCATTCACTAGCAGTTAGTGGTGGGAAGTGTTGTCAGACTACAGGGTAGTCGTAGCATTCACTAGTAGATGGCGATAAAAGGTGATGTAAGACTACGGGTAAGTCGTAGCATTCCGTAGTAGCTTCGTTGGCGGAGTTGGGGCGAGGCCCTTACCTCCTAGCATTCAGATAGGGATTAGGAATGGGTGATGGATGAGAATGGTAAGGAGTTTGCCTGTATAGCCCTTGAGAGGTGAGACCTTGGGAGAGGCCATTCTAGGATATAGCTGGGTGAGACCCGTGGCCGAGACCCGTATGCGAATAGCTGTATAGGTGAGACCTGAGAGCAGGGTTGCTCAGTAGTATGGTTGGGTGAGACCCGTTGGCGAGGCCCATGCGAGAGTAGTTATGCAAGTGAGACTAGAAGGATAGGGGCGGGTGAGACCCGTGGGCAAGGCCCGTGAGTTTTAGCAGCACAGGTGGGACCTGGTAGGGATCTTAGTGTCTGGATAGGGGATCGGGGATCCCAGGAAATTATAGTGCTTGCATGGCAGGATAGATTGAGCAGTTTTAGGTGGTCGAAGTTTCTTCAAAAGTCGCTGGGAGCGACTAGTAGTTGTGTTGGGTCAGTGATCGGTGGGAGCCGGTAATCCAGATATTGATAGGTTGGTAGAGACTAGGGTGGTCTCAGTTCATCCAGAAGCCAGATAAGGAATATCAGAATTTCCAGTCAGTAGTAGTGCGAGTATGCAGCGTATGGTGGAATTCATTAAGTTGATCATGGGGTGCTCGACACCAAATGATAGTAGAAGGAATGCCCAGTGGATACTGGTGATAATGACCCATACTGGGAGTTGCGGGAGTAATAGATTTGGTGAAGACAGGGTCTTCATAGTGGCAGAGGAAACAGATGGTTATGGAGCATTGCCTTGGGAAGGCAAGGAAATCGTGTAAGGAAAGAAGGGGTGAACCCCTTATGGGTTCAGTTGCAATACTCGGAGAGTACATGAAGGATTGTCAGTTGAGTAACTTGGGTTTCCAGAATGTTCAGGGTCAGGGTTGACCTGAGATTATTATCCGCAAGGATTGACATTAGTCTGAATGACTGAGCGGAAGGCCAGCGAAGGTAGGCAGCTGGTGTTAGAATAATTGGTGGGGTATTGGAGGCAGATCGCAGGCGGTGGATCATAGCAAACTTCGAGGACGAAGTTTAGTTTAAGTGGGGGAGAGTTGTAACACCCAAAATCTAGAAGGCCAAGAAAGGAAAGAAAACCGTAATTTTAAATGGCGACTCGGCGAGTCCAAGGAGGAACTCGACGAGTCCGAGCGGGATCCGAGTCGAGGAGTAAGTGACTGACTCGGCGAGTTGGCCAAGGGGACTTGGCGAGTCTGGTCTGTGCGAGGAAAACCCTAAATTCGGGACTTGGAGCCTATTTAAGCGCCTCATTCTCCTCCTTAGGGTTCCATTACTACCTCTGCAACCCATAACACCAAACCCTAGCCGCCATATCCATTGTTTGAGCCATTTTTTGCCTTGAGGGTGCATTAAAGCTTGGAGAAGGAAGAAGGAACTTGGAGGTGCAAGAAAGAACTATAGATCTGGGATTGTGAGAATATTTCTGAGCATTTGGAGGTAATAAACTAGTTCTTGGACTCTTTTGCACCTAGATCTATGTGTGGTTGTTGGGGCTTTTTAGCCATAATGATATCTATTTGAGTTAGAAGCCATATCAGAAGTTGCTACTTCGGATCTAAGCATATTATGGTCTTGAGAAGCATAAAGTATCTGCCCTTGCGTTGATTATGGAGCCTCTTTTCCTTAAACCCTAGTTTATGGTGTATTTTGCCTAGATCTCCTTCTGTACACGTAAAGTTTGCAACTTTACGTGAGGAATAGGCTTGGGAAGGGTAGATCTACAGTTTGGAGTCCATGTATGACTCAAAAGTCCTTTGCATGTAATGAGATTTGAATGGAATCGACGAGTCCTTTGAGTGGACTCGGCGAGTAGCATGAAACGTAGGAGCAACTCGACGAGTGGAATGAACAGCTCGTTGAGTCACATGAATATTGCCTTGTACTCGGCGAGTCTTCTCTTGGACTCGGTGAGTCAAGTGGCGAAACCCCAAACCCTTCAAGTTGAGACTCGAATCAGTGAGTCGAGTGGAGACTCGGTGAGTTGGACAGGTCAGGACTCGGAAATCGGTAGACTCGGCGAGTCATGGACTGACTCGGCGAGTCGAGATGCGAATGGAAGGACTATAAACACATGAACTCAGCGAGTCAGTAGGGTGACTCGGCGAGTAGGGTTGACCTTTAAGGTTGACTTTGACCAGAGTTGACTTGGTTGTCTCTCGGGGATCAGTTAGACTCAGTGTTGCATTGATATTGGTAGTTCGGGGAGCAAGGGGAGAAAGAGTTCAGAGAGTTGTCGGGTAGCAGCTAGTGAGTTCATCAGGAAGTTCAGCCAGTGCAGGTGAGTTTCCCTTTGTGTGAATGGGTCTAAGACCACAATGCCGGCCTATGTAGTTATGAGTAGAAGGCCTGGGGGTTAACCCTAGGCACAGTATGCTAGTATTGTATTCAGGACGAGGTCCACTAATAGCGGGCGGGTGCCCAAGGATTTGTTTATATGATAGTTTATACTTGTTGTCTGTGTGATACATGTATGTGCCTGGTAGGGAGGTGACTGTGGACGAGGTCCTGTATCTCACAATAGCAGAGTGTGGATGGGGTTCCACATCTCATTAGTAGTAGAACAGGGGCGAGGCCCAAGTTAGGGAAGGGGTGAGAGTGGGATAGGCCCGTATCTCACTACCAGTAGGAGCATGGATGGGGTTCCATTACTCATCTGTAGCAGGACGAGGGCGAGGCCCAGGATAGGCGAGGCCTTAGGATAGGATCAGTCGTATGAGTTTAGCATGTGTGTTGTGATATGTTTATGTGTTATTATTTTTTGGTGGGCGAGGCCGTGTGACAGGCGAGGCCTAAGTGAAACAGATCTGTATCCGAGCGGGGCTCGAAGCCAGGCGGGGTTTGGAGCGGCGGGGCTGTTGTAGCGGGCAAGGCCCGTGGCAGAAGGTGAGGCGCAAGATAGCGGCCATGACCCAGTATGTGCAGTATGTGGTTATGCATGGTATGTGGTAGGATGGGGAACTCACTATGCTTCATGCTTACGGTTTTCAGTTTTGGTTTCAGGTACTTCCGGTAGCGGAGGGAAGAGCTCGGGGTGATCGCATGGCACACACCTTTGATTAGACAGCCTGTGAATGTTTTACTCTGATAACGAACATGTGTTTTGGAAACTAATACCTTGTTTATGTTTTGGATTGATGTATTTGCTTTAAGTAATGTTTTATTAAAGGAAATTTTTGGTCTTAAATTTCGGGTCGTTACACTGTCGATTGCCTCTTTCCATTTTGAAAACGTGGGGCCTGCCATGGCTTCCTTGTAGTTGTTCGCTTCATCCAAATCTACCAGTGTACTATCACTGATGAATGTATCACCTTCAATAGTAATATGGAAATCATAATACTTAGGTGCATTCTTAACTCTACTGGAACGCCTCAGAGGTAAGGACTCGTCAATTGGTTCAACAAGAGTTTCCTCCTCGGGTTGAGCACTAATGCTTGAGGTTCCTTCATTTCTTAACTCTTGAAGCTATTCAAGGTCAATTTTCCTCCTACGGTCCTCTTGGCATATGAGTTCTCTCTCACGAAAGAATCCTCTCCTTACAAAAAAGACAACATTGTCACTCAGTCTATAGAAGAGATATATAAAGGATTTCTGTGGGTAGCTAATGAAAATACAATGCTCACTACGAGGTTCGAGCTTGTCATGAGTTTCTTTTCTTACAAAAGCCTCGCAACCCCAAACCTTGATGTGTGCTAATGAGGGAACCTTCTATGTCCACATCTCGTGAGGTTGTTTGGAAACCTTTTTAGTTGGGAGCAGATTGAGGATATGGGCGGCAGTCTTTAAGGAATACCCCTAGAATGAGATAGGTAACGAAGCTCGAATCATCATAGAATGAACCATGTCTAGCAAGGTTCGATTGCACCTCTCAGCCACACCATTAAGTTGTGGTGTCCTAGTTGGCGTCAATTCTGAAACAATTCCACATTCCTTAAGATAGTCTTAGAACTCGATACTAAGATACTCTCCTCCTCGATTAGATCTGAGCATCTTTATCTTCCTGACCAGCTGATTCTCCACTCCTTTCTTAAACTCTTTGAACTTTTCAAAGGTTTTTGACTTATTCTTGATTAAGTAGATATACCCATATCTACTATAATCATCAGTAAAAGTCACATAGAATCAATTAGCATCCTTGTGGTGGATCTGAAGGGTCCACACACATCGGTGTGTATGGGATCCAACAAACCCTCACTCCTTTCACAAGTACCAGTGAAGGGTGAGTTGGTCATCTTTCCATGCAAAAAATATTCACAAGTGTCATCCGACTTTAACTCAAATGACTCTAACACTCCATTCTTTTGGGGTTGGGCTATGCGCTTCTTGTTAACATATCCAAGACGACAATGCCATAAGCATGCTTTATCCAAAACATTGGATGAACCAATATGCAACACATTATTTCCTAATTTATCTACAACCATTATAGTTTCATATATACCGTTACAACGCAATACTTCAGAATAAAATGTACCATTATAATAAGCATTAATACTAACTGATCATTATTAAAAGAAAAGGTAAAACCTTGTTTATACAAACTATGAATGGAAATAATATTTCTCGCCATATCAGACGAGTAGCAAGAATTATTCAAATCTAAATTTAACCCACTACTAAGCAATAAATTATAAACTCCAATCTTGGTGACATTCGACTTTTTCCTATTCCCCATGATCAAGTTCGTCTTCCCGTGCTCCACATCCCTACTTCTTTTTAGTCCCTGCAAATCAGAACAAATGTGAAAACCACATCCTGTATCAAGGACCCAAGAATTAGCATGTGATGAATTATTGGACAGAATAGTATAAATACCTGCAAAGGAGAGTTTGATCTTCCCATCCTTTATGTCCTACAAGTATTTGGGGCAGCTTCGTCTCCAGCGCCCTTTTTCATGATAATGGAAACACTCAACTTTCATTCGATTTGGAGAGGGGTTGATAGAACCAACTTTGGTCCCATTTAAAGAGGGTCTAACATTAGACGTTACTGTGTGGCTCATGGAAGGAGTCTTCCTCTTCTTTCCCTTCCCATGTCCAATTGCCAAGGCAGAGGCAGTAGCAGTAGGAGTAGAAACAACAAATTTTCCTTGAAGACTACTTTCAAGAGTCCTTAAAAGGCTTTGAAGTTTGCTTAGAGTGACCTCCTCCTTGTTCATATGATAAGTCATATGAAACTGATCATAACAAGGAGGAAAAGAGTGTAGAATAATATATATGGCCAACTCTTCATCGAAGTTGAGATTCAACTCTAGCAAATGGTCCATAAATCTTTGCATCTTCTACAAGTGGGCAGTGATATACTCTCCATCCTTCATTTTGGTCGTGACCATGGAGGCTATGATTTCATACATTTTCTGCATTGCACTTTGATGGTACCTTTCCATCAAGTCTTGGTGCATTTTATAAGGCCAAAAGTTCTCATAGGACTTCTGAAGCTCAGCAGTCATGGTAGCAATCATGATACACGACACTTTGTTCGTGTCCCTCTCATGGGTCTTGTATTCAACAATTTGTTCGGGAGTAGCGGCAGATTCATCAATCTCCTTAAGCTCTTTATCTAATAAATATTCTTTATCGTCATAGTAAATGGCCATTCGGATGTTTCGAATCCAATCATTGATATTCGATCCATCAAATATGACCCTCCCGCATAAGTTCATGAGGGAGAAAGAGCCTGAAGAGTTTGGGTTTGAAGCAGTGTTGGAAGACATCTTAAAAGAAAGAAAAAGTTTAGATTAGATAATGATCCTTAATATAGCACCCAAATGAAATATTAAGGCTAGGACCCAACACAATATTTTACAATTCGGAAGAAGGATGTTGTAATCCAATTGCAAAATATTTGAAGGTAGGTAAATGATGATTTACCAATTTCCACCGAGAAAAACGAAATTGATTATTAAGTTTTAATTGAATTGAAATTCCTAGATTCTTTTAAGATTCATTGAACTTTTCAATGGCATCTTTAAATCTCAATTATTCCTTTCAAATTTGTGACTAGGATGCCGAGGATCACAAACAAGGTGTGAATAACCATGCAAAATAGCTTGGTACACTTAATGTTATAAATCATCCAATCAATGCACCGGTTAAGCACACACGCTCCATTAATCCATGGTTAAAATCAAGCTACCCTTTTCCACACATTGTCAGTCCCAAATTATTGTGTCGGTTAACCACACACGCTCCACTAACGACTTAACAAGGTGCAAAGTGCAACTTCATAGAATAGCACCATTTTCACATTTTTCCTATAGTAACTAAGATTGGGAATTTATAAAAGTTTAGTTACTTTAACACATATCACTATATTTATTAGTGAGAATTAATGTCATATCCTACCCGTTCGGCTAACGACCCTCCACCAGTCAAGGAAGCGGTGGGTGACAGTGGACACCTATTAAACCACCATTATTTTAGGGTCTTAGGTACTTCTTATATACCTTAGGATTACAACCATGCAAACCCTAATGACTCTTTATATTTCTTAGTCTTTTGGGCTGAACCTTATTGGACTTTCACATAGGTTTAGTCCAACTCTAATCAACATAAGTCATAAGCCCAACTAGAAGTATTACTGATTTACCTAATTAGTCCCTATAACTTTAAGGAGTTTCTTTTGATCACTAAATTAATATCAAATTAATTTTTGATCAATACTAATTAAATGATGTGATTTCTCAATTAATATATTATACTTATAATATATTAATAAATCATAATAACATCTTCCTCAAATGTCCATCCTATCAAATTTTTCCAGAGTGTTACAACCTAAATGGACCATGCTATTATCGGCTCAAGTACATACCAATTATAGTTATGGGCTTAGACACCTAATCCAACACTATATATATGGCTACTTTATAGATCCTTATTGCTAATACCTTGCATTATCACCTGCTTCATCAAGGATCATCTGGAATGCTCTTGCCTTTGACTTCTGTGGCCCATTTGGTCTTGCTGCCTCATTTTTCTTTGGGTAATATTTTGACATATTCCCCTCATCTCCACATATGTTAAATACTTTATCATTAGTCATACAATCCTTGGAATAGTTACCGATCCTCCTATACTTACAACAAGTCACTTCTCTGTAGCATCTCCTATAATGCTTCTGTTTGCACTTCTACGACCACTTTTCTTCATTGCTATGCACATACCTCTTGTTGTTGGGGTCATACTTCGGGAACCTATTTTTCTTGTTGGATATTGAAGACCCCTCAACTTCCTATTCTCTCCTACCTCTGCTCTTTGCATACCCTTTTCGCTAAGTTGGGTTTCCACATTCTTGGCTACTCTAACAGTTGTCTTCAAAGTAGTTGCCATTTTTACCATTGTACCAAAGTACACTGACAATCCATTAGCAAACCTATCTATCTTGGAGAGTTCAGTAGGCACCAAGTATGGGAATATCTTCATCTTCTCAATGAATGTGGTGGCCTACTCATCAACACTCAAATTCCCTTTCTTCAGGTTCTGAAATTTGTTGTTTAGGTCTATCAGATCTATAACTGAGTAGTATTGCATTTTCAAGTGCTCCATGAACAATTCCCAAGACCTCTTCAGTGATTCTCTACATGGCATTGTATGTGCAAACAACCTCCACAAAATTAAAACTCCGGTCTTTAGTTGTCTGACTGCAAAGATGGTTTTCTGCTTGTTGCTGTAATTGCAACTTTCGAATATCGTCTCCATCTCGGAGATCAATTCCATGATCTCTACTAGCTTCGGGCTTCTAGAATGACTTGGTGGCTTGGCACCCAAAAATTTCTTATACATACACCCATCCTATCAATCCCTAAATCTGGTTCGTTCCTCCTTACCACCCGGGGTTCAGCTTGACTCACTGTACGACAGTAATTTCCTCCTCCGACTGTTCTTCATTTAGTTTGGGATGCACAACAAGCACAGTAGGCTCATCCTTATTATTAAGCAACATTTTCTCATCTCCTCCCTTTGTTCAACCATCATAGCCCAAATCATTGCTTAGACTCCTGCCATAGTGATTGGCTCGGTTGCAGTTGCTACCTCTAGTGCACGCTCAACCACTTACGGTTCAGGCTGCTGATTACCATTTCCTAATCCTCTTCGAGTTCTTACCATGTTGATCTATAAACCAAATCAGATGTTTGGTGTGCAGTGACGAGGATTAAGATAGGGAAATCTTTATATACGATAGACGTATAAATCTCGTTATCACTCCAAAAAGTTACATGCCAGTTCTAATATTGTAATTAAACGTTTAGAAATTTGAACACATAAAATTTTCATATCCGGTTGGTAATAGACAATAGATTCGATCAAATGATAACATCAAAGAGCATATAAGACATCTTATAGCAAAATCATTTAGCACATAAGAGAAATTTAGGCATCTTCCCTAAATAAGCTATTGCTCGTGTCTATTCAGGCATACTTTGTAAATATAGCAGACACTCATCTCACGATCATCACTTAGTATTCTAAGTTTAAGTTTGGAAATTTCCTAAAATTCATAGTTCCCTTAAACTAATGCTCTGATACCAACTATGGCATCCCCATTTTCACGGCTAGAAACGACCGATATGTTTATGCTTATTTAAAAATTAGAGTATCCTTTTTGAAAAATAGTATTGCAGAATTTGTTCCTAGAAAACATGATAAAGATGTTATCAAAGCATTTCCAAATAAATGTATTTTATTTGTATTAAAACATTGGAATGTCATCGTCAATATAGAAACATAAGCATAAAAAAAATATTATAAGCCTTGCAGTATATAAACTAGTGGCCTAATACTCCTTGAATCTCTTAGTAGAATGTATCTTTCATATAGCCACCTATCATACATAAATTGAGTGGTTCTGGTTGAGAAACTGGTGAGTATATAGTGTTTTCAACCCATAATAATATAGTTATTATGTTTTAGTCATCAAACAATTAACCCAATTTCCCATCCTCATTATCTTCCTTATTCTTAAGAATCTTCCCTAAGAATCATCTATTATTCATTCATTCATTACTAAGGATTTTCCTAAGGAATAGGCATGAAGTCCATCACTGCCAGGGTTTATCCAACAAGCTCTAAGTCCATAGTTTCTGATGTTATCTATTAGGCACCAAGTCCATAGCTACCAATGTTCATCTATAGGGAAATAAATCCTAAGCTACCAACGTTCATTTATAAGGCACTAAGTCCATAGACACCAAGGTTTTTAGAGTTAGGGATGAGATTTAGAACTGGAAAACCGGACCGAACCGGAACTGTTAGAACCTGAATATATAGAACCGGTTCCAGTTTCGGGTTCAAAAATTGGCTTTATCCGGGGTCCGAGTAATTCGGGTTTGGGTCCATCGGGTCTGGGTAAACCGGGCCAAAAAACCGGAACCGGTTTTTTGAACCGGAACCACTTTTAGGGCCGGAACCGGTTTTTTGTGAAACGTTTAAAAGATACATATCTCATTTGTTTCAACTCCGATTGACATACAGTTTTTTCCATTATGTAGTTTAGAGTTTGTACATGATTTTAGACAACGAATTTTCCATTTTTAGTTTCATATTCATTGATTTATAGTCCCCCAAATTCGATATATCAAAGCTGGAAGTTTTTAATTTTTCAGTTTTTTTTTTTTTTTTTTTTTGTATTCTGTGAAAGTTTTAAAACATGCATATCTAATTCCTTTGAAGTCGTATTGACATGTGGTTTTTTCCAACTTGTAGCTTATAGTTTATACATTATTTTAGACTATAATTTTGTCATTTTGGTTTAACATTCAATGCTTTACAGTCTTCCGAAGTCGGGATATCAAAACTGAAAATTTTCAACCTTGCAGCTATTTGTTTTTGTACTTTGTATTATGTGAAAATGTTAACACATGCATATCACATTCGTTGAAAGTCGGATTGACATAATGTTTTTTCCAGAGTGTAAATTAGAGTTTGTACATGATTTTTGGCTATAATTTTGTTAATTTTGGTTTCATATTTAATGAGTTACAATCCCCCAAAGTTGAGATATCAATACAAAAATTTTCAAAGTTCAACCCACTAAGTAGTAAGTAATTACGAAAAAATTCCGGTTTTTTCGGGTTTTCCAGTTCTAAACCCACTTTATCTGATTCCAACCTACCCACTTTGATGTTTCCGGGTTTTTCGGTTCTAGACCCACTTTACCCGGAACCATACCCGGAACCAAACCGGAACCGATCCTATATACTAATCCGGTTTCCGGTTCTACAAAATCCCATTAATCGGTTACGGGTCCATCCGGTCCGAGTTTGGACCCACTTTCATCCCTATTTAGAGTACATCTGGTGAACACGTCGTTCACGAACACCTACAAGTTAAAATACTACTAGCGTTCTACTGGACTGTCTACAATAGTCCGTGGTCGTCATCTATACTCTGTTAGATGAATGGATCATCGATTATGTCAAGGATTCTCATCATCTATATCATCTTTCTTCTCTCATCATCCATATAATATTTCATCTACCCTTCTTTACCCAATAAATTTATAGGTATAAAAATACATATACATTTTAAATCAAATAAAACATGTATAAATCATTCATCTATCATAGATATCAGGAACACGGATAATAAGCACATATAGCATGTATTAATACTAAATACTTCATATCTATGTGTAATATGAAAGTAACTACGAATTTACTTGTTGAAGTGATGACTCAAAATTCGGGCAATACTTCACTTCTAACAATTTTCTTTTCTGTTGATGAAACCTAGTATTATTATCACTAAATTTTAGTCTGATATTAATTACGACTAATTATTAGTCTAGATTCATCATTAACTCAAAGTCTACTTCATGATCTATCAAGTAAGGAACAACTAGGTAGGATCATATCGGATGTATGGTCCATTTGGTATACGAAGTATACTATTTTGAAATCCCACTTTATACACCTCACTAAATCACAACCTAAACATCATCCCCATAAGTAGATCAATCAGTATAACGACTTTGAATCACTGATAAATATTTTTTTATAGGTTCATAATAATGATAATAAACTTAAAGATAAGTTATACTTTAAGGAGGGTAAGCATAACTCACTTACAAGGGGGTTTAGCGAGGAACCGAGATCTACACGGGCATCACTTTTGAGACGAAAGCCCTTCTTCTTGGGACGTTCTGGCGCTCAGGAACTCGCTTCTAACACCTAGGAGGTGCTAGGGAAAAGAATAGAGGATTTTGGGGTGTTTGAGAGAGAATAGGATAGAAAGGTGTGAGGAATTGAGTGATGTGTGCCTTCTATTTATAGGCTTAACGTCGTAAAATTTACCTTTGCGTCGTGAACTTGCATAGGCACCAAGACTTCGCCTGGTGTTGACACGTGGCACAGGACGTGGGTAAAACAACCAATTTTTAAAAATTCATAACATTGACATATGAGCTCCATTTTGATGTTCTTTATATTCACGCATATGTGTTGACAAGATCTACTACTTTTGTTCAAACTCCGTTGGCAGATTTTGACTTTATTTTTAAAGTTATATTTGAACAAACTTAGGCTGTTAAAGTTTGTTATAAATTCATAACTTTGTTATCCGACGTCTGTTTTTGACTGTCTTTATATCGTTGAGCTCCTATTAACAAGATCTTCAGTTCTCGTTTAGGTGGTGTCGGCTAAAAAACGATCGATCTAAAATTCGATGTTCGGGTTGTATACTGTTATGAAAAATCTTAAAAATAATCGTAACTTCTTCAAATGAAGTTAGATTTGGATGTTATCTATATGTGCGCTCTCGGTTTAACTTATTCTACGAATTTCATTTAGATCTATAAGGCATAAAAATAGATTATCAAAATTTTACTTTTTACGTTACACGGCGTTGTGTCGGTTTAGTCGCAAAACTTTGATGGGACATAATTTGTTCATTATAAGTCAGATTTTAGTGTTCTTTATATGTACAGAATCCTTGTGACATATACTATAACTTTGATTCAGAGAATTTATCCTGAATAATCGTCTATCAAAAAGTCATTTTAACGCTTATTATATCTAAATTGACTAGCACGAATTTACGGGTGTTATAATATACTGAAAAATAATTCAGCAAGAATATAAAGCAGACACATACCATCGATGATATCGGGTGCTGATTAGTCCTCCTTTGCAGTTAACTCAAAAGATTGACCCTCGGCCCTTGGGCCTCAACCATCATCTGATGCCCATTAGTGATGCACAAATTTACAGTAGTAGGAGCCTGAATTGGCTTCTCTGCAAGAAGCGGAATTTTGACCTTCATATGGCTTGACTAGTTGCAACTGAAAGAAACTCGCAAACCCTTCGGGCACTCTTTCACAAAGTTCTTGTCCTTTCCACATAAGAATAATACTGATCCCGACTAACAGGGACCCTCGTGACCTTTGCTGCACTTACTGCAAGTGTGGCTCCTTTGACCTCCTACTCTCAAATCAGTGGGCTTTTCCCACTTAGTCGTTGGTTGTGACTGTATTGGCCTCCTATATCTCCTCTATGTATCCACCTTGGCCTATCTCACATACAACTCCATCTTAATCTCCCTACTTCTGGTATTGGTATGTAGCTCAACTAATGCCCGCTATTGGGAGTTCTTCATGAACTCTTTGATATCCTTCTTGAGCATACTTAAGTATTGGTTCATTTGCGCCTGCTCAGTAGATGTATACTCTAGAAAAAACATAGCTCTCTCATGGAATATCTTTGTGATCTCGCCCACCGTCTCTGTCGTCTACCGGAACGACAAGTACTCTTGAGCCAATCGCTCCCACTCCACTAAAGGATCACACTCCTCTCGAAACATTTCAACAAAACGATCCCAAGTAATCGTGGCTTTATCCGAAGGTGATAAATCAGTAGTCATGAACTTCCACCAATCCTTCACCCCTAGGAGAAGTAGGTTCAGTGCAAAGAAAACCCTCAGATCATCTGTATAAGAGAAGGTATAAAATCACCCCTTAACATCAACGATCAACCTCATAGTGTCAATAACATCCTAGAATCCATCTAATTCTGGGGGTTTCATGTTGTTGAACTCTTGATACTACATTAAATCACCCCCGTGAGACTGCAACGACAAAAGTTTCGGTGGCTGCATTAGCAGCCTCGGTGAAAGCAGTGTAGCGCTCATCAAACATCTCGATCATCGTGGTCTTGATAGACCCAAATACCTTTAGGAAAGCCACCCTAACCGCTATGGCCACTTCTGTAGCAATGATCCTATGGATCTCATCATCACTGATACCCTGTCTCTCTGAACCACTAGTTCCTGAACCTTGAGTATACACCATACTCAAATACACAAGGAAAATGGGCAAAACCAGACTAAAAGAACTAGAAAGTTAATATTCCAAACAACTATTCAGTACCCTCAAGATTTCTTCTAAATCTCATATGGATGCTATGCTTTCAGAAGTATAGGCCCGTACTACCTTCCACATCTACCCATAGTTGATTTAGATCCTTTCTCAAGGTCCCGAATCACAAACATTCTGCTTCCATTGAAGCAGCTCAAAAACATTGAAGTGCTCAAAGAGCCACATCTAAAACCCCGATACATACATCTAAGGTCCCTTCTTATTTACCGCTTTGTTCCGCAAGAAGTCTCTAGTAACCTTGCCATTGGCTCCGCGTAAGACAATTATATATAATCCGGAAACAATAGATATTCGAATAAGATATTCCACCCTAAATCCACAACCAACCAAGGAGCAGGAAGTAAGGCCAAACCAAGAATTATAAGGCTATAAATTCATAACTATGTACAACCGTGCAATTTATCTGAAGTAATTAGGAATTTTAGCTTGAACCCTAAAAGAGCATCCACAAGTAATCTCCTAGGATATAAGGCATCACAAAATCAGACAAGCCTACCCTGAAACTCCTAAGGGATCCTTAGCCTACCAACAAGAATGAAATTATATCAACTCAATAACAGAAACTACAATAAAACATATAACACAATTATGGATATTTTGGGAGATCGTTGCCTTGGACTCTAACTGACTGTACACTTTGCTTCCCTCGTTCCACTCGTAACATTCATTCTTTTGTAAAAAGGTTTTTTAAAACTTTCAGATCCTTAATTTGGGACTGCAATCCAATGAATGTTCATCCAATTCGCTCAAACCAGGGCTTTGATACCAACTAGTAACAACCCAAAATTTTCAACAAAATTTTCATTTTTAATACAACAAAAATCATAATTAACAAAAAACCAAAATAAGAAATCCCTTGTGTATCAATATTGTCATGCCAAAATTAGAGTATCAAAAAGTCAAAATCATAGAAAGATCTGCAAACCAGAATATACAGTCATGCATTCACCTTCTCGTGATCATCCGAGGTACCTGAAACACATTTAATCCACAACTGTAAGCATAAGTCTTAGTGAGTCCCTCCTAAAATATTATACAACACAACATAATAAATATCTATGGGTTATCAGCTAACTTGGGGATCATCAGCAATCCCATTGCACTAACATTACTCCCTATGGATTAACAACATGTTTTAGGGGTTATCAGCAACCCTAGGGATTCTCAGCAATCCAAAAGTTATTAAAAATTCAATTCAGATAAAACAAACAATAAAGACCCATCTGGTTACAAACATACTACCATACATCTAAAAGTAGTGAGAAGACTTACCTTGTGAATAGCAGCTAGAAACACGACAACTCTCACACATGGGGCCGACAGGTTCAGCAAGACACCTAACAATAGTAAAGTCATACCCTATCATCCTACACCCTTGAAACCTTAGTTTGACCCAAAAAGTCAACCATGGTCAACTTCAGCCAATGTTCATGTCGTGACCACCCATAGGTCACGTCATGACCGAACACGAACAAAGAAGTCGTGAGTGCACACTTCTCATGACGTGACATGCTACTCCTCATGTCGTGAGAACTGCTCTAGCCATCTTTGAGAATTATATTCTTAACCCCATAAGCCACTCATTGAGATTTTCCAGATGGTCTTCCCCAACTCTAAGGACCATAAAAATCATAACTTTTTAGTCATGATGTCCAATGCATGACTTGGACACTAACTAGGTCAATAAGAATAAAATAAGATTAAGACCTATGCTTGGAGTCAAAAACCAACACCAAACTTCATATCTGGAACTTATACTATGGAAAATGCCTTAATGATCCATAAAGTTGCTAACTTTATGGATCCCATGCAAAATATCAAACACCACCATGAAGAGAAAGGAACAAATCTAATATCTAGCATGCCATAAAGATAAAGACAAGGGCTTTAGGACTTAAAAGGGTCCAAAAGCACTGGAGGGTGATGGGGAAGGCACTGTCTTACCACACGTGATGCATCCAAGGAGTCTTATTCTTCTTCTAAGAGCCAAAAACACTAAAAAGCTCTTAAAGGTCACTAATGGAGGCTAAAATCGATTTATATAGGAAGGAAGTGATATGGATAAGGGTTTGCAATCCCTAGCCTCACACTTCCCTTAAATAGGGAGTAAAACACATGATTGTGGCTATCCTATTCTCACAACATGAAAACATATGTTTCATATTGTGAACCTCAAGGAAGGATACGCAGTGCAGACGAATGTCACATCGTGATACACACTCTCTCCCACATCATGACTAGCTATAAAATGAGGTTTTATCATTCTTTAATTATTTCAAAGAATTGAAAGATCAATTATCTGCATTAGATGTTGCATAATACCACTAGGGCCTGCAGTCACACTCACAGATGGAAAATGTCATTCACGTATCGATAGTACGCTCCGACGACCAAGTCAGTGGTGGTTAGAAAATGTTGAATTGAGAGTATAATCTGAGTATTCAGAGAATGATCCATATCTAAGTTATTCATACCCTTTTATAGTTTGGATTTCCATACCTGATTATGAGGATATTACGAGGGTAAAGGTTAGTTAAACATTCCTTTTCATATTCCAGAGACATTGATTGGTCCACCTATCCTGTGGAAGGTCTTCTAAGTCTCTGATTGGTTTAAGGGGAATCTCCATTAGTGGTATGGAAATTCAATTATGTTGATGTACCTTCCATATTTTCTTGATTATTCGCCTTACATTCCGCTCACATATTTGTGATATGGGGGTCTAGACGGAGATTCTATCTTGAAAGCCAATTGATCCGGGGTATGTAAAGGCTTGCACGGTATCAATGACTCATCACTGACAAGCAGTAAGGAGAGTGCTGAAGTATCTAAAAAAACCATGGATTTTCATTTGACTTATGTAGGGTTTCCTTTAGTTATTGAAGGATATTCAGATTCTAGTTGGATCACTACTACTGAGGCCACTCTTCTACAAGTGGTTGGGTGTTTCTTCTTGGTGGAGATTCCATTTCACTGGCTTCTAAGAAACAAACACGCATCACAAATTCTAGTATAGAATCTAAATTTGTAGCCCTTACAGCTGCTAGAAAAGAAGCGAAATGGTTAAGGAGTTTGATCTATGAAATTCCTTTATGGTCAAAGCCAATATCACCTATCTCTATACACTATGATAGTTTTGCCACCTTGGCAAAAACATATACTAAATTCTATAATGGAAAGCCACAACATTTGGGTGTTAGGAACAACATGGTACATGAGCTCATTACTCATGGTATCATTTATGCTGAGTTTTTTAGATCTCAACAAAAATTACCTTATCACTTGACGAAGGGGTTAGCTAGAGACTTGGTGAAGAAGTCAGTTATAAGAGTGGCATTAGGGCCCACTTGATATCTCTATGGGTAGGATACCCAATTCCCTTCTAATAGAAGGTTAGAAGTTGAATTCAATGTGGAAAGATTGCTTATGGAGATTGAAACACATATTTTTTTACTACATCCCAAGGTATGTGCTTATAATATGTATTGTTAAAATAGGTTGATGAAGTTACTAATAGTTATTTTGAAAAAGTGAATTAATAGGTGCATCATATAGAAGGACTATCTATGTGAGTGTGAAGTGGTGCTACTTCAGAAAGCTTGTGCTAGGCTTTTACGCACTCATGAATGGATTGGACACATGGCTATAATAGTGTCAAGTATGAAACCTTAGATATTGTTTTTAACTTATATGTATAGTATCTTCTATTAATCGAATTATTTGAAGTGTTCAATCCTTAGGACATCCTGATTCTTTAGTATTTGACATGTATATTATACTATAGCGAAAATTTAATCTTCAAGATATTTCATTTATGCATAAGTTTGATTTTTTGTTTGCTTTTAGTTAATTAAGGATTACACTAAAATAGGGGAGGAATGTTGGTGATTTTAGTGTTATCATCATATTTTGGTATAATTATTATTATTATTAATGAGATAGGGCGAGCTTCATTTACTAGCCAAGCTTGGAGGTGCGGGATGCACACTCAGTGTGATAAATGTGAACTCGGGTAAACGGGGTTTAGGGGCAGCGCCTCTAGCGAGGTCCAAGGGGCCAAGCCCATGGCGGTGGTCCCGCTATAACTACTAGTTATTTCTCATAACTACCAGTTTTGGTGCCAAATCTAGAAGCAACCATTGTGACCTCTTTTCCCTCTAGTATAAGAACCTTTTTCTCTCGTTCCAGAAAATAGGGGTGGAACTCATATACAAAAAAATCATATTTTGATTTATTCTATTTCTCAAGAAAAAAAAAGCAAGGTATATTTTTCTATGTTTCAAATTTGTTAGTGGACTGATTTCCAAATTACATTTCTTGGATTATCCTAAATCAGATTTCATGATACCCAGGGAAAGGTCAAAATCACAGATTTTGGAAAGTAATTGCAATTACAATCATAGAAAGTATCCAAGTTAATTGATATTCTAAGACCCCAAAATCTTACATCATTCATTATCCGAAACAAGGGTTAGAGTAAAAGTATTCTCAAAACATCATAATAAAAAAATCATTGCATAATAAATCCCCACAGGATGCAGTGTGATCAAGTTGGGCTCTTCTTTTTAAAACTTGAAGTATCTGAAAACGTTTAAACCACAAAACTGTAAGAACAAAGCTTAGTGAGTTCCCAAAAATAACACATACCATACTAATCATTAGGTCCAACTCTAGGGTATATTCCAACCCAATATACATCAATGGACCTAGCCCTGGAGCCCAACCCTAGGATATATTTCAACCTAAATTACAATAATGGGCCTAACTCTAGGTGTATTGCTATCTAATAATGAAATAATGGGCCTAAACCTAGGGTATATCTTAACCCAAACATACAATAATGGGGCAACCCTGGGGTATATTTCAAACCAAACATACATGAAAGAGTCACAAAGACAGCTAAGATTGTACATAACACAACTCAGTGGGCCGACATCATAGGTTTTAAAAATTTTAATTATAATATATGGTAGAAAAACTTAACTCTTAAGTTCACAAGCAACCAATTTAGATCTAAGTTTTCTCTATTGATAACAATAATCTATGAACATCAAGAACCCTAAGGGAACTCTATAATAATCAAAAATTACACAGAGTTAGGGTTTACATACCTCTTGATTATTGTAGCAAATAATCACACCAATATCCTTCTTGAAAACCTTGGAAAGCAAGCACCAGAAATCTAATGCCTCTAATGGCTAATATCTAACACCCTAGAAACCCTAGAATGAAGAGGAAAAAGAGGAGAGAGGAATAAATTTCACTCCTATGCTTTTTAGGAAGGTCACGAACAAAAATTGATGGCCTTGCGGTCCTATTTATAGTTTAGATAACTTGCAAGCAAAGCAAAATCTGACTTGATTAAACAATAGATTTAATCCTAATTCAAATTATTTCCTTTTATGCAACCAGGAGAATTCCAGAAACCCTATACGAGCCTCCAAAACCATCCATGCCATGGAGGTTTCTAGAATTGCTTTTTTTTAACTATTAAACAATTACAATTCACCCTTGTACATTTTATTTAATTTGAAATAATCTCAAATTAATTCTAGATTAATTTTGATTAATAATTAAATAATTCTAATTGATTTCTTATTGATTATTAACCATATAAATTAACAAATTAGTTATGTAACTATTGATCTCATGTTAATTTATTAATTACATAACAAATTAACATATCAATTATCTATTCCTAATTAATATATTAATCACATAATATAAAACATGTCTCTCTCTCCTAATATCATTTCTATCTATTTCTGGTTATGTGGGCAACCCAAAAAGACTTTGCTTCTATTTTCAAGTTTATACCAATTTAGTTATGAGCTTAGACATCTTAATCCAACAGTCTCCCACTTGGATAAGTCTATAACTACAATTTCAAGTATAACCAAACAACAAAGATTTCTTTCCAAAGCTACTACGAAACTTTGATCCAATCAGATATTGGCCCAAAGATAAATGATCAAATATTCCTTCGTTCTACAAGATATCGTATGGACATGAGACATGGATTATAAGGAATCTCATAGTCCAATATTTTATTTCTCGATTTTGAATTGAGACTACTAATTGAAACATCAATTTAGTTCGGGCTTGGCCAATCACTGCAGATGTTGACATCAAATCATCAAGGAGCCCAAAAATATCACTTTTCACGTTAGGGAAAAAGGAACAAATAAACTTCGACTTATATGCCTGTATCTTTTACTCACCAAATCATACATGACACTACATTTTATGATATCACATTACTGATGCATTTTCCTAATACCAATGCACAACCAATTTGTAAATTACAATTCATATATCTTCATTTTAAGAATAAAAGATCTTATCGTCTCACAATTACTCTTGATAGAATCCGTGAAGTAATTCTCTGAGCATGGGTTTATCTAATACTCAAAATCCCATTTTCTAAGTACTCATGAGCATTGTAGCAAGCTTATTGCAATGTCTATTACCCATAGACAATCTACAATTCAATACATGACAATCTTAATTCACCACTTACTTTCAAAAGTACGAGTGACTGTGGAATTTCGAATAATCAGATAATTCAAGAAGTAAAACATGAAAAGTGAAACAAAATAACAAACTAATTAACTACAGTCTCTAATCTATTAAATATAAAAATCTATATCATTTAATCACCATAAAAATTACATCTTTATTTATCGTATAATGTTTGGAGTAATCAACTAGCCACTTTGAATTAAACACCAGTCAACTAATACTATGCCTCTCCATGGTTCTTCCTTTATGAAGAGATCAACTGGACATTATTCCAATGATGCTCTTTTCACAAATCCAAATTCTTATCACTATCCAAGATGTGATGGAATTCCAACTTAACATGCATTAATCTTCTATGATATCGAGATTCCAGAGTCCTAAAGATAGGGTCTTCGATATTACAGAATATCCCATTGGAATTTTGTTACTAGAAACAATTTCATGGTAATGAAGGTTTAAATTCAAGGTACACTCATTGAACACTTTTTTCGCATTAAAGTTTCTAACACACATGTAAACTTTCAACCATCTCCCATTATGAAACATTTCCTTATTCCCATATGACCATCAATTCTAATTAAGAATCATCTCAATCCAGAATCATGTCAGTATGGTCCATCCAAATTAATATCATACCTCTAACTGTCCACAAGCAACTAGTCTTTTGGTATAACCTTAGAATGTTTTTGATAGTTATTTAACAACTTTTGTCCTACAAAATTCTAGTCCTTTTTCTCATAATGCTCTGAGTATTTGAAAAAATTAGAATAAATAAATATTATAGCATATGCTATCGATCCTATATCCAAATCATATAGGACTCAATTCATTATGTCTCACATAAGGATTTGATATCTTTTCAGTCTATTACTATAGTATTTTCAAATATCTAATTTTCTATGTTGAAACATTTTAACATGATATTCATATATCTTTATGACTAAGTTGTATTTAACTATACAATCTAAACCTTTTAGATTCAAAAAGAATTATGAGTGCCCTCTCCCTTAAGCCTACTATAGTGAAACAATTTCTACACATTGCAATTTGAAATAGAAAACTTTGTTGCCTACAAAAAGTATTGTCAACATGCAATACTAGCATAATAATTATGCTCCCACTAGCGTTAACATGTACCTATAAATCAAATTGACTTCTAGAAATCAATACTTTTGACTTTCTTAATGAAGTATAGATTTATGTTATGCTATGCTTCGATAAGTCTCCAACTAAACTTCTTAAGCTTATACACCTTAATTGGATAGAATATGTATATGTTAAAACCCTTTCAGAACTTATAGATATATGTATTGAAAGTTTAGATAGCTCCTTCACATTCCTCACAATTCTAAATATGAAGAGGTATGTCGTAATCATATTGTGAATTTGAGAATGCAATTAACACAACCAATATCCATATTGATCTTTATCAGATCTTTAAATCTATTAGCGAAAGTATTTGCTCGTTATCATTCTCATGAATTAGAGTGAAGCCTTTGCCACCAGTTTTTATGGTGCATACTAAGGATGAGCAAAAGAACCGAACCGGTCGGAACCGGCCCGACCCGGACCCGAACTGGGAACCGGCTTCGGCCAAAATCAAGAACCGAACCGGCCCGACGGTTCTACCGGGTCCGGTTATTGCAGGTTTTTCGATTTAGGAACCGATCTTTGACAAATAGCAACGTAAATGCGTAATACACTTTTGGTCTAAGCTGTACGTTTAATCTGTTTTGAGTAGCAATACGTTTAGTGTGCTATGAACATTTTGTGATGTGGCCATTTGCTTTTCTTTTTTGTGCAAGTTTTTATCCATTTGCTTTTCTTTTTTACGTTTAAGTTTTCATGCCTGCCTTTAACATGTTTAGATTTGAATTCATGTGAAAAGTTGTCGAGTGGCCATGCACTATTAATTTTTTACGAGTTTCAAGTCCATGGAATTTTGAACGAGATCATGATATTTACATGAATGTAAAGACAAATACTAAACGTTTAAATATGAAACTAATAGTTTTTATAAAGCTGAATTGCTTAGACAAGAACACGGCCCATGCACTATTATAATACTGAAATAACATACATGGCCGAGTCGTGCTTCAGTGAATTTCGTGGGTTATTGATTCACGATCGATATATATATATATATATATATATATATATATATATATATATTACGTCCAAAGTAGAAGTGCAAGCAACAAAGGCATGGGGTGTTTTGTAAAGACTATCCGGTCCGGTTCCCGGTTTTGGGCCGGTTCCAAGGGCCGGTTCTTACCGGGTCCCGGTTCCAAAAATTCACAAAATTATAGTACTGGTCCCGGCCCGACCGGTTCCATTGGGTTCCGGTTCCGGGACCGGTTCCGACCAGTTCCCCGGTCCGTTTGCTCATCCCTAGTGCATACATTCCCATCCATGTGAATATATCATTTCCAACATACAATCATAAGATAAGGTTTAGGACAAAACCGGATTGAAATTTAGTATTTGTAACGACCGCGTTTCCAGGCTAGGCATTATCATTGATGTAATAGTCTAGGTTAACCCTTGTAACTCTTTTTGGAGTATTAATGATGAAATATTTGAGTATTATGTGAATTATGTGTTTATTTTCTTAATTATTATAATTTTATGAATTAAGAAAAAAATAAGCGTCAAATTTGAAGTGTGGGATAAGCTCGATATCATTGCATAAAGATGTAGTGGTCGAAACAAGGATTCCGAAGATATAAAGAATGTCGAAATCCGAGTTATAACGAAGAAGTTATGACCTGTCGAAGTTTCGCGATAGAACCGAGAACGTTGAATGATGTAAAAAGTGAAATTTACGTTAGAGCGATATTTAGCCTTAGTGATCTAAACGAAAGTCGTAGAGTTCGTTAAACCAAGAGTGTGCATAAAAAGAACGCCCAAATCTGACTTCGTATGAGGAAGTTATGATTTTACTAAGTTTCGACTTAGCAGTATGCAGCCCGAATACTCGATTTGAGACCGAGCGGTTTTTAGCCAAAACAATTGAAATTAGAATCGAAGATCTCGTTAATAGTAGTGAAACGATAAAAAGATAGGCGAAAACGGATGTCGGATGAAGAAGTTACGAATTTATAACTGAGTTTTCCTGTCTCGGCCTACTAAAAATAAGTAATAAAAATAAAATTCAAAATTAGCCGACGGAGTCTAAACGAAAGTTGTAGAGCGTAGTCTCACCTACGCGTGGATATAAAGAACGTCGAAAACGGAGTTGGTATGAAGAAGATATGAATTTTTGAAGTTTATTAAATAATTAAAATATAGATTTAATTATTAAACCCGATATTATCCGAAGGGGAGTCACCGGACTTATCCGGGTTACGCCCAGCGTAAGGCTGTACGCCCAGCGTACCCTGATGCATGCACCACCTCGGACTCGAGTGCTCCGATGACGCATGCAGTGACGATCTGAGGCATTAAGCCCCACGTAGAGCATTACGTCCAGCGTAATGCGAGGCCTTAGCCTCCTATAAAAGGCTTGCAAGGGCAGCCGAGAGTTTTGCTCTTTTTCTCTTCTCTCTTTCCCATTTTGCATTGTTTTGCATGCCAGAAGTATCTCGAAGCCCCGATATTAATCCCGATCCCCGAAGCAAGTCCCGAAGCCCCGAAGATCCCGAGAAGTGCAATTCCCGAGCCGAAGCTCTTCCCGCGAGGAGCTCAGTTTTTGTGAAGATCTTCCAGATCTGCTGAAGAATACTACTTCTACAAGCCGTAGTGTTGTCCAATCATCTTCTGATCAAGTGAGTGTCTAGTTACTTTCTTCTAACGCATAATTATGAAGTATTTTATACGAAATACGTGTTATGTGTATATTTTGTTGTTATATGTGTGAATGCATATTCACTTTCTCCTATTTCATAGATATGATTTATTCTCTATGAAATATGTGTTATGTGTATGTGTCTCATCTGTTGTTTGGAATATGTATTGAATGAGAATGCTATACATGTTTTAAACTATGTATAAAAATATATATATTTTTATCTACTAATATGTCGGGTAGAACATAGGTAGATAGTTGTGTGATAAACAGATGAGAGGCCTCGATGTTGTTTTTGATCTAGTCATCTAGCAGAGGTTAGATGACGACCATAGAATTTTCTAGATAGTCCTGTGGAACGCTAGCAGTTTCGCCACCTGTAGGTGTTAATGAACTTGGTGTTCATTCGCTGTACTCCATCTCCCTCATGGTTGCCTTATTTGACATATATTGTCGGGAAACCTCCGAATGCATGTGTTGTCGCCCCGATGAAATATTTTTAGACTAGGTCCCTTGTGTTAGTTATTTTAGGGACGTAAAGTGAGAATAACGGGAATAGGTAATTGGGTTATTGTTGGTTGACGAAAATTAATTTAATCATTTATTGTGGGTTGAAAACCCTATATGCTCACCAGGCTCCTAAGCCTGACCCACTCAGTTTATTTGTATTACAGGAAGTGGCGCAAGGGCATAAGATGGACGAATCATCAAGTTGTTTTGTTTACAAGTTTATATATGTATATATTCATTGAATGACTTGTAATGTTATCGTTTATGCTTTATGGTCTGTATCGGAACATGACATTCCGAGTTTTGATTATATAATGAAAATACATTTCTTTATGAAATGCTTTGGTAAATATTCACGTTTTGTTTTTGGGAACAAATTCCGCAACTCATTTAATCAAAGGATTACTCTGAAATCATTTTAAAAGCATAAATTAAACCGGTCTTTTCTGACCGTGATTTTGGAGATGTCACAGTTTCCTTCATGGACTGAAGTTCACTATTTCCAAAAAAAATTCCCTCTGGTAGCACAAGGTTCTGTCAGTGCTTTCATGTTGTTAGCAGCTCACCCATACTTTCACCGACCAACAAGCTTTTGCTTTTGCAGTTAAATGAAAACATAGAACTCATAAGAATTTCCAAGTCAACTTGAAGTGCATAGAAATAATAATGTGTCAACCAAACATGATAGGTTATCTACCTCAGGTCGCGTGCTAGTGATAACTAAAAGGTTTATTGTAGATTGACTCTTGAAACTCTCAAGATCAATACGAATCCCACTGACTTCTTGACATATAATTTTTCTCTCAAGGAACATTCCTTGATGAGCCATAACAAATATCCAAAAGTTTGTGTGGATTCTCAACAAGAAATTACCTCATAGAATAAGTTTCAATTTATCTTTTGTTTCTCGATTAACAAAAATATCACAACTCCAATTCTATATGTGTTGGAGTAAGAAAACATTTTTACTCCACATATTTCAAGGTGTTTTCAACCTTTTTAGTTTGAAAAAAAAATTCAAGATATGATTCATAGTAACTAGAGCATGGCTCTACAACATGATTTGGAATGAAGTATGAATCATCTATTGATTGAACTATTTCCAACAATATCTGATTCCTTTTCTTTGTCATACAATTGAACTAAGATGTTCTTTGAGGATCAATTGTGATATAAATCCACAATCACTAAGATGATCAGAAAACATGATACTAAAGTACTCTCTTTTCCTTTCAGATTGGAGAAACTTTTATCTTTCTACCTAATAGATTCTTCTATTGATTCTTTTAATCTTTTAATCCTTTAAAAGTATTAGAATTATCCTTAATTCTCATAAACACAACCATATTTACTGAAACATCAGTAAATCAAGACGAATAGAGTTATCGTCCTTTGTGGTGGATCTGAGTAGTCCATATCAACATGTACTAGATCCATCAGTTCTTCACTTGCCTCATATAAACATGTGATGAATGAATTAGTCATAATTTTTCGATGACCAAGATTCTCATGCATCACATAATTCAAATTGCAAGACTCCAATTTTTTGTCCGATTATAAACTTAGTGATGAGAATTCTTTTCACTTGGTTAATTATGACAATACCACAAGCGATATCGTAAGAATCAAATCCACAATTAATATTGCTAATATTAGAAACATAACCAATAATTTTATAAATGACATTGCAAGGAAATATAAATAAGGCAACCATATAAACCAAAATTTCACTTTTACTGAAAAAAAAAATGAAAAGTTGGAACTTTTCCTTTGAACGTATAAAATGAAAACAATGTTTCTACACATCTCTGAAGAGTAATAGTAATCTATTAAATTATCCCTACTCCTTAGTAGTAGATCCAAATTCTGATCTTTGAACTATGTGACCAAATTCCATTTCTCATAATCAGATTTATCTCACCTTGCTCAAGCTTCCTTCTTTCTCTTAGATCCTTTAATACCTTAAAAATGTGATCATAACATCATTTATTAAGAGTCTATGAATAGGAACTTGTATAACAATGGAGTTAAATAATGGATGTACCTGAAGTAGAGCCATTCAAATTGACTTTACCATCTATGAGATCTTTTAGTTACTTTGGGAAGCTTCATGACTAATGTCCTTTCAATTAGCAATAAAAACAAATGCACTCTTTGGGGTTAGCACATGAAGTGATCCCATAAATCTCTTTTCTCTTTACCATACGATCAAATGGTTTGATGTTGGATAACCTCTTTCCATTGGGAAGAGAAATCTTTTCTAAACCACTATTGTCACCATTGTTAATATCCATGGAGACCTTGGAATTAGGCCCTATAAGCATCTTTGCTTCAGTGTGCTCTTAAGCATTTCTGCTTCATCAACGATCAACCTTTGGGCCAGATGCACTAGGTTACATCGATATTTCTCATATAAAAGTTCTCAATGAAGTGATCATATGAATGTGGAAGCAAAAGAGGAACCAAATCAATGGCAAGCTCCTTTGGGAAAACAAAACCCATTCTATCCAACTTCTCAATGTACGATTTCATTTTCAAAACATGCGCACACACATAATTTCCATCTTGATGTCTACATGTCAATAGGGCTTGAGCTATCTCATATCTTTCAACTTTAGGAAAACGTGACGTTGGGAGATTCACAGGAGGAGGATAAGGTGGAAGAGTTGAAGAAGCATGATGTCCAGTTCCACCAATTCCGAAAGAATGGGAAACATTTTCACCATGATCAAAATATGGAAGATCATCCTCAGAAGGAAGAGGAAATCCATTTCCAAAAGAACACGGAAGACCATTTCTATCTTTATAAGACATCTAAAACTATGAGAAAAGAGAATTCAAGGTAGTTGATTTTAATCCTTAATTATTAACCAAAAAATTTAATTAAGGGTAGGATCCATATTTTCGATTCAAACTTTGAAGAGGGATGCCATAATCAAATTTGAATCTATTTTATGTAGGTAAGACTTTTACCAATTCCAATCTTATGAAACTTCTAGATCGTTTGAGATTCATTGAATCAATGGCATGTTTAATCTCAGATTATGCTCTCACTTTTGTGATTGGGATGCCGAAGATCACAAATGAGATGTGAATAACCATGTAAACCTACTTGACAACCTCAATGTCATTTATCATCTCACATTGATGTGTCGGTTAACCACACATGCTCCATCAATAATGATAATTTTCTAGATGCCCATCATATCTCTTTATAGTCCCTATTAGTATGTCGGTTAACCACACACGCTCCACTAACGACATATAAAGCATGATGTGCATTTTCATGCATTAAAATACTTTTCACATTAAAGTAACTAGAGTGGGATTTTAAAAAAAATATTTTGGTACTTTTATATCATTATACTTTTAATGAGATTATGTCCTATCAAATCTGTTCAACAAATGACCCTCCACCATAAAAGGGAGTGGTGGGTGAGAGTAGACACCCAATGATAGTTATTTTATAGGCTGTTTCCTTATACCTTCCTTGTAGTATGGCTTCCTGAATGAAGCGTACTAGCGATTTGACTGACTTGTATTATGTATATAATATATTAAACTTTTAAAAGTATATCTATAAAGAGTACTTTAAAAGTTTTAAGAATACAAGGTTTAAATATTAATTATCTAAATTAAACCATTTAATTAATTAGTATTAAACCAATTATGATTTATGACTTATCGTTTAATTAACCATTTAATTAAATTAATTAAATAATATAGGGATTAAATAATCATTTAAGTTAAACAATTAATAAATTATAATTCAAATTTAATATTAATCCAAACCCTTCTAATTTTGGAAAATAAGGTATAAGTTTTTCCAATTTTAATTATTCTGTTTACGGCTATTAAAACAATAACTAAGTAAACAAGATAAAACCCTAAAGTAACTCTCCCATTTTCGAAAAATGGGGTTAAGGATGCTTTCAAGAAATCCTAGCATAATTGAAAATCTTGGCCATTAGGGTTTAATTTCAATAAACTCCAATGTTGATCTATTCACTATTATGCACAATCAAATAGAAAACTATGACTCTGATACCACTGATAGGTTTTATAGGTTATAATTAAAACATGTGGCGGAAATAGTTAACCCTTAAGCACATGCAACCTATGTGGATCTAAGTTTTCTATATTGATAAAAATAGCCTATGAACATCAAGAACCCTAAGGGAACTCTATAATAATTGAAAATTAAATAGAGTTAGGGTTTACATACCTCTTGATTATTGTAACAAATAATCACACGAATATCTTTCTTGAAACCTTGGAAAGCAAAAACTAAAAATCTAATGTCTCTGGTGGCTCACATCCAAAACCCTAGAAACCCTAGAATGAAGATGACACAGAGGAGAAAGGAACAAATTTCGTTCCTATTCTTCTTAGGAAGATCATGAACGAAAAATTGATGGCATTGGGGTGCCATTAATATTTTAGGTAACTTAGAAGCAAAGTAGAATCTGAATTGATTAAATAATAGATTTATTCCTAATTCAAACCTTTCCTTTTATGCAACTAGGAGGCTTCCAGAAACCCTAGAGAAGCCTCCAAAACCATCCATGCCATGGAGGTTTCTAGAATTGCTTCTTTTATTCAACTATTGAATAATTACAAATCACCATTACACCTTTACCTAATTTCAATTAATCCAAAATTAATTCTAGATTAATTCTGATTAATAATTAATTAATTCTAATTGATTTCTAATTAATTTATTAACCATATAAATTAACAAATTAGTTATTTAACTATTGATCTCATGTTAATTTATTAATCACATAACAAATTAACATATCAATTATCTATTCTCAATTAATATATTAATCACCTATTATAAACATTTCCCTCTCTCCTAATATCATTTCTAGTTATTTTTGGTTATGCGGGCAACCTAAAATGACTTTGCTTTTATTTTCAAGTTGATACCAATTTAGTTATAAGCTTAGACAACTTAATCCAACGTGACATTGGTGCCTTCAACCCACAAGTATAGTGAGAAGACTTGCATGAACAACTCAACCGAAGCTCAACAGCTACCTCAATAACAAAACAACCAACCCAAGCTTCCTAAAGCTAAGTTGAAACCAGCCCTTAGTTAAATACTAAATTCAACCCAATTTTGGGAAAAAGTCAAACTGGTCAAAAAGTGAACGAACAAGTCAACTCAGACGACCCCCACGTCGTGGCGATTCCTTTTCCACATCGTGGTCACATCGAAAAAAAATAAATTAATCATATAACAAAGCTTTTCCCTTCTTTAGGAGCTTAATCCATAAAGACCAAAACTTATAACATCAGATCTGGTTCCTAATAACTTCATAATGGATGAAATTTTTGTGACAACCCGTGCTTTCGAGTCAATAAAAGTCAATGTATTCCACACTAATTCAATCATAACTTACTGTAGTTTTATTAAGTATTGCAACCCTTCACTCAAGAACCTAATTCATACTAAAGAAGAATACTAAAAGCTTAAAGCTTAACATAAAAATCACATATGATTTAATCAAAGTTTACACTAAATTAATCAAAGGTTGCATTCTTAACTCTAGAACCTACTACTAATTATGAATTAAGATAACATAAAGGGATAGATGTTGTATTTAGTCATGAAATCCTAATTTAAAACACCAAAAGCGATTTCCTTAAGGGCTAGACCGAATTCCCTTTTTCCTTTTTGACCAAGAAACCAAAATCACCTTATTTGGAAGAGATTGGATCGAATTCACTTGCCTTTTGACTAAGAAACTAAACACCTCTCAAATTGTTGACTTTAGGACCAATTTTATGGTGAATTCGATCATGAAGGACCGAATTCTCAAAGATAAAGCCCATTAAGGACCAAATTCTCATGTTATGGACCCAATAAGGCCGAACAATCTCATATATATATATATATATATATATATATATATATATATATATATATATATGTGTGTGTGTGTGTGTGTGTGTGTGTGTGTGTTAGGCTGATTTCTCAATTCATTTCCCTCTTTTGCCACCGAACTCTTGCAAAATTTTCTCTCAAAAGTCATAAGGATTTTGCCCAGATCTTCATATCATCTTCAAACATCCAACCGAGTTCATAAACCGAGTTCATAAAACCACATTCAAATCTTCAAATATTCAAAGTCCCACCAAGAACACCATCACACCTAGTTCATCCCATTTCCACACCAAAAACTCCAATTCCACCGGAGTCTCCCGGATGGAGAACGTGAGATTTGTCTATATATCTATACGGGACTGAAAATCCCACACCCAAACTGCTAGCTACAGTTAGGCAGGCATGCCTGGGGGTGTGAAAAATGTCATAAATACCAATGCCTGAAGAACGCCGTAGAGGCCACTAGGTCATATTAGTATGGTTATA
This sequence comes from Lactuca saligna, assembly GCF_052625555.1. Taxonomy (NCBI): domain Eukaryota; kingdom Viridiplantae; phylum Streptophyta; class Magnoliopsida; order Asterales; family Asteraceae; genus Lactuca; species Lactuca saligna. Next base: position 64,985,505 of record NC_136425.1, read on the forward strand.
TGAAACTCACAACAGTATAACTAAAATATTTGTTTACGGGGTTAGCACTACTTGAAGGGCTTTATTTTTATTAATAAAACTATTGTAGACTACTCTCACTACTACTGGTGGCATCCAGGTATAAATACAACGGTTTTCATACAAACACTACTATGGTACATTACTTTCACTACTACTGGTGGTATCCAGGTATACTTACAAAGGTTTTCATATAAACAATACTACAGTACACTACATTCACTACGACTGGTGGTAGCCAGGTATACATACAACGGATTTTCATAAAAATACAGATACGATACATTGTTTTCTAATACCAAGTACATTAATACAATATACTAATACAAGGAACAAATATAACTACATTACATTCACTTTAAAAAAATATTGGATTTTCTAGAGAACCAACACTACTGGTTTCAAAGTTCAAAGACAAGTTTTCCATCGCTAATACATACTTATGAACTCACCAAATTAAATGTTGATACACTTTCAAAATCACTTGTATTCTCAGGGACCCAATAAGATAGCTACACCCGCAGGATTTTGAGAAAATGGAGCTTCCAGAGTCATGTCTTTTATATTTTCTTATACATTTTGATGTCATACAAACAATGTGTTGAACAGATGTAAATACACTACTTAATCAATGTAATGGTTATATTTGCTTTAATTCCTATTATACAATTATTGTGATACTGTACATGATGTTCTCCGCCCTTGAACATTTCTGTCGTTCCGGTTTGCGGGTGTGATAGATTGGTATAAGAGCATTGTTTATAATGAACTAAGTATATCAAACCTTACATGTTATGCAACTATAAACACTAAGGGTCCGAAGCGCTCTGAACTAAAAGTATAATTTTAAAATTGAAGTATTTTATAAGAAGTATACTAACACTACATACATACTAGAAACACTATCACAAGAAGAACAAAACAAAAGTATTTAGATGTTCAAGACTACGGTCAAACCTGGACAGTTATGTAATCATATATGGGATAAATATAACATGATCAACTATATTTATTTGAGATATGACCAATATGTGTTTGGGAGTGATAGTTGTGTTGCAACAAGTCTAAAACTTACCCGACTCCATACAAAAGAGAACAATAGAGCAAAGCATACAAACTAAAATACTATAGGAGTATTTGGTAGCACTACGAAACTAGAGCCAAACACATTGTATAGATTTCATTCCAAGTGTTGCTATAAATTTCATACCGATTGTTTACTTGTATTAAGTAGACTTCCACTGTAAATTTCTTGATAGAACACTATGGCTGTCAGGATAAGATATACATTGCTCAATATCACCTGACTTCTGACCACGATAGAGGACTTATCATCATTTTTCTCTTGAATTATTCTAGAGAAAGATGCATCCGAAGAAGTCCAGTGAAAAGAACAACAATCCTCCACCACCGCCACCTCCTCAGTTCGATCTTGATGTGTTCCAAGCAGCAGTTACAGCCGTCATGGCTGCCGTAATGTCACAAATTAACACAAGTGACACAAGTGGAGCGGGTAGTGGTGCCAACCCTTCCAATCAGGGAGACAGTTAGGAGCTCACGAGGGAGTGTACCTACAAGGATTTCATGAATGCAAATCCCACGTCTTTTGATGGCACCGGAGGTGTCATTTCTTTGACTCGTTGGTTCAAGAAAATCGAATAAATCTTCAAGATTTTTGTGTGCCCCGAGGCAAGCAATGTGAAATTTTTTGCATGCACCTTCACTAACAAAACACTAACTTGGTGGAACAGCCAAGTCAAATCCCTAACTCTTCCGGTAGCAAATGCTATGAGTTAGGATGATTTAAAGGAGTTGATGCTAGCTGAATACTACCCTACGGGGCAAAAAGAAAAAGTTGGAGTAGGAGCTCTGGAACCTGAAGATGAAGGGTTCTCACATTGTTGCATACATAGCTAGATTCAATGAGCTGGCTCTACTTTGTCCTGGGTGGTCACCTTGGAGAGCAAGAAAGTAGAAAGATTATATGGGGACTGACTCCCCCAACTCAGGGGAATGTTCTAGCTACCAAACCCCTCACATTTGATAGTGCCAAGTGCCTGGCGCAGGCACTGATAGATCATCGGGGTCACCAAGAAGTCATGACAGTTATTCCAGAACAGCCCAAGGAGAGCAATAGTGGAAAGAAAAAGTTTTGGAACAAATGCAAGGGCCAATCTTCATAAGATCCCTAAAAGAAGCAACACACATTGGCAGTCCATGCTGCTACCACTCCTATTGTAGTCCCCACTACTCAAACACCTCCCAGTCGATACGCTGGGAACCTGCCAAGGTGTGATAAATGCAACTTTCACCATCATGGGCCTTATAAGGAGCTGTAGTGCATTAGCTGCAACATGAAGGGGGATACAACCCGCCTCTACAAGTCACCCGCACAACTAAATACTCAGACCTCTAGAGCTGGAATTGGCCAAGCATGTTATGGGTGCGGTGAAACCGGGTATTACAAAAGGAATTTTCTCTAAGGCAAAAGAAGATAGTAACACGGGGAAAAGTACTAGCCATGGGGCAGGAGGAAGTAGTTCCAGACCCCACAGTTTTCAAGGGTACGTTCCTTCTTGACAATTCTTATGCATGCATTCTCTTCTATAGCGGTGCGAAGAGGAGTTTTGTTAGTCACAAATTTAAACACTTACTGAAACACAAATCCCAACCTCTAAAGAAAACATCTATTGTTGAGATGGCTAACGAAAGAAAGAGAGCACTAGCGACATATTCATTGGTTGTACCCTCACTCTAAAAGACTATACTTTTCCCATTGACCTTATGTCGGTCTCTATAAAAATCTTTGATGTCATCATTAGCATGGATTGGTTAAGCCCCAATCGTGCTAATATTCTTTGCTACGAAAAATCCAGTCGCCTCAATATGCCAAATGGTGAAGCCCTAGTTATCTACGACGACAAACTTAGCATGAACGTTTGTATCATTTCTTGCATCAAAGCTCAAAAATATTTGAAAAAGGAGTGCCAAGCATTCCTAGCCCATGTAGTTAACGAGAAACAAGAAGTTAAAGACCTCGAGAGCATCCCGAAAGTCTGTAACTTCCCTGATATCTTCCAAGAGGATCTTCCAGGAGTTCCTCTCGAATGCCAAGTCGAGTTCCGGATCGACTTGATACTTGGAGCTACCCCCATAGCCAAATCCCCCTATCGTCTAGCACTGACAGAGATGCAGGAATTATCCAGCCAACTGAACAAAGTGTTTAGCAAGGGATTCATTAGACCAAGTTTCTCACCTTGGGGAGCATCGATTTTGTTTGTAAAGAAGAAGGATGGATCTTTTCGGATGTGCATAGACTACTGCGAGCTCAAAAAACCCATTATTAAAATCTTCTACCCTCTATCCAAAATCAATTACCTCTTCGACCAACTATACGAAGCGAGCTACTTTTCAAAGATAGACCTGCGATCGGGGTACCATCAGCTACAAGTCCAGGAGAGTGATATTCCTAAGACAACTTTACGAACTTGATATGGTCACTACGAGTTTGTAGTGATGCCCTTTGGTCCAACTAACACACCTGCTATGTTCATGGATTTGATGAATAGGGTGTGCCGCCCCTTCCTAGACAAGTTCGTGATAGTATTCATAGATGACATACTTATATAATCATGAAGCGAGGAAGAACACCGTCAATACTTAAGAAATGTTCTAGATGAAGGGTGTTGAGCATTCTAACAGTCCTATGGTGTACATGAAACCCTATAAACCTAGGATCGATGTTTTCACTATTATACATGCAAATATTCAATATTCCAAGGTTTCATCCTAAATAGCATACTATTAAGCAACTATACTACAAGAATCTAATAGAATTACATACCTTTTGATGGAGCTTGATGTCTTGAACCTTTAAAAGCCGAGTGCCTCAAGTGTTGCACCTCAAATGGTTCACACAACACCAAGAACCCTTGGAATAACTAGAGAATAAGGATACTTAGGTTCATACTCATGAAATCGATTTACCCTCTTTGTGTATACACACTAGTCCTTCGCCCCATTTCATGAACCATAGACCTCTTTATATAGTGTGGAGGATTATGGTTACATTCATGTAAACCTTAATACTCATGACCTTTAATTTCCATAGGATCCATAGGTTAAACACTCCATAGACTATCCATGAAAGCTTAGCCCAACCTAAATGAACTTGACCCACAACATATATATGTACGAGTCCATATTTAATTAGTTCCTTTTTTATCACTAAATTAATTCAAAATTAATTATTGATCAATACTAATTAAATTATATGATTTCATATTAATATATTAGAACTTATAATATATTAATATAAATCACTAGTATCTTTTTTCTCATTTTGTCTATCAAATTGTTCTGATGCCATGCAACCCAAATGGACCATGCCAAGTCGTGTCGAATACATACTAGTAATAGTTATGGGCTTAGACATCTAATCCAACACTAGAGACACTAAGGGAAGAAAAGATTTAAGCGAAATTCTCTAAGTGCAAGTTTTGGATTAGAAAGGTAACTTTCTTGGGTCACGTGGTTAGCGAAGAAGGCATACATGTGGACCCTTCCAAAATAAAGGCAATCGAGAATTGGTCAGCACCGAGAACGCCCACATAAATCCAACAGTTCTTGGGTCTTACTAGCTATTATTGTAGGTTCATATAGAAGTTCTCCAGAATTGCAAAACCGTTTACAAACCTGACTCAGAAGGGTGACTTTTAGTTGGGGAGTGAAACAAGACGCTGCGTTCCAGACACTAAAACAAGCATATGCAGTCCCCCCATATTGTCCCTTCTAGAAGGGATAGAAGACTTCGTTGTGTACTGTAATGCATCCAACCAGGGATTAGGTTGTGTGCTCATGCAGTAGGGAAAAGTCATTGATTATGCCTCGAGACATCTTAAAGCACATGAAGCCAATTACACTACTCACGATCTGGAACTAGGAGCAGTGGTCTTTTCGCTAAAAATCTGGAGACATTACCTTTATGGTACCAAGTGTACTTTCTTCACCAACCATAAAAGCCTTCAACACATCTTTGATCAGAAGGAGCTCAACATGAGGCAACGGAGATGGGTAGAGCTACTCAATGATTACAAGTGTGAGATTTGCTATCATCCGGGTAAAGCCAATGTAGTGGCTAACGCCCTTAGCCGAAAGGAATACTCAGGTCGTAAGGTGAAGGCACTAACCATGAAAATCCAATCCCACCTGTCCACCCAAATCAAAAAGGCTCAACAGGAAGCCTTTAAACCAGAAAATGTAGCAGGTGAAGCCTTGCGAGGAATGAAGAAGAACTTTGAGATCAAGGGAGATGGAGTTCGTTATTTCATGAACCAGATCTGGACCCTAAAGTTTGGTGGATACAAGGAGGTTACCATGGATGCAGCCCATAAAACTGGATACTCCATCCACCCAAGTTTAGATAAGATGTATATGGATCTAAAGAAACTCTATTGGTGGCCAAACATGAAAGCAGAGATTACTACCTACATGGGCAAGCCTAACTTGCGCCAAAGTCAATGTAGAATATAAAAAGCCCTCGGGTTTACTCCAACAGCCAGAGATACCCGAGTGGAAGTGGGAACAGAAAACTATGGATTTCATTATCAAGTTGCCCAAGACGCTCGGTGGTTATGACACTGTTTTGGTAATCGTTGACAGACTGACCAAGTTCGTCCACTTCCTGCCAATAAAAAAGACAGACAAGATGGAGAAGCTAACTAGAACTTACATCCAAGAAGTAGTACGAATGCACGGTGTACCAATATCTATTATCTCGAACAGAGATAGCAGGTTCACCTCACGATTGTGGCAGTCCCTACAGAAGGCTCTTGGAACTAAGCTGGACATGAGCACATCTTATCATCCTCAAACTGACAGGCAGAGTGAGAGAACCATTCAAACGCTACAAGACATGCTAAGAGCTTGTGTGATCGACTTTAGTAATGCATGGGACACCCATTTACCACTGATCAAGTTTTCATATAACAACAGCTATCACACTAGCATCAAGGTTGCTCCATTCGATGCCTTCTATGGTCGTAAGTGCAGATCCCCTCTGTGTTGGGTTGAGGTGGGTGACACACAGCTAGATAAAGGGCAGGTCCCTTATAGCACTCTCATTGGCCCTGAAATCATTCAAGAAACCACAGAAAAGATATTACAAATCTGAGAACGGTTGAAAGCTTCGAGAGATAGACCAAAGAGCTATGCAGATAGAATACAAAAACCTTTGGAATTCCAGGTCGGTGACCGCATTCTGTTGAAAGTCTCGCCCTGGAAGGGTATGATAAACTTCGGAAAGCATGGGAAGCATAATCCAAGGTACATTGGGCCATTCTAGATCCTCTCTAGGATCGACCATGTAGCTTACAAACTTTGTGTGCCTCAAGAACTTAGCAACGTACATCCCGTCTTCCACATGTCAAATCTAAAGAAGTGTCTATCTGATGAGACTCTTGTAATTCCACTCGATGAAATTGAAGTAAATGAGATTCTTAACTTCTTGGAAGAACCAATGGAGATCATGGATAGGGAAGTCAAGCAAACAAAACAAAGTCGTATACTAATAATGAAGGTTCGCTGGAATGCCAGGCGGGGACCTGAATTCACTTTGGAGCAAGAATACCAGATGCAACAAAAGTACTTGCACCTTTTCCTCAGTCCTTAATGTACTCACTATAGAAAGAATTTCTGGACAAAATTCCCTTTAACGGGGGGATGATGTGACAACCAGTTCTTTCGAGTCAATAAAAGTCAATGAATTCCACGCTAGTTCAATCATAGCTTACTCTAGTTTAAATAAGTATTGCAACCCTTCACTCTAGAACCTAATTCATAGTAAAGAAGAATACTAAAAGCTTAAATCTTAACATAAAAATCGCATATGATTTAATCAAAGTTTACACTAAATTAATCAAAGGTTGCATTCTTAACTCTAGAACCTAATACTAATTATGAATTATGATAACATAAAGGGGTAGATGTTGTATTTAGTCATGAAATCCTAATTTAAAACACGAAAACTGATTTCCTTAAGGGCTAGACCGAATTACCTTTTTCATTTTTGACCAAGAAACTGAAATCACCTCATTTGGAAGATATTGGACCGAATTCACTTGCCTTTTGACTAAGAAACTGAACACCTCTCAAGTTGTTGACTTTAGGACCGATTTTAGGGTGAATTCGGTCATGAAGGGCTTAATTCTCAAAGATAAGGCCCATTAAGGACCAAATTCTCAAGGTTAGGCCCAATAAGGCCGAACACATTCCTATATATATATATATATATATATATATATATGTGTGTGTGTGTGTGTGTGTGTGTATGTTAGGCCAATTTCTCAATTCATTTCCCTCTTTTAACACCGAACTCTTGCAAAAGTTTCTCTCAAAAGTCTTAAGGATTTTACCCAGATCTTCATATGATCTTCAAACATCCAACCGAGTTCATCAAACCACATTCAAATCTTCAAATATTCAAAGTCCCACCAAGAACACCATCACACCTAGTTCATCCCATTTCCCCACCGAAAACTCCAATTCCACCGGAAAAACCCTTCCCCTTATATTGTAAATATTCCAAAATAATTTGTAAGTATTATTTACTTAATTAATTATGAAAGAAACTATTTAAATTAATTTATTATTAATTTAAATATGATGAAGAATGCAATTATTTTTAGGGTAACGTTATTAGCGCGTATGCTTACCCAGGGATCATTTCTACAACACGTTAAATTTCAATGTCAACACACACACAAGGTGAGTTCATACCCCTACATTTTCAATGTTTTTATTATTTTTAGGGGGGATACAAGTAAACCACAAGGCCCATTGTGTTATTCAAAAATTTTAAGTATTTCATAAACCTTTGCATTTGTTTCATAACGAGTATTCACTACAGTTTCTACAAATATTTTATATATTTTAACCCTTTTGTAATATATCGAGCATAAGGGTATTCTACTATTACACAATTAAATTGAAAATGTTTTCAGTACATTACATTACATTTTCAGAGTACTACAGAATATTACAAATGAACTATAATTGGTATACTTTTGAAATTACTACGTACTTTGCTAACACCAATATACAGAAACAAAACATTTACTCAAACTATAATAAGTATAGTTTGGGGCACAATATTCTATTTCACTACTACAAAAATACACTACTAAAATAATTATTATGTATAATTATTTTACACTACAAGATAACATTTATAGGTTTCAATCACAAGAGAACGCTATAACACTATTCATAAACTAGTTAACACAAGGTTGTGGGACACTACTTCGGGTACCTATCAGGGTACAGGTTCAAGTCCTATAAATTATAACTAGAGTCTCCTGGATGGAGAGTGTGAGATTTGTTTATAAATCTATATGAGACTAACAATCTCACACCCAAACTACTAGCTACAAGTAGGCAGGTATGCCTGGGGGTGTGACAAATGTCATAAATACCAACGCCTGAAGAACGTCGTAGAGGCCACTAGGTCATATTAGTATGGTTATATGAAACTCACAATAGTATAACTAAAACATTTGTTTACGGGGTTAGCACTACTTGAAGGGCTTTATTTTTATTAATAAAACTATGGTACACTACTTTCACTACTACTGGTGGCATCCAGGTATACATACAACGGTTTTCATACAAACACTACTATGGTAAATTACTTTCACTACTACTGGTGGTATCCAGGTATACTTACAAAGGTTTTCATATAAACAATACTACAGTACACTACATTCACTACGACTGGTGGTAGCCAGGTATACATACAACGGATTTTCATACAAATATAGATACGATACATTGTTTTCTAATACCAAGTACATTAATACAATATACTAATACAAGGAACAAACATAGAAAATATTGGATTTTCTAGAGAACCAACACTACCAGTTTCAAAGTTCAAAGACAAGTTTTCTATCGCTAAAACATACATATGAACTCACCAACTAAAATGTTGATACACTTTCAAAATCACTTGTATACTCAGGGAACCGATAATACAGGTACACCCACATGATTTTGAGAAGACGGAGCTTCTAGAGTCACGTCTTTTAAATTTTGTTAAACATTTTGATGTCATACAAACAATATTTTGAACAAATGTAATTCCACTACTTAATCAATGTAATGGTTATGTTTGCTTTGATTCCTATTATACAATTATTGTGATACTATACATGATGTTCTCCGCCCCCGAACGTTTCCGCTGTTCCGGTTTGGGGTGTGACAGTTTCCAACTTTATCCATTTAGATAGTCCAAATAAACAATATCTAGCCTTTAAGTCTCAAAGGGACCAAAAATACATCTTTCTTAACTTAATTCATTAAGTCGAAGTCTCTAACCTTCAGATCTGGATCAACATGATGTTTAGATGGATAAAGTTTCCAAATTTATCCATAATAATGTCTCAAGCTTCCAAGATCTAAACTTTGATACACCAAAATGACCTAAAGGACCAAGATAACTTGCATGGTTATAAGGGAACGACAAAGATCACACCTTTCCAAGTCCAAGGGGCCCATGAAGTATTCTATACTAATAAAAAGGTGTTGGATTCCACTTAACTCTAAGATCACCCATAAAATGGATAAAAAGTGCAAAAAAAACCCTAAATGACAAGATCTAAAGTACTAAAGAGTAAGATTGGAACTTTATGCTCATAATAGACTAGGAATGTAGTGCCTTTGGTGGATACAAGCTTGCAGCATCATTCCTTGGCAACACTTCTTCGTGTTGTGGCAATGCTCGTCGTGCCTTGGCGACAATTTTCACTCAAACCCACCTCAATTCAAACAGCCATAACTTCTTCGTTTCAAGTCTGTATTCAGTGATCTTCATATCTACGGAAAGGTATTGACGAGCCCCACACTTCTATCTAGTTACTTTTGGCTTAACACATGTCGAACTAAAAACCATCATCTATGTAAAAAGTCTAACATATAACTTTTCCCATTTTACCCTTTGGCTCTTAAACACAAACCAATAACTTAGATCTCCTAACCAATATTATCAACATCCAATAAGGTCTAAACCATATTCATTTGGAACCCAATGCCTTTACTCAATCAATTTATTGTCCACAATCTTAAAATAATTTTTTTTTTCAAAACAAGATGTTACAAATAAGAAAATGTTCAAATGTAATAAAATTTTAAATCAAACTTTTATATTTAGTTTAATCTAAAAAACCTTATATTTTATGTTTTCTTTGTATTAAACCTAAAAAAAATTGCCTGAAAAAACCTTGTATTTTTTATTTTTCCCTAAAAGCCCTTAAGATTGTATTTTTTTTTTCCAAAAAAAACCCTTCAACCTTCTAAATGCATCCAATAAGCCATCAACTTTTTAGTTTTTCTCGAAAGACCCTCAAGTTTTACCTTTTTTTAAGCAAAAAATGAAAAGTGGTCAAATCGAGAACAATGAAATAATACAAGGTTTTTTTCAGATAAAAAAATTAAAGTTTAACCTGAAAAACAAAAAATATAAGGCTTTTTTAGATTAAAAATTGAATATTTAAAATATAAAATAAAAAAGTAATCAAAAGTAAATATATAAAAGAAGAAAAATAACATAATAGATTATGAATACATGTTAAGCATTTTTTTTATTTAAAAAAATGATGTAAATGCATACAAACACAATTGTGGAGTGAATATGAAGTTTGTGGTAATGTATTTGTCTCAAATCAAAATGGTTTTATAAATTTATCATACCACATAGGATCAAAGAAAGCCTCATAATTGTTCAAATATGGTTCCAAGTAAGAATCATATGTTAGATCTTGTCGTAACCAAATTAATCCATTCAAAACTTTAACATTATCAGAAAATATTTGAAAACAAAAATAAATGGAATATGAGATCAGAGATGGTGGGGTTGAATTTGTAGATTCCAATTCCATAAATCACATTGTTGTGGTGATTCCTTGATTTTCCCATTTCCATATGCTTTCTAATCACATCATGCTTTTACTTTCCCCTCATGTTTCCCATTGGCTTTAACATTATTTTTCTATTATATATTTTATGATTTTATAATAATTTAAAATGTTTCTTTCGATCTATTTTTCCCGACCCGTTTAAGCCTAGCCAAGTTGGTTAAATTGATTTTGAATACAATAAATAGTAACTAAGACGGTGTGGTGAGCATCCACTCTTTTCGCTGGTGCCATTTCCTCAACAACTCACATACCATCCAAATTCTCTTTCTCTTTCTCTTTCTCTTCATTTCGGTATCTTTTTTTTACCATCTTTTTGTCTATGAACACCACACCCTATATAATGACAAAAATGGCAATTAATGGGATGGAGCTTTTAGCTAAAGAAAATTAGTGAGTTGAGCACCACTTTTAGTCTAAGAAAAAATATCATAAATATTTATTTGAAAAAGCTAATTTTTGAATGATTTAGAGAATTGATCATCAAATCTAGAATATCTCATTCCAAAGTACATGGTATATATTTCGAACCGTGTAGTTAATGTATCGACAATTCATAAACCGATCCAGAATCAACATCATCTTAATAATGTAGAGTTCAGACTGATCACATTTTTATTATATCACCAATAAGTTTTTACTCGCAAAGTATCCTTGTATTCAAGTATTATACATACATATTATCCCTAATATTTCCTTATCCATAACAAATTTGAACTAATTCATTTACAATGGGTTGAAATAATTCATTCTCTTAATATACATGAGTTTATCTAAGTTATCGGTGAAAGGGAAATTCTTTGCAACAATGTCTAAGGATGGTATGTGCTACTACAAAGAGAAGATTGTTATTTTTGTTCTGATCATAACCCATTTCTGAATTCGAGCATCTATCATGGTGAACCACTACCAACAAAGATTCTTGATTATATCTATTCAAAGCGATGAAGGACATTGAAAAAGACCAGGAAAGAGATTCTGAAAAGAATCAGATACTTAATAAACGTTTGGACGGTTTATTCGTATAGATGAGAGAGAAAATGAAATGGTGAAAGGATAATTCAAAGAAAATAATAAAATGGCAAAAAAGTGGATTGGTGGTACGGGGATATGGAGATTGACGGTTTTATGGCAGAATGAGACCGTCTTGAAGGTTTTATTAGAATTAGGCAAAGTTTTATTGATCGTGAAAAAAACAATGGATCTTCTATAATTTTCAAACGTGTGACCGAAAATATAGTTATTTTATTTTACTAGTTTTTATCTTACATCTACTATTTAACTAACATGTTACTCATTCCTAAATTATTATCCACATACAAAAGACACATATTAAAAATATTAACTAACACTGACTTTATTAAAAGAAATGACAATGATACTATTTTGTTGCATTTAGTTGATAGGAGATTAACTAAGAATTAGGAGTATTTTGGTAAGAGAAATTAAATATCCTCCTATTTTCTTCCTACATATCCTTCTGCCTATTTGAAATGATGATAAATGTATTAAATTAATGATAATCTTATCCAAATATGATACATGTCATCATTTTATATGGGTACAAAGATAAATAAGAAGATAATGTAAGAGGATATTTAATTTCTTTTTTGGTAAAAACTGAAAACCTTATTATTAACTCAGTTAACCATAATTAATTGAAAAAAAAATATTAAATAAATAAATAACTACTTATTTAATGTACCGTAATAACTAACAAACTTTTAATTCTTTTATTTACTAATAGCTAGTAGATAATAAATATTTATATACTGTAAATCTATATGTTATATTTATGTCCTAAAATCCAATTGATTTACATATAAACGTCAATAAAATTTATTTCTTTGTATTTTGAATATTAAATACATCATGGTGAATACTAATAGTTAACATAAGGTCCCAATTCAAGACTTTCATGTATCGATACATCACTTTTCACCGCATACTTCTAAGACATAATCCAACCATGATACCAGTCATTGCAATAAGAACATATTCAGCTTTTGCATTATTATCCAACCAACTTCTCAATTTATCCAAATTAGGTTTCTGGGTCAAACATTACGCATCACGAATTAGGAATACCGTTTTTTGGTATAGGTACTGATACAAGTTCCATTACACCTTTATAACACATTTATTTTCTCATTCAATGAAATTATAACCATTTACCAAAACTTAAGAAACCTAGTTTCTAAATCCGTTAATTATCAAATACAATTATACCATTATTTAGTGGACGATTAGGTTGTTTTTGACATATCATAATTAGTTGATAAGGTAGTTTATTTTTTGAGATTTTCTAGTTGTTATGTTTGTTAAGTTAAAAATTAGTTTATAAACTAATTTTTAAAAAAACTATTGTTAGAAGTATTTTTAAAATTGATCAAATATGTCTCTAATTAATATATATATATATATATATATATATATATATATATATATATATATATATATATATATATATATATATATATATATATATATATATTCGTTCAAAAATATTTTTATATCATTTTATATCTTTCAGGTAACTTAACAACTAATTTTTACGAAATAAATTTTTACCGACTAGTTTATAAGCTAGTAACTAACTTATTTAACTATTAGCAAGTACGCTTAGTTGTCTTTTTTTCTGTTTAGCCATTTAATTTGTAGAATCATCCAATATGGGTCTTTGTTTTATTTTTGTTGTCAAAGGTATCTAAGATTATGTTTGATATATTGACTAAAAAGTTAGTTGATAGCTGAAAAGCTAGTTAATAGTTGAAAAATTAGTTGTTAGCTTTTAAGCTAGCTACCTAGCTGTTAAAAATGACGTTTGATAAAACTAATTGATACACTAACATTAAAGATATAGAATTTCATAAAAAGACATTTATAAAAATAGACAAAACTGCAAAAATTGTCTCTGTGACATGTAATTTTTCTGAGATTTTGTCCAAACCCCGACTTTTTTAGCTTCGTGGTCCTTTTAAATTAATTTCGTTGTAGATTTAGTCCATCGGTAAATTGAAATGACTTTAATACCATTGAATATTTATTTTTCTTTCATTTTTTAAATCTAAATACTTACTTATTTATTTAAATAATTAAAAAAATAAGTCTCTCTCTCTCTCTCTCTCTCTCTCTTAAACACGCAGATATCGACCTATATCTTTCTCCTTCACCTCTAAAATCATTGGATCACCTCTCCATTAAAACTGGTAACTTGCCATCTGCTCCCACATATCCACTGTAATCCCTTCCCTTCAACAACCCTAAATCAGAGTATAAGGTATGGGTCATGTTGCATCTCATTGTTGCTGAGGTGGAGCATCCTCAACGCCGTTAAGAAGCATCAACACCACCCCTCCTTCTTGTTGTATCTAGTTGTGTTGCTTCTTGTTGTGGCCATGACTAGATGCAACGTGATTCTCTATTGGTTTCCCAAATTCTTTCTCTCTATCTCTCTCCTCTTAACATGGTGTTGTAACACTATGAACACCACCCCCTCTTCTTGTTGCTTCTTATCATAACACCACTTAAAGTTGCCCATACCATATTCTCTCAAATATGAATAAAAAGCTTCACGAATTGATTACAGAACAAGAAGAAAATTTTTACTCGTAAACCTATGTAACCTACCTTATTCCCACTATCAGAACACCACCACTGTTGTCATTACACACCATTACTATGTTTATCATCCTAGAACAGAAGCAACCATGTGCCACCGTGAATGTGCTATTGCCAATAATCTGGGTCATGATGGTGCAAAAGAGCCCTAGGGTTTTCAGAAAGGAATCATCAGGTAAGAAAGGGTTTGTGGTTTTGATTTTGAAATCAAAGATGAAAGGCTTTAGGGTTTTAAGAATGAATCCATATGTGTATTGTATATGCTCAATTGAGTTTTATCCCCCCAACAACCCTTTACATACATCGATCATCGAAGATTCCCTTGGGTTTGGTTTTTAGACGGTCGTGCTCGACTGCAAGTCTGGGTTTGGTTTTCAGATGGAGTGTATGAAAAGGGAGGAAGAGTCTCAATCGTGATCTTCTTGGTCATCGAAAACTTAGGTTCTCTTTGTGTTGATGGGTTGATGTCGTTGTAGAGGGATGTGTTAAGGCATTTCTTGGTGGTGGCGGTGCGTCTAATGTTATAAATTACTACACTGGACGTAAAACACAGGGATAGTACTCGATGGAGGGAGTTGATTTTGGTCATGGCGACGATGAAAGAGATAATGAGAATGAATGAATACTTTGTATTCTTTTTTTGAAGTTTGGGATGGGCGTAATTTCCAAGTACGTTGCGCGTACTCAGTATGTTGGGCGTAATTTTGGTTACGTTGGGCGTACGCTTCGGATAAGCTTTGGTATGTGTGTCACGATATTCAAAAATTCATAACTTTCACATACGAGCTACGTTTTCGATGTTCTTTATATCCACACGTAGGTGAGATTATGCTTTACAACTTTCATTTAGACTCCGTTGGCTAATTTTGACTTTATTTTTATTATATTATTTTTAGTAGGCCGAGACAGGAAAACTCCGTTATAAATTCACAACTTCTTCATCCGACGTCCGTTTTTATCTGTCTTTTTACCGTTGGACTACTATCAACAAGATCTTCGATTTTCATTTAGATTGTTTCAGCTAAAACCCGCTCGATCTCAAATCGAGTATTCGGGCTGCATACCGCTAAGTCGAAACTTAGAAAAATCATAACTTCCTCATACGAAGTCAGATTCGGACGTTCTTTTTATGCACGCTGATGGTTTTACGAACTCTAAGACTTTTGTTTAGATCGTTAAGGCTAAATATCAATATAACATAAATTCACTTTTTACGTCATTCAGTGTCGTGCCGGTTCTGTCGCGAAAATTCGATAGGTCATAACTTCTTCGTTATAACTCGGATTTCGGCTTTCTTTATATGCACGGAAACTTTGTGACATATAATACAACTTAGTTAAGATTATTCATTCTAAATAATCTTCTATCAAAAAGTCATTTTTGACGTTTATCGTCTTTAAATTGACTAGCCATAATCTACGGGCGTTACAATTATCTCCCCCTTAGGATGATTACGTCCCGGAATCATCAACGAAACAGGGCTTGAATAATGATTCCATACGTTAACTTCCCATCCTAATTAATATCTGTGATGTTCAATCTTACATCTGCTCTTCACACTATGTTGGACTTTCAATCGTAACATTCAATTTATAAAATTAATCCTTATTGTGAACTCCTTCTTCTTCTTAGGATAAATACATTCATTTATCTACTGTAATAGACCGATGGGTTTTGGCGGGGATTAATCGAGGATTAATCGGGGACCATAGATTATTAATAAAATATTAAATTTAATATTATATTAATATATCTTAAGAAAAAACAAGTACTTCAAAATTAGAAAATAAGAAAAATTATAATTTTGAAATTTGGAAATACGAAAATACGAAAATATGAACATTTTGGTGTAATATTTGAAATTTTGAAAATTTGAAAATTTTGGAGTAAAATAAGAAAGTTGGTTTTTTGAATTTTTTTAAAATGTTTTTAAAATTTTTGACCTTTTTTTGACTTTTTTTTTCGACTTTTTTTTTTTTTTGACTTTTTTATTACTTTTGTTGACTTTTGTTGACCGATTAATCCTGCCAAAACATATTAATCCCGCCAAACCCGATTAATTATACATTCCCGATTAATGTCCTTATCCTCGACGGTTGGAGAACGCCAAATGATTAATCCACGATTAATCCCGATTTCTGCAACCATTATATATATATATATATATATATATATATATATATATATATATATATATATATATATATATATATATATATATATATATATATATATATATATATATATATATATATATATGAATGGTTTCAGGTAATGTGTTTCGGTTTCGGTTTTGATTTCGGATAATCGGGACGGGTATTTTGTTTACCATCCCCGTAACCAAACCCGCGAAAAATTTCTATTAGCATACCAAACCCGATCCCGGCCCCGATTAACCGACCCCCAACCCGATCCTAATATGTCGGTTTTCGGTTTTCACCATCGGGTTCGATTTCTTTTACTATCCGTAGACCAAATCCACATCGGAAACTAACTCAAAATGACTACAAAACCAAAAAGATTGAGGCTTGGATTAAAACTCAGAAAAAATCATACCAAAATGTACCATTTTTGCAATTTTATCATAAAAGTATTTTCCTATAATTAACTGGGGATATATTTAAGATTTTTTTTAAAAAGCTTCTAGAGTACTAGTTTAAATATATTTAAAAAAAACTAGTATATACTATTACTTTTTAACATGACAATTCAAAATACTAAAAAATAAATAAATAAATTATCAAAACTATTGGTGATTCAGAAAACTCAAAAAATAAATAAATAAATAAATAATAATAATAATAAATAAAAAAAATAAAAAAAATAGTACTTTAAAACCAAAATTTATTCATTAGAATTACATATTTCAGTAATCTTATTCTATGATGGCGTCCAACATTTAATTTTTATGCTAAATAAAATAAACATTATTTATATATTACAAGAAAACTAATAAAATAAACATTATTTATATATTACAAAAAAACTACATAACAAACATAAATTATACCTAATAGTCGAGCAGGAGGTTTCAACACAAAATCAACTCTCAATATCAAAAACTGAACCTACATAATAATTACACGATCATCACCACCCTCACGAGATCTACCCTCCGCCACCGCCGGCTGCTCCACCAACGACCGCCGACAAGTTGGACATGACGAATGTGAAGCCAACCATACATCAATACACCGTACATGAAACCCATGATTACATTGCGGCAACACCCTAACTTTCTCACCATCCATGAACTCTCCGAGACATATCGGACACTCAGTAGCCGGAATCTCTACTCCGGCACCATAGACAGCCACCGGAATCTGTTTTAACGCCTTCTTTTTAACCCCTGTCGTCAGCACCTGTGCAGCGGTGGCGTCAACGCCATCAAAAGCTAACCTCCTGCTACATCTTAAAACACAACGTACAATCGAATTAAGCCCCAGAGCACAAATCAAGGCACACAGTAAAGCAGCCAGTATGATCACCATATTAGTATCGAAATTTGCTTCTTTGCTGTACTTCGAATGTTGCTGGCCGCCATTACCTCCGTCATCCGGCGGCGCCATGGTGACTGCATCGAGTAGCAGCCGATGCATGATCACTACGCGATAGTTAGCACCCACTTCACTACACACAAATAACCAACTGAATTTGCCTCAAAATATTAACAAAAGGAGCTTCAATGGGTTATGCAAATTGAGTACGGATTTCTTTCCTCCAAGGAAATCGAACAACAAAAGAGACTGCAAGCTGGGGATCCATTACAATTAAGAACTCTCCAGATTTTCTTGTTTTTTCTTCAATGCTTCAACTTTTTGTACTTTCATTGGGTCTGAAAACATGCAAAAAATGGGTTTTATGCAATTCTTTGGTCTATGCTATATTTTGATGAAAAGTTTGGGTTTTGTTTCTAGAATAGGAGGAAGGTGTGAAGAATCTAAGAAATAAACTTTACAGAAAGTAAAATTTCTTAATTGGTGGTTTGAGAATCGGCTTCTTGATCTGGGGGTTGTTGAGGTATTGAGTTGGAAAGGAAAGAAGAAGACGTGTTCTTTGGTCACTCAGTGGTCTTTAAAGAAGAAGAGCTTTATTGATGAATAAATACCGGTGATCTGGGGTAGGGTAGGGTGGCTTATGATTTTGATTATGGCACCTGATGCTGCTTAATCACACAATTAAGGCTACACGGAATGAAGCAAATACTTTATTCCAAAGCACCAAGTCGCTATCCCATGGCATTCTCTCAATTCACCAATTTTTAAGGGTGAAATTTTCTAGAAAATACAACTTTTAATACATAAAATATGAGTCTCTAATGCATGATTATGTCATATATTTTAATGTTGGAATATTAGGATTCTTGTGTTGTTTTTTATGATTATAGGCTTTTAGCATATCGGTATTAGGTTTCTTTTAAAACTCCCACTGACCTCTTGACATATAAGATTCTCTTGTCAAGAACCATTTTTTGACAAAACAAATATTCAAGAGGTAGAGCGGATTCTTATCAAGATAAACACTTATGACAATTTTGTCTTAGTTGGTCTCTATTTTATCCAAAACATCACAACTTACCAATTTCAAATGTACAAGAATAAGAAACATGTTACTCTAAATTTGATAAGTGTTATAAACCTTTCTTAAAATTATATCACTCAAGTTACAATCTTAGAGTATGACTCTTAGACTTGTTTTTGGAACGAAGTATGATTTATCTTTTTGATTTAACCATTTCAACAATCCACGATTTATCTTCTTAGCCAAACAAATGCACTAAGATGTCCTTAGAGAATCAATTGTGATATGGTTTCATAATCACTAAGATAATCATAAAACAAGATACTAAAGTACTCTCCTATCTTTTAAGATTTGAGAAACTTTTATCTTTCTGCCAAATTTGATTCTTCTCATCCAATCTGCCATACATCGAAACTTTTCCAATGCTTCAAAATTATACTTAAACTTGTAAGTATAACCATATTTACTACACTTTAGTAAATCATGATGAATAATCTTATAGATCTTTTGTGGTGGACTTGATCAGTGCACAAGAATGTGTACTCACTCGATCCCTTAGCCCTTCACTTGATTCACATATACATGTGAACAAGGAATTATTCTTAATTTTTCCTAAGCTGAAAGTTCTCATTCATCATACTGTACAACTTGTATGATTCCAAGTTTCTATCCAACTGAAATCTTGAGTGATGAGAAGCTTTCATTATTTGGTAAATTTAGATACTACCACAAATGAAAGGATCAAATTTATATTTCCATTATTGCTAGAAACATACAAACATCAAGTTTTCCATAAATACCATTGCAAGGAGATGTAAAATAAAGTAAAGCAAACTTTTATTTATTTATAAAATGTGGAAAAAAAACTTTTCCTTACAATGCAACTTTAAATGAAAACTATGTTATTGCATGTTTCCTAGAAATCTATCATAACTCCTAAGAGTAGCTAAAGAGTCTAATCTTCAATCAAACGATAGAAATCCATCTTCGCGGTCAGATTCAGCATACTCTTTCTTTAAGTTTCCTACATTTTTTTTCCTTTGATTCTTAAAGCATCAACATGTGACCCAGTCACATCATGTAATAAGAGTCTCAGAATAGAAACTTAATGTAGTTAGATAGTGGACTTACCTGAAGTAGAGTCAACCTTTTTTACTAGACCTTCTCTCAGATGTTTCAGGTAGTTAAGGCAGCTTCGCAACCAATGCCCTTTCCTTTTGGCAATAGAACCATATGGACCCTTTGGGAATGGTACATGGGAGAATCTCATACTTATCCTTTATCTTTACCATTTGGTCAACTGAGTTGACTATGGCCAATCCCTTTCTATTCGGAAGAGAAAGTTTTTACTAGGTATCCAATGCAACCATTGTCAATATCCATTGAAGGTTTGAAAAGTTGATCTACTAATCAAATTTTCTTTACCAAAGCTCCAAATCATTACTGATTCAGCAGTACCAAGCAAATAGATAAGATCATTACGTGTCATGTCATAGTCTATTTCATAGTAGTCCCAAAGGTATCTCACTATGTGACATAGAAAGTGATTGAACATCCAACTTTCCTAAGACTTTGACACCCAACTCTCTTGGCTTGTCAATATGGGACTTCATCTCCAAGATGCGACCACACATAGACATTGCTTGCTAATACGGCTTGAGTGACCTTGAACTTGTGGGTTAGGGAGAATAATTGGAGGAGGTGGAGGCAGTGAAGTTCCAAGAGATCTGGGAAGATCATAGATGTCTGAACTAGACATCTTTTGGGAGATATTCAAGATAGTTGATCTAAAGTCCTTAATATAACACCCAATATGAAATATTAAGGCTAGGACCCAGCACAATATTTTATAACTTGGAAGAGGGACGCCGTAATCCAAGCAATAAATTTTTTGAAGGTAGGTGAATGATGATTCACCAATTTCCACCATGAAAATGAAATAATTTAATTAGGTTTTACTTGGATTTGAAACTCCTAGATCTTTTGAGATTCATGGAACTGTTCAATGGCATGTTTCAATTTCGAGTGTGCCCTTCAGGTTTTGTGACTGGGATGCCAAGGATCACAAAACAAGGTGTGAAGTAACCATGCAAATTACTTGGTACCCTTAATATTTACCCCTTAATCGATGTGCCGGTTAACCACACACGTTCCACTGATACTATGATAAATATTAAGTTACCCTTTTCCTACCTTATTAAATACTAGTTAGTGTGCCGGTTAACCACACACACTCCACTAACTGACTTAAACAAAGTGCAAATTGTAATTTCATGGATTAGCACCTTATTCACATTTTCCTAAAGTAACTAAGATTGGGAATTATAAAAAAAACATTTAGTTACTTTATATTTATCATTAATACTTCAAATGAAGGGAGAATTATAGTTCTTGTCCTACCCATTCGGCTAACAACTCTCCACTAGTCAAGGAAGCGGTGGGTGAGAGTGGACACCCATTAAACTGTCATTTTATAGGCAGTAACCTTATACCCCCCCCCCCCCTTATAGACCGGCTTCGTGAATGAGGCCTACTAATGGTAAGACGACTTGCTCTTATACATACATACATATATATATATATATATATATATATATATATATATATATATATATATATATATATATATTATTAACTTATAATATTATAAAGTATAAGGGTTGAATTATATATTTTAAAATTCTAAGGGCTTAACTTGGAATTAAAGTATTCATAAGGGAAACTTTTCAAATTCCAAAACTTGAGGGCAAGTTTTGAAAATATTTAAAACTATTCAATTTCATAACTTATGTGTTTAAAGTAGTTTTAATTAAAAAAACTCTTCAAGTTCCATAACTTGAGTACAAGATATGGAAGACTTTAAATCATTAAAAGAATGTAACTCTTCCTTATTCATAACTTATGGAAAACTTTATGAGTTTTATGAAAATTAAAAGTAACTTTTCATATAACTTGAGGACAAGTTACAAAAACACATTTTAGAATCAACTCTTAGATTACTTTGGATTGAAAACAACAATTTCACATAACTTTTCTATTAATCTAAGCAACTCATAAGAACAAGATAATTCAAATCAAACTTTTTCATGTAATTAGCCTAAACCTTAAACTAATACAAAACATGAATCTATTGACAATTCTTGATCAATAATAATTAACTCATATGATTTCATATTAATATATTATAACTTATAATATATTAATAAATCATATATAACCTCTTCTCTCAAAAGGGTATCCTAAGAAATTGTCCTGATGATATGCAACCCAAATGGACCATGCTACTCTCGGGTCAAGTACATACCAATAATAGTTATGGGCTTAGACATCTAATCCAACAGTAATTACAACAGAGGAGGACACTTTGCGAAGGACTTTTGCCAACAGGCTCAATAGCCGAGCACCAGGATTTGTTAACATTATGAGAAGGTGGGTCATATGAAGGTCCAATGTCTCTTGCTTGTTTCCAGGCTGGTTCATGCACTGGCTACTTCTACCCTTTGGATCACAAATGGATGACAGGGCAGAGCAGAGCTTCTGAGGGCTCGAGCATGTGCGTTCATGCTCACAGTAGAGGAGGCAGTTTATTTTTCTGTTGAGATATTTATTTGTACCCTAAATATTGAATTTGATTGTCCCTACATTAGGTATTTTCATTTTGACCCTAAATATTGAATTTGTTGCAAAGATGGTCTCTACGCTAAGCATACTTGGGGCGTATGCTTGACGTAGCCCTTTTTAGTGGGATGCACATTTAAGTACGTATGTTCAGCATACTCTTTAGTACGTTGGGTGTACACGTTAGGTGAGTAAACCCTAATTTTTAGGGTTTGGACACTATTTAAGCATCCTTATCCCCTCAAAACTCTTTACCTCATCAACCTCCATCCCCCAAATCATCCCTTGTTAACCCTAATATATTGTTTGAGCATTTTAGACAAAAAAAAAATTCCAATAAGCCTTATTGCAAGCTTTATTCATTAAAATTCCATTTTCTTGTGAAATCTTTTGAACATTTTCTTTGAAATTCTGAACTTTTTCAATTGGTTGTTCAGAAACTTTTTCTTTTATTTTGTTTTTAAATTATGGATTTTTCAGTTTTAACAATCCAGGTTTGACGTGGCTTTTGTCATTGAAAAGTGTATGAATTTTTGGTTAGGTTCTTCTCCACTTTGCCCTGATTTGAGAAAAATACTTCTTTCGAGGCTTTTTTATTGTCCTCTTCAATAATTTTTTTTATTTCAGGTTTTACACTTTCTCCATTTCCTGTCGTCACAAAAAGTTGATTTGGAAAAACTACATCATGTGTGACACTGTAAATTTTCAAACAAAAAATTAATTTTAAAATCACATTAATCTCATCAGCACATTTCATAAAATCCCTAAAAATGTCAAATTATCAAAACACATGTCCATAATAATAAAATCCAGGATCCTCAAAACATAACTCCGTCTCATTTGTACAATCAAGTCGATGCCTTCCCGTGATCTTGAGAAGTACCTGAAACACGTAACACATAACACGGTAAGCACGAAGCTTAATGAGTTCCCCAAAATACCACACATAACTCATTAGCCTCTCATGTCAATATCTCGAACAAGACCCTCCAGTCAATGTGTCTCAGTGGAACCCTCCGTTCCCACAATTCGGATGGATCCTCCGGTCCTAACTCGGTAAGCTCAGAATAATTCGCAGCATAAATCACAATGACATGATGCAGGATATCACAATACTCAATAAAACATACAGGACCCTCCAGTAAACACAAAATTACCACTCAAGATAAGTATAGTGAGAAGACTCACCTCGTAAGAAAGAAAATAAACCTCGTACACGAATCACCGATCTAGTCTCCGCCTAACATATATGATAAATATCTCTAATTAACACTTCACTTGCAACTCTAAATAAACTAAAATATTTTATCTCTCTAACTGTTAGAATGGGTAAAAGACCATTTTACCCCTCCTCAATCCCCATGAATTATGTCTTGACCAAAACCCTAAAGTTAACAAAAGTCAACACTCGAGTCAGTAGTCCATGTTGACCGGACTCGTCGAGTGCATCTATGTGACTTGTCGAGTCCCCTCGTTCCTTCAGAAATGTCGCAAAAAATCCAACTTAACTATTCAAGTTGTCTCCCCAACTCGTCGAGTTACTCATGTTCATACTAATTGGGGAAAACCCAAGCCGACTCGTAGATTCAGCCACCTAACTGGTGAGTCCCTTCAGTTTATGTTCTCATTCAGATGTTTTAAGGCAGAATTACAACCCCAAACTCTAGATCTAGCCTCCCAAGGCTGAGATACCATGTAAAGCTACAAGCTTTACGTCCATGCATGGCACTTAGGGCTTGAAATGCCTAAACAAGTTCCATTTAGGGTCCTAAGCAATAAAAATCTCCTTAAGCTTGATAAAGCTTGGACCTTTGGGCTTAAGGGACCTCACAAGGTCCAGATCTGAAGTCTCAATCGCTTAGCAATCTCAAGTCACTCAAAATCTCAAGGAAATATGGAAAAATCCCTGAAGGCTTCCTAGTAACAAGATCTAATCAATATGATGAGCAAGGTGGTGACTTTTACCTTCCAACAGAAGCTAAAGGTGGATGAACATTGGATCCAACAGCCCTTCCTTGTTCCTTTGTTTGATACTCTTCTCCTCTCCTCCAATAGCTCACAAAAATACCCAAAGATTAGCTCTCTTTCTCTCTTAGATCAATATGGACGATTAAGGTTTCACATAGGGGAGTAAGGAGGTTAGTGAGGCGGAAACGAAGGCTTACGGTCCTTTAAATAGGACCCAACCCGAAGAATTAGGGTTTCCTATCACAGCGCCAACTCGTCGAGTTGGCCCCTCCGACTTGTCGAATTAGTCGTAAAACCCACGTGGCCAAATCTGTCTCTACTCGATGAGTTGGGGCCTCCAACTCGTCGAGTTGCTCAATAAAATCAAAGATATTATAAGAAATATAATACCTGGGTGTCGGGATGTTACATCATCAGTACACGTGAACGTTGGGTAAAACACATAATTTGGTTCAAGATAGTGACAACCTTTTTCTTTCATGATTTTGTCGAATTTTTCAGTCTCGTCATAAACCTGATCTTCCATAATCCGAAGAATGGTTGTTTCTTTCGAAATCTCTTCATCATTATCACTATCGGTTTGGCTATTTTCGACAGTCACATAATCAAGATCAAAAACTTTCGAAGTAGAGGGTTGGTCTTTGTAAACTTAAACATTCGAATCATAACATATTTCTTTACAGTTAGCTAATGATTTGATATTAATGATAGATAACTGAGAACAGTCAGTAACTTCCTTTGCTTCAATTTCACTGATACTGTAATCTTCAATATCAGTAAAATTATTATGGGAATAATATGTCAAATTCTCAGTGCTTTTCAAAATCTTGATTTGTTCATTTTTAGTCAGAGTCTTATTAACTATATCAACAAGATCATTAGCATTCAGATGTTCATCTATCTTTACTATTCCATATGAGTATCTATTATCAGGAACCTTATCCATGTCAGAAATAGTCATTTCACACTCATAAGAAGTAGCATCTAATTTCTCTCTTTCGAAAGAGAAAATGATAGAAGCTTCCTATGTTGTTCCTTACTTATGTCAGATGAATGATGCAATTAAGTCAATTTTCTATATAATCTTTTTGCTGTGTTAAAATATATATTTCTTTGTTTCAACAAAATTTTATTTTTGGTACTAAGACCATCTCTATCACACATAATATTTGTAATTTGTAGTTCTGGATTATCTATCTTAGCTCTCTTCGCCTCCAACATCCTTTGAGTTTCTAGTAACTGAGTACTAGATTTCTTAGCATCATTGCTAGTAGAAATAACCAGATTATTGACATAAGTAATAGCATCATTAAATTCAGTTAACATAGAAGTATAAGCACTTGAAGGAATATTAAAGGATTAAAGTAGAGAACGTACATTCGATGTCATTGGCGCTTTGTCTGCAGATGTCGAAACAAATCAACAACCAATAATCTTTTTTTCTTCATCCTCCTCATACCTCGCAAACATGGCTCCATGCGTCATATTTCTCATTTCTTCGTCATTCGAGCCAGAAGTCCATACTTGGTATATTCCATCATCTTCATACTCTCCGCTTGCTACCAACGATAATCCCTTCGACTTTGCCCTCACCTTTTCTAGTCTTTCAGAATAGTATACCTCATCCTTAACCCTATTCTTCTCTTCTTTCTTCCTCAACATGCAGTCAGCCGCCAAGTGATTAGCCTCATTGAAATAGTGACAATCCACTCCCGAATCAACCTTAAGCTTTTTCTCTTGTTTTTATTCCCCTCCTTTCACTTCTTTCTTCTTAAACTTCTTCTCTTCACTTACTTTCCCAACAAAACTTCCTTTACCTTCCCCAAATTTCAACTTCACGGTAAAAGGCTTTTTATAAAACTTCTTTACTCTGTTGTTGGAGTAAAAAGCTACAGCTTCATCATCCGGGTTAACGATCAGACCTTCATCATCAGAACTTTCCTTCTCAGTAACTTCCTTCTCAGCTTCTTTTCCTAATACTTTCGAAACAAGTACTAAAGGACCACCCAGATTGATCCTTGACTCTTCTACTATCTTATTCACTTCACCTTCGTGAGCTTTTAGTGCATTGTAAAGATCGTTTGGAGAATAAAAATCAAAGCTCTGTTGTGTCTTCACCATCAAACTCACATCCCTCCATTCCTTTCGACACTGCTTGACTGAACAGATTTTGGTCTTCTCGCTGCCCTGATATTTTTCCTTTAGCGCATTCCAGATTTATTTTGAGTTTTTGCAGCTACGAATGTAATTGTACACTGTAGGAGGAAGGGCTCGACGAGTTCTCTCATACACCTTTTCTTATTTTTCAGCAGCCTTGCAGTTTGATCGTTGACATTTGCATTAGTTGCAGAAGTTCCAACACTTTGAACACAATGAGGAGGATGAACATTCATCAGTAATGCACTTCCACAGCTCTTCATCAAGTCCGTTTAAGTAATCCTCCATATGATCCGTCTATTGATCGTAGTATTCTGTAATTAGCATAGGAATCTTAGTTGAAGATCCTAGCAGATGTGAGAAATAAGTCATGGTATTCATATTGAAGTTCATCATGGATGTACGAACAATTTCAGAGAAAAGCTTGAGAAATGTGAAGATAACTAGATGAATCAAACATAAAATGAATCACAAACACTCGATTAGACAATCGAAATACAAAATCAAATCAAAACTGAAGATCTATGGAAATATTTAGAATCAAAAGTGCAGAAACTTTTAACTCTAGAACGAGATTCAAAAAGCTTTTGAAACAAATGAAAATCAGATAAAAAAAACGGTTATGATTCCTGCTCTGATACTAATTGTAGTGTCAAATTAATCGAGTATTGAAACAAAATCAGAATATGAAATGATTTAGAACACATAATCTAAATATAATCTATTTGGCACCTTGTATTGATTGACCACTTGAGGGAAAGAGAGAATGATTAAAATTAGTGAAAATGTTCTTTTTTTCTAAAAATATTATTCCTATATTTATAGGGAAAACTGAAAGCACAAAAAGTATAATGACATTCGCCACCTAAGCTTCGATATTAAAGAAGTCGTTAAAATAAAATACAAATAGACTTTCAACATTACAGACAAACAAAGATAATTTCAACAACTCACAAACTTCGAACCTCAACAATTTCCTATAATTAAGCTCGAGTTTTTCGCATGTGCCTTTGTGTTTTTCTCTTGTTTTAATAATAGTTTGTCCACCATTTAAAAAAAAAAAACATTGACCAAATTTCAAATAATATGACAACAATATCAGAGAAAATATCTTGATGTCACTAAATAATGATAAGCAAGGTAACTAAAGTTATGCTCCATAAAATCCTTATTTACTCAAATCCATCCAATATGACCCGAAACAAATGTTCCGCTCCACGAAATCAAGGTTTAAATGAGACACGAGCCACGTAATAAAGTTTCACCGATAGGTAACCTAATAACCTATTAACTAGCAAAAATGAGAAAATATTTTTGAAAAAAAAAAAAAATACGGTATAGCACTTTCTTGTGGTTTGCAATAGAAAAAAGTAGAAATTTGTCCTTAAGTTTTGTTATAAAGAAAACGACGACAATTATTATCAAAATAATTTAAAAGTATTATATTTTTATTTTATTATGGAAAAATCAGACACAAAAATAGGAAATATGATGTTTGACCTTTTAAGCAAAGGCTAGTACAAAAAAAACATAAAAGTTTGAACTCAAAGTCCGTAATACAAAACGGTTTTAATAACCTTATTTGGATGGGTACATTTGAGTTATGACATGAAGTGTACGTATCAATGTAGAATTAGATCAATGGAACTCAATAACTTTTTCTAAGTAAAATTAACTTCAGCCGTTCTATAAAACGTAATTAAATTCAAAATAAACATCTTTCATATTATTAATATATAAATTAAGTGAAATAAATGACACCAACATCCTTGCATTTTCTACATATTTAAAAACTTAAAATTAACCCCCAAAATATTATAGTAAGGGCAATGACCCCACCCTGATTGTACTAAAGAACTAGTGACCATATAGTTATTTACAATTATTTGTACACCATATTTCATAGTCATGCTTTATCGGATTGTGACAAGTACTCATGATATTAAAGACGTTTGTACGAATTTAAACAACAACATGTTAACGTATATCAATTCGTGCATGAAGTACAAGTAATGTTGCGCACAAAAAAAAAAAAAACAACAATAGAAGCATCCAGATTGTTGACAAATCATGTTGATGGTCCAGACAAGAAGAAATCAACCAAAAGATTTAAGACAAAGCTAGATGGCCATGTTTGTTTGCTCAGATATTGCGTGGGTGCGGTGGCGACACCATCTCACGGCCATTCCACCACCGTGAATTGGTGGAAAGGTCTATTGTTTGGTGGCAGTGGGACCAAGATATAATGGAGTCTACTCTAGTTCCATAATAACGAGGTAATGTTGGTCACCTAACCAATGATCGCATTTAAGTTAAGATTCGGGGTTTATTGTTTGACATGATGATAAAATGAATGCAGTTTTTGTGGGAAATACACATGAGCTTTTATAGTGTTATATGATATTTTTATTATTGGGATACAACTTAATTGGCAAATGGGATAATGCGGGTCGGATTATTTTGGTTATGATTTTTAGATTGGGTTTCAGTCGAACTGAATTATTATTTTGGATTTCGGATTGGTTTAAGTTTATAAAATATAAACCAAATAATAATTTATTAGTTATTTATTTTTAATATATATATATATATATATATATATATATATATATATATATATATATATATATATATATATTAATTTAATAATTTGTTTTTACAAATATATTCAAAAAGTTTCATCTAATAGAAAACATTAAAATGCATTTTCTGTTAAAAGTGTTTTATCTATAAAATTATAGAAATATAATATATTTTTAAAAGTTGTTACCACAAGTTAAATGATTTGTTTTTTATTCTTCTAAAAAAGTTGGTTAATATTCAAATTATAGACATTTTAAAAAAATTTGAATTTTGAAAACAGAATTTTAAAAACATCCAATAGAATTCTAATTTGGTTAGAACATATCCAATTTGAATTCAATTTGGATTATTAGATTTGTGTTTTGAAAACCAAAATAAATTTGAATTCACTTAATTGTATTGGATCGATCTGATCCATCAAAACGAACATCCCTATTTATATGTAAAGACAAAATTATCAATTTAGTTTATCATATTTCACATGGTGAGTACAAGATTTACATGGTTTTTGCATGATGTAAAAGTGAAAATTTTTAAGGGACACATCTTCAATATAGTAGTATCTTTGTAAAAAAGGTTAATAAGTTTTTAAAGTGTTCATATTTTAATTTAAGTAAACATTAGTTAGTATAAAATATAACTAAGATTTCTTTCTTCAAATTAATAAAAGCTAATGAATAAGTTATTTTTCTTACTATTTTAATGGATTTGTAAAAACACAGCTAATTCGTAGCCCGTATATGACACTTTACGGACTAGATGATCACTTTTTGAAAAGATATATATATATATATATATATATATATATATATATATATATATATATATATATATATATATATATATATTGGGTACAATAGGTAAAAAATTGTGGTTTTTGAAAATTTCTAAACAAAATTTTTTATTTCACTTTTAAATTATTATAGACATTATTTTAATTCTATAAATTAATTTTAATTAAAAAAAAACAAGACAACTTACATTCACTCACTCCTTTCTCACCTTAAACCCTTTCCAACCATCCTATTTATCTTGTATCTATCTTTTTATCTCTCTATTTTCCTCTTGGTTGGAAAACACCACCTATCTATTATACATAAATATGTGGGACGTAGCTAAGGGATTTACTATGTGTCATTGCTTAAAGTTCCAAAAATGGTTTTAAGGTTTTGAAAGGCTCTCTATTGTAATCTTTTCCAGGTAGCTTCGAAAGAGAAAAAGCTATCATGTATAAGCTAGAAGAAAGTCATGTCTACTAAGAATGATGTGGTCTTAGATTCGGGAGTCATATTTATTTAATCGGGCATTGCTCTGTAAAAGGAAATGATATTCTTTTGGAAGACAATGATGTGTTTTGGGCTGATTCATCAAGCCTATATATATATATATATATATATATATATATATATATATATATATATATATATATATATATATATATATATATATATATATATATATATATATATATATATATATGAAGAATGCAATACCTTATTCTTTATAAAACATTTATATATTATGGTTATTGTAAACTTCATAACTTATAGTCATGCACCAAAATGTGGTTTATCAAAAACATCAAAACATCAAACGTTTTATCAGAGTTTACCAATTTTAAGTGTTATAAGTCTAACATCACAACAATAGTTAAGAGAAGAAAGATCATTACAAAATCTAAGTCTTCAACTAATCCTTATCCTTTTAGTCGTTGGCTCTTGATCCTGAGTATATAGCACTTTAAAACAATAAATATGTAAGACATAATGTCTTGTGAAATATATAGGTTTAGACTTGACAATATAGTGAGCATATAAAAATCATTTAACATATCTCTAGCTTCATGCAAAGAAAACAATAACTCAAGCATATTCATTAATATATTTAATTAAAAACTTACATGTTACCTTGTTTCTTAAAATAGACTAAAGGTTTCCGTTTTCTGAACATAAACTAACGGGTTGCCCCGTTTCTTTACTAACCAAAAGGAGGAGAACAAATCATACTCCCAATGACATCTTTACAAGATATTTACTTCATGACGGGAGGTACCAACCGAAAAGGGTCTTCATTAAACTATTTTGAACACTTGGAAACTATGAATGCATTCATTAGACAAAAACTCAAATCTTCATTAATAAAATATTTCCAAAATCAATAAAAACTCAACTAGCATGCTATATACTTCTAAAATAATTTTTGTGGGAATGCTCTTTAGAAAAATCAAAACAATATTTAATCAAAAAAGTTATTATAAATGTATATACAAGATAGAAATATTGTTTGTTATGTACCCACTTAAAAAATTGTATGTACTTGCCTAAGGAAGTTAGATTAACCAACTTCATTAACTTTTTGTTTAGTACACTAGCTTTCAAACTTGCCCAAGTCATTCCAATGTATCATTTTCAAATGTAAGTATTGTCCCAAGTCATTCATAACATTTCGCTTCAAGACACATATGTCTTGTTTAACTTTGAGTCTTACTTAGAATTTCATGGTTATATAAAATCCTAAAACTTGTTATAAAATTTGCCCCTAATCTTTCTTATCAATCTTAGAACCAATGGGTAATAAATGTAAAACTTCGGTTTTTTAGACCAAAATTTCATCATGGGGACCACACGGGTCATGTTCACCTTAAGACATAAATTTCATATGGGTTGTGTTCCTTTAATAGGAGGATTTTGTGTTGTATATTCCATATAGGTCGTATGGTTTTAGGATGGATCCACAAAGGCCATGTGACACACCAATGGATATTGGACCTGAAATTGCAACAAACTTTGGATGCATGTCCATTTTCAGCAATCTACTTTACATGGATTAACCTAACACTGATTTGACTTGTTCTAGGTCACTTTTAACACTTTTAATGGTAATATTTATCATGAATTTTTTTTGGGGGGTTCTTTGACCTAATTCCACCCCAATCAAGATTATGGGTTTTAATCACAAGATTTCAACTTGTTTGTAGTTAAGTATGCTTAATTTATTATAATCACACATTACTTCACACATAGACAACCCTTAATTACTTTAGGGTTCATGTAACATGAGTGATCTTTTGGATTTATACCATAGAAAGAAAGGTAATGAATTGATACCTTCAAATCAAAAGCTTGATGATGAAGATCATTTAATCTTGCTTTTATTTTGCCTTGGTTTTTTACACACATTAATCTCCCTTGGAGCTACACACACTAAATTGCATATGGCTTCTTACTAAAAATGACAAGGAAACATGTTTTCATTTCATTTAAATTCATGGTCAACATGATCAACCTAAGGTCAATGACGGTCAAAATTTTGACAACATGCATAATGAATCCATGACCAAACATAAACCTCTCCATCTTTCTCATATACACTTAAAATTTTATGACTTATTTTTCTATTGATTATTTGTTGCATTCACTATTGAAAGATCTATATGCTTAAAAATGATTATACAATCATATTTGCTAATAAGATATGAGCTTATAGAGCCACACCTTATAACACGTAGTCACTTGTTGATTATCTATTAGAATTTGATTGAATAAATATTACCAACTCTTGTATCTAATTGGAAAATTATAAAAATAATATTTTCCAAGAGAGAAAATAACTACTAACTCATAAGATGTGATTTATAATTTGTGTACCTATTTTTGGACTTATTGAAATTCATTGATATTACTACTTGTACATGTTAGGAAATAAGAGCTAGTGAAAGTCACATCGCTCCCCGATTCCTTATGTAGGGCCAAAAGTTAGAGTGTGGGAGAAAGGTTGCTTGTCTTCCTTTATCGTGCACTCTCATGATTCCTTACATTGACATGCTTTAAATTTAAATGGAAGTATGACACTTACTACACATGTACAAATATATAAAGAGATGAATAACTAGTTATTTGGTTTCTTATTTTCATCTCTTTCTTTTAAAAGAAGTCGTTGATTTTTCCCCATTTCTCTTTGTTTTTCTTTTAAAGATTATTGTGTAATTTGGAGGTTCATGAGTGCTTCTGCTTATTGCTAATTTTGTATTAGTTCTTAATGGCTTAAGAGTACTTAATATAAAAGAAGACTAGCATCTTTGGTGGCTAACACTTGCTTGGTGGAATGAAAGTCTATAAAGTTTGTTTTCTTTTCACTCTATGCTTGGTTTAATCTTTCTATTAAGGCAAAAGTATCCTTGTTTATGTTAGAATGTTTTTAAGTTTATTCCAGTTATAAAGCTTCTTCTACGTTTTTTTTACGTTTTAGAAAATGGGTTTTTTTGAATAAAACCAAATAATTAGTCTTAGAGCCATTTTGCAGTTACATTGTAATATTATCTAGATAATATTTGTTTCTGGAAAATATGGATGATTTTCTTTTTGTAAGAAAATTTCATTTATATTTTGTATGACAAATTTAAAATGTTTATAATTGTTATTTTTATGACCAAACTTTTTGACATGCCTTTTTTGTCATAAAAATTGTCTTAGAAAAACAAAGTGTTGTTTTGTATATAAATATGTGAATAATGTGCATAAACTAGCCATGAACCATTTGTGATGATGTTCGTGTTGATTTGTTAAAACGGTTATAGTGCCTGTTTATTTATATGGTATGCAATAATAAAATAAATAGTTTTTGTTTTATTTATTTTGTAAGTAATAGATTAGTTTTAGTGTAAGAACCCAAAATTTAGAGAGAATTGACTTTTAGTAAAATATTGACCTAAAGGGAAAAATGGTCGTTAATTAGAATTTAGTGAGAATATGAAGATGTAACTTTGTGAAAATGCTCAAGATAAGTTCAAGTCACTAAGATGAGTACGTTCAACAAAAAGAATACATGAAAATATGTATTTTGGCCAAAATGGTAAAACGGGAAATTTTATGTTTTAGGAAAATTTTGTGACTTAATAGATTAAGACCTCTATCATGTCAGCGAGAAATCACTTAACATATTCATAGAGTATGTTCCCAAATTTATGTAGATATAAAGAATATATAAAATAGGTTAGTAACGAAGAAGTTATACACGTTAGAAATTAGATCAAAGTTGTCTCCAAAGCATGAATGGAGTTAGCTAAGGAATTGTTGTCAAGTAGTTATCATGGTGCTTTAAATAGCTCACCATGGCATGGTGAGTGATGAAGAGAATCAGCTAAGGAACTGCTATTAAGTAGTTATCAGGGTGCATTAAATAAGTCATCATGGTGCGGTGAGTGATAACAAGGATCCATATGATACTCTTCGTCGTAAGTAGAGGACAATGTACTTTTCCCCTGCGACGTGGTAACGGGTGCCACGACGTGATGGCCAAAGTAAGATGTTGTTGTGGGAAGTCACCGCGACTTAGTTAGAGGCTAACAACGAGCTTATTAGACGTACCACAATGTGGTGAGAGGCCCACCATGGCATGATCTCGCAGATGAATTAAAGGTTGTTTGAGCCTTCATTCTCATCATAATGCACCCCCAAACCCTCTATAACGAAGCACTGGTGATTTTGAGCTTAAAGAAGGATCAAGAAGTAATCAATGGCGCTTATGGCTTGGATTAGACATGTAAATCTTATGAAGTAATAATCTTCTCCATTTTTAAGCTGGTAAGGTTTTGTAGAGGCAAAAGTTGTAGTGAGTAGTCGAAAGCTATGTCTTTAGGTTTCATGTGTATAAATAGCGAAAGTTAAGTAATTTCGTTATCATATCTATTTACAAGGCATTTACTAGTTTTGCATTGTAAGTTCAGTCCTTGTATTTATTGTGTCTAT
Organism: Lactuca saligna; assembly: GCF_052625555.1. NCBI lineage: Eukaryota > Viridiplantae > Streptophyta > Magnoliopsida > Asterales > Asteraceae > Lactuca > Lactuca saligna. The sequence goes on from NC_136425.1 coordinate 65,020,705, forward strand.
GAGGTAGGGTATATGCATAGGTCTAGAGTAACGAACACTCTCATATTAATCTATGTACTCAAAACTTTTGTACTCATTCCAGACGTAATTGGAGCTAAAAGATATTATTTAGATATTGGTCTTCTTTATCTCTTTCTTATATTTGATTGATTTAAACATTATTTCAAATACTGTTCAATTGGTATCAAAGAGGGATTCACTTCTTTGATTGAAGAATCTAGGTAGCATTTTTCATCTTTTTGAATCATTTATTCTGATTCATTATACCACAGTTTGAAAACAAAATTATTCACTTAATCAATAAGTAATTAATTGATTATGCTATTGTTTCCATCAATCGATCTAATAATCATCTTAATTTTCTTCTAGAAAGTTCTATTTTTATCAAATCAAATCAAATAGCTATCTCAATGTGAACATGTTGATGAACTATGCGAATCTTCTTGGATCTGCAACGGAGATTCCAATTCTAATTCCTGAGTATTATGATCAGTGGGCCGATCAAATGGAGGACTATCTTAATGGCATCGATGAAAATCTATGGAAATATATTAAGGAGGGAAATTATCGTGAATATTTGGTTCAAAATGTTGGTAGTGCTAGAACATCTACAGACATGGTTGCACAAGAAAACACCAAGAAGGCTTGTGATAAGAAAGCTCTTCGTGAATTAAGATGTGCTCTTCCTCCTGTTATCTACTACTATGTTCATGGATACTTTGAAAGAGAAATATCAGGGAAATGAAAGAACAAGGAAGAGTTCAGTGAGAAAATGTTTGTATGAACATGCTGATTTAAAGCAGAAAGAAAATGAAAATATTGAAGCTTATTATGAAAAGATGAATGATATGGTCTTCATGTAACACTCATAAAATGTTTGAAAATTTTAAACTTTTGAAATAAACACAAAACCATTCTTCATTACATTTTATTTTCAAAATAATTTTCACATCAAAATTTTCCTAAAAATCGTAACGCAAAACATGAGAAGGTGCACGATCAAGCCTTTGCCTTCCCGTGATCATCTAAAGTACCTGAAAGATAACCAAAAAATGTAAGCTCAAAGCTTAGTGATTCTTCACTAAAATACCGTTACGTAAACATAACCAATAACAACATGCATAATGAGCCTTCAGCCTGACTGGACCACCTCGCAGGGCCTTTAGCCTATCTGGATAGTTCTCGAGTCTTCGGCATGATTGGACTACCTCACAGGGCCTACAGCCTATCTGGACCACTTGTTAGGCCTTCGGCCTGATTGGGCCGCCTCGTAGGCCTTCAGTCTATCCAGACCACCTTGGGTCTGTTGGTATACAACACAAAACAGGACCGTCTCAACCCAACCACACACACATATACATGTTAACACACACACACACACACACATATATATATATATATATCAATTAAACATATAACCAATCTACATACAATATACAGATCTTACAAATCACTAAGCATGGCATCATCCTATCTACCAGGATATAGATCTAACAAATCATAGGCAGCGTAACAACATTCTACTAGAATAAACATCCAACAAGGATTGGCATTGGTGCCTTCGACCCATAAGTATAGTGAGGAAAAACTCACCTCTCACTGACGTATCAAACAGAACCTCCGACCGCTAGTCCTCGAAAACTTGAATTATCACAATAAATAAACCTCCAATTAATAATTGGATTATCACCTCAAATCTCTTACTCATAATTTCCCATTAACTCTTCCTTAAATAGGTGAAAGCCCAAGTCCAACCTTGATCCAAAAGGCCCGAAATATACAAGGCCCATAATTGGCCTAATTTTCCAAATCGGGCCCAACTCCCTGATAGACCTCATCCTAAGGCCCAATTCGCTTAACTGGCCGAGAACACTTCTACTCAGAAAGTCCATTAAGGGCCTAAGCCCAAACCGGCCCAAGATAACCAAAAATCGAAGCCCAACTCATAAAAACCCCATAGAGAGTGAACGATGGGCATACTCCGAGGATACCCGAGGCGTACACGAGCCTTGCATTGACTGCATACGCGGGGCATACCCTTGCAGAGTTTTGAACTCTAATAACTGCTTAATGGCTTAAGCACTTAAGCCCAATTCTAGATCCTTCGACCAAATGCATCTCAGAACCATAAAGTCTTAAACTTTAAGACTTTGGACGTCCAAAAAGTCCTTAATACATGGTATTAATCCATTAAGATCTTTTCACCAAATGCATGGGACACTTCTAGCCATTCAGACTTCATTTTTATCACTTAGGACCCTTCCTAGGGTCTAAAAGGACTGCTTAAAATGTCCAAAACATAACATGCACAATATTGGAACTTTTGGGACAAGAAGAGTGCCAAAAATATAACAGAACAAGATCCACACAAAGCAAAAAGATAGAAGATTTTTACCTCCTAGAGCTTTTAAATGCCAAGATGATCTCAGATCTACAAGATTGCTTCACTCTCCAAACACCTTGGTGCAACTTCCTCTTCTTCAACCACACAAGAATACACTCTTATCTCACACACACATACATAAAAGAATCTAGGGTTTCCAAGAAACAATCTCAGGACATGGAGGCTGAAAGGATGGGGGTAAAGGGTCCATAATATGGTTTAAATACTCAACAAACCCTAAAAGTTAGGGTTTCAATCGGAAATACGAACACCCCGCATACATATGTGTACACCTAGAATACTAGGGCATGCCGTAGTATGGCTAGCGTACTCCCCCTCCGACCAAAATTACAAATTTGCCCCTCAGGCCTCTTAGGGCAAAATTCAACCAATATCAAGGACCAATCGTGACATATAAATTTATTGAAGGAAGGATTTGAAAATACCTAGAAACACTGGATGTTACACATCAGGTGCAATCATCATGGGGTAAAATGTACTTATCTTGAGTTTAATCTTACTTTCATGTATGGACTCAGAAGGGAATGGAGAAACATATGCTTGATGATCAAGACACAAGAAAATTTTGATACTCTTTTGTTATCAATTTTTTATAGTATTATCAAAGCGCATGAATCAAAAGTAATGGAGATTATTGAGGAGAACAAGTTGAATTATGGTGGTCCAATGGCATTGGTGTCGAAAGAAAATATGAAAGGAGGTGAGTCTAAGGGTGATGTGAAAGAATATGAAGAATGATTTTTTTATTAATTATGATGATGAAGTAGTTGCTTATTACTCTAATAATAGAGTGAAGAAGTTATTAAAGAAACCAATTAGTGGAAGTTTTAAGAACAAATTTGAAAAGAAAAAAGTATCGGATGTCGGTGGAAGTCAGAATGTGACGCGACGGTGAGAAAAAGGTTGAAGTAAAATTGAAAGGAGATTTTGGCTACCATTACAAATATTATAATAGCCACAATCACTTGGCTAAGGATTGCATGTTGAGAAAGATGGAAAAGAAGAAAGAGAAAGTGAAAGATCAGGTTTATTACGTGAAAAGACTGGAGGAAGTTTGTGCCCAAACGAAGAATCTTTCTCTAATGACTAGAGGAGGTGATGAGAGAGATGGGACTTATCAAATCTGGTCTTCTAGATCTGATGATAAAGAAATGTGTCATACAACACATGGAGTGTTATTTGCAAAGTATGAAAAAGGCAAATCTTGTGAGAAAAGCTTTGTTAAAGTAGATGTGGAGGACAGTGATGAGAATTTGGAGGAGTATGCAAAAGTTGATGAGGAATGTGATGAATAAGATGGTGAGAGCATTGGGAGATGTTTCGTTTCACCAACTCCGAAAGCTTCATTGACTGCAAAAGTGCACCATCTTCTAATCCCATTTAATATTCTTTCGAATTCTTATCATACCATTTTATGTGAATTTGAAGAAACTTGCTCTTACCTAAATAACATGCTTATTTCGATGAGTAGTGAAGAAGAAACATCTAAAGTGGCCCTTTTTGAAGATCGTAATAAGCTGGAAGAAATGAACAGTAAAATTAAGAGTTTAGAGCTTTACATCATGAATCTTATGTGTGATAGGTATACACTTAGAATAGATAATAAACTGTTAGTTAAGCAACATAATTGTTGGGTTTTAGTTAAAAAATATGTTCATAAACTAGAGAATTTAGCAACCATAAGACTTTAAATTTAGAACATGATATAAACATTTTATACCCACCAAGGATCTTCTTGCAAGTTATAAAAAGATTTAAACACCAACCATAGAAAGGATGAAGAAATAAGAATTTTTTTTTGTTCTTTGGGTCCTCTTGGGAGGCTTGGAAGTTGATGAAGAATATGGAACCTTTGAGACACCAACAAAGACTCAACTTGATGTAGATGCTACTCCATAGACTCTTAAACCCTTAAGCTTTAAGTTCATAACCAATATGAATTTAAAGAGGGCATGAAAAAGAAATTAACTTCTTTCCTTTCTTTGCATGAGAGAAAGTAAGAGATTTAGAGAGCATTTTTGGCGATTTCATCAAGGAAGGAAGAATGAGTGCAAGGACAATACTTTATATTCATAAAGTGAATTTATAGACCATAAGCGCCTAACACTTTAAGAAAATAACATCTCCTAAAGCCTACTTGTCTCCCATATCTTTAAAGCATGGTTTCTTTCCCTTTATATAATAAAAAATCCGTCATTTGCATACATGCAAGCATGTTCACGGTTTTAATTACAAAAAGAAGTCAAATTTTGTAATTTTTTTTTTATAATCTCTTTTATAAAATATAAACCTTAGCCTTTTGGTAAAAGAAAAAAGTCCTTATGGTCCAAAATATTGTACATGACTTATTAATTCATACCATATTAATTATATAATGTTACTTGCTAATAAAAATTATTATTTCCATGAAAAAAATAATTTCCAATTTTATTATAAGAGTTTATTGAATATTTATTACAATCAATTTCTAATAAATAATCAATTATATGAAGTTGTTGTTAGTGTGACTCATTAGTATCGTATGTTAACTAATAATATCACTTTAATATGATTCATGAGCATACTAGATCTTTCAATCTCTTACTTGTGTAAGATTAATATTAGGCTGATATAGACAATGGTGAATATCTAGCAACATTTCACTGCCCCCAATAACATACGAATTTATTCCATTATATCAATGCCCAAATCCCAAAAAGCTCAAAGCTACAATTGGTGTATGAGGTTTATTTATCAGTTATCTATTTGCCACATACATCATGTTGAACATCTGATACGGATCATGAACAATCTCATTAGTTGTTCAACTTTTTATAAGGCGCCTTAGATGTCTAATTCTCAACATATAAGAGGAACAAATCCCATTTGACTACATAATCCTCTTGTATAATTCACACTATACCTGAAAATGGCTTTTATAACTGCTCGGTTAAGGAACAACATTTGACCATATCAAAGCATAGTACCTCCTTCACTTAACTCCCATTATGTATCTCAGGTGTTAAGGATACAAGGATAATAAGCATCATTCATGATAGTGATCCATGAGATGATCTTGAGGCAGGTCTATTCAATATTAGTTCTCTGACAAGTACCTATGAAACTTGGTTACAACCACTTGCCTACTTTCATCTACCGAGAGTCAACCAATCCAATTCATATTAGTTTTACTTCATAATTGCCCCCACAATTATAACCAACTATGAACCTTTAGAATAATAACATTATTCATGGATCAAACATGTTAATATATAACACAAAAAGTATTAATGTGAGGACTATATCCCAATGTATCATAACATTATCTGATAGTTGTTGTTATAATGTTCCAATATCTAAATACTAAACCCAAATCAAAAACCCATTTCTATAATAATAAATTCTTATAGCTAAAGTGTGACCGTTCATACTTAGCTCAAAAGATTGAAATTATCAATGGATATGACAAAATTTAATTTGTGTGAATTCTATGAATATTATCATCTCCATACTTAACTTTACTCTAAGTATAGTTAAATATCTTGAAGAATATGATTGGTGTTCTTTCGTGACATAGAGTCTCTTAGCTTGATTAAGTATACTCTCGATGTCACAAAGATTTCTATGTGATCTTTGAATGGCAGAAATCAACATAGTTTTCAATGATCCCATTCATCCAATCATATTTGAATTCAACTTCTAAAGTAGTGTATTCTTATTTTGTAGTAGGTTGTGTCATTATGTTTTTCTTGTAACAAGACTTACCCTTCATTTCATAATGAATTCAAAATCTAATTATAATTTATAATTATTCATATCTATTTAGAAATTAAAATCTTGCGTAGCTCTTTCTATAAAGATCCTTTCTAAACTAATAGTCTCATATACATTCTCTTAGTTTTTCTAAAGTACACGTTGAATGATCACTTAGTCATCTAGTAACCTAACCATGTATTCAATTAGTATCCTATGACATGTTTACAACATGATGAGGGGGTTCCAGAGGCACTTGGGTGTAAGACCTTGGAGGATATCCATGGCATCCTAAGTAAAGACTTGGGGGGGGGGGGGGGGGTGTCCCGAGGCACTTCGTTGTTAGACCTTGGAGGGTTTCCATGGCATCTTAAGTAAAGACCTTGAGGGGTTCCCGAGGCACTTGGGTGTAAGACCTTGGAGGGTTTCCATGCTATCCTTGGGCTAAGACCATGTGGGGGTTCCCATGGCACCCAGAGTAAGACCCTGGAGGGTTTCCAGGGCATCCTTATATGCTTGTATGTCTGGTTTATATGGTAGTGGGCTAAGACCATGTAGGGGTTCTCATGGCACCCGGATTAAGACCATGGAGGGTTTCCAAGGCATCCTTGTATGTTTATATGGATGGATTATATGATTGATATGGTTTATGTGATTGTGTGGATTATATGGGGTATGCTCTGGGGAACTCACTAAGCTTCGTGCTTATAGTTTTTTTTATGGTTTCAGGTATCCTTGGTTTGGAATGCAATGGCCCAGCTTAATCACAATGCACTCACCCGTATTTTCCGCATTATGTGATTTTGGGATGTAACTCTGATAAATGTTTTAATTAAGCAATGTTTAGAATGCTTGGATTTAAAATATATATGTGTTTTGATTATAATAAAAATGATTTTTTTTTACCCTGCATTTTTGGGTCGTTACAAGTTGTTATTTGAGCCATGGTTTGAGGGATTTGGACATAATTTCGAGTGTGTTTTAACTCAAACTGAGGATCTATAAAGTTTTCAAAAGAAAAAAACATTTTCAAGGAAAGAGTTTTCTAAGACAACAAAGGATGTGGTGCATGCAATCAGCCGAGCTCAAGTAGGTTTTCCCCAGAATACCCATATATGTTATCTACTCTGACTTGATTTATGAATTTGAGAACCGCATGCTAGTTAGGGTAGGAAAGATGCCTTATTATGTTGTATGAGCTGGTAGACTTGCATGCTAGTGCTGAGTAGTCAGCAAAAGATTAGCCTGATATGTGATGCTTGTAGCCTTGGGGATACTGGATGCTATGCTGGAATGGTAAAATGACCATTTTACCCATTGATCTAAGTTGGACCATAACCTAGGCCGTTTCCTTCTAATCTTTCCAACCCTACTAATGGCCTAATTTTCTAAATTGGGCCGAACTCCTTAAATGGGCCTTAGATCAAATAGAAGAGAAGGAGAAGAAGAATTAAGATGAATCTAATGATGTATTAATGAAATTGTGTGATGCTCCTTACAATAGATTCTCTCTCACGCACACTTCTTCCTCTCTAGTTTCTCTCTCTTCTCTAGCCTTACACTCCCACATGCACTCCTCTATTTATAGAAATCCCAGCAGTACACGAGTGTACAGCTGCACACGAGTGTACGGCCGTGCACAGGGTGTGCGGCTGCACACATATGTGCAGCCGTACACAGCCACAAAATTACATATTACATTATAGAAAAATATATTTTCCTAGAAATGCAAAGTATAAACCACATTTTTTTACCCAACAATCTCCCCCTTGGTTTATAGCTTTCTTTTCGAATTGGCACAACAAACTCCCCCTAAAAAGTAGCTGGATTTTCTTGTTAATCTTCATTGGGAGCTTGGATTCAACATTAATCTTCAAATTTCTTCACAGCATCAACATGAACATATGAATCTTCAATAAATGACTTTATCTTGAACAGTTGGGCATTTCTTCAAGATTCGACTCTGAACGCATATTGGGTGAGGAGGCTTGATGTACTGATTCTTAAAAGATAGCGGTTTCAGCTTGAGAATATTTAGAGAGAACAGCGAGAACAAATCTTCTGGATCAATTCCGTAGGTTTATAGATAGCAGCAGACTTATTGAGGAGGCTTCAATGCAATCCGTCACATAATCTTAACGTCAGCTTCACCTTGCTTCTGGGGTTGAGGATTGAATGTCGAAAGAATAATCTTCATTTCTTGCTCCTTTGAATGAGAATTCTTTGATGATCACGGATGAAGCTTTGGCTCAAAAATCTCGATACAGTCTCCACGAGTCTCATCTACGCCTGAAATCACTTTTCAAGACAAAAGAAAACTAAAAGAAAAATTAGCAAACAAAAAATATTTTTGGATTTTTGATATTTTCTGAAAAAAGAAAAAGAAATAACACTATTTTGTATTTTTTATTTTCTATTTTTTTGTTTGATTTTTGAATTTTCTGATTTTTTTTTGATTTTTTTTGTTTGATTTTTTTTTTTAAATTCTCCCCCTAAATTTGTGCATATAGGAAAACTATGAACAAATTTAACAAAAACAAAAATATTTGGGATCAAAGCTGTTAGACAGTCTTAATCCGTTTGTCAGTACCTTTCCCTTAATGAATAGATTTGGTCGATCGCCGATATTATGGTCCAGTTAAACATGAAAAATTGTGACAAACTTGATGAATGCTATCAGTGATAGGACAGATTGACCCCAAGTTACTAGATAAAAAATTCTTAAGGACCATTTATCTAACGACGACCAAGGATATTGTTGTCCACCTAAATTGAGCAGCGAGATCTACAGACAATCTATAATTGTTCAATTTTAATAGTACTAGAACGTGTTTCCCGCTTCCTGATATACCCCAATAATCAAGAACTTCCAAGATACTCCTTACTTTAGGTGAGCAGACTATTATTCATAGAGATGATAGATTTAGATTATTATTAATTATAGTTTTTTAGAGGGATTAAGAAGTAGAAGGTTGCATATGCTGTGTACCAAGTCGGATTGTTAATCATACAAAGGAGACAACATATGGCTAACAGATAGGAAGAATTTCATAGATATAATATGCAGCGAAATAGATTTTCATATGTTGCAGTCCATGTCGGATCTCTTCCAATCACGTAGAGGAGGCAACATATGACTTACAATAAGAAAGAAAGAAAATAATTTTCTACACACCTACTTTATGAGAATTCCCCAGTCGCTCCGTCAATATCGGAATTAAGGATAGAATCCGTACATCGAGGAAAAGTAAACCACAGTTCTAGATACGGGTTCTTTAGTGTGACTGGTGGATTCTCATGTATATCTCCCTGCTCAACCTATCTGAGCGTCGTATTGTCAGGCTAAACGGATCTATCTAGGTCAAGATTTGTCAAGTCATTTGATTTCTTAAGTTCATCTGCACGTAGTCAAGTCCATTAAAATCCTTCGTGCCTACCGGCGCATCAAACACAGAGCCTAGACAATTCAACTTTGGTACTTTACACAGGCTCAGATTGCCTGTAATCACTTGTTGATATCACTTCCCAAACAGTACCTACTAACGAAAAGCTATAAGAAAGTGAAAATTGTCTTTAAAATGAATCAGTGTAAGGTATACTCAGGAGTATAGAGAAGAAAACACAAACAGTAATTCACCAATTGAATTTGCATCCAGAAGGTCTGAGAACAGCACACATAATCTCAGAATAGATCTGATTCTTCACTTCGTTAAGCACAAACCCCAATGTGTGATCCTTTCCTTCCTTCCTTTCTCCCGCAAAGGACACATACTCTCAAACAAAGTTCTGAGTGTTGTATAGTTGAGAGATGTCCCCTATCATGTGCTTGAAACTGCCACTATCAACAAACTGAAATATGATGACATGCCTCCATAGCTGCTCCGACACAGAGCGGGATCAATTGGTCTTTGGAACCCAGTCCATTTTGAAACTGGGTTGACCTTTTTCATCTTTGCAAGGAACTCTCTCCCAAGACATATCCTGTTTATCACAAACAGAAGATGAAGAAACGTTAGAAGCATTAGGAGATTTGGGAGATTGAACCTTTGGTACCCATTTGTAGTTGGGTTTAACCCATTTCTTTTTCGATCTGATGGGTGCCTCGATACTTGATTTTGAACTTGAAGCCGATCGTCGAGATGACTTTGACCTAACCGGTCTTAGCTTCACTAGAGCATCTCTTGAATTTGGATTCTTGGCCGACATTCCCTTCTTGCCCTTGGGATTCAGATTCTTGGCCTTGTGGGTTTGATTCCTGGCCTTCTACGCGTTCCAGTCACTATTGTCTGAATGAGAACTGGAAAGGTTTCTTTTGACATATCTTCCTCTTGGCGTGTTCTGCCAGCCTTGTGCATAGTAGGGAACATATGCGCGATTAGGACAATTTCTGGCAATGTGTCCAGGTGTTCCATAGTGAAAACATGTCTTTTTCTTCACTGTGAAGTTGTTTCTTCCTGCCCCTGGTGGCATACCCTTGCCTTGCCTCTTATTGTTCCCACAATCACAATTGCAGCAAGGACTCTGATTTTCTTGTTTTGGTGGCCTGTATTTACCAACAACAGGTTGATCATAAGCAACTGAGTTCAAAGCAACAGATTCAGAGTTCAAGTAGTTGTTGGTTTGTTCAATGGTTTTCTCCTTGTTCTCATCTTCTACTACTTTACTTGCACAAGAAGTTGAATCATTAGTATCGTTCAACTTAACACCCTCAATTGCCTGTTCAACAACTGGTTTACCGTATACCATAAATGGTTCTTGGTCGATCTCTTCCTGTGTCAATGGTTTAGTAGTGTAGTTGTGATTGTAGGGAGGAGGGACACCTTCATACCCTAGACCCTTGGTTTGATTATCTTTAAAACTCAATTGGTTTTCAAATAAGGACTCGACTGTCTTACTTGTCCCAGTGTAATTTTTGAAACTAATATCTGTTTTTCCACATTTAATTTTCAAAGCGTCAAGTTCTTTAGTTACAACAAGTTTTGTCTTAATGTAATCATAATTTTCACACTTGTTGTTGTAATCTTCCTGAAGCTTCCTAAAGTCTTTGGTTTTTGCTTCTAGTTGTGCTTTTAGAGGTTTTTGATCCTTCTTAATTGTGTATCGTTCGTATTTTAAGTCCTCATTCTCTCTCTTGATTAGATCTATTGATTCTCGCAAAAATTTCATAGTTTTAGCACAAGATGGAGAGCAACCGGACTCATTTACCTCTTTGACCTTGATATTTCAAGAACTCATTATGAATTAAAATGGGAAGAGATATAACATCTAGCAAGTTAGATGAGATGGTAAGGCGTGAGTGTTGATGTATCAAAGGTCCTAGGCTCGAATCTTGCAACCCCAAAATCCCTTTTGAATATTTTCTGTTTGTTGCGAGGCTATATGTTTAAAAGCAGTGAGTCCTTTAACACTTTGCAGTGTAGTTTAGCTAGAAAGGTACGTGGCTTATGAACTTGGCAACCTGAGTTCGAATCCCTGCAGCCCTAATTTCTCTTTCCTTTTTTTAATAAGAAGCTATGCTGCGAGGACGAGGAGGATGCGAAGCCGAGCCGTAAACGTCCGAACCGCACACTCCGAGCTGCACACGTCTGAGCCGCACACACCCAGGCGCACACTCCAAGCCGTACACCGAGCCGGCCGCACACACCAAGCCGCACACCTTCAACCAACCTCACACCCTCAATAGATTCGTGAAAAAAATGACGTTTTTCACCCTTTTTGCTTCAAAACTCGATCAAAAAACTCGTTTTTATGAAAAATGCAAAGAAGAAACCCCCCTTATTTTTCAGAGATCTATCTAATACGCAATTATCTTTTCAAAATAAGATCCAATAAGCTCCAGATCTGATAAAAATAACTGATACAATCCAAGCTCTGATACCAATTGTAAGTCCCCAAATTGCTTGTGTATCAATCAGATCCAATTGATGGTGCGGAATCCCAATCAATTGAATGATGTCAGATCAAATAGAAGAGAAGGAAAAGAAGAACTAAGATGAATCTAATGATGTATTAATGAAATTGAGTGATACTCCTTACAATAGATTCTCTCGCACACACACTTCTTCCTCTCTAGTTTCTCTCTCTTCTCTAGCCTTACACTCCCACATGCACTCCTCTATTTATAGCACTCCCAACAGTATACGAGTGTATAGCTGCACACGCGTGTATGGCCGTGCACAGGGTGTGTGGCCGCACACACATGTGTAGCCGTACACAACCAAAAAATTACATATTACATTATAGAAAAATATATTTTCCAAGAAAAGCAAAGTATAAACAACATTTTTTTTACCCAAAAATATCAAATCAGAGTATAATCTCAAAACATATTCTTTTCATTAGAGTAAACATCCCAGGATAAAATTTCTTAGTGTGTGCCACGTAGTCATCCCGAGCTCTTCCCTCCGCTACCGAAAGTACCTGAAACCACATTGAAAACTGTAAGCACGAAGCTTAGTGAATTCCCCAATCTACAACATACCATACACATAATCACATACTGCATACATTAGGCCTAGCCCACTACATCGGTCCCCTCCCGGCATCGGACGCATCCGACATCAGGCCCTACCTGGCATCGAGCCTCGCTCGGTATACATATCTGTTTCTACTAGGCTTCGCCTGTCTCCGGGCCCCGCCCACTACACATATACAACAATAACACACATAACAAACAATCGCTATACTATAACTACTAGTCTCAAGGCCTCGCTTATCTTGGGCCCCACCCCTACTCTGCTACTAATAAGATATGGAACCCCATCCACACTCAGCTAGTGATGAGATACGGGCCCCTGCCCAGACTCATCTCCTTACCAAGAACATACAAGTATCACAAAGACAACAAGTATAACTAAACACACACTACTACCTCGGGTACCACCCGACATCGGACCGAAATCCGAAACATATCAATTGCATCGGGCTAACCCCGACATCGGTTCTAAATCCGGTCTACACTAACATACACACAAACAGACTGAAATTGGAGCCTTAGACCTTTTCCTACTGGAGAAAACTCACCTTGCACTGCTGAGGTCCTGCTGATATGCCTATGGCTGCTATCTAGCAATTCCCCAAACTGTGGATCCCTCGGCTCCCCGAGCTACCAATGTCAGGCCAAATTCAAATTCAATGCTCCAAGTCGACCAAATTTGCCGTGTTTCTCCTTCAACTCGCCGGGTATAATAAGTCAAAATCCTGAAATCACGATCCAACTCATTGAGTTCACTAGCTACTCAAAGTCGCGATTTATCAAGTCAACTCACCGTGTCAGCCCTCAGACTCGTCAAGTTCCAACATAACCAAAAAATACGACAGCTCTCTTCGACTCTTCGAGTCCCTTCCTGGACTCACTAAGTCCCATAGTCTGATTGGGCCATCTTAACAGATTAAGCCCCTACACTTCCGATCTAAACCTTAAACTTCGACTACATGCTAAAAATGAACTCTTAAGGGTAAAGTTTCCAACTTTACCCATCCCAAGTCCTTCTTAATGGGTTTATCTAAAAACCCTAACTCCCTTAAACATAGATCCTAGTCCAAAACTCCTTATTGTTCCAAACCAAAACAAGAGTACGAAGATCTAGCCCCTAGACACCTAATAGACATGTAAAGTCTTGAACTTTACTTCCACGCATGGCCCTTTTTGGCTCAAAAGGCCCTAAAAACTCCTTAAACCTTGCATGGGGGTTTCTAATGGCATAAATCTTGCACCTTTATGTCTTAACCACACTTAGGGATTCTAGATCTGAAAGGATCTTTCTTGGGACATCCTCATCTCATAGATGAAGCTCCATGGACCCAAAACTTCTCATGAAATGGACATAAATAGATCTAAGAAACTATAAGCCAATATAAAGACTTGATTACCAAAGAATGATGGAAATGAGATGGTGTTGCCGAATCTACTAACTTCCTTATGAATCTATAAGCTTCCTCTCTTCTTCACAATCTCCCAACATACACTAAACTCTTCAAAACCAGCTCACAAGCTCAAGGATGTACTAGGGTTTCGTGGATTAGGGTTTGGGGCAGTGGGTTGCCTTCACCAAAGCAACTAGATAGGATGATTTATGAAGAGAGAGGTTATTCTAATTTACTAATATATTATCAGAATAATATATTAAAAGAGAAATCATAGAGTTTAATTAATATTAGACAAGAGCTAATTAAGAAATTAATTATGTGGCTAAAAGTGATTAATTAACTTGGGCGATTGATATTGTAGTTATAAGATAGTTACATAAATGGGCTAACAGACTCCATAGAGGTTGGAGTGGAAAAAATCTATGGGGAAACCCATTAGAATTCGTCCAAGTCCTCTAAGGAGGGAGTCCATGGGTTGCTTAAGGCCTAAGAATAGAATTAGGGTTTCTCCTGAAACCCTACCAACCCACACAAGTATAAAAGGACCCCTATGGCTCCCAAAAATGTGGATAAGCACTCTCTAACAAACCTTTCACATTATTGGTGCTCCTCCCCTCTTTCCAATATCATCCTCTTGCTTGTGGTGTTTTTAAGCCATTAGAGGAGTAACATTTGTGACTCTAAGCTCGAAGGAAAGAAGATTCAAGCTATTCTTGAAGAGGTAATCATCTAGACCTATTCTTAAATGCTATTTTCGAAATATGTTTGCTAGATCTAGGGTTCTTAAGTCTTGGATGAATTGAATGTACAAAAGAGAAAACTAGATCCAAGCTTTAGGGTTTGCATGAGCACATAGGATGTTCTTTTGTATAAAACCCATCATTGGTATCAGAGCCTTGATTGGTTTCTATTGTATCAATGCCTTGTAGGTTCATTCATGCTTTGAAATTCGTTTTTGGCCCTGTGACCGACGAGGTCGTCGAGTCCCAATGAGGAACTCGACAATTTGGATGAACTCGATGAGTCTACATGGGGACTCGGCGAGTCGGGCCGTCAGACAGAAGATATCTTGGGATTTCTTGTTGTTTTGCTGAAGGATAATTACCAGAACTGTTTTTTACTAATAAAATCTGAATTTTATTATTATTATGTGATTATCCTTACCAAAACAAAAGATAATTATCAATTAATTGAATAATATATTCCTTATATGATAAAATTTGATTATTTGATGAATTATCTTGTGAATAAAATGAAATATGCAAAATTTAGAAAATCATATGTTAATTGTATGATTTATATTATTTGCTATTTGATCTTATATTTTTGAAAAGTTCAAAACTTGCCCTCAAGTTTTGAAATTTAATTTTTTTGGATTAAAGGTTTAATTTTACAATTATTAAATTCCAAACCCTAGAATTTTACAACTTTAAAATTCACCCTATACTATTATAATATTATAAGAATAATTATTATATATGTATAACTTAAATGCTAGTCTTAGTAGGCGTCATTAATGAAGCCGATCTATAAGGGGGTATAAGGTTATGGCCTATAAAATGGCAGTTTAATGGGTGTCCACTCTCATCCACCACTTCCTTGATTGGTGGAGGGTCGTTAACCGAACGGGTAGGATAGGGAAAACCCTTTCCTCATTAAATGTATAATGAATTATAAAGTAACTAAATGTTTTTTTACAAAATTTTCCAATCTTAGTTACTTTAGACAAAAATGAATTTGATGCAATTCCATGAAATTACACTTTATACCTATGCTAAGATGTTAGTGGAGCATGTGTGGTTAACCAACACACTAATTGGACTCTAAGCAAAGCTGGAAAAGGGTGACTCGCTGTTTGTCATAGATCGATGAAGCGTGTGTGACTAATCGGTACGTCAATTAGATGACTATACTATTGGGGGCACCATGTATATTTGCATGGTTATTCACATCCTGTTTTGTGATCCTTGGGATCGCAATCATAAAACGAGGGGCATATCGAGATTTAAACACGTCATTGAAAAGTTCAGTGAATCTCAAAAGATCTAGGAGTTTTCAATACATTTAAAACTTAATCTCTTTTTCGTTCTTCATGGTGGAAAATTAGTGAATCGGAATTCACTTACCTTCAAATGTTCTACAATTTGGATTACAACATCCCTCTTCCAAATTGTAGTGTATTATGTTGGGTCCTAGCCTTGGTATTTCATTTGGGTGTCATATTAAGGACTGTTATCAACTAACTTGAATTTTATCCCATTTTGTAGATGTCTAACAACTATGGTCTTCCCAGATCTCTAGAAGATGATCTTCTGCGATTGGATCATGGAAATGAGAATCATGCTTCACTTCCCCCACCTCCTCCAATTGTTCTCCCTGAACTACAAGCTCAAATCTTGAAAAGTTCAAGCTCACTCAAGCCCTCTTGGTAAGTATACACAAAAATGGAAAATCTGTATGTTCACACGTCTTAGAGATGAAGTCACACTTTGACTGGCTAGGAATGTTGGGTGTTGTTATTTCCAAGGAGCTGGCTATTGACTGGGTTCTTCAGTCGCTTCCTAACTCATATAGAGAGTTTGTAAGAGAGTACTATATGATGGATCACGACGTGACCCTCATTGAACTCATCAATTTGGTTATTGCTGCTGAATCAACAATGATTTGGTGTGCTGGACAAGCAAATTTGTCTACTGGGTCAATGTCTTGAGCTTCCATGGGCACTAGCGACACTGGAAGTTCAAAAAAGTCTTCTCTTCCCAATGGAAAGGGATTGGCCATGGTCAAACCGTTTGACCAAATGGTAAAGAGAAAGGCTAAATCTAAAATTATCCCATGCAGTATTCCAAAAGAGTCCAATTGTTTTTATTGCAAAATGAAGGAGCATTGGTTACGAAGCTGCCCTGACTACCTGAGAGATCTAAGAGATGGGAGAGTCATGATGCATGACTCCACTTCATGTAAAATCCACTATCTAACTCTATTAAGTTCCTATTTGGAAATTCTTAATATGTGATGTGATAAGATTGCATTTTAATGTGTTGTAGGATCAAAGAAAATAAAGGAAGAAGTGTGCTGAGTCTGATCGCGAAGAAATGGATTTCGATCGCATGATGTAATGGCGTAGTTTTCATTTGAATTGCATTGTAAGGACAAGTTTTTCCGCACCTTTAATAAATAAAATTAATTTTGGTTTTTGCCTTATTTATATATTTCCTTACAATGGCGTGTATGAAAAATTGACGTTTTTGTAATTCTAGTTTTACCAATGTTGAAATGAATGTGATTCTTAGTTATGTTATTTGTGGTAATGTTGAGAATTTACCAAATAAAGAAAGATTCCCATCACCTAAGTTTCAATTGGACAAAAGCTTGGAATCATAAAACTTGTGTTGTATGATAAATGAGAACCTTCATACTTGGAAAATTAAGACTAATTCCTTAACAAAGAGTCAAGTGAAGGACTAAGAGAGCTGTTACGTAATGTTGTGCACTAGTCAAGTCCACCACAAAGAACAATAAAATAATTCTTTATGATTTACTAAAAGTCTAGTAAATGTGGTTATGCTTACAAGATTAAGTGTAATTCTGAATCATTGAAAATTTTCAATGTATGACAGAACACATAAGAAGAATTAATTAGGCAGATAGATAAAAGTTTCTCTAATATAAAAAGAAGGGAGAGTACTTTTGTATCGTGTTTTATGACCGTCTTGCTGATTATAAAACCATATCACAATTAATCCTCCAAGAACACCTTAGTGCACTAGTATGGCTAAGAAGAAGAATTGGAAATTGTTGAAATGGTTAAATCAAAAGGATGAGTCATAGTTCGTTACAAAATCAAGTCTTAGAGTTATACTCCGAGATTGTGACTTGAGTGACACATCTTAAGAAGTTCTAACACACTCATCAAATGTGAAGTAGAAGAATGTTTTTCTTACTCTTACACATTTGAAATTGGTAAATTGTGATGCCTTGGGTAAGACAAAGACCAACTAAGACTAGTTGTGTGTAGTGTTTGCCTTGATAAGAATCCGCACTAACTCTTGAATATTTGTTTGTTAAGAAATGTTTCTTGACAAAATAATCTTATATGTCAAGAGGTCAATAGGAGTCTAAATGATCTTGAAAAGTTTCAAGAACTAATCAAGAGTAAACTTATTATTAAACACTAGCACACGACTTGAGGTTTGTAACCTATCGCGTTGACATATTCTTGTTTCTGTGCCAATCCAGTTGAGTTGATTATGCATATGAGTTCTACCAGCTCTCAATAGACTACACAAAGGCAAGCACCTAGTTTAATGGGACCCACCCTTGATGGCAAGAAATTGAGAATGAACAAGTTTAGTCCATATGAGTTTGGATTTGTCACAAATATTATTTTACGATTATGGTTATGACAATTTCACAAGGATAAGAACATATACACCATAAAATCTAAGTTTCATATGGTTTATCTCGTTCATGAAAATGATTGTCAGGAAACGCTTTCACTAAGACAGATGTTAAGGAGATAGTGATTATGTAAATTTCATTCTCAAATTCGATTATGATTACGACATCCCTCTTCATAGTTCGAATTCTGAGATTTGGTGATTAGTCTAAACATTTGGGACTTAGTAAGATAAGTTCTGAATTAGTTTAGGCACACATGTGAGTTATCTAAGGAAAGGTGTATGAGTTTGAGATTCTCAGATAAAGGCTTATTGAAGCATATCATATTAGGAAAATGAACTTTGAAAGTCAATACGTATTGTTTTCTAGAAGCTTAGCTGATTTCTGAATACGTGTCAAAGATAGTGGGAGCATAAATGTTATGCTGGTATGGATATAATTATCATGTTGGTGGGAGCATGATTATTATTATAAGTGTTTCAAGTAGGCAATATTAATTATACAAAACAAAAGTTTCACTTTACAAAGTTGCAGGGGTTGAAAAGTTGTTTTGCTATAATTATGAATAATTAATACTCTATTTAAAATGAGTTGTCATATGGAAAATATGGAAATGTTTCCATATTGGGAGTTAGACGTTAAGAATCTATGAAACGACCCAAAAATACGACCCAAAAATCTCGTTTTTAATACCATCAAAACTATAATCAGAGTATCATATAAATAAACCATGCGTGATATGCCCCAAAATATAATAAAGTACTGTGCGGAAACTGTAACATACTATATCCAAAAACAACAACTAAATCAAATCCAGACTAAAGCTGAAACGGTGGTGTGTGCGATGCCGTCACCCAGAGCTCTTCCCTTTGCTTGCGGAAGTACCTGAAACCAAAACTGAAACTGTAAGCACGAAGCTTAGTGAGCTCCCCCAACTTACCACATACCATACAACAACATATAAACACATATTGGGCCTTGCCCACTGCATCGGGCCGGGGCCCAGAAACTGCATCGGACCGAAGTCCGGAACTGACTGGGACCTTGTCCCCTGCATCGGACCAAAGTCCGGAACTAACTGCATCGGACCGGAGTCCAGAACTAACTGCATCGGACCGGAGTCCGGAACTGACTGCATCGGACCGAAGTCCGGAACTGGCTGCATCGGACCGAAGTCCGGAACTGACTGCATCGGACCGAAGTCCGGAACTGACTGGGACCGTGTCCCCTGCATCGGACCGGAGCCCGGAACTGACTGAGCATAGCATAGCATATCATAACAAACATACTGCATACTGCATCGGGCCGCAACCCGGAACATAAAACACATAACACATAGCACATGAATTATGTCTGAACCACGAAGGCATCAAACATACTAACTACTACATCGGACCGAAGTCCGGAAACTACTATTAACTGGACGGGCCGGCATTGTGGCCTTAGACCCGCCCCTACGGAAAGGAAACTCACCTCGTAAGCTAGCGGATGAGTGTGTGGCTCGGAAAGCTAACGGCTGCTGCTCCTGAATCTCCTCGGCTACAAATCCATAAACACACTCAATCAATCACTAGCACTACACTCATGGTAAAATGACTCTTTTACCCTTGGTCAAAGTTGACTTACTCAGGGCTGACTCGCCGAGTCGGGATACCCGACTCGCCGAGTCCTAGACTCTCCGCTCAACTCTTACATGCTGTTACTCGTCGAGTGTGGCATCGACTCGACGAGTACCCTCTGGATCCAAGAACTCAGATGATCTTCATCCGACTCGCCGAGTCAGATGAACAGACTCGACGAGTTGTTCTTGATCCTCAAGAAGATTGCCTTGGACTCGCCGAGTTGTATGAACAAACTCGCCGAGTCCCTCCATCACTGAGTCTACTCTTAACTCGCTGAGTCCACTCCCTAACTCACCTCGTCCACTCGACACTGAAGAAACTGAAGAACTCGGGACTCGCGACCTGACTCGTCGAGTCGTTCTTCCGACTCGCCGAGTCGCCGCCATGCAACATATTTTTACTCGATTTCTCTTGAATCCAACACATGCAAATGATAGATCTAGGTCCATTAAGCTGTTTTACCACGTAAAGTTTCCAACTTTACGTGCACAACCACATGAATGAGGGAAAAAAGACTAAAATATGCACAATAAGGGTAGATCCATGGCTAATAAGCAATGTAACTCCAAAAAGACAGTGGATCTGGACTCTACAACACCCCAACACTCAGATCCAAAGGTATTTCGGCTTAATAACACATTCAAGCAAGCATAAAGCTTGGAACAAGCATCAAATAGCCCTTAAAAGAGCTCTAATGGAAGTTTAAGCATGAAACCAGAAGAGAACTCCGAAAATACCTCAATAAGTTCACACTTGATCTTGGATCTTGGCACTAGAACTCGTTTCCTTGCTTCCTTCTTCTTCTCCTTCTTCACCCCTTCACAAAATGGAACAAGATCACTTATAAGCTCACAAGAGGAAGGTTTAGGGTTTCTCACAGTGCTCTCAGGGGGAAAGTGACGAGATGGAGGCTATAATGGGGTTTAAATAGTGAGCAAACCCGGGGAGTTAGGGTTTCACCCAGACGGACGGACTCGCCGAGTCCAGGATATGGACTCGCCGAGTCGCCGGCTCCCGCGTGCACAAGATGCGCGACCCGACTCGGCGAGTCAAGCTAGAACTCGCCGAGTCCCTCTTGAAAACTTAGCCCAAATCAAATTAATTAACATACCGGAAACGGGTCGTTACAATTCTCCCCCACTTGTTTCAGACTTCGTCCTCGAAGTCTGCTACGGCTGGATCTGCGAATAACTCCGGGTAGTGCGTTCTCATTTCTTCTTCAGCCTCCCATGTCCATTCAGACCCCTTCCGATGCTGCCACTGCACCTTTACCAGCTGAATTATCTTGTTCCTCAAGGTCTTGGTCTTCCGTTCCAAAATTGCTATCGGCTTCTCGATATAATTCAAGCCGCTATCGACCTGGATATCCTCCAAGGGAACGACCGCTGTCTCGTCCACTAAACACTTCCTTAACTGCGACACGTGGAAGGTGTTGTGTATCAAACTGAGCTCCTCAGGAAGATCTAACCGGTAAGCAACCCGACCCACCCGGGCCAAAACCCTGAAAGGACCAATAAATCTGGGGCCCAATTTGCCCCTCTTCCGGAACCTGATGACACCTTTCCAAGGTGAGACTTTCAGAAGAACCATGTCTCCCACCTGGAACTCCAAGTCTGAACGCCTCTTATCGGCGTAGCTCTTCTGCCGACTCTGCGCAGTCTGCAGTCTACTACGGACCTGCTGGATCAGTTCCGTCGTCTTGAGCACCACTTCGGTGCTCCCCATGACCCGCTGACCGACCTCGACCCAACAAATCGGGGTCCTGCACTTCCTGCCATATAACATCTCAAAAGGAGGTCGATCAATGCTCGCATGATAGCTGTTGTTATACGAGAATTCCGCTAAGGGAAGATACGTATCCCAACAGCCCCAAAATCCAGAACACATGCCCTAAGCATGTCCTCGAGAGTCTGAATCGTCCTCTCGCTCTGCCCGTCAGTCTGAGGATGAAAAGCGGTGCTGAAATGGAGACGAGTACCCATCTCGTCGTGAAACCGCTTCCAGAATCTGGACGTGAAGCGAACATCTCGGTCCGACACTACCGATACCGGCACTCCATGACGTGCCACAATCTCTCGCACATAGATATCGGTTAACCTTTCCGCCGATATACTCTCCTGGATCGGAATAAAATGGGCACTCTTCGTCAACCGATCCACCACTACCCATATCGAATCTACTCCACGTGCGGTCCTGGGAAGTTTGGTGATAAAATCCATGGTGATGTCCTCCCATTTCCACACGGGAATATCCAACGGCTGCATCTTGCCGTGAGGTCTCTGGTGCTCCGCCTTGACCTTCTGGCAGGTCAAGCACCTCTCAACGTACCAAGCGACGTCCCGCTTCATGCGGGGCCACCAATACTCAGGTCGAAGATCTCGATACATCTTCGTCGCCCCTGGATGGATAGAAAATCGAGACTTATGAGCCTCGTCCATCAATACCTGCCGTACCCCACCCCAGTACGGTACCCACACCCTACCATGAAGCGTCATCAAACCCCGACTGTCGTAGTCGAACGAAGCTACTCGACCCACTATCCTCTCGCACTTCTGCCTCTCCTCCTTGAGACCCTCCATCTGAGCCTCCTTGATCCGCTCCAACAAAGGAGTGATTACCGTCATCCTCATACACAAATCCCTGATAGGGGCCGCCGACACCTTACGGCTCAGGGCATCGGCCACCACGTTGGCCTTCCCTGGATGATACAGGATCTCACAGTCATAGTCCTTCAGCACGTCCAACCATCTCCTCTGTCTCATATTCAAACTCGGCTGATCCATAAGGTATCGTAAACTCTTGTGGTCCGTGTAGATAGTACAGCGGACCCCATACAGGTAATGCCTCCAAATCTTGAGGGCAAATACAACTGCCCCCAGCTCCAAGTCGTGGGTAGGATAATTAGCCTCGTGAGGCTTCAACTGTCTCGAGGCATAAGCCACCACATGGCCTCGCTGCATCAACACTGCTCCCATACCTGTGATCGAAGCATCACAATAGACCACGAAATCCTCAACACCCTCTGGCAAGGTAAGGATCGGAGCCTCGCACAATCTCTGCCTGAGAGTCTCGAACGCCGCCTACTGCTCAGGCCCCCAACGAAAAACTACCGACTTCTTGGTTAGTCGGGTGAGCGGCACTGCTATCTTGAAGAAATCCTGAATAAACCTCCGATAATACCCTGCCAATCCTAGGAAGCTCCGAATCTCAGATGGGGACCTCGGGACCTCCCACTGCATCACGGCCTCAATCTTGGCCGGGTCAACCAAAATACCCTTCTGATTAACGAGATGCCCAAGAAACTGCACCTCGCGTAACCAGAACTCGCACTTGGAGAACTTAGCGAACAGTCTCTCCCTCCTCAAAGTCTCCAACACCTCCCGCAGGTGCTCCTCGTGCTGTCCTTGCGTCTTGGAATACACCAAGATGTCATCGATGAACACTATCACTGACCGATCCAGCATCGGTCTGCACACGCGGTTCATGAGATCCATGAATGCGGCTGGGGCATTGGTGAGCCCAAATGGCATCACCACAAACTCATAATGACCATACCGGGTCCTGAAAGCAGTCTTCTGTACATCCTCATCCCTGACCCTCATCTGGTGGTAACCGGAGCGTAGGTCGATCTTGGAGAACCAAGACGCTCCCTGGAGCTGATCAAACAAGTCATCTATCCTCGGAAGTGGGTAACGGTTCTTCACCGTTACCTTGTTCAACTCCCGGTAATCAATACACATCCGATGCGACCCGTCTTTCTTCCTCACAAATAAGATCGGCGCTCCCCAAGGCGAACTGCTCGGTCGAATGAAACCCTTGTCTAACAGCTCCTGAAGCTGTGTAGACAACTCCTGCATCTCAGGGGGAGCAAGTCGATATGGTGCTTTGGCTATCGGAGCCGCACCAGGAACCAGGTCGATCCTGAACTCAACCTGCCTCTCAGGAGGTATCCCCGGCAAATCCTCGGGAAACACATCCGGGTAATCTCGAACAATAGGAACATCATCGATTGTCGTCTTGCCCTTATCCCGGGCATCCAAGACGTAGGCTACATAACCGGCGCAACCCTGCTGAACGTAGCGCCTCGCCCTAGCGGCAGAGCAGAAGGTCAATCCTCGCTGGGGCCTCTCGCCCTGAACCACTATCTCTCCCCCACTGGGAGTGCGAACCCTCACTAGCTGAAGCTCACAATCAATCACCGCCCCATTGGGGCTTAGCCAATCCATTCCCACAATAACTTTATTCCCGCGCAGGGGAATCGGAACCAAATCCACTTAAAACTGCTCCTTAAATATCTGAAGGGAACACCCTCTATATACTTTGTCGACCCTCACGGTCCTATCATCTACTATCTCAACCTCCAATGGACAATCCAGTTCCCCCGGAGCTCTGCTAAATCTCTTGCTAAGCGCAAGCGATACAAATGATCGGGTGGCCCCCGAGTCAAACAATACCAAAGCAGGGATGCCGTTCACCAAGAACGACCCTAAATAAAGCGTACCATCAAATAATATTCAAACGATATATTAATAATTAAAAGATGAAAGAAATATACATACCCGTCACCACATCAGGAGTCGCTCGCACCTCCTCTGCTATCATCTGAAATGCCCTGCTCTTCGCCACCGGCGCATCAGCTCGGCCCTAACGGCCATCCGTGATCCTCAAAGTAGCAGGGGCGGGTGCATGCACCTTCCCTGCTGCAGCTAAACTGGGACACTGGGACCTTTTGTGTCCCCTCTGATTGCACTGAAAGCAAATCAGATCCGATGCTGTAACCGTAGTGGCAGGGGCCGTACAATCCCTACTCATATGCCCGGTCCGACCGCACTTGTAGCAGCCGGAACTCCCTGCCTTGCACGCCCCCTCGTGCAACCTCCCACACTTGCCACATCGACCGTGGCTCTGCTGACCCCTGGACCTGTGATCTGAAACCTTGGGCTTTTTGCCCACACTCCCTGCACCCGAAACCGCCTCCGGTTTCCTCTTCCTCTCCATCTCGAGATCAATCTCCCTCTCTCTGGCTCTAGCAATCATGTCGTCCAGTGTTTTGCAACTGGACCGGCTCACAAACATACGAATGTCGCTCCGCAACATCTCGTGATAACGGGCCTTCTTCATCTCCTCATCTGCTGCATACTGAGGAACAAGAAGGGCCCGCTCCCTGAACTTGGCGGTGATCTCCGCCACTGTCTCGGTAGTCTGGGTAAGATCCTGGAACTCCCTGGCTAACTGTTGCACCTCAATGACCGGTGCGAACTCCGCTCTGAACCTGGTAGAGAAATCAGCCCAGGTCATGGCATCCAATGCCGCATCATCCCCGATGGTATGTCCTACCTCCTCCCACCAGTCACGTGCCCTGTCCTTCAGGAGACAGGACGCCAATATGACCTTGTCCCCCTCGGGACATCTGCTAGTGCGGAATGCGTTGGCCACATCCACCAACCACCTAGTACTCGCTATGGGGTCCCGTGCCCCGTGATAGTCAGGAGCCCCGCATGCCCTGAACTCCCTGAAAGTGAGTGTGCGCGACCCCATCACGGCCGCCATCTCAGTACGGAAGGTACTCAGTCTCTCATCCATCATCTCCAAAATGCCCTCCTTGATCGAACCGAAGATCACAGGAGTCTGCTCAAGTATGATGCGAGTAATCTCAGAAGAAAGGAACTCTCTGGTCTGCTCATCCATCTGTCCGACCTCCGGGTCGGATCCCGATCCTGATCCTCCTCCGGCATCTGAACTGCCGGCTGCTGGCCTCGGACGCAAAATTACCATTCTGAAACATATCATAACAACATCAGAACATTGAAATATTTCAAGGGATCATGATAAGACTACTAGCTTCCTGGTCTAATCTTGGCCTTCCTTGATTCGAGTACGGATCCTCTGCTTCCAGTAGTATGGGCCCCTACTACCTTCCACATCTATCCGTACTTTCCTCAAGAACTGCCTCGACTTCCCCAAGTCACTTCTACCGCTGCTATTCTCTGCTACTCTCACCCTAGGATTGCCCTAGAGAAAACTCGAGCTCAATACGACTGGTCCTCAGCTGCTGTAGGTCTCCTTGCACTGCCAGTTAGCCATCACCTGAACACCATCACATGTGATGAGGATCGGATAATCCTTCAAGTAAAAGATCCGTCCCTACAACGGTTGGACTCAAACAAGAGCTGCACAGTAGGGCCAGTTCCAGCACTCTGGGATTATTCAAACCTGATTACATGTGGTGTGACGTGTCCACCTAATGGCTAACTCCCATTACTCGGAATCCCACTAAGCACAAAGCAAGCAGCATTCGGACAAGGGAAACAGACTCACGCAAGCTATTCTTATAACAAGAAACTGCACTAGCATAGGATGCTAAGCTCATACTATCAGGCATAACCTAAACAGGCTATCCTACTGCTGTCTACTCAATTCTAGCATGCAATATTCATAGAGCTGTAACACATAAGCAGGCACATAAGGCATTCTCCTACACCCTTAGTCCTATTCTAGCATGCTGTTCTACTAAACTGAAATTGAACAAATAACTTGTATGGGTAATTTGGGAGTACTTACTTGAGCTCGGTTGACCGCATGCACACACCTCTATCTTAAAACAATTCTTTTCCTTCTAAGTGTTTTCAAAATTCTTTTGTAAAAACATTTTATTAAAAATCTTTTATTTCCCGTTAGTTTGAGTTCAGATACACCCGAGAGTGTATCCGAATCCCTCAAACCAGGGCTCTGATACCAACTTGAAACGACCCAAAAATACGACCCAAAAATCTCGTTTTTAATACCATCAAAACTATAATCAGAGTATCATATAAATAAACCATGCGTGATATGCCCCAAAATATAATAAAGTACTGTGCGGAAACTGTAACATACTATATCCAAAAACAACAACTAAATCAAATCCAGACTAAAGCTGAAACGGTGGTGTGTGCGATGCCGTCACCCAGAGCTCTTCCCTTTGCTTGCGGAAGTACCTGAAACCAAAACTGAAACTGTAAGCACGAAGCTTAGTGAGCTCCCCCAACTTACCACATACCATACAACAACATATAAACACATATTGGGCCTTGCCCACTGCATCGGGCCGGGGCCCGGAAACTGCATCGGACCGAAGTCCGGAACTGACTGGGACCTTGTCCCCTGCATCGGACCAAAGTCCGGAACTAACTGCATCGGACCGGAGTCCGGAACTAACTGCATCGGACCGGAGTCCGGAACTGACTGCATCGGACCGAAGTCCGGAACTGGCTGCATCGGACCGAAGTCCGGAACTGACTGCATCGGACCGAAGTCCGGAACTGACTGGGATCGTGTCCCCTGCATCGGACCGGAGCCCGGAACTGACTGAGCATAGCATAGCATATCATAACAAACATACTGCATACTGCATCGGGCCGCAACCCGGAACATAAAACACATAACACATAGCACATGAATTATGTCTGAACCACGAAGGCATCAAACATACTAACTACTACATCGGACCGAAGTCCGGAAACTACTATTAACTGGACGGGCCGGCATTGTGGCCTTAGACCCGCCCCTACGGAAAGGAAACTCACCTCGTAAGCTAGCGGATGAGTGTGTGGCTCGGAAAGCTAACGGCTGCTGCTCCTGAATCTCCTCGGCTACAAATCCATAAACACACTCAATCAATCACTAGCACTACACTCAGGGTAAAATGACTCTTTTACCCTTGGTCAAAGTTGACTTACTCAGGGCTGACTCGCCGAGTCGGGATACCCGACTCGCCGAGTCCTAGACTCTCCGCTCAACTCTTACATGCTGTTACTCGTCGAGTGTGGCATCGACTCGACGAGTACCCTCTGGATCCAAGAACTCAGATGATCTTCATCCGACTCGCCGAGTCAGATGAACAGACTCGACGAGTTGTTCTTGATCCTCAAGAAGATTGCCTTGGACTCGCCGAGTTGTATGAACAAACTCGCCGAGTCCCTCCATCACTGAGTCTACTCTTAACTCGCTGAGTCCACTCCCTAACTCACCTCGTCCACTCGACACTGAAGAAACTGAAGAACTCGGGACTCGCGACCTGACTCGTCGAGTCGTTCTTCCGACTCGCCGAGTCGCCGCCATGCAACATATTTTTACTCGATTTCTCTTAAATCCAACACATGCAAATGATAGATCTAGGTCCATTAAGCTGTTTTACCACGTAAAGTTTCCAACTTTACGTGCACAACCACATGAATGAGGGAAAAAAGACTAAAATATGCACAATAAGGGTAGATCCATGGCTAATAAGCAATGTAACTCCAAAAAGACAGTGGATCTGGACTCTACAACACCCCAACACTCAGATCCAAAGGTATTTCGGCTTAATAACACATTCAAGCAAGCATAAAGCTTGGAACAAGCATCAAATAGCCCTTAAAAGAGCTCTAATGGAAGTTTAAGCATGAAACCAGAAGAGAACTCCGAAAATACCTCAATAAGTTCACACTTGATCTTGGATCTTGGCACTAGAACTCGTTTCCTTGCTTCCTTCTTCTTCTCCTTCTTCACCCCTTCACAAAATGGAACAAGATCACTTATAAGCTCACAAGAGGAAGGTTTAGGGTTTCTCACAGTGCTCTCAGGGGGAAAGTGACGAGATGGAGGCTATAATGGGGTTTAAATAGTGAGCAAACCCGGGGAGTTAGGGTTTCACCCAGACGGACGGACTCGCCGAGTCCAGGATATGGACTCGCCGAGTCGCCGGCTCCTGCGTGCACAAGATGCGCGACCCGACTCGGCGAGTCAGGCTAGAACTCGCCGAGTCCCTCTTGAAAACTTAGCCCAAATCAAATTAATTAACATACCGGAAACGGGTCATTACAATCTATGTCTAGATTAGAAACTTTTATGCAAGAAGGATGTTCAAAGGAATGTAATTTGAATGTGAGAATTCACATCTATGGAATTGTCTTGCAATAATCTCCCATAGAGTACATTGTAATTTCATTGGCAAAGTCTTAGTGACTTTGGCGCTATGACATTACGAAATGATCGTTGCATAAAATGTTAGAATCTAACATATTCTAGTAGTGGTGAGAATTTTTTATTCTTACACTAGTGATAAGGATTAGGAATTATAAAATGAGCATCATTGGAAATGTTTTCAATTGATCTATTTCACAAAGTAAGGACCATAGGCAAATATTTTATGCATGCTTGGTGCATGGGACAACTGTTGTTATAATTCAAGTAATAAGTTGATTATCCGTAACAACAAATAATGAGCAATCAGTATGTCACACCCCGAAAACCAATGGCGGAAACGTCTCCGGGGTTGACTCCAAGTTGAGTATCAAATCCAATGTACATAGTAAGCAAAGTAAACAACCATTACATTACATAACAAAGTTTACATTTTTTCAAAAGTATAGTGTTACAAGTGTTATACATATATATCATATGAACAAAAGTAGAGACGAGTCTTCTGTACGCTCCGTCTTCTCCAAAAGATTCGCTAGGTACCTGTCTAATGTTGACCTGAGAATACAAGCAGTTTGAAAATCAGCATAAAGCTGGTGAGTTCATAAGATGTTTGCTTTGTGAAAATGTACGAGTTTCCTTTAGTTTACTGAAAAGTTGTTATCCAAGAAAATCCCATATTTTTTTAAAAGAGGAGGTTGGTTGATTGTTAGGTTACACGATTCTGATTATGTTTAACTATGATCCCAGGAAAGTCCCATACTTTCCTTATTGTATATTACCAATTGTAAAATATGTAATGTTATTCAGTTTTTTACTATTTCTAGTTATATAAGTGTTACCCAGGAAAGCCCCATGCTTTCCTGCATGTTGGTTTCTAATGTGAATGATGTTAAAGATGTAAAAGATGTAACTTGATTAGGTAATGTTTTGTTCTCCCCAGGAAAGTCCCGTACTTTCCTAAAAGTAATTTTTAGTTATTGAACTTCGACATACTGATTTATTTCCTTTCGTACCAATTGTATTAACTAGGTATTCTGATAATCTAATGGTATTATCTTGCTGTATACTTAGATACATATCTTCATATTTGTGTTCTTATTCTTATGCATATTCTTGTACTTATTCGTGTTCATATTCGTATTCGTTGTTGTATTCGTTTCCCTATTACTACTCCTATTACTATTCGTATTCGTATTCGTATTCGCAGTCGTATTTGTATTCGCAGTCGTATTCGTTTCCCTATTCCTACTCCTATTACTATTCGCAGTCGTATTCGTATTTGCAGTCGTATTCGTATACGCATTCGTATTTGTATTCATCCTGTTTCTAATTATAGTTTCGTTATACATTCTGTTCCTAGTTATAGATGTGTTATTCGTTATGTTTCTAGTTGTAGTTTCGTTATTCGTTCTGTTCCTAGTTATAGTTTCGTATTCGTCGTATTCCTAGTTATAGCTTCGTATTCGTTCTATTCCTAGTTATAGCTTCGTATTCGTTTTTGTTTTCGTAATTAGTTATAATTGGAAATTAGTATAAGTTATTCGTAGATTATGAAACATAGTTTAGATTAGAACATTTTATCGAGAAATCTATGATTAATTTGAAAGCTAAATTCGTAATTCGAACTATTTGATAAACACAATTATTGATATTAGAACATACAGAATGAAAACAATTAAACTGAAAACAATAAGTTTGAGTAAAAGATTTCCTTGTACTTTTGCTTGTATTCCCCCTGAAAACAGTGAAAACAGTTGAAAAAGGGTAGGGGTATGAACTCACCGGACGAGAAATGTGACGATTTGGATGCTAAGAGTTGATCCGGGGCTTGTAAACACACGAGGTTCCTAAGTATAATGTAAAGATACACATTTGTATCGAATTAGGACTTAGATTGGTTATTTGATAAGGACAATTGTTTCTAGTCGCGAAAACACCCGGATACAAGTGTTTGGAGGGACCCGGGTGGCGTTTAAGGATGGGAATTGAAGCGAGGGACTTGGGACTTGAGTTTAATCCCCATGAATAAACTTATACAAGAGTTTTTGGTCCAAAACACCCATTCCCCATGAGTTTACGGCCGTAAACTCATGGTGGGGTGGTTTATGGTGCGAATTTGGGTCACAAATGGATATGGACACTTGGAAATGCTTGGAATAATTTTACTTAAGGCTTGGATTGAATTAAAAACACCATTTGCAACACTTAATGGAGTTTACGTCCTAGGCATGGGATCTTTGGCCGTAAACTCTCATATCCCCTTGATTAAGTGTTTTTAAGGTCTTAAAATTAATCACATGTGATTCTAAAAATTCCCACAAGCCTAGAAATGAGTTTGAGGCACCAATTGACACCCTTTTATGAGTTTACGGCCATGAGACATGTTCTATGGCCGTAAACTCTCAAATGTGGGGTTTTGATGTGTTTAAGGTCCTTAAACTATTTTTGGTTGGTCCTATGATTTATTCCAAGGCTTTTGGTGGTGTTGGATGGCTTTCTAACACCTTGAAATTGAACTTATACCCATTTTTAAGGAGTTTACGGCCCAAGCATATGCCTTGGCCGTAAACTCACACAAACCCTTCAAAAATGATGTTTCAAGTGTCCAAATGTTAATACCAATATTCTATAATTCATATCTAAGCCTTGTTTGTGATTTGGAAGGGTTTAAGGTCAAGAAAACCTTATTTATGTGAGTTTACGGCCCAAGCACATTCCTTGGCCGTAAACTCCTTCAAACCTCACAAAATCCATGTTTTAAATGTTTAAAGTCGATATCTTGAAGTCATTTAGCCATATCTAGGTCCCAAAATTGTCAAGGAGGGGTTTAAGGGCTCAAAACCCTTCAAACTTGGTGTTTACAGCCTAGGCACCTTCCTGGGCCATAAACTCATATGTCATGTCTAGTTCCATGTTTAAATCTCGAATTTGGAAGTCAAATAAGCTATACAATGAGGTTAGGAAGTTACCTTAAGGATTTGAGACCTTAAAATTGAGTTTTGGACCCTTAATCTTGGATTTTTGGAGAGAGGTTAGAGAGAGAGTAGAGAGAGAAGGAAAAAGCTTCAAATGAAAGGTTTAACACGTGTATATAGTTCCTAAAACTTGGACATTGTAGAATTCTACCCGATACCGGCATTAAACGGGGCTTTTGGTCGCACCCGATTAAGTTACCGTCACCCTGCGGGAATGTTTCTAACTTTTTGAAGTAAACACTTTTGGGTTAATTTCATGAGTTCCTAAGGGATTTGAACACTCATTAAATTATAATAAACGTATAAATTTAATTAATTAACCCAAAGAGAGAACGAAACGAATCGACTAACGGCGAAATCTCACGGGTAGAACAAGTTTTCGACAATGGAAAACTTCGGGTTGTTACACAGTATGGTGATTAAATAAAGGTGTCTTATTTATACTCAAAAGTTTAAGGCCATGTAGGATCAATATTATTCTTGTGTTTCATTTTGCATGTTTTGAATTATTGAATAATAAGATTATTCAAACCCTCCACAGTCGCTCATGCTTTGGAAGTATGTATGAAAGAAGAGTGTCCTGAATCTGTCTGTAGATTGTCTAAAGTGTTTGGACATAGCACAAGTTTGTTGCAGAGTTCATGAGTGCTGCTATAAGATTAGAGTACTGGATTAAACCCACACTCACTGGGATCGCTTCATGGATTTTATCACGAGTGATTGTTGAGACGATAATATCTTATATTCTTGAAACTGAGATGTGTGAGTTGTATTCTACAAGTCGGTTTCACATTGATAGTATGTAAATGCACCCGTAACTTGGAGTTATAAAACATATTGTTGTGTGTGATTTGATGAGTAGGTACAAGCGAGAATTTGAGTCGAAGTTTATCCATTCCTTTTACCCAAAGTGGGATAAAAGCGATATCTATGGGCCCCTCGATGATTTAGTAATGACACCGTAAGTGCGTGGCCAAGCCGGGACTATATTGATGTGTTCAATTGTAATCTGTTGTCAGTCGTCATAAATCGGAATTCGGGAAACAACAGATAGACTGAGAGAATGATTATAATCCATGTCTCATCTCTATTCAATATCTAGAACGGAGGAATATATGATCCCTTATCTAAAGGACAGGTTACTGATAAGATCAAAGTTCGAAGATGTATTTGAGAGCTACGATTGCTAATCGGATAAAACTTGCATTTATAGTTACTAGACTTATCCAAGTGGGCGACTGTTGGGTTAGTGTCTAAGCCCGTAACTATATTTGGTAAGTTTTTGACCTGGTTGTGCATGGTCCTTTTGGGCTGCCTTCACCAAAGCAACTAGATAGGATGATTTATGAAGAGAGAGGTTTGTTATGATTTACTAAAATATTCATCAGAATAATATATTAAAAGAGAAATCATATAGTTTAATTAGTATTAGACAAGAATTAAGTAAGAAATTAATTATGTGGCTATAAGAGATTAATTAAACTTGGGGGACTGATATTGTAATTATAAGATAGTTACATAAATGGGATAATGGACTCAATGTATGTTGGAGTGGACGAAATCTATGGGGAAACCCATTAGATTCGTTCAAGGCCTCTATGGAGGGAGTATATAGGTTGCTTAAGACCTAAGCAGAGAATTTGGGTTCTCCTGAAACCCTACCAGCCCACACAAGTATAAAAGGACCCCTAGGGCTCCCAAAAACGTAGATAAGCACTCTCTAGCACACCTTGGACGTTTTTGGTGCTCATACCTTCTTTCCAATATCATCCTCTTGCTTGTGGTGTTTGTAAGCCATTAGAGGAGTGACATTTGTGACTCTAAACTCCAAGGAAAGAAGATTCAAGCTATTCTTGAAGAGGTAATCATCTAGATCTTTTCTTAAATGATATTTTCGAAATATGTATGATAGATCTAGGGTTCTTAAGTCTTGGATGAATTACATGTGCAATAGAGGAACCTACATCCAAGCTTTAGGGTTTGCGTGAGCATATAGGATGTTCTTTTATATAAAACCCATCATAAATATGGTACATAAGCCCGAAATTAGGGTTTCCCAAACCCTGACCAACTCGCCGAGTTGGTCTACCTACTCGCTGAGTAGGTTACTTATCCAACGACAAACTTCTCGCTCCTACTCGTCGAGTCATCCTTATGGAGTCGACAAGTAGACCTCTTGGCTTGAGGATTTTTTTTCTTTTAGGTCTTTTGAATTCGTGGTGTTACAACTCTCCCCCACTTAAACTGGACTTCGTCCTCGAAGTCTGCTTTAGCTAATACCCTGCAACCTTTCACGTTATCCCTAATTGCCATATATTCTGTCTGCTCGGTCCAATCCTCGAAGGACTGCTTCTATTTGCCTACCTTCGATCTTTCTTGAGCAAAAGGCTAACCCTTGAGGCCATCCTATGGAAAACCATCCAATCGCTCTAAGCCTTTAGTATCTCTCTGTTACCCAATCGGTACTCCTTCCGGTACTCCTCGAGTACTCATCCTGAACATCCTATGGGTTTACCCTCTATTTTTCCTGTGCGCTGACCGGCCTTCCCAAGGAAAATTTCTATAAACAACCACCCCCTCGATCTCTGTGTGGGACAGTGCCATGCTGTACTAGATCTATAGCCACTCCCAATGTTGTCTCTTCACTGTTTCCCACTGTATGCTTACTATTGCTACATCCCAGTGCCAAACACCCAACCCAACAAACGGATCAGATAATCCTTTTAGTAAAAGACTCATCCCTGCAATAGTTAAACTCAGATGAGAGCTGCGCAACAGAGTCAAACCCTTCACTCTCAGATTATTTAACCATGCTATGAGAGGCGTCACACCACTCGGTCAACTAACTGCTCCATACAGGAATCCCCTTATTGCTACCCCTGTCCGAAGATCCTGCTATCTCATATCCACTTTCTGGAAGAACCGAGACCACCCTGGCCCTAACTATTCTGCCATTTTCTGGTTTACGGGACTCTCACCGGCTACTATACCTAAATTCAAGCTCTTAGTCGCTCCCAACGACTTCCAAAGAAACTTCAGCTATCTAAAACTGCTCTATCTATCTTCCATAGGAAACGGGACCTCCCAGGTCCTAACTCATCTTTCCACTATTTGAAATACCAGATTCCACCTGGTTATTAAACCAATGATCCCTCTCTCTCAGTTGCTCCTAGCGACTTCCACATAAGACTTTAGCTACCGAAACTGCTTTATCCACACTGCCACACATGGCTCTGTAGATCCTAGAATCCTCGATCCTGTATCTTGATCCTAAGGTCGCTACCAAGTCCCACCTGTACTGCTATAAACACACAGGACTCGCCCATGGGTCTCACGCAAACTATCTCTCGGAGTGGCTTCCCCCACAGGTCTCACCTTCCTAGGGCTATGTAGGACTAACTCCATCCTGGAAACTCGACAAAACATACTTCCTCGATGTCTATCTGGTTAACTAGAAAATACGAGCCTCACCTACACACCGCTAACTAGGAGATAAGGTCCCCTGCCCACACTCTATTAACTAGGAGATACGGGGCCCCGCCCTCACTCCTCTAACTAAACTGCTTGTGAATGCTACGACTATCCCGCAGTCTTACAACACTTTCCCACACTGTCTAACTACTGGCTACCAGCCTGAACATCCAACAACGAGCACTCCACAATCTAACATTCTGATTAACTCACATGCTACCAAGAAAACATCAACCTGGTTTCCCAAATCAGTCCTCTACTACTACGAATACATGAACTAAATGTTGGGATGTTTCTCAAACTCCCAACTTCCCCGCTGCTCTATCCAAATGGCTACCTCGGCTGCTTTCCTTCTTACAAAGGATGCGCACACCTTCAAGTTTCCCTCCTACTTTAGCTCCTAAATACTCGGATAGTACTCTCCCACTTCGATTCAACTAGATCCCTATAACTCCCAACTTGGAAAGGGTTCTCAATCCTTCTCTCAAACTAAAGGGGTCGATCTACTGACAACCAACGCTTACCACTGCTAGAGCTCCAAAACAAACCAATACAAAATCTGAACCACTCTTAAAGACTAACAAAACACTTCTCGAGCCCAACTTACACTTGCTATAGCCACCACATCCTGAGAACCTGCCTTAGGGAAACATCTCTAAACTACTACTCTAACATCCATGGTATGCAGATGGCATATAACTTATCATAGGTAGGAACTATAATAGTATGAAATATACGTACTAACAAAGATGCAGTACCATAACAATAAATTTATGAACAAAAACTGATAGGAAAGGGAACGATACGTAACTATCACATCAGGGGCTGCTCGCGTCTCCTATGTAACCAACTAGAATTCCCTGCTCGATGCCGTGAGCGCCTCTGCCCGACCCTGGCGACCATCGGTGATCCTCAAGGTCGCAGGGGCAAGTGCTATCACATGTCCTACAGATCCAAACTCGAACACTAGGCCTTCTTGTGGCCCCACTGACTACAATGAAAATAGATCAAGTTCGATCCCGGGGTGGTGGTAGCAGTACAATCCCTGCTCTGATGACCAATTTGACCGCACCTGAAACAGCCAGAATTGCCACCACTGTCACTCCTACCTGCACCCTCGTGTGTCCTACCGCACTTCCCACAGTGGCTACGGTCCTGATGACCTCTCAATCTAAAATTTGATGTCTTGGGCCTCTTTCCTGATCTTGTATATGTAAGAACCTCGACTGGTTTCCTCTTCCTATCTGTCTCTAAGTCAATCTCCCTCTCCTTGTCTCGAGCGATGATATCCTCTAGTGTCTTGCAGATGGATCGACTCACAAACTACTTGATATCTCTCCTCAGCATCTCGTGTTACTGTTCCTTCTTCATCTCCTCATCCGCCACATACTGCGGAAAAAGGAGGGCTCTCTCTCTCTCTCTCTCTGAACTTGGCGGTAATCTCCGCCACTGTCTCAGTAGTCTGCTGGAGGTCCTGAAACGCCCGTGCTAACTATTTAACCTCAACAACCGGTGCAAACTCGTCCCTAAACCTGGTCAAGAAGTCACTTCATGTAATTGCGTCCAACGCGACATCATCACCAATAGCATGTCCAAACTTCTCCCACCAATCCCGTGCTCTATCCTTTAGAAGACTGGAGACAAGTCGGAACTCGTCCCCCTCGAGACACTGGCTTGTACAGAATGCGTTGGCAACATCCGCCAACCACCTGCTGCTAGTGATGGGGTCCCTGGCCCCATGGTAATCTGGAGCTGCACAAGCTCTGAACTCTAGGAATGTCAGTGTACCCACCCCATCATGGCCACCATCTCAGTGTGGAAGGCTCCCAACCTCTCATCCATAATCTCCAGTATACCCTCCTTGACCGTACCACAGATCACAGAAGTTTGGTCTAGAATACTGCGAGTAATCTCATCTGATATAAACTCCCTCATATTCTCCCCGATGTGCTCGACTCCTGAACCCGAGCCTGATTCCTCACCTACACCTGAACCACCCACTGGTCTTTGACGCAATGTCACCATTCTACAACATAACATAACTATCGTCAAAATACTCGTCACTACTGAGGGATCACCCACTCACTACAAGTTCCTCGGTTTTATCTTAGCCTTTCTCGAATTGAGTGTGAATCCTCTGATTTTAGTAGTACGGGCGCATCTATCCATACTTTCCTCGAGAATTTGCTTGACTCCCCAATTCCCTTTCAGTACTACTATTGCTCCTAGCACTACTCTCATCCTAGGCTTGCCCTAGGGTAACCTCCAACCCGAACTCAATCCTCAGCTACAGAAGGTATCTTCATAATGCCAATTAGTCATTAACTGAATACCATCTCATGTGACGAGGCACAGATAATCCTTCAAGTAAAGGACCCATCCCTACAACAGTTAGACTTAGACAAGAGCTGCGCAATAGGGCCAAATCCAGCACTCTGAGATTAGTTAACCCTGGTCAAATGTGACTTGACGTATTCACCTAATGGCTAACTCCCATCACTTAGAGTCCCACAAAGCACAAAGCAATTAGCATTTAGAAAAAGGGAAAGTCTAACCATATAATCCAATGATACTGCTCTATCCCCTACCCAGGAATATGTAATAGCATTCAATTCATAAAGCTCATACACATAATAGGCACACAAGGCATCCTCCTAGATCCTTAGTCCTAATCTAGCATGCAGTTCTAAATCACATATCATAATATAACATAAAATTGTATGGGTAATTTTGGAGAACTTACTTGAGCTCAGCTGATTGCATACACTACACCCCTTTTTCTCTTTTTCAAAGTTCTTTTCTCTTTTTAAAACTCTTTTCTTTTTCTCAAAGCTCGTTTTATATAAAAATGATTTTCTTTTGAAATTTTCATACCAAGTCCTCAGTTTGAGTTCAGACACACTTGAGAGTATGGCCGAATCCCTCAAGCCAAGGCTCTGATACCAACTTGAAACATCCCAAAGCTACAGTCTGAAAACTTCATTTTTAATCATTAGTAAAAGCCATAATTATCAACCATTTCATTCATAAACAAAACTGTTATATCAAATCAGAGTATAATCTCAAAACATATTCTTTTTATCAGACTGAACATCCCAACATAAACTTCTTGGTGTATGCCATGTAGTCATCCCGAGCTCTTCCCTTTGCTACCAGAAGTACCAGAAACTAAACTGAAAACTATAAGCACGAAGCTTAGTGAGTTCCCCAATCTACCACATACCATACACATAATCACATACTAAAAACATTGGGCCTAGCCCGCTACATCGGGCCCCGCCCACTATCAGACGCATCTGGCATCAGGCCCCGCCTAGCTTCGAGCCCAGTATCGGACGCATCCGGCATCAGGCTCCACCGATCTCCGGTCCCCACCCACTACACACATATAACAATAACATATATAACAAACAATCACTATAATATAACTGCTAGTCTCAAGGCCTCGCCTATCTTGGGCCCCACCCATACTCTGCTACTAATAAGATATAGAACGCCGTCCACACTCAGCTAATGATGAGATACGGGCCCTCTCCCACACTCATCTCCC
Source organism: Lactuca saligna (assembly GCF_052625555.1). NCBI lineage: Eukaryota > Viridiplantae > Streptophyta > Magnoliopsida > Asterales > Asteraceae > Lactuca > Lactuca saligna. The sequence goes on from NC_136425.1 coordinate 65,059,672, forward strand.
TACCAAGCATATACAAGTATCACAAAGACAACAAGTATAACTAAACATACACTACTACCTCGGGTACCACCCGATATCATACCAAAATCCATAACAAATCAACTACATCGGGCTAACCCCGACATCGGATCTAAATCTGGTATACACTAAGATACACGCAAATGGGTCGACATTGGTCCCTTAGACCCGTTCCTACTCGAGAAAACTCACCTTGCACTGCTGAAGTCTTGCTGATATCCCTCTGGCTGCTATCTGGTAATAATCTGAACAGCAGATCCCTCAGCTCCCTGAGCTACCAATGTCAAACCAAAATATACTCAGAACTCTAACTAGGTTAACCTTGGCTCAAGTCAAAGTCAACGGTCAACGATCAAAGTCGACGCTCCGAGTTGACCATACTCGCCGAGTTGCTCCTTCAATTTGCCGAGTCCAATAAGTCAAAATCCTGAAATCACGATCCAAATCATCGATTCAACCCCTAACTTTTCGAGTTTACTGGTTACTCAAAGTCGCAATTTATCGAGTCAACTCGCCAAGTCAGTCCTTAGACTCGCCGAGGTCCTGCATAACAAAAAAATAGGACAGCTCTCTTTGACTCTTTGAGTCCCTTCCTGGACTCGCCAAGTCCCTTAGTCTTCTTAGGCCATCTTAACAGATTAAGCCCCTACACTTTAGATCTAAACCTCGAACTTCGAATACATGCTAAAAATGACCTCTTAAGGGTAAAATTTCAAACTTTACCCATCCCAAGTCCTTCTTAATGGGTTTAGCTAAAAACCCGAACTCCTTTAAACATAGATCCTTGTCAAAAACTCCTTATTGTTCCAAACCAAAACAGGAGGACCAAGATCTAGGCCATAGACACCTAATAGAAATGTAAAGTCTTGAACTTTACTTCCATGCATGACCCTTTTTTGCTTAAAAGGCCCTAACAATTCCTTAAACCTTTCATGGGGGTTTCTAATGGCATAAATCTTGCACCTTTATGCCTTAGCCACACTTAGGGATTCAAGATCTGAAAGGATCTTGCTTGGGATGTCCTCATCTCATAGATCAAGCTCCATGCACCCAAAATTTCTCACGAAATGGACATAAATAGATCTAAGAAACTATAAGCCAAGATGAAGACTTGATTACCAGAGAATGATGGAAATAAGATGGTGTTGTTGGATCCACTAGCTTCCTTCTAAATCTCTAAGCTTCATCTCTTCTTCACAAGCTTCCAACACACACTAAACTCTTCAAAACAAGCTTACAAGCTCAAGGATGCACTAGGGTTTCGTGGATTAGGGTTTGGGGCTATGTAGGCTATAAATAAGGCGAAGGGGGTAGAGAATGAGATGCTTAAATAGGGTACAAAAGCCCGAAATTAGGGTTTCCCAAATCCTGACCAAATCGTTGAGTCGGTCTACCTGCTTGCCAAGTAGGTCACTTATCCAACGACAAACTTCTCGCTCCTACTCGTCGAGTCATACGTATGGACTCGACGAGTAGACCTCTTGGCTTGAGGATTTTTCCTTTCTTGTAGGTCTTCTGAATTCGGGGCATTACGTCCTTGGTCCATTATCTGACTTCTGATGACCCATTTCGGCCTAATAATTGCTAAGCCTAAAGATTGGCTCAAACCAATGCCCAAATGTTGCAAAGCCCAATATCTGAGAATACGCTAAGTGTGATCCTCTGTACGCTATGCGTACAACTTATATGGCTTGTACGTTGTGCGTATTAACGTATACACCCAACGTACTACTCTGTTAACCCACCTACATCAAAACTGCTTAATCCCTCATGACAATAAGTCCAAATTACATATCTGGTTCCAATAACACGTCTTGACCCATAAAGTTGATTACATGGTGGCTTGCATCCCACCAAGTGAGCCCAAACATGGAATATAGAAATTAACTTTCATGGAAATGACCCAAACTCATGCATGGTCATAAAAAGGACCTTAAAGATCAAAACATTACTTCTTATGGGACCTAAATATCACAGAGGGTGGCACCCCTTGGCCTAGAAATTAACTTGAGTCATAAACGTCCATTCTTGGAACTAAAAAGATCACAAAATAACACTACACTAGATCTATGCATTCAAAAATAAAATTGAAAGCTTTATACCTCCAATGAGTCCCAAATGTTGATGGTATCCTAGATCTATGAGCCCAAGATACTCAAGTTCCTCTTCATTATCTTCTTCTTCCTTCTTTCAAGCTTCTAAGCTCCAAAACAAGCTTCACAAGGCCAAACACACACAAGAATGATAAAGGGAGGCTATCCAGGGTTTCTGAGGATGAGGGGCTAGTAAGGAGGCTAGGATTTGAGTCATTATGAGGTATTTATATGGCTTAAACCCTAAAAACTAGGGTTTGGAATCTACTCACTTACACTGCACGTACGTGCATGCGTCCCCCATATCCAATTCTTCTCCATGCCCTGTGTACACCAAGGCTACGCCCAACGTACATCTTATGGGCAACCCAAATCTTTGGCCCACTCACTAATGGTCCACTCAATTAATCCTTTTATTAACAGTTAGCCCGACAATTTCTTAAGAAATATTATATAATTATTACCTCAGGTGACAGTCGTTACAAATCTCCACCACTTGAATCAGACTTCATTCTCAAAGTCCGCAGCATCCGAGAATAACTTTGGGTAGTGCTTCCTCATCTCCTACTAGGGATCCCAGGTCCACTATGAGCCCTTGCGGTGCTACCACTGCACCTTCACCAGCCCAACACTCTTGTTCCTCAGCTCCAACGTCTTCCTATTGAGAATAGCTACCGGTCTCTCAATGTAGTTCAGGCTGTCATCAACCTGAATATCTCTAAAGGCACAACCGCTGAATCATGCACTAAGTACTTCCATAACTAATAAGTATGGAAAGTGTTGTGGATCTGGCTGAGCTCTGCTGGAAGATCTAATCAGTACGCCACCTTGCCCACCCAGGCTATAACCTTGAAAGGGCTGATATACCTGGGGGCCCTGCTTGCCCCACTTTCGGAACCGAATGACACTTTTCCAAGGTGACACCTTTAGGAGGACCATGTCGCCCATATAAAACTCCAAGTCTAAATGCCGCTTGTTGGCGTAGCTCTTCTGCCGACTCTGAGCAGTCTGGAGCCTACTCCGGACCTGCTGGATCCACTCTATAGTCTTGAGTACTACCTCAGTACTCCCTATGACCTTTGGACCGACCTCACCACAATAGATTGGGGTCATACACTTCCTCCCATAGAGCATCTGGAAGGGAGGTCACTCTATGTTGTCTTGGAAACTGTTGTTAGATGAAAATTCCACTAATGGAAGATACATACCCCAACTGCCACCAAAATCCAAGACATATGCGCGTAGCATGTCCTCGAGAGTTTGTATCATCCTCTCACTCTATCCGTCCGTCTGAGGGTGGAAAGTGGTGCGAAAGTGGAGACGAGTAACTCTCTCGTCCTAAAACCACTTCCAAAATTTGGATGTAAAATAGAAATCTCGGTCTGATGCCACCGAGACAGGAACTCCATGTCATGCCACTATCTCACGCACGTAAATCTCGGCCATCTTCTCGATCGATATGCTCTCTTGGATCGGGATAAAATGAGAAATCTTGGTCAATCAATCCATGATGACCCATATCGAATCTACTCTACACATGGTCTTAGGAAGCTTCATAATGAAATCCATAGTAATGCCCTCCCACTTCCATACAAGAATATCTAACGGTTGCGTCTTGCCGTGAGGCCTCTAGTGCTCTACCTTGACTCTCCTGCAGGTCAAGCATCTCTCAATGTACCAGGCTACATCCCGCTTCATGTAGGGCCACTAGTAATCACGACGAAGATCTCTATACATGTTCGTCGCCCCGGAAAGGATGGGAAACCAGGACTTGTGGGCCTCATCCATCAAAATCTGTCATACTCTACCCTAGTAAGGTACCCACACCCTCCCATGCAGGGTCAACAGCCCACGGTTGTCATAATCAAAGGAGGCCACCTAGCTTATGATCCACTCACACTTATGGTGCTCTTCCTTCAGGCCCTAAACCTGCGCCTATCTGATCTTGTCCGACAAAGTGGTAATCATTGTCTTCCTCATATGGATGTCTTGAATTAGGGTTGCTACCACCATGCGGTCTTAGGGCATCGGCCACCACATTGTCCTTGCCCGGGTGGTAAAGGATCTCATAGTTATAGTCTTTCACCACATCTGACCACCGATGCTACCTCATGTTCAGATTCGGCTGATCCATGAGGTACCTTAAAATCTTATGGTTCGTGTAAATGGTACAACAGACCCCATAGAGTTAAGGTCACCAAATCTTGAGGGTGAAAACCACAGCTCCAACTCTAAATCATGCATCGGATAGTTAGCCTCGTGAGGCTTTAATTGCCCTGAAGCGTAAGCTATCAATTGACCTTGCTGCATTATTAATTTTGTATCCATGCCCGTGATCGAAGTGTCACGATAAACCACGAAGTCGTCGACTCCCTTCGGCAAAGTAAGAATTGGTGCCTCACATCACTGCTGTATGAGAGTCTCATAGGCTGCCTGTTGCTCAGGCCCTTAGCAGCATGTCACCAACTTCTTGGTCAGTCAGGTCAAAGGAACTACAATGTTGGAGAAGTCCTGAATAAATCTTTGGTAATAACGCACTAGACCAAGGAAACTTCAAATCTCCATTGGAGACCTCGGAACCTCCCACTACATCACAGCCTCTATCTTGGTCGGATCGACCAGATTATCCTTCCGGTTGACAAGGTGCCCAAGAAACCGCACCTCGTGCAACCAGAACTCACACTTTGAGAACTTTGCGAAAACTCTCTCCCTCCTCGGTGTTTCCAGCACCTCCCTCAGGTTCTCCTCATGTTGTTCCTGAGTCTTGGTATAAACCAAGATATCATCGATAAAGACTATCACAGACCGATCCATCATTGGTCTATAAATGCGGTTCATGAGGTCCATGAACGCGACTGAGCATTAGTGAACCAAAAAGCCATCGCCATAAATTCATAGTGACCATGCGAGTTCGAAAAGTTTTCTTCTGCACATCGTCGTCCCTGACTCGTTTGTAGTGATAACCCAATCGCAGATCAATCTTGGAGAACCAAGATGCACCCTGTAGCTAGTCAAACAAATCATCAATCCTTGGGAGGGGATAACGGTTCTTCACCGTTACCTTATTTAGCTCTCAGTAGTTTATACACATGTGATGTGACCCATCCTTCTCCTACATAAACAGGATCGGGGTTCCCCATGGTGAACTGCTCGGCCTAATAAATCCCTTTTCTAGCAGCTCTTGCTGCTGCATACACAACTTCTGCATCTCGGGAGGAGCCAATCAATATGGTGCCTTGGCTATCAGAGCCGCATTAGGGACTAGGTCAATCCTAAACTCAACCTGTCTCTCTGGAGGTATCCTAGGTAAATCCTTTGGGAATACGTATGGGTACTCTCGCATTACCAGTACATCACCGACTGTCACCTTACCCATATCCCGGGTATCCATGACATAGGCAACATAACCCGTGCAACCCTGCTGAAGATAGTGTCTTGCCCTCACTACTGAACATATGGTCAATTTACCTTGCGGCCTCTCGCCCTGAATCACTAACCCTCCCCCACTAGGAGTCCAAATCCGCACTAGCTGCTACTCATAGTTGATCACTACCCCATTGGGGTTCAACCGGTCTAAACTGACTATAACCTTATTCCCTCGCAGGGGAATAGGGGCTAGATCCATAGAAAACTGCTCATCGAATAACTACAATGTACACCCTCTGTGAACCCTTGCAACCCTGAGGGTCCTATCATCTATTATCTCTATATCAAGTGGGCAGTCCATCTCCCCAGGAGCCCATGAGAATCGCTTGTTGAGCGCGAGCGACACAGAAGATCGGGTAGCCCCCGAATCAAGCAGTACCAAAGTTGATATATTCTTCACTAAGAACGATGCTATAACAAAACACATAAACAAAAGCAATAATCAATACTAATAAAGAGGTTAGGAAAAGATACATACCCGTCACCACATCGGGAGCTGCTCGTGCCTCCTCTGCTGTCAACTGAAAGGCCCCACTCTTCGCCACATGCGCCTCACCTTGGCCCTAATGGTCGTCTGTAATCCTCAATGTAGCAGGAGCGGGTGCTGCTACCTACTTTGATGCTGATAAATTCGGGCACTAGGACCGCCTGTATCCCCTTTGATTACACTGAATGCAATTCAGGTCTAATACTATGGTGGTGGTGGTGGTAGTAGTTGTACAATCTCTGCTCATATGTCTAGTTCGGCCGCACTTAAAGCAACCAGAACTCCCTGCCTTGCACATCCCCTCATGCAACTTGCCGCATTTGCCACAACAGTTGCGGCCCTGCTGGCTCCTAAGTTTGTGATCTGACACCTTGGGCTTCTTGTTTGTACTCCCTGTCTAAACCACTCTGGCTTCCTCTTCCTCTCCATCTTCAAATCTGGCTCCCTCTCTCGAGCCCTAGCAGTCATATCCTCCAGCATCTTGCAGCTGGAGCGGCTCACAAACTGGTAGATATCACTCCGCAACATCTCATCATATCGGGCCTTTTTCATCTCCTCGTCCGCCACATACTGTGGAACGAGAAGGACCCTCTCCCTGAACATAGCGGTGATCTCCATCACCGTCTCAGTCGTCTGTTGGAGATCCTGGAACTCCCTAGCAAGCTGTTGCACATCTATCACAGGTGCAAACTCGGCCATGATCCTAGCCGAAAATTCACTCCAAGTCATAGCATCAAGAGTTGCATCATCACCAATGGCATGTTTGACCTCCTCCCACCAATCACGTGCCCAGTCCTTCAGGAGACAGGAAGTAAGTCGAACATTGTCCCTCTCGGGACATCTACTGGTGCGGAATGCGTTAGCGAGATTCGCCAACCATCTAGTGCTCGCAATGGGATCCCGAGCCCCATGGTAATCGGGAGCTCTAGAAGCTCTAAACTCCTTGAATGTCAGTGTGCGTGACTCCATCATGGCTACCACTTCAGTGCGGAAGGCACTCAATCTCGTATCCAAAAGCTCCAAAATACCCTCCTTGATCATGGCTAAGATCATAGGAGTCTGCTCCAGAATATTGTGTGTGTTATCAAAGGAGATGAACTCCCTCTTCTGGTCGTCTAACTCCCCAGCTCCAGAGCCTGATCCTAATCCCTCTCAGGCGCCTGAACTGCCAACTGGTCTAGTGTGTAATACCACCATTCTGAAAAACACATCATAACAAATATCAGAATACTAATCATATCTCGAGGGATCACATATATTACAAGTTCCTTGGATTCATTTCAGCCTTCGTTGATTCGAGTATGGATCCTTTGCTTTAAGTAGTACGGGCCATGCTACCTTCCACATCTATCATTACTTTCCTCAAGAAGTACCTTGACTTCACCAAGTCCCTTCTACTACTATTGATTCGTGAGCTAATCTCATCTTAGGCTTTCCCTATGGTAATCACCATCCCACTCTCCGCCATCAGCTGTATAAGAAATCCCTGCTATCTCCCCCTAGCTAGCTCGAAAACAAAAACCATAATATCTTAATTGTCAAAATAGTGTATCCATATCAATCGTAAGTCAAATAAAGTAGAGTAAAATATGTCGATCTAAAAACTATGGTGTGTGCCATGCAAGTCATCCCGAGCTCTTCCCCCTACTAACAGAAGTACCTGAAAGCGAAACTGAAAACTGTAAGCACGAAGCTTAGTGAGTCTCCCCAAAACTACCACATACCGTACACATAATCACAATATATCATACATTGGGCCTTTCCCACTACATCGGGCCCTGCTCGGCATCGAACCGAAGTCAAGTATACATATAACATATCAAAAAGCATATAACATAAACAAATCATAACATATAAGCTAAATCTTCCTCGGACTTGCCCCGACACTGGACTGAAGTCCAGAACATATAACACATAACATATAAACGTACACATATAAGAATCACGAAGACATCAAGAGTATAAGCATTCCTCGGGCTTGCCCTAGCATTAGACCTAAGTCGGGAAACATATAATGTACACCGGGTTAACCCTGGAATCGGACCAAAATCTGGTATATGCTAACATACATAAAAGGGCTGGCATTGGTGCCTTCGACCTGTTCTTACTGGAGGAAAACTCACCTCTCAAGTTGGCTGTTGAAATCTCATGTAAGGGAACCTCTAATGGTTGCTCCAACGACTCCTCGACTACCATTATCACAATAAACACTTAGTAAAAAACTGAGAATCCTTCGAAGTGTAAAGTGACCATTTTACCCCCAGATCTAATTTGGACCATAACCTAGGCCTAATTCCTTCTAATTTGTCAAAGCACACTAATGTCCCACTAAAGGCCCACTAATGGCCTAATTTTCTGAATTGGGCCCAACTCCTCAAATGGGCCTTCCCTTAAACCCAAACATGTCCTTGGTCCATTATGTAACTTCTGATGGCCCATTTCATCCAAATAACTGCTAAGCGTAAAGATTGGCCCAAACATCGCAAAGCCCAAGATTTAAGAGTACACTGAGCGTACTCCTCTAGACGCTATGCGTACGACTTTCATGGCATGTATGTTGCGCGTACTGGCGTGTACACCTAGCGTACTACTCTGTTAAGCCACCTACTTCAAAAACTACTTAATCCTTTAAGACAATAAGTCCAAATTACAGATCTGGGTCCAATAAAACATCTTAACCTGTAAAGATGATTACTTGGTAACTTGCAACCCACCAAGTGAGCCCAAACATGCAATATAGCAAGTAAATTTCATGGAAATGGCCCAAACTCATTCATGGTCATAAAAGGACCTTAAAGATCGAAACTTTATTGCTTATGGGACATGAATATCACTAAGGGTGGCACCCGTTGGCCTAGAAACGAACTTGATTCATAAAGGTCCATAATCTAAAAAGGTCCCAAAACAACACTATACTAGATCTAAGCATTCAAAAATAAAGTTGAAAGCTTTATACCCTCAATGAGTCCCAAATGTTGATGCTATCCTAGATGTATGAGCTCAAGACACTCAAGTTCCTCTTCATTATCTTCTCCTTCCTTCTTTCAAGATTCTAAGATCCAAAACAAGCTTCACAATGCCAAACACATACAAGAATGAGTAAGGGAGGGTATCTAGGGTTTCTGAGGATGAGGGAATGGTAAAGAGGCTAGGGTTTGAGTAATAATGAGGTATTTATATGGCTTAAACCCTAAAAATTAGGGTTTGGAATCTGCTCACGTACGCTATGCTCCTTGGTATGTTGCGCGTATGTGCATACGTCCCCCAGATCCAATCCTTCTCTACGACCCACGTACACTAAGGCTACGCCCAACGTACATCTTATGGGCGGCCCAAATCTTCGGCCCACTCACTAATGGTCCACTTAATTCTTCCTTCTATTAACACTTAGCCCAACAATTAATTAAGAAATAATAAATAATTATTACCTCAAGTGACGGTCGTTACATTTTCGAAGAGACCCGTACCGCATACGAGTTAGGGCTTGGGGTCCTCCAAAACACCATCAGCGGGTTAAGGCACTCACTCACTGCAAAAATGAGTGTTGATGAAATCATTCGTCTTACAAACGAGATCTATCAACTAATATTCAACAAGGAGATCCCAAATAATCAACAAGTTTGTAAATAGATGAACAACCACTTCAATGAATCCTTTGAGAAGATTTAAAGGTTTGAAACAATGGTTTGAGGAGCAGATGGAGTCTACGTCCTCAAAAGGGAGAAGTGAGGGTCATCCAACTCAAAATTAAGAGAATAAAAAACCTTAAATCTCCAAGTCTCCTTCTATTCATCAAACTCCCCCTAGAGACGAACCTCCTACCGCAGAGCTCCACTGAGTTCCAACTCCTCATTCTTCACCACCAAAATCACCACAAAAGTCTCATCATCAATCTCCACAACTATCTCCAACAAAATCAACTTCTCATCACTCCAAACCCAATGAAGAAGAAGAGTTAATGTCTTCTGATCACTCAGATGACTCTCCGAAGACAACTTAGAGGAAAAGAGATTGGAGAGTAGCAAGGTTTGCTGTCGAGATATGGAGAGAGCAAGGTTTTGATACCTCGTTTGATGAAACCTGATAATATTTTGGGTCAATCCAACCTGTAGGCTTCTAGATGCCGACTACATTCCCTATCTTACTTAGACACAACCTCCATCCGATGGCTACTAGGACATCCCCATCTCTCCCAACTCGAATGCTTTCCGGTTTTTGAACATCTTGATCTCAATCTCCCTGATGCACGATGATTGCCAATGGAATTTGAATGTCTGAATCTCTTCCACACCAAACATGGTTCAAAATTTGAGCACATCTGGTCCAACGATAGACCAGATAGGGTAATGAACTACAAGTCAAGGAAATTCTTGAAAAGTGATTTCTATCAATAAATCCTTACTCAAATAAATTGTAAATACATCCAAAACCATGCAAACTTTGTGAATATGAACTTTGAAGAGATATTCCTGATAGCTTGGGTATTTCAGCTCAAAGTTGAAAAATACCCCAAAATGAAGATTGCCTTCAAGAGGGCATGCGAATTCTTCAAGGCTCTAGTTTGCGACTTTGGACAAATCGAAGCTGAAATTCATCCAATCCTTTCCAACAAATTCAACTTCCCTCCATTCGAGCCTATTTCTTATTATACCAAAGGTTTTCAAGACATGTCACTCGGTGCAACTAATTATCCCTAGCTAGGGTTATTTACAAGAAGGCAAGTGATGGACTGAAATTCTACTTCCTAGTATCCGCAATTCATCGCTTAACAAAGAAACAACTAGACGCCACCTTGTCTTAGGTATAAGTCGAAGCATACTACGGATGAATTCAAATTTGAAATATATCAAGGAGAATCTAGTGGTTGTTCAAAGTTAGAAAGCGCTAGTGGATTCTCATCCAGTTCCTCAAGTTGAACAAGTGAAGAAAGATAGCCAAAGAGGTCACTTTGGGGGAAATTGAAGTTACAAAAAGTGACCCTCTTTTAGCTAAGGAACCAAAGTCTGAGTTATTGGTGCCACAAAAGATGACTACCAAAGTTGGAGAAGATCTATTATGAACTGCAACCGCAACAACTACCGCAGAGATGAATGATGAATGCAGACTTCTATGTTACTTTACTGACTTAGCGTGTTTACTTGGTTTTGTCCAGTGAACCTGGCATAATCACTGAGGTCAGTAGAATAGTATTTGTTTATTTCCAATGTAACCTTTCGGGACTCTATAAATAGAGACTCCAAGTTCATGTATCAAATACACCTTCACGATCTTTCTGAATTATTATTGCAATACAAAGATCATTCATCTTTATCTATTATCTTTCGATAACCGAGTCTCTCTTCACCTTAAGTTGTTCTCATTTACCAACTTGTGTTTCAATGCAGACCTCATTATGAATCAACTTGGTGTCTACTTAATATAACTTTTTATCATTTAAATTTCCTTTACCTTTCCGCATCTAACAATCTAACATTTCTAACTTATTATTGTTGAGCTAACAAGATCCTTGAGATTAAATTATTCCGCAACTTGTTATCTTTTATTAATGTTTGTTCAAGTATTCTTCAAAGTTTTTCTCTCAACACTACGTCTTCCCAAACCAACGCATATTCTTAATACCTAAACACCACCGGTGGTCATGATCACATGCAGCCAAACTTCTTCATCTCAAATAATGTAACATCGCAAAAGTCATGACCAAAAATTTCATTTTTAGTTATTAAATAAAACCATAGTTATCAAAACCTATCTTCAAAACATAAGTTATAGTATCTTAAAACATCATAATCGGTATATCCACATCAAAACATATGTCAAATATATCAGAATAAACATCCTAGGCTAAAAATCATGGTGTGTGCAATGCAGTCATCCCGAGCTCTTCCCTTTGCTACCAGAAGTACCTGAAACCAAATCTAGAAACCGTAAGCACGAAGCTTAGTAATTTTCCCCAAACTACCACATACTACACACACAATCACATAACCATATAATCATATATAAATATATCTTGGGCCCCTCCCGGCATCGGACAGTGTTCGGCATCAGGACCGGCCCGACATCGAGCAAAGCTCAATATATATATATATATATATATATATATATATATATATATATATATATATATATATATATATATATATATATATATATATATATATATATAAACATATAAATATTTACACATAGAATAACCACATAACATAAGCATACAAACATTCCTCAGGCCCCACCGGCATCGGACCGTAATTCAGAAGAATACAAACATTCCTCGAGCATTGTCGGACATCTGAACTTAATCCAGAAACATATAAATACAGACACATGCAAGAATCACGAAGAAATCAAGCATACAAACATTACTCGGGAACCACCCGGCATCAGATTGAAATCTGAAAAACATATAAACATACATCCGACACCGCCCGACATCGGACCTTATTCTGAAATACATACTGATATAAATATGGGCCGAAATTGGTGCCTTCGACCCATTCAAACAAGAGGAAAACTCACTTGAATGTTGAATCTCATGGTAACGAATCTCTAACGGCTGCTCCGACGACTCCCCAAGCTATCATTACCAAAAAGCACTTAGTCAAAACCCAATAATCCTTCTTAGGGTAAAAGAACCATTTAACCCTGATCTAATTTAGGTTATGCCTTAAGCCCATAACCATAACATGAAAGGCCCAATTCTAAATAGCCTTCCCAAGCCCACTAGTGGCCCACCAATGGCTTAATTTTCTAAGTTGGGCCGAACCCGTCTAATGGGTCTTACCCTAGACCCACAATAAGATATATTCCAATAATGCCCAAATGATGATCTACTAAGGCCCATGGTAATAAAGTCCAAGAAAATGGCCCAAGGAAGCCCACTGTCAGATCGAACGCAGGGCGTTCCCTTGTGGAATGATAGACGTTCCTCAACAATTCATATCATGGGTCCTGCCCAAAATGTAGGGCGTTTTGGGACCTTAGACAGCGTGTTCGCACCAGACTTCAATAAAAGCCATTAAGCACTTAATGTTTAAGCCATGCTACCAAAACGTAGATCCAAGCCATTTAGGACCTCTAGAACTATAAAGGCACAGACTTGGTGACTTTCCATACCCCCAAAAGTTCCAATCTTAAGAAATAACAATAAACTATCATAAAAATGACCTTAACTCTTGCATGGGTGGATTTTAACTCCCAGGAAGGCAACTTTATGGTTCTAGGTCAAAAATAGCATTAAGAGTGGCAACTCCAAGCCTAGGAAACAGATTTTGACAATAAAGCTTCGTCCTTGGGACCAAAAAGGTCCATAAAACCCACATAAGAGATCTAACAAAATAAACACCAAGTTCAAAGCTTTACACCTTATATAAGTGCCAAATGTTGATAAGGTTTTGGATCTATAAGACTTGCTCCTTTGATGATGCTTCAACAATGGCGACCTTCTTTCAAAACACCAAGATGCACTCCAAAATGGTCTTATATGCTCAAGACACACAAAAAAGGGATTACAGTTTCATGGGATCTACTTAAGGGTGAGAGGGTGGCTGGGCTTCTGGGCAAAATGTTCTTCATATATGGGTTAACCCTAAAATTTAGGGTTTTGGAGACTGCATGGGTACGCTGAGCGTTCCCTTTTGGAATGCAGCGCGTACGCGTATGGCATCCACGTCCATAATGAGTGATTATGTTGAGTGTACTTAGAGTGGTACGCCCCGCGCATGCACTCTTAGACCAAAGAAAAGGGCCTAATAGGTCCAAGCCCAAACCAATTTAATTGATTAACCCAACACACACACACACACACACACACACACACACATATATATATATATATATATATATATATATAATACCTTGGGGAATTACCAATTGTTACATTTCTCCCCCACTTGAATTAGACTTCATCCTCAAAGTCCATCGCCTTGAACAACTCGGGGTTCCTCCTCGGTCTCCAATATCGATTTTGAACCCTTTTGATGCTGCCAAGACGATAATGTGTTATGAATCTGATTGAGCTTGGCTGGAAGATCAAGATGATAGGCTACACAGCCCACCTGATCAAAAACCTTAAAAGAACCGATGTACCTGGGGGCCCAACTTGCCCCTCTTCCTAAACTGGATGACACTTTTCTAGGGTGACACCTTCAGCAGGACCATGTCTCCCACCTAAAACTCGAATTCTGACCGATGCTTGTCAAGATAGCTTTTATGGCGACTCTGAGCAGTTTGGAGCCCGCTCCAAACCTGCTGGATCTTCTCAGTGGTCTTGAGTACCACCTCAGTACTCCCCATGACTCTCTGACCCACCTCACCCCAATAGACTGGGGTCCTACATTTTCTCCTATAGAGCATCTCGAAGGGAGGTTGGTCTATGCTAGTGTGATAACTGTTGTTATACGAAAATTCCGCTAACAGAAGATACGTATCCCAACTCTCATCGAAATCCAATAGACATGCATGTAGTATATCTTCTAGAGTCTGAATCGTCCTCTTACTTTGCAATTCGTCTGAGGGTGAAAAATTGTACTTAAGTGAAGATGAGTACCCCTCTTATTATGAAACCACTTCTAAAATCCGGAAGTGAAGCGAACATCTCGGTCTAACACAACCAAAACCGACACTCCATGATGTGCCACCACGTCGCGTACGTAGATCTCGGCTATCTTCTAAGCCGATAAACTCTCCTGAATCGGGATGAAATATCCACTTTTGGTTAACCGATCCATAATAACCCAAATCGAATCCACTCCCTATGCAGTCCTGTGAAGATTTGTTATAAAATCAATGGTGATGTCTTCCCATTTCCACACAGGAATCTCCAACGGCTACATCTTGTCGTGAGGTCGTTGGTGCTCGGCCTTAGCTTTCCTGCAAGTCAAGCACCACTCTACACACCATGCTATATCCATCTTCATGCAGGGACGCCAATAATTAGGGCGAAGATCCCGATACATCTTCCTCGCACGGTATGAATGGAGAATCTTGACTTGTGAGCCTCCTCCATCAGAACATGGCGTACATCGCCCCAGTAAGAAACCCAGGCCCTCCGATGCAGGGTCAACAACCTACGACTATCACAATTAAAGGAAACCACCTGACCTATGATACACTCACACTTCTGAGGCTCCTCTTTCATACCTTTGACATGAGCCTCCCGAATCCATTCCAACAACGGAGTAATCACTATCATCCTCAGGCATATATCTCCAATCTGAGATGCGGCCGCCTTACGGCTAAGTGCAACAGTCACCATATTGGCCTTCCCTAGGTGACAAAGGATCTCACAGTTATAATCCTTCACCACGTCCAACCAAGAACGCTGCATCATGTTCAGATTCAGTTACTCCATCAGATACCTCAAACTCTTGTGGTCCGTGTAAATGGTACAACGAGCCCCATATAGGGAGTGTCAGCAAATCTTGAGAGTGAAAACTATAGCCCCCAGCTCCAAATCATGCGTCAGATAGTTTTCCTCATGAGGTTCCAGCTGCCTTGACGCATATACGCAATCATGTGACTCCATTGCATTAGCACTGCACCTATACCCGTGATCGAAGCGTCACAATAAATCACAAAATCGTCGACGCCCTCTGACAAAGTCAGAATCGGGGCCTCACACAACCGTTGTCTGAGAGTCTAAAAAGTTGCCTGCTAATCAGGTCCCTAGTGGAATGCCATCGACTTCTTGGTCAGTTGGGTGAATGGAATAGGAATCTTGAAGAAATCGTAGATGAATCTACAATAGTAACCTGCCAAACTAAAAAAAAAATCTTAATCTCAGATGGAGACCTCGGAACCTCCTACTGTATCACGGCTTCTACCTTAGCCTAATCGACCAGAATACCCTTCTGGTTAATAAGGTGCCCTGAAAACTACACCTCGCAAAAAAAGAAATCACACTTTGAGAACTTTGCAAAAAGTCTATCCCTCCTCAATGTCTCCAGCACCTCCCTCAAATACTCTTCATGCTACTCCTGATTCTTGGAGTAAACCACGATATTATTGATGAAGACTATCACAAACCAGGCCAGCTCGGTCTGCACATGCGGTTCATGAGATCCATGGACACGCCAGGAGTATTGGTGAGCCCAAACGGCATCAACACGAACTCATAATGATCATAGCGAGTCCGAATGGCTCTCTTCTACACATCGTCATCCCTGACTCACATCTAGTGATAACCCAATTGCAGATCAATCTTGGAGAACAAAGATGCACCCTGGAGCTGGTCAACTAAATCATCCATCCTCGGAAAGCGATAACGGTTCTTCACCTTTACTTTGTTCAACTCCTGTTAATATATACACATTGATGTGACCCGTCCTTCTTCTTCACAAATAGAATCGGGGATCCCTATGGTGAACTACTCGATCTGATAAATCCCTTGTATAACAGCTCCTGCAGCTGGGTAGACAACTCATGCATCTCAAGAGGAGCCAACTAATATGGTTGCTTGCCTATCGGAGTCGTACCAGGAACTAAGTCAGTCTTAAAACTCTACCTGCCTCTCTGGAGGTACCCCAGGAAAATCCTCTAGGAACGCATCCGGGTACTTTTGTACGCCTTATCCCGGGTATCTATGACATAACCGACATAACCTGCACAACCCTACTGTAGGTAGCATCTCGCCCTCACTGCTGAACACAAAGTTGGTCCACACTACGGCCTCTCACCCTAAATCATAAAGCCTCCTCCATTTGGGTTCTGAACTCGCACTAGCTTTTGCTATTAATCGATCACTACCCCATTGGGGTTTAACTAGTCCATACCCATAATAACCTTATTCTCTTGCAGAGGAATAGTGACCAAATCCACGAAATTCTACTTATCGAACAACTATAGTGTACATCCCTGATGAACCCTCGAGACCCGAATAGTCCTATCATCTACAATCTCTACATCAAGGGGGCAGCCCAGCTACCTCGGAGTTCCAACAAATCTCTTGCTAAGCATGATCGAAAGAAAAGATTGGGTATCCCCCAAATCGAATAATACCAGAGCAAATATGTCATTCACTAACAATGATCCTATAACAAAACACATAAACATAAGCGACGAATCAATATAAATACAGAGATAAGGAGAAGATACATGCCTGTTACAACATCGAGAGTTGTATGTGCCTCCTCTGCTATCAGTTGGAAGGCTCTGCACTTCGACACGGGCACCTCTGTCTGGTCATGACAGCCATCGATAATCCTCAATGTAGCAAGAGCGGGTGCCACCACCTGTCCTGATGCTACTAAACTCGGGCACTGAGACCTCTTGTGGCCCCTCTGATTGCACTGGAAGCAAATCAAATCAAATACTATGGTGGTGGTGGTGGTAGCAGTACAATCCAAACTGATATGACCAGTTCGGACGCACTTAAAGCAGCCTGAACTACCCACCCTGCATGCCCCCTTGTGCATCTTGCTGTACTTGCCACAGTGGTTGCGACAATGTTGGCTCCTCGATCTATGATCCGATACTTTGGACTTTTTTCCCGAGCTCTCTGCATGAAACCCCTCTGGTTTCTTATTCCTATCATCTCCAAATCCATCTCCCTCTCCCGTTCCCTCGCTATCATATCCTCCAGCATTTTCCAGCTGGATCATCTCATAAATTTCCGAATGTCGCTCCTCAACATCTCATGGAACCAGGCCTTTTTCATCTCCTTGCCCGCGACATACTACGAAATAAGAAGGACCCTTTCCATGAACAGGACAGCGATCTCAGTTACTATAACAGTTGTCTGTTGGAGATCCTGGAACTCTCCCACAAGCTGATGCACCTTGATCACAGGTGTGAACTCGGCCCTGAACCTGGTTGTGAAGTCGCTCCAAGTCATAGTATCAAGGGCATCATCACCAATATCATGCCCAATCTCCTCCCACCAATCCGACACCCAATCCTTCAGGAGGCAGGAAGCAAGTTGGACCTTGTCCCCTTGGGACAGTAGTTGGTGCGAAAGGCATTGGCGACATCTGCCAACCACCTGCTGCTAACAATGGGGTCCCTAGCCCTATGGTAGTCTGGAGTCCCACAAGCTCGAAATTCCCTAAATGTCAACGTGCATGCCCCCATCATGGCCACCATCTCAGTGCGAAATGCACCCAGCCTCTCATCCAAAATCTTTCCCTCCTTGATCGTACCGAAGCTCACAGATGAAATGAACTCCCTCATCTCATCATCGAGCTGCCTTACTCCAGAGCCCAATCCTGATCCCTCGTCGGCGTCAGAGCTGCTAACTAGTCTAGTAAATAGTGTCACCATACTGAATATACACTATAACAAATCATCATAAATCGAGGGATCATACACACTACAAGTTCCCTGGGTTCATCTCAGCCCTCCTTGACTCGATTACGGATCCTCTAATTTCAGTAGTACGCGCACATACTACCTTCCACATCTATCCGCACTTTCCTTAAGAATTTCCTTGACTCCACCAAGTCGCTTTCACTACTACTGTTTTCTGCGCTAATCTCATCCTAGGCTTTCCCTAGGGTAATCTCCGACCCACTCTCTACCATCAGCTACATAAGAAGTCCCTACTACCTCTCGCTAACTAGCTCGTAAATACCATTACATATTACTAAGACCAGATAATTCTTCGAATGAGAGGTCTCTCCCTACAACGGTTGGACTCAAACAAGAGTTGCGCAATAGGGATAAACCTAACCTTTTGAAATTATTTAGTCCTCGTAATATGTAACTTAGCACATTTTTTACTAGTTAGTTAAGATAGCTATAACTCCTAAAAGCACAAAGCAAGAAACATTCGAGCATTACATAATCAAAACCAAGCATATCCTAATCAGGGCATCATATCACTGACTAATCATTACTTGCATGCAGTTCAATAAGCTCATATAGTAGGAATACAAGGCATGCTTCCTAGATCCTTAGCCCTAGTCTAGCATGCAGTTCACATATTCACAATTCATATCATAACATAAACGTGTATGGGTAACTTGGGAGAACTTACTTGAGCTCGGCTGATTGCATGAACCACCCCTTCTCTCTTTTAAAATTCCTATATATAACAAAAAGGTTTTCTTTTGAAAATTTTCATACCAAGTCCTCAATTTGAGTTTAGACACACCGAAGAGTGTGCCCTAATCCCTCAAACCAAGGCTCTGATACCAACTTGTAGCATCCTAAAATTCATGAAAAAAAAATTCATTTTTAATTATTATATAAAACCATAGTTATCAAAACCTCTCGTCAAAACATAAGTTACATTATCTCAAAACATCATAGACGGTATATCCATATCAAAACATATGTCAAATATATCAGAGTAAACATCCCATGCTAAACATCATGGTGTGTACAATGCAGTCATCCTGAGCTCTTCCCTCTGCTACCAGAAGTACCTGAAATGAAAACGGAAAACCGTAAGCACAAAGCTTAGTGATTTTCCCCAAACTACCACATACCATACACATAATCACATAATCACATATAAATATATCATGGGCCCCACCCCTTCATCGGGCTCCGCCCGACATCATACAGTGTCTGGCATCTGGCAAAGCTCGGTATACATATAAACATATCAATAATTACACATAGAATAACCACATAACATCAGCATATAAACATTCATTGAACCCCACCCAACATTGGACTGTAATCCGAGAGCATACAAATATTCCCCGGAAATTTCCCACAAGAATCATGAAGACATCAAGCATACAGACATTCCTTGGTTACCGCCCGACATCAGATCGAAATCTGGAAAACATATAAACATACATCAGGCACTGCTCGACATCGGAACTTAGTCCAGAATACATACTTATATAAATATAGGCCGATATTGGTGCCTTCAACCTGTTCAAATAGGAGGAAATCTCACCTAAATGTTGAATCTCACGGTAAGGAATCTCTAACGACTCCCCAAGTTATCACTACCAAAATAACACTTAGTCAAAATCCAATTATCCTTCTTAGGGTAAAATAAACATTTTACCCCTGATCTAATTTGGGCCATGCCTAAATCCCAAAACCGTAACATGAAAGGCCTAATTCTAGATAGCCTTCCCAAGCCCCCTAGTGGCCCACCAATGGCCCAATTTTCTAAATTTGGCCCAACCCCTCTAATGGGTCTTACCCTAGACCTTCAATAATATATAGTCTAATAAAGCCTAAATGATGATCCATTAAAGCCCGTGGTAGTAAAGTCCAAGAAAATGGCCCAAGGAAGCTCACTGCCGGATCGAATGCATGGCTTTCCCTTGTGGAATGTGGGCATTCCTCATTAATTAATATCGTGGGTCGTGGCTGGAAGGCTAGGCGTTCCAGAACCTTACGCAACGTGTGCATGTTCAGAGTTCATAAAAATCCATTAAGCACTTAATCCTTATGCCATACTACAAAATGTAGATCCAAACCATTTAGGACCTCTAGAACTATAAAGTCACAGAATTGGTGACTTTGCACATCCCCAAAAGTTGCAATCTCAATAAATAACAATAAACTTTCATAAAAATGACCTTCACTCATGCATGGGTTGATTTTAACTCCAAAAATGGCAACTTTATGGTTCTAGGTCCCAAATAGCACTAAGAGTGGCAACTCCAAGCCTAGGAAATGGATTTGGACAATAAAGCTTCATCCTTGGGACCAAAAAGGTCCATAAAACCCAACACAAGAGATCTAACAAAATAAACACCAAGTTCAAAGCTTTATACCTTGTATGAGTGCCAAATGTTGATAATGTTCTGGATCTATAAACCTTTGCTCCTTTGATGATGCGTCAACAATGGCCACCTTCTTTCAAAACACCAAGATGCAGTCCAAAAAGGTCTTCTAAGCTAAAAACACACAAACAAGGGATTACGGTTTCATGGAATATGCTTCAGGGTGAGAGGGTGGTTGGGCTTTAGGGAAAAATGTTCTTTATATAGGGGTTAACCTAAAATTTAGGGTTTTGGGGACTACAAGCGTACGTTGTGCGTTCCCTGTTGGAACTCAGCACATATGCATATGGCATTCACGGCCATAACGCATGAGATATGATGCATGTACTTAGAGTGGTACATCCCGCGTATGCACTCTTAGGCCAAACAGAAGGGTCCAATAGGTCCAAGCCTAAACCGATTTAATTAATTAACCCAACATATAAATAAATAATACCTTGGGGAATTACCAATCTTTACAAATAATCACTCAAACACCCTTTATACCGCTAATAACCGGTGACCAAAAATTATCTCCTCTAATCACCACCTAATCACCATTCATGCCAACAAGCATAGTTCTTTCGCTATACAAACAAAACTTGCTACCATTAGCAAAGCAAATGCCCACTTTTTCTATTCCACATGCAAACCAACAACATGCAATGTATTGCCTAATATGAACAAACCTATCAACATACAACACCATCCCCATATTACCATATGTGCCATTATAGAAACCCAAATCTAATTAAAACATGCAAATCCCAAACCAAGACTGCCTCTCAAGAAGTGTTACATCTCTTTTGACAAAAAAACTACTTGACTATGAGATCCTGAACACAAGAAAGCCACCTCACCTACACACCTATAATGGAACCACTGACCCCGATAGCCACATAAACACATATGAGCGTACCATAACCTCGTTAAAGCTTGATAAATGTTTTTGGTGAATAGACTTCCCGACGATCCTAGATGGAAACGCCGGCACGAGATTCAAGACACTAGAAACAGGAATCATATACAACTTTGGGCAGTTTAAATACATTTTCTTATTAAATTTCATGAAATTAAGAAAATACAAGGGAGATTCTCACTCCATCATAGGATGTACAAAATGAAGGAGAATTAGTCAAAGATAATTTCACAAGGTTCACAAATGCCAATCTGGATGGTCCAATGCACGACGAAGGCCTCATTACTGGAGCCTTTACGTGGGGACTCTTGTCGATACCCCTATCTTAAAAGCTATTGGGAAAGAAACCTCAAAAACGCACCAAGATTAAAGAGAAGGTGGAACACTATCTACGACAAGAAGAAGGAGAAGATTCGAACGCGACATATCTTAACTCCACTTCAACTACAAATAGAAGACCACACCACTAATCTAGCACCTACCAAGAAAGTCACGATTAGAGCAGGTATTACAGATGATGAGGGTGACCACCAAGGAGGTTCAAACCATTCCATAAGGAAGAGCGATGAGGAAGGAGATCAAACATATACAATGTGACAGAAAAACCCACATGGAAGAACATAGGTTTGAAGACATGATATTGTGAATACAACAAGAGCAAATCTCACGACACTACAAACTGCTCCATG
The DNA here is from genome assembly GCF_052625555.1 of Lactuca saligna. NCBI lineage: Eukaryota > Viridiplantae > Streptophyta > Magnoliopsida > Asterales > Asteraceae > Lactuca > Lactuca saligna. The sequence goes on from NC_136425.1 coordinate 65,081,973, forward strand.
ATGAAATGGGATATGGAGGAGAAGCATATGAAATGAAACCTAGTAGAAATTATATGAAGCTTACATGCCAAATTCAAAGCAGAAAACCCAAGAGAAGGCCAAAAATTGAATGATCGGGTCCAAGAGATGCTAACTATACAAGAAACTGGGAATAAAAAAGATCAAGCAAAAGAAAATTTTCCAATGAGGAGATGGGAACAACGCGATTAATGCATAGGTTTTCAAGCTCAGTAAAGCAGGGATCTTTAGAGAAGTTATCTTCCTAACATGGATCGCAAACCTAATAATGGTGAAGAAGCATGATGGAACTTAGAAAATGTGTTGCGATTACTCAGAACAAAATGAGGCCTTCCCTAAGGATTCCTACCCACTCTCTGAAATTTACCATATGCTAGAATGCCTCAATGGATTCAAATGGAAATGTTTTTTTGATGCTTACAAGGGCTACAATCAGATACTCATGAGTAAAGAAGAAGAAGAAGAAATAGCCTTCTACTCAAATCATGGAACATTCTGCTATAGGAAAATGGCGTTCAACCTAAAAACATAAGAGAAACTTACTAGAGGTTGGTAGACTCCATCTTCGTTTAGCAGATCGGGCGCAACATAGAGGTTTATGTAAACGACATGGTCATCAAGAGGTGTGATGAAGCAGCCCTGCTCAAGGACATTGTGGAAACCTTCAAGATCTTGGAAATGGTTAAAATGGAAATCAACCCAGGAAAACACACTTTTTCAGTAGAAGAAGGATAATTCCTGGGATACTATGTGATAAGTGAAGGCATCCAACGAAGCCCAACTAAAGTAGAAGAACTGCTAGAGATAGGATCCCCACATACTATGAGAGATATAAAAGGACTAAACGGGAAACTGACTACACTGAGCCACTTCATATCCAAGTCAACAGAGAAAGCCATTACATTTTTCCAAAAGCTCACAGGTTGTATAGGAAAGAACAACATTTATTCAACCGAGACCTACAGGGAACTGAGATTAGTTATCCTATCCTAGAAAAATCGATACTCACCCTAGTCTACACAACTCGACATCTAACACGTTACTTCCAAGCACACCAGGTAGAAGCCTTAACCAACTATCCAATTAAACAAATCCGTCTCAAACCAGAAATGGCATGGTGACTAGCAAAGTAGCCAATAGATTTAGGGGAACATGACATCAATTATCATCCCATGATGAGAATCAAGTGACAAAGCCTTAGCATAATTACTTTTATAAATAACATGAGACATAAAAGAACATGCCTAAACCAAGATAATTGGAAAAGAGGAAGAAATAGACTAGTAAAAGGTACGAGAATGGATATTATTCACCGACAAGGTGTCAATCAAAGAAGGTTCAGGGGAATGTCTCATATTAAAAATCCCAGATGGGGGAAGAGGTCACTTATGCACTTCATTTTGATTTCAGCCCGTCAAACAGCGAAGCTGAGTATGAAGTCTTACAAGCCAGTCCAAGATTAGCAGAGAGGATGGGAGTAGAAACAATAATGTCTATGATAGATTTGATGTTCACATCAAATCAAACCGAAGGAGAATGTGGAACAAAAGCTAAACGAATGGGGAAGTATGTAAGGACAATCAAGAAGCTAGAAAACTCTTTCAAGAGCTTTTCCATAAAGAAAATACCATGGGGGATCAACACGAAGGTGGATACATTAGTGTTCTGAACATCTTTTGCTTTGTTCATTCCATTCGTAGGCACATTTGATTTCGGAAGTTGTTTTGGTTTAAAAATCATGCCATTCGCGGTAGCAATAGAAATAAAAGAGGATGCTTTCTAAAGAGAGTAACCTTTCTTAGATAAGGTCTCAACAGTAACATTCTTCATAGCATTGACACATGTATTATGAATATCTGAGCTAACAGGAATAGATGGTCTCTTAAGAATCTTAGCAGGCATGGATGTATTGTGATTCCTAGTAGCTAAACTAACTGTTTGAGGCATTTTCTTCTCGGATTTCTCAAGGAAGGTAGAGCAATTTCTAAACCTATTTTCTTTTTCAAGAGATTTCCTAGCCTCGGGTTTTGGATGAACAATGTCTTTCTTGATCATCCAAGGTTTCTTACAAGAGTCAGATGGTGATTTGAAAGTTTTCCCAACCGACTGATTATTGAAACAAGGCTTAATTTGCACTAGAGTCGATTTTAAAACCACATTAGAGTTGGAGACATAAGAATCAAATAAGGTATTGTTATCAATTGTAAGTTCTACATCACTATCAAAGGAAGCCTAAAAGGAGTTGAATTAGTCCAAATCATGAGTGATTCCCTCGATAACACAATTTTTCAGAGCACCGGAGTTCGAAAGACAAACTCCAGTATTTCCTGTATTATGTAAGGGTTCTGAAGACTGATTCAGGTCCAGGAATATTAGAGGAAGAAATTGCATAGAATTAGGACATGTAATAATGATAGGTTTGAACTTAAGGATCAATGATTGATATTTGTCAGAGGTCTCATTAAGGGACAACAATAGTCAGACAGGGGTATCCAAATATGTGTGTTTCGGAATATCTCCCATAAGCGTTAAGTTTTGAAGTTCCTTTGGGAGACGAATAACTAGCTTCAGAAACTCGCTTCCAAAACCATGTACAATGGACCAGGGATGAAGAAAATTGTGAGTCATTCTTTCATTAGCTTCAAGAATATCGATCGAATTATGTAAAGCATCAAATTTTTCATTAAGAAGTTTATTATCAGTAGCCAAGATACTTCTTTCACTAATTGAAATTTCATATTGGTCATTAAAAATAATATATTCATGCTTAGCCATTATATGTTCTCTCTCTAATGATTCGATCTTAAGCTTCCGATCTTCAAAATGTAATCTAAGTCTAGTCAATTCACTATTTATCGTCTCACTAAATTCTATGGCAGACTCATAGGCTTTTATGGATAATTGTCGTATGTTATGGAATTTGAGTTAGATAAAGTTCACAAATAGATAAATCAAAATTATTATCAGTAATCATAGATTTTACCTGTTGTATGATGCTTCGGCCAGGTGGATCATTTGTTGCCATGTAGCAATAGTTTGGCTCGGCATCGTCATCATCAGCTTCCGAACCAGAGGACGAGTAACCCTCATCACAAGATGACTAATACCCATCAACATTCCCTGAAACTATAGTGATAAATGCTTTTTCACTTTCAGCAAGTTCTTGTGCTCGATAAGCATAGTAGGCAGACTCTTTCACTTATGTTTTTTCTGGAACTTTAGCAAAACAGTCCTTAGAATAGTGGTTTCTGAGACCACATTTGTGACATATAACCTTAGTTTTGATTGAGTTCGAAACTTCCTTAGGTTTTGAAGAGAGATTCGAAATCTTGGATCGATATGTAAGTGGATTTTCAGTGTGTTTAGGGTAGGGTTGAGGATTGCTTTTGAGAGGATCTTGAAATCTATTTTGACAAGGTTTTTTATTGGGGTTCCATGGACGTCTATACTTCATAGATAAAATTGCAACCTCTTGTTAGAAACAATGTTTAGAATCAGCAAATTCTGAATCAAGGTTTTCTTTATATGGGTAGTTTGGAACTAGAGACGCTGGTGCAATAGGTGGTGTAGGTTGAACAGTTGGACTGAATCCAAAAGGATCCGAAGCAGATGGGTTTGGAACCAATTATTGATTGATCTGACTAAAGAGAGAGGACCTCCTGAAAGTTCTCTCAACATTTGAGCAACGTTGGATTCATGACCATGCAGATCGTCAAACAATTGATAGAGATTTAGTTTCTTTAGAGATCCATTAATTTGAAGACATGATTTGACATTTCCCCATCCTTTTCCAAGGTTGTTAATGAACTTGAGGTTGTACACAAGTGGATTTAGGACTACTCCATGTACCATCATATTGTTCACCATGATCCTATGATGATTTGATGTAGAGGTTACAAATTCACCAAGATTTGTAGTGAAGGTGTTGAATTCGTTTATAAGGAGTGTCAAACACTTATCCTTCCTGTTCTCTAAACCTTCAAAAAAAACCTTATAGTGTATCCCAAATCTTCTTAGAAAATTTTCACAACTTAATGTGCTCAAAGAGATATGGAAGTACACAAAAAAACCATTTCACAGAAGGAAATTTGATATGCATGAAGCTTCTCGATGTCTGTTACAGTCACTGGTATTGGTCAAGTCTCTTCTTGACCCATGCGAGTGGAAACAACATCTCTAACCACTTGTCTTACTGGAACATGAGGAACTTCTTTCACTAACCTCCATATTTCTTCACCATTTTCTTTACCAAGCAAAAATCTCTCCATTCTACGTTTCCAATGATCATACTCTTCAACAACTAGCAATGTGGCATGATTTGGGCAAACCATGCTATTTTTTATGTGCATTAAATAGATTTGTTGACATTGATTAAAAGCAGCCATTGAAGTTAAGATATTAGAGCTGAAGTGGTATATAGAAGAACTTTATCCTAATCACAGAAATGATAGAGATACCAAGGTAATCTTCAACCAACTATAATATGTACTTATAGATTCAAAGGACAACCATGCACCATGTAGGGCAGTCATTAATAAAAAGAGATAAGTTTTTCTTTTCGCCCTAAGGGTAGAGCGGATATTAAGCATTGCTAGGCCCAACACCTTTAGGACCTGGTCCTCCTGCTGAAATAGCTCCACCACCATCCCCACCAACATGTACATCATCACCATCACCACGCTAATAGGAACATCAACAACAACATCATCATCAAAATACACATCTACATTAAAGTTGCAATGTCGAGGCAGCCTAGACCAAGCATCGACACGTAATCCAGTGTTGATAAATTCATGATGGATTCACTCATGTCAGTACTATGACTGGAACGGGGGTCATGGCATCAGGTTCATATGTTCTGGAAAAAATGTCAACTATAAAAAAAAATGAATAAACTCCTCTTCTGCAAAAAAAAAAAAAAAAAAAAAAAAAAAAAAAAAAGCATAGTGGATTTAGTGGACACCACTGGAAAGTTATGGATGCTCAATCAGTTTATCCATCATGCGGACCACACCCACACAAAGTAACCAATCCAAGTATCATCCCATTAGCTCTAAACCTAATTTCACATCCTCTAGCAACTTCTCTTGGTCACTAAAATCTTGGGCCATGCTTTCATTCTGAATCATAAGATAATCATTGAACAGCATAAGAGTGTCCACCTTACTTTCCAATGTTGTTTTCATCTCTGCCAAAGACATTGCTTCAGCCATCTGCAACTCATACTTTTAATCAAACTCACAAGCCCTCCCCTCAAGCACATGGATCTGCCACTTCAACTTTGACTCTTTATCCACCAAAGCTACATATTTCTGCTCAATATCACCCATGTGTTGAACACAATGTGCACCGGCACCTACATAAAACATGTAATTAGTTGCATCATAATTTATCTTATGATCCAAAGTAGGAGTTATCATGTCATCCAAATCTGCCACGATCACTGGAGGAAAGGCATGATGAATAAACTCGGTATCTATAGCACGAACATAGAGATGAGACCTATTAACAAGATTCCAATCAGAAGTGAAAGGGTTGGCAATCAGGTGCAAACACTCAGGAGGAACATCTCCAGAAGAATCCTTCTGACCAAGACTTCTATAACTAGCCCCAGTAGACAAAGCAAGAGTAGGGTCAACATCAGAGAAACTGTTCCCATGAGCCAATTTAAATACCAACATAGCAACACAAATAGGTTTCTTTAACGCCCCGTGATGTCCCTCAAATTGTTGAATGTCATCATCAGGAATCACCACTACACTTTCTTTCTCAGAAGAAGTAGGACCCAACAGTCGAGCAATACCTCTTCAAGGTTGCACACGCTTGCCTATGTTCCCACTAGTCACAACTGATGAGACATCGAATTATTTATGAAAGCTTTCCTCTTCGCCATGGCACGTTAAACGCTAGAGATGATGTTTTCTTTTATATATCCAACCATCTCTGGCGGAAAAAGGTTAAAACACCTTTGGCATAGCAACAAATGAGATAGGATGAGCCATCGAGAGGGGATCATCATCGGACAAAGTAGAGTCATCCGGAAGCATGTTTTGTTTCTCGGACTGAACAAACCAATGATTAACCCTGAATGGTGGAGGGGGGACCTGATAGAGATCTATTTCTCGATACTCCAACTTCACCTTGTAGTTCTTTAATACAACAAATTCAAATAGAAGCGGGGATTGACACCTATAGATAAATGCAATAATCAATTATTTTAATACAAAAGAGGGAGAGGGGGAAGAAGAGGAACAATGTGATAATAGATTTACCATTATCGACAGTAAAACAACCGACATCTTCCTCCATGCATGCTAACTAGAACTCATCCCAGCAGCAGCAAGGATGTGCTCAGTATACTCATCCGGTAAAACCTGAACACTTTTCTGAATATCAAAATCGCCTAATTATGAGGAAGTAGCTTGTGAGCGATATCTGAAAACCCCCCAAAACGGAAGTACCCACATCCAACCTTATTCACATTAACCCACAACCACCAGTCCTGCCAGTTCTTTGGAGTTTTACCATCAGGAATAAGAACATGGCTCCAACGGTGGGTAGAGAAAGTAAACTTGTCCATGGTAGCATTAAACCGTAAAAGGATTTGAAGATGAAGAATTCAAGGAGAATGGCTTTGGCAAGAAAAATCATCTCGAACTCCACCATCTTGTTCATGACATTAGGAGTCAACATCTATATACTGCAACCATACTTCTAGAAAAGCTCGTCTTGTTGATTAGTAAAAGGAAATTGAAACCCAACATCAAAAGTATTCAATTAAACATTGACTTTCCCAACAGGAGGTGATAAGACAAGAGATTCGTGAGCAGGAAACTCCACATCTTCATCCAACAAAAAAACCATAAGCTCGAAGAAGCTTTTCAAACTCAGTGGAAGAATGTATAATTCTTGGACAGCTAGCCATGGAAAACAAACAGAATAAGATACAACAAAGGAAGGAGGAAAAGATTAAAACACATAATAAAATTAAACTGTAACAAGGAAATGATGTATTACCTCAAGGGCAGGAAATTCAAAATCAATGTTGCAATGACGTACAATGTGATGAGCGCTCATGTCGCTAAAAATTGATAACATCTAATGCACCCCAAGTCGACATGTATAAGGGCAGTTAGTCCAGAACATCATAGCTAGTCTACAAATATATGATATGACTATTGGACCAGGGGACTTGATAACGTACCCTTGGTGCAGGCCAAGGGCCAGACCCCAACCACTCCTAGAGTCTTGCCCAATCACTAGTGCAGCCGAGGACTTCCGGTAGCAGACGCCTTAGGGATTTTATGACAGTTAGGAGTCCATAATGGTCTAATTCACTCCACGACAACCCCACCATGTAACAACAAGAATTTCCAAAACAATTTTTCATTTTTCAACACAATAAAAATCATATAATATTTGTAAATCTCATGTTATAAACTGTCATCACAAATAAACATATCCCAGAATCTAAAACGAAACATAATTTTCTGCCAGTGTGTACAAATCATGTCGGTGCCTTCCCACGATCCGCGCTGGTACCTGAAACACATAACACAAAACACTATAAGCATAAATGCTTAGTGAGTTCCCCAAAATGCCACATAAAACACATATTTGCCACTCGAGGCTATAACTTTGTATGACCCTCTCGTCAATGTGTCTCAGTGGGACCCTCCAGTCCCATAACTACGTGGACCCTCTAGTCCTAACTCTGTGGACCTTCGAGTCCTATCTCTATGGACCTTCCAGTCCTAACTCTGTGAACTCTGAATCATACATAGCACAAAACACATAGAAATCACATCATACAAAATCATACAAGATACTCTGTCACATAACTCTAATTACCCCTCTAGGTAAAGTATAATGAGAAGACTCACCTCGGGAAATCTCAAACAGTCTCAAACTCAGAATACTGATCTAGCCTCCGCCTAATCACATTAATAAATTACTCTAAATCAATAACGGCTCTCAAAGGCTAAATAAGACACTTACTATAACTTCTAAAAGGGTAAAAGACTATTCTACCCCTCTACTGGTCCAAAGGTCCACCGGTTGGCTAAACCCTAAAAGTCAACTGAAGTCAACAGTCTACATTGACCAGACTCGTCGAGTTCATGCGACTACTCGACGAGTCCATACGCGTACTCAGATTCCTTCCCAATGTCTCACTCGACTCACTAAACCACTCACCTAACTCGTCGGGTCACCAGTGGTCACGAATCGCGGGCAACCCGGTCTGAATCGTCAAGTCTACTAATGGACTCGGCGTGTTTCCCCCATGCTCATGCTCAATCAACCCTCTGAGGTCAGATCTTCTTCACCAACCTATATATATGGCCTCCTAGAGCCCAAAAGTCATGTAAAGGTTCGAACTTTAGGTCCATGCATCACACTATCATCCCTATGTGCCAAAATATCCCTTAATATGATAACCTAGTCCCCAAAACTCATAAAAGGTTGCATAAAGCTAAAGAATAGGGACTCTCTAGACCTCTCAAGGTCCAGATCTGATAAATTTGTCACAAGGGGACATCACAAACACTAGATCTCTACCAAAAATGAAGAGAAGAAACCCTACATTCATGGATTCTATTACTCAAATGAAGATAGACATGAATCGATACCTCTCACAGCAGTTCTGAACGAAATGATGGTAGATTTGAGTCCTACAAGTCATCCTTGCTTGAAATCCTTCCTTCCCTTTGCAAAAACACACCAAAGAATGATGAATTATCCCTCCTCTTGCTCTACAAGCTCTGTCTGCTCTCTAGGGTTTCTTAGGGGTGTATTGTGTAACACCCGTGTTTGTGGGCTTGTCATTAATAGTGATGTAATAGTCTAGGTTAAACTTTGTAACCTGTTTTCTAATAATAAGAATGTATTATTTGAGTATTATGTGATTTATATGTTTATTTTCTTAATTATTATAATTTAATGAATTAAGAATAAAATAAGCGTCAAAATTAAAGTGTGAGATAAGCCCGATATCTTTTCATGAAAATGTAATGGTTGAAACAAGGATTCCAAAGATATAAAGAATGCCGAAATCCGAGTTATAACGAAGAAGTTATGACCTGCGAAGTTTCGCGACAGAACCGGCAACTCTGAATGACGTAAATTGTGAATTTACGACACAATCTAAACAAGAATCAAACACCTTGTCGATAGTAGTCCAACGGTAAAAATACAAACGAAAACGGGCGTTAGATGAAGAACGTCGAAAACGGAGTTTGTATGAAGAAGATATGAATTTCTGAATTTTTTAAATAATTAATATTTATTATTTAATCTTTAATTCGGATGGATATCCGAAGGAGTCACCGATCTGATCCGAACTACGCCCAGCGTACCCAGATCCATGTACCACCTCGCACTCGAGTGCTCTGATGACGTAAGCGATGACGAATCCGGAGTACTCCTCGCATACCGGAGCATTACGCTCTATAAAAGGGCATGTGAGGGCAACCGATTCTTTTGCTCAATTTCTCTTCTCTCTCTCCCGTTTTGCATGCAACTTACACCCTGAAGCCCCGGTATCATTCCCGAGCCCCGAAGATCCCGAGAAGTCCAATTCCCGAACTGAAGCTTTGCCAGCGAGAAGCCCGATATTTGTGAAGATCTTCCAGATCTACTGAAGAATACTAATTCTACAAGTCGTAGTGTTTTCCGATCATCTTCTGATCAAGTGAGTGTGTAGTTACTTTCTTCTAACGCATAATTATGAAGTATTTTATACGAAATACGTGTTATGTGTATATTTTGTTGGTTATATGCGTGAATGTATATTCACTGTCTTCTATCTCACATATATGATTTATTCTCTATGATATACATGTTATGTGTATGTGTGTCATCTGTTGTTTGGAATATGTATTGAATGAGAATGATATACAGGTTTAAACTATGTATAAAAATATATATTTTTATCTACTAATATGTTGGGTAGAACATGGGTAAATAGTTAATGTGTGATAAACAGATGAGAGGCCTCGATGTTGTTATTGTTGATCTAGTTATTCAGCGGAGTATGGATAATGACCACAGACACTTTCTAGACAGTCCTATGGAACACTAGAAGATTCATTACCTGTAGGTGTTGTGAACGATGTGTTCATCGGTGTACTCTATCCCCCTCATGGTTGCCTTTAGGACATCTATTGTTGAGGAAACCCCTTTGCAGTAATGTCGGTCCCAATGAAAATCGTAGATTAGGTCCCTGTTAATAGATGTTGTTTTAGGGACGTAAAGTGAGGATAACGGGAATGGGTAATTGGGTTATTGTCGGTTGGTGAAATTAAATATAATTATTTATTATGGGTTGAAAACCCTATATGCTCACCAGGCTCCCAAGCCTAACCCACTCAATTTATTTGTATTACATGTAGTGGCGCGAGGTCATAAGATGGATGAATCATCAAGTTATTTTGTTTATTAGACCAGTTGTTATATGTAACTGTTGTATGGTCTATCTTTGTTTGCTTATGCTTTTGTGTCTGTATCGGAACATGACATCCCGAGTTTTGATTATATAATGAAAATACATTTCTTTATGAAACGCTTTGGTAAATATCATTTTATAATATTTTGTCTTTGGGGACAAATTCCACAACTCTTTTAAATCAAAAGGATTTACTCTGAAATTATTTTAAAAGCATAAATGAAACCGATCATTTCTGGCCAGGATTTTGGGGATGTCACAGTTGGTATCAGAGCATTAGTTTAAGCGAACTACGAATTTGTAGGATTTCTAGACTTAAACTTAGAATGCTAAGTGGAGATAATGAAATGTGTGTCTGTTATATTATAGACACGAGCACTAGTTTATTTTAGGAAGATTCCTAAAATGATTTTATGTGCTAAATGTTATATGTTTCCATATATGATATTATTTGTTTGGATATACGGTTTGTTGCCAACCAGATATGGAAACCTTATGTGTGTAGGATTCTAGGCGTACGATTACGATATTAGATCTAGCATGTAAACGTTTTGGAGTGATATGGAGGATTGTAAAATCTATCACGAACAAAGATCTAAATTTCACCTTATTCGGTGTATAGATCAAGAATGGCAAGAACAAGAAGCGGTGTTGGAAACGCAAATGAGAACAAGAATCAACCACCTGTAATTGAACAAGTAGTTGTTAAAGCTGCTGCACCAGAGCAAATCACGATGGTTGGAGTGCAAGCCATGATTAGGGCTATGTTAGCCGGACAAAGGGAAGAAATGCAACAAATGTTACATGAAAATAGGGACGAACCAATCATATCCATGGAGGAACCTGAACTGATTCCCGAGAAATCATAGGAAGGAAACAATAGTCGTGCTGTGAGTCAAGTTGGGACTCAAGGAGAACGAAGGAATGACCCGGAAAGAGGAAACAATAAGGATGGGCGAATGTACAAGAATTTCTTCGACACCAAGCCGCCAAGTCTTTCTGGAAGCCCAAAGCCTGTCGAGATTATGGATTGGATCTCCGAAATGGAGATGGTCTTTGAAAGTTGCGATTGTAGCAACAAACAGAAGAATATCTTTGCAGTTGGACAACTGAAGACTGGAGTCTTGAGCTGGTGGAAGTTGTTGGCAAATACTATATCACGAGGAGAACCCTGAAAATGTCATGGGAAGAGTTCTTGGAGTAATTAAGGGTGCATTATTGTTCAGAGATAGATCTGATTGATTTGAACAATGAGTTCCAAAACTTAAAGAAGGGGAGAATGAGCATAGACGTCTATGCTATTGCATTCACTGAGAAAATGAAGTTATTTCCATACCTAGTGCCAACAGAACTATCCGAGATTGAGATGTTCGCTAATGGATTGCCTGCCGACTTTGGTCCGACAGTCAAGATGGCAACTACTCTGAAAACAGTTGTTCGTGTGGCTAAGAATGTGGAGGCCCAAAAAAAGGAAAGGGGTCTGGAAAGAACAGAGGTTGGTGAGAAAAGGAAGTTCGATGGACCTGCATGTTCCAACAAGAAGAACAAGTTCTCGAAGTCTAGTTCGAGAAGGGGAGGAGGCAAAGCAAAATGGTGCGAAAAATGTAAGAAGAAGCATCATGGAAAATTTGAGATAGTGGCCACATGTTTTAAATGTGGAAACCCAGGGCACTATGCCAATGAATGCACTCTCACCAAGAAACTTTTTTATGGGTGCGGTGAGGAGGGGCACATCTCGAGAGATTGTCCGAATAAGATGGAGGCAACAAAACCCAACATTCTGCCAAAGCCGAAGGCGAGAGCCTTCCAAATGACATTGGAAGTTGCTAAAGATGATGCTGATGTCGCTTCAGGTACCTTTCTCGTAAACAAATTGACTGCCCAAACTCCTTTATTTCGCATGAATTTGGTAGAAAACTAGCTTTGCCTGTCGATAGACTAGATAATGCTTTATTAGTAGAAGTTGCTAGTGGAAAGTTTGTACCTATTAGTCATCGTATGAAAAACATCTTAATCGACTTGAATGGGAATAAGTTCCACAAGGAGTTATTGCCTATCGAACTAAATGGTTTCGACATCGTGTTGGGAATGGATTGGCTTAGCGCCAATGATGCTGAAATACTATGCAAGATGAAGATTGTAAAAGTAAACCCACCTAGGAAAGAGTCATTTATGGTGTATGGAGATCAACGCAGAGTAAATTCTGGAATCATTTCACTGATGAAAGCCAAAAAGTTTTTGGCCAAAGGATGTACACCGTATCCTGCATTTGTAATTGATGCTAAGAAAGATAAGAAGGATGTGCAGAGCATTCTGATGGTATGTGATTATCCGGAAGTGTTTCCCGAAGATCTTCCTGGATTACCGCCTGATCGGCAAGTAGAATTATGTATTGACTTGTTACCAGGAACGACACCAATAGCAACAACGTCTTACCGATTAGCACCAATGGAGATGAAAGAGCTGATGATGAAACTTTAGGAGTTATTGGACAAAGGTTTCATTAGACCTAGTTCATCACCTTGGGGAGCTCCGGTGTTATTCGTGAAGAAGAAAGATGGAAGCATGAGAATGTGCATCGATTACAAAGAGTTGAACAAGGAAACAATAAAGAATAGATATCCGTTGCCGAGGATTGATGACCTGTTCGATCAACTACAAGGTTCAAGTTATTGTTTAAAGATCGATCTGAGGTCAGGATATCATCAGTTGAAGGTGAAAGATCAGGATATAGAGAAGACTGCATTCAGAACGTGATATGGATACTACGAGTTCTTGGTTATGTCGTTTGGACTAACCAATGATCCAACAACATTCATGGAATTAATGAATTGGGTTTGCACTCCGTTCCTTGATATATCTGTAATAGTGTTCATAGATGACATTCTAATTTACTCGAAAAGCCAAGAGGAGCATGGCAGACACTTGCGAGAAGTATCAGAAGCCTTGAAGAAGGAGAAGTTGTATGCTAAGTTCTCCAAATGTGAGTTTTGGATTCGAGAAGTCCAATTTATGGGTCACGTGGTCAACCAAGAAGGGATAATGGTTAATCCAACAAAGATCGAAGTTGTGATGAAGTGGGAGCATCCGAAAAGTCCCACGGAGATCCAAAGCTTTCTGGGATTAGTCGGATATTAGTGAAGGTTTATCCAAGGCTTTTCTTCGATCGCTACTCCATTGACAACTTTGACCCACAAAGGAGCTACTTATGCTTGGAATGATAAGCATAAAGAAGCATTCGAGAAGCTAAAGAAGAAGCTATGTGAGGCACCGATTTTATCTCTACCCGATGGAGTTGAAGACTTCGTTTTTTATAGCGATGCGTATGGTGTTGGGTTGGGTTGTGTTTTGACCCATAGAGAAAAGGTGATAGCATATTCATCTCGACAGTTGAAGAAGCATGAAAAGAACTACCCAACTCATGATTTGAAGTTGGTGGCGGTAGTTTTCGCTCTGAATATATGGTGGCATTACCTCTATGGCACGAAGTGCAAACTTTTCACTTATCATAAGAGTCCTCAATATCTCTTTAGTCAGAAAGAATTGAACATGAGGTAGGGACGCTGGCTAGAATTACTTAAGGACTACGACTATGCGATGCTTTACCACCCCGATAAAGCTAATGTTGTTGCTGATGCTCTCAGTTGGAAAGTCAATCTTGAAAGAAAAAGGCCAAGAGCGTTGAGAATTGAAGTTGTCTTGACATTTGTGGAGAGTATAAAGAAATCTCAAGAAGAAGCTTCTGAGAAGAATGACCGAAAGGGAGAACGTTTGGTAAAAACGTTGGTGTTCGATATAAACAATCGTGGTCGTGGACAGAAGGTGTTTCAAGATCGGATTTAGATATCTAAGACAGGAGGAGTCAGAGATTTTCTGATGGAAGAAGCTCACAAGACCATGTACTTGATTCATCCCAGTAGCACTAAAATGTATAGGGACCTGAAACCCTACTACTGGTGGTCGACGATGAAGCTTGATGTTGCAAAGTATATGGCCAAGCGTGTGACTTGTGCGAGAGTAAAGACAAAACATCAAAAATTGTACGGGAGTTTAGAACCATTGCCTGTGCCTATGGGTTAGTGGGAAGACATTGCTACGGATTTTGTCACTAAACTTCGTAGAATGAAAAGTTGTCACGACATGATTTGGGTGGTCGTTGATCGAATCACTAAGAGTGTGCATTTCATAGCAGCCAATGAGAAATGGTCTATAGAAAAGCTTGCAAATTCTTACATGAAGGAAATTGTGAGGCTTCACAGTGTTCCATTAACGATTGTGTCAGATCGTGACAGTTGTTTCACCTCGCGATTTTGGAGAAGTCTACAAGAGGAATTGGGTACCAAGTTGTGTTTGAGTACAGCTTACCATTCACAGACTGATGGTCAGAGTGAACGAACGATAAAAACACTTGAGGATATGTTGAGAGCATGTACTCTGGAATTCCTAGGTAACTGGGATGAACATTTACCTTCGGTAGAATTTTCCTACAATAATACTTTCCACTCGAGCATAAAGATGGCACCTTATCAAGCTTTGTACGGACGGAAGTGTCATACGCTGTCTTGTTGGCTTGAGGCTGGGGAAAAGCAGTTTCTAGGACCCAAGATGGTTCATCAAACCGCTGAAAAGCTGAAAATAATCAGGGAAAGTATGTTAGTTGCTCAGGATCCTCAAAAGAGCTATGCTGACAAGAAAAGAAGACCGGTAACTTTTGAAGTTGGAGATTCGGTTTTGCTTAAAGTCTCGCCGTGGAAGGGACTTATAAGATTTGGAAAAAGCGGAAAGTTGAGTCCAAGGTTTATTGGACCGTTTAAAGTTCTTCAAAGGATTGCGAACCAAGCATACAAGCTCGAATTACCCGAAGAACTGAATGGAATTCATAGCACTTTTCATGTGTGTTATTTGAGGAAGTTCACGGGAGAAGTTCCCGAAATGATTCCACTTTCAGAGTTGGGAATTAATGAAAACAAAAGGTTGATTGAAGAACCAGAGGTAATTGTTGACCGAAAGACTAAGAAGTTGCGACACAATATGGTCGAGTTAGTGCTTGTCTGATGGAAACACATGAATGGGCCGAATCTCACCTTGGAGACGGAGAGTGACATGATGAGTCGCTACCCGCATTTGTTTGTTGATGTGTGATTCCGGGGACGGAATCATCCTAAGGTGGAGAGAATTGTAGCGCCCGTATTTCTGGGCTTGTCATTAATCGCGATGTAATAGTCTAGGTTAACCTTTGTAACCTTTTTGAAATAATAAGAATGTATTATTTGGGTATTATGTGAATTATGTGTTTATTTTCTTAATTATTATAATTTAATGGATTAAGAATAAAATAAGCGTCAAAATTAAAGTGTGAGATAAGCCTGATATCTTTGCATGAAGATGTAGTGGTTGAATCAAGGATTCCAGAGATATAAAGAATGCCGAAATCCGAGTTATAACGAAGAAGTTATGACTTGCGATCTTTCACGACAGAACCGGCAACGCTGAATGATGTAAATTGTGAATTTACGATAGAGTGATATTTAACCTTATTAATGTAAACGAAAGTCTTAGAATACGTTAAACTGAGAGCGTGCATAAAAAGAACGCCCAAATCTAACTTCGTATCAGTTATGATTTTTTGAAGTTTCGACTTAGCGGTATACAGCCCGAATACTCGATTTGAGATCGAGCGATTTTTAGCCGACACAATCTAAACTAGAATCAAAGATCTCTTCGATAGTAGTCCAACGGTAAAAAGATAGACGAAAACGGACGTCAGATGAAGAAGTTATGAATTTATAACGGAGTTTTCCTGTCTCGGCCTACTAAAAATAAACAATAAAAATAAATTAAAAATTAGTCGACGGAGTCTAAACGAAAGTTGTAGTGTGTAGTCTCACCTACGCGTCAGATGAAGAAGTTATGAATTTATAATGGAGTTCGTATGAAGAAGATATGAATTTATGAATTTTTTAGATAATTAATATTTATTATTTAATCTTTAATTCGGATGGATATCCGAAGGAGTCACCGATCTGATCCGAACTACGCCCACCGTAGTTGAGTACGCCCAGCATACACCGATGCATGCACCGCCTCGCATTCGAGTGCTCCGATGACGTAAGCGATGAAGAATCCATAATACGCCCTGCGTACCGGAGCATTACGCCCAGTGTAATGCGAGGCTTTAGCCTTTATAAAAGGGCATGCGAGGGCAGCCGATTCTTTTGCTCAATTTCCCTTCTCTCTATCCCATTTTGCATCGTTTTGCGTGAAACTTTTACCCCGAAGCCCCGGTATCATTCTCGAGCCCCGAAGCAAGTCCTGAAGCCCCAAAGATCCCGAGAAGTCCAATTCCCGAGCCGAAGCTTTGCCCACGAGAAGCCTGCCATTTGTGAAGATCTTCCAGATCTACCGAAGAATACTACTTCTACAAGTCATAGTGTTGTCCGATCATCTTCTGATCAAGTGAGTGTGTAGTTACTTTCTTCTAACGCATAATTACGAAGTATTTTATACGGAATACGTGTTATGTGTATATTTTGTTGGTTATATGTGTGAATGTATATTCACTTTCTTCTATCTCATAGATATGATTTATTCTCTATGATATACGTGTTACGTGTATGTGTCTCATCTGTTGTTTGGAATTTGTATTGAATGAGAATGCTATACCGGTTTTAAACTATGTATAAAGATATATATTTTTATCTACTAATATGTTGGGTAGAACATGGGTAGATAGCTAATGTGTGATAAACAGATGAGAAGCCTCGATGTTGTTGTTGTTGATCTAGTTATTCAGCGGAATATGGATAACGACAACAGACTCTTTCTAGACATCCCTGTGGAACACTAGCAGGTTCATAACCTGTAGGTGTTGTGAACGATGTGTTCACCGGTGTACTCTATCCCCCTCATGGTTGCCTTTAGAACATCTATTGTTGAGGAAACCCCTTTACAGTAATGTCCTTCCCGTTGAAAATCCTATATTAGGTCCCTGGTAATAGATGTTGTTTTAGGGACGTAAAGTGAGGATAACGGGAATGGGTAATCGGGTTATTTTTGGTTGGTGAAATTAAATATAATTATTTATTGTGGGTTGAAAACCCTATATGCTCACTAGGCTCCCAAACCTGACCCACTCAGTTTATTTGTATTACAGGTAGTGGCGCGAGGGCATAAGATGGATGAATCATCAAATTATTTTGTTTATTAGACCAGTTGTTATATGTAACTGTTGTATGGTCTATCTTTTTTTGTTTATGGTTTTGTGTCTGTATCGGAACATGACTCCCGAGTGTTGATTATATAATGAAAATACATTTCTTTATGAAATGCTTTGGTAAATATAATTATATCATATTTTGCCTTTGGGAACAAATTCTGCAACTCTTCTAAATCAAAAAGGATTTACTCTGAAATTATTTTAAAAGCATAAATGAAACCGGTCTTTTCTGGCCGTGATTTTGGGGATGTCACATAGTGGCCGTAAATGAAGGCTATAAGGGCCTTAAATAGAATCTAAACCCGGGGAATTAGAGTTTGCTTCGTCAACACCAACTCGTCAAGTCGGATACGTGACTCGCCGAGTCTAATCGCTAAACGCGTCAAAGGATCCCGACCCTACTTGACGATGTGAGGCACCAACTCGTCGAGTCCCTCCAAAAAACCCAAAAATAAATTTTTAAAATAGCTTAACTGCAATCCGGATGTTACAATTCTTCCCCACTAGTTTTTGACTTCGCCCTCGAAGTCTTCGACTGAAAATAACTCTGGATGCTAGCCCAACATTTCCGACTCCGTCTCCCAGGTCAACTCAGATCCTCTATGATGTTGCCACTAGACCTGAACTAGAGGCACCTCCTTGTTCCTTAGAACCATGACCTTCCGATCCAAGATCACGATCGGTCTCTCAGCGTAGTTCAGGCTCGCATCCACCTGAATATCCTCTAATGTCACTAAAGCCATCTCATCGGCAATACATTTTCTCAACTGAGATACATGGAAGGTATCATGGATCTGACTCAACTGTACGGGTAGCTCCAAAAGGTAATCTACCTTGCCTTCCTTGGAGGTCACTCTGAAAGGCCTAATATATCGAGGACCCAACTTTCCCCGCTCCCTAAACCGGATTACCCCTTTCCATGAAGAAACCTTCAGAAGCTCAAAATGCCCAACCTGGAACTCAAGCTCGGATCACTGTTTGTCAGCGTAACTCTATTGGCGGCTCTGGGCTGTCTGCAATCTCTGTCGAACCTGCTGAATCTGCTTGGTCATCTTCAGCACTATCTCAGTGCCACTCATAACTCTTGTTATAAGAAAACTCAGCTAGGGGTAATTATGTGTCCCAACTCCCTTCGAAATCTAAGACACACGCTCACAACATATCTGCGAGCGTCTAAATCGTTTGCTCGCTCATTCCATCTGTCTGTGGGTGGTATGTTGTACTAAAATGTAGGCGCGTGCCTAATTCCTCATGAAATCTCTTCCAAAACATGGAAGTAATACGCACGTCTCGATCGGACACAATCGAGATCGGCACCCCGTGCCGAGATATCACCTCCCTCACATAAATCTCCGCCAACTTTTTCACATAAGAGCTCTCACTAATAGCAAGGAAGTGAGCACTCTTCGTCAATCGATCCACAATCACCCATATTGCATCCACTCCACGCGCGGTCCTCGGTAACTTAATGATAAAATCCATAGTGATATGTTCCCACTTCCACTGGGGAATCTCTAGCAGCTGCAAAGGACCGTGTGGATGCTGGTGGTCTTCCTTGAACTGCCGGCAATTCAAACACCTCTCAATAACCCACACAACATCCCTCTTCATATAGGGCCACCAATAATCTTTCTTTAGGTCCAAATACATCTTAATGGCCTCGGGATGGATCGAGAACCTCAATATGTGTGCCTCCTCCATAAGAGTACCATGAGCCTTGCCTGTGTAGGGCACCCGAATCCGCCCCCGATATATCATTAGTCCTCGACTATCTGTGACAAACTCAAACACCTGTCCAATCACCCTCTCCCTTTTGTGGTTCTCATGTCGCACCGCTTCGGCCTAGGCCTCACAGATGGTATCCAATATCGGGGTCATCACCGTCATCCTCATACATATATCTCGTATCAGAACACACTTCGCCCTGTGGCTCAGAGCATCGGCTACAACGTTAGCCTTGCCTGAGTGGTACAGGATCTCACAGTCATCATCCTTCACCACATCCAACCATCTCCTTGTATATGGTACAGCGGACCCCGTACAAATAATGTCGCTGGATCTTGAGGGCAAACACCATTGCCCCCATTTCCAAATCGTGGGTGGGATACCTTTCCTCGTGAGGCTTCAGCTGCCTCGATGCATATGTATCACATGACCCCTCTGCATCAATACCGCACCCAACCCAGATATAGGCGCATCGCAGTACACCATGAAATCCTCCATCCCCTCAGGATTGGCTAATAATGGGGCTTCGCACAATCTCATGCGAAGAGTCTCGAATGAGGTCTGCTGGTTTGGACCCCACACAAAAGCTATGCCCTTCCGGGTTAGTCTGGTGAGAGGAACAAGAATCCTGGAGAAATCCCTGATAAATCTCCTGTAGTAACCGACCAACCCCAGAAAACTTCTGATCTCGGTGGGGGATCTCGGCACCTCCCAACTCATAACAACCTGAATCTTGGCTAGAGTGACCAATATCCCATTCTACTTAACGAGGTGTCTAAAGAACTGGACGTCTCGTAACCAGAAATCACACTTCGAGAATTTGGCATAAAGCCTCTCTGATCTCAGTACTCCAAGAACCTCTCTCAGATCCTCCTCGTGCTGCTCCTTAGAATTCGAATATACGAGAATATCGTTGATGAACACGGTCACCAAACGATCCAACATCAGCCTGCACACCCTGTTCATGAGGTCCATGAACGTCGCCGGTGTATTGGTGAGCCTGAAAGGAATCACCACGAACTTGTAATGACCGTAATGACTTCTAAAAGTTGTCTTATGGATATCCTCCTCTCGCACCCTCATCTGATGATATCCACACCTCAAGTTGATTGTAACATCCAAAATTTCAAACAAATTTAAACTTTTTAAAACATGTCAAGTTCATCAATATATTACAACTTTGTTTTCAAAACATTGATTATCAAAGTCTTTTCCCAGAAACATGACATAATAGGAGGAGCAGTACGATCACGCCTTGGCCTTGCCGCGGTCCCCTGAGGTACCTGAAACCATAAATTGAAACTATAAGCCCGAAATCTCAGTGAGATACCCCACAATACCGATACACATAGCAATATCAGCAGTGGCATATTATATCAGTAAAACAGAACAGCATGCACTGGGTCCACGGCTTTACAAGCTGGACTACCAATGGGCCCTTAGTACGAGTCTGGAATGCCTACCGGGCCCTCAGCTCGTATCTGGAATGCCATCGAGCCCTCAGTACGAGTCTGGAATGCCTACCGGGCCCTCAACTCGTATTTGGAATGCTCTCGAGTCCTCAGTATGAGTCTAGAATGCCTACCGGACCCTCAGCTCATATAATGAATACTCTCGGGTTCGTTGGCTACCACACTGAGCACTACAACCTCAACCCACCCCATACAACATGTCGACATGTAACAGATAAATGCACATATAGGTAATCAATCAATATCACAGGTAGTCCTACAGGTCTACCCGACTAGCATATCAATTGGCATACATTACCAACTCAACTCAACATATCAATGACTACTAGGATATCCAATCCAAAGGGCCAGCCTTGGTGCCTTAGACCCCTTAGTATAGTAAGGATAACTCACCTTGCAACGCTGACTCACAAAAATAAGCTCCAACCCTCGGGTCACTGTCACGAACTCCACCACCTATATTTATCACGAATTGTATACGTAAGTTTCTGATCTTTCTAGAGCTATCCTCAAAAGTCAAAGGGTCAACCTGGGTCAATGGTCAAAGTTAACAGTCAAGGTCAACAGTCCATGTTGACCTGACTCGCCGAGTTCCCTCGGCTACTCGCCGAGATTTCTTGGCTTCCGGTGCACTTGCCGAGTCATCGAGTGGCTCGTTGAGTTTCCATCGTTTCTTGACTGCATTCTAAAGCCACTCGTCGGGTTTCCTAAAAGAAACTCGACGGGTACACCCGCGTACATAACCTTGGGGAAATTCATCCGACTCACTGAGTTGTTCATCAACTCGCCGAGTTTCATGACGATCTTCATCATACTCGCCGAGTTGTTCATCCAACTCGTCGAGTTCACGACTTTCTTCATCAGACTCGCCAAGTCATCCTTGTGACTTACCGAGTCTGTCTGGTCCTTTTTCCATACAAACTTACTCTGAGCCATGCAGTGGCTATAATTCATAGATCTAGGCTTCTATGTCATACTTATCACGTAAAGTCACAAACTTTACGTACATGCATTGCTTTTAAGGCTCTAAATGCCAACTCTATGCTCTTAATGGGGCTTTATGCCCAAGATGGACATCATGCATTATCAATTCTGCGACTTTATATTGCTAGAGCTTGGAGAGGGTTCATATATGAAGTTACAACTTCAGATCCAACTCATTGTCCAACTTATCAACCCTTGAGGTCCATAGAAAACCCTAAAACTTCATAAAAAGGAAATCTCACAGAAAAGATGGTGATTTAGGATACCTTTGAAGATGATAACTGAGAATAGTGATGATTTCCCCACCTTACTTGCTCCAACCTCCTCTTCCTTCAAGTCTTCTTCTTCCAAAATCTTCAAATCAAGCTTCACACACTCACCAAAGCACACACACTCGAATTAGACCTCTCAGGGACTCTCTAAGAGTGTAAAGAGGCCCAAGGGAGGCTAAGGCTCCTTTAAATAGGGACACAAACCCCAAGAATTAGGGTTTCACTTGCCAGCTCCTACTCACCGAGTACCACTAGTGGACTCGCCGAGTCAGTCACTTAATTTGCGATACAAGCCCGCTGCTACTCGACGAGTAGGGCAACCAACTCGTCGAGTCGGGAAAAAACCAAGAAACTATAATTAAACAATACTAGAGAATCGGGGTGTTATATTGACCTTGGAAAATGAAGACGAGCCCTGCAACTGATCGAATAGATGATCAATCCTCGAAATTGGATAACGTTTCTTGATTGTCAACTTGTTCAACTCCCGGTAGTCGATGCACATCCGGTGTGAACCATCCTTTTTTTTTACAAAAAGAATTGGGGCTCCCCATGGCAAGCTACTCGGTCTGATAAATCCCTTCCCTAACAGCTCCTGAAGCTGAGAGGATAACTCATGCATCTCTGGCAGTGCAAGGCAATAGGGTGCCTTGGCTATTGGCACTGCACCTCGCATTAGGTCAATCCGAAACTCCATTTGCCTCTGTGGAGGAACACCCGACAACTCCTCGGGAAATACATTCACGAAATTACACACTATCGGCACCTCTGAAAAAGAACTTGGTCTATCACTACCAACCCGTGTATCCATGACATACGCCAAGAAACCCATACATCCCTGCTGTAAACTCTGCATCGCTCGAGCGGCAGAATAGAAAGTTGATCCGGTACTAGTACCCTCTCTGTACACTGTGAGCACTCCCCCACTAGGGTCTCATATAATCACCAACTGACACTCGCAATCTATAACAGCTCTGAATCTACACAACTAGCCCATGCTCACAATAACACAATAATCTCCCATCGCAATCGGTACTAGATCTATCGGGAACTCAACACCAAAGATATCGAGTGCACATCCTCAAATCACATCAATCGCATATATCACCCACTCATCAGCTATAGAAACTCGTAGAGGCCGACTCAACGTCTCTCATCGGATACTGATTTTCTGACTAAACGCTAATGATACGAAAGATCGACTCGCACCCGAGTCAAATAACACAAGAGCAGGTACATAATTCACAAGAAAAGTACCTAAGCAAACCATAATATAAGCACAATTACTCAAACTCAGCAAAAATAAAAGAATACATACCAGCAACGACGTCGGGCGCTGCGGACCTCCTCCCCTGTCAACTGGAAGGCTCTCCCGCGAGCCTTCGGTGCCTCGGCCTTCGCTGGCCGAATCTCGGTAGCTCATACGACAGCAGGGGCAGATCCCTGAGGTGCTCCTTGTGCCAACCCCCGTAGCTATGGACACTCGGCCTTTCGATGGCCGGTCTGGTTACTGTGGAAACACGCTACCAATCCCTTGGGGCAATCCTTAGCTATATGCCCCTCCTTGCCACACTTGTAGCAAGACCCCGCTCGACAAATCCCCTCATGGCTCTTGCCGCACTTGCCACAAGTGCAGACATTCTAGTTCCCTGGTCTCGAATCGGCGGGCTTTGCCCGCTTGGCTGACGCTTAAGAATGTTTCGGTCGCTAATCTCTCCCCTGAGACTCTGCCTCCTTCTTAGATTGCGTCTCGAGCTCAATATCCCTCTTCCGACGATTTTCCTTGAGCTTGGAAAATGTACGGTATGTCGAGTTCGCCATGAACTCGCAAATGTCTCTCCTCAGAATACTCGGATATCGACTCATGCGTGCCTGCTCAGTAGACACATGCTCAGGGCAAAACATCGCCCTCTCGTGAAACATCCTGGTGATCACAGTAACAGACTCAGTTCTCTGATTGAGGGACAAGAACTCTTGGGCAAACCATTCCATTTCCACAGGGGGAACGTACTCATCACAAAACATGGTGGTAAACCTCTCCCAGGTCACTGCAACAAGATCTACAAAAGTGAAGTGGGCTGTCACAAACTTCTACCAGTCCTTCGCTCCCAAGCGAAGCTGGTTCAGCACGAACCATACCCTCAGATGCTCCGAAAATGAACACATGTAGAAGCACTCCTCAATGTCAGAAATCCACCACATCGCGGCTATCATATCCTGCATCCCATCAAACTCTGGTGGCTTCGTGTTGTTGAACTCTCGGTACAGCAACGAGTCACCTCCCTGTGGCCTGGCAGCAGCAATGGCTGTGGTGTCTGTAACAAAACCAGCATTAGTAAGAGCAGCGTACTGCTCATCAAAAGTCTCGATCAACGTGCTCTTGATAGACCCAAACATCTCTGGTATCTCAGCTTGTATGGCCGCAGCCACCTCCTCATGAATCATCCTGCAGATCTCCTCATCGCTAACACCGCTGCTCTCTGGAGTGTGGCGCATACTCACCATGATGTCTCTTAATTACAACACAAAAATATCATAGACTCGCTCGAGTGTACTCGCACTCGATAACTCAACCCTAATTGCTCCCTTCTACCCTAAGGATTCTTACTTGGAACTCGCACTGATCCGGTGTCTTCAGTAGTACAGGCCTTATACTACCTTCCACACCGCATCAGTATTCACCCCAAGTCCTCCTCCTAGGATCCCAGATTACAAGTACTCTAATCTTGCTATGCATAAGCTATTCCCTAGAAGACCTCTCGTAAGCTCCTTGCTGCTACCTACTCACTCTCAAGCATCTCATAGTAGTAATAATGTCCTAGGCTAAGGCATCACAGTCAGGCCACTCTAGTCCTAATATGAATACCTAGCCTACTTTAGCATGCATAACATATCATACCGTATCTTATAACACATAATGTAAGGGTATTTTGGGAAATCACCGTTCGGGCGCTGGTTGATCATACACACTGCTCTGTTTTGCTCATTTCAAAACCTTTTACTCTTTTAGAAAAATCTGTTTTATTGTGAAAAATTTCTCAAATCCTCAGTTTGAGTTCAGATACGTCCGAAGGCGCATCCGAGTCCCTCAAAACAAGGCTCTGATACCAACTTGTAACGACAAGAATTTCCAAAACAATTTTTCATTTTTCAACACAATAAAAATCATATAATATTTCTAAATCCCATGTTATCAACTGTCATCACAAAGAAACATATCCCAGAATCTAAAAAGAAACATAATTTTCTGCCAGTGTGTACAAATCATGTCGGTGTCTTCCCGTAATCCTCGCTAGTACCTGAAACACATAACACATAACACGGTAAGCATAAATGCTTAGCGAGTTCCACAAAATACCACATACAACACAATTAGCCACTCGAGGTTATAACTCTGTATGACCCTCGGGTCAATGTGTCTCAGTGGGACCCTCCAGTCCCATAACTCTGTGGACATTCTGGTCCTAACTCCGTGAACTCTGAATCATACATAGCACAAAACACATAGAAATCACATCATACAAAATCATACAATATACTCTGTCACATAAGTCTAATTACCACTTTAGGTAAAGTATAGTGAGAAAACTCACCTCGGGAAATCTCAAACAGTCTCGAAGTCGAAATACTGATCTAGCCTCCGTCTAATCACATAAATAAATTACTCTAAATCACTAACGGCTCTCAAAGGCTAAATAAGACTCTTACTATAACTTCTAGAAGGGTAAAAGACCATTCTACCCCTCTACTGGTCCAAAGGTCCACCGGTTGACTAAACCATAAAAGTCAACTGAAGTTAACAGTCTACACCGACCAGACTTGTCGAGTTCATGAGACTACTCGACGAGTCCATATGCGTACTTAGATTCCTTCCCAAGGTCTCACTCGACTCACTGAGTCATTCACCTAATTCGTCGGGTCACCAGTGGTCACGAATCGCGGGCAACCTGGTCCGAATCGTCGAGTCTACTAATGGACTCGGCGAGTTTCCCCCATGCTCATGCTCAATCGACCCTCTGAGGTTAAATCTGCTTCACCAACCGATAGATCTAGCCTCCTAGAACCCAAAAGTCACGCAAAGGTTCGAACTTTAGATCCATGCATCACACTATCATCTCTGTGTGCCAAAATATCCCTTAATATGATAACCTAGGCCCCAAAACTCATAAAGGGCTGCATAAAGCTGAAGAATAGGAACTCTCTGGACCTCTCGAGGTCCAGATTTGATAATATTGTCACAAGGGGACATCAAAAACACTAGATCTCTACCAAAAATGAAGAGAAGAAACCCTGGATTCATGAAATATGTTACTCAAATGAAGATAGACATGAATCCATACCTCTCATAGCAGTTCTGAATGAAATAATGGTAGATTTGAGTCCCACAAGTTAGCCTAACTCAAAATCCTTCCTTCCCTTTGCAAAAACACACCAAAGAATGATGAATTAGCCCTCTTCTTGCTCTACAAGCTCTCTCTCTTCTCTCTTGGGTTTCTCAGGGGTGTAGTGGCCGCAAATGAAGGCCATAAGGGCCTTTAAATAGGCTCCAAATCCGGGGAATTAGGGTTTGCTTCGTCAGCACTGACTCAACGAGTTAGATACCCGACTTGCCAAGTCCGTGTTGGATTAATGTCTAAGTCCATAACTATAATTGAAAGACTTGACCCGACCCGGCATGGTCCATTTGGGTTGCATGGTATCATGCACTTGGATAGACTAAATTGAGAGAAATAACACTTAATGTTTATTAATATATTATAAGTTCTAATATATTAATAATATTATTTAATTAGTCTTGATCAATAATTGATTTAGAATTAATTAAGTGATCAAAGTATACTAATTAAATATATGGGTTGATTGTGTAAATCATCCATACTTATATAGTGGGCTAATGCTCCCTGGATTATCAAGTTGGGCTCAAACCTATTGGATGCTCCATGGTGTATTTGAACCCATGGATCTAAGGAAATGGAAATCCATGACAATTAGGGTTTACCCTAATTGTAACAACTATATAAGCATCTTATTGATGTGAGAAATCGGCCACTAGATATGCATGGAGGGCAAGTCGATTATTGAAGTGTTCTAATTTCTCTCTAAGTTATTCCAAGTGCTTATGGTGTTGTGTGAACCATTTGAGGTGTCACACTTGGGGCACTAGGCACTCAAGCTTCATGAAGACAAGCACCAACAAAAGGTATGTTATGTTAACTTGTGTTATTCAAAGTTTTGTATGCTAGAATAGAACAATACCTTGGAAAGTTGATATTTGCATGTATAATAGAGAAAACATAGATCCAAGGTATTTAGGGTTGCATGTACACTTAGGAGTGTTAGATTGCTCAAAACCCAACAGTGGTATTAGAGCCAGGTTTGTTTTCTTGTTGTACTTGCTTAAACTACTTAAAAATCGACTTTTGGTGCTCTCTGCCTAGCAGACTCGCCGAGTCCATGAAGGGAATCGACGAGTCCAAGGCAAAATTCATCCAACTCGCCGAGTTTGTTCGTGCATTCGACGAGTTGGACCCCCAGACAACATATTTTCGAGTTTTGGTGTTCGAATTGGTCTAGAATCATTACCTTTGACTGTTTTGGGCTTATAAAACTTGTTTTGAATGTGGTAATGATTATGTTAAACCAATTTCAATGCTATAATAAAAGTTTCAAGTTTATATGTGTTCATGTTATTCTTGAAAATTGTTGATTATGAATAATCATGCTTATGAGTTTTGCTAGATCATAGGAATTGTGTGCAAATTGTTTGGTGATATAATTCGAGATCTTGTTGAAAATTGTATGGAGTTCATAACTTGTCCTCAAGTTATGAATTTTCAAGAATTTTATGTTTCCTTGATTTATGAGTTAGTTTAGATTGATAATGAAAAAATTATGTTTTAGTTGTTTTCAATCCATATTAGTCTAAAAGAAGTTCATAAAATATGTTTTTGTAACTTGTCTTCAAGTTATGTGAAAAGTCATATTTATGAATCTTAAAAACTCATGAAAGTTTTGTAGGTTACATAAAATGTAAGAGTTTTTTCCAATAAATAGTTTAATGACTCCATAACTTGTCCTCAAGTTATGGATGTTGAAGAGACACTTCTCTAAGTGTTATTAAAGAATAAGGGGTTACATTAAAATGAAGAGTCTTTATTTTAATGAACCATTAAACTCATAAGTTATGATTTAAAGAGTCTTGAAATAGTTTCAAAACTTGCCCTCAAGTTTTGGAATTTGAAAAGTTACTCCTCATGTATACTTTAATTCCAATTTGAACATTGAAATTTTAAAAAGTTTAAAATTCAACCCTTATACTATTATTATAATTTTAATTATATAGATATGTATAAGAGGAAGTCAATCTTATCGTTAGTAGGCCTCATTCACGAAGCCAGTCTATAAGGGGGTATAAGGTTACTGCCTATAAAATAGCAGTTTAAGGGGTGTCCACTCTCACCCACCGCTTCCTTGACTGGTGGAGAGTCGTTAGCCGAACGGGTAGGAATGGACTATAATTCTCCCTTCATTAAAAGTATAATGAAAGATACTAAGTAACTAAACACTTATAAATTCCCAATCTTAGTTACTTAGGAAAATGTGAAAAGGTGCTAGCCCATAAAATTACACTTTGTACCTTACCAAGTCGTTAGTGGAGCGTGTGTGGTTAACCGGCACATTAACATGGACTAGTAACAGTGGCAAAGGGTAACTTGACTTTATTATAGATCGGTGGAGCGTGTGTGGTTAACCGGCACATCGATTAGGTAATATTGTTGAGGGTACCAAGTCAATTTGTATGGTTATTCACACCTTGTTTGTGATCCTCGGCATCCCAGTCACAAATTTAAGAGGGCACAATCGAGATTCAAACATGCCATTGAAAAGTTTAATGTATCTCAAAAGATCTAGGAGTTTCAAAACCAATAAAACCTAATAATAAAATATTTCGTTTTCATGATGGAAATTGGTAAATCGTCATTTACCTACCTTCAACTATTTTATAATTTGGATTACGGCATCCCTCTTCCAGTTATAAATAGGTTGTTGGGTCCCAGCCTTAATATTTCATATGGGGTGTTATATTAAGGACTTTAAATCAACTAACTTGAATTTCACCCATTATAGATGTCTAGTTTAGACAGCTGTGGTCTTCCCAAATCTTTAGGAACAAGCTTCCTATTGAAGATGATATCCCAAATGGCAATCAAGGTGAAAGATCAATCCCTTTGTTGGGCATTTGTAGGACTAGAAATCATACTTCACTTCATCCACCTCCTCCAACAAATCTCTCTATCCCACAATTTTTAAGACTTGATAAGTTCTAAGTCACTCAATCCCTATTGGCAAGCAAAGTCCATATGTGCTTAGATCTTGGGGATTAAGCCACATATTGACAAGTCGGGAGAGTCGGGTGTCGAAGTCTCGAGGTAGCTGGCCGCTGACTTGGTTCTTCAGTCACTCCCTGATGACAGGTCGCGACAAGACCCTTAATGATCTTACCTATTTGCTTGATGATGCTAAATCAGCAGTGATTTGGAGCATTAGTAAAGCAAATTGGATTGGAAGATCTACTTTCCAAACATATTTGGACATTGAAAATGGTGACATTGGAGGTCCAGGAAAAACTTTCTCTTCCCAAATGAAAGGGATTGGCCATAGTCAACTCGGTTGACCAAATGGTAAAGGGAAAGGTTAAGTCTGTGATAGTCCCATGTACCGTTTCCAAAGAGTCCATATGATTCTGTTGCCAAAGGAAAGACATTGGTTGCGAAGCTACTAAATTTACCTGAAACATCTTAAGGATGGTAAAGTCAATAGGTTTGACTCTAATTCAGGTAAAGTCCATTGTCTAACTCTATTAAGTTTCTATTCTAAGATTCTTATTTCATAATGTGACGAGGTCATATGTTGATGTTTTAAGAATCAAAGAAAAAGTGAAGAAACTTAAAGGAAGTATATGTTGATTCTGATCGCGAAGATGGATTTCGATCGCATGGTTCGGTGATCAGAATTTTGAGTTGTTACTTAAGAGTTATGATATATTGCTTAGGAATAGATAACAACAAGTTTTCCATATGGATTGTAAGGATAAATTTTTCCACAAAGTTTTAAAATAAAAGAAAAATGGTTTTGATTTTATTTATTTTAAGTATCCTTACAATGGCATTTGTGAAAAAATTGTTGATTAGATGTTTCCATTGATAAGCAATATGGGTAAATGGATTTGATTCTTTCATTAGTGGAAGTGTCATAATTTACCAAATAAGGAAAGATTCTCATCGCCCAAGTTTCAGTTGGATAGAAACTTGGAATCATGCAACTTGTATTGTATGATCATGAGAATTTTTTTATATATTTGGAAAATTAAGTCTAATTCCTTGTTCACATGTATATGTGAATCAAGTGAAGGACAAAGGGATCAGATACACTTGGGTGTGCGCTGATCAGGTCCACCGCAAAGTTGATAAGATTATTCATTATGATTTAGTAAAGTTTAGTAAATGTGGTTATACTTACAAGTTTAAGTATAGTTGTGGATCATTGGAGAAGTTTCAATGATAGACATAATGAGTAAGAAGAATCAAATAAGGCAGAAAGATAAATGTTTCTCTAATCTGAAGAGATGGGATAGTACTTGAGTATCTTGTTTTATGATTATCTTAGTGATTATGAAACCATGTCACAATTGATCCTCTGAGGACACCTTAGTTCATTTTGTTTGACTAAGGAGAGGAATCGTGAATTATTGAAATGGTTAGATCAAAAGATAAATTATACTTCGTTCCAAAATTAAATCTTAGAGTTATACTCCAAGATTAAGCCTTGAGTGACATAATCTTAAGAAAGGTTTAAAACACTTGTTAAATGTAGAGTAAAATGTGTTCTTACTCTTGTACATTTGAAATTGGTAAGTTGTGATGTTTTGGATAAAACAAAGACCAACTAAGACCAGTTGTGAGAAGTGTTTAACTTGATAAGAATCAGCACTAACTCTTGAATATTCGTTTTTGTCAAGGAATGGTTCTTGATAAAGAGAATCTTATATGTCAAGAGGTCAGTGGGAGTCTTAAAAGGATCTTAAGATAGATTCAAGAACTAATCAAGAGTTTTGTTAATCACTAGACCACGACTTGAGGTTTGTAACCTATCGTGTTGACATATTCTGTGCCCATTCCAGTTAAAGTTGGTTTTGCATTGGAGTTCTGAGAGTTCTCAATTGGTTGCATAACAACTTGGAAGCAATGGCAGGCCCTTGTGCTACCAGGTGGCAAGAAATTAAGACTACACAAGTTCAGTCCATATGAATTTGGATTTGTCATTAACCTTGCCGTATGATTATGGTTATGTCAAATTTACATGGATAGGAACACATACACCATCAAAATCTAAGTGTCATAAGGTTTCTCTCTGATTCATGAAAATGATAGTGACGAAACTCTTTCACTAAGTAGATTTAAGTGGATAGCAAGTGTGAAGTTTGCATTCTCATGCTTAGGGCGTTAAGAAGGGAAAAGGGATTAGAACTGGATATGACTAAGATGATTAAGCAATTCTCGAGAACAATTTGGGGTTTTCTAAAGTTTTGTTACTCATGGACAATTGGAAGTATAGAGTAAGGATCGTATTGACATATTTCGGAAAGAGGCAACTCTTGTTCAAAAGTGATGGTCAAGATGGGAATATGGAATCGTTTCCATAGGTGGAAGTTATTCTTTGAATCTGTGTAAGATTAAAGAACTTAATGCAAAGAAGGATGTTCAAAGGAATGTACCTTGAATTTGAGACTTCATCTCCATGGAATTGCTTTCCATTTGAATACTTTGTAATGTTTGTTGCAAGTCTTTGTGACTTGTGTGAATATCATTACAAGAGGATCATTGCATAGATTACGGTAAATGACAAGAACTTGGTATTCTTACATTTACAATAAGGATTGGGATTGTGAAATGAGAATCATTGAAGTCATGTTCAATTGATATACATTTCACAAAGAGATGACCATATGTAAACATAGTGTGCACACTTGGAGTATGGCATAGCTATTGTTTAGAGAAACATAGTATGCATGCTTGGAGCATGGCATCACTACTGTTTCAATTCAAGTATTAAGTTGATTAATCGAAACATGAATACTGAGTGATCAATATGGTGCTTAGATAAAAGGTGTTTTATTTACGCTCAAAGTGTTGAGGCCATATAGGACTAGTATTATTTTATGTTTCACTTTGCATGTTTTGACTTCCAGAATAACTAGGCTGTTCTCCCGAATGACCAGGTTTTTCAAACCATCCACAGTCGGTCATATGTTGGAAGTAGATATGAATCAAGACTGTCGTGAATTTGGCTTGTATGATTTGTCTAAAGTTCTTTAGACAATGCAATAGTTGCTACAACATTCATGAGTACTCATAAGGGCTGAGTATTGGATTCAACCCACGCTCATTTGGATTCACTTCAGGGATTTAATCACGAGTGAATCATGAGACGATAATATCTTATATTCTTCAAACCTAGAGATATGAGTTGTTGACTATGAGTTGGTTATACATTGATTGCACGTAAACGCATTGGTAACTCGATGTTATAAAATGTGCCTTTATGTATGATTCAACAAATAGTTGGTACAAGCATATGAGTTGAAGTTTATCCATTCCTTTTACCTTCGGGATAAAAGCGATATCTGTGGGCCCCTCGATGATTTAGTGATGACAAAAGTAAGTGCTCGGTCGGGCCTGGACTGATTTGATTTGTTCAATTAGTCAGTCGTCATAAATCAGAAATCGAGAAACAACAAATGGACAGAGAGAATGATTATAATCCATGTCTCAGTCCATATGATATCTAGAATGGAGGAATATATGATCACTTATCTAATGGACAAGTCGTTGACAGAGGTCAGAGTTCATCGACAAGGTCAGAGATCGACAGAAGCTTTTGAGAGCTACGATTTCTAGTCGGGTTCTGAAGTCATACTTGCAATAATAGTTTTAGACTTATCCAATTGGGAGACTGTTAGATTAATGTCTAAGTCCATAACTATAATTGGTAAGACTTGACCCGACCCGGCATGGTCCATTTGGGTTGCATGGCATCATGCACTTGGATAGACTAAAATAAGAGAAATAACACTTAAGGTTTATTAATATATTATAAGTTTCAATATATTAATAAGATTATTCAATTAGTATTGATCAATAATTGATTTAGAATTAATTAAGTGATCAAAAGAAGACTAATTAAATATATGGGTTGATTGTGTAAATCATCCATACTTATATAGTGGCTAATGCTCCATGGATTATCAAGTTGGGCTCAAACCCATTGGATGCTCCATGGATGCTCCATGGTGTATTTGAACCCATGGATCCAAGGAAATGGAAAGTCATGACAATTAGGGTTTACCCTAATTGTAACAACTATATAAGCATCTTATTGATGTGAGAAATCGGCCACTAGATATGCATGGAGGGCAAGCCGATTCTTGAAGTGTTCTAATTTCTCTCTAAGTTATTCCAAGTGCTTATGGTGTTGTGTGAACCATTTGAGGTGTCACACTAGGGGCACTAGGCACTCAAGCTTCATGAAGACAAGCACCAACAAAAGGTATGTTATTCTAACTTGTGTTATTCAAAGTTTTGTATGCTAGAATAGAACAATACCTTGGAAAGTTGATATTTGCATGTATAATAGAGAAAACATAGATCCAAGGTATTTAGGGTTAGATTGCTCAAAACCCAACAGTCCGATCGCTAGATGCGTCAAAGGATCCCGACCCTACTCGACGAGTTGAGGCACCAACTCGTCGAGTCCCTCCAAAAATCCCAAAATTAAATATTTAAAATAGTATACCCGCAATATGGATGTCACGCATCAGCTCTAAGCGACAAAAAGTCCAGTCCAAACCATTATCACATGAACCAATCGTAAGCTCCGCCATAATGAGGAAAACGATTGCCCAATCATTATGCCCGATCCTGTCGGGTCTGACGTGCTTATCTACTATGCAGATTCGCCAGGAAATCTCAGTATAAAAGGTATCGTTTGTCTACCAGTAAAGTAAGTCATCTTCTCCATCATTTTCATTACACCCATTTCAAACCAACACTGACTTGACCGTTGGAGTACTCTCCCGACATCACTTCCCAGGGAACGACTGACATAGTTCTTTCTAGTGTAATCTTAACATGTCTCCTTCACCGCATTCATCCCGACAGTCAGCTGCCGGAGAAAATTGTCGCATCACTCAACAAACCGTGTAGCTTAAGGAACAAGACAAAAATCACAAAATTTGATAATAATTGTGACGCTAAAATATATATTTTTTTGCATCGAGTATACCTAGGACTACTTTATGATCAAATTGGATAAATATACTTCCAGGACTCCATGGATATAATGAAAGTCAAAACAGAAGTCTTATGCAAAAGTTACGTCCATTTTAAGAAATCAAATAAGTATGACACTGAATAAACGAAAATAGAATATAAGCCGAAACATCTCCCGATTAGGTTTCCACTGTTGGTAAAGCGGTCATACTTCCTTCACCTAAAAGAGAACATAATTTAGCAGCTCTTTCCAAAATGCGTGAATGTAAATAAAAAACATCCCTTGGATAAGCTTCGCGCCCAGGCGGTCTTCGTAATAGAAGAGACATTTGGCGATAAGTTTGGGCTTGTTTAGAGGGATCATCATAAATGATTGAAGTGTGTCGTTCACGGTACATAAAATATTCAGCCAGAGCTGCTCCTGTATAAGGAGCGAGGTATTGTAATGTAGTACCTGCATACCACATATGAAAATTCCTCGAACGTTTTTGAACTTAATCATAATATTAATATTTGATTTCATAATCTCAATATTTTTAACCCGTAAATTTATCAAAGTCGCGAAAATTGTCGAATCAGGACGAAGTAGACGTGCAACTTTAAATGTCTTTTCCTAGAGCCCTACATATCTGATTTAGGATCTGAGTTTTTGGAATCCTTGAATCTGAGACTATCATTCTCCACCTTTAGAAAAATATTAGATATCGGGAATTTGGCACACAAATCGAGAAAGCTATTTTAATGCATAACAATAAATATGTAAGGTATTTTAAAAAAATAAAAAGAAAATATCATATAGCAAGTAAAAAGAAATACTATAAAGTAAATGTTTTAAAATTATTACAATTTTTTTATACTTTTAGTTAGAAGTGTGTAAAGTTTTTAATTTTTTATTACGACGTTTCTACTTGACTACTTGTATTGAATGAAAGTATTTTAAAAAGTTATAAAAAGTATTAAATTATTATACAACACCTATGAAAACGTTGTTATAGAGAGTTTAGAAAGATTTGTTATACAAAACCTATAGAACATTTTTTTATGCATTTAACTATTTAATTTATTTAATGTGTTAATATATTACTATTATCATCTAATATCTCTAATAAAAATGATAATATTCAAATATATTTAATAACTTAAATAGTCCAATGTTTTCTTTTAAAAAAAAAACGAACAGAAGTTAAATACAATTCCCATTTTCCTCAAATAAATTAAGCTAAGGAATAAGCGACCAAATAGCTATCCTAACCTGAAAAAAGGCCGTTTCTTGTTTTTTCCATTCGGTTTTTTATCACATCTATGGGCCTTTCATTCCAAAGCCCATTAGCCAAGTTATTGTTAAAGTGTAATTTAATCCTTTTTTTTCTTAAAAAAACGAAGAAGGCGATCACGACTTTGTCAACTTTTTTATAATTCGCAGGTAATATCAAAATTTATTTCAAAAACTAAGAAGACGATGACGATTTAAAAATGAATGCGGCTTTTTGTTAACTTCTTATAATTTATAAATAATATTTAGATTAATGAAATAATATATCTATATTTTCTTTATCAATACTAACATTAGCAGTAGAATTTTTTGAACAGTTTAACTTTAGTCAGATAAATTTTTAGGTTACGTTTGGTAACAGAAACAGAATTACAATAGAAAATGAAAATAAAAAGAAAGGGAATTAAACTGAGAAAAATGAATTAATTATACTGTTTGGTATAATAGATAATTAGAAATGTTCTTGAAAATAATTTCTCTTGGTTGGTTACTTTAAACAATGAAAATGGCAATGAATCTTTTTTTACCATGATTACTTCTTTCCAAACAACATTTTTTTATGTTTACTGAGGACTATATATCATTGATTAAAGATGATTGAAACCTTAATCTAAGTTTTTAAACTTGAAATGAAGTATAGTATTTTACCAAGTTATTTTCAATAGATCATACTTTCTGGAAATACTATAATGGGTATAGTTTACAAGTTAGTCATACATTCTTACGTATACACATTGAAAAACGAAATACTTTCATCTAATGTAAAACAAAGACTTTTTTATCGTGAATCTGTTTATACTAAGTGATGTGAGATTTTCAACTTCAACGTACTTTCTAGTATGCATTTCAAGTCATATATTATAAATCATAATCTCTTAGAGGGAGAGCGTGATACTTGTGTATGGATTTATACGGGATTGACAACTCCGCACCTAAACTGTTAGCTACAGTTAGACTGGCAGGTCTAGGGTAACAAATGTCATAACACTACAACACTTGAAGAATGTTGATACAGGCAATATGTATCGATAGTATGGTTATAAAACTCACACGAAAGTATAAAAACAAACTTGATTTACGAGACTCATAAATGCATTCAGTATTTACTTTATTTTGAGTACAAGATTTATCTTTATCATTGAAGTACGAAAGATACTAACACCCTCTAACTTTGGGAACTTTTCAAAAACTATATGTTGAAAATATTGGATTTTCTGGAAACTACATTCATCTACTTTCTTCCAAAATGACATACTTTTCTATACAAAAACTATTATGAACTCACCAACTTTATTATTGACACTTTTTCGAAACCACTTGTATTTCTCAGGAAATCGGTAATACAGGTAACGACCAGCTTTGAAGAAGGAACGCTATGACATTTATTATCAAACATTTTAAACCATCTTATTGTAATATTCTTTTGGAAACATGTATAACGCAACAATGAACATTTTTATTATATATATGATGGTTGTGTTACTTTCTTTACGATATTCAATTGTTATGGTACTATGTGAAGTCATCCACTTGACTCACATATACATGTGAACCAGGAATTATTCTTAATTTCCCAACAATGAAAAAAATTTCAATCATCATACAATACAAGCTGCATGATTCCAAGTTTTTATCCAACTAAACCTTGGGTGATGAGAATCTTTCCTTATTTTGTAAATTATGACACTACCACAAATGAAATAATCAAATCTATTTACCAATATTGCTTATCAATGGAAATATATAAACAACAATTTTTTTCACAAATGCCATTGTAAGGATAAATAAATCAAAACCTTTCTTTTTTATTTTAAAACTTGCGGAAAAATCTTATCCTTACAATGCAAATACATATGAAAACTTGTTGTTATCTATTCCTAAGCAACATTCCATAACTCTTATGCAGCGGCTCAAAATTCTGGTCATCGAACCATGCGATCAGAATCAGCACACTCTTTCTTTCTGCTTCCTTTGATTCTACCAAAACATCAAAATGTAATTACATTACATCATGTATTAAGAATCTCAAAAAGAGACTTACTAGAGTTAGATAGTGGACTTTACCTCAAGCAAATTCAAACTTTTGACTTTTACCAACCTTATGAAATTTCAGGTAAATTGGGCAGCTTCGCAACCAATGTCCTTTTTATTGGCAAAACAAACATATGGAATCTTTGGAAATGGTACACGAGACTATCACAGACTTAGCCTTTCTCTTTACCATTGGGTCAAATGACTTGACCATGGCCAATCCCTTTCCATTGGGAAGAGAAAGTTTTTCTAGACTTTTAGTGTTATCATTGTTAATGTCCATGAAAGTTTGGGAAGTAGATCTTCCAATCTAATTTGTTTTACCAATGCTCCAAATCATTGCTAATTTAGCATCATCAAGAAAATAGGTAAGATCATTAAGGGTCATGTCGTGATCTGTCATCAGGGAGTGACTAAAGAACCAAGTCAACAGCCAGCTACCTCAAGACTTCGATACCCGACTTGTCAATATGTGACTTAACCTCTAAGATGTAAGCACATATAGACTTTGCTTTCCGATAGGGATTGAGTGACTTAGAACTTATCAAGTCTTGAAACTTGTGGGATTGGGAGATTTATTGGAGGAGGTGGAGGAAGTGAAGTATGATTTCCAGTCCCACTAATGCGTAACAAAGGGATTGATCTTTCACCTTGGTTGCCATTTGGGATATCATCTTCATTAGGAAGCTTGTTCCTAAAGATTTGGGAATACCATAGTTGTTTGAAGGAGACATCTATAAGGGAGAAATTCAAGTTACTTGATTTAAAGTCATTAATATAACACCCAATATGAAATATTAAGGCTAGGACCCAATAACCTATTTATAACTGGAAGAGGGATGTCGTAATCCAAATTATAAAATACTTGAAGGTAGGTAAATGACGATTTACCAATTTCCACTATGAAAAACGAAATATAATTAAGTTTTAATTGGATTTGAAACTCCTAGATTCTTTGAGATACATTGAACATTCAATGGCATGTTTGAATCTCGATTATGCCCTCTCAATTTTGTGACTGGGATGCCGAGGATCACAAACAAGGTGTGAATAACCATGTAAATTGACTTTGTACCCTTAACTATATTACCTAATCGAAGTTCCAGTTAACCACAAACGCTCCACCGATCTATAATAAAGTCAAGTTATCCTTTTCTACTCTTACTAGTCCTTATTACTGTGCCAGTTAACCACACACGCTCCACTAACGACTTGGTAAGGTACAAAGTGTAATTTCATGGGTTAGCATCTTTTCACATTTTCCTAAGTAACTAAGATTGGGAAATTGTAAGTGTTTAATTACTTAGTATTTATCATTATACTTTTAATGAAGGGAGAATTATAGTCCTTTCCTACCCGTTCGGCTAACGACCCTCGACCAGTCAAGGAAGTGGTGGGTGAGAGTGGACACTCATTAAACCACCATTTTATAGGCAGTAACCTTATACCCCCTTATAGACCGGCTTCGTGAATGAGGCCTACTAATGGTAAGATTGACTTTATCTTATACATATCTATATAATTAAAATTATAATAATAGTATAAGGGTGTATTTTAAACACTTAAAATACCTGGTGGTTTAATCTATTAATTAAACTATACTATTAATTTAATTAAACTTAAACCATCTTTTTATGGAATTATTAACTCTTTTAATTAAACACTTTAATTAATTTAATGAAGTCCATAAAGTTTGAATTTTAAACTCTTAAAATCCTAAGGTTTAATTTGGAATTAAAGTATTAGAGTGTAAGACTTTACAAATTCCAAAACTTGAGGGCAAGTTTTGAAACTATTCAAAACATTTCATATTCATAACTTATGAGTTTAATGTACATTAAAATGAAGACTCTTCATTTTATGTAACTCCTTATTCTTAAATAACATCTTTTAAAGAAGTGACACTTTAACATCCATAACTTGAGGACAAATTATGGAGTCATAATACTATTTAATGATAAAGACTCTTCATTTTTATGTAACCTATGGCACTTTTATGAATTTTAAGATTCATAAATATGAATTTTCATATAACTTGAAGACAAGTTACAAAAACATATTTTATGAACTAACTCTAGATTAATTTGGATTGAAAACAACTAAAACACAATTTTTTTCATTAATCTAAACTAACTCATAAATTAAGGAAACATAAAAGTCTTGGTAATCCATAATTTGAGGACAAGTTATGGACTCCATACAATTTCGTTGAGATAAAGAATTACACTAACAAACAATTTGCACATAATTCCTATGATCTACCAAAACATATAAGCATGAACATTCATAATCAACATTTTTCATGAATTACATAAACATATATAAAACTTGAAACTTTGATTATAGCATTGAAATTGGTTTAGCATAATCATTACCACTTAAAAAATAGGTTTTATAAGTCCAAAACAGTCAAAGGTAATGATTCTAGACCAATTCCAGCACCAAAACTCGAAGATATGCTATTTGGGGTTCCAACTCGGTGAGTGCATGAACCAACTCAGCTAGTTGAATGAGTTTACACATGGACTCGTCGAGTCCCTTCATGGGCTCGGCGAGTCTACTATGCAGACACCACCAAAATTCGATTTTCAGCCAATTTACATCAAGTATAAGTGAAAACAAGCCTAGTCTCTGATAGCACTGTTGGGTTTTGAGCATTCTAACACTGCTATGGTGTACATGCAACCCTAAATACCTTGGATCTATGTTTTCTCTATTATACATGCAAATATCAATTTCCAAGATATTTATCCTAACTAGCATATTATGAAGTACAAGTAATATAGAAACTAGTAGAAATATATACCTCTTTGTTGGAGCTTGATTCCATGGAGCTCAAGAGCCTAGTGCCCCAAATGTGACACCTCAAATGGTTCACACAACATCATATGCACTTGGAATAACTTAGAGAGAAATCATCACTTCATGAAATTGGCTTGCCCTCCACATACACACATCATGGCCGATTTTTGCACAAGAATAAGATACTTATATAGTTGTTACAATTAGGGTAAACCCTAATTGTCATGGATTTCCATTTCCTTCGATCCATGGGTTCAAATACACCATGGAGTATCCATGGAGTATCCTATGGGTTATAGCCCATCTTGATAATCCATGGAGTCTTAGTCCACTATACAAGTATGGATGATTTACACAATCAACCCATATATTTAATTAGTCTTCTTTTGATCATTTAATTAATTCAAGATTAATTCTTGATCAATACTAATTAAATAATCTTATTAATATATTAGAACTTATAATATATTAATAAACCTTTATTGTTATTTCTCTCATTTTAGTCTATCCAAATGCATGATGCCATGCAACCCAAATGGACCATGCCGGGTTAGGTCAAGTATATACCAATTATAGTTATGGACTTAGACACTAATCCAACAGAGAGATTGATGGACTTAACGTGAGAATCATCAGGTTGCAAATTGTCGATTCAATAAAACCAATAGAGAATCAGATGTGTAAAACTGAAATAGAGTACAGGTCAGAATTCATATCAAGATCTATTGTCAATGATGACAACGGCTAGAAGAGATCCACTAAAATCGGAAACCCTAATGAAACTCGACAGAAGATTTGCGTATTGTTTACACAATGTCCTGCTCTGATACATATTGTTAATATAAATGACAGCAGATCGACATATTCTAAACTAGTAATTAAATCAATAACAAGAACACAATTATCAAATACGTGCTTAATGATTGAAAATCATTGCCTTAGAAGAGCTCTATTAAGAACTGCTATTGTAAAGGAAATGTAGGGTTACAAAAGTATCAACTCCAGATACGATTCATGCATGTACAATAAATAGCTAAACCCCAACACATTAATAACCGTGTTAGACAAACCTAACTCGTTACACAAAATGGACTATAAAAAACAATGAAAGTGCATAAATGAATGGAAAACGTACCCATAACCACATCAGGAGTCGCACGCATCTCCTCGGTCGTCAGCTGAAAACACTGCTCTTCAATATATGAGCCATCTTCTTTCCCTCCCGGCCATCTTTAATCGTCAAAGTCGACGGAGTGGATGCTGCAAATGCTCCCACTGTCAAACCCAGACAACCAGCCTTCCTGTGGCCCCTCTGATTACAATGGAAGAAAACTTAACCAAAAACATGGGTGGTCGTGGTGGCAGTGTAATCCCTACCAATGTGTCCAGTCTTTGCACACTTATAGCAACCCGAACCACTCTCCCTACAAACCTCGTCATGCATCTTACCGCACTTGCCACAATAGCCCCGACCCTGCTCGCCCTTCGATCTAGACTTAAAAACCTGGGGTTTCTTTGCTGAACCCATAGATGTCTGCACCTGCTCCACCTTCCTCTTTCTAATGTGCTCCAAATCGATTTCCCGCTCTCGGTACCTGGATATCATATCCTCCAATGTCGAACAGGCTAAAAAGCTAACAAACTCCCTCGAATCTAATCTCAGCATGTCATAGTACCGATCTTCTTCATCTTCTCATCTGTATCGTATTATGGTACCAATCAAGCTCTCTCTCTCTCTCTCTCTCTCTCTCTCTTTTTCTCTCTCTCGTAACTTAGTTGTGATCTTCGCCATGGTCTCAATTGTCTGCGTAAATCTGGGAACTCGCTTGCCAGTTGATGCAACTTAAAAACCGATGCAAACTTCGCTTGAAACTATGTCACAAATTCTAACCATGTCATGGCCTCAATGGCTAGGGATTCCAAAGCATAACCAACCTCTTCATATCAATAATGGCCCCGTTCCTTCAAACATCCTATAACGAACCTCGCTTTTGACCCCTCAGGGCAGACCCACTAACAACCTAACATGATAAAATTGAGTATAGGGCACTTACAAGGGTCCAGAAGAGTTCCAAGATGAAGAATAGAAACTTGCTTGTTGGATCTAAGCTCACTACTTCTTCCTTTTTCCTTTAATAGTTTCCAAGAGCATCAAAAAAGAGCTTCAACAATGGAGGAAAGAGATTAGGTTTTCTTCAAGGGTTGAGGATGTTGGTGGACACTGAGGATGAGCTAACCCTTGCCTCCTCATTCCGTTAAATAGGGTGAAAACCCAGAAAATCATGGTTTAAGACATCGGCGATGACCACGCCATAGCCTTCCTTTCCACATCATGGCAAGTCAAAAAGACTCGCGGTTAGAAAATGCCTCGCCATGTTGTAGCCATCCTTTCCACATCGTGGCGACTCACCAAACATCAAATCTTAAATTAAAATAAAACATACCTCAAAACTAGATGTTACAAGAAGGCCTTGAATTCTTTTATACTTATGCTCCTATTGCTAGAATTTCCATTATTATTATATTATTAGCTCTTGAAACCAAACATAATCTTGTGATTCACCAAATGGATGGAAAACTACATTCTTAAATAGTGAAATGAAACAATCTAAAGGGTTTGTGATGACTTGAAATGAAAACAAGGTGTTTAAGTTGAATAAATCATTATATGGTTTGAAATAAGTGCCAAAACAATGTCATCAAAAGTTTGATGATGTGGTATTGTCTACTGTTTTTGCTTTAAACCAAGCTTACAAGTGTGTATATAATAAATTAGATACTTCTACTAAAAGAGTAATAATTTATCTGTATGTAGATGATATGTTAATTTTTGGTACTGGTCAAAATTTAGTTAATAAAACTAAGAAATTCTTAGCATATAGTTTTGAAATGAAAGATCTTGGGGAGATTGAGGTGATTCTTTGTTGAAGAATCAAAAAAGAGACAATGGGATTTCAATTTCTCAATCTCATTACATTGAAAATATATTAAAAAAGTTTAACTTTGGAATTTCTCTCCTATTATCACTCCTATAGATCCTAATCTCAAGCTTCTACCTAATAAAGGAACTCCAATTTCTCAACTTGAATACTTAAGAGCTATTGGTTGTCTTATGTATGCCATGATTAGCACTAGGCATGATATTGCATATGTTGCAAGAAAGATTAGTAGATATACTAGCACTCCTAGTTCACATCCTTAGCAAGATTTAAATAAAGTATTCAAGTATTCGAAAGGACCCATAAATTATGGTTTGACATATAGTGGATTTCCTTCTATCTTGGAAGGTTATTCTGATACAAGCTGGATAACCAACATACAGGATCACTCTTCTACAACTGGTTGGGCATTCCTTCTTGGGGGAGGTGTTATTTCTTGGGCATCCAAGAAACAGACTTGTCCAACTCAACCATGAAGTCTAAATTTGTAGCATTATATGTTGTTGGTAAAGAAGTTGAGTGGATGAGGAGTTTGATGTATGAAATTCCATTATGGCCCAAACCGATATCAGCCATTTCTATCAGATTTGATAGTGTTGTAACCTTCGCTAAGGCTTATAGCCAATTGTATAATTGGAAGTCAAGAAATTTATGTATTAGAAATAGCATGATTCGTGAGCTCATCATGACTAGTGTGATATTTGTGGAGTTTGTGAGAACTCAGTTGAATTTAGCCGATCATCTAGCAAGAGTCCACGGACACAAGCTGGTTGGATGGGTTAAAAGTCCACCTAAAATTTTTCATATTAAGATACCCAATGTTACAACTCAAATTTTAGACCAAAATTTTCATTTTTAAATTACCAAATCAGAGTATCACAACCAAGTTATAAACTACATAACATTCCCAAAACAACCAGTATCGTAAATGTCAGCATTCATAAACATGTCCCAGTAGTACATTCCCCAACGCGTGTGTACAATCAGGCCTTCGCCTTCCTAGGGTCATGCAAAGTACCTACGACATATAAATAAACAATTATAAGCACAATGATTAGTGATTTCCCCAAGATACCACATACAACACAACATAAATAAACAATTATGGATTATCAGTAACCCTAAGGACTATCAACAGTCCTAGTGAGCTAACAGCACGCCCAGTGGGTTATCAGCAACCGTAGTTGGCTATCAGCAGCCATAGTCACATGTAATTAGCAGAACATAATCATAACATCTAGACCCAATTGGTAATCATAAATACAGCTACCCTACCATACATGTAAGAGTAAGTGATGAGACTCACCTGACACTAACGACACGAAAACCTAGCACCCGACCTTCCGCATCTAGACTCCGCCTAGTCAACAAGATTATTAATCCTAATTAATGATTAAGGTCAAAAACTCACTGGCAGTCCAAATCCCACGGCTAA
The DNA here is from genome assembly GCF_052625555.1 of Lactuca saligna. Taxonomy (NCBI): domain Eukaryota; kingdom Viridiplantae; phylum Streptophyta; class Magnoliopsida; order Asterales; family Asteraceae; genus Lactuca; species Lactuca saligna. The sequence continues at coordinate 65,126,913 of NC_136425.1, forward strand.
ACCTTCTAAGATCAAAAGGATCATCTTGCCCTTCTCATGGTCCAAAACCCCTAAAACTTGACCAAGGGTCAAAGTTAAAAAAGTCATCACTTAGTGTGTACGTTGAGCATACAAATCCTTATGTTAGGCATACAACATGGCCAACTCTCATAGGGGAAGGATCAAGCTACACTGCGTGTAGCCGGGAGTACGCCTAACGTACTCCGTCTGCCTCTATTTGCACTATGTTGATGTCTTAATCCTTTAAGACAACCAATCCAATCACAAATTTGACTAATTTAAGACATCTTAATCCATAAAGTCGTTGGTTTTAACCCATTTCATGGAAAGGAAAATTTCAAAGCATCACTTCATCCATTCTAAGCTACTTTACACATGCATGAGCCAAAAGGGGAAGATCAAGCAAGCATTTTTATGACTCTACATGTCCTAATATGCATAGAAGGATAGCTAAAACCTTATGGAGAGCCCCAAACTCATAAAGGTCTAAACTTAGGGACTTTTAGATCATAAATCTGAAACCAAAGAGATCTTAAAGAAAACTTGCCAAGGTAGTGACTTTATACTTGAAAATGATGCATAAATATGGGAAGTTTTTGGATCTTCAAGCTAGCTAGGACCATCTTCTTCTTCTCTAACCTCCCTCTTCTACTTTCAGAGCCAAGAACACTCAAAACTTGCAATATTTCACAAACAAGAAACTCACATGATATTAGGTTTTATGAGAGGTTTGGAGGAAGATATGGGTGGCCAAAAATGAAGTCATAATGTTCTTTAAATAGGGGCAACCCTTATTATTAGGCTTTAACATATAGGTTAGTATGCCCGACGTACCACATGTACAACCAGAGTACTAGCTGACTATCAGTGTCCATGCACACTACATGTGTACGTTGCGATTAGTCATATGTATGCCTCGTGTACAACCACTTTTGCAAGCCTTTTTCTTTGAGGGACCAAATTTGCACTTTTAATAAAGATTCAAGAAATGATAAAAATGTACTTTATTTCGGGATGTTATAACTCTCCCCTACTAGAATCCAACTTCGCCCTCGAAGTTATCCTCCAGAAACAGCTTAGGATAGTGCTCACGCATCTTGAACTTAGGTTCCCACATCCACTTCAAACCTCTCTGGCGCTGCCATTGAACTTTGAGCAATTACACAACCTTGTTCGTCAAGATTTTCACTTTCCGATCCAAAATAGCTACAAGCTTCTCCATATAATTAAGGCAATCATCAACCTGAATGTCCTCCAAAGGGACCATATCGTTCTCATCAACTATACACTTCCTCAGCTAGGAAACATGGAAGATATCATGAATCTGCCTCAGCTCCTCCGGTAGCTCCAACCGGTAGGCCACCTTGCCCAAACGGGCCAAAACTTGAAAAGGGCCAATGAACCTCGAATGTTTGAATCGTCCACTCGCTTTGCCCATCCATCTGTGGATGGTATTCAGTACTGAAGTGTAGTTGGGTACCCAAATCGTCATGAAATATGTTCCAAAACCTGGAAATAAATCACACATCCCAGTCAGACACAATGGATTTTGGCACCCCATGCTGAGCTACCACCTCTCAAACATAAATCTCGACCAACTTCTCTGCATAGGAGTTCTCACTAATGTCTAAGAAGTGAGCACTCCTTGTCAGATAATCCACTGTCACCAAGATAGTGTCAACACCCCTCGCAGTCATCGGTAACTTTGTAATGAAATCCATGGTAATCTGCTCCCACTTCCATAAGGGAACCTCCAGAGGCTGCAACTTGCCATGAGGGTGCTGGTGCTCCACCTTGACCTTCTGGCTGGTCAAACATCGCTCCACAAACAATGCCACATCTCACTTCATACATGGCCACCAATAATTATTCTTCAAGTCGAGATACATCTTGGTATCCCCCGGGTGAATGGAAAATATCGATTTGTGGGCCTCCTCCATCGGGCCCCAGTCGCATACGGTACCCATACCCACCCATGAAGAGTCTAAAGACGCTGATAGTGAATAATAAATTCCAAAGCTTGACTGATCACCCACTCACTTTTCCAATTTTCTTCTTTTATGGCCTCTGACTATGCTTCCTTGCTAATCTATAAAACTAGAGTCATCACGTTCATCCTCATGCACACATCCCAAATCAGGATACTTGTCGCCCTTTGATTCAAGGCATCGGCCACAACATTGGCCTTTCCCGAATGATACAGGATCTCGCAGTCATAGTCTTTCACTACATCCAAATACCTCCTTTGCCTCATATTCAAGTTAGGCTGATCCATAAGGTATCACAGACTCTTATGGTACGTGTAGATGGTACACCATACACCATAGAGATAGTGACACCAAATCTTAAGGGCGAAAACCATCTCTTCAACTCCAAATCATGAGTGGGATATCTCGCTTCGTGAGGCTTCAACTGCCTCAAAGCATATGTTATCCCATACCCTCTTTGCATCAACACAACACCCAATGCTTCAATAGATGCATTACAGTAGACCACAAAATCCTCAACTCCCTCTGGGAGGGAAAGTACTAGGGCCTCATACAATCTCTAGCGAAGAGTCCCAAACGATGTCTGCTACTCAAGCCCCTAACTTAAAGCAACATTCTTCCTCGTTAACATGGTGAAGGGAACAACAATCATGGAGAAGTCTCTGATGAAACTATGATAATAACCTGCCAATCACAGGAAGCTTTGAATCTCAAATGGAGATCTCGGCACCTCCCACTGTATTACCACCTCTATCTTGGCTGGCTCAACCAAGACTAAACCTCATGCAACCAGAAGTCACACTTGGATAACTTGGTATTAAGCCTCTTCATCCTCAAAGCCCCAAGAATCTCTCGTAGATGCTCCTTATGTTGTTCCATACTCTTCGAATATACTAGAATATCATCGATAAAACCAATCATTGATCGATCCAACATGGGCCTACACACTTGGTTCATGAGGTCCATGAACATTGTCGGTGCATTGGTGAGCCCAAAAGGCATCACCACAAAGTTGTAATGCCCATAGCAAGTCCAAAAGGTTGTCTTCTACATATCCTGCTCCCGTACCCTCATCTGATGATAGACGAACCTCAAAGCGATCTTGGGAAGCCAAGGTGCCCCATGAAGCTGGTCAAAAATATCATCAATCCTTGGCAAAGGGTAATGGCTTTTCACCGCCAGCTTGTTCAGTTCCCGGTAATCAATACACATCCCGCGTGAACCATCCTTCTTCCTAAAAAAAGGATCACAGATCCCTAAGGAGAACTGCTCAGCCGAATAAACCCATTTCCTAACAGCTCCTGCAGCTGATAGGATAACTCCTGCATCTTAGGAGGTGAAATAGGGTACGATGCCTTGGCGATCGGAGCCACACCCAGAATCAGATCGATCTGGAACTCCACTTTTCTCTCAGGTGGCACACCCGGTAACTCCTTGGAAAAAACATTAGGAAGCTCACATACCACTATAACATCGGATACAGAGATTGATCCCTTCTTCTCAACCCGAGTATCCATTACATATGTCAGATAACACATACACCCATGCTACAAACTTTGTCTTACCCTAGTGGCATAAAAGAAAGTTGATGCTGATCTAGTACCCTCACTGCAGATGGTCAACACTCCCCCACTAGGGTCTCGAACCATCAGCAGCTGACGCTCACAGTCAATCAAAGCGCCAAACTGACTGAACTAATCTATACCCTTGATCACACAAACATCTCCTATCATGATAGGGATGAGATCTACTGGATATGCAACACCGAAGATCTCTAATACACAACCCCGGTAGACATGAGTAGCAAAGACTAGAAACTCATCAGGTATCGAGACTCTCAAGGGCATGCTCAAGGTCTCTTGCAGAATGCTGAAACCGAGACAAAATGATGACAACACAAAGGATCAACTCGCACTCGAGTCAAACATCACAAGCGCAGGAACAGAATTCACAAGAAAAGTACCTACACAATCGATAATATAGGCATCATAAATAAATCAACATAAATATAAAGAACATATACCAGCCACAACGTCTAGAGTTGCGTGAGCCTCCTCTGCTGTCAACTGAAACACTCTCCCTCAAGCCCTCGGTGCCTCACCCTTCCCTTACCATCCATCGGTAATACATAGGGTCACTGGGGCCAGAGTCTAGACCGCCCTAGATGCAAGCTGAGGACAATCTGCCTTCATGTGGTCAGTCTGGTTGCAGCTGAAACAAACTCGAAATCCCTTGGGGAAATCTCTAGCCATAATGCCCCTCCTTGCCACACATGTAGTAAGCTGACCCGGACCTACAGGGTCCCTTGTGTCCCTTTATATACTTCCCGTAAGTGTAGCCCTTCTGGCCACTAGCTCTTAGATCAGTGAGCTTAGGCCACTAAGTTGTTGTCTATGACTACACTTGCCTCCGATATCTCTCTCTTGGGCCTCCCTCTCCCCTAGCCTGAGTTTCTAGCTCGATCTCTCTCGTTTTGGCATTGATCTGCAGCTTAGCCAATGTTCTATACGTGGTGTTCGCCACGAACCCCAGATATCCCTCCTCAAAATACTCAAATACCGAGTCATACGAGCCTGCTCTATGGATACCTGTTCATGGCAAAACAAAGCCCTATCATGAAACATCGTAGTGATCTCAGTCACCGTCTTTGTCTTCTGCTTGAAAGATATGAACTCCTGGGACAACCTTTCTCGTTAAACCATGGGTACAAATTCATCCCTAAACATCTCATTAAACCCCTCCCAAGTTATTATAGTATTCTCTACGATAGAGTAGTCAGTTGTCACAAACATCCACCAGTCCTTCGCTCCCAAGCGAAGTAGGTTCAATATGAATCAAACCCTCAAATTCTCCGAACAAGAGCAGGTATAGAAACATACCTCAACATCATAGATCCATCTAATAGAGGTAATCGAATCCTGGATCCCATCAAACTTAGGAGTTAATGAACTCCCAGTACCACAACAAATCACCCCCTACGGTCTTACAACATCAAGAGTTGAGGTGGCTGCGGAAACATTAGCCTCAGTGACAGCGGCATAACGCTCATAAAAAGTCTCGATCAATGTGGTCCTGACAAACCCAAATTTCTCCGGGATAGCCTCTCTGATTGTTGTGGCCACCTCCACGGCAATAATCCTGCTGATCTCATCATTACTGACATTGGCCTCTTAGGGTTGTTGGAGCCTGAACCTTGGGTAACCACCATACTGAAACACATGACAAAATTATTAACAAACAGGCTAAAGCGTATCTACCGACACTCACACCCCTACAAGCTCTTTAGTCCCGTGAAGTTATTCCTCAAGCTGCATACGGATCTAGTGCTTCCAGTAGTACGGGCCCAATACTACCTTCCAAACTAACCCATATTTGTCTCGAGTCGTACCCTCAAGACCCCAATAACTCTACCTCCTCAAATCAGCTTTGGACTCACCCTGCTGATTCCTTAGAACCATAACCAAGCATCTAGAAACTAACTCTAGACTACTCCTATCACTCCTTAGCCTCATAAGATCTCCACTGCCCTCGCTATTTTCTTCGTTTATGCCAATTGTACATAGTACGAGACTCGATAGACATTCGAATAAATGATCCTAGCTCAAATCCACAACCAAAACAGGAATAGGAAGAAAGGATAAATCAGGCACTCTAAGGCTATAAAATCCTAGCTATGTACTACTTGATGGGTTTTGGTCATAAGACACCCTATGTGCTCATACAAACCCTAATGCTTGGATCTAGGTTTCTCTATTGTACATGCAAGTTATTCAAGACTGTAAACCCTAATTCTAGCAATCAAATAATCATATCAACATGAGAATAGGTTTAAGATGTTACCTTGATTGTGATGTAATAATAACAACCCCAAATCTCCTTGAATTGACTTTGGAAGGCTTAGAGTCACAAGTGTCACTCCTCTAATGGCTTACAAACACCAAGAGAAAATGGAGAAGGTATAAAGAGAGAGGAGAGAGGTTTGAATTCGTCCTTAGGACTTCTTGTGAAGGGATACACGAATTCATGAGCCAAGGGGTGTTTATATATGTGTAGAGATAGGGTTTCAGTCATTATCCTTATCTAGTTGCTTATCCACAAAGCAACCCATAAGATAATCCTTGAATCCTTATCATAGTCGAATTCTAAGGCATTATCTCCTTAAATTCCTTCACCCTATATATTAGATAATCCTTACCTTATTTTGTAACTATGACATAATTACAAATCAGCCCTTCTAGTTTAATTAATTACACTTGATCACAAAATTAATTCCTAATTAATTATTGACCAATATTAATTAAACAAATATGATTTCTCCTTTAATATATTATTCTTATAACATATTAATAAATCATAATAACCTCTCTCTCTCTTTATTTATTTCTCCAATCAAGTTGCTTTGGTGAAGGCAACCCAAAAGGACCATGCACCATCGGGTCAAGTACATACCAAAATAGTTATGGACTTAGACACTAATCCAACAGTCTCCCACTTGGATAAGTCTAACAACTATTATGCGTATGACTTTAGATCCTGATCTGCAATCGTAGCTTTCCAAAGCCGCTGTCAACTCTGATCCTATCAGATACGCGTGTCCTTAGATAAGGGATCAAATATTCCTCCATTCTAGATATCATATGAGATATGATTTCAAACCATTCTCTTTGTACTATATCTCGATTTCCGATTTATGACGACTGACTAATTGAACAAATCAAATTAGCCCTAGCCCGGCCGAGCATTTACGTTTGTCATCACTAAACCATCGAGGGGCCCAAACGATATCGCTTTTATCCTACCTTGGATAAAAGGAATGGATAAACTTTGATACAATGCTTGCTTGCACTCACTAACCAAATCACACACAACAATATGTTTTATAACACCAAGTTACTAGTGCGTTTACATATTATCAATGTGCAACCGATTAGCAAGATACAACTCACACATCTCGGTTTCAAGAATATAAGATGTTATCGTCTCACTAATTACTTGTGATACAATTCATGGAGTAATCCAAGTGAGCGTGGGTTTAATCCAATGCTCAAATCATATTCATAAGCACTCATGAACGTTGCAGCAAACATTTGCTTATGTCTAATACTCTTTTAGACAATCCATACACCAATTCACGACAGTCTTCATTCATATCTACTTCCAACATATGAACGACTGTGGCACGTTTGAATAATTTGATTATTCTTAATAAACTCAATTATTCTGGAAGTCAAAACATGCAAATGTGAAACACAAGAATAATACTAATCCCATATGGCCTAAAACCTTTGAGTATAAATAAAATGCCTTTTATTTATCACCATATTGATTACTCATTATTTGTTGTTTCGGGTAATCAACTTCTTACTTGAATTCCAACACTTATCCCATGCTCCTAGCATGCACACAGTGTTTACCTATGGTTCTTACTTTTGTGAAATAGACAAATTGAACACATTTCCAATCATTCTCATTTTACAACTCCAAATCCTTTTTCATAAGTGTAAGAATATCAAATTCTTGCTACTTATAGAATATGCTAGATTCTAATACTTTATGCAACGATCCTTTCGTAATGTCACTTCACCAAAGTCACAAATGATGGGTTTTATACAAACAATCCTATGTGTGCATGCAACCCTAGTATTGGATCTATGTTTTCACTATTAGTTATACAACTTTATGAACACAAAAAGAAACCTGGCATGCTACTATAATTTTCGAAATTCATATATAAAAAACTAGAATACATACCTTTTGTTGTTATATAGCAATAACAACTAGTTCCTTGAATTTCCTTAGCTCTTGAAAGCAAGTACCACAAGTGTAGTACCTCTAATGGAGTCACAAACACCATATGCAACTTGGATGAAGAGGAGAAGTAAAGGAGGCACCAAAACTGGCTGGAAACCCTAATGGAAGTGTTCTTCACGTTTTTGGGGCTTAAGGGTCCCTTTTATACATGTAGGCTATTAGGGTTTACAACTAGGAAACCCTAATCTGACTGCTTAGGCCCTAAGCAGCCCATGGACTCCTTAAACATATCCCTTGGATGATTTCTAATGGGCTTCCCATAGAATTCGTTCAACCTATATATTATTAGGTGATCCATAGCCCAATTATAATTATCTTATAATTACAACTTCAGTCCCCTAAGTTTAATTAATCTCTTTTAACCACAAAATTAATTCTTAATTACTTCTTGACCAATATTAATTAAACAATATGATTTCTCCTTTAATATATTATTCTCATAATATATTAATAAATCATATTTAAACCTTTCTCTCCCTAAATCATCCTACATATTGCTATGGTGAAGGCAACCCAAAAAGGACCATGCTCATAATCGGGTCAAGTACATACCAAAACAGTTATGGACTTAGACACTAATCCAACAGTCTCCCACTTGGATAAGTCTAATAACTATTTTCCGTATGGCTTCAGAACCTGATCAGCAATCGTAGCTTTCAAAAGCCGCTATCAACTATGATCTTATCAGATAGCGTGTCCTCTAGATAAGGGATTATATATTCCTCCATTCTCAAGATATCATATAGACAAAAGACATGAATTTCAATCATTCTCTCTATACTATTTCCCGACTTCCGATTCATGACGACTGATAACAGACTACAATTGAACACATCAACTTAGTCCCGGCTTGGCCAAGCGCTTAGGTGTCATCACTAAATCATCGAGAGGCCCACATATATCGCTTTTATCCCACTTTGGGTAAAAGGAATGGATAAACTTCGACTCAAATGCTCGCTTGCATTTACTGATCGAATCACACACAACAATAAGTTTTATAACACCAAGTTACTGGTGCGTTTACTTATATCAATGTGTAACTGACCAACAAATAACAACTCACACGTCTCGGTTTCAAGAATATACAATATTATCGTCTCACTAATCACTCGTGATAAAACCATGAAGTGATCCAAGTGAGCGTGGGTTTAATCCAATGCTCTAATCTTATCAAAGCACTCATGAACTCTGCAGCAACCTTGTGCCATGTCTAAACACTTCAGACAATCTACAGACAGATTCATGACAGTCTTTCTTCATACCTACTCCCAACGTATGACCGACTGTGGATGTTTGAATAACCTAGTTATTCTGGAAGTCAAAACATGCAAACTGAAACATAACAACAATACTTAATCCTATATGGCCCCAAACTTGTGAGAGTAAATAAAACTCTTCTATTTATCCACCATATTGATTACTCATTATTTATCATTTAATGTTTTGGATAATCAACTTATTACTTGAATTACAAAAAAATTGTCCCATGCTCTAAACACGCACACTTTGTTCCCTATGGTCCACGCTTTGTGAAATAGATCACCTGAAAACTTTTCCAATGATGCTCATTTCACAATTCCTTAATCCTAATTATTAGTGTAAGAACACAAGGTTCTTGCCACTACTAGAATATGCTAGATTCTAACATTTTATGCAACGATCCCTTTGCAAAATCATAGCACAAAAGTCACCAAGACGTAGCTAATGAAATTACAAAGTACTTTCTTAGAAATTGTTACAAGACAATTCCATAGATGTGAAGTCTCACATTCAAAGTACATTCCTTTAAACATCCTTCTTGCATAAAAGTTTCTAATCTAGGCATAGACTCTCAATATCCAACTCCCAATATGGAAACATTTCCACATTTGCCATATGACAACTCATTCTTAATAGAATCTTATCTATTCATAATAATGTCGATATGGTCCATCCAATACCATACTTCCAATTACTTACAAGCGATCAATCCTCAGCGAACTTTGGATCGTCCTTTGATAGTTGTTAAATTCTTTCAGTCAAAACCAATTCTAGTCCTTTTTCCCTCTTAATGCGCTAGACATTTGGAAAATTTTAGAATGGTAAAATACTATAGCATTTACAATCGATCCTATACCCGAAGCGTATGGGACACGATGCATAATGTCTTACATAAAGATATGATACTTTACCAATCTTTTGCCATAATATTTTATGTGTCATGTTCTCACAATTCGAACTATGAAGAGGGATGCCGTAATCATAATCGAATTTCAAGAACACACAATGTATCCTTTGACTGAAAATATTAAAATTTCTTAATCTAAGCTTTAGATTTTGAAACAGAGTATAATATTCTCTCCCTTAATTATAGCAAAACAACTTTTCAACCCATGCAACTTTGCAAATGGAATCTTTGTTTTTCTATAATTAATATTGCTAACTTGCAATACTCGCCATAACAATCATACAAGCATAACACTTATGCTCCCACTATTATGATGATTATCATATAAGCATAACATTTATGCTCCTACTAGCTTTGACATGTATTCAGAAAACAAATGAACTTCCAGAAAACAATGCCTATTGAATTTCTGAAATTCATATTTCTAATACCAGATGCTTCGATAAGCCTTTATCTAAGCTTCTTAACCTTATACACCTTTGCCTTAGATAGCTCATATGTGTGTTTAAACAATTCATAACTTATGTTACTAAGTTCCAAATGTTGAAACTAATTGCCAAATCTCACAATTCGAACTATGGAAAGGGATGCCGTAACCATAATCGAATTTGAGAATACAATTTTCACAATTGCTATCTTCTTAAAATCTCTCTTAGTGAAAGCATTTCCTCACAGTCATTTTCATGAAGGAGGGAATCTTATGACACTTAGATTTTATGGTGTATGAGTTCCTATCCATGTGAATTTGCCAAAACCAAGGTTTGCGACAAATCCAAACTCATATGGACTGAACTTTCTTAATCTTGATTTCTTGCCCTATGGTAACACGAGTGCCCACCATGTCTTCCAAGTAGTTTAGAAACTTGATTGGATTGGCACAGAATCAAAATAATGTCAACACGATAGGTTGTAAACCTCAACTCGTGCGCTAGTGATGAACGATAAGGTTTATTTGATTTGTTCTTGAAACTTTTTCAAAACATTAAAACTCCCACTGACCTCTTGACATATATGATTCTCTTTGTCAAGAAACATTTCTTGACAATCAAATATTCAAGAGTCAGTGCAGTTATTATCAAGACAAGAACACTTCACAAGTTGGTCCTAGTTGGTCTTTGTCTTATCCAAGACATCACAACTTACCAATCTCAAATGTACAAGAATAAGAAAACTTTTCCAAGTTCCATATTTGATGAGTGTTATAAACCTACTTAAAACTTTTCACTCAATGTCACAATCTTGACTTTAAGACTTGATATTGAAACGAAGTGTGATTGACTTCTTGATTTAACCATTTCTACAATACTTGATTCCTCTTCTTAGACATGCAATTGCACTAAGACTCACTTAGAGGATCTATTGAGACATGGTTCTTAATATTTAAGACTTATCATAAAACACAATAAAAGGTACTCTCCCTTCTTCCTAGAAAAGAGAAACTTTTATCTTTCTGCCTACTTGATTCTTCTTTATTCGTTCTACTATTCATTGAAACTTTTTCAATCAACTTAGAATTATACTTAATCTTATAAGTATAATCATATTTACTAAGCTTTAGTAAATTATGACGAATATCTCTGTCACTCTTGTGGTGGACTTGATCAACGCACAACCTAGTGTACTTGATCTCCTAGTCTTTCAATTGACACTTTGCCAAAGAATTAGTCTAAGTTTCCCAAATGTGAAAGTTTTCCATTCATCATACAATACACATTGCATGATTCCAAGTTTCTGTCCAATTGAAACTTGGGCGATGAGAAAGTCTCCCTATTTGGTACATTTTTGACATTTCCATAATTAAGAATCAAATCCATTTTGCTAATAATAGAAGTACATGAACATCAATTTTTCATATATTTCATTGTAAGGATAAATAAATAAGACAAAATCAAAATTTATTTTATTGCGGAAAAAACTTGTCCTTACAATGCAATTCAACTGAAAAACTATGTTAACAATCTATTCTAACTCCAAGTTGTAGCTCAAGAATCCATTCTTCAAGTAATGCGATCGAAATCCATTTCTTCATGATCAGATTCAGCTCACTTCTTTTCTCAAGCTTCCTTTCTTTTCTTCGATCCTACAAAACATCAAAATGTAATCTTATCACATCATGTATTAAGAATCTAGAATAGGAACTTAAAAGAGTTAGTTAATGGATTTTACCTGAAGCAGAGCCATACGTCTTGACTCTCCCATCTCTTAGATCTCTCAGGTAATTAGGGCAGCTTCGTCTCCAATGCCCCTTCTCTTGGCAATAAAAGCAAATAGACTCCTTTGGCACAACCCATCGGACAATCACAGACTTAGTTCTTTCTGGACTTCCAATGTTGCCAGTGTCCATTGAAGTTTGGGAGTTTGATTCACTAGACAAATTTGCTTGACCAGCACGCCAAATCATTGCTGATTCAGCAGCTATAAGCAAATAGGTGAGATCAATTAGGGTCACGTCGTGGTCCATCATATAGTACTCTCTAAAGAACTCACTATATGATTCAGGAAGTGACTGAAGAACCCAGTCAACAGCCAACTCACTTGAAATCTCGACACCCAACATTTTTAACCTATCAATGTATGACTTCATCTCTAAGACGTGCACACACACAGGTTTCCCATCTTCATGTTTACTTGCCAAAAAGGGCTTGAGTGAGCTTGAACTTTTCAAGCCTTTGAACTTGTGGGTCAGGGAGAATAATTGGAGGAGGTGGAGGAAGTGAAGCATGACTCTCATTTCCTTGATCGTATCTCGGAACGTCATCTTCATTTGGAAAGCTTGTTCCAAAGGATTTGGGAAGACCATTGTAAGATTCAGACATCTACAAAACGGGAGAAAATTCAAGTCAAGTTGATTAGAATTCTTGATGCAACACCCAAATGAAACATCAAGCTAGGATCCAACACAATACTCTACAACCTAGAAGAGGGATGCCGTAATCTAGTTGCAGAATATTTGAAGGTAGGTAAATGACGATTTACCAATTTCCACCATGAAAAACGAAAAAGAAGTTTAAGTTTTAAATGAATTGAAACTCCTAGATCTTTTGAGACTCATTGAACTCTTCAATGGCATGTTTAATCTCGATTATGCCCTACTATTCGTGACTGGGATGCCGAGGATCACAAACAAGGTGTAAATAACCATACGAATCACGTGGTGCACCCAATGCTACTATCACCTAATCAATGTGCCGGTTAGCCACACACGCTCCATTGATCTATGATAAGCATCGAGCTACCCTTTGCCACCAATGTCATCCCCAAATTAGTGTGCCGGTTAACCACACACGCTCCACTAACGTTTGACAAGGGTACAAAGTGTAATTCCATGGGTCAGCATACAATTTCACATTTTGCCTAAAGTAACTATGATTTGGGAATTTGAAAAAGCATTTAGTTACTTTGTACTTCATTATACTTATAATGGAAGGTTTCTGTCATATCCTACTCGTTCGGCTAACGACCCTCCACTAGTCAAGAGTGTGGTGGGTAAGAGTGGATACCCATTCAATCGCCATTTTATAAGCAATTTCCTTAAACACCCCTTATAGACTAGCTTCGTGAATGAGGCCTACTAACGGTAAGACTGAATTTTTAGTTATACATATATAATATTAAACTTTTAATGTTATATATAGTATAAGGGTGTATTTTACACTTTTAAAATACTAGGTGGTTTAAATTATACTTTTAGTTAACCAAAATCATTATGGATTTATTAAATCTATTTTAATTATACACTTAATTAATTTAATAAAACCATAAGGGTTTAATTTGAACTTTTCAAAATCAGGGTTTTGGAATTTAGACTTTTAAAATTAACTTTTAATCAACAATTTAAATTCCAAAACTTGAGGGCAAGTTTTGAAACTCTTCAAAACAATTAGGTTTTAATCTCACTTAAAATTTTCGAATTTAAGACATTTAAATTAAAATTTTAAATATTAAAACTCTTGATTTAATAATTACCATAAATTAAACAATTAATTTAAATTATTAAATCACAAGGGATTATCTAGATCATGAGGATAATTACCAATTATACATCTAAGATATCCTAATCCCTTGAATCCCTCTCTAAATCTCGAAAATAAGGGATGGGATAATTCAAGATCTTTAATTACCATATTTAACAATTAAAAGATAATTACAAGATATGGGATTATCCAAATCCCTAAATTTAGGATCTAACCTTGGGGAATGAGGTAATTTCGAAATCCAAGGGTTGGATAACCCTAGATTTCAAAATCTTGGAGGCTAAGGAAAGGATTTGGGAAACCCTAGCAAAAATCGCCATCTAGGGTTTTGTAACCCTAATTGCGAAAATTGCCTAGCCTTTAGGGTTCATTAGCCATAAACCCTAATATGTCAAGTTCATAAAATTGAATAAAAGCTAATTGAAAACAAAAACCAATGGCTCTGATACCACTGATGGGTTTTATACAAACAATCCTATGTGTGCATGCAACCCTAGTATTGGATCTATGTTTTCACTATTAGTTATACAACTTTATGAACACAAAAAGAAACCTGGCATGCTACTATAATTTTCGAAATTCATATATAAAACTAGAATACATACCTTTTGTTGTTATATAGCAATAACAACTAGTTCCTTGAATTTCCTTAGCTCTTGAAAGCAAGTACCACAAGTGTAGTACCTCTAATGGAGTCACAAACACCATATGCAACTTGGATGAAGAGGAGAAGTAAAGGAGGCACCAAAACCGGCTGGAAACCCTAATGGAAGTGTTCTTCACGTTTTTGGGGCTTAAGGGTCCCTTTTATACATGTAGGCTATTAGGGTTTACAACTAGGAAACCCTAATCTGACTGCTTAGGCCCTAAGCAGCCCATGGACTCCTTAAACATATCCCTTGGACGATTTCTAATGGGCTTCCCATAGAATTCGTTCAACCTATATATTATTAGGTGATCCATAGCCCAATTATAATTATCTTATAATTACAACTTCAGTCCCCTAAGTTTAATTAATCTCTTTTAACCACAAAATTAATTCTTAATTAATTCATGACCAATATTAATTAAACAATATGATTTCTCCTTTAATATATTATTCTCATAATATATTAATAAATCATACTTAAACCTTTCTCTCCCTAAATCATCCTACATATTGCTATGGTGAAGGCAACCCAAAAAGGACCATGCTCATAATCGGGTCAAGTACATACCAAAACAGTTATGGACTTAGACACTAATCCAACAACAAAGACTATTGCCAATGATATTACAAAGACCTCTATCGGAGATTGTTACAAGACAATTCCTTAGATATGATGTCTCTCTCTTAAAGTACATTCCTTTGAACATCCTTTTGCATAAAAGTTTCTAATCTAGACATAGATTTTCAATATTTACTTAATATGAACACGCTTCCATATTTTCCTCATGACAACTCATTCTTAATAGAATTTTTTCTATTTGTAATGATGTCGATATGGTCCATACAATATGGAAACATTTCCATATTTTCCAATACTATACTTCCAACTACTCACAAGCGACCAATCCTCGTCGAACTTTGGATTGTCCTTTGATAGTTGTTTAATTATTTTAGTCAAAACCAATTCTAGTCCCTTTTCCCTCTAAATGCGCTAGACATTTGGAAAATTTTAGAATGGTCAAACATTAAAGCATTTGCAATCGATCCTATACCCGAAGCGTATGGGACACGATGCACAATGTTTTATTTGCTATGTTCTCAAAATTCAAATTGTGAAGAGGAATGTCGTAATCATAATCGAAATTTTAAGAACACACTATGTACCTTTGACTAAATTTATTAACATTTCTCAACCTAAGCCTTTAGATTTGAAATGAAGCATAATATTCTCTCCCTTAATTATAGCAAAACAACTTTACAACCCTTACGACTTTGCAAGGTATAACTCTTGTTTTTCTATAATTAATATTGCCAACTTTCAATACTTTCCATAATAATCATACAATCATAACTTTTATGCTCCCACTATCATGATGATTACTATAAAACATAACACTTATGCTCCCTCTAGCTTCGACATGTATTCATAAACATCTTAACTTTCATAAAGACAATACCTATTGAATTTCTTAAGTCCATGTTTCTAATACTTAGTGCTTTGATAATCTTTTATCAAGGCTTCTTGAACTTATACACCTTTACCTTAGATAGTTCATATGTGTGTCTTAACAATTAAGACTAATTGCCAAACCTCACAATTCAAATTATGGAAAGGGATACCGTAACCATGATCGAATTCGAGAATGCAATTTTACAATCATTATTTTTTTTAAATCTTTCTTAGTGAAAGCATTTCCTCACAATCATTTTCATGAAGGAGGAAATCTTATGACACGTAGATTTTAATGGTGTATTTGTTCCTATCCATGTGAATTTGTTAAAACCAAAGTTTACGACAAATTCAAACTCATATGGACCGAGCCTTTTTTAATCTTGATTTCTTGCCTTATGGTAGCACAGCTGCCCACCACGTTTTCCAAGTAGTTAAGCATCTCACCTTTTTCTTATCAATGTACCTTTCATTGATCAAGGTGCTTTGCCTTTTACGCGTTTAAAATGAGTACTCATAGGACTCACATACATAATTAACTCAATTGGAACAGCACAAAATCAAAATATCGTAAACACGATAGGTTGTAAAACTTTACTCGTGTGCTAGTGATGATCGTTAAGGTTTATTTGATTTGTTATTGAAACCTTTCAAGACCATTAAGACTCCCACTGACTCCTTGACATATAAGATTCTTTTGTTAATAACCATTTCTTGACAAACAAATATTCAAGAGTTAGTGTAGTTTTTATAAAAACACTTCATAAATTGGTCCTAGTCAGTCTTTGTCTTATTCAAGACATCACAAATTTCCACATTTGATGAATGTTATAAACCTTTAATACTTTTCACTCATTGTTACAATATTAACTTTAAGACTTGTTATTGCAACGAAGTATGATAGACTTCTTGATTTAACCATTTCTTCAATTCTTGATTCCTCTTCTAAAACATACAATTGTACTAAGACTTACTTAGAGGATCAATTGAGATATGGTTCTTAATCATTAAGACCTATCATAAAGCATAAAAGGTACTCTCCCTTCTTCTTAGAATGGAGAAACTTTTATCTTTCTGCCTACTTGACTCTTCTTATTCGTTCTGCTATTGATTTAAACATTTTCAATCAATTCAGAATTACACTTAATCATATTTACTAAACCTTTAGTAAATCATGACGAATGTCTTTGTTACTCTTATGGTGGACTTTGATCAACACGCAACTTTGTGTACTCGATCTCCTAGTCCTTCACTTGACACTTTGTCAATGAATTAGTCTAATTTCCAAAATATGAAATTTCTCATTCATCGTGCAACAAGTTGCATGATTCTAAGTTTCTGTCCAATTGAAACTTGGGCGATGAGAAACTCTCCCTATTTGGTAAATTCTTGACTTTCCATAACACAATAAGAAACAAATCCATTATTGCTAATAATTTTAACATTAATTTTTCATACACGCCATTGTAAGGATAAATAAATAAAACTTAAAATCAAAATTTATTTTATTGCGGAAAAATTTGTCCTTCACAATGCAACTCATTGAAAAATTATGCTAATACATCTTTCTTAGCAATCTAATTCTAAATCTAAGTAGTAGCTCAAGAATCTAATCTTCGAGAAACATGATCGAAATCCATTTCATTATGGTTAGATTCTGCTCACTTCTTCCCTTAAGCTTCCTTTCTTTTCTTCGATCTTACAAGACATCAATTGTAATCTTATCACTTTATGTATTAAGAATATAGAATAGAAGCTTAAAAGAGTTAGTTAATGGATTTTACCTATATTAGAGCCATACGTTTCGACTCTCCCATCTCCTGGATCTCTTAGGTAAATATGGCAGCTTCGTCTCCAATGCCCCTTCTCTTGGCAATAAAAGCAAATTGACTCTTTTTGGAATAGGACATGGAACTACTTCAGACATCGCCTTTCTCTTATGATCAATCTTTTCAATCATAGCATGTCTTTCGTTGCCATTGTCTATATCCATAGAGGTCTCGAAGGCAGATTTACCAATCAACTTTGCTTTTCTATTGCGCCAAACCATTGCTGATTCAGCAGCAATAAGCATATAGGTGAGATCTATAAGGGTCACATCGCGGTTCATCATAGAGTACTCTCTTAAGAACTCACTATATGAGTTAGGAAGTGACTGAAGAACCCAATCAACAGCCATTTCCTCACAAACAACGGATCCCAACATTCTTAACCTATCAATGTGTGACTTCATCCCTAGGACGTGTGCACACACCGACTTTCCTTCTTTATGTTCACTTGCCAAAAGGGCTTGAGTGATCTTGAACTTTTCAAGCCTTTGAACTTGTGGTTTAGGGAGAATAATTGGAGGAGGAGGAGGAAGTGAAGCATGATCTCTTGTTCCTCGATCGAATCGTGGAATATCATCTTCATGTGGAATGCTTGTTCCACGGGATTTGGGAAGACCATAGTTGTCGAACTTTGACATCTACAAAACGGGAGAAAAACGAATTCAAGTTAGTTGATAGATTGAGTCCTTAGTAAATTACCCAAATGAAATACTAAGGCTAGGACCCAACACAATATTCTAAAACTCGGGAGAGGGATGTCGTAACCCTAATTGCAGAATATTTGAAGGTAAGTGAATGACGATTCACTAATTTCCACCACGAAAAACGAAAAAGAAATTTAAGTTTTAAATCTATGAAAACTCCTAGATCCTTTGAGATTCAGTTAACTTTCAATGGCATGTTTAAATCTCGATATGCCCCTCTTGTTTGTGACTGGGATGCCGAGGATCACAAAGTGGGTGTGAATAACCATGCAAACTTACATGGTGCCCTCACATGTTACAGTCACCTATTCGATGTGCCGGTAAACCACACACGCTCCACCGAACTATGACAAACATTGAGTCACCCTTTGCTACCTTTGCTTAGAACCATTTACTGTGCCGGTTAACCACACACGCTCCACTAACGTCTTCGCAAGGGCACAAAGTGTAATTTCATGGAATTGCATCAATTCACTTTTCCTAAGTAACTAAGATTGGGAATTTTGAAAAACATTTAGTTACTTTAGTAATTCATTATACTTATAATGGAAGGTTTTTTCCTATCCTACCCGTTCGGCTAGCGACCCTCCATTAGTCAAGAGTGCGGTGGGTAAGAGTGGATACCCATTCAATCGCCATTTTATAGGCAATTTCCTTAAACACCCCTTATAGACCAGCTTCGTGAATGAGGCCTACTAACGGTAAGACTGACTTTTAGTCATACATATATATAATGTTAGACTTTTAATGTTATATATATATATATATATATATATATATATATATATATATATATATATATATATATATATATATACACATATATATATATATATAGTATAGGGTGTATTTTACACTTTTAAAATACTAGGTGGTCAAATTTAACAATTATACTTTTAATTCAATTAAATTGCAAACCTAAACTTTTATGGATTTATTAAACTTCCTTTAATTATACACCTTAATTAATTAATAAAACCATAAGGGTGTAAATTGAACTTTTCAAAACATTACTAGGGTTTTAGAATTTAACATTCCTAATTAAACTTTTAATCAACTTTTAAATTCCAAAACTTAAGGGCAAGTTTTGAAACCTTTTTCAAAACATTAGGGTTTTAACTATTTAAATTTTAAAACAACAAAACTTTTGGGTTCAAATTTAAAATATAGAACCTAAAGGGAAAAATATGAAACTTTTCATAACAACAAGGATCAAATAACAAATAATCTAAACTAACATTTAATTACATAACTATCCATATTTGATTTGTTTAATGATTTCTTGCAAAACAATTTATCAATTTACTCAAAATAATTAATCAATTATCTTATAAGGAAACAATTATCTTATTAATTGATAATTATCTTTAATTATATCAAGAATATAGTCATATATATCATAAAATCGGATTTATATTGATCCAACATGATAAGGTAACTATCCATATGCAAAAACAGCAAGAAATCTCGAGATAAGCACTATCTGACGAGTTGACTCGTCGAGTCAAGTCTGGACTCGTCGAGTCACCCTGGACTCGGCGAGTTCAGCTATGGACTCGACGAGTCCAGCCTCTAAAACATCAAAAATAGAATTTTTTAAATATACAATGCATCAATACAATTGAAACCATCCTAGGCTTTGATACCACTGATGGGTTTTGGTCATAAAACATCCTATGTGCTCATACAAACCCTAATGCTTGGATCTAGGTTTCTCTATTGTACATGCAAGTTATTCAAGACTGTAAACCCTAATTCTAGCAATCAAATAATCATATTAACATGAGAATAGGTTTAAGATGTTACCTTGATTGTTATGTAATAATAACAATCCCAAATCTCCTTGAATTGACTTTGGAAGGCTTAGAGTCACAAGTGTCACTCCTCTAATGGCTTACAAACACCAAAAGCAAATGGAGAAGGTATAAAGAGAGAGGAGAGAGGTTAGAATTCATCCTTAGGACTTCTTGGGAAGGGATACACGAATTCATGAGCCAAGGGGTGTTTATATATGTGTAGAGATAGGGTTTCAGTCATTATCCTTATCTAGTTGCTTATCCACAAAGCAACCCATAAGATAATCCTTGAATCCTTATCATAGTCGAATTCTAAGGCATTATCTCCTTAAATTCCTTCACCCTATATATTAGATAATCCTTACCTTATTTTGTAACTATCACATAATTACAAATCAACCCTTCTAGTTTAATTAATTACACTTGATCACAAAATTAATTCCTAATTAATTATTGACCAATATTAATTAAACAAATATGATTTCTCCTTTAATATATTATTCTTATAACATATTAATAAATCATAATAACCTCTCTCTCTTTATTTATTTCTCCAATCAAGTTGCTTTGGTGAAGAAACCCAAAAGGACCATGCATCATCGGGTCAAGTACATACCAAAATAGTTATGGACTTAGACACTAATCCAACACTACTATGTAGCATACACTAAGAAAATAGTAAACACATAACCAATCTCATAAGGGATGAATTCCTAGGAAAATTAAGGCATCACAAATTAGTCAACGTTTTCACACTAACTCTGCATGATTCTTTAGCCTACTCCTAGCTATCACACAATTCTATATGCTCATAATACAAACATATCTGCTTTACACTACTCAAAATATAAATTGAGGTATTTTGGGAAACTACCACTCGAGTTTTGGTCGATTGTACACACTGCTTCTCTGGCGCTTTCTCCTGTAAAAGTCTACATTTCATGTTAAGTTCTTCAAAAAATTAAGATCCTTAGTTTAAGTTTGGAATCACCCAGAGGTTCATCCAAATCCCTCAAACTAGGGCTTTGATACCAAACTGTAACACCAAAACTTTTAGACCAAAATTTTCATTTTTAAATTACCAAATAAGAGTTTCTCAACCAAGTTATCAAATACATAACATTCCAAACACAAACAGTATCATAAATATCAGACTTCATAAACATGTCCTAATAGTAAATTCCCCATGTTGTGTGTACAATCAGACCTTCGCCTTCTCGCAGTCCTGTGAAGTACCTGCCATATATATATAAACAACTATAAGCACAAAGATTAGTGAGTTCCCTAAGATACCACATACAACACAACATAAATAAAAAAAATATGGGTTATCAGCAACCCTGGGGACTATCAGCAGTCTCAGTAAGCAAACAGCATACCCAGTGGGTTATCAGCAACCCTGGTTAGCTATCAGCAGCCTCAGTCACATATAATTAGCAAAACATAATCATAATAGCTAGACCCAACTGGTCATCATAAATATAGCTAACCTACCATTCATGTAAGAGTAAGTGATGAGACTCACCTGATACTGGCAACACGAAAACCTAGCACCCGAACTGCTGGATGTAGACTCCGCCTAGTCAACAAGATAATTAACCATAATTAATGATTAAGGTCAAAAACGCAATTTCAAGTCCAAATCCCAGGACTAAACCTTCTATGATCAAAAGGACCATTTTTTCCTTCTCATGGTCCAAAACCCTAACACGTGGCCAAGGGTCAAAGTTAACAAAATCAATACTCAACGCATATATTGAGCGCATAAATTCTTACGCTGCGTGTAGCCAAGAGTACGCCCAACATACTCTGTCTGCCTCTATTTCCACTAAGTTGGTGTCCTAATCCTTTAAGATAACCAAAACAACAACATATTTGACTAATTTAAGACATCTTAATCCATAAATTTGTTGGCTTAAAGCCATTATATGGCAAGGAAAAGCTCAATGCATCATTTCATCCATTCTAAGCTACTTTACTCAAGCATGAGCTAAAGGCGAAGATCAAGCAAGCATTTTTATGAATCTTCATGTCCTAATATGCATGTAAGGACAACTAAAACCTTCTAGGGAGTCCCAAACTCATAAAGGTCCAAGCTTGGGGACTTTTAGATCATAAATCTTAAAACTAAAGAGATCTTAAAGAAAACTTGCCAAAATATAGACTTTACACCTGAAAATGATGCACAAAGATGGGAAGTTTCTAAATCTTCAAACTTGCTAGTGTTGGATTAATGTCTAAGTCAGTAACCATATTTGGTATATACTTGACCCGAGTGTGCATGGTCCTTTTGGGTTGCCTTCACCAAAGCAACTTGACAAGGTAATTTGATATGAGAGAGGAGATATTATGATTTATTAATATATTATAAGAATAATATATTAAAGTAGAAATCATATTTATTTGATTAGTATTAGTCATAAATTAATTAGGAATTAATTTGGTGACTAAAAGAGACAAATTAAATAAAGGGGTATAAACTGTCAATTGTGTGATAGTTGAGTTTTGGGCTAGGAAACCTAATGGACTAAGGGGGAACGAAATTATGATGAAGGATCATCATATTTTCGTCCAAGGCCTCATTCCATAAGGTTTCTTGGGCTGCTTGGTGGCTAAGCTGTCCATTAGGGTTTTGACTGAAACCCTAGCACCCTATAGTATAAATACATACCCTATGCTTCAATTTAAGGCCACTTGATTCCAAGGGAACCCCAGGGCCGAAATTAGCATCATTCCCTTCTCTCTCTTAGTTGCCTTCTTGCTTCAAGGTGTTTGTGAGCCATTAGAGGCACTACAATTGTGGTGCTTGCTTTCAAGAGTTCTAGAGAGTTCAAGAGATCAAGGAAACTAGTTGTTATTGCTATATAACAACAAAGGTATGTTTTCTACACTTCTATGTAAATTTCGAAAATTATAGAAGCATGCTAGGGTTTATTTTGTGTTCATAAAGTTGTATGTCTTATAGTGAAAACATAGATCCAAGATAGGGTTGCATGCACACATAGGATTGTTTGTATAAAACCTAACAGTGGTATCAGAGCCATTGGTTTTTTGTTTTCAATTGGATTTGATGCATATTATGAACTTGACAAATTAGGGTTTATGGCAAGTAAACCCTAAGGCTTGGTGATTTTCGCAAATTAGGGTTGCCAAACCCTAGTTGGCGATTTTTGATAGGGTTCTTGAAACCTTTTTGCCTAGCCTCCAAATTTCGAAATTAGGGTTATGAAACCCTAGGGATTTCGAAAATCCCTTGTCCCCAAGATAAGATCCCAAGATTTTAGGGATATGGATAATACTATCTTTGTGATTATCAATTTAATTGTTTAAACTAGATAATTGAAGATCTTGTATTATCCTTTCCATATATTTAAAAAATAAAAGGATTAAATAAATTAATAGTTTAATTTTATGATAATCCCTAAAGATTTAATATTTCAAATTAATTGTTTGATTTTGATAATTATTAAATCAAAGATTTTTGGTGTTTAAATTTTTTAATTAAATAGCCTTAATTCCGAAAATTTAAAATACACATTAAGATACTAGTATTTTTGAAATGTTTTAAAATACACCCTTATACAATTATGATATTATAAGATTAATTATTATATATGTATAAGAATAAGCTAGTCTTATCGCTAGTAGGCCTCATTCACGAAGCCAGTCTATAAGGTGGGTATAAGGTTGCTGCCTATAAAATGGCGCTTAATGGATGTACACTCACATCTACCGCTTGCTTGACTGGTGGAGGGTCGTTAGCCGAACAGATAGGATAGGGCGCTTAATTCCTCATTAAAAGTATAATGGAAATATTAAAGTAACTACATTGTTTTACAAATTCCCACTCTTAGTTACTTTAGGGTAAAATGTGAAAGTGATGCTAATCCATGGAATTACACTTCGTACCCTTGTCAAACGTTGATGGAGCGCGTGTGGTTAACCGGCACATCAATTTGGGGATGACATTGGTAGCAAAGGGTGACTCGAGTTTTTTCATAGATCAATGGAGCGTGTGTGGTTCACCGGCACATTGATTAGGTGATAAAGACATTGAGTGCACCGCGTTGATTCGCATGGTTATTCACAAATTTGTTTGCGATCCTCGGCATACCAGTCACAAATTTGAAATGCATATCGAGATTTAAACATGCCATTGAAAAGTTCAATGAATCTCAAAGATCTAGGAGTTTTCAATACATTTAAAACCTAAATTGCTTTTTCGTTTTTCATGGTGAGAATTAGTGAATCGTCATTCACTTACCTTCAAATTATTTACTTTTAGAGTACGGCATCCCTTTCTAAGTTGTAAATAATGTTGTTGGATCCTAGCCCTAATTACTCATTTGGGTGTTCAATTAGGGATTCATTTCTAATCAAACTTTGTTCCTTTTCAGATGTCAACAAACAACAACAACAACGCTTCTGGGTCATTCTCGTTGATGAACTTGTGTCAGAAAGTGACATTTGATGGTTCAAACTTCACCGAGTGGATGAGGTATATCCGCATGATCACACGCTACGAGGACAAAGAATATGTCCTCGATGAAAAGCTTGAGAAGATCATCCCAGATGCCACGAAAGTTCACTGCATCATGCTGGCCACCATGAACCCCGAACTCCAAAAGTCCTATGAGGACATGTATCCATATGAAATGCATCAGGATTTGCTGGAAAGGTATCACCAGAGCGCGAGGCAAGAGCGCTATGAGATCATTACTAACATGATCACCGCTAAGATGGGGAGTGGAGAATCCCTAACCTCTCATTTGCAGAAAATGCAGAGGTATGTTGATCGTCTTCTCAAACTTAATGTTAAGTTTGATGAGGATTTGGCTATCGACATAATCCTCCACTCCTTGCCCTCCTGCTACAATCAGTTTAGGATGACCTACCATATGAATAAAGAGGAGGTCTCCTTGAGCAAGCTCCAAGGACTCTTGAGGACTGTTGAGAGCAACCTCAAAGACAAATCCGTTGCACCGTCCCCTGCTGTGGCCGCTCCTGTGATGGCGATAGGTCAAGGAAAGGGTAAAAAGAGGAAGGCTCCATGTAAGAGCCACCATAAGGGGAAACCTCGTGATGGTTCGTCCTCAAGTGGGACCAAAGTAGGCCCCGCTAGACCCTCTTCCGATCCTAAAGAAGCAGAGTACTTCTATTGCCACCAAAAGGGCCATTGGAAGCGAAGCTGCCCACAATATCTGCAGGACATAAAAGATGGGAAGATCAAGCCCACATTTGCAGGTATGTATTCTATTAAATCTAATAACTCATCATTTGCTACTTCATGGGGTCTTGATACAGGATGTGGTTACCACATTTGTTCTTATTTGCAGGGCCTAAAAAGAAGTAGGGAAATGGAGCATGGGAAGATGAACCTGATTATGGGAAACAGAAGATCATCGCCTGTGACCAAAGTCGGTGTTTATTCTTTAGTGTTGAGAAATGGGTTAGGAATAGATTTAGAGAATTGCTGTTATTCGCCAGATATGGCAAGAAACATTATTTCTTTTCACGGGTTGTTTAGACAAGGTTTCAGATATTCTTTTGATAATAGTAATGGTTCTATTAATGTTTATTTGAATGGTGTCTTTTATTTCAATGCATTACCTTGTAATGGGATTTATGAATCTGTGATGATTGTTGATAATTTCGGAAATAATGTTTTGAATATTGATTCGTCTACTAGTCTAGACAAAGCATGCTTGTGGCACTGTCGCCTTGGCCATGTCAACAAGAAACGCATAGCCCAACTCCAAAAGGATGGAGTGTTGGAGTCATTCGACCTTAGGGACGATGATACATGTGAATCTTGTTTACTTGGGAAGATGACCAAGTCACCCTTTACTGGCACTTGTGAAAGGGGTGAGGGTTTATTGGATCTCATACACACTGATGTGTGTGGGCCCTTTAGATCCACCACAAGGGATGCTTGCCGCTTCTACGTGACTTTTACAGATGATTATAGCAGATATGGATATATCTACTTAATCAAGCAAAAGTCGGAAACCTTTGAAAAGTTCAAAGAGTTTAAGAGTGAAGTGGAGAATCAGCTGGGCAGGAAAATCAAGATGCTTCGGTCAGACCGAGGAGGAGAGTACCTAAGTCTTGAGTTTCACGACTATCTAAAAGAATGTGGAATCGTTTCGCAATTGACGCCTCCAAGAACGCCACAATTGAACGGTGTGGCTGAGAGACGTAATCGGACCTTGTTGGATATGGTTCGATCTATGATGAGTCGGACTTCGTTACCAATAACTTTCTGGGGGTATGCCTTAGAGACTGCCGCCCGTATACTTAACTTAGTTCCCACTAAGAAGGTTTCCAAGACTCCTCACGAGATGTGGACAGCGAAGGCTCCCTCGTTGGCACATATTAAGGTTTGGGGTTGTGAGGCTTTCGTACGACGAGAGACTCACGACAAACTTGAACCTCGTAGTGAGAAGTGTTATTTCATCGGCTATCCACAGAAGTCTTTTGGCTACCTTTTCTATAGACCGAGTGACAATGTTGTCTTCGTTGCTAGAAGAGGAGTTTTCCGAGAAAAGGAATTGATAGGCCAAGAAGACAGTGGGAGGCAAATTGAACTTGAAGAAATTCAAGATCAAAGCGATGAAGGAACCTCTGACACTGGCACTCAACTTGAGGAGGAAACTCCTGTTGAACCTGTTGATGTGTCCTTACCTCTTCGACGTTCCTCTAGGGCTAGTGTTCCACCCCAGTTTTATGGTTTTCATATTACTACTGAAGGGGATACATTTATTAGTGATAGTACACTAGTAAATTTGGATGAACCTAGCAACTATAAGGAAGCCATGGCAGGCCCAGAGTCTGCAAAATGGAAAGAGGCTATGGACAACGAGATTCAGTCCATGTACGACAACCAAGTTTGGAATTTGGTTGATAATGTACCAGGTCGTAAGACAGTCGGGTGCAAGTGGATCTTCAAGAAGAAGACGGACATGGATGGGAAAGTGCATACTTATAAAGCGCGATTGGTTGCGAAGGGCTTTACTCAAACTCCCGGAGTTGACTATGATGAGACCTTCTCACCAGTTGCGAAGATAAAGTCTATTAGGGTGATGCTTGCCATAGTTGCGTTTCATGATTATGAAATATGGCAGATGGACGTAAAGACCGCTTTCCTTAACGGAAAGTTGGCTGAGGATGTCTACATGAATCAGCCAGAGGGTTTTGTCGATGTGAAGCATCCGAATAGAGTATGCAAGCTTGAGAGATCTATTTATGGATTGAAACAAGCATCTCGCAGATGGAATCTTTGTGTTGATGAGAAGGTTAAAGAGTTTGGCTTTCTGCGAAGCGAAGATGAATCTTGTGTGTATGTCAAAGCCAGTGGGAGTATAATAAGCTTTCTCGTATTGTATGTCGACGACATATTACTCATAGGAAACGATGTCCCAACCTTGCAGGAGGTCAAGTCCTGGCTTGGGAAATGTTTCGCTATGAAGGACCTCGGAGAAGCTGCTTATATTCTGGGAATAAGAATAGTAAGAAACAGGGAAAAGAGACTGATAGGACTCAGTCAGGATACATACTTGGAAAAGGTGCTAAAGCGTTTTAGTATGGAAAATTCCAAGAAAGGGGAGTTGCCAATCCAAAGCAATACCAAGCTGAGTAAGACTCAGAGCCCGAGTACAGAGACAGAGATAGGTGATATGAGCCGAGTACCTTACGCTTCCGCAGTAGGCTCTATCATGTACGCTATGACTTGTACTCGCCCTGATGTGGCCTTCGCTTTAAGCATGGTCAGCAGATATCAGGGGAATCCTGGTAGAGCACATTGGATTGCAGTTAAGAATATTCTTAAGTACCTTCGGAGGACCAAGGAATGGTTTCTAGTCCTCGGTGGGAGTGATGACTTAAGGGTACGAGGGTACAGTGATGCTAGTTTTCAGACGGATCGGGATAACTTCCGATCGCAGTCGGGCTGGGTCTTTACCCTAAATGGAGGAGCAGTGACTTGGAAAAGTTCCAAACAAGAGACCGTAGCTGATTCAACGTGCGAATCAGAGTATATTGCGGCGAGCGAAGCGTCAAAGGAGGCTATATGGTTGAAGAACTTCATTGGAGACCTTGGAGTTGTGCCATCCATAAAGGAGCCCATGGAAATTTTCTGTGATAATGAAGGAGCGGTTGCCTTAACCAAGGAACCAAGGGATCATGGCAGATCTCGACATATCGACAGGAAATACCATTTTATTAGACATCGGGTAGAAGAGGGACTCCTCGTTGTGAAGAGGGTATCGTCAGAAGATAACCCAGCAGATCCCCTTACGAAGGGACTGAGTAGGGTCAAGCATTTTCAGCACGCTAGGAGCGTAGGGCTGAAGGACGATATTAGTTCAGATTAGATAGGTAGGAAACTTGTAATAGATAAAGTCATACTCAACAATTGATGATTAAATAAAAGTGTGTTATTTATAAGAAAGTTTCTATCATGTGTTGATTATTTATCTATTTTTCCGATTTTTGCATGTTTTGACTTCCTGAATAATGAGATTATTCGAACAGTCCACAATCGCTCATATGTTGGAAGTAGATATGAAGAAAGATTGTCATAAATTTGTTTGTAGATTGTCTGAAAAGTTTTAGACATAGCAAAGGTTTGCTACAAAGTTTATGAGTGCTTATGAAATTAGTATTGAGCATTGGAACAGACCCACACTTGCTGGTATTACTTCATGAATGTCATCACAAGTGATCGCAAGATGATAATATCATATAATCTTTAAACCTAGAGATATGGTTATTGTTTGCTAGTTGATTATACATTGATAATGCGAAAACGCATCAGTAACTTGATGTCATAAAACGCATTATTGTGTATGGTTTAACTGGTAAATGATAAAGGCATATTAGTCGACGTTTTTCTGTTCCTTTTATTCTATGAGGATAAAAGCGATATCTTGGCCACTTGATGATTTGGTTTGACTTATGTGCCGGGCCCGGTCAAGATGAAGTTGATGTGTTCAACTGAGTTCTATGTCGAACGAATCAGAGATCAAGAAATAAAATGCTAGACAATAATTATTGTTAGCATGATATCAAGAACAGAGGATTATACGATCCCTTATCTAAAGGACAAGTTATTGGTCAGAGTTGACAGCGGCTATTGAAAGCTACGATTGCTATCGGGTTCGGAAGTAATACGTGAGATATAGTTACTAGACTTATCCAAGTGGGAGACTGTTGGATTAATGTCTAAGTCAGTAACCATATTTGGTATATACTTGACCCGAGTGTGCATGGTCCTTTTGGGTTGCCTTCACCAAAGCAACTTGACAAGGTAATTTGATATGAGAGAGGAGATATTATGATTTATTAATATATTATAAGAATAATATATTAAAGGAGAAATCATATTTATTTGATTAGTATTAGTCATAAATTAATTAGGAATTAATTTGGTGACTAAAAGAGACAAATTAAATAAAGGGGTATAAACTGTCAATTGTGTGATAGTTGAGTTTTGGGCTAGGAAACCTAATGGACTAAGGGGGAACGAAATTATGATGAAGGATCATCATATTTTCGTCCAAGGCCTCATTCCATAAGGTTTCTTGGGCTGCTTGGTGGCTAAGCTGTCCATTAGGGTTTTGACTGAAACCCTAGCACCCTATAGTATAAATACATACCCTATGCTTCAATTTAAGGCCACTTGATTCCAAGGGAACCCTAGGGCCGAAATTAGCATCATTCCCTTCTCTCTCTTAGTTGCCTTCTTGCTTCAAGGTGTTTGTGAGCCATTAGAGGCACTACAATTGTGGTGCTTGCTTTCAAGAGTTCTAGAGAGTTCAAGAGATCAAGGAAACTAGTTGTTATTGCTATATAACAACAAAGGTATGTTTTCTACACTTCTATGTAAATTTCGAAAATTATAGAAGCATGCTAGGGTTTATTTTGTGTTCATAAAGTTGTATGTCTTATAGTGAAAACATAGATCCAAGATAGGGTTGCATGCACACATAGGATTGTTTGTATAAAACCTAACAGCTAGGACCTTCTTCTTCTTCTCTAACCTCTTTCTTCTACTACAAGAGCCAAGAACACTCATAAAGTGCAATATCTCACACACAAGCAACTCATATGAGATTAGGGTTTATGAGAGGGTCGGAAGCTGATAAGGGTGGCTAGAAATGAAGTCATAATGTTCTTTAAATAGGGGCAACCCTTAAAATTAGGGTTTAACATATGGGCTAGTATGCCCTTCGTACCACATGTACACCCATCGTACTAGCTGGCTATCCGAGTCTATGCACACTACATGAGTACGCTGCACGTACTAATATGTAATGCCCGCGAACAACCATTTTTGCAAGCTATTTTCTTTGAGGGACCAAATACGCCACTTTTAATAAAGTTTCAAGAAATGATAAATATGCACCTTATTTTGGGATGTTACACCCAATTCAAATCTAATGCAATATTAGATAATGAATTCAATGTGGAAAGCTTGATATTTGAAGATTGGAACCTATACAACATTCTATACAACATGTGTTTAATGTTACAAGTAAAGGAGGTTGAAATGTTATTCCTTAGTAGTTCATTTGAAAAATTGAATTTATAGGTGCAATAATAGAAGAACTACCTATATAAGTATGAAGTTCAACTGCTTTACGAAGTTTGAGACTTGGCTTTGATATGCTTATTGAAGGATATGACACAAGCTAGTAAAATATAGTGTCAAGTTAGAATTCGTGAGATTGTAAATTGTTGTCTATATTATCTTCATGCATTCAATTTGAATAGAAAGGGTTCAATCCCTAGTGATATCCTAATATTCAAATATTTGGGATGAGTAATATACTAATGTGAAAGTCAATCGTTACTGTAACGTCCCAAAAATTAAAACTAAAATTTTTGATTTTTAAATTAATAAAACTGGTATCCTAAACAACATCATAGAAACCATGGTGAATCAAAGTGTATCAATAACATCTAAATACATCAGAGTAATATAAAAGGTGGAACGATGTGGTGTGTGTACTATCATCATCATGGGCTCTTCCCCTTCGAACCAGAAGTACCTGAAACACAAACTGAAACTATAAGCATAAGGCTTAGGGAGTTCCTCAAGATACCACATACCATACATATGAACATATAATGGGTCCTGTTCGGCATCGGGCCCCGCCCGATAATTATAAAAACACATAACACATCCAAGAGTCATGCAAACAACTAGAATCCTAAACATAACAAACATGGGTCGGCATTCGTGCCTTCGACCCGCTAAACATAGTGAGGAAACTCACCTCAAACTGTAGAATCTCTCAGATAAAAATCTCAATGTTGGTCTGGAAAATCCTCGCGCTGATATTATCAAATAATATCCCATTAATAAGTGGACCTCGACCCATAATCAAGAATCTAAGCTACTTGACCAATCTCCAGGGTAAAAGATCATTTTACCCTTTTCCTTACTTCACTTAAAACTAAGGCCCAACCCATTTGCTTAGAAGGCCCAATTTCCAAATGGCATTACAAGGCCCAATAAGGCCTAACTTCCAAATTGGACCCAAAAATCATCATAAACCTAAACCCAAGAAAGTCCATAATCTATCCATGACATTAGTCAGAATTCCAATGGCCCAACAAGGTCTAAATCCTAAAAGCCCAAAATATAGCCCAAAACAATGAAGTTAAACTGAAGGTCAATCTGCTGAGTACACGAGGCGTACTCAGCTTGTATGCTTAGTGTAAACCCTAGATTACCAACCCAAACCATTAAGCACTTAATTGGTTTAGCTAACATGCTAAACTCTCAGATCTGATTCTAAATGGTGACTTAATACATAAAGTTGACATCTTTACACCCATGCATGACATAACGGGGCCCAACACTCAAAAAGAAGCTTAATAAGACTCTTAACACTTGCATGGACCAATATCTTACATAAAATTTTCATTTTTATGCACAATGGACCTTAATGGAGCTAAGATCTAGCATACATGGCTTCTGGAGTAGACCATAAACTAATATTTAGCTCAAAAACTCAAAATGTGTAATTAACATCCTAAGTTGGATCTAGCACATAGAATCATCAAGATGAGATCTTTTTACCTCAAATGGCTTGCTAAGGTGAAGATAACTTTGGATCTACAAGCACAAGCTACTCCCAAGCAACCTCCAAGTGTTCCTCTTCTTCTTCTTCACCGTAAAACACCAACAAACACACTTTCAAGCTCAAAGCTCACCAAAAGCACTTAGGGTTTCAATATTAGGGCATATGGAGATGCAGGCAGATTAATAGAATTTCCAAGAGGAAGATAAGTTGCTTAAATTGGGTACAAACCCTAAAAATTAGGGTTTGGCCAATCCCTACGTAGTCCTAACGTACTCCCACGTACGCCTAATGTACGTTGGTGAACCCGCGATCATTCGGAGAGCTAATACGCTAATCGTACACATAGAGTACGCCCTACGTACTAGTTGATTCGCCAAGTCGCGACTATGAGCAGCTCGATAGGACTCGAAGAGTCGGAGGAACGACTCGGCGAGTTGAGTCGCAAATCCAGGATATCTGAGTTAATGAGCTCGAAGAGTTGAAAGGTTGACTTGGCAAGTTGGTCAACCCATAATGTTGGCTTTGACTAGGGGTAAAATCATCATTTTACCCTTAGATAGATTTTTAGTTTTTTGAGTAAATGTTTGTAACTATAGACGGGGAGTCATTGGATTAGCCATCGGTTATTCCTAACGCACGAGTTCAACATCAAGTTTGAGAGGTGAGTTTTCCTTCGGTAGTAACGGGTCGAAGGCACCAATGCATGCCCGTTTATGTATGTTAGCATATACTGAACTTCGGTCTGATACCGGGGTAGCCCGATGTAGATTATGTGTTCCAGACTTCAGTCTGATGCCGAGGCGATCCTGAGAAGTGTATATATATATATATATATATATATATATATATATATATATGCTTGATGTCTTTGTGATTCATTCATGTTATGTATTATGTGTATCGGGCCTAGGTCAGATGTCGGGGTAAGCCCAATATATGTTATATGCTTATGTTATGTGTTTATTATATATGATATGTTGTGTGTGTGTCGGGGCAAGCCCGATGCCGGGCGGGGCCTGATGCCAGACGTGGTCTGATGCTGGGGTAAGCCTAATGTCGGGTTCATCCCGATGCTGCTCGGCGGAGTCCTAAAGTGTATGTTATATGTTATATGTTATGTGTATGGTATGTGGTAGTTTGGGGGAGCTCACTAAGCTTCGTGCGTACAGTTTTCACTTTTGGTTTCAGGTACTTCTGCTAGAAAAGGGAAAGGCTCGAGATGATCGCATGGCACACACCACAGCCTGGGATATTTTACTCTGATATTTGATATGATATTTTAATACTTTGATTGTTGATATGATGTTCTTGAGATACATGGTTTATGATGTTTACTTGACGATGATATTTATGGTTTAAATAATGAATTAAAAACGAATTTTTTGACCGTATTTTTGGGATGTTTCAAGTTGGTATCAGAGCCTTGCTTTGAGGGATTCGGTCACACTTTCGAGTGTGTCTAAACTCAAACTAAGGAATTGGTATAGAAATTTTAAAAAAGAAAAACCATTTTAAAAAAGGAATTTTGAGAAAAGAAAAGAGTTTTAGAAAAAGAAAAAATAATTTAAAAAAAAAGGTGTGGTGTATGCAATTAGCTGAGCTCTTGTAAGTACTCCCAAATTACCCATACAAGTTTATGTTATGATATGCTTATCAGCTTTGTGAGAACTGCATGCTAGATTGGGACTAAGGATCTAGAAAGGATGCATTATGTGTCTGTTATATGTGTATCAACTTTATGAACTGCATGCTAGTATAGATTAGTCGATATGATGGCCTGATTAGAACATGCTTGGTTATGTGTACACAATGCTCGAATGTTGCTTGCTTTGTGGTTTTAGGAGTTCTAGCTGTCTTTTACTAAATAATATACAAATATGTTAAGTTACATATTGCGAGGACTAAATAATTTCAGAAGATTAGGTCTAGCTCCATTTTTCCCAGCTCTTGTTTGAGTCCAACCATTGTAGGGTAGGATCTCTCATTC
The DNA here is from genome assembly GCF_052625555.1 of Lactuca saligna. Lineage (NCBI taxonomy): Eukaryota > Viridiplantae > Streptophyta > Magnoliopsida > Asterales > Asteraceae > Lactuca > Lactuca saligna. The sequence goes on from NC_136425.1 coordinate 65,161,360, forward strand.
GAAGAATTATCTAGTCTTAGTGACATGTAATAGTATTCGCGAGCTAGTTAGGGGAAGATAGCAGGGACTTCATATGCAGCTGATGGCGGAGAGTGGGATGATGATTACCCTAGGGCTAGCCTAGGATGAGAGTAGCATGTGAAGCATTAGGATTATAAGGGACTTAGTGAAGTCAAGGCAGTTCTTGAGGAAAGTACGGATAGATGTGGAAGGTAGTATGGGTAAGTACTACTAAAAGCAGAGGATTTGTACTCAAGTCAAGGAAGGCTAAGATGAATCCAAGGAACTTGTAGTATATATATGATCCCTCGAGGATTTTTAGTACTTTGATGCTTGTTATGATGTGTTTTTAAGAATGGTCGTTATATGTCCTAGACCAATTGGCCGTTCAGGCGCCGGTGAGGGAGCAGGCTCAGACTCAGGAGCCGTGCATCTAGACGACCAGACTAGGGAGTTCATCTCCTCTTAGATCACGCGCAGTATCCTGGATCAAACTCCTGTGATCTTTGTCACGATCAAGGAGGGTATTTTAGAGCTTTTAGATGAGAGGTTAAGTGCTTTCCGCACTAAGGTGGCAACCATGATAGGGTTGCGCACACTGACTTTCAGGGAGTTCAGGGCTTGTGGAGCTCCTGAATATCATGGGGATCAGGACCCCATTGTGAGTACCAAATGGTTGGTAGATCTCGCCAACGAGTTTCGCACCATTAGATTTCCCGAGGGGGACAAGGTTCGACTTGCATCCTGTCTTCTGAAGGACAAGGCATGTGACTGGTGGGAGGAGGTCAGACATGCATTGGGTGCTAATGCAACTCATGATGTTATGAATTTGAGTAACATTACGGCCAGGTTCAGGGCTGAGTTTGCCCTTGTGATAGAGGTGCAACAGCTTGCCATAGAGTTTTAGGATCTTGAGAAGACGACAGAGATAGTGGCAGAGATCACCACCAAATTTGGGGAAAGGGCCCTTCTCGTTCCATAGTACGTGGTAGACGAGGAGATGAAAAAGGAACGGTATCATGAGATGTTGGGTAGTGATATCCGCCAATTTATGAGCCGCTCCAACTGCAAGATGCTGGAGCACATGATTACTAGGGTGAGAGAGAGAGAGAGAGAGAGAGCTGGATTTAGAAATGGAGAGGAAGAGGAAACGAGTGGGGGATCAGCCAGGGAGTTTGGGCAAGAAGCCCAAGGTATCAGATCACAGATCTCAGAGCCAACAAAGCCACGACCGTTGTGGAAAATGCAACAAGATGCACAAGGGAACGTTCAAGGCAGTGAGTTTGGGCTGCTACAAGTGCAGTCGAACTGGTCATGTAAGCCAAGATTGCACAGCCACTACCATTACCATGACAACATCAGATCTGATTTTATTTCATTGCAATCAGAGGGGACACAAGCGATCCCAGTGCCCGAGTTTAGCCGCAGCAGGGAAGGTGGCAACACCTTCTCCTTCCACATTGAGGATTACAGATGGCCGCCAGGGCTGGACTGAGACGCCTACAGTGCGTAGCAGGGATTTCCAGCTTACTACAGAGGAGGAACAAGCAGCTCCTGACGTGGTGACGGGTATGTATCTTTCTCCTATCTCTTTATCGATATTGATTGTTAATTATGTTTACATGTTTTGTTATAACATTGTTCTTAGTGAACGGCATATTAGCTTTGGTACTGTTTGATTCGGGTACCACCTGATCTTTTGTGTCGCTCGCATTGAGCAAGCGATTTGTAGGAGCTCCAGGGGAGCAGGATTTACCATTGGATGTGGAGATAGCAGATGACAAGACCTTTAGGGTTACGAGGCTTCACAAAGGATGTACACTACAGTTATTCGATCAACAGCTTTCAGTAGACCTGGTTCCTATTCCCCTGTGTGGGAATAAGGTTATAGTAGGTATAGATTGGTTGAGCCCCAATGGGGTAGTGATTGACTGGGAGCAGCTTCTAGTGAGGGTTCGCACTCCTAGTGGGGGAGGGGTAATGATCCAGGGCGAGAGACCATAGCACGGACCAGTTTTCTTTTCAGTGGCGAGGGCGAGGCGCCACCTTCAACAGGGTTGTGTAGGATATGTTGCCTATGTCATGGATAGTTGGGATAACGTTAGGTGACAGTTGATGATGTACCGATAGTACGAAAGTACTCAGACGTATTCCTGGAGGATTTACCTGGGGTACCTCCGGAGAGACAGGTGAAGTTTAGGATTGAACTAGTCCCTGGTACGGATCTGATAGCCAAGACACCATATCGGTTGGCTCCTCCCGAGATGTAGGAGTTTTCTACACAGCTGCAAGAGCTTCTAGACAAGGGTTTTATAAGGCCGAGCAGTTCGCCATAGGGAGTCTCGATCCTGTTTGTGAAGAAGAAGGGTGGGTCACATCGCATGTGTATAGACTAATGGGAGCTGGACAAGGTCACGGTGAAGAACCGTTACCCACTTCCGAGGATAGATGATTTGTTTGACCAGCTTCAGGAAGCATCTTGGTTCTCCAAGATTGATCTACGGTCAGGGTATCACTAGATGCGATTCAAGGATGATGATGTGCAAAAGACAGCTTTTAGGGCTTGCTATGGTCATTATGAGTTTGTGGTGATGCCGTTTAGGCTCACCAATGCTCCAACCGCGTTCATGGACCTCATGAACCACGTGTGTAGACCGATGTTGGATTGGTCTGTAATAGTCTTTATTGATGACATCTTGGTTTACTCCAAGACTCAAGAGAAGCATGAGGAGCACTTGAGGGATGTGACGGAGACGCTGAGGAGGGAGAGACTTTTTGTGAAGTTCTCCAAATGTGAGTTCCGGTTATGTGAGGTGCAGTTTCTTGAGCATCTTATCAATTAGAAGGGTATACATGTCGATCCGACCAAGATAGAGGCTGTGATGAAGTGGGAGATTCCGAGGTCTCCAACTGAGATTCAGAGTTTCCTGGGTCTGGCAGGATATTACCTAAGATTTATTTAGGACTTCTCCAAGATCGCAGTTCCTTTGACTCGATTGACCAAGAAGTCGATGGTTTTCTATTAGGGGCCTAAGCAGCAGGCAGCCTTCGAGACCCTCAGACAGCGGTTATGCAAGACGCCCGATTCTGACCTTGCCAGAGGGAGTTGATAACTTCGTAGTTTACTGTGATGCTTCGATCACAGGCATGGGAGAAATTTTGATGCAGCGGGGTCAAGTGATAGCTTATGCTTCGAGGTTGTTGAAGCCTCACAAGGCGAACTATCCAACGCATGATTTAGAGCTGAGGGTTATGGTGTTCGCCCTCAAAATTTGGCGGCATTACCTCTACGGGGTTCGTTGTACCATTTACACGGACCACCAAATTTTGATGTACCTCATGGATCAGCCGAATCTGAACATGAGGCAGCGTCAGTGGTTAGATGTAGTGAAGGACTATGATTGTGAGATCCTCAAATACCCAGGAAAGGCCAATGTGGTGGCTGATGCCCTGAGCCACACGATGGTAGCGACCCTGATTCAAGACATCTGTCTGAGGATGATAATGATTACCCCATTGCTGGAGCATATCTGAGAGGCGTAGGTTGAGGACTTGAAGGACGAGCGTCGTAAGTGCGAGCGGATCATAGACCTGGTGGCCTCCTTTGATTACGATAGTCGTGGGTTGTTAACCCTACATGGGAGGTTCTGGGTACTGTATTGGGGTGGAGTACGTCAGATATTGATGGATGAGACGTACAAGTCCAGGTTCTCTATCCATCTTGGGGCGATAAAGATGTATATAGATCTTCGACCTGATTACTGGTGACCTTGCATGAAGTGGGATGTAACCTGGTACGTAGAGAGATGTTTGGCATGCAGGAAGGTCACGGTGGAGGACTAGAGGCCTCACGACGAGGTGCAGTCGTTAGACATCCTTATGTGGAAGTGGGAGGACATTACTATGGATTTCATCACTAAGCTTCCCAGGACCACACATGGGGTTAATTCGATATGGGTCATTGTGGACCGGTTGACGAAGAGCGCTCACTTTATCGCAATCCAAGAGAGCATATCATCCGAGAAGCTGGCCAAGATTTATGTGCGAGAGGTGGTGGAACAACATGGAGTGTCTGTCTCGGTGGTGTCAGATCGAGATATCCATTTTACTTCCAGATTTTTGAAGCAGTTCCACGACGAGATGGGTACCTGTCTCCACTTCAGCACAACTTTCCACTACCAGACAGATAGAAAGAGCAAGTGGACAATTCAGACTCTCGAGGACATGCTTCGTGTATATGTTTTGGATTTTGGTGGCAGTTGGGATATGTATCTTCCATTAGTAGAATTTTTGTATAAAAACATCTACCACGCCAACATGGACCGACCTCCCTTCGAGATGTTCTATGGGAGGAAGTGTAGGACCCCAATATGTTGGGGTGAGGTTGGTCAGAGGGCCATTGAGAGTACTGAGGTAGTACTCAAGACCACCGAGCGGATCCAGCCTGTCCGGAGTAGGCTCCAGACTGCTCAGAGTTATATCGATAAGCAGCATTTAGACTTGGAGTTTCAGGTGGGAGACATGGTCCTCCTGAAGGTATTACCTTGGAAAGGTGACATACGGTTCCAAAAGCGGGACAAGTTGGGCCCTAGGTATAACGGCCCTTCAGAGTTATAGCTCGGGTGGACAAGGTAGCATATCGATTGGATCTTCCAGCAGAGCTTAGCTAGATCCACAACACTTTCCATGCTTCCCAACTATGGAAATGCTTAGTGGATGGCATAGCGGTTGTGCCCTTAGAAGATACTTAGGTTGATGAAAGCTTGAATTACATTGAGAGACCGGTGGTGATTTTGGATCGCAAGAAGAACGATCTGAGGAACAAGAGGGTTGAGATAGTGAAGGTGCAGTGGCAACACCGTAAGGGTTCAGAGTGGACATGGAATCTTGATGAGGAGATGATGGAGCACTGCCCGGAGTTGTTTCCAAATGCAGCAGACTTCGAGGACGAACTCTAAGACAAGTGAGGGAGAATTGTAATTCCTAGTTCATGGTACACATTTAACTTATTTATTTATTTATTTATTTTGACATAGGAACTCGACGAGTTGGTGGTCCTAACTCGTCGAGTGGAGGGCAGATTTTGCGCGGGGTTTGAGCTTCCTGCTTGAAGAGTCAAGAGCCCTCGACTCGATGAGTAGCTCAGCTAGAGTGAAACCCTAATCTCAGGGTTTTGCACCCTATTTAAGCTCCTTAACCCGCACCCCTTGGCCTTATTTCCATCCTCCTTGTCCTAAAACCTAATCCACAAAACCCTAGAGCTTTCTTTGAGTGTGTGAGCCATTTTGAGTGATCTTTGTGCACTTTTGAAGCTTGTGAAAGAAGAAGAAGATAGAGGGCTCAAGAGGGAAAGAGTAGATCCTGAAGCTACAGTGCTTTTGCTACATTTTCTGGTAATCAAGTCTCTAACTTGATCAATCTTTTCTTAGATCTATTTACTTCCATTTTATGAGACTTTTGGTTCAAGAACCTTGGTCTTTGGGATTTGGACGTCCCAAGTGACTTATATTTCAGATTTGGGATCTAGGAGGGGTTCCATGGCATAAAGGTGCAAACTTCAAGACCATGGAATCCCCATGCAAGCTTTTAAGCATTTATATGGCCTTTTTAGCCCTAAAAGGCCATGTATGGAAGCAAGTTCAAGACTTTACGTGATTAACTCGCATCTAGGCCCTAGATCTAGGTTTTCATGCTTTTGTTTGTGATATTAAGGATAAGATCTATGTCCTAAAAGAATTAGGGTTTTAGCTAAACCCTTCAAGAAGGGCTATAAGATCATTTCCAGTGAACAAGCGAAGTATGGACTTTGGATCAAGAGAATAGGGGCTTAATCTGTTAAGATGGCCAAACAAACAGGGGGGCTTGTCAAGTCCATAAGGGAACTCGACGAGTCGTTCCAGTTTAAGGTAGAACTCGGCGAGTTTGTAGAGGGACTCGACGAGTTGATTCGCCAAGTCGCAACTATGAGCAACTCGATAGGACTCGAAGAGTTGGAGGAACGACTCGGCGAGTGGAGTCGCAATTCCAGGATTTTTGAGTTAAAGAGCTTGACGAGTTGAAAGGAATTGACTCTGTGAGTTGATCAACCCATAATGTTGACTTTGACCAGAGCGTTTACTTTGACCAAGGGTAAAATGGTCATTTTACCCTTAGATAGATTTTCAGTTTTTGACTAAATTTTGTAACTGTAGATGGAGAGTCGTTAGAGCAGCCATCGGAGATTCCTCACGCACGAGTTCAGCATCCAGTTTGAGAGGTGAGTTTTCCTTTAGTAGGAACGGGTCGAAGGCACCAATGCCTACCTGTTTATGTATGTTAGCATAAACCGGACTTCGGTCCGATACCGAGGCGATCCCTAGAAGTGTATATGTACGCTTGATGTCTTAGTGATTCATGCATGTTATGTGTTATGTGTTACGGGCCTAGGTCCGATGTTGGGGTAAGCCCCATGTATGTTATATGCTTATATTATGTGTTTATGTTATGTGTTTATGATATATGATATGTTGTGTGTGTGTCAGGGCAAGCCCGATGTCGGGCGGGGCCCGATGCCAGACGTGGTCTGATGCTAGTAAGCTCGATATTGGGTTCGTCCTGATGCTGCTCGGCGGAGTCCTAAAGTGTATGTTATATGTTATATGTTATGTGGTAGTTTGGGGGAGCTCACTAAGCTCCGTGCTTACAGTTTTCACTTTTGGTTTTAGGTACTTCTGCTAGAAAAGGGAATGACTCGGGATGATCGCATAGCACACACCGCAATTTCTAGCCTGGGATATTTTACTATGTTATTTGATATGATATTTTGACACTTTGACAGTTGATATGATGTTCTTGAGATACATGGCTTATGATGTTTACTTGATGATGATATTTATGGTTTAAATATCATCATGACAAATAGTAAACAAGTAAACAGTAAACGAAATTTTTGGACCGTATTTTTGGGATGTTTCCAAATACAATCATGAAAAACAGTAAACAAGTAAGGCAGTTGTGGAGTGCACACTTCTTTGAGTTTGAATAAGATTCAAAGTACACTGTCATTTATTGGGTCATGTTCCTTTGATTAAAATATATCATAAATCAGAATTTTTAGAAAATTGACCCATTTTGACTCTTGTCCTAAAACCCACTTTTATGACAGTTTTTGGCTATTTTGTGATAGTTTAAAACTATCTTGTGACAGTTTAAGACATAGATCTTATACCTATTTTTTGGTCATTTTATGGTACATCTTCAAGAAAAATTCACATACATTCTCTCAATTCAAAATCTCTGAATTTTATCCGAGTGTTCAATCTTTACCCTCGAAGTACTTCATTTTGATAGTGAAACCACGGCTTTTAGAGAATCCAAACAATCTTTTCATCCCCGATTTCTAACAATAATAGTGTAATAGAAGTGTGTGTGTGTGTGTGCAGTCGTACGATCCCTGTTAATTGATGTTTTAGTCTTCTTGATGGTGTTTGAGCTTTCACCATCTTGATCAAATATGATGACTGTCGTTTTCGAGAATGAGTGAAAAAATGTATGATCATCATCCGATGAAGATGAAGATGACAAATTGTTCATCATTTATTGTGTGGAATATATATATATATATATATATATATATATATATATATATATATATATATATATATATATATATATATATATATATATATAGAACATATGATATTTGTAGCGTGAAAATATATGTCAAATAAGTTTGTATTTGTAGGTAAAAATCGATTTGTTAAAAAAAATGATTTTTTATTTAATTATGTAGCGCAATCTATGTCACTAGACTATCACCATTTATTGAGATGGTGGTTACGTGTAACTGAGGATGCAACCTCACCTTACGCCATAAAAAGCCACAAGTTTGGGCGAAAATGTCGATTTTACACTCTAACGAAATTTTGATTTGTTTATGCTGCAAACTTGTCATTTTTTGCCAGTTTTACTATTTTTACCTGTTTTGCAGGTTTCTAGGTTAATATGAAATATCATTTTCCAAAAAACTCTTAAGTTTACAAATGTTTTGAAAAAAAAAACCCTTAAGATTATAGACATATAAAATATAAACATATATTCAAAATTTTATAAAACTAAACATTTTTTTTTAATTTAAATATCAAGTTTTTATATAAAACCAATAAAAATTTTACCTACTTATATTTTGAAAGTAAAACCGAAACATATTTTTACCTTTAAGTTTGGTAATTTTTTATTGGTTCGATATAAACTTTTAATATTTAAATTTTAGAAATTATTTAGTTTTATCAAAATCTGAATATATTCTTTAATTAATACTTAAACATTTCTAAGCAAAAATAAAAAAAAACATATGTTAGTTAACAACTAATTACACCGCTATATATATATGCTAAAATAGTTAAAGATCTAAATAATACTATGTCATCAATTACATTCAATTCATTTATTTAAAAGGAAAATAAAAATATTTTATATGTTTAAAAGGTTTGTATTTCAGAAATAATAATATATCATATTTTTTATACAAATAATTATATTGTATAATAAATTAGACAAATATATTTATATTTTATACGTTTAAAAGGTTTGTGTTTGTGTTTTAGAAATAATAACTAATACAACTATATTTATTTTTATAAAAAAAATATGATATATTGTTATTTTTAAAACACAAACTTTTTAACCATATAGAATATTCTTATTTTTCTTTAAAAAAATAATTGTATAGAAATAATGCCACCACGACTATTATCACATCCAAAACTCCTTTACAAGCCATGAATATATACAACGAATAAAAAAATCATGTAAATTATAGATAAGAATAAGATTTGATAAGTATATATTACACCAACAATTTATCTTAAAACGAATTTGGGACGTCACTTCACACTCAATGAACACATGTCAAATATCTTATATAGAGTTACTATAAATCAGATATAAGGAATAATGAATGTTAATACCGCAACTACACAAGTTTGTTTTGATAGAAAAACAGTCCAAGATAGGTCTCTATAGAAATATGTTAACTTTACTATGCATGATTTTTTTACATTCGTTCTTTATAGGAAGCGATGTTACTCTGTGTTCATCAATACGAATTTGAAAATCCTTAACAACATATTTCAAACCATTATTAAGATTTATAATTTGAAGGGTTTTTTTTTTACAAAATATGTGTAAACTTAAGAGTTTTTTCGCAAATAATATTTAATGATAACCAGAAAACCTGCTATTACAGGTAAAAAGAACAAAACGGACAAAAAAAATAACAAGTTTGTGGTATAAACGAATCAAAAGTCTGCTAGATTATGAAACCGATATTTTCGACAAAACTTAAATCTTTTTACGACATTATCCCTGGTTATACATGCACAAATTTCCTCTAGTTTGCTATTATTTATCAACTTATAATAACAAAAAAGGATCAATATCCGAGAAACCCAACCCGACCCGTTTGGAAACGAATCAAAGCAGACTCAACAGATAACGATAGGTTTGACCCAAAATAGTCCACGAGATGCATACATTGCACCCAGAAAACAGTTATACGGTTTTTCCCTTTAATAAATACAGATAACTAAACACACACTCCTTTTTCTTTTTGGTCAGAGAGCAAGTGAACATCATACGCATTACGCAATGCAAGATCCATCAAATCCCATTCCCAATCCCAATCCCAATCCCAATCCAAATCCAAATCCAAATCCAATGAATGCGGCTCCATTTCCGTTCAGGGCATCTCACCACCGCCGAGCACACTCCGAGGTCAACTTCCGGCTACCGGACGACCTAGATCTGGTATCAGACACCTTCGATGCACCCTCTGGAAGCTTCGAAGAGCTTGGATCTGAGGACGATTTGTTTTGTACTTATATGGACATTGAGAAGCTCGGATCCAACTTGACTGACGGCGGCGGCAGCGGCGGAGGTGGTCTAGACATCGGTCGGATCAGCAATTCCGGTGGTGGTGGTGGAGCTTCGGAGGATAACAATGGTGACGGTGAAAAGAGCAGTTCCAGACCTCGACATCGGCATAGCAATTCAATGGATAGTTCCAGTCTTTATAGTGAAAGTATTGAAGCTAAGAAAGCAATGGCTCCTGATAAGCTTGCTGAATTGTGGACTATTGATCCTAAACGCGCTAAGAGGTAAGTATCATTTTTTATATCTTAATTTTCGTTTTTTTTTTTTTTTTTTTTTTTTTTTTTTTTTTTTTCTGAAAATTCTTTAATTTTATGGAATTATTCATCAGATCATTTCCAAATCTTTAGAGAGAATAACTTGAATTCCATCACTGTAGATTGCAATCGAATTCTCTAATTTCGTATTAGTATTGCTCTCTGCTTGATTTCGATTTTAATTTTTCTGTTAGGAATTATAAAGATCTTTAAGATATTTATATTTAATGTGCCTTTATATATATATATATATATATATATATATATATATATATATATATATATATATATATATATATATATATATATATATTTTTGTAAATGGACTTGATCTACTTTAATGTCACAACTTTTTGAAACATAAAGCATGATTCACTGTATTGAGAAAGTGCATAATAACCAAGAAATCTCGTAACAACAACATATTACAAACAGGATTTCAAATTTAAATGATAATCTATGAGTAATCGTAATTAAAAAGTGAGCTAATATGTTGGGTTTGAGAATGTCAGATCATCTTATGCTTTGTAGCATACAGGATTTTAGCGAATCGACAATCTGCTGCTCGATCGAAAGAGAGGAAAGCACGCTATATATCGGAACTTGAGAGAAAAGTTCAGACCCTACAAACAGAAGCAACCACCCTTTCAGCTCAGTTAACTCTGTTTCAGGTCATTCTTTTGACACTTTCACAATCTTTCTAATACTCGATTTACTTTAACTTTTTTGGACTTATATTTTTCCTTTTACAGAGAGATACAACCGGCCTTTCATCTGAAAACACCGAGCTTAAGCTCCGATTACAGGCTATGGAACAACAAGCTCAGTTACGTGATGGTAAGTTTCCAAGAAATACCACCCAACAAGAAAAATAAACACAAGAATATACGTGGAAACTCGGTAACCAGAGAAAAATTCACTATATGATAAATTGTTACAATCACATATACTAATCTCTCAAGCCATCCCGAATTTATTTATGGTAAATTATTACAATCATATAGACTAATCTCTAAAGCCACCCTTAAATAAACTCATACCTTCAAATCTTACTCACACAATTGGGTGCTTTGAAACAAAATAAGAAAGAAAGTAAGAATGAAATAAAGCACATTTGATTGGACCACTTTGGAACCAAAACTTGGACTCCTTTGATAATCATAAATCCCACTCTTTCTTTTCCAATTAATGTGGACAATTACTTCTTTTGAAATTTAGCCAAATTTTAACAGATTGAGTGATCAATTTTTATGAATTATTTCTAAAACACAGCTCTGAATGAGGCACTGAAGCAGGAAGTGGAAAGGCTGAGAGTTGCAACCGGAGAAATAGCAAGCTGTTCAGACGGATACAATCTAGGGATGCATCATGTTCCTTATAACCAACCAAACTTCTTCACAAACCAAAACCAACCCGACCCACAAAAATACCACCACCACCACCCGCTACTTGCCGCCACCCATGGCGGTGCCCTCTCAAACACATTGCAACAGGATCCACTTGGGCGGTTCCAAGGGCTTGACATCAGTAACCGAAACGGTTCTCATCTTGTCAAAACCGAAGGGCCTTCGATCTCTGCTAGTGAAAGCAGCAGTACGTTTTAAATCTCAACTTTATTTTTTAAATTGTTTATAGATTGACATGTGTCGTTTTAGTCTCCACAAAAACCATTTTCTTTCAAAATTTTATTTATTTAATTTTCACATGATTAATTAGGGTTTTAGGATTTAACAAGTTCTTCACCAAGTTCTTTGGTGTTGTGTTAAAATCGGGTGTTGGAGAATTTGCGTCGTTGTGTAGTGTCTGTTGTTATTCATTCAACTCTCACCATTGTTTTGTGTTAATTCATTTAACTGAATTTATTTATTGTGTTTTTTTTTTTTTTTTTTTTTTTTTTTTCGTTCATTGAAACTTGTACTATGTTAAGTCATTTATATTCATCTTGTGGTCCCACCCAAAGTCAAAAAGTGTTAACGCGTACAACATATAAATGGAAACGGCATGTAGATATTTTACATGTAACTATTAGGTTCGTAAGTATTAATAAAATAAAAAAAGATATTTATGAACAAAATATTATTTAAAAACTAAATCTAAATGTATGTAACTACCGGATAAATTTATTACTCTTAGAGTATATTAACCATATTTTGCTTCACGTTTAAATTCTTTTTCACTTATGCGATTATTTTAAGATTTTTATTTTTTAATTTTGTAAATTTTAGTTGGTTCTATTTAATGTACAAACTATTTGTTATAAGTTAAAAAGAAAGTTATGTAACAAGTTTATCAAAGCCGACACAATTTGTGAAAATAATCATATTTTTTTGTAAATTGGTTTATCTCTTCGTCACTGGGTTATAAATTGTGCTGAAGCTCTTTGAATTGTTTCACCAACCTAATTCCCATGTTTCATATATAACATAAAATTAGTAATGACAATTCGAAGAACAAAAACCTGAACACAAACCTAAATCAGGACAAACTCTCTCCATAAAGATGCATTCGTTCATTTGGCTAACTATAACAATTATGAAATATAGAGCTACATGCAATAAATAGCGACATATTTTTATTAATGTGTACATAATGGCACCCTTCAGTTACACAATTTAACTATAAAAATGTCAAAGAGATGAAAGTACAATTGATATTTTTCGTTGTAATGAAAAAAATGAAAGAATGGTTCTATAATTAATGAATTAAGGAAAGTACATAAGTATGTCTTGCATTAGCAACGTTCAAGGAGCAGAGTATCTTTGTGTATGTGGTTGTGTGTGTGTAATGTTCTAATAATATAATTAATTGAAAGTGTGTTGCCGAAAATTAAACATCCAAATTCCCTTCAAACACCAAATCAAGATCCAAATTATAAACCGATAATAGTCCCGGGGAAACAGAGAAAATTGGGCCCTTCAAATGTCAGGTTATCAAAATTCATATAAAAAAGAAAAAGAGAAAAAAAAAAAAATACAATTCGTGATCATTAATGTTCGTGAGAGAGAAAAGACTTTTTCCTGACTTGGTATTTTTTAATGCTTAATTATGTCCAGTAAGTTTGATATAAAGAACAATTTTCGAACAATTTTCTCTTAATTCATTTTACAAAATTTTGAACTTGCAAAGTGAGAATTCAAGAAATATATTGAACAAAAAGAATAAAAGATAATATCATTTTTAAAGTTTCAAACAATTGTTAGATTTAATGTTTAAAACAAAATTTTAAGATAAAAATTTGACAAAGCCATAAAAAATCTGTTAATTTGCAACTTAAATAATGATTTATATATACTTTGACTAAAGTTTTTATTTAAGTGGGATAAATGCATACCTTATCTAACAAAATTATTACGATAGGTCAACTTACTGATGAAAAACATGAATTAGATTAACGATATTCACTTGGGCATTAAATCAAATACCTAGTGGGCATAAGATGGATAAAAATAATTTTAGTTATGAAGTAATTTACCCGATGGTGTAAAATAAAAGATAATTATAACATTATGCATGATATTGAAAACTCAACTTCAAATACAATTTCAAGCATAAATATGAGTTATCAAAAGAAACAAATGGTTTTTATGAGTGTTTTAATATCAAAAGGCCTAAAATTGTAGCAAACATGGTATTGACTACACCTAACTTCAAAAGATTAAGCTCCAAATCTTGGTTGTTATCAACATCTGCACGCATAACCACCATTATGTTAGGAAACAATAAATTCCAATATCCAAGATCCTATATAAAATGTAATTGTAAAAAATAGCTCAAAATTTCATGATAAATGTATCATCGAGGAAAACTTGACCTTAAAATAAACATTTTACTTAGATTACTCCAACATAAAGAATCAACTACCATAAGTATATAAATCATTTTGTCTAGAGCAACTGAAAAAAGCTACAAAACAAAACAATATAGAACATGTAACATCCTAAAAATTAAGGTCAAAATTTGTAATTTTTAAAATAATAAAAACCTTCTTTCAAAACATGTTCATAAAACAATAATAGAATCAAGTATGACCAAAACATCCTAATACATGAGAGTAAAGTAAATGCGGAACAACGTGGTGTGTGTGATGCTATCACCTTGAGCTCTTCCCTTTGGATTCGGAAGTACCTGAAACATACACTAAAAATCGTAAGCACGAAGCAGTGAGTTCCACAAAATACCACATGCCATACATATCATACATATAACGTGTGAAATTCCTATTTTCACGGTCAGAAAATACCGATTTGTTTATGCGTACTTAAAATTCAGAGAATATTTTTTGAATAATAATATTGCAAAATTTGTTTCCAGAAAACATGATAATGATATTATCAAAGCATTTCCGAATAAATGTATTTTATTTATGTTAAAACATTGGGATGTTATCGTCAATACAAAAACATAAACATAACAAAATATTACAAGCCTTAGTAATTAAACTAGTGGCCTAATACTCATTGAATCTCTCATCAGAATGTATCTTTCATTTAGTCACATGTGATACAATAAATTGAGTGTGTCAGGTTGGAAAACCTGGTGAGTACATAAAGATTTTAATCACACAATGTGATAATAATGTATATCTCATACATGAATGTAATGACCCAAATTTTTTACAAGAAAAATTTTCACTTTTAATTAATAAAATATAATTGCATAAACCATGAAATCCCAACATAATTATTTTCAAATCAACGGTTCATTACAAATTATCCAAATCATTAGAGTGTCCCCAAGACCTAACAGTGAAAGAGAGAGATAGAGTGCACACTACGTCATCACGTCTTGCCCTTGCCCTTGGGCTCGGATGTACCTGAAACAAATCAACAACTTGTAAACAAAATGCTTAGTGAGTTCCCCAGAGTATACCGCACACCAATACATATAACATATCATACTAGCTAAACAAACAGCTATACAAAACACATAAGCTATGCACACAACAACAAGGGATGCCTTGGGCTCGTTCCTAGGGTCTTACTCCAGGATGTTATGGGCTCCCCACATGGTATTACACCTAAGTGTCATGGGCTCTCCACATGTTCTTACATCTGGCTGCCATGCGCTCTCCCATGGTCTTTAGTAGGAAAGCCATGGGCTCCCCATATGGTCTTACATCCAGGTGTCATGAACTCCCTCATGGTCTTCAATACAAGTATCACAAAGACAACTAGCATAACACATACCACATAGTCAATATCATATCACATAATCACTAGCATAATACATATACTTACATACCAAACATATCGGTAGTGAATCTACGATAAACACTACAACTAATTGAATGGGTCGGCCTTGGTGCCTTAGACCCATTTATATGGTGAGGAGACTCCCCTCTGTCTGCTAAATACGAAAGCAGCTCTCCTAATAGACCGAAACCTCTCGAGCTGAATAATAATATTAATCAATGTTAGTACCTTACATTAACCAATGAAAACCCAAATTCCAACCCTTCCATAAGTCCCAATTATCCATCCCTTGCTAATGGGCCCAAAGTCTAAGTCCAAAAATCCTTAATGGGCCTCTTGGCGCAATAAAGCCCAATCAATATATCCATGGCCCACCATAAATGGTATGACTCATAATTCCCAGAATACACCATGCCCAATAATCAAATGAGGCCTAAATAGCTCAAAGGCCCAAAACAAATTCGGCCCATCTGCAATGTATATGCTCAGCGTACCATCCTGGTACACGCAATGTACTGGGACTTTAGGACTACGCGCGACGTGCACTGGGTTACGCCCAACGTACAACCAGTTTAATCACTTTCTCCATTAAGTGTTTCATAGTCATTTCTTGTACGTCCAAAAGCCAGATCTAAGTCTGTTAAGATGTCCTAAGGCATAAAGTTGGCAACTTTATGCCTTTGCATGCCTTATATACACCCAACACCTCCATTAAGACCTTTCCAAGGTCTTTAACCCATGCATGAGGCCAAAACTCCCATCAAGCCCCCATTTTTATGATACTAAAGGACCAAGCGACCTCAGATCTGTCACTCCCACCTTCTAGAGTTGCTTAACTCACAAATGAAGGTCCAAAATCAACCAAAAGGGACAAGATAGAAAACCCTAACTAAATCTAGAGATTAAGATGAAAGATTGATGTGTGTAAAACTCACTTAGTTTTAATCCTACTTTAATTATCAAATAACACACAAAAGGCAGTGAACCTATCAATTGTGGTATAGCTAAATAAGCAGGGTATCGAACACAGGGAACGGAAAATTAAATTAAAAACTAATTCTATCTAAGTTGATTAAGAAATAAGGTTTTTTCTCTAGTTTTACAAGACTAGAAACTTACTAACTATAACTAACTTAAGACTAGAAAATAACAATTTAACTAGATTCAATAATGGAAAAGGAACTCCTATTTAGTTCAACTCGGTTAACTCTATGGTTGATTTTAAGGTAATAGTGCAATGGATTAATTCTTTCGTTGGTTACCGATTCAAGTGATTAGGTTCATGTTCACTATCCTAATCCTTAGCAAATAAACTAACTCAAACAGTGGCCAATTGCTTAATTTAATTATATTTACTAGATTAATTATTCGGGTTAAGTTAGACTTGCAATAGCTAATTAATTTATTATTCTTAATTAACCTCTTGTTTGATGGTCATCTTACAAGCTTGCACATGAATTTACTCAATTTCCTTATTAATTCTAGTTTCATATTCATTAATCGTAGACATATGGTATAGTGGTCACATATCATACGAGGTTGATAATCAATAGATGTTCATGCTAATCAATTATCTTCCTATTAACAGAAAATTAATTATTATTCATACACAAGGTTCTTTAGCAAGCTAAAATAACAAAAATTCACCAACTTGGAATTAATCCTACCAATCAATCAAACCATATTGTCAACTTTGTATCCCCAAACAGAAGTCTAAAGATTTTAGTTCATAATTAAGGTAAATAACAGCAAACAAACAAGTTCAAGTTGCTTAATCATATTGACAAAACAAAAGAATAAGTAGAATGATGAAATTGTCCTTAATTACTCCCGGAATTGAATTCTAGCTTCCTTGGTCGACTTCTAGGGTTCTTCTGGCTTCTTAATTGCAGCAAAGCACTTCTGAAACTTCCCAGAATTTTTTCTCTCTCGATCTGTGGAGTTATCTTTAAATAAGCGATCTGACTCGTCGAGTCAAGTGGTGACTCGTCGAGTCCCTCTCACATAACACGTATTGCGATAACTATCTGGAATTCCGAATCATTATCCTTCTGATTCCTCAACCGGACTCGTCGAGTCCAGGCTCGACTCGACGAGTAGAAGCCTTTTTTAGGTGTTTTTCTTCTTCATTCCACTCTCAAGCTCCTAACCGCTTCTCCTGCTTCCTTTTGCTTCCGAGCTTCATCTTTGGACTGAAAAACATAATTTAACACTTTTAAGTACCTTTTGTCCATAATATGCAATAATTTAGCTAATATATGAATAAAAAAAACTATAGTTAATACACACTAAATATGCACATATCAAAGATCCAAGCTTTTTACCTCCAGAAGCTTTGCAAGATGGCTATGATGTAGGATCTTGAAGCACCAACTCATTCCAAGCTTGTTTAACCACCCCCTCTTCTTGGAATGAACACTAAAAGAGTCACAAATGCAATTTTTAAGGCTCTCAATGGTCTCACAAGTTTCTCTGGAGTGTAAGGATGTTCTAAGGCTGTGGAGGCTCTCTAGGGTTAAGTACAAGGGACTTAAGGTCACTTAAATAGGCCTTATGTTCGAAAATTGGGGTTTTAGACCCCTGGCACGTACGCCCGGCGTACTGCTGGTACGCCCAGTGTACCTTCAACTTCTCCGCGACCAGCCATGCATAGTACGCTAAGCGTACACATAAGTATGCTCAACGTACTTAAAGGACCAATTATGCTAAAAAATAATTCTTGAGGGTTACAAGACATACCAGATTTAGGGTGTTACAACTCTCCCCCACTTGGACTAGACTTCGTCCTCGATTCCCAACCTCGTCCCAACACACTAGGGTCCTGCACCTCCGAACATATAACATCTCAAATGGAGCTCAGTCAATACTGGCATGATAACTATTATTGTACGAGAACTCTTCCAGTTGGAGGTATGTATCCCAACTACCTCCAAAATCCAACATACATTCTCTAAGCATGTCCCCCAGCGTCTGGATCATCCTCTCACTCTGACCGTCCATCTGAGGATGGTATGCCATGCTGAAATGTAGCTGAGTGCCCAACTCCTCATGGAATTTCTTCCAAAATATAGAAGTGAACTGGACATCCCTATCGGAGACTACCGACACTGGTACCCCATGTCTAGCCACCACCTCTCGCACATATATATCTGCCAACTTTTCCACGGATATACTTTCCGAGATTGGAATGAAATGGGCACTCTTTGTTAGTCTGTCTACGATCACCCATATAACGTCCACACCCCTCTCCATCCAAGGAAACTTTGTGATGAAGTCCATAGTGATCTCTTCCCACTTCCACATGGGGATGGGGAGTGGCTGTACCTTGCCATGAGGCCGTTGATGCTCGGACTTTACCTTCCTGTAGGTCAAGCACTGCTCCACGAACCAGGAGATCTCCCGCTTTATGTAGGGCCACCAATAACTCAGCCTCAAGTCCCTATACATCTTTGTAGCCCGTTGGTGTATAGAGAGCTTGGACTTATGTGCCTCCACTAGCAGCCTGTGCCTCACTCCCCTTGTTGCTGGTACCCATACGCGACCACACTGTGTTAAAAGACTGCGACTATCCTTAACAAACAAGGGATATTGCCCCCATATTTTCTCTACCTTCAAGTTCTCTTTCTTTGGACCCCTCGACATGGGCCTCCCTGATCATATCCAACAAAGGCGAAATCACAGTTAACCTCATACAAATGTCCCTAAACGAGGACCCTGCTGCTTTGCGGCTCAAGGCATCAGCTACCACGTTGGCCTTTCCCAGGATGGTATAGAATCTCGCAATCACAATCCTTCAACACATTTAGCCACCTTCTCTGTCACATGTTGAGGTTCTGCCAATCCATCAAATACTTCAAACTCTTCTATCGGTGTACATTGTGAACCGCACTCCATATAAATAATGCCTCCAAATCTTGAGGGCAAACACCACTGCCCCCAATTCTAGGTCTTGAGTGGGATAATTTGGATCATGAGGCTTCAACTGTCTCGAGGCGTAAGCTATCACATTCCCTCTATGCATTGGTACCACACCTAACCCTGAGATTGATGCATCACAGTACACCACCAAATCATCTAACCCCTCAGGTAGTACTACAATCGGAGCCTCGCATAACCTCTGTCTTAGGGTCTCAAAAGCCATCTGCTAATCCGCACCCCACCAAAAAAGTCACAATTATTCTTGTTCAAGTGGGTCAATGGCACAACAATCTAGGAGAAATCCTATATAAATCTCCAGTAATAGCCCGCTAAGCCCAAGAAGCTACAGATCTCTGATGCATTCCTTGGTACTTCCCACCGCATCACAGCCTCAACCTTGACTGGATCAACTGAAATACCCTCCTGATTGATGACATGCCCTAAAAACTGTACTTCCCTGATGTGTGTGAAACAAACTAGCTTTATCCTACTTTATAATTATGAATTTTACACACAAAAGGCAACGGACCAGTCAATTAGTGGTATATATTAGCAAGTAGGGTATTGAACTCAGGGAGTGGAAATTAATCTAACTACTAAAATTATCTAAAACAAATAGTAAAATAGAGGGGGTTTCTCTAGCTTTGCAAGACTAGAAACTTAATTAAAACTTAACTAAGCAACTAACAGCTAAACAATTAAAGTGCAACTAAATTCAATGATAAAGAGGACTTCTATTTAGGTTCGAATCATTTGATCATATGGTTGATTTTATGGTAAACGTGTCGGATTAACTTTTCATTGGCTACCGATTAAGGTGATTAGGTTCATGTTCACTATGGTAAACGTGTCGGATTAACCCCACACTTAACTTTTGCTTGCCCCCAAGCAAAACTGAATTTTAGCACACTAATATTATATACAACAATCCTAATTGAACCCATCCATTATGCTAAGATCTCAACTCATGCATTTATGTCTGAAATTTTTCCTAAGGAACCCCTCAATTCTAAATACTTACAATCCTCATAAACACTCGCCCACTTCTTTTGAACAATGCTCATTTTATGCATTTCTCCGAATCCATCCGTAGAAAACTTCCTAACCTCAACCCAAGCATACATAAACTAGAAAATTACAACTTTTCGATACCACTATGGAGCTATTGGAATTCTTCACTTCTTTGATAATTTCATCTTGGTTTCCTTGAATTCACCACCTTTTTTAATTTTTGGTATCTTCAACTTTATGAAACTTCAAAATCTTGATCTTTTGATCTTCTCTTTGAAAGCTCCAAAATTCTTACAAATTTTCTTGTAATTCTCTCTCTTTTTCACATGTAACTCACTTTTTTTTTCACTCAAACCCTACATGCTTAAGCAAGGGCGCTCATTTTCAACATTTATTGATTAAAGATAAAAAATTTCCTAGATACATTTCTGGTACACGATGCTAAAGATATTGCATCCCTCAAGCTAAGCAAGGTTGTGTTTCTATCCCATGATTTCACTAGAATAAAGGAGGCCACATATGGCACAAGAACGTGTATATGCTCAACTAAATATTTTAGTCTCCATGCAATCATCAAACATAATACTAGCATGATTCCTAATCGCTTTACCAAATTTTCTAAATTAATTCAAGGAATTTCAATGCAAAAATTTTAAAATTAAACTAATGTAACCAACCCCTTCCCCACACTTAATTTATGCAATGCCCCCATTTCATGTTATGCATGATAAAGAAAAATAAAGAGGGAATTGGAACAAACTCCCCTGGGATAGTAGTGGCGAGGTTGATATGTCTTCATTTTAAGCCCCATCTTCAAATGACTTTAGGCATGTGAAAAGCTCATCCATGACTTGGGTGTCAAATCTTGTGTGGTATGATTCCAAATATGCTGGAAAATGGCCTCGAAAATCTCTAGGAATGAATCTACAAAGAGTATAAGTAATGCCCTTATCGAATATAGTCAAAATGTAAGCCTTGAGAAGGGAATATTAAGTGACTCGTCGAGTATATATGGCAACTCGACGAGTAGAAGTGTTTCTAGCAGAAAAGTCGTAGATTTGCAAAGGGACTCGTTGAGTCCAAGATATGCAATCGGTGAGTACGACGTTGATTGGAGAATAAATATTCTGCTTTGAATCCGTTTCTGATGTGGTTGGTAATGGCAAGTTGGTGTCGATCCTACATTTTTCTTCAACAAATGACACTCTTTAACTCTCTTTTCTAATGGACTTGACCTTAAACATCAAAACTTGAATATTCTCATCTAGACCCGACGCTTACTTTAGCCTTGACATTGAGACTCTTACATGCATCCTAGCTTCAATCTGAAAAGATTAGACAAGCACAAGTGATAATAAACAAACTCCTACTTTAACGTCCTAAAGAGTTCCAAACACACAAAACAAATAAAAATAGTTTCAAACATCCAAATTAAAAACAAAACAAAACATCAATCTTCTTCCTCCTCTTCGTTTCCTCCAACTCCACTTCCACCAGCTTGGTTTGTTCTTTGATTTACTCTCTCCTTCCAACTCGTAATGTAGGGATATCCAGGCTGGACCTAGGAGCAATGTTCATTTGTTCAAATAAATAAAAAAATGATTCATTGTTGTAGTTCATGCTTCATCCAAGGTCGTCCTTGTAACTTCTTTGTTCCACGTTGTACTAGTCCATGGGTAACTCTTCTTCCACCGAAATGACCGGTGAGTCTTCTTGGACGTGCTCCCTTCTTTGCCCTACCCTTCTTCTCGGCTCCTCGGGCTCCAATACCGCATCCGCATCCGGGATTCGAAAATGTCCCCCACCATAATCTTCAATGATCCTTTCCCTCCTGAATAAAGTGGTGCTAAATGGAGGAGAAGGAATCATCATCAATACCCTTGCTTCCCCTTGGTCCAAGATCCCATACGTCCTAGCTAGCTTGGTAAAAAACATGCCCCCATTGATTTTGGAAGTGACCCGCTCCTTGACTGCCCTCTCTGCTAAATATTTTGCCAAGCAATATGGCAAATTGCAGAAAATATCGGGAGTGATAATGCTCCAAATGTAGAAAATATCAAGAGTGGGCACCTTATCATCATCCTTTCGCATGTTAATAATGCTTGCGATAAGACGATGTATCAGGCGATGAATTGGGGAACAGTTACTCCCCTCTTGAGTAGACGATGGAATGTAGACCTGGTTGGCAATTTTATTCCACCAAGTAGATGCAACCACCCCTTCGGGCAAGTCCTTGTGACAATGTTCGAAGAATGTTTCAAAGTTTTCAGACACAATCACATTTTGATCATAAATTCCTAATCTTCATGTGACCTCCGCGAGGCTGCATTGGCGTAGCTCCCCTCCAAGACAGAAAGTGATAATGCTTGGATTATAATAATCACTACCACCTCGGAAGGAGATGGTAGAAAAGAACTCCCATCACAGTTCTTGGTAAACTGGCTCTTGAATCTTGAATAGTCTACTCCAACCATCACAAACTATTGTCATCCCATCATTGTTGAAAGACTTGACCAAATAAGGAGTCAGCTCTTCCTCCAACCTGGTTTGACCCATCCAATGCTAGTCGATTTCTTTGGGGACATATATTTATTTTCATCTTAATGCTCCCAACTTCTTTTTTGCGCGAGCAAGTGAAGATATGGAGGTTATTTGTGGAAAAGTTAGCCATGGAAGGTCCCCATAGCCGCCTCCCCTTGAACTTTGTCCCTTCCTAGACATATTTCATGCAAAACAAAATCAAGAAAACCACAAACAAAACACAGAGCAATTAAAAACATCAAAATTCTGGGCATCTGCAACATGGACTCTCCGAGTCGATGAACCGACTCGGCGAGCAGGATGAACTGCGCGAGTCCCATCCAGTTCGGGTGAAATTAACTATCCAAATCTAGAATTAATCCAAGAATTTTGTCTTGGTATGTCTATTAAGCATAAATGTGTAAGGAATTTCGTCTAAAACAACCTAATTCATCCTAAAAATCAAAACCCTAGATTTTGGAGTAAAGCCCAAACCCAGTTTTTTCATGGTTACTGCCATAAAACTGCCCAAGATATGATTTTTAACAAGATTTAGTATAAAATACGTTACCTTTTTGGTTGAAGATGAAGAACTAGCAAGAAACTGAAGAAGCGGGCTTGAGAGGAGAGAATGCTCGACGAGCAGTTTGGTGGCTGCATATGAAGTTATGATTTACCAATTAGGGTTAAAACCCCTTATTTACAGAATGTGAAAAATAATTTTTTTCGGGTAAATACGTGGACTCGCAGTGTAGAAGTGCCTACTTGCCGAGTAGACACGTGAATCGATGTTTTTTCATGAAATCCGAAATGGTCTCGCCGAGTAGGTGTATAGACTCGACGAGTTTTTTTGTTCTGTTTGATAAAAATTTGGGTTTCTAAATTTTATGCCACCAACCCCATACTTGAGCATTGCTTGCCCTCAAGCAATCATTTTAAGGATATAAGAAGATTAATAAAAGCATATTCTAAAGTAAAACGAAAAAGAAAAGGAAATGAAAGCAAACTCTAAACTCGGGTTGCCTCCCCGAAGCGCTTCTTTTTAAGGAGTCATTAGATGGAATCCTTCCCACCTTACGTTTCTGTAATTTCTTCCAAGTGTAGCCCTTCTTCAAGTCCTTCTTGTTTTGGAATTCCCTCTTTATATTTCTTTACTCTATAACCATTAACTTTGAAAGGAGTCATATCCTTTGATATAAGTTCAATTGTTCCATGTGGAAAAACTTGTTTCACCACAAAAGGACCATCCCACTGTGTCTTCAGCTTACTTGGAAAAAGTTTTAACCTCGAATTGAAGAGTAACACCTATTGTCCTTCTTTAAAGTCCTTATTACCCTTCAATATTTTGTCATGCCAATTCTTGGTCTTTTCTTTGTATATCAAGGAACTAGTCTAGGCCTCATTCCTAAGCTCTTCTAGGGTATTCATTTGCATCAACCGGTTGGTTTGAAGTTCAGCCAAATCAAAATTGCACATCTTTAGAGCCCAATAATCTTTGTGTTCTATTTCAACCGGTAAGTGACAATTTTTTCCATAGAATAGCCTATATGGTGTAGTACCAATAGGTGTTTTAAACATTGTTCGAAAGGCCCAAAGTGCATCATCAAGTTTATCTGACCATTCCTTTCGATTGCCACCAACCGATCTCTCCAAAATCCTTTTTAACACCTTATTTGTCACTTCAGTTTGCTCACTAGTCTGTGGATGATAGGATGTGGAGAATCTATGGTGTACCCAATACTTTTTCAATACTCGGACTAATTGATCATTTGCAAAGTGAGTGCCCCGGTCACTAATAAGAGCTTTAGGAACTCCAAATCTTGAGAATATCTTTTTCAAAAATCGCACCACCACCCGAGCATCATTTGTGGGTAATGCTTGTGCCTCCGCCCACTTAGACACGTAGTCAACCGCCACCAAGATATATTTATTCCCATTTGACATTGGGAAAGGTCCCATAAAATCAATTCCCCAAACATCAAATATTTTACAAACTTGGATATTATGTTGGAGCATCTCATTTCGGGATGATATGTTCCCCGCTCGTTGGCATGAATCACATTCCTTGACATATTGAGTAGCATCTTTGAAAATTGTGGGCCAATAAAACCCAATATGAAAAACTTTCTTAGCCGTGTAATGTGCTCCATGATGTCCCCCAACAGGTCCGTTATGGCAGTGTTCCAAGATATACCGACTTTCCTTCCCAAATACACATCTTCATACTATTCCATCTGCGCAACTTCGAAAAAGATATGGCTCGTCCCAAAAGTAGTACTTGATTTCTGAAAAAAAAATTCTTCCTTTGTTGGTGGGTTAAGTCTTTTGGAATGTATTCGGTTGCTAAGTAGTTAGCTATATCCACAAACCATGGCATCTCTCCTGATATTACTAAAAGATACTCATCAGGAAAATCATCTTCAATCTTGTCTTCTTAAGAGCGGATTCCGAATCTTCGTATGGAGGAACTAGGGGTGTGTTGGATCCTTGGGTCATGCAAAACCTAAAATCAAAACAAGAAACACATGTAAAAAGAAGAAAAAGAAATAAAATAAAAAAAATCTGAAAGTCAGCTATGGACTCGCCGAGTAGCTTTGAGTGCACTTGGCGAGTTCAAGGTGAAAACAGAAAAAAAAAAAATTAACTAAGATTCTAAAAACAGATAAACTCAAAACTTAACCTAATTACTAAACTACTAAAGTAGTAGCTTTGTGCAAGATAGATCTCACATAAAGGATCGATAATACTAGAAATAATAATTAGTTTTGGAACCGTTCCCTGGCAACGACGCCAAAAACTTGATGTGTGTGAAACGAACAAGTTTTATCCTACTTTTTAATTATGAATTTGACATACAAAAGGCAGTGGACTTGTCAATTAGTGGTATAAATTAGCAAGCAGGGTATAGAACTCAGGGAACGGAAATTAATCTAACTACTAAAATTATCTAAAACAAATAGTAAAATAGAGGGGGTTTCTCTAGTTTTGCATGACTAGAGACTTAACTAAAACTTAACTAACACTTAACTAAGCAACTAACAACTAAACAATTAAAATGCAACTAAATTCAATGATAAAGAGGACTTCTGTTTAGGTTCGAATCTTTTGATCATATGGTTGATTTTATGGTAAAGTTGTCAGATTAACTTTTCATTGGCTACCGATTAAGGTGATTAGGTTCATGTTCGCTATTACTAATCCTTAGAAAACAATTAATTCAAGGAATGGTCAGTTGTCTAAATTAATGAATTTCCTAGTTTATTTATTCGGGTTAAGTAAGACTTGTAATGGTTAGTTAAATTATTAATTCACTTAACCTATTGTTGATGGTTTATCGCACAAGCTCACACATTAATTTACCTATTTTCTAATTAATCCTAGTTTCACATTCGCTATTCGTAGGCATATAACTATGTTTTCACATAAATCATACGATTTAGCAATTAAGAGATGTTTATGCAACTTAATTACTGGTTAATTAACAAAAATAGTTGTAATTAACAGATAAGGTCCTTTAACAAGCTTAACAAAACAAAATCACCAAATTAAAATAAACCTAACCATAAAATCAATCCATAATCACAAAATCATCTACCCTAAACAGAAGACAAACGTTTTAGTTCATAATTGCAGTAACAATAAACTCAAAAACGAAATTCATAAGTTTAAAGATGATTCAATCAAGGGTTAAAGTAAGAATACATTGGAATTGCCGTTAATCTTCCCAAAATCGAATGCTTAGACTTGATCTTCGAGTTTCTGGCATTCTAGCAGTATCTTAATCGCAGCTTAGCTTTCAAGGGTTTCAAGAGAAAGCCTCAATTTGGGATTTTGACTTCTATTTATAAATTTCTCAAAATAGGGGCTACTCGTCGAGTAGCTAACTGACTTGCCGAGTCCCCTTGTTAGAGTCTGTGTATGACAAGGACTTTACATATTACTTCATGAACCATAGAGGGTACTCGTCAAGTAGACGTCCCTACTCACCGAGTACCTTCAGAATTTGACTATTTTCTTCTCTCTTTAGTTCCCGAGCTTCCGATCGCTTCTCCTGCTTCCTTTTTGTTTCCGAGCATATATTTTGGACTAGAAATACAATTTAAACACTATTAAGTACCTTTTATCCATAAATTCCGAATAGTTAGCCAAAAAATAATAAAATCTAAACTAAATAAATAGCTAAATATGCACATATCATTCCCGCAGCCAGAAATCAAACTTGGAGAAATTCGCATAAAGGTTCTCCACCCTTAGGGTCTCCAATACCTCCCTCAAATGTTGCTTGTGCTTCTCCTTGGTCTTAGAGTGGACCAAAATATCATCGACAAAAACAATCACCGACCGATCCAACATCCGCCTACATACGTTGTTCATGAGGTCCATGAACGATGTTGGGGCATTGGTGGGCCAGAATGGCATCACCACTAACTCATAGTGCCCATACAAAGTCCTGAAAGCCGTCTTCGGTATATCCTTATCCCGAATCCTCATCTGATGATATCCCGACTAAAGGTCAATCTTGGAAAACCAAGACGCACCTTGAAGCTGATCGAATAAGTCATCAATCCTCAACAATGGATAACGATTTTTCACTATTAATTTGTTCAGTTCCTTGTAATCGATGCACATCCTATGGGATCCGTCCTTCTTTTTCACAAAAAGGATCGGTGCTCCCCATGGGGAACTGCTCGAATGAATAAACCCTTAGTCTAATAGCTCCTGAAGCTGTGTAGATAGCTCCTGCATTTCTGGTGGTGCTAATCGGTATGGTGGTTTTGCTATCGGAGCGGCACCTGACACCAAGTCAATGTAAAACTCCACCTACCTCTCCAGTGGCACCATTGGTAACTCTTCGAGGAAAACGTCCCAAAAATCTCGTACCACTGGTACACTGCCCACATCCATCATGGTCTCTACTCTCGTATCCGATACATAAGCTAAAAATCTCGTGCAACCCTACTGTAAAAACCTCTTAGCCCTCGAAGCCGAACAGAGGGTCGGTCCTTACGAGGACTTCTCACTATGAATAACCAGTTCTCCCCCACTTGGGGTTCGAACCCTGATCAACTGGCACTCGCAATCAATCATGGCCCCATTGGCCCCAAACCAGTCCATCCCGATAATCACCTTCAACCCTCGCAATAGTATCGGAACCAGATCAACACAGAACCTATCACCCAACACATTCAGGACACAACCTTGATATACCCTCGTAACACTAATAGTGCGATCGTCGGCAATCTCTACCTCGAGCGGGGAATCCAAAGCTAAAGGTGCGTCCCGGAACTTCTTGCTAAGCCCAAGAGATACGAACGATCGGGTAGCACCCGAATCAAACAAAACATGTGCTGACATACCGTTGACCAGAATGGTCCCTATACAACCATAATATATAAATAAGTCATAAAAATCATAAGGAGTATAGAATAATAGATACGTACCAGCCACAACGTCAGGTGGTGCCTGAGCCTCCTCGGTGGTCAACTGAAATGCACGGCTATTCACCGCCGGAACATTCGCCTTGGCAGGGAAGCCAACGATAATCCTCAGTGTGGTGGGTGCAGGCATCGCCACTACTCCTCCCCCTCCCTGCAACTTTGGACAATCGACCCGCTTGTGGCCCGTCTAGTTGTATTGAAAACATAGCAAGCCCTTCTTGGGGTAATTCCTAATCACGTGGCCTGTCTGACTGCACCCAAAACATCCTGAACCACTCATCCGATAGGCTCCACCGTGTGGCCTACCGCACTTGGTACACCGTCCCCGGCCCTGCTGGCCCCTGCTAGATGAATTCGAGGTCTTAGGCTTTTTAGCTTGACCTACTGTTGCCTGGGCCTGCTCATGCTTCCGTTTCGTGCGGAATGTAAAGACCCAATTTACAAAGAAATTTTTTATTTTTAATTAGTCAACCATTTTTCATAAAACATAAAGATTCCAATAATCGTTTTCAAAACCATCATTACAACATTATTATTTTCAAAACATCAGAGTGTCCCCCAAAACAGATCGGAAAAGAGAGATAGAGTGCACGCCGCATCATCATGGCTTGCCTTTACACTTGGACTCCGATGTACCTGAATTAATCTAAAAACGGTAAGCTGAAATCTTAGTGAATCCCTAGAGCATACCCCACACAAACCACAAATCACATTAGCTATAAAGCTATCTCTACCACATATCACACGTCAATTAGCCATGAAGGTATCTCTACCGTTAGCTACAAAGGCTATCTCGACCATCAGCCATAAAGGTTCTCTACCAATAGCCCTAAGGCCATCTCTACTAGTAGCCATAAGGCTATCTCTACCGTTAGCCGCAAAGTCTATCTCTACCATGTATCATGCACACATACATGTCACACCTTTATGTAACAGGTAAACCAACTATCACAAGATAGGCCGACCTTGGTGCCTTAGACCCATTGTATGGTGAGAAAACTCACCTCTCAAAGGATGAACTGGCCAACTAGATTCAAGTATGTCCTATGATGCTCTTCCCAAACTGTTTATAATCAATGAGTAAATATCTCAGCATAGTCCCATAAATATCCCCAGGGTCAACCTTGGTCAAATTCAAAGTCTATAGTCAAGGTCAACAGTCCATATTGACCTTGACTCGTCGAGTACCACCATTCACTCGTCAAGTTCCTTCTTAACTCATCGATTCACCAAGTTACCCGAGGGGCTCGTCGAGTTCCTTGGTGTTTATGGCCGTAAACCACCAACTGTACACCTTTAACCATAAACCCTTTGCCGTACACCCTCGACCGTAAACGAGGAAACCCTCTAGACTCGCCAAGTCATTTGCACGAGTCGTCGAGTCCCCCAAAGTTGATCATGATTACGATCCTTTCCAGTGGGACTTAAGGTCCCAAACTTTAGATCCATCATCTCCTGCTGTAGATTTCACGTAAAGTTACAAACTTTACGTGTATGCAGGACCTTTCATAACCGTAAGCACTAAAACTAATCTTCTAACAAGGTTTTCATTCATGGGAAGGGAATAAGCTTATAAAGCATGCAACTTTATGATATTTGGGACCTAGTGAGGTTCAGATTTTGAACCATACTCTTGTGATAGGTCTAGATCTAGGCTTGCTTCTATTTCCTCAAAGTTTGGTCATGAACTCCCCATTAGAATATAGGCTTAAGGTAACAGATTCATACCTGAATTTCATGCCGAAGACGAACTAGATGCTAGATCCAATGTTTTCTCCTTGATTCCTATCCTCCAAGATTGGATTCCTTCCCAAATTCCTAAATTCAAGCTCTCAAATGCAGATAATTCACACTCTAGGGAGTTTACGGCCGTTCACAGTCTCTTATGATGTTAAGGGAGGCTACAAGAGCATTTAATGAGTCTTATATAGGGGAACACCCCAAAATTACGGTTTTTCATTAAACAAACCTGAATCGTCGAGTCATCCTTCTGACTCGCCGAGTCACCTCCGATTCATGCCCTAAATACGACCCAACTCGACGAGTTGAGCTCCCAACCCGCCGAGTCCATGCATGAGACTTCTCCATTGGCAGGTCTCCAACCAATGCTCAAACCAAGTGTTACATGTCGCCCCCACTTGAACTAGACTTCGTCCTCGAAGTCCGCTGACTCAAGAAAATTGGGATGATGATCTCGCATCTCCTCTTCCAATTCCCATGTCCATTCAGAGCCCTTCTGATGTTGTCATTGCACTTTCACCAGTCTTACTTCCTTATTCCAACGAGCCTTCGTCTTTCTATCCAAGATGGCAAGAGCTTCTCAATGTAGTTCATGCTCTCGTCCACTTGGATATCACCCAATAAGAAAACTGTGGCCTCGTCTGTGATACACTTCGGAAGTTGCGACACATGGAACGTGTTGTGAATCTGGATAAGCTCCTTTGGCAAATCCAAGCGATATGCTACTTTGCCTACCCAAGCCATGATCCTGAACGGGCCTACATACCGAGGCCCTAGCTTGCCCATCTTCCGAAACCTGATGATTCCTTTCCATGGCGACACCTTCAGCAACACGAAATCCCCCACCTGAAAACTCAGGATCTGATTGTCGTTGGTCAGCATAGCTTTTCTGACGGCTCTACGCGACCCACAACCGGTCGCGCACCTGCTGAATCAACCCTGTAGTCTTGAGCACTACCTCAGTGTTTACCATGACCCGATGTCCAAACTCATCCCAACAAACTAGGGTCCTACACCTACGACCATATAACATCTCAAATGGAGCTCGGTCGATACTGGTATGATAACTATTATTGTACGAAAACTCTGCCAGTGGGAGACACGTATCCCAACTCCATCCAAAATCCAACACGCATGCCCAAAGCATATCCTCCAGTGTCTGGATCGTTCTCTCACTCTGATCGTTGGTCTAGGGGTGGTACGCCGTGCTAAAATATAGTTGAGTGCCTAACTCCTCATGGAATTTCTTCCAGAATCGGGATGTGAACTGAACATCACGATCAGAGACTACTGACATACGAACCCCATGTCTAGCCACTACCTCACCCACGTAAATATCCGCCAACTTTTCTGTGGATATACTTTCTGATATCGAATGAAATGGGCACTCTTCGTCAGTCTATCCACAATCACCCATATGACATCCACACCCCTCGCCGTCCTTGGCAACTTCATAATGAAGTCCATTGTGATCTCCTCCCACTTCCACATGGGAATGGGCAGCGGCTAGATCTTACCATGAGGCCGCTGATGCTCGGCCTTGACCTTCCTGCAGGTCAAGCACCGCTCTACAAACCAAGTAATTTCCCGCTTCATGAAGGGTCACCAATAACCCAGCCCTAAGTCCCTATACATTTTTGTAGCTCCTGGATGTATAGAAAACTTGTACTTATGTGCTTCCTCTAATATCTTTTGTCTCACTCCCCCGGTCACCGGTATCCACACCTGGCCACACCGCGTCAAAAGACCACAACTATCCTTAACAAACAAAGGATCTTGTCCTCGGATTCTTTATATCTTCCAATTCCCTTTCTTCACACCATCAACTCGAGCCTCTCTGAGCATCTCCAACAATGGAGAGATCACCGTCATTCTCAAACATATATTCCCAATCGGGGAACCCATCTTCTTACGACTCGAAGCATCAGCCACTACGTTGGCTTTCCCTGGATGGTAAAGGATATCACAATCAGAATCCTTTAGCACGTCTAACCACCTTCTTTGTCGCATGTTGAGAATCTGCTGTTCCATCAAATACTTCAGACTCTTATGGTCAGTGTAAATGATACATCGTACTCCGTACAAACACCACTACCCCCAGTTCCAGATCATGAGTAAGGTAATTTGCCTCATGTGGCTTCAGCTAACGCGAGGCATATGCTATCAGGTGCCCTCTTTGCATTAGTACCACACCTAACCCTGAATCAATGCGTCACAATATACCACTAGATCATCTAATCCCTCTAGTAGAACAAGGATCCGAGCCTCGCATAATCTCCACCTCAAGGTCTCGAACCCACCGAAACCTCACATTCTTTTTGGTTATTCGTGTCCATGGCACAACAATCTTGGAGAAGTCCTGAATAAATCTCCGATAATAATCCGCTAAACCCAATAAGGTATGAATTTCTGATGCATTCTTCGGTATTTCCCACCACATCACAGCCTTAACCTTGGCTGGATCAACCGAACTACCCTCCTGGTTGATGATATGCCCCAAGAATTGTACCTCTCATAGCCAGAAATCACACTTAGAGAACTTGGCATACAACTTCTCCACCCTTAGGGTCTATAGCACCTCCCTTAAGTGATGTTCGTTTTGCTCCCTGGACTTAGAATAAACCAGGATATCATCAATGAAAACGATCACCGACCAATCCAGCATCGGTCTACACCCCCTATTCATGAGGTCCATGAAGATTGCTGGGGCATTGGTGAGCCCAAACGGAATCACTACAAACTCATAATGCCCATACCGAGTCCTGAAAGCCGTCTTCAGTATATCCTCATTCTGAATCCTCATCTGATGGTATCTCGACCGAAGATCAATCTTGGAAAACCAAAACGCACCTTGCAGCTGATCGAATAAATCATCGATCCTTGGCAACGGATAACGATTCTTTACTGTTAGCTTGTTTAGTTCTCTATAACCGATACACATCCAGTGGGATCCATCATTCTTCTTCACAAAAAGGATTGGTGCTCCCCACGGGGAACTGATTGGATGAATGAACCCTCGATCTAACTACTCCTGAATCCGTGTAGATAACTTTTGCATCTCGGGTGGTGCCAACCGATATGGTGCCTTTGTTACCGGAGCAACACCCGGTACCAAGTCGATACGAAACTACACCTACCTATACGGAGGCACCCCTAGTAATTCTTCGGGGAAAACATCCTGAAATTCCTGAATAACCGGCACACTACCTACAACTTTCGTGATTTATAATCTTGTATCTAAGATGTATTCCAGAAATCCCAAACAACCCTGCTGCAGGAACCTCCTAGCCTTCGCAGTCGAACAGATGATCGGCCCTTGCGTTTCCCTATCACCATGTATC
The DNA here is from genome assembly GCF_052625555.1 of Lactuca saligna. Lineage (NCBI taxonomy): Eukaryota > Viridiplantae > Streptophyta > Magnoliopsida > Asterales > Asteraceae > Lactuca > Lactuca saligna. Next base: position 65,194,686 of record NC_136425.1, read on the forward strand.
ACCAGTTCTCCCCCCTTGGGGTTCGAACCCTCACCAACTGATGCTCGCAGTCAATCATGGCCGCGTTGGCCCCCAACCAATCCATTATGATAATCACTTTATGCCCTCACAACGGTATTGAGACTAGATCGACTTGAAATCTCTCACTAAGTACATTCAGGACACAGTCTCGATACACCCTCACAGCGCTAACGGTGTGGTCATCCGCAATCTCCACCTCGAGCGAGGAATCCAAAGTTCCCGGCGCTTCCCGGAACTTCTTGCTAAGCGCAAGAGATACGAACGATCGGGTTGCACCCGAATAAAAAAAACATAAGCGGACATACCATTGACCAAAAAGGTCCCTATATAAGCGTATAATATGTATAAGTGAAACATATACATAGAGCAGGGAAGAATAATTACGTACCAGCCATGACATATGGCGCTGCACGTGCATATTCGATAGTCAACTGAAATGCACGGCTCTTCACTGTTGGAGTTTCCATCTTAGCAGGGCGACCATCGGTAATCCTCATTGTGGCGGGTGAAGGCACCGCCACTGCTCCTCCTCCCCCCTATAACTTCGGACAGTTGACCCGCTTATGGCCGGTCTGGTTGCAGTGAAAGCAAATTAAGCCCTTCGCGGGGCAGTCCCTGCTCATATGGCCATGTTGGCCACATGCATAACATCCCGAGCCTATGATACAGAAAGCTCCATTGTGTACCCGAATACACTTGGCACATCAGCCCCGACCCTGCTGGCCCTTGTTGGAAGCATCTGACATCTTACGCTTCTTAGCATGTCCTACTGCTACTTGGTTTGCTCTGGCTTCCGCTTCGTGCGAGATTCTAGCTCCATTTCCCGTTCTCATGCCTTTTCCACCATTTCATTTAGGGTCTTACACCCCATAAAGATCACAAACTCCCAAATATCATCCCTCAGTATGGAATGATATCGGGTCCACCTCATTTCCTCATCAGTAGCATATTACGGAATCAACAATGCTCGTTCCCAAAACTTGACGGTGATCTCCGCCACAGTCTCGGTGGTCTATTGCAAATCATGAAACTCTCGTACTAAAAGTTGCACCTCAATGGGTAGTGCAAACTCCAGATCAAATCGCCAAACAAATTCGGCCCACGTCATCTCAGCCACCCTGGCTGGTCCCACAGGTCTGGTAACTTCGCCCCACCAATACCGAGCCCTTTCTCTCATCATGTAAGAAGCAAACCCAACATTTTTCATATATGGGCAAGAACTCGTGCGTTGGGCATTTTTGATATCCGCCACCTAGCATCGGCTGACTATTGGGTCCCTGACCCCGAGAAACTCTGGCGCCCCACATGCCTTGAATTCCTAGAACGAGGGAGTTCGGGCCCCCAACTGGCTCGCAACAATCTCATTCCTGAATGATCTGAATCTCTCCTGCATGATCTCCACTATGCCCTACTTGACCGTCCCAAAAATGATTGGGGTAGCGTCAAGGATGCCCCTGGTAACCTTGGCTGTAATAATCTTGCGCAGCCTCTCATCTATATCGTCTGTAGTGTCACCCAATCCAGATCCTGATCCTGATCCTCCTGCCCCAAAACGTGTCAACACCAAGCTGAACTGGAATCTCATAAATCATAGCTATCAGGATTTCCATAAAACGGATTTCTTCACACTGGTCCTCCTTGAAGTCATCAGATCTAACATTGGCTCAGGTACAGGTCATGTGCTTCCAGTAGTAGGGGCCCAATACTACGTTCCACACCTACCTATACCTTTCCCTAAGACTCGACCTGATAACTTCAGTTCATCCCAAAATAAACCATATACTACCAGCCACCGCATAACCCAAATCTTAGTCTGTTCTAAGATCTTCTCTACCCACATCAAGAAGACCAATCATAACATGTTGCCTTTATGCATGCAAATTATACACAGAAGAGGATCAAATAGACTTTCGAATAAAAGATTCTACCCTAGGACCACAACCAAACAAGGAACAAGAAATAAGGCCAAATCGATCATTCTAAGGCTATGGACTCCTATCCGTATATAATTTTTAAAAGCATACACATAGCATATTCCATACGATCATCCAAGCTCAAATATCAGAATATCATAACTAGCATATTAGGGATATACTTGGCTCGGCTGATCACGCGTGTTACACTCTCATCTTTTCCTTCTTTCAAAAGCTTTTTATATAATTTATTTATTCATTTTTTAAAAACAAATCTACACTTAGTTTGAGTTCCGAAACACTCGAGGGTATGCCCGAATCCCTCAAACCAAGGCTCTGATACCAACTTGTAACGACCCAATTTACAAAGAAAAATATCTATTCTTAATTAGTCAACCATTTTTCATAAAACATAATTATCCCAATAATCATTTTCAAAACCATCATTACAACATTATTATTTTCAAAACATCAGAGTGTCGCCCAAAACAGATCAGAAAAGAGAGATAGAGTGTACGCCGTGTCATCACGCTTTGCCTTTACCATTGGACTCTAATGTACCTGAAACAAATCCACAAACGGTAAGCTGAAAGCTTCGTAAGTCCCCTAGATCATACCCCACACAAAACCAATATCACATCAGCTATAAAGCTACCTTTACCATATATCACACGTTAATTAGCCATGAAGCTATCTCTACCGTTAGTTAGAAAGGATATCTCTACCATCGGCCATAAAGGCTGTCTCTACCATTAGCCCTAAGGTCATCTCTACCATTAGCCATAAGGCTATATCTACCATTAGCTGCAAAGGCTATCTCTACAACGTATCATGCACACATACATATCACACCTCTACGTAACAGGTAAACCAACTATCACAAGATGGGCCGGCCTTGGTGCCTTAGACCCATTGTATGGTGAGAAAACTCACCTCTCAAAGGCTGAATTGGCAAACTGGATTCGACTATGTCCTATGCTGCTCTTCCCAAACTATTTATAATCAATGAGTAAATATCTCAGCATAGTCCCATAAATATCCCCAGGGTCAACCTTGGTCAAAGTCAAAGTCTATAGTTAAGGTCAACAGTCCATATTGACCTTGACTCGTCGAGTACAACCATTCAATCGTCGGGTTCCTTCTTAACTCATCGACTCACCAAGTTACCCGAGGGGCTCTTCGAGTTCCGTGGTATTTATGGCCGTAAACCACCAGCCGTACACCTTTAACCATAAACCCTTTGCCGTACACCCTCGACCGCAAACGAGGAAACCCTCTCGACTCGCCAAGTCATTACGGTCCTTTCCAGTGGGACTTAAGGTCCCAAACTTTAGATCCATCATCTCCTACTGTAGATTTCACGTAAAGTTACAAACTTTACGTGTATGCAGGACCTTTCATAACCGTAAACACTAAAACTAATCCTCTAACAAGGTTTTCATTCATGGGAAGGGAATAAGCTTATAAAGCATGCAACTTTATGATATTTGGGACCTAGTGAGGTTCAGATTTTGAACCATACTCTTGTGATAGGTCTAGATCTAGGCTTGCTTCTATTTTCTCAAAGTTTGGTCATGAACTACCCATTAGAAAATAGGCTTAAGGTAACAGATTCATACCTGAATTTCATGCTAAAGACGAACTAGATGCTAGATCCAGTATTTTCCCCTTGAATCCTCTTCTCCAAGCTTGGACTCTTTCCCAAATTCCTAAAGTCAAGCTCTCAAATGCACACACTTCACACACTAGGGAGTTTGCGGCTGTTCACAATCTCTTATGATGTTAAGGGAGGCTATATGAGCGTTTAATGAGGCTTATATAGGGTTAAACCCCAAAATTAGGGTTTTTCATTAAACAACCCTGACTCATCGAGTCAGCCTTCTGACTTGCTGAGTCACCTCTGAGTCGTGCCCCTGAAATACGACCTTCCTCGACGAGTTGAGCTCCCAACTCACCAATTCCATGCATGAGACTTCTCTATTGGCAGGTCTCAAACCAGGTGTTACACAGAAATCCATCTCCATCTCTCTCTCTCTCTCTCTCTCTCTCTCTCTCTTGGGCCTTCTCCATCATCTCATACATGTTGTTGCACTCCGTAAAGCTCACAAACTCCTGGATATCATCCCTTAGCATGGAATGATATTCGGTCTGTCTCATCTCATCATCAGTATCATACTGTGGGATCAAAAAGCCCCTTCCTAAAACTTTGCGGTGATGTCCGCCACAGTCTCAGTGGTCTGTTGCAAATCATGAAACTCTCACACTAGCCGCTGCACCTCAATGGGTGGTGCAAACTCCAAATCAAATCGCCGAACAAACTCGGCCCATGTCATCTCAGCCACCTTGGCTGGACCCACCTTGTCACACCCCAAAACTGGAACGGCGGAAATGTTCGGGGGTGGATGACGTTATGTTTAGTATCAGAAGATATGTATCATAGTAAGCAAGTAATGAACAACCATTTCATTAGATAGAAAGTTCTTACAAAGTATGTGTTCACAAAACATAGAGTGCATAACCAAATAACAAAACAAGACTTGAGGCTATACTGCTCCATCTTCTGAATTCCCAGAGCGAGTACCTGTCTACTAGTTTCCTGAGAATACAAGTCATTTGAAAGAGTTGATCAGTAATTAAGCTGGTGAGTTCATAAGATTTTAGTGATGTAAGTATGTTGTGGAAAGTTTTTGTAAAATGCAGTTGAAAAATGTAGTAAGTTGTAAGTTCTGTTTTGAAAAGTTCGTCTGTTCCTCTAGAAAGTCCTATATTTCCTACTTTAATGAAAGATAAGTAAAAATGGCTCTACAATCCTTTCTATGAGTACTAAATGGATACAAGTTATATAAGACTCATAGTAAACAAACAATTGATTGTGCGTATCATCCCTAAGGCGGAAAACACACATCCTATTGTTTGTTTGATCATTGTTGTATATAACCATGGTGTATTCACTTGCTACTCATGGAGTTAGTTGTAATAGTTCCTTTATATTTGATGGAAAACATTCCTTAAGAAACCCTTATTTCTTATTACAAAATGGTGACCACTGTGATTACTTCTATAATTACTTAGTTTATACTGGCTATATATAATCTAATCTCAAATAGATAGTTAATTGAGTGAATCTACCCTAAGTCCACAACCAAACAACGAACAGGAAGTAAGGCGGAAAGCACACATCCAACTACCTATTGGGTATTAATGATGTATAAGCTAAGGTATTATAGAGTTAAAAACCTAAGGTCCTTCAAGTTTTGATGGTTTAATAAAATGGATTAAACCCTTTACTAATAAGTTTCTAGTTATTTTTACGAAATGTTCTCTTTGAAAAGCATGTTTTGTACTAGAAAACTTGTGCATTGAATTAATGTCCTATGACCTGACCTATACTTGGTACCGTTATGATGACTTAATAGATACGAAACATATATATATATATATATATATATATATATATATATATATATATATATATATATAGAATCGAATAGATGATAGACTGGGTGAATCCATTCCAAGCCCACAACCACACAAGTAACATGAAGTGAAGCGAAGAGCACACATCCTATTATCTGTTGGATCCTCTTGATATATATCCTTTGATGTATACATTAAGGAATCATAAGTTTAGCATTATGGTCCCCTTTTTACTAAACGTAGCCTTCTACCAAGGCGTTAAATATTATGTATGTATGTAAAATGTAAGTGTTCCCTAGTTTATAACTATCTTAACTCGAAAATAGTTTGTGTTTGACTTTCAAGTGGTAATGTCACTTTATGAAAGAAATAGGAAAATGTAAGTATTGTAGTATTATAAAGAGTACTACTGTTGTACTGATTTCCTTAAATTTGGTTATTAAGGTATAATGTGATGGCTAGATCCCATACTAAACACTCTCCCTGTCAAAAGATTTTGGGAACCAAACGTGACCTCTACAATCAATTGCAAGCCGTGAACATCCACATTAAAATTATATGATCATGTATACCCAATATAACTATCACCTTTTCTTTAGAACAATGCGTTAGTGATTCATTGGTATAGTTAGATCATGTAAGTGTTCCATGCTATAGCAAATTAGTATGTTTGTTCTGTTATAGTACTTTAGTATATTCTCTTGTTATAGTATCTTAGTATATTATGTTGTATAGTATATAGTATGTATGAATAGTATGTACTAGTGTATGTATTGACTCCTGTATGAACTGACTCTTTGAATGCTTCATTATACTAGAAGAAATGAATAGTATCTTCCTAAACTATACCTATTATAGTTTACTAACGTTTTACTTGAACTTGTTATTGAAAAGACTCGTTTATTTACTAAGTTATGCTTGTACTTCAAAAACAGAGTTTTGTTAAACTATAAAGCAACATAACTTAAAAGAGTTTTTGAAATGTTTTGATCACTTATAAAGGACATAGAAATCTTTTGAAAGATATATATAACACACATTTTACAAAATTATAATTGTGTTCAACTTGTATTCCCTCCTTAAAGCATTTAAAATAGTTAAAAGATTCATTACGGAGTATGAACTCACCTGATGTGGGTGATTCAATGAATACGCGCGTAAGGACGAGAAATTCCACGAATGAAGTTCTGAGACACAATAAGTCCTAAATGACACATATTGGCATTAATATAGTGTTTAGAGGTAACCAAAGGCAAGGAAACACCTCACGGAACTAGGAAACACTTTGCCTAAGTGTTGGAATCACATGTGATTGACCTAAAGGGTGTTTATGGCCATGGTTTGGTGTTCACGGCCATGTGTTTACGGCCAAGGGATTTTACCACCGTAAACTCATGGTCAAAGATGCATATGAGGGTGTTTGAAGGCTAGAGAAGTTTAAGGAACTTTTGCTCTACCTAAGGATAAGAAAGACCAACTTATTGGAGAGTGTTGAGGTGCTTATGGCCTAAGGGAGTTTACTCCTAGCCGTAAACTCTCTAAATGGTTGCATTTAGGGTCTTAAAGTAAGGAGTCTCAAGGGTCCAAGTTTTCTAAGTTTAAGCAAGAGCTTAGATGTGTTTAAGGTCCAAAATGGCACACTTAGAGGGTTTTACGGCCATGGGAGATGGCTTGGCTATAAACTCCTTTTGTCCTTGTGTTTTTGATGTTTTCAAGGCTCTAAGCATGAGTCCTAACTAGATATCAAGTGTAAGGATGAGTACTTACAATATAGAGTCTTGAAATTGTTGATTTTGGCCAAGAACACTAGTATATGTTCTTGGTGAAACTTGAAGATCTAAGAAAACATGATTTCCATGGATGAAATAAAAGAGTATAACTAGGAGATGTAGTATAACAAAAAATCACAGAAATATCACTTACGACTTTTGAAGATCGAGGATGAAGATCGGGATCATAGTTGAGAGAAAACTCAAGTGTTATTGAGTTGGAAATGAAATAATGAAAGAAAAATGAAGGGTATGAGGTTATATAGGGGAGTTCACGACCAGGGTTGAGTTTACGGCCGTAAACTCCATGTTTACGGCCGTAAACTCCACATTTTGGAGTTTAAGGCTTGAATCTTGTACTGTGGCTTTAGCAGATAAATCCCAACACTTATCCCTTAAATGTAATAGGCTCAGAACGCTCAAACAGAATCTAAATTGTGCTAAATGATAGCAGGAATGAGTCTGACTCGGAGTTGAGTTGACTGACTAATCTTTCAAAGCAAAAACTTTTCGGGTTGTCACACACCTGGCTAGTAACCTCGCCCCATCAATCCCGGGATCTGTCTCTCAGCATACACGAAGCGAACCCAACCTTTACCGCATTCAGGCAAGAACTCGTGCGTTGGGCGTTCTTGATGTCCGCCACCCAACGTCGGCTGACAATGGGGTCCCTAGCCCCAAAGAACTCTGACGCTCAACATGCCTTGAACTCCCGGAATAAGGGAGTTCGGGCCCCGATCTGGCCTACAACAATCTCATCCCGAATGATATGAGTCTTTCCTCCATGATCTCCATAACAACCTCCTTAACCATACCAAAAATGACTAGGGTAATGTCAAGGATGCCCCTAGTAACCTCGGATGCAATAAGGTTGTGCAGCCTCTCATCAATGACCTCCGTAGTGTCTCGTGATCCTGCCCCGGATCCAGATCCCGATCCTGAACCTCCCGCTCCAAAACGTTTCATCACCATGCTAAATTGAAATATTATAAATCACAATGATTTGGAATCCATATAAAGGATCTTCCCACACCAGTCCTTCTTGAAGTCATCAGATATAACATTGTTTCGAGTGTAGGTCCCATGCTTCCAGTAGTACGGGCCCAATACTACCTTCTACACCTACCCGTACCTTCCCCGCTGTCGTACCTGATAACTGTAATTAGTCCCATAATCAAACCACATCCCACAACTACAATATATCAATCTCAGGCTATCCTATGATTTACTCTATTCATATCAATAAAACCAATCATAACAGGTTTCCTTTATGCATGCAAATTGTACACAGAAGAAGGATCAAATAGACTTTCGAATAAAATATTCTACCCTAGGACCACAACTACACAAGGAACAGGAAATAAGGCCAAATCAATCATTCTGAGGCTATAAGCTCCTAACCGTATACAATTTTAAAAGCATAAACATAGTAGGTTCCATATAATCAATAAGGCTCAAATATGAGTATAACATGGCTAACATATTGGGGAACTACTGACTTGGCTCGGATGGTAACGCGCGTTGCACTCTCATCTTGTCATTTCCTTTTGAAAACCCTTTTAAGTTACTTTTGAAAACAATTTTTACCATCTCCTTAGTTTGAGTACTGACACACTCGAGAGTGTGCCTGAATCCCTCAATCCAAGGCTCTGATACCAACTTGTAAGGACCCAAATTTTTTTAAGGAAAAATTTCAATTTTAAATAATAAAATTTAATTGCATAAACCATGAAATCTCAACATAATTGTTTTCAAATCATCGATTCATTACAAATTATCCAAATCATCAGAGTGTCCCCAAGACCTAACAGTGAAAGAGAGAGAGAGAGATAGAGTGCACACTGCATCATTACGCCTTGCCCTTATCCTTGGGCTCGGATGTACCTGAAACAAATCAATAACCTGTAAGAAAAATGCTTAGTGATTTCCCCAGAGCATACCACACACCAATACATATAACACATCATACTAGCTAAACAGATATACACAACACATAATCCATGCACAAAACAACTAGGGATGCCCTAGGCTCGTCCCTAGGGTCTTACTCCAGGATGCCATGGGCTCCCCACATGGTCTTACACCTAAATGCCATGGGCTCTCCCATGGTATTTAATAGGAAAGCCATGGGCTCTCCACATGGTCTTACATCCGGTTGCCATGGGCTCTCCCATGGTCTTTAGTAGGAAAGGTATGGGCTCCCCACATGGTCTTACATCCAGGTGTCATGGGCTCCCATGGTCTTCCACACAAGTAACAGAAAGACAACTAGCATACCACATACCACATACCACGTAGTCAACAACATATCACATAATCACTAGCATAGTACATATACTTGCATACTATACATATCAGTAGTGAATCTACAATAAACACTACAACTAATTAAATTGGCAGGCTTTGGTGCCTCAGGAGCATTGGTATGGTGAGGAGACTCACTTCTGTCTTCTGAATACGAAAGCTGCTCTCCTAATAGATAAGGCCCAATTATCCATCCCTTTGCTAATGGGCCCAAAGTCCTAGTCCAAAAATCCTTAATAGGCCTATTGGCCCAATAAATCCCAAACAATGTATCCATGGCCCATTACAAATGGTATGACTCATAATTCCTAGAATACAGCATGCCGAATAATAAATGAGGCCCAAATAGCTCAAAGGCCAAAATCAGATTTGGCCCATCTGTAATGCGTACGCTCGGCGTTCCATCCTGGTAAGTGTAACATACTAGGACTGTGGGACTACGCGCCGCGTACACTAGGTTATGCCCATCGTACAGCTAGTTTAAGAGCATTCTCCATTAAGTGTATAATACTCGTTTCCTTTACGTCCAAAAGCCAGATCTAAGTCAGTTAAGATGTCCTAAGGCATAAAGTTGGTAACTTTATGCTTTTGCATGCCTCATATACACCCAACACCTCCATTAAGACCTTTCCAAGGTCTTTAACCCATGTGTGAGGCCAAACTCCCATCAAGCCCCTATTTTTATGATACTAAAGGACCAAGGGACCTTAGATCTGTCACTCCTACCTTTTGGAGTTGCTTAACTCACAAATGAAGGTCCAAAATCAACCAAAAGGGACAAGGTAGAAAACCCTAACTAAATCTAGAGATTAAGATGAAAAATCCATGATTTTTACCTCTAGAAGCTTTGCAAGATGGCTGTGATGCAGGATCTTGAAGCACCAACTCGTTCCAAGCTTATTTAATCACCCCCTCTTCTTGGACTGAACACTAAAAAAGAAACATATGCACTTTTTAAGGCTCACAATGGTCTCACAATTGTCTCTGGAGTGTAAGGACATTCTAAGGCTGTGGAGGCTCTCCAAGGGACTTAAGGTCACTTAAATAGGCCCCATGTCCGAAAATTAGGGTTTTGGACCCCTGGCACGTACGCCTAGTGTACTACCAGTATGCCAAACGTACCTCCAGCTTCTCTACGATCAGCCATGCATAGTATGCAAAGCGTACACTTAAGTACGCCTAGCATACTTAAAGGACCAATTATGCTAAAAAACTAATTCTCGAGGGTTGCAAGACATACCGGATTTAGGGTGTTACATTGAAAATATAACTATTATCATTAACACATATAAATCATATCTTTAAAACAATTCATCCCATCCCGTCGATCCCCACGTATAGATCCTATACAAGGATCTTACAAGTTCTAGCTTAAAAGATCAATATGAACAAAAAACTGACGACACTGCTTCGAAAATTCCCTGGAAACAAACAAGGTTCAATAAATACATCAAATGAGGGGAATGGAACAAGTTTCACCATGAACCTCTGTTCATAAAAACAACAAGACAATTAATTCAAGGGTGGTTTTCTTGATAAATGTGCCTAGCAGTGGTCTGACACCGTGAGGTATTTTACCCCCCCAGACTCACCCTATTCGACAATACAATGTAAGACATACATGGTAGTGGTTTATTATTGGCACACTTTATTAGGCAGTCAACAAGGTTCCCTTAATTAATTCGTGAAAGGAAACGCTAACACACAAAGCTTATCAAAAGAAAAAGTATGGGGGAATACTAATAATGTACTCCCATACGCTCCCGTACTCCAACACATAATAATGTCAAAAAGGAGTTTGTACATGATAGTACTTATGGCATATTATAGTACCCTAGTACTAGTAGGACTCGTAACCCATAACATAACAATACACCGGCATATGCAGCACCTAAGACACAGAACTTTGAAAAAGACTTGGTACCTAGAAAGTACGTTTGTACGTAGGACATACTCCACCGATTATCAATCTCCTCGACCAGAGTTTCTACTCTCTATTATGATCACACACGTACACTTAAGATACTACCCATTATCTAAACTTAATTGAACTAAACATCTCTTAAGTCTTATTTTATCACTAAGCAAGCCTACAAGGCTTATAATCAACTTTCAATACTAACTCTGTTTTTGGCAACAATATCCTACTTTAGTGTAATATTTTAAATAGATTATTAAGTATTAACCTACATTTGTTTTCTCATTTATAATTATTCTATTATTATTATCATGTAAATACATCTCAACACATATAGAACCATGCCTGGTTCGCATAGCTATATCATTAAATGTACATATAACACATATTTCCAGATAATAAGCATATAATTCACATATAAACTTTCAACATATATTTAATACTTTTATTAATAATTGTATTAAAATCATGTTCATGAAAGGGACTATTCACTCACTTGTTAAAATGACAACTTGATATTTGGACAGCGCTTCACTTCTAGCAATTGTCTTTTCCTTTGACGTAACATAGCATTATTTGTAACATCCCAAAAATACGGGCCAAAAATTTCGTTTTTAATTAAGCGATTTGAAAAAGCGTTTGTAACAAAATATCACACAATCGTAGTATTTGATAAAACATATCTCGTGACCGTAAACCAAAACATAAAACATGAAAATGTTAGAGTACAAAATCCCATAATGACTCTTGGTGCGGAAATCAAAAGAGTGCGTGTGATGTGTCGCCACCGCGCCAGCTCCTTCCCCTTGACAGAAGAGGTACCTGAAATAACAACTGAAAACCGTAAGCACGAAGCTTAGTGAGTTCCCCCTCCCCCCACTGTACCACATACCATATAAACACATAGCATACATACTGCCAGGATATTTTGGGGTGTCCGACCTACCCGGTACGACCATTCTAGGGTGCCGACCTACCCGTGTCAAGTCATTCTGGGGTGCTGATTACCCATGTCAAGCCGTTCTGGGGTGCTGACTACCCTTTTGTCCTAACAACCAAGCCTCGGGGACTATTTCGCCCCCTACTACTACTATCACATATACATAACATAAACATATTACCAGACATATCTAGGGTGCCTGAGCTACCCTTCGGTCCTAACAACCGAACTCGAGGACTGGTCCCCTCCTACTAACTCTATTGCATATAACATAACAAGCCAGACTAGCAAACATAATATCATATACTGTTAGACGTACCTGGGGTGTCTGACTAGCCTTCGGTCCTAACAACCGAACTCTACTACTATCACATACAATATATCATGCTAGCATATAACATATCAGGTAGTAGCAAACCTAGATGATATCACAAAGACAATCATCTATCATACATCTCCTACTGGTGGGTTGGCATTGTGGCCTTAGACCCACCGCTACTGGAAGGTAACTCACCTTGAAAGTAGCTGCTGAAGTCTGCTTGCTAAGCGCCTGCCTGCTGAATCGCAAATCCTCCGGCTTATGAATCATAAACATAGGTTAGCCTCTCATACACACCCTTAGGTCAGATGATTGACCCACCCCTGGTCCAAGGTCAACTCCTTGGTCAAGGTCAGCTTCTAGTTGACTGGACTCGCCGAGTCATGGCACCGACTCGCCGAGTCCTTCTCCCACTAACCTGGTCCTGCACGCCAAGTGCCTCTTCCCACTCACCGAGTCACCCTTAACTCACTACTTGGGACTATAGAACCGACTCTCGATCCGAATTGCCGAGTCCAAGAACAACTCGCTGAGTTTGAAGAACAACTCGTCGAGTTCTAGGCAACATTCATATGACTCGCCGAGTTGTTCATCCAACTTGCCGAGTCTAAGGCCACCTTCATAGAACTCACCGAGTTCCTCTTTGGGACTCGCCGAGTCCCTATGACCCATTTCCCATACAGACCAAATCTGAGACATGCAATGCTTCAAAACTATAGATCCATGTTCCTTGAGCATGCTTATCACGTAAAGTTGCAAACTTTACATGCATGCATGGCCCTATAAGCTCAAAAAGGCAAAAACAAGCTCTTAATGAGGTCATACACTCAATGGGGGCCTCAATCACTTCAACCACATAAACTTTATACTTCTAATACGCCCATAATGTCCAAATCTGGGGTCCTTTCCGAACATAGAGCATTAACACATGGAGCTTGAGGTTTTAGGGCTTGAAAACCACTAATTTAGAACATAAAAAGGGGATCTAATGAACTAGTGATCAAAGTAAGAACTTTTCTACCTGAATGGAAGCTCCTCACAGTGTAGATTCCAGATCTATCTCCCTTACTTGCACACTTCAACCTCTTCCTTCTTCTTCTAAGCCCAAACCTTCTCCACAAAGCCAAAAACACTCTCAAGAACAATATGGGGGCTAGGGTTTTGCTCTACAGCTCTCTGGAAGTGTTAGGGACAAAGGAGGCCAAGTTAGAGCATTTAAATAGGGTGCAAACACCTAGATTAGGGTTTTTGCCCAAACAGGGGCTACTCGCCGAGTCCAAAGTTCAATCCCCGCGCCTTATCCCATTCCTACTCGGCGAGTTGGCCCATCAACTCGCCGAGTCCAAGGAAAAAATGTATTATTTTAAAATGTAAATAGCAAGAAGTACGTACCGGGAACCAAGTGCTACGAATCTCCCCCACTTATCTTAGACTTCGTCGTCGAAGTCTGTTGCTCGATCCTGAAACAGCTCGGGGTAGTGCTCCATCATCTCTTCCACCGACTCCCAAGTCCACTCCAATCCCTTCCGGTGCTGCCATTGCACCTTCACGAGTTCCACCCTTTTGTTCCTTAGATCCTTCGACTTCCTGTCGAGGATTGCTACAGGACGCTCAATGTAATTTAGGCTGTGGTCGACCTGAATATCCTCCAAAGGCACCACTGCTGAGTCGTCCACCAAACACTTCCGCAACTGAGAGACGTGGAAAGTGCTGTGGATCTGGCTGAGTTCGGCTGGTAGATCCAACCTATATGCCACCTTGCCCACCCGAGCTACAACCCTGAATGGCCCGATGTACCTTGGAACTAACTTTCCCCGCTTTCTGAATCGGATGACGCCTTTCCATAGCGACACTTTCAGAAGAACCATATCCCCGACTTGGAATTCCAAGTATGAACGGCGTTTGTCGGTGTAACTTTTCTGCCGACTCTGAGCAGTCTAAAGCCTCCTTCGGACCTGCTGAATCTTCTCTGTCGTCTAGAGCACCACTTCAGTGCTTCCCAGGACCCTCTGGCAAACCTCTCCCCAACATATCGGGGTCCTGCATCTCCATCCGTACAATATCTCAAAGGGAGGACGGTCAATACTCGCGTGGTAGCTGTTGTTGTATGAGAACTCAACTAAAGGAAGATAGGTATCCAAACTACCCCCAAAATCTAACCACATGCCCGCAACATATCCTTAAGGGTCTAGATGGTCCGCTCACTCTGATACTGGCACCCCGTGTCGTGCCACTATCTCCCTGATATAGATGTTGGCCAACTTCTCGACAGAGATGCTCTCCTGAATCGGGATGAAATTGGTGCTCTTGGCCAATCGATCCACAATGACCCACATAGAATCCACTCCTCACGCGCTCCTGGGAAGCTTCATAGTAATATCCATCGTAATATCTTCCCATTTCCACAACGGGATATCCAACAGCTGCATCTTGTCGTGCGGTCTCTGATGCTCGGCCTTGACCTTCCTGCAGGTCAAGCACCGTTCGACGTACCAAGCCACATCCCACTTCATGTAGGGCCACCAATAGTCCAGAAGAAGATCCCTATACATCTTCGTCGCCCCCGGATGAATGGAGAATCGGGATTTGTGCGCCTCCTCCATCAAGATCTGGAACATGCCTCCGAGGTATGACACCCATACCCTACGGTGTAATGTCAATAATCCCCTGCTATCATAGTCGAAGGAGGAAACTTGACCCACTATGCTCTCACTCTTCCAATGTTCCTCCTTCAGGGCCTCCTACTGGGCCTCCCGAATCCGCTCCAAAAGCAGAGTCACCACTGTCATCCGCATGCAAATATCTCTGACCGGCACTGCCTTGCGGCTAAGCATATCGGCCACCATAGTGGCCTTCCTCGGGTGGTAAAGGATCTCACAATCATAATCCTTCACCACATCAAGCCACCGATGCTGCCTCATGTTCAAATTCAGCTGATCTATGAGGTACCTCAAACTCTTTTGGTCCGTGTAAATGGTAGACCGAACCCCGTAGAGGTAATGTCGCCAAATCTTGAGGGCGAAGACCACCGCCCCCAACTCTAAATCATGGGTTGGGTAGTTTTCCTCGTGAGGCTTTAGCTGCCACGAAGCATAGGCAATGACATGCCCCCTCTGCATCAATATCGCGCCCAACCCCGAAATGGACACGTCACAGTATACCACAAAATCCTCTAGGCCCTCGGGCAGGGTTAAGATTGGCGCCTCGCACAATCTCTATCTCAGAATATCGAATGCTTCCTACTGCTTAGGCCCCCATCGAAAGACCACAACTTTCTTAGTCAACCGTGTCAGGGGTACGACTATCTTGGAGAAATCCTGGATGAATCTCCGATAGTAGCCCGCTAATCCTAGGAAACTCCGAATCTCGGATGGAGACTTCGGAACCTCCCATCTCATCACGGCCTCTATCTTGGCCGGGTCGACCAGTATACCATCCTGGTTGACAAGGTGCCCAAGGAATTGCACCTCGCGCAACCAGAACTCGCACCTTGAGAACTTAGCGTAATAGTTCTGCCTCCTCAAGGTCTCCAAAACCTCTCTCAGATGCTTCTCGTACTCATCCTACGTCTTGGAATAAACCAAGATATCATCAATGAAAACTATCACAGATCGATCCAGCATCGGTCTGCATACGCGGTTCATGAGGTCCATGAACGTGGCAGGAGCATTGGTGAGCCCAAACAGCATCACCACGAACTCATAATGGCCATAACGCGTTCGAAACGCGATCTTCAGCACATCCTCCTCTCTGACCCTCATCTGATGATAAACTGAACGCAAATCGATCTTGTAGAACCAAGATGCTCCCTGCAAGCGATCAAAGAGGTCGTCAATCCTCGGGAGCGGGTAACGGTTCTTCGCCGTTACCTTATTCAGCTCCCGATAATCTATAGACATCCGATGCGACCCGTCCTTCTTTTTCACAAACAGGATCGGGGCTCCCCAGGGTGAACTGCTCGGTCTAATGAATCCCTTGTCTAACAGCTCTTGTAGCTGTGTAGACAACTCCTGCATCTCAAGAGGAGCCAACCGATACGGTGCCTTGGCTATCAGAGTCGCACCAGGAACTAGGTCGATCCTAAACTTTACCTGTCGCTTCGGAGGTATTCCAGGAAGCTCCTCCGGGAACACATCATCGTAGTCTCACACCACTGGAACCTCGTTCACCGTCGTCTTACCCGCCTCCCGGGTATCCACAACATACGCGACATATCCCGCGCAACCCTGCTGAAGGTAGCGCCTAGCTCTCGCTGCTGAACATACTGTGGGTCCATGTTGTGGCCTCTCACCGTGGATCACCAACTCTCCCCCACTTGGGGTCCTGATTCGCACTAGCTGTTGTGCACAATCTATCACCACCCCATTAGGGATCAACCAATCCATGCCTATAATCACCTTGTTCCCACGCAACGGAATAGGAACCAAATCCACCAAGTAGCACTCCTCGAATAACCTCAAAACGCAATCTCTGAACACCGCTGATGCCTGTACCGATCGATCATCGACGATCTCTACCTCTAAAGGGCAATCCAACATGCCTGAAGACTCAGTAAACTTCTTGCTAAGCACAAGAGAAACAAACGATCGGGTGGCACCCAAGTCAAACAACACCTGAACAGGGATACCGTTCACATGGAACGATCCTAAGGTATATACACAAAGCACATATCAATAACATAACATCATGAAAATGAAATAGTGGGAAAGAATCATACCCGTCACCACATCGGGTGCGGCGCGTGCCTCCTCGGTAGTCAGCTGAAATGCCTGACTCCTCAGCACTGGAGCCTCTGCCTTTCCCTGCCGACCATCAGTAATCCGCAAGGTCGCTGGAGTTGGCGCCTTCACTGGCACGGTTGCTATCAATTGAGGGCAATTGGCCTTATTGTGGCCCCTCTGGTTCCAGTGAAAACACAACAAATCAGACGTCTGTATCACAGGTGCAGGGGCGGTACAATCCCTGCTGAAAAGCCCCGTCTTGCCACACTTATAGCAGCCCGACGATCCCAGTCTACATGCCCCCTCATGAGGCCTGCCGTATTTCCTGCAGCGGCTCAGTCCTGACTATCCTTTCGGCCTACCATCTGGTCCCTTGGTCTTCTTCCCCGAAGCCCCTCCTGTCTGTCCCTCCTCTGTCTTCCTCTTCCGTATGTGCTCCAGATCTATCTCTCTCTCCTTCGCCCTGGCAATCATAGTGTCCAGGGTAGGGCAAGCTGAAAAGCTGACATGCTCCCGAATATCAGCTCGTAGCATGTCATGATAGCGGGTCCTCCTCATATCCTCATCACCCGTGTACTGGGGCACCAACAACGCCCTCTCCTGGAACTTGGCGGTGATCTCTGCCACGGTCTCCATCATCTTCCTCATATCTAAAAACTCCCTGGCCAGCTGCTGAAGCTCGACAGCTGGTGCAAACTCTGCCCTGAACCTGGTCACAAAGTCCGACCAGGTCATAGCCTCGATAGTCGAGGCTCCCAACGAGTCACCAACGGACTCCCACCAATCCCTAGCTCGATCTCGTAGACACCCTGCTGCAAACCTCACCTTCGACCCCTCAAGGCAGAAGCTAGTCAACTGTGCAGACTCAATGTCTGCAATCCATCGCCTAGCAGCTATGGGGTCCTTTTCCCCATGAAAATCCAGCGCACCACTGCCCCTGAAGTCCTTAAAGGAAAGTGTACGAGATCTCGACTGGCCAGATGCCATGTCGCTCTTGAACGCCCTGAGGAGATCCTCCATCAACTCAACTATCCCCTCCTTGATCGACCCGAAGATGATGGGGGTCGAATCAAGTATGCCTCTGGTGATCTCTAACGCGATGAACTTGCGTAGCCTCTCATCTACTGGCTTGAAACCTGATCCCGAACCAGATCCCTATCCTAAACTGCCAACTGTCGGCCTCGGACGTAGTACCTGATGGGTTTTGAGCATTCTAACACTTCCTAAGTGTACATGCAACCCTAATAAACCTTGGATCTATGTTTGTCTAAGATACATGCATATAGTTATTTTCCAAGGTTCATATCCTAACCAGCATGGCATGGGGAACATGAATCAAATAAAGCTAGTAGAAATACTTCCCTTGTAGTAGTAGTTGATTGCTTGGAGTTTTAGAGCCTAGCACCAATAGTGTGAATGCCTCAAATGGAAATCACAAATCTCCACAAACTTGGAACTTTGAGAGAATAGTCACTACTATCTTGAAATCGGCCCTCTTGCTTTACTCACCTCAATAAGTGTCAACTAGTGTGATTTCAAGAACCAAAGCCTCCTGTATATAGTATGGTGGATTAGTGTTACATCCATGTAAACCCTAATACCCATGTCTCATCATTTCCATGAGATCTATAGGTTAAAGCTCCATGGAGTATCCATGGACTTTCCATGCAAGTCTAACCCATTCCAAATAAGCATTAGCCCACACTATATAAATATAGAAGCCCATATTTAATTAGTAATATCTTTGATCTCTAAATTAATCCTAGATTAATTATAGATCAATACTAATTAAATAATATGATCTTATATTAATATATTAGAACTTAGAATATATTAATAAATCATAACTTGTACTATTCTCAAAAGATTATCCATAAATTGTTCGAGTGAAGTGCAACCCAAATGGACCATGCCGGGTCGGGTCAAGTACATACCAAATATAGTTATGGACTTAGACACTATATCCAACAGTACCACCATTCTGCAACACAAATGGACCGATACCTCTTGAGGGATCACCTCTACTACAAGTTCCCTGGTCTTATCTTGGCTATCCTTGGTTCGGGTACGGATCCTCTGCTTCCAGTAGTACGGGCCCATACTACCTTCCACATCTATCTGTACCTTCTTCAAGGACTGCCTCGACTCCACCAGGTCCCTTTCACTACTGTTGATCACTTCTATTCTCATCCTAGGCTTGCCCTAGGGAAATCTTTGACTCCACCCAACCCAATCCTCAACTGCTGAAGGCCTCCGAGTAATGCCACTTAGCCATTCCCTGAACACCATCACATGTGATGAGGCTCAGATAATCCTTCGAGTAACAGACTCGTCCTTACAACGGTTACACTCAAACAAGAGTTGCACAATAGGGCCAAATCCAGCACTCTAAGATTATTCAACCCTGATCACATGTGACGTGACATATTCACCTAATGGCTAACTCCCATAGCTCAGAGTCCCACGAAGCACAAAGCAAGTAGCATTCAGACAAAAGGAAACAATCTCAAGTAACTCCGCTCTCATAGAGAGAAACTGAACTAGCATACAGTGCTAAACTCATACTATCATGCATAACCCTAACAGGCTATCCTACTACTGTCTACTCAATTCTAGCATGCAATTTTCATACACTGAAACACATAAAGTTGGCACATAAGGCATCACTCCTAGATCCTTAGCCCTATTCTAGCATGTTGTTCTACTGAAACTGATAAACATAACATAAGCTTGTATGGGTACTTTGGTGAGTACTTACTTGAGCTCAGCCGGTCGCGCACATCACACACTTTGTTCCTTCTTAAAACTATTAGAAAACATTTTCTTTTTTCAAAATATTTTAATCCCTCAATTTGAGTCTAGATACCACCGAAGGTATGTCCGAATCCCTCAAACCAGGGCTCTGATACCAAATTTTAACATCCCAAAAATACGGGCCAAAAATTTCGTTTTTAATTAAGCGATTTGACAAAGCGTTTGTAACAAAATAACACACGATCATAGTATTTGATAAAACATGTCTCGTGGCCATAAACGAAAACATAAAACATGAAAATGTTAGAGTACAAAATCCCAGAATGACTCTTGGTGCGGAAATCAAAAGAGCGTGTGTGATGTGCCGCTACCGCACCAGCTCCTTCCCATTGACAGAAGAGGTACCTGAAACAACAACTGAAAACCGTAAGCACGAAGCTTAGTGAGTTCCCCCCCCCCCCCCACTGTACCACATACCATATAAACACATAGCATACATACTGCCAAACAATTCTGGGGTGCCCGACCTACCCGGTACGGCCATTCTGGGGTGCCGACCTACCGTGTCAAGCCATTATGGGGTGAAAAATACCCATGTCAAGTGGTTATGGGGTGCTCACTACCCTTCGGTCCTAACAACCGAACCTCGGGGACTATTTCGCCCCCTACTACTACTATCACATATACATAACATAAACATATTACCAGACATATCTGGGGTGCCTGAGCTACCCTTCGGTCTTTACAACTGAACTCGGGGATTGATCCCCTCCTACTACCTCTATTGCATATAACATAATAAGGAAGCATGCAAACATATCATCACATACTGTCAGACGTACCTGGGGTGTCTGACTACCCTTCGGTCCTAACAACCGAACTCTACTTATCACATACAACATATCATGCTAGCATACAACATATCAGGTAGTATCAAACCTAGATGATATCACAAGGACAATCATCTATCATACGTCTCCTACTGGTGGGTCGGCATTGTGTCCTTAGACCCACCGCTACTAGAAGGTAACTCACCTCGAAAGTAGCTGCTAAAGTCTGCTTGCTAAGCGCCTGACTGCTGAATCGCAAATCCTCCAGCTATGAATCATAAACATAGGTTAGCCTCTTATACACACCCTTAGGTCAGATGACTGACCCACCCCTGGTCCAAGGTCAACTCCTTGGTCAAGGTCAACTTCCAGTTGACTGGACTCGCCGAGTCATGGCACCGACTCACCGAGTCCTTCTCCCACTAACCCGGTCCTGCACGCCAAGTCCCTCTTCCGACTCATTGAGTCACCCTCAACTCACTATTTAGGACGATATAACCGACACGCGATCCGACTCGCCGAGTCCAAGAACAACCCGTCGAGTTCCAGGCAACATTCATATGACTCGCCGAGTTGTTCATCCAACTCACCGAGTTCCTCTTCGGGACTCGCCGAGTCCCTATGATCCATTTCCCGTACAGACCAAATCTGAGACAAGCAACGCTTCCAAACCATAGATCCACGTTCCTTGAGCATGCTTATCACGTAAAGTTGCAAACTTTATGTGCATGCATTGCCCTATAAACTCAAAAAGGCAAAACCAAGGTCTTAATGAGGTCATAAACTCAATGGGGACCTCAATCACTTCAAAAACAGAAACTTTATACTTCTAATATGCCCATAAGGTCCAAATATGGAGTCCTTTCAGAACATAGTGCATTAACACATGGAGCTTGAGGTTTTAGGGCTTTAAAACCACTAATTTGGGATAATAAGGGGATCTAATGAACTAGTGCTCAAGGTAAGAACTTTTCTACCTGAATGGAAGCTCCTCACAGTGTAGATTCCAGATCTATCTCCCTTCCTTGCACACTTCAACCTCTTCCTTCTTCTTCTAAGCTCCAAACCTTCTCCACAAAGCCAAACACACTCTCAAGAACAATATGGGGGCTAGGGTTTCGCTCTACAGCTCTGTGGAAGTGTTAGAGACAAAGGAGGCCAAGTTAGAGCGTTTAAATAGGGTGCAAACACACGGATTAGGGTTTTTGCCCAAACAGTGTCTACTCGCCGAGTCTGGGGACCGACTCACCGAGTCCGGGGACCGACTCACTGAGTCCAAAGTTCAATCCCCGCGCCTTATCCCACTCCTACTCGGCGAGTTGGCCCATCAACTCGCCGAGTCCAAGGCAAAAATGCATTATTTTAAAATGTAAATAGCAAGGAGTACATACCAGGAACCAGGTGCTACATTATTATCGCTAAGTTTTTAGTCTAATGTTTATTGCGACTAATTATTAGTATAGATTTATCATTAACTCAAAGTGTACTTTGATGATATATCAAGTAAGGAACAACCAGGTAGTATTATATCAGAGGTAGGGTTCGTTTGGTATACCAAGTATACTATTTGGAAATCACACTTTAAACATCTCACTAAATCACAACCTAGACATCATCCCCGTAAGTAGATCAATCAGTATAACAACTTAGAATCGCTGATAAATCTTTTTTATAGCTTCATAATAATGATAATGAACTTAAAAACAGTTATACTTAAAGAATGGTAAGCATAACTCACTTACAAGGGGGGTTTAGCGAGAAATCAGGCTTTGTGCAGGCATAACTTTTGAGCCAAAAGCTCTTCTTCTCGCAGCTTTCCGGCGCTCTGGGGCTTGCTACTAACACGTTAGAGATGTTAGGGAAAGGCTTAGAGGGTTTTGGGGTGTTTGGGAGAGAGCTGGATAGAAAGATGTTTAAAAAAGAGTGAAAAACGCCACTTATTTATGGTTGCTAACAACCCTGTACGCTGGGCGTTTTCAAGGGTAAACTGGGCATACATAGAGCTACGTTGGTCGTACTTATGCAACATGTCACAATCTTGTGCAAAACCATGGGGAAGAAGGTGTGGTCCCGATCTTGCCACATGTTACTCGCTGGTTAATCCCAAAAATTAATTATCTTCTAAAATCCGTAACTTTCGCATACGAGCTCCGTTTATGACGTTCTTTATCCACAAGTAGGAAACGACGTGATCTACAACTTTTGTTTAGACTAGATCGGATAATTTTGAATTTATTTTTAAAGTTATATTTTAATAGGCTTAAAAAGTTAGAGTCTGTTAAAAATTCATAACTTTGTCATCTAACGTCTGATTTCAACTGTCTTCATATCATTGAGCTCCTATTAACGAAGTATTCAATTCTCGTTTAGGACGTGTTGGCTAATAACGTAACATTTCAAAGATTTCAAAAAAATTTAAACTTTTCAAGACAACTCATTTATTTACAAAAGTGTTTGCAAAAACATGATCTCCAAAACATGATTTAAAATCGGAGTCTCCTAAGATCCATTTCGTTGTAAAACAAAGGATGTGTACGGTCACGCCTTCGCCTTTCCATAAATCATTTGAAGATCCTAAAACCATTAGCAAAACTGTAAACACGAAGCTTAGTGAGTTCCACCAAAGTACCAACACACAAACAAATAGCACATATACACGTACCGGGTCCACAGCTAAAAGACTAGATTACCCTTAAGCCCACATTATGAGTCTGGCTTTCCTATCGGGTCCATAGCTCATATTTGGCCCGCACTTTAGCCCATAATGTAAGTCTGGCTTGATGTATGGCCAACAACTTATGTATGGATAGGAAGTGACTTGGCGGATTCAAGGAGATCCTTGAGGAAAGTATGGATAGATGTGGAAGGTAGTATAGGCCTCTAGAAGCAGATGATCCGTACTCAAGTCAAGGAGGGCTACAAGGAAACCAAGGAGCTTGTAGAGTGTGAGACTCCTCGATATTATCTATGGCTGTTCTGATGGTTTATGTGGTCTATTTTCAGTATGGTGACACTTTGAGGCAGTCCGATTAGTGGTTCTAATGCTGGTGAGGGTTCAGGTTTGGGTTCTGGAGTCGAGCTATTGGACAATCAGATGCTGGAGTTCAGTTCATCTAAGATTACCCGCAACATACATGAGAATTCTCCTATAAACTTTGGTATGGTTAAGTAGGGTATTATGGATACTTTGGATGAGCATTTGAGCGCCTTTCGGTCTGAGACGGTGGCATTGAGTGGGGTATGTTCATTAAATTTTAGGGAGTTTTGGATATATAGTGATTCGGAGTACTTCGAGGGGAAGGACCCGATCGCGAGAAGGAGTTAGTTAGCAGATGTCACTAATTCCTTCCATACTACCAGTTGTTCTGATAGGGAAAAGGTCAAAATGTATTCCTGTCTTTTAAAAGACAGAGCCCGAGACAAATGGGAGGAGGTAGGACATGCCTTGGGAGGTGAGGTGATTGATTCAATGACATGGGTTGATTATGTGACTAGATTCAGAGATGAGTTTGTACCAGTGATCGAGGTGCAGCAGTTGGCGAGGGTGTTCCAGGATCTCTACTAGACTACTGAGATGGTGGTTGAGATCACCGCGTTGTTTCATGAGAGGGCACTATTGGTTCCACAGTATGTGGCAGACAAGGAGATGAAGAACGAAACATAGCATGAGATGCTGAGGAGTGATATTCAGTAGTTTGTGAGCCAATCTAGTTCCAAGACATTGGAGGACATGATTTCAAGGGATAAAGAGATAGAAATATATATATATATATATATATATATATATATATATATATATATATATAGAGAGAGAGAGAGAGAGAGAGAGATTAATATAGAGATGGAGTAGAAGAGGAACCCGCATTATGCTCGAAGTTTAGGGAGTTCAGGCAAGACGCCCAATGTGTTTGATTCGAGATTAAGAGTTCGGAACCACTATGGGAAGTGCGGCAAGATGCACGATGGGGCGTGTAGGGTGGGTGGTTATGGTTGCTTCAAGTGCGGCCAAACGGCTCATATTAGTAGGGATTGCATTGCTAGTATTACCACCACCACCACAGTATCTTATCTGATTTGCTTCCATTGCAATCAGAAGGACTACAAGAAGCCCTATTGTTCGAGTTTAGCAGGAGTGGAACCAGTGGTATTACCAGCTCCAGCTATTCTACCGATCACTGATAGCCACTAGGGCAAGGCATATGCTCCTATGGTGAAGAGTAGGTATTTTCAGTTAATGGCTGAGGAGACTCGCGCAACACCAGATGTGGTGACGGGTACGTATCTTCTCCTTATCTCTTTGTTTATGTTGATTTATGTACTTATATTGTGTGTTTTATTTTAGGATCATTCCTTGTTAACGGTATCTCTGCATTGGTATTGTTTGATTTGGAGGATAACTGATCTTTTGTATCGCTTGCGCTTAGCAAGAGGTTTGCTGGAGCTCCATGGGAGCTAGATTGTCCATTGGAGGTTGAAATTGTAGATGATCGATCTATCAAGGTATCAAGGGTTCATCGGGGTTATGTTATCGAGATGTTCAGCGAGCTGTATCCGATTGATTTAGTTCCTATTCCTTTGCGTGGGAACAAGTTAGTGTAGGAATGGACTGGTTGAACCCCAATGGGCCGGTGATTGACTATGAGCATCAGTTGGTATGGATTCAGATCCCAAGTGGGGGAGAGTTAGTTGTTTAGGGAGAGAGAGCTTAGCATGGGCCGATTCTATGTTCAACAACTTGGTCCAGATGCTATCTACATCAGGGTTGTTCCAAATATCTCGCCTATGTTATGGATACCCGAGATAAGGATAAGGCGATTATGGGTAATGTGCCAGTTGTTCAGGAGTACCCAGATGTGTTTATGGAGGATTTGTATGGAGTGCATCCGGGGATGCAGATGGAGTTTAGGATTGACTTGGTTCCTGGTGCAGATCTGATAGCTAAAGCACCATATCTGTTAGCTCCTCCGGAGATGCAGGAGCAATTACACAAGGGGTTCACTTGACCAAGAAGTTCGCCATAGGGAGCATCAATCCTGTTTGTGAAGAAGACATATGAGTCTCATCGGATGTGTATTGACTACCGAGAGCTGAATAAGCTAACGGTGAAGATCCTTTATCCACTCCCAAGGATTAATGATTTATTTGACCAACTTCAGGGTGCATCTTGGTTTTCCAAGATTGATCTGCGTTCAGGTTATTCCCTAAACTCGGATCTATCAAAGTATCAATGCAATAGTTAGATTTAGTGCAGAATCTTAATCAAACAACGATACGAAACAATCAATAAGATATATTAAGAACACGTTTCAATGAATACACATAGTTCTATTGTAAAAATGTCAAGTACATTCAATAACACTTCCGCCATGAAACCCTAGTGTTCATGAAAAACTGCTATGATTATAACGGGTATACACATACTATATATAAACTAAACTGATAACCTAAAGCCCATAACCCCACCAAAAATACAATAAGCCGACCGAAAACACTAGGTGGTTTCGGTTCAAAACCGAGAACACATAATACATTTAAAGCAAAGCATAAACCACTAAATATAGCCTAACAATCTCCCCCTTGGTTTATTGCTTTCTGTTTTCTTCAAGGTTTTTCTATGAGATGCACGTTTTCTTGATCAAATTCCCTTACCCATAGCTTCTTGTCGATAATAGTAGCTACCATTCCAGTGAATGCTTTTACGACAGCTTCAAAAAGTTCATTCTCTATGAAAATCTGAAAGTTTGATAAAATGTGGATATCACGTTCTCCAAACTTCAACAAATCTTTACGACCAACAATACGAAATTGGTTTTTCTTCAGCGAAGCACTAGGCTCATCATAAACCCAAAATTCTATTGTATCCAAAGTACCTTTAGGTAAATGTTTGGGAAGAGGAATCCTTTTATCTTGCTTTCTGGCCCACGTGACAATTACCAATGTTTTGTTTGTGCAAGGATCAATGAAACCCTTGGCCTTCTTAGTAAACGATGAAGCAGTCTTTAAATCTTTAAAGTTATTTTTCGCTTTAATCTCAAGAAAATTCTTAAAAGACCATGCTATGGTATCATTGGTTGGATTGTGGAAAGGTAAATGGATAAGTTCTAAAAGATCAACTTTTGTCCAGGACAAAAAGTCGACTTTATTATTATAAAATGCAATTTGCCCGCTTTTTTGCATCACGGTCCACATTTTCTTTTCACCATCATATCCCCACATCATGATACCAGAATGATCACCATATTTGACTATGAACTTCTTCCTAGTTTCCCTAATAAACATTTCAGGATGATCACCCGGAGCATTTTGATCTGAAGTCTTCATCACGAGCATTTTCCCTTTCAACTGCTCAACCCTAATTTGCTTCTCTCTTCTTTCTTGAGCAGAAATAGGACCAGAAGATAAGAATGAATAAAGGGTAGCATCTAGAGCAGGTCTTACAGATCTTTCCCTTGAAGACTGTGAAGTTGGATTGGCGGGACCTAAACTAGAAGCAGTGATCTTTTCTCCTTCAGTGCTAAAAGGTTGAAATTCATCACCAAACTTTTGATATAGGCACTGTTTTAGGTCAAAGAATAGAGCAGTTAGACCACCAAGATTCACTTGCAGCTCTAATATCTTTGAATCGTTATCGGAGTTATCTTTCTCAAGCTCGCTGATTCAAATATCCTGCTTTCTAATTATCAAATCCTTTTCAGCAGAGTTTTGTTGCAGATCAAAGACTTTATTCTGAAGCAAAATGACATCAAGTAATTCAGATTCAGGCAACTCTCTTTTGCCTTTGGAAATGTCCAACTCGGGGGTTTTAAAAGATTTTCCTGAAGCTTGAGATCCTTCTGAAGATAAGACTTCTTCTTCAACGATAGGGCTTTGATAATCCTGATCCGTATGAGTGGACTTAGGTAACCGGCTTGATATATCTTGAATCACTGGATAGGACTCAGTGAATTTGATTTATAGGTTTTGAGCCATAGAACCAGGCTTAATCGGAGTATAATTCTTTTGAATTGGGTCTGTGATTAACACTCCCGACCTTCGATCTCTTCTTTTTTGCTTCCATAGGAGTAAAGTGTAGGCTGAGTCATCTGGATCACTTTCAGATGGAGGTTCAGTTATTACAGGAACTGTTTGGGGAGGCTTCCTTGTAGTTTGTTGAAGTTCTTCTATGAGAGCATCCATCTTTTCAGGTGCCAGTATGGAATATTGCATCGTTATGTCACTTTCCCACTCAGTCGCAATCGGTGGTGTGACAGCCGCATCCTTCTCTGGGTATGAGATACTTTGCTGAATAAATTATTCAAACTCATTATCTGTCAATTCCTTTTCTTGATCCTCTTGATCTTCTTCATCATCAAATACATCAATCTTTTCAAAGGAGAATTGAAACTTTGGGTTGGGTGCCACATGTTCGTCGGCAACCTCAAAATTTATTGAACTAACAGCAAGAGTGTCTTCAATCTCAACAACTTTCCAAATTTAACTAACTACTTTGATCCTTGATAAGCAACTTTGGTAGACTTTATCCATTGCTTCATGAGTCCAAAAGTTTTTGGACCAAAAGCTTTCATATCCAATGTATCAGACGTCTTCTCAATTTGGGGATATTTTTAATTAAAGATCATTTGAAGGAACCTGGGGTACATAAAAAATAGGTCCTTTTTCTTCCCCATGAGATTGCTCTTCATTTCTTCGAAGATGAACTTTGAAAAGTTGTAATAACAGTCCATAGCTAGAACAACAATCTCTGAGTTCATAGTCTGACTAATTTCATCATAGTGGGAGAAGCAATCTCCAGTAGGGTGGAAATAGCTTCTTCATAGTGGGAGGATAGGTTCCTTTATAACACATTTTCTCCAGAACTTCCTTGACACGATCAACAGAGTACTCAATTGGGAATGCCGATGCATCACCAAATTCAAGTACTTCTTGAATGATTTTTTCAGAGATAATCACTTGTGTTCCTTTCACCATAGATTACATAGTACCAGCTCCATTTGCTCCTAGCTTGTTGATTGAAGCATTTATTTAGAAATTAGTGATCAGGTCTCTGTGTATGATTGGATTCGCACGAAGGGCTTGATAGATCCTATAGTTGTTCAAACCCACCATCATGGATTTGAATTCTTGATGAGCAACAGGAGGATAAATGAGATATCCAGCAAAGTTGTGAGAGTCTACGAATTTAATTTTCTCTGTCATTTATCTGCACCAAACTAGCCAAGTGAGAATTAATTTAAAAAATCAATTAATTTGAGTTTGAAATCCGATTTCGGTCAAAAACAAGGTCAAAATCAAAATTCCAGTCGATTTTGATCAAGGATGATTAACTTCGGTCAAAGATGATCAATTTTGGTCAAAGCTGATCGATTTCGGTCAAAAACACTTGTTGACTAGACGATTTTAGTCAATGTAGGTTGATTTTGGCCAAGAAATTAGATTTCGGTCAGATCTTCATCTGATTTCTGTCGAATCCGAGTTGAACCGAAAACCCAAAATCTCATCGGAAACTGTTCCAACTCAGTTCTTCAAAAATCTTGAAAACTCCACTCGAAAACCTGCAAATATATGAAACCGAGTACACCAAAGACAACTTAAATGTCATTACCATGATCGAAAACACAAAAATACCTAATTCACCGAACAATTTGCAACAAAAACAACAACTAAGTATATAGCAGAAAAAACTAGAAGAAATCGGGAGAGAAGAAAAACATCGGCTGTTTGGGGATTTTCGGTTAGAAACCCTAATTAGCTGAAAACACGTTATATACATTACTGTAAAGTCGACCCACTTAAACGATTTAAACCCA
The DNA here is from genome assembly GCF_052625555.1 of Lactuca saligna. Taxonomy (NCBI): domain Eukaryota; kingdom Viridiplantae; phylum Streptophyta; class Magnoliopsida; order Asterales; family Asteraceae; genus Lactuca; species Lactuca saligna. Next base: position 65,224,399 of record NC_136425.1, read on the forward strand.
AGGAAAAATAATCGTTTGAAATAAAAAAGATTTCTTTCGATTTTATGTTTCAAAAACTAAATATGAAAATAAAAAATAAAATTAAACACATTATATATATATATATATATATATATATATACACACACACACACATATATGTATATTATTTCTCCCCCTAAATTTGTGTATAACAATGAAATTATGTACAAATTTAAATAAAAACAAAAATGTAATAAACAGATTCTAATAAAACTAAGAACATTTGGGATCAAATGTTATGAATCAAATTAATGAGGTTTATCAGCACACACGTTCATGAAAAACTCTGATCAATCATTGATATTGTGATCCACTTAAGCACAAAGGAAATTTTTTTAGGACAGGTCATGAGTGACGATATATAGCTACTATATTCCTAGATAGACCATTTTTTCTAACGAAGACCAAGGATATTGTTGTACACTTAAATTTGGCTAGTAAAATCTACCAGTCGGCATTCAGTTATGGGTGCAGTTTATGTTAGTACACTGGAATATGTTCCCTACTTCATGGCATATCCCCATAATCAAGGAAATTTCTTCAGAATCCTTTGCTTTAGATGAGTAGATAATCATTGTGAAATGCATGTGTTGTGTCCCAGGTCGGATCTACCGATCACACAGAGGGGATAACATATGACTAACATAGAGAGTAGGATATTTGTAGGAGACGATATACAAAGGGGACAACATATGGTTGAGTAAGAAAGAAAGAATAACAATTTTAAATAGACCCAATTTATCACAATCCCTTATTCATCCCCTGTCAATACAAGAATTAAGGACACAAGTCCATACGCCAATGAAGTGTTGAGCCACAGATCTAGATGATAGTTAACTTCAATTTATGTCATAGGCCTCCTTGTCTATTTTACGGTTAAATCTATCCAAGCATCGTATTGTCAGTCCAAATGAGGTTTTCTATGTCCAAATGAGTTCACATTGTCTAGTCCATTAGCCTTAGTCCTCTATGCCTACCAACACATTAAGCATAGAGTTTAGACAATTCAGCTTTAGTGCATTACACGTATTTCATTTTCCCCTTATCACTAACTCATATCACTTCCCAAAAATCGTCACAAATTTCCTTTTCTAAAAGTAAAACAAAATGAAAGAGAATAAGAAATACTAAAAAAATGAAAAGAAATTTCAGTCTTTAAAGTGTATCATCTTAAGAAATCCTACAAGCATGAGGTTGGTTTTTAGAAAAAAAAAATAGTTTTACAGATGATTGAAAATCAACATTATTATCACAAAGAATAGAAGAATCAGAAAAGTCAAACCGTAATCTAGCAATTGATGTAATCCCCATTTGTGATCATTCCTTTTCCTTTCCCACAAGGGTCACATGCTCTCCATTAAAAATATGAATGTCATGCAGATGAGAGATGTCTCCTATCATGTGCCTTGAACAACCACTGTCAACCTAACTAAGTCTGATGATATTCCTCCATAGCTATTCTAGAACAGAGTGTGGTATTAATTGGTTTTGGGAACCCAGTCCATTTTGAAACTAGGTTAACCTTTGCCATCTACGCATGATATGCATTCCCAAGTCATATCCATTTTACCAAACACAAAAAATGAAGAGATGTTAGAATCTTTAGGTGATTTGGGAGCAGAAACTTTGGATACCTATCTATAGTCAGGTTTAACCATTTTCTTGTTTAAACGGACGGATGCTTCAGCACTTATTTTGGAGCTTGAGACTGATCGCTGAGATGACTTCGACCTTACTAATCTTGGTTTGACTGAACTATTTCTCAAATCAGATCTCTATTTAGACATGACCTTTTTGTTCTTGAGAGTCTGATTTTTGGTCTTGGTAGTATTCCAGTCACCATCATGTGATCTCGATGAGTTTCTCTTGAAGGATCTTCCTCGTGATACGTTCTGCCTACCTTGGGCATAATAAGGAATATATGCATGATTTAGACAATTTGTGGCAATGTGACCAAGAACTCCACAATCAAAACAGGTTTGTCTTTTAAGAGGAATATGTTGAGAACTTGGTACCCGTCCAACTGAATTTCCACAAGTACAAGCACAATGTTTCACAACTTTATGTGCCCTAAGATTGTTATCAGTGTTATCACAAGCTTTTGAAGCAACAAAAGATAAAATGTTAGTTTTTGAAGAGTTTCATTAAAAATAGAATTATCTTTGTTTTTCTCACACTCATCTTGCACTGTTACTTTCTCTACACATGAGGTAGAAACATTAGTATCGTTCATCTCAATATTCTCAGTTTTGTCGGATTGTTCACTCTTAACTAAAGCAGTTACAGTAGGCTGACCATGTTGAACAGATTTTTCTATCTCTATGGTTTCAGAAGTCGGACTATAGTTATCATTGAAAGGAGGTGGTACACTATGACACCCCGGACCCTCACTCTGTTATTCTTTCCACATTAATTGTTTTTCTATCATTTACTCAACTATCTCACTTGACACATCAAATTTCTTAAAATTAAAATCAACATCTTTAAATTTGGCTTTTAATACATCAAGTTCGATAGTTAATTTTGCAATTTTCTCTTTGGCAAAATGATAGTGAATACATTTGGTGCTATATTCTTCTTTAATCCTTCTCAAATATTTAGTTTGTGCTTCTAGTTTTATAAGAGGTTTATTGACTTTCTTAATTTCATAAATTTCATTTTTATGGTCAAAAAACTCTTTAACTAATAATTCATTTTGTTCATGGTATTTATTTATTTTATCTTCATAGGATTGAGAACATGAGGTTTTACTTATTTCTTTGGTACCTGGAGTTGTGACTGAACTGTTGTAAGAGCTCATTATTAACCAAAAAACTGATTGTGCAATTTGATCTTGACCGAAAACCAAAAATAAATTCCCTTTGACCAAAAACTTTGAAAGTCAACCAGTTTGACCGATATCCCCGAAAGTGAATTGTTTAACCAAAACCGGTATATCTTGGCCAAGAATTTTTCCAAGCCGAAAACCCCCTAGTCTTTTTACCGAAAATTTTATTCAACAGCCGGAAATGCTGAGACCTAGCCGAAATTGAGGTCTTGATCGTGTTTCCTGATCCAATGAATCCCGAATTTGGTAATTTACCAAAAATGATCTCTAACTCAATATCCTCCAAAGTTAGTGAAGAACACTAGGAACACGATGAACAACAAAACCTTTTTTCCAAAACAACCCAAAAACACCACAAACAAATTCTTGTTTCGAAAGCAATTGATACCAAAACAGCCTTAAGACCGCTTTAAGGTTCTGATACCACTTTTAAGTCCTTAAACTCGGATCTATCAAAGTATCAATGAAAATTTTTGATTTAATATGGAATCTTAATCAAACAATGGTACGAAACAATCAATAAGATATATCAAGAACACGTTTCAATGAATGCACACAGTTCTATTAAAAAACTATCAAGTACATTCAATCACAATTCATCCTGAAACCCTAGAGTTCAACAAAAACCACTATGATAAGAACAAATATACACAGACTATATATACACTAAACCGATAACCTAAAGCCCATAAGCCTACCGAAAACACACTAAGCCCACTGAAAACACTAAGTGATTTCGGTCAAAACCGAAAACACTAAGTGATTTCGGTCCAAAACCGAAAAGACATAATACATTTAAAGCAAAGCATAAACCACTAAATATATCTCAACAGAGGTTCAGATAGGAGGATCTGAAGAAGAACGCTTTTCAGACTCGTTATGGTCATTACAAGTCCGGGGTAATGCCTTACGGGCTCACTAATGCTCCAACCGCATTCATGGACCTTATGAACTGCATTTGTAGGCTGATGTTGGATCGGTCTGTGATTGTTTTCATTGATAACATCCTAATCTATTCCAAGACCCAGGAGCTGCATGAAGAGCACTTGCGAGAGGTATTAGGGACTCTGTGGAAGGAGAGACTGTATGCAAAGTTCTACAAGTGTGAGTTATGGTTGTACAAGGTGTAGCTCTGTGGCACCTTGTCAACTAGAACAATATTCTGCTCGATCCAGCCAAGGTCGAGTCCGTGATGAGCTGGTAGATTATGAGGTCTCTATTTGAGATTTAGAGTTTCCTTGGGTTGGCTGGTTACTATTGGAGGTTCATTCGGGATTTCTCCAAGATACCGGTTCTCTGACTCGGTTGACGAAGAAGACTGCCACTTTTCATTGCGGGCCTAAGCAAATAGCAACTTTTGAGACCATGAGACAGAGATTGTGTGAGGAGCCGATTTTGGCCCTGCCGGAGGGTTTTGAGGATTTTGTGGTTTATTTGTGATGTGTTGATCACAAGTTTGGGTGTAGTTCTGATGTAGAGGGGTCGTGTGATTGCTTATGTTCGAGGCTGTTGGAGCCTCATGAGGCAAATTATATGACGCATGATTTAGAGCTAGGGGTTATGCTTTTTGCACTCAAGATTTAGCAACAATACCTCTACGGGGTCCACTGTACTATTTAAACGAATCACAAGAGCTTGAGGTATCTGATGGATTAGCCGAATCTGAACATGAAGTAGCATCGATGGTTGGATGTGGTAAAGGATTAAGATTATGAGATCCTTTACCATCCGGGGAAGGCCAATGTAGTGGTCGATGCTTTTAGCTGCAAGGTGATCACGGCTCCGATCAGGGATATTTTTTCGAGGATGAATGTGATTACTCCATTTTTGGAGCAGATTCGAGAGGCACGAGTTGAGGCTGTGAAGGAAGAGCACCGGATGAGTGAGTGCATAGTGGGTCAAGTGCCTTCCTTTGATTATGATAGCCGAGGGTTATTGACTATCCCTCTTTGCATATAAGTTCGCTGATATATACATCAGGGAGGTTGTGGCATGACGTAGGGTCCTGATTTTTGTGGATTCAGACAGGGACGTCCGGTTTACTTCCAGATTTTGCAAAATGTTCCATGATGAGTTGGGTACTCGTCTGCATTTCAGCACGACCTTCCACCTGCATACTGACGATCAGAATGAGCAGACTATCCAGACCTTGGAGGATATGCTTCGGGCGTGTGTTTTCTGTTTGGTAAGAGTTGGCATACATATCTTCCGTTAGAGGAATTTTCGTATAACAACAGTTATCACGCTAGCATTGATCGACCTCGTTTTGAGATGCACTATGGTAGGAAATGTGGGACCCTGATATGTTAGGGTGAGGTTGGTAAACGACTTATGGGGATTACCGAAGTGGTACTCAAGACTATCGAGTTGATTCGGCAGGTTCGAAGTAGACTTCAGACAGCTCAGAGTTGTCAGAAGAGCTATGATGACAAGAGTCGGTCACACCTAGAGTTCCGGGTTAGTTACGGTTCTCCTGAAGGTGTCACCTTGGAAAGGTGTCATTCGATTTAGGAAAAAGGAAAGTTGGGCCCCAGGTACATCGCTCCATCCACGGTTTTAGCTCGGGTGGGCCATGTTTCTTCTTAGTTGTATCTTCCCGAGGAGCTTAGTCAAATCCATAGCACGTTCCATGTCTCTCAGTAGCAAAAATGTTTAGCGGATGATTCTCTGGTGGTTCCATTGTAGGACATTTAAGTGGATGATTTCCTGAATTATATCAAGAGACCGGTGGTGATTCTTGTCCGGAAGATGAAAACCTTGAGGAACAAGGTTGTTGAGTTGGTGAAAGTTCAGTGGCAGCATTGCAAGGGGTCAGAATGGACATTGGAGCCAAGGACGAGATAAGGGAGCACTAACCTAAAGTTATTTGGGGCAGTGGACTTCGAGGATGAATTCTGATTTAAGTGGGGGACAATTGTAACATCCGGAACCCTAAGGTACTAAATTCATTCATTTTTTCATTTTGAGGGGTCCTCAAAATGTGAGATCTTGGGGGTCATGTCGTTACTGACCATTGTCCCATTGACCCGCATCTTTAGAGTCTTGTGATGTGAGATATAAGGTCTCAAGATGTGAGCATGTCTTAATGACAACAAACCCTAATTTCCGGGTATTTAAGGGAATGAGAGGCTACCCATCCTCAACCTTTCTCACCCACTGGAAACCCTAGATTTTCTGTAACCTTGAGTTATTCCGTATCTTGCTTCTAGAAGGGAAGGAAAAGGAGAGCAGAAGAAGCATCTTGAGAAGGAAGTTGATTGGGATCACCATCACCATTAGTTATCATGTTTTTTGGGCCATTATAAGTACCAACACTCAAGATTTATTGCATTTCATGGATAGATCTAGGTTTTTGGCCCATTTTCTCATGTTTTGGTTTGATTAGAATGGAGTTGGTCCATAAAGTTAGCAACTTTCAAATTGTATTTTGAGTCTTATATCATTCAGATCTAGGATTTGGTGGAGTATTAGAGCTTGCATGAGAAACTGAGGCCATGCTTGCACTTTTTGACCAAAAATGGTGAAAGGACTTGCATGGTGCATGCATGTTCATAAAGCAAGCATTTTTATGGACCATTAGGAACCCATTTAACTTCTGGAAAGTCTGATATGAAGGTTTGAATGGATTAAGAACGTTAAAAAGGTGGTTTTGTCTTCATACCATTCTCACGACGTGGGACATAAGGTCTTACGACGTGAGCATGAGTGACCATCCCAGTTGAATCTATAACATCCGGAATTCCAAGTATGACAAAATGAGTATTTATTTTCGAAGTTATAAGGAGTAACACGACGAGTTGGGGCCTTAACTCATCGAGTAGGATCGCGGCTTGGTGATGTGGAAAATGAATGGACTCAACGAGTCAGCAAGCTGACTCGCCGAGTCAGCGCTGTTAACAAAAACCCTAATTTTCTCGGACCTGGGCCTATTTAAAAGCACTTATAGCCTCCTTGGCCCCTTCCCATCAGTTTCTTCGTCCCTGGAGAGAAACCCTAGAGCTATTTGGGAGCTAAAGAGGAGAGAGAGGCTAATTAGAGGTCATTTCTTTGAGAAGAAGGTCAAGGGTGTTGCAAGGGTCTCAGAGAAGAGTTGGTGGATCAGTTTCACCTTCATTTCAAGCTTCAGATCTGGTACAAGCTCTTGTCTCCCTTGTGTTGAGTAGATTTCCTTTGGTGGTTAAGTTAGGTCTTGTATCACCATATTGATGGGGTTTTGGGTGCATCCAAAACCCTTTTTGAGTTATTTTGTAGATTTGGACCTTGTGAGGTCCAAAGAACCAGAAAGTAGGTGGCCATGAAGGAGTAACCTTGGAGATTTGAAGCTATGAAGCTTCAATGGAGTCATAATGATGTATAGAGCAAAATACACCATGCATGAGCCTCAAGTTCAGACCTTTACGTGACTTTTGGGTGTTAGAAGTCCAGATCTATAAGTTAGAGAAATAGATCTGACCTCAGAAGGTCGAATGAGTGTTGCCATGGAGGAAACTCGTCGGGTCCATAAGGCAACTCGACAAGTGGGATCAGGTTGCCCCGCGATGAATGACCAGTGGTAACCCGTCGAGTGGAAAGTTCACACGACGAGTCGAGTGAGGCTTTAGAAGGATCCATAGGACATGCTTGGACTCGCCGAGTCACCCATGTGCACTCGACGAGTCTGGTCAAATTTTGATCATTGGCTAGAGTTGACTTCAATTGACCTTGTGGTTTTGGTCAAGCTGATTCAAGAGAGGTCAGAGAGGGGTAGAATGGTCTTCTACCCATCATCAGAGATGAGAACATGAGAGGATTTTATTAGAGATGGTATCCTGTTGATAGGAGGAGGCTAGGTCAGGATATTCGAGCACGAGAGTTTATCCGACTTCATACGAGGTGATTCTTCTCACTATACTTTACCTAGAATGGTAATTATGTGTGACCGGAAGGTCTTATGTGCTATGAGTAGAATGCGATGTATGTTGTTAAGGAAGCTAAATAAAAATGACTATGAGTTAAATTATAGGCTAATTTCTTTTATGGATTCCTTTACTATTTATTATAATTTTATCCATGGACAAAACTTCAAATCATTTTTTCTCGAGCCGTACGAGGAGAAAACTTCCTATACGGTTCTAGGGGGTTATATGATATGTATGTGCTATGTTATGTTATGAGTAGTATGGTATGGACCGGAAGGTCATTATGATATGGATCAGAAGGTCAAAAGTGTATGGACCGAAAGGTCAAGATGATGAGGACCGGAAGGTCATTATGGGTAGAGCCAGAAGGTTTACCAGGGTTGGGATGGAAGTCCCCTGAGACACATGGACCGTAAGTTCCCATAGAACTATGGCCTCGAGTGGCATATGTGCTGTATGTGGTATTTTGGGGAACTCACTAAGCATTTATGCTTACCGTGTTATGTGATATGTGTTTCAGGTACTAGCGAGGATCGCGGGAAGGCGCTGGCATGATCTGTACACACTGATGAAGATTTATGTACTTGAGATTTTGGGGTTGTTTATTAAGATAAAATGTGATACAATGGATTTTGAAATTGTTCTTATGAAATTTATTATGATTGAAAATGAAAATTTGTTTTGAAATTTTGCATCGTTACAAGTTGGTATCAGAGCCTTGGTTTGAGGGATTCGGATGCACTTTCGGGCATATCTGAACTCCAACTAGGGATTTGAGAAAAAATTTCATAAAAAGGAAAAAAATTTCTAAACGAGTAAAAGACTTTGAGAAAAGAATAAAGGAGCAGTGTGTACAATCAGCCAGCGCCCGAACGGTGATTTCCCAAAATATCCTTCCATTATGTATTATGAGATATGATATAATATGCTATACATGCTAGAGTAGGCTAGGTATTCATACTAGGACTAGAGTGGCCTGATTTGTGGTGCATTAGCCTAAGAGATTACTGCTACTATGAGATACTTCGAGAGCGAGTAGGTAGCAGTAAGGAGCTTATGAGTGATCTGCCAGAAGGTAGCCTATGCTTAGCAAGATATAGAGTACTTGTGATTTAGGATCCTAGGAGGAGGACTTGGGGTGAATGCTGATGCGGTGTCGAAAGTAGTATAGGGCCCATACTACTGGAAGCACTGGATCAGTGAGTAGTCCAAGTAGGAATCCTTGGGATGCTAAGGAATAAGTAGGGTTGAGTGATCGAGTGCAAGTGTACTCGAGTGAGTCTCTGATTTCTTTTATGTTGGGAGACATCATGGTCGGTACACCACAGACACCGAAGAGCAGCGGTGTTAGCGATGATGAGATTCGCCGTATGATTCATGACGATATGACTATGGTGATCCGGAGGATTTTAAAGTAGCATATTGAGAAGTGATGTCATGTTTCAAGTACCATGATAAGTAGCGGATTGAGATATGATGACATGGTTCGAGTACCATGATAAGTAGCGGATTGAGAAGTGATGACATGGTTCAAGTACCATGATAAGTAGTGGATTGAGAAGTGATGTCATCGTTCGAGTACCGTGATAAGTAGCAGATTGAGAAGTGATGACATGGTTCGAGTACCATGATAAGTAGCGGATTGAGAAGTGATGTCATGGTTCGAGTACCATGAGTTGTAGAAGGTCGAAAGGTGAGGTCATGGTTCTAGTGCCATGATTTGAGGTGGATTGAGAAGAAGGAACATGGTTCGAGTACCATGATTCGTAGAAGATTAAGAGGAGATAACATGGTACAGGTACCATGGTTCATAGCAGATCGAGAGGTGGCCACACGGTTAGAGTACCATCACATGTGGTGGTTAGTGTTTCTAGTATTTACCGGTTATTCCGTGGGGATTTTCTAGAATGAGATCAGAGGTGAATGAGTATGGTGCCAGAAGGCCATGATGAACAAGTTTTAGTGAAGTATCCCTTGAAAGGGGAAATCGAGTGAGCTTCGAGGGATTGTGGGTGATATGCCAGTTGGAGTCGCAAGACTCAGGGATGAGTAGGGATGGTGCGTTATGGGAGAATACAGTATGGGCTGGGCGACCAGCCGATAGTGGAGAGGTCACTTTCTGTGACTCGAGTGGTGCTATTTCCGTTTCCTGTGGGAGACATAAGAGGTGTTGAGATTTTGGTTTTTGAGTTTGAGGGTGAGCCCTGTAGGATTGCACGGATGGTGATCTTTAACCAGAGTATATGGCAGTAGGTCTGCCGCGAGGTAAAGATATAGCTTGAATAGGTCATTAGTGGGGACTGAGATGGTCAAGGACCAGGATACACCCTAATTGAGTATAGTAGGGCATGTGTTAGCTGCAGCGTCGGACGATCAAGAGGAGTATATCAGGGTGGTGGCCCTTATTATCTTTGATGGGTATTAAGAGTGGAAATATGGTTTCTGCTCTTATGATAAGTGACGTGATGGAACGTTGGTTGAGGAGTAGATGATGAGGAGTACAGTAGATCATCACTTCCAGACTAAGATTCCGGGTTAATATTGGACAGTTGGGAGGTGCGGTGATGGAATGGTGTGAGATTCTTAATGACTAGATGCAATCATGGTGGGAAGTTTTAAGGATTTCATCTGAGTTTTGGGGCACTTGGAGTTGCTCGATCTCTATCGGTAGATCATCGAGCATTGCGTAGAACCTTCCAAGAGTAGGTGCGATGTCACTGGTGGAAACAGTCTGTGGGATAGATTGCTGGTGCATCAATTGGGGATGGTTCGAACGCTAAGTGACGGTATTTTGTTGAGGGGATCAGAGATTCGATCGAGAATGGTTAGAGATCTGGATATAGAGACCGGTAGTGTGAACGCATGAACCCAGGGTTATTGGTGATTGAGACGAGGTGTAGAGAGAGATAATGCATGTTATGTTTGAAAAGGATGAGTGCCTCTACAGAAAGTGGTCGTTGGTCGGAGACCTTGGGGTGAACAGGAATTCTTCGAGGTCATAATGGTGAATTTGAGTTGGTTGGCTCGTAGGGTGAGTTCGGCGGTTGATAAATTCTAGTTCAATGATGGGGCTGTTATTCAGCTTGGGAAGGGCAGAAGTTGATTAGACAACCAATTTCAGGTTGTAGAATAGGAATATCAGTGGATGAGACGAGATGTCGTGAGGTTCTATGGTGGTGTATCGAGGTATCTGAATTTAATGCATTGGATTTCGAATAACTTTGAGTCTTGAGTGGAGACGTCAGGTGGTGGGTCAAGCATCTATGATTCCAATGGGAGTCCTTTCGGTTAATGATAGCAAGTAAGATTGTCCAAAAATATGAATTGCATCAGAGAAGGGTGTTTTATTATGGTGATTGCCATCAGATATAGTGATGTATAATTCGGGTAAGTGCATGCACCTATCTTTGATTGGTCCGCAAAATATGAGTCAGTGAGAGGTGTGGTGATACTGCAGGAAGTTGTAGTACTCACCAGTCAGTGAAAGGTGTGGTGATAGTGCGGGAAGACGTAGTACTCACCAGTCAGTGAAAGGTGTGGTGATACTGCGGGAAGCTGTAGTATTCACTAGTCAGTGAAAGTTGTGATGATACTGCGGAAAGCCGTAGTACACACCAGTCAATGAAAGGTGTGGTGATACTGTGGGAAGTCGTAGTACTCACCAGTCAGTGAGAGGTTGTGGTGATACTATGTGAAGCTGTAGTACTCACCAGTCAGTGAAAGGCGTGGTGATACTGCGGGAAGTCGTAGTACTCACCAGTCAGCGAGAGGTTGTGGTGATACTGTGGGAAGCTGTAGTACTCACTAGTCTGTGAAAGGTGTGCTGATACTGCGGGAAGCCATAGTACTCACCAGTCAGTGAGAGGTTGTGGTGATACAGTGGGAAGTCGTAGTACTCACCAGTCAGTGAGAGGTTGTGGTGATACTGCGGGAAGCCATAATACTCACTAGTCAGTGAGAGGTTGTTGTGATGCTACAGGGAGACGTAGTACACACTAGTCAGTGAGAAGTTGTTATGATATAGTACTCTTTGATCAGAGCATGGTGCAGAAGCAGGGGCGGATTTAGGGGGGTCACCGGTGGCACCGGTAACCCCTAAGGTGCTGTTTGGTTCGCAGAATGTTGCTGAAGGAATTTGAATTGCAATTGGAAAAGGAATCTGTGAGGAATTTGAATCCAATTCCACATGCTGTTTGGTTAGCAGGAAATGCAATTGGAATTAATTTCAGAATCTGTTTGGTTCGCAGGAAATGGAATTCGAATTCATGTAAAATGTCATAATTACCCTTTTTCCTGTTTTGCTTAATTTTACCTTGTTTTCTAACTTATATGTAAAAATACATAATGACAATTATAAAAATAGTAAACTTTCGGCGGTGGTGACAGTGGTGGTGGGGGTAGTGGCGGTGGTGGCGGCGACAATGGTGGGTGGCGGTGATGGTGGCAGCTCTGGTAATGGTGGTGGTGGTAGTGTTATTTGTGGTGGTGGTGGCGGCGGTGGTGTTAATGGGTGATGACATTGGTAGTGGTGGTGGTAGCAACAATGGTGGCGGTGGTGGGGGGTGTTGGTGGTGGTGGTGGTCGGTGGCAGCGACAACGCTGGTAACGATGATGATGGTAGTGGTGGTGGCGTCATATGCAGTGGCGGTGGTGGTGATGGTGAGTGGTGGTGGCAGCGAGTGGTGGTCGGTGGCAATTGCGGTGGTGGTGGCAACGATGGCGGTGGTAATGGTTGTGGTTGTGGCGGTAGCGGTGGTGGTGGTGGTGGTGGTGATCGGTGGGGTGGCAGCGGTGGTGGTGATAGTGGTGGTGATGGCGGTGGTAGCGGTGTTGGTGGTGGTGGTCAGTGATTGTGGTGGTAGTGGCGGTGGGTTTTCTGATAAATACAATGGGTATTTTTGTAATCTGTCACTTTCCTTGATGAGAAGGAATGTTTTCCATCCAACTTTGGAAGGAATTCACTTTCCTCCATATGGTGGAAAGTTTATTTCATTTAGGAATCCTTTTCCCTCCTCTAAGTCCAACCAAATGCATGAATTTGAGGGAAATTGGAATCCTTTTCCCTCGAATTCCATTCCATTCCTGCCCACCAAACGCACCCTAAGTTTTCCGGCAGCAGTGGAAAAAATTTCGAAATTTTTAAAAATTTATATTTTTTCTGCTATCGTGCAACGCGTAACTTTCCAATGCACCCCCTACTATGAAATCCTACGTCCTCCCCTGCGCAGAAGAGTTTTAGGCATGGGGTGGCCCTAATTTATGAGTTTTTGGGAACCTGGTGGTCGGACCAGGGGCGAGACTCGGGTCTCCTTGATGATCGGGAATCATTATGTTCTGAGTAAGGCGTGGTCATTGCAATCTGAAAGGATGGGATAAGTGAGGTACGCATGGGTTGCAGGAAATGAGTTCTGAGTTGAGTGATTCGTTGGGACAAGAGGTTCCAACTCTGGCTCGGACCAAACTCTCGAGTTTGAGTTTGGCTATGGTGGTGCATTGGATAGGCGAGATGAGATTCTGGATTCTTAGATGGGTTCCATGTTGAGGGGTATTGTTTGTCATCTAATGTCTTAGATCTGTGTGGGTCAGTACTCGGGTATGGAAGGTACCGCAAGTCGCATGGAACTATGAGAAACAGATGACAGAGGTCGGGGTTGAGTCGAACTTCAATTTGGAAGGTAGCATTCGCTTAGGGTTAGGCGAACCTCGTTACATGTGTGTCACATTCGGCCGATGTGGTTATAGTGAGAAGGAAACTATGGAGATGGTTGGGATAATTCAACGGATGACCCTGGAGGTTCAACTGTTGGGTTGAGATCAGACCTGGTACTCAGTGATAAAAAGGGATACAAGGAATGGAGCTGAGGCTTATGATTTTTAGATATATGAGGACACTGCAGAGTGAGCATGATTATTCTTTTGGGTTCGAGGGTAGAGAGTTGAGAATTCTTTGTTTGGTTGGGTTCCGATAGCAGTTCAGTGGATGAGCCCTGGTGGGATGTGAACCCTTTCGTTTATTGGGTCGTGATTCGGATGGTTGCTATGTTTGGTATGAGGGACCGGTAGTCGATTGTTGGATTATCTCTGGATAGAATCTGAAGGGTTAGTTTTTCTCCGGGATTTGGAATCTCTGTTGGGATCCAGGTGTCCATAGAGGATGGAAGTTGTGTGGCATGAGATCCTATTGATGGTGCCATTTGGTTATTGGATTCGATTTGTATGTGGAGGAGCGATTTCGAGGGCAAAATCTAATTTAAGTGGGGGAGAATTGTAACATCCGGATTTCCAGGTATGATAAAATGAGTATTTACATTTGAAGTTATGAGGAGTAACTCGACGAGTTGGCGCCTTAACTCGTTGAGTAGGATCACGGCTTGGTGACATGGAAAATGAATGACCTGGACGAGTCGGCAAGCTGACTCGCCGAGTCAGCATTGTTAACAGAAACCCTAATTCTCTCGGATATGGGCCTATTTAAAGGCACTTATAGCTTCCTTGTCCCCTTCCCATCAGTGTCTTCGTCCCTAGAGAGAAACCCTAGAGCTATTTGTGAGCTAAAGAGGATAGAAAGGCTAATTGGAGGTCATTTCTTCGAGAAAAAGGTCAAGGGTGTTGCAAGGATCTCAGAGAAGAGTTGGTGGATCAGTTTCACCTTCATTTCAAGCATCAGATCTGGTACAAGCTCTTGTCTCCCTTATGTTGAGTAGATTTACTTTGGTGGTTAAGTTAGGGCTTGTATCACCTTATTGATGGGGTTTTGGGTTCATCCAAACCCTTTTTCGAGTTATTTTGTAGATCTGGATCTTGTGAGGTCCAGAGAACCTGAAAGTAGGCGGCCATGAAGGAGTAACCTTAGATCTTTGAAGCTATGAAGCTTCAATGGAGTCATAATGATGTATAAAGAAAAATATACCATGCATGAGCCTCAAGTTCAGACCTTTACATGACTTTTGGGTGCTAGAATGCCAGATCTATAAGTTAGAGAAACAGATCTAACCTCAAAAGGTCGAATGAGTGTTTCCATGGAGAAAACTTGTCAGGTCCATAAGGGAACTCGACGATTTGGATCGGGTTTCCCTGCGATTCATGACCATTGGTAACCCGTCGAATGGAAGGTTCACGCGACGATTCAAGTGAAGCTTTAGAAGGATCAAGAGGACACGCTTGGACTCGCCGAGTCACCCATGTGCACTCGACGAGTCTGGTCAAAGTTTAACCGTTGGCTATATTGGATAAGATGTCTAAGTCCATAACTATTTCTGGTAAATACTTGACCCGACCCGACATGGTCCATTTGGGTTGCATGGCACCATGCAATTGGATAAACTAAATGATAGAAATAACACATATGGTTTATTAGTATATTATATGTTCTAATATATTAATAATATTATTTAATTAGTTTCGATCAAGAATTAATTTAGAATTAATTAAGTGATCAAAAGATAACTAATTAGATATATGGGTAGATTAAGTAAATCTTCCATATCTTATATAGTGGGCTAAGAGGCTCCATGGATTGTCAAGTTGGGTTCCACCCATAGGATCCTCCATGGAGTTAACCCATGGATCAAGAAATGAAGAGTCATGGAACATTAGGGTTTACCTAATGTAACACACTATATAAGCAATGTAACTCTCCCCAAAATCGGCTACACTAAGAAATAAGAGGGTTTGACCGATTTTGCATGTGTTAGAGTATTCTTTCAAGTTTATTCTTTGCATTTAGTGTTTTGTGAAGCATTTTAGGCATCACACTTGAGGTGTTAGGCTCACAAGGTTTCAAGGAACACTTTCAACAACAAGGTATGTAGTTCTATCTTTTATACAAAGAAAATTATACCCCATGTATGCTAGATAAGTTCATAACCTTGGAAAACAACTTTGCATGATAATTAGACAAACATAGATCCAAGGTTATTAGGGTTGCATGTACACTTAGGAAGTGTTAGGATGCTCAAAACCCATCAGTGGTATCAAAGCCTAGGCTTGTTTGTTGATTTTTGTGCAAACTGCTTGAAAAAAATCAATTTTCTGTTTTTTGCTCGTATGAACTCGTCGAGTCCATGGGGGGATTCGACGAGTCCATGAACAAATGCAAGCTACTCGTCGAGTCTGTTCTTGCACTCGACGAGTAGAGGCTGTTGTGTTCAGAATTTCGATTTTAGTTGCTGGAAATGGACTAGAAACATTACCCTAAATTGTTTTGGTACTTGAAAACATGTTTTAGATGGTGTAATGTTTATGCTAATCCATTTACAACGACAATTATCAAAATTACAAAGTTTTAAGTGTAATTTTTTATTCTTGAAAGTGTTCATATTGATGTTATTGTTCTTATGATGTTTAGATGATCATAGGAATTATTTGTAACCTATGTGGTAGATTAATCATGATCATAATGTGTTTTAATGGAGTCCATAACTTGTCCTTAAGTTATGGAAAACCAAAAGTCACTTTGTTTTAAAAACCATTAAAAGAACACATGAGTTATAAAAATGAAGAGTCTTCATTTTTAATACTCTAATTAACTCATAAGTTAAAAGAAATGAAAAGTTTTGAAAGTTTACAAAACTTGCCCTCAAGTTTTGGAACAAGTAAAGTCTTGATTAAAACTTTAGTTCCAACCCTTAGAATTTTAAAAGTTAAAATTCAACCCTTATACTTATAATATTATAAGTTAATAATAATAATAATAATAATAATATATATGTATAAGATCAAAGTCTCCATACCGCTAGTACGCCTCATTCATGAAGCCAGTCTATAAGGTGGGTATAAGGTTGTTGCCTATAAAATGGCAACTTAATGGGTGTCCACTCTCACCCACCGCTTGCTTGACTAGTGGAGGGTCGTTAGCCGAACGGGTAGGACAAGGACTTATAAATTCTTATTAAAAGTATAATGATAATTATAAAGTAACTAAACGTTTTATTAAATTCCCAATCTTAGTTACTTTAGGAAAAATGTGAATAAGGTGCTAATCAATGAAATTACACTTTACACTTTGTCTAAGTCGTTAGTGGAGCGTGTGTGGTTAACCGGCACACTAACTTGGACTTAACAAGGTAGGTAAAGGGTGACTTAATGTTTATCATAGTATCGATGGAGCATGTGTGGTTAACCGGCACATCGATTGATGGGTAATACATTAAGGGTACCAAGTAATTTGCATGGTTACTTCACACCTCGTTTTGTGATCCTCGGTATCCTAGTCACAAAACCTGGAGGGCACACTCGAAATTGAAACATGCCTTTAAAAGTTCATTGAATCTCAAAAGAATCTAGGAGTTTCTAAGAACCAAATTAAATATTTTTAATATTTCAGCTTTGGTGGAAATTGGTGAATCGTCATTCACCTACCTTTCAAATATGTTATTACTTAGATTACGGCATACCTCTTCTAAGTATAATATATTGTGATTGGGTCCTAGCCTTAATACTACATTTGGGTGTTTTATTAAGGACTATCTCTATTTCTAAACTAAACTTTTCTTCTTTTCAGATGTCTGCAAACACTGCTGCTTCTAGCTCTAATCCTAATGGCTCATTTTCTCTAATGAACTTGTGTGGGAAAGTCACTTTTGATGGATCCAACTTTAATGAATGGATCAGAAACATATGAATGATTACCCACTATGAGGACAAAGAATATTTCCTCGACAAGGAGCTTAAGGAGATTGATGAGACAGTTGCTACTCCTCAAGAGATCGCTGACTTTAGGGCACATGAAAGGGATGCCACCAAGGTGGCATGCATCATGATGGCGAATATGACAACCGACCTCCAAAAGTCCTACGAGGACTTCTACCCTTTTGAAATGCACCAAGATTTGATGGAAAGATACCATCAAAGTGCTAGACAAGAGAGGTATGATATCATCTCCTCCATGATAACAACCCGAATGAAGGATGGAGAACCCATCACGGGCCACATGCAGAAAATGCAAAGATTTGTGGACCGCTTGCTGAAGCTTAATGTGAACTTCCCCGAGGAGCTAGCAACATATATTATTTTGCACTCCTTACCTTCATGTTATGATCAATTCCGCATGACGTACCACATGAACAAGGAAGAGGTCACTCTCAGCAAACTTCAAGGACTCTTAAAGACCGCGGAAAGTGGTCTTAAGGGTAAGGCGATTGTTACTACTCCTACTCCTACCAACTCCGCCCCTGTCTTGGCAATCAGGAATGGATGAGGGAAGAAGAGAAAGAGTTCTTCGAAGGGTACCAAGGCTAGGACCCTTGATGGCTCTTCTTCAAGTGGAACCAAGAAAGGTTTCATCACCCCTTCTTCTAACCCAAATGAGGCTGAATGCTTCTATTGCCATGAAAAGGCACATTGGAAGCGGAACTGCCCAAAGTACCAGCAAAATGTGAAGGATAGGAAAGTTAAACCCAACCATGCAGGTAATTACACTATCTTATCTAATAACTCACCCCATTCTAACTCATTGGTCCTTGATACCGGTTTTGGCATTCATATATGTTCTGGTTTGCAGGGACTAATAAGAAGTGAGAATGTGGAGCAAGGAAGAATAAACTTGATCATGGGAAACAAGAAAGCTTCACCTGTCACCAAAATTGGAGTTTATACTTTATCGCTAAGTAGTGGGTTTAGTTAGATTTGAATAAATGTTGTTATTCGTCAGGACTGGCAAGAAATATTATTTCCTTTCATGCATTGTATAAACAAGGTTTCACCTTTTCATTTGATAATGAAGTTGGTTCGATTAATGCTTTCTTTAATAATGTTCTTTATTTTAAAGCATTACCTTGTGATGGCGTGTATGAAACTGTATTTGTGGTTGATAACTTAGGAAATAATGTATTGTGTATTGATTCGGTTAATAATAATAACTTGGATAAAGAATCATTATGGCATTTCGACTTGGACGTATAAGCAAGAAACGCATGGGCCAACTCCAAAAGGATGGAGTCTTGGAGTCATTTGACCTAAAGTCTGATGATAGTTGCGAATCATGCTTACTTGGAAAAATGAAAAAGTTACCATTCACAGGTTCCTGTGAGAGGGGTGAAGGTTTGTTGGATCTTGTGCACACGGATGTGTGTGGACCATTCAAACATGCCACAAGGAATGTTAATCGTTATTATTTGACTTTTACTGATGATTATAGTATATATTGATATGTCTACTTAATCAAGAATAAGTCAGAGACTTTTGAAAGGTTTAAGGAATTTAAACAGAAAGTCGAGAATCAATTGGGCAGGAACATTAAGATGCTTCGATCCGATCGAGGTGGTGAGTATCTTAGTTCACAGTTCCTCGACTATCTTAGGGAATGTGGGATTGTCTCACAATTGACACCTCCCAGGACACCGCAGTTGAAAGGTGTGGCTAAGAGCCATAATCGAACCTTGTTGGATATGGTTTGTTCCATGATGAGCCGAGCTTCACTACCAATCTCATTCTGGGGGTATGCCTTAGAGACTACCACCCATATTCTTAATCTAGTCCCTACAAAGAAAGTTGCCAAAACTCCTCACGAGATGTGGACTAGTAAAGTACCCAAAATGGACCACATCATGATTTGGGGTTGTGAGGCTTTTGTGAGGTGCGAGTCTTATGATAAGCTAGAAACCCCGAAGCGAGAGGTGTATTTTCATCGGCTACCCACAAAGATCCTTTGGTTACCTCTTCTATAGACCTAGTTATAATGTGGTCTTTGTAGCAAGAAGAGGAGTCTTTTGAGAGAGAGAGAGAGAGAAAGAAAGAGAGTTTATAAGCCAAGGAGACAGTGGGAGGCAAATTGACCTTGAAGAACTTCAAGAGTTAAGTGGTGAAGGAACTTCAAACCCTAGCCCTCAACTTGAGGAGGAAACTCCTGTTGAGCCTATTGACGATTCTGTACCTCTGAGGCATTCCAAGAGAGTTAGGAATGCCTGAGCATTACTATGGTTTCCATATTACTACAGAAGGTGAGATACTTATTAGTGATGAGACACTAGTAGGTTTGGATGAACCTAACAACTACGTGGAAGCCATGGCACGCCCTGAGTCTGCTAAATGGAAAGAGGCTATGGATAGCGAGATACAATCCATGTATGACAATCAAGTTTGGAACTTGGTTGAGAATGTACCAGGTCGTAGGCTTGTAGGGTGAAAATGGATCTTCAAGAAGAAGACCGACATGGATAGTAATGTACACACTTATAAGGCACGAATGGTTGCAAAGGACTTCTCTCAAACTCCTGGAGTGGATTATGATGAGACTTTTTCTCCAGTAGCCAAGATTAAGTCTATTAGGGTTATGTTAGCCATAGCTACATTTCATGACTATGAAATATGGAAAATGGATGTCAAAACCGCTTTCCTTAATGGAAAGTTGACTGAAGATGTTTACATGAGTAAGCCAATAAGGTTTTGTCGGCAACGAGTACCCTAATAGAGTGTGTAAGCTTGAGAAATCCATTTATGGATTAAAGCAAGCACCTCGCAGATGGAATCTTTGCTTTGATGAGAAAGTCAAGGAATTTGGCTTTTCTAGGAGTGAAGATGAATCTTGTGTGTATGTCAAGGCTAGTGGGAGTATAGTTAGCTTTTTGGTATTCTATGTGGATGACATACTACTCATAGGAAATGACATCCCGACTCTGCAGGAAGTTAAGTCCTGGCTTGGGAAGTGTTTCTCTATGAAGGACCTAGGAGAAGCTGCCTATATTCTAGGGATAAGGATTTTGAGAAACCGGAGTAAAAGACTAATTGGACTTAGTCAAAGTACCTACTTGGACAAGGTGTTAAAGAGATTCAGCATGCAGAAATCCAAGAAAGGAGAGTTACCCATCCAAAGTAACGCCAGATTGAGTAAGATACAAAGCCCGAGTATTGAGGCTGAGATAGCATAAATGAGTTGAGTGCCTTATGCTTCGGCAGTAGGCTCGATCATGTATGCTATCACGTGTACGACCTGATGTAGCCTTTGCCTTGAGCATGGTTAGCAGGTATCAGGGGAATCCTGGCAAGGCACACTGGACTACGGTAAAGAATATCCTCAAGTACCTACGGAGGACTAAGGACTGGGTACTTACCCTCGGCGGGAGTGATGACTTGAGAGTTTTAGGGTATACTGATGCTGGCTTCCAGACTGATAGGGATAATTTCCGCTCTCAGTCGGGCTGGGTCTTTACCCTAAACAAAGGAGCAATCACTTGGAAGAGTTCCAAACAGGAGACAGTGGCTGATGCCACTTGTGAATCAGAGTATATAGCAGCAAGCGAGGCAGCAAAGGAGGCAATATGGCTGAAGAACTTCATTGGAGACCTTGGAGTTGTACCAGCTATAAAGGAGCCCATGGAAATTTTCTGTGATAGTGAAAGTGATGTTGCCTTAGCCAAGGAACCAAGGGATCACGGGAGATCCAGACACATCGACATAAAATATCATTTTATCAAACATCGCATAGAAGAAAGAATCCTCGTGGAAAAGAGGGTATCATCGGATGAGAACCCAGCAGATCCCCTCACGAAGGGACTGAATAGGGTTAAGCATCTTCAGCATGCTCGGAGCATAGGGATGAAGGATGACATAAGTTTTAGTAGTTAGATAAATTATGAAATTTGTAAAGTGTAATTGACATTTGATGATGAATAAAAGTTGCGTTTATTTATGAGTAAAGTGTTACTATCTTTTGTCAATCGTTTACTATAATTTCTTTTGCATGTTTTGACTTCCAGAATAGTATGTTGTGATTTCACATATTATTCAAACTTTCCACAGTCAGTCATATGTTGGAAGTAGATATGAAGTAAGACTGTCATGAAGTTGGTTGTAGGTGTCAGGATATAAGACAACACGTCATGAGTGCTCATAAGTTCTGAGTATTAGAATCAACCCACGCTCACTGGAATCACTTTATGGAATTTTATCTCGAGTGATTGTGAGACGGTAATATCATATAAGTCTTAAAACCTAGAGATATGATTTGTTGCCTATGAATTGATTATGCATTGATTTTACGAAAACACATTGGTAACTCGATGTTATAAAACGTATTTTTGTGCATAATTCAACTAGTAGTAGAACAAACATATGAGTCGAAGTTTATCTGTTCCTTCTTGGATTAGAAGCTGATATCTGGGCCCCTCGATGATTTTGTTTTGACCTATGTACCGAGCCTGACCAGAACTAAATTGATGTGTTGAATTAAGTTCTTTGTCAAACAAATCGGAAATCGGGAAACAAACTGCTAGACAATAAGTAAGACATTGTTCCATGTAATTGTCCAGCTGATATCTAGAACAGAGGATTATATGATCACTTATCTTAAATGGCGTATCAACATCTTCTCAGTTCCGAGAGACCTTGAAAGAGCTATGATTGCCGATCGGTTCCTGAAGTATTGCAGTTAGAGTTATTAGACTTATCCAAGTAGGAGACTGTTGGATAAGGTGTCTAAGTCCATAACTATTTCTGGTAAATACTTGACCCAACCCAGCATGGTCCATTTGGGTTGCATGGCACCATGCAATTGGATAAACTAAATGAGAGAAATAACACATATGGTTTATTAATATATTATAAGTTCTAATATTTTAATAATATTATTTAATTAGTTTTGATCAAGAATTAATTTAGAATTAATTAAGTGATCAAAAGATAACTAATTAGATATATGGGTAGATTAAGTAAATCTTCCATATCTTATATAGTGGGCTAAGAGGCTCCATGGATTGTCAAGTTGGGTTCCACCCATAGGATGCTCCATGGAGTTAACCCATGGATCAAGAAATGAAGAGTCACATAACATTAGGGTTTACCTAATGTAACACACTATATAAGCAATGTAACTCTCCCCAAAATAAGAGGGCTTGGCCGATTTTGCATGTGTTAGAGTATTCTCTCAAGTTTATTCTTTGCATTTGGTGTTGTGTGAAGCATTTGAGGCATCACACTTGAGTTGCTAGGCTCACAAGGTTTCAAGGAACATTTTCAACAACAAGGTATGTAGTTCTATCTTTTATACAAAGAAAATTGTACCCCATGTATGCTAGATAAGTTCATAACCTTGGAAAACAACTTTGCATGATAATTAGACAAACATAGATCCAAGAATTATGAGGACTGGAAGGTCATTACGGGTAGAGTCAGAAGGTCTTCCATGGTTGGGATGGAAGTCCCCTGAGACACGTGGACTGGAATGTCCCATAGAATTATGGCCTCGAATGGCGTATGTGTTGTATGTGGTATTTTTGGGAACTCACTAAGCATTTATGCTTACCGTGTTATGTGGTATGTGTTTGAAGTACTAGTGAGGATCGCGGAAAGGTGCCGACATGATCTGTACACACTGATGAAGATTTATGTACTTGAGATTTTGGGGTTGTTTATTGAGATAAAATGTGATACAATGGGTTTTGAAATTGTTCTTATGAAATTTATTATGATTGAAAGTGAAAAATTGTTTTGAAAATTTACGTCGTTACACAATTGTTTGAGTTAGGAGTGAGTCTTGGAATCGGATGGGACGGGTCTCATGATGCGACCAAGGATTGGTCACGACGTGAGGCGCTGCTTTAGGCTTTTGGGCCTTAATGGGCCACTAGTTTCTGACTTTGGGCATTATTGTGCTTGGGACCATTTGGAGCCTTGGGTGTCATTAGTAATTTGGGCCTTCTTGGTTTAGGCCCATGAGGGGTTTTGGCCTCATTTAGGAAGATGGTGTACTATTGGGATTATGGTGTTAATAGGTTGGGCCTTGGTTTTGGGCCAAGTAAGAAAAGGGTAAAATAGTCTTTTACCCTAGATAACAGACAAGTGATTTAGATTCTTTGTTATGGGTTAATACAAATTCTTAATTGGGTATTATTGATGATGTTAGCATAGGGACTTTCTGGATTAGCAGATCGAGACTTTACCTGAGAGACTATGCAGCTTGAGGTGACTTTCCTCACTGTGTTTAGTGGGTTAGCGACATCAATTCCGGCTCACCATTTGATATATTAGGATGATAGTTGTCTGCATGACTCTTGCATGTGTTATGTGTTTATATGTTTATTGGGCGGGGCCCGATGACTATCCTGTATGCTATTATCTTTGTGATTATCGCATGTGTTTGTATGATTATATGTATATATTCTTATATGTATATTGAGTGGGGCCCAATGCCAGGCGGGGCCTGATGATAGACATATCTGTTTACCAAGCGGGGCTCGATGCTAGGCAATGTCCGATGTCGGGCGAGGCCTATTATATGTTTTATATGTATGGTACGTGGTGTTTTGGGGAACTCACTAAGCTTTATGCTTAAGGTTTTCAGTTTATGTTTCTAGTACTTTTGGTTCAAAGGGAAAATCTCGGGATGATTATAGTGCACACACCATATCGATCCACTTTTTATGTTACTTTCATGTATCTGGAAATCATTGATGCATTTTGATCCACCATGGTTTCTTTTTTATCATTTTGGATACTGGTTTTATTAATTCAAAAATAAAATATTTTATTCTTATTTTTTTGATGTTACAAGACTGTCATGAGTATTGGTGGATTTTCCATAATGATTGGACGTAGCACAGAGATTTTATGCTAACACTCATGAGTACTTAATAGAGATTTATGTGTTGGATCAACTCGCACTTACATATTACTTCATGGATATAGTCACGAGTAATTCTAAGATGATAATGTCTTCTATTCTTCAAAGCTAGATATATGTAGGGTTTTGCTCTATGACTCTGTTATGCATTGGTCTACTCCGATGTTATCTATACTAGAAGTTATAAAGGGAATGTCCATGTGTGACATGATGAAATATACAAGAACTATGTAGCCGAAGTTTATTTGTTCCTTCTGCCTTAACAGGAGAATCAAAATCTATGGGCCCCTCGATGATTTGGTGTTGACATCTAAAGTTCTTGGTCGATCCCTGACTAGGATTGATATATTCAATTTAGTATTTAGATGCAGTCATCACAAATCTATATCGGGAAACATAATCTTCAATTCTGAGAATGACCATTATCCATGTCTCGCGTTCATACCGATATCATAGAACTAAAGGATAGTTGATCACTTATCTAAGGGTTGAATCTTGATTAGATCAAGAGTTCGGTAGTTGCATTGGATGGATAACTCTTTATTGATTATTGGAGAAATATTGGTCTTCGTATAGTTGATGACTTGTCTAACCAGAAGACTGTTGGAAAGAATGTCCAAGGTCATTAACTATTGGTAATATTTCTTATAAAAACAGGGTCCTTTTGGTTTGCCCTCAAGACCCAAATTGAGTAGAATAA
Source organism: Lactuca saligna (assembly GCF_052625555.1). NCBI lineage: Eukaryota > Viridiplantae > Streptophyta > Magnoliopsida > Asterales > Asteraceae > Lactuca > Lactuca saligna. Next base: position 65,249,400 of record NC_136425.1, read on the forward strand.
ATAAAAGAGAAATTGGTTTATTAATTATTATGGTTAATAATTAATTAGAAACAAATTGGAGATGTATTTTAGGAATTAATTAATAGTTTAATTAATCAAAGGGTTGGATATTCATTAATCGATAATTGGTTAATCAGGAATGTTCTAGAACCCTTATAGAATTAGGGTTGGATGAAAATCACTCCATAACACATGGTAAAAGGAGTGAATTCCGTGGTTAGGCTCCCATCCCACATGGGAAGGAGTACAAAACTTAAGAAAGGATCCAAGGCTATAAATGCGGCCTTAGGGATTTCATTCTTCCTTGCACCTTGGCTTGAGTTTTCGCTAAACCTTCTTCCTCCCCTCTTAAGGACAATTTCTAACCCTCTTAGGATTTGTGAAATTGATCCTTCTCCTAGATATTCTTATTCCACTCTTTGGTGTCATTGGTTGTGTTACCATTAGAGGGATTCTGGTTTGGGTCCTCTCATCCAAGCAACTTCATGGATTATGAAGATCTCAAGAATAGAGATCAATGACTAAATAAGAGGTATGTTTCTCTTCTTTGTTTTTATGTTTTATAGGGTAGATGTAATTAGCATGAAACAATAGATCCATAGGTTTCATGTACACTTAGGTATATCGTAGTTTCAGTTTTTCCACTAACTAGTTTAGAGTGTATTTGATGCGTAGAAAACCCAACAACCACCAACATAGAAAAAAGGTGTCAATCACAATTAGGGAACTTACGTGGAAAATTATGTTAGACAAAAAGGGAAAAGGAAACCACCCAATGTAAATGCAACAAATAATGGAGACTTGACAGGCATAAGAACACAAACTAGCCTTAGGCAACATGCCAGAGGCATGAACAATGTGATAGTCGATACACTCGCAATTGAGAAGCCAAGAGCAACACGTAGGCAACAAAATACAAAATAAGGAGGTAACATTGGCCTATAGAGCTAGGATAACAAAACACTACCCAACCGTAACATAAAATACAGAACCGTAAGGCTAGAAAAAGTCAAAATCATTAAGGCAATTTACAACAAAAATAATAATATCATCATAACCAACAACTCAATCAACACAATTGTCAAAAAAAAAATTGAAAATATTTTGTGCAAATAGCAACCATTTTATGGGGATAAAGGCCACACAAAACCATATGCAACATATAAGCTGAGGAGCAAAAAAAACAACGACAACCCCTATGACTGGGTAAACATTTTGTAAAAAATGTCCTTACTACTTCAAAACTTGGCATCACAATATACCATGTAGCACATTTCTCGCACGAGCATCATACATGTTAATGTCCAGATGATTAGAACCATCAAATACCAATAAAATCTTTTTACAAACAAAAAAAAGTCATTCAAAATTAGCACGCCAACTAGGAAACCTCTTAGCTAAAATAAAATCTTACAAGTGGTAACATGGTCAGTCGAATACCCACTTAAGGTTATATATCATGATGACTAGGCTACCTCTCAGCTAAAAACAAATCTTACAAGTGCTATAATGGTGACCCGAATACCCACTTAAGGTTATATAGCATGACGAACATGCATGATACCTTTTATCTATAATAAAATCTTATAAGTGGTAACACGGTCAATCGAGTACCCACTTAAGGTTATATAGCATGAAGACCAATCTACCTCCTAGATAAAATAAAATCTCATAAGTGGTAAAACGATCATCCGAATACCCACTAGAACACCTCTTAGCTAAAGTAAAATCTTACAAATAGTAAGACAGTTAGTTGAATACCGACTTAAGGTCATATAGAATGAAGAATATGCTACCTCTTAGCTAAAATAAATCTTACAATTAGTAAGATGGTTGGCTGAATGCCTACTTAATAAGGAAATATGTTGGCTAAATGCCCACTTACTAAGGAAATATAACATAAGAGCATAGGCCTCTCCCATCAAAGTACCAACACTATCAATCAAATATACATTACACAAAACCACCTAGAATGAATTATTATCCTTTAACATCATAACTATTGGGGAAGCTCAAAAACACATCAATAAGAAGCTATTCAAGAGAACAAATTAGAAAAGAGAACCAAACAACTATATTACGCAAAAACTTCTGAGAAACCTAGCACTCACCAACTAGATACAACTCTTAGAAAACAAGAACGACGAATATCAAACCAACTACTCAAATGGAACTAAATCACTTGAAACCTAACCAATGGTATATATCCAAAAAGTATACCACAAAATACCTAGTCAAGCAACCACAAGCAAATAAAATGGAACATCGGTAAAATGAAGAAAGCTTGATCAAGGATGGAAACAAACAAAGACGACATAATTTTCATACTGACCTAATCAAAAGCCAAACTATTATACAAATAAAGTATGCATCAACACAAAAGGCCTAACAGTATATACACTAATACACTAACAACTAATATGATTGTTCAAACTTACCTTTGTTAGTTGATGTAACAAATACTGATAAATCTGCAAAAGACGACACTTGGAAACCAAGCTCAGAAAGAAAATCACCACAAAACAAATCATCAAATTCCTACTTCATATGCTGAAGGCAAGTGAGATTATGAAAAGGAAATTTCTCCTCAAATACACAAAGTGTCAACTTCTTGTTCATCAAATCACACTCTTAATGTTTCCCAAGCTCAGAATAAATAGTCTGTAAAACTTGGTTAGCATAAAAAATTATTCTCATCAAACATACAACCAACTACCATACTAATATCATTGTACAAAACACAACGAATATCATAAATCACATTTCCTCACCTACTCAATCCCTCCTACAAAAGTAGCCTTCAAATCTATATTTTCCAAATTGACACTCAATAATTCACTTGATAAATCAGACTTACCCTTTCTCCAAAACAATATCTTTCTTGTTTAAATAAGTTTTATTTGCCTCCAACAAAGCTAATGCGCTATGGAATCGACCTACTTGGAGCTTTGAGGTTGGTAAGCCAACCATCATAGCATATATGACGGAGAAGCAGGTCGGGTAATCTACACAAACTATTACTCCTGACAACAAACTACTCATGAAACAAAAAACGAAATAAAATACTTTCCCATACTAAAACAACATCCCGAAAATTAAGGGAAAGGACCTAAAAAATTATTGTACAAGAGCCATGGTAATGATCAATGTGCAAAGCCATTAGTAGGAAATAGAAATAACCATAAGTCTCTTAATATGGTATAAATACCCCTCATTTCTCAATGAAGAGATAATATATACATAACTAATATTCAATCTCTAACACACTCATGTTATGAATCCAATTTCTAACTTTGGCATCGAAGAGTATTATTAGGAGCGATCTCGTAATACTCCTGACCAAGGCTTCTTTTATTTTGCAGACGTGAGGCCTTATTAGAGCCTATCAGGACAATCTTATCAATAAATCCTTCCTAGACACCACAGGAAAAACTTTTTGTCATTTTTTTCGAAATGCCCTATGGTTAAGCAATATATGATTTATTATGTTTTAACTAGATTCATGGATTTAGGATTATAAAACTTTAAATTGTTAATTCTTTCATTGGTTGTCCCATCTTGAGTTGTTTTGAACATCAATTACTAATATTGATATCAGAACCTCCTTTAGAACTATAAATCACACAATTATTTTGGTTTTGTATTGCTCTTGAACATGTTCTTAATGTTCTTGGAAATAGTCATAAAGTAATTTATTTTGTTAAAACTTTTGATGAGCAAAATGTTTCTACTTTTAGAAAAGTATTAACATAATTATTTTTTACATGTATAAAAATCATTATTTTCATCAAAATTGATTTGAATAAATGCATTATTCATGCCCATACTATATAGGTTTTTTTTTTGTTTGTGATACTTGGTTGTTTGTCTTTTCTATATGTCATAAAGGGTATGTAATTTGGTTTTGTAATATTGTATAAAAAGTGTTTATTATATAATATATGGTTTGTTCCTTTGGTTGTACCTATTGTATTTTTGGAAATTGTAAGTTTTGGCTACCAATTAAATCCTAGCAACCAAGTGGATCAAAATAGACCAAGACCAAAATAAAAAAAGGACTATAGGTATTGGTCCAAACCGACTAAGCCTAAGGTGGTCCCCACCCAATGTAGGTATTAGCCTTAGCCCACATCACCCTAAGGCTATCTTTTCCTACAATGAGGTTCTATCCAAGATCAACCTTCCTCTTTTCTTCAACATCAATTATAGATATCTAAACGAAGCAACAGAAGAGCCACTGCCCTTGTCATGGCTATGACAGTGAGTTATCGCAGTGGTAGGAATGTAGGTAGTATAGAGTTTGGGAGCAGCAATGAAACTTAGGAGCAAAAACAATACATGATGGTAGGAAATCAGTTTTTTATCAAGTCATGTTGGAATTCACTAGGAGCAATTTATTTTCCTTAAATATTTTTTCTTTATGGCTCGAGAAATAATTCTTTTAATATGAGGCTCAAGCAATAGAAATATATTTAATTTATTAATATGAATTATGTGTTATGTGTTTTTTGTGGTTTGTTAATTTATTTTGTGAGACTAAATTATAAAGATTTTAGTTTAAAATGTACATTTTAATACAACAAATAAGATAGTTTTAAGAGTTATAATTATTTTAAATTTAAAGGTATTATACAAATACAATGTATGCATTCAATTTGTTTTGTATCATTATAATTAAAAGTAGTACACAAAATATAAACACTTTAAATTTGAATCTGTCCATCTAAGAGTTGGAAAAACTTGTACTCATATTATAAGGTTGGTTAAACCTATACATATGTTGCAACAAGGTAAAATTCTTCTTCTTGGTCAGACATAATCAAAAAGTTTACACATTCAAAATTCGAGGATTCAACCATCACATCGGTTAGAACTAAGAATGAGGCAAGGATATGATAAATGTTTTGTACAAATACTATTTGGTACATAAACAGTCGTGTAAAGATTTAAGACTTGTATAATTGATTCAGTTAGGAGCTGTTACCTGCAGATGGGGAATGTTATTGTATGTATGATCAACAAGTCACAATACTATAGACCCATTATGGATCTTATAGCCTTCCTAAATTGATTTTAATAATAAACATAAGATGATAAACTTACTAATGAGAACTAGTACCAAGGATACTATAATCAAAGCTTTTAAGATCTCTTGTAGATGGACGTTACATTCGTTAATAAATTGTCCCTATAGTACCTCATTTAGAAGAATAAACTTAATGGCACATACTTCAATTATTAGCATTGTAAATTGAGAATAGTTATCAAGAACGAAAGATGTAATGTTTCATTAAGGAGTCCTTTTCTTATCTACATATGGAAAGTATATGTATGTTACTTCCCAGACTAATTAAAATAGGAAGAATAATGAGCAGAGTGAGATTACGTGCCTCATATTGGACATTATGACTCTATACCTTCAAAAGGACATGGAGAATTATAAGGCATAAAAGTGTTTAGTGACCTGAAGAACATGTTTCCACATCATCCCTAATTAGAAATCTAGGGTATTGTTACAACTTTTAATGCATGCAAAATAAAGGAATGTCAACTGATAGGTACTAATGTTCTAAAAATGAAAAGCTACATTGACTAAGCTTGAGAGGCTTGGGTCTTAAATGGTAGGTGAACTTAAAATATTGTTGATTATAAACAATATTCCTAAATTATATGACTAGTTTATTATGAACTATAATATATATATATATATATATATATATATATATATATATATATATATATATATGAGATAAGTCCATATCGTAGTTACATTTGATATTAAAACCTATAAAAAAGAGCATTGCAAAGTCCCCCCCCCCCCCCCCCCCCCACACACACACCTTCTCAGTCCACATGATTAGTGAAGGGCAAAAAGGAAGACCACCGAACACACCGATCTTGTGCACCGAGTTCTTATATCATTTATAACTACCCCTTAACATAGATCACAGTGTTCTCTACTTTGGGCCATCGACAAGAAACTTTCAGAGTTCACCATCTTGAAATTGCTCTTGATCAGGCATACTTAACTATAAAACTCTTACAAGATTTTCTTCCCTCACAATTCTTAAACATGTTGTGATAGGTGGGTATTCACACACCTTATATATGACATCCCCATTTTCATGACCAATTTAAAACTTTTTATTTATGCTTATTTAAAATAGAGTTTATTTATAAATGAGGAATTTGTCCCATAAAAGTGTTTCCAAAGAAATGTTTTCCATTAATTCATTAAAACTTTGGACTTCATAAATAATACAAAACATAAGCATAAACAGGCCTTATAGTGTCTTAGACTAACAATCTACATCTTCTTGAATCTCTTATTATGCATGTACCTTTGTACAACTACTTGTGATACAAAGAAGCTGAGTGGGTCAGGTTGGGAAAACTTGGTAAGTACATAGGGATTTTAATCCCACAATGGTATTTATATATATATATATATATATATATATATATATATATATATATATATATATATATATATATATATATATATATTAAAACTCACAATATACAAATTCACATTCTATAAGCAATTACCGCATCCCGCCTATCCTCACATTTTAATCCTATGCAACAACATAATCCATACTCTCGAATTCATAAATAAATGGATTTACCTAATCCATACTCTCGAATCAGGAATAAACAACAATATCTAATCCATACTCTCGGATTAGTGATGAATGACTATGTCTAATCCATACTCTCGGATTAGTGACAAATGACTATGCACAATCCATACTCTTGGATCATGAATTAAAATGACTATGCTTAACCTATACTCTCAGATCAGTGAAAAATAACTATGCCCAATTCATACTCTCGGACCAGGGATGAATGACTTTTCCTAATCCATACTCTTGGGCCAGGGACATCAGAATTCTACTCTCCGTTCATGTCTCGCATGTACTCTTAATAAGATGCTACCTATTGTCTAACTTAATTAGACTTAAGCCTTTATTGCAACTCTTATATTATCTATTGGTAAGACTACAATGTTCGAATCTTAGTACTGACTCTGTTTCAACAACACTATCCTACTTCAGTGTATATTAAGTATTTAGGTATTAACAAACCTTTATCCTTCTCTCTAATAATACTTCTATTATTAATATCATGAAACAATAGATATATATCTTAACACATATTGAACCATACTTGGTTGAAATATCATATATTATCATATATGTTCTTAACATAGATTCCAGGCAATAAGCATGTATCTCACATATAATCTCTTTAACATATATTTAATATTTTAATTAATATTTGTATTAAATTCATGTTCATGAAAGGGAGTATGCACTCACTTGATAAAGGTGGATGCCTCAAAATTTGAGCAGAACTTCGCCTTAACACTTAATCTTTTTCTTTTGACGTGACCTAGTATAATCATTACTAAGTCTTAGTCTAAATATTTCGTGACAATTAATGGTAGTCTAGATTACTCACTAATCCTAATGAATACCGAGAGTTTTATCAAGTAAGGATAAGCCACGTAAGACAATTGGGAGGCAGGACCACTTCCGCATATAGCCTTTCTGAAATCCAACAACCACGCCAATGTGACCATTCCAAATACCTCTCCCGTAAGTACATCAATCAGTATTATGACTTGGTATCATTAAGAAATCTTATTTATAGGTTCAGAATAACGACTTGTGACTATAAATATAAGTTACACTGAAAGTAAAAGAGTGCAGCTTAACTTATAGAGGTTTTAGCAAAAACATGGAAAATATAAGGACAGGACTCTAAAACTGAGAGGTCCTATTTGTCGGGCTCTCAAGTACCCCAGAGCTTTGCTTACTAATACCCAAAAACTAAGAAAATCAGAGAAAAATGTTATGAAGGGTGTGACAAAAATGGATGGAAAAACTCTATATAAAGAACAGAAAAGGGTGCACCGCATAGGGACAAGAGGCGTGTCGCATACTCTTGCATTGTTGGCCCCAAGGATTGCTTGCCATGTGTCTTCACCAGATCTCGCCACCTCTTTCCTTCCTGAAGGTCGCTATATGGCCTACTATTTTGGTACCAGATGTCAATTTTCTATGGTGTCATGTCATTATGCCATTGATGGAGAGTCAGTCGCCAAACAAGACACGTAACGCCTCCAGAATGTGCTACATCATCAGTATAGTGTAACTTTCGCAGATCTCCGGTAGGCTATAACTTTCGCATACAAGCTATGTTTCAATGTTTTTTATATCCCCAGAATCCTCTCGATGAGCTCTAAAACTTTCATTAAGGTCTCAACATCTAATTCTTGCTCTAACAAAAATACTTATTTATATCCGTTTAGATTGTTATCTATTCCGTGTGAAATTCATAACTTCTTCATACGGACTCTGTTCTCGACTTTCTGTTTATTGATGGGTTCATATTCATGAGATCTTAAAGTATCATTTATATTGTTTCAGATAACAATCAACCAATTAGAATTTCGATTTTTGTACCTGCACTGCTACACTGAAACTTCGAAAACTCACAACTTCCTCTCAAGAAGTCAGATTTGGACGTTCTCTATATGTACACTCTCGGTTTAATGACTACTATGACTTTTGTCACTTAGGCTAAAAAGTAACTTATCAAAAATGCATTTTTACGCTACACAAAGTCGTGTCGATTTAATCGTGAAACTTCGAAAAAGCATAACTTTTTCATACGAAATCAGATTTTAGCATTCTTTATATGTACGGAATCCTTGTCACATATATTATACCTTTGGTTAAGATTATTTATCCAAAATGATATTCTATTAAAAAGTTATTTTTAACGTTTAATATATCTTTAATCGACTAGCCCGAATCAACGGGTGTTACATATAAGTCAATTCTTGGTTCTCCTACCTAATGTCAAATTGACTAGGATGAGAACTAAATATTTTCTTATACGGGATGTGAATACATTCTTTGTCGCAATGCATATTAAATTTTTAAGTACATAAAATCCTATAAGAAGTTTGTAAGCATGTCTAATTGGGAGGATGGGTGACCTACGTGTGAAGTTTCCATGTTGGGTGACATTAAAGTAGAAATATTATGGTACGCGCCTTTCGGGATGTTACAAATGGAACCAAAGGTGGGTGCACCAAGTTGATATGTTTAACGGGGACGTTAGACCCTATGGGGGGGGGGGGGGGGGGGGCTGGGAAGGATATCCATGATCTCAAATCCGTAGGAGAACTACAAATTTCCTTATAAGGGGTGTGGATACCTATATATATATGTCACAACACATTTTAAAATTTTAAAGTAACAAAATCCCGTAAGATTTCTGCAATTAAATATATGCGAATGAAAGCAATTTTAGGATAGGTGACTCCTTGAGAAGTGTTCAAGTCGAACGACCCAAAGCAAAAAATATTGTGATATGTGTCTTAGACCATCCGTTATACCCACCACATACCACATCAACACCACATTCCCCTACCATTAACATGGGATACCTACCACTAACACACCACTCGACCTCATTATTTTAATTAAATTTAATTCAAAAATTCATATAATTGTTTTTTTAAATACTATTTTTCATTAATTTAAAATAGTAAATTACATTAGTTAAAAACTACATTAACTAAAACGAAAAAAATTACGTTAAAACTAAAAATTACATTAAGTAAAATAAAAAAAACAATAAAAAATACATTAATAATTAAAAAGCTAAAAATACCAAACTTCTAATTTGTGTTTTTTTAAGCAAGATTATTCCATTTTGGGGAATTCTTCAATTTTTGTCAAGCTTTAACATGTCTAAAACGTTGCTGATTTGTGTTTTCATATTGCTCCATGGCCACATTAACCGGATCGATATCGGCTTCATGAACGTTGTTTATAACAAAGTTGTAAATTCAATTGAACTCAGAACACTTGACCCTCATATCGTACCACTTCAAGCATATTTCATCAACATTTCGAATTGCACCACCCATTAAACCATTGAAAACACTTTCAACATTTCTCCAAAAAGAACCGGAAGTTTCACCAATGTCTTCTTCCGAAACTATCACCCAAGCTTGTGCTAATTTCTCTTCTTCTTCTGACCATTTCTTATTTTTGGGAGACATGATTTTTAAAGGATCAAACAACAAAAATATATCTAAATGGAGTAGAATTGTATGAAAAATAAGAAGATATTGGTAGTATCTATAGGTAAATATTGAATAAATTGAAAAATAGCCGTTAGGAAGGGGGAAGAAATGTCAAACGCGATTTAATGCAAGAAATGAAGCTATTGGCCGTTTGGATTCGTTGTCCGAAGCACGGAAGGCCACGACCACAACCCACCACGAACCACCGGGGTGGTGTGCACGGTCGTGGTTCGTGGCCACCTAGACCACAGACCATCTCGTGCAATGTATACCATTTGGCCTTATGGGGATGTTACAGACTCCACATGTCAACAATATCAAACTACAAAGTCTCTTCATTGTTGTTTTGTATCCACATACCAAATAACACATCCTAAATATTTTAAGATGAGGTTTGAGGTCCTTCTTCCATGATGTGTTTTTTCACTATGGTTTTATTAACAACATATAAAGTGGCATGATCTTCTCTTTGATTTATACTAGAATCTTTGGAAACTAGTGTATGGATACAAATAATTCGGATTATATGATTGAAGTATGTGTGGATCGGAAAGAACAAACTTTACTATTATCTAGTACATCAGCACTAGCCAAATTTGATGTGATTTCCATATTTACAATATTTTTCTATTGAGAGAAAAGAGAGACTAAGCTAATCATGGTTAGCCACACTTTGACTAGTGGGGTCTGTCTATCAAGGATAAAATCCTATTGAAAGGATGTGTAAGCTAAAATGTCTTCCATATACAATCCATGGCCTTTTGAGAAATAATGCAGGGTTAGGGTTGCATAGATCATGGTTGGTTTCACCACAAATAGGGGATTCCTCATAAACTAAAGACTCAACGGGATGGTTGATATGAACCGACCCTAAATCAACATTAGTTTCCAAATGTGAACCAACATTAAGTATTTGCGACCCATTGTGGGGTTTCTCAAATTGAACTTTAAAGACAATAGCTGTAAGTCATGTTAGATTTGTTTGATCTAATATGCATGATAAAAGAAGAATTTACTGTATTGCTAACAATGAAGTGATGAGGTCATATACAAAGAGCATAAAAGGCATGTAAAAAAATAATATATTTATAAGTGATAAATTTTTTATCTATTAATCACAATAAATAAATAAAGGTTAATGTCATAAACTAGTAGAGAACTATTTACAATGTTCAAAAAGCACTCTTGAACTAAAAGAATGTTATCAAAAGGTAACAAAATATTTATAGTGTAAAAAAAAAAAAAAAACATCACAATGACATTCTATAGAAAGGTTAACATGTCAAATTTTGGGTTAATGATAAAATTAGGTAATAAACTATTTAAATTGATCAAACAATGTCTCTCGAAAAAAAAAGAGTTATCAAAAAGTAAGGAGTTATTATGTGTTTAAAAAATATACCATAATGCCCTTTTATCAATCATCACAGCTTTAACATGTCAACTAGTTCAAATCTTGAAAATTTGTTCAAAACCACCCTAAATATGTAATGTTTGTTCAAATGACGCCCATAATCCTAGATTTCATTCTCAAAAAAAATGTCATCGACCACTTAAAATTAAGACTTTTTTTTTTTAATATTCAACTTGTCAATCTGCTGTTTTTTCTAAGTTTGGTGGTTTATATTTTATTATTAAATCCACACATTAAATAAATTAGTCAAATTCTTGTTTTCAACAATTTAGTATTTTTTTGTTCTATTTTTTTTAGGTCATGTTTCTGTAATTCCACCTCTATATGAATAAAGAATAAAAAATATTGTTTATTGTTAGAAAGCTATATTGTTTAAAATACGATTTAAAAAATTATATATTGCTATGGTTAGAAATGGTATTCATCAAAACAATCTTATGAAAGATGAAAATATATATAAACTTTTTTTTTTTTTGACTATTTTGAACTGGAAGGGTATTCAGGATTGCATTGATGCAAAGAAGTTGAGTATAATCTTATCCAACCATTTAAGAGTGTGTTAATCCAAAGAATTTGAAATGCTATAGTCATAACAATATATACACTTCAAATCGTATTTAAATTATATAGTTTTCTAACCATAACCATATATTTGAAACTATGTACGAGTTGTCAAAAAAGGCTAGGGGTGATAGATGCGTCAAAATCTAACAAATTGGTAATGTTTGAAGATATAGCCTTTCCATGTTCATAACCAACTTTCTGAAATATTTTATTTGGTTATCTTTAAATTAAGGAATTAAAACGAATTGACAAAGAAACCAATTTGTCAAGTAATAAGAAGTCATGGGATGCCTAGTAAAATCATGGAAAACATGTAGTTCATATGTACGGAATTATTTATGTTGCCGATGGAAAAGAAGATAATGTTGTACTTAATTATAGGGTTTGGTTAGGCGTTGAAGGTATCGAAAAACTTCAATATCCAAAAAGAGCAAGTTCATATTACTAGACAATATTTTTTGGGCTTCACTTTTATCTTTTGGATCAAAACACACTAAAATAGCCTTCCAATCCTTTTATTTTCAAGATAAAGAATTTGAAACAATATATTTTTTAACCATAACAATATACGATCTTTCAAATCGTATTCAATAAAGTATTCTAACAGCAACCATATATTAGCACGCTTCTCAACTATTTTGGGGCTCTAAGCGACCAAAACTTTGGGACGGTTTGACATTTACGTTATAAACCTTTATATTTTATTTGAGCTTGGGATCGATAATAACAAACTAAAAAGTTTATAAATGGTAAATTCTTTATAACATAAAATTAATTTTTCTAGTATTTTTAGATGCAAGTTCTTTAATAAAATTTTCATAATCGATTTTTTTTACTAAATATTTTTCAATTGGCAAAATAGTTAATCCATTTAATTTTTCTTATTACACTGTAGATCTTAAATAATTTTTTAGCAGTTTTAATTTAGATTTTTTTTTTCTTCAGAGACAATGGTTACATAAATAGTTAACATAATCTTATAGTCAACATATGTATTTAGAAAAGAACTAAACATTTTAATGTAATTAAATATATTAATAATTGTATCAGTTCTAAATGTACAATTTATCTTAGAGTAAATTACATGAATGGTTCCTATGGTTTAAAGTAATTTGCATATTTGGTCCCTAACTTATCTTTCTAATTCGAAAGGTCTCTATTGTTTGTTTTTGTTACGCGTTTGGTCTCTATCTTACCTAAAAATACTATTTGCCCTTGATTTTTTAATTTATTTAAATAAAAACACCCCCAAATCCATCCCTTCACCTTATCTTATCCACCCCATAATTTTTCCTTATTTAAATAATAATATTTTTTAGGTTAGACAGGGACCAAACGTATAAAAAACAAATAGTAGGGACCAAGCGCGTAACAAAAACAAACAGTATAAACCTTCCGAGTTAAAAAAAATAAGTTAGTGACTAAGCGCGCAAATTACCCATAACCATAGGGACCATTCGTGTAATTTACTCTGTGTCTTAAAAGTTTTAGTTCATGAAATAAATCTAAACCATCAATATCTAAGCTATCATTATGCTTTAAGGATTTTTTAGATTTATACAATGTTTTTTTAAAGTATTTTCATCAAATGACTTTAATTTTTTTATACTAAATAAAAAACCAAAAATATTTTTAAACTTGTGAAACTACTCAAGTCTACTTTTAAGTGAAGTAATGGTTTTATCTACTACATATAAAAGATAATCAGTTTTAAATAACTGAACATGAGTTTTAATACTTTCATTAGCAACATTTTCATCATACCGTCTATTTCTTTGAATGATACGTTTTTTACGAAATTTAGGTTTTACGTTCATTTCTAAAGCCAATTCTTTTGCATAATCTAAAGCCTTTTCAAATCCGTTTTCTTTATATTCTTCAAAGAAACACAAAAGTTCATTTAGTTGATCTATAGCATCATTGATACATATATCATTTGATTGCAAGCTTTTACTAACAGTGTTAATAGCAAACAAAACATCATATCAAATAATCATTCTTAATAAAATTCATAGTTTTCAAGCTTCACTTTTAATTTTTGGATCTCCATTATTTTTGGATAATTGTAGAAGTGGTTTTCTTAATTGTTGTTCTTGAAATCTTTTTGTTTTTATACCCGACTTTCCTAATGAGTTTGTGATACTGATTTTAGGTTTGATATATTATCTTGTAATGTTTTCCACCTTTGAGTTGATGAAGCAAATATCGAATATATACATTGTATAACTCCAAAAAAAATCACTAGCTTTATCACACGAATTAGCCATATCAAAAATTACTAAATTTGAACTATGACAACCACACAGAGTGTAGAATGCTCTAGAGTTAATATCTAACAATCATTTCTATACACCTTAATGTTTTCCTTTCATATTTGATCCATTGTTATAACCTTGATCCCTAACATCATTTATATATCTAGTCCTATATTTTTAATTTCATCAAGTATTGCATCATATCACAAATTACTACATCATTGATTCTTATTAACATATTTTTCAAATGTTGTTTTTCTTTATTTATTTGTTCTTGGATTTGTGTGTCAATTGTTTTATTATTTACTAATCTAGTTTCTAAGTCAATCCATTACCTCATATTAAGAATGTGTCTGTTACTTGCATTGTATCCTTTTAGTATACTAAAATATTGTTCCAATCATTAAATAATTTACAACAAAAATAAAAAACTTTATCTATATCTATGTAATAAACCAAAAATGTTTGTTCGTATTTTTCTTCATTTGGTATTTTTTGCATATATAGAAATGTACTAAAGCTTCTTAAATATTGATCTTTTTAAAATTTAAAATCATATATCTTAATAAGACATTTTTGTACGATTAATTGTCTTAAATTAGTACTAATATTATTCTATCTACTTGGATCATATAAGTATAAAGACATGTTATCATTTTCACTATTAGTTTGTTCGTTATTAATTTCAATATTAGTTTGTTCGTTACCATTTTTATTATTAGTTTGTTCGTTATCAATTTCAACATTAGTTTGTTTGTTATCATTTTCAGTGGTAGTTTGTTTGTTATCAATTTCTATATTAGTTTTTTCATTATCATTTTCAATATTAGTTGATTCATTATCATTTTCAATATTAGTTGGTTCATGATCATTATTATCAACATTAGCTTGTTCTTGTTTATTATCAACATTTGTTTGTTGTTCATTATCAACAATTTTTTTTGTAGTTAAATATTTTAAAAACGATCCTTTTTGTTTATCTATAAAAGTTTATTCTTGCATTTTTCGTTTCCTTTTTGAGGCATCGAATTCTTATTTTCTCTTTGACATGATTATTAATTACTTTATTAATAATAAATATAAGTATAGAAAAATATTGATTATGATTATACCGCCCTTGAAATAATGAAAAGCTCAAAAACAATAGAATTTGCCAATTTGGAATCAATGAACAATGGAATCAGTGAAAAGTGGAATCTATCAATCTGGAATAAAAAATCATAACATCTACGATTTGAATAAATTGTAATTTCGAAATTTAACGCTTAACATATACAAACACATATGAATATTCCAAAACCACAATATCTATTTGTGACAATCATCCTTAATATCAGCTGGTTTCTTGTAACCTCAATCTTTCATCATACGGGACATTTTGTCCCTCAAAGTTTCACTTATTACCAAATTAATTCCTTACACTTTAGTAAAATGCCAAAGATATTCGTTTTTAAGGCTACCCAACATTAAATATTGGAGTATCTACCTAAAGCTTGGTTGCAATAAGGGTACTGCTAATAAGATACCTCTTAAACACTCTATTGTCATTTTCATAAAAAATCAACCTATAATTAACTACTTATAATTAGCTTTTTCGGAAAACAATGAAATTTAAACAATAAAAATATTTCAAAAATTAATTAGGGTGTCTGTATGGTAAATTGGGGTGTCTTTTTAGCCAACCCCTAATAAATATTATATAAATGTAGATTTTGAGTTTAAAACTTCTAGATCGAACTTCTAGATCGGTATGTCTTGGTATTAACCAAACAACATTTTTAATTATTTATACTTCACCTCCTGATAGTAAGATTATATAAATATTTCATAAAATTTAAATAACTTATTCTATTCTTGTATCTTTCATTAAGATTATATAAATATTCAATAAAATTTAAATATCTTATTCTATTCTTGTATCTTTCATTTATATCATGTCATATGTGCAATCAAGTGTCCATTGTAAAAACTAAAAAGATTCACCCTAACTAATTGGCTATTAACCCCAATTAGATAATAAGAGATAATAGAAAAATCAAAACTGAAAAGTGAAAATACAAAGCATATTACAGTTTCAATCATTCAAAATAGCAGCAGCCAAGAGATCATCAAATCAGGAGAAACTGAGAATGAAGAAGGAAGAAGAATGAAGTCTGAAGAGTGAAGACCAACAACTTGCAACGATTCAGCGAGACAACAAACTCAACAGAAGAGAAGGGACTATAATCGAGAACGGGGATGGAAGAACGGAAGTTTTATTGTCATATCGTCGCTTGAAGAATCGATCAACACTTACGTCTAATATTTTGGAAACTACTAACCTTGGATCGAAAATAAATGGGACCCCTTACAATTAGGAGCCCTAAACCCTACCTTTACTCATCAAATAATAAGGCCAACCTTGTATATTAGTTCCTTTATTCATTGTAGGGGTAGAAGCAAAAAAAGAAAATAAACTAAAATAAACTTGATATAGAATGTCAGCATCTTAGTTTTTTGAACATTTTAAATAGTTTGTTGCATTTTGATAACATTCACATGTGTCTTTTAAACATCTCAAATAGTTCCTTACGTGATTTTCATATCTCTCTATTCTAATAAAAAAAATAGGTTTATTTTATTTTGTCATGTATCATCTATTAGATTTCCTAATTAATCTCACCCTACTTGTCAACTTAGAGATTCCTCATTTCAAAATTTTAAATTTAAATTTGTCACTCTAATTACATTAAATTAATAACATTAGGATAAAAATTAAAATAAAATTAATACATATTATAACATCATGTATTTATTTAAATCAATGATTATAATTTTATATAACTTAAATATATCTCTTAATTAATAATTTATTTAAAATAATTGATTAATAATTTTTAATTTACTATGAAAGTTTAATTAATTTTTTAACTATGGTTTTCACGGGTTATAAACTTGTTCACCCATATATTTATTGATGTAAAATAAGATGATAATAGCTAGCATCAAAGTGAAAGATTCATATAGAAAATCCATATAGATACATAAAATTAGTTCTAGTTTGTTGGTGTTAGCTTGTTCTTCAAGATATCGTATTGTTGTGCCTATATTATACTTATTTAAGCCCATCAAAGTGAAAATATTTATACTTATTTAAGCCCATCAAAGTGAAAATATTGTATTTTTCATATTTTGAAGAGAACATTGTCTTATAAATCGACATTATTTGCATTCTGCTTGTCTTAGCCGATAGAAATAGAATCCACATGGATGTCTCACGTACAATCACAAGAATCCACATTGATGTCTCACGTATAATCACAGGGATATTGAGATGTATCTACTCCATGCTTGTCGAGACACAAGCAGCTAATGATGTCATTAAACCACAGTCTAGTCTAGTCTTCTGTTATTTTTATATTTAAGTACCAAAAACAAAAGACATCCAATTAGTTAATTTAAGTCGTTCTTGTTTGAGTAAATTACATGAATAGTCACTATGGTTTGGGGTAATCTGCGCATATGGTTCCTAATTTTTTTTCTTAACTCGGACAGTCCCTAAGAAGTAATATTGTTGCGCGTTTGGTCCCTGCCAAACCTAAAAAGAGTGTATTGTCCTTATTATTTCTTTTTTAATTTGTTCATTATTTGTTTCTTATTTATTTATTAGAAGAATATTATTAAAAACAATTAGGTCCCACCACTTACCTTCAATCATAGTCTACCAATTTATCTGCTACCACTATGGGTGTTGACCAGATAAATTTTTCGGATTTCGTGTAATTCAGGTTTTTGTTAAAAAAATACTCGTTACTCGACCTAAATTAGATTCGGGTCATTCGGGTTTGAGTAATTCGAGTAGTATATCGGGTTTTGGTAATTCAGGTATTACCCGAAAATAAATGTAATGAAGTAAATAGGTTGTGCTCTATGACTTTTATTTATATAAACAAACGAGGCATAAACAAAGTTACTCAAACTTTAAACATTGAGATTTTTTAGTCAATAGTACTTAAGATATCAAATAATCTTTCACAAAAATAATACCATTTACAAGAATCCAAAATGCAAGAAGCCAATACCCTATTTTCGAAATCATTTACATTGAAGTTTGAAGTCTAAATCAGTGACTGTTGGTGAGGACTTGATGACTGGTGACGATGAGTTAACTTATGTCAGAAGTCTATTAGAGATGTGTCTTTGTCTTCATAGGGTTCGATACTTCGATGGAAGACTCAAGAAACATTGAAGAGTTCTTTTTTTTTCTAAAAAAATCAATAATCGGGAATGAGGGTAAAGTCGTAAACAACATATGGATAAGTGTGGATATTACCCGAAGGGCCCTTTATTTTTTTAATTAAATTGTGTATTTCGGGTACCTGAAACCCTATACCTATACCCTATACGCAGTCTAAAAAAATTGGGTAACCTGAATACCCGAAAATATATACCCGATACCCGATTTACATGAATTCCAAACGGGTTGGGTTGAGTAATCGGGTATAGGGTATTTTCAACAGGCTAGCTACCACTACTACACACTCTTCCTCCCTCCTCCATTCCCTTTCCCTACCTTTGCTGAAAATCTCTCGATCACCTCCTTGGACCAACGTCGACCTCTAGACCAACGTTGGTGGTGTTAGGGTTCCTTTCGTCTGTTAGTGTCTAGTTGCAACTATCAAAGCAAACCAAACTATCATTGGTATCCTTCACCCCTAAACATATTTTATCTCTCTTAAATCTTAATATGTACGTAATTTTTGACTTCTTAATCTTTTCCTCTAATTGCATTCCCCCATTGGTTTTTTTTAAATCAAACCCAGACTTGGCTTTTGTGTTCAATGGAGAAGAAATCAGAGATTGATAAAAAAAAAAAAAAAAAAAAAAAAAAAAAAAAAAAAAAAACGATGGTTGCAAAAGCAAAATCCGGAATGGATATGGCGATAACGGTTGTGCCAAAGGCACTGTTCACGACGGAGATGAAGAAACCACCGTTGATTCTTGGAGGGTATATCACAATATTGCAGAATAAGCTGGTACAAAACCTGGAAATCACATTGGAACGTGGATTGATACGTGGGTGGAATCGATGAGTTGTTGGTTCGATTTTGGTTTAGGATTTGAGTAGCAGATTGGATTTTAGTTTTGGATTTCAGCATGGTTGCAGAAATCGGGATTAATCGGCGATTAATCGTGGATTAAACGTTTGGCGTTCTCCAACCGTCGAGGATTAAAGCATTAATCGGAAATTTAGGATTAATCGGGTTTGGCGAGATTAATCGGTCTTAACGGGATTAATCGGTCAACAAAAGTCAAAAAAATTTTAAAAAAAATCAAAAAAGTAAAAAATTTAAAATTTTAAAATTTTAAAATAAAATTCAAAAAATCAACTTTTTTTACTCCAAAATTTTCACATTTTCAAAATTTCAAATATTATACCAAAATATTCGTATTTTTAAAATTTCAAATTATAAAATTTCTTATTTTCTAATTTTGAAGTACTTGGTTTTCTTAAGATATATTTATATTTGATTGATTTTAATATTTTATTATTAATCTATGGTCCCCAATTAATCCACGATTAATCCCCGCCAAGACCGTTTAATCCCTTAACACCAGTCGAACGTCAAGCTACCGTTGGACGATTTTTACAACCTTGGATTTCAGTTATATGTTCAATTTTTGCTCCAGAATTGGCATTAGAGAAATTAAATACCCTCTTATTTTGTTCTTACAAATCCTCCTATCCAATTAAATGATGATATGTATCATATTAATTTATTAAAATATCATTAAATGAGCATTAAATGATACACATGCCACTATTCAATTTGGTAGGAAGATTTGTAGGAAGAAATAGTAGGAGGATATTTAATTTCTCTTGGCATTATGTTTCGAGATGGTCATCGGAGGTAGTGGCGAAACTTGAAGAGGAACCCGAAGATGATTTAAGGTGGAGCAGTTCCTTTTTCCAACAATATATTAACAATTTATTTTATTTAATAATAATTAAAATGAGAAAAAAAAATTAACAAACTAAAAATATATTATTAAGGGAAATTCAGTCTTTTTAGGTTTGGCAGGGACCAAACACACAACAAAATTACATCCTAAGGACCGTACGAGTTATGAAAAAAATTAAGAACTATGTGTGCAGATTACCCAAACCATGAGGACCATTCGCATAACTTACTCTTCTTTTTGCGATCCATTCATAATAACTTTTCAACAAGTTTTAACTTATGCAAATGAAACTCAAAACATTAGAATTATTTCTTTCAAGAAACACCACAATCGGGGCCCCTATCATAACTAATTAGTTAACCTCAAATTAGAGAACATGGCCCATGCCTCCATCGGGTAGGGTGGGGGTGTAGGGTGCGGTAACAGACTAATATAAATGCACATGCACATCACACTCCGACACCAATATGAAGTTTGCAGCTGCAATACAAGACCATGATATTAACTAAACTCTTGATTGTTACTCCTCTGCCGTATCACAGGACAAGACATTAAATAGATATGAATCAGTTAAAATTAGGAAAAAGTACATCTAAAATAGATTTACGTTTGTTTTAGAGTTAGGTGATGATAATGGTCTTTGAATTCTCCATGATTATATTCTTAAACTTGAGATTATCGTTCTGATCATGATTAGAGTAGGTTGTTTTACTAAGTTATTCACTAGGTTCACCTCGACGTTCAAAATCAAAATATTCTGTCGACATGATATGCTGTTATCAATATCCTTGATTATATTAATCCTTCAAGTATCAAAATACCTTCTACACTCATACCCACAGTAAACACTAGCGATCATGTTACAAGTAGTCCAAACACTAGTGCCACTTGTTTGATCAAGCATATCTAATGGATTGGTTTGGAATATTTTCTTAACTAGTATAATATAGTAATATGTCTTCACTTTTTTATTTAAAATATAAAAATGATAAAAAAAAAGCCTTGAATTACTCGAGCAACATTATATGCTATTATACCAAAATAATATGATATAACGATCAATTCGTTTTATTTTATTTTATTTTTTTATTATTATTATTTTATTTTTGGTTTTTTAAAGAGGGTGACTTTTTCGTTCATGAAATTATGGCAATCCAAAAAGAGACAACCCCTTGTGAACTAACCTTACATTGGACCCCTCAAACAACATGCATAATTTGGATCAATTCGACATCGCCCTTTCCTTTTGTGGTTACCATTTAAGGTTTGATTGATACTTGTCCCCAAAAAAATCAGTTTTTATGGTTCGCAAGTTTTGATATATACACATGACAAACTTCTTGTAATTTAAAAAATATAAAAGAAAAAAAGAAGAAGCAAAATCGACATAAATCTTGTACAAGAAAAAACATCCCATTATGTTAAACTTGTTTTTCGACAATATTTAATGAAACACTCATGTCATGTAAACAACTCGATTTGTTAAATGTTCTCCCATTTTTGTTTAATCTTCTCTTTTTTTTACGTGCAATTCTAATGCGTACATATATTTTTTTATTAAAAAAAAGGATATCATGTAACACATGCAACTGCTTCATAAAAAATTAATTGTTGACATTATATTGCTTTTATACAGTATATCTGTTTTTCACTTAAAATACCATTTCAAGATATTCATCATAGACATGCTCTCCAAAATCCGGCTCTTATTCTAGGTTTGGAGGTGGCTGGATGGGGTGTTTCTTGACTGCGATCATTTTCTTTCATTGGTTTTCAATTCTACAAATAGCTGTGTTGATATTGTCGTCTACTGGAAGCTATATATTTACCAGTTCCATTGTTCCAATGGGCTTTTACGTAATCGTTTTCAAAATTATACACAAGTTATTTGCGAGTAACTTGCATCTCAATTTGGATGTCGGGGAGTGGTTTTCGAACTAGTAGACTCAAGGACCACTACATGTCATTCTAATTCTTATGACTTACAACGTGTTTCTCACACGCTTTTTGTAAAAAACATTTCACCCAACTTGGGGGTAAGGGAACTATGGGACCTATGTGCCAATTTTGGTATGGTTCTTGACGTTTCCTCTCTTAAAGAAGACCAAAAGCAGGAAAATGTTTAATTGGGATTTTAAGATTTATCTTTTTTGGGAAACTGCGAATAAATATATTAATAAAGAGCTACAAGCTTAGCAAGAAACTAAGCAGGATTGTAAGATTTATCATCGTGGATTATTAGGTGAAACATTTTTGCAACTAATTGATGTTCGTTATAGTATGGGAATTATAATTTTTATGCTACTTTAACATGACTAAAAGAGGAAAGAACCATCAAACTCAATGTAAATGCAGATCAAACATGATGTTCATAGGGTTAATAATGGAGGAATATAAGGAGAAAAGAACAACCTAGATCATTTGCTAGTGTGGTATAAGTGAATCGGGTTGATTTATGAAGGGGAAAGGGTTAAATGTTGTGGCTAGAGAGGAAATTGGTTTGAAGGATTTGATGACTTGGTGTTTAAATATACTAGGTTTACCGTTTACTTGGAACTATCAGGGACGGCTCAATCATTTTAGGGGCTCTAAGCGAACGAAAAATTGGGGCCCTTTGACATTACTATATTTAATGTTATAAACCTTCATCATTTATCCGGGTTTAGAACTAACAGTAATAAACTAAAAAGTTTATAAACAAAGTTATTTTTTTTAACCAAGAGTTTCTTGACATTCTATTATAATGGTCAAGATGATGTGTCCTTGCCCATATTAACTATACAACTAGTAAATGTCATATATAACTCCACTTACTAATTGTTATCTGTCTTCTATTTGGTACACGAGTTCAAAAGGCATCCAGGTAAATTTGGATGTTACTAGTTATGATTCTAGCTTATAATCAATATGACTTATAGACTTTTAGAAGCTTTTGATTACCTCGTTAAACTTTATACCATAAAAGCATATAGATAGACTAATTCTATAATTTAAACTCATAAAAATCATTATAGTTGTAGGTTAAAAAGACATGAACTGTTAATTTTTCAACACCTATTAGAATAGATAATGGAAATTGGAAAATGTGAAAACTCAAAACTAGAACTAGAAGTCTAAGATAATCAGAATCACAATCTCTATGGAGAATCACAATCTCTAAATTAAAGAACGGAAGAAAGAATAGAGAAGGCTGTTGCGTTTCTTTGTTTCACTTTCACACTATATTTTATATTAGAGACTGGAGGAGTAAAGGACAAGAGGAGAAGTCGCCGATCCGAGAAGGAAGAAAGTTAGGACTTGAAGAACTTGAACCGATCAATTAACAGAAGGTTTCGTTTTTTCTACGTGTTTTTTCTACCTTTCTTTGGAAATCGAATCGCCGCTTTTCTCAGGCATTTGTAACAATCGAATGATCGAGACTTTTTTTTACTAGAACTAATGAATAAGTTTTAAAATTGGAGGCCCTTTAGAAATGAAGGCCCTAAGCCTTTGCTTAGTTTGGTAAACACTTGAGCCGGCCCTGGGATCTATTTAGCGAAATTTCTATTTGGACGCAAGACTTTGTGGCTTCAAATAGGATCATTTAGTTGGAAATTTAGGGCATCATGCTACGTCCTTGGTGCCCTAGCTCCTTTATAAAGATGGTGTTAGTTAGATGCATCTTTTAACATGTTTTTCTCGGTATTTATTATAGAAAGTTAACTATGTCCCTAATGTTATCATAATTATATGTTTCTCAAGATATTTTGTAGAATGCTTGTACTACTCAGTTTTGTTATGATTTTCAGGGAAAATTGGAGCACATTAACATATACTACATCACGAGAAGCATTCTAGGGAGCGTTGAAGCTTGATTGTAGATGGAGTTAAGGAAGGATGTTGATGAATGATCAGGAATAGCTTAAAAGGAAGAATTGCAACCGGGACAAGGCAATAATGAAGAAATACGATCGTATTTCCCATATAAGCGCTCGCAAATTATGCTCACACATTTGCTTCGAGATTTCTACGTGTCATAATTCAATCTAGAAGAAAAAGTTCAAAACTGCGATCACATTTCACATATATGCGATCACAGTTTTTCCTCGAAATCCTAAAAAGCTCCAAAACGGTGTCGTATTGCATAAAATCACTTCGTGATGCGTTTTCATGAAAAATACGATCGCAGAATCAAAATATGCGATCACATATTTTCCCCTCTTTAGGAAATTTTTGGAATGGAAGATAGGTTTCAAGGATATGATGTTAAGGATGAAGTGTTCAATATTGATGAAGATAATGAACTTGAAGAATTGGAAAAGCTTATGGAAGAAGAAATCAAGACAATTCATCAAGTCAATCGCACTAAACCAAGGGCATCCATTCCATTTTTCGTTGAAGTCATTACGTATACAAAACCAACATCTTGGGTGAGTAAGGAAAGTGATGACATGTCTAGTGATGAAGAGGAGGTTACATCAAAGGTGACTAGCTCATTGGTGAAGGAGGGGGAGGATATTATAAAGCTTAAAAATGAGAAAAAAATTGAAGACTCAAGGGATCAAACGCAAGCTCGATGGAAACGAAGTCAAGGCTAAAAATGAAAATTCTAAAAAGGCGTATATTCGTCGAGTGCAAGCTTACAAGAGGCGTTTCAAGGAACAAAAGATCCAAGAGGTGGGCTCTTCTGACAATTCGACATAGGGGGCACGGAGTTCGGCTCACGACTCCATAAAAAAGAAGCGCTTCCCGGGAGGCAACCCGAGTTTGGTCTGCATTTTCTTTTCTTTTCTTTTTAGTTTTTGAGTTTTTGATTAGGAAAGTCATCAAGTCATCATCTAAATATTGTTAAGTGGTAAAAATTAGTTGTGGGATATTTTAGAAATAAGTGGTAAATGATTAGCAAAAACAAAAAAAAAAGATTTAAAAATTATAGGATCCAGACTTGGTTAACGTCGTGATAAACCTCTTCACGTCATGGCTATAGATAAATTACGGGGTGAGTCCAGTACTGATGACCATTAAGATGGACCCGGGTTGATTTTGGCCCAAAAGAATTTCACGTCGTGTTATGGCCTTCCACGACGTGGCCTTTAAAAAGTCACAGAGGGGGGGGGGGGGCAGTTAAAGTTAACACTTTGACCTACCTTTCTTTATTCATTGCCGCACGAACTGAAGCAGGAAGCCCATAGGCGATTTTTGGCCACATTTTACTTCCAATTCTCTTGCATTCTCGTGTCTTTTCCCTCAATTTGGTATGTATTTCCTCCTTAAAGTGTTTCAATTGCTCTTAATTTTATACATTTTATGGTTAGGGTTTGCTTAGAAATAAAAATGTCCCAATTTGGTTAAATTGGTTAGTATTTTCACTTTGAATGCCCTTAGATTAGTAGAAGGAACAAACCTCAAGTGTTAAATTGGCTGGATTTGGACTGTGTTTTGATTGATCTTAGTTCACGTCCTGACTGTGTTCCACGGCGTGGAGCACATAACCATGACGTGCTTCCTGGGTGAACAACATTATTTCGTTTTTTTATAATGCTTTGGGTGTTTTTATTGGTTTTGGTTTATTTTTCATATCAGACATGGCACCTAGAAGGGCTGTTTAACAGGACAATGACCCGATTGATGTGGTGAGTATTCATCCGTTATATCGATTTCCGCAAAACATTTCACGAGCCTTGTTGACACATATCAGAACCGTTTGGGATGTTTATACAATAGGGAGTTTGCTATAGCTCCGATTGTCGACTGGGTATGGCTTGGTGGTGTTGGAATGGTGGTTGAATTGGAACGCTATTGGACAAAACTGTACGAGGGGGACCATTTTTCCTTTACTGGCCATGGATGGAGGAACTTGTTTGCAATCCAAGAACCCGTGTACCGGGAATTATCAGTGGAGTTTTTCTCTACTATGAGCTTTGAAGAACGCACCATTGATTTTGATTATAACCGGGCACTAGTTTTCCGGTTGGGCGGGGTGTATCGGGAATGTAGTCTCCGGGAATTTGCTTGGCGCATAGGGATCTATACGGAAGTGGAGACTCAATCTTTGTTATTTGTTCCATTTTTACTTGGTTGCGTTCGGGATTTTATGCCCGGTACTTTTGATACTCAATTTTGGCAGACTATCTCCAATCACGAGTACAATTCTCGTGATTCAAGTGAAGCACAAATTTGGAACCCGGTGCATCGTTTTCTTCACCGCCTTATTACCTTTTCGATCAATCATAAACACCATGGTGATAAAGTTTCCTTACAAAATTTGTTCTTTTTGTGGAGTATTATTACTCCCGGGGTGTGTTGAGATCTTCCTTACATGCTCGCAAGATTTATGGGAAAGAAAGCAACCAGTTCACAACAAGGAAGTCCGATTACGGGTGGACATTTGGTCACTCATCTTGCCCGGCCATATGGGATTTTGTCTCACGAGTTTATGCGGAATCTTATCCGTTTCCAGAAAATGATTTAACTATTCAGTTTTTGGGTGTTATGTGAGTGGTGGTCGATTTTGGGGGAGGCTATGTTATACCCCCGGAAGATGGAGAGCAAGAGATGGAACAACCCGAGCAACCTCCTGCGAGAAGACGAAGGAATGTTAGAGCCTGGGGAGAAGTTGAGAGAGGATGTGCCGCTCAACAACATGAGGAAGGAATGCCCACCGACCCATTTCAAAGTCGGGTTGGGTATTATTTGGATAATCTCCGTGGTTGGGTGAATTACAACACGCAAATGTTGGAGGCCATGTTTTCTCACACGGGTGTAGTTCGACCACCTATCGTGCCACCGCAGTGCCCGTACATACCTACTTGGGAGGAGCTTTGGATGCCAAGGGGAGATGGTGATTTTCTTATTCTTAGTTCTTATTTAGTTTTATTTGGTTTTGTTTTGTATGTTTTTGAACTTATTTTTGTTTGAAAGACTTGGTTTATTATTATGTTATTTCTATTTTCTTTTGGTTGTTTGATTACAGCTTGCTAAGGAGTTTTGGGAAGAAGTGAAGTTGAGTCATGAGTTGTGTTCGTTTAGACAAGTATCGTTAGATTCTAAGAAGTCAAGAGTCGCGACCCACAATTTGACATAAGTGTGGGGTGCATTAAAAAGAGAGAGGATAGAGTCAGAAAGTGTCTTTACGTATTGGATTAAAAGAGTCTTGACCCATTAAGACATTGGTCAAGTACAAGGTTCGAGAAGAAGTAGGATATTAATATTTTCTGGAGGCCCAGTTTTCACGACGTGGCGTACTTTTCCACGTCGTGGATTGGTATAAATGAGAAGTTTTGCATGCGTTCTTTTACGACACCACGATGTGGTATTCTACATCATGACGTGATTTCTAAATTTTTTCTCCATTTTGAAGACCATTGGGTGTTTTACCTTATGGCTTTCCACTTATCTTCTTGGGATCATTCTAAAGATTATTATGGCTCGTTTCCTCCACCATATACTGTGGTGTATGCTTTCCCATATTCTTATACACATATGCATCACTGTTATTGAAGATTGGAAGTTTCGATATGTTGTTGATGGCTCATTTACTTCTCTATCAACTTCAAGTCCAAGTTCATATTTTGAAGAGGTCCATATTTAAAATGCACATTTTATCCACACTTTTGGAATTCAGTTCACACCGCTATCCCAGGGGAGTCTGTTCCTTTTTATCCATTTTATTGTTTTAGTTTCTTTATACATACAATGAGGGCATTGTATGAAATAAGTGTGGGGTAGGGGTGGAAAAAGTAAAGTAAATTGCTAGATAATTTGGTAAATTTTAAAAAATTTACTAATTGGATCTAGTAGTAATAATTTGAACTATAGTTGCTAGTGTTATATGGGATGATCCGATAAGAGTTCAAATGTTTAGTTGAGCCGATATACGTTATAGTGCATTTGTGGCCTCCCTTATTCTAGTGAAATCATTGAACAAAAACATAACTCCGTTTAGTTTGAGGGATGCAATATGTTTAGCAACCTAAACCAAAAATCTATCTAGGAAGGCTATTTCTTAACCAATAAAGGTTGAAGTTAAGCACCCCTGCTTAAGCATGTAGGGTTTTGAGTGAAAAAAGTGAGTTATACATGTAAAAAAAAAGAGAGAGAAATTACCAAAATTAAAAATTGAAGAATTTTGGAGTTATCAAGTTTGAAGATCAAAAGATCAAAATTCTTAAAAATCAAAAGTTAAAGATACCAAAAATCACACAAAAAGAGGTGAATTCAAAGAAGCTAAAGATCAAATATCAAGCAAAGTGAAGAATTCAAGAGTTTCAAGTTGTGGTATCTAAAGTTGTAATTGTCTAGTTTATGTATGCTTGGGTAGCTTTACAAAAATACTTTGAGGTTAAGTAAGATTTATGCGGATGGATTCGGAGGGTTGCATAGAATGAGTATTGTTCGAAAGAAATCGGTGCGTGTTTATGAAGATTGTGAGTATTTAGACTATGGGGAGGTCCTTTAGGAAAAATTTAGACACAAATGCACGCGTTGAGGTCTTGACATAATGGCTGAATTGGAATTGGATTATTCTATGTGATATTAGTGATGAAGGTTTAAGTTTAAATAAGTAGATTTGCTTGAGGGCAAGCAAAGCACAAGTGTGGGGTATTTTGATATTGCCATATTTATACATATTTTTAGGCAATATTTGTTTATATTGTTATTAAAATTTTGGTTATTTGCATACAATAATGGTACTTATAAGGATAAATTGTTATTTGCAGCCAAAGTGAAGCATTTTCGAAGAAAGGGATCGAAATTGACAATACTTGGAACCTTAGAGACTTGGAGTACAAAAGTTGAAGAAATCTACGGAACTTACTGAAGTCACGACGTGGACTAGAAGGTCAGGATGTGGCATGAGTCTTCCAGAAGATAAGTACATGTGAAGTAAAATCCTTGCCCGATAAGGATTCCTGGCAAACCACGTTGTGAAACATCAGGTCACGACGTGAAAAAGGAAAAATCGGATATTATAAATATCCTCGTACATTACGACTTTAGGAACTTTTGGCTGTTTGGAGGGTTTCCAAAAGACGATTTTTAGCAGAGAAGAAGTTCTGGAAAAAGGTTTTCAACACCAAAGGAGTAGAGGTTAATAATTTAGTTTACTTATTTGATACTTATGGACATGCTTGCTTATTTAGTTTGTATTTGTTTGTTAGTTGCTATTATGAGAAGCTGAATCTAGCTACTCTTGTCTAGCTAGATGAAGCGTCTAACTTATGAATACCTTAATTTTACATGGATTTATTTAGTTTGTGAATTGCTTGTGTTTGATTTTATCGTTACCTAGCATGCTTATGTTTGTTTCTTTAGTTGCTTAAATGCATGTTCTGTGTAGCTTAGTGACCATTAACTGCATAAACTTGTTTACCTAGTGATTTAGTGAACATTAAATTGCTAGAGCTAGGATTGATCAATCTTAGTTAGCAATAAAAGTAAATAAATTTAGATGTAGAACGTAGATTATTACCATAATTGTGTTTGCATAATAAATCTTATATAGCATATTCATACTCATAATTGGTTCTGTGTTTAATTATGTGTGACCATACATAGTTTTACATGAATTAATTAATTATTGGTAAAGTTAGACTTAAAATACTAATATAATAATAACCAACTTGATAATCCATAATTATTAGCTAGCCATATGGACGAAGTGGATTCGAACCAGATAAGAGTGTTTTTAGTTATTAATTGAATTTAAGTTAAGCTAGTCTGATCTTGTAAAATCAGATAAAACCCTTTTTAAACTTGTTAATAATTAGGTTAATTTGATAGTAAGTAGATTAAATAGTAACACCGTTCCTTGAGATCGACACTCGACTTACCCGACTATTCTATACTTTGATTAGGTACACTGTCTAGGTGCCTTTTAGTTAGTTGAGTTAGTTAGGTTATAAATATTAAAATTAGGCGAAGCTATTTGCACACATCAGGTATTTTTCATAACCCTTATTTATGATTTTCGATTATTATCGATATATCTAGGGTTTGCATGTTGTTGTTCATATGGTATGTTCAATTAGAGAAGACGTAGATCTTGTTAGGGTTGCATGCACACATATGATTGAATTCTTATGCTAAAACCCATCAAGGAGCCCGTGGTATACCAAGTAAAGACCATGGCGGTAGCTCATGGCACTAGGTTATCAGACCATGGGGGGAGCCCATATCATTCTAGGTGAAGACCATGGAGGGAGTCCATGGCAATTCTACATATATGTTATGGTTATACGTTTTGTGTATTTTGGGAACTCACTAAGCTCTTGCTTACATTTTATTTGGGTGTTTCAGGTACTTCCGGTACTAAAGGTAAGGGCCCCGATTGATGGCGCAACATTCACTCTCCATCATTTTTCACATTTATTTGTTATGAAGACTCTGATATTTTATCATGAATTGATATAATGAATGGATTTTAAACAAATTATGAGTGGAATTCTCAACTTTAAAATGTAAAATTTTCATTTGAAATTTTGGGCTGTTACATAGAGCTTATTATTGATTTTCAGTATCAATTTAAACATTACACAGTTCAATAATTGTGTTGAAGGTTATATTAGGAGAGTCACCGCACAACTGAAATTTCTTTTACCATTCGAATTTTATTCTAGAGTTCAAATTGCGTTTTTCTTTTATCAATTTATGTATAAGTTAGTCTTAATAGTCAATAAATCCCCATATTTTAACTTCTGTTAATTTAGCGAGTGCCATACATAAAGAAAGACATAGACCTTAGGACGTGTCCCTGTGGATTCGACCCTGCTTTCCTGTACTACCTCATAGTGCATTAGAGCAGTTTTTATTTATATTATTTGTTTGTTAGGCTTTGCGAGACGCTGTTAACAAATTAGCGTCGTTGTCGGGGACACATAACACACTAATCGTTTTATGTCAAGACCTACGCGTACAGGTACTCCACTACAGTTTGATCCGGAGACAAAAAAGACAACAAGAAAACATAGAAAAGAAGCACTTCAGTAGAAAAAATTATGGTCTCAAAGTGGCAATAAGTACTTAACATGGAAGTTTGTCAAAAAGGCAACTTGTATGGTGGGTGTGTACGTATCTTATCTACACGCATATTTATATTCTTAGATATGTTATCACTTTTGTTGATGACAAACATTATGATGTTAGAATTAGCGAAACACAAGATGGGTACCTACTATGAAACACCTGAATTACAGTATAAGGTACACTTATTTTTTATTTTTAAAGACTTTTAATACATATATATGGTTTATATTAAACTAGAAAATGATACAAACAATACCAACAACCATAGTTAGAGTACATAAAGATATTGTTTCCGGTCAGGGTTACATAACTAGCATATCAAATGACTTAAGCTTATTCCATCTAGCTTTTACATATCATCCCAAAGTCAACTAATTCATTACTTGGTCTGTGATTACCTGCACTTGAAATCATTAAGCATAACAATAACAGTAAGCTACAAAGAGCTTAGTGAGTAACATGTAAAAGTTCATATATAACAACTTATAAGAATCTTAACAAATCAATATGATAACATCATGATAATTATACACCAAATAAGGAATATAACGAATATGTAACATCCCGGAATATCAAGAGTAGAGTTGAAGGGCTAAAAGTGTAAACTTGAAGGGCAACTCGACGAGTCCATGGATGGACTCGGCGAGTAGGGTCGCGACTTTGGTTGCGTGTCAAGTGGCCTACTCGGCGAGTCCAAATATGGACTCGACGAGTAGGTGCTGAGTGGAGAAAACCCTAATTCTCGGGGTTGAGCCCTATATAAAGAACTTAACATCCATTCCCCTAGCCTCTTTACTCATCCTCAAGTCCATAAACCCTTAGCATTCGTGTGTGAGTGGATCAAAGTGCATTTGGGAGCTTGAAGCGTATTTGTTGAAGGATTCTTGGGAGTTTGGAGGCTTGGAGCAAGGGGCTTTGCTTGGATTCAAGTTTCATTGCAGTTGGGGCGTTCTTTTGAGGTAATATCTCGTTCTTGGGTTGTTACTCATATGGATTCATCATTTTGGGGTTTATGGGGAGTTTATCTTGGGATGTTTTGGAGTTTGAAGGTTAGATCTGAGGATGCTACCTCAGATCTGGAATGGGGAAGGTCTAGAGTGCATTAAAGTCCATGTGTTTGAGTGCTTAGTGAAGCCATCATATCCCAAACCCTAGCCCTAAAGTGTATAAGGCCTAGATCTCTTTGGATTCACGTAAAGTTTGCCACTTTACATGATGGATGAGTTGTAGGAGGCTAGATCTATGTTTTAGATCAATTGCATGGCCTGGACTACTTCTGTATGGATTCAGACCGGTGGTACTCGGCGAGTCACATGGGTAGACTCGACGAGTTGGATGAACAACTCGGCGAGTAGGTTGAAGATAGCCTTAGACTCGGCGAGTTTGTTCTTGGACTCGGCGAGTCTTGTCGAAGAATCCAAATATTTTCTGGTTGAGTCGAGAATCGGTGAGTCAAGGGATGACTCGGTGAGTTGGGTGCGACTGGACTCAGAGTTGTTGGACTCGGCGAGTCTCGGGGTGACTCGGAGAGTTAGGACGCGGATTGAAGGAAGTTCTGAGCTTGGGGACTCGGCGAGTCATCGGGTTGACTCGGCGAGTAGACTATGTATGGGGTTGACTTTAACCTTGTCCAAGGGTTGACCAGTTGTCTTCCAGGGGTATTTTGGTAATTAAGGGTATTTATTGAGTTGAGTGTTTTGGTGTTCAGTGGAGGAGTTCGTGTAGGAGTTTGGAGCAGCGGGATCTTATCCTTTCATCCGGTAGTTTCGAGGTGAGATATCCTCACTATATCAACAGGGTCTAAGGCACCAAGGTCGGCCCTTTATCGGATTGAGATCCGGGTATCTGTTGTTATGTTATTGCTTTGATATGTATGCATCCGGGTAGTTAGGATGGTATTCGTTAGAGACCTGGTTAAGGTCGGTATCCTGGTATATAGGATGATGCTATGCTAGTGACCGGTTATGTCGGTATTCTGTTAGAGTATGTTGTGTTATGTAATCTGCTAGATCGGTTTGACTGTATATGAATTGTTATGTGATTGTATGTTTATGTGCACATGGTTGTTTGGACTAGAGTTGGGTTGAGGCGGGTCCTGCTTCGTGCTGTAGGCCAAGATACCCAGGGCAGACCGGTTGTTCCGAAGGCCCAGCGAGCGGTCCGGATAGGCTGTAGGCCCCACGTGGGCGGACCAGACGTGCCGAGGCTTGGAGAGTGGACCAGGCCGACTGAAGGCCCGGGTGCGGGCGGACCAGTCATATTGTAGACTCAGAGAGTGGACCATGTGGGTTGAAGGTCCGGTGCGGGCGGACCAACCACACTGCAGAATCGAAGGACATGATTGGACTCGGAGGGTGGACCAGGTGAACTGAAGGCCCGACACGGTGGACCAGTGTCACAGTAGACCCGGTATGCATGGTTGTTCTGTGATTCGTTATGAGATAGCATGTTATGTGTATGGTATATCAGGTTTGTATTTTGGGGGTATCTCACTAAGCTTTCGGGCTTACAGTTGTGGTTTATTGTTTTTCAGGTTCTTTAGGAGACTATGGCAAGGCAAAGGCGTGATCGTACCGCTACTCATGTTTATGTTTTATGAAATGGACCTGGGAATACTCTGATAATAAATGTATTGAAAACCTTTTTGTAATAACTTAATGAATTGGGTTGTTTTTGAAAAGTTTAAATTTATTTGAAAATTTGGGTCGTTACAAGTTGGTATCAGAGCCTTGGTTTGAGTGAATTGGAGGAATACTCGTGTAAGTCCAGTCTCAAATCGAGGAGGGTTTTCAAAAGAGAATTTAAAATGGTTTTCAAAATAAGTAAAGGAGGACGTGGAGGTACGATCAACCGGAGCCAGTACGTAACCCCAAAATACCATACATGATATTGGTTTTATTGAGATTTGATAGAATAGCATGCTAAAGTTAGGCTAGGGATCTTCAGGATTTCTTGATGTGTTGACTGATTTATGATGCCTGCTAGCCTAGGGTTTTCTTGTGAGAGATTTCTAGTGTTCCTCTAGTTGTGAGGATAGAGCGTTGTTATGTATGTTTTGGCTAGGGTGTTGTGGAAGTACTTCATACAAATATGGGTAGGTGTGGAAGGTAGTATGGGCCCGTACTACTGAAAGCACAGGACCCATACGCGTATCAGGAAAACCATGACCTCTAGGGTTGGGTTGAGAGTTGGTTCCCGGGATAGTGGGAAGTGTCTGAGGTTTTGTGGTTTATTTCAGTATGGAGATTTCGAGGCATGCTGGAAGTGGATCCAGGTCAGGATCGGGTGCAGGAGAAAGAGTTGCAGACGGGTCAGTTCCGCCTGAGGTTATCGGTCAGATGAGTACACGCGAGTTAGATGCGAGGATTCGTGAGATCCTGCACGATGAGGTTGCTGCATTGTTCCGGGCCGAGCTACCGGAACTGTTTGGGTCGATCAAGACCGCCATGGTGGAGTATTTTGATGAGCGCTATGCAGCTCTCACGGAAACGGCTGCCGCGGCGGCTACAACGGCTGTAGCAGCGGCAGGGGAGGAACTAGTAGAGGTTTTCAGTATCGGGACTTCGATAATACGAAGCCTCCCACCTTTGATGGAGTTCAGGATCCGATCGTTTCTATGAGATGGTTATCATACGTGGAGGGGTGTTTCTTCACGTGTTCATGCCCTGCTGATCAGAGGGTGAGGTGTGCTCTGAACCTGTTGAGGCTCGGGGCAAAGGATTGGTGGAGATTGACCACAGGGTCATACTCGGATGCGCAAAGAGCTGCGATTTCATGGGATCAGTTCAGAGAGATGTTTAGCACTCGTTATGTTCCGCAGGTTGAAAAGGAGAGGTTGGCTCAGGAGTTTCTTGAGCTGAAGCAGGATTCGGAGTCGGTGACGGAAATCACCAGGTTGTTTACAGAGAGGGCGATGTTTTGCCTTGAGTTCGCTTCGGAGCAGGCTCAGATGTCCTGATATCTGAGTATGCTAAAGAGAGACATCAGAAAGTTTGTGTCCGCGCAGAGGTGCGAGACCTTGTT
Organism: Lactuca saligna; assembly: GCF_052625555.1. Classification (NCBI taxonomy): domain Eukaryota; kingdom Viridiplantae; phylum Streptophyta; class Magnoliopsida; order Asterales; family Asteraceae; genus Lactuca; species Lactuca saligna. The sequence goes on from NC_136425.1 coordinate 65,284,711, forward strand.
GGAGTTGCAGGAGGCCGCCGGGCGGAGTGAGTTAGAGATTGAGTTGCAGTTGTGTGAGCTGAGGCAAGCTCCGGTTCAGTTGCAGCCGGCTACGAAATGGTCTAAGACCGTTGGTTCCAGGATGGGAGATCAGGGCAGCCACGGTTGTGGAAAGCGTGGGAGGGGTCACGCCGGAGTTTGTCGGTCCGGTGGTACATGCTGCAAGTGCGGAAAGGAGGGGCACTATGCAAGGGATTATCGGCAGTCAGTGCCGGTTTGGGATTTGAGGATATGTTATCATTGTCATCAGGTTGGACACTTGAGGGTCAACTGTCCATAGCTTGCTGCAGGACCAGTGCAGGCTCCAGCACCGGCCACGTTGAGGATCACAGGTGGAGGTCAGGGTGGAGCGGAGCCCCCAAGGACTTAGGGTCGTGCTTTTCAGCTTGCAGCGGAGGAGGTTAGAGCAGTGCCGGATGCATTTGCGGGTATGTTTCTTTCTTGTTGTCTTGTTTATTATGATTATTGTGGAGTATCGTTTATCTGCTAGTCTCGTTGGGTAGTTTTTGTTTTGGTATCCGTTGTTCCGTGAGGGTTTGGCATGGTTATGGGTTAGTATTTCGGGTTTTCGCTGGTTATCTTTTGTGAGGATTATTGGTGGATGCGGCGTTGGTTTGAATGTCGGGTAGCATCTGCAGTCTGAGGAGTGGATGATTGAAGATTGGGTTCCTTTCGAGCGAGATGATCGGTGTGGAAATGTGTTTTTGCAGAGGTTTCTAGTGCTAGTGGGAATCAGTATGCGTGTAAGTGTTGGGTTTTGTGCAAGGTTATTTTAGGAGGTCGGTGATAGCGACCGGTGGTTGATAGTCAGTGCCCTAAGTGGGGGAGAATTGGAGAATTCTCCGGAGGATCGACGAGTATGAAAGGTTGTTTACCGGCATGGGATTCAGTAGTGTCTCGGTCAGCCAAGGGCATTGGTTGGTATGAGTAAATCACAGGCGTGCGGGGCGGGATACAAACCAAGAGCTTGATTGTGCAGGGCCTGGGATCAAGCCGGGATCGAGTATGTATGATGGAGATAGAGTTCGGAACCCCCTAGGAGGCTAGAACAGTATGCATGGGAGGATTTCCCGGAGAGGTAACTCGGAATGTTGATTGCTAGTTGAGCGGTCCGGATAGACTGAAGGCCAATAGGCGTACCAGTCAGGCCGAAGGCTCGGTGAACGGTCCAGCTAGACTGAAGGCCCTGGAGGGCGGTCCAGGTCTGTTGAAGGTTATGAAAGTGGTCCAGTTTGGCTGAAGGCCTGGTAAGGCGGTCCAGTCATGCTGAAGACTCTGTATGTGTAGTTAGAACGGTGCGAGGTAATGGGTTGAGTATGTCGCAATATGTTAGCATTGCAAGGTCTGGCCCCGGATATTGATCGAAATCGGTGGAGGTAGTGCATGGACTTGAGAGTTTTCATGGGTGGATTCAGAGTATGTTTGGTGCACGGGATAGCAGTTATGCTATAAAGGGGTGGTATAGCGTTGGGTGAGCACCGTGGCACTTGTCGTGGTGACAAGGCGGTCAAGTGGTTTTCCTTGGTAAGGAAAGAGAGAGTAATGTAATTCCGAAGGGGAGTACAAATTCATGGAAGTGAAAGCAGTAGTGTAGGGTTATGATCGGAGTGGTCTAATTGTAGTCATTAACAGCACGTGTACAGCGACGGCATGGGATGACATCATGTGGGGATGTCTGTTGAGGTCGCAGGAGGAAATTCTGAGGTTGTAAAGTCAAGAGGCTCGTAAGGGATGCAGGTATGGATTTTTGGATTCCCAGCTTGATTTCGGTGAAGGAATTGTGTAGCAGTGGTTCATCCTGAGGGATGTTTTGAGGGTCGTCAGTGTGTTGGGTTTTCCTAACCCGAGGGTGCTAGAGCTAGTTCAGCATGTGCATGCAATTGCAAGAAGAAAACTCATGGGAGTCGCTCTGAAGAGTGTGTCTTTCTGTCAGCATGGAATGGATAGAGTTGGACTCGGATCGGGAATCGGGTGGTGCATAGTTATTTATAGCTCATATGGGTCGAGTAATGGTTGTGATTGCGAGGAGTGTTGCATCATGAGTGGTACTCAGTTGTTATGTGTGGTTATCAGAGGGTAAAGCCGGTGGCCGGCTTGTGACGGTGGTTAGGACACCGTGATCAAGGAGAAAGTGAGTTATGGATTCCATGGTTGTGCTTTGAGGAGCCTGGTTGGGTTAATGCCAGGAGTTGTAATGCGAGAGAATTTCTAGAGTCGATTTATCGCAGGCTTCGAGGACGAAACCTAATTTAAGTGGGGGAGAATTGTAACATCCTGGAATATCAAGAGTAGAGTTGAAGGGCTAAAAGTGTAAACTTGAAGGGCAACTCGGCGATTCCATGTATGGACTCAACGACTAGGGTCGCGACTTTGGTCTCGTGTCAAGTGGCCTACTCGGCGAGTCCAAAGATGGACTCGGCGAGTAGGTGCTGAGTGGAGAAAACCCTAATTCTCGGGGTTGAGTCCTATATAAAGAACTTAACATCCATTCCCCTAGCCTCTTTACTCATCCTCAAGTCCAGAAACCCTTAGCATTCGTGTGTGAGTGGATCAAAGTGAATTTGGGAGCTTGAAGGGTATTTGTTGAAGGAATCTTGGGAGTTTGGAGGCTTGGAGCAAGGGGCTTTGCTTGGATTCGAGTTTCATTGCAGTTGGGGTGTTCTTTTGCGGTAATATCTCGTTCTTGGGCTGTTACTCATATGGATTCATCATTTTAGGGTTTATGGGGAGCTTAACTTGGGATGTTTTGGAGTTTGGAGGTTAGATCTGAGGTTGCTACCTAAGATCTGGAATGGGGAAGGTCTAGAGTGCATTAAAGTCCATGTGTTTGAGTGCTTAGTGAAGCCATCATGTCCCAAACCCTAGCCCTAAAGTGTATAAGGCCTAGATCTCTTTGGATTCACGTAAAGTTTTCCACTTTACGTGATGGATGGGTTGTAGGAGGCTAGATCTATGTTTTGGAATTTGGATCAATTGCATGGCCTGGAGTGCTTTTGTATGGATTCAGACCGGTGGTACTCGGCGAGTCACATGGGTAGACTCGACGAGTTGCTTGAAGATGAGTTGGAACTCGACGAGTTGGATGAACAACTCGGCGAGTAGGTTGAAGATAGCCTTAGACTCGGCGAGTCTGTTCTTGGACTCGGCGAGTCTTGTCGAAGAGTCCCAATATTTTCTGGTTGAGTCGAGAATCGGTGAGTCAAGGGATAACTCGGTGAGTTGGGTGCGAGTGGACTCAGAGTTGTTGGACTCGGCGAGTCTCGGGATGACTCGACGAGTTAGGTCGTGGATTGAGGGAAGTTCTGAGCTTAGGGACTCGACAAGTCATCGGGTTGACTCGGCGAGTAGAGTCAGTCAGGGGTTGACTTTGACCTTATCCAAGGGTTGACCAGTTGTCTTCCATGGGTATTTTGGTAATTAAGGGTATTTATTGAGTTGAGTGTTTTGGTGTTCATTGGAGGAGTTCGTGTCGGAGTTTGGAGCAGCGGGATCTTATCCTTTCAGCCGACAGTTTCGAGGTGAGTTATCCTCACTATATCAATAGGGTCTAAGGCACCAAGGCTGACCCTTTATCGGATTGAGATCCGAGTATCTGTTGTTATGTTATTGCTTTGATATGTATGCATCCAGGTAGTTAGGATGGTATTCGTTAGAGACCTGGTTAAGGTCGGTATCCTAGTATATAGGATGATGCTATGCTAGTGACCGGTTAGGTCGGTATTCTGTTAGAGTATGTTGTGTTATGTAATTTGCTAGATCGGTTTGACTGTATATGAACTGTTATGTGATTGTATGTTTATGTGCACATGGTTGTTTGGACTAGAGTTGGGTTGAGGCGGGTCCTGCTTCGTGCTGTAGGCGAAGATACCCAGGGCGGACCGGTTGTTCCGAAGGCCCAACGAGTGGTCCAGATAGGCTTTAGGCCCCACGAGGGCGGACCAGACGTGCCGAGGCTCGGAGAGTGGACCAGGCCGACTGAAGGCCCGGGTGCGGGCGAACCAGTCATATTGTAGACTCAGAGAGTGGACCAGGTGGGTTGAAGGCCCGGTGCGGGCGGACCAACCACACTGCAGACTCGAAGGACATGGTTGGACTCGGAGGGTGGACCAGGTGAGCTGAAGGCCCGACACGGCGGACCAGTCTCACAGTAGACCCGATATGCATGGTTGTTCTGTGATTCTTTATGAGATAGCATGTTATGTGTGTGGTATATCAGGTTGGTATTTTGGGGGTATCTCACTAAGCATTCGGGCTTACAGTTGTGGTTTAATGTTTTTCAGGTTCTTCAGGAGACTGTGGCAAGGCAAAGGCGTGATCGTACCGCTCCTCGTGTTTATGTTTTATGAAATGGACCTGGGAATACTCTGATAATAAATGTATTTAAAACCTTTTTGTAATAACTTAATGAATTGGGTTGTTTTTGAAAAGTTTAAATTTATTTGAAAATTTGGGTCATTATAGAATATGGTAGATTAATCATATTTCCTAGTAAGCTATATGCAACCTATTCCTGATGAATAAATATCAGCATAAACCTACGCAGACAGGTACTCCACTACAGTTTGATCCGGAGACAAAAAAGACAAGAAGAAAACACAGAAAAGAAGCACTTCAGCAGAAAAAGTTATGGTCTTAAAGTGGCGATAAATACTTAACATGGAAGTTTGTCAAAAAGGCAACTTGTATGGTGGGTGTGTACGTATCTTATCTACACCCATATTTATATTCTTAGATTGCTATCACTTTTGTTGATGACAAACATTATGATGTTAGAATTAGCGAAGAACAAGATGGGTACCTACTATGAAACACCTGAATTATAGTATAAGGTACACCTATTTTTTATTTTTAAAGACTTTTAATACATATATATGGTGTATATTAAACTAGAAAATGATACTAACAATATCAACAACCATAGTTAGAGTACATAAATATATTGTTTCTGGTCATGGTTACATAACTAGCATATCAAATTACATAAGCTTATTTCATCTAGCTTTTACATATCATCCCAAAGTCAGCTAATTCATTACTTGGTCTGTGATTACCTGCACTTGAAATCATTAAGCATAAAAATAACAGTAAGCTACAAAGAGCTTAGTGAGTAACATGTAAATGTTCATATATAACAACTTATAAGCATCTTAACAAATCAATATGATAACATCAACATAATTATACACTAAATAAAGAATATAATGAATATGGTAGCTTAATCATATTTCCTAGTAAGCTATATGCAACCAATTCCTGACGAATAAATATGAGCATAGCCCCATATTGGACTAAAATAAGTACATCTCCATTTGGGACCGATATAAATGTATCCCTATTTGGGCCCAATAGAAATACAACCCTAGTTAAGATTAATAGAATCATATCCCTAATACAATTTGATAAGAATACATCCTTGATACATGACCAATATGAATTCATTCTCAATTTAGGATCAATAAGAATACATCCCCAGTACGAGACCATTATGAATATGTCCCCAATACGAGATTCATAAGGATACATCCTCAATACAAGACAAATATAAGTCGAAAACAATTAGTTTTTATAGTTTTCATTTTCATTAATATTAATTTTCATTAATTATTTTTTTATTAATTGTTATTTGTAGTACTGTACCAAATATGATATACTTTCAAATTTTATTTTTGTTCGCATCTTTCATATATAATTATAAAGATGTAAACTGTATTTTTATACTTTTATGGTCTACTTTGCAAATGATTACCTTCGGACCTTTGATTTTTATAGCACCGTACTTATGTTCTTATTTGTTGAAGATGATAAAATATTAACAAACGTACAATGTAATTACAATTGATATATTGCTTGATTTTATATGATCAAAATATGTTAGCTCAAGATCATCACCATAAATCTACATAAATTAGCATCACTATGGTAGGAAATAACATTGTAGTTTGTAATTTTGGGTTATGGTTGAAAGTAACTATATTGAAAGTTGTCTCAAAATTTCTCCCACAAACCTTATCTATGTCTAGCTGCGTTTTTCAATATAGTGGGCTTCCACAACATCACGTAGACGGTCCAAACCCTAATTTATCATGAATTTCAAGCATATACAACTAGTTAATATACCGCCATTAAGAGTTATTAATTATGTCTCCATTCTAAACAAGCTTCAATGCTCTACAATACTTATCAAAGGAAGAGTTTGTTACGTTGACGTTGTTGCATTACCCACAAACTCTTGATTCCTTTTAAGATGAGTTTGGGGATGTTTTCATATTTAAAATGAACTTTTAAGCCCTAAATTTGTGGTTTCGGTGTGGAAACAAATGAATTACATTTTAAGATGTAATCAACTTAAAAACCCAAAATTTAACCATCACTATATGGATCATGGTGGAAACAGTAGGGGAATGGTTTCTTATAGTATGGCAAAAATGCCCAAACCATCGTTTGGTTCTTCACTACATTATTTTATAACTGTTTTAACTCTTTATTCATAAAATAACATTTCAAAACGGATATTAATAAATTTATTTGATACTAGGTGTAAGATCCATGTATTACATGGGTTCATTTAAAAGAAAATTTAATTATGAAACTCTTCACATTTTGAGACATTTGAATTTATAAGAAAAATCAGAAAAATAATAAATTACTAAAATTAAAGTGTTTTTTTTCTTTATTAAATTTAAACTAATGATTCAGATTACTAAACATAGGAAAATAATACGGCTTTAATTTAGAAATTTTAAAATTAGAAGAAATATCAATTAATGATATTGATATGCATTTATTGTTATATTTATTGCAATTACTACATTTAAATATTATATGAAATTTAATAAAATGAAAAAAAAACCATAAAATGTCATGTGGAAAAAATTTATATAAAAAGAACCCCAAAATAACATATGGTCAAATCAATAAGAATATGACATATGGCAAAAGATTTTCATTTATTAGAGTAGATTGATTTATCTAGTAATATTTTTTTAGGTAATTATCTTAAATTGTAAAATTTAAATTATATAACTAAAAATAAAATATAATTAAAATGCTTTGAACTTAATAAATATAGGAAAAGTCATGGCTTGGAACAAAAGACTAGAACTAAAATGAATTGAAAAAAAAAAAGAAAAACGAAAAAAAATGCCCGAAAATCGAAAAGACACGCTACGCCATCCCAAATTCAAAAAATGATCAGGACATTGAAAGATCACAGTCGACTTAAAATAATATTAGGGTTAGGGCCGCGAATTCTTACCCTTCGCACCGCTAAATCCAAGAGTCTACAAATATCCGATTTTATAACCCTAATTCGGTGTGCAGCGAAGGGGAAACCTTTAGTATGATAAATATTTGTCTAAGACCCCCTTTTGGTTGATTTTAAGGCTGGAGAACACCATAGGAGCATCGTTTTAAATATCGAGGCTAGGAAATGCTAATTTATCATTAAGTTTTTCTTAGATATCATGTTTAGCTATAAATCAATTATTTGTATTATGGTCTTCAGTAGAGATTATGGGCTCAAAACCATTTTACTTCTGCATAGATGTAGATTATTCCTAGGACTATGGTTTGATTTGTTAGATGGATTTTTAAAAATTGATTATTTATGTGCGATTAGTCATTTTACTTATGTAATAGAGTTTCGATTTTTATTATCAAAATCTGAGTTTATTGTAGTTTAGAGGACCAATCTATCTATCTTTATCTTTACTATATTATTAAACATATTGCCTGTTTCTTGAAAATTAAGAGGTACAATTCCTATTACCTCATGTACAATAATGTTAAGCTTATAATCACTAGGTATATACGGTATTAAATGTTACCCTAATATTCTCTATACACAACAACCCCATCGGAAGAAAATCGAAACCCTCTTCTTTCCGTCTCCTTCCTAATCTCTTCAGAATCGATTGATACTCACCAAATCTCCTCCACATACAATAGCCGCCATCAAACAAAAACTCATCCGTCTCTCTCTTTATCTCTTCATTGACCGGCGAAGGATACGAGAGCTGATTACTTCGATGGGGTGATGAGGATTTTTGCTACGGTTGAGTTGCCTGAAAAAGGGATGACGAGTGTGAATCAAGTATGGCGGGTAGGAGCTCCGATTAAATTAACATATGTAAAACTCTATTAGGTATGGAGCTCCTATTACATTGAGTTCAAGCATCTCAAGATGATTCAGACGACAGTGACTGTTCAGGGCTATTTCAAACCCTAAACTTCACTCTTCATTCGATTTCTACCCCTAACTCTCCCTCTTTTTTCTTTTTCTTTAATTTTTATATATAATCACATTGAATGGCGAGGGCGATGATGGTGGACTTATACTACTATCACCACCATCGCTTGTAAATCATCAGGCTTTTGCTCCGGGATGTATTATTTTACAACAATCGGTTAGAGTTTTTGGTTTTAACACTTACGATTTTTGGTTTTATGGGATTACAAGTTGGATTGGTTTTTTGTCACTCCATGGATTGCGAAGCTAAGCTTTTACAGGTTTTGTAGAGAAAAATCGGATGAGGGTGGTATGAAAAAAGTGAAAGGGGATTCTGAATGAAAAAGTTAATGTTTAATAACACAAATCTGGCCCCCACATGTGAGTTTTTCTTTTTGTATATCTACAAAAAAAACACCACTGTCCTTGACCCTATTCCTCTCTAACTATGTATGTTTGTGCGTTTCTTTATATGAACACATATTGTTTATGTGGTAGATTATATGTGCATATCTGACTTCATATAATCGTTTTTTCTTTGTAGGCACAATTAGAGAATATAGATTCAGGTATATCATATATCTCTATCTTGTACATAGGCTTAATTTCCGAATAATTTATAGAATTATACTTCTTCTGATACTCACCTACAGGTCAACTCAAAGTAAGTTTCATATTAGAAAGAATAAAATCATGTTGATAGTGTGTATTGACTATTCTACTCTTTTAGGTAGAAAATCTTCTAACAAGAACATAACTTGAAGCATCCTTTTGGATTTTGTCAATTTAAGCAGCTTAGTGGAATTGTGTGTTTGTTTTTCTGTTAATCTTCATGTGAATCCGTATGTATCTGATCTGTTAAAACGATTTCAAGTAGATATACTTCTAATCATAACACAAACAATAATTTTAAGAAATAGTTTAATAGGTCTATTTTGAAGTGATGATTTATGATGTTTGATGGTTACCAAATCTCTTGTAGGCTGTAGCTCTTGGACCTATTTCATATAGAAAGCCTTCAACAAAGGTTGCTTAATCAAGAGCCACCAACTAAGGTTATTATTAGATACCTTTACTTTTGGGTCTTTCAATCTTATTTTGTTATCATATTAATAACATTATACTTTCGACCCAAAATTTTCTTTTTCTATTTAAGAGGTTGATGAGGATAAAGGAAGACTTCTACTTCTAAGACATCCACATGAGCGACCTTCACCTCTCTACTCTTCATGAAGTTCCATGTACTTATTTCAAACTCTCCGCATAGTGCCTATGTTTTCTGTTGATTACTCACCATTTTAACAGCCCCCTTCCATTTTGATGTAGATATACTTCTCCAGAATCAATATATAACATGCTTGTGATCGATGAAAGCAGAGAAATCAAAAAATTCAATTAAGTGGAAGATTAGTCTTTTTCTGTATCCGAGTTTCAGTACACTGGAGCAATTGCATATTCATCTGGTTTCTTATGCTAGAGTAGTTAAGATTTGTTTTCACTATAACCTAGAAATTTTGGCTTTGTTATGATCTTTCTCATTAGAAAAAGCTAAAACATTAATAATGCTCTTTCGTGGATCTAACTCTAGATTTTTTTGTTGTTTCGATTCAAAAGTTATAGTTATTTATATTTTTATATTTGAACTTATTTTATGATGATATTAGGTTTTAATCGTTGGCTACAGACTTCCGATAACCTAGCTGTCGACTGACTAATATTCACCTCCAAAACCTCTTGTGCTCACCATAGTCATTTCTTCCATTATATTATTTTTTTTCATTTGTGGTTCATTTTATTATAATTCTTGGCTACAGACTTTCATTTTCCTTTCTATCTGTCCCTACCTACAATTTATGTTATGTTATTTTCTGTAAGTCCTTTTACAATTTTAGGTAATTTGCATTGCAATGGTAAACATAACTCTAAAAAAAACCTCATTTATTTGCATCTTCACTTTTGTTAACATCATTTGAAATAAATGGTTGAAGATGTCATTTTTGTTTATGTTTTTGGGAGTTGGAGTGCATCATTATGGAATTGGAAGAAGGCAATATAATTTGGAGTGGGGCATGATTCCCTCTTATAGAAGGATATACTATCCAGGGCTCAGGCATTGATGCTTCCGCCTCCTTTTGTGGGTTTTTGATGAAACATTGAATCTGTATATTTATAGGTTATAAAAAATAATTGATTTTCTTTGTTAGGGTTGATTTGGGTGTTTAAATGAAACCATATAATGTTTCTATTATTTTCTTTACAAAGTTTAATCCGTTTATTCTTGAAATCAAAGAAGACTTGGAATAGTCATTATTTATCACAAAAAAAAAAAAAAAGCGAAATACTCAAAGTAAAACCTCACATATTGGCCTTTTTGATCTTGCTTTATCTGATTTGAAGTTGTGGATTTAACCGAGTCTTCTTTAATAATGTGTCGCTGAAATTCTTTGAATTTTGATTATGTATTTCACAGTCACATGCTCACAGCTCATGTTAGTATGAAAATCATGCTATTTTTCTTAAATATTCTTACTTCCTGTCTATTTTAGGAATGATGGGGTTTGGGATCTCGATGATGAAGATGATATTTTTGGCTCCAAAATTATTTATTCTATTTTTAGTTGATTTGCCTCTTTTTGATCTGCAAAACTTTTTTCCCTTAAAGTAAGAAGACGATGATTCTCTTTTGTTTTTTTTATTTACAAAAAACTATCTATAGGAGAAGGAATGTTCATTTGTTGGTTATTACAAAAAATCTATGTTTTGATTATATTATAATAATTAAATGATACATGTTATGTCGTGAGACTCTGTATAAGTCATGTGTGTGAATAAATGTGTGATTGTGTCAAATATGTTGGTTTTTAAGCTAATTTTGAATCTTTTATTTCCCATTATACGTGTGTATAATATTTCAATCTTTGAATTGTACTTTGAATTGTAGGATTGGAATGTTGTAAGAATGTTATTTTATGCCATTGAGTAGTAATTACCGTAAATTGGAAATGATTTAATGAGTTAATTGTGAAAGGGTTACATAGTAACATTTCACAGGTATAGTCACATTATATTTAAATTTCTAGGTTTACATATTAAGCAAAACAATTATAGTGAAAAGTGTGATTTTTTTTTTTCAAATTTATAGTGTCAACCCGTCATTTAAAGGTTGTAAGATTACACTTTATTTGTTTTTTATAATGCCTCGTTACGTTTTCTTATAACATTCTAATTTTAACCTATTTCTTAAAAGTGGTGTGTTAATTTAAGTCTAATTATATTTCAATTATATCGGATATTGAATATATGTACCAAAAACTCTTTATCTCTTGAAGTATTAAATTGCATTGCTATTTATTGATGGATAAAATTATCTTACGTACATCCTGTTATATCCATCTTGGTGACAAAATCGATTGGTGTTGCTTAATGGCTACTTGTTCTTGAAATCTTGAGTTTACAACTTACACTATAACAAATTACAGGCTTAAGTGGTTTGACTTGATTTGTTGTATTTATATTATTTATTTTTTATTTTCAATAACTTCAACCTATTAATCTTACGATATGAGTGCTTATATGTACTTTTATCATGACTAGATTTTAGATTCGATAAGTATTTTTTTCTGTAATTTTATTTTTTAGTCTAAACTATGAAAAATACCATCTTTACTTTTTTTTTTTTTAGTATTTTAATTCACGAAAAGGGTATAATTATTCACTTGATTTTTATTATTAACAAACACAAACTTAAATCTACATTCTTACAATTAACAAAACATAAAATTTACACTTTCATTTCAATGAAGCGGAGAATAGGAGTTAAGTTCTTTTTGCCAGTAAATTTTCCTTTTTTTAGCATTTGTTAGGAGGATTATGGAATTGGAATTGGATTCCGATGATTTGAGTGGATATCATAGCAAAAGTGTTGTATTTGAACCTGGGAAAAATAGAAAGTTACAAGATGCATAGAGTTGTGTTGGTGGTGTACTGAAATGTATTGGGTGGTGGTTAAGTTAGTTAATGTTGGATGCCCGATCATACTGTTACGGAATATTGATCCGACAAATGGATTGTAAAATGGCACTCAATTGATACGCAAAAGCTTTCAACAAAATGTCATTGATGCAAACATAGTTGTTGGTCAACATTTTGGCAAGAAGATATTTTTGCCAAAGATTCATCTATATCCGTCTAATCATGACATGTTCCCATTCAAGTCGAAGAGGAAACAATTTCCTATTCGATTATGCTTTGCGACGACAATCAATAAAGCTCACGGAAAAAACAACACTGATATATGTATTTATCTTTTAGATTCAATATTCCCGCATGACCAACTTTATGTTGCATTGTCTATAGGGGTCTCACATGACAATACTAAAGTGTTAGTGAAGCCTAACGAAAATGTCAAAGGTGATGGAGTCTATACAAAAATATAATGTATAAAATAGTGTTGTGCGATTAATAATGTCTAACCAGTCATGTGCTATGACATTCTCTAGAAAGTTATCACATGCCAACATAAAACTATTAGTGAATCATGACAAAAAATTCAAAGGCATTGAAATCGATATATCAAATATGGTGTATAAAAAATTGTTGCACGATTAATAATATACAATTAACCATGTGTTCTTATAAATTTGTAAACATTTCTAACTTTTCATTTTTTATTTTTTCTATGTTGGTATTTTTTATCATGACTCTTATTGGTAATTGTTTAGATCTCATAAACCATTTTTGCAAAAAAACTTATCGCCTCTAGAAATTAATCTTAACTCATATTCGCACCCGTCGCTTGGCGCGGATAAACGGCTAGTATGAACTTATATCTTTATAGTTTTTGACCATAAACTGTTGGGGCTAGAGATTGACACATCCTAAGGTTAAATAATATAATTGTTAACTTAAATTAATAAGAACATAGAAGATATTCATGTTATGCTAGATTAACTGTCATGATCATTCATAAGAAATTATTATATTAACTCATTAATAACTCAAGTATTTATTCGCTCTTAAAAAAAAACTCAAGTATTTATTGATTATTAGGTTACCTAATCACATGATTACCATCTTAGTCGCTTTAAAATTAATTGTATTAGTTCATCGGATCAATATAACTAGTTGTATTAATAATCAGTAATCAACTTATAAATTCATTGTACTCTAATAGATCAAACACAGTATGTTAGTGTGTGGTTAGGTTAAATAAGGATTTATAAATTTAATTGTTGATTATCTATATATATATATATATATATATATATATATATATATATATATATATATATATATATATATATATATAACACATCAAGTTTTTGGCTTCATTACCGAGGAAAAGTTTAATTTGTTTACATTATTTAGCCTTTAGTTATTCGATCCATTTTGCGGGATTTTTCAACAAAAAGTAACTTTTCTGTTTAGGTTTTATTTTCTGAAAATCGAGTGATAGCGTCGCAGACCCTAGCTGCTCGCGACATGAACGTCGCTGCATTCATTTGTATTTTTATTTTTCAATTTTTATTTTTCCTTTTTAAGCATTTTCTTTGTTTAGTTTCTATTTGTTTTAGATAGTTTATAATCTATCATGATGGACATCACTAACCTTACGCTCAAGGAGTATGTTATTCATACAACAAAGAATACCAGATCAGGACTAGTCTAACCAGTAATCGCATAAACAACCAACTTCGAGATCAAGTAGGAATTTCTACAACTTTTAAAGGAAACACCTTTCTTCGGTAAAGTGTAACACCCATTTTTGAAAATGGATTAGTTGAGGACTTAAAGGGATCAAAGGTAAGATTTTTGGGAAAAACCTTGTGTCACAATGTGGTGTATGGAGGACCACGATACGACATGTCAATTATAAGGAATGTGTGTCCTGATGGACACCACAATGTAGCAAGCGAAAGGCCACAACATGGACACTGTTGCAGCCCAAACCCATGATTTTTAGGGTATTCTCCATATTTAATGACCTTAACTTTAGGGTTAGGTCATTCTCTTCAGCCTCCATCAATCCCTCTTGACTCGGAGCAAACGTTAGCCTCCCTTAGTAGTATCTTGAAGATTTTTGGTGGTGTTTTGTGGTTTTGAAGCAAGAAGAAGGTGTTCTTAGTCCAAGAATCAACAAGCAAGCTCCTCACCACCTTCTTACATCCATTTTGGACCTTTGTATGTCCTCAAGATCACAACTTTTGTGTATAACCTTTCTAGATCTAGGCTTTTAAGCACCTTTCTCGTTGTTCAAGGTGGCTTGAGTGGATGGATTCCATAAAATCAGAAACTTTATGAATCCTTGAGGACCCTTGGTGGTTATATGTTCCAAATATAATGTTCTATGGAGTCCTTAGTCTCATGCATGAGTTTTGAGCTCATTTCTTTATTTTGACCTAGTTTGGAAAGGACATGCTTTGGATATACATATCCATAAAGCAATGATTTTATGATGTATTTGGGTTTAAGAAAGACTCCTAGAAAGTATGGATGAGTGGCTTAAAGGATTAAGCTCTCAATGAAGAATATGTCAACCTACAAATGACCATAATGTGGTGGTGCTCTCCATTGCGACCATTTTATCTTGACTTGGCTACGACGTGGCCAGGAGCATGCTACAGTATGTTGTCTATGTTGGATTAATGTCTAAGTCCATAACTATATTTGGTATGTACTTGACCCGACCCAGCATGGTCCATTTGGGTTGCACTTCACCGACACAATTTATATGGATAATCTTTTGAGAATAGTATGTTTATGATTAATATTAATATATTATAAGTTCTAATATATTAATATGGAATCATATTATTTAATTAGTATTGATCAAGAATTAATTTAGAATTAATTAAGTGATCAAAATGAACCAATTAAATATGGACTCTTGTATATATGGAATGGGCCAAGTTCATTTAAGTTGGGCTAAGCTTTCATGGATAATCCATGGAGTGTTTAACCCATGGATCATATAAAATGAAAGGTCATGGGTTTAACCCTAGTTTCCATACTATATAAAGATGTCCTTGGTTGGTGAAATTGGCACTAGTGTGGGTACACTATGAAGGGCTAGCCAATTTCACTAGAGAGAACCAAGTATCCATATTCTCTAAAGTCTTCCAAGGTGTTTTGGTGATTTGTGATTCCACTTGAGGCTTCCACACTATTGGGGCTAAGCTCTTAAAGCTTGAAGACATCAAGCTACATCAAAAGGTATGTCATCTAACTAGTACTTTGTAGTACAAGTGCTTCATAATATGCTAGTTAGGATTAAAGCCTTGGAAAGTTCTTATTTGCATGTATTATAGAGAAAACATAGATCCAAGGTTTATAGGGTTGTATGTACACCATAGGAGTGTTAGAATGCTTAAAACCCAACAGTCTAAATACTTACTGACCATTGATTTTTGTTGACCGTTGACTTTTGTTGACCGTTAACCATTGAATTTTGACAAGTTGGACCTTGGGTCAAACTTGAAGGATTTGGATTGTTGATAGAGGGTTGATCTTTATTGTTAGCCAGTTTGCGGGTCCGATCGGTGCGAGGAGTTGGTAGTGTTGTTGTGCTTCTTCGGGTCTTCATTTCAGATGAATTTCCTCACTATATTATGTGCTTCGATGTATATCCTTGCATGGTAGGATATAAGGTTAGTGATATGTTGGTTAAATTTTCAGTAGGTTGGTGATCATCCAGTGGAGTGCCCTAGTGTTGTATGTAGTCATGTAGGATAGCCTGAGCACTCTTGATCTATGATTTCTTGCCCGCTCCTTGTTTGGTTATGGCTCTAGAGTGGGATCACCTGTTTGACTGTCAATATCACCTCTGATTATATATAGCTATGCAATCATTGGTGATTTGCCAGTTGTGATGTAGTGTATTGTATGAGACCCGATATGAGGTAATAGGTTGTTACACAAGTAGACTTGTGTAGACAATTGCATGTGTTGATGTTCTTCTTTGATTGTTTGTTTCATATATATGTCAATATATCTTGTGGTGGGTTGAGGCATTCCTGCTTTATGCGGTAGGACAAGATACATTGGCGGTCCAAACGGTGTGCTATACGCTAATTACGGACCATCTGTATGTTGTAGGCATAATAGGCGGGCTAGTCATGGACTAAAGGCCACCAGAGAGCGGTCAAGGTGTACTATAGGCCTTGAGAGGCGATCCAGTCAGACTGAAGGCTCATGTGTGTGCATGCATTGTATGTATATTGTGGTGTGTGGTATTTTGAGGGAACTCACTAAGCTTTGACTTACTGTTGTGGATAAAATATTTTCAAACACCAATGGTGATCGTGTGAAGACGAAAATATGACTATACAAACTTATCCGCAACATTGGATTTTCGAATTTATTATATTATTTTCATTTTCAAATAATTGTATCTTGAAAAAATGAGTTTTGTTAACTGGGTTTTTATGAAAATGGTGTTTTATATGAAGTTTTTAATGAAAATGGACGTTGCATAAAGACTTTGAAAACACTCACAATCACATCAAAGAGGTGGAGGAGATTTTTTATTATTTCCATACTCTGGGAGTATCCAAAGACACGATGATGTTTCAAAATTTTCCCACTATGCTCAAGAATAAAGCATAGGATTGGAGAAAATCCTTATCTTCAAATTTAGTCACTACATGGAAAAATTTGAGAAACACGTCCATTCATCTATTTAGCCTACCATCAAAGACTGCAAGGTTAAAAATAAATATCATCAATTTCTAACAAATAGAAGAAGAGACCTTATACGAGACATGGTGTCTTTTTTATATGTATCATATTACCAACGAATCATACCTTATTGCTAGTGGAAGGTTAGCATTTAATATACATTCGTTTCATAAAAAACTATAATTCAAATTCAAAACATTGTATAATGGAGGTCAAACTAGCTTAGTAAAATGGTCCTTGAGAGTCTGGTCAAATATTATATGTCAATCTTTATATCCCCGTAGGCTACTCTTAATCACATAGGAAGGAGAATTTGAGTTGAATCTGAATCGGATGAAGACTAAGGGAGTTTGGAATAATACTATTCAATGTCTTAATCATCTTTGTATTTAAGGATTTAAATAGACTATTTTTAATGTAAGAAGGTAGGATTCTTCGGTTGAAATTTGGGTTAGTGATATCATCTTTAGCAATCACTTTCCTTGTTTGCATGCTTTCAAAACTAATAAGAAATGTAGGGCCAACTCCCGTATTGGCAATGACTATTAAGATCACATTTAGCGACATTAACCAAGGTAGGGGTCGAGGAAATGCAATGGATTGAGCTAAAAAAATCTAAACTACTTCGTTTAACATACGTTCGTTTAGCATTTAATATATGTTCGTTTCATAAAAAACAATAACTAAAAGTCAAACCATTGTATAGTGGAGGTCAAACTAGCTAAGTAAAATGGTCATTGGGAGTCCGGTCAAATATTATATGTCAATCTTTGTATCCCCGTAGGCTACTCTTAATCAGATACGAAGGAGAATTTGAGTTGAATCTTAATCGGATTTAGACTAAGCGAGTTTGGAATAATACTATTCAATGTCTTAATCATTTTCATATTTAAGAATTTAAATAGACTCTTTTAATGTAAGAAGGTAGGATTCTTCGGATGAAATTTGGGTTTGTGATATCATCTTTAGCAATCACTTCTCTTGTTTGCATGCTTTCAAAACTGTTAAGAAATGTAGGGCCAACTCTTGTATTGGCAATGATTATTGAGCTCACATTTAGCGACCTTATTTAGCAACATTAACCAAGGGTAGGGGTCGAGGAAATGCAATGGATAGAGCTAAAAGAATCTAAACTACTTTCATTTAACCAAGCAACATGATAGATAAACTTGGCACCTCGAGGCGGAAGAAACTTACCAGTCACATTGGCTCGATAGTTTATTGATAGTAATATTTTGATTGAAATAGGTAATTCTACTAGATGTGTCAAATTGGTATCACTCAAAACTAAGATTTTGGTTGGTTAATCTTTTTGGATGAGGTACCAAAAAGAGACACTTTGGATCGTAAAGCATATATGTTGATTTAGTTCTTTGTCCTCCTTATGAATTGCATAGAGAGACAAACAAATATTTATTTATATTTTGTGAAGTGGCTTTTTTTATTTGGCGTGAGATTGGTTGTGGGTGAGAAATTGGCACGTCTTATTCCATAAATCGTGATTGACTTTTTTGGACGGATCATACGGGGCTTAATGACACGCAAATGAAGTGTTCTTACTTCGCTTTGGTCTATTTGGAATCTTTGTTAATTCTTGGATACTTAGCACCAAAAAACCAAGCTAATAATACTTTGTTTGATAAGATAGTTGCACAATATTATTGTTGGTTATCTAATACAAATTATAAGGTCAAAATAAACTGGTTGGATTGTTACAAAACTCTATCGTAGTTATATTTTCTATATAATTTTTATGTGTTACCTACTGTAGTTTTTTTAATGAAAAAAAAAACTTTAATTAACTTCTTTCCCAAGATTATTAGTTTGATTTTTATTAAAATCTAAATCATGTATATATTAACGAGCCCATGTGACAAAGATTGCTAAATCTCGATGTGACAAGTTCCTACCACAAAATTCGGGAAGTTTGAAACAAATATCACATATACAAAATACAAAATTGTTTTTCTAACTTACGAAGACCGTTATTTGTTGATAGTTATATCATATATGTGTCGTATGGCTAAATAGAGATAGGTCCGTCCTGATACATAAATGGGTCCCACCACGAGCCTGTTTCATATGCAAAATCACACGATCTTGTGTTCAAACTGAATCATTAATAATATTATCTTCTAAGAAATTAGTTTCTATTTCAATTTAAAAATACACATTTCTTTGTCTCATTTTCTTCCGCTTTGAAATGAATGCCTACCAAAAATAGAAGGCAAATGGGGACTAAAAAGGGGGGCCGCAATACCCGCGTCTTCATGTGATCATAACATGGTAGCCCCTGATTTCATAAACTCGTTTTTTTCTCGGTACTTAATTACTTATTACGAAATCGTCCAACCGTATTAGATGTTGCCTTTTTTTATTGAGTTCGAAGACTTAAGGTTATGTTTGGCGTACTAGTTGAAAAGTTAACTGTTAAATGAAAAGATAGCTGTTAAATAAAAAAATTAGTTGATAGCTGAAAAGCTAGCTGATAAAAAATAATGTTTGGTAAATTAGCTGAAAAACTAGCTGAAATATATAAAATTACATAAAATGACATGTGAGAGTATGTGTTTCTATAATTAATTAATTGATGTATTTGGAAATTTTTAAAAAAACTCCTAAAAAGCTAGTTTAAGTAGCTTTTCAAAAAGTTAGCTTATAAGCTACTTTTTGGCTTACCAAACACGACAATATAAAAAACTTGAAAAATAAGTTAGTTTATCAACTAGCTGTGGCACGCCAAACACAACCTTAAGGTTATGTTTGGCGTACTAGCTGAAAAACTAGCTGATAAAAAATAATATTTTGTAAAACTAGTTGAAAAGTTAGCTAAAATATATATAATTACATAAAGGGACATTCAAGAGTATGTGTTTCTATAATTAATTAAGGGATATGTTGGGAAATGTTTTAAAAAGCTCATAAAAACTATTCTAAGTAGCTTTTAAAAAGATGGCTTATAAGCTACTTTTTGGCTTGCCAAAAATTACAACATAAAAAAGCTCGTAAAACAAACTAGTTTATCAACTAATTGTGGCGCGCCAAACACAGCCTAAGTTTCGTCTAAGACTATTCAGTATGATATATAAACCTAGGATCTTTACGATATTTTGGAAAAAAATAGGAAGGATTTTATCTTAATAATGATAAATTGAATTTTTAAAAACAAATTATAATTTTATAATACTGAGTATCATATGTCAATTTAACTTTTGGATAATTAGATTCTTCTTTATCTAGAACTCATGGACTCTTAAAAGTTTATTTGAAAGATGTAAATGTTTAAAAAAAAAATTAATTAAAAGAATTTCATTTTGTGTCAAAATGTTTTTCTTTTTTGGAATGAATAACGTTGAATAAAAGGGTTAATCAATCGCATATGTATGTTCATATAATATATCCGTTCATCATTTTTATTCAATTTTAATCAAATTTTTTAATATGAATTGTCAACATAGTTAAGATAGTATTCAAACTTTTTTAAGGAAATAAGTAAACATCTTACGCACTCAATGATAAATGTCATTGAGTGCGTATGTATTACGAATTCTGTCATATATGTATAATATGATTAAACAATCATGATCACAATACATACGCACTCAATGACATAAATCAAACGTTAATGAAAATGAATCTAACTAGTGGTGGATCCAGAATCAAAGTAAAAGGGTATCCCAATTTTTTTTTTAGGGTAATCCGATTTTTTTCCCATGGTGCTTGGGTTTTCCCGGTTCGG
The DNA here is from genome assembly GCF_052625555.1 of Lactuca saligna. Classification (NCBI taxonomy): domain Eukaryota; kingdom Viridiplantae; phylum Streptophyta; class Magnoliopsida; order Asterales; family Asteraceae; genus Lactuca; species Lactuca saligna. The sequence goes on from NC_136425.1 coordinate 65,305,392, forward strand.
TTTCGGTTTCGGTTTTAAACTCAAATCTTAATTGAATCCTTAGTAACCTCAAGTCTTATTATATAAACATAAAGTTGAAATATATTTTGATACTTAAATCGATGTGAGACTCAAAGTAGATATCAAATAAAGCATGAGGATAAGAAGTTTATATAATAGAAAAAAATGGTTGAGTTAACAAGTGTTTAGCGATATGGGATAGAATAGCTGGGAAAATAAAACAAAAGTAAACAAAGAATATGTAAGAAATAAGAATTGATCTTGAGAGCTTTACTTCAATAAGCCAACACATTAACTAGCAAACCAACTGTTTGTTTGTGCTTATAAGTGGAGTGATGTGTATATATACAATATACCGATTTTTTTTTTTTTTTTGAGGAATGCATAAAAAAAAATTACACTATCGAAAAAAATTTAAGGGGTATCCCGGATACCCCGGAATCCCCTTGGATCTGCCCCTGAATCTAAGCTTATGCATGCCCTTTTTCAATTGGTCTATATGTAGTATTTAGCAACGTCAATTCCTTTTGCAACATATGTATCGTAAGTTCTTGAATTTAGGACAATGATTAAAAATACCATGAACTTTATTCTACAAAAAAAAAAAAAAAATGATAAAACTTCTTGATAAAACACATAGTACATACAGACTCCCACCAAACCAATGTATTATCTATAAAAACGTCAATAAAAATATGCTCATGAATTATCTTATACATTAAACTTTTATTTAATGGATTTGTCTACATTAATCATTTATTATGTGTTTTATCAAAAAATTTCCACCGTGAAATCTTTCATGGATGTCAATAAAATTCTACTTTTGAAGCTATCTTTTATTAAAGTAGCTAGATTTTTTTCATAACTAATCTTCCATTGCTTGTCAATGACATCTATCATATCATATATATACTTATAAAGCTAACATTTTTCCTTGAACCTCATTCATTTGAAACCTCCCTAAAAATTTGCAAACACATCGTTCCTTTGAAACCTCCTATTTTAATGAATATCACTCGAAAGTCTTTTAATAATGATTAACAATTCAAAGGTTTTATAACTTATATAATAAATTTAATAAACAATTAATTGATACTCTAATATAAAATGTCAATCTTTTTTAAGTAGACACACATATACAAATCACATACAAAATTCACAAATTAAACAAGTTTAAAGTTTTTTTTGTTGGTTTGAGGGCTTTGAACAATTTTTCGAACCATGTTATTATGTTGAAATTTTTAATTTGTAAGTTTGTTATATAGTAATTCTTTTTTGTATTTTTTTGATTTAAGTATCCTTTTAAGAATATCATTGTATATTGTGGTTAAAATTTTAATATAAATTAGATTAGATTCATGTCATCGATCATATGTTATGGAAGATGATATATATAATATTTAATTAACTGTTGTATACATGTTTGTATGTTCATATTGTTTTAAAACAATAATTATATAAAAATCATGGATATGTCATATTATCCATATTATCCATGTAAGCCTTTTATATAATGCAAATTGTCTATCTTATCACTTTATATTTTAGTATATGTTTAACATTTTAATTATATCAGTAAGTGTTTTTTAAAAGTTTCTTTCACTTATTAATAATAACAAGTGGTTTTAAAATTAATAAACAATAATTATAAATATTAAAATCAAATTACATGGATATGTCATATTATCCATGCAACTCTCTTTTGAAATGCAAATTGTCTATCTTATCACTTTATTATTTAGTGTATGTTTCACATTTTAATAATAATATTAAGTGTTTCTTAAAAGTCTTCTTTAACTTATTGTTAATAATAAGTGGTTTAAAACTAATGAATAACAATTTTAAATGATAATAACATCACATTATAAATTACATTTAGCTATAAATAAATTGTATTTTAAATGAACATCATTATTGAAATTAGAAAATGATCGCATAAGTAAAAATATAATTAATTAATAATAATAATTATTAAAAATAATACTAAATAGATAATTATAATAATTCTATTAATGAGGAATGTGGGTTGATGTCAATAAATATTATTGTTCAAAATAATAGAGATTATATATATATATATATATATATATATATATATATATATATATATATATATACATATATATATATACATATATATATATATATATATATATATATATATATATTAGTGTAAAAATATTATCTCAAAGTTAATGTCAATAACATAACCATTTCAAACATATATTTTTCAATATTTTATTATCTTAGAATTAATTAGAATAACATATTCATTAAGCAAGCCAAGGACCTAAAAAATCTTTGGTGACAAGTTTTATAGACATAAACCAAGGACCTAAAAAATCTTTGATTTTATATATTATTATCTTAGAATAATAACATATATTATTATCTTAGAATTAATTAGAATAACATATTCATTAAGCAAAAAGCCTCATGTATCTATATTTGAATAATAACATATATTATTATCTTATAATTACTTTTGACTTTATGCATGAAGTAATCTCTAAAGTGTGGGTTGTTCTAATATTTAAATTTCCATTAAGTATTCATGAGTGTTAGTCGCAGTCTCCATGCTATGTCCAGTTGTTATACTTCATGCCAGTTATAAATCACTACTTACTTCCAAGAGCATGACCAACTGTGGAAGTGTTAGTAAATTAATTGTAACTCCCCGATTCTCAGGTATTGCTTAAATAAGAGTTATTGGGTTCAGCTCTACTCAACGAGTTGGTTGACCTACTCGTCGAGTAGTAACGGGGTGGGATCGCGTTTTAAGTGACCTACTCGACGAGTCCATGTTGGGACTCGGCGAGTAGGAGCTGGCAGTGGAAACCCTAAATCTCGGGGATTGCATCTCTATTTAAAGGAGCCTTAGCCTCCTTTGGCCTCTTTACAGTCTTTGAGAGCCCCCTTAAACCCCTAATTCATGTGTGTGTGTGTGTGCCTTGGTATGGTGTTGAAGCTTGGAAAAGAGGATCTTAGAGGAAGAAAGCTAAGAGTGCAAAGGAAATTGAAGCAAGGAAGGATTTACCTCAGCTAGCATCCTTTGGAGGTATCAAAGTGCCATTTCTACTTCCCTTTTTCCCTTTTTGTTGAGTTTCTAAGGCTTTTATGGATTTTCAAGTTGGTATGATGAGTTATTGGCTAGATCTGAGGTTGTAACTTTATATCTAGACCCTCCTTGGATTCTAGAAGCATAAAGTCACAGTTTTGGTTATGATTGAGGTCCCTCTTGGGCATGAAGTTCCATTAAGACCTTAGAATAGACATTTGGAGCCTTTAAGGCCATGCATGCACGTAAAGTTTGCAACTTTACGTGATAAGCATGCCCTAGAAGCTTGGATCTGTGATTTGGAGTCGTTGCATGGCTCAAAACAAGTCTGTATGGAAAGAGGACTGAATGGACTCGGTAGTCGCAAGGTTTACTCGGCGAGTCACATGAAGATGGTCGAGAACTCGACGAGTTGGTTAAACAACTCGGCGAGTCCGATGAAGATCGTTATAAGACTCGACGAGTTGAAGAACAACTCAGCAAGTCAGATGAGTTTTCTCTTGGATATGTATGAGTGTGTATCCGTCAAGTTGCAAGTAGGGAACTCAACGGGTGGCCTTAAAGTGTGATCGAGAATCGAAGGAAATTGACGAGTCACTCTGATGACTCGGCGAGTTGGAATGTACTACAGAGAACTCGGCGAGTACCCAAGGGTCCTCGGTGAGTTAAGGTCAACATGGACTGTTGACCTTGACTGAGGACTTTGACTTTGACCAAGGGTTGACTAGTGGGTTATGGAGCATCTTATAAGGTTAAGGACTTATGAGTATATTATACTATGATCCTAGGTGGTGGAGCCGGTGTCGAGTGATCCGAGGGTTGGAGTGTATCTTCTGAGTCAACATTTGCAAGGTGAGTTATCATCACTATATCGATAGGGTCTACGGCACCAAGGCCGACCCTTTAGTTGTTATTGTTATGGTATTCTACATGTGGTTATGATCTGTTAGATCGGAATCGGGGTAAACAATATGTTATGCTCTTATGATCCATAGGGATTGGTATGTTAGTGACCTGCTAGGTCGGTACTCTAGTTACAAGAGATTTCTATGTTTGATGATCAATGAGACAGATATGTTTGATGTTTGTATATGCCAGTATATGATAGTATGCGTACATGGTTATTTGCTTGTGGTTGGGTTGAGGCGAACCTGTTTTGTGCTGGAGGCCAATATACCCTATGAGCGGTCCGGGGAGACTGTAGGCCCACGTGGCGAACCAGTCATGCCGAAGGCTCGGGATAGATTCAGACAGACTGTAGGCCCAGTAGGGTGGTCCAGTCAGGCTGATGGCCTAGTATGCATGTTGATTGATTGATTATTATTTTAATGGTATTGCCATTGTGGTATTGGTGTTTTGGGGGTAGCTCATTGAGCCATCGGGCTTACAGTTTTCAGTTTATTGTTTCAGGTACTTCAGGAGATCGTGGAAAGGCGAAGGCGTGACCGTATCGCTCCTCATCCTATATTATGATTTTGGGACACTCTGATGGAAAATGATTTGAAAACATTTTGTAAACAATGCTATGTGGTTTTTATTTATGATTGAAAAAGTTTAAATTTGGCGTAAAATTTATGGTTGTTACAAGTTGGTATCAGAGCCTTGGTTTGAGTGAATTAGAGGAACGCTCGTGTGAATCCAGTCTCAAATCAAGGAGATTTTCGGAAATAAGATTTAAAATGGTTTTCAAAATAAAGGATGGAGGATGCATAGGGTACGATCAGCCGAAGCCTGTAAGTAAACCCCAAAATACCATGTAGTTATTTGATATTCTGATATGTTAGAACAGCATGCTAGTACTAGGCTAGGGATCTTCAGGAATCACATGATAGATTTTCCTGATTGCATGATGCCTATCAGCCTAGGGTTTCTTGTATGTGGAATTGACATCATAACTGTAGATGTTTAGTGTATGCATCACGGTTGTGCATAATAAAGACCTTATAGTCTGAGAATGTTGATTCGGCCTTCGGGTAGGATCGGATATTCGAAAGTCTATTGGGTCCAACGTTATGTGCAGCTAGCATGCATTAGCGCTGCAGGGGATGATGGAAGTTTCATGGATGTGTGAGTCGAGATAAGTGGTGAGTCTAGATGCGAGGTATTTGGTATTCCCCTAGAATGAGGGTTGAGCGCATTTCCTATGTTGATGATATTTTTAGGGCATTGTGGTGATACTTGAGACAAATATGGATAGGTGTGGAAGGTAGTGTGGGCCCGTACTACTGAAATCACATGACCCATATGCGTAGCAAGGAAATCATAACCCCTATGGTTTTTGGGTTATGGTCTCCCGACATTATGTTAGTTATCTGATGACTTGTATATATATTTCACTATGGTGGTGACGAGACGTGTTGCTTCAGGATCAGGATCAGGATCGGGGTTGGGAGACGGAGGGTTGGAGGTGCCGGTAGCACTTGAGCCTGTGGTTCAGATAGGGACAAAGGAGTTGGATGCTAGGATCCGGTAGATCATGCACGACGAGATTGCTGCTGCATTCCGACCGCAGCTGCCAGAGATGTTTGGGTCAATTAAGACCGCTATGGTTGGGTATTTTGATGAGCGATATGCAGCTCTAGCAGAGACACTGCTACTGCAGCCACTTCGGCTGTAATTGCGGCAGGGGTTGGAGGAGGAGCCGACAGGGCTTTCCAGTACCGGGACTTCGACAATACGAAGCCCCCGACATTTGATGGTACATAGGATGCGATCAGGGCTATGCGGTGGTTGTCTGATGTGGAGTGTTGTTTCTGATGGGTTTTGGTCATAAGACATCCTATGTGCTCATACAAACCCTAATGCTCGGATCTAGGTTTCTGTATTGTACATGCTTTGATTCCAAGACTATAAACCATAATTCTAGCATACAAGTAATCATATTAACATAAGAATAAGTTTATAATGTTACCTTGATTGTTATGTAGCAATAACAATCCCAATTCCACCTTGAATTGACTTTAGAATGCTTAGAGTCACAAGTGTCACTCCTCTAATGGCTCACAAACACCATAAGCAAGAAGATGAAGAGGAGAGAGGTTGGAGGCTGCCAAAAACGTGTGTAAACCCTTACAAGAAGCTTAGCCACGTTTTTGAGCCTTAAGGGGTCTTTATATAGTTGGGCTATTAGGGTTATCTAACAAGGAAACCCTAATTTGGATGCTTAAGCCCTAAGCAACCCATAGACTCCTTTAATTAAGCCCACGGACGATTTCCTTATGGGTTTCCCATTAGAATTCGTTCATCCCTTAATATAAGGCAATCCATGGCCCAAATTGCAATTATCTTATAATTACAGTTCCAGTCCCTTAAGTTTAATTAATCTCTTTTAGTCACAAAACTAATTACCAATTAATTATTGACTAATATTAATTAAACAATATGATTTCTCCTTTAATATATTATTCTCATAATACATTAATAAATCATATTTAATCCTTACTCTCCATAATTCATCCTATCAAGTTGCTTTGGTGAAGGCAACCCAAAAGGACCATGCACCATCAGGTCAAGTACATACCAAAATAGTTATGGACTTAGACACTAATCCAACAGTCTCCCACTTGGATAAGTCTAACAACTATTCTGCGTATGACTTCAGATCCTGATCTGCAATCGTAGCTTTCCAAAGCCGCTATCTACTCTGATCACATCAAATACGCGTGTCCTTAGATAAGGGATCATATATTCCTCCATTCTAGATATCATATGAGATATGATTTCTAATCATTCTCTTTGTACTACTTCTCAATTTCTGATTTATGACGACAGACTAATTGAACAAATCAAATTAGCCCTAGCCCGGCCGAGCATTTACGTATATCATCACTAAACCATCGAGGGGCCCAAAGATATCGCTTTTATTCTTTGAATAAAAGGAACGGATAAACTTTGATACAATGCTTGCTTGCACTCACTCACCGAATTATACACAACAATATGTTTTATAACACCAAGTTACTGGTGCGTTTACATATTATCAATGTGCAACCGATTCGCAAGATACAACTCACACATCTCGGTTTCAAGAATATAAGATGTTATCGTCTCACCAATCTCTCGTAATATAATTCATGGAGTGATCCAAGTGAGCGTGGGTTTAATCCAATGCTCAAATCATATTCATAAGCACTCATGAACGTTGCAGCAAACATTTGCTTATGTCTAATACTCTTCTAGACAATCCACACACCAATTCACGACAGTCTTCATTTATATCTACTTCCAACATATGAACGACTGTGGCCCGTTTGAATAATTCGATTATTCTTAATAAACTCAATTATTCTGGAAGTCAAAACATGCAAGGTGAAACACAAGAATAGTACTAATCCCATATGGCCTCAACCCTTTGAGTATAAATGAAACTCCTTTTATTTATCACCATATCGATTACTCATTATTTGTCGTTTCGGGTAATCAACTTCTTACTTGAATTCCAACACTTGTCCCATGCTCCTAGCATGCACACAATGTTTACCTATGGTTTTTACTTTGTGAAATAGACAAATTGAACACATTTCCAATCATTCTCATTTTACAACTCCAAATCCATTTTCTTAAGTGTAAGAATATCAAATTCTTGTTACTTATAGAATATACTAGATTCTAACACTTTATGCAACGATCCTTTTGTAATGTCACTGCACCAAAGTCTCAAAGACTATTGCCAATGATATTACAAAGTCCTCTAACGTATATTGTTACAAGACAATTCCTTAGATATGATGTCTCTCACACAAAGTACATTCCTTTGAACATCCTTTTGCATAAAGGTTTCTAATCTAGTCATAGATTTTCAATATTTACTTCCCAATATGGACACGCTTCCATATTTTCCATATGATAACTCATTCTTAATAGAATCTTTTCTATTTGTAATGATGTCGATATGGTCCATCCAATATGGAAACATTTCCATATTTTCCAATACTATACTTCCAACTACTCACAAGCGACCAATCATCGTCGAACTTTGGATTGTCCTTTGATAGTTGTTTAATTATTTTAGTCAAAACCAATTCTAGTCCCTTTTCCCTCTAAATGCGCTAGACATTTGGAAAATTTTAGAATGGTCAAACATTAAAGCATTTGCAATCGATCCTATACCCGAAGCGTATGGGACACGACGCACAATGTTTTATTTTCTATGTTCTCAAAATTCGAATTGTGAAGAGGAATGCCGTAATCATAATCGAAATTTTAAGAACACACTATGTACCTTTGACTAAATTTATTAACATTCCACAACCTAATCCTTTAGCTTTGAAATGAAGCATAATATTCTCTCCCTTAATTATAGCAAAACAACTATACAACCCTTACGACTTTGCAAGGTATAACTCTTGTTTTTCTATAATTAATATTGGCAACTTGCAAAACGTTCCATAATAATCATACAATCATAACTTTTATGCTCTCACTATCATGATGATTACTATAAAACATAACACTTATGCTCCCACTAGCTTCGACATGTATTCATAAACATCTTAACTTTCAGAAAACAATACCTATTGAATTTCTTAAGTCCATGTTTCTAATACTTAATGCTTTGATAATATTTTATCAAGGCTTCTTGAACTTATACACCTTTGCCTTTAGATAGTTCATATGTGTGTCTCCACAATTAAGACTAATTGCCAAACCTCACAATTCAAATTATGGAAAGGGATACCGTAACCATAATCAAATTCGAGAATGCAATTTTACAATCACTATCTTCTTAAAATCTTTCTTAGTGAAAGAATTTCCTCACAATCATTTTCATGAAGGAGGAAATCTTATAACACTTAGATTTAAACGGTGTATGTGTTCCTATCCATGTGAAATTGTTAAAACCAAAGTTTACGACAAATTCAAACTCATATGGACCGAACTTTCTTAATCTTGATTTCTTGCCTTATGGTAGTACAACTGCCCACCACGTCTTCCAAGTAGTTAAGCAGCTCACCTTTTCCTATCAATGTACCTTTCATTGATTAAGGTGCCTTGCCTTTTATGCGTTCAAAATGAGAACTCATAGGACTCACATGCATAATTAACTTAATTGGAACAGCACAGAATCAAAATATTGTCAACACGATAGGTTGTAAACCTCAACTCGTGTGCTAGTGATGATCAATAAGGTTTAGTTGATTTGTTCTTGAAACCTTTCAAGACCATTAAGACTCCCACTGACTCCTTGACATATAAGATTCTCTTGTCATATAACCATTTCTTGAAAAACAAATATTCAAGAGTTAGTGTAGTTTTTATCAAAACACTTCATAAATTGGTCCTAGTCGGTCTTTGTCTTATTCAAGATATCACAACTTTCCACATTTGATGAATGTTATAAACCTTTAATACTTTTCACTCATTGTCACAATCCTAACTTGAAGACTTGTTATTGGAACGAAGTATGATAGACTTCTGATTTAACCATTTCTTCAATCCTTGATACCTCTTCTTAAACATACAATTGTACTAAGACTTACTTAGAGGATCAATTGAGATATGGTTTTTAATCATTAAGATCCATTATAAAGCATAAAAGCTACTCTCCCTTCTTCTTAGAATGGAGAAACTTTTATCTCTCTGCCTACTTGATTCTTCTTATTCGTTCTACTATTGATCTAAACCCTTTAATCAATTCAGAATTACACTTAATCTTGTAAGTATAATCATATTTACTAAACCTTTAGTAAATCATGACGAATATCTTTGTTACTCTTATGGTGAACTTGATCAACACACAACTTTGTGTATTCGATCTCCTAGTCCATCACTTGACACTTTGTCAATGAATTAGTCTAATTTCCAAAATATGAAATTTCTCATTCATCGTGCAACCAAGTTGCATGATTCCAAGTTTCTGTCCGATTGAAACTTTGGGCGATGAGAAACTCTCCCTATTTGGTAAATTCTTGACTTTCCATAACACAATAAGAAACAAATCCATTATTGCTAATAATTTTAACATCAATTTTTCATACACGCCATTGTAAGGATAAATAAATAAAATTTAAAATCAAAAATTTATTTTATTGCAGAAAAATTTGTCCTTACAATGCAACTCATTGAAAAACTTATGCTAATACATCTTTCTTAGCAATATAATTCTAACTCTAAGTAGTAGCTCAAGAATCTAATCTTCGAGAAACGCGATTGAAATCCATTCCTTCACGGTTAGATTCTGTTCACTTCTTCCCTTAAGCTTCTTTTCTTTTCTTCGATCCTTCTAAACATCAATTGTAATCTTATCACATTATGTATTCAGAATCTAGAATGAAGCTTAAAAGAGTTAGTCAATGGATTTTACCTAAATTAGAGCCATACGTTTCGACTCTCCCATTTCTTAGATCTCTTAGGTAAATAGGGGAGCTTCGTCTCCAATGCCCCTTCTCTTGGCAATAAAAGCAAATTGACTCTTTTGGAACAACACATGGAACTACTTCAGACATCGCCTTTCTCTTATGATCAAACTTTTCGATCATTGCTTGTCTTTCATTGCCATTGTCTATATCCATAGAGGTCTCGAAAGCAGATTCACCAATCAACTTTGCTTTTCTATTGCGCCAAACCATTGCTGATTCAGCAGCAATAAGCATATAGGTGAGATCTATAAGGGTCACGTCGCGGTTCATCATATAGTACTCTCTTACAAACTCACTATATGAGTTAGGAAGTGATTGAAGAACCCAATCAACAGCCATCTCTTCACCAACAACGGATCCCATCATTCTTAACTTATCAATGTGTGACTTCATCCCTAAGACGTGTGCACACACCGACTTGCCCTCTTTATGTTTACTTGCCAAAAGGGCTTGAGTGATATTGAACCTTTCAATTTTACAATCTTGTGGGTTAGGGAGAATAATTGGAGGGGGAGGAGGAAGTGAAGCATGATTTCTTGTTCCTCGATCGAATCATGGAATATCATCTTCATGTGGAATGCTTGTTCCACGGGATTTGAGAAGACCATAGTTGTCAAACTTTGACATCGGGAGAAAAACGAATTCAAGTTAGTTGATTGATTGAGTCCTTAGTAAATCACCCAAATGAAATACTAAGGCTAGGACCCAACACAATATTCTACAACTCGGGAGAGGGATGCCGTAACCCAAATTGAAGAACATTTGAAGGTAAGTGAATGACGATTCACTAATTTCCACCATGAAAAATGAAAAATAATTTTAAGTTTTAAATCTATGAAAAATCCTAGATCCTTTAATATTCATTGAATATTTCAATGGCATGTTTAAATCTCGATATGCCCCTCTTGTTTGTGACTGGGATGCCGAGGATCACAAAGTGGGTGTGAATAACCATGTAAACTACATGGTGCCCTCACATGTTACAATCACCTATTCGATGTGCCGGTAAACCACACACGCTCCACCGAACTATGAAAAACATTGAGTCACCCTTTGCTACCTTTGCTTAGAACCATTTAGTGTGCCGGTAAACCACACACGCTCCACTAACGTCTTCGCAAAGGCACAAAGTGTAATTTCATGGAATTGCATCAATTCACTTTTGCCTAAGTAACTAAGATTGGGAATTTGAAAAACATTTAGTTACTTTGTATTTCATTATACTTATAATGGAAGGTTTCGTCCTATCCTACCCGTTCGGCTAACGACCCTCCACTAGTCAAGAGTGCGGTGGGTAAGAGTGGATACCCATTCAATCGCAATTTTATAGGCAATTTCCTTAAACACCCCTTATAGACCAGCTTCGTGAATGAGGCCTACTAACGGTAAGACTGACTTTTACTCATACATATATATAATGTTATACTTTTAATGTTATATATAGTATAGGGTGTATTTTATACTTTTAAAATACTATATGGTTAACTTTAACAATTACACTTTTAATTCAATTAAATGGTTAACCTAAACTTTTATGGATTTATTAAACCTCTTTTAATTATACTCCTTAATTAATTAATAAAACCATAAGGATGTGATTTGAACTTTTCAAAACATTACTAGGGTTTTAGAATTTAACACTCCTAATTAAACTTTTAATCAACTTTTAAATTCCAAAACTTGAGGGCAAATTTTGAAACATTTCAAAACATTAGGGTTTTAACTATTTAAATTTCAAAACTTCAAAACTTTTGGGTTCAAATTTAAACTATAAAACCTAAAGGGGAAAATATGAAACTTTTCATAACAACAAGGATCAAATAACAAATAATCTAAACTAACATTTAATTACATAATTATCCATATTTGATTTGTTTAATGATTTCTTGCAAAACAATTTATCAATTTACTCAAAATAATTAATCAATTATCTTATAAGGAAACAATTATCTTATTAATTGATAATTATCTTTAATTTGATCAAGAATATAGTCATATATATCATAAAATCGGATTTATATTGATCTAACATGATAAGGTAACTATCCATATGCAAAAATAGGAAGAAATCCCGAGATAAGCATTATCTGACGAGTTGACTCGTCGAGTTAGGCATGGACTTGTCGAGTCTACATGGACTCGGCGAGTTCAGCCATGGACTTGGCGAGTCCAGCCTCCAGAATCCAAAAAATCGAATTTTCCAGTTATACAATGCATCAATACAATTGAAACCAAGCTAGGCTCTGATACCACTGATGGGTTTTGGTCATAAGACATCCTATGTGCTCATACAAACCCTAATGCTCGGATCTAGGTTTCTCTATTGTACATGCTTTGAATCGAAGACTATAAACCCTAATTCTAGCATACAAGTAATCATATTAACATAAGAATAAGTTTATAATGTTACCTTGATTGTTATGTAGCAATAACAATCCCAATTCCACCTTGAATTGACTTTGGAATGCTTAGAGTCACAAGTGTCACTCCTCTAATGGCTCACAAACACCATAAGCAAGAAGATGAAGAGGAGAGAGGTTGGAGGCTGCCAAAAACGTGTGTAAACCCTTACAAGAAGCTTAGCCACGTTTTTGAGCCTTAAGGGGTCTTTATATAGTTGGGCTATTAGGGTTATCTAACAAGGAAACCCTAATTTGGATGCTTAAGCCCTAAGCAACCCATAGACTCCTTTAATTAAGCCCATGGACGATTTCCTTATGGGTTTCCCATTAGAATTCGTTCATCCCTTAATATAAGGCAATCCATGGCCCAAATTGCAATTATCTTATAATTACAGTTCCAGTCCCTTAAATTTAATTAATCTCTTTTAGTCACAAAACTAATTACCAATTAATTATTGACTAATATTAATTAAACAATATGATTTCTCCTTTAATATATTATTCTCATAATACATTAATAAATCATATTTAATCCTTACTCTCCATAATTCATCCTATCAAGTTGCTTTGGTGAAGGCAACCCAAAAGGACCATGCACCATCGGGTCAAGTACATACCAAAATAGTTATGGACTTAGACACTAATCCAATAGTTTCTTCATGTGCTCATGTCCTGCTGACCAGAAGGTCAAGTGTGCTCTGAACCTACTTAGGCTCGGGGAAAAGGACTGGTGGAGATTGGTGATAGGTTCATATTCTGATGATCAATGGGCTGCTATTACTTAGGAGCAGTTCCGGGATATGTTTCGCACCCACTACGTTCCGCGCGTGGAACGGTAGTGGCTTGCTCAGGAGTTTTTGATATTGAGACAGATGGGGAGTATGTGATGGAGATCACCCGTATGCGAGCCTCGTCACCCCCTCTGATCCGAGCCTCGCAAATGCTACATAGTGTCTTCTTAGCCCTCGAATTCGAACCCTCTCACCCTATAAATAGGAGGCCTGCGATCCTTCCCGTGTAATTTTGAGATTTTGACACTTTTTCACCCTAATTCCATATTTTCACTATTTTGACTTTCCTCGAAGCCCCGGTATCAATTTTAGCACCTGAAACACGTCCCGAAGCTCCCGAGAAGCCCTAAAATTTTATCTTTTCGGTTTTGAAGCCCTACCTTCGCAGAGCCCGGTTTTTATAAAAGAAAGCTATTTATAGTCACGAAGTGCTGCCCAAATTACTATTTTGACCCCCGGTTAATTCAAGGTGAGTTCAATATATAGGAACAATTTTATGTTATGTGTTATATGTACAAGGTGCTTTCTTGTGATATTTTGGTATTGACTTTGAGTCTTTGGCTATGTAGAGCATGTCTCGTATAAATATTATACCTTTGATCATGCAGAGCATGTCTTGTATTATTTTGGTATTGGCTTTGTGCCTTTGGCCATGTAAAGCATGTCTCGTATAATTTTTGATATTGTTAATGGGCTAGGTATGACTAAAAGCCTGTATATGCTAGCAAAATGATATTCAGAAATTTGTATATCTTCTATGCCATTTGGGCTGAACTTTATTGATGTATATCAAGCATTGAAAAGTATACCTTTGAATAAAGTCTTTGATTGATATGAACGTCTGTCACGTGATTTCACATATGTATTTGTTGTTCCTCTTTACTTCTGCCATATTGATGTATATATATGGCATAACGTTATACTGTATCTATTATTGAACTCACTAAGCGTCACCGCTTACCCTATCAATGTTTAACAATTGCAAGTGATAAGTAACCAGTATGATCATATACTGTTGAAAGATTTAGAATAGTTTGTAATAATATTTTTTTTACTCCAGCTTATGTCTGTATAAATTACAATATCATGGGTAGTTATGTAACATATAACACTTTGTAATAGACAGTTTGTATCCAGTAGTTTGTAACCTCTTTATCAATGTAAAATATTGATTTTATGAGTATGCAAGTAGCATATTTTGGAGTAATAATATTGTGAAGTATGAAAGTTTTGGTCTTTTAGAAATACGAAAGTTTGGGTCTTTCAGCACAGAAACAAAATAATATCAACATGATAGGTAGTAAAACTCAAGTCATGTGCTAGTGATGATTAACTAGGTTTATTCTTGAATTTGTTCTTGAAACCTTTCAAGACCATTAAAGCTCCCACTTACTCCTTGACATATAAGATTCTCTTGTCAAGAAACTTTTCTTGATAAACAAATATTCAAGAGTTAGTGTAGCTTTTATCAAGACAAAACACTTCACAAAATTGGTCCTAGTTGGTCTTTGTCTTATCTAAGACATCACAACTTTCCAATTTCAAATGTGCAAGAATTAGAAAACCTTTCCAAATTCAACATTTGATGAGTGTTATAAACCTACTTAAGACGTTTCACTCAAGTCACAATCTTGACTCTAAGACTTTATATTGGAACGAAGTATGATTGACTTCTTGATTTAACCATTTCTACAATTCTCGATTCCTCTTCTTAGACATGCAATTGGACTAAGATTCTCTTAGAGGATCAATTGAGACATGGTTCTTAATCATTAAGACCTATCCTAAAACACAATAAAAGATACTCTCCCTTTTTATTAGAACAAAGAAACTTTTATCTTTTTGCCTTCTTGATTCTTCTTATTCGTTCTGCCATTCATTGAAACTCTTCCAATCAACTCAGAATTACACTTATTCTTATAAAGACAATCATATTTACTAAATCATGACAAATATCTTTATCACTCTTATGGTGGACTTGATTGATGCATGACATTTTGAAATCGATATCCTAGTCCTTCACTTGACTCTTTGTCAATGAATTATTCTTGAATTTCCAATTATAAAGTTTCTCATTCATCACACAACCAAGTCATATGATTCCAAGTTTCTGTCCAATTGAAACTTGGGCGATGAGAAACTCTCCCTATTTGGTAAATTCTCGATATTTCCACAAATAACATAATTAAGAATCAAATCCATTATTGCTAATAGTACAAACATTCAAACACCAATTTTTCATACACGCCATTATAAGGATAAATAAATAAGACAAAATCAAAATTTATTTTATTGCGGAAAAAATTTGTCCTTACAATGCAATTCAATTGAAAAAAACTATGTTTTCACATATTTCTTAGCAATCTATTTTAACTCCAAGTAGTAGCTTAAGAATCCAATCTTCAGGCAATGCGATCGGAATCCATTTCTTCACGATTAGATTCAACTCACTTCTTCCCTTAAGCTTCCTCTCTTTGTTTCTTCGACCTTACAAAACATCAAAATGTAATCTTATCACATCATGTATTAAGAATCTAGAATAGGAACTTAGAAGAGTTAGATAATGGATTATACCTGAAGTAGAGCCATACGTCTTGACTCTCCCATCTTTTAGATCTCTTAGGTAGTATGGGCAGCTTCGTCTCCAATGCCCCTTCTCTTGGAAATAAAAGCAAATGGACTCATTTGGAACAACACATCGGTTAATCACAGACTTAGTTCTTTCTGGACTTCCAATGTTGCCAGTGTCCATTGAAGTTTGGGAGTTTGACTCATCAGACAAATTTGCTTGATTAGCACGCCAAATCATTGCTGATTCAGCAGCTATAAGCAAATAGGTGAGATCAATGAGGGTCACGTCGTGATCCATCATATAGTACTCTCTAACGAACTCACTATATGATTCAAGAAGTGACTGAAGAACCCAGTCAACAGCCAACTCACTTGAAATCTTGACACCCAACATGGTTAACCTATCAATGTGTGACTTCATCTCTAAGATGTGTGCACACACGGGTTTCCCATCTTTGTTTTTACTTGCCAAAAGGGCTTAAGTAAGCTTGAACTTTTCAAGACTTTGAACTTGTGGGTCAGGGAGAACAATTGGAGGAGGTGGAGGAAGTAAAGCATGACTCTCATTTCCTTGATCATATCTAGGAACGTCATCTTCATTTGGAAAGCTTGTTCCAAAGGATTTGGGAAGACCATTGTAAGATTCAGACATCTACAAAACGGGAGAAAATTCAAGTTAAGTTGATTGAGTCCTTAATAAAACACCCAAATGAGTTATTAAGGCTAGGATCCAACACAATATTCTACAACCTAGAAGAGGGATGTTGTAATCTATTCGCAAAATATTTGAAGGTAGGTAAATGACGATTTACCAATTTCCACCATGAAAAACGAAAAGGAAGTTTAAGTTTTAAATGAATTGAAACTCCTAGATTTTTGAGATTCATTGAACCTTTTCAATGGCATGTTTAAATCTTGATTATGCCCTACTATTTGTGACTGGGATACCGAGGATCACAAATAAGGTGTGAGTAACCATACGAATCACGTGGTGCACTCAATGCTACTATCACCTAATCAATGTGATGGTTAGCCACACACACTCCATTGATCTATGACAAACATCGAGCCACCCTTCGCCACCAATTCCAACCCCAAATTAGTGTGTCGGTTAACCACACACGCTCCAGTAACGTCTCGGCAAGGGTACAAAGTGCCATTCCATGGATTAGCATACAATTTCACATTTTTCCTAAAGTAACTATGATTTGGGAATTTATAAAGGTATTTAGTTACTTTGTATACTTCATTATACTTATAATGGAAGGTTTCGTCCTATCCTACCCATTCGAATAACGACCCTCCACTAATCAAGAGTGCGGTGGGTAAGAGTGGATACCCATTCAATCGTCATTTTATAGGCAATTTCCTTAAACACCCCTTATAGACCAGCTTCGTGAATGAGGCCTACTAACGGTAAGACTGACTCTTTACTCATACATATATATATATATATATATATATATATATATAATATTATACTTTTAATGTTATATATAGTATAGGGTGTATTTTACAATTTTAAAATACTAGGTGGTTTAACTTAGTAAATTATACTTTTAATTTAATTAAATGTAAACCAAAACTTTATGGGTTTATTAAATCTCTTTTAATTATACACTTTAATTAATTAATAAAACCATAAGGGTGTGAATTGAACTTTTCAAATTACTAGGGTTTTAGAATTTAAAATTTCAAATTAAGACTTTTAATTAATTTTAAAATCTAAAACATGAGGGCAAGTTTTGAAACTTTTCAAAAACATTATGGTTCAACTATTTAAATTTCAAAACTAAAACTGTTAAGCTCAAATTTAAACTATGAAACCTAAAGGGTTAATTTGAAACTTTTCCAAACTTTATCAAGAACATTGTAGATCACAAAATTCAAATAAAGCAATTATCTAATTTTGACATAGTCCAAATTCTTGCAAGATAATTCACCAAATAATTAAAATTTATCATATAAGGAAATAATTATTTAATTAATATGAAGTTATCTTTTATTTTGGCAAGGATAATCACCCAATATCATAAAAATCTGATTTATATCAATAAAAAACGTTTCGGTAACTATCCAACAGCCAAAGGAGCATAAAATCCCAAAATTACCTCTTTCTGACCAGCTGACTCGTCGAGTTCACCATGGACTTGACGAGTTTAGCCATGGACTTGGAGAGTCCAGCCCCCAGAAACCCTAATTTTCGATTTTAAAACATGAATAATCAACTATAGCATCAAATACATCAAACAAACAGCCCTAGGCTCTGATACCACTGATGTGTTTTGAGCAATACATCAATCCTATGGTGTACATGCAAACCCTAATAGCTTTTGGATCTAGTTTGTCTAATGAACATGCAATTGAATATCCAGAGCTATAAACCCTAGATCTAGCATACAATTAATCATATTAACATTAAATAGGGTTTAGATCTGACCTTAGATTGTTATATAGCAATAACAATCAATCCTTAGCTTCAGAAAGCTTAGTGCCTCAAGTGTTGCACCTCTAATGGAGTCACAAACACCACTAAGCAACAAGAATGAATAGGGAAGAGAGGGGAGGCACCAAAAATGGCTGGAAACCCTAATCCAAGTGTTAGCCATGTTTTTGGTGCCCAAGGGTTCCCTATATACTTAGGCAATTAGGGTTATCAAACAAGGAAACCCTAATTTGACTGCTTAAGCCCTAAGCAGCCCATGAACCCCTTCTGGAACAAGCCTTGGACGATTTCTAATGGGCTTCCCCATAAAATTCATCCAACCTATTATTTCGAGGTGATCTATAGCCCAATTGCAATTATCTTATAATTACAATTCCAGTCCCCTAAGTTTAATTAATCTCTTTTAGCCACAAAATTAATTCTTAATTAATTCTTGACTAATATTAATTAAACATTATGATTTCTCCTTTAATATATTATTTTTATAATATATTAATAAATCATAATTAATCCTTTCTCTCCTTAATTCATCCTACATATTGCTATAGTGAAGGCAACCCAAAAGGACCATGCTCATAATCGGGTCAAGTACATACCAAAATAGTTATGGACTTAGACACTAATCCAACAAGAAGAGCTACACCGAGAAGTGGCATTCGGATTTGGAGTTTCAGGTAGGCAACATGGTCCTCCTAAAAGTGTCACCCTGGAAGTGTGTTATCAGGTTTCAGAAGTGGGGCAAGCTAGGCCCCAGGTTCATCGGTTCTTTTAAGGTTTTGGCTCGATTAGGTCGGGTTGCTTATTGGTTAGACCTTCCAGCAAAGCTCAACAATATCCGCATCACATTCTACGTTTCCCAGTTGTGGAAGTGCTTAGTGGATGATTCAACAGTAGTACCCATAGAGGATATTCAAGTTGATGACAAATTGAATTACATAGAGAGACTAGTGGCAATTCTGGATCGCAAGACGAAGGAGCTGAGGAACAAGAGGGTCGAGCTAATAAAGGTGCAGTGGAAGCACCTCAATGGTTCGGAGTGGATGTGGGAGCCCCAGGAGGAGATGAAGGAGCACTACCCGAAATTATTTTCAAACGTAACAGACTTTGAGGACGAAGTCTAAGAGAAGTGGAGGAGAATTGTAACGCCCCGTTCTGGTACGCAATTATTTATTTAATCAGGTATTTATTTTTGAGCTACTCAACGAGTTGGTAGCCCTAACTTGTCGAGTAGATTCTGGAAAGGACGTGAGGTCTAAAGAGTCTACTCGGCTAGTCCAAGCATGGACTCGACGAGTAGGTCTGCCAGGAGGAAACCCTATTTTCGGGGTTTTGCACCCTATTTAAACCACTTAAACCCCCTTAGGGCCTCCCTTACCAGCATCCCTGTCCTCCAGCAACCCTAATCCGATTGAGAGCCTCACCCTTTGAAGTTTTGAGTGTGTTTTTGTGTTATTGAAGATAGTTGGAAGAGCTTGGAGCTAGCAAGCTTGTGGAAGGAGAACAAGATCTAGGAGTGCATTCATCTTTGGTAGCTTTATGAGGTATAAAGCTCTTAACTTGATAACTCATAGCTTAGATCTCCTTTATTGTTGATTTATTGGTCTTTTTGACCTTTTTGAGTGGGATAAGTTGCTTCTCATGGGTTGCATGCTAAACAATTTAGCCTCTAGAGTCACAAAAAGGGTCTAGAACCCGTTTTCATCCAAGCCATGGTTATGTTCATGGAAGTAGGTTGCTATAATTGGATTTTGGGTCCATTTAAGGTGTGCAAACCCATCAAGTCCCCAACTTTATAGAAATGGACCTTGGAAACGACCTAGATCTGTATTTTGGAGTTGTAGTAGTGTGAAACCAGTTAACTAGGTTAGATCTGCAAGGGACTAGACGAGTTCATAAAGGAACTTGGCGAGTCCGATTAAGAAACCTCGATGATGTTCATAGGACTCGGCGAGTTGATTAAGGAACTCGCCGAGTAAGAGGATCTGATCCCTTTTATGATTACGTCAGGACTCGGCGAGTTTGAGGACGACTCGACGAGTCATGGGGTGACTCGGCGAGTCGAGTTGCGATTCCAAGGTTTTGAGTTCTAGGACTCAGCGAGTCACAAGGCTGACTCGACGAGTTTGATCAACCTACAAGGTTGACTTTGACCAGGATGTTGACTTTGACCAGAGGTAAAATGGTCATTTTACCCTAAGAATAGTTATCAGTTTTTTACTAAGTGTCATTATGGAATTTATAGCCAGATAGTCACCGGAGCAGCAGACATAGATTTCTCACCCAGATTCTCAGCAGTCAGTCATTCGAGGTGAGTTTCCTTTTAGTAGGACGGGTTGAAGGCACCAAGGTCGGTTCGTTTACATGATATGTTAGTAGTTGAGTGTGGGCGGTGCCCGAATCTCTTAGCAATCTAGTATGGGTGAGACCAAATTCTTTTAGTATTACTTGTGTATAGATATAAGATTGTATGATAGATATACTTGTTGTCTGTGTGATACTTATATGCATGTTGGTAGCGGAGTGTGGGCAGGGTCCGAATCTCCTAGACAGCTAAGTGTGGGCGGGGCCCGAATCTCCTAGACAGTGAAGTGTGGGCGGGGACCGAATCTCCATGAGAGTAGGCGGGGCCTGTATCTCCTAGTTGCACGATATATGTATGGCTATGTGGTAGTTTAGGGGAGCTTAATAAGCTTTATGCTTACAGTTTTTAGTTTTGATTTTAGGTACTTCCGGTAGCAAGGGAAAGAGCTCGGGGTGATCGCATGACACACACCACAATATTCAGTCTGGGATTATTTTGATACTTTAATATTTTATCATTTGTTTTGATACGGTATTCTATATGATATTTTGAGACACATGACACTTGGTTCTTATTGAATATGGATGATTATAGTTTTTATAATATCTTTCAAACGAAATATTTTAGGTCGTATTTTTGGAATATTTCACATGTTTTCATCAATGATCTCTCTTTTTCTTTGAATACTCATAAGCATATTAACACAAAGATTACAATCAACTAGCACCTATAGCAAATTTTTTTTTTAATAAGAGTTTTAAGGCAACGTGACATTGTCACCTTCTGAGGTTTTATGTCGAAGATCTTAAAGGATTAAAGTTTTTCCTTGTATATCTATGTGTTCTTGCATTTACTTCATTTACATTATTGTCGATTCTTCAAATCACAACATTTACACATGGTGTTTAATCATTTATTTACACACACATAATAATCCCACGTAAACCTCATGATATCATGTGATATGCTGACCCCCTTTTGGTAATCTTGAGATTTATCATCTTATTCAACAAGTTTACAACATTAACATTATTTATTGTCCCAACTCTTAAAAATACATGTACTTATATCTCCTATTAAGTCAACAGTTTTAGTAACCTATTAACATTACTATTTTATTCCCACGATCTTGGGCATGACCAAAATCTTCAACATATTTTGATATCTTAGACATTTTATAGCTTAACATTTTATTTTAAACATCACACCATACTTACTAATTTGATTACGAAATTGGTTTATCAATTGATCAAAACAATGTCTTTTTTTAACTGGCAAATATAAATATATAATCTACACATAAACTAACATCTAATTTCACCTATGTCAACGACGAGAGTTGAACCCTCGACCACCTTAGGCTATCTTAATTAGCAATCACATTAAGTCCGGAAGTTCCATAAATTAAGTGATTAATGAGTTCATTAATATCAATTTTATCCCTTTATTTTTTGTTTTCATTATTTGACAATACCTACTTCATTTAGAACAAGACCATTTTTATGTTATTTACTTTCTATGTCACTAACATCATTAGTAATTTGTCAAATTTGATCAAATGTATGATCGATCCAGAAAAGTACATAACCATTTTCCAAAAAGTTTACATGAAAAACGAGAAAACAAATAATCAATGGTCAATTGCCAAAATCTTTCACCGGTCACAGGATTCATTTACTTCATCCCAAAACAACACAACATCCATTTTGTTGCTTAACAAGATGATTTAACATCCTTAATTAATTTATTTAGAACCCATATTGATATAAGGGTACGTTTGGAAATATAGCAACTAGATAGGTGACGGTGCCTAGTGGAAGCAATTAATTTTTATTTATTTATAAGTTCATCTAACCACTGTTATAAATATAATTGGATGTCATGTTGTCACCTTATTACCATACAAACATCATTTATTATTACCATACAAACATCATATAAACTTACTATAACCGCTGTTATACAATATTCTTTTACACACAATATTTTTTTATTCAAAAGATTCAAATTATAAAAGTTTACAATTTTTTAACTAGTTTCAGTTTTTTTGAAAATATAAGCAAACATCATCTACTATTTATTCCTATTTTATTTCATTATATTATAAACAAGAAAAATAAAAAGTATTACGAAACCAAGTCTTAATTAATTAAATGGAAAATGAAACATACAAGTTGAGGAAATATGCATGTGCGTTGTAAGGACCTACTTAGGTTTAACAAACAAGTGCATGTTCCATTACATCTTTCGCTATTATATCCAATCTCTTCCAATTTAATTATTTAAACAATATTAACAAGAATTACACATACACTAGCCTCACTCACCTTTCGCTATAATTGTCACTTTCCCATTCAAACACTTTTTCATAACCAAAACCTTTCCCTCCCTACACTTCAATCCCCCTATATAACTATATCTTCATTCCATCTATTTCCTCAAACTCCCAAGAATACTCTTCCAATGACTTCTTCACAAATAACAATTGTTACTCTCCTCATTTCCTTCTTCTTCTCTCTTGTTTATGGAGATTGGCAAAATGGTCATGCCACCTTTTATGGAGGAGGAGACGCTTCGGGCACAATGGGTATATATATATATATATATATATATATATATATATATATATATATATATATATATATATATATTTACATACATATCTTTTTCATTACACTTCAATTTCACTTCTTGTTATCTAAGTTAAGATGTCCATTTTTTTTATAGGGGGTGCTTGTGGGTATGGGAATTTATATAGCCAAGGATATGGTACGAATACTGCAGCATTGAGTACAGCTCTTTTTAACAATGGTTTGAGTTGTGGGTCTTGTTATGAAATGAGATGTAATGATGACCCTAAGTGGTGCTTACCTGGTAGCATAATTGTGACTGCGACCAATTTTTGTCCACCGAACCCTGCTCAGTCTAACGATAATGGTGGTTGGTGCAACCCCCCTCTCCAACACTTTGATTTGGCTGAGCCTGCTTTCTTGCAAATAGCGCAATATCGGGCTGGTATTGTACCTGTTGCATTCCAAAGGTAACGTTTTTTTTTTTTTTTTGTTTCTAGTTGAAAACTTTTGTTAAGTGATACGATGTTTGTTTATGATTAAATATTATCTAGATGAATAATAACCTTTCTTTTGTAACTACTTTATACTTTGATCATGTATAGAAAGAAAAATAAGTTAAAGTTAAAGTTATAAAAGGGTATACAACTTAATGGGACCAAAGCATTAAGGTTATCTAGATAGAGAATTTATTTTTTAGAACATTACGTCATATTTTTAGAAATGGAAAGAAAGTATAAAAATTAGGGTAAATTTGTAAAAATGTATTCTCACTTATTGGCAACGCCTGCTTTTTCTATTAATGTATACTTTTAAGCATTAGATAATAAATACTTGTACATAACTTACTAAATTAAGTTTTATCCATGAGAAATTAAATATTTTCTTATTTTTTGTGTCTTCTATCTTTCTATCTATTTTATATGGTGACAAGTATCATTTAATTTAGTTTAAATTTGATTGAGATGTTAAATTTATACACTTGTTATCATCTTAAATAGGTAGGAAGAAAAATAAAAACAAAATATATAATGATATTTAATTTCTTTAAGTTTATTTAGTAAAAAAAACACATAAACATATTTTTTTCAACCGTGTGATTGACTTGTTTGCAATGTTTTTATATAGGGTGCCTTGCATGAAGAAGGGAGGAGTGAGATTTACAATCAACGGTCACTCATACTTCAACTTGGTATTAGTTACAAACGTGGGAGGTGCAGGAGATGTCCACGCAGTCTCAATCAAAGGATCGAAGACAGGGTGGCAACCGATGTCACGGAACTGGGGGCAAAACTGGCAAAGCAACTCATATCTCAACGGGCAAAGTCTTTCTTTTCAAGTCACAACCAGCGATGGAAGAACCATCACTAGCTACAACGTCGCATCGTCTGGTTGGCAATTTGGTCAGACATTTCAAGGGGGGCAATTTTAAGTTATAGAAACACAAAGGGTGTGAAAGTTAAAAATGGGAAACTCAAATATGAGAAATGAAAATTTTAAGTGCAGTGGTGGCAACTTGCAAGTTAGCACCCGCTTTCATTATACATAGTGATATTAATTGATTTGTAGTGTTATTGCTTTTCTGCTTTGACATAAGTCAATGTTGAGATATTAAGACGTTTTATTATGTCTACTTTATATTGTTTTCTTGATATTGTAAAATATAGAATGAAATTTATAAGCGTGCTATTACACATATACATCTGTTATGTTTTCTTTTTTTTTTTTTTTTTTTTTTTTTTTTGTCCCTTGGAATTTATCTATAGATGTTTTAGTTAACTAGTACATGTTAATTTATTTTCATTGGTCTAATTATTTAATAACCAAAGTATTCTTTGATGATGATCATTGTTCGAAAGGAATTCACTAATTAAAATTGAAACATCTATGCATATTCATTTCCTTTTTTTTTTTTTATTGTAAAACACAAAAAGTGTTCATGGATAAATATTCTATAGTTGTCGTTAAGTTCAAGGCTAGATTCTATCGAATTTTGTCTACTCATGTGGTCTTTTGTTTCTTGGAGGAAGGTAGTCCACGTTTTCATGGTTATGTTTTTTTGTTTTTTTATTTTTTATTTTTTTTATTTCATTTATACAGACTGTAATTAACTAAAACACAACACACTGTAACCCTTATATTTATCTTAACTTGAATTCGACAAAATTATTAAAGTTTATCTTAGAGTAGGCTAGTGGGGTCTCTCTCCGGCAAATTATTTGTCTTAATTTCATTAAAACCGACTACATCTTACATTGCTTTGGTGAACAAGTTTTATTTTTATTTATTTATCATAAAAGTGAGAAAACATTTATTCCATAAACACAATAACATAACAAGAATCAATAACTACAAAATATCAACAATCCCACATTACACAAAACGAAAAGATATAAATAAAAAAAAGTTCATATTTTAAAATGCGACAACTTCGGAGTTAAAATAAACATCTCACAACTATGAGCATCCACCGCCACACCAAATGATCCAACCGCATCCGTCACTACATCTTCATGCTTCAAATCAAATACAAACAGACAAACAGTCAGTCAACAGTCAGAACAGAACAGGTTGTACTGCGTTTAAACCGACACTATCTTGTCTGGTGTCGTATTGACCGATGACGGTAGGACTAAAATATTGTAAAGATTTTCCCGACGAGAAAAATACCAAAAAGGTGAAACGAGATATTGATGTTGTGGAGTGTGTAAAAAGACGTAAACGCCCTTACCTTCCATAAGTCTCGTATTGAAAGAGTGATGGAGGAATCAAGTCCAAGCGTATCCCATGAGACTTGAATCGTTTCACCTTCTGAACATCGGTTCCAAAGAACAACAGCAAAACGGTTTCCAGATAAAGGTCCGGCCCAAACTTGAAGACAATCGTCTGTTCCTGAAACTTTGACTTTTCTTCCTTGAATTCCAAGTGGATCTGCAATTCAAAAATAAAAAATAAAATATATATATATATATATATATATATATATATATTTTAAAAAAGGAAGATGAAAATTGCAACCTTTTAATACACAAAGAAAAAAAATTACCTTGGTTTACAGCAATCACCTCTTTATTGCTTAAAATTTCAAGTGTTTCTGTAGTCATGTTTCTAACATCACAACCTACAAGAAGTGGAGCCTGCATTTTTTTTGTTTTTTTTTTTTTGCATGAGATTTTTCCATTAAATTAAATCAAAATGAAAGATAATTAAAAAAAAAACACACACACACACACACCTTCATCAAAGCCCAAATGCTAAAATGTGATCTGTATTCCAAGTAACTCATGCCTCCATTACCAACTTCTAACATGTCAGGATCTATAAAAAAAAAAAAAAAAAAAAGCAAAATAATTTTATTACAGTTTGACCATGTTTGACCAGTTGAGAGAACATGAATTTTTCTTACTTACTTACCATTCCATCCACCAGGTCCTGCATAAGCAGCCCATTTGTCATTTAAATCAGCAATACTAGTCATACTGGAAGACAACAAATTAAAGATAAATGTTTATTAATTATTATCAATGGCTATAAACTATAAACTCAACCATAGTTAAGTTAAGATAAGTTAAGCATGTAACATTTATCACAAAAAGCTTCAACCTTTCCCATGTATCAGTGATGTCATCTGTTGTTCTCCAACTGTTTCCAACATTTCCTGCCCATAAAGCAGGATCATCTTCACCCCTGAAAGAGTTTAAAAAGTTCTTGAAATATGTTGAGAAGATTCAAGATTTGAAAATTTACAGAAATGAGTTTTTAGTTGTTAGTTGTTACCATTCACAAAGGGAATAAAAGATTGTCCTTCCAGTTGAGTTCAGAGCATCTCTCATTGGTGGATATCTATCAATTGGTTTGATGCCAAGATTGAAGCAGTTGTCATACTTCAAGTAGTCTACACCCTAAATAAGATTGAAGGAAGCATGAATTTTGACTTATGAACATGAAAGAATTAGGGTTTTTGGGTCTTACCCAGGAAGCCCAAGTTGCTGCATCATCATTCTCATGGAAAAGTGAAGCGGGTCGTACTTGACAGGTGAAAACACTAGAAGATTTAATAGAATCATTTCATCGAACAGTTGGTGGGATAATTGTAAGAATAGATGGATTTTATTGTACCCTGCTGAAGAATAGATACCAAGCTTGAGACCCTTCCCGTGTACATAATCAGCAAGAGCTTTGATCCCAGATGGAAATGTTTTTGAGTCAGGAACTAATTGACCCTGTAGAACCAGCAATTGCGATGTTATTTAGGTTAAATTTGCTATGATCATATTGTAGTTCTGAGGTAGGATGAAGAATGGTTTCTCTACAACTACAATTTGAAGGATCGTTTCTCTACTGAAACAGGTGAAGAGTGGAAAGGAATTATTGATGCAAATTAAATCTACGAGAAAGAGAGAAGAGCGGAAAGGAATTTCGACTTACCTTTGCGTCCCGTGTAAGTGCTTCCCAACAATCATCTGTGTTTAGGGATAAGATATCAGACTCGATCACCATTAATAACATAAGTAAGAACACTTGAAGGAGTACCAATGTTGACATAATTATAGCCCAAATCAGCTAAGCCAGACGAGATAAGTGCATCAGCTGCCAAATAGATTAAGAAATTGAATCAATTACTTCAAATGAAATCAATTCTAATTCCCAAAAAATCAAAATCACAAGTCCCCTCACAAAATGGAAAACAAAATCAACCTGTTTCCTTAATTAGAGTCTCGTTTATGTTGCAAGCAAAGAAATTCCAGCTATTCCATCTGATCAATGCATTCATTTATGAAATGAAATCAGCTCCAAGAATCAAAATCGAATTTAAAGTACAAAAACACTGTCAATCACTACAAATATCGAATAAATTACCCCATCTGAGGAGTCTGAGCCAACCCATTACTCAGCTGAAGCAATCCGTACTTTGAATTATCAAAAAGATTGACACCGCCATCTGGTTTCTCAATGATCGGCAATGGCACCACTCGAGCTGATGATACCGTCGATAGAAACACAATTGCTAATACAACAACTGTCTTGTAATCCATAGCCGATTGCGATGATTTGCAAATCGTAATCTTACTATAATTAAGTTCCTTAATCTGAGGCGATGGATTATGGAGGAGTGGATTTTCTAGTGGATTTGTGTAGTCATTTCCAGATGAACTCGTGAGAATATTCGTTCAAAATGAGGAAACGTAGAAGAAGTGAAGAACCTCTTAATACGTGTGTTGTACTATATGCTTCTAAGGTTGAACATTTGGATAAACCTTAATTAAAAAATTAAAACCATCTAATCTTCTATTGCGATAATGACTTTTTGGGCAGAAAAACAACCCACGTGTCAGTTATTTTACCTATTTTAAGCAACAATTTATTTCAATAAACATCATCTACATGCTAAAAACCAGTTATGTGTTTATTTCTTATTTAACGAACTAACATATTAAGCCACAAATTGCGAGAAATAATAAAAGTACCAGAAAAAAAATTAAATTTGGCCAGACATAATAAAAATACGAGATTTTTTTTGGCTAATCTCAGTAATTTTTAAGATTTAAGAAAAAAATTAAACATTTAACCCAAATAGCATTCATTTTCCTAGAGCCACATATGAAAATATCAATATATCCTTGCGAAAACACAAAATTATGTTGATTTTTGCCATTTTAGTTGGGATTTTTGTATTTTTGTAGAGGTCTCTATAAAATTATGGGGTTCAAAGTTTTTCCATGTAAAAATCTAAATTATTGTATTTTAACTTTATTTTTAAAATAAAATTCTTACACACCATTCTCAAACACTTAAATAAGAAGCTCAGTAAAAAAACAAATGTGAGTTCAAAGTTCTTATTTAAAGGTATTGATTTTAAGTTCATTTATTATGTTTAAGTTTATTTTAGTATTGATTTGTAGTTGTAACATTTTTGCATAAGCCCTACAAAAATATCATTTCTTAATGAGAAATAACATATATACAGACGTTCATATGAAAATATGACAATTTCGTGGTAAGATATGACATTTTCGAGAGTGTTTTCACGAAAATATGACATTTTCCTAAGAAATTATCATATTTTACTAAGAAGTTGAACAATTGTTGAAATATTATATTTTATTGCGAAATTATCATAATTTACTGAGAGGAATCATTTTAACATTAAAACCAAAATCCCTACGAAAATGTCATGTTTTACTTAGAAATCGCATTTTGTCAAGACCACCTATAGAAATTTCGGGTTTTTATTGAGAAATTGTTTAATTTAAATGGACTAACACAACTTGTTAAATAGTAATAGGTTTTATGGCATTTGAGTTGTTAGAAAACAAATGATGGCATTTGAGTTGTTAGCAAAATAAGAAAAATGAAATAGGGAATGTTTGAGTAGTGATGGGTTGGAAATATGTGGTGTTATAAAACCTTAAGTATAAAGTCAAGTTATTTTACATGCGTACTAAGGACTTATATATTAAAACTTTAATGGAATGAATATTTGATATGTAAATAATATGCTCTTAAACGACAAAATATGTATAATGAAGAAATCATTGACAAAAGTAAGAAAATGAGAGAAATATGGAAATTCACAAAAAGAAAAATGATAAGCATCCTACTTTGAGGCTATGGAAACTAGACTAAAATGGACCTTGAGCATACTTCAACACTTTAACTTGATTTGGGTAAGTCAAAGTAAGGACTTTGCTTTTTTCAAATCCCAGGAAGGAAGTCGAAAAAAGATCTGCTTCAGGATTGACTAAAGCAAAAGAAGATACCTTTTCCACTTAGGGAATGAAAAAGATCGTCTTTCTAAAAGTGAAATAAGACGTGTTCACTCGGGAAGAACCCTTGGTCCTAGTTTTAAAGAGAATGAAGCTCGCAATAACAAGATAACAAAGAGCAAAGAAAGCTAAGTCCACAAAGAGAGCCTCATATAGCACGATAGAGTCCAAATACAATAAAGGCAAAGCGCAAAGCTTGTAGTTCTTTCCCTTCCCAACTATTTTATGTGTTTGACTCAACATTTTCATCTAATGGATGGTAATTAACTATGTAGCTAAAGTCATTATTCTCCATGGATTACTTATCTAGGTGTCAACCTATTATGACATAAGCTTAAATTTCATTTCACCTATTGAAATCATAACTAAATTTACAAGTCATTTATCCACGATTTAATTCATCCTTGGAATCTCCCTAGAATAATGAAGTAACTCAATAGGTTGCCGTTCAAAAAAATAAAAATAAAAAACCCGATAGGCATTACAAAAGTCTCCATTCCTTAAAAAGATTTCATCCTTGGAATCTCACTGGAATAATGAGGTAACTCTACCTCATACTCTCATATTATAATCTCATTTTAAATTTGGAAGAGACGTTTCTCTAGTCTCATATTCACACATAAGTATTCTTTCTCGTAGCATGTGATACCCACAAGTATCATATAACTTATATTCTCTCACCCTTCTTTAAATAACTAATTGGTCCGTTATCTCCATTGGGATAGTAAGCCATATAAGTCATCTTATCGACTTATCACATGAACTACAATGTTGATATAGGATGATTGAAACTCTCACTACTCACTCAGATGTAGTAAGCACAATGTTTATATGTATCTTGAACATATTCATCAACCACCAAACTTTCCAAACTTTGGCTATCAAAAACCATTATGTAATCTAAAGAAATATTGATTGCTAAAGCTATTACTGAGACCTCAAAGAATAATCTCAAAGGTAATATCACTGCATCGACTCTTAAGCTCTACTACTGGGCTGAAATATAAAAGATAATACGAAATGGTTTGCCGAATATATAATATAACTATGATGTTAACATATAAAAAAAATGAAAACCATAGGGACTAAAAGCGAAACACTTGCTAAATTTAAGGTTGGAATAGTTAGAAATTTTTCTTTTGAACCGGGAGTGGAAATTTTGGACAACCACAACAACATTTCTGTAATTTAATATATATTTTTTATTATTTAACTGATATCTAAGTAAAACATATACTACGTCTATCGTTAGAAAAGAAACCCTTTGCGCTTATTTTATAATAAAAAGGATGATTACTTTCATTATTGACCAGAAACGCACACCAAAATCGAGTCAAAAGTTGCGGTTGCCATGGACCAAAGTGAACAAGCAAATGCCAAAAGAGGGTCATTCATTCTCTTGCCTGCCTACCGGCAATAAGGGATCTACTTTTACTTTTAAGCTTGGTGAATAACAAAAAAAAATGCTACTTGTTAATAAAAATATCAAGTGAGTAGTTGCCTTTTGGGAAATGCAAGTTCTTATAAAAAGAATCAATCCAAATTTAGATAAATGCTACACAATAACTATGACATCATTTTTTAGTTGTTTCTGGTACATAAGTATTCATTTATATTGTTCATAAACATTTTATGTATCTTATCCTTAATAAGATGTTATCATTAAACCACAACTAAAATCACAAATTTACATTCAACAACACAAAAGATTCTTTTGAATTGAAATTATCGTGGATTTAGTGATTAATTAAGAGAAAACCCAAAAAAAACATAACAAATATTTTGAGATTTTTTTATTGTTTAATCATTGTATTTTATGTATGTTGGTCAATAAAAGCCATCTATTTTCATAAGAAATGTTCCATGTAACCACTGTATCCCCTATTTCTGATTTAGTTTGTGTTAAAATTACATGATATCATATGTTCTGAGAACCAATTTAGTGGGAAATAAAGAACCAAAAATCAAACCGAATACCCCGGTTCCAGTTTGGTTCTACAAGTGTGTGATCCGTAGGGATATGTTCTGTCTGGGACCGGCACAAGAACTAGGAACCAATTTAATGCCATACCGAATACACCGGTTCTAGTTTTCTCGGTATAGTCCAATTCCACCGGGTCAAATACTGATAAAATTCTGGACTCAACTCAACACCACAAGCCCATGGAACATCCATTGACCACAACTGGGTCGAAAGCTGCTGTCGAGATAAAAGCTTCATGAGGGTCAAAAGGAATTAGTCGATCACATTAAGCACATGTTATACTAGTTAGTGGACGAAGTAGTTTTCTCATCATGAATGATCTCCTTTTCATCACTCATGTCTACTCTAATAAATGAAGATTTTTTTTGTGCATGTCACATTCTTATTCAATTTACCAAATGTCATTTTGTGGTCATTTTGAATTATTTTATTTCAAACGTCATTTTTATGGGTTTTCTTATTTTATTAAATTTTACATAATATTTTAACAAATAATTACAATAAATATAGTAATAAATAGATATCAATTTTATTAATAAACTTATATTTTAATTTCAAAATTCCTAAAATAAAATTCATTAATGTTAGGTGTGTCAAACCTAAAAAATGATAGGGGTACAACAGACTCCAAATACATTGTTTTAATGCACTAAAAAGCAGTACAAGGCAAGTAGAGTTGAACCACAAAGACACAGGATAAAAGTCTATACCTTTTTGTGCAATGTACTTTGGTCACAAATGGGGTTTTGTTTGCAAAAGTAGAATAATTACATAACAGTCTACTTTAAAAACATGCACAAAATGAAATAAACTTGTATGCAATTTGATTGAATGGTTCTAATTCTAGTTCTCAATGTTGTTGTTCAACTTGATTATGACTTGATGTAATCCATGATTGCTATTCTAAGTTGGTATTGAAAGATATTAACACGCTCTAATACCTCTCGCTTGTTAAATTATCTAACCAAAGCTTGCTCTTTGACTAGACCTAACTTTACCAATTCAACCTAAACACGCTCTTAGACTATATTGAAAAACTGCATTGAGTTTTGTACAAGCTTCCCAACAATGTTCATTTCTTCTCATACGTTCAGAAGTGTGAAAACATGTGATATATGTTTTAAAATAAGAAAACTCATTGTTTGTTATTAATTATTAACTTAATAGAATGATTAAGTGCCCTAAAAGTTAATTAACTGCACAAAAATTTAATTCATAGAAGTGGCCAATCAAACACAAATCAAATTCAAGGTTTCTAGTTTAAACAAAAACATAATCATTAGAATAGAATCACAAACCCAACATCAAATCATATGCTTCAAGTTAAACAGTCAACATGTTTTGAACAAGAACTAGAAATTAGGGTTTTTTAGCCACACATGGCTAAGAACAAATCAATCAAAAAGAAAGATGGAATTGGAAATGTTTAATGCTTAAAAAATGAAATCAAAAGTGTTTGCAATGATTTGATATTCTCAAAAGCTCCAAGAAATCTCCCAAAATTTGCTCAAGATCGCCCAAAGCTGCTCTAGAAATCGTCTCTATATCATAGAGTGACGTATTCCCTTGTTTTATTAGGGATCACGTGCTTTCCATAAGACCATGCGTTTTTAGCATGGTCGTGTCTTTTGCCTATGTGTTTTTTGCATCTCCATTTGTCTTGACCATGTACTTTTTAGCTTGGCCCATGTGTTTTTTCCTAAAAGTCCAATAAGTCTTCACTATTGACTCCATCTTTAGTCTAGCTTCACTACGAGTCATGATGCTCAAATATAAGATGAGAAAGGACAAACATGACCCATGTCGGTGTGACATGAACCATGTTTCAAATGTAGTCCTTTGGTATGATGATAATGCAACAATGACTCGGGTTATATCTTCATGTTCTCTTCCATGACATGACGTGTACATCTTCTTTTCATGCTCCAAAGCTCCATGCTCCAAGCATCCAAGCTCCAAGCTCAATGCTCCATACTCCATGTTGCCTGCAAAATAAATCAAAAATGGTGAAGTACCAGACATTCTTAATGAAATATGCATTTGCCCATATAAATAACTAAATGCAAGAATTATGAAGTATAATGCTATGAAAGGATGAAAATAAACAAGCAAAATAGGTGCATAACCTATAGGTAGAAATGACATTTTAGAGCGTTGGAAGATTCGGGTCACTGAAATTTTATATTCATTTTATGGTTCTTTTGAATTTGAAGTTTGGGTGTGATTTAGCCTTTACCACTCATAAGACCGATCGTGTGTTCCAAGGGCTAACATATACTTGTTGTTATGCTTCGGTGTTGATAACCTTATCATTTTTTGTTTTGCATGAGTAGTTTTGGAGACGTGCCCGTGTGTGATTAGGTTGCATCAAGATTTTTAATGAAAAAATGAACAAGTTTTGACCTCAAGCCACGACTCATTTACCACTTCAACTGGTTAAAGAAGATTAGGTTCCTTTAGATTGATATTTATTTATTTATTTATAATACAAAAGGATAAAAATGCTAAAAACAGAAAATCTTTTTGGAATTTTTTTTGAGTGCTTTGAAATGAATGCATTGACGAAATGCCCGTTGTGCGTACTTTTTTTTTTGAATGATGAAATGTTTGTGGAAACTAGAACCTAATGTACAAAGACCCCTCCCCAAGCTTAAGATTAAGCATCATCCTCGATGCTCAGAGAGGGTAGGACAACCTACTAAGACACGAATGTATAACTATATAGAGCATATGAACGGATTCTCAACAGTTCTAGTCAAACAATATTAGGATTCATGCATCAAACTTGAGATATGTAATGAATGTACCATTTAAATGCTTGAATTTGTGATGTGTGCTAAACTTTTTCATTTCATCGAAAAGTTGATGTCTTCAATGGTGGAATACACAAACGGAGGTAAAAGCTTCCCTTCTTCTTTACAAAATACCTCTCCAAGCTTGCTCTTGAAACCCTAAACAAGAATTTTGAAACCTAATACAAGAATCAAGTCAAAATTTACAAAGAAAAAAAACTAGGGTTTTATGCAAGATTCGATTTTGTACACTTTCATGGAGGGAATTCTACCTAGATGAAGAAGAAGATGGAGTTATGAACTTAAAACAAAAAATCTTTGAGCTTTAATTTTGTATTGATTGATGAAAGTCGAAAGTTTATGAGGGTTTAGGAGGATAGAGTGCACGGTTGTGAGTTGTGAGGAGGAAGAATGACACAAAAAAATCGGGTTCTTTTTTTTTAATAAAATAAACAGCGCAAAACACATGGTCCAAGCTAGGCCGTGCTTTTTTTATGATAGCACATGTGTTTTCAGAGGTAGCCCGTAAGTTATTTTTTCTTTTTGAAAATGTGCTTCCTACACGTGGTCTAGGGAGGTCGTGTGTTTAAAGTCCAACCTGTGTGTTTTTATCATGGCCCATGAGTTTTGGCTTTAGCCAATGCTTTTTTAACAATTGGCCGTGCAATTTTTTTCTTGAAAACCTTGAAAGCCAAGCAAGTTCTAAAATCAGGATGTGTGTTTTCAGTCCAGCCCATGCGTTTTTAGCATGGCCCCTGAGTTTTCTTTGCATTAACATCAAAAAATCGTTTTTTTTTAATTTTTTTTTTTTATAAACCAATTTTGCTCTCGACCCTTAGATAAGAATACAGAACCCTCGAAAAGACTCAAAAACATTGCAACATGGCTGAAATAAAGTAAAATAAAGAAAATGGAAAGAAATACTCCCGAGTTGCCTCCAACACCTCCTCTATAGATTCCATAACCTTATTAATTTCTACTTCTTTCATGACAACATTGTCCACTTCTACTTCTTCATCTTCTTCGTCGTCTTCAAATTGCAATCTTGGGTCATCAAATTTTTTTCCATCATTCAAGGTCATGGCAAAAACAATATGCCTTGGGTCGTCTTTGGTTTGCGATGGTAATTCGCCTAGAGTTTCCAATATACTCACAGATTGAGTAAGTTGTGCAATTTGTTGCTCTAAAATTTTGAGTCTAGATATTGTTGTTTCCTGGAAGATTTGGGTGGTAGTGGGAATTCTTTTCATAATGTCTTCCAAGGACATGCTCAAAGTTTCATTTGTTGGGGATGTGGAGGATATGGTTGTTGGAACTGTGGAGTTGGTTGGTATTGGTCATTTCCCCAAGCTTGGTATGGGTTTTAGCATTGGTTGTTTCCCCAAGATTGGATGTTTTCCCACTATTGATCATGTTGAGGTTGATCATAACGTCATTGGTTTAGCCAGTAGTAGCTTCCCTTTTCCTACACTTCCTCTCATTCCCCTTGTAAATATAGACACATGTTGGTGTGATATCCATTTTGAGTGCAAATATCACAAGGAATACGTGTAGGCTGTACACTTTGGTCATTTCCAATCATCATAACTATCTGGGCTAGCTCAAAAAGTTGGTCTTTATTGTAAGGAGTGCTCATCTTTGAGCTACACTTTTTTGTTTTTTTATAGACATGTACCTGCTCACAAAAATCTTGACATAAGCAATTAGTAACATTGTGTCCCCGACAACGACGTCGATTTGTTAGGCATGTCAAGCCCAACAAATGATAGGGGTACAATAGACTCCAGATATACTGTTTTAATGCACTAAAAAGTAGTACAAGGGAAGCAAGGTCGAACCACAAAGATACGAGATTAAAGTCTATACATTTTTGCGCAAGGTACTTTGGTCACAAATGGGGTTTTGTTTGCAAAAGTAAAATAATTAAATAAAAATCTACTTTAAAAAAGTACACAAAATGAAATAAACTTGTAAGCAATTTGATTGAATGGTTCTAGTTCTAGTTCTCAATGTTGTTGTTCAACTTGATTATGACTTGATGTAATCCATGATTGCTATTCTAAGTTGGTATTGAAAGATATTAACACACTCTAATACCTCTCGCTTGTTAAATTATCTAACCAAAGCATGCTCTTTGACTAGACCTAACTTTACCAATTCAACCTAAACACGCTCTTAGACTATATTGAAAAACTGCATTAAGTTTTGTACAAGCTTCCCAACAATGTTCATTTCTTCTCATACGTTCGGAAGTGTGAAAACATGTGATATATGTTTTAAAATAAGAAAACTCATTGTTTGTTATTAATTATTAACTTAATAGAATGATTAAGTGCCCTAAAAGTTAATTAACTACACAAAAATTCAATTCATGGAAGTGGCCAATCAAACACAAATCAAATTCAAGGTTTCTAGTTTAAACAAAAAAATAACCACTAGAATAGAATCATAAATCCAACATTAAATCATATGCTTCAATCAAGCAATCAACATGTTTTGAACAAGAACTAGAAATTAGGGTTTCTTAGCCACGCATGGATAAGAAAAAATCAATCAAAAAGAAAGATGGAATTGGAAATATTTAATGCTTACAAAATGAAATCAAAAGTGTTTGTAATGATTTGATCTTCTTAAAAGCTCCAAGAAATCTCCCAAAATTTGCTCAAGATCTCCTAAAATTGCTCCAGAAACCGTCTATGTATCATAAAATGACGTCTTCCCTTGTTTTATTAAGGCTCACGTGCTTGCCATAAGACCATGCGTTTTTAGCATGGTCATGCCTTTTGCCCATGTGTTTTTGTCATGGCTATTTGTCTTGACCATGTGCTTTTAGCATGGCCCATGCTTTTTCCTTAAAGTCCAATAAGTCTTTACTGATGACTCCTTCTTCAGTGTAGCTTCACTACGAGTCATGTTGCTCAAATATAAGATGAGAAGAGACAAAGATGACCCGTGTCGGTGTGACATGAACCGTGTTTTAAGTGTAGTCCTTTGGTATGATGATAATGCAACAATGACTCGGGTTATGTCTTCATGTTCTCTTCCATGACATGACAGGTACACCTTCTTTTCATGCTCCAAAGCTCCATGCTCCAAGCTGTTTGGTTTTAGCCATAAGAACATCCTATGTGCTTATACAAACCCTAATGCTTGGATCTAGGTTTCTCTATTGTACATGAAATTCATCCAAGATTATAAACCCTAATTCTAGCTTATGATAATCAATATTAACATAATAATGGGTTTAAGATATTACCTTGATTGTTATGTAGCAATAACAATCACAATTCCTCCTTGTAATGACTTTAGAAAGCTTAGAGTCACAAATGTCACTCCTCTAATGGTTCACAAACACCAAGAGCAAGAGGATGAAGAACAAGGAGAGTGGAGGCTGCCCAAAATCGTCCAAAACCCTAGAAGATCTCATCACCAGGTTTTTGGGGCCTAATGGTGCTATTTATACGTGTAGGCTATTAGGGTTTTAAACTAGGAAACCCTAATTTGATTGCTTAAGCCCTAAGCAGCCCATGGATTCCTTTAGTATATATCTTGGACAATTTCTAATGGGATTCCCCTTAGAATTAGTCCAACTTATATATTATTAAGTAATCCATAGCCCAAATGCAATTATCTTATAATTACAGTTCCAGTTCCTTAAGTTTAATTAATCTCTTTTAGCCACAAAATTAATAATCAATTAATTCTTGACTAATATTAACTAAACAATATGATTTCTCCTTTAATATATTATTCTCACAATATATTAATAAATCATAATTAATCCTCTTTCTCCATAATTCATCCTATCAAGTTGCTTTGGTGAAGGCAACCCAAAAGGACCATGCACCATCGGGTCAAGTACATACTAACATAGTTATGGACTTAGACACTAATCCAACAGTCTCCCACTTGGATAAGTCTAATAACTATTTTGTGTATGACTTCAGATCCTGATCTGCAATCGTAGCTTTCCAAAGCCGCTGTCAACTCTGATCTTATCAGATACGCGTGTCCATTAGATAAGGGATCATATATTCCTCCATTCTAGATATTGTATAGATATGAAACTAATCATTCCTTCTATACTATTTCCCGACTTCCGATTTATGACGACTAACAACAGACTACAATTAAACCATCTATTTAGTCTCGGCTCGGCCAAGCGCTTAGGTGCCATCACAAAATCATCGTGGGGCCCAAAGATATCGCTTTTATCCTACTTTAGATAAAAGGAACGGATAAACTTTGACTCAATGCTTTCCTGCACTCACTTACCGAATTACACATAACAATATGTTTTATAACACCAAGTTACTGGTGCGTTTACATATTATCAATGTGCAATCGACTCGCAAGATACAACTCACACATCTCGGTTTCAAGAATATAAGATGTTATCGTCTCACCAATCACTCGTGATGAAATCCATGAAGTGATCCTAGTGAGCGTGGGTTTAATCCAATGCTTAAATCATATTTATAAGCACTCATGAACGTTGCAGCAAACATTTGCTTATGTCTAATACTCTTTAGACAATCCACACACCAATTCACGACAGTCTTCATTCATATCTACTTCCAACATATGAATGACTGTGGCCCGTTCGAATAATTTGACTGTTCTTAACCAATTAAATTATTCAGGAAGTCAAAACATGCAAAGTGAAACACAAGAATAATACTAATCCCATATGGCCTCAAACCTTTGAGTATAAATAAAACACCTTTTATTTATCACCATATCGATTACTCATTATTTGTCGTTTCGGGTAATCAACTTCTTACTTGAATTATTACCACACTTGCCCCATGCTCTTAGCATGCACACAATGTTTACCTATGGTTCTTACTTTGTGAAATATATCAAATGAATAGATTTCCAATCCTACTCATTCCACAACTCCCAATCCTTTTCATAAGTTAAAGAATATCGAATTCTTGCCACTTATAGAATATGTTAGATTCTAACATTTTATGCAATGATTATTTTGTAATGTCATTGCACTAAAGTCACAATGACTATTTCCAATGATATTACAATGTCCTCTATCGGAGATTGTTACAATATAATTCCTTAGATGTGATGTCCCTCACTCAAAGTACCTTCCTTTGAACATCCTTTTGCATAAAAGTTTCTAATCTAGACATAAATTCTCAATGTCTAACTCCCAATATGGAAACGTTTCCATATTTTCTATATGAGAACTCATTCTTAATAGAATCTAATCTATTCATAATAATGTCGATATGCTCCATCCAATACTATACTTCCAACTACTCACAAGCGACCAATCATCGGCGAACTTTGGATTTTCCTTTGATAGTTGTTTAATTGTCTTAGTCAAAACCGATTCTAGTCCTTTTCCCTCTAAGTGTCCTGGACATTTGGAAAATTTTAGAATGGTCAAATACTATAGCATTTGCAATCATTCATATACCCGAAGCGTATGGAACACGATGCATAATGTCTTAAATATGAAGAGGGATTCCATAATCATAATCGACATTTTGAGAATGCACTGTGTATCCTTGACTAAATTTATTAACATTCCACAACCTAAGCCTTTAGATTTAAAATGAAGCATAATATTCTCTCCCTTAATTATAGCAAAACAACTATTCAACCCTTACAACTTTGCAAAGTATGACTCTTGTTTTCTATAATTAATATTGCTAACTTGCAATACTTGCCTTAATAATCATACAATCATAACATTTATGCTCCCACTATCATGATGATTATTATGAACATAACACTTATGCTCCCACTAGCTTTGACATGTATTCAAAAATAGCCTAACTTTCAGAAAAACAATACCTATTGAATTTCTTAAGTTCATGTTTCTAATAACTAATGCTTTGATAATCTTTTATCTAAGCTTCTTAATTTCATACACCTTTATCCAAAATAGCTCATATGTGTGTCTTAAACAATTCAGACTAATTGCCAAATCTCACAATTCGAATCATGGAAAGGGATATCGTAACCATAATCGAATTCGAGAATCCAATTTTCACAATCACTATCTTCTTAAAATCTCTTTTCAGTGAAAGTATTTCCTCACAGTCATTTTCATGAAATAGGGAATCTTATGATACTTAGATTTTAATGGTGTATGTGTGTGTTCCTATCCATATGAATTTGTCAAAACCAAAGTTTGCGACAAATCTAAACTCTTATGGACGGAACTTTTTCAATCTTGATCTCTTGCCTTGTGGTAACACGGCTGCCCACCATGT
The DNA here is from genome assembly GCF_052625555.1 of Lactuca saligna. NCBI lineage: Eukaryota > Viridiplantae > Streptophyta > Magnoliopsida > Asterales > Asteraceae > Lactuca > Lactuca saligna. The sequence continues at coordinate 65,346,672 of NC_136425.1, forward strand.
CTTCCAAGTAGTTAAGCAATTCACCCTATCTTATCAATGTACCATTCATTGATCAAGGTCCTTGCCTTTTATGCATTCAAATGAGAACTCGTAGGGATCACATGCATAATTAACTCTATTGGAACGACGTAGAAACAAGATAATGTCAACACGATAGGTTGTAGACCTCAACTCGTATGCTAGTGATGATCGATAAGGTTTATTCTTGATTAGTTCTTGAAACTTTTCGAGACCATTAAGACTCCCACTGACTCCTTGACATATAAGATTCTTTTGTCAATAAGCATTTCTTGACAAACAAATATTCAAGAGTTGGTGTAGCTTTTATCAAGACAAAACACTTCATAAATTGGTCCTAGTTGGTCTTTGTCTTGTCCAAGACATCACAACTTTCCAATTTCAAATGTGCAAGAATAATAATAAAACTTTTTCCATATTCTACATTTGATGAGTGTTATAAACCTTCTTAAGACTTGTCACTCAATGTCACAATCTTAACTTTAAGACTTGTTTTGGAACGAAGTATTATTGACTTCTTGATTTAACCATTTCTTCAATTCTTGATTCCTCTTATCAGACATACAATTGTACTAAGACTCACTTAGAGGATCAACTGAGATATGGTTCTTAATCATTAATACTTATCATAAAACATAACAAAAGGTAATCTCCCTTCTTCTTAGAATAGAGAAACTTTTATCTTTTTGCCTACTTGATTCTTCTTATTCGTTCTGCTATTGATTTAAACCTTTTCCAATCAATTCAGAATTACACTTAATCTTATAAGTATAATCATATTTACTAAACCTTTAGTAAATCATGACGAATATCTTTGTTATTCTTGTGGTGGACTTGATCAATACATAACATTGTGTACTCGATCTCCTAGTCCTTCACTTGACACTTTGTCAACGAATTAGTCTAATTTCCAAATATGAAACTTCTCATTTATCATGCAATACTTGTTGTACGATTCCAAGTCTCTATCTAATTGAAACTTGGGCGATGAGAAACTTTCCCTATTTGGTAAATTCTTGACATTTCCACAAATAACATAATTAAGAATCACATCCATTTGTTGTAGAAATATGCAAACACCAATTTTTTATAACAGTTTCATTGCAAGGAAATAAATAAATGGGTCAAACCAAAATTTATTTTATTCATAAAAGTAGCGGAAAACATTTGTCCTTACAATGCAAAATCAACTGAAAAACTATGTAATAAATATTCCTAACAACTCTATCATAACTTTCTAAGCTCAAAATCTAATTTTCGAATCCATGTGATTGAGATCCACCTCTTCGTGATTAGACTCATCTTGCTCTTTCATAAAGCTTCCTCTCTTTTCATTGATCCTGAAGCACAGTCATACTCTTTGACTCTCCCATCTTCTGGACTTTTCAGGCTCTTAGGTCAAACTTGTATCCAACGCCCTTTCTCTTAGCAGCAAACGCAGGTCGGTTCTCCTAGAACGTCCTTGGAAGCATGGTTGGTTGACTTTCCCAACAAATACGCTCCATTGCTTTGCCAAATCATTTCTGATTCAGCAGCAATGAGCATGTAAGTTAGGTCAATGAGGTTTCCGTCATGATCCATCATATAATACTTTCTTTTGAACTCATTATATTATTCGGGAAGTGACTGAAGTACCCAATTCACAACCAACTTATCTGGGAATGACACACCCAATATTTTCAACCTATCAATGTGTGATTTCATTCCTAGAACGTGGGTACACACGGGTTTACCATCTTCATGTTTCATTTCCAATAGGGCTTTAGTGACATTGAACCTTTCAATTCTTCGATCTTGTGGGTTAGGGAGAACAAAGGGAGGAGGAGGAGGAAGTGAAGCATGATTTCTTGTTCCTTGATCGAATCGTGGAATATCATCTTCATATGGAATGCTTGTTCCACGGGATTTGGGAAGACCATAGTTGTCGAACTTTGACATCTACAAAACGGGAGAAAACAAATTCAAGTTAGTTGATAGATTGAGTCCTTAATAAATCACCCAAATGAGATATTAAGGCTCGGACCCAACACAATACGCTACAACCTAGAAAAGGGATGCCGTAATCTAGTTGCAGAATATTTGAAGGTAGGTAAATGACGATTTACCAATTTCCACCATGAAAAGCAAAAAAGAAATTTAAGTTTTAAATCTATGAAAACTCCTAGATCCTTTGAGATTCATTGAACCTTTTCAATGGCATGTTTAAATCTCGATATGCCCCTCTAGTTTGTGACCGGGATGCTGAGGATCACAAAGCGGATGTGAATAACCATGCAAACTTACATGGTGCCCTCACATGTTACGGTCACCTATTCGATGTGCCGGTAAACCACACACACTCCACCGAACTATGACAAATATTGAGTCACCCTTTGCTACCTTTGCTTAGAACCATTTAGTGTGCCGGTAAACCACACACGCTCCACTAACGTCTTCACAAGGGCACAAAGTGTAATTTCATGGAATTGCATCAATTCACTTTTGCCTAAAGTAACTAAGATTGGGAATTTGTAAAAACATTTAGTTACTTTTGTACTTTATTATACTTATAGAGAAAGGTTTTGTCCTATCCTACCCGTTCGGCTAACGACCCTCCACTAGTCAAGAGTGCGGTGGGTAAGAGTGGATACCCATTCAATCCCCATTTTATAGGCAATTTTCTTAAACACCCCTTATAGGCCAGCTTCGTGAATGAGGTCTACTAACGGTAAGACTGACTTTTACTCATACATATATATAATATTAGACTTTTAATGTTATATATAGTATAGGGTGTATTTTACACTTTTAAAATACTAGGTGGTCAAATTTAATAATTATACTTTTAATTTAATTAAATTGTAAACCAAAACTTTATGGATTTATTAAATCTCCTTTAATTATACACTTTAATTAATTAATAAAACCATAAGAATATGATTTGAATTTTTCAAAACAATACTAGTGTTTAAGAATTTAACATTTATAAATTAACTTTTAATCAACATTTAAATTCAAAAACTTGAGGGCAAGTTTTGAAACATTTCAAAACATTAGGGTTTTAACTATTTAAATTTCAAAAACAAAACTTTTAAGTTCAAATTCAAACTATAAAATCTAAAGAGATTAATTTGAAACTTTTCCAAACTTTGCCAAGAATATTCTAGATCACATAATTCAAATAAGGCGATTAACAATTAATTGGTGGTTATCTAATAAGATCTATTTCAAAATACCCATTCAATCCCCATTTTATAGGCAATTTCCTTAAACACCCCTTATAGGCCAGCTTCGTGAATGAGGTCTACTAACGGTAAGACTGACTTTTACTCATACATATATATAATGTTAGACTTTTAATGTTATATATAGTATATGGTGTATTTTACACTTTTAAAATACTAGGTGGTCAAATTTAATAATTATACTTTTAATTTAATTAAATTGTAAACCAAAACTTTATGGATTTATTAAATCTCCTTTAATTATATACTTTAATTAATTAATAAAACTTTAAGGATGTGATTTGAATTTTTCAAAACAATACTAGTGTTTAAGAATTTAACATTTATAAATTAACTTTTAATCAACATTTAAATTCAAAAACTTGAGGGCAAGTTTTGAAACATTTCAAAACATTAGGGTTTTAACTATTTAAATTTCAAAAACAAAACTTTTAAGTTCAAATTCAAACTATAAAATCTAAAGGGATTAATTTGAAACTTTTCCAAACTTTGCCAAGAATATTCTAGATCACATAATTCAAATAAGGCGATTAACAATTAATTGGTGGTTATCTAATAAGATCTATTTCAAATTCTTGCAAAATAATGATCAAATAATTCAAATAATTTAACATTTATCAAATAAGGTAACAATTATCTAATTAGATGACCAAAATCTTTTATTTTGACAAAGATAATCACAAGGAATCAACAAAATTCGTATTTTATTAATTTTAAACAATTATGGCAATTATCCTAAGTCAAAATAGGTAAAAATCCCGAAAATCCGCCTAACTGACGCTCGAACTCGCCGAGTTCCTCTATGGACTCGCCGAGTTGGAGCTACTCACCGAGTCCACATTGGAACTCGCTGGGTTCATCAGTCAGGGGGCCAAAAAATCGATTTTTGCAACAAGAATGAATATACTAGGCATCAATACAATAGAAACCAATCAAGGCTCTGATACCACTGTTGGGTTTTAGCCATAAGAACATCCTATGTGCTCATACAAACCCTAATGCTTGGATCTAGGTTTCTCTATTGTACATGCAATTCATCCAAGACTATAAACCCTAATTCTAGCTTATGATAATCAATATTAACATAATAATGGGTTTAAGATATTACCTTGATTGTTATGTAGCAATAACAATCATAATTCCTCCTTGTAATGACTTTAGAAAGCTTAGAGTCACAAATGTCACTCCTCTAATGGTTCACAAACACCTAGAGCAAGAGGATGAAGAACAAGGAGAGTGGAGGCTGCCTAAAATCGTCCAAAACCCTAGAAGATCTCATCACCAGGTTTTTGGGGCCTAAGGGTGCTATTTATACATGTAGGCTATTAGAGTTTTAAACTAGGAAACCCTAATCTGACTGCTTAAGCCCTAAGCGGCCCATGGATTCCTTTGGTATATCTCTTGGACGATTGCTAATGGGCTTCCCCTTAGAATTAGTCCAACTTATATATTATTAAGTAATCCATAGCCCAAATGCAATTATCTTATAATTACAGTTCTAGTCCCTTAAGTTTAATTAATCTCTTTTAGCCACAAAATTAATAATCAATTAATTCTTAACTAATATTAATTAAACAATATGATTTCTCCTTTAATATATTATTCTCATAATATATTAATAAATCATAATTAATCCTCTCTCTCCATAATTCATCCTATCAAGTTGCTTTGGTGAAGGCAACCCAAAAAGACCATGCACCATCGGGTCAAGTACATACTAAAATAGTTATGGACTTAGACACTAATCCAACACAAGCATCCAAGCTCCAAACTCCAAGCTCCATACTCCATACTACATGTTGCCTGCAAAATAGATCAAAAATGGTGAAGTACCAGACATTCTTACTGAAATATGCAATTACCCATATAATTAACTAACAGTAAGAATTATGAAGTACAATGCTATGAAAGGATGAAAATAAACAAGCAAAATAGGTGCATAAAATGCACGTATCAACTAGTTTCTTTTTTTATTTACTTAATTTATTTGTTTAAATTTAGAAGATAAAAAACATTTTAATTTTAATAATTCATTATTTTTTCTTATAAATCCATAGTTCTCAAATCTTTAGACCTTCGTATGTAACTTTTTAAAAAAAATTAACCCATGTAATACATGAGTCTCACAACTAGTTCTCTTATAAAGTGCATTTAGTTTAGGTAGCATTTTCTTATTTAAGTCTTCTAATTTCATTTGGGAAGAAAAAGTGCAGAAAATTGTTCCAAGTATTGTGTGTTCTTCTGCACTCTATCTTCTTGGAGGCTAACTCACTTAAGGGTCATATCATTTGGTGCTTTCATTCCTGATCTTCCAACCATGCCTCCCCGTAAAGATACGACAACCGATATCCCTCTTAAACCAGAAAACAAACTCAATAAGAATCCACTAGACCACATTCAAGTACTTCTTCATCTTGCCATCGCCACCAACACCCGACTTGACACCCTCACCAAAAACATCACGAATCTGGTCAACATCATCGCCACTCAACATACCAACCAACCCCCACATCTACTGTCACCGCCGCCGCCGATCAACCACAACACTCGGTTACCGAAAATCCATCTCCCAACATTTAACGACTCTAACCCCCTCGATTGGATCTTTCAAGCCACTAGTTACTTTGACTATTACTCCATTCAACCCACCCAACGTATCTTGTTGGCTCAATTCTACTTTACCGGCGAGGCCCTAAATTGGTAAAAATACTTAGCCAAAAACAACCTTCTCACTTTGTGGCCTGAGTTTTCCCGTGCTCTTGAACTCCACTTTGGCCTGTTGTCTTTTGAGAACCACCAAGCTGCTTTTTTTAAACTCAAACAAACCACCACAGTCACCGAGTATGTGCAAATTTCGAACGGTTAAGTAATATGGTCGTTGGGTTGCAACCAGAAGCATTGCTAAATTGATTTTTTTTTCTAGTCTACGACCAACTATCCAAAATGAGTTATCTATCCTTAAACCTACTTCCTTCACCCAAGCAGTTGGCTTAGCAAAACTCTTGGAAGAAAAAGTCACCACCTCAGCTTCCCCTGCTGCTATCAGCCTCGTCGAGTCCTTCCAACCATCAACCCTTTTACCGACCCCCACCAACGTATCCTCCGTCTTGGTACCTGCTTCCACCGCTATCACTTATGCCCAACTAACTGCATCTGCACCACTGCCCACCACTCGCTTATCACCGGGTCAACTACATCAAAGGCGTGTTGCCAAGCTTTGTTTTCGTCGCCCTGAACGCTACACACTGGAACACCGTTGCAATCTCTCTCTCTCTCTCTCTCTCTCTCTCTCTTTCTCTTTCTCTCTCTCTCTCTCTCTCTCTCTCTCTCTCTCTCTCCCCCCCCCCCAATTTTTACTCATTATGGATAATACACCAGACCTTCCAACAGATTCCACCTTACCATTGCTAACTGACAATCCCACTGTTCCACATTTTCTTTCTATTTCACCGACTATTTTTTTTTTTTTCAGGATGACTACCGCAACCTCTATGAAACTCATTGGTCTTATTAAGGACCGCCCATCTAGCATACTTGTCGACTCCAACAGTACCGTCGCCTCCTTGCTCAACTTAACAGTCCAACCAACGCCTCCATTTCCGGTGCTCGTCGGAAATAGTGAACCACTACATTGCCACGGGTATTGCCCTCACATTCCTGTCACCTTGGATCGAACCTCATTCCTGGTACTGCTTTTTCTTTTTTCCTTCACGGGATGTGAACTTATTTTGGGTTATGAGTGGCTTTGCTCTTTAGGCCCCATTACGACGGATTTCTCAGTTCCCTCTTTATCCTTTTGGTTTAACAACCAACAAGTTACCATACACGGCCTTCGTACACCGATAAACCATGACCTGTTATCATCTCCGACCTTGAGGACAAGATCTCGTCTCAAGGGGAGGGCATTGATACAGCCTTGGACTCAACTCAACACTACAAGCCCATGGAAGATCAACTGACCACAATCGGGCCGAAAGCTGCTATTGAGATAAAAGCTCCAGGAGGGTCAAAAGGAATTAGTCAATTACATTAAGCACATATTAGATCAGTTAGTGGAAGAAGTAGTTTTCCCAACATGCATGATCTCCTTTCCATTGCCAATGTTCTCTAATAAAGTGCATTTAGTTTAGGTAATATTTTCTTATTTAAGTTTTGTAATTTCATTTGGGAAGAAAAAGTACAAAAAATTATTCCAAGTATTGTGTGTTCTTCTTCTTCACTCTATCTTCTTAGAGACTAACCCACTTAAGGGTCATATCAAATACTCATCCATAATATGTATGCAATAAAAATTAAAAATATATATGGTAACTTTAAATGACTTCTCATTTACCGGTTATTAACATACTATGTATATACATATTTAGGAATTATATATATGATATCATGTGTGTAATTGAAAATCCATGCCAATTTTAACACGTGCTAAACTAGAAATAGAGGATCACATTACCAAAATAAATCCACAAATAATTCTCATCATGGGCATATCTAAATAGAAAAAAATGACAGGAAGATGGAGATGCAAGCTAAACAATCTTATATGAATACTAGCAATTTACAATTCATTTTTAACAAATTCTAACTAACAAATAACTACTATCATATTATCATCCAACGATAGTTTAAGTTAACATGCTTCCACTCAACAAACTTTAAGAACTAAAGTTTTCTTTGTAATTAAGTTTTGTACTTAAACATATATTCTATATTCATAGGGATCTAGAAGTTGGTAAAGGATAGGCGAGACATGTTCCCAAAAAACAAGGGTTGAAACTGTCAATCTAAAAAAGTAAAGGGGGTCTATATGAGTTTATAACGCAAATGCGGTAGTTAGACTGTAAATGTCCTATTAAAATAATGGATGTTGATTGCTAACTAACCTTTAGACTTTGGACTCATCACCATGGCAGCTGAGGAGAGAGAAACAGTGTCAGAGAGAGAAACAGAAGAGAGTCAAAGAGAGATCTGAAGAACAACAATGGTGAGAGCACCTTGCGTTGACAAAAATGGTATCAAGAAAGGAGCTTGGAGCGAAGAAGAAGATAACCAATTACGAGCTTACGTTCAACGTTATGGCCATTGGAATTGGCGTGAACTTCCCAAATATGCAGGTACCATCGATTTTTCATCCATTCCTGGTCTTCATATCCGTTTGAATTTCACCCAATTGCACTTCTTTCGAATTGCGTCTTTGTTCTCAATTGCGAACTGTATATTTCGAGGAAAATGGGGAGAAATTTCGTTTCTGGTTTCAATCTGATATTATCGTTTCTGTTCCCCATTTTATCTTTTGTCAATAGCGAAATTCACAAGCTTTTAATCGCTAGTTCGAGATAATCATTAAATTTCTGTTTAATTTCTCTAAAAAAAAACTAGGGTTAGCTAGATGTGGCAAGAGTTGTAGATTGCGTTGGATGAATTATCTTCGACCAACTGTGAAACGTGGAAATTTTAGTAAAGAAGAAGAAGATCTCATCGACAAGTATCATAGAGAAATGGGAAACAAGTATGTGATCCAATCTCATTTTCACCTTTTCGAATTGGAGGAATCTGTTCAATGTTTATACCTTTTTCGCTTCTAAAATCAGTTTTCTATGACATAATCATAAATGGCTAAACATAATCCACCATTTATGCATTGTTTTGGCTACGCTTATATAAATTTGTGATTGTTTTCCAGGTGGTCAGCCATAGCTGCAAAATTACCAGGAAGAAGTGATAACGAGATCAAAAACCATTGGCACACACACCTGAAAAAACGCACTTCTAAACACAATCAAGATTTCTCCAAAAAAGAAGAAAGTTCTTCAATCGAACAGATTATGCAATTTACAAGTCAACCTCCAAGTTTTATTTCCAATGAGTCAATAGCATCTCACAGATTATCAAATGAGTCATTGGTATCCGAAAGAGTTTCTGATGACACATCATCACATTCTTCACGTATAGAGAATCGATTACTCATAGATTTAAATCAAGAATATGTTTTAGAGGAGGAATGAAGATAAGGGTATCAAGTGGAAAGCTGATATGACAAAAGTAACTGTTTCAAAAGAGGTAAAGTCTTTAATCCCGAATGAAAGGATTGAAAACTTTTTAACTGTTTGCTGTAAATTAAACAACAATTTCCTCAACTTCGATATCAATTTGTTATTTCTTTCTTTCTTTATAAAATCTGTCTTAATCATGATTTTGAGTTTTGGGTGTTGCAACTTACAAAAACATGAATGAGTGGGATTTGTAACTTATAAGCTTACACCTACTACAACAGGCATAGGAAATGACCAAAATGCCCCTAGTGAAACACAATGAGTAAAACTGAACCTATTTAAAGAGGGAAAAAGGGTTTAATTGTGCCCCACCCATCTTCCAAATCTTGAGTGATGCCTTAACATTGATGCCAGTTGCATTGTTGAACAAGAATACTTTGGCTGATTCATAGATTGCCTTTGTAGGATATACTCTTGATGTTATCACTGTTCTTCCTCCTTGTGCAAAGCTTTCTACTATTGAATGATCCACCTGTATTAAGGGCAAATTTGTAAAACAGTCATTTTATTACAAACCAAGACCAAAAAAACAAAAAAGAAAACAAAAAAGAAAACGCTACAAGAACCTCAAATAGAATTTTTTGGGACTAAAGTTGCAAGAGAAAACTTTTTGGGGCCAAAATTGAAAAAAAAATCAACTCGGGGACCAAAAATGTAATTTATGATTATCTTTTATAAACCCTAGTTTTAGAGAAGTCACATACCAATAATCTCATGTTGTAGTTTTCACCATGAAGGACAGGAACACTACTTCCATACACCATTTTGCCCACATCTAAAAGCTTTGATGATCTACATGGAAAATTAAATTCCATAAATTGTTTAGCAAACTAAATAAGGGCAAAAGTGGAAGAAGGAAAAGAAGCTAATAGCAACCTTGATTCGTCAGCACAAAAATAAGTTCTCGAGGTGCCATCAATGTTTCTTGCAATGTAGAAATACACTGGAGTTTGCTCTGTTAGTGATGCATCGGCTAGGACCACGAGCCCAAACGGTCCCAAAACACCCCTTGCGGCTGAACCATCGCTTGTGGTGCAGTTGAACAAAACATCGGCTTCTAGGGTTGCACCCAACATCGCACTGTCTACCTCGAATGAGGCAATTATGTCCAACTATAATATTTGTCAAATAAATTATCAGTCCATATCACTGTTAACTACATAAAAAAAGTTATTCTTCTGTTAACTCTGAGTTATCTATTTGGCCTACACTGTAAACTAGTTACACAGTGACTCACTGACTGGTGTTTTCAAGGAGGCCAATCCACAGGGGATAGATAAAATGAAAATGGTTGGTACAATACCTGTGTGGCGGAACCTATATCAAGTGGTATGAGTGATCCAGGCTGCAACTCCACGTCTTTAAATTCGTTGTGCTTTTTAGACCTCAAAGTTTCGACTTCCTCAACCGGCCATTGAATCAAATTTCTTTGTGTCTTAGTGTCCAATATCACGGATCTTGGAACGTTCTGTAAATTAATTTTAAAAAGAAATAATCGCATCTCTTTTAAAAAAACTTATAAAATTCTACTTTTTAAGTATATATTTACTTTAATGGATAATTAATAATTAATGGATTTTAATAGCATCTCATTATCATATCATCCATATAAAGTGACAAAAGTGTCACGTTGTCTAGATGTTGAAATGTACCATGATCGTATTTATTTAATTGTTTGGAGAGTGTAAATATTATTAAAGTGTTTATAATTAATTAATTGTTTATATACCAAAATATTTGCCCATCCTTTAATAAGGTCATCTTTTTGAGGATCCGTTTCACCAACATATCCCCAAAGAACCCGTCTCTTCTTACTCGGGTCATAAAACGTCTTCGAAGCATAAAACTTCCCATAATCATATCTCAACCCGATACCCACATCCATTTCCGGATCATCCGGGTACCATTTATCCTTCACCGGGTCGTATGACCCGATCGCATACCAATCATGTCTATCCTCATCTCCACTCTGCTTCAACACATACTTAACACCACCCGAACCGGACCCATGATCCGACATATCCAACCCATTCGTATCAGTAGTAGATACCGGGTAAAGATCCACACACTCCCACATACCCGTACCCGGAACCGAATGCAACACATCATCCAACAACTCAAAGTGTGTGAAATTGGTGGTGTGGTAGACGAGAGCACACCCGATCGTATCATTATGTTTCGATCCCATCACCATTCGGTATTTACCGTCGGGTCCGATCCAGAGAGTGGAAGGGTCCCGGAAATCTTTGAGGCCGACGCCGGGAGGGGGGAAGAGGATGGGGTTGCCGGAGTATTTGATCCAGTCGAGGAGGAGGGGGTCGGAGGAGTTGAGAGGGTATGCGAGACATTGAAGCTGGGAGAGATCGAAGGCGTTGCCGCTGTAGAGCATGATGATTTGGCCGTCGGGGAGGATGGTGGCGGAGCCGGTCATGACGCCTTGGATGTCGTACCAGTGATCGGGAACCATGGCGAGAGGGAGGTGGAACCAGTTGATTAGGTCTTTGGAGACGGCGTGTCCCCATGTGATGTTGCCCCAAATGGCGGAATCCGGGTTGTACTGGTAGAATAAATGGTACCAACCCATGTGGTATAATGGACCTGAAAATTCAAAATCCAATGAATCCAAATATTACTACAAACTAAAATAAAATTAAAAAACAAAAAATCACATTTTTAACATTACCAATCATGATCTTATTATTTCTTATTTTTTAATAATATATATATATATATATATATTTAACTTCTTGTTTTTTATATTCGTTGGATAGTCTATGGTTTACATCAATAATATGTGCTATTTTGATGTTGAGGTTTTGGAATAATGAGAAGATTTTAATAGTCGAACATTTTAATAATGGATTTTTGTGTTTAATATGGGTTTAGTATGTGTATTGAGATTATATGAGGGTTTTCAAGGAAAATGTGAGAATACAAATGCCAAAAGTATAATAATCACGTTATTTAAGTTAATTATGTAGTGTCATGTGACACTTCGATACAATATTCTAATAATGTGATTATTGTGTAACTATTTATGCATGAAGTACATATATTAATTAAAAAGTATTAATATTCGAAACATGAATAAATAATTTTTTTAATACGAATCTGAAATATTAATCTTTTCCCTAATCACTACGCAGGTCAAATGAAAAGTCAAAAAAATCTCAACCAAAACTACTTTACCAAACTTTTATTAATTAACTAAAATTTTAATAAAACCTAAAATTATCTAATATTTCATGTCCTAAACCAATGTAACACTTACTTTTTTTTTTTCAAATAAAATTTCTCTAATAGTTACAACCTTTATTTAAATCTATAAAGTCGAAATATAAGGTGCTTAATAGTTGTTTGTTACTTATTGATTGAATTAGTTGTAAACCGTAAATTTGACCGGATAAAAGACATATAAATTTGCTCATTATGAACAAATCCAAAATCCTTGTAGACAAAGCCAATCATCAGTTCCCAACCATGGGGCGAATGAAATCCGATACATAAATCAGTTAATAAAAGAAGAGAAAAAACTTTTATTGTGTCACTTAAGTTATATAGGAATTCCTGAACCCAAGAGTTAAGAATAACAAGTTCTTTATTACCCAAAAGAGAATAACCACTTAGAATAATGAAACAGATTATATTTGTCGAGAAGTGCAAAATCGTATGAATACGACCCTCGTTGTGTATCTTCATTAATTGGAGAATTTCATATATGCCCTTCTTAAACATCAAAATATCATATTTACCCAACTTAATTTCTAAATATCATATTTACCCTTCCTAAAATTTCTAAATATCATATTTACCATTCATAAAATTTCAAAATATCATATATGTCCTTTTTAAACATCATAATATCATATATGCCCTTCTTAAATATCAAAATATCGTATATGTACTTTTTAAACATTAAAATATCAATGGTAATATCTAAAATATCCTTCATCTACAACATAATCAACAAAAAACTAAACAATCAAAATATACATTCCATAGAGAGGGTTGAAGATGAATATTTTTGTTTGTCAAGAGGACGACATTCCAACAATTTAGAAGTTCATATTCCATTATCATAGAATTAAGGATAATATTGTTAATTTTTTTAATTATTATAGTAATTTTAAGTTATAAAAATGATTATAAAATATTAAAAACATTATAAAAAAGGATTTGGGTAAATATGATATTTTGAAGGTTTATGAAGGGTAAATATGATATTAAAAAATTAAGCTGGGCAAATATGATATTTTGAGGTTTAAGATAGGCATATATGAAATTCTCCCTATAAAAAAAGTAATGACCCGAGTTATAAACTTCTATATAAGTAGTTTGAATTTGATTGAGAAAAACTGAACATTTTATTACCCTCAACATTTTAAACTTCTTATTCTTTTATTAACGATGGACATCATACCTATAATATCTATTTTAATTGCACACAACTTTTTTTATTTTGTATATTTCTCACAAGCATTTTAAATAATTAAGGATTAATAACTTTTTTTACTAATGCACATGTCAAATGAAATGATAATAATTCATTAAATGAATACGTACCATCAGGGTCTGAAGTGAAGATCAGTAAAATCCATCAAAATACGCCAGAACCCAACATAAACAAATACAAAACATACATTAGAAAATCATCATTTCCAAATTCCAAAACAAATTAAATAAAAAATTATAATGTTATTTAATTCTTGAGAAATTAAATTACCTCCTACTTTTTATACCTACAATTATTCCTACTCACTAAAATTATGACAAATCATTATTCAATTTAATTGTAATTGATATATTCCTAATATAGCCTTAATGAGTTAGTTAAAAAAATATGGAATGATAACACTTGTCATAATTTTATTGGGTAGGAACATTTGTAGGCATAAAAAGTAGGAATCAATTTAATTTCTCTTAATTCTTTATATCAACAACATAATCATTAAAGGCTACATACCGCTGATGAAATTCTTATCGGGTTGAAAATGGTAAGCAGATCGTTGCCATTCTATGCTATCATCACCACCACCCATCTTCTCCGGCCACCCCACCCCTCTTGACGACGGTTTCACCTCAATTCCCGACGATGCTGACGTGGTTGTGGTGGTAGTGGACTGCCGGCCACCTTGTGGTCTTTGTAATTGGTTGTACATTACAACAACCATAGATGAAAGGACTAGCATGGAAACAAAGAAACCGGCGAGGACTTTAACGATAGAAGATCCATCTGCCGGAGATCCGGTGGAATCTGGCCGGCGTTCTAGGTCATCCCGATCAATGAGAGGGGTCGTGGAAGAATCCATAGTGGACTGATGAGTGATGACACTTCTTGACACACTGTGTAAACCTCAAGAATGTCTTTAAGGTTTTATAGGATCTTGACAACTTAGCTTAGGGTTTGGTGGTATTAGTGGGCCCAAAGACATATATAAATTCGAAAAAGAATTCATTCTTTAAAAAAAAAAAATATTTTGTAAAGTATTATGTTTAGCAAGAACAACCTTTATTTGCATCGAAAGCCAATCATGTTTAGCAAGAACAACTTAGCATAAAGAAAGCAATTATAGTTCAATTAAACTACATAACTGGTCCCTGTGATTCTAACACCTTCTAATCTAATCTTGAACTAAACTAATATTTTAAAAGAGACGACCTTTCAACTTTTCCAAAAAGAAACTCATTTTCCAAGTCTTCTCTCTCTCAACTTTATGGATATGATTTGTTATAACGATGGTCTTTGATTTTTTTTTTTCTCCGTGTTTGTTAAATTTCACCATTAAACGCATATAAAATGACCATATTACATCACTTTTATTATTTCATTATTACAAGAAAAATACATAAATGGCATGGTTTTTATTTTATTTTATTTTTTATTTTTTTTTTATTTTCGGAAAATGGCAAATATTATAACTAGGGTTGTTCGCGGTTTGGTTTGGTGCGGTTTAAAGTTGAAACCACAAACCACACCGCATATGCGGTTTGAGTTTTTTGGAAACTGTAAGTCCAAAATCTGCTTGTGTATCAATCAGATCCGTTTGATGGTATGGAATCCTAATCAAACGGATGATGTCAGATCAAAATAAAAGAGAAGAAGAAGAAGAAGAATATGAATCTTGTATGATTTGATTAGAATGAAGTTCTTTACACAAGAATCATACACTAACACACACACTTATGCTCATTTCTCTCTCTCTTGACCGTAAACTCATTTGTTCATCAATCACTCCTCAACCATCTAACACCTATATATATACTTAGGGAATATGGACCATAAATGGGTTTACGGTTGTAAACACCCATTGGGTTGTAAACACTTTTCGGTTCTAGACGGAAAATTACAATTACCTAGAAAATCAAAATATAAACCATAATTTTAGACCCAACAATCTCCCCCTTGGTTTATAGCTTTATTTTCTAATTAACCCAACAAGCTCCCCTAAAAATGTAGCTGGCTTTTCTTGTTAATCTTTATTTGGGAGCTTGGCCTCAACTTTAATCTTCAATTTCTTCAAGGCTTCAAAATGAACTTGATTAATTTTCAATGAATGATTTCATCTTGAGCAGTTGAACTTTTCTTTAGAATTTGGCTTTGAACGCACATTGGGTGGGGAGGCTTCATGTAGAGATTCTTGAAAAATGACGCTTTCAGCTTGAGAATATTCAGATAGAATAATAGAGAGAACTAATCTTCTGGATCACTTCAGCAGATACAAAAATATCAGGAAATTGATTGAGGAGACTTCAATGCAATCTGTCACATAATCTTCAAGTCAGCTTCACCTTGCTACTGGGGTAGAAAAATTGAATGTTGAAAGAATAGTCCCCATTTATTGCTCCTTCGAATGAGAACTCTTCGATGATCACAAATGAAACCTTGGCTCAGAAAATTTTGATTCAGTCCCCATCAGTCTTATCTACATCTGAATTCACTTTTCAAGACAAAACAAAATTTGATATAGACACAAAACTAAAAACAAAGTTAGCACAAAATATTTTGGATTTTTCATATTTTCTGAAAAAAAAAATAAAACAAAAACAAAAATATTTTTGAATTTTAGATTTTTCTGAACAAGAAATAAAAGAGAAATAACACTATTTTTTTTTTTTGATTTTTAATTTTTTGATTTTTGATTTTTCTGATTTCAATTAACTAATTTATATTATTAACTTGAAGAACCAAAAGTTAAATCAATTAGACTATTTACGACCAAGAGTTTACGGCCGTAACCAATTTGCAACTTGAGGAGTTTACGGTCGGAAGCTTGTTTATGGCCGCAAATGAGTTTTCGGTCAGAGTTTCCGGTCTGAATAGTTTTCGGTCTATGCAGATTCAGTAGATTATAGTTGTGAAAGACGTTTACGGCCGTACTCTCTTCAACAGTCTTGACCGTAAACGTCCAGATGAGATGAAAACACGAATCCTTCTAGCAATTTTGATCCCTTTAGCTTGAAAATCGTAGAATCAAGCCTTGAATGGTGAAGAACCTGAATATCATTTAACCGAGAGCATGATTGAGATTTGTTTTGAGACCGGATTGCTCTGATACCAATTGTAAGTCCCAAATCTGCTTGTGTATCAATCAGATCCAATTGATGGTGCAGAATCCCAATCAAACGGATGATGTCAGATCAAAATAGAAGAGAAGAAGAAGAATAATAATATAAATCTTGTATGATTTGATTAAAATGAAGTTCCTTACACAAGATTCACACACTAACACACACTTATGCTCATTTCTCTCTCTCTTGGTCGTAAAATCATTGGTTCATCAATCACTCCTCAACCACCTAACACCTATATATATATATATATATATATATATATATATATATATATATATATATATATATATATATATATATATATATACTTGGCGAAAATGAGCTGTAAATGGTTTAACGGCCGTAAACACCCATTGGACTGCAAACACTTTTCGGTCCTAGACGGAAAATAACAATTACCTAGAAAAACAAAGTATAAACCATAATTTTAGACCCAACAGAAACCGCAAACCACACCGCAAAAGCTCTAAACCGCAGTATACGGTGCAGTTTATGCGGACGGTTTGTGTGCGATTTATTCGGTTTGATAAGTTGTTCCTATTTATAACTTTTGTTCATATTCATTCCATTTAAACACTTTCAAAATTTATTATTTATGTTGCATACTCTTTAAAAAACATAGATATTGCAAACAAAAAAAACCACAAAATGTTTTACTAAGTTGTTGTGATTTATAAAATTTGATATCATAGTCTTTTAAGTCTTTAATTACCTTATTTAACCATCATGATATGGAAAAAAGTTATTCGACAGTATGAAGTATTTGGTGATTGGAAACTTTGATATATATATATATATATATACACACACACACACACACACACACACACACACACACACAATTTTTATTAATACGATGCGGTGCAGTTTGAACCACAGTTTGGTAATTATAAACCGCAAACCGCACCGCATAGTTTGGTTTGACAAAATTATGAACCGCAAACGGCACCATAAAATTCTAAACCGCATTATGTGGTGCGGTGTGGGCGGTTTATGAGGTTTTTTGCACACCCATAATTATAACAACCCACATCAAGGTGACGTGGAGGAAAATACAAGCACATAGAGAGTAAAAAGAAAAGAAAAGGAGAACTGGAAAAACACATGAGAAAATTACAAACAAAGGAAAGAACATAAATTTCAAACTCCCCAATCCATTTTTTTAAATGATCCTCTATGCTTGCACTATATGACTGTTATTGCTTTTATTCTTCCCACTGTATTCGTCGGGACTATTGAGTTTTTTTTTTCGAAAATCCTTTTGTTTCTATCAATCCATATGCACCATAAAACTTCACTTAATATCACATTTAGCATTCTTTTAAATTTACACTTCAACCATCGTGAGATGAAGAGGAGCATATTTTCCAACGAAAGAAATCTGTCACATCTAATTTCACACCAAGCAAGGATCGAATCCATGATTGCCATCACTACAAGACATGTTAGCAAAATGTGATCACTTGTCTCCTCCTTCATATTACATACACCACACGTGATATTTGGAATTATGATTCCTTTGTTTCTTAATGCCACTGCATATGATATTCTTCCAAGTTTTGCTCTCCAACTGAAGCATATGATCTTAAAGTGGATCAACTTATCCTAGTCAAATGGTCCATCATTGATGACATGTCCCGCAAGTTCTAATCATTCACGTACAGACATACCATAAACTTGCCGTCTTTCACAAAATCAGAAGCCTAGCAACAGTCAATTGAATTCCACGAAACAATTTCCTAGGGATCAATGTTATAGTGCATCAAACAATTATGTGTTTCTGTTATGTTTTCCACACCCCTATGTTGGATCTATTAGCAAAAATCAAACCAATGCCTCCCATCTAAATTATAGATATATCGAATTACTTTTGACCAAATAGAAGAGTCATCAAATTTCAAGCACCACATCCCTTTAGCCAAAAAAAAAAAATATTCAGGGCTTTAATAGACCAAAGCCCGATGCCTCCCACCTTTTTTGTTGTTCGTTTTTCTCCCTTGTGATTGTGAAGATGGTGACTTTGTAAGATGGTGGCTTCTACAAATTAAAGCCACAATCTTGAAATTAAGGAAAAGATGTGGTTCGTTCCATTGCTCAAATATGTAAAAAGAAAGATATAAGCATTTATAACAGAGTTAGAGGAATGTGCCATGAATGTTACAAAATAAAACAACCAGCATAGGATAGTGAGAAAAAAGGTTATACTAAATGTGTAATTATGTAACAAGCCACATGTACCCTTTCCGTAATCTATTCTTATAGTTATATACATAATCTAAAAAGAAGTTTTAATGAGTTTAAAACATTAGGTATTTGAAAATTTGTTCTAATTTGAAATGCGTATAATATATATATATATATATATATATATATATATATATATATATATATATATATATATATATATATATATATATATATATATATAACGACGGAATTTTAAAAACAAAATTTTCATTTTTCAACAACCAAATTTTTAAATATAAAACATTCTCAAAAAGTATTCCACAATAGTTATCAAATTAAACATATCCCAAGATGACAATCAAATGTCCTCATGGTGTGTACGGTTCACGCCGTCGCCTTTCTACGGTCCTCGCTAGTACCTGAAACACATAACACAACAACTGTAAGCATAAATGCTTAGTGAGTTTCCCAATATACCACATACAACACATACGCCTCTCGAGGCTACTGTACGACCCTCCGGTCGATATGTCTCAGCGGGACCCTCCAGTCCCATAGCTCGTTGGACCCTTTGGTCTGGTCATAGCTCGTTGGGCCCTCCGGCCCGGTCTAAATCGTTGGACCCTCCGGTCCGGTCTATACAATTATATATCATACTTACTTCACATAGCACATAATCTCATATATGGCACACAATCTCATACATAGCACATAAGACCTTCCGGTCAACTCATAATACCACTCTAGGTAACGTATAGTGAGAAAACTCACCTCGTGTAACTCGGTAACTCGAAAATCTTAGACTCCGTGAAATAGGATCTAGCCTCCGCCTAATCTTACGAAAATAAACACTCCGCATCAAGACATTTCCCAAGGCTAGACCATTCCCTCTCTTAGCATTCTCAGGAGGGTAAAAGACCATTTTACCCCTCTTAAGGCTCAAATACTCTAAAGTTGACCAAACCCTAAAAGTCAACGGTCAACCCTTTGACCAGACTCGCCGAGTGCACTATTGTGACTCGACAAGTTCAACCATGAACTCTCGTCCTCAAAATCGCAATTGACTCACTAAGTCACTTCCCCAACTCAACGAGTTACCATCTGTGCGATTTATGGGGAAAACCCATCCTACTCGCCGAGTCTGTTCTTGGACTCGGCGAGTTCAAGCCATGCTCAATCTTAAATGACCTCCTGAGGTCAGATCCGTTCCTCCGACCCATAGATCTGGCCTCCTTAAGCAAAATAAACACGTAAAGTTTGGATCTTGATGCCCATGAAAAGACCTAATGGCTCTATTTGAAGAAATGGCCCCAAAATGCCATCCCATGCTCTTAACTCCCAATGACACTCATAAAGCTCGAGGAGTTATGGTCTTTGGACCACTTTGGATCCAGATCCAAAGTCTCAACACAAGAAGGGACCAATTGCACCACAATCCATACTATAAAGGGGCTAGAAAGCCTAACTCTCAAAGATTAACACCAAACTGAAGAAGGATCGAAATATATACCTCAGAATGAAGTTCCTAGCCTCTGAAATCCACAGAATATCGTCCTCTTTAGTTCCCTCTTGCCTTGGCCACCTTCTTTTTGCAAAAACACCCACACAAAGATCAAAAATGACCTCTTCTTCCTCACAAACGCTCTGGATCTCTAAGGGTTTCTTTTAGGGGTATGGTAGCCGCAAATGGTAGCTATAAGCCCCTTTAAATAGGTCTCAAACCCCAAGGATTAGGGTTTCATTAAATAGCATGGACTCATCGAGTCCACGAATGGACTCGCCGAGTCCGCCATTGAATCAGTCTGACCATCCGCGCTCCTACTCGGCGAGTCTGAGCGCCTACTCGCCGAGTCTCTCTCCAAAAACTCAATATTAAAGCATAAAATAAGATACTTGGGAGTCCGGATATTACAATTCTCCCACACTAGAATTAGACTTCATCCTCGAAGTCTCATTCTGCAAATAACTCTGGATGCTGCTCACGCATCTCTCGCTCTGGTTCCCAAGTCAGCTCGGACCCCCTACGATGTTGCCACTGGACCTGCACCATGGGCACTTCCTTGTTCCTCAAAACCTTGATCTTTCGATCCATAATCGCAACCGGTCTCTCAACGTAGTTCAGGCTCGCATCCACCTGGATATCCTCTAACGGTACCACCGCCGACTCATCGGCCACACACTTCCTCAATTGGGATACGTGGAAGGTGTCATGAATCTGACCTAACTCCGCAGGTAACTCCAAATGATATGCTACTTTGCCCACCCTCTTGATTACCCTAAACGACCCAATATATCGGGGCCCTGGCTTGCCCCTCTTCCTGAAACGGATCACTCATTTCCAAGGAGACACCTTCAGGAGCATAAAATCCCTGACCTGAAACTCGAGCTCCGACTGATGCCTATCCGCGTAACTCTTTTGGCGACTCTGAGCGGTCAATAACCGCTGTCTGACCTGCTGTATCTGTTCTGTCGTCTAAATCACGATCTCAGTACTACCCATCACACGTTGCCCTACCTCACCCCAACAAATGGGGATCCAACACCTCCTTCCATACAACAACTCAAAGGGTGGCATACAAATGCTTGAATGATGGCTGTTGTTATAAGAAAACTCAGCCAAAGGAAAATACGTGTCCCAACTCCCGCCGAAATCCAGCACACATGCCCGAAGCATGTCCTCGAGCATCTGAACCGTTCGCTCGCTCTGTCCATCAGTCTGTGGGTGGCATGCGATACTAAAATGCAGCCTCGTACCCAATTCCTCATGAAATTTCTTCCAGAATCTGGAAGTGAAATGCACATCTCGATCTGAGACGATCGAGATCGGTACACCATACCGCGATACGACCTCCCTAACGTACAACTCTGCCAGCCTCTCCGTGGAAGAGCTCTCACTGATGGCAAGGAAGTGAGAGCTCTTCGTCAACCTGTCCACAATCACCCAAATTGCATCGACACCCCTAGCAGTCCTCATCAATTTGGTGATAAAATCCATGGTAATATGTTCCCACTTCCACTCGGGAATCTCTAACGGCTGCAACTTACCATGCGGACGTTGATGCTCGAACCATGCAACATCCTTCTTCATACAGGGCCACCGATACTCCTTCTTTAGGTCCAAATACTTCTTAGTAGCCCCGGGGTGGATCGAGAACTTGGATCTATGCGCCTCCTCCATCAAGATGGTACGCATTCCGCCCACAAACGGTACCCAAACTCGACCCTGAAAGGTCATAAGTCCTCGACTATCGGTAACGAACTCCGAAACCTTCCCGATCACTCGCTCCCTTTTGCGGTTCTCTGGTTTCACGGCCTCTGCCCGGGCCCCTCGAATGGTGTCCTACACCGGAGTCATCACTTTCAATCTTATGTAAACATCTCGTATCTGGGCGACCTCTGCCCTACGACTCAGGGCATCGGCTATAACATTAGCCTTGCTCGGGTGGTACAGGATCCCACAGTCGTATTCCTTTACCACATCCAACCATCTCCTCTGGCGCATATTCAGGTTAGGTTGATCCATCAGGTACTTCAAACTTTTGTGGTCCGTGTATATTGTACACCGAACCCCATACAGATAGTGACGCCAGATCTTAAGGGCGAACACCATTGCCCCCAACTCCAGATCGTGGGTGGGATACCTCGACTCACGAGGTTTCAGCTGCCTCGATGCATATGCTATCACATGCCCCCTTTGCATAAGCACCGCTCCCAACCCTGATATCGATGCATCACAGTACACCACAAAATCCTCCATCCCTTCCGGGAGTGCAAGCACCGGAGCTTCGCATAATCTCTGGTGAAGTGTCTCAAATGAGGTCTGCTGCTCCGGACCCCATGAAAAAGCAACACCCTTCCGGGTCAACTTGGTGAGTGGCATAACCATCTTAGAGAAATCCCTGATATATCTCCGATAATAACCAGCCAACCCAAGGAAACTCCTGATCTCGGTAGGTGACCTCGGCACCTCCCAACTCATCACCGCCTCAATCTTTTCCGGATTGACCAATATCCCCTTCTGGTTAACGAGGTATCGTAGGAACTGAACCTCCTGTAACCAAAAATCACACTTGGAGAATTTGATGTAAAGCCTCTCCGATCTCAGAACTCTGAGGATCTCCCTCAAATGCTCCTCATGCTGCTCTCTGGATCCCGAATACACCAAGATATCATCGATGAATACGATCACCGAACGGTCCAACATCGACCTGTACACCCTGTTCATGAGATCCATGAACGGTGCTGGTGCATTGGTGAGTCCGAAAGGCATCACCACGAACTCGTAATGCCTATAACGAGTCGTGAATGTTGTCTTCTGGATATCTTCCTCCCGAACTCTCATCTGGTGATATCCCGACCTCAACTCTATCTTGGAGAACCAAGATGCTCCCTGCACTTGATCAAACAGATCGTCGATCCTCGGTAACGTGTAACGGTTCTTGACCGTCAACTTGTTCAACTCTCAGTAATCAATACACATCCGGTGTGAACCATCCTTCTTCTTGACAAAAAGGATCGGCGCTCCCCAAGGTGACCTACTTGGTCTGATAAACCCCTTTCCCAGCAGCTCCTGAAGCTGCGAGGATAACTCCTGCATCTCGGACAGCACAAGGCAATAGGGTGGCTTAGCAATAGGTGCCACCCCTGGCACCAAATCGATACAAAACTCCAACTGCCTCGCGGGAGGCACACCCGAAAACTCCTCGGGGAAAACATCAGGGAACTCCCGCACAATCGGGACCCCATCAATTGAACTTGGCCTCCCAACGGCCACTCGCGTGTCCATCACGTAGGCCACAAATCCCCTACAGCCCTGCTGCAAACTCTGCCTCGCCCTAGCAGCCCAACAAAATGCTGACTTAGGATGGGTACCCTCACCGTACACTGTAAGTACTCCCCCACTAGGGTCTCGAATCATCACCAGTTGATGCTCGCAGTCTATAATAGCTCCAAATTGGCTCAACCAATGCATGCCCACTATGACACATACGTCCCCCATCGCAATCGGGACTAGACCGATCAGGAACCCCACACCGAAGATCTCAAGTCTACATCCTCGAATCACCTCTGTGGCATACAATGCTCGCTCGTTAGCTATAGAAACTCGCAGAGGTCGGCTCAAAGCCTTTCGAAAAATGCTGATATGACGACTAAAAGCTAACGACACGAAAGATCGACTCGCTCCTGAGTCAAATAGTACTAAGGCAGGTACAAAATTCACAAGAAAGCTACCTACGCATAGCATAATATAAGCATAATATCTCAGACTCAAATAAATAGAGAGAAGAATACATACCGACCACAACGTCGGGTGCTGCGCGGACCTCCTCCGCTGTCAACTGGAAGGCTCACCCACGAGCCTTTGGTGCCTCGACCTTCACTGACCGAACCTCAGTAGCCCTAGCCGCCGACGCAGATCCCTGATATAGCTGAGGGCACTCGGCCTTCCGGTGGCCGGTCTGGTTGAAATGGAAGCAAACAGAAAATCTCTTGGGGGCAATCCCTCGCAGTATGCCCCTCATTCCCGCACTTGTAGCATACTCTTTCCCTGCACAACCCCTCGTGACTCTTGCTGCACTTCCCAAAAGTGCGGCCCTTCGCGCTCCCAGATCTGGCATCAGCGGGCTTGGCTCGCTTGGCTGCCGGCTGAGACTGAGCCGGCCGTCGATCCATCATCTGTGACTCGGCCTCTTCCCTGGCCTGAGTCTCCAACTCAATCTCCCTATTTCGGGCATTTGCCTAGACCTCAGCAAATGTCTGGTAAGTCGAGTTCGCCACGAACTCCCGAATATCTCTCCTCAGAACACTCAGATACCGGCTCATGCGAGCCTGCTCGGTAGACACATGCTCAGGGAAAAACATCGCCCTGTCATGAAACTTCCGCGTAATCACCGTAACTGAATCAGTACCCTGCTTGAGGGTCAAAAACTCCTGAGCCAGTTGTTCCCTTTCCACAGGGGGAACGTACTCTTCTCGAAACATAGTGGTGAACTTCTCCCAGGTCACCTCAGAAATCTCTGCCAGAGTGAAGCTCGCCATCACGAACTTCCACCAATCCTTTGCTCCCAAGCAAAGCTGGTTCAGAGCGAACTGTACCCTCAAGTGCTCTGGACAAGAACATGTGTAGAAACGTCCCTCGATATCAGAGATCCACCTCATCGCAAAAATCGGGTCCTGCATCCCATCGAACTCTGGTGTCTTCGTGTTGCTGAACTCCCGAAAAAACAACAAATCACCTCCCTGAGGTCTGGCAGCAGCAACAGCAGCCACAACCTCAGTCACTGCTGCATACCGCTCGTCAAAAGTCTCAATAAATGTGGTCTTGATGTCCCCGAACATCTCTGGAATCTCGGCCCGGATGGCAGCAGCCACCTCCTCATGAATCAATCGATGGATCTCCTCGTCGCTGACACCACTGCTCCCAGGTGTGTGTCGTGTCCCAACCATGATGTCTCTAAAATACAACATAAAAATATCATAAACTCGATCAATTATACTCGCACTCGATAACGCAACCCTACTCGTCCTCCAATATCCAAAGGATTCTTACTTGAACTACTCACTGATATCGTGTCTTCACTAGTACATTCCCTATACTACTGAACACACCACATCAACATTCACCCCAAGTCCTCCTCCTTGGATCCCGGATCACAAGTACTCTACTCTCGCTATGCATTGGCTACCCTCCGATAGACCTCTCATAAGCTCCTAACTGCTACCTCCTCACTCTCAAGGCATCTCATAGCAGCAGTAATCTCCTAGGCTAAGGCATCACAAATCAGGCCACTCTAGTCCTAATATGAGTACCTATCCTACTCTAGCATGCATAAGATAACATATTAGGTTCTCATAACACATAATGTAAGGGTATTCTGGGGATTCACCGTTCGGGCGCTGGCTGACCGTACACACTGCCCTGCTCTGGTTGTTTCAAAACTTATTTCTCTTTTTAGAAAAATCAGTTCTTATTTGTTGAAAATTTCTCAAATCCTCAGTTTGAGTTCAGACACGCCCGAAGGTGCATCCGAGTCCCTCAAACCAAGGCTCTGATACCAACTTGTCACGATGGAATTTTCAAAACAAAAATTTCATTTTTCAACAACCAAATATTTAAATATAAAACATTCTCAAAAAGTATTCCACAATAGTTATTAAATCAAATATATCCCAAGATCACAATCAAATGTCCTCATGGTGTGTACGGTTCACGCCGACGCCTTTCCATGGTCCTCGCTAGTACCTGAAACACATAACACAACACCTGTAAGCATAAATGCTTAGTGAGTTCCCCAATATACCACATACAACACATACGCCACTCGAAGCTATTGTACGACCCTCCGGCCGATGTGTCTCAGCGGGACCCTCCAGTCCCGTAGCTCGTTGGACCCACTGGTCCGGTCATAGCTCGTTGGGCCCTCCGGCCCGGTCTAAATTGTTGGACCCTCCAGTCCGGTCTATACAATTATATATCATACTTACATCACATAGCACATAATCTCATATATGGCACACAATCTTATACATAGTACATAAGACCTTCCGGTCAACTCATAATACAACTCTAGGTAACGTATAGTGAGAAGTGTAACTCGGAAATCTCGGACTCTGTGAAATAGGATCTTGTAACACCGTAAAATTTGAAACAATTTTTCGCATTTAAAACACATTTTCCAAACACATTTATTAACAAAATCCCATTGTATCATATCTTTGTTTCACAAAATATTTCCCAAGATCAAAATACATAAATCCCATGCGTGTGTACGAATCATGTCGACGCCTTCCCGCGGTCATCACTGGTACCTGAAACACATAACACATAACACTGTAAGCATAAAGCTTAGTGAGTTACCCAAAATACCATACATAACATATACTAGCCACTCGAGGCTATAACTCTGTGGGCCCTTGGGCCCTAACTCTGTGGACCCCCTGGTCCTAGCTCTGTGAACCTTCCGGTTCTATCTCTGATATACTCTGATATACACATGGCATAAATTACATAGAAATGATGCAGTGCAACACAACACATAAGTAGCATACAATAACTCTGTCACATAACTCTAATTACCACTCAAGGTAAAGTATAGTGAGAAGACTCACCTCAGATGTATCGGTAAATCTTTGACTCGGTAGAAATACGATCTAGCCTCCGCCTAATCACATAAAGTAATACTCTCATAAATATAACTCTCAGGACTAGAATCCACCCTCTCTTGGCACCCTCAGAAGGGTAAAAGACCATTTTACCCCTCTTTTGGCTCAAAGGCCCTCATTCTTGACTAATGGAACCTTGCTCTTGATGAGATCTCGCTTCTGACTCTGGGATGGGACCTTCTTGGTTGCTTGGTTGTAACTTCAAGATCACAAAGAACAAGGGCCGGGAGGAGTTCCCGGGAGAACGCCCCGACAGTCAAGTTAGGATGGCTTTAGGGTTTGTGTTTGTTCTCTCTAGATTGGTTGGGGAGCTTACCTCGCTAGTATGAGAATGCATCCTTTTATACCTAGCGCCCCTGTCTGGTCTGTACCATACATGATCGCTTTTTTTTGGGGAGACAGGATCAAAGGAGCTGATTGGAGGGTCATGCACCTTCAATTGCCAGAGCGCTCTCATTGGCTCTGACGGTAATGCTCTAATCCCACTGTTTATCTCCTGGATGTACTTTTGTCTTGGAGCGAAGAGCGTCACTTGGCGGGCACGAGCCTTTCGCTTGGGCGTTCCGCTCCCGGGGCCGCCAGCGGGCGCTGACCCTGCTGGGCTGGGTCTGGCTGGTGTGCCCAGTTCTAGGGCTTGGATGCAACTCTGCTGTGCTGCCCTAGGCACGCCATCATTGACCAAACCCTAAAAGCCAACGAAAGTCAATGGTCAAACTTTGACCCGACTCAGCGAGTGCACTTGGGCAACTCGGCGAGTCTAAACGCGCCCACTAACTCCCTAGTCTCGTTTAGCATGTCGAGTCCCTCCCCTTGCTCGATGAGTCACACCTGGCATGAATCGCAGGGCTACCCCGACTCAACTCGCCGAGTCTCAAGATCAACTCAACGAGTTCCGCCTTGAACTCCAGTCCTCTAATCCCTCTCTGACTCACTGAGTTATTCCCCCAACTCGGCGGTCTACTCACTGAGTGATTTACGGGAAACCCTAACCCTACTCGCCGATGCACAAACTCAATTGACCTCCTGAGGTCAGATCTGTTCCTTTGGTCCATAGATTTGACCTTCCCAAGCCTGATAAACACGTAAAGTTCGAATCTTGACACTCATTGGACGTCTAGAAGGTTTCACTTGGTGATTTAGCCCCAAAAATAACATCATAAGCTCAACACCTCTATAGCTCAACATAAAGCAAGCTGAGATAGGCTCTTAAGACCACTATGGGTCCAGATCCGAAATCTCAAAGTGAATAAGGGCCATGTTCTCACAATTTATTCCATTAAAGGACATGAAAACTCTACATCTATGGATTCCATCAACACAATAGATAAAGGGGCGATATATTACCTAAAATATGAAGTATTTAGCTCGAAATCCACAGATGCACCACCTCCTTGGTCTCCTCTAAGCTAGAAACACCTCCCTCTTGCAAGAATCAACCACAAAGATCAAGAAATGGCTCCTTTCCTCTCACAATCGCTCTAGCTCTTTTAGGGTTTTACTCTGGGGTTTGGTAGCCGCAAATGACGGCCCTAAGGGCCTTTAAATAGGTCCTAAACCATGGAAATTAGGGTTTCATTAAACAGGGTGGACTCGTCGCGTCCACTCATGGACTCGCCGAGTCCAATCATCAACCCATATGAGAATCCGTGACCCTACTCGGCGAGTCTAAGCACCAACTCGCTGAGTCCCTCCACAATTTCCAAAATAAATGAATAAAATAATATACCTGGGAATCCGGATGTTACAATTCTCCCCCACTAGAATCAGACTTCGCCCTCGAAGTCTCACTGTGCAAACAACTCTGGATGCTGCTCACGCATCTCGCGTTCCAGCTCCAAAGTCAGCTCTGACCCTTTCCAAGGCTGCCACTGGACCTGCACCAGAGGCACTTCCTTGTTCCTCATAACCTTGATCTTCCGATCTCTAATTGCCACTGATCTATCAACATAGTTCAGGCTCATGTTCTTCGTTTACAAAACCTGGAGGTTGTTCCATATAAATTGCTTCTTCGAGTTCTCCATTTAAAAATGTACATTTCACATTCATTTGATATACATCAAAATCTTTGTGAGCTGTATAAGCCAAAAATATACGAACTGCCTCGAGTCTTGCAATAGGGGCAAAAGTTTCTTCATAATCAATTCCTTGTTGTTGAGAATATCCTTTAACAACAAGTCTGGCTTTGTTTCGAACAATATTTCCATATTTGTCGGTTTTATTTTTGAAAATCCATTTTAATCCGACAATCGAAACATCATTTGGTTTAGGAATTAACCTCCAAACTTTATTTCGTTCAAATTCAAACAATTCAGATTGCATCGCAACAACCCAATCTGTGTGTTCCATTGCAATCTTAACTGTTTTTGGTTCAATTTTTGAGATAAAAACATTGAACACGCAAAACTCTTGATGAACATTTAATACCTCATTCTTCGCATGAATTTGAGATTTTATTAAAACTCTTTCTTGTGGATTATCAATTATTTTCTCCTTCAGATGATCTTTTGTCCATTTGTCCATTTGTCCATTGGTGGATAGGCTAGATCAAATTCCAAAGTTGCATCTTCGTACATTTCTTCATTTTCAAATCCTGTAATCGAGCAAACATCATTAATATCATGATAATTTTCATCATTTTGATTTAACTCCTCTTCAATATTATCATTTAATTGCTCCCCTTCAACAACATCATTTGCTCTCTCATTCTCCCCCTGGAAAGAATGCTCCCCTTCAATTAGAGTGTTTGACTCCAAGTGCTCCCCCTCCACTGGATCATTATGCATACTTTTGCCCATTTCTTGAGGATATGAAGTTGAGTCATCAGTTAGTTTTGAAACTTCAGTGACATGGTTATCAGGAGCACTGATTTCATTGTTTGCAGCATAATCTGAATTACCAAAAATCAAATCATAATCAATGTCCAATGATTGTATATCTTCAGAGTCAGTTTGATTTTCGTGTAATATTGGATATTTTCAAAATGTTTATCAGATTGTTTGACATAATAATCATAAAAGTAAGATTGAATGTTTCTTCCACTTTTCCGGTTCGTTTGTTGAGCAAACGATAGGCAACAGAATTATGCGAATATCCAAGGAAAATCCCTTCATCAGCTTTCACTTGAAATTTCGAAAGATTATCCTTAAGATTCATAATAAAGCACCTGCATCCGAAAATATGCAAAAATTTCACATTAGGTTTTCTATTATTGATGATTTCATAAGGAGTAATATTAAAACGACGATGGATGAAAGATCTATTCTGAGTAAAACATGCAGTGGATATTGCTTCAGCCCAAAGATATTGTGGAAGATTTGCATAGGCCAACATTGTTCTTGCAGTTTTGCATAGAGATCGATTTCTTCGTTCAACAACATTGTTTTGTTGTGGTGTATATAGAGATGAAAAATTATGCGAAATGCCTTTATCAACAAAAAATGAATCAAGAACATTATTATTAAACTCAGTTCCATGATCACTTTTTATCCTTCGAACTGTCTTCTTCAATGTTTTTTTTTCCATTTGTTTGATAAAGTCAATCATGATTTGTGCAACTTCTAATTTAAGCCTGAGAAAATAAACCCACGTGAATTTTGAAAAATCATCAACAATATCTAAGATATACCGTTTATGGTTGAGTGTTGAAACTGTCGAAGGACCACATAAATCAATATGTAAAAGCTCCAGTGGTTCAACAATCTTCAAATCAATTGTGATTGGATGACCTTGTTTATGTTGTTTGCCAACTTCACATGTTGCACATAAAGAATCATTATCAAATTTGAGTATTGGTAAACCTTTTACCAGATCTTGAACAAAAAATTTATTCATGTTCGAAAGTTGAGATGTGAAAGTCTTCGATGGCACAACCAACTTAGGTTAGATGTTGCTTTCGAAAGAAGGCATACATCAGGTTTGCCTACAATTGGATTGATGTCCAATGTAAACATATCACCCTTCTGTTTGGATTTCAGCAAAACTTCTTTTGTATTCACATTTAAAACGATGCTTCCTTCATCGTTAAAAAGTACTTAATTTCCAGTGCATACCACAAGTTGTGATACACTTATCAAGTTGTGTTGTAAGCCTTCTACATATGCAACACGATTCACTGTGAATCCTCCATTTGTGATCTTCCCATATCCTTTGACCTGGCACTTCTGATTGCTTTCAAACTTGACAACTCCAGAATTTTGTAAGCTTCGAAAGTCTGTTAGATTCTCCTTCTTTCCAGTCATGTGACAAGAGCAACCACTATCAATATATCATTTGTTATCGTGTTTCTCGTCACATAGTATCTGCAATCATTGAAAGAATTTAGGTACCCAAGGCTTCTTGGGTCCTTGGAAATTAGGTTTCAACAAAGAATAACTGTTGACAAAATCACAAACTTTAATTTTGAGACTATTAATAAAATCGACATTTTCATTTGCATGGATTGAAACATAAAAGTTTTGTATGTTTCGTATGTATACATACAACACCCTTCGCAATCTGAGTTTGTTATTGTTCGTCTTCGCTTTTATGATAGGTTTCCAGGCTTTTACCAAGATATTTGAATCTTTTGATGACGAACTGCCATTTGAAGAAGTATTGAGATACTTCTCATATGCTTCGTTGATTTGGTCTTTCGAGCATTTGCTTGATTGATAAATTTTGCCTTTCCCTTCGAGCCAGTGATCAATATTCTTTCGTGAAGTTGTGCCTTTTTCGTATGAAGCTTTCATAGTTTGTTTCTTCGTAAGATTAGGAAAATTTGGCTTTTGAGGAACAAAATCAACTTTTGGTTTTGAAACATATGATTCAGCATAGGAAGTATCAACTGTTGATTTAAAATGTTGTCTTAGAGAAAACTTTGATGTCGATTTTTCTTCAATTTTTGAATTAGTTTTTGGACGATAAAGTTGTTCTCTTTTTGAAAAGGATGAATTTTTCATTTTAATAAGAGACTTTGGTGATTTTGATTCAGACACATGTTTTCTTGAATAAACAAGATTTTTCTGTATGTCTGAATTTCTTTCTGAATGAACAAAATTTTTCTTTGATGGCTTTCTTGATTCGATTGTTTGCCAAAATATTTTCTTTCGAGCTTGTCTTTTTGAAACTTGATTTTCTTTTGAGAATTTTTCAATTTTTTCTTTGAATTTAATTTTACTCCATTCTTTATTTCTTCAAAAGTTGGTTGATTTGACTTGTTTTTCAATTTTTGATTTTTCAACCAATTTTCTCTGAGATTTTTGTCTTTGAAAAACATAAGAATTCTTTGTTAAGTTGTTTGAACAGTGCTTTGATTTGAGAAAAACCCTTCGTCTGATATTTTCAAATTATCTTGTTCCACCAATATCTTGAATTCTGGTTTGACTTTTTCCACATTTCCCGTTGTTACTAATACTTGATTTGGAAACACTACATCATCCGAACACTTGAAAATTGGATAAACGACTGTATTTGTTTCAAGATAATGAGCACCTTGTTCTTTCATCGGGGATTTATGAGCGGCTTTTGATACGAAGCATCTCCCACGAACTTCGTATGCCTCGTCATCTAATTATTCCTCCATCTTCACATACATTGCTCCATGTGTCGGATTTCGCATCTCTTCATCATCTGATCTAGATGACCAGATTTGATATGTTCCATCTTCTTCTTGTTCACCATGAGCAACTAATGAAAGATTCTTTGCCTTTGCACGCAACTCCTTCAACTTTTCCACGTAATACTCTTCATCCTTTGTCTTATTCATTTTCTCATCTTTGTTTCTTAGCATGCAATAATTAGCTAAATGATTAGCCCCATTGCAATAATGACAGTCAATCCAAACATCTCCCTTCAACTTCTTCTCTATTTTTCCCTCAACAACCTTCACATCTTTCTTCTCTTCCTTCTTCTTCTTGTCCCCAACACTTTTACTCACAAAATCCTCTTTTGTCTCAGATGACTTTGCCTTCGGATTGAATGACTTTTTGAAGAACTTTTTCACACGGTTGTTTGAATAGAAAGCAATTGCCTCATCATCTGAGTTCACGATAAACCCTTCGTCTTCATCTGACACATTTTTCTTAGCTTCCCTTTCAGAGATCTTTGAAACCAATGCTAGTGGCCCTCCCAAATTAGCCTTCGATTCTTTGGCAGTTTCATTCACTTCGCTTTCATGTGACTTGAACTGATTGTACAAGTCATTCTAAGTGGAAGTATCAAAGCTCTTTTAGTTCTTAACCATCATGCTCACACTACGCCATTCCTTACGAAGACCATAACAAAAATTAAATTGAATTCCATGGCTGATATGGTGATTCCATATCGATTACATCGATAGATTAATTCATTAAGACGATCATAATAAACCTTGATTGATTCACCATCTTTTTGTCTGAAGTCCTTAAGTTCCACCAAGCATTGTTTCATTGAATTAACTTTTGTCTTATCACTCCCTTGAAAATTTTCTTTGAGATTGTTCCATATCTCCTTTGCAGTTTTACAACTCCTTACGTAGTTGTAAACAACAAGAGGCAAAGCTCCTCTCAGCTCTCTCATGCATCTCTTCTCCAGTTTTTTAAGATGATCATATTGATTCTCTACCTCAGAATTTCCCGAAGAAGAACCAATTGGTTGAACATTTGACGGTGGATTGCGATCTCCAGAAATACAATTCCACAACTCTTCATCCAAACCATTGAGATAATCCTGCATACGATCATCCCATTGATCGTAATACTTAGGAATTAGCATAGGAATTTTGGTGGATGAACCTAAAAGATGAGAGAATGAAGTCACGGAATTAAGATTGAAAGACGCCATTGATGTACGGAAGAAAACCTTGAGAATTTTTGAAGAAACTTTAAGAATTTGACAACTAACTATATGATTCAAATCAGAATCACTATTAGAACACTCGATTCAACGATTCAAATGCAGAATCGAATCACAAACTTAGATTTAATGAAATTTTTACTTTCAAAAAGTGCGGAATTTCTTAAATCAAAAAGTTGATTTAAAAACTTTTGAAAAGATGAAAATCAGATCAGAGATATGATTCCTGTTCTGATTCCAATTGATGAAAGAAGGAATCGAGTATGAAATTAATCAGAGTAACAAATGATCAAAAGTAATATCGCAAGATTTGAACACCGGTGTAAATATGATTTCTGGTTCAGCTCTATTACGCTCTTATGATTTTATAGAGTACAAGAGATAATTCTAACAAATGACCTCTATCTAACTCTAGTAAACACTCCTATTTATAGGAGAGAAAAGCGTACCAAAAATATACTAAGGACTAAACATTAAGCTTCGAATACAATACCTTAGTAAAATATATTATAATCCATACGAAGAGTACAAAAGACTTCGACTCATTACAATCCCAAAATATCCTTACATAATTGTTGAATATTTAATATATATATATATATATATATGTATGTGTGTGTGTGTATAGTAATAATATAATATGTGTCTGTTAAATAATAGATCATTAAGTATATTATAAATATTAATCATCGAGTTGGCTGTGTTTTACACATTGGTCAGTTCAGTAAGGGTTCGATCGGGGAGTACTCGGGATTCTGGAACTCGCCTCTGTAAGGGGATGAGTAGTGAGCCCTCGGAGGAGTAATCGGACAACTTAGTGAGTTTTACAACATTGTAAGGGAGCATGGATTAAGACATAGTCAATTGTCCGTACTCCGAGAGTATGGATAGGACATAGTTATTTTCCTTTAGTCCGAGAGTATGGATTTAGACATAGACAGTTGTCCCTAGCCCAACAATATGGAATAGGCACAGTTATTCATCCGAGAGCATGGTATAGATCCAGGAGTATGGATTAAGTAAAGAGATAAATTTTAAGGTCCGAGAGTATGGATAGTGTTGTTGTGAGGATCGATAGGGTTGGGTAAGAGTTGTTTATACATGGTAAAATTGTATACATGTGAGTTCTAATATATATATATATATATATATATATATATATATGATGTAACATTGTGGGATTAAAATCCCTATGTACTCACCAGGTTTCCTAACCTGACCCTCTCAGTTTATTTGTATCACAGGTATCGATACGAAGCTACATTACACTAAGACATTAAAGGATATGTAAATCACTAGTGTAAAAGAATATAAGGTATGTTTATGATTAGGTTTCTGTATTGACATTGACATCCAAATGTTTTAAAATGAATAAAATACATTTCTTCAGAAATGTTTAATGCATTTATCATGTTTTTCTGGGAACAAATTCTGCAACATATTTCTTTAAAAGATACTTTGATTTTCAAAAAAAAAAAAGCTTAAACTAATCGGTCTTTTCTGACCGTGAAAATGAGGATGTCAGAGTTGGTATCAAAACAATAGTTTAAGCGAACTAGGAATAAGGATTATTTTCTAGACTTAAACTTAGAATGCTAAGCGATGATCGTGATGAGTGTGTCTAATATATTTTAGGAAGTACACCTAAATAGGCACGGTCACTAGCTTATTTAGGGAAGATGCTTAAATTGCTTTTATGTGCTAAATGATTTGTGATGATTTATGATGCTATTATTTTATTGGATCGATGGTCTGTTGCCAACCGTATCTAGAAACTTTATGTGTTCATATTTCTAAACATTTAATTACGATAGTAGAACTAGCATGTAATTTTTCGAAGTATTAAGGAGGAATATGCATCTAAACCTTTCTCTATCTATGTTCTTGTCTTGATAAACCAAATGACTGATTTGGCATGCAGAACATCATGGTGAATACTCATAGTGATTTGAGTAAATGGAGGAAGTAAGAAGGCTTACGATACTGAATGGTACCTATCGAAGATATCGTAAGAGTGATATCTTGCCTTTAGAATACATCTAATAAATAACATGTCGAGTACAGGAGAAGTACACTTTCGATTAGCAAAAAGAAAGATTTTTGGTATAATCCATGAAGTTATCCCATCGTCTGATATTTCAATCACTAACTGAGTTGAAGCAAAATTGATGATTGAAGATACGCATGGAAGAAGTCCTAGTACAGTCTAGGGAAAATTATATGTTGTTTGCACACATTTGTATGTGTTAAAATTGATTTTGTGATAATGACTTGGAGAACTACGAGACAATACTTGGGACGAGTATGAGTAGGTGTGAAAGGTAGTAGAGGCCTATACTAACGAAAGCACATGACTCACACTTGGATCAAGGAAAGTCACAAGGTTAC
Source organism: Lactuca saligna (assembly GCF_052625555.1). Classification (NCBI taxonomy): domain Eukaryota; kingdom Viridiplantae; phylum Streptophyta; class Magnoliopsida; order Asterales; family Asteraceae; genus Lactuca; species Lactuca saligna. The sequence continues at coordinate 65,383,087 of NC_136425.1, forward strand.
CAAGGCGCTAGTAATTGATTCCGTTTTGTTCATGTAAGTCGTTACCATCGTTTCGATAATGACTAAGAAGATGATTTTTATTCCGACCCTAGTGGTCATATCATGTCGAGTCCGACTAAGATGTGTATGTTTCTGGTTTAGAGAACCAAGATCGATGTAGCATTTGACTTAAGACAAAAGATTGATGTGAAAGATAATCGAAGCGATCAATAGAAGTATCGTGAATAGCCGTTAAAGTAAGAAGGTTGTAGCTAGAAGTGCTACATGCTAAAATGTGATTATATTGCATTAGAATATTTAGGAAGGTATATTTCGTTCTGGAATTTGACTCTAAAAGACCTGAGTCTAAGGGTTGCATCATACGATGAGAGGTCATTAGAACGAAACCCATCGGTCTATTGTGGTAATCAAAGAACTTAAGTTTCTGAGAAGAAGAAGGAGTCTCCACTAACGATCAATATTGTGATATAAAGGTCATGATTAAGATTCTAACATGAGACAGAGAGAGGGTGCAAGATCAAGCACCGCTTGCAATAAAGAGGACCAAGAGTTAGATACTCATTCGAAGGAAGACAAAAGTTATGATTATTACCTAGGATGAAGAGATAATGTATGGAGTCGTTATACCACCTTATTTTGTTAATGATTTCGGGACATAATCATCCTAAGGGGGAGATAATTATAACGCCCGCAGATTCGGGCTAGTCAATTTGAAGTCAATAAGCATCAGTAAATGAGTTTTTGATAGAAGATTATTTAGAATAAATAATCTTAACTAAGTTATAGTATATGTCATAAGGGTTCTGTACATATAACGAAGAAGTTATGACCCGTCGAAGTTTTACGGCTAAACCGGTACGACATCGCGTAAAGTAAAATGTGAATTTTTGATAAATTACTTTTTAGCCTTATCAAGATAAACGAAAGTCATAGTGTACGTTAAATCAAGAATGTGTATAAAAGAACTTCCAAATTTGACTTCATATGAGGAAGTTATGATTTTTCTAAGATTTAGCAAAGCAGTGCACAACCTGAAATTTGAATTTCAGATCGAGCGATTTTTAGCCGACACAACCCAAATGAGAATTCAATATCTCATTAATAGGAGCTCAAATATAAAAATAAAGTCGAAAACGGACTCCGTATGTAGAAGTTATGAATTTTACACGGTCGTTAACAATGTAATATTCTCATACAGTTAAACTTAAAATCGGTCAAGAATTAGCCGACGGAGTCTAAAAGAAAGTTGTAGATTATGTCTCCACCTACGCATGGATATAAGGAACCTCGTAAATGGAGCTCGTATGTGTAAGTTACGGGGTTTAGAAGGCAGCAGAGTGTTGTTGTCAAGGGGTGACGTGGCTGAATCTAGGCCCTCACTTTCTCCCCAAGTCTTGCCACCAGATGGTGACATGTAGCACCAAGTTGAGCCATATTTCAGCCGATATATAGTACCCCTTCCACCCTTATTTCTTTGTACCTCTACCTTTCTCTTTCTCTCTCTAAATTCTCTCTAAACCTCCCCAAAACCTCCCCTAAAGCCCTAGAAAATTCCCCTAGCCCTATAAGAAAGATCAGGAGCGCCCGACTGCTCCGAGAAAAAGAGCTTTTCGGCTCAGAAACTCTGCTCCAGCCGAGCTCGATTTTTAGAAAAACCCGTTGTCAGTGAGATACGCCTACCTTAGTTTAAATATAGTTTATATTTAAATATAATATTGTTATTATGAACCTATAAATAATATTTATCAGTGATTCAAAATCATTATACTAATTGATCTACTTACGGGGATGATGTATAGGTTATGATTTAGTGAGTTGTTTAAAGTCTGCTTCATGTATTATTAGATTTTACCATGTGTCATGACCATCTACCACATGTCCTCGCATCCAAACGACTACATGTTTTTCATTTCTTGGTTTATGCTATGCGTTTCTCAATAACCTTATTTTAAGTTCAGACGACCATAACTTCTTCAAATGCACTCGGATTTTGACAAACTTTATATCCATGTAACCATCTCGGAATGAACTACAAACTTTATATCGATGTAACCATCTCGGATTTTGACAAAATTTATATCCAAGTATATCCTTCAAATGCACAACCTTGTTCCTCAAGGTTTTCATCTTCCGATCTAATATTGCCACTGGTCTCTCAACATAATTGCGACGATCATCCAGTTGAATAACCACCAAGGGTACAACTACGGAATACTCTCCTAGATCGAAATAAAATGCATTCTCTTGGTCAATCAATCCATGATGACCCAAATAGAATCCACTCTGCACGCTCTCCTGGGAAGCTTCGTGATAAAATCCATCGTGATGTCTTCCAATTTCCATACGGGAATCTCCAACGGCTACATCTTGTTGTGAGGTCGCTGATACTCAACATTGATTTTCCTGCAAGTCAAGAACCGCTCCACAAACCATGATATATATTGCTTCATGAAGGACCACCAGTAATCAGGGTAGAGATCCCTATACATCTTCATCGCCCCGAAATGAATGGATAATCTCGACTTGTGAGCCTCTTCTATCAGAACATGGTGCACCCCACCCCAATACGGAATCCAGATCCTTTGATGCAAGGTTAACAATTCGCGGCTATCATACTCGAAGGAAGCCACCTGACCCCCAATCCAGTCAGATTTATGACACTCTTCCTTCATAGCCTCAACCTCAGCCTCCTGAATCCGTTCCACCAATGGAGGAATCACTGTCATCCTCAAGCATATATCATGAATCGAAGCCGTGACGGCCTTATGGTTGAGAGCATCAACCACGATATTGACCTTCCCTGGGTGGTACAGGATCTCACAATTATAATCCTTCACCACATCCAACCAATGATGCTGCCTCATATTTAGATTAGGTTGATCTATCAAATATCTCAGGCTCTTGTAGTCTGTGTAAATAGTATAACGAACCCCATAGAGGTAATATCACCAAATATTGAGGGAAAAAACCATAGCCCCCAACTCTTCAGCTGCCTCGAAGTGTATGCAATCACTCGACCCCGCTGCATCAGAACTGCACCCAAACCCATGATCGAAGCATCACATTAGACCACAAAATCATCGACGCCCTCTAGAAAGATCAGAATTGGTGTCTCACATATCCGCTGTCTAAGAGTATGAAAAGTTGTCTGCTGCTTAGGCTCCTAATGAAATGTCACCGACTTCTTGGTCAGTTGGGTCAATGGAACATCAATCTTGGATAAATCTCTGATAATAACCCGCCAAACCCAGAAAACTCAGAATCTCAGATGGAGACCTCGGGATCTCCCACTACATCATTTCATCTACCTTGGTCGGATCGACAAGAATACCCTTCTGATTGACAAGGTGCTCGAGGAATTGCACCTCGCACAACCAGAACTCACACTTGGAGAACTTTGAAAAAAGTCTCTCCCTCCTTAAGTCTCCAGCACCTCCCTCAAGTGCTCCTCATGTTGTTCCTGCATCTTGGAATAAACAAGGATATCATCAATAAAGACTATCAAAAACCGATCCAACATCGGTCTGCACATGTGGTTCATGAGATCCATGAATACGGCAGGAACATTAGTGAGCCCAATAGGCATCACCACAAACTTATAACGACCATAACGAGTTCAGAAGGTTGTATTCTACATATCCTTGTCCCTGAAGCTCATCTAATGATAACTGAATCGCAAATCAATCTTGGAAACCAAGATGCTCCCTGAAGCTGGTCGAAGAGATCATCAATCATTAGTAGTGGATAACAGTTCTTCACCATTATAATGAATCCCCTATCTAACAGTCCCTGTAGTTGTATAGACAACTTTACTATCTGGGGAGTAGCCAACCGATATGGTGCTTTGGCTATCGGAGCCGCACCTAGAACCTAATCAATATTGTACTCCACCTGCCTTTCCAGAGGTGACCCACGAAAATCATCTGGGAGCATATCCAGATACTCCTGCACAATTGGTATGTCATCCACGGTCGCCTTACCCTTATCCAAGGTATCCATGACATAGTCGACAAAACCGGTACAACCCCGATGAAGGTAGCATATGGCCCTCGCTGCAGAACACATAACCGACCCGCGCTATGGTCTCTCACCCTGAATCATCAACTCTCCCCCACTTGGGGTCCGAACTCAAACCAAATACTGCTCACAGTCAATCACTGCCCCATTAGGGCTCAACCAATCCATGCCCATGATAACCTTGTTCCTACACAAAGGAATGGGAACCAGATCCACTGGATACTACTCTCTGAACAACTGAAGAGTACAATATCGATGAACCCTTGTGTCCCTGACCGTCCTATCATCAACAATCTCTACATCAAGAGGACAATCTAGCTCCCTTGGAGCTCTAGCAAATCTCTTGCTAAATGAAAGACATACAAAAGATCGGGTAGCCCTTAAATAAAAAAATACCAAGGCATAGATACCGTTCATGAGGAGTGATCCTAAAGTAAAACACATAAACATAAGCAACAATTCAATATAAATAAAGAGATAAGGAGAAGATAGATACTTGTCACAACGTCAGGAGGTGCACACACCTCCTTTGCCATCATCTGAAACGCCCTACTCTTCATCGTTTGCGTATCTGCTCAGCCCTGTTGGCAGTCAGTAATCCTCAAAGATACAGGAGCTAGTGCTAATACCGGTCCTGCTGCAGCTACACTCGAATATTGGCCCTCTCGTGTCCCCTTTGATTGTATTGAAAGCAAATCGGATCAGATATCGGGGTAATGGTGGTGGTAGTTATACAATCCCTGCTGACATGTCTAGTCCGGCCACACTTGAAGCAACCAGAATTACCCATCATGCACATCCCCTCGGGCAACCTGTCGCACTTCCCGCAACGGTGCCATCCCTTCTAGACCTTCCCTCTCGAATCTACCACCTTGGTTCTCTTTCCCGAACTCTCAACACTAGACACAAAATCTATCTTCCTCTTTCTCTCCATCCCTAATTCAATCTCCCTCTCCTTAGCTCTCGCTATCATGTCTTCCAGCATCTTGTAGCTGGATCGGCTCACAAACTGTCGGATATTACCCCTTGACGTCTCGTGGTACTATGCCTTCTTCGTCTCCTTGTCCGCCACATACTGCGGAACCAGGAGGGCCCTCTCCCTGAACATAAAGGTGATCTCGATCACCATCTCAATAGTATGACTGAGATCCTGAAACTCTTGCACCAACTGCTGCACCTCAAACACCCGTATAAACTTGGCTCGAAACCTAGTCGAGAAATCACTCCAAGTCGTTGAATCAATAGCATCACCTCCTACCGCATGCCCTACCTCCTCCCAGTAATAATGAGCCTTGTCCTTCAGAAGGCAGGAAGATAGTTTAACCTTGTCTCCCTCTGGACAACAGCTGGTATGGAAGGCGTTGGCAACATCTGCCAACCACCTGTTGCTCACAATGGGGTCCCTATCCCCATGATAATATGGCGCTCCATAAGTCCGAGACTCCCTAAAAGTCAGAGAATGCATCCTAACCAAAGCCACAATCTTAATGCTAAAAGTTCTCACTCTATTATCAATAATCTCCAAAATACCCTCCTTGACTGTGTCAAAGATCACAGGATTCTGATGAAGGATACTATGTGTAATCTTAGACGTAATAAGCTCCCTCGTTTGGTCATCAAGTTACCCGGCTCTAGAACCTGAGCTTGAACCCTTCCCGACACCGGAACTGCCCACTGTCTTGCCTTGCAATACCACCATACTGAAAATAGACCATAAAACTATCAGAATAAGATCAATGCACATATCGGGGAAGTAATAACTACACAAGCTCCATGTCTTCAATACAACCCTCCTTGAATCGAGTACATATCCTTTGCTTCCAGTAGTACAAGCCCATACTACCTTCCACATTAATCCGTACTTTCCTCAAGAAGTTCCATTACTCAGCCAAGTTACTCTATAACCAATAGATCCCTTAAATCTAGGGCTCCCAGCACTAAATCTCATCCTAAGCTTTACCGCTATCAGCAACAGAAGGAACTCGTGCTAAACTTCTCTAACTAGATCACGAATAAAATTACATATTACAGAGACTAGATAATTCTTCAAATGAGAGGACTCTCCCTACAACAGTTAGAATCTAAACAAGAGTTGTGCATATTCTCTTACTAACTAGCCGAGATTAGCAAAACTCCTAAAATCACAAAGCAAGAAGAATTCGAGCATCAAGTAAACCAAACTGAGCATAACTTAATCAGGCCATCCTATCATTGATTGATCAGTAGTAGCATGCAAATTTATAAGCTCATATAATAGGCATACAAAGGCATCTCTCCTAGATACTTAGCCCTAATCTAGCATAAAATTCACAATTCAAAACCCATACCATATATATGTTGGATTGGATATCTAAGCTCATAACTATAATTGGTATATACTTGATCTGATAGTGGCATGGTCCTTTTGGGCTCCCTTCACCATAGCAACTGGATAGGATGAGTTTTGGAGAAAGAGGTTAATAGATGATTTATTAATATATTATAAGAATAATATATTAATTGGTAATCATATTATTTAATTAGTACTGATCAGAAGTTAATTTGCAATTAATTTAGTTATCAAAGAAACTAATTAAAAGAATAGGGACTAATTATATAAATCATTAATAGTTATAGTTTCAGACTATTGGACTCTATTGATGGGGAGTGCATGAATATATATGGCAAGCCCCATAGAGTTTTCGTCCATGGTATTTCATTTGGGGGGGGGGGGGGGGGGTCCGTGGATTGCTTAGGGCCTATTTAAGGGAATTATGGTTTCAGTTGAAAACCTTAGCAATCTTAACTATAAAAGGGTCCCTAGCCTCAAGAAATCGGCCTGCCTACCTTCTAAGAGAATCCCTAGCCGATTTCCATCTCCTTCTACCTCATTCTTTGCTTGTGGTGTTTTGAACTCCATTAGAGGTGTAACGCTTGAGGCACTAGGTTTTCAAAGGTCATAGAATTGAAGAAATGATTACTTGTTACAACTAGCTAACAAGAAATGTATTCTTCTAAACCCTAGTGTGTATAGAATTCTATTTTATATAGTAGTTCTAGGGTTCTTGCTTGGAAAATTAATTTGTATGTATAACTTGAGAAAAAAACTAGATCTAAGGCATTTAGGGTTGCATGGACACATAGGAATGTTGTAATGCTCAAAACCCATCAATATAAATTTGGGATGACTTACTTGAGCTCGGCTGATTGCATGCACCATGCCCTTTACTCTTTTATAAATTCTTTTATAAAAATGTTTTCTTTTGAAAATTTCTACCAAGTCCTTAGTTTGAGTTTAGACACACCGAAGAGTGTGCCTGAATCCCTCAAACCAAGGCTCTGATACCAAGTTGAAACATCTAAAATATGGTTCCAAACGTTTTCAATTTAATAATAGATAAAATAGTTATTTCCCATAACATCCAAACATTTGAAATAAACCAGTGTATTAATTTGTAATAAATCAGAGTAAAACATCTTAACAAATCCCAATGGGGTGTGTGATGTAGTCATCCCGATCTCTTCCCGTTGGAACCGAAAGTACCTGAAACATAAACTGAAACCTATAAGCACAAAGCATAACGAGTTCCCCCAAAATACAACATACCACATATCAAGCAATAATGAGATACGGGCCTCACCCACACTTGGATAATTGTGAGATATGGACCCCACCCACACTCGGATAATGGGCCCCACCCAATGAGATACGAGCCCTATCACACACTCAGAATAACATGAGATACGGGCCCATCCCACACTCAGATAGAAATGAGATACAGGCCCCACCCAGACTCATGTAATGTGCCCCTTCCAATGACATACATATACAAAGCACACACAAGTATTACATAGATAAGAAGTATAATAGCATAACAAAATAAGGGTCGACCTTGGTGCCTTAGACCCGTTGAACCTGGCGAGGAAATGCACCTCAAATACAGAAAGGTAGGTGAATGGATCTCGACTTCGAATATCGAATCAACTCAACCCTGAACATAAAAGATTTCCTTAAGTTCAGCAGAAGATACCCAGAATCCCCTTATATGTCAAACTTGGTCAAATTCAAAGCCAAAGTCAACATTATGAGTTGACTCAACTCATCGAGTTATCCTTCAACTCATCGAGCTTCCCCATTAATCAACAGAATCAAGAAAAGTCGATCCAACTCGCTGAGTTTCACCTTTTATCAACAGAATCGAGAAGAATTGATCCAACTTGCTGTGTTCAACCACAAACTCGCCGAGTTTCTTTAGGAAACACACATCTTAATCTATTAAGTTACCATTCTCGAAACTAAAAGGTCTACCACTGAGATCTAAACTAAAATATCATCTTGAAGGGTAAAGTTTCCAACTTCACCTTAAGAACCATCCTAATAGGTAAATATCCCAAACCCTAATCTTAAAAGGTTAGGGCTTAAATAATAAGCACTTATTCATCGAGACAAAACCCCAAAATACAAATATGGTTCTTAAAGGCTGCAAAGTTATGTAAAGTCTCCAACTTTACTCTCATGCATGGCTAGGAGAAGCTGAAATGCTAAAAAGAAGCCATAATAGGGACTTAATGGATGCACGAACCCCTTAAGACCATAAAGTTGGCACTTTTATGCCAAAACAGCTCAAGAGGACCATAGACCTGGAAGAAATAGCACTTGCGACGTCCTTCAACCCATCCAATCACCCAAACATGGCTAAAAGCATCAAAACAAACCTGAAGTATATCTAATCAAATATAAAGCTAGGTTAGAAATTTATACTTGAAATATGTTAGAAATGGCACAAAGAATCAAGATCTTGAAGGCTCCAACTTAAATCACCACCTTGCACCAAGCTTCTCTTTCTTCCAAAGGCTTCAACAACACCAAAATACAGTCAGAAAGGGCTCACAACACTCAAATAGGCTTTAGGGTTTTGAGATTAGGGTTAGGGACTATGGAGGCTGGAAATGAGGCCAACACATGTGACTTAAGGTGTTTAAATAGGGTGCAAAATCCTAAAATTAGGGTTTCCTCCTAAGCAGCCAGCTCTTCGAGTTGAGGCATCTCAACTCGTCGAGTTTCCTCATGAAACCCCGCGGTTAGGAAAACTTCTACTTGACGAGTTTAGGATTCCAAATCACCGAGTTCTCCAAGGAAAATTATAACAATTTCAAAGATAAATTCCTATCGGGAACTAGGCGTTACAATATTAGATTACGAAAATTTTATCGTTTCATTACTTGAGTTCACCCTTGACTGTATTTTGACCAATCACATCTTACAATACATAATTTTAGATTTTTTTTATCGTTAAAATCGGAGCTCTCGCCAATCAATCTTCTTCGTAAGACTTCAACTCCCGGATTGTGCCACTCACGTGAATGATTTGCGAGGTCTTTTATTATTTCCTTACTAGTTGCACAATTCTTTTTTCAATAAGCCCTTAGAATTCCATAAATTGTTTTGTGCAAAAATTTATTCTAATGTAGATGGTTTGGACTTCTTGTTGTATATCGTGTTGCAGACAAATTTGTACTAGCTCTTTGTATTGGTCACATGCTTTAAATAATTCCCCATCTAGTTGTTGAAAATTTTGGATGTTCATCTTCAATTTGGCAATTCTTGATGGAGGGCTAAATTGTTGTATGAATTTTTTTTAGATCACCAAATGTCATGATAGACGAAGTTGGTACTGACTTGACCCATATCTTTGTCGCATCCTTGATCGTAATATGGAAAACTATAAGTATAACATCGTCTTTTGTGACCCCTAGATTGCTGAAGAATGTTATCTCGACTACTTCTTGGATATGCTTTGTGGGCATCCTTGTGGCCTTTTTCAAAGAAAGATGTTTCCTTTAGCAGATTCAGAAGTGACCTTTAAGCTTGATGTTGGTTGCGGTCGGGATTGCTAGTTGAATGAGGCTTGGTCCCATGTCTTCTCTAGTACGGTTTGCATACCCCCTTAGCGGAAGGTCAGCGATATCCATCATGAAAAATTCGGAATCAGGATCAGAGTCGAAATCAGATTTTTCCTCTTTATTCCGCTTGTGGAATTCTTTTTTGGGTTCTTTAAATGCATGCACTGTTTCTGATGGTGAAGCTCAAGTCATGTATCGACCGAAGAAAATAGGAAACAAAACAAAACATATGTAAAAATGAACAAAAATAAACATAAAATAAATCTAGAAACAACAAGGTTGTTTTACATTAAGCAGGTGTCCATGGTGAGAAGGCTCAATTTTAAGAAAATAAAAGCACTACAATAATTTTTTGTGGAATAAATCCCGCAAAAAGTATCGATTAACTAAGGCTAAATAACCTAAAAAAAAGTAAATTGTTCCCCGACAACAACACCGAAAACTTGACCTGTGATTTTATATACAAAATATTTGTCGATGTTTTAAATTTATATAAGTTGTTTATTCTCTCGCAATACTAGGTATCGAACAAAAATGAATAAAACTACAAATTTAGTCCTTGTGGTTTGCAAAAAACTTTGAATAGGGTTCAAAAAGTTTCCAACTTGCATGGAAGGTCCAAAATAAAAACTTTTATGTGGTTTTGGTCCAAATAAATATGAAAAGACTATTTTACCCTTATTATTTCTTTTTTACACTTTTTATTTATTTTAGAATTTAAATAGTTATAAAAAAATTAAAAAATAAAACAACACCCCCATGCCTCTCCATCGTACCTCTCCCCTTTCTCTCTGCTTTCTTTTTTTACTCTCTCTCTCTCTCTCTCTCTCTCTCTTATCTTCTTTTTCCTCCCAACATTTCACCTACAATTTCTAGATGAAAAAACAGACCAGATCCATTAACACCCACCTCCTACAACCTCACCAATCTCCATCCACCTCTCCCATCATTGATATCCACCGCACACTCGACCCCACCTAACCCCATCGTAGCCTCTCTATCTCTCTATAACTAAAACAGAAATAAAACAATAAATTGAAGTTAACTAGAAAATACATGGTTAAATCTAGCTAACCGCATGATTTAGTGATGATCTTTCTTCGATTCTCTTCAAATCTTTAGTATCAATCGAGTTCCTCACTTCTAGAGGTTTTCTAAGGGTTAGGTGGGGTTGAGTGGGCGGTGGATTAATTAAAAGTTAATAACTTTAACTGTGTTAGAGAGTATAATTATTCATAATTTATACTTGGTTTCTTGAATTGATCTTAAGAAAGTAACTCTTAGAATTATCATTTATAGTCTCATTCGCGATTATATTGATTTTGTGTTTAACCTATGCTTTAACATTTTATGGTAATTCATAAATTGGTACATTTAGGTATTTGATCATAATAACTACTTAATGAATCGGTAGTCTATATAATTCATCTACTAAAAATCAACCATAAGAGAAGGAGGAATGAAAAATAAATAGAAATACTCTTTTAATTCTTGAAGTAAAAGTCATTTTTTTTCTTGTTGGTTTTAATAGTTATTTAGTTAATAGTAGTTTAATTTAAGTTCTTTTGATCTTGGAAAATTAGTAAACCCCCCCCCCCCCCCCCCCCAATTTAAGTTTGTTCTCTTAGTTTAATTAAAAGTAGTTATTTTATAAATTGATTTTGTTCCCTATGTTCGAAACCCGACTTGCCCAAGCTATTCTATAATCCAACTAGGTACACTGCCTATAAGTGCATAAGTAATTATGTTGTTAGGTTATAAATTTAAAAGTTGATAGATATATTTTTATGCCCATCAAGTTTTTGGCACCGTTGTTGGTGAACGGTTTATTTGATTTTTATTGTAGTTGTTTTTATTTATTTGATCCTTTTGGGGGGCAAAAAATGCAAAAGTTTATTTTTCTACTTTAAACTTTAATTTTTTCGTCCATTCAGCAACCACTTCGTGGACATACGTGGCCACGTCATGATGACTAAATAATGACTTTATTTTATTCATTTTACGTGTTTGGATTTTGTTTACTTTAAAGTGGTTTATGATCTGAGGATCCTAAACTCCAATTCTACTATCCACAAGAAAAAAGACAAGAAGGTCAACGAAACAAGTAGCACTTTCCAATCCGACCAATTCGAGCTCTTTGAAAAGACTCTAAGAAAAAAGGACGTAGGATATGAGCTAGAAACATCTACTAAGGAAAATTCATAAGAAGACATAAGAAGTGAGGTTGAAGAGATGGAGGATACCACGACCATGATGATGGGGGAGGACAAGAAAAGGTTGCGTAACGACAACAATCCTAGTCTTATGCCACTCTAGATTCCAGCTGACAGGGCGCTTGAGCTCAAGGGCCACAATCTATCAATGCTCAAGGTCATACCTTTTTTCCGGAAAAGATTACAAAGATGCTTTCAAGCACATCAATGAAGTCTTGTAAATTGCTAATTATTTCAATGTCCCAAATTTTTCAAGAGATGCAGTATTACATTAGAATGCTTCCTGTAACATTTACTGGATATGAAAAGATATGGTTGACGTTGTTAGCTCCTGGAACAATTAGAACATGTGACAACCTTCATGAAGCGTTTATTGATCAATTTAGTCCCCCCTCCATGATATCTAAACTCACGAAAAAGATTGCTAATTTTCAAAAAGAAGATGAAGAATCCTTATATGAAGCTTAGGAGAGATATAAAAGGCCTTTTGAGAAATTGTCCTCAACATGACTTGAACGTGCAACTAGAAGTATCTATTTTCTATGATGGAGTGAATGTTACAACAAGACAACTCCTTGACTCTCAAGGACCAATGACAAAAAAATCGGCCACCATCAAAGAGTTGATCAAGGAATTCGCAGAGCATTCGAGAGGATACCAAAATCCACGAGAGGACATGATGATGAAAATGCATCAGTCCACACATGCTATACGTGTTGGATGCGACATCTGCAATGGGCCACATTTAATGAAAGATTGCAATTCAGATGAAAAAAGGAACCGTAAGGCCCACATATATTATTGAAGTGGAGAGAAATATGATGAAGATTGGAGACAACCAAAGAAATAATGGTTGTTTCTTGATGAGTACATGAAGCAAAAAGAAGAGGAATTTAGGCAAACCAATCAGGGGTTTTATTAAAAAGAACAACTGGCCGATGACAAAATCTGAGTTCGAGTCGATGCTTGCACTGTTTGCATCTACATTTAAGAAGAGGCATGATGCGAGTGATGCTACAATAAGAAACCAACAAGCTTCTATAAAAATATCAAAACTCAACTTTATCAACTGATGAAAATAGTAAACGAGTGATTGCCACCCAAAACTCCCGATCAACCTCATGTTATGGCAATTTACACTAAAAAAAAGAGGCTCATTCTGAGCCATTAGTGATCCATGATACAAATAATACCTAGCTTGGTTTACATCTGGAAGGAGAGAAGATCGAAACAAAAATAGAATCATGCTCTACCTAATGGCCAGGTTGTTGCAACCTTGCCACGTAGTGGCCACTAGAGAATGGAAATTCTTTTACTTCAAGATCATATCAACCTCCTTTGCCATATCCATCTCGATCCCTTAAGCATTCTAGAGTTGGACCAAAAAAGGTCATGTAACAAGTACTATCTCTCTCTATAAATTCTCCATTCATCAAATCCATGGCTAAGATTCCCAATTTCGCTATGGATGTGATGACTAACCAAAAATAATTGGAGAATGCATCTACCAACGTGCTAAATGAGTTGTATTTTTCTGCAATCATTGATGGATTGCCAATTAAGATGGGATATATGGGGCGGCTAACTTTTCCTTGTGAATTTCGCAATTCTATTGCAATAAATGTGTTAGCAGATTCAGGGGAATCATCAATCTCATGTCATACTGTTTCTACGAGAAGTTTGACTTACCAAAAATACAAAATATAAGGATGACACTTCACCTGACGGATCACCCAATAGCTCACCTATAAGGAATTGTTGAAAATTTGTTGATAAAATTGGGGAAATTTATTTTTCCAGTTGACTTTGTGGTTCTAGAGATAAAAAGATGAAGACCTCCCCATATTTTTGGAAAGACCATTCTTGAGCACCACAAGATCCCTCATTGACATCCATGAATCTAAGCTCACACTTTGTGTATAAGATGAAGAAATAACTTTTGAAATGGATCAAAACTTGAGGCCAAAAGATGAAGTGTTAAGGTTGAATGATTTTGAGGAAGTAGTTTTAATGAGCTAGATGAGATTAAGAAATTAATGGAAGAAGAGTTGAAGGATTGGGAGAAGCCTATAGTAGAAGAAGTAAAGTGTTCCAAACTAATAACTTCAATTCCTATGTTATTTGAAATGTTCGCATTCATTAAACCCAAGGCTCAAGTGGAAGTGGCAACTAACGAAGAAGAAAGCGATTCGGGTGATAATGTTGAGATAAATGATGAGAAAATTAGTGATGTGTCAATAATTACCAACATGGTTGTAGACAAAGATGATCATAAAGAAGATGAGAAGAAGAATATGAAGATGAAAGTGAAAAACATGGGATTGAAACGCAAGAACGAGGAAAGCACCAATACAAAAAAAGGAAAAATTGAAGAAAGCATACATACAAAGGGTACAAGCATACAAGTGAAGATGGAGAGAGAAAAAGAAGAGCCCAATCCTATGTGCAACAACATAGAGCAGGAAGGATTCCAACTCATCGACTCCTAAAAAAGAAGTGCTTCTCAAGAGGCAACCCAATGTTTGAAGAAGTTTTTATCCTTTTAATTTACTTTAGTTTTATTTGTTTTGTTTCGTTTTTTATAACCAAATGATTGTGATGTTTTCTGAATTTATCTAGGAATTTTGTTATATTTTTGGTTGTGTAGGATAGAGGGTAAGTTTTAAAGAAAAATGTCATAACATTTGAAATGTATAATCAAGAGCCACAACTTTGCATAACTGTAGGATACATGTAGATATTTTTATGAGAGTTCTGGAAAATCAGAGGCTTATAATTTACGAAATGCTTGAGTGAGAAAATTCTAGACATTCCTAGAAGAATATTTAAACCGAAGCTATTTTACTAAACTTCTGGTTCCCACAATGTAGTATTCTTCGGCCACGTAGTGGCGTTCCTAACTTTCATGAACTTGACGATTTCATACTCGACACCACGACGTGGCATTTCTTTCCACGTCATGGCTAGGCTGCAGTGTATATTTTGAAGTTTTGCTGCGCCGCCTTTTCAATGGAATGGTTCTTGGTTTTATTTTTATCCGACACATTTGCATCACGAGCAGCAGGAGTCTAGTTTTGAGTTTCCAGTACAAATTCAAGATGTTCAAGCTTTTCACGCATTTTCATGAAGTCGATCTCACCACTTCTACCCCAAAGGAGTCTGTTCTAATTTCTCCTTTTTAGTTTTTCTTCCTTAATTGTTTAAGTATACAATAAGGACATTACATCAATTAAGTGTGGGGTAGGTGTAGTGACACATATGATGACATGTGTAGAATGTAAAGATCAAGTGAATCAAACAATCATGAAGAACATAAAGAGTAAATAAATTTGTTTAAGATCCATTAGAATAGAAATAGTTGATAAAGTGGGTCTTGTAATGGTTTCCCTCTGTAAACTAATCTGATAAAGGTTCTAAAATTAATGGAAGTCACCCACTTCCTACTTATAGGAAAGACTCAACCCATTACACATCACAACAGGGTAAGCCACATCCATGGAGAACTTTGCACCGTAACAGTCTCCCTCAAAGTACAACAGACTTTAAATTTGCTTTCAAAAGGAATACACGAAAAGCTTCGAATAATAATTTCTTCATTCTCCCCCTTTCTTATAAAAAATGATTTTAAAACCAACAACGGATGAGAAACCCTCGAGAAATAAACTTGATGAAACTCCACCTCGATGTGTGATAAAAATGCAACCTCGAAATTCTTGCACGAAATATAATCACGAAAAGTCAAGGAAAAAATCTTCAAAACATGTGAAGATTTCGACTTTTGGGTGAGAGTTGCAAGAAATTCGAAAATCGGGTAAAAACTATCAATTTTTCAAATTTTGTAGGGACCCATTGCGAAAATTCAGCTTCAGATGTGAAACTTCATCCCCAATCCGAAACTGGGCATAAGTGTCAAAACTCTTAAAACTCTCGAGTGAAAATAGGGCATAAATAGTCAAAACTCTTAAAATTCAAGGACTTAAAATACAATATCTTCTTTCTTCATAGAAAATTACCCCCAAGTCGAAATTGGGTATTTTCTACCAACTTGTTGAAACTATATGGACTCGAATTTCGACTCAAAATACAACATCGTTTCCAATTTCGACTCTTAAACACAAATCACGTTCGACTCGGTTTAATTTCGACTCTAATTCTATCTTCCCTATAAACTCGAACGAACATACTTACTCCATTGATATTGATTCCATATCATACCAGTTGAATACGACTATCAAACAATACCAAAAAATCAATCCGCTTGACTCAAATCAAACCAGGTACATCAATAACAACATCAATTGAATTCAAATCAAACCAAGTACATCAACAATAACATCAGTCGAATTCAATTTTGACCCCAAGCAAATACAATTTACTCCAATGCGTTTGACTCCAAGAAAACAAACATGTTCAATTTCAAATGACGCCAAGTAATATCGGTTGAAATTGACTCCAAACAATCACAAGTACCATTCGAATTTGATCTAAGCATCTCGAAACAAATTTCGACATCATCAGTCTCCATAGCAATCAAACTCAACTTTTGATTATCGATTGGTGTCTTCAAAAACACGTTCGACTCGTACCAAAACACAATCGACTGTGGCTTTTGTTTAACGTCAAAGTACCATTGACTCAATCAAAAACTAATGAAATTCGATTATTCAAGCTTTCGATTCCATACATCATTCCCACTCGTAATCAAGTCACTCATCATCACAATTGACTTCCATCAAAAACTATCCAAGACTTCGACTTCATTTGACATCAAATTCTACTATTTCATGTCAAACCATAACCAAAGCTTTAAGTTTATGGCAGTGTCGAATAATGCCATTGAATCATTATCAGGCATCTATGAATTTTGATTCTTTGACCTTATTTTGATTTTTGAATTGAATATTGATTTCGTAGTTCAATTTTGACTTTCATAGGTTTGACATTTCAATTTTCACTTCACTGATTTTGCTTTCGGTCTGATAGTTCTTGAGTTGTTGAAACAATTTTTTGAAACAAAATCCAAATTGAAAACATGAGTCGTGAGGAAAACAGGAATCGAGAATCGAATCGATGAACAAGAAGTGGTCAAGTGTACTCTCTGACCTGGTAAATCGAATTGATGAACAGTAATTGGGGTCAACTTTTGAATAAATGAATTGGATCAATTTTTGAATTTGGCTTTAGGCTTGAAAACGTATCATCTGATAACTAAATGAATTCGAATTTTTATGCTCAAAGTTGTTAGATCAATTGAATATATATATATATATATATATATATATATATATATATAGGATCAATAATGGGGCTCGAAACAAATTTGATCCAACGAATCAAACCGATCAAAAAATCAATAAACGAACACAAGAATTGAAAATATGTGTAGCATCCCAAAATTCAAGACCAAAAATTTCATTTTCAATTAAATAATCATAAAAACTAGTAGTTTGAAAACATCAATAGTATCATCCCATATAATAAGCAAAACCAATATCCAAAACATGTCATAAGAAAATAACATCACAGTACAAATCCTAAAGATCTCATGTGCGGAAAATCATAGTGTGATGCATTGCGATCATGCCATCTCTTTTCCTTTCGAAGTAGAAGTACCTGAAACCAAAGCTGAAAACCGTAAGCACGAAGCTTATTGAGTTCCCCCATCATACCTCATACCATACAATAAACATACTGCCTAGCATATCAGGGTGTTGGCCTACCCTTTCGGTCTCTTTCAATCGATACTGCATAGCAGGGTGTTGGCCTACCCTACGGTCTCTTTTAACCGGTAACTACCTAGCATATTAAGGTGCTGACCTACCCTTCAGTCTCTTTCAACCAGTAACTGCCAAGTATATCAGAGTGTTGGCCTACCCCTTCGGTCTCTTTCAATCGGTAACTGCCTAGCATATCTGGGTGATGGCCTACCCCTTCGGTCTCTTTCAACTGGTTATGGGATCTATTCACCCCTACCACTACCACATAATATCCTAGCATATAAGCAAATAAATCACATACTACCTAGCATATCTAGGTGCTGGCATACCTTTTCGGTCTCTTTCGACCGGATACGGGGTCTACTTCACCCCTACCACTACTATGTAATAATATAGCATACAAGCACATAATCTTAATAGATAGTGGCATACTAGACAACTATCACAAAGAAAATCATCTCTACTTGTAAATAACTACTATTGGGCCAGCATTGGTGCCTTCGACCCACTCGTACCGGGAAGGTAACTCACCTCACACTACAAAAGTTCATCATAAGAAATCCTTAGTTGCTGACCTGGCAACTACTCAAGCTATCAATACCTAAATATCACCCAATTAGCAGTTGGGTCCCAACGCATGAACCATAATCCATACTTGGGCTAAAATGACCATTTTACCCCTGGCCCAACAAGATTCATAACTCAGGCCCAAGCCCAAAACCAAATAATCCCAAAATCCATAAAAGCCCATTAATAGCCTAATTTTCCAAATTGGGCACAAACCCTTATATGGACCTTTTCCCCAAAGTCCACTTACTTTTCTAAACCAATACATATGACCATAGCTAGCCCAACCAATCCATGCATTACAAGCCCATGCGATAGCCCGAACCTGAAATAGCCCATAAGGCCCAATAAGGCCTAAATCGATTATGTACCTAACCCAAAAAGGCACAATATCCAAAAATGCCTAAATTAATAGATGGTCAACCCTACTCATATCCTAGTCCATGGTCCAAAGCCCAAGAAGTCAACAAAAACGAGGTGATCAATCTGGCCGAGTACACCAAGCGTATACCCTTTGGGTCCAGTACGTGCCACTCACTGTCACACCCTAAAACCGAGAACGGCGGAATACGTTCTAGGGTGGAGGACATCATATACAGTATCATAACAATGAATAATAGTAAAGACAAGCAACAACACCCATTGTATTAGTATAATAATTGTAATACGAGTGTGTTCTGTACAGTTTGTTAGATACCAAAAGTATAATCAAAATAAAATATGAGTCTTGTATGTGCTCCACCTTCCCAAAAGCTGCATCTATACCTGTCTACTGATGACCTGAGAATACAAGTTATTTTGAAAACGAGTATCAACATAAAGCTGGTGAGTTCGTAAGTATTTAGTGTCATTTCTTGTATAAAAGTGTTTACAATCACGTAATATAATAGCTGTTATGAAAGTTTGAAAATAGTATGATCCCTCGAAAATCCTATATTTTCCAGCGAAAGTAGTCTTCTACCAAAACTCGGTTAATTGTATGTTTGATCCTTTAAAAATGTAAAAGTTTTCCCAGTGAAACTATTAGTATGAAAATATAGTTTTAAATTTCGTTGATATAAAGTAATTGGGAAAATAATGTTTTACCCCAGCAGTGTCATTGCCGGCTAAAGGTAATAAAGATGCAAACTCCAGGTAGTATTAAATGTACAATACACCTCGGGAGTCCGTTTTGCCTTAATGTGATAATTAAAGGTCTTAATGTGAACTTGTACGTAACCATGCTAATTGACGATCGAATAAAAGATGACCCTCCAGGTCACACGTTGTATGGTGATATTTTGTCACCCCTGGGCTTAGTCGGCTCGGACTGTAGCTAGCAGTTGGGATGTGGGAGTGTCTGTCCCGTATAGATCTATATACATAATGCCCGCTCTCCGTCCAAGAGACTCTGGTTACACGGTGATCACACGATGAAGTGTCGTATCGAGAAGTAGTACGTCACATTCTATTTTAGTGTAGTTTCTTGTATTAGAGTATAATTTACTTCTTGGTATAATGTATTGAGTGTTTTCTTGTATAGTATATAGTGTTCTCTTCGTATAGTATTTACTATGTATAGACTCATAACTGTATTAACTATAGTAAGTGTCATAGTAACAATAGTAATGAGTGGTAATCCTTAACAATACCTATTATAAGTAAATAGAGATGTTAGTTGAATACCTTTGATAAACAAAGGTGTTGAACTGAAGTTGAAGACTTTTATATCCAAGACAAATATATAAGATATATAACTAAGAATTCAATGACAGTCGAACAGATAACCGAATACCCTAAGTCCACAATCAAACGAGAACATGAAATAAGGTGAGCTATTAGTTCTAAGTCCTTCAATCCTTACTTATATAAATATATTTTTGTAGATATGACTTGGAAATAAAACAAGTTTAAAAGCATTGAAAAATAGTTTTTGAGCAATTAAACATGAAAATGATTTTGATAAACCTTTAAAACGATTTTGTTAGTAAGGTAGTTTGAAAGTATAGAAATCCTTTTGGTAACAAGTTATAAATCACATGAATTTTATACTATAACTTGTTTGGTTCAACTTCTATCCCCCCCCCCCCCCCCCCGGCCACCATAAAAGCACTTAAAACATTTAAAAGGTTGATTAAGGGTTATGAACTCACCTGTATTGAATGATGCGATGATAGGATCGGTTTAGGAGGTTGAGTGTCAATTGTGGATTTGAGCACAAACGGATCCTATTATCCATATAATGACATATATATATGTGTGTGCAATTAGTGTTTGGAATAACTAATTATTGCATTGGGGCCACTTTAGGGACTAGTAAACACTTATTATAAATTGTCACAACCATATAAGATTGTATATGAGTGGTATATGACTACACAAGGGAGTGTATGGTCAAAATGCACAACAAATGTGTGTGTGCGGCCAGGAGGTGTGTGCGGTTGCACATGGTTTGTGCAGCCGTACACTTGGTGTGTGCGGCCATATACACTTGAAGATCATGGGAAATGACGTTTTTCAGGTATATCTCCAAGTGTTCTTGGCCTATAACAAGTTATAACAAGTGTACATGTGTTATAGAGGCTAGGAAAGGGTGATTAAAGTCCAAAACTTAATGTGTGTGTTCTTGGTGTTCTTGATTATTTAACACCAAAACGTGTTATCATGGATGAAAGTGGGGAAAAAGGCTAGTTAAGATCATGTAACAGTTAATCAAGGGATGAATCACTTACTTGCTTGAAGATTAGAGTGAAAAGTGGGATGATACTTGAGAGGATTTCGAGTTCCAGCTTGAAGCAGTGGGAAAAGTGTTCAAAATGACTAAGTTTGGTATATATAGATGATAGTGTGTGGCTGGGATGGGTGTGCGGCCGCACATACCTATGTGTGGCCGTACACTCAAGTGTGTGGCTGCACACTCCATGTTTTGGAGTGCTTGGCCCGATTTTGCTAGATATGCATTGTGTTATACTATTTCTAGGTTCCTACCTTATTTGTAATACATTTAGAACGCTCCAATAGGCTCCAAACGGTGTTGAAAGCTAACAAAATGAGTCTAACTCGGATTCAATTGGTCTATTGTACAAGAGAGAAATTTCGGGTTGTCACACTTACTAGGTCAATACGCCTAGTTTACTCCTTTAGACTCCAAACTTTACAAATAAGTACTTAATCACTTTAGTCCTTGCTCCAACTCTCCAGTCTAACTTCTAAAGGTCACTTTTCAAGTAAAGTTGGCAACTTTACTAACATACATAGCTTAATGGGACTCTAGAGCTCAAAAGAGCTTAATGGATGCTATTAAATCATGATTGAACTCAAAATCTCCACAAAGCTTGCACTTTTATGAGAGAGGGAACCTTAGAATGTCCAGATCTACTAGTTTGAGTTCCTAAAACAGACCTAGCTCACCACGACCAAACAAAAGGGACTAGAATGACCAAAAATCCAACCCAAAGTAGATTTATGAAATGAAAAGCCTAGATAGAGACTTTATACCTTGAGAGTCTCAAAATGGAGATATAAACATTAGATCTCTAAGTTCTTCTCCATAGGTTGAGTCCTTCACCTCCTTCATCTCTTGCACAAACCACCAAGAGTCTTCTTTCAAGATTCAAACTTCACCCAAGGCACTCCAGGGTTTTATGGAAGTAGATGGGGATGGTGGCTGGCTTAAAATGACCTAAGGAATGGTATAGTGTTGCTTATATAGGGTAGGAACCTCACAATTAGGGTTTTGGTCTGAAGGGAGTACGCCCTGTGTACCCCATAGTATGCCCGACATACTCAAGAACCACCCACGACCAGATGCCCTTTTATGTTGAGTGTAACCTAGCTTACGTTGGGCGTAACCTTCCAAACACATGCATGCATCCTTGCATGCATGGAACTGATCGGCCAAGTATTTCTATTAGGGGCTAATTCTACCAAAACCTTCAAAGTACCATAACTCCCTCATTCTAGGTCTGTTTCCAACAAACCTTATATCCTCAAAAAGGTGGCGAGAAGCGTTTCGATCCTAATAACTTACCCATGCCTTAAAGCCCTCCGATTAAAACCCAAAACCCATAAAAGACTAAGATATGAATTTACAGTCATACCCTTGGCTTCTGAAGACACAACCGAATACATGGATCACTTAAACCATGGCAACTACATCCGAAATAGGCTAAATCCTTCCTTTCCCGAAGCCGTAAACACCATGACAACTGATGATTAGGTTACAGCCCCAAGAAACAAGTCAAATTTGAAACTGGGTATTAAAATATGATTAGATTTGAATTTCGAGAAAACCTGAATCGTTCGTCATCGGATATTCATGAGTAAGGTATCGATCTTAACATGAATTTTTCGGAATCTACTTGAAAATTTGAAAAATATTCTTGATAATCCTTTTTCGATTTGTAGTACTCGAATTGATCATGGAAGATCTCGGTTCTTTGGTTGGAACTAAGAAATCTCCAAATTTCACATTATACCACCCACGATGCATATCAAGAATGGATTGTATAAGGTGCATAGTGGGAAAAATCACATTCAAATCCCTGGTAATCCCTTGTCACATTGTACCACCCACGTTTCACATTGTAACACCCACTGTCACAACTTCATGAAAATCACATTGAAATCCCTTGTCTTGAACATCAAGAACATCAAGAACATGGTGAACTTCTTCAAGAACACCTTAAACAAACTCAAGAGCATGAAGATCATTTAGGTCTTCAATAAGAGAAAAATATTCCTTTTTGAATAATTCTTTCTTTTCCTTCCTTTTGATTACCACACCAACACAAGATATTCATCGAAATTTGAACCAAACTTTCAATCTTACAATGAGGTTGAAATATCAATTTTCCATGATCATCATTCTTGTATCCATAAGAAATCAAAGCTTCCCATGTAATAAACTCTCTTTTCAATAATAATCCATAAAATTGATTCTCATTGACTTTGTATTTGACATCTTCAATTATGACGATCCAAGAATCATAAGCCAAATACACCATCTTTGATCAATTAACAACAAAGATTAAAACTTGTATATTTCTGGAGAGAGAAAGTAATTATGAATAAAATCTCTAGAGAGAGAAAGTAAATATGAACCAAGTTCTAGACAGAGAGTGATTTCGAATGAATTTCTTAAGAGAGAAAGCAAAAATCACATAAATTCTAGAGAGAGAAAATCAAATTTGAAAGAAGAATAAATAACAATTTGATTTCTAGAATAAAATAAAAAACTCTCAAAGATGAAGAACTTATAACAATGAAGATTCACCACATCAAAAATGTCCTCATGGATCAATTCTCCAAAACTTCAAGAACACTCGCTTTGATACCAATCGTAATGATCCAATTATGATGACATGTGGGAAATGTAAAGATCAAGTGAATCAATCAATCATGAAGAACACAAAGAGTGAATAAATATGTTTAAGCTCCATTAGAATAGAAAGGGTTTACAAAGTGGGTCTTTTAATGGTTTCTCTCTCTAAAGTAATGTCACAAAGGTTCTTACATAAATGAATGTTATTCACTTCCTATTTATAGGAAAGACTCAACCCATTACACATTACAAGAGGGTAAGCCACATCCAAGGAGAACTTTGCACCCTAACAGTAGGGGGTTGAACTCAAGAATGCAAGCATATTGATACTAATGATAAAAAAAAATAACTAGGATTTAAAAAAAAAAAATTATTAGAAAGATTTGAAATAATAATCTAAAATTGAATCCGGTTAAAAATTGTTATATTTTTATGTTGAGATTTAGGTTGCTAGTGTTGTGTGGGACGATCCGATGCGAGTTTCAATGTTTATTTGAGCCAACATATGTTCTAGTGTATTTTTCGCTTCACTATCCTAGTGAAATCATGGAACAAAAACACAATCTTGCTTAGTTTGAGGGACATAATTTGTTTAGCATCGTGTATCAAAAATGTATCTAGGAGAGCTTATACAATCATTACACTTTAGACTAATACATTTAACCAATAAGGGTTTAAGTTAAGTTCTCTTGCTTATGCATATGTTTTTCTGTTTAGAATTTTTATTTTTGAGTGAAAAAAAAGTGATTTTTTTTTGAAAAAAAGAGAAAAATAGAAAAGGAAAAAAAAAGTTGCAAATGTTTGAGTGAATAAGAGTCTACAAATCTATGAAGATCAAGGAGAAATGTGAACAAAAGTTCAAGAAATCCAAAAATCAAAGAATCAAGAATAAGACAATTTTCCAAGTTATTATTTATTTTAATTTTTCTTTCTAGATTATTTTTTTCATATGTATGCTTATGGACTTAACCAAAAGTACCCTGAGGTTATGAAAGATTTATGAGGATATATTCAGAGGTATGCATAAAATGAATGTTGTTTAAAAGAAGTCGGGAAGTGTGTATGAAGATTGTAAGTATTTAGGATTGGGGAGGGTTATAGGAAAATTTAGATACAAATACATGCATTGCGATCTTGATGTAATGGAGATGCTCAAAATGGATTGTATTGTGTGATGTTGGTAACTAGGGTTTTAATGTGATGGTATGATAATAAAAATTAGGTTTGTTGTAGGGCAAGGAAAAGACAAGTATGAGATAATTTGATATGTGTATATTTGGTCATATATTGTGTGCACATTTTAAATACTTTTAGCTACAATTATGTTTATTTTAGGACAAAAGATAATTATTATGTCTGAAATCTATTTTATAGTAGAAAAGCCATGCCTGGGATGAAAAGGGAGAAAATGCGGAGCTGGAAGCATGAAACAATGAGCCAAGATGATAAGAGACGGATAAAAGTCTTGAAGATGGAAGCCCGTGGCGTGGATATTTCCTACAGGTCACATCAATTGGAAAGTTCGCGGTCATTAAGCTGACTTGGAGAATACACGTGGATTCAGAAGCCTACGATGTGCCATCTATCTCAATGTTGTGGCGATCAGATTTATGGAAAGTATATATATTTGGACATTATGTGGAATTTAGGAGGTTGGCTTTAGGATTAAGCTAAGGTTTATGAGTAAAAACCCTTAGAAAACCTCTACAGGTGAAGAATTTGATTGGCACTCAAGCTTTGAAGAGAACTGATGAAATATCATCACTAAATCATTCAGTTTGCTAAATTTAACCATGTATTTTCTAGTTAACTTCGACTAATTACTTGTTTCTATTTTAGTTATGGGCTAATCATCCCGTTCTTTTGCTTGGTGAAGATGAAATTAGATCTTATGTGTTGATTTCTATTATTGGATGCCATATGTTGACTTTATTTGTGTGTAATAATAAAAAAACTAGCATGTTAAAATTTTAGTTTTTATTGCTTATTAATCAAGTTTTGTGTGATAGATGATCATTCAAATTGCATGAATTTGTTACCTAATTGTTTATGATCATTACATACTTACAGCTAAGATTAATCATATCCTAGGGTTATGTAATTAAAATTTAATAACTTTAACTATATTAAAGAGCATAATTAATCATAACTTATGCTTGGTTGCTTGAATTTATCATAGGAAAGTAACTCTTAGAATTGTCATTCATAGTCCAATTCGTGATTATATTGATTTTGTTTTTAACCTGTGCTTCATCATTGGATGGTAATTCATAAATTGGTACATCTAGGTATTTGATCACAATAGCTAGTTAATTAATTGGCAATCAGTATAATTCATCCAATAGAAATCAACCATAAGAGAATGGGAATTAGAAGTGAAAAGAAGTACACTTTAAATATTGAAGTAAAAGTAGTTTTCCTACTTGTTAGTTTTAATAGTTACTTAGTTAGTAGTAGTTTGATTTAAGTTCTCCTGATCTTGAAAATTTAGTAAAATCCCCCAATTTAAGTTTGTTTTCTTAGTTTAATTAAAACTAGTTATTTAATAAATTAAATTCCATTCCCTGTGTTCGACACCCGAATTACCGAAGGTATTCTATAATCCGACTAGATACATTGTCTATAGGTGCATAACTAGTTATGTGGTTAGGTTATAAATTTAAAATTTATTAATATATTTTTATGCACATTAGGTGCAAACATGCCTTTTTAATGTTGCAACTTCTTAAATTTTGGCAAGTTTTGATTTTTATTCATATTAGCTCAATTCTTGTCCTAGTCTTTTCTTTTTGCTCAACAACAACGATTTTAGCTGTAACTATTTGATTCAAAATATATTGAGTATCATTTATCTTCGATTATATATTTAAGATTAATATTTTAAT
The DNA here is from genome assembly GCF_052625555.1 of Lactuca saligna. NCBI lineage: Eukaryota > Viridiplantae > Streptophyta > Magnoliopsida > Asterales > Asteraceae > Lactuca > Lactuca saligna. The sequence goes on from NC_136425.1 coordinate 65,409,671, forward strand.
AATTGCCCAAAATATATGACTAATTATGACATCATCATTTGGAAATCAAATTTTCAAAAGAAAAGGAAGGGAGCCAATTTGGGGGATAAAGGTTTGAACTTTCAAAAAGAAGTTTTAAGGTGACTATCACAACCGTAACTAACTAGGGCACCGGTATGCAAACTACATGCTTCCAAGGTAACACCTACAGATTCAGGCTAGTCAATTAAGACATATTAAATGTTAAAATTGATTTTTTAAAAGAATATTTAGGACAAATAATCTTAACCAAATTCATAGTATATGTGACAAGGATTCCATACATATAAAGAATGCAGAAATCCGGTTTCGTATGAAAAGTTATCGAAGTTTCACGATCAAATAGCCACGACTCTACGTATCGTAAAAAGTGGATTTTTGATTAAAAAAATACTTTATAAAAACTAAAAAAGTTGTAGTAGTCGTTAAACTGAGAGTGTGCATATAAACAACATCTAAATCTGACTTCGTGAGAGAAAGTTATGATTTTTCAAAGATTATGTGCGACCAGGTATAACAATATGCGACACAGAAATCGAAATTCTAATCGACTGATTGTTAGTGGAAACAATCTAAACAAGAATTGAAGATTTCATGAATATGAACCTTTCAATAAAAAGATAGTTAATAACGAAGTTCCTATGAAAAAGATATGAATTTTCCATGGGCTTTAACAGTCAAAATCGGTCTAAATATGAATTTTTGTTAGAGAAAAAAATTATATGTTGAGACCTTAATGAAAGTTATAGAGGTCATCGAGAGGATTTCCAGGATATAAAGAATGTTGAAAATGGAGCTCATATGCAAACGTTATGGCCGTTTGAAGATTTCTGGAAAATAGTTATGTTGATGACGAAACAACACCGAAGTGCGCCACGTTGCAAGCTGACCTCTCACTCCCCCATGAAACGCAGCGACATCGCTCCACAAAATTGCAACATGTAGCACCATAATATGGTGACATGTGGTACCTTCTAGAAGGGGTTGAGTGGCTTAATATGAATGTGACACATGTCAAATAGCCATAGAAGCCAGCATTGATGTGCGCGGAGCGCACCATGCCTTGTACAATGTGCATGCTTGATATTGTACCTATAATTAGCGCTTTAAGTCTCATTCACTCCCCAAATCTTCAAATCTTCTCTCTCGAACCTCCATTTACAAAACTCGAATTTCTCTTAGTATTTAGGGTATTTTGGCTAGCTCAGAGGTTCCCGAGAGCTTGAAAATTACTAGATATCAAGCCAGAGTCCTTCTAGTGTAATTTCTTGGTTTTCGCTAAAACCTTTGTAAGTTAAGCTACACTCTAGTTTTTTCATTGTAACTTATATTTATAGTCATAAGTCATTATTAATTTATCTATGATTTCAAGTCATAATACTAATTGATCTACTTGTAGGAGAGGTGTATAGAATGGTCATATTGGCTTGGTTGTTAAATTTTAGAAAGGCTATATGTCGAAATGGTCTTGCCTACCAACTATCCTGCCTGATCGATCCTTATTTGATACATATTGATGTATACATTGAGATTAGTGAGGAATCTAGACTATAATTATAGTCACTAGGTTTACGAAACTAGACTAAGGCTTAGGACTTTATATGTCTAGGTCTTTCGAAAGTTCGAAGCGAAGCACTGCAGAAATTACGATTCACCCACCTCATTCAAGTGAGTGTATAATTACTTTCAAAGTTACATATAGATGCAAGTATTCGAATTACTTAAATGTTATGTGTGTTGTTATTTTGTGTTCAATATATATAAGTACAATATGTTTGAATAAACTAAATATATTTTATCATACTTAAAACATGATTGGGTAGTGAAGGGATGTGTGAAACAATAAATGAGATATTAAGACAAGTTAGGGTTACGCAAAAGAATACGTTGTGAGTCGCTATGTTTATCCAAAAGTACTATTGTACTGCTTTGCGTAGTCATGTAGAAAACATTAATTAGAAAAGTGTTGTGCAAAATAATAAGTTGTGACTTGTTATGCTGATCTGATGTGATTTGACCAAAGTATTAGCGCATTACTATGTTTGCCCAAAATACCAATGTACTATTGTGCCTAGATGGTTTAAGAAAAATATATGAATACCACCGTAGATAAACAGATCCTTCACAAAGGTATCCCTCAAGATCACTATTTAAAGGATTAGGAAGTAAGAATAATGAGAATGGATAATTGGGCTATTTGTTTGCTGATATATATATATATATATATATATATATATATATATATATATATATATATATATATATATATATATATATATGTATAATTAAAGCTATAATATTGTTGGTTGAAAACCCTATGAACTCACCAGGTTTTCCAACCCAACTCATCCAGTTTCATTATATCACTAGTAATTATATATGGTTAATGATGTATGTATCCAGTGAGAGATTCAAGGAAATGTGGACCGTTAGTGTAATGAGATGTTATAAGTCTTCGTTTATGCATATATTTCTTGTATTAGTTATGACATCCCGAGTTTTAATAATCAATAAGAAACATTTATTCGGAAATTCTTTTTATGGGACAAAGTTCCACATTTAAATGAAAACTCCTATTTTATAATAAGCATAAAATGGTTTTTTTTACCATGAAAATAAAAAATTAAATTGGTATTTACAAACAAATTTTCATATATGTCTATCTATGCGGAGGCAGAGCGATAAAATGTTATGCACTATATGAAAAGTATTATTCATTAATTTACCTAAGGTTGTTGAGCTAAAATCCACACTGTTTTTTTTAATAATTTATGAATCACAAGTTTTAAAAACTTATTCGTAAGGTTAATATTGTCATACCCGTATATTGCCAAACATACATTATGTCTTATACACTAAACATAATGTACATGTTGTTCACCAAACATATGCTACACCTTGTTCACCGAAGATTGTGGTGTACAATACACCGAACATAATTGGTGCTATAAGTTTATCTATGTAGAGCTAAAAAATGTTATGCATTAGATGACAACTCTTGTTTCTGAGTTTACCTAAAGTTTTGAAGTAATATTTGTTTCAATAATTTCCTAATCTCAACTTTAAAAAACCTATTAGAGTAATCGGTATGGGCCAAACGAGAACCAACACGACTGATGTGGCTAGAGGCAACGACTGCGTAACAGGGGGAACACCCCCCCCCCCCCCCCCCCGCCTGCTCGTAGCAACTCGTCTAAGGTAGATCTCGTTGGCGTGGCGACGGGAAGAAACGGATCAATTGTGACCGTTTGAGTGCAACGGTTTGAAAAAAAAATTAATTACTAAAAAAACAATTTATTATCCTATAAATACCTCCTATTTTATTAAAAATTTCATACTTTCTCTTCTCCTCTCTACATACTTTCAATTATCTTCCAAAAAAAATATGGACCCTTTCGACTCGTCTGATGATTCAGATGACGATATTTTCTTTAGGATAATGTATCATTATTACACTACCGATCTGCTACAACCAGATCCAGCCCCGCTACTAACAAGACATGCGATGTTAAACAAAAATCGCGAGGAAGGACACAAACATCTATATCGCGATTACTTTGCGGGTAATTGTGTATACGCGGCGAAGGACTTCAAAAGAAGATTTCGTTTGAGTAGGGATATGTTCTTACGAATCACCAACGCCTTGGAAAGCCGGTATCGTTTGTTTACTATATTTTTGTACAATAAATAAAAATGTACAACATGTTTCTTTAATTTTACAACATATGCAATATATTTTTAAATTGTAGTTAATTTATGTTTAGGTACAAATTTTTTCAATTAAGATATGATGCTAGAGGTAGACGGGGGTTTACAATGTTGCAGAAATGTGTTGCGGTCATTCGTTTAATGGCTATTGGGGAGTCACCCGACACCATGGACGACTATATGACAATGTCCGAAAGAACCGCAAGAGAGACTTTGTATACATTGTCAAGGAGTGTTGTTGAAACTTTTGGTGACGTGTATTTGCGGAAACCTACGTTGCATGATTTGCAAGAATTGTATGCGGCGCATGAAGAACGCCATGGGTTTCCCAGAATGATCGAAATCATTTATTACACACACTGGAAATGGAAAAATTGTCCGGTAGCATGGAAAGGGCAATACGAAAGTGGTCATCACAGATCACCTTCATTGGTGTTAGAGGTTGTCGCTTCTCAAGATTTATGGATTTGGCATGCATTTTTTGGGGTTGCGGGTTCTGTGACATCCCCATTTTCACGGCCAGAAAAGACCGATTTGTTTATGCTTTGTTTTTATAAAATCAGAGTAATCTTTTAAAGAAAACGGTTGCAGAATTTGTTCTCAAAACAAGATATGAGAATAACTTATCAAAACATTTCTCAAAGAGAATGTATTTTTATTTAATAATAAAACCTCGGGATGTCATGTTCCGATACAGACATATAAGCATAAACAGAACTTACATTCAATTACACTAATGATTTATATCTCCTTTAAATCTCTTTGTGAAATATGTCTTCGTATCGATACCTGTGATACAAAGAAAACCGAGTGGGTCAGGCTTGGGAGCCTGATGAGCATATAGGGTTTTCATACTCTCGGATCTAAAACTAACCTCTTGGTCTAATCCATACTCCACTGAATAACTAGATCAGCAACAACAACATCGGGGTCTCTCATCTGTTTATCACACATCAACTATCTACCCATGTTCTACCCAACATATTAGTAGATAAAAATATATATATATATATTTATACATAGTTTAAAACCTGTATAGCATTCTCATTCAATACCTGTTCCACATAATAGATGAGGCACACCCACATAACACGTATTTCATAGAGAATAAATCAGATCTATGAGATAGAAGAAAGTGAATATACATTCACACACATAACAAAAAAATTATACACATAACACGTATTTTGTATAAAATACTTCATAATTATGCGTTAGAAGAAAGTAACCACACACTCACTTGATTAGAAGATAATCGGACAGCACTACGACTTGTAGAAGTAGTATTCTTCGCTAGATCTGGAAGATCTTCACAAAAACCGGGCTCCTCGCGGGCAGAGCTTCGGCTCGGGAATCACACTTCTCGGGATCTTCGGGGCCTCGGGACGTGCTTCGGGGCTCGGGAATGATATCGGGGCTTCGGGATATTTCTTGCATGAAAAACGATGCAAAAACGCGAGAAAACGGGAAGTAATGAGCAAAGAAGTCGGTTGCCCTCGACACCCTTTTATTGGGGGCTGAAACACGAATTACGCTGGGAGTAATTCTAAATTACGCTGGGCATAATGGGGATAAGAACGCTGACTCCCCCCCTTCCGGATAATATCGAATTTATATTTAAATTAAATATCGAAAATATTTAATAAACTTCAAAAATTCATATCTTCCTCATACAAACTCCATTTTAGATGTTCTTTATTTCCCCGCGTAGGTGAGACTACACTCTACAACTTTTGTTTAGATTCCGTTGGCTAATTTGTATTATTTATTTTTAGTAGGCTGGGACAGGAAAACTCCGTTATAAAATCATAACTTCTTTATCCGACGTCCGTTTTCGTCTATCCTTTCATCGTTTCACTACGATTAACGAGATATTCGATTCTCATTTAGATTGTTTTGGCTAAAAACCGCTCGATCTCAAATCGAGTATTCGGGCTGCATACCGCTAAGTCGAAACTTAGAAACATCATAACTTACTCATACAAAGTCAGATTTGGACGTTCTTTTTATGCACGCTTATGGTTTAACGAGCTCTACGACTTTTGTTTAGATTGCTAAGGCTAAATATCACTCTAACGTAAATGCACTTTTTATGTCATTCTGCGTAGTGCCGGTTCTGTCGCGAAACTTCGACATGTCATAACTTCTTCGTTATAACTCAGATTTCGGCATTCTTTATATGCACGGAAACCTTGTAACATACACTATAATTTAGTTAAGATTATTCATTCTAAATAATCTTTCATCAAAAATTCATTTTTGACGCCTATCATCTCTAAATTGACTAGCACGGATCGACAGGCGTTACAATTATCTCTCCCTTAGGATGATTACGTACCGGAATCATCAACGAAATAGGACTTGCATAATGATTCCACACGTTATCTATTCATCCTAGGTAATAACCGTAACTTCTATGTTTCCTCGAAAGAGTATTTAACTCTATGGCTTTCTTGATCGCAGAAGATGCCCAATCTTGCATCTGCTTATCGTACTATGTTGTACTTTCAATCGTAACCTTCAAGTTACCAAATAAGTACTTATTGTGGACTCCTTCTTCTTCTCAGGATAATTACTTTCATTTATCTATTGTAACAAATCGATGGGTCGTGCTCTATTGACCTCTCATCGCACGATGCGATGCTTAGACTCGGTCTTTAATGAAGTTAAATTCCAGGATGGAATATACCTTTCTTCATATTCTAATGTGATATAATCACATTTCAGCATGTAGCATTTCTACCTGCAAACTTCTTTTAACAACGAGCGCGACACTATCAATCGCATTAACTTCAACCTTCTGACTTAAGTCAGATGTTACATCTAACTTGGTACTCTAAACCACGTAACATACTCCTCGTAGTCGAACTCAAATTGAAATATGACCACTAGGGTCGGAACAAGAACCATATTACTAGTCATTATCGAAACAATGGTAATGACATACCAGAATAAAGTGGAATCAGTTACTAGCTTCTTGGTAACCTTGTGACTTTCCCTAATCCAAGTGCGAGTCCTGTGCTTCCGGTAGTATATGCATATACTACCTTTCACACCTACTCATACTCATCCCAAGTATTGTCCCGTAGTCGACCAAGTCACCATACAAGAAAATCAGACAATCATTCAACACATCAGTTAGCAAAACTAGGGTTTATATTAATTCCTTGAAATGATTAAACAAAGGTTCAAGTTTACCCTATACTACTCCTCTAGTAGGCTACACTTCCTGATACAAACTTTATATATTGACATGAGGTCTTCATCCTTGAATCCTCGCATTGTTTTCTGCTTCGTTGAGGATCATATGGAATGCTCTTGGCTTTGGTGGTGCATTTGGCTTTATAGCCTCTTCTCTTCTTGGGCAGTTTTGCTTGAAGTGTCCTTCTTCACCTCACTTAAAGCAGGCTTCTCTTTTGTTTGGGCATTTGCTGGTGTAATGACCAGTCTTCCTGCATTTGAAGCAGATCATTTATTTAGAGCATTCCCCAATGTGCTTCCTTTTGCACTTGTCACACCCTTGTGCTCCTTCTTCGAGCTTCTTCGAATCAGACTTCGAAAAGTTTCTTTTCTCATTAGAACCTGAAGTTCCTTCTAATTTTTTCTTCTCGCCAATTTCAACCTTACTATCAGTCCTCCCCTTGATCATATTCTTAGCAGACTTGGCAGCCCAAATAGCTGCCTCTAGAGTAGGTGCCTGACGCACTGGCACCGCATACTCCCAAGGGAGTCCCTTTGCGTACCGGTCGACTTTTGTCAGTTCGTCTGGGACGATGCGCAAAGCAAACTCCATCTTGTCTGTGAAGGCATTAGTGTATTCATCCACTGACATGCTGCCTTTCTTCAATATCAGAAATTTGTTCTCCAACTCTAGCAGGTTTTGGGCCGAGCAGAATTTGCGCTTGAATTACACCAAGAACTCTGCCCAAGACAGTTGCAGTGGCTAGTTAGGGCTTAGGATCTTCCCTAGAGTGTTCCACCATCGAACGGATCCACCTCGGAACTGACGCACTGCATAGATAGTCTACAACCTGCCTCTGCAGCCACAAGTCATGAAGGCTAGCTCCATTTCCAATATCCAATCCATAACTCCGATCGGATCTTCCTTTCCAGTGAAGGTCGATGGTTTGCAAGTCAGAAAATCCTTATACTTGCATCCCATTCCATCATTCCTTCCATTCTGGTTGTTTTGCCTAACTATCGATGGGTTGGCTTGACTAACAGATCCACTAAAGTTTCCACCTTCCGAGTGCCCTTCATTCACTTCGGGCTCTTCCACTTAAATTTAAAGGTTCTTCACGATTTTGTTGAAGCAGATGTCTCGTTTCATCCATTTGACGATCCAACATCGTCTGAATCATCAATTGTACACCGGCCATTGTTATCGGCTCAGGTGTTGCTGCTATGACAGGTATTTTCTCAATCACTGGTGGTTGATTCATGTTTTCATCAGCATTTCCAACTCCACTTCTTGTTCTCACCATTTTTGATCAATACACCGAATAAGGTGAAATTAGATCCTTATTCACGATAGATATTCAAATCATCCTTATCACTCCGAAACGTTTACATGCTAGTTCTAATATCGTAGACATACACTTAGAATCCTAAAAACATAAGGTTTCCAGATCCGGTCGGCAACAGACCATAGATACGAACAAATAATAGCATCGATATAGCTATCACACAAAACATTTAGCACATAAAAGCATTTTAGGCATCATTCCTAAAATAAACTAGTGCTTGTGTCAATTTAGGTGTACTACCTAACATATTTTAGACACACTGCTCACAATCATTACTTAGCATTCTAAGTTTAAGTCTAGAAATTTCCTACAAATTCCTAGTTCTCTTAAACTAATGCTCTGATACCAACTGTGACATCCCCATTTTCACGGCTAGAAAAGACCGATTTGTTTATGCTTTGTTTTTATAAAATCAGAGTAATCTTTTAAAGAAAACGGTTGCAGAATTTGTTCCCAAAACAAGATATGATAATAACTTATCAAAACATTTCTCAAAGAGAATGTATTTTTATTTAATAATAAAACCTCGAGATGTCATGTTCCGATACAGACATATATGCATAAACAGAACTTACATTCAATTACACTAATGATTTATATCTCCTTTAAATCTCTCTGTGAAAAATGTCTTCGTATCGATACCTGTGATACAAAGAAAACCGAGTGGGTCAGGCTTGGGAGCCTGATGAGCATATAGGGTTTTCATCCCACAATGTTATATCATATATCTATAAATATAGAACATTCAAACTTGTACAATTTCACCATATAAAGGCAACTCTTATCCCACCCCATCGATCCTCACAACGACACGATCTAAACTCTCGTATCTAAAATTTTCCTCTTTACCTGATCCCTACTCACGGATCTAAAACTATCCTCTTCACCGATCCATACTCACGAATCTAAAACTAACTTTTTTCACCTGATCCGTACTCACGGATCTAAAACTACCTGATCCATACTCACGGATCTAAAACTAACCTCCTGGTCTGATCCATACTCCCGGATCAATAATTGTACCCAATCCATACTCCCGGAATAAGGACAATTAACTATACCTTAATCCTGATCTGATCCATACTCCCAAATCAATAACTGTGCCCAATCCATACTCCCAGACTAGGGACAATTAACTTAGTCTTAATCCATACTCCCGAACTAGTAACAAGTTTTATCTCTTTACCTGATCCATACTCCCGGATCTAAAACTAACCTCTTGGTCTAATCTATACTCCGCTGAATAACTAGATCAACAACAACATCAGGGTCTCTTATCTGTTTATCACACATCAACAATCTACCCATGTTTTACCTAGCATATTAGTAGATAAATACATATATATATTTTTATACATAGTTTAAAACCTGTATAGCATTCTCATTCAATACCTGTTCCACATAATAGATGAGGCACACCCATATAACAAGTATTTCATATAGAATAAATCAGATCTATGAGATAGAAGAAAGTGAATATACATTCACACACATAACAACAAAATTATACACATAACACATATTTCGTATAAAATACTTCATAATTATGAGTTAGAAGAAAGTAACCACACACTCACTTGATTAGAAAATGATCGGACAACACTACGACTTGTAGAAGTAGTATTCTTCGGTAGATCTGGAAGATCTTCACAAAAACCGGGCTCCTCGCGAGCAGAGCATCGGCTTGGGAATCAAACTTCTCGGGATCTTCGGGGCCTCGAGACTTGCTTCGGGGCTCGGGATTGATACCGGGGCTTTGGGATATTTCTTGCACGAAAAAACGATGCAAAAATGCAAGAAAACGGGAAGAAATGAGCAAAGAAGTCGGTTGCCCTCGACAGCCTTTTATAGGGGGCTGAAACACGAATTACGTTGGGCGTAATGGAGATAAGAACGCTGACTCCCCCTCCCCTTCCGGATAATATCGAATTTATATTTAAATTAAATATCGAAAATATTTAATAAACTTCAAAAATTCATATCTTCCTCATACGAACTCCGTTTTCGACGTTCTTTATATCCCCGCGTAGGTGAGACTACGCTCTACAACTTTCGTTTAGACTCCGTGGCTAATTTTGAGTTTATTTTTATTATTTATTTTTAGTAGGCCGGGACAGGAAAATTTCGTTATAAAATCATAACTTCTTTATCCGACGTCCGTTTTCGCCTATCCTTTCATCGTTTCACTACGATTAACGAAATCTTCGATTCTCATTTAGATTGTTTCGGCTAAAAACCGTTCGATCTCAAATCGAGTATTCGGGTTGCATACCGCTAAGTCGAAACTTAGAAAAATCATAACTTTCTCATACGAAGTCAGATTTGGACATTCTTTTTATGCACGCTCATGGTTTAACGAACTCTACGACTTTCATTTAGATTGCTAAGGCTAAATATCACTCTAACGTAAATTCACTGTTTACATCATTCTGCGTTGTGTCGGTTCTATCGCGAAACTTCGACAGGTCATAACTTCTTCGTTATAACTCGGATTTCGGCGATCTTTATATGCACAGAAACCTTGTAACATATACTATAACTTAGTTAAGATTATTCATTCTAAATAATCTTTCATCAAAAATTCATTTTTGACGCCTAACATCTCTAAATTGACTAGTCCGGATCTACGGGCGTTACAGGTTCCAACAACAATGTCAACATTCTTATCATTCGCCAATATTCGACGATCTTTTGAATGGAATAGCCCTGGATGCTCTTTTCACACTGAATGGAAACGAATACAAATATGGGTATTACTTTACAGATGGAATATATCCTCAGTATTCCACATTCGTGACGACATTCCTCCACCCGGTTGAAGAACGAGACAATTTTTTTAAGAGAAGACAAGAAGGAGCACGTAAGGATTTGGAACGTGCTGAAGGCGAAGTGGCATATAGTCGAATATGCAGCACGACCATTGGATTTAGAAACTTTACGATATATCATGTTTGCATGTATCATAATGCGTAACATGGTATTAGAAGATAAATGGCGAAATATTGCACACTATATCCCAACGGAGCCCAGACACGTTCAGTTTTAACCCGGAACATCAGATTATTTGAATCGCGTTGTTGACATTCAGGACGCAAATAAACACAGACAACTTCGAGAGGACTTGATGGATTATATCTTTTATGGTAACAATAACGATAACAAATAGCGTTGTATTTTGTTTTTTTTTTTTGAATTTGGATGTTAATTCTTTTTTTTTTTTTTTTTTTTTTTTTTTTTTTTTTTTTTGGATATTATGTGTAATTTAGTCTTTATGTTAATTTTAATCTTTAAAAAATTTAATTGTTTTTTATAATTTTTAAACATTATGTTTTATTTATTTTTTAATTTAAAAAATATTTGTCTCAATTAAAAAAATCGAAATAAATAAAAAAGCATTTATAAAATGAAAAAAAAAAAAGTTGGTGTCATAATAAGATACAACATGTTGTTCATTTCCTCACTTGGTATTATAACACCATTGATGATGTGGCATCAAAATGGTGTGACATCTAGTTGCCCACACCTATCTTAGGAAAATCAATACCCTCCTGTCTGTGTTCACAAATCACACGTGCCTATCACCTACTTTTTAGTATTTCTTGTCAGTTTTCATTGCGTTTGATTATACTAACGATATCGATACAATATTAATCTTCGTATTGTTAGTTCGTGAATTCTGAAATTCAACATAAAAATGTTAAATCATGAGTAAGAGTATCATATTGTATAGATAATAGATTAAACAAGTTGTGGATCAACGCCGGCAATAAGCATTATAATATTTTGTTTATATCATCGTTGTCAATTGAGGATAAATGTATAATAACAAGTATTAATTATAAATCGAATCTAAGATATCATCACAGTATACATGCACGAGACGACGAATGAGACATTAATATTGGGGTCGGCCTATTTTAAAGCTAAACACCAAGTTCGTCCTTTTACTTAATGCATGGTATACATATGTTATACATTCAAGATTACTACTTTTATTATTTTTCCTCAATAGTTTATTTTTTAATATTTTTTTTTATCTTTTAATAATAAAAAAAAACGACCAATGAAATTGTTGTGTGGGGTATAAGATTTTGATATATTTATCTTCATTAATTAAATAATATTTAATACTAGTCAAAAGCAACCAATGCCCAAGGAAACGACAAAACGCACTTTCTTACGGGGTTAAGGGGCAATTTGATCTAAGCACCTTCAGATGATTAGATCTGATGGGTTAGTGTAGAAGGAATATATTATAATTAGGTCAAATATGCTCAAGTATTAATGATTATCTTGCCAAATTATATGTGGATTCTTAAACTTATGAAGCTATAATTTTGAACAAAAAATGATTAGACGATCTTATATTGTATTGAATTCGGTGCTAAATGATATGCATCAAAAATATACAATGTTTTGTAATGTGAAATGTACTAAAAATTTTGAATTCAACTTGAGAGATATTCTTGTGTATAACCGTTAAACTGGAGGGAGTAGAGAGGCAAAGAGTTCAACATCTCCTACATGGAACTCAACCGAGGGTAAACTGTCCCTCAAGCTTGGTAAGTGAAAAAGGAATTATTCATCGACAGTAGCCTGCCAAGTGTCCCTCTTCTACAAAGGTTGGTTGTTGACATGGAGAAAGGAAAGGATCAAGTGGTGCATGACAACCTTGATACCACTCCCCTCAACCATATAACATATTAACTACTAGATATAGTATCTCATATGATGTTTAAGAATATACAGGGGCGGACCTAAAGAGTGTCTTGATGGATCCCGTATAACTATTAGATTTTTTCGAATTAGTATAAATTGTTTTAGGGTTATTGTCATTGTAACAAAGTTATGTATAATGGTTTAAATGGTCCCTCATGACTAATTTTTTGCATTTTAAGGACATAAACTTGTAATTTCTGGTTTTAAAAGGGCACTTTTGAAAAAATGACGGCGTCACCCGGTGACCCCCCATCCTACCTAGTAGTTTTTCATTTCCACCTAATATCCAAATAGTTTAATTTAGTCCATGTCATTGCCACGTGTATACAGGAGTTAATGAGAGTTTTACGTTTAAACCCCTCAACTGTCTCTTTCGAACACTTTCTTCTTAACTTCCTCATCGAAATTTGGTGTTCAACTATTCTTCGGTCCTATCCTTTTCTTCAAGTGTTCGTCACTCAAATCGGTGAACTTTGTCATTTCCATGGCCGTTTTCATGAAGATTGATCTACATTTTGCTGGAACCTTTACCGGGTACCTCTCTATTACTTACTCAGATGGAGCAGTGCAAAGGTTTGATGATGTTGATTTTACTGGAATGGACAAGAAGGAATTTGTCGAATTCCTTGAAAGATTCGCATTTGAGATATGTGTGAATGTGTACTTTTGCATGCCCGATATTGATTTTCCTGATGGACTAAAGTTAATCGCGACCGACATGGATTACATGGAACTAATCGAAGTAGGGTATGCTTCTGATTGTGTAATAAATGTATATATGGACTATCTTGGTGTTAATGTACATCAATGGATTCTTGAAGAGCAAGCAGAAGTTTGCAGTTCCTTAAGACCAATCATCTGGTGCAAAAGAAGATCATGAAGAAGTGCACAGTTGTATGGATACGGATGATGGAATCGACATGCAAGGTTTACATGGTGGTAGGGATGATATCCAAGGTGCAAGGGAGGATTTGCAAGGTGAGCAAGATAATGGCATTCACATGGGAGTGGACACTGAACCTGATGAGTACATCCCTATGAACAAGACAAAGGATGATGAGTTCTTGAGTAAGTTGTGCTCAAAGGAGCAAGTCACCCCCCTACAGTCCACCTCGTGAAGATACATATGATCCACCACAAGAAGATGGAGTAATATCTACTGAGCAGGCTATTTACAATGAGAATGTTCATTGGAAAAAGTAGAAACCTATATTGGGTATGAGATTTGTGAGTCCTAAACAACTTAAACATATGATGTGTAACTATGTTGTAGCAAATGGTTATCGGTTATGTTACAAAAAAATGATAGTAGGAGACTATTAGTGAAATGTTGTTCTGGGCAGTGCAAGTTTAGGATGTGGGCTTTTTGGATGATTGAAGAAAAGTCTTTCCATATTAGGAGTCTCATAAATAAGCATAATTGTGCAAGAAACTTCAAGTTAAGTTCAATTGTGAATTATTCATGGATAGGTACCCATTACATAACACAATTCTTACAGAAGCAAAAGGTTAGTGTCAGGCTACTTAGGGATAAGGTAAAAGAGAAATGTGGTATAGATATGAGTATAGGGCAATGTAGAAGTGCAAAGAAGTATGCAATTGAACTGATGGAAGGAACACTAGTGAAGCACTATGCAAAGTTGTGGTCATATGGTGAGGAGATTAGAAGATCAAATCCAGGGTCAACAGTTAATATGGATGTCAATTCTATGCCAGATGGTAAGAATTATTTTAGCAAGTTTTACTTGTGTTTTGATGGGCTTAAAAGAGGGTGGAGAGGGAGTTGTAGAAGGGTTATAAATTTAGATGGATGTTTCTTAAAGGGGTTATGTACTAGAGGGCTAATATGTGATGTAGGAAGAGATGCCAATAATCACATATTCCCAATTGCAAGGGCAATTGTCTGTGTAGAGAACAAAGAAAATTGGAAATGGTTTTTGGAAAACCTTAGAGATGACCTTCAACTGGATAATGGTTTCGCTATTGTAACATCCAAAAATTTCAAGCAATTTAAACTTTTCAAAACCAACCCATATTCATTAGTTTATTACAAAAATGTTTTCAATTCATTTATTATCAGAGTATTTCCCAGAACCACATCATGATCACATAAACATGAGGAGCAGTACGATCACGCCTTCTCCTTGCGACGATCTCCTGAAGTACCTGAAACACTACACTGAAAAATGTAAGCCCGAAACCTTAGTGAGTTACCCCCAAAATACCAACCACATATACCATACACAACATATCATAAACAGAACAGGCATGCACTTCGGGTCTACTGTGTGACTGGTCTGCTGCACCGGGCCTTCAGTCCACCTGGTCCACCCTCCGAGTCTAGCCATATACATCGAGTCAGCAGTGTAGTTGGTCCGCCCGCGCCGGACCTTCAACCCACCTGGACTACTCTCTGAGTCTACAATATGACTGGTCCGCCCGCACCGGGCCTTCAGTCGGCCTGGTCCACTCTCCAAGCCTCGATACATTTGGTCCGCCCGCGTGCGGCCTACAGCCTATCCGGACCGTTCGCTGGGCCTTCGTGATATCCGGTCCGCCCTGGGTATGTTGGCCTACAGCACAAAGCAGGACCCATCTCAACCCAACCCCAGTCAACCATGTGCACATAAATATATAATCATATAGCAATTCCTCACTAATCAACCAATCTAGCAGATCATATATATAACACACTCTAACCAGGATACCGACCTAATCGGTCACTAACATAGCATCATCCTATATATCAGGATTCCGACCTTAACCAGGTCTCTAACATATACCATCCTAACTACCAGAATGCAAACATATAGCAAAGCAATAACATAACAACTACCCGGATTTCCATCCGATAAAGGGCCGACCTTGGTGCCTTAGACCATGTCGATATAGTGAGGATAACTCACCTCGTAAAGCCGATCTGCAGAAATAAGATCACACTGCTCCAACCTCCAACGCGAAATCCACCACTGATCAATACCAAAAGACTGAACTCAATGAATACCAATAATTACCAAAATACCCTTGGAAGTCAACTGGTCAACTCTTGGTCAAAGTTAAAGTCCTCAGTCAAAGTCTACCTTCCTGTGTGACCCTACTCGCCGTGTTGCCTCGTAAACTCACCAAGTCCCAAAATTCTGAGTCCTTTCTCGCTCAACTCACCGAGTCATCCCTCGACTCACCGATTCGCCGTTCAACCAGAAAAGGTTAGGACTCCTTGACCAGACTCGCCGAGTCCAAGGCAATCTTCAACAGTCTCGCCAAGTTGTTCTTCCAACTCGTCAAGTTCCTGCCTATCTTCGTGCAGCTCATCGAGTACACCTATGTGACTCGTCGAGCTACTATGCGACTCATGCCAAAACTCTAGTGCGACTCGCCGAGTCATCTCCTAGACTCACCGAGTCCAACCGTGAAGTCCCGTAATCTCGAGTCATAGAGCCACTCCCTTACTCCAAACACTAGATCAGGGTCCCCATGGTTCATTAGCAACATAAAGTTGATACCTTTACGTGCTTCCATGACCCATTCATCAAAAACCAAGTTAAAATGGAACTTAACTCATTAGGGGGCTGGCTCTTGCATGGCTAATCAAAGGGCTTTCTTCACATAGACTCCATATGGAGCTCAGATCTGGAGTTTCAACTCTAGATCTAACTCATGCATCAAGATCTCAACATAAATTCTTCCCAACAAACCCTAAACCTACAAAAGGTGGATCTAGAAGAAATAAAGCCAAGATAACGAATCCTTACCTCAAAACCACCTCCAACTGAAGAGTAAACCAAATCTCATCAAGCCTCCTTGATCCAAGCTCCTTAGTCTTGAAGATTTCCTTCTTAAATCAATTATCCAAGCTCTAAAAATTCTCCCAAGGCTCTTCTCTTATGATTTATGGCTTCTAATCCTCAGAGGGGTGATAAGGGGCCGAAATAGGGGCTTAAGGCTCCTTAGATAGGGTGCAAACCCTAGGAATTAAGGTTTCTCATTCCAACACGAACTCGCCAAGTCCATCCTGCCGACTCACCGATTTGATCACTAAACACGTGACGACAATCGCGACTTGACTCGTTGAGTGTATTCGTTGACTCGCCGAGTCGATCCTCCTTAATTACATCAAGCACCCTGAACTTGCACTCCTGAACTCGGGGTGTTACAATTCTCCCCCACTTAAATTAGCCTTTGTACTCGAAGCCTGCGGAAATACATCCCAGATGACTCTCCCTGAATACAAATCTTGGCCTCAACCGACCCAGGTTCCTCTGAACACTGGTATCGGACCTTTATAAAGTCCAACTCTTCCCTCCCAGAGTTACGACATCTGATTCAAGCCAGCACCGGCTTCTTTCTCTAATAACTACCCTTAATAACCACTGATGACCCGATGATACTTTCATCACTCCAATTCACAACAATCACTTGACCCTTACCAAGCTAGATATCTCCCTGAACCACCGGGTCTTGACCCAGTACCAAGTTGCTACCCCTTTCCTCGACTGGCATATCCTTTATCGAACTCACTTCTAGGACTTATCCTGCTTTCCTTGCCGAAACCAACTCGTTTCTTTCCGAGCTGACAGGATGGCACATCCTTCAGCTCCTGAGCAACTCCCATGAGTTCTCCCATATGGTCACATACGCATGTTGAATTTGCTCTAACATCCTTGGGCTGGAAAACCCGACACACTGACAGTACCTTCAAACATCCCCGGAATGAATTTTCGCTACATACATGACTTCTTTATCACAACCATACTGGAAAATCCAAGGCTCCCTCCTTTCATCCCATCCGAACTCCTCTGGTTCTACACTACTCGAAATTTTTCTGTAACCTCAACAGACACCCAACTCATATGTGTTTCCATACCACTGGTACACTTCCAGTTCTTACTATCAATAGCTGAAGCACTGTCAATAATCCACTTACTCCACTTCCTCCTCTTTTGGAGTAACCACGCTCCTTTCGGAGCTACATGCCATTCCTTTCCAGGAAATCCACTCAACATCCCTTACTGCTCCAGCACGTGCCACTGAGCTACAGTTCACTCTACGTTATCCATGTAGAGCAACTGCTATTCTTGAACTTCCATATACCCTAAATCTACTCGCAAGGACTCTCGGGCCCATGTACTGCTTTCCACTAACATGATCAATACTTGGGGCCAGACCATATCAATTATCATCCCCTGGTGATGCTTTTCCTCATTTTCCTCATACCGATCGCCTAACACATACAGATTCTTCAGCATGACTGGACCGCCTTACCAAGCCTTCAGCCTATCTGGACCACTCTCGAAACATTCAACATATCTAGAGCGCCCTCCTGGGCCTTTAGCCTGTCTAGACCATTCCCCGAGCCTTCGGTCTGACTGGTACGCCTTCTGTCCTTCAGTCTGACTGGTTCACTCAAGACTGTCATACGTCACACTGAACTATTCTTTCCGGGAATCTCTCCCGTACATATTGTTGTAGCCCTCTTGGGGTTCCGAACTCTAACTCCATCTATATAATCAAATCCCGTCCTAACCATAGGCCCAAAATTGGTCTGTATCCCGCCCCACTCATAGCATACATGATCGATCCTACAGCCGAAGCATAAGGTACTCGACTCATTTGTGCTATCTCAGCCTCAGTGCTAGGGCTTTGTGTCTTACTCAGTTTGGCGTTACTCTGGATGGGCAACTCTCCTTTCTTGGAGTCTTGCATGCTGAATCTCTTCAGCACCTTATCCAAGTAGGTACTTTGACTAAGTCCAATTAGTCTTTTACTCTGATCTCTCAAGATCCTTATCCCTAAAATATAGGCAGCTTCACCAAGATCCTTCATAGCGAAACACTTTCCAAGCCAGGACTTTACTTCCTGCAGGGTTGGAATGTTGTTTCCTGTGAGTAGTATGTCATCCACATACAATACCAAGAAGCTAACTATACTCCCACTAGCCTTGACATACACACAAGATTCATCTTCACTCCTAGAAAAGCCAAATTCCTTGACCTTTTCATCAAAGCAAAGATTCCATCTGCGAGGTGCTTGCTTTAACCCATAAATGGATTTCTCAAGCGTACATACTCTATTGGGGTACTTGTTGCTGACAAAACCCTCTAGCTGACTCATGTAAACATCTTCAGCCAACTTTCCATTAAGGAAAGCGGTTTTGACATCCATTTGCCAAATTTCATAGTCATGAAATGCGGCTATGGCTAACAGAACCCGAATAGACTTAATCTTGGCTACCGGAGAAAAGGTCTCATCATAATCCATTCCAGGAATTTGAGAGAAGCCCTTTGCAACCAGTCTAGCCTTATAAGTGTGTACTTTACCATCCATGTCGGTCTTCTTCTTGAAGACCCATTTGCACCCTACAGTCTTTCGACCTGGTACATTCTCAACCAAGTTCCAAACTTGATTGTCATACATGGATTGTATCTCGCTATCCATAGCCTCTTTCCATTTAGCAGACTCGGGGCCTGCCATGGCTTCCTCGTAGCTGTTAGGGTCATCTTGACTTACTAGTGTCCCATCACTAATAAGTGTCTCACCTTCTGCAGTAATATGGAATCCATAGTAATGCTCAGGTGCACTCCTAACTCTCGTGGAACGCCTCAGAGGTACAGATTCGTCAATTGGCTCAACAGGAGTTTCCTCCTCAAGTTGAGGGCTAGATTTTGAAGTTCCATCACCACTTGACTCTTGAATTTCTTCAAGATCAATTTGCCTCCCACTGTCTCCTTGGCTTATAAACTCTCTTTCTCGAAAGACTCCTCTTCTTGCTACAAAGACCACATTGTCACTAGGTCTGTAGAAGAGGTAACCAAAGGATTGATGTGGGTAGCCGATGAAAATACACCTCTCGCTTCGGGGTTCGAGCTTATCATGAGTCTCGCGTCTCACGAAAGCCTCGCAACCCCAAATCTTGATGTGGTCTAGTTTAGGTACTTTACCAGTCCACATCTCGTGAGGAGTTTTGGCAACTTTCTTTGTAGGGACTAGATTAAGGATATGGGCGGCAGTCTCTAAGGCATACCCCCAGAATGAGATTGGTAGCGAAGCTCGACTCATCATGGAACGAACCATGTCCAACAAGGTTCGATTACGCCTCTCAGCCACACCATTCAACTGTGGTGTCCTGGGAGGTGTCAATTGTGAGACAATCCCACATTCCCTTAGATAGTCGAGGAACTCTGAACTAAGATACTCACCACCCCGATCGGATCGAAGCATCTTAATGTTCCTGCCCAATTGATTCTCGACTTCCTGTTTAAATTCCTTAAACTTCTCGAAAGTCTCTGACTTATGCTTGATTAAGTAGACATATCCATATCTACTGTAATCATCAGTAAAAGTCAAATAATAACGATTAGCATCCCTTGTGGCATGTTTGAATGGCCCACACACATCCGTGTGTATAAGGTCCAACAAACCTTCACCCCTTTCACACAAGCCTGTGAAGGGTGACTTTGTCATTTTTCCAAGTAAGCATGATTCGCAACTATCATCTGACTTTAGGTCAAATGACTCCAAGACTCCATCCTTTTGGAGTTGGCCTATGCGTTTCTTGCTTATATGTCCAAGACGACAATGCCATAATGATGCTTTATCCAAGTTATTATTATTAGTAGAATCAATACACAAAAAATTATTTCCTAAGTTATCTACAACAGACACAGCTTCATACACACCATCACAAGGTAATGCTTTAAAATAAAGAACATTATTAAAGAAAGCATCAATAGAACCAACTTCATTATTAAACGAAAAGGTAAACCCTTGTTTGTACAAAGCATGAAAGGAAATAATATTTCTTGCCATTCCTGGCGAGTAACAACACTTATTCAAATCTAAACTAAACCCACTACTTAGCGAGAAAGTATAAACTCCAATCTTGGTGACAGGTGAAGCTTTCCTATTCCCCATGATCAAGTTTATTCTTCCTTGGTCCACATTCTCACTTCTTCTTAGTCCCTGCAAGTCACAACAAATATGAATACCACAACCGGTATCAAGGACCCAAGATTTCGAATGGGGTGAGTTATTAGAAATGATAGTGTAAATACCTGCATGGTTGGGTTTGACTTTCCCATCCTTCACATCCTGCTGGTACTTTGGGCAGTTCCGCTTCCAATGAGCTTTTTCATGACAATAGAAGCATTCAGCCTCTTTTGGGTCAGAAGAAGGAGTAATGAAACCTTTCTTGGTTCCACTTGAAGAAGAGCCATCAAGGGTCCGAGCCTTGGTACCCTTCAAAGATCTCTTTCTCTTCCTCCCTCAACTTTTCCCGATTGCCAAAACCGGAGTTGGGTTTGGAGTAGGAGTGATAGCAACCGACTTCCCCTTAAGACCTGTTTCTGCAGTCTTGAGAAGTCCCTGAAGTTTGCTGAGAGTGACCTCTTCCTTATTCATGTGATATGTCATGCGGAATTGATCATAGCACGATGGTAGGGAGCGCAAAATTATATCTATTGCTAGCTCCTCAGGGAGGTTCACATTAAGTTTCAGCAATCGATCCACATACCTTTGGATTTTCTGCATGTGGCTCGTGACGGAATCCCCATCCTTCATCATGGTTGTTATCATGGAGCAGATGATTTCGTACCTCTCTTGTCGTGCACTTTGATGGTATCTTTCCATCAAATCTTGGTGCATTTCATAAGGGTAGAAATCCTCATAGGACTTTTGGAGTTCTGCTATCATTGTGGCCATCATGATGCATGCTACTTTCGTAGCATCCCTTTCATGTGCCTGAAAGTCAGCGATCTCCTGAGGAGTTGCAGTGGTCTCATCAATCTCCTTAAGCTCCTTGTCAAGGACATATTCTTTGTCCTCGTAGCGGGTAATCATCCTGATGTTTCTGATCCATTCATTGAAGTTGGATCCATCAAAGGTGACTTTCCCACACAGACTCATAAGAGTAAAGGAGCCATTAGAATTCGAGCTAGAAGCATTATTTGAAGACATCTGAAAGAGGAGAACAAGTTTAGTATAGATTTAAGAGAGTCCTTAATAAAACACCCAAATGTAATATTAAGGCTAGGATCCAATCACAATATAATATAACTTAGAAGAGGTATGCCGTAATCTAAGCTATACCATATTTGAAAGGTAGGTGAATGACGATTCACCAATTTCCACCACGAAAACCGAAATATTAGACATTAGGTTTTATTGGTTTTTAGAAATTCCTAGATTCTTTGAGATTCAATGAACTTTTCAAAGGCATGTTTCAATCTCGAGGGTGCCCTCCAAGTTTTGTGACTGGGATACCGAGGATCACAAAACGAGGTGTGAAGTAACCATGCAAATCACTTGGTACCCTTAAAGTTTATCACTCAATCGATGTGCCGGTAAACCACACACGCTCCACCGATACTATAATAAACCTTAAGTCACCCTTTACCTACCTTGTTAAGTCCAAGTTAGTGTGCCGGTTAACCACACACGCTCCACCAACGACTTAGACAAAGTGTAAAGTGTAATTTCATGGATTAGCACCTTATTCACATTTTCCTAAAGTAACTAAGATTGGGAATTTAATAAAACATTTAGTTACTTTATAATATTCATCATACTTTGAATGAGAGTTTATAAGTCCTTGTCTTACCCGTTCGGCTAACGACCCTCCACCAATCAAGGAAGCGGTGGGTGAGAGTGGACACCCATTAAGTTGCCATTTTATAGGCAACAACCTTATACCCCCCTTAGAAATCGGCTTCGTGAATGAGGCTTATAAGGGTTGAATTTTAACTTTTAAAATTCTAGGGGTTGGAACTTAAAGTTTTAACTTAACTTTTCTTGTTCCAAAACTTGAGGGCAAGTTTTGTAACTTTCAAAACTTTTCATTTCTTGTAACTTATGAGTTTAATAGAGTAATAAAATGAAGACTCTTCATTTTTCTAACTCTTGTGTTTGTTTTAATGGTTTTAATTCAAGTGTGACTCTTGGTTTTCCATAACTTGAGGACAAGTTATGGACTCCATTAAAACACATTATGATCAAGAATTAATCTACCACATAGGTTACAAATAATTCCTATGATCATCTAAAACATCATAAGAATAAGAACATGAATATGAACACAATCAAAAATTACATTTAAAACTTTGTAATTTTGATAACTAGTTGTTGTGAATGAATTAGAAAGAACATTACACCATCAAAACAAGTTTTAAAGTACCAAAACAGTTTAGGGTAATGTTTCTAGTCCATTTCCAGCAACTAAAATCAAAATTCTGCAATCAGTCGATCCTACTCGCCGAGTGCATGAAATTACTCGCCGAGTTGGTTGAAGATACACGTGAACTCGCCGAGTCCCCCCTATAGACTCGACGAGTCCACTCGTAGACAGCAAGATTTTCGACTTTTTTTTTTCAACTTTTAAGCACAAATAAAAAGCAAACAAGCCTAGGCTCTGATACCACTGATGGGTTTTGAGCATTCTAACACTTCCTAAGTGTACATGCAACCCTAATAACCTTGGATCTATGTTTGTCTAATTATCATGCAAAGTTGAATTCCAAGGTTATATTCCTATCTAGCATACATGGGGAACAATTTTAACTTAAAGTATAGATAGAATAACTTACCTTGTTGTTGTTTGTGTTCCTTGAAACCTTGTGAGCCTAGCACCCCAAGTGTGATGCCTCAAATGCTTCACACAACACCAAATGCTCTTGGAAGAACTTATGAGAGAACACACACTTCTCAAAATCGGCCAAGCCCTCTTGTTTCTTAGTGTCAACCGATTTTGGTGGAGAATATGTTTCTTATATAGTGTTGACACATCTAGGGTTAAACCCTAATGTGTCATGACTCTTCATTTCCATGACCCATGGGTTTGTAACTCCCATGGAGCATCCAATGGGTGGAACCCAACTTGATAATCCATGGAGCCTCTTAGCCCACTATACAAGATATGGATGATTTACATAATCAACCCATATATTTAATTAGTTATCTTTTGATCACATAATTAATTCTAAATTAATTCTTGATCAAACTAATCAAATAATATTATTAATATATTAGAACTTATAATATATTAATAATCTCCAAGTGTTATTTCTCTCATTTAGTCTATCCAATTGCACGGTGCCATGCAACCCAAATGGACCATGTCGGGTCGGATCAAGTACATACCAGAAATAGTTATGGACTTAGACACCTTATCCAACACATACTACCTTCCACACCTACCCATATTTGTCTCAAGTATCATCACAACGCCCCAAGCACTAACGAACATAGCAAGCACTCTATCCTCACTCCTAGAGGAACACTGAAACTCTCACAAAAGGAGACCCTAGGTAATGAGGCATAACAATCAGGAAATACTATCATGCTTTTTCTGAAGATCCCAAGCCTAACACTAGCATGTTGTTCTAACATATCAGATAAACAAATAACTTGTATGGTAATTTTGTAGTAACTTACTGGCTCCGGCTGACCATACCCTCTACGTCCTCTTTTACTTATTTTTGAAAACCATTTTTAATTTCTCTTTGAAAACTCTCCTTGATTTTAGACTGGATTCACACGAATGTTCCTCCAATTCACTCAAACCAAGGCTCTGATACCAACTTGTAACATCCAAAAATTTCAACCAATTTAAACTTTTCAAAAACAACCCATATTCGTTAGTTTATTACAAAAAGGTTTTCAATTCATTTATTATCAGAGTATTTCCCAGAACCACATCATAAACACATAAACATGAGGAGCGGTACGATCACGCCTTCGCCTTGCCACGATCTCCTAAATTACCTGAAACACTACACTGAAAACTGTAAGCCCGAAAGCTTAGTGAGTGATGTGTGTGAAATAAACTAGTTTTAATCCTACTAACTTAGACACACAATAAACACATGAAAGGCAGTGTACCTATCGATTAGTAATATAGTTCAAGCAAGTGGGGTATCGAACACAGGGAACGGTAAACAATTAAAACAAATGCTAATATTATCTAAATAAAACAAGTAATAAAAAGGGGGTTCTCTAGTTTTGCAAGACTAGAAACTTAATCAATCAATTAAGTTTCAAACAAAGACAATTAACAACTAAGAAGAACAAGAAAGGACAACAAGATTCCATGATAAAAGAGACTTCTGTTCAGATTCGATTCACTTATTCCTACGCTTGATTTCGTGACAAGTGCAATGGATTAATATTTCAATGGTTACCGATTCCTAATGTGATTGGGTTCATGTTCATTATTACCAATCCTTTAGTAGACAAGTTAATTCAAACAATGGCCAATTGATTAAACTAACAAGTTTCCTAGGGTTTAGTTCGTATCATGCAAGACTTATAATAATAGTTAATCAAATTTGTTCAATTCAATCAACTCATGTATAGATGTTCATCACACATGTGCACACATTGATTTACATATTTTATAGTTAACCCTAGTTTCATATTCACTATTCCTAGGCATACAATCTTATATTCATAAAACTATATGAATCAAGTAATCAAGAAGATATTCATGCAACTCAATCACTTATTTGTTAACTAAAAACATTTATCATCAATACATAAGGATCTTTAATAAGCTTAACAAGATGAATAACCAAATTAATATCAATTCAACCACTCAATCAAACCATATTCATAAGATTACCTCATCCAAACAGAAGTAAAAAGCTTTTAGCTCATATCTAAAGCAAGTAATAGCCTAAAATCAAAATCTAATGATTCAAACATGGTTCAAAACAAAGATTAAGAAAAGAAGAATGATTATTTGCCTTTGATTCTCTTCTAAATTGTCTCTTATGTTGCAATCTCGAAAATAGCAGCTCCAAGAACCCTTTTGGTCTTCAAAATTCGCAGCTAGCCTCCACAAAAAAGTTAGGGTTCGTATGAGAAGAGTTTCTATATATAAATTCTGAAAACAGAGTTAACTCGATGAGTTTTTACCAAAAACTCGTTGAGTTTTTTTGATAATCCACGTATACAGCGTGTACGACAAGGCATCTTCGAATCTGGAACATTCTAACCAACTCGTCGAGTTTGTGCTAAAAACTCGTCGAGTTTCTTTTGGAATCAACATTTTCTCAAAACACGAAAGTCGTCCGAAATTGTGTCTAGTTTTCATAACATTTTGAATCTCATCCATCGGAGTTACGGTTCATGAGATATGGCAAAACACTGATGAGGGGTCAAGCTGTCCAGCAACATCCTTCTTTCTTCAAAATCCAAGATCCAAGCTTCCAATCACTCAATCCTCTTCCTTTCTCACCCGAGCATGTCTTTTATTGCTGAAATTGAAATATTAAGCTAACTAAGTATCTTTTGTTCATAAAATTATATAAAATCAACAATAATTAATAAGATAATGAATGATTTCTGTGACTAAATAAGCCCATATCAGTGAGCTACCCCCAAAATACAAACCACATATACCATACACAACATATCATAAACAAAATAGCCATGCACTTCGGGTCTATTGTGTGACTGGTCCACCGCACCGGGCCTTCAGCCCACCTGGTCCACCCTCTGAGTTTAGCCATATACATCGAGTCTGAAGTGTAGTTGGTCCGCCCGCACCGGGCCCTCAACCCACCTGGACCAGTCTCTGAGTCTACAGTATGACTGGTCCGCCCGCACCGGGCCTTCAGTCAACCTGGTCCACTCTCCGAGCCTCGGTACGTCTGGTCCGCCCTCGTGGGGCCTACAGCCTATCCAGACCGCTCGCTGGGCCTTCGGGATATCCAGTCCGCCCTGGGTATGTTGGCCTACCGCACAAAGCAGGACCAGCCTTAATCCAACCCCAGTCAACCATGTGCACATAAACATATAATCATATAGCAATTCCTTACTAATCAACCGATCTAGCATATCACATATATATCACACTCTAACCAGGATACCGACCTAACCGGTCACTAACATAGCAACATCCTATATACCATGATTCCGACCTTAGCCAGGTCTCTAACATATACCATCCTAACTAGCACGATGCAAATATATAGCAAAGCAATAACATAACAACTACCTGGATTTCCATCCGATAAAGGGTCGGCCTTGGTGCCTTAGACCTTATCGATATAGTGAGCATAACTCACCTCGCAAAGCCGATTTGCAGAAATAAGATCACACTGCTCCAACCTCCGACGCGAACTCCACCACTGATCAATACCAAAAGACTAAACTCAATGAATACCAATAATTACCAAAATACCCTTGGAAGTCAACTGTTCAACTCTTGGTCAAAGTCAAAGTTCTCAGTCAAAGTCCACCTTCCTGTGTGACCCTACACACCGAGTCGCCCCGTCGACTCGCCGAGTCCTAAAATTCTGAGTCCCTTCTCGCTCAACTCACCGAGTCATCCCTCGACTCACCGATTCACCGTTCAACCAGAAAAGGTTAGGACTCCTCGTCGAGACTCACCGAGTCCAAGGCAATCTTCAACAGACTCGCCGATTTGTTCTTCCAACTCGTCGAGTTCCTGCCTATCTTCATGCAGCTCGTCGAGTACACCTATGTGACTCGCCGAGCTACTACGCTACTCATGCCAAAACTCTAGTCCGACTTGCTGAGTACAACCGTGAATTTCCATAATCTCGAGTCACAGAGCCACTCCCTTACTCCAAACACTAGATCAAGGTCCCCATGATTCATTAGCAACATAAAGTTGCTACTTTTACGTGCTTCCATGACCCATTCATCAAAAACCAAGTTAAAATGGAACTTAACTCATTAGGGCTGGCTCTTGGATGGCTAATCAAAGGGCTTTCTTCACATAGACTCCATATGGAGCTCAGATATGGAGTTTCAACTCCAGATCTAACTCATGCATCAAGATCTCAACATAAATTCTTCCCAACAAACCCTAAAGCTCCATAAAGGTGGATCTAGAAGGAATAAAGCCAAGATAACGAATCCTTACCTCAAAACAACCTCCAACTAAAGAGTAAACCAAATCTCCTCGAGCCTGCTTGATCCAAGCTCCTTAGTCTTGAAGATTTCCTTCTTAAATCAATTATCCAAGCTCCAAAAATGCTCCGAAGGCTCTTCTCTTATGATTTAGGGCTTCTGATCCTCAGAGGGGTGATAAGGGGCCGAAATGGGGGCTTAAGACTCCTTAAATATGGTGCAAACCCTAGGAATTAGGGTTTCTCATTCCAGCACGGACTCGCCGAGTTGATCACTAAACATGTGACCACAATCGCAACTCGACTCGTCGAGTCTATCCATTGACTCGTCGAGTCGATCCTCCTTAATTACATCAAGCACTCTGAACTTGCACTCCAGAACTCGGGGTGTTACAACTATAACATTAATGTCAGATCAGCATAAGGTAAGTTGTTTACTTCCTAATTTTTAATATTGTAATTCATTTTATATAACACTTTACTATTGTTGTATGGGGGATGTTAGAGGCTATCAAGGAAATACTACCTATTGCTGAACATAGGTAGTGTGCAAGGCATATTGTTGCCAACTTTAGGAAAAGATTCAGTGTTGTGCATTATGAAACCATGGTTTGGAAGGCAGGCAAGGCATCCACTGAGCCTTTATTCAATGCTGCCATGAAGGAGATTAAAGTGCTTAACTCTACAGCCTTTGCTTATCTTATGGAAACAAACACCAAATCTTTGAGTGAATCATTTTTCAAGAGGGAGGGATGTGTGATGTAGTAGAGAATGGATTATCTGAGTGCTTTAACAATGTCATCAGGGATGCAAGGAAAAACTCAACCATCACAATCTTAGAGGAGATTAGATTGTATGTTATGGAGAAAATATACAATTTAAAGATTAAAGGTAGTTCACGGCTTGATTACAAGACTTGGCCAGCAATTACACTCCTAATGAATCAATAAAAAAGGTCAAAGGTACTTTCTAATCTTTACACTCATAAATGTATGTAGTTACTTATGTTATGTCTGCAATAGGTATTGGCAGGTTTTACCAAGTGGTCTAAACCAATTTGAAACAAGAAACATGGCTGAGTCTTATGTTGTTGACCTGGACAAGAAGACTTGTACTTGTAGAGTGTGGCAACTTAATGTGTATGGATGTGTGCATTCAGTTGCAACTATATCATTTATGAATAGAGATGTTGGTGGTTATGTGGATACAATGCTCTATGGAGCAGTCTACAAGAATACTTATAAGTATCCAATTCAATGGATGAACAGTAGCAATATATGGCGACCTACTGTCTTCATACCACCTCTTCCACCAATGAAGAGAAGAATGCCAGGTAGACCAAAGGTTAATAGAAGAATAGATGCACTAGAAAAGCTCCGAAGGCACATGCAGTGTTGTTTTACTTCAAACCCCATGTGGGTGTGTCCCTTTATAATTCGAGACGTGTGCCTGAGACTCAATCTAATCGACAGTGTAAAGTTGTTGGGGTGTTGGTGGAAATTAAAGACGACCATTACTCTTTCCATGTGTCAGCTTCTATGGCATTGATTCAACTCGATATTGACTCAATGGGTTAACTCACATGTATACACGGCAAGTGAAGAGGTTGGTTAACCTGTTAAAATGGTTAAGATGACTTTACCAATCGGTAAAACACAAGTTTATGCCCTTAATATGCAAAAAATAGTCACGATGGACCATTTAAACCATTATACGTAACTTTGTTGGGCTACAAAGACAATAACCCATTTAAACCATTATACGTAACTTTGTTGGGATTGTTTTAACATTTAAGGAAGTAGGATCATCTATAATACTTCTAGTGAGTCGTACAGTTAAAATGATTTTAAAGCCTAATTTTGAACATGAATTACTCTTGTATTTATTGTTTCTACCTTTGGGAGTATAAAACCTGAATTTATAATTGAAATTCAAGTTCACCAAGTTCCAGTTTTAAGCCATATAATTGTTTGGTTAATCGATTGACATCAAGTATATATCTTGGTTCTTGATTATTTGCAGGTATATTCCAACGATACATGGGTTATTTTGCTTCAAATCATAACATTGGTGATTTGATAATGCAAAAGGCAACAACGTCTATTGATAGAATAAATGAGGAAGGTCACATTAGATTGAAGTTGGTTGATGTTTTAAGGAGACAATAAGCAATGAAGGGTGTTAGAACCATAAAAAGTTTTGTTTTGAGTTAATGTTTTCTTTATATGATGCTTATTTGTTGTGATCATATTTCATTGATTTTGTGCATTGGATCTTCGTAAAATAGAACAATAAAGTGTCCATATCAGAAAACAATACATGATGTTGCAGTATTTACATTGGGTTGATTTCATTTTTCATTTTCTTCACATTTTGGGTGACATTTTCTATAATTTCAGTCAAAAGTTGATGCATGTTATTCATTTGCCATTTGCCACTACGTCAAATGGTACTTGTGTAATGTTACAACTGATGAACTCCAACCCCGTATAAGCATCATTCTAGTTAGTTATGTTTTATTATTATTATTTCTACCTTAATTTTAACATTAAATGAATGTTTTTTCTTTAAAAAAGAATTTGTTATTGTGATCGTATGAAATATAAAACTTTAATTATTCAAATTTCAGTCTTATAAAACTTTTTTAACTTTTAAAGTTTATTTCAATTTATTTTAACAATTTGTAGACTTAAAAAAAAAATACTCTTCTTCTTGTAGACTACAGACGTTTGGTCCACCACTTCTGCAACATATATCTAGAGATGTGGTCCACAAACTGTAGACATCTTACCTTTAAAAAACAAACAACACCTTATTGTTGGAGTTCAAATATATAACCAATAGTAGATATGGTTGAGTTGGCCAAATCGTGAAATTAAGATTCTAGACCTAAATGTCCTAGGTTCAAATTCCCCTCTCATGCATTTTTGTGTTATGCTAGAAAAAGTCATTTACTTTCTAAGAATATGAGCTTTGATTTTTTTAGAACGGCTGGATATTATGTCACACCCCCAAACCAGAATGGTGGAATCGTTTGAGGGTGGATGACTTCATGTAGTATCGTAACAGTTGAATACATAGTAAATAAAGTAAATACAACCATCATATATATAATTTAAGAGTTACATTGCTAAATGATACTTGTTTCAAAAACAAATTACAATATGATGACAATATGAGTTTAAAACTGACGTCATAGCATCACTTCTCCAAAAGCTGAAGTTTATATGTATTACTGGATCATTGAGAAATACAAGTAGATTTGAAAGAGTAGATCAGCATTTAAGCTGGTGAGTTCATAAGTATTTAATGTCAATGTTTGTATAAATTTAAATGAATTTGTTTGTAGATGCTTGACAACTCCTAGAAAATCCCATATTTCCTAGTAGTATAAAAGTAGTCTTGTACTAAGACCCAACTGTTTCGAATGTTGTTTCTAAAATTCCAATATTTTTCCATAAGTGTAAGGTAGTTAAAAAGTTCCAAAAACTATTATGCATTAGTGTTTTTCATGCCTAGAATAGCAGATTTATGTATGTAAAAAAGTCGCTAAGGCATTAGATAACCCCGTAAATCAACGTGTTTTTAATACTCCATGTGAGTTTTATAACCATACTATTGACCCTGACTGCCTGTAACAACATTCTTCATGCGTTGGAATGTTATGACGTTTGTCACCCCAGACCTGCCGGTTTAACTATAGCTAAAAGTTTAGGTGCGGGATTGTCAATCCCGTATAGATCTATACACAAGTATCACGCTCTCCCTACAAGAGATTATGGTATATAATACAGGACTTTAACTACATACTTGAAAGTACGTGAAGTTGAATGTGTCACAAAACTTAGTATCAAATCGATTCACGTATGAAAAGTTCATTTGTTCTTGTTTATGAAAGTATTTCCCTGATATAGTACTCATAGTATGTAAAATCTCTTGAATATCTAGTAAACTATACCTATTATAGTTTTTCTCAAATGTATAATTCGTTTGGAAGATAAACCCTAGTGCAGTATCAGCTTGGTATGTAAGTATAACATTTGTAATAACATTATTGAACATTATACACAAATATATAAACAAAGTTTTTGATATTTGTCTAACATGTTTTTACTCTTGAAGGAAAATGTTAATAAACAGGTGTTGCATGGGAACGTTTTCATATGATAGTTATGAATCACGTATGTTTTGTTATATAAAGATAAGTGTAGTAAAAGCTTAATGTTTTCCACAAGAGAGTAACCGTGTGTTTACTTTGTATCCCCCCCCCCCCCTGAAATTGTATAAAAGCATTTATAAAGAATTTGAAAACGTAGTTGTAGGGGTATGAGCTCACTTGATAGACAGAAGAAAGTGAAACGAAAACTGAGCAGAACTTTGACTAGGGAAAGTTGAATTTCTCGGGATTCTAGGGAATCTCGGGAGTGAAAAACCTTCCTTCGGAACTTAGATATGAAGACCGGGGCTTTGGGATGGTTTCGGGGGCTTTAAACGCAAAGCTTCGGCATGAGAGAGAGAGAGAGAGAGGGAGAGAGAGATAGAATAAGAAGAAATGAGCACTGGAATCCAACACCTTCGACTGCGATTTATAACCCTAATTTGGGCGCCACGTCGTGGTTCACGTCACCACATCGTGGTTATGGATTCTATCTTCTTCCGTTGACAAGATGTTTGTTGACGCACCTGGCACCCCATCAATCACAATACCACATCGTGGCTTCTTCACCACATCGTGATGACCTCACAGCCTCAGATTTTGTGCCGAAAACTTGTAAAATTTGTAACTTCCACGTACGAACTCCGTTTTAAACGTTCTTTATATCCACGCGTAGGTGAGATTATGCTCTACAACTCTCGTTTACACTCTGTTGGAAAATTTTGATTTATTTTTATTTTTATTTATTTATATTTATTTTTAACGGGTCGGGACACGAAAAGTCCGTTAAAAATCCATAACTTCTTCATGTGAGGTTCGTTCTCGCTAGACTTTATTCCGTTGTGCTACTATTGTAGAGATCTTCGATTCTCGTTTAGGTTGTATCGACTAAAAATCTCTCGATTTCTATTTCGAGTATTTTAGTTATCTGCTGCTATATTCAAAACTTGGAAAAATCATAACTTTCTCAGACGAAGTCAGATTTGGAGGTTGTTTTATATACGCCTACGGTCTAATGATATCTACAACTTTCATTCAGATACCTAAGGCTAAGTATAATTGTATTGGAACTTCACGTTTTACGCTTATCAGTATTGCCCGTTTTTACTGTGATTCTTAGATTGGTCATAACTTGTTTGTTATAACTCGGATTTTAGTGTTCTTGATATTTCTAAAACCCTTGATATGATGTTTATCATTTTATGTAACCCAATAGAGACTTTAGAACATTCAAATTTTGATGCAAATTTCATTACATTAAAAGAGATTACAATCATTGACTTTTTAGGTCATTATATCGATTCGAAAAATATCAGGTCGTCACATCATCCCCCCCGTTAGAGAGAATTTTGTCCCGAAATTTAATATAATGTTAACATTTGTGGATTAGGGAAAGAGATGCAGGTACTTTTGTTTCATCTGATCTTCGCGCTCCCAAGTAAATTCAGGTCTCCGCTTTCCATTCCAGCGGACCTTCACAAGGGTCTCATCAGACAAACATTTCATCAAGTTTGACACATGAAAGGTAGGATGTACATTATTGAGTTCCTGTAGTAGGCGAAGTTTGTATGCTACCGGACCGACCCATGCAAGGAACTTGAATGGTCCGATATACCTTGGGTTTAGTTTCCCATGTTTTCCGAAATGTATTAACCCCTTCCAGAGCAAGACCTTCAACAACACTCGGTCCCCAACCTGAAATTCTAAGGGCTTCTGTCTTCTGTCCGCATAACTCTTTTGTCTATCTCTAGAAGCTTTTAGTCGTTCCCGAATTTGTACTATCTTCTCAGTTGTTTCTCTTATAACTTCTGGGCCTGTGAGAGCGATGTCGGGTACTTGTCCCTTGGCTAGTTGCGTGTCACCCATTTTAGCCTAGCACAGTGGTGATCTGCACTGACGGCCGAAGAGGGCTTCGAATGCAGCAAATTTAATGGTGGAGTGATAGCTATTATTGTATGAGAATTCAATTAGTGGTAAATGGGTATCCCATGCTTTACCAAAATCAATTACACAAGCTCTTATCATATCCTCCAAGGTTTGTATGGTCCTCTCACTTTGACCGTCGATTTGTGGATGGTAAGCGGTACTCATGTCTAGGTTCGTTCCAAGAGATTTTTGTAGCGACTGCTAGAATCGCAAGGTGAACCTACTATCTCTGTCGGAGATAATGGATATTAGTACACCCTGTAGTCGTACAATCTCTCGGATGTATGTTCGAGCTAGCTTCTCCAACTTGTCGATTTGTTTTATGGGTTTGAAGTGTGCGGATTTTGTTAACCTGTCGATGATCACCCAGGTGGTGTCTAACCCACCCGTTGTCTTGGGTAATTTGGTTATGAAATCCATGGTTATCCGCTCCCACTTCCACTCGGGTATTTCAGGATGATGTCGTAATCCTGAGGGTTTTTTGGTACTCTACATTGACTTTGGCGCAAGTTAGAAACTTGCCCACATAGGTAGCGATCTATGCTTTCATGTTCGGCCACCAATACAGTTTCTTGAGGTCCAGATACATCTTATTCGAACCTGGATGCACGGAGTATCGAGTCTTATGGGCCTCATTCATGACCACGTCTCTGAATCCACCAAGCTTTGGTGTCTAGATCCGATCCACGAAGTAACGAACTCCGTTACCCTTGACTTCAAGATTCTTATCCATTCCCCTTAGAGCCTTCCTGTCATGTTCTCTGTCTTCAAGGCTTCCCTCTGAGCATCCTTGATTTTTGTGGATAGGTGGGAATGGATCATCATGGTTAAGGATTTCACTTAGCGGCTCGAGTATTCCTTTCGACTAAGGGCATCCGCTACCACATTCGCTTTTCTTGGGTGATAACGAATTTCACATTCGTAGTCCTTTAACAGTTCAACCCATCGTCTTTGCCTCATGTTGAGTTTCTTTTATTGAGGATTTGTTGAAGGCTCTTATGATCAGTAAAGATTGTGCATTTTGTGCCATAGAGATAGTGTCTCCAAATCTTTAAGGCGAAAATGACTCCTCCCAGTTCGAGGTCGTGTGTAGTGTAGTTGACCTCGTGCGTATTGAGTTGTCTCGAGGCGTAAGCGATGAATTTCCCTCTTTGCATTAGAACACATCCAAGACCTTGATTAGATGCATCGCAGCCGACCACGAAGTCTTCCGTTCCTTCTAGTAAGGACAATATACGTGTTGCATAGGGCTTTCTTCAATGTTTGGAATAAAGCATCTTGTCTTTCTTCACGATTGAAAATTACCCCCTTTTGGGTCAAGGTGGTAAGTGGTTTAGCAATCTTCGAGAAGTTCTGACTAAAACCTTCGATAGCACGTAGCAAGTCCTAAGAATTGTCGAATTTCCATTGGGGTCCTTGGGGCTGGCCAATTTTCGATTGCCTTGATTTTGGAAGGATCCACCTGTATCCCATCCTTGCTAACCACGTGACCCAGGAAATCTACTTTTCGAATCTAAAATTTGCACTTTGAGAATTTTGCGTATAACTTTTCTTTTTTTAGAGTTTCTAGGATTTGGCGGAGGTGTTGACCGTGTTCTTCTTTATTCTTCGAATAAATGAGTATATCGTCTATGAACACGATCACAAATTTGTCCAGGAATGAATGACACACTCGGTTCATTAACTCCATGAACACCGCCGGTGCATTTGTTAATCCAAAGGGAATCACTACAAACTCGTAGTGACCGCAACGAGTTTGAAAGACTGTTTTGGGAACATCTCCTTCCAAGACTCGCAGTTGATGATACCCAGATCTCAAACAGATCTTTGAGAAATAACTCGCTCCTTGGAGTTGGTCGAACAAATTGTCAATGCATGGTAAAGGATGTCGGTTCTTGATAGTGAGCTTGTTGGGTTCTCGGTAATCGATGCACATGCGTAAATATCCATCTTTTTTCTTTACGAACAGAACTGGTGCTCCCCAGGGTGAAAAGCTCGGTCCGATGAGACCTTTGTTGAGTAGTTCGTTTAATTGGTTGGATAACTCTTGCATCTTAGCTGGTGCTAGATGATACGGAAACTTAGCTACTAGGGTAGCTTCGGTAATTAAATCAATTTTAAACTCAACTTGTCTCGCTGGTGGGACTCCTAGAAGGTCCTTAGGGAAGACATCGGGAAAATCGCAGACCTATGGAATGTCTTTGAGGTCTTTCTCGTTTTTTCCTTATCTACTACGTGGGCGAAGAAGGCATGGTACTCCTTACGCAGGTATTTTTGGGCTTTTTCGCAAGAGATGATTTGTAAATTGGTACCGGGTTTGTCACCATAAATGACAAGACTTTCGCCATTTGGCAGATTTTGGCGAATGACCCTTTCTTAATAGAGTATATCGGCATGGTGTAGGCTTAACAATCCATACCGATGATGACATCGAAGCTCTTTATAGTGATCGACATTAGATCGATTTGAAATGAATGTTCGTTTAGAGTTAGTGTGGAGGCTATGTACATATGTTTGTGCTTTCTGTTCTACCGTTTTCCATTTCTACTGTAAATATCTTATTGAGTGATTGTGGATTCTGTTTTAGTATGTGTTCGAATTTATGACTCACAAAACTCCTCTTCGCACCACAATCAAAGAGTATGCATGCATAATCGTTATTGAGGAGAAACGTACCCGTAACCACCGTGGGATCAACTATTGCTTTGTTCTGCACTATTGTCAGCACTCTTCCCATGTCGTCAGCATTCCTTGCCTTAGGTCAGTCCCTCTTGTAGTGTCTAGCCTCCCCACACCCATAGCACGCCTGACCCACACCGACTCCAGGGACTTGGGTGATTCGTCGTGCTGGTGCCTTACAGAAACAGGCACTGTGCCGTTTCTTGTTTCAGTTGTTGTAGTGCATCTCCCGGCAATTTCCATTGTGATGGAAATTGCATTTGATGCACTTCGGTAGGTTCCCAGCATATTGCCCTGTTGGTGCAGAGGTAACAGGAGCAGCAATGGGGGTAGTAGCTGCATGGATTGCCACTATTTGTTGCTTCTTGGAAGGTTCCTGTGAAAACTAACTCATCCTATTGCCCCAAAACTTCTTCTTGTTGTTGTTGTTGGTACTGGTGTTGTTGTTGTTTCCTATGGTTTGCTCTGAGGCAGCACTTGCGAAGCCTTGACATATTGCATGGTCAACGAGAGCTTGTGAAAACTGTTTGATGCTATCGAAAGTGACTGGTTTGGAAGCTAGTACACTTCCTAGAATCTGGGGTGACAATCCCCAGATGTATCTTTCGATCTTCTTGCTCTCTAGAGCAACCATGCCTGGGCAAAGGATTTTCAGATCACTAAATCTATTGGTATAGGTTGTGATGTCCGAGCCTACCATAGTAAGGCCCCAAAGTCCGTGCTCTAGCTTTTGTACTTTGACCCTTGGACAGTACTCTTGCATTAACATTTGCTTTAGATTCTCCCAGCCCATAGAATTTGCCCCTACCAGAGTTAGTGACTTGACGTGGCCATTCCACCACATCAGGGCTCTCTCGGAGAATGTAGAAGCGGCAAATTTTACCTTGCTCACTTCCAGACATGCACAGATCTCAAAAACTGCTTCAGTTTTCTCTATCCATTGTGATAGAGCCATTATCCCTCCGGATCCGTTAAAAGTTATGGGCTTGCTATTGGTGAAGTCCTTGAAATTGCAATCCCCTGAACAAACCTGGTGTTGGCGATTCGTTGAACTATTTGCTCCACTTCCAGACCCATTATTACTCATCTGTGCCATTGCTACTGTCACTGCAGCTATTACAGTAGCTATCACGGCGGCATTATCCGTTGTTGGAGGTGTTGCGTTGTTGCCATGGCGTGTAGATCTATGGGGTGGCATCGTGCTGTTAATGAAATAGAATGAAGAACATGAGTTTTTAATGATTTGAAGTTATGTGTTAATAAATTTGTTATTTTTATCAATTTATAAATTCGACTGACCTACCCAACGTTTAGAGCTTGACTCATAATAAAAGTTTGCATAGTGATAGATAAACTTATGAATCTGAGTGGTAGTCAAAGAATTTACACACAAAGGATTTTCTTCATATAAATTAAACACTTGCCGAGTTACATTTGAAGTTCGGAAAATTTCGGCCCTTCTAAGGATCTTCGATACAGAAGTTTAAAAAGTAAGACTTTTAGCCGAGTTCCTATTCTATAACAAAATTTTGGGATTTGGCAAGTACTACATGCAAAGTAAGTTGCGCTTGGAGCTTGACACCGTGTCTGATTTCTTTGCTTCCATAAGACGCCTATCGAAGGCGGCTTGTTGTTCCCTTATCTCAAAGAGGGATGCAATCAGTTGTGCTTGGAATGTGTCGGTACGGAGTTGGGCATTATCCTGCAACTTGTCCAGTCGACGGATGTCGGAATTGTGAAATTGTACCTCGACGTTGACTTCCTGAGTCCGATCAGCTTGAACCCCGAATTGATACGACTAATTGGCTAGTTTTCCTACCATGACTGGGAGTGCTCGGTCGGCTGAACCTCCATCCCTGACCTCATAGAAGTCCCGACACATACTGTACGGAGGACGTAACTCTTGTTGTTGGCTCCAATGATGAAGGTGACTTCCCCAGACGGGAGTTGGTCCCTAAAAGTTTCTCCTAACTGTGGGAGGTTGAGCGACTGGTGGGTTGATAACTTTTGGTTCTGATTCTATCCTAGAGTCATCCCTTTCCTCCAAATCTATAGGTTCTTCATCTTCTTCGGGGTCGTCCTCTACCCATCCTCCATTGCCCTGATTCATGTAGTAGGGATCCCCTGGTGGGTGGAATCCATCCATTGTGTCTGTGCGAGAATAGAGATATGAGAATTGTCTAGAATTTAAAACATGTACATCTAAATACGTAAGTTAAACTATTGTGTTTACCAAATACTCCTATAGTATTTAATTTTGTATGTTTGATACTAGTGTTATTTTTGGTAAGTTTTGACTTGTTAATCACTACGACCATCCCTCGACATACATTAGTCCGATTTCGGACAAAATATAGTTGATTTGGCAATATTCGTCCCAAATCCGATTACATATTACGAAATCTAGTCGTAGTGTCCAACTTGTCTTAATACTTCTTATATAGTTCTAACTATGAAAATGAATCGTTGTATGCATGTATTTGTGCTTTTACGACCCAGATAACTTAAGCTAAATGAAATGTGGTTTAGGTGTAAAAACGTTTTGTTAGAGAGTTTTAGTCCCTATGCATTTATAGTTTGTATATCTTATGTGGTTCGATATACTTAGTTCACTATAAACAATGCTCTGATACCAATATGTCACACCCCCAAACCAGAACGGCGGAATCGTTCGAGGGTGGATGACTTCATGCAGTACCGTAACACTTGAATACATAGTGAAGAAAGTAAGCACAACCATCATATATATAATTTAAGAGTTACATTGTTAAATGATACTTGTTTCAAAAACAAATTACAAGATGATGATAAAATGAGTTTAAAACTGACGTCATAGCATCAATTCTCCAAAAGCTGAAGTTTACATGTATTACTGAATCCCTAAGAAATACAAGTAGATTTGAAAGAGTAGATCAGCATTTAAGCTGGTGAGTACATAAGTATTTAATGTCAATGTTCGTATAAATTTACATGAATTTGTTTGTACATGCTTGAAAACTCCTAGAAAATCCCATATTTCCTACTAGTATAAAAGTAGTCTTGTACTAAGACCCGACTGTTTCGAATGTTGTTTCTAAAATTCCAATATTTTTCCATAAGTGTAAGGTAGTTAAAAAGTTCCAAAAACTATTATGCATTAGTGTTTTTCATGCCTAGAATAGCATATTTATGTATGTAAAAGAGTCGCTAAGGCATTAGATAACCCCGTAAATCAACGTGTTTTTAATACTCCATGTGAGTTGTATAACCATACTATTGACCCTGACTGCTTGTAACAACGTTCTTTAGGCGTTGGAATGTTATGACGTTTGTCACCCCAGACCTGTCGGTTTAACTGTAGCTAAAAGGTTAGGTGCGGGATTGTCAATCCCGTATAGATCTATACACAAGTATCATGCTCTCCCTACAAGAGATTATGGTATCTAATACAGGACTTAACTGCATACTTGAAAGTACATGAAGTTGAATGTCT
The DNA here is from genome assembly GCF_052625555.1 of Lactuca saligna. Taxonomy (NCBI): domain Eukaryota; kingdom Viridiplantae; phylum Streptophyta; class Magnoliopsida; order Asterales; family Asteraceae; genus Lactuca; species Lactuca saligna. The sequence continues at coordinate 65,449,745 of NC_136425.1, forward strand.
CAGAAAACGTAGTATCAAATCGATTTACGTATTTAAAGTTCATTTGTTCTTGTTTATGAAAGTATTTCCCTGATATAATACTCATAGTATGTAAAATCTCTTGAATATCTAGTAAACTATACCTATTATAGTTTTTCTCAAATGTATGATTTGTTTGGATGATAAACCCTAGTGCAATATCAGCTTGGTACGTAAGTATAACATTTGTAATAACATTATTGAACATTATACACCAATATATAAATAAAGTGTTTAATATTTGTATAACAACATGTTTTTACTCTTGAAGGAAAAATGTTATTGAATAGGTGTTGCATGCGAACGTTTTCATATGATAGTTATGAATCACGTATGTTTTGTTATATAAAGATAAGTGTAGTAAAAGCTTAATGTTTTACACAAGAGAGTAACTGTGTGTTTACTTGTATTCCCCCCCCCCCCTCCCCCCCTTTCAAATTGTATAAAAGCATTTATAAAGAATTTGAAAACGTAGTTGTAGGGGTATGAACTCACTTGATAGACAAAGAAGGTGAAACGAAAACTGAGCAGAACTTCGACTAGGGATAGTTGAATTCCTCGGGATTCTGGGGAATCTCGGGAGTAAAAAACCTTCCTTCTGAACTTAGATATGAAGATCGGGGCTTTGGGATGGCTTTGGGGAGGGTTTAAATGCAGAGCTTCGGGACGAGAGAGAGAAGAAATGAGCACTGGAACCCAACACCCTCGGCTGCAATTTATAACCCTAATTTGGGTGCCATGTCGTGGTACACGTCACCACGTCGTGGTGAAGTATTCTATCCTATTCCGTTGACGAGATGTTTGATGACGCACCTGGCACCTCATTAATCACAATACCACATCGTGGTGAGCTGATAGCCTCAGATATTTTGCCGAAAACTTGTAAAACTTGTAACATTCGCGTACAAAGTCCGTTTTTAACGTTCTTTATATCCACGCATAAGTGAGATTATGCTCTACAACTCTTGTTTAGACTCCATCGGCAAATTTTGACTTTATTTTTATTTTTATTTATTTTTAACGGGCCGGGACACGAAAAGTCTGTTAAAAATCCTCAACTTCTTCATGTGAGGTTCATTCTCGTCAGACTTTATTCCATTGTGCTACTATTTTTGAGATCTTCGATTCTCATTTAGGTTGTATCAGCTAAAAATCTCTCGATCTCTATTTCTAGTATTTTAGCTATCTGCTGCTATATTCAAAACTTGGAAAAATCATAACTTTATCATACGAAGTCAGATTTGGACATTCTTTTATATACGCCTATGGTCTAATCATATCTACAAATTTCATTTAGATACCTAACGCTAAATATAATGGTATTGAAACTTCGTGTTTTACACTTATCAGTATTGTCGGTTTTTACTGTGATTTTTAGATTGGTCATAACATCTTCATTATACCTCGGATTTTAGTGTTCTTGATATTTCTGAAACCCTTGATACGATGTTTATCATTTTATGTAACCCAATAGAGACTTTTGAACATTCAAATTTTGATGCAAATTTCATTACATTAAAAGAGATTACAATCCTTTACTTTTTAGGTCATTACATCGATTCGAAAAATATCGGGTCGTCAATCCATCCCCGCGTTAGAGGGAATTTCGTCCCGAAATTTAATATAACGTTAACATTTGTGGATTAGGGAAAGAGATGCGGGTACTTTTTTTCATCTGATCTTCGCGCTCCCAAGTAAATTCAGGTCCTCGCTTTGCACTACAGCGGACCTTCACAATGGGTATGCGACATTGTTTTGTTCTTTTACTTTCCTTATCCATGACTTCAATTGGTTCCTCTATGAAGTGGAGAATCTCATTGATTTCCATTTCGTCTAGAGGGACGACAAGGGTCTCATCGGACAAACATTTCTTCAAGTTTGACACATGAAAGGTAGGATGTACGTTATTGAGTTCCTGCGGTACGCGAAGTTTGTATGCTACCTGGTCGATCCTAGCAACGATCTCGAATGGTCCGATATAACTTGTGTTTAGTTTCCGACGTTTTCTGAAACGTATTAACCCCTTCCAGGGCGTGACCTTCAATAGGACTCGGTCCCTAACCTGAAATTCCAAGGGCTTCCGTATTTTGTCCGCATAACTCTTTTGTCTGTCTCCTTAAGCTATTAGTTGTTCCCGTATTTGTACAATATTCTCAGTTGTTTCTCTTATAACTTCTGGGCCTGTGAGAGCGTTGTCGGCTACTAGTCCCTTTGCAAGTTGCGTGTCACCCATTTCAGCCCAACACAGTGGTGATTTGCACTTGCGGTCGAGGAGGGCTTCGAAAGGAGCAACTTTAATGCTGGAGTGATAGCTATTGTTGTATGAGAATTAAATTAGTGGTAAATGGGTATCCCATGCTTTACCAAAATCAATTACACGAGCTCTTAGCATATCCTCCAAGGTTTGTATGGTCCTCTCACTTTGACCGTCGATTTGTGGATGGTAAGCGGTACTCATGTCTAGGTTCGTTCCAAGAGATTTTTGTAGAGACTGCCAGAATCGCAAGGTGAACCTACTATCTCTGTCGGAGATAATGGATATTAGTACACCCTGTAGTCGTACAATCTCTCGGATGTATGTTCGAGCTAGCTTCTCCAACTTGTCGGTTTGTTTTATGGGTAGGAAGTGTGCGGATTTTGTTAACCTATCGACGATCACCTAGATGATGACTAGCCCACCCGTTGTCTTGGGTAATTTGGTTATGAAATCCATGGTTATCCGCTCCCACTTCCACTTGGGTATTTCAGGCTGTTGTAGTAATCCCGAGGGTGTTTTGGTACTCTACATTGACTTTGGTGCAAATATAAAACTTGCCAACATAGGTAGCGATCTTTGGTTTCATGTTCAGCCACCAATACAGTTTCTTGAGGTCCAGATACATCTTCTCCGAACTTGGATGCACGAAGTATCGAGCTTTATGTGCCTCATTCATGACCACGTCTCTAAATCCACCAAGCTTTGGTGTCCAGATCCGATCCACGAAGTAAGGAACTCCGTCAACCTTGACTTCAAGATTCTTATCCATTCCCCTTAGAGCCTCACCCGTCACGTTCTCTATCTTCAAGGCTTCCCTCTGAGCCTCCTTGATTTGTGTGGATAGATGCGAATGGATCGTCATGGTTAAGGATTTCACTCGGCGGCCCGAGTATTCCTTTCGACTAAGGGCATCCGCTACTACATTCGCTTTTCCAGGGTGATAACGAATTTCACATTTGTAGTCCTTTAACAGTTCAACCCATCGTCTTTGCCTCATGTTGAGTTTCTTTTGTTTGAGGATTTGTTGAAGGTTCTTGTGATTGGTAAAGATTGTGCATTTTGTGCCATAGAGGTAGTGTCTCCAAATCTTTAAGGCGAAAATGACTCCTCGCAGTTTGAGGTCGTGTGTAGTGTAGTTAACCTCATGCGTCTTGAGTTGTCTCGAGGCGTAAGCGATGAATTTTCCTCTTTGCATTAGAACACATCCAAGACCTTGATTAGATCCATCACAATCGACCATGAAGTCTTCCGTTCCTTCTTGTAAGGACAATATAGGTGTACTGTATAGGGCTTGCTTCAGTGTTTGGAATAAAGCATCTTGTCTTTCTTCCCAATTGAAAATTACTCCCTTTTGGGTCAAGGTGGTAAGTGGTTTAGCAATCTTCGAGAAGTTCTGAATAAAGCTTCGATAGTAGCTAGCAAGGCCCAAGAATTGTCGGATTTCCGTTGGGGTCCTTAGGGCTGGCCAATTTTCGATTGCCTTGATTTTGGAAGGATCCACGTGTATCCCATCTTTGCTAACCATGTGACCCAGGAAATCTACTTTTCGAATCCAAAATTCGCACTTTGAGAATTTTGCATATAGCTTTTCTTTCCTTAGAGTTTCCAGGATTTGGCGGAGGTGTTGACCGTGTTCTTCTTTATTCTTCGAATAAATGAGTATATCGTCTATGAACACGATCACAAATTTGTCCAGGAATGAATGACACACTCGGTTCATTAACTCCATGAACACCGCCGGTGCATTTGTTAATCCAAAGGGCATCACTACAAACTCGTAGTGACCGTAACGAGTTTAAAAGGCTGTTTTGGGAACATCTCCTTCCAAGACTCGCAGCTGATGATACCCAGATCTCAAATCGATCTTTGAGAAATAACTCGCTCCATGGAATTTGTCAAACAAATTGTCAATGCATGGTAAAGGATACTGGTTCTTGATAGTGATCTTGTTGAGTTCTCGGTAATCGATGCACGTGCGTAAATATCCATATTTCTTCTTTACGAATAGAACTGGTGCTCCCCAGGGTGAAAAGCTTAGTCTGATGAGACCTTTGTTGATTAGTTCTTTTAATTGGTTGGATAATTCTTGCATCTTAGCTGGCGCTAGATGATACGGTAACTTAGCTACTAGGGTAGCTTCGGTAATTAAATCAATTTTGAACTCAACTTGTCTCGCTGGTGGGACTCCTAGAAGATCCTCAGGGAAGACATCGGGAAAATCGCAGACCTATGGAATGTCTTTGAGGGCTTTCTCTTTTTTTTCCTTATCTACTACGTGGGCGAAGAAGGCATGGTACTCCTTACGCAGGTATTTTTGGGCTTTGACACGAGAGATGATTTGTAAATTGGTACCGGGTTTGTCACCATAAATGACAAGAGTTTCACCGGTTGGCAAATTTAGATGAATGGCCCTTTCTTGATAGAGTATACCGGCATGGTGTAGGCTTAACCAATCCATACCGATGATGACATCGAAGCTCTTTATAGTGATTGGCATTAGATCAATTTGAAATGAATGTTCGTTTAGAGTTAGTGTGCAACCTATGTACATATTGTTTGTGCTTTCTATTCTACCGTTTGGCATCTCTACTGTAAATATCTTATTGAGTGATTGCGTATTCTGTTTTAGTATGTGTTTAAATTTATGACTCGCGAAACTCCTCTTCGCACCACAATCAAAGAATATGCATGCATAAGCGTTATTGAGGAGAAACGTACCCGTAACCACCGTGGGATTAGCTATTGCTTCGTTCTGCCCTATTGCCAGCACTCTTCCCATGTCGCCACCATTCCTTACCTTAGGGAAGTCCTTCTTGTAGTGTCCAGCCTCCTTACACCCATAACACTCCTGAACCACACCGACTCCAAGGACTTGGGTGATTGGTCGTGCTGGTACATTACAGAAACGGGCAGTGTGCCGTTTCTTTTTGCAGTTGTTGTAGGGCATCCCCTGGCAATTTCCATTGTGATGGAAATTGCATTTGACGCACTTCGGTAGGTTCCCAACGTATTGCCTTGCTAGTGCAGAGGTAACAGGAGCAGCAGCGGGGGTAGTAGTAGCATGGACTGCTACTATTTGTTCCTTCTTGGAAGGTTCCTGTGAAAACTGACTCTTCCTCTTGTTCCAAAACTTCTTCTTCTTGTTGTTGTTGGTACTGGTGTTGTTGTTGTTGTTTCTTATGGTTTGCTCCGGGACAGCACTTGCGAAGCCTTGACAGATTCCATGGTCAACGAGAGCTTGTGACAACTGTTTGGCGCTATCGAAAGTGACTGGTTTGGAAGCTAGTACACTTCCTCGAATCTGGGGTGATAGTCCCCAGATGTATCTTTCGATCTTCTTGCTCTCTAGAGCAACCATGTATGCGCAAAGGATTTCCAGATCGCTAAACCTATTGGTATAGGTTGTGATGTCCGAGCCTACCATAGTAAGGCTCGAAAGTTTGTGCTCTAGCTTTTGTACTTCGCCCCTTGGATAGTACTCTTGCATTAACATTTGCTTTAGATTCTCCCAGCCCATAGAATTTGCCCCTACCAGAGTTAGTGACTTGACGTAGCCATTCCACCACATCAGGGCTCTCTCAGAGAATGTAGAAGCGGCAAATTTTACCTTGCTCACTTCCAGACATGCACAGATCTCAAAAACCGCTTCAGTTTTCTCTATCTATTGTGATAGAGCCATTATCCCTACGGATCCGTTAAAAGTTATGGGCTTGCTATTGGTGAAGTCCTTGAAATTGCAATCCCCTGAACGACCCTGGTGTTGGCGATTCGTTGAACTATTTGCTCCACTTCCGGACGCATTATTACTCATCCGTGCCATTGCTACTGTCACTGCAACTGTTACAGTAGCTATCAAGGCGGCATTATCCGTTGTTGGAGGTGTTGCGTTGTTGCCATGGCATGTAGATCTATGGGGTGGCATCGTGCTGTTAATGAAATAGAATGAAGAACATTAGTTTTTAATGATTTGAAGTTATGTGTTAATAAATTTGTTATTTTTATCAATTTATAAATTCGACTGACCTACCCAAGGTTTAGAGCTTGACTCATAATAAAAGTTTGCATAGTGATAGATAAACTTATGAATCTGAGTGGTAGTCAAAGAATTTACACACAAAGGAATTTCTTCATATAAATTAAATACATGCCGAGTTACATTTGAAGTTAGGAAAATTTCGGCCCGTCTAAGGATCTTCGATACAGAAGTTAAAAAAAGTAAGACTTTTAGCTGAGTTCCTATTCTAAACAAAAATCATTAAGTATTTAGAGGTTACTGCTCACATTCAACTCTTCGAATTTGTATGATTGGTATTTTTAAAACTTCGAATATTTGCAATGAGTATTTTTAATTGTTTGTTATTAGTTTTTTAAAAAAATCAAAAACAACAAAAAGAGTTAATTTTGTCCGTCTTTTCAAGTACGATGTTGCAGATTTTCGTGAAGATACAAAGTGGATAAGGCTTACAAGTTCTAGGGTGAGGTACATTTATCATGCTATTCATTGAATTTCAAAATTTTTAACTACTTAGGATGTCCTTAGAAGCATAGTTAAAGCCCCGGGAAAAGATTGCTTCGTTAATTATCAAGAGAGATAGTCAACAACTTGTGTATTTTCCCATCAATTACAATCGAATACTTGTAAATAATTATCGAAGGGCTTCTTTTAAAAGGCTTTTCAGGTGGTTTAATGAATTTCGTTACATATCAACCTAAACATAAGGTGAGTAATTGTAAGATAAATTACTTGTTTGACCAATGTAGTCAGTGACAAGTTTGCTTTGAACAACTTTTAAGTAACAAGGAATTTCAGATAAAACTCACACTGAAATCATATTCAAGAAAAAAAATTGTATTATAGATCCTGTTGGGTAACAAACATCATGGATTTCGAATGTTTGATCAAGACCACACATAAGAATTGAATATGATTTGGAGTTTCGAACGAAGATACTGAAACAAATGTTTCTTTAAAATCTGGAACTAAGTTCCCCGTCAATTCCTTAAAGGTTGATTACATTGGGTTTCACTTCCATCACTGTCTCATGATGTCTAATCATAAACACAGTTTTGTGAGATATCTAAGTTTCAGTTGGTTTGATCAGAAACCTCTTGGACATACGTCTTCTTGTGTGATGGTGTAGGAACTTTGAGATGAAAAAGATTGGTATACGAAGAAACATGTACCTCTGTTATATTGGACCAAACAGAAAACTCTTAACTCATGTGAGAAGAGTAAGGTAGCTCATTGGACTAATGCGAATGTAAGCCTAATTGGGAAGAAATCTTTGTATGAAAATTTCATTAAGGCTTTCAAACATTGAGTCATTTTTATTATGATTCTAAAAGAAAAAAATACTACAATGTTATCATACGTAAATTTACAACATGGTAGATTTTGTAAGTACAACATCATAATAGAATTTTTTTATAAAATACAATGTTATTGTACTAGCTGTTCCTTTCAAAAAGCTCATTGATCAGACACAGATGCAGACACAAATGCAGATCATAATATTCTTCCTATCTTGAAAAGCAATGTACTTTTTAGACAATATATATATATATATATATATATATATATATATATATATATATATATATATATATATATATATATATATATATATAAAATAATAACATTATGGGATGACACCCACATTAAAGTTTGTACATTCAAATATAAGATATTTTACCTTCTATTCAATTATCATGCATATAAAATTTTAATAATTCAGTGTCTACATGAAATATAAAAAATTCCAATAAACTAACAGATTAAATTAAAGAATGAATGTATTTTCTGACATATATTATCATTGGTTCACATAAAAAAATAGAAAGATGAATGAATATAAAAATTAAACTAGGACAATGAAGTATCCAAAAATTTTTGATTCTAGAATTGGAAATACCTTAACTTTATCTGCCTTTAGCTTAATGTACTGTTGAGTAGACTTGTTATTGTGCAACAAATTTATCATCTTAATTTCACACGTTTTGCTTATTCACATAACTATACTTTAAAAATACAATTCAGAAAACGCAGATGGAATAGAGCCAAAAAAAATGCAGTTGGAGTAATAGCATATGAATTTGGCTGAGATTTCCTTGTAACAAAAGGATGTTGTAAGAAATAATGCAAAAAATATTGGAACAACATAAGTTGAGACTTGAGAGAAATTAAAAAAGATTCAAATTTAGAATCACCTGCAACAAATCAGAAGCAGATGGCCTCATCTGAGGTTCTCTGAAATATAACCAACTTATTGTAACTGGAAACAAGGTGACAAAACAAAGACCAAAATACCCCCATTATAAGGATTGGAATAAATAAATATAAAGGCATGCTTCCTTTGTGGATTCTAGCCGATTTATTATTTAAGATTCTAATGCAATGGTGTGTTTGTGTTAAGTTCTATGAATTTGAACATTCCTAGAGGGTGGTGAAAGGAATTTGATTCTATTCATACTTTTTTTAGTAAAAGACCAAAATACCCCCATTATATAGATTGAAATAAATGAAAAAGTAAAATGATTAGATGTATCATGTATGTACTTGTGTAAGAATTTGAGATGTAAATCCTGTGCCTTGAAAGAAAGATTGACAGGAATAGGTGGATGAGACTTTGTAGTGCCAATATAAAACAGAGTTGTAACCTGAAATGAAGATAAAATAATATCAAATGATGTGAAGTAATGATCAAAGTTTAAAACATAAGTATTGAAATCAAAGACACATTCTAAAGCAAAAGTAGTTTGAAATTGAATAGTACCTCTTGTTGATATTGTTGGCTCCAGGGTGGCTTTCCTGTAGCCATCTCAATTATCATACACCCAACACTCCATATGTTTGCAGAGCTAAAAAACGATAAAAAGAAAATAAAAAAAAAAAGAAAAAAAGAAATACATGAGTTTTAACTTAGTATTTACTTACATTAACTATTGTAACTTAATACCAACAAGAAATACATGGAAAGTGTTGCAAGATATGAACTTTTTGAGTTAACAGGTGTAGAAACCCATTGTTTAAGTTTAGGTGTATATTGTGACTTTCGATGAAAACACAAGAAATCAAGTGTAAAAATGATTGATATAAATGTACTTACGAGCTATGACCAGTCTGAAGTATAACTTCAGTAGCCAGCCAATATGGTGTTCCCTTGATTGACTTGGCACCTATTGCAGAAAGAAGAAAACAGATGAGAACAGATGAGTTTTCCATGGCCATTTCGATTTTCCAATGATGAGGGTATTTAAGTCTTTTTGACAATCTTGTAGGATATTGTTGCTTTTTGGAATCAACAACCATTAGCTGCAAGGGACTATGCATTGAGTACAATTATTCCAGCATCCAAAGTTATGATTGACTTAGGAACACATGTTTTTGAGTGGAATAATAGTTTTTTTTGTCCAGAAGAAGCTTTTGTGTTTCCAGGATGATGATAGAACTTGGCAACCTAAAATTGGCTTAAAATTGGCACACCTCAAAAGAATAGAATCTTCAACGCCATTCCAACGAATAACAATGGAATCCATAAACAATTTAGCTTATATGCGCTTTGATATTCTTATGTATGTTGTGTATGTAAGGAAGGAAACGCCAGCCAACACAATAGCTACTTTAGACCAAGGAGTAAAAAGCCCTGAAATTAAGAACCGCAAGTTAAAATTGCCATCATACCCCTCTAACCATAGGCCAAAATAAAAATGTTATACTCCATGTACCCCATGAAAAATCACAAACATTACCTTTTTGACAACTCTTTACCCACACATGGGTCAAGTTTTTTTTTGATGAAGGTATTTAAATCATTTTGCAATTTTCATCGGGTAGAGAAAAATGTATTCAAAACCTTTATGCCATACTCTTTCAAATCCAAGGAATCATTTTTTGGTCAACTACAAGAAGTTATTTTCAATCATTATGAAGGTCAACGTAGAAAACTATCTTTACATTAAAAAACCACACCTAATAATCTTTAGATTGATCGATAATCAATTTTTAATCATACTTTGAATGGCAAATTGCTATCCCAAACACACAAACTAAAAATGGGACAAAAAATAGACAAAAACGAAAAGGTAAACTCGATATCTTTGAGATTAGCTTCTAAGTTGGACAACCTTAATAACAGAGTATTGTCAAAATATGGTTGAAATATAAAATACCCCTTCCTAAGTCCAGTCTCAGGGGATACTTCCACATGGTAATAAATGAGATTATTGCAAATCCTATTGAGCCTTTTATTGAATAAATTATGTAGATTTTTCTACATCTACAAAGTACATTTGACAGATTAGATTATTAAGCATGTATTTGGTTGTGATGGAGGACCTCTGGTTACAAATGGTACAAGTTTAGTTCCTCTTGTTAGCATAGATGTTTAGGAGCATGCATACTATATCCAGGTATGTGTATCTTAAGTAGTGAATAATACTATTTACATGTATGTTCCACTTGATTGATCAATTGATCATATAGTTAAATGTTTAAATGTATTAATTACATGATGCAGATACCTTGTGAAGAAGCATACGTAGATGGCGATAAAGAGATAATTAGCAATTGATGTCATACCTAGGGTACCAAAGTAAGGAAACAACTCCAGGTTTTAGAAATTAACTTGTTGATAAAGAAGAAGGTCATGCATATGGCAATGATTCAAGGTGATTCCTACAAGTAATGCTCAGATTTGAGATGGATGATGATTGAAAAAGAAAAGAAAGGGGTAATTATACCTAAAGTGCTATTTTGTGCATCTGAACTAAACGTAACCTAATATACAAATAGAGAAAAGAAAATCAAGAGATTTACCTGAATCGGAAAGTTGACGAAGACTGATTTTAGATTTGCTTGATTTTATGGTCGGTGTGATGGTTACCGGAATCGAAAGTTGCAATGGTGAGTGGTGGCGTCATTTATTTGAATGGAGAGGATGAAATTAGGTTAATAGAGATGATGAAGCTTACTCCAGAGTGAAAAAATAAATTTAGGAGGGAAGGAAACTTACACCAATTTTGTGAAACTTGAATCAAGTCGCGCCAATTTCAACGAGAGATCGGCTATAGACAACACAAAACACACGTACCCAAATATAGCTTCCATCAGCGTTCTCTCGCAAAAAGCATTCCACGATGGCAAAAATCGACAATTTTTCTATCCATCGCTGAAGCCCTAGCTAAATGGCTTCATCTTCAATGGATCAACAAGGGACGGGGGTGCGTCGATAAACAATTGCGAGATCTGTAGATGATCCCTCGCTAAATCCTCTTTAATATTCTATATGTTGAATATATGTTGAATAAATAAAATAATTGTCTAAAACATCGTAGATCCGTCGCAAAACCCTTGCCATAAACCTAAAATTTGCTAGAGAATTTATATGTAGCTAAATCTGTCGCTGAAACTTAAGTTTCTAGTAGTGAAATGCTAATAAAATATACAAAAAATATTGCATACACTACTCAAAGGAAACATCGATACCCTCTATAATGAATTGGTAACAGATACATAAAAATCCACACCTATGTTGAAAATAATATACAAAACAGCAATCAGTAAAGTGTAGATCACAAAAATAAAATTCTACGCAATAACAATTTTTAGTAGCACTTATGGATGTAGTCATCAACATTCGATTCTATCCAGATAAACTTAACTCTATTCCTGTTATATATCACAATTCGAGGAACTTTTATAAGTATAGATGAGAATGTTATAGTTCACTATGAACCACCACCAATGAAATCCTCTATAAGAAATTTATTTAGAATAAATAAGGTTTAAGGTCAAATTAAAAAAAATATAAATGAAAGTAGAAGAAGATTCAAAGTACCATTAATGACAACAAAACTTACAGTTTATATTTGGGAGCATAATGTTTACTTTGGCTTAATTACGAAAGCATTCTCAATTCTAAAATCCGTACACGATTTGTACACAAAACAAAATTAACAAAAAAACCAACTCAACATAATGATTAAACTCAGTATAAAATTGTGTACCTATTTATTGTTAAGTGAATAGTGATTGTGCTAAAAATAATTGTTCGACACGTTCACATAAAATAACATAAAAACATACTATATAGACAAACCTGATAGAAGTTGAACTTCAGAGTCAGGAAGGACGTGGGGGTGGGGGGTGAAAACAATGACATATAAAATGTTTTAGAGAACTGTCGTAGGTTGTCAATCCTCCATTACTTTGTTTAGCTAAACAAATTCAAAAAACTGATAGAGATTACAAAAAAAAGGAACCTACTTATCCCAACCACTGAAACTATCGTTTTAGGGAGAATAGAGGATTTTCATGGCCTCTTGCTACCAATTTTTCTCATCCATGATATCCAATTCTAGCATGCACTTCTACAATGATCAACAGAAACACAAAACATGGAAGAGACCGAAAGTCAACTATGTATAGGTAACGTGGTTATGACATTCACAAAATGTGTTATTTAAATTACCTACTATGTTGAGCGACATGAACAACTTTCGAGCTGGCGTGCATTGTACGATCCGTGGATTTTATTTGGGGATTAATAGCAAAAAGAAGATGGAGATGAAGAAGAAACACAAGAGAGAGGCTATTACGTTATCGAATTTGGTGAATTCCATGACCAAAGAATTTAGGGGATAACTTAATCCAAGAAAGTGCAATAGAGATTTGATGATATGGAGCACAAAACTTCTTTAAATTACATTAGACATGAAACTATTGGATTAGGTGTCTAAACCCATAACTATAATTGGTATGTACTTTATTTCATTGGAGCATGGTCCTTTTGGGTTGCTTTCACTCATGCAACCTAACACGGTGACTAGCGGAGAGAGAGTAGAACTTATTATTTGATATAATAAATTGGTACTCAAAATTATTTTATTAATATATTATTTGGAAATCATGTTATTAATTAGTATTTAATCAAAAATTAATTTGATATTAATTTTGGGATTAAAGGAACTGATTAATAATGGAGGGCTGTTTTGCAAATCCTTGATAGTTATGATGTGAAAATGGGCTACTGGACTCCTTAATTAGGAGTGGAGAAAATTATATAGGGAAGCCCTATAGATTTCATCCAAGGCATACTAGTAAGAGGTCCATGAGCTGCTTAATCCTTAAGTAGGAAATTAGGGTTTCCACCAGAAACCCTAGCAGCCCTCAGCTATATAAGGAACCCAAAGGCTTAAGATTTTCGTCATATGCACTCTTGATTGAAGAACCCAAAGGCTTAAGATTTTCGTCATATGCACTCTTGATTGAAACCCTACCCAAAAATCTAAGAGCCTTCCATTCTCTCTCCTCTCCTCCTCTTGTATTGGATGTTTGTGAACCATCAGAGGTGCAACATTTGGGGCACTAAGTTTTCAAGAGTCTAGGATCTTCAAGTTTGACTTGTTAATACTACATAACAAGTAAGCTAATCTTCTAACCCTAATTTCTTTATGAATTAGAAAAGTGTATGATAGATTAGGGTTATTGCTTTGGTATTCAACTTGCATGCTTAATTAGTGAAAAACATAGATCCAAAGCAATCAGGGTTGCATAAACATATAGGAATGTTGTTATCCTCATAACCTAACAGTCTATAAGAGCCAAGGATGTTTTTCAAATGAATTGATGCAATAGTGAACTGTCCAAAGTAGAATAAAATCGTTTTTGGTTGTCTGAAGCAGGAACTCGACGAGTTGGATGAACTCGACAAGTTCAACGTCCAACTCGACAAGTTCACTCATTAGTTCCATGATTTTTTGATTTTCGGATCTTGTTTTGATTAGGATAATTACCATAATTCGTTTTTATTGCCTGAAACTGAATTTTCTGAAAGGTAATATGATGTCCTTATTATAATTACAGGATTTGGTTAAATTTAGATAATTATAAGATTATTTTGCTTTAAAATTTAATCTGGTATTTTGAAAAGATTTTAAAATATACCCTATTAGTTTTATAATTTAAATTTGAAATTAAAGTTTATTTTTGGAAATTTAAATAGAAAAACCTAGAAAAATATCCTAATGGATTTTATTGATAATTTAATTAAAAGATTAATTAAAAGACAATTGATAAATCCATATATGGTTTAAATTTAATTAAATTAAATTTTTTTTATTTTAAAGGATTAAACCACTTAGTATTTCAAAAGTTTAAAATGCACCCTTATACTATATAAAATTAAATTTCTAATATATTATATTATATATATATATATATATATATATATATATATATATATATATATATATATATATATATAAAGAAAAGCCAGTATTATCATTAGTAGGTCTCATTCACGAAGTTCGTCTATAAGGGGTGTTTAAGGAAAGGGCCTATAAAATGACCGTCATTGGGTATCCATTCTTACCCACCACACTCTTGATTAGTAGAGAGTTGTTAGCCAAACAGTTTTGATAGGACATTAAATCTCTTTATTAAGTATAATGAAAATACAAAGTAACTAAATGTTTTATAAAGAATTCTCAATCTTAGTTACTTTATAAAAATGTGAATTTGATGCTAACCCATGAAATTGCACATTGCATGTTATTGGTCGTTAGTGGAGCATGTGTGGTTAACCGGTACACTAATATGGGACCATTATTGTTGGCAATAGGTTTTCTCGTAAATTATCATTGAGTCAATGGAGCGTGTGTGGTTAACAATCATATTGATTGAGTGTTAAATGACATCGAGAATATCAAGCTAATTTGCATGGTTATTCACATCTCGTTTGTGATCCTCGGCGTCCTAGTCACAAAGTGAGAGAATAATCGAGATTAGACATGTCATTGAAAAGTTCAATGAATCTCAAAAGATCTAGGAATTTCATCTAAACCCTAATTCGTTTAAAGTTTCATTTTTCGTGGTGGAATTGGTAAATCGTCATTTACCTACCTTCAAATAATTTACAATTGGATTACGGCATCCCTCTTCCGAATTGTAAATTATTGTGTTGATTCCTAGCCTTAATGTTTCATTTGGGTGTTATATTAAGGATCCAATCCTTTGAAAAAAAAGGCTTTCCCTTTGAAGATGATCTTCCACGTGCCGATCAAGGTGAAAGATCGTTCCCTTCTTCGTGCATTGGTGGGACTGGAAATCAATCTCTTCCTCTACCTCCTCCAATTATTCTCCCTGGCCCACAATTTCGTCAACTTGAAAAGTTCAATGTTACTTAAGCCATATTGGCATGAAAACACCAAGATGGAAAGTTTGTGTGTACACGGGACCTCAAGATGAAGTCGCATATTGATACATTGGGAATGTTGGGTGTTGTTTTCCCGAAGGAGCTGGCTGTTGACTTGGTTCTTCACTTGCTTCCTTAGTCATATAGTTAATTCATTAAGGACTATTATATGAATGAAAACGATGTGACCCTAATTGATCTGAAATATTTGCTAATTATTGCTGAAGCAGCAATGCTTTGGCGCACTGGTCAAACAAATTTGTTTGGGGGATCTATTTCCCAAAGTTCCAGGGAAGTTGGTGATGGCAACTGTGATAGTCCAGAAATGGTTTCTCCTCCTAAGGGAGAGAAATCGGCCAAGGTCAAAAAGTTTGAACATAAGAGAAATGCCAGTTTTTAGATAGTTCCATGTACCGATGCAAAAGAATCCATCTGTTTGTATTGCCAATTAAAGGGGAATTGGAAGCAAAGATGCTCATACTACCTGAGAGATCCTAGAGATGGTAAAGTCAAATTGTATGAGTCTGATTCAGGTACATTCACTGTATAAATCTATTGAGTTCCTATCTATAGATTCTTATTACATGATGTGATAATCACATTTTGATGTTTTGTCGGATCGAAGAGAAAGAAGGAAGCTTAAAAGAGGAGTAAGCTGAATCTGATCATGATAAATGGATTTCAATCGCATGGTTCGATGATCAAATTTTTGAGCTGCTGCTTAGGAGTTATGATAGATTACATAGGAATATCTGGAAACATAGTTTTCATATGTATTTGCGTTGTAAGGACGATTTTTTGTATTTTATCAATAAAGTGAAAATTTGATTTTATCTTATTTACATTTCCTTGCAATGGCATTTATGAAAATTGGCGTTTATATTTCTATTATTAGCAATGTTGGAAATGGATTTGATTCTTAGTTATATCGCTTATGGTAGTGTTATAATTTACAATGTGAGGAAGGATTCTCATCACCCAAGTTTCAATTGGATAGAAACTTGGAGTCATGCGATTTGGATTATGTATTGTATGAGAATCTTGATCTTTGGTAAATTGAGACCAATTCTTTGTTCACATGTATATGTGAGTCAAGTGAATGACTAAAGGATCTAGTACACATTGATGTGAATTGGTCGGGTCCACCACAAAGGACTATAAAGTCTATTTTTCGTGATTTACTGTTGATTCATTAAATATGGTTATGCATACAAGATTATGTGTAATTTTGATACCTTGAATAGTTTCAAAGTATGGCAAAATGAATAAGAAGAATCCATTGGGTAGAAAGATAAAAGTTTCTCCAATCTGAAAGGAAAGGAGAGTACTTTAGTATCATGTTTACGATCATCCTAATGATTATGAAACCACATTACAATTGATCGTCTAAGGACACATCGGTGCATTTATATGAATAAGAAGATTAATTAGGAATTGTTGAAATGGTTAAATCAAGAAGATGAGTCATACTTCGTTCCCAAATCAAGTTTTAGAGTCATATTCTAGTTACTCCAAGTTGTACATTGAGTAACATGTTCTAAGTAGGTTTACAACACCTCATGACATGTGGAGTATAAATGTTATCTTGGTCTAGCACATTTAAAATTGGTAGTTGTGATGTTTTGGCTAAAACAAAGACCAACTAAGACCAATTATATGAAGTGTTTTCTTGATAAGAACCCACACTAAATCTTGAATGTTTGTTTGTCAAGGGATTTTCCTTGATAGATAATCTTATATGTCAAGAGGTCAGTAGAAGTCTTAATGGTCTTGAATAGTTTCAGGAACTAATCAAGAATAAACCTTTTAGGTATCACTAGCACACAACTTAAGGTTGATAACTTATCATGTTGACATATTATTGTTTCTATGCCCATTCCAGTTAATTTGACTATGCATGTGAGTTCTATGAGATTTCATTTGACTGCATCAGGAAAATCACCTTGATTAATGAAAGTGCGTTGATTTGTATGGGTGAACTGATCAATAACTTGTAGTCACAGGTAGGCCCTTGTGCTAGAACGGATGGAACTTAAGATTAAGCAAGTTTAGTCCATATGAGTTTGATTTTTTCATAAACCTTTTCTAATGATAGTGGTTGGAAATTCTAATGATAGTGGTTGGAAATGAAAATTTCACATGGATAGGAAAACATACACCATAAAATCTAAGTGATAAGAGGTTTTTCTCTACTTCATTAAAATGGTTGTGAGGAAACACTTTCACGAGTAGACTTTAAAAGATTGGAGTAAGTAGTTGTGGTAATTGCATTCTCAAATTCGAATATGATTATGGCATCCGTTTTAATAGTTTGAATTGTGAGAAATGACAAATAGTTTGAATATTCAAAGCTTATTGCTATATGTTCTGAAGGCTTTAGACACACACATAGTCTATCTAATAAAACGTGTATGAGCTTGAGAAGTCTACATAAAGATTTATCGACGCACCACAAATCAGAAATCTGAACTTTGGTAAGAAAGTCAATAGGTATTGATTTCTAGAAGTCGAGCTGATTTATGAGTACATGTCAAAACTAGTGGGAGAATAATTGTTATGCTGGTAAGAACATAATTGTTATGCTAGTGGGAGCATGATTATTATGTAAGGTGTTGCAAGTTAGCAATGTTATTTATAGGATATAAAGTTCTAAATTTGCAAAGTTGTAGAATTTGGAAATTGTTTCGCTATAGTAAGGCTTAAGGGAGAGGGCATTAATATTTCATTTCAAATCTAAAGTTTAGATTGAAATTTTAATGGAACTTAGTCATGAACATATACGAATATCATGTTGAAGTGATTCAACATAGTGAATTCAATATCTAGAAATATTATAAAAAGAGACTGATCAAGTATCATGCCCTTATGTAAGACATTATGAATTGAATCCCATATGCTTCGGATATAGGATCGATTACATATGTTATAATATCTACTGGTTCTAATTTTCCAAATGCCTATGGCATTGAGAGGGTAAAAAGACTGGAACCAGATATGACTAAAGCTGTTAAACAAATGTCAAGGACAATATGAGGTTTACCAAATATTGGTTGCTTATGGACAGTTCGAAGTATAGTATTAATTTGGACGGACCATATTCACATGTTCTGAATAGAGGTAACTCTTGTTTAGAATTGATAGTCATATGGAATATGTAAATGTTTCATCATGGGAATGGGATATTAAGATCTATGTGTGAGTTAGTAGCTTTAATGCAAGAAGGATGTTCAAGCAATGCTCTTTGAATGTGAGACTTCATTTCCATGGCTTTCTTTTGTAACAAATCTTCAATGGAATGTTTTGTAATATCATTGGCCAAGTCTCTGTGACTTTGGTTCTTAGACATTACAAAAGGATCACTGCATGTAAGTTTAGACTCTAACAGATTCTAGTAATGGCAAGAATTTGGTATTCTTACACTTTTGATAAGGATATGGAATTGTGAAATAAGCATAATTGGAAATGTGTTCAATTGATCTGTTTCACAACAGAAGTACCATAGATAAACATAGTTTGCAAGCTTGGAGCATGGCATGACTAATGTTTTAGTTCAAGTATTTAGTTGATTAATCGAAACATTATACAATGAATAAAGTCTAATTAATATAGTGATTAAATAATAAGTGTTTTTTTTATATTCAAAAGTTTTGACACCATAGTTATTCTTGTGTTTCACTTCGCGTGTTTTACTTCCTGGGTAACTAAGTTATTCAAACATCCACAATCGATCATACTTTTGGAAGTAAGTAGTGAATTAAAGTTGTCATGAATCCGACTGTAGATTGTCTAAGTGCTTAGACATAAAAAATGTCGTTTTAGTGTTCATGAGTACTATTGAAATAAGAATTTGAGTATTGGAGAAACCCACACTCAAGAATTACTTCATGGATTTTATCACGAGTAATTTTGAGACGAAAATATCTTATATTCTTGAAATGGAGACATATGAGTTGTTCTTTAAAAGTCGGTTTCCATTGATAATGCGCAAACGCATCAGTAACTTGATGTTATAAAATGTATTATTGTGTGTGATTTGCTGAGTAAATAGTACAAGCATATGAGTTGAAGTTTATCCATTCCTTTTACCCTAAATGGTATAAAAGTGATAGATGTGGGCCCCTCAATGATTTATTGATGACATCTGAAGCGCTTGGCCAAGCCTGGACGGGTGGACGGATTTGATTTGTTCAATTAGTCAGTCGTCAAAAATCGGAAATCAGGAAACAAACCTTGGACATAGAGAATGATTGTAATCCATGTCTCATGACCATACGATATCTTGTAGAATGGTGGGATATTTGATCACTTATCTAGGACACATCACTGATTAGATCAAAGTTTGAAAGCGACTTTCGAAAGCCAGGATTGCTAGTCAGATTTTGAAGTCATACTTACAATAATAGTTATTAGACTTATGCAAATGGGATACTATTGGATTAGGTTTCTAAGCCCATAACTATAATTGGTTTGTACTTGATTTGATTGGAGCATGGTCCTTTTGAGTTGCCTTTAGTCACACAACTTGACAGGATGACTAGAGGAGAGAGAGTAGAATTTATTATTTGATATAATAAATGGTACTCAAAATGATTTTATTAATATATTATAAGATTAATATATTATTTGGAAATCATATTATTAAGTAGCATTTAATCAGAAATTAATTTGATATTAATTTTGGGATTAAAGGAACTGATTAATAATGGAGGGGTTGTTTTGCAAATCATTGATAGTTATGATGTGAAACTGGGCTACTGTAATCCTTAATTAGGAGTGGATGAAATTATATAGGGAGGCCTTATAGATTTCGTCCAAGGCCTACTAAAGGTCCATGGTCTGCTTAATCCTTAAGTAGGAAATTAAGGTTTCCTCCAAAAACCCTAGTAGCCCTCAGCTATATAAGGAACCCCAAGGCTTAGGATTTTCGGCCTATGCACTCTTGATTGAAACCCTATGCAAAAATCTAAGAGCCTTCCCTTATCTCTCCTCTCATCCTCTTGCATTGGGTGTTTGTGAACCACTAGAGGTGCAACATTTGGGGCACTAAGCCTTCAAGGGTCAATGATCTTCAAATTTGACTTGTTAATACTACATAACAAGTAAGGTAATCTTCTAACCCTAATTTCTTTGTGAATTTGAAAATTGCATGCTAGATTAGGGTTATTGCTTTGGTATTCAATTTGCATGTTCAATTAGTAAAAAACTTAGATCTAAACCAATTAGGGTTCCATGAACATATAGGAATGTTGTTGTGCTTATAACCCAATAGCAACAACATATAAAATCAAATTAGGAATAGCAGAAGAAGAAGGAAAATTAAGAATAATGAATCGGGGGTCGGATGTGTTTCTTATACTTCTTGAGAAAACCTTTTAGACACAATCAAGCAATTGTAGGAAAATAAGAAATTGGGGCAAAGAGATAGAACTAATTGCCACTAATTTGGAAAAGAAATCAACTTATCCCAATTGCCGCTCAGATAGATTTAAAATTTTTAACCGCTTCTTTTCTTTTTTCATAAAAACTTGCACAATCATCGATTGGACGAAAAATAACCTTATATAGTTCAATATGCTTATATATATATATATATATATATATATATATATATATATATATATATATATATATATATATATATATATATATAGATACTTATTTTTTGAAATATTTCTTTTAACAAGTTATATAAGAGATGTACAGAAAAAGTTTTAATGATAAATTTTATATAAAAAAATTAGTAGTAAAATGTGTATATCATTAAAAATAAATCCACGTCACCTGTAACATGTTATTTTTGGTAACGTCAATTGTGACATCCCTATTTTCACGGCCAGAAAAGACCAATTTTGGTTATGCTTTATAAAAGTCAGAGTACGTCTTTTAATAAATATGTTGCGGAATTTCTTCCCAGTAAAACATGATAAATACTTTATCAAAGAATTTTCGAAGAAAAATATTTTTATACTCTTTAAAACATTTGGGATATCATCATCAATACAGAAACATAAGCATAAATAGAACTTACATTCATTATCACTAGTGATTTATATCTCCTTAATCTCTCAGTGTAATGTGACTTCATATCAACACCTGTGATATAAATAAACTAAGTGGGTCAGGTTGGGAAACCTGGTGAGTACATAGGGTCTTCAACCCAAAATAAATAAGTTTATTAACTTTATCAAACCAAACAAACCCGATTACCCATTTCCCGTTATCCTCACTTTACGTCCCTCAAGCATATATCACAAAGGACCTAGTCTAAGGACTTTCATTAAAGTGACAACACATGCTTCGGGGGTTCCTCAGCAATTCATATCAAATAAGGCAACCATGTGGGGGATGTAGTACTGTTGGTGAACATACATTTCGAATAAACACCTACAGGT
Organism: Lactuca saligna; assembly: GCF_052625555.1. Classification (NCBI taxonomy): domain Eukaryota; kingdom Viridiplantae; phylum Streptophyta; class Magnoliopsida; order Asterales; family Asteraceae; genus Lactuca; species Lactuca saligna. The sequence goes on from NC_136425.1 coordinate 65,471,605, forward strand.
TGCGAGCCTGCTAGCGTTCCACTGGACTGTATAGAATAGTCTGTGGTCGTCATCTATACTCCTCTAGATGACTGAATCATCAATAACATCTATATCGAGGCCTCTCATTATTTTATTTGGTCACACAGCAACTATTACATCTGCCCATGTTTTACCCAACACATTTTGTAGATATCAAATACATATACAGTTTAAATCATTTAAAACATGTATAAAAATCGTTCATCCAGCATAAATAGCAAGTATAAAGATAAAACGCACACATAGCACGTAATTTATATAAAATACTTCATATCTATGTGTAAGATGAAAGTGACTATGCACTCACCTCCAACGGGTTTTATAGAAAACGCAGTGTCCCCGAGCTGAAAAGCTCTTCTTCTCGAAGCCATTGAGTACTCCGGGGCTTCCGCCTCGTGTTATGGGGGGGGGGGGGGGTTTCGGGGCTAGAGAGAAAGTAAAGAGAAGAAAAAATGGGAAATGTGTGAAGAAAATGAGGGTGGAAAAGGTTCTATTTATAGGGTGAAATATGGATGAACTTGATGCCACATGTCACCATATGGTGGCAGGGCTTGGGGAGAAAGCAATGGCCAAGATTGTGCCATATCACCCATTTTCGCATAGCACACTTCCGACTTCTAAAATCTGTAACTTTCACATACGAGCTCTGGTTTTGACGTTGTTTATATCAACATGTAGGTATAACTAAGATTTACAACTTTCGTTTTGACTCCTTTGGCTAATTCTCGACCGATCTTAAATTTAACAGTACGAGGAAATTATATTGTTAAATATCTGTGTAAAATTCTTAACTTCTACATACAGACTCCGTTTTCATCTATCTTTTTAATGTTGAGCTCCTATTAATGAGATCTTCAATTCAAATTTAGGTCACTTAGGCCAAAAACCGCTCGATCTAAAATTCGAGATTCGGGTTGTGCACTGCTAAGCCAAATCTTAGAAAATTTATAACTTCCTCATACGAAGTCAGATTTGGGCGTTCTTTTTTTTTTATGTTCTTGGTTTAACGTATACTACAAATTTTTCTTAGATCACTAAGGCTAAAAAGTCCTCTATCATAAATTCACTGTTGACGTCTCCCGGTGTCGTGTCGGTTTTGCCGTAAAACTTCGACGAGCCATAACTTCTTCATCATAACTCGGATTTCGGCGTTCTTTATATGTATCGAACCCTTGTAGCATATACTAAAACTTAGTTAAAATTAATCATTCTAAATAATATTTCATCAAAAACTCATTTTTGACGCTCATTGTCTCTAAATTGACTAGCCCGAATCTGCGGGCGTTACAATTATCTCCCCCTTAGGATGATTATTTCACGGAATCATCAACGAAATCGGGCTTGTATAATGATTCCATATGTTATCTCTTCAACTTAAGTAATAATCATAACTTTGATGTTTCTTCAAATGAGTATCTAACTCTAAGGCTTCCTGACTGCAGGCAGTGCTCGACCTTGCACTTGTTCCCTATCTCACGTTAGACTCCAAATTATGACCTTCAAGTCACAATCTCGATCCTTACTGGAGACTGCTTCTTCTTCTTAACAAACCTAAGATAAGTTATTTTATTACTACAATGGACCGATGTGTCATATTCTAATGACGTATCATCGTATGTTTCCACGCTTAGACTCAGGTCTCTTAGAGTCTTCCAGAACAGACTATACACTTCTTTATGTTCTACTCACATCTTAAAAGGTAGCATTTCTAGCTACAAGCAACTATCGTGATACCTATACCGATTGATTTGATTATCTTTTATTTCAATATTCCGGCTTAAGTCACATGCTACATCAAACTTGGTTCTCTGAACCACGTAACATACTCATCATAGTTGGACTCAATTCGATATGATCACTAGGGACAGAATAACAATCATCCTCTTAGTCATTACCTAAACGATGGTAACAACGTATTTGAATAAAACGGTATCAATTACTAGCTTCTTGGTAACCTTGTGACTTTCCTTGATCCAAGAGTGAGTCCTGTCCTTCCGGTAGTATAGACCTCTACTACCTTTCACACCTACTCATACTTGTCCCAAGTATTGTTTCGCAGTTCACCCAAGTCACCATACAAGAAAATCACATAACAACTTGACACATTAGATAACAAAATGAAGGTTTTATATTATTCCTTGAAACGATTACATAGGTGTTCAAGTTCAACCTATACTATGCCTCTAATAGGCTACACCACATGGTACTATTTACACGACTACTTCATAGATCCTCATTCTTGATCCCTTTCATTTCCATCTTCTTCGTCAAGGATCATATGGAACGCTCTTGCCTTTGGTTTCGATGGAATGTTTGGTCTTGCAACCTCTTTCTTCTTCGGGCAATCCTTAGCAATGTGCCCTTCTTCACGGTATTCATAACACACCCTTTTGTTGGCAGTGCACTCGTTGGAGTAATGTATGGTCTTCCCACACTTGTAGCAAGTTACTTCCTCGCTACATTTCCCGAAGTGCTTATTCTTGCACTTCTCACACCATTTCACTTCGTTTCCTCCTCCGCCAAACTCCTTTGAACCAAACTTGGTCTTCTTATTAGTCCTCGTAGACCCCTCAAACTTCCTCTTGTCTCCAACCTCAATCTTGTTGGCAGCTCTTCCCTTAATCATATCCTCCACAGACATGGCAACCCATGATAGCTGCCTCCAGAGTATGTGCCTGACGCACTGGCACCGCGTACTCCCATGGAAGTCCCTTTGCGTACTTCTTGATTTACGTCAACTCATCTGGAACAAGACGCAAGGTGAACTCCATCTTCTCTGTGAAGTTGTTGGTGTATTCATCAATTGATATGCTTCCTTTCTTTAAGGTCAGGAACTAGTTCTCTAGCTCAAGTAGGTTTTGGGCTGAGTAGTACTTGCATTTGAACTGCACCAAAAACTCTATCCATGTTAGTTTCAGGGGCTCATTGGTGCTCAGAGTCTTCCCCAGGGTATTCCACCAGCACACAACACCTCCTCGGAATTGACGTATTACAATGGTGGTCTGTAACTTTCCTCTACAACCACACATCATGAAAGCTAACTCCATCTCTGAGATTCAATCCATGACTTCGATCAGATCTTCCTTTCCAGTGAAAGTCGATGGTTTGCAAGTTAGAAAATCCTTGTACTTGCATCCATTCCTCTCGACTCCGTCATCCAAGTTGTTTTGTTGAACTATTAGTGGGTTATCTTGACTAACAGTCCCACTGTAGTTCCCTCCTTCTGACTGCCCATCGTTTAATCCGAGCTGTTCAACTGACATTGTAGGTTTGTCCCTATTTTTATGCAACATAGGCCTCATCTCTTCCCGTTGTTCAGCCAACATAGCCCATATCATGGCTTGTACTTCGACCATTGTAATTGGCTCAGGAGCATTTGCTATAAAAGGTATTTGTTCGATCTATATACCAAATCAGATGTCCGGTGTGTAATGACGAGAATTAAGATAAGAAAGATTTTATTTACGATCTACGTGTAAATCTCCCTATTTCTTCGAAAAGTTATATGTCAGTTCTAATGTCGTAATTAAACGTTTAGAATCTGAACACATAAAGTTTCCAGATCCGGTCGGCAACAAACCATAGATACGAACATACAATGCATATCATAAATAATTTAGCACATAAAAGCATGTTACGCATTTTCCCTAAATTAGCTAGTGCTTGTGTCTATTAAGATGCATTACCTAAGTTTTATTAGACACACTCCTCACAATCATTGCTTAGCATTCTAAGTTTAATTCTAGAAATAAATCCATATTCGCTAAAACTAATGCTTTGATACCAACTGTGACATCCTCATTTTCACGGGCAGAAAAGACCGATTTTCTTTATGCTTTATAAAAGTCAGAGTACCTCTTTTAATAAAAATGTTGTGAAATTTATTCCCAGTAAAACATGATAAATATGTTATCAAAACATTTCTGAACAAATGTATTTTTATTCATTTTAAAACATTTGGGATGTCATCGTCAATACAGAAACATAAGCATAAACAAAACTTACATTCATTATCACTAGTGATTTATATCTCCTTAATCTCTCAGTGTAATGTGTCTTCATATCAACACCTGTGATATAGATAAATAGAATGGTTCAGGTTGGGAAACCTGGTGTCACACCCCCAAACCTGAACGACGGAAACATTCGGGGGGCGGAGGACTTCATATTTAGTATCATAACAATTTAATAGTAAAGAAAGTACACACTACCATAACATATATTTGAAAGGTTTACATGATTGTATCGATTACATGTTTAAAAGTCAAATACAGCAGGATGAATTCCAAAAGATGATCTAACGCCAGAGCATTAATCCCCAAAAGTAGTTGCTAACCCTGATTAGCAATTTCCTGAGAATACAAGTTATTTCAAGATAAAGTGTCAACAATTAAATTGGTTAGTTCATAAGTAGTGTTTTGAGAAAATGTATGCCATTCGAAAGTTCGAGTGTATTTTCCAGAAAATCCCTTATTTTCTTATAAGTGTATCAAATGAGTATGAAAGATCGATATATAAATTGTATGCATTTGAACCAGGAAAATCCCTTATTTTTCTAAAAGTGAAATGCAGTCTTAAATGACCAAGACCGTAATCTGTAAGCTACTATGACATGCTTAGAAAAGAATGATGTATAGTCTTATTATAAAACAATACTTATAAGAAGATCGTATTTGTAAATGAAAAGTAACTTTAATAGTCACTTTTCCCGTGAAATCATAATACCATAATAATTGTCTATCCAGTGAGTTTTCATAATCGTGCTATGATGGCTTTGCATGAGCGACGTTCTTCAGGCGTCGAAACGATATGACACTTGTCACCCCGGGGTCTATAGCTAATAGTCAGGGTGCGGGAACATTAGTCTTGTATAGATCTATACACACTTATCACGTTCTCCTGACGGGAGACTCTGGTTATGAAGCAGGACTTTCTAGCGGTACCTTAATAGGTATAGTGAAGACAAATGACTCACGGATTCTCAATTAAGTCACGTATTCTTGTAAATGATGATTTTGTATGCAACGATTACCCTTTTCCACAATGTTTGACGAAGTCATAATAATGATTTGTATGTTCTTGTATGTATAAGAATAGTATAGTGAAAATGGTTACCCTTGATATGATGCAAACGTATAAATAAAGCTTATGATATTTATAATCATGTTTCATCCTGTGAGGGTAAGGTGAGGTAAGATATTTTGCATGTTAACCATTCCATTCTATAGTTAAAATAACTGCATGCAAAGTATATCAAAAGATTCCATATTTTCACTCGGAATTAACCAGGTGTTTACTTGTATTCTCCACCGTAATGTGTTCAAAAGTATTTAAAAAAGTATTTAAAAATGTAGAAATGGGTGTCTGAACTCACTTGGTAGCTTGAATAAGGTGAGACGAAAATCGAGGAGAACTTCGGCCGAGAAAGTTGATTTCTCGGGAATCTCTTGAGCATAGAACTTCCTTCGGGACTTGGATATGAAACTGGAATGTCGGGATGGCTTCGAGGGGTTAAACGCAGAGCATAAGCACTAACAAGAGGAGAAATGAGTAAATATGCCCGGAACCCTCGCATCCTATTTATAGGAGGCTGAATCGCCTCGGTACGCTGGGCATACTCCAGGAGTATGATGGGTGTAGTGCGTCGTCATCGCTTACGCACTCGGACTGGCCGATGGGAGGTCTTCTGGCCAATGGGACGAGGCCCTTATCGCCTGGTACGCGGGGCGTAATTCAAATTTCCAAACTTCTGAATTACGTAACTTTCGTGTATGAGCTCTGTTTTTGGCGTTCTTTATATCCACGCGTAGGTGACACTATACTCTACAACTTTCAATTAGACTTCGTTGGTTCGTTCTAACTTTAATTTTTAATAATATATTTTTAACAGATTGGGACTCGAAAAGTCCGTTAAAAATCCATAACTTCTTCATCTGACGTCCGATTTCGTCTGCCTTTTTACCGTTGTATTACTATTGTCGAGATCTTCGATTCTTGTTTAGGTCGCATTGGCCAAAAGTCGCTTGATCTCTATTTCGAGTTTTTTTGCTGTCTATTGCTATGTCTGAAACTTCGAAAACTCATAACTTCTTTATACGAAGTCAGATTTCGGCGTTTTTTTTATGTACCTTTATGTTTTGACGATATTTACGACTTTCATTTAGATACTTAAGGCTAAAAAGTATTTTATTGAAATTTCTCATTTTATGCTTAACAGCGTTTTACCGGTATTGCTACGGATCTTCAAATGGTCATAACTTCTTCGTTACAACTCGGATTTTTGTGTTCTTCATATTTTTTTTGGAAACCTTATTACGATATCTACCACTTAGTACACTCAAGCTGAGATTTTTGAACATTTCATTTTTTATGCAATTTTTATTATGACACAAAGAGATTATAATTTTTGACCGCCAGTCATTACATTGATCTGAAATAACGGGTTGTTACATCATCCCCCCATTAGAGGGAATTTCGTCCCGAAATTAATTTACAAAATAAGCATTTATGGACTAAGGAAGAGATGCGGGTACTGAAACATCCCAAAAAAACAGTTTGAAATTTTCGTTTTAAATTAGTAATAAAACCATATTCATTAAACGACATATAAAAATCATAAACAATGTATCTCAAAATATCTTAACAACTGTCCAATATATCAGAGTATAAACATCCCAGGTTGAACGAATGGTGTGTGCACTGCAATCTTCCCGAGCTCCTCTTTTGAAAACTGAGTACCTGAAACCAAAACTGAAAACCGTAAGCACGAAGCTTAGTGAGCTCCCCCAAACTACCACATACCATACAATAACATATAAACACATACTGGACCTTGCCTACTGCATCAGACCGAAGTCCGGAAATTAACCAGGGCCTTGCCCTCTGCATCAGACCGAAGTCCGGAAACTCCATCGGACCGGAGTCCGGAACTAACCAGGGCCTTTCCCTCTGCATCAGACCGAAGTTCGAAAACTGCATCGGACCGAAGTCCGGAACTAACTGCATCGGACCAAAGTCCGGAACTAACTGCATCGCATTGAAGTCCGGAACTAATTGAACATAACATAACATACAAATATCAACTAGCATGAACACATATACTACATACTGCATCGGACCAGGGTCCGGAACACATAACATAAAACATGCTTGAATCACAAAGACATAAAGCAATCTAACTACTGCATTGGACCGAGGTCCGGAACTACTTCTAACTAAACGGGTCGACATTGTGGCCGTAGACCCGTTCCTACAGGAAGGAAACTCACATCACACTGCTGACGTCCCGTAGACACAATCTCATACTGTTGAAGTCCCATAGACTCAACCTTACCTGCTGGATAACAGATTCGCGAACTGTTAACACCAACACCCAATTAATAATTGGGTTCTAACACATAACTATAAATACATACTTTGGGTAATTACTACATTACCCCTAGCTTGGCTTACCCAAGCCCAAGGCCTATTCCATAGGCCTAAAGTTAACTAGCGATCAAAGCCCAACATATGTCCCAATTTTCCAAATTGGGCCCAAACGTCTACATGGACTTCCTTTAAGGCCCAATTGTCTAGTCCAGTCCAACATGTCTCATTCTAAGGGCCCAATATCATACAACCATCTAGGCCCAACTATGGCCCATCTATGGCCCAATTTTCCAAATTGGGCCCAATCCTTCATATGGGCCTTACCCTAGAGCCCAACTAATTACTCTACTCCATTTGATTATTCTTGGATGGCCCAACACCAAGCCTAAGTGAAATTAGGGTTTCACATAAAATGATAATTAGGGTTAAGTGTTTCTCACTTAACCCCTTAAGGGCTTAACCCACTAAGGACTTAATCCACTAAGGACTTAATCCATTAAGTCCATTATTGCTTAGATTAATTTCTGCCAATGATTATTATTTAATATTTCACTTATTAAATAATTCTCATGTGTGTCCTGATAATTTCTCAAATATTAGGACTTTCTCAATTAGCCCATTAAGGACTTAATCCATTAAGTCCTTTACTCTACTAAATAATTGACATGGAGAAATTGGGCTTAATACACAATCTCAATGGCCCAAAAGTAGGTCCAATAAGTCCAAGGCCCAAATACTAGCAATTAGGGTTTTCTAACCCTAATTAGGGTTTCTACCCAACCATGGCCCAATAGGCTCAAAATTAATCTTAAGCCCATTAAGTTTTTGTTAGTGTGGCACCTCCCACTACCACCTCAGGTAGTGGTGGTCAACGGAGACTCATGGCGACGGCCACCACCTTATGGTGGTGGTTTTGTGCTTTTTTTCATTATTCTTTTGTTAATTACAATTACAATACTTAAACCAAAAATAAACACACACATACTACTAACACACACACACAACCACCCTAGTGATGGCTGGCGGGGGTAGATGGTGCAGCCACCACCTCACGGTGGTAGTGGTGGTGGTTGTCCTCTTGGACTCCGATCAAGTGAACACCCATGAACTTAAACATAGCACACTTGTACTCACGTAAGCATGAACAAGGCAGCTCTTCGAGGTTGTGAATGGCGGAGCAATAGCAACAACAGCCTCATCTCGGCGGCAGCCACCATGCCGGGCTGCCATGGTGGTTCTTCATGCTTCCCACTAAACAGAAACCCACCACACGCACCCATAATCCTACCACAAACCATAACTCAACCACCGTTTCACGATGGCATGCATCAGATAAGATGAAATAGAAGGCGAAAGGTGGCGACTCTCATCAGAACGACAACAAAAGAAATGGAGAGGAGAAGAGAGAGAGATCCACGCATCTTCACCCGAGAATAGAAACCGTGACAGGAGGTGGCGGTAATGACTGTAGGCCAGTCTAGTGAGCACATGGTGGTAGCAACCCACATATCTTCATTTCCCAGTAGCCCTCATGGTCGCCGGTAGCAAGAGTTTCAGCGGGGTGTTGTGTCTTCGACAGTAGTGAGTAGCGGCGCCGATGATCGGGGGAAGAAGGGGGGGGGTAGTGGCGGCTGGAAGTAGAGGATAGAGAGGGTGGCGGCTGGTTAATGGCACTTGGGGATAGGGTTACGAATGAGCAATGCAACAGTTATATACCATGCCTTATCAAACTTCCTTCCATAATGGCAGGAATGGCCCCTCTCCATAATATTTTTTTTCAATCTTAATCCAATATTTTCCCTTTAGCCCTTGATCCCATAATTTCCTTTCAGAATAAGTCCTGAAATTACTAACCAGCCCCACTTAAGCCTTCAAACCTTTTCAATTTAAGTCCATTAATTACCAAACACACCCTGACTTCTTAAATCCTTTTCAAATTAAATCCAGAATTTACGCTTTTAACCTCCAACTTCTAAATTCTTCACAAATTAGTCTGGGACTTACATTTATTAATTATTTTTAAATAAACGGGGTATTACAACTCTCCCCACTTAAATTAGATTTCATCCTCGAAATCATTCCTTACCATCTCTTATACTCCAAACCACTCTAGTAAAATGGTCACCATCCTGAGCACACCCTAGCCCTACTAGGGTAGCCATGACCAATCTTCATAAAGCCCTAAAACCTTCAGGTGAACGAATTCCTTGCAACAACATTACTTGTACTCTATCTAAAATTTGCTATCTCTAGATGATCTGAATCTCTAACAGGCCACTCATACTGAATCTTTATAGATGAATCTGGTCCTCTTGTCTCTCAGTTGCCTACCCATCTCCTGATAACTCAAGGCTCCCGCTAGAAAAACAGAATCACCACTCCATTATCCCTGTGATTCACTTATACTTGGCCAATGCTCAGCTATTTCCACTGTGAGTGACTTGTCACTATCCATTTCAACCAGCTATTATATCCGTACTTGGTCGCCTCACACGACTTCTGAACAAATTCCTTCTCTAGAACTAGTTGCCACTAGTTACCATGCCCCTGAGGCTCTAATAACTTGTTGATCTAACTGATCGAGTCCATATGTCGAGTCCTGACATCACCAAACCCAATGTTAAAAGTCATTGCTACATGACCACCGGTAGCCTTACGCCATAAATAACCTTAAGCAGTCCACTGCTTCTTTGCTCTCTTCTCTATAGTGGCGCTTCTACCGTCTTATCATTGGCTTAACCAAGTCTAATCCGTCTGGGAAACTCCGAAATCCAATCTGCGGATTTCCATATCCTCACTGCTATACCCGAACTGGTGGCTACTATTGTCCTTCCCGCGTCCTAACGATGCATTCGCGCTATCTAATAACCTAGTGAATGTTGCGGCTACACCCGTAGACTTACAACACTTTATCACTATCTGTTGCTAGTGAATGCTACGGCTACTCCCGTAGACTTACAAGACTCTAACACTATCTGGCTGCTATTGAATGCTACGGCTACACCCGCAGACTTTCAACACTCTAACTCTATTTGGCTGCTAGTGAATGTTACGGCTACACCCGCAGACTTACAACACTAACACTATCTGACTGCTAGTGAATGCTACGGCTACACCTGCAGACTTACAACGTCTAATACTATTTGACTGCTAGTGAATGATATGGCTACATCCGCAGACTTACAACACTTTCCATACAGGATCGAACACGCGCTTGACCCACACTCAACTGAACTTCTTTCCTGACCAGAATCCCCAATCGGATTCCTTAAGGCTTGCTAGCAAACACTCCAAGAACGCGATCTCAACATTGGCGAGTTTTTCCGAACTTCCATATCACACTCTCCTCGAACCATACAGCTACATGGGTTGTCTTCCTTTCAGACAAGGATGTAAGACTTATCCTAGTCTCAAAACTGCTCCCACTTTTGAATTCTTGGGCAATTCTCTCCCACTTTGATTCAGCTAATGCCTTACAGCACACAAAACTGGAAGAATTCCCAATCCATCTCACCATTCTATGCTCCATCTGCTGAAACCACGCTTAGCATTGCTAGTGTTCAACACCAGCTAATCCAAAAGATCACACAACTTATAAAAATCTGAATAAATCTTCGGTAATAATCCGCTAAGCCCATGAATGTCTGAATCTCAGTTGCAGATCTCAGAATCTCCCACTGCATCACAGTCTCTATCTTGGCCGGATCGACTAGAACATCCTTCTGATTGACAAGGTGCCCAAGAAATTGCACCCCGTGCAACCAGAATTCACAATTAGAGAACCTTGCGAAAATTATCTCCCTACTTAAAGTCTCTAGCACCTCCCTCAGGTGCTCCTCATGCTGCTCCTCAGTCTTGGAATAAATCAAGATGACGTTGTACTCTCCCAATCCCGCAATCTGGGGAATTGGTCTATCACTATTCGCTAGTGCTTCTCGTTATGCAATTGGCATATGACATCTCTTAAAAATACAATTCAGACACAAAATGAGGATAACTCAGGGTTACACTTACTCAAACCTCTGGATCGAAAGGCTCCCTTGTGCAGTTTCCTGCAAGTGATTCACCGAATCTGGTCCTGCTGGTCTTTCGAAAGCTAATCTGAAATCTACGGTCTCCTCCCGAGACCCCTCACTATAAGCAACTGATTCGGTTCCCTCTTACCAATGTTCTCTAAGTCCATATCCCGCTCTCGAGTTCTAGAAGTCATATCATTCAGGGTCTTGCACCCCGAGATACTCACAATCTCCCTGTTATCATTCTACAGTATGTTCTGATAACTTACCTTCTTCATTTCCTCATCTGCTGCATACTGTGGTACCATATAAGCTCTTTCCTGAGACTTGGCAGTGATCTCTGCCATAGTCTCAGTCTTTTGGTGGAGTTCTAACAACTCTTGCGCCAACTACTGCGCCTCCATCGCGTGGGCACACTCTGCCCAGAATCTGGTCTGGAAGTCATCCCTTGACATAGCATCAACCACGTCATCACTCAACTCACTACCAACCTCTTCCTATTAGTCTCGTGCTCTATCGCTCATGAGATAGGAAGTAAGTCAGATCTTGTCTCCTTTCGAGACAATGTCTGGTACGAAAAGCGTTGGTGACATCCGCCAACCATCTACTGCTAACAATGGGGTCCCTAACCCCCATGACAATCTGAAGCCTCAAAAACTTTGAATTCTTGAAACATCAACGTATAGGTCTCTATCATGACTGTTATCTCAGTGCAGAATGCACTCGTCCTCTCATCACAAATCTCTATATTGCCCTCCTTGATCACACTAAGGATCACAGGAGTCTGGTCAATGATATTACGCGAAATTCTCAGATGAAATGAGCTCCCTCATTTGATCATCAATCTGTCCGGCTCCAGAGTCCGAGCCCGATCCCCTGTCGACACTGGAACTACCATCTGGTCTACCACGTAGTGTCACTATACTCGGCAACATGCCATCACTAACATCACAATACTCATGAAAACTCAAGGGATATCACACACTACAAGTTCCATGGATTCGTCTCAGCCTTCCTTGATTCGAGTACGGATCCTCTGCTTTCAGTAGTACGGGCCCATACTACCTTCCACATCTATCCGTACTTTCCTTAATACTACCTCGACTCCACCAAGTCACTTCTACTACTGCTGCTCTCTGCTACTCTTATCCTAGGCTTGCCCTAGGGAAATCTTCAACTCCACCAACTCACTCCCCTCCATCAGCTGCATAAGAAGTTCCCGCTTTCTTCCCCTAACTAGCTCACGAATACTATTACATATTACTCAGACTAGATAATTCTTCGAATGAGAGACCCTACCCTACAATGGTTGGACTCAGACAAGAGCTACGAAATACGGCTAGACCTAACATTCTCGAATTATTTACTCCTTGAAATATGTAACTTATCATATTCGTTTACTAGTTAGTGAAAGACAACTAGAACTCCTAGGAGCAAAAAGCAAGCAACATTCGGGAGTTAAGTACACATACTAAAGCATATACTACTCTAGCTATCATATTGGCTACTCTATACTAGCATGCATCTCTCAATAAGATGGTACACATATAACAGGCACATAAGGCGTCCTCCCTAGATCCTTAGCCCTAACTAGCATGCAATTCTTATAAAGCTGATACATATATAATAGGCACATAAGGCATCCTTCCGGCTGTTCTACTGAAACTGAAACTGATATTCATAACATAAACTTGTACGGGTAATTTGGAAGTACTTATTTGAGCTCGGCTGATTGCATGCACCACACCCTTTTTCTCTTTTCAAAGTTCTTTTCTTTCTAAAAATTCTTTTTGCTTTTCTAAAACTCTTTTCTTTTTAAAAACTTTTTACCACTTCCTTAGTTTGAGTTCAGACACACTCGGGAGTGCGCCTAAATCCATCAGACCAAGGCTATGATACCAACTTTAAACATCCCAAAAATACAGTCTGAAAATTTCGTTTTAAATTAGTAATAAAACCATATTCATCATACGACATATAAAAATCATAAACAATGTATCTCAAAATATCTTAACAACTGTCAAATATATCAGAGTATAAACATCCCAGGTTGAACGAATGGTGTGTGCACTGCACTCTTCTCGAGCTCCTCTTTTGAAAACTGAGTACCTGAAACCAAAACTGAAAATCGTAAGCACGAAGCTTAGTGAGCTCCCCCAAACTACCACATACCATACAATAACATACAAACACATACTTGGCCTTGCCCACTGCATCGGACCGAAGCCCGGAAACTGCATCAGACCGAAGTCCGGAAACTAACTAAGGCCTTGCCCTCTGCATCGAACCGAAGTCCGGAAACTGCATCGGACCGGAATCCGGAACTAACCAGGTCCTTGCCCTCTGCATCAGACCGAAGTCCGGAACTAACTGCATCGGACAAAAGTCTGGAACTAACTACATCGGACTGAAGTCCGGAACTGATTGAACATAACATAGCATATAAATATCAACTAGCACGAACACATATACTGCATACTACATCGGACCAAGGTCCGGAACACATAACACAAAACATGCTTGAATCACAAAGACATAAAGCAATCTAACTACTGCATCGGACTGAGGTCCGGAACTACTGCTAATTAAACGGGCCGACATTGTGGCCGTAGACCCATTCCTACTGGAAGGAAACTCACCTCACACTGCTGACATCCGGTAGACACAATCTGATACTGCTGAAGTCCCGCAGACTTAACCTTACCTGCTGGATGACAGATTCTCGAACTGTCAACACCAAAATAACACCCAATTAATAATTGGGTTCTAACACATAACTATAAATACATACTTTGGGTAATTACTACATTACCCCTAGCTTGGCTTAACCAAGCCCAAGGCCCAATCCATAGGCCCAAAAGTTAACTAGGGATCAACGCCCAACATATGGCCCAATTTTCCAAATTGGGCCCAAACCTCTACAAGGACTTCCCTTAAGGCCCAATTGTCCAATCCAGTCCAACATGTCTCATTCTAAGGGCCCAATATCATACAACCATCTAGGCCTAACTATGGCCCATCTATGGCCCAATTTTCCAAATTGGGCCCAATCCTTCATATGGGCCTTACCCTAGAGCCCAACTAATTACTCTAGTCCATTTGATTATTCTTGGATGGCCCAACACCAAGCCCAAGTGAAATTAGGGTTTCACATAAAATGATAATTAGGGTTAAGTGTTTCTCACTTAACCCCTTAAGGGCTTAACCCACTAAGGACTTAATCCATTAAGTCCTTTATTGCTTAGATTAATTTCTGCCAATGATTATTATTTAATATTTCATTTATTAAATAATTCTCGTGTGTGTCTTGATAATTTCTCAAATATTAGGATTTTCTCAATTAGCCCATTAAGGACTTAATCCATTAAGTCCTTTACTCTACTAAATAATCGACATGGAGAAATTGGGCTTAATACACAATCTCAATGGCCCAAAAGTAGGTCCAATAAGTCCAAGGCCCAAATACTTTCAATTAGGGTTTTCTAACCCTAATTAGGGTTTCTACCCAACCATGGCCCAATAGGCTCAAAATTAATCTTAAGCCCATTAGGTTTTTGCTAGTGTGGCACCTCCCACTACCACCTCAGGTAGTGGTGGTCAATGCAGACTCACGGTGACGGCCACCACCTTACAGTGGTGGTTTTGTGCTTTTTTCATTATTCTTTTGTTAATTACAATTACAATACTTAAACCAAAAATAAACACACACGTACTACTAAGACACACACACAGCCACCCTAGTGATGGCTGGCGGTGGTAGATGGTGCAGCCACCACCTCACGGTGGTAGTGGTGGTGGTTGTCCTCTTGGACTCCGATCAAGTGAACACCCATGAACTTAAACAGAGCACACTTGTACTCACGTAAACATGAACAGGGCAACTCTTCAAGGTGGTGAATGGCGAAGCAATAGCAACAATAGCCTCATCTCGGTGGCAGCCACCATGGCGGGCTGCCATGGTGGTTCTTCGTGCTTCCCACTGAACAGAAACCCACTACACGCACCCATAATCCTACCGCAAACCATTACTCAACCACCGTTTCACGATGGCATGCATCGGATAAGACAAAATAGAAGGCGAAAGGTGGCGACTCTCATCAGAACGGCAACAAAAGAAATGGAGAGGAGAAGAGAGAGAGATCCACGCATCTTCACCCGAGAATAGAAACCGTGACAGGAGGTGGCGGTAATGACTGTTGGCCAGTCTAGCGAGCACACGGTGGTAGCAACCCACATATCTTCATTTCCCAGTGGCCCTCATGGTCGCCGGTAGCAAGAGTTTCAGCGGGGTGTTGCGTCTTCGATAGTAGCGAGCAGCGGCGCCGGTGATCGGGGGAAGAAAGGGGGGTAGTGGCGTCTGGAAGTTGAGGATGGAGAGGGTGGTGGTTGGTTAATGGAACTTAAGGTTAGGGTTACGAATTAGCAATGCAACAGTTATATACCGTGCCTTATCAAACTTCCTTCCATAATGGCAGGAATGGCCCCTCTCCATAATATTTTTTTTCAATCTTAATCCAATATTTACCCTTTAGCCCTTGATCCCATAATTTCCTTTCAGAATAAGTCCTGAAATTACCAACCATCCCCCCTTAAGCCTTCAAACCTTTTCAATTTAAGTCCAGTAATTACCAAACACACACTGACTTCTTAAATCCTTTTCAAATTAAATCCAGAATTTACACTTTTAACCTCCAACTTCTAAATTCTTCACAAATTAGTCTGGGACTGACATTTATTAATTTTTTTAAATAAACGGGGCATTACAGGTACTTTTGTTGCATCTGATCTTCTCACTCCCAAGTGAAATCAGGTCCCCGCTTAGCATTCCATCGAACCATCACTATTGGTATGCGACTCTATTTAGTTCATTTAATTTCCCTATCCATGATCTCGATAGGTTCTTACACAATGTTAAGATTTTCAATTAGTTCGATTTCCTCGAGTGGAATTACAAGAGTTTCATCGGATAGACACTTCTTCAGGTTAGACACGTGGAACACCGGATGTACTTTGTTAAGTTCGATTGGAAATTGAAGTCTATAAGCTACTGGACCAATCCTTTCAGTAATTGCGAAGGGTCCAATGTACCTTGAGTTTAGTTTTCCACACTTCCCGAAGCGTATCATGCTCTTCTAGGGCGAGACCTTCAGTAGAACGCGGTCACCAACCTGAAATTCCAAGGGTTTTCGTCTTTTGTCGGCATAGCTCTTTTGTCTATCTCTTGAGGTTTTCAGTCATTTTTTAATTTGAACGATCTTATAAGTCATTTACATAATGATTTCTGGACCAGTGAGAGTGCTATCAGGGACCAAACCTTTCACCAACTACGTGTCGCCTACTTCCGCCCAGCATAGAGGTGATCTACACTTGCGGCCGTAAAGGGATTTAAATGGAACAGTCTTGATGCTAGTGTGATAACTGTTTTTATATTAGAATTTAACTAATGGTAAGTGGATGTCCCACGTTTTACCAAAGTCGATTACACATGCTCACAACATGTCTTCTAGAGTTTGGATCGTTCTCTCACTTTGACCATCGGTTTGTAGGTGATAGGTCATACTCATATCTAATCTTGTACCTAAACCCTTTTGCAGCGTCTGCCAGAACCTTGAAGTGAATATACTATCTCTGTCTGAGATGATATATATTGAGAATCCATGAAGGCGCACTATCTCTTGGATGTAGGTTCTTGTTAGTTTCTCCGTTTTATCGGTCTCTTTAATCGGTAAGAAGTGAGCAGATTTGGTTAACCTGTCGACGATCACCCAAATGGTATCGTCACCACCTTGTGTCATGGGTAGTTTGGTTATAAAATCCATGGAAATATGCTCCCACTTCCACTCAGGTATTTCTGGCTAATGGAGTAAACCTGAAGGCTTCTGTTGTACTACTTTGATCTTGGCGCAAGTCAGGCACTTGCCTACATAGGTAGCCATTTCTGCTTTCATGTTTGGCCACCAGTAGAGTTGTTTGAGATCCAGATACTTTTTATCTGAACCTGGGTGTATGGAGTATGGGGTCTTGTGTGCTTTGTCCATAACCATTTCTCTGAACCCACCAAACTTCAGTGTCCAGATTTGGTTCATGAGGTAACGAACTACGTCACTCTTGATTTCAAGATTCTTGTCCATCCCTCTAAGTGCTTCACCTGCCATGTTTTTGAGTTTCAAGGCTTCCAATTGAGCTTCCTTGATTTGTGTTGACAGGTGTGAATGGGTCTTCATGGTTAATGATTTCACTCTTCGACCAGAGTACTCCTTACGACTAAGAGCATCTGCCACCACATTGGCTTTTCCCGGATGATAACGAATCTCATATTTGTAGTCGTTTAGTAGTTCGACCCAACATGGTTGTCTCATTTTTAATTCTTTCTGATCGAATATGTGTTGAAGGCTTTTGTGGTCTGTGAATATTGTGCACTTTGTACCGTATAGGTAGTGCCTCCAGATCTTTAGAGCGAACATCACTGCTCCAAGTTCTAAGTCGTGAGTGGTGTAGTTGACCTCATGTGTTTTCAGTTGTCGTGAGGCGTACGCAATAACCTTTCCTCACTGCATTAGCACACAATCCAGCCCTTGATTGGAAGCATCTCAATATACTACGAAGTCTTTTGTCCCCTCTGGAAGGGACAAAATGAGTGCACTGCACATGGCTTGGTTCAAGATTTAAAATGCAGTATCTTGTTTTTCTCCCCATTTGTAGGATACACCCCTTCTGATTCAAGGAGGTAAGAGGTTTCGCAATGCTGGAGAAGTTTTGTATGAACCTGCGGTAATAGCCAGCAAGGCCTAGGAATTGGTGAATCTAGGTTGGCATTGTGGGCGCAGCCCAATTCTTGATTGCCTTGATCTTAGAAGGGTCCATGTTGATTCCCTCTTTGCTGACCACGTGACCTAGGAAGTCTATTTTCCTAATCCATAACTCGCATTTTGAGAACTTTGCATAAAGCTTCTCAGCTTGTAATGTTTCTAAGACTTGTCTCCGGTGCTAACCATGCTCTTCTTTACTCTTTGAATAGATGAGTATGTCATCTATGAATACAATCAAAAATTTGTCCAAGAATGACCGACATACCCGATTCATTAAGTCCATGAATACGGAGGGGGCATTGGTTAGTCCGAACGACATCACTACAAATTCATAGTGATCGTAGCTAGTGATATCCTGATCTCAGATCGATCTTGGAAAAGTAGTTTGCTCCTTAGAGTTGGTCGAACAGATCGTCTATTCGTGGTAGGGAATACTGGTTCTTGATGGTAAGCTTGTTGAGTTCTCGGTAATCGATACACATTCTGATCGAACCACCCTTCTTTTTCACGAACAATACTGGCGCTTCCCAAGGAAAGAAACTTGGCCGGACGAATCCTTTGCTGAGTAGCTTGTTCAGTTGGCTAGATAGCTCTTGAATTTCCATTGGGGCTAAGCGATACAGTGCCTTGGCTACACGAGTAGCTCCTGGAATTAGGTCAATTCTGAACTCCACCTGTCTTGTAGGGGGTACTCCTGGGAGATCCTCAGGAAAGACATCGGGAAAATCACATACGTCAGGCACGCTCTTGATGTCTTCTACTTCTAGTTTCATATCTACGACATGTGCTAAAAATGTGTGGCAATCCTTGCGCAAATACTTTTGAGCCTTGATGCAGGAGATAATGCGAAGAGTGGTGCTAGGATTATCGCCATATATAACATGGGTTTCGCCATTCGGCAAATTAAGGTGAACAGCCTTTTCATAACATAAGATGTCCGCACGATGAGAACTCAGCCAGTCCATGCGTATGATGACGTCAAAACTTTTTATTGAGACTGGCATGAGGTTGACTATGAAAGACTTGTTGTTTAGTGAGAGGGTACAGTTTAAGTATATTTCTTTAGCGCCTTCTATTTTACCGTTAGCCATTTCTACTATAAATGTTTCACTTAGTGATTGAGGTTTTTATTTGAGTAGATTTTAAAAACTATGGCTCACGAAACTCCTCTCTGCTCCACTATCAAATAAAATGCATGCATATGAGTTGTCGAGGAGAAACGTACCCGTAACAACCATGGCGTCTACAATGGCTTCCTCCTGGCCCATTGCGAATAGTCAGCCGCTTCCACCAGTATTCCTGTTGTTTGCCTTCGGGAAGTCCCTTCGGAAGTGCCCTGTTGCTCCGCACTCAAAACATGTACGACCTACTCCGACATTCACGGCTGGAGCGGCTGGTTGTTTGCAGAAGCGAGCGGTGTGTCCCTTCTTATTGCACAGGGTGCACTGAAACTCACGGCAAGGTCTGTGGTGATGAAAGTTGCACTTGTTGCACTTTGGCAGGTGGTCGTTGTATGAGCTTGTTGGTGCAGGGGTAGTAGGGATAGTAACAGCGTGAGTCGTCACTATTTGTTGTTTATTGGGGTTTTCTTGCATGGTTTGTCCCTTTCTCTTATTCCCAGGCTTCTTTTGGCTCTGTATTTCCTTTGTTGGGTCGGCAACAACTGTGATAGTACTCTGTTTAACCTTGTGATCAATTAATCGTTGTGTCAGGTGCTTCGTGCTGTTGAATGTGACTGGGTTGGAGGCCAAGACATGCCCTTGAAACTGGGGCAACAACCCCCATATATAGCTTTCCACTTTCTTCATTTATGGGTTGACCATGCTCGGGCACATGGCTAACAAATCACTAAACCTGGCCGTGTAAGCGGCTAGGTCAGAACCAACCATTTTCAAGCTCCATAGTTCCTACTCCAGTTTTTGAATTTCGCCCCTCAGGCAATATTCTTCTAATAGTAGGACCTTCAAGTCCTCCCGGCTCATGGTGTTGGCGACTGGACAAGATACAGATTTCACATGGCCCTTCCACCATGTGAGAGCTCGGTCTGTGAAGGTACAAGCAGAAAATTTGACCTTGCTTGTTTGTTGGCATGAACAGATTTCAAAGACCGTCTCGGTCTTTTCAAACCATTGCATAAGTGCAATGACTCCTCTAATGTCGTTGAACATTTTCGGCTTGGCGTTCGAGAATGCTTTGTAGGTACATTCCCTAACATGACCATGACCAGTGCCATGGTTCTGATGATTGGTACCACTCCCGCTCCCTCCCGCACCATTAGAGTTTATTTGGGATAGCACAGCTGCTACTGCTGCGGTGAGGGTAGCCTGTACCATAGCGGGATCCTAAGTTGGAGGTGGTGGTGGCAGTGTTGGTGTCGCATTTCAGCGTGTTGACCTACAAGGAGGCATCGTGCTGTCAAAGAAATAATAATGAAAGACAATAAATCTATAATGATTGAAAGTCGCGTGTTAATGAGTTAGGTATTTTCAACGTTTCATGAATTAGGTTCGACCTAAACAAGGTTTTTCGAGTTTGATTCATAATAAGAGTTTATAGATAAACTTATGAATTCGAGTAATACTTCATTATATTAAACATATATTGGCTTACATTCTGAATTTAGGAAAATTTTGACCTTTTTAAAGGTCTCCGATTACAAAAGTTAGAGAAAAGTAAGAGTTTTAGCCGAGATCCTATTCTATAACAAAATTTTGGGAGACGGGCAAGTTCTACTTGCGATTCGGCTTGCGCTTGGAGCTGGACTTCGTGTCTAATTGCTTGGTTCCCGTTAGACGCCTTTAAAAGATGGGTTGTTGCTCCCTCATTTCTCTTACCTCGGCGAGGGTGGTATTCATTTGATCTTGGAGGGCGTCAGTGTGGAGTTGGGCATTTTCCTACAATATGTCCAGACAATGAATGTCGGCAGCGTTACCTTGCACCTCTACGTTGACTTCACGAATCCAATTCACCGAGACTCCTGATTAGTAGGATTGGTTAGCTAGCTTGACTACAATGATTGGGAGTGCTCGGTCAGCTAAACTTCCATTGCTGACATTGTAGAAGTCCCGACACATGCCATAGAGAGGACGCACTCCTTTTTGCTGACTCCAGTGGTGAATGTGACTTCCCCAAATGGGAGTTGGTCCCTAAAAATCTCTTCTAACAGCATGAGGTCGGACGGCTAGTATGTTGATTACCTCTGGTTCTGATTCTATCCCATCAGAGCCTTCCTCTTCCTCCTCTTCCATGGGTTCCTCTTCCTCTTTTGGGTCGTCTTCCACCCATCCTCCGTTACCTTGATTCGGGTAGTAGGGATCTCCCAGTAGATGGAATCCAGTCAATGTGACTATACGAGAATAGGGTTAACAATTGACTATAAGTTAAAGCACGTAAATTTAGCATTGAGTTTAATTACTGGTGTTACCAAATACTCCTATACTATTCTAAATGCTATGCTTGATTCAAAAGGTTTTGGTAAGTTTTAGACTAGTTGTCCACTTCATATACTCCCTGGCACACGTTAGTCGGCTCTCAGACAAATATAGTTCATCATCCTATATTCATCTCAGTTCCAATTACATGTTCCAAGGCGTACCTGCACTACACAACTCAGATATAATACTTCTATATTGTTATCATTATGATACTGATTTTGTTATGAAAAGAAGTGCATGCATACTTTATAAAAAAAAATTCTGAAAGTATAACTCTTAATCAGAGTGTTTTTGCCCATTCGTGTTTATAGTTGTATATCAAAAATAGGTTTTGATATACTTAGATCACTATAAACAATGCTCTGATACAAATCTATCACACTCCCAAACCTGAATAGCGGAAACATTTGGGGGCGGGGGACGTCATATTTAGTATCATCTCAATTGAATAGTAAAGAAAGTACACACCACCATTGTTGGATAAGGTGTCTAAGTCCATAACTATTTCTGGTATGTACTTGACCCGACCCGGCATGGTCCATTTGGGTTGCATGGCACCATGCAATTGGATAGACTAAATGAGAGAAATAACACTTGTGGTTTATTAATATATTATAAGTTCTAATATATTAATAATATTATTTAATTAGTTTGATTAAGAATTAATTTAGAATTAATTAAGTGATCAAAAGATAACTAATTAAATATATGGGTTGATTATGTAAATCATACATACTTGTATAGTGGGCTAAGAGGCTCCATGGATTATCAAGTTGGGTTCCACCCATAGGATGCTCCATGGGAGTTACAAACCCATGGGTCATGGAAATGAAGAGCCATGGCACATTAGGGTTTATATAGTGTAACCCTAGATGTGTCAACACTATATAAGGAACCCATTCTCCACCAAAATCGGCTACACATGAACAAGTGAGGGCTAGGCCGATTTTTGCAAGTGTAAGATTCTCTCAAAATTTACTCCTTTGCATTTGGTGTTGTGTGAAGCATTTGAGGCATCACACTTGGGGTGCTAGGCTCACAAGGTTTCAAGGATCACAAGCAACAACAAGGTATGTTATTCTATCTTCCATCAAAGTTAAAAATTATTCCCCATGTATGCTAGATAGGAATATAACCTTGGAATTCAACTTTGCATGATAATTAGACAAACATAGATCCAAGGTTATTAGGGTTGCATGTACACTTAGGAAGTGTTAGAATGCTCAAAACCCATCTGTGGTATCAGAGCCTAGGCTTGTTTTGTTGATTATTTGTGCAAACTACTTGAGAAAATCGATTTCTGCTTTCTGCTCGTATGAACTCGCCGAGTCCATGGGGGGACTCGACGAATCCATGACCAAATGCAAGCTACTCGTCGAGTTTGTCTTGCACTCGACGAGTAGAGGCTGCAGTTTTCAGAATTTCGATTTTAGTTGTTGGAAATGGAGTAGAAACATTACCCTAAATTGTTTTGGTACTTGAAAACATGTTTTAGATGGTATAATGTTTATGCTAATCCATTTACAATGACAATTATCAAAATTACAAGTTTTAAGT
Organism: Lactuca saligna; assembly: GCF_052625555.1. Lineage (NCBI taxonomy): Eukaryota > Viridiplantae > Streptophyta > Magnoliopsida > Asterales > Asteraceae > Lactuca > Lactuca saligna. The sequence continues at coordinate 65,494,810 of NC_136425.1, forward strand.
GTAATTTTTGATTCTTGAAAGTGTTCATATTCATGTTCTTGTTCTTATGATGTTTAGATGATCATAGGAATTGTTTGTAAGCTATGTGGTAGTTTAATTCATGATCATTATGTGTTTTAATGGAGTCCATAACTTGTCCTCAAGTTATGGAAAACCAAAAGTCACTTTGTTAAAAGCCATTAAAAGAACATAGGAGTTATAAAAAATGAAGAGTCTTCATTTTTAATACTCTATTAACTCATAAGTTACAAGAAATGAAAAGTTTTAAAAGTTTACAAAATTTGCCCTCAAGTTTTGGAACAAGTAAAGTCTTAATTAAAACTTTAGTTCCAACCCTTGGAATTTTAAAAGTTAAAATTCAACCCTTATACTTTATAATATTATAAGTTATATATATATATATATATATATATATATATATATATATATATATATATATATATATATATATATATGTATAAGATCAAGTCATCTTACCGCTAGTAAGCCTCATTCACGAAGCCGATTTCTAAGGGGGGTATAAGGTTGTTGCCTATAAAATGGCAACTTAATGGGTGTCCACTCTCACCCACCGCTTCCTTGATTGGTGGAGGGTCGTTAGCCGAACGGGTAAGACAAGGACTTATAAATTCTCATTAAAAGTATGATGAATATTATAAAGTAACTAAATGTTTTATTAAATTCCTAATCTTAGTTACTTTAGTAAAAATGTGAATAAGGTGCTAATCCATAAAATTACACTTTACACTTTGTTTAAGTCGTTGGTGGAGCATGTGTGGTTAACCGGCACACTAACTTGGACTTAACAAGATAAGTAAAGGGTTACTTAAGGTTTATCATAGTATCGGTGGAGCGTGTGTGGTTTACCGGCACATCGATTGAGTGATAAACTTTAAGGGTACCAAGTGATTTGCATGGTTACTCCACACCTCGTTTTGTGATCCTCGGTATCCCAGTCACAAAACCTGGAGGGCACACTCGAGATTGAAACATGCCATTGAAAAGTTCAATGAATCTCAAAGAATCTAGGAATTTCTAATAACCAATTAAAAAATCTAATATCAATATTTTGTTTTTCATGGTGGAAATTGGTGAATCGTCATTCACCTACCTTTCAATATGTTATAGCTTGTATTATGGCATACCTCTTCTAAGTTATAATATATTATGATTGGATCCTAGCCTTAATATTACATTTGGGTGTTTTATTAAGGACTCTCTAAATATCTAAACTAATCTTATCCTCTGCATTCAGATGTCTTCAAACAATGTTGCTTCTGGCTCTAATCCTAATAGCTCCTTTACCCTTATGAACTTGTGTGGGAAAGTCACTTTTGATGGATCCAACTTCAATGAATGGATTAGAAACATCAGGATGATTACCCGCTACGAGGACCAAGAATATGTCCTTCATAAGGAGCTTAAGGAGATTGATGAGACCACTACAACTTCTCAGGAGATTTTTTGACTTCCAGGCACATGAAAGGGATGCTACCAAAGTAGCATGCATCATGATGGACACCATGACAGCGGAACTCCAAAAGTCCTATGAGGACTTTTACGCTTTTGAAATACACCAAGATCTGATGGAAAGATACCATCAAAGTGCATGACAAGAGAGGTATGAAATCATCTGCTCCATGATAACAACCTTGATGAAGGATGGAGAGTCCGTCACGAGCCACATGCAAAAAATGCAAACGTATGTGGATCGGTTGCTAAAGCTTAATGTGAACTTCCCTGAGGAGCTTGCAATAGATATCATTTTGCACCCCTCCCCATCGTGCTATGATCAATTCCGCATGACATATCACATGAATAAGGAAGAGGTCACACTCAGCAAACTTCATGGACTTCTCAAGACCGTAGAAACAGGTCTTAAGGGGAAGTCGATTGTTAACACTCCTACTCCAAACTCCGTCCCAGTTTTCGCAATCGGGAAAAGTCAAGGGAAGAAGAGGAAGAGCTCTTCGAAGGGTACAAAGGCTAGTACCCTTGATGGCTCCTCTTCAAGTCGAACCAAGAAAGGTTTCGTCACTCCTTCTTCTGACCTAAAAGAGGTTGAATGCTTCTATTGCCATGAAATGTCACATTGGAAGCAGAACTGCCCAAAGTACCAGCAAGATGTGAAGGATGGGAAAGTTAAACCCAACCATGTAGGTACTAACACTATTTTATCTAATAACTCACCCCATTCTAATTCTTGGGTCCTTGATACCGGTTGTGGTATTCATATATGTTCTGATTTGCAGGGACTAAGAAGAAGTGAGAATGTGGAGCAAGGAAGAATAAACTTAATCATGTGGAATAGGAAAGCTTTACCTGTCACCAAGATTGGAGTTTATACTTTATCGCTAAGGAGTGGGTTTAATTTAGATTTGAACAAATGTTGTTATTCGCCAGAAATGGCAAGAAATATTATTTCCTTTCATGCATTGTATAAACAAGGTTTCACGTTTTCATTTGATAATGAAGTTGGTTCGATTAATGCTTTCTTTAATAACGTTCTTTATTATAAAGCATTACCTTGTGATGGTTTGTATGAAACTGTATTTGTGGTTGATAACTTAGGAAATAATGTTTTGTGTATTGATTCTGTTAATTATAACAACCTGGATAAAGCATCATTATGGCATTGTCGTCTTGGACATATAAGCAAGAAACGCATAGGACAACTCCAAAAGGATGGAGTTTTGGAGTCATTTGACCTAAAGTCAGATGATAGTTGCGAATCATGCTTACTTGGAAAAATGACAAAGTCACCCTTCACAGGTTCTTGTGAGAGGGGTGAAGGTTTGTTGGATCTTGTACACACGGATGTGTGTGAGGCCTTCAAACATGCCACAAGGGATGCTAATCATTGTTATTTGACTTTTACTGATGATTATAGTAGATATGGATATGTCTACTTAATCAAGCATAAGTCAGAGACTTTCGAAAGGTTTAAACAGTTTAAACAGGAAGTCAAGAATCAATTGGGCAGGAACATTAAGATGCTTCGATCCGATCGAGGTGGTGAGTATCTTAGTTCAGAGTTCCTTGACTATCTTAGGGAATGTGGGATTGTCTCACAATTGACACCTCCCAGGACACCGCAGTTGAATGGTGTGGCTGAGAGGCATAAATCGAACCTTGTTGGATATGGTTCGTTCCATGATGAGTCGAGCTTCGCTACCAATCTCATTTTGGGGGTATGCTTTAGAGATTGTCGCCCATATCCTTAATCTGGTCCCTACAAAGAAATTTTCCAAAACTCCTCATGAGATGTGGACTGGTAAAGTACCCAAACTAGACCACATCAAGATTTGGGGTTGCGAGGCTTTCGTGAGATGCGAGACTCATGATAAGCTCGAACCTCGAAGCGAGAGGTGTATTTTCATCGACAACCCACAGCAATCCTTTGGTTACCTAGTGAAAATGTGGTCTTTATAGCTAGGAGGGCGTTCTTGAGAGAGAGAGAGAGAGAGAGAGAGAGAGAGAGTTCATAAGCCAAGGAAACAATGGGAGGCAAGTTGACCTTGAAGAAATTCAAGAGTCAAGCGGTGAAGGAACTTCAAACCCTAGCACTCAACTTGAGGAGGAAACTCCTGTTGAGCCAATTGACAAGTCTTTACCTCTAAGGCGTTCCACAAGGGTTAGGAATGCACCTGAGCATTACTATGGATTCCATATTACTGCGGAAGGTGATACACTTATCAGTGATGAGACACTGATAGGTCTGGATGAACCTAATAGTTACGCGGAAGCCATGGCAGGCCCTAAGTCATCCAAGTGGAAAGAGGCAATGGATAGCGAGATACAATCCATGTATGACAATCAAGTTTGGAACTTGGTTGAGAATGTACCTGGTCATAAGACTGTAGGGTGAAAATGGATCTTCAAGAAGAAGACCGACATGGATGGTAATATACACACTTATAAGGTACGACTAGTTGCAAAGGGTTTCTCACAAACTCCGGGAGTTGATTATGGTGAGACCCTTTCTCCAGTGGCAAAGATTAAGTCTATTAGGGTTCTGTTAGCCATAGCTACATTTCATGACTATGAAATTTGGCAAATGGATGTCAAAACCGCTTTCCTTAGCTGAAAGTTGGCTGAGGATGTTTACATGAGTCAGCCAGAGGGTTTTGTCAATACAGAGTACCCTAATAGAGTGTGTAAGCTTGAGAAATCCATTTATGGGTTAAAGCAAGCACCTCGCAGATGGAATCTTTACTTTGATGAGAAAGTCAAAGAGTTTGGCTTTTCTAGGAGTGAAGATGAATCTTGTGTATATGTCAAGGCTAGTGGGACTATAGTTAGCTTTTTGGTATTCTACGTGGATGACATACTACTCATAGGAAATGACATCCCAACTTTGCAGGAAGTTAAGTCCTAGCTTGGGAAGTGTTTCTCTATGAAGGACCTAGGAGAAGTTATCTATATTCTAGGGATAAGGATCTTGAGAGACCGGAGTAAACGACTAATTGGACTTAGTCAGAGTACCTACTTGGATAAGGTGCTGAAGAGGTTCAGCATGCAGGATTCCAAGAAAGGAGAGTTACCCATCCAGAGTAACGTCAGATTGCATAACAACACAAAGCCCTAGTACTGAGGCTGAAATAGCAGAAATGAGTCGAATACCTTATGCTTCGGCTGAAGGATTGATCATGTATGCTATGACGTGTACTCAACCTGATGTAGCCTTTGCCTTGAGCATAATTAGCAGGTATCAGGGGAACCCTGGCAAGGCACACTGGACTTCAGTAAAGAATATCCTCAAGTACCTACGGAGGACTAAGGACTGGGTTCTTATCCTCTATGGGAGTGAAGACTTGAGAGTTGTAGGGTATAGTGATTCTAGCTTTCAGACTGATAGGCATAATTTCCACTCTCAGTCAGGCTGGGTCTTTACCCTAAACAGAGGAGCATTTTTTTTTGGAAGAGTTCCAACCAAGATATAGTGGCTGATTCAACTTGCCAATCAGAGTATATAGCAGCTAGCGAGGCAGCAAAGGAGGCGATATGGCTGAAGAACTTCATTGGAGACCTTTGAGTTGTACCAGCTATTAAGGAGCCAATGGAAATTTTCTATGATAGTGAAAGTGATGTTGCCTTAGCCAAGGAACCAAGGGATCACGGGAGATCCAGACACATCGATAGAAAATACCATTTCATCAGACATCGAATAGAAGAAGGACTCCTCGTGGCAAAGATGGTATCATCGGATGAGAATCCAGCAGATCCCCTCACGAAGAGACTGACTCAGGTTAAGCATCTCCAACATGCTCTGAGCATAGGGATGAAGGATAATATTAGATTTAGTAGTTAGATAACCTTGAAATTTGTAAAGTGTAATTGACATTAGATGATGAATAAAAGGTATTTTATTTATGAGTAAAGTGTTGTTATCTCTTGTCAATCTTTTACTATATTTCTTTTGCATGTTTTGACTTCCAGAATAATTATGTTTGGTATATCATATTATTCAAACCTCCACAGTCGGTCATATGTCGGAAGTAGGTATGAATCAAGACTATCATGATTGGTTATAGAGGTCTAAGGTGTTGGACATGGCTACAACAATCATGAGTGCTCATAAGTTCTGAGAATTGGACACAAACCACGCTCACTGGAATCACTTCATGGAATTTATCTCGAGTGATCATAAGATGGTAATATCATATAAGTCTTCAAACCTAGAGATATGATTTGTTACTTGCAAGTTGGTTATGCATTAATTATACGTAAACACATTGGTAACCTAATGTTATAAAACGTGCTTTTGCGTATAATTCAATGAGTGGTAGAACAAACATATGAGTCGAATTTTATTTGTTCCTTCTTGGATTAGAAGCTGATATCTGGGCCCTTGATGATTTTTTTTTGACCTATGTATCGGGCCCGGTCAGAACTAAGTTGATGTGTTCAATTAAGTTCATTGTCAAACAAATCGAAAATCGGGAAACAAACTGTTGGACAATAAGTAAGACATTGTTCAATGTATTTGTCCGGTTGGCATCTCGAACAGAGGATTATATCATCACTTATCTTAAATGGTGTATCATCATATTCTCAGTTCCGAGAAACCTTGAAAGAGCTATGATTGTTGATCGGTTCCTAAAGTCATACTTGCAGTTATAGTTATTAGACTTATCCAAGTGAGAGACAGTTGGATAACGTGTCTAAGTCCATAACTATTTCTGGTATGTCCTTGACCCGACCCGGCATGGTCCATTTGGGTTGCATGGCATCATGCAATTGGAGAGACAAAATGAGAGAAACAACACTTGTGGTTTATTAATATGTTATAAGTTCTAATATATAAATAATATTATTTTATTAGTTTGATCAAGAATTAATTTAGAATTAACTAAGTGATCAAAAGATAACTAATTAAATATATGGGTTGATTATGTAAATCATCCATACTTGTATAGTGGGCTAAGAGGCTCCATGGATTATCAAGTTGGGTTCCACCCATAGGATGCTCCATGGATGCTGCATGGGAGTTACAAACCCACAGGTCATGGAAATGAAGAGTCATGACACATTAGGGTTTACATGGTGTAACTCTAGATGTGTCAACACTATATAAGGAACCCATTCTCCACCAAAATCGGCTACACATGAACAAGTGAGGGCTAGGCCGATTTTTGCAAGTGTAAGATTCTCTCAAAGTTTACTCCTTTGCATTTGGTGTTGTGTGAAGCATTTGAGGCATCACACTTGGGGTGCTAGGCTCACAAGGTTTCAAGGATCACAAGCAACAACAAGGTAAGTTATTCTATCTTCCATCAAAGTTAAAAATTATTCCCCATGTATGTTAGATAGGAATATAACCTTGGAATTCAACTTTGCATGATAATTAGACAAACATAGATCCAAGGTTATTAGGGTTGCATGTACACTTAGGAAGTGTTAGAATGCTCAAAACCCATCAACCATAACATATATTTGAAAGGTTTACATGATTGTATCGATTACATGTTTATAAGTTAAATACAGCTTGATGAATTCCAAAATATGATGCTAACGCCAGAGCGTTAATCCCCAAAAGTAGTTGCTAACCCTGATTAGCGGTTTCCTAAGAATACAAGTTATTTCAAGAAAAAGTGTCAACAATTAAGTTGGTGAGTTCATAAGAAGTGTTTTGAGAAAACGTATGCCATTCGAAAGTTCGTGTCTATTTTCCAAAAAAATCCCTTATTTTCTTATAAGTGTATGAAATGAGTATGAAAGATGGATATATAAATCGTATGCATTTGAACCAGGAAAATCCCTTATTATCATAAAAGTGAAAGGCAGTCTTAAATGACCAAGACCGTAATCTGTAAGCAACTATGACATGCTCAGAAAAGAATGATGTATAGTATTATTATAAAACAATACTTATAAGAAGATCGTATTTGTAAATGAAAAGTAATTGTATTAGTCACTATTCCAGTGAAATCATAATACCATAATAATTGTCTATCCAGTGAGTTTTCATAACCGTACTATGATGGGTTTTCCTTAATGACGTTCTTCAAGCGTCGAAACGATATGACACTTATCCCCCCGGGGTCTGTAGCTAACAGTCAGGGTGTAGGAACATTAGTCATGTATAGATCTATACACACTTATCACGTTCTCTAGACGGGAGACTCTGGTTATAAAGTAGGACTTTCTAATGGTACCTTAATAGGTATAGTGAAGACAAATGACTCATGAATTCTCAATTAAGTCACGTATTCTTGAGAATGACAATTTTGTATGCAATGATTACCCTTTTCCATAATGATTGACAAAAGCATAATAATGATTTGTATGTTCTTGTATGTATAAGAATAGTATAGTGAAAACGGTTACCGTTGATATGATGCAAACGTATAAATAAAGCTTATGATACTTATAATCATGTTTCATCCCATGAGGGTAAGGTATGGTAAGATATTTTGCATGTTAACAATTCCATTCGATAGTGACAATAACTGCATGCAAAGTATAGCAAAAGATTCTATATTTTCACTCGGAATTAACCGGGTGTTTACTTGTATCCCCCCCCCCCCCCGGTAATGTGTTCAAAAGTATTTAAAAACGTAGAAATAAGGGAATGAACTCACTTGGTATCTTGAATAAGGCGAGACGAAAATTGAGAAAAACTTGGACTGAGAAAGCTGATTTCTTGGTATTCTTGGGAATATCGGGAGCGTAGAACATCCTTCGGGACTTGGATATGAAACTGGATTGTTGGGATGACTTTGAGGGGTTAAACGCAGAGCATAAGCACGGAAAAGTGCAAAGCTGAGTAAATATGTATGAAACCACCGCATCCTATTTATAGTAGGCTGAATCGCCACAGTACGATGGGCGTACTGGGTCGTCATTGCTTACGCACTTGGATTGGCCGATGGGAGATCTGCTGGCCGATGGGACGAGGCCCTTATCATGGAACACTCGTAGATCCGGGCTATTCAATTTAGAGATAATAGGGGTCGAAAACGACTTTTTGGCAAAAGATTATTTAGAATAAATAATCATAAACAAGTTGTAGAATATGTAAAGAACACCAAAATCCAAGTTATAACAAGAAGTTATGGCCCGTCGAAGTGTTATGACAAAACTGGCACGGCATCGGGAGACGTAAAAATATGAATTTATGATAGAGCGACTGTTAGCCTTAGTAATCTAAATAAAAGTCATAGAATATATTAACCTAAGAGCGTCCATAAACAGAACACCCAAATCTAACTTCGTATGAGGAAGCTATGATTTTTCGAAGTTTCGGCTTAGCGGTGTACAGCCCGAAGTTCGAGTATTAGATCGAGCAGTATGATGGGTTTTCCTGAGTGACGTTCTTCAATCGTCGAAACGATATGACACTTATCCCCCGGGGTCTGTAGCTAACAGTCAGGGTGCGAGAACATTAGTCTTGTATAGATCTATACACACTTATCACATTCTCTGGACGGGAGACTCTGGTTATGAAGTAGGACTTTCTAGTGGTACCTTAATAGGTATAGTGAAGACAAATGACTCACGGATTCTCAATTAAGTCACGTATTCTTGAAAATGACAATTTTGTATGCAATGATTACCCTTTTCCACAATGTTTGATAAAAGCATAATAATGATTTGTATGTTCTTGTATGTATAAGAATAGTATAGTGAAAACGGTTACCGTTGATATGATGCAAACGTATAAATAAAGCTTATGATACTTATAATCATGTTACATCCCATGAGGGTAAGGTATGGTAAGATATTTTGCATGTTAACAATTCCATTCGATAGTGACAATAACTGCATGCAAAGTATAGCAAAAGATTCCATATTTTCACTCGGAATTAACCGGGTGTTTACTTGTATCACCCCCCCCCCCCCCCCCCCCCCCGGTAATGTGTTCAAAAGTATTTAAAAACGTAGAAAAAAGGGAATGAACTCACTTGGTATCTTGAATAAGGTGAGACGAAAATCGAGCAAAACTTGGACTGAGAAAGCTGATTTCTTGGTATTCTTGGGAATATCGGGAGCGTAGAACATCCTTCGGGACTTGGATATGAAACCGGAATGTTGGGATGACTTCGAGGGGTTAAACGCAGAGCATAAGCACAGAAAAGTGGAGATATGAGTAAATATGTATGAAACCATCGCATCCTATTTATAGTAGGCTGAACCGCCACAGTACGCTGGGCGTACTGGGTAGTCATCGCTTACGCACTCGGATTGGTCGATGGGAGGTCTGATGGCCGATGGGACGAGGCCCTTATCGTGGAACGCTCGTAGATCCGGGCTAGTCAATTTAGAGATAATAGGGGTCGAAAACGACTTTTTGGCAAAAGATTATTTAGAATAAATAATCTTAAAAAAGTTGTAGAATATGTCTCAAGGGTTCTGTACATATAAAGAACACCGAAATCCGAGTTATAACAAGAAGTTATGGCCCGTCGAAGTGTTACGACAAAACTGCCACGGCATCGGGAGACGTAAAAAAATGAATTTATGATAGAGCGACTGTTAGCCTTAGTAATCTAAATGAAAGTCGTAGAATATATTAACCTGAGAGCATCCATAAACAGAACACCCAAATCTGACTTCGTATAAGGAAGCTACGATTTTTCGAAGTTTCGGCTTAGCGGTGTACAACCCGAAGTTCGAGTATTAGATCGAGCGGTTTTTAACTGACACAACGTAAATGAGAATTGAAGATCTCGTTATTATTAGCGTAATGATAAAAAGACAGACGAAAATGAACATTGAATGAAGAAATTATGAGATTTTAACGGACCAATCATGTCCCGTCCTGTTAAAAATATAACTTTAAAAAATAAAATCAAAATTAGCCGATGGAGTTTAAACGAAAGTTGTAGAGTACATCTCCACCTACGCGTGAGTATAAATAACGTCAAAAACGGAGTTCGTATGAACGATTTACAAATTATAATAGCATATTTACGTATTAAAATAAAGTATAAATCATATATACGTATATATATATATATATATATATATATATATATATATATATATATATATATGTATGTATATATCATTAGAAAGGTATCGACGATGCGGTCATTATAAGACTAATATTGAGTTTTTTCGACATTAGTTTAGTACAAATATCGTTAAATCTATTTAAAATAGTATTATAAAGGGGTGTTTAGTTGTTTATATAACTAAAAGGTCATTAATTAATTATGGAGGGTAGTTTTTGAAAATTCAATTAGAATAAATAAGAGCCTTGGGCTCTCATATTTCTTGCACCATTCTCTTGATTCAAGAGTCTTGCTTTCCTTATCCCCGGAGCATTTCGGTCCCTCGTGATTCGACTTCTCTTTCTATAGTTTTAGTATAGTAAGGTGAACGCTGAAACGCTGTACTAATCTTTATTATAAAGATTCAGCGACGAAGTTCTGCCCCTGCAGAGCCCGACTCCAAGCTAAAATCCCCTTGTAAGTAAGTTATGTTTACCCTATTTTAATATAGCTTATATTTAAAATTAATATTGTTATTATGAACTTGTAATAAATATTTGAGTTATTATTATGACTTATATAAGTGTTATTATAATATTTTTTTAACTATTCGCGGTACGGATAACCTGGTTTAAAGGGCCGCATAGGGTTGTTGGATTTCAGAAGTGCTATACGCCAAAATAGTCATGTCCTCCGGTGTTTTATGTCTGATCCCTATCTGTACATAGTGGTTGGAAACTATTGTTTAGACGCTTATATAATAATAATAATAATAATAATAATAATAATAATAATAATAATAATAATAATAATAATAATAATAATAATAATAATAAGACTAATAATTAGTCACGGTAATATTATACTAAAATCTAGTGGTAATAATACTAGGTTTCGTCGAAGAAAATTATTTTAAAGTAAACGAAGCGCTGTCCAAGTACCGAGTCACCACCTTCTCAGGTGAGTGCATGGTCCCTTTCATCTTACACATAGATATGAAGTATTTAATATATATTACGTGTTGTGAGTGCATAGTTACTTTCATCTTACACATAGATATGAAGTATTTAATATAAACTACGTGCTATGTGTGCATATTATCTAAATACTTGTTGTCTATGCTGGATGAACGTTTTTTTATACATGTTTTAAATGATTTGAACTGTATACGTATTTTAAATATACAAGTATGTTGGGTATCAGATGGGTAGATGAATGATGAGAAATAAAAGATGATGTGAGTAAACATTGGCAGCTATAGACTTAATGCTTAACAAATAACATCGGCAGCTATGGACTTAGTTCCTATTGGACAAACACTGGTAGCTATGAACTTAGTACCTGTTAGGAATTGGTAGCTATGGACTTAATACCTATCAAATAAACACTGGTAGCTATGGATTTAGTACCCAACAGCTATGGAATTAGTGCTTTACGAACGCGCATTGGCAGCTATGGATTTAGTGCCAGTCCTATAACTTTGGAAGCAAAGGACTTCAGAATATGAAGGAATGCGGGATAGATGACTCTTAGGATAGATCCTTGAGAGTAAAGAAGATAACGGGGATGGGTAATTGGGTCGATTGTTTGATTGTTTAAACATAATAATTATATTATTGTGGGTTGAAAACCCTATGTACTCACCAGGTTTCCCAACCTGACCCACTCAGTTTATTTATATTACAGGTGTTGAGATGAAGTCACATTACACTGAGAGATTAAAGAGATGTACATCACTTGTGTACATAAATGTAAGTTCTGTTTACACTTATGTTTCTGTATTGACGATGACATCCCAAATGTTTTAAAACGAATTAAAAATACTTGTCTTCGGAAATGCTTTGATAACGTATTTATCATGTTTTACAGGGAACAAATTCCGCAACATTTTTATTAAAAGAGGTACTCTAATTTTTATAAAGCATAAACAAAATCGGTCTTTTCTGGCCTTGAAAATGGGGATGTCACAGTTGTTATCAGAGCATTAGTTTAAGCGAACTAGGAATTTGTAGGAAATTTCTAGACTTAAACTTAGAATGCTAAGTGATGATTGTGAGGAGTGTGTCTAATAGATTTAGGTAATACACCTAAATAGACACAAGCACTAGCTTATTTTAGGAATGTTGCCTAAATTGTTTTTACGTGATAAATGATTTGTTATGCTTTATGCTATAGTTTGATCGGATCTATGGTCTGTTGCCGACCGGATCTGGAAACCTTATGTGTTTAGGATTCTAAACATACGAATACGATATTAAAACTAGTACATAAACGTTTCAGAGTGATAAGGATGATTTAAATGTCAATTCTAAATTAAGATCTAGATTCACCTTATTCGGTGTATAGATCAAAATGGAAAGAACCCGCAGTGGAGCTGCGAATGCAAATGGGGATATGAATCAACCCCCGGTGATTCAGCAAATACCTATCATAGTAGAAGATGTACCCGAGCCAATCACCATGGCTGGAGTACAAGCCATGGTTCGAGCTATGTTAGCTGAACAAAGGGATGAAATGAGGCATATGTTGAATAGGACGAACCTACAATGCCTATGAGCAACCCGAACTGATTCCCAAGAAATCTCAGGAAGGGAACTATAGCCGCCAAGTGAGTCAAGTGAGAACTCAAGGTGAACGAAGGGATGGCCCGGAAAGGAGAAATGACAAGGATGGGAGAATGTACAAGAATTTCTTCGGTGCGAAACCACCAAGTCTCTCAGGAAGCCCAAAGGCGGTTGAGATTATGGATTGGATCTTCGAGATGGAGATGGTGTTTGAGAGCTGCAGCTGTAGCGAGAAATAGAAGACTGTATTCGCAGTAAGACAACTGAAAACAGGAGTCTTGAGCTGGTGGAAGCTACTGGCAGATACGATGCCACGAGGAGAAGCCCTAAGGATGTCATGGGAAGAGTTTTTGGAATAGTTGAAAATGCATTACTGCTCAGAGATAGATCTGGTAGACCTGAACAACGAATTTCAAAACCTGAAGAAAAGGGAGATGAGTGTTGATGAGTATGCCACCGCATTCACCGAGAGGATGAAGCTATTTCCATACTTGGTTACTACTGAATTCTCCAAGATTGATAGATTTGCTAACGGATTGCCCACTGACTTTGGCCCAATGGTCAAAATGGCAACTACCTTGAAACAGCTGTTAGGGCAGCTAAGAACGTAGAGATCCAGATAAGAGAAAAGGGTCTAGAAAAAGATAAGGTAGGAGAGAAGCGGAAGTTTGAAGGATCTTCAACGTCCAATAAGGAGAGAAAATTCTCTAAGCTTGGAGGAGGAGAAGGAGGTGAAGCGAGATGGTGTGATAAATGCAAGAAGAAGCGTTGTGGGAAGTGCAACGAAGAAGTAATTTGTTACAAGTGTGGAAGGACTGGTCACTATTCCAAGGACTGCACACATAATGATAAGGTATGCTACGGATGTGGAGGCAAGGGGCACGTGTCAAGAAATTTCCCAAAGAAAAACAAAGTAGCAAAGCCAAACACACCAGCAAGGCCAAGGGCATTCCACATGATCCTTGACGAGGCAGAAAACCATGCAAGGAACCAAGGATGAGGAATCCATACCCGAAGACCAAGTTATGAGGTAGCCTAAGAGATAGAACAATATGATGTAGCCTATTAGAGGCATAGACTACGGTGAACTTGAACACCTATGTAATAGTTTCAAGAAATAATGAAGCCTTCATTTTGCTATCTGATTTGTTAAACTGCTATGTGATTTTCTTGTATGGTGACTTGGAAAACTGTGAGACAATACTTGGGACAAGTATGAGTAGGTGTGAAAGGTAGTAGATGCATATACTACCGGAAGCACAGGACTCGCGCTTGGATCAGGGAAAGTCACAAGGTAACCAAGAAGCTAGTAATTGATACCGTTTTATTAAAGTTTGTCGTTACCATTGTTTTAGTAATGACTAAAAAGATTGTTGATATTACGACCCTAGTGTTCATATAGAATTGAGTCCGAATACGCTGAGATGCTATGTGGTTTAGAAAATCAAGTTCGATGTAGCATCTAACTTAAGACGGAAGATTGGAATAAAAAGCAATCAGTAGAGGTATCACGAAAAGTTGCTTGTAGCTAGAAATGCTACCTTTTAAAATGTGATTATATCACATTAGAACATGAAGGAAGGTATAGTCTGTTTTGGAATATAACTATAAGAGACCTGAGTCTAAACGTGCATCACATGATGGTAGGTCATAATTTGGAGTCTAACCTAAGATGGAGAGTAGGTGCACGATCGAGTACTGCTTGCAGTCAATAAGTCTAGGAGATAGACTCGAAGGAACATAGAAGTTATACTTATTACCTAGGATGAAGATATGATGAATGGAGTCATTATATGAGCCCTGTTTCATTGATGATTCTGGGACGTAATCATCCTAAGGGGGAGATAATTGTTGTTGAGAGAAAAACTTGGAGACACACTTGAACAAACGTTAGAACAAGTATACTGCGGAATGGAGTTAATCTCAAAGGATCTAAAAGCTTAACAATAGTATAGTTAGATAGTTAGTTGTGGAAAGTAAAGAAATATAAATGAAAACAGTTGTTATATCAAGAATACACTTAAACTGATTCATAACAAGGAATGCATTCACTCCGAGTTAGTAAGCGAAATCAAGTTTAGTGATTAAGTATAGAAGAGTTGCTCTGAAGAGAGGTTATATCCCAGTAGCAGTTTGAGTATGAAGAGTAATAAGATAGAGAAATGAAGAAGATAACTTAGAAAAAATATATTCATAAGTTAATAGTAAGAAGTCATAGAAAGAAGTAATTTTGATACAAGAGAATGAGTCTCTATTTACAAAGATCCAGAAATACACTACTCTATAAGCAGTCGTGCAAGGCATGTTGGATAATAGAGTACATTACATAAGATAAGTAAAAGAAATAACTAAGACTGCGGATGCTGAAGACTTGATGACTCCGGATGTTGAGATTGACTGCGGGAGCTGAACCGTTGCGGTAGTAAAGAGAAGGTTGCGGTAGTTGTGTTCAAGAGGGTCACTTTTATGATTCAACAATTTCCCCCTAAGTGACCTCTTTAACTCTGGTTCAGTTATCAAGTTTGAGGAACTTGATCAAAATCCACCAAAATTTTCTAACATTTTCCAGCCAAGTGCTTCTTCTTGTGATCTCAAACTTGACTTCAGCAGTAGTGTGCTTTGATCTCTCTACTGCGGTCTTGCAGATGCCAAGTTGCTTCTTGGGCAGGCGGTGCATGGCATTCATCGGAATGAAGTATTTGACACTGTCTGTCTTCTGTTTGAATATGATGCCAAGTTCCGGGAAGTTGGTTGCACCTAGAGATCTTTCTTCATAGCCTTCGGTAAGCATTGGCACAGGTTCAAGTGGTGGAAGGTCAAATTTCTTGAGGATGGTTGGGTGGATGTCCGCGTTGATTTTGGCAAAGTCACAAACAGTGTCCTTTACAAAAGGATTTGGCTTTGTCAAGAGCTACCTGCATCTTCTGATGCTTCCCTGTCTTGTTTTGAAAAACTCTGGTAATGAAAAATATTTCTTCAGGATTCATGCAGGGAAAGTCTGCCTGGGTGCGTATGTAGTCATGCTCTCTTCTGGTAAGAGTGAATTGAGCAAAGTCTGCTTTCATGAACTTCCGCATCTTGTAGTTTTTCACTGCGGATGGTCTATCGTTATACCATATGTTTTCTACTGAAGAGCCATGCTTCGCATAGAAGCGAGTGAGTCTTTCAAATTCCATCGGCAGATGCTTGTGATCAGGAAGACTGCGGTCAAAGGATTCAAAGACAACAAAATATTGGCATTGGGAGAAATTTGAATATCCCAATAACCATCGGGTGGTGGTTCAGCATACGTGAGATGGGGAGTGTTGTCTTCATCTAGCAGCCTGCGGTGCGGATTGATCCATGATTTGATTAGTAATTCATCGATCATAGTGTCAAATCTGCACTCTCCCAGATGAGTTCAGCTAACTTGGCTGCTTTCCAGTCTTGTTTTCTTTGAGTTGTAGCAGGGGAGTCTGTGGAGCTTTCTTATGAGGTCATCCACTTTGGCACAGACCTCTGCAAAGTGAATTTTCAGCTGTTCGTCTAGTTGTAAGTTATTCGGAATGGCAGAGTTGAAGATCAGCTTGTGTATGTCTTTGGTAAGCTGAAGTATCTCAGGGCCATGGAAATTGGAGGTAAGGTATTTCTGTATCCGGTTGATTGTTGCATGAAGAACAAAGATAGTGGACTCATAGGCAGTGTGAGTCTCATCTATTACCCTTTGAGATTGTGCAGCTTGAACCGCAACCGCTATTTGGAAGCCTTGTTTGATTATTGTCACCTCAGTAATAAGGCATTCCGTAGTGGCCATAAAGTCTTGATGATCGGACCTGCGGTTGTTTTCAAGAGATCGAATCCCCATTTCGACTTTGAGAGTGATGCGCTCAACAGCCATACGTTCTCTTGTCTCAAGTCGTTCAATGCGTTCAATGAGGGACTGCAGTCCCGGAGTATCTTCAGGTGGAGGTTGGGTAGGCTTAACTACAGCCAAAATTTGATCGACTTTAGTTTGGAGATTGAGGAATTCTTTTCTGGTGACAGCATCTTTCTTCTTGTTCTTTTTCTTTTCCTTAGGCTTAGAAGTTGAATGTTGAGAACTGCTGGATTCTTCTTCTTCTTCGAACATCATTAGGTCGTCATCTGAAGGATTTGGTTTGTTGACCTCTTGGATGTCTTCATCATCAAAACCAAAGGTTGGGGCTGAGCTGAGTTCAATAGCTGGCTCTTCGTCTTGAGATGGATTGACTGCGGTAGGTGGAATAGGAGTTGAAGTAGGAGGAACATTAGATGTACATGTGGCTGCGGTTGAGTTTTGAGCTTTCAGTACAGTTTCGGCCATTTGATCCATCCAGGTTTGAACCTTTTGGATTGTAGCAGCAGTATGGGCATTGTTGATGGCATTTGCCCAATACTTGGCCACAGACAGGAGTTCTTGTTCCTTCTGTTGTTGTTGTTTGACCTGTTGCTCCTCGCGGGCTTGGAATGCTCTTTTGAAAGTAGCATATTTCTTGATTTCAGCATTAGTAGTTGGCTGATACCGACTCCAAGAATCACTAGAATCTTTACCGTCAATTTCTTGTGTTCGCACCAAGGTGTCCCTTGGGTTCATGGATCCTTGCACATTAGTGCTCACTGTGCCTAAACCACCTAATAAGGATGTAAGCAGAGTAGGATTTCCTGGGCTTCCTCGGTCTCCTTGACCCGTGGTCAAGTATGGCCTCAACCCAGCTCTGGCATCGGCGAAAGAGATGCCCTGCGGATGGAGCGGTATTTGAAGTGTTTGGGCTACTTGCAAAAGGATGGATTCTAACTCCTCAGAAGAAAAAACATGTAGTCTGGAAGCCCTGGAGACCTTAGGGCGATTTCCAGATTTATCTACTTGAGATAAAACTGGGGGGCTATCTCCACATTCGGATGAAGAAGAAGATGAAACAATCTCACATGATGAGGTTGAGTGGTATTCGATTGTGGTATCGAATGGATGTGCGTCCATCCCAAGGACTACCGGAGCCTGTTGAGAGGCTGCAGTATCAGTTCGGTCACGCATTGGGCCAGTGGTTTCGGTTGTCTTTCTTTTCTTGACGATAGCTATAGGTTGTCTATCTTCATCAAAATCACTGCTCGATACAGTGGTGTTTTGGTTTTTTGTTTCTTAGAAGGTGCAGTTTGTTTTGGGGATTTCTTTTTGGGTGTGGTAGCTTTCTTTTTGGACGCCATAGATTTTCTTCGTTGAGAAATGTTAGAAAGTGTAGTGGCAGAGGCGACTGCGGTACCCTCAGGGAGAATGGTTGTAGAGGGAAGAGGTGGGGTAGAAGGGTATGGGATAATACCCTCTGTGGCCTCTATATGATCCAAGACATCAGCAGTCTCAAGACCAAGCAAGGTAAGGATGTGTGTGGGAAGCCTGCAAATAGGTCCAAATAGAGTTTTATCAGAGGAATGAGTATACCTTTTGAGATCCTTGGTGACAAAAAATTTGATGTCACTCCCCAAGTCGAGACCAGCCTCCGCATGTAGATCAGAAATACATAGAGACCAAAATCGAGCAAAGGTGAGCTCGGTTGGGTTCTCTCTGGGGTGCTCTTTGGGAATGTATTGGAGGAAGTCATCCTAAAGAATCTAGCCGTAATTGACATTGTGGCCTGTGAAGATGCTCCATACCAATTCTAGAAGTTTTAAACCCATGTTGTCGATGCCCCCGGTCCTGCCAGACAGATAGCGGATGACAAAGTAGCATACGAACTGCCAAACCGCAGGCAGTTGGTTTTTCTTGAACTCAACAATCCCTCGAATCGGTTTTTGACAACCCATTTGATACAGTGTGGTGGTTATGTCAGATAAAGATGGTGTGAAGATCTTGATGGAGGGATGAATCAGAAGGTTTATGGAAGTCAAGAACTTTTCTTTGGTCAAGATGACCAAAGAATCATTGATGAGGTTAAGATGCGCTTCTTGTGGGTTTTCCAGTGGTCTGTATGCAGAAAGAGCACACTTGAAGAGTGTAGAAACGAGAACAATTTCAGTGAATGCGTCGAATGGGCCAAATAAGATGTGGTTCTTGAGATGCTTGATCATCAGTTTTGTTAGAGCATTATATGATTTATGATCTTCAAACACTGCTCGAAAGTTGCTTGAGGCGATCGACGGAGATGTGGAACCAGTTTGATTCATGGAGCCAAAAGCCTTGGATTGCTTCTTGGATGCACCTGATTTCGCCATTGAGAGATGTGAGATTCGAGTTCTTGAGAGCTTTTGGGAGTTTGGAGAAAATAATTGATTAACAGAAAGCATAAACAATTTTTAGGGAAGAAGGTGGGTTTATAAAGGGGGTAAAAGAATCTTAACCCTAGGTAAAAGATAGAAAGGGGTGTAAGAAGTTGAAAGGGGTTTTTGGGGGGAATCAATGATTCTGGGATTGAATCTCAGCCACACGAATATGAAACGGTTTTTTGGGGAGATTTTGAGAAATCTTAAAAGGGGTTTGCATTTAATGGTGGATTAGATGCATGGTAATACGTCAGGGAAACGTGGGGTGATGAGGGAGATAGTTGTGGCTGATGGGATGTGGCTGGGAAAGGAAAAGACAAGTTGAGGATGGGTTGATTTGGAAATCATTCTTTTTGTCATCATCCCTAAAATAGGTCTGATCTTGGGTTTATTCAGAAAGAGAATGTGACAGTTTCTAAAGGGAATGTTTGTATTTTATTTAATGAAGAATCATTAAATAGCACACAAGGATTCGAGAGTTAATGATCTATTGGAGTTTATTTAAGATGATTATGGACGAATTCATCATTGCGGTTGAGAAACTCCATCGCGGATGAGCAAAGAAATATTTCAGAAAGAATCTGTGAGAAAACACTTGTACAAAAATTAGAAATTAAAGAACATTAAAACCCATGAGAGATACCTATGACATATGGTTGCGGTACCTAGATTGCGGTATCAAAACCATCTATCATATGTAATTCTCATTTAGAACCGCAATGGATACCAATGATGGTCTGCGGTAGCTAACACTTCATAAAGAATTGTGGGTCCGGATTCATCATTCCCAACATTTGTAAGAATGCATTGAGTTTTGTAGAGTCAAGAGCTTTTGTGAAAACATCAGCAATCTCTTCATGAGTAGGAATAAAGATGAGTTCAATATTACCTTTCAGAATATGATCTTTGATGAAATGATACCGTAACTCAATATGTTTTGTATTGGAGTGCTGAATAGGATTATGAGAGATTGTTATAGCACTTTCAGAGTCACAGTAAATTGGTATCCGCAGCATTCTGTACCCGAAGTATAACAATTGTGTCTTCATCCAAAGAACTTGGGAACAACAGTTGGCTGCGGCTACATATTCTGCTTCTGTAGTAGATAGAGATACACACGTTTGTTTTCTTGAAGACCAGCTTACAAGTCTTCCTCCTAGGAATTGGCATCCACCGGATGTACTTTTTCTATCGAGCTTACAACCTGCATGATCCGCATCGGTGAAGGCTTGAAGACTGAAGTCGTTGCGTGTGGGATACCATAAGCCCATAGATTTGCTTCCTTTAAGATACTGAAGAATTTGTTTGGCTGCGGTCATGTGAAACACTTTTGGATCAGCCTGGTATCTTGCACACACACCAGTTGCGAATACAATGTCAGGTCTGCTTGCGGTGAGGTACATCAGCGAACCAATGATACCTCTATAGGTCTTGTTATCCAAAGATTCACCAGAGGGATCAGCAGAGATCTTATAACCGAAGCCATAGGGACCTTAGCAGAAGAGCAGTTGTCCATTAAATATTTCTTCAGAAGTTCGGTGGTGTATTTTTCTTAATGAATAAAAATTCCTTGCTGAATTTGTTTGACTTGAAGACCTAGAAAGAAATTAATCTCTCTATTCATGCTCATTTTGAATTTGTTGGTCATGAGCTTAGCAAATTCATCCACCATTCTTTGATCAGTCGATCCGAAGATGATATCATCCACATATATTTGTACCAGCATAAGGTGGTCACCATTTGCTTTTCTGAATAATGTGGGATCAATCACTCCTCTTTTGTACCCGGATGAGACAAGAAATTCAGAGAGTGTCTCATACCAAGCTCTTGGGGCTTGTTTCAGACCGTAGACTGCTTTTTCAAGCTTATAGCAGTGGTCTGGAAATTCAAAATTTTCAAAGCCTGGAGGTTGCTGAAAATAAACCTCCTCTTTTAGTTCAACATTGAGGAAAGCACTCTTAACGTCCATTTGGTGTACCTTGACATTTTTGTGCGTTGCGTATGCTAGAAAGATCCGGATGGCTTCCATGCGTGCTACCGGAGCATACGTTTCATCGTAGTCAATTCCTTCTAGTTGACTGTAGCCCTTAGCCACAAGTCTTGCCTTGTTTCTGATGACTGAGCCAGATTCATCTAGCTTGTTCTTGAAAACCCATCTTGTACCAACAATAGTATGACCTTGTGCAAGAGGAAAAAGTTGTCATACTTTGTTTCTTTCAAATTCTTCTAATTCTTCTTGCATTGCGGCTATCCAGTCTGGTTCAAGCAATGCTTCTTTGATCATTTTAGGTTCAACCGAAGACATAAATGTTGCATAATGGCAGTGGTCAAATAAGTCCTTGGAAGACCGAGTATGGATACCTGGGAATGGGTTGCCAATAATTTGACATGGTGGGTGGTCTCTTGTCCATACATGAAGTCGTGGCATCAGATGATCAGCAGCTGCGGTAGAAGGAATATCTTGAATGTCAGAGGAATCAGCGGTTGGGGAAGGTAGTTCCCCTTGGATTTGAGAGCATCCTGCTGAGTCATCTTGATCTATTGGAGTAGAATTTACTTGAGGAATCGGCAGAGATTGACGTTCCCCCTGGATTGCGGATGGGAGTTCCTCTGGAACCTGAGAAGGTTCCCCCTGGAATGCGGATGGGAGAGTGACAATTCTAGGATCAGATCTAGTTTCAATATTCCTTATGAATTCGTCATCTGAGTTTTCCGAAGGTTCGTTTCATGGAGAAGCTTCACTTCGGGCAGGAATGTAAGCAGCATCAGGTACTGGAACCTCAACGGTTGCAAAATGATCCGGAGTAGAGCTTTCCCCCTCAACCGGAGAGGTGGAAGTATTGAGCGATACTACTTCAGATATAGATGGGCCAGATACATCGGCATGTTGTTGTTGAGTTGCTGTTGACACTAGGGCTTCGGATAGTTTTGCCGTTTCAATGGGATCAAATAGATCATCATAACTGATTTCAACTAGATTCAGAGGTCCGGAAGTGGCTGGAATGTCCCTTTCCATGATTGCAGTGGTTCGGTGGATGGAGGTGCACTACGGATGTGAGAGTCATCAAATTTCACATCAAAGCTTTCGATGATCAACCTTGTTCTTCTGATGAGCACTCGATATGCAACCTTGTTAGTAGAATAACCAAGTAAGATACCTTTGTCAGACTTTGGTGCAAATTTGTTGAGTTGGTCTCTATTGTTGATCACAAAGCATCTACATCCAAAGATATGAAAGAAACGAACATTGGGTTTACAATTGTTGAGACCTTCATATGGTGTTTTATTGAGACACTTGCATACAATACTTCGGTTTTGAACAAAACATGTTGTTGCTACTGCTTCGGCCCAGAAGTAGAGAGGAAGTTAGGCAAAGTTAAGCATGGATCTTGTTGCTTCAATGAGAGTGCGGTTCCTTCTATCTACTACACCATTTTGTTGCGGTGTATAGGGTGCTGAAAAGTTGTGAGATATGCCTTTGGAAACTAGGAAAATGTTCAGAAGATGATTAGTGAATTCAGTTCCATTATCACTGCGGATGCGTCTGACTGGAAGCTTGATTTGAAGTTCGATTTCTTTGATGAAGTTAATGAAGATCTTCGGTGTCTCTGATTTGAGTCTAAGAAAGAAGACCCATGTGAAGCGTGTGTAGTCATCAACAATAACCACTATATATTTCTTGTGGTGAAGACTGGCTACGGTTGAGGGACCGTAGAGATCAATGTGTAATAGTTCCAGTGGTTCAAAGATAGAAGAATCAATTATCATAGGATGGGTTTCTTTTGATTGTTTACCGCATTCACACGCTGGACAAAGAGTATCGTTGCTGAATTTGAGAATGGGGAGACCACGGACTAGTTCTCCGGTGATGAGGTTGTTGATGTAGCGAAAGTTGAGATGAGCTAGCTTGCAGTGCCATAGCCAGCAGACATCGGATACAGCTTTGGACAGAAAACATAGCTGTGGTTTACGAATGATGAGAGAAACATCAAGAGGGTACATCGTGCCTTCGGAACGAGATTTGATTAAGAAAGTGTTGTGATCACTCGTCATTATGTAACAGAATTGATTGTCAAATTCAACACGATGTCCTGCTTTACATAGTTGGCCAAGACTGATGAGATTGTGTTTAAGACCTTCTACATAAGCAACCTTCCGAATGGAAAAATTTCCTGTAGTGAGAACACCGTAACCTCGGATGATACCGTTTGCATTGTTGCAAAACGTGACATTTCCACCATTGCATAAAGGCCTGAAATCCTGAAGGTACTCTAACCTTCCGGTCATGTGCAAGGAGCAGGCACTGTCAATTAACCATTCGTCTTCTTGTTCCTCCTTTTACAAAGCTTGGGAATTACACGGTTAGCTTAGGCATCCAAACAAGTTTGGAGCCAGGGACGATTGATGTATTCTTAAATGATGCATGGTCTGAGGTTGCATTAACAGGTATTTTGTTAACTTTTAGACCTAATGCTGGATGTTTGTTCAGATTTGGATTATTACGAGGTTTCTGAAAAGTACGAGATTTTTGACGTTTATTTGACTTGTCATGAGATAAAAACTTTTGACAGCTGCACTGACATTTACAAAAAAAAGGGTTTTTCATTAAATCTGACATTGTGCTTGGTCAGTGGTTTATGGAGTGAATTGGACTTGAAATTGGTCCAAGGTGGATAATTTCTGAAAGATTTGACATTTGATTTCTGAAAAGTTTGTTTTGAACGAGGTTTCGCACATGGAAATCTTTGAGTTCCTCTAGGTGGATTTGGTAAAATTACTTTCCACTTGTTTTGATGTGATTTTAAAAGTGTTGGAGTGGGTAAAATTCCTTTCCACTTGGGGTTATTTTGGGAATAGAGCTAAAAAACATAGTTTCTCACAGATTTGACACCTTTTTGGGTTGTGTTAGAAGTACCAGGAGTGGCTTTTGAAACTGAACTTCCCTTTTTCTTTGTTTTCATGAAAGAATAATTTTTAGAAATGTAATTTGTGAAAACAAATTTTTCTGGACTCCTGGATTTTGGAATTCTTACATGTTTCTTATTTTCTAAGAAACTTTGTCTGTTTTTGTTTCGAGATCTAATTTCTTCTTTAAAAGCTCTTTTTGCCAAAAATTTTGGTGAACCGCAGTCACTGTTATTCAACTGCGGTTTTCTGAGAGTTTTTGAACAATTTTGAAAACACGGACTAGAATCATTAGAAGTTGAGAATTCTGGAATTTGAGAGCATTGACCTACTTCAAAATTTTCTATAGGTAATTCATGAAAAATCGGTTGAAGATTTGTAGTTCCTTGAACTGAAGGGTTGCAGTCATTGTTGTTCAACTGCGGTGAAGACGATTTGACTACCACAGAGTAGGTTTTTGATGAGACTGTGGTGGGAAACTTCTGGGACAATTGACTATAGTGTGGAATACTATGGTCTGAGGACAAAGATGGAAAGTCCTTTGAGACTTCGAGGTTTTCAACAGCAATTTCTTCATCAATTTTGGATGAAGTTTGAGAATTTGAGTGAGTGGTGCCACCAATGGGAGTTTGATCACATGTGTGACTAGAATCCTCAGGCACAATTTCCTCAATGACACAATTATTGCTCAAATTGTGCAATCTACCGAAGTGAGTTTTGATATCTTCGGGAAAAGTCTTGTCATTGATAGGGAAATGAAATTCTCTATCAGGAGGGACATACACTTTGTCTTTGTTGAACCGGGGTGAGGAATCCATTGCAGTAGGATACCCATTTGACCAACCCCAGTTATATGTATTGTCCACGGTTCCATTATTTACCAAATTTTCAATAGCCTCACTTTCGTTAAACAATTTTTCAATTAAGAGATTCAATCGTACAATTTCTCTCTGAGCTAAATCTCTTTGATTCAAGGCTATCTCTAACTGGGTTTCAATTAACATTCTAGCATCTTTCTCTAAATCTAGATCCTTCTCTAACATTGCCATCTTAAGTCTCTTGTTATACAGTCTTCCTCTCACATGGAACATCTCTTGGGACACAATATTCTTCTCATCTAGGGCTTTGTTATAGTCTGTAAGGACGGCAGCACAAGTGTCATTAAGATCATCTATGTAGTGTTGACAGTCATGCATGCTATAATTTAAAGTTTGGATCATGAGTTTTACATGTTCAATGATGCTTAGAGTCCCATCTTTCGCCATGTAGCAGTAGTTTTTGTTCAACATTGCTGACTCATCATCATCCGCAGTGGCAAGCATGCAGATTTTCCCTTTTCCCTTAACACTGCTGATGGTCTCTTCTTCATCCCCTGATGACCAAACTTGATGGTCTCTTTTAACTTGAGCCACATATGCCCTTGCCTTTTCTTTTTCTTCCAACTCTTGATCCATTCTAAGATAGAATGCTCTGTCCTTGACTACATTGGCCTTACAATCTTTTGCGAACTGATTTTCTTTATTGCATTTGTGACAAATCACAACATTAGTCTTGTCTTCTGATTGAGTACCGGAGTTATTGTTCTGAGGAGACTGTGGTACCTCCTTGGGTTGATTGTTCTGAGAGCCTTTAGGATACCAAGAGTGATTGTTCTGAGGACCGAAGTTACGGCTGAATGGAGGTTTGTTGAATTGTTGATTCTTACGGAAAGAGGAAGGTGGTATGCGGTTGAACTGTTGGCTAACTAGAGCAATAGCCTTCTGAAATTCTTCTTCATCATCATACTCAGAATCTGCTTCGTATGACTGTGGTGGGGTATCATATGATGAAGAGTAAGGTGTCTGCGGTGGAGCTTGTGCTACGAGAGCAAGTGGTCCTCCGAAGTCAGCACAGTCTTTGAGTATAGTGGATTCTTGTGCTTGAAGTTCTCCGTAGAGTTTGTAGAGTGATAAGGAGTGAATCTTCCTGTCACCTTGGACTATCATTTTAGCCGTAGTCCAATGTCGTCCTAAGCCATTAAGGAACTGGAGATTGGTTTCATGGTTGCTGCGGATGGTACCAGCGTTTGACAACTTTGTGACTATCAAGTTGAATCTCTTGAAGGAGTCTTCCAAACTTTCTCCAGCATGAGCTTTGAAGTTGTTGAAGTCGTTGAGTGCGGTAGTGAGCTTCTTATCTTGTGCTTGTTCTGAGCCTTCGTACAGGTTTTTGAGTACATCCCAGATCTCTTTTGCTGACTTGCAGTTTATGATAATATCAAAGTTGTCAGGAGCGATACCACAAGAAATTTCATAAAAAGCAATAGCATCATTTTCCATTTTATCGAGATCATCCTTGGTAGGACGGCTCATAGTTGGTTGACCTCCTCCTAGTCTGGTTGTCGCGCCGTCAGTTTGAACCGGTGTGAGGACTGGAATGTGTGGTCCTTCTTCCACGGATCGCCATACATCTCTACCCAGTCTTCTTAAGTACCTCTCCATTCTTTGTGACCAGTGATGATACTCAATTGCTACCAGTATCGGAGCTCGGTTAGAACCACCAACACTATTGGAGACATTCAGAGATAACGATTGTGCCATTTTTTTTTTTTTTGAGAAATGAGCTTTAGTGGTAAAGAAGGCTTAATGAGAAAATCAGAGTTCGGATATCCAAAAAGCAACCACTTTAACTCTGATACCAATTGTTGAGAGAAAAACTTGGAGACACACTTGAACAAACGTTAGAACAAGTATATTGCGGAATGGAGTTAATCTCAAAGGATCTAAAAGCTCAACAATAATATAGTTAGATAGTTAGATAGTTAGTTGCGGAAAGTAAAGAAATATAAATGACAACAGTTGTTATATCAAGAATACACTTAAACTAATTCATAACAAGGAATGCATTCACTCCAAGTTACTAAACGAGATCAAGTTTAGTGATTAAGTCTAGAAGACTTGCTCCGAAGAGAGGTTATATTCCAGTAGCAGTTTGAGTATGAAGAGTAATAAGATAGAGAAATGAAGAAGATAACTTAGAAAAATATATTCATAAGTTAACAGCAAGAAGTCGTAGAAAGAAGTAATTTTGATACAAGAACATGAGTCTCTATTTATAGAGATTCAGAAATAAACTACTCTATAAGCAGTCGTGCAAGGCACGCTGGATAATAGAGTACATTACATAAGATAGGTAAAAGAAATAACTAAGACTGCGGATGCTAAAGACTTGATGACTCTGGATGCTGAGATTGACTGCGGGAGCTGAACCATTGTGGTAGTAAAGAGAAGGTTGTGGTAGTTTAGTTCAAGAGGGTCACTTTTATGATTCAACAATTGTAACGCCCGTAGATCCGGGCTAGTCAATTTAGAGATAATAGGGGTCGAAAACGACGTTTCGACAAAATATTATTCACAATAAATAATCTTAAACAAGTTGTAGAATATGCCTCAAGGGTTCCGTACATAAAAAGAACACCGAAATCAGAGTTATAACAAGAAGTTATGGCTTGTCGAAGTGTTACGACAAAACCGGCACGACACTAGGAGACATAAAAAAATGAATTTTTTATGATAGAGCGACTGTTAGCCTTAGTAATCTAAATGAAAATCGTAGACTATGTTAACCTGAGAGCGTCCATAAAAAGAACACCCAAATCTGACTTCGTATGATGAAGTTATAATTTATCGAAGTTTCGGCTTAGCGGTGTACAATCTGAAGTTCGAGTATTAGATCGAGCGGTTTTTAACTGACACAACCTAAATGAGAATTGAACATTTCGTTATTAGTAGCGTAACGATAAAAAGGCAGACGAAAATGAACATCGGATGAAGAAGTTATGAGATTTTAACGGATCAATCCTGTCCAGGCCTGTTAAAAATATAACTTTAAAAATAAATTCAAAATTAGCCGACGCAGTCTAAACGAAAGTTGTAGAGTATGTCTCCACCTACGCGTGGATATAAATAACGTCAAAAATGGAGTTCATATGAATGAGTTACAAATTATAATAGCATATTTACGTATTAAAATAAAGTATAAATCATATATACGTACACACACACACACACACACACACACATATATATATATATATATATATACATATGTATATATCATTAGAAAGGTATCGACGATGCGGTCATTTTAAGACTAATATTGAGTTTTTTCGACATTAGTTTAGTACAAATATCGTTAAATCTATTTAAAATAGTATTATAAAGGGGTGTTTAGTTGTTTATATAACTAAAAGGTCATTAATTAATTATGGAGGGTAGTTTTTGAAAATTCAATTAGAATAAATAAGAGCCTTGGGCTCTCATATTTCTTGCACCATTCTCTTGATTCAAGAGTCTTGCTTTCCTTATCCCCGGAGCATTTCGGTCCCTCGTGATTCGACTTCTCTTTCTATAGTTTTAGTATAGTAAGGTGAACGCTGAAACGCTGTACTAATCTTTATTATAAAGATTCAGCGACGAAGTTCTGCCCCTGCAGAGCCCGACTCCAAGCTAAAATCCCCTTGTAAGTAAGTTATGCTTACCCTATTTTAATATAGCTTATATTTAAAATTAATATTGTTATTATGAACTTATAATAAATATTTGAGCTATTATTATGACTTATATAAGTGTCATTATAATATTTTTTTAACTACTCGCGGTACGGATGTCACACCCCGCTAAAGCGGAAACGCAAGGTATGACAGCGATAACGGTTTCAATGCAAAAGATAAAGATACATCACCATAGCAGTATTTAAAAGTTTACAACCCATAGCTTCAAAAGAAACAAAATACAAGTTTTTCAAAATAACATTGTTCAAAATATAGCTTCATAATAGCTTCAACACGATGCAGCATGCTCTATGATGATGAATCTTTACATCCACTTACTAATTACTTCCTGAAAAAGCATGTAAAACGAGCGTCAACTATGAAAATAGTTGGTGAGTATCACAAGTTTATAAATCGAGGGTACAATAATGCTTTTCGTAAGTACAAGTACATTGCTTTAATGATAAAACAAAATTGATTGCTATTAAGGTATACAAGTTTATTGCTAGAACGGGAAACGCGTTTGTATGTGTATGAGCAAACAATGAGTCTCAACCAAACCTATGACTGAAGCCCTATCGAGATCTATGCTTATCGTTCCATAGATGAATATGGTATCATGCACTCCAGCGATTTGGGCGAGTGAGGAGTTGTCAATTCCTAATAGCGCTATCCATAACGACCATTGGCTCAAAGAGTTAATGGTTAGAGATAAGGGAAGGGCCTTAGTACAATAAGTTCTCATGTTCCGTGTTGCATAGACATACATAAAGAAACATAGCAATACAATAGCAATCATGTTTGATACAATTCAATTTAAATACAACATGCAAACAGTAGTTTTTCTGGACATGCTTTCCCACCCCAAAACATAAAAACCGAAAATAGGGGATTGCGTGAATACTCACGATGTTTTGTGTAGACACAAGCGGTACTTCAGGATGCACCAACGTCTTACTACCGGGATCCTACGACATCAAACACACGCACTAGTGAGTTTCCATGTCGATATCTAATGCTAATATACTAAACTCTACATATAGGGAAATGCCAATTTATGTTTTAGTATTGGATTTTATATCAATTAGTTACACTTTTTCTGAAGTATTGAAATTCTATATATCGGGCGATTAATTACAACCTTAGAATATAAACTTTCCAAATTTTTAAGTCCTTATTACAACATAAATTCACGAAAATAGCATTCGAGGGATAAAAATTCTCAAACTTTTTATTTAACTGTTATTACACAATACTAAGCTGGGAAAATTATAAAAATGGATTTCTAAGCTGTTTAATTATATTTTATGATTTTTGAGCATTTATTTCAATAAAAATTGAAATAAATAGAAAACAGTTTCCAAAATTACCCAAACTTTTTATTTAATTGTTATTATACATAAATAGGCTGGGAAAAATATAAAACATATTTTTCAGTGGGTATTTCTATTTTTCCTTGCTTTATTCCTTTAAATAGTCATTAATTAAAGAAATAATATTAAACAGTTAAAATAAATCACCATAAATTTTTGTAACATCATTTACAGTATAAATATCCTGGGAAAAATATCAAAAGTGGTTTTCATAATGTATAAACTAGTTTTTGGTATTTATGTATATTTAAGTGTATTTTAGTGCAATTAACTTTAGAAAATAAGAGAAAAATAGTTTACAGTAGAGAAAAATATTCAAAAATTTTATGTGACCTTCTACTCTATAATATTATATCCTGGTAAATTTTCATGAATTTTGGATAATCAGAACTATTTCTCCCATTTTTAGACCATTATAATTACCAAAAATTGGGAAAAATAGTAAAACATGATGGAAAATCTTGAAATTATTTTCTGGAGTCACCCATCACAGGTAAGGTATGCGGAAATTGTTAGATACAATTTTCACATCTTATAAAGTGGTTTTGTAATTTATCATGTCCTAACTAAAAGAAAATTAGAAATCATATGAAATAGTAACAAAAATTACTGAAATTTGGTGAGGGGTCATTATCCCCCATAAGGATCATCTATGAATTTATTTAGGATTTATTGACCTCTGGAAGTATTTTATATGATTTATGCCCTTGGTTTTAGCAATAATTCTAATAAATCAAATAAATAACAAAAGCTCTTGAAATTTTCCAGATTATCTCATGAATGCAAGGGCTTTCAAAAGGAAAAATGTAAAAAAATGTATTCAGAAGAGAAATGAGGGTAATGATTTCAAACAATTTAAGAAAAGTTGCATGCAATAATGCATGAAGTGTAAATGTGGCTGAAGTTCATGAATTTGTGTAGCCCATTCAGTGAGGTTTTAAGCCACGAAATTTCAACCATAATTCACTAGATATGTTAAGTTTCTAAGGTATTTTTCCTCAGATTTATGGTTGGGTTTAAGGCCATTGTTTAAGCAAGATAAAAATAGTGATCACAGAAAAAGAGCTGTATGCGCAACCTTTTTGTAAAATCTGCTAAAAATCGGATATTTAATATTTTACAGTGAGACCAGTTGGGTTTGAAACTTAACTCGTGGAACTAACCAATACAAAAAGAATATCATGATTTGGTTAAGAAATGACTGAGTTATGACTGTTCAAAGTCGAACAAAGTAATCTGGCAGATTGCATGTTTGCTTGTGTGCATTATTAGGGTATTTCAACAAGAACATCATGCATGTCTTTGGTAAGGCCCGCTTTCTAACACATGCATGGAATGAATGAGCATCCAAGATGTACTAGAAATGGTTTAAATGCTTTTGTTCATGCATGAACACAAAAGAAATGGAGAAGAACATGAAATATTAGGTTTTGATGTCACATGATCATATGTGCATCTTTTCCACTCCTTGCATGGGTTTGATCCCGGATTTTCACCATCTCTAACACATACATTGTGTTATGGTGAGAATCTACAAACCACAAGGGGAGAATAAAGATTTCTAGCCATGGAAAGGCATAGAATCCAAAAAGTAGAGAAGAGTAAGAAGAAAAAGAGGTTTAACCATGAAACTATGGAAGAAGATGTTGTTGTTTACCTTGGTTTTGACCTTGAGAGAAGTAAGAACACTTCAAGGGCTTCACAATCTCGAAATTTTGCAGAGAAATGAGAGGATTTTCGTGAGTTTAGAGAGAGGGAAGAAGAGAGTGAAGTGTGTGAAGAGAGTGAAGTGAGAGAGTGAAGAGGGAAGAGGTGGAGTAAGGGTTTAAGCTTAATGATTGTGTTTTGGGGAAGAGAGAGTGCATGGGGAGGGGTGATGGCCGGTTTTTGCATGCATTTTGGCCTCCTCTCTCCTAAATTTTAAACTTTATAAACTTCTCTCCTATATTTTATATAAAAACATTCAATTTTATAAAATGTTTATTAAGCAATTTGATTTATTTAAAAATCTTGTTTTCAACAAATAATTTATGATTAATACTTGTAATTTATATTTCTAGTTCATTGGTATAATCCATAATTTGATTAATAAAATTTGATATTAGGAAGTTTATAGCCAAATTTTATAAAGTTTTTAAGCTTTATAATTTATAACTTTGGATTTTTGGCTCTTTAGGGTTTTTGGAATATTGTTTGATATTCAACAACATGTTGAAGTATAATTAGAATGTTTTAATTTATTTTTAGAGTTTTATACCCTATTTCAATTATAACAAAGCTTGAAGCTTTATTCTAATTATACTATTGGCATTTCCTATTGTAGCTAAGCAACTTACTAGAATTGTAAGTATCAAGTATATTAGTCCTAGACCTTAGTTGGATCCTAGTTTATGCAAGATTTTTGACCTAATTTATACTACTAGGTCATGGCATGTTGTGCATGAATGGTTATTATAAAGATGCATGAGTCCAAGAATGACCTGAATTGGCAGTTGTCACAACGGATAACCTGGTTTAAAGGGTCGCATAGGGTTGTTGGATTTCAGAAATGTTATACGCCAAAATAGTCCTGTCGTCCGGTGTTTTATGTCTGACCCCTATCTGTACGTAGTGGTTGGAAAGTATTGTTTAGACGCTTATATAATAATAATAATAATAATAATAATAATAATAATAATAATAATAATAATAATAATAATAATAATAATAATAATAATAATAATGATAATTAGTCACGGTAAATATTAGACTAAAATCTAGTGCTAATAATACTAGGTTTCGTCGAAGGAAATTATTTTTAAAGTAAACGAAGCGCTGTCCAAGTACCGAGTCACCACCTTCTTAGGTGAGTGCATGGTCCCTTTCATCTTACACATAGATATGAAGTATTTAGTATATATTACGTGTTGTGAGTGCATAGTTACTTTCATCTTACACATAGATATGAAGTATTTTATATAAACTACGTGCTATGTGTGCATATTATCTAAATACTTTTTTTATACATGTTTTAAATGATTTGAACTGTATACGTAGTTTAAATATACAAGTATGTTGGGTATGAGATGAGTAGATGAATGATGAGAGATAAAAGATAAAAGATGATTTGAGTAAACATTGGCAGCTATAGACTTAGTGGCTAACAAATAACATCGGCAACTATGGATTTAGTGCCTATTAGACAAACACTAGTAGCTATGGACTTAGTACCTGTTAGGAATTGGTAGCTATGGACTTAGTACCTATTAGATAAACACTAGTAGCTATGGATTTAGTACCCAGCAGCTATGGAATTAGTGTTTTACGAACGAGCATTGGTAGCTATGGATTTAGTGCCAGTCCTATAACTCTGGAAGCAAATGACTTCAGAATGAACGAATGCGGGATAGATGACTCTTAGGATAAATCCTTGAGAGTAAAGAAGATAATGGGGATGGGTAATTGGGTTGATTGTTTGATTGTTTAGACATATTAATTATATTATTTTGGGTTGAAAACCCTATGTACTCACCAGGTTTCCCAACCTGACCCACTCAGTTTATTTATATTACAGGTGTTGATATGAAGTCACATTACACTGAGAGATTAAAGAGATGTAGATAACTAGTGTAAATAAATGTAAGTTATGTTTATGCTTATATTTCTGTATTAACGATGACATCTCAAATGTTTTAAAACGAATTAAAAATAATTTTCTTCGGAAATGCTTTGATAACGTATTTATCATGTTTTACTGAGAACAAATTCTGCAACATTTTTATTAAAAGAGGTACTCTGATTTTTATAAAGCATAAACAAAATCAGTTTTTTCTGGTCGTGAAAATGGGGATGTCGCATATCACCTGGTACACGGGGCATAATTTGAATTTCTAAAGTTCTGAATTACGTAACTTTCATGTACGAGCTCCATTTTTGGCATTAGTTATATCCACGCGTAGGTAAGACTGTACTCTACAACTTTCATTTAGACTTCGTCGGCTAGTTCTGACTTTATTTTTAATAATATATTTTTAACAGGCCGGGACTAGAAAATTCCATTAAAAATCTATAACTTCTTCATCTGACGTCTAATTTCGTCTGTCTTTTAACCGTTGTATCACTATTGTCGAGATCTTCGATTCTCGTTTAGGTCACGTTGGCCAAAAGTCCGTTGATCTCTATCTCAAGTTTTTTGTTGTCTATTGTTATGTCTGAAACTTTGAAAAATCATAACTTCTTCATACGAAGTCAGATTTGGGCGTTCTTTTTATGTACGTTTATGTTTTGAAGATATCTAGGACTTTCATTTAGATATACTTAAGGCTAAAAAGTATTTTATTGAAATTTCTCGTTTTATGCTTAACATCGTTTTACCAGTATTGCTACGGATCTTCAAATGGTCATAACTTCTTCGTTACAACTCGGATTTTTGTGTTCTTTATATTTTTTTGGAAATCTTATTATGATATTTACCACTTAGTACACTCAAACTGAGATTTTGGAACATTTCGTTTTTGATGCAATTATTATTATGACACAAAGAGATTATAATTTTTGACCTCCTGTCATTACATTGATCTGAAATAACAAACTGTTACACCTGGTGAGTATATAGGGTTTTCAACCCACAATAAATAAGTTTATTAACTTTATCAAACCCGGTTACCCATTCCCGTCATCCTCACTTTACGTCCCTAAAACGTCTAACACAAAGGACCTAGTCTAAGTACTTTCATCGGGTGACAACACATGCTTCGGGGGCTCCTCAACAATTCATGTCAAATAAGGCAACCTTGTGGGGGATAGAGTACTACTAGTGAGCACACAATTCAAATAAACACCTACAGGTTGCAATCCTGCTAGCGTTCTACTAGACTGTCTAGAATAGTCTATGGTCGTCATCTATACTACGCTAGATGACTGGATCATCAATAACATCTATATTGAGGCCTCTCATTATTTTATTGGGAAAACGTCACTGTAGCCCCACTAACTTACAAGTTTTGGTTTAAAAGGTCCCTTATTTTATTTTTTGGCTTTAGAAGGGCATAAACTAACATTTAACCGGCTAATTTGGGATTATGACCCAATTCAACCGGTTTGCTTGCCATGTCATCATCCAAGTAACCTACTGAGTCAACTTAGATGACTCGATTTACACGTCATCGACTCGCCACCGAGTTCACTTACTTGGGCACTAAGCGTGAGGTGGTCCCCTACTATATAAATGGATGGTCTCTTGGACAAAACCCTAACACTTTGTTACCGCTTCCAGCCAAACGCAAACCGACAAACGAAAATAGAATACTCGTGTTCCCTTTCACTGTCTTCCATGGAGCCTACCCCACCACCATCACCAGATACTATAAACTCCAACAACTCGACTAGCTCAAGAGACGGACTATACTTGAACGATTTGCACATGATTTTCTGCGACTGTGGTGATAAAATAGCCGAGCAAAAAGGTGAGGTGGAGCGCATGAAGGAGGAGATGGGTCACGATTACCTTCATTCCAGGGTTGATGTCCTGAACATGCAGCAAAGGTTCGACAAGGTTGAGAAGCAGATTAAAGCTATTGCGTTGTTAGTTGTGGGTCTTGTCGTGGTGATGCTCCTGCTAATGATTTTCATCATTCACTTGATAGTCAGCAAGTGATTCTCAAGGAGGTGAATAGTAATGGTAGGAAAATCTAGTGTTCCTCTTAATCGTCTATTATGTTTAAGGTTTTTATTGTAATATATGTTATAAGGATTGTGTGTGTTCGTTTGTGTTTGTGGTAATCATCTATGATGTTTGTGGTAATCTAGTGGTGGTTGTTTACGGATGTTTTTTGAAGTCCTGGGAACATGTAACAGCCATTTTGATATTATCTTGATGAAATGTAAACACCTTGAATGCGTTTTGATTTGTTGGGATCAATGTTCTTGATTAAGACTAACGATTTGGACACTTGGTTGGCTTAATTAATGAAAATTAATTGTTGTTGGTACACCAACTGTGACAGATGTTAATGAGGTCAAACATTGGGGTAATTTCGTCAAGGGGTATTTTCGGAATTTACAATTTTTAAGAACCTACTTCCTTACTCGGCTGGGATATTTTCGTCATTTGCTTTTTATAAGTACTTTACCTCATTTACTCGGCGGTAGATCCCATTTCTTTGTACATGTTCTTGTTTGCATTTTGAAGTTAGCAGCTCTCAGAAATAACGAAGCAAAAATGGTGAAATGCTCATGTGGATGTTTGGCCATAATCAGAATGTCTTCCACTCCATCAAACCCTGGAAGACCATTCTATGCTTGCCCCACTAAGGTTTGTTTGACTTTCATTATTAGGACACTATATCCCTAATTTATTTGTTTTTATCTTTGCATTCTACACTTCTAACTTGTAAATTAATTTTGTTAGGGACCTCGTAATGGTTTTATTTGTTGGGTTGAAGAAGCAGACTCTAAGAATATGAGTGCTGAAGCAGTTATGATTACAGGATTAGCTAGGTCGAAAAAGAAGCTTGAATGCGACCATATATATCCAGCACTAATGTAAATAATGGACCCCAATACCATGCACGTCCATAAACACAACACACCATAAGCATAGTGGCTACATAACACCACAGTGAGTACATAACATAAAATTGTTTAGCATAAGCATAGTGACTACATAACACCACAGTGAGTACATAACATAAAATTGAAACACTTAATCCAACATTGTTTAGCATGACCAAAGTGAGTAGAAAACATCAAATTAAAACACTTAACCCGAAATCGGTTGTCATAAACACATTGACTACATAACGACATTGACCACACTTAACCTATTCTAGTTCCATTGGCTTGTCAATAGTGTTGCCTTCCCCATTGTTACCCTCAACCCGTGTACCAAGTTTTTTCTTCAAAATTCTTTCCGACTTCTTTCTTGTCTTCCTACCATTGGTTCCTTCCCCAACTTTTCCATTACTGCCCTTTTTACCCCTCCCCCCTTTATCATCTATAACATCATTTGCCTTCTTACCAATGCTTCCTTCCCCAAATTTTCCATTAATGACCTTATTACCCCTCCCTCCTTCCTCAACTGTCATACCTTTTGTCTTCTTAGCACTGCTTCCTTCCCTAACTTTTCCTTTAATGCCCTTATTACCCCTCTCTCCTTCCTCAACTGTCATACCTTTTGCCTTCTTAGCACTGCTTCCTTCCCTGGCTTTTCCATTAATGCCCTTATTACCCCTCCCTCCTTCCTCATCTATCATACCTTTTGCCTTCTTAGAACTGCTTCCCTCCCCATCAATAAAATCTGATCTCTTCCTTTTCCTTACCTCTAGTTTTGTTGGCTTTTCAGATTTAGAACATGTAACCTTGTTATGTCCTGCTTGTTTGCATACACTACACATAATCTTTTTCCCAACCTTTGACACAGTATGTCTAGCACCCCTTTCACTTGAATCTTTTCTTCTATTAACTTTAGGTCTACCTGGCATTTTTCTTTTCAATGGTGGCAAAGGTGGAATGAATTCAGTAGGTGGCCACATGTTGCTACCATTCATCCCACACATAGGATACTTGTAGGTGGTCTTATAAATTGCTCCATAGTACATTGGATTCACATAATTACCAACATCACTGTTAAGGTATGAGATTATTGCAACTGAATTCACACATCCATACCCATTTAGTTGCCAAACTCTACATGAACAAGTTCTCCGATCCACATCCACAACGTAAGACTCTGCCAAATTCCTTGTTTCAAACTGGTTTAAACCAGTAGGTAAAACCTGCCAATACCTGATGCAATGGTATAAAAGTTACGGTGTATAGTGGAAAAACTAAATAAAGTATTAATAGAAAAGAAAAAACCTTTGAGCTCTTTTCAACTGATTCAATAGGATTGTAATGGCTGGGCATGGTTTCAAATCAGGCCATGAACAACCTTTGATGGTGAGATTGAATTGCCTCTCCATAACATACAACCTAATTTCTTCTAACATTGTGATTATTGGTTTTTTCCTTACATCTCTAATGACATTGTTGAAGCTTTCAGATAATCCATTTTCAACTGCATCACACATCCTCCCCTCTCTAAAGAAAGCTCTACTCCATGATTTTGGGTTCTTTTCCATAAGGTAGTCAAATGCTGCAGGATTTAGTACTTGTATTTCCTTCATTGCTGCATTGAATAAAGGTTCAGTTGATGCTTTGCAAGCTTTCCAAAACATCCTCTCATAATGCACACCACTGAACCTTTTCCTAAAGTTGGCAACAATATGCCTTACACACTGTCTGTATTCAGCATTAGGCATTACTTCCTTCACAGCCTCCAATAGCCCCTATATAATTTAAATTCATATGTTAAGAAATGGAATTTTATTAACAAGAAATATGAAGTATAATAAGTGATATACCTTATGTTGATCTGACATCAGGGTGATACCACTACCATCATCAACTTGTAGATCATCTAGAAGATTCTCCAAAAACCATTTCCAATTTTCTTTATTTTCCACACACACAACTGCCCATACTATTGGGAAAATATGGTTGTTAGCGTCTCTTCCTACGGCACATATCAATTCTCCACTACATAATCCCTTTAAGAAACAACCATCCAGGTTTATTACTCTTCTACAACTTCCTTTCCAACCTTGCTTCAGCCCCTCAAAGCATATGTAAAACTTACTAAAATATGTCTTCCCATCAGGCATACTGTTGGCATCCAATTTGACAGTTGATCCTGGATTGGATCTTCTTATCTCTTCACCATATGACCAAAGCTTGGCATAATGCTCAACTAGTGTACCTTCAATAAGTTCAATTGCATATTTATTTGCTCTTCTACACTGTCCCATACTCACATCAATTCCAAATTTTTGTTTTACTTCTTCCTTTAGTAGCCTAACACTCATTTTTTGTTTTTGTAAAAATTTAGATGTGAAATGGCTACCAATCCATGCATAGCTTACAATTGACCCCATTTTAAAATTTCTAGCACAATTATGGTCATCTATAAGAGACTTAATCTGAAATGAATTTTCCTCACTCATCCATGAAGCCCACAATCTAAACTTGCATTGCCCTGAACAACATTTAACTAAAAGCCTCCTACTATCATTTTTTATAGCACAATTGATATCCTTTAGCAACAGCATAATTACACAACATATGTTTTAATTGTTTAGGATTTTCAAATCTCATTCCTAACACAGGTTTTTGTTTTTTCCAATGAACATTTTCATTAAAAGCTGTTACCTCCTCATGAATTGGGTCGTGGTCATCCATCTGATCAAATGGATCTTCATGAGATGGATCCTCTTGAGGTGGAGTGTCTGGAGTTGGTTGCTCCTTGGGGCAGAGCTTGTTCAAAAATACATCATTCAAGTTCTTGTTCATGGGAATGCAATCTCCATCTTCAAAGTTGTCGTCCAAATCACCTTTCACTTGTACTTCATCTAGGTCAATGCCTCTTTCTGCCTCAACATGCAACTCTTCTACTACTTCACCTACACCAGAAAACTTGTCCTCAGGGGTGCATACTTCAGCCATCTCATCAACAATCCATTGATGAACATGAACACCAACATGATCCATGTACACAGAAATTACACAACCAGAATCATACCCTACTTCGATAAACTCCTGATAGCCTTTCTCACTTGCTATTATCCTCAGTCCTTTAGGGAACTCGATATCGGGCATGCAAAAGTACACATCAACACACGTCTTGTTTGTGAATCTCTGAATGAACAATAGAAATTCGTTTTTGTCCATTCTAGCAAAATCCACATCCTCAAACCTTTGCTCCACTCCATCCGAGTAACTGATTATTGGATACCTCATAAACAAACCAGCAAAATGAAGATCTATCTTCATGTAGACGGCCATAGAAAAAATCCAGGTTTGATTTTTGGATGAACAGTAGAAGAAAAAGAAGATATTGGTAGATGAAACCAATTAAAGACGAAAATTACTTGGAGAGGAAGGGTTGGTGTCATTTATCGATACACTAACACATGGCATATGATTTAGTTTAATGAACTGGCTTTCTTTTAATGACATGTCCAAGAAATAATGCTGATTGGGATTGGGGTCACCGGGTGACCCCTTCACTTTATAAAAATGGCCAAATTAGCCGGTTAAATGTTAGTTTATGCCCTTCTAAAGCCAAAAAATAAAATAAGTGACCTTTTAAACCAAAACTTGTAAGTTAGTGGGGCTACAGTGACATTTTCCCTATTTTATTTGTTCATACAACAACTATTACATCTACCCATGTTTTACCCAACACATTTTGTAGATATAAAATACATATACAGTTTAAATCATTTAAAACATGTATAAAAATCGTTCATCCAGCATAGATAGTAAGTATAAAGATAATATGCACACATAACACGTAATTTATATACAATACTTCATATCTATGTGTAAGATGAACGTGACTATGCACTCACCTGAAAAGGTGGTGATTCCAAACTCAGATAGCGTTTGGTTTCTTAAAAATAATTTCATTCGACGAAACCTAGTATTATTACCACTAGAGTTTAGTTTATTATTCGCCGACACTAATTAATAATCTAGCTATTATTAGTATTATATAAGCGTTAAACAATACTTATATAACCTATAATAATAGCCCAAGTACTTATTATAAGTTCCTAATAACGTTACTATAATTAAATGAAAGCTATATTAAAAATAGCATAAACGTAGCTCGCTTACAGCGGGTTTTATAGAAAATCGGGCTTTGCATGGAGCAGTGTTCCCGAGCCAAAAAGCTCTTCTTCTTGGAGACGCCGAGCACTCCGGGCTTCCACCTTGTGCTAGGGAGGTTCCCTAGGCTTTTCGGGGGGGGGGGGGGGGGGTTCGGGGCTATAGAGAGGGTCTAGAGACAGTAAAGAGAATAAATAATGGGAAATGTGTGAACAAAATGAGGGAGGGAGAGGTTCTATTTATAGGGTGAAATATGTCTGAACTTGGTGCCACATGTCACCATATGGTGGGAAGGCTTGCGGAGAAAGCAATGACCAAGATTGTGCCAGGTCACCCATTTTCGTACAAAACACTTCCAACTTCTAAAATCCGTAACTTTCACATACGAGCTCTGTTTTTTATGTTCTTTATATTCAAGTGTAGGTAAAAATAAGATCTACAACTTTCATTTTGACTCCATCGGCTAATTCTCGACTGATCTTAAATTTAACAGTACGAGAAGATTATACTGTTAAATGTCCGCGTAAATTCATAACTTCTACATACGGACTCCGTTTTCGTCTGTCATTTTTCCATTGAGTTCCTATTAATGAAATCTTCAATTCACATTTAGGTCGTGTAGGCCAAAAACCGCTCGATCTAAAATTCGAGTTTCGGGTTGTGCACTGCTAAGACAAATCTTAGAAAGTTCATAACTTCCTCATACAAAGTCATATTTGGACGTTTTTTTTTTTTTTTGTATGTTCTCGGTTTTGCTATAAAATTTCGATGGACCATAACTTTTTCGTTATAAATCGGATTTCGGCTTTCTTTATATGTATGGAACCCTTGTAACATATACTATAATTTGGTTAAGATTAATCCTTCTAATTAATCTTTCATCAAAAAATTATTTTTGATGCTCATTGTCTCTCTAAATTGATTAGCCCGGATCTGCGGGCGTTACATCAATGATATTTTTTGAACCAAATGTAAACTGTATTGGTCATAGGTGTACAGAAGTTGATACCCAGATGATCAGATTGAATGACAAAGTACAAGCACACATATAACAAAAGATAACTCTAACACTGAATTCTTAATTAATAATCGAATACACTATCTCACAAATAATGAAAACGAGATACTTAAAAGGATATTATAAGTTTCAGTCCTTAACCCATAGAGATCATAATTGATTAGGTTAAGATCTCTAATCAATTATCTATATCAAAACTCAAAATAAAAAATTGTAAATAAAAAAACATAAAAAATACGTTTTGAAGTCCTAAATGAATCTGAATGCCCGGAAATCATCTCATGTTATGATGAATCTATGACTTATCTTAATTGATCCATTCTACATGAGTACGAATTCCGTCTAATTCTAAGGTATTGAAATCATCACTCGTACCACTTGTATCAAAAGCTATAGTTTATTGATAATATGTGTATAAAAAATCAATGAAAATTTTGGTATAATTATGATACTTTGTTACCTAAGTTATTTTCCAAAAAACAAAAAAAGAAGGGTAAATTACACGGATGGTCCTTGTGGTTTGGGGTAACCTGCGCGCCTAGTCCATAAGCAAGATTTTTAACTCGGATGATCCCTAATGGTAAAATTCATAACCCGCTTAGTCCCTCACTTAACATTCTGTCTAGTTGCTTCATTAAAACACCCCACGTGCAAGGCACGCAGGGGTATTTTTGTCTTTTCATGTCACCCAGTCTTCTTTAAACATGGTTTATTTGTCTTCCTCCCCCATTTCTTTCTCAATCGCAGTCTTCTCCTCCTACCTTTCTTCTCACAGCCGATCAAACATGGTGAAATGCAATTGTGGTGCGATAGGCGTTATACGTACTTCAACTAGGAAAAGAAACCCAGGTAGGGCATTTTATGCTTGCCCATTAGAGGTACGATGCTGGAATTGTTTTGGGGGATTTTCTATTGTAACCCTAGTATATGTATGTGCTAATCGAAGCTATTCACAGTACAGGGACCAAGGTCTGGCTTTATTAAGTGGGTAGATGAAGAAAAGCATGGTCATGAGGCGGAAATAAAAAATGAGGGGCTTGAAATCCAAATTCAAGAACTTGAGGTCCAAAATCGGAATCTGAAGGCATTGTTAATAATCAGTTGGTTTTTGTTTTTTGGGATAGTTGTTTACAAGTTGTAGTGTTAGTTTTAAGATCAACTGATGTAGTTGCAGTTGTTTATAATGCATTGTAATGAATCTTATTTGTATCAAGGGTACCCTTTTATCAATGAAAATGATATTTTGTTGAACTTGATTGTATTTTACAATTTGTGATGTATCTTGGGACATTGGTTAAACTACATTGCTAAAAGCAATCAAAAGATTACATTGACAAAAGCAGATGACCAAAATAAAAGCAAAACATATGACCAAAATAAAAGCAATGCCAAAAGCAGATGACCAAAATAAGCAAAACATATGACCAAAATAAAAGCAATCAAAAGATTACATTGTTTGTCAAAGGCAAAGTACATTGCTAAAACCGGATACTATAATTACACCATTGTTTTTCAAAAGCAATCAACATAACCGTCACAACACATAAATTAGTTCAAAAGAAGACAATGTTTGTCAACATCAACCAAAACAATACATAAGCACCTAAAAGCCACATTTATGGGACACCTTTCCCTTTTTTGCTAACACTTGCCCTCACTTTTGCACTTTCATCCTTCATTTTTGCACTTCCAGCACCACTAACATTCCTTGAAGTTTGTGATCCACCAGCCTTCAATTTTTCATTACCAGCACCACCAACATTCTTTGAAGTTTGTGATCCACCAACATTTCTTGAAGTTTGAGAACCACCAGCCTTCTGTCCCTTGCAAGTCCTTGCATTATGCCCACTTTTGTTACACTTAGAACATTTCACTGATTTTTGTGCTCTTGACAATTGGTTACCTTTCACCAAATCCTCAACCTCCATGGCAGATCTCCTTCTCTTTTTCTTTGGTCTTCCAATGGGCACATGGTGTTTTGGAGGGAGTAAGGTTGTAGGGCATGTAGACTTCTCCCACATGTTCCTTCCATTGATTAGCTGAATTGTAAAAGCATACATATTCTTCCATGTTTCTAACCAATACATTCGATGGACCCAATGTTCGGGTATCTTATCAATTTCTTTGTTCTTCAACATCTCCCACATACATGCTATTGCATGTGCACATGGTATACCTATTAGTTCCCACCTTCTACATGAACATGTTTGTTGGCCCATATCTACCACAAACTGTTCCAAAAGATTTTTACTGACTTGATATTTCCCATTCCCACATAAAACAGACCTTAATTGTGAAGCCTCTTTCTTCAGTTTTTCAACCCATATGGTAGCTGTAGGAGTCAAGGGACCTACAGCTTTATCAATTTCCTTTTGCACAGTTACAATTTTCTTCACTAAGTACTCTCTAATGTACTCCAAACATGTAATGATTGGTACATCACGACCTTCAACGATCTTGCTATTTAGAGATTCACACATATTGTTAAGCATAGCATCTGTATGAGCTCTACCTGATAAATCATTAAAATATGTATGAGCTATTTATAGTTTCACACATATTGCACAGCTACAAACTAATGATCTAACATTAAAATCTACCTGTAAAGTGTGAACGAGACCAATGTTGAGGAGGAATGTTTTTATGCCACTCATATGCATCATTATTAAGTTTTCTAATTTCCTCCATTGATCGTTGAAACTGTTGAACAGTAGATGCTTTTGCACAATCCCATAGCAAGTCTTTGAATTGCTTTGCCCTCCAATTAGCTTTCATGTTTTCATGGATATGACGAAGACAATAACGATGCTCAGTGCATGGAAACAACTTTGCTATAGCAGGTAACACTCCCTATATAATGGAAAATTGTATTAAAAGTATACCATATATAATGTATTAATTTGATATTCGAATTAATACCTTTTGTCTGTCTGTCATAAACGTAAAATTTGAGTTGGTTCCTAAACCCAAATCATCCCCTAGACAAGTTAGAAACCAAGTCCATGAGTTGGTACTCTCAGATTCCACAACAGCATAAGCCAGTGGATATGTTCCATTATTACCATCAATTCCCTACATAAGTAAAAATTTCACAATTAAAGCACCATCAATAACCTAAAATACAACTTTTTATAATATAAATGTAGTTCATATGAAAAAAGGTTACCACAGCTGAAAGT
This sequence comes from Lactuca saligna, assembly GCF_052625555.1. NCBI lineage: Eukaryota > Viridiplantae > Streptophyta > Magnoliopsida > Asterales > Asteraceae > Lactuca > Lactuca saligna. The sequence goes on from NC_136425.1 coordinate 65,539,754, forward strand.
ATTTGTCCTGGGTATGGACCCTTCATAAAAGCACCATCAAGACCAAGAAAGTCTCTTCTTCCAGCAGCAAATCCCTTTTTTAAAGAACCAAGATAGATGTATATACGCTTGAAAGTTCTAGTTTCTAAATTTGGATTTGGTTCACTCTCTACATCAATCTTTACAGTCGTGTCTGGGTTATGTTTTTGAAGTTCTAGAGCATAGTCTCTCAATAGAGCATACTGACCAACATAATCCCCTTGTACCTGATTGAGAGCTTCAGTTCTAGCCCTAAACACTTTCATCTTGGAAAGTCCCACTTGGTAATCACGTTGCAGTTGTTCTTGTAAAGCACGAATTGGAATAGTTGGGTTAGATTCCACCTGAGTTGTAATCTTTTTGGCGAGAAACTTATAAGTACAAGCTTTAACATTCCGAGTTTGGAGACAACGATGTTCTTTGTTGTAAGATTTAACCATCCAGTTTATATCACGTTTCCATTTACTATCGTAGAGGCTCCACGGGCACTTCTCTTCATCTTCATTGTTGACTTCTTGTTGACCTTCCCCACTTTTGTCTAAGTTTCCCAGTTTTGGTATTGTCCCCCTACACACAACTCTTACCCTATTCTTGTCATTTTTTTCAAAACCAAGTTCCCTTCTTGTCTCAATAGCATGGACTTTAACTCTTTCTTTAAACTCTTGGGTTGTATTAAAGGTTTGAAGATATAAAATGGTTCAGCAACATTTGCTTCATCATTCTCATGAGCTCGTTGGATAGATTTGATGGTCTTCTTTCGTTGACCAACTGGACCTTCATCCGAAGATGAGCCTGACAAAAGTGCCTCGTTATTTAGTACTTCATTAAGCTCTCCAACTTCATTCTCTTCTTGTACCACATTGTCATTCATACCTCCAACCCACTCTGCATCCATATCAATGTTATCATTGAAATCATTCATGTCAACTTCTACATCATCTAAGATGTTGTCATTGTCAACACAAAAGTCTACATCATCGGAGTCACTGGATTTATAACCACTAGCATCGTCAAAGTTGTCCCCACTTCCAAATTCTTCTTCGTTTATGTCCTCAAACATGTCCCCACTTTCAACTTCGGCCCATGGATCTTCTCCATCCTTGTTACCATCCCTAAATTCAACTTCATTTGTGTGCTCAAATTTGTCCCCAATTTCAACTTCAACGCATGGATTTCCTTCCTTGTTATTATCCCCGTTATCAGTTATGTCCATATTGTCATCTCCAGTGAGGTCCATTACATTAGCCTCTTTAGAAGCATCCCCAACAACATTTGTCTCCCCAGTATCATAACAATCTAAGAAAAGCCTACGAGAACATGATGGAGGTTCAATAATTTCCTTTATTTGAACTTTTTCTTGATTTGGGGACATTGTGTACGTATGTAATTGGGTTTTTCCATGTTTAATATAGACTTCAATCAACTTATGCTTGGAAATGAAGGTACCCAGATGTCTCACATCCTGATCACTACCCAAAGCAAATAACCCGAAATCTGAATCTGAAAAAGGTCGTTTAAGGTGATAGTACAAAGGTATACCTTCATCAACATAGCCTAATTGTTCCATCATTTCATCAATGTCATGCACTGAGAAAGTATCCATGTCGAGTAAGTCTATATACGTTTGTTTTCCTTTGATGTACTTTCTTCCAGGAAATTTGGTGAACTCCCCACCATGGTATAACCTAATGGAAAAGATTGTCGGATGCCCCCCCTGTGAAATAGCCCACTTCAGATAAGGTTTCAACAAAATCCAAGTTATAGAAGATTGAGAGTGAAAGAATACTTACAGTAACGACGTCCAACATCGATTTCCTCCATATTTGCACGTATACGCCACAACACCATTGCGTTTCAGAGGAGAAGATATGACGATTAGGGTTTTCTTATCGGAATGTTGAAATTTTTTCTGGGTTTTTTGAATGAAAAGATGGAGTACAGAGCAAAATGATCGCCTCTTTGTATACAACATGGCGGTAACACTAGAATATTAAAAAGACAAAAATACCCATGTGTGCCTTGCACGTGGGGTGTTTTAACGGAGCAACTAGACGGAATGTTAAGTGAGGGATCAGTCGGGTTATGAATTTTACCATTAGGGATCATCCGAGTTAAAAATCTTGCTCAGGGACTAGGCATGCAGGTTATCCCAAACCATAGGGACCATCCGTGTAATTTACCCAAAAAAGAATTAAAATTGACGGCAAATTTAAATAAATGAGAACTTGCATAGAACTACGTAAAAGCAATCGCAAGGGAGACGATTCAAACATTGCACCTCTTGCTGCAAAACCCATGCACTTACCATTGTGCTACTGCTACACAACTTTTGTATTGTGCCAGAGAATATATATATATATATATATATATATATATATATATATATATATATATATATATATACTAAAGTTAACAAAAAATATTAAAATTATATTCACATGTTATAAATTGTTAGAGTATATAATCGTTTTCGGTCCAAAAGTTTACTTAATTTTTCCTATAAAGTTATTCGAATTATCAATAATTTTTTTTATTAAAGTAAAATATGATATTAAAGAGTATTTTAAAAAAGAGTGGAGTAATAATTAAAGAACAAGAAGGTGACATGGTTCAACATAGACAATCCACTGAACAGGATTTGAGCAATCCGTCGACACTTTTTGCCTATTTTTAATTTTAACTTTACATTAAGGTTACTAAAATTAAAAATTTTAGCACGTTTATAGAGTATGAAGAGTATTTTAGTATCAACTCAAATGATATGACAATCCTTATTTTTGTAGTATTCAGAGTTCGAAGACAAAAAATTGTTTTTATACAAAAGTGAAGTGCGATTCATCTCATCTACACATATCCAGTTATCCACGTACTAAATGATGCCCCAAAGGCCAAACCATTAGTTAGTCAATGAATTCTTTACTAAAAGGTTATGATGCGTGTTTTCCAAATGGTGTAATGTCTTTTAATTTCTTATTCACAGAAACATAGTTTTAGAGATTAAATGTTTTACCTCAAAAGGTTGACGTATTATCGATCGGGTGCACAAAAGGCTTGCTTCATGGAAAGCTAATTCTCTTTCTTTTGGCGGTTGGTTGGTTTTGACTAAGGCGGTCCTTGGTAGTCTTCCCTTGTATTTTTAATCCATATTTAAAGCCCTGAAATCGGTTGTCGAGAATTTGGAGAAAATTAGATGAAAGTTCGTACGGGGCGGCCTTGGTGAGAAGAATAAAATTTGTTGGGTGGCCTTGGATGTGATCCTTGGCCGTAAGAATTTAGGAGGACTTGGCATCGGTTCTCTGTTTGCTATGAATTGTGCTCTCTTGGTTAAATGGATATGGCGATATAAATCTCAGCCCAACGATCTATGGAGACAAGTGGTACACGGTATTCACAATTTGGGCAGAAAACCATTTGAAAAATGGGGTAAAAAATCGTTACCATGGGCTTGGATGGATGTGGTAAAAGTCAGGATGGAATTGGACGAGCTTGAAATTACATTTTCTTCTTTGTTCAACATTTGCATTGGTGATGGTTCGGATACCTTATTTTGGTATGATAATTAGACTGGTCAAGGATCTTTGGCCTCGATTTGTCCTCGCCTTATAAATCTTGATAAAAAGAAATCAGCTTTCGTTTCTGAGCGGCTTTGTGGCAATCAACCAAACTAGAATTGGAAAAGGGCGGTCATGGATCAAATGGAGGCGGCTGAGTTTATCAAGTTAGAAAGCACTATAACACTATTATAGGGGCTCATACTTCGAGTGGTGCAGATACTTGGAGATCCAAACTGTCGAGTGATGGTTCTTTCTTTGTCGGCGACCTAAGGCACCTGATCAATTTAGAGGTCACCCGTCCAGTTCAAAATCCAACTATGTGGATATCCTTGGTGCCGACAAATGTGATTTGTTTTGTTTGGAGAGCTTGTTTAGATCGAATCCCGACTTCGATGACTCTAGCTATGAGAAAAGTTAATATCGCGATCTCGTCTTGTCATTCATGTAACGATGGGATGGATGAATCTAACCACATACTTGTCAATTGCCCAATCACAAGAGGTACGTTGAGTTGGATCCCTAATTGGTGTCAAATTTCTAGTCTGCAATTCAATTCGGTGGCTGAGTTGGTGGGATTTGCTGCACAATGGGAGAGGTGTCCTAAGAAGAGACAGATTTTCATTGCTATCATTTACGGATTTCTATGGTGTGGATGGAAAGCTAGGGATGCAAAAGTCTTCGATAATGCTAGGACTTCTTTGTTAAATTTGGCGGATAGCATAATCACATTGGTGTTCAATTGGGTAAAATATAAGGGCAAGTTTGGTGATTGTAATTGGTGTGTGTGGAGTTGTAATCCTTTTGACATTTTGTAATTTGTTTTTCTTCCGAACCTTGTTTCTTTAAAGGCTGGTGCTAAATATTTCCACTGTTTCAAAAAAAAAATATACACATTCTAAATAAAAGGAAAAAAAAAAAACATCACATCCACATATCCAAAATAAATCATCAACCCTTCATCTTCACATAAAAAATTCTCATAAAATAACCTAAAATCAAGAGTTTAGTGGTACCTAAAATCATAAATTACATTCTTTAATAAGACCACTATACGAAAACAAACCTGATTATAGAATTGTTAGACCATAAATTACATTCTTTATGTTAGCAATTAACTTCTTTTTCTCTTTCTTTTTTCTTCCACATTTCCTTCTTTATTTGACAACTAATTTTCCTATAATCAAATAATTAAACCAATCATAAATGAATGCAAACGAAATAAATGGGAAATGAGTTAACATAGTGCAAAGGACATCATCAAAGTTTAATATGTTGTACCCTTAGGTTTCAAGTTAAGAAACTTGTATATTATTATAAGGATTACTAAGAAAATAGATGATATCACACTTCAAAAGTAATAACACTGCATTACATATACATTTTTACAAACCCCATTATCTGAAAAAACTATAAGCATAAAACTAATAAAAAGTGTAAATTTTTTTGTAGGATAATATTAGGTTTAATACTCATCATCATCCATGATGCCTAAGTTAAAACAAAGAAAACGATCTGTTTACATTGCCATAAAACCCTTGGTTCAAAATCATTGAATGTACATGATTTAAAATTCTTTGGAGCTTACTAGTTGCTATGGATTTCATTTCGTGAATTGTGGTCAAGCAACCTTTCATTTTTATTTTCGTGTCCAAAATCAAAGCACCATAGTGTAAGATGCATCAAATCAACTTATGAATCTAATTTGTCAATCAGGGAAATTCCTCATGTTACCCGAGGAATCAATCAAAACCATGAAAAAAGGAGTTGGATTGTTTGCATATGAAGTTAAACCCTAAACCCCTCCCTGAAAAATAAAAATAATAAAACATATCAACTTCCCAACATTTCAAGATCAACTAATTTTTCTTACAAACTCCAAACCCTAGTTGTCTCAATATAAATCAACGCCATGTGAATAAAAGAGATAAAGGAAATATACCTTCATAAATTAACCAAACGAAAGCAAGTAGATATCATTGTTTCCATTTCTGCAACAACAAAAAACCAAGTTTCAAATGCTACGGGAGACAATTAAATGACACCTTATTAACATATTGATCAAAATAATAACAAAATCACATACCTACATTGTTTTGTTCGACAACGATCCGTATTTCAAATGTGGATAACAAAAGGCGAGACTTATCAAGTCCACTCCAAATGTGAACTAACATAAAATGAAATTGAAAAGTTACATAATTGAAAACACCCATCAAGCCACGATAAAAATACACCGACAAGTTACAAAATTATTAAATTAATTAAATGAGAGGCATAGATCTTCATAATATTTAAGATATACCAAATGGATTTCTAAACAAATAATCTGTCATCTTTGCGGTAGGGTAGTTCTCATTGAAATCTTGTATTATTGTTTTAACACTCATATTGAATTTTAAAATCGTAGACATATATTGTAGAGAAATATGAAGGTGGAAGCTTCGTTGTCACTTAATCAAAGATTAGGGTTCAAGAAATAGGCTCTTACCTCTGTATTGCAACTGATGAGGGACACAGTGTCATTATTGAGTCGTCGAGAGAGAAAAGAGGAAGACAATGGACATAGGAGTGCATGGGAAAGGAAGTATTGACAATCAAATGATAACTTGACGCATACTTGTTGGAGACCCACGGGGGTGAACCTTACTTGAAATGAGAGACACGAAGGTGAAAGAGATGATTATCTTGTTCAAGATGAATGTGCGTTCGAGGTGTATACAAAGTCAACAGAAGGCCGATTCAAATTTGGAGATTGAATCCCGATTTCTTGCTATTTAGTGTGTTGATTTATTGATGATTGATGGTTTCTGGCTTTGAGCGTTTGAAATTTTAATTTCACCAGGTGGAACCAACACCATCGAAGCTAAAATAATAATGCACTATTGGAACTCCATCAAAACAAACAAACAAACAAACAAACTTTTGTAGCATCTCCAAATCGAACTAAAAGCTATAAAAGGAAAACCAAAAAAATGGTCACACGTTCACCCCGACAAAGAAAACGATAGAATCTAGCAAACTTCTTACACTCTGCAGCAGCATCACCCTTTGTTGCCACACGTTTGCACTCAATCATAAAATATCATTATACTTTCCATTATTATTATTATTTTACTTTTTCCATTTTTTCTTATTATAGCAATGCAACTTCATATAGTTCTTTTAGGGCATTGTTTATTTAATAAAGTTGCATTTTTTTTTCTTTTACTTCTATTTGAATCCATGCTAATCCATGCCATCCACAAAAAAAGAATCTATACGCTTAATAAAGTTGTGAAATTCATTTCTCCTTAGTTTACAAAAAAGACCCAAATAAACTCAATACATGGATTCAATTACTATAATTTCACAGTATTAGAACCTTTATCTCATATCAAACTTATCAAAAACTTCATAAATCTAACTCGGTCTGCACATCCTCGATCTCCGATTTCTGAACAGAATCTGCAAAATTAACCATTCAAGCCTATTCAATTTAACGATGGGGGAATCTTCATTCTTCAACATCGATTTCAAATGGAGAAGGTGCAATTTCAGCATCGATTTAAGTTAACATCAACAATAATTTATTGTAAAAGATATTTCACGAAAAACTAAGAGACGCATTCTTTCTAATTATTAATTTGGGTTTCTGATGTTTCGTCTGCCCAAGCAATTGCAGTGATTGTTACAACTCAATCATTCGTCTGACTATAAATAAACTATATACACAACACCAATTCACTATTCTTATCAACTTAAGACAAAGCTTCGAACTTCAGAGGTTAACGATCAAATGGCGAACTGGTTTGCCATCGTTCATAATCAGATCCATGAAGTTGTGATCTCTGCCATCCCGAAACCAGAGCAGGTGGCGATTGTTGCTGAACAGGTGGCGACGACGGCAGCAACTGTTTCCTCCGTTGCAATCAGCGCTGGAACAGTTTTTCCAGTCGTTGGTGTGGTGGCAGCTCCGGCAGCCGCTGTTGCCTTAACAGCAAAAGTGGTTAGCAATGTTCTAAAGCCGATCGAGTAGTTTCGTATATTGTAATGTTTACTTTTTTTTATATTGAAATTACTCCATTGCGGTGTATTTTGCTATTTTTGTTAATGATATTAAGTTTTTATATTTAGATTCGTATAATATATTGTTTAAGCAGCATTAATATGTCGAGAAATAATATGGTCATGTAGAAATTTGAAGTGGAAGTATCACAACGTTGTCATTAGTCACTAAAAATGTTAAAAAAATGTCAATAAACACTATTAGGTATTTTAAATCGAAAGGAAGCTACCATTGGTTTTATTATATCTACAATTTACAAATTTTTACGATGCGAAAATTGGAAATTTGAAGCTTGGCTTCGTAATTGAAGTTCATGTTTCTGTTGGGGTTATTAGGTTTCGAACAACTTTCCCATTTTGCTGTTTGTAATTGATCATGTTATATAATGTGCATTCTAGGAGTTAAAACGCAATGAAATTTTCGGGATAAAAATATATGATAATTATGGTGGGATCATGGGAATTTGAAAGAATATTTGGAAAATAATTATGAAGCAGTCTATGAGATACAAGGATGCGACTGGCATTGGGCTGAAAAGCGGCACTTGGGAATTTAAATGAATTGTATATTAAATTTTTTTTAGGACTATGGGTATTTAAAGAGTAATTTTCCTTTAAAGTTTAACAAATAATTTTCTTACTACAATTAACATACTTTTTTATTACGTTATACTAAATTGTAATATACTTATTTTTCATAGGTGCGATTTATATAGTTTTGTTAATTTCTAATCTTTTGCTATAAATATTTATTTGATCAAAATCAAACACATATTTTTCTATAGTTAATACTATAATTGCAGAACTTACTAATCGATATTTGTTCGGCCAATGAGGGAGTAACCAGCGGGAGATATTTGTTCGGCTAATGAGGAAGTAACGAGTGCTCGGATTACTTGGAGAGTATGGAGATATCATTTAACTTCTATTGGAATTGTTATGTATAATACTATAAACTATAAAGTAAAATTAATATATTGTTTATTATTAGAAAATAATATTATTTTGTTAACTATAAACCAAACAATCAAAAAATAAAATAAAATGAAAGATGGTCCGGTGAGTTGGTGGTTTGACGGCGGTCTCGGTGTAACATCTGGCGGTGTGGTGGTCTGGCAAGTCGGTGGTTCAGCGACAACGGCTTGGTGGTCTCAACAACGGCGACTTGGTGGTTTCAATAGTCCGGGGAAGCGGCTTGGTGGTTTCAGAGGTCCGGGAAGCAGCGACAACGATATATAATTTCTAATATTTAATTTTTATCTGTATAATAGTTTGATGTACTCAATGCCTTCTATTTCAGTTTTTTCAAATTTTTATTTTTAATTTAATTTTTTAATCGCTTTTTAATTATATATAAATTACAAAATCATAAAATGAATCCATATTTTTTTTTGAGTATTTTTCAATAAATAAAAAATACATTATGAATGAATGTTGTAATTTGCTATATGGTGATTTAATGATTTAAGGTCGTGTGTGTATATATATATTGTAAAATATAATAATTTTATATATTTGTTTTTTTAACTTATTTTTGAAAAAAACTAAGTTTTGAAATAAATTATTTGAATAGAAAAAAGTAAATATAATTAATTAATTGGTAATAAAAATATAAATATTAAATAATAAAGTTAAAAAAATAATAATAATAATGTAGTAATTAAATAATAAAGTTTATGAAATAATTAGGTTGTGAGAGTGTAGAAGTGATTCGAGTATAAAAGAAATCAGAGTAATCAAACTATATGAATACAAGGAGTAAATAAAATCTTGTTTATAACTCACTTATACTTCCTAATACATAGAGAATGTTTAGACAGAAAGCTTGGAAAAGTTCTATCTATCCTTGAATACAACTCCTATTTATAGGAGAATCTGAAATTATACAAAAATACTAAGGACTAAACATCAAACTTTGAAACACAAAATGCCTTAGTAAATAGATAAAAGAATTTCGAAACTACTAATACAAACTTCGACACATTACAACATATCCGACACTAATACCCCCCCCCCCCCCCCTTGTAATAAGTGTCAAAGTCAATTGATCAAAACTTGAGTAGCTTTCTCTAATGTTTTTCGAACTTCAGCATACCAATTCATAATCTTTCACATCTCAGATTTATCTCCTTCTGTGTTCTTCTTATAGTTATTCATACACACAATTAAGTTCGTATATTGGGTTGTTGTGTATCTTTCGATATCATTTGCCTGGAACAAAAACTTCAATTGTTCTCCATTCTTACCCTTCCCAACAAAAACCATCACATAAGGTTTCAAGGATATCTCACCATCATCATATGCTATAAGATCAGCTTTTCTTTTCGCCATTGACTGAGGAAGTGAAACTTCTTTTCCCAATGACATAGCTAATTCAATAGTTTTAATAAATTAAAAGGCTTTAATAAATTTGGATAATTAATTAAATAGTTTTAATAAATTAAAAGGCTTAAATATTAACAAATTCCTAAAGATTAATTGCAATATTATATAAACCTATTGGAAGATGGTAAGGACGATTTTTGCTTATCCCTGATAGGGATAAGGCCGGTTTTGAGTAAAGTAAGATAAAATCCTTAAGAGTTTAAAACCCTAAAGGATTAATCTGTTGCCTATACATAGAGAGCTTGTGATTAAACCCTATTAATCTCGAGACTCTTATTTTTATTCTCCCTCTTTCCATCTCCATAGGATCGAAAATTATAACCCCTTTCTAGATTATAGAACTTTCAACTAAACACTATTTAGGGTTTCCTTTTTCTGCTTCTTGAAGTTTTGGGTTTGACTACATTAAAGGTATTCTCCTTTGGGTCCTTCATCCATTACAAGAGATGTCGATGGTCTCAATCAAAGATCAAGAGGAAAGTGTTCTATTTTTTCCTTTAGTTGAATTCAAAAGTAGGTTGCTAGATTAGGGTACATGTAGGCTTATGTAAATCTTTTGATTGTTTCAACTACCTTTAGATAGTGTATTGATGTTATTAAAACCCCAACAGTTCCTCAAATAAGTACTCTTTCAAAGAATTTAATTAGGCTCATTTGTTTGTATTAGATATTTAAATAAATAAAAGTATGATTAAATATCAAAGAATCAATATTTAGATTTTGAGTAAATTAGCCAATTATTTAGATAATTTAGAGAATATAAAATCCTAGATTTTTGGTTAAAAATAAATAAAGTTATCTATTATTTTTAATATACTTAATAAAAAAAGAAAAAGGACATGTATATGTTTTTAAAAAAGAAAAAGAAAAAAGGAATAGCTGATGTATTTGTTTATGGCTTAACTTATACATATTTGTTTTTTTTATTTTTTTTTGTCTAAAAGACATCTGCGAAAATTGTATTTCCATCTGCAAACTTTAGTCCATCTCTTTTTAGAAAAAATGATGTGGATACATTTTGATGTCTATAGGCTTCTAAAAAACAAACAGTTTATGAGAACGTACAAACGTAAATATCTTCCCACCTGCAGACATATATGTTCAGAAAACATATATGAAAACAAACACCACCTAAGTCACTCTCATACGGACAAAATTGGTCATGATTGGCACCTAATCCAATAATATTTTGCATAATTTGCTTATTATTATTATTATTATTATTATTATTATTATTATTATTATTATTATTATTGTTGTTGTTGTTGTTGTTGTTGTTGTTGTTGTTTTAACAAATATATTCCACCTTGTTGAATCACTCCTGACTCCAAGAGTAAATATGGTCTATATTGTGTCTAGTGGAACTAGCCATGGATTTCTCTTATTTATTAACCTCATCAACCCGCTTCTCTGATTGGTGTGATGGTAAAACCAATAAATTAAAGAAGTTTTGACTTTTTTGACCATCAAAGTATCAAAAATGATTCTATTTAGCTACTGAAGATCTGATCATGTTAAATTGGAACCTAAAGTCACATTTTTTGCTCGATTTGCGCCATGCAACCTATTGTAGTCTATTACCCTGTTCCATTGCCTACGTGACATACTAAATTAGATTATTAACTTCTATTCATGCTAAATTAGACCCCGAACTTTGTATCTTTTTATTATTAAAACTAAACTTGGTTTATGCTTTCTTTAAGTTCTTTAGTTTCATTTTTTTTATTCAAAACTAAAATTGCTTTTATTTTTTTTCATGTATATATATATATATATATATATATATATATATATATATATATATATATTTGTTTTTATTCATTTTTTTGTTTTATTTTTCATCAATTTGAAAACTTTTTTTTGAGCTTTTGTTATATATATATATATATATATATATATATATATATATATATATATATATATATATATATATATATATATATATATATATATATATTAAATTTGGTTATTTATGGTTTTTCTAATGTTTTCTATTTATTTGATTCAAAGAAAAAAATAAATTTAAAAAATTGTAACAATTTTTTATAGAGTCTGACTCTTATTATTTCTTTTATTTTTTATTCTAGTCTATTATCATATTGAAAAATATTATATTGAATTTAAACCATTGATATCATATATTGAAATATGATTTAATTTTCAAATTATAATTTTAATAAGTTTAGCTAGTTTTCCTATTTTAATAATTATAAATCATAAATATACACTGAATTAAAACAAAAAAATAAAAAAACAATAAAGTACCCAAATTATATAAAAAAAAATTGAAATACAGAACTCAAACACCAAAAATATAATATACTTTAATATATTCATACACTTTATACTTTTTGGAAACAATAAAAATAAGTTATCAAATTGATAAAAAAAAATAATAATAAAACGAAAAAAATAAAAAGTATACGAAACATTAAAAATAAAAATAAAAATTACCAAAAATTTAATACCAAGTTTATTTGTGACTAAACAAATCAATAAAATAAAAATAAAGAACTTAAAAAACATAGAAGCTGAGTTTAGTTTTAATAAATAAAAGTTATTAAGTTGATGAAAATAAAACAAAAATAAATAAAAAAAAAATTTAAATCAAAAGCAAAAAAAATTAAAAACAAATTCAGTTTTGGCTAAAAAGAATAAAAATATAAAAATAAAGAACTTAAAAAATCTAACACCGAGTTTAGTCATAATGAAAAGAATTATAATTTTTTTTTAAACGTTCGGAGTCTAATTTAGCATGAATAGAAATTCAGGGTCTGCTTTATCATGTCACGTAGATAGGAAAACCAGGTAACCGACTACAGCAAATCACAGCCTGCAAGGAGCAATCGAGCCAAAAATAAAACTTTATGATCTAATTTAGCGTATCAGATCATCAGTGGCCGAGCAAAAAATAAAACTTTATAATCCAATTTAATGTATCAGATCTTCTGTTGCAAATTAAATAGAGACAATACTCGATGATTAAAAAATTCAAATTTCCTATATTAAATAAGTCCCCAAAATTACAAATCTTTGCCCCATCCCGGTTTATGCTAATGTCAATTCCAAATCCAACCTCCATTATAGAAACAATCCCAAATCAAACAATTTTTGTCCGTTTCCAATAAAAAAATAGCAAGGAAGTCAAGCCTTTATAGGAATATTTCTGATCCAAACATCCACCTAGAATTTAGTCGGCAAACCATAACCTACTTTTTTTCCTTAGATGTTAGTGTAAAATAAGAGAAATTAAATATTATTCTGTTTTTCTTCTTAATTATCTTTTTATTCATTTAAAATTATGACATGTGTTAAATAAATAGAATGATAAGTAAAAAGAAAAAGGTAAGAGGATATTTAATTTCTGGTAAAATGTCATGCATTTTTACACCATCCAAATTCACACCAAAACCTCGTTCATACCATGAATAGCTTGAATGACTTAAGTTTTAACCCACAATGAAATCTCCACCGCTGTTTTGAACAACTCACAATTAAGACAAACTTTCAATCCCAAATTCCCAATACCATATTTATTTTTAGAAGCCAAAACTTTGTCTCATTTAATCCAACAATTTTTTTTCATCAACTTCACCTCCCAAAAGAACCGACGGCTCAAGCTTTCCAAAAATCTTATCACTTTGTCGGTAACTTTAAAGTAGACATAGAAAAAGAAAAAGGTTACCAAATACAGACTTGAAAAGAGTTACTCGTCCGGAACTTTTAAAATACACAAAAATTATATTTCTTACGTTAGTAACACCCGTTTGAGATAGTTGTAAAGATTATGGAAAAGACTTATATGGATAACAATGTTTCAAAATCTTTCAAAAAATATCATTCAAGTTTGGTATGTCCAAATCGCACCATTTAAATAAAACATTTGTACAAAAAACACCAACAAAATATATTCTTTGTTCAAATTTGATCTTGTGGTAACCAGTAACAAATAAGTAATGGAAAAAAAAGGAGGAAATGACTCAAAGGGGTAGCTATGTTTCAAAATCGTTTAAAAAACATCATCCAAGTTTGTATGTTCAAAAAATATTATCCAAGTAAACTTTTTGTACAAAAAACATCAACAAACTATATGTTTTGTTCAAATATTACCCATTTGTAACTGGATCTTAAAGGTTAAATGATGGCTTGGCTTCGGGGAAGAAACCCAAAGGATTCGACACTAAGTCGAAGGGCCTGCAAGGCCGGAGCCGCTGTGGGAAGTGCAGTAAGCCACATGATGGGACATGTAGACTAGGGTCATCGGGCTATAAGTGCAGCAAGATGCGGCACTTCAGCAAGGATTGTACCGCCCCTGCGCCCACTATTTCGACATCAGAGTTGGTATGCTTCCACTACAACTAGCGAGGCCATAAGGAGGCCAATTGTACGAGATTGACAGCAACAGTAGCTGCGCCAGTGGTGGTGCCAACTCCAGCAACCCTGCGGATTACTGATGGCCAACAGGGCAAGACAGAGGCTCCAGTGGTGAGAAGACGAGCCTTCCAGCTGACTACCGAGGAGGCACGCGCCGGGCTCGATGTGGTGACGAGTATGATTTCTTCTCCTTAGCTTTTATTTTATGCTGATTATGATATTGATCTGTCATGTGTATACTTGTTTAGGATCGTTCCATGTGAACGGTATCCCGGTACAGGTATTGTTCGATTCAGGTGCCACTCGATCATTTGTTTCCCTTGCACTTAGCAAGAGGTTCCCTGAGTCTTCGGGCATGTTGGATTGCCCTTTGGAGGTTGAGATTGCTGACGATCGATCAGTACGAGCATCGACGATCTTCGAGGAGCGCTACCTGGTAGACTTGGTTCCCATTCCGTTGCGTAGGAACAAGGTGATTATAGGTATGGATTGGTTGAGCCCTAATGGGGCGGTAATAGACTGCGCGCAGCAGTTGGTGCAGATCAGGATCCCAAGTGGAGGAGAGCTGGTGATTCAGGGTGAGAGACCACAATAAGGACCAACTTTATGTTCAGCAGCGAGGGCTAGACGTTACCTGCAGCAGGGTTTCGCTGGGTACGTCGCCTATGTTATGGATACCCAGGAGGCGGGTAAGGCGTTGGTAAGCGATGTATCGGTGGTGCGAGAGTACACGGATGTATTTCCAGAGGAGATGACTGGGATACCTCCGGAGCGATAGGTGGAGTTCAGGATCGACCTAGTTCCAGGTGTGGCTCCGATAGCCAAGGCGCCATATTGGTTGGCTCCTCCCAAGATGTAGGAGTTGTCTACGCAGCTGCAGGAGCTATTAGATAAAGGATTTATCAGGTCGAGTAGTTCACCTTGGGGAGCCTCGATCCTGTTGGTCAAGAAGAAAGACGGGTCGCATCGTATGTGCATAGATTATTGAGAGCTGAACAAGGTAACGGTGAAGAACCGTTACCCACTCCCAATGATAGATGACTTATTCGACCAACTTCAGGGGGCATCTTGGTTTTCCAAGATACACTTGCAGTTAGGCTACCATCAGATGAAGGTTAGGGACGAGGATATATAGAAGACTGCTTTTCAGACTTGCTATGGCCACTACGAGTTCATGGTGATGCTCTTTGGGCTCACCAATGCCCTTGCCACGTTCATGGACCTCATGAACTGCGTGTGCAGACCGATGCTAGATCGGTCTGTGATAGTTTTCAATGATGACATCTTGGTTTATTCCAAGACATAGGAGCAACATGATGAGCATCTGCGGGAGGTTTTAGAGACTATGAGGAGGGAGAACTTGTACGCTAAGCTCTCCAAGTGTGAGTTCTGGTTGCGCGAGGGCACCTTGTCAACCAGAATGGTATTCTGGCTGACCCGACTAAAGTGGAGGCCATGATGAGATGGGAGGTTCCGAAGTCTCCATCTGAGATTTGGTGTTTCCTGATATTAGCAGGCTATTATCGAAGATTCATTAAGGACTTCTCCAAAATAGTCGTACCCTTGACCCGGTTGACGAAGAAGGTCGTAGTCTTTCGTTGGGAGCCTAAGCAACAGGCAGCATTCGAGACCTTGAGGCAGAGGCTATGTGAGGTGCCGATCCTTGCCCTGCCAGAGGGCGTGGAGGATTTTATGGTGTACTGCGACGTGTCCATCTCAGGGTTGGGTTCGGTATTGATGTAGAGAGGACACGTTATCGCGTACGCTTCGAGACAGTTGAAGCCTCACGAGGCGAACTAACCGACGTACGATTTGGAGTTGGGGGAAGTTGTGTTCACCCTCAAGATTGGGCAACACTACCTCTATGGGGTTCATTGTACCATTTACACGGATCACAAGAGTCTGAGGTACCTCATGGACTAGCAGGATATGAGCATGAGGCAACGTCGGTAGCTATATGTTGTGAAAGACTACGATTGTAACATCCCGAGTTCAGGAGTGCAAGTTCAAGGTTCAAAGTGTAAATGTGAAAGGGAAACTCGGCGAGTCCATGGGTGGACTCGGCGAGTAGGGTCGCGACTCTGGTCGCATGTTAAGTGGCCAACACGGCGAGTCGAAGGCTGGACTCGGCGAGTAGGCGTTGATTAGAGAAAACCCTAAGTTCGGAGGATGAGCCCTATATAAAGGACATTATACCCTCTCCCCAGCCTCTTTACCCTCTATTGAAGTCCAGAAAACCCTAAGATGCTATTATGAGGGATTTGAGTGCATTTGAACCTTGGAGAAGAGGTTTTGGAGGAGATCTTGGTGAATTAGGAGGCTTGGAGCAAGGGGCTTTGCTAGGATTCAGATTTCTCTTCTGTTGGAGCTTCCTTTTGAGGTATTATTGTTGGATAAGGTGTCTAAGTCCATAACTATTTCTGGTATGTACTTGACCCGACCCGGCATGGTCCATTTGGGTTGCATGGCACCATGCAATTGGATAGACTAAATGAGAGAAATAACACTTGGAGATTATTAATATATTATAAGTTCTAATATATTAATAATATTATTTGATTAGTTTGATCAAGAATTAATTTAGAATTAATTAAGTGATCAAAAGATAACTAATTAAATATATGGGTTGATTATGTAAATCATCCATATCTTGTATAGTGGGCTAAAAGGCTCCATGGACTATCAAGTTGGGTTCCACCCATAGGATGCTCCATGGATGCTCCATGGGAGTTACAAACCCATGGGTCATGGAAATGAAGAGTCATGACACATTAGGGTTTAACCCTAGATGTGTCAACACTATATAAGTAACATGTTCTCCTCACAAAATCGGCTACACTAAGAAACAAGAGGGCTTGGCCGATTTTGAAAAGTGAGTATTCTCTCATAAGTTCATCCAAGAGCATTTGGTGTTGTGTGAAGCATTTGAGGCATCACACTTGGGGTGCTAGGCTCACAAGGTTTCAAGGAACACAAACAACAACAAGGTAAGTTATTCTATCTATACTTAATGATAAAATTGTTCCCCATGTATGCTAGATAGGAATATAACCTTGGAATTCAACTTTGCATGACAAATAGACAAACATAGATCCAAGGTTATTAGGGTTGCATGTACACTTAGGAAGTGTTAGAATGCTCAAAACCCATCAGTGGTATCAGAGCCTAGGCTTGTTTGCTCTTATTTGTGCTTAAAAGTTGAAAACAGAATCGGAAATTTTGCTGTCTGCGAATGGACTCGTCGAGTCTATAGGGGGGACTCGTCGAGTCCATGAGTATCTTCAACCAACTCGGCGAGTCAGTTTATGCACTCGGCGAGTAGGGTTGACTGAGTGCAGAATTTCGATTCAGTTGCTGGAAATGAATTAGAAACATTACCCTAAACTGTTTTGGTAATTGAAAACTTGTTTTTGGTGGTGTAATGACTTTGCTAATTCATTTACAACAACTAGTTATCAAAATTACAAAGTTTTATGTAATTTTTGATTATGTTCATATTCATGTTCTTGTTCTTATGATGTTTTAGATGATCATAGGAATTATTTGTAACCTATGTGGTAGATTAATTCTTGATCATAATGTGTTTTAATGGAGTCCATAACTTATCCTTAAGTTATGGAAAACCAAGAGTCACACTTGAGTTAAAACCATTAAGAAAACACAAGAGTTAGAAAAATGAAGAGTCTTCATTTTATTACTCTATTAAACTCATAAGTTACAAGAAATGAAAAGTTTTGAAAGTTACAAAACTTGCCCTCAAGTTTTGGAACAAGTAAAGTTAAGTTAAAACTTTAAGTTCCAACCCCTAGAATTTTAAAAGTTAAAATTCAACCCTTATACTTATATTATGATGATTTAATAATTATATATATGTATAAGAATAAAGTCGTCTTACCGCTAGTACGCCTCATTCACGAAGCCGGTCTATAAGGTGGGTATAAGGTTGTTGCCTATAAAATGGTGACTTAATGGGTGAATATTCTCACCCACCGCTTGCTTGACTGGTGGAGGGTCGTTAGCCGAACGGGTAAGACAAGGACTTATAAATTCTCATTCAATGTATGATGAATATAATAAAGTAATTAAATGTTTATTAAATTCCCAATCTTAGTTACTTTAGGAAAAATGTGAATAAGGTGCTAATCCATGAAATTACACTTTACACTTTGTCTAAGTCGTTGGTGGAGCGTGTGTGGTTAACCGGCACACTAACTTGGACTTAACAAGGTAGGTAAAGGGTGACTTAAGGTTTGTTATAGTTTCGGTGGAGCGTGTGTGGTTTACCGGCACATCGATTGAGTGATAAACTTTAAGGGTACCAAGTGATTTGCATGGTTACTTCACACCTCGTTTTGTGATCCTCGGCATCCCAGTCACAAAACCTGGAGGGCACTCCCGAGATTGAAACATGCCTTTGAAAAGTTCATTGGATCTCAAAGAATCTAGGAATTTCTAAAACCAATAAAAAACTAAATATCTAATATTTCGGTTTTCATGGTGGAAATTGGTGAATCGTCATTCACCTACCTTTCAAATATGGTATAGCTTAGATTACGGCATACCTCTTCTAAGTTATATTATATTGTGATTGGATCCTAGCCTTAATATTACATTTGGGTGTTTTATTAAGGACTCCTTAAATCTAAACTAAACTTGTTCTTCTCTTTCAGATGTCTTCAAATAATGCTTCTAGCTCGAATCCTAATGGCTCCTTTACTCTTATGAGTTTGTGTGGGAAAGTCACCTTTGATGGATCCAACTTCAATAAGTGGATCAGAAACATCAGGATGATTACCCGCTACAAGGACAAAGAATATGTCCTTGACAAGGAGCTTAAGGAAATTGACGAGTCCACTGCAACTCCACAGGAGATCGCTGACTTTCATACTCATGAAAGAGATGCAACCAAGGTGGCTTGCATCATGTTGGCCACCATGACAGCTGAACTCCAAAAGTCTTATGAAGATTTCTACCCTTATGAAATGCACCAAGATTTGATGGAAAGATACCATCAAAGTGCACGACAAGAGAGGTACGAAGTCATCTTCTCCATGATAACAACCATGATGAAGGACGGAGAGTCCGTCACGAGCCACATGCAGAAAATGCAAAGGTATGTGGATCGTTTACTGAAGCTCAATGTGAACTTCCCTGAGGAGCTTGCAATAGATATCATTTTGCACTCCTTACCATCGTGCTATGATCAATTCCGCATGACATATCACATGAACAAGGAAGAGGTCACCCTCAGCAAACTTCAGGGACTTCTCAAGACCGCAGAAACAGGTCTTAAGGGGAAGTCGGTTGCTATCACTCCTACTCCAGACTCAACTCCGGTCTTGGCAATCGGGCAAAGTTGAGGGAGGAAGAGAAAGAGATCTTCAAAGGGTACCAAGGCTCGGACCCTTGATGGCTCTTCTTCAAGTGGAACCAAGAAAGGTTTCATTACTCCTTCTTCTGACCCAAAAGAGGCTGAATGCTTCTATTGCCATGAAAAAGCTCATTGGAAGCGGAACTGCCCAAAGTACCAGCAGGATGTGAAGGATGGGAAAGTCAAACCCAACCATGCAGGTATTTACACTATCATTTCTAATAACTCACCCCATTCGAAATCTTGGGTCCTTGATACCGGTTGCGGTATTCATATTTGTTGTGACTTGCAGGGACTAGGAAGAAGTGAGAATGTGGAGCAAGGAAGAATAAACTTGATCATGGGGAATAGGAAAGTTACACCTGTCACCAAGATTGGAGTTTATACTTTATCGCTAAGTAGTGGGTTAAATTTAGATTTGAATAAATGTTGTTATTCGCCAGAAATGGCAAGAAATATTATTTCCTTTCATGCATTGTACAAACAAGGTTTCACCTTTTCGTTTGATAATGAAGTTGGTTCGATTAATGCTTTCTTTAATAATGTACTTTATTTTAAAGCATTACCTTGTGATGGTGTGTATGAAGCTGTATCTGTTGTAGATAACTCAGGAAATAATGTTTTGTGTATTGATTCTCCTAATAATAATAACTTGGATAAAGCATCATTATGGCATTGTCGTCTTGGACATATAAGCAAGAAACGCATAGGCCAACTCCAAAAAGATGGAGTCTTGGAGTCGTTTGACCTAAAGTCAAATGATAGTTGCGAATCATGCTTACTTGGAAAAATGACAAAGTCACCCTTCACAGGCTCGTGTGAAAGGGGTGAAGGTTTGTTGGACCTTATACACACGGATGTGTGTGGACCATTCAAACATGCCACAAGAGATGCTAATCGTTATTATTTGACTTTTACTGATGATTACAGTAGATATGGATATGTCTACTTAATCAAGCATAAGTCAGAGACTTTCGAGAAGTTTAAGGAATTTAAACAGGAAGTCGAGAATCAATTGGGCAGGAACATTAAGATGCTTCGATCCGATCGGGGTGGTGAGTATCTTAGTTCAGAGTTCCTCGACTATCTAAAGGAATGTGGGATTGTCTCACAATTGACACCTCCCAGGACACCGCAGTTGAATGGTGTGGCTGAGAGGCGTAATCGAACCTTGTTGGACATGGTTCGTTCCACGATGAGTCGAGCTTCGCTACCAATCTCATTCTGGGGGTATGCCTTAGAGACTGCCGCCCATATCCTTAATCTAGTCCCTACAAAGAAAGTTGCCAAAACTCCTCACGAGATGTGGACTGGTAAAGTACCTAAACTAGACCACATCAAGATTTGGGGATGTGAGGCTTTCGTGAGACGCGAGACTCATGATAAGCTCGAACCCCGAAGCGAGAGGTGTATTTTCATCGGCTACCCACAGCAATCCTTTGGTTACCTCTTCTACAGACCTAGTGACAATGTGGTCTTTGTTGCAAGAAGAGGAGTCTTTCGAGAAAGAGAGTTTATAAGCCAAGGAGACAGTGGGAGGCAAGTTGATCTTGAAGAAATTCAAGAGTCAAGTGGTGAAGGAACTTCAAACTCTAGCCCTCAACTTGAGGAGGAAACTCCTGTTGAGCCAATTGACGAATCTGTACCTCTGAGGCGTTCCACGAGAGTTAGGAGTGCACCTGAGCATTACTATGGATTCCATATTACTGCAGAAGGTGAGACACTTATTAGTGATGAGACACTAGTAAGTCAAGATGACCCTAACAGCTACGAGGAAGCCATGGCAGGCCCCGAGTCTGCTAAATGGAAAGAGGCTATGGATAGCGAGATACAATCCATGTATGACAATCAAGTTTGGAACTTGGTTGAGAATGTACCAGGTCGAAAGACTGTAGGGTGCAAATGGGTCTTCAAGAAGAAGACCGACATGGATGGTAAAGTACACACTTATAAGGCTAGACTGGTTGCAAAGGGCTTCTCTCAAATTCCTGGAGTGGATTATGATGAGACCTTTTCTCCGGTAGCCAAGATTAAGTCTATTCGGGTTCTGTTAGCCATAGCCGCATTTCATGACTATGAAATTTGGCAAATGGATGTCAAAACCGCTTTCCTTAATGGGAAGTTGGCTGAAGATGTTTACATGAGTCAGCTAGAGGGTTTTGTCAGTAACGAGTACCCTAATAGAGTGTGTAAGCTTGAGAAGTCCATTTATGGATTAAAGCAAGCACCTCGCAGATGGAATCTTTGCTTTGATGAAAAGGTCAAGGAATTTGGCTTTTCTAGGAGTGAAGATGAATCTTGTGTATATGTCAAGGCTAGTGGGAGTATAGTTAGCTTTTTGGTATTGTATGTGGATGACATACTACTCATAGGAAACAACATTCCAACCCTGCAGGAAGTAAAGTCCTGGCTTGGAAAGTGTTTCGCTATGAAGGACCTTGGTGAAGCTGCCTATATTTTGGGGATAAGGATCTTGAGAGATCGGAGTAAAAGACTAATTGGACTTAGTCAAAGTACCTACTTGGAGAAGGTTCTGAAGAGATTCAGAATGCAAGACTCCAAGAAAGGAGAGTTGCCCATCCAGAGTAATGCCAAACTGAGTAAGACACAAAGCCCTAGCACTGAGGCTGAGATAGCACAAATGAGTCAAGTACCTTATGCTTCGGCTGTAGGATCGATCATGTATGCTATGACGTGTACTCGACCTGATGTAGCTTTTGCCCTGAGCACGGTTAGCAGGTTTCAGGGGAACCCTGGCAAGGCACACTGGACTGCGGTAAAGAATATTCTCAAGTACCTACGAAGGACTAAGGACTGGGTCCTTACCCTCGGTAGGAGTGATGACTTGAGAGTTGTAGGGTATAGTGATGCTAGCTTCCAGACTGATAGGGATAACTTCCGCTCTCAGTCGGGCTGGGTCTTTACCCTAAATGGAGGAGCAATCTCTTGGAAGAGTTCCAAGCAAGAGACAGTGGCAGATTCTACTTGTGAATCAGAGTATATTGCAGCTAGCGAGGCGGCAAAGGAGGCGTTATGGCTGAGGAACTTCATTGGAGACCTTGGAGTTGTACCAGCTATTAAAGAGCCGATGGAAATTTTCTGTGATAGTGAAAGTGATGTTGCCTTAGCCAAGGAACCAAGGGATCACGGGAGATCCAGACACATCGACAGAAAATACCATTTCATCAGACATCGGATCGAAGAAGGACTCCTCGTGGCAAAGAGGGTATCATCAGATGAGAATCCGGTAGATCCCCTCACGAAGGGACTGACTCGGGTTAAGCATCTCCAGCATGCTCGGAGCATAGGGCTGAAGGATGATATTAGATTTAGTAGTTAGATAACCTCGAAATTTGTAAAGTGTAATTGACATTTGATGATGAATAAAAGTGTTTTATTTATGAGTAAAGTGTTACTATCTCTTGTCGATCGTTTACTATATTTCTTTTGCATGTTTTGACTTCCAGAATAATTTTGTTTGGTATAACATATTATTCAAACCTCCACAGTCGGTCATATGTCGGAAGTAGGTATGAATCAAGACTGTCATGTTTGGTTGTAGAGGTCTGGGACAAGGCTACAACAATCATGAGTGCTCATAAGTTCTGAGCATTGGACTCAACCCACGCTCACTGGAATCACTTCATGGAATTCTATCTCGAGTGATCGTGAGACGGTAATATCATATAAATCTTTAAACCTAGAGATATGATTTGTTACTTACAAGTTGGTTATGCATTGATTGTACGAAAAACGCATTGGTAACTCGATGTTATAAAATCGCGCTCTTATGTGTAATTCAATGAGTAGTAGAACAAACATATGAGTCGAAGTTTATCTGTTCCTTCTTGGATTAGAAGCTGATATCTGGGCCCCTTGATGATTTTGTTTTGACCTATGTACCGGGCCCGGTCAGAACTAAATTGATGTGTTCAATGAAGTTCTTTGTCAAACAAATCGGAAATCGGGAAACAAATTGTTGGACAATAAGTAAGACATTGTTCCATGTATTTGTCCGACTGATATCTAGAACAGAGGATTACATGATCACTTATCTTAAATGGCGTACCATCATCTTCTCAGTTTCGAGAAACCTTGAAAAGAGCTACGATTGCCGATCGGTTCCTGAAGTCATACTTGCAGTAATAGTTATTAGACTTATCCAAGTGGGAGACTGTTGGATAAGGTGTCTAAGTCCATAACTATTTCTGGTATGTACTTGACCCGACCCGGCATGGTCCATTTGGGTTGCATGGCACCATGCAATTGGATAGACTAAATGAGAGAAATAACACTTGGAGATTATTAATATATTATAAGTTCTAATATATTAATAATATTATTTGATTAGTTTGATCAAGAATTAATTTAGAATTAATTAAGTGATCAAAAGATAACTAATTAAATATATGGGTTGATTATGTAAATCATCCATATCTTGTATAGTGGGCTAAAAGGCTCCATGGACTATCAAGTTGGGTTCCACCCATAGGATGCTCCATGGATGCTCCATGGGAGTTACAAACCCATGGGTCATGGAAATGAAGAGTCATGACACATTAGGGTTTAACCCTAGATGTGTCAACACTATATAAGTAACATGTTCTCCTCACAAAATCGGCTACACTAAGAAACAAGAGGGCTTGGCCGATTTTGAGAAGTGAGTATTCTCTCATAAGTTCATCCAAGAGCATTTGGTGTTGTGTGAAGCATTTGAGGCATCACACTTGGGGTGCTAGGCTCACAAGGTTTCAAGGAACACAAACAACAACAAGGTAAGTTATTCTATCTATACTTAATGATAAAATTGTTCCCCATGTATGCTAGATAGGAATATAACCTTGGAATTCAACTTTGCATGACAAATAGACAAACATAGATCCAAGGTTATTAGGGTTGCATGTACACTTAGGAAGTGTTAGAATGCTCAAAACCCATCAATTATTTCGTTGCTTGGGCTGTTATTCATCTAGATTCATCATTTTGGAGTATTTGGAAAGAATAGCTTGTGATATTTTGAGTTTGGAGGTTAGATCTGGGGTTGCTACCTCAGATCTGGAATGGATAAGGTCTAGAGTGCATTAAAGTCCCTGTTCTTGAGTGATTGGTGAAGCCATCTTGTCCCAAACCCTAACCCTAGAGTGTTATATGATTAGATCTCTTTGGATTCACGTAAAGTTTGCCACTTTACGTGATGGATGGGTTGTATAAGGGTAGATCTATGTTTTGGATCATCTGCATGGCCTGGAAAGCTTCTGTATGGGTTAAGATCTAGAGGCACTCGGCGAGTCAGAAAGGTGTACTCGGCGAGTTGCTTGAAGATGGACTGACACTCGACGAGTTGGGCGAACAACTCGGCGAGTAGGTTGAAGATGGCCTTGGACTCGGCGAGTCTGGTCGTGAGGTCCAAACTTCGTCTGGTGGAGCCATGAATCAGT
Source organism: Lactuca saligna (assembly GCF_052625555.1). Lineage (NCBI taxonomy): Eukaryota > Viridiplantae > Streptophyta > Magnoliopsida > Asterales > Asteraceae > Lactuca > Lactuca saligna. Next base: position 65,564,938 of record NC_136425.1, read on the forward strand.
GAGTCGAGGGAGGACTCGATGAGTGAGTGCGAGGGGACTCAGAGTCATGGGACTCGGTGAGTCTCAGGGTGACTCGGCGAGTTGAGTCGTGGATTGGGGAAGTTCTGAGCGTGAGGACTCGGCGAGTCATCGGGTTGACTCGGCGAGTAGAGTTAGTCAGGAGGTTGACTTTGACCAAGGGTTGACCAGTCGACTTCCAGGGGCATTTTGGTAATTGTTGGATTTTGTTTGAGTTCAATGTTGGTGTTGGCTAGTGGTGGAGAACGTATCAGTGGTCGGAGCATCATGGTCTTATCTTTCAGTCGGCAGTTGCGAGGTGAGTTATCCTCACTATATCAACAGTGTCTAAGGCACCAAGGTCGGCCCTTTATCGGATTGTAATTTGGGTATTGTTGTTATGTTGTTGCTTTACTATGTTTGCATCCTGGTAGTTAGGATGGTATAAGTTAGAGACCTAGTTAAGGTCAGTATCCTGGTATATAAGATGATGCTATGCTAGTGACCGGTTAGGTCGGTATCCTGCTTAGAGTATGTCATGTTATGTGATCTGCTAGATCGGTTTGATTGGATGTGAATTGTTATATGATTGTATGTTATGTGCACATGGTTGTTTGATTGGGGGTGGGTTGAGGCGGGTCCTGCTTTATGCTGTAGGCCAACATACCCAGGGCGGACCGGTTATCCCAAAGGCCCAGTGAGCGGTCCAGGCCGACTAAAGGCCCAATATGGGCGGACCAGTCATACTATAGGCTCGGAGAGTGGACCAGGCCGACCGAAGGCCCGATATGGGCGGACCAGTCCTACTGTAGACTCGGAGGGTGGACCAGGTGGACTGAAGGCCCGGTGCGGCGGACTAGTCACACAGTAGACCCGAAGTGCATGGTTGTTCTGTTCGGTTATGTTATGTTATGCGTGGTATATGTGGTTGGTATTTTGGGGGTATCTCACTAAGCTTTCGGGCTTACAGTTGTGGTTTAATGTTTTTTTTCAGGTTCTTCAGGAGACCGTGGCAAGGCAAAGGCATGATCGTACCGCTCCTCATGATTATGTTTTATGATGTGGTTCTGGGAAGACTCTGATAATAATTGTATTGAAAACCTTTTTGTAATAACATTATGAAAATGGGTTGTTTTTGAAAAGTTAAAATTGGTTGAAATTTTTATGGTCGTTACAAGTTGGTATCAGAGTGATTTAGAGGAACATTCGTGTGAATCCAGTCTCAAATCAAGGAGAGTTTTCAAAAGAGAATTTAAAATGGTTTTCAAAATGAGTAAAAAGAGGACGCGGAGGTACGATCAGTCGGAGCCAGTAGTAGCCCCAAAATACCATGCAAGTTATTTGTTTATGTGATACGATAGAACAACATGCTAGTACTAGGCTAGGGATCTTCAGGAATTGCATGATAGTATTGCCTGATTTGTGATGCCTGCTAGCCTAGGGTTTCTATCTGTATGAGATTTCCAATGTTCCTCTAGGAGTGAGGATTGAGTGCTTGTTATGTATGTTTTCACTAGGGTGTTGTGGTAGTACTTAATACAAATATGGGTAGGTGTGGAAGGTAGTATGGGCCCGTACTACTGAAAGCACAGGACTCATATGCATATCAGGGAAACCATGACCTCTAGGGTTGAGTTGGGAGTTGGTTCCCGGGTTAGTGGGAAGTGTCTGAGATCTTGTGGTGTTTTTCAGTATGGTGGTCACACGACACGCTGAGAGCGGATCCGGGTCAGGATCGGGAGCAGGATAGGGAGGTCAGGGCGGGTCGGTACCGCCCGAGGTTATTGGTCAGATGAGCACAGGAGAGTTGGATGCTAGGATTCGTGAGATCATGCATGATGAGGTTGCTGCGTTGTTCCGGGCCGAGTTGCCGGAATTGTTTGGGTCAATCAAGACCGCTATGATCGAGTATTTTTATGAGCGTTATGCGGCCCTCACTGAGATGGCTACCGCGGAAGCTACAACGGCTGTAGCAGCAGCAGGGGGAGGAGCCGGTAGAGGTTTTCAGTATCAGGACTTCGATAATACGAATCCCCTTACCTATGATGGAGTTCAGGACCCGATTGTTTCTATGAGATGGTTGTTAGACATGGAGGGGTGTTTCTTCACGTGTTCATGCCCTGCTGATCAGAGGGTGAGGTGTGCTTTGAACCTGTTGAGGCTCGGGGCGAAGGATTGGTGGAGATTGACCACGGGGTCATACTCGGATGCGCAGAGAGCTGCGGTTTCATGGGATCAGTTCCGGGAGATGTTCAGCACTCGTTATGTTCCACGGGTTGAGAGGGAGAGATTAGCTCAGAAGTTCCTGGAACTGAAGCAGGATTCGGAGTCGGTAACGGAGATCATCAGGATGTTCACTGAGAGGGAGATGTTTTGTCCTGAGTTCGCTTCGGAGCAGGCTTAGATGTACCGATATCTGAGTATGCTCAAGAGGGATATCAGAAAGTTTGTGTCTACGCAGAGGTGCGAGACCTTGTTGGAGTTACAGGAGGCTGCCAGGCGGCGTGAGTTGGAGATTGAGTTGTAGTTACGAGAGCTGAGGCAGGATTCGATGCAGTCGCATCCAGCGCCGAAACGGTCGAAGACCGTTGATTCTAGGGTGGGAGATCAAAGCAGTCACACTTGTGGGAAGTCTGGGAAGGGTCACACCGGAGTTTGTAGGTCCGGTGGTACATGCCGCAAGTGCGGAAAGGAGGGGCACTATGCGAGGGATTGTCGGCAGTCAACCCCGGTTCGGGATTTGAGGATTTGTTATCATTGCCATCAGGTTGGACACTTGAGGGTCAACTATCCACAACTTACTGCAAGACCGGTGCAGGCTCCAGCACCGGCCACATTGAGGATCACGGTTGGAGGTCAGGGTGGAGCGGAGCCCCTAAGGGCTCAGGGTCGTGCTTTTCAGCTTGCAGCAGAGGAGGTCAGGGCAGTGCCGGATGCATCTGCGGGTATGTTTCTTTCTTGATGTCTTGTTATCTTGTGATTATTGTGGAGTATTGTTTATCTGCTAGTCTCGTTGTGTGGTTTTCGGTATTGTATTCGTTGTTCTTTGAGGGTTATGGTATGGTTATGGGTTTAGTGTTGGGAATTTCATTGGTTATCATTCATGAGGGTTTTAGTGGGAGTCTGGCGTCTGATCTTAATGTCGGGCAACATCTGTAGTCTGAGGAATGGTTAGCTGAAGTTCGGGTTTCTTTTAAGGCGAGATGATCCGTGTTGATATGTGATTCTGTGAAGGTTTCTCGTTCTAGTAGGAACCAGTTCGCATGCAAGGGGTTGTGTTGTGTAGGGTTAATAAGGGAGGTTAGTGATGGCGACCGGTGGTTGATAGTCAGTGCTCTAAGTGGGGGAGAATTGGAAAATTCTCCGGAAGATCGATGAGCATGAGAGGTTGTTTAGCTGCATGGGATTCAGCAGTGTTTCTTTCAGCCAAGAGCGTAGGCTGGTATGAGTAAGTGGCAGGCATGCGGGGCGGGATACAGACCAAGTGTATTTGATTGTGGAGGGCCTGGGATCAGGCCAGGATTGAGTATGTAGGATGGAGATAGAGTTCGGAACCCCTAGAGGGCTAGAACAGTATGTATGGGAGAGTTTCCCGGAGGGATGACTCGGAATGATGACTGCTAGTTGAGCGGACCGGGTAGACTGAAGGCCGGTAGGCGTACCAGTCAGGCCGAAGGCTCGGAGAACAGTCCAGCCATACTGAAGGCCCTGGAAGCCAGTCCAGATATGCTGAAGGTTCTGAGAGTGGTCCAGATTGGCTGAAGGCCTGGTAAGGCGGTGCAGTCATGATGAAGACTCTACATGTGTTAATAGATCTGGTTGAGGATATGGAATGAGTATGTTGCAATGTGATAACATCAGAAGGTCTGGCCTCAGATACTTATCATAAGTAGTGGAGGTAGTACATGGACTCGAGAGTCCATGCGAGCGGATTCAGAGTATGTGTGGTGCATGGGATAACGGTTAAGCTATGAGGAAATGGTGTAGTATTGGGTGAGCACCGTAGCACTTGTGGTAGTGTCAAGGCAGCCAAGTGGTTTTCCTTGGTAAGGAAAGGGAAAAAAATGTAGCTCCGAGAGGGATTGTAAGTTCGCGGAAGTGAAAGCAGTAGTGCAGAGTTGTCATTGGAGTGTTCCAATTATGGTCATTGGGCAGCGGTTTGCGACAGTAGTATGGAATCACATCCGGTTTGGATGCCTGCCGAGGTCACAGAAGAAATTCCGAGGGTGTAAAGCCAAGAAGCTCGGAAGGGATGCAGGGATGGAGTCTTGGATTCCCAGCTTGATTTTGATCAAGGATTTGTGTATGTAGTGGTAATTCATCCTGGGGGATGTTTGGAGGTGATGTGCACGAAAGTACCCATTAATTTTAATATTTATAACCTAACAAACTTAGACTAACTATGCACTTATAGGCAGTGTACCTAGTCAGATTACAATATAGCTTAGGTAAGTCGGGTGTCGATCACAGGGAACGGTGGATTAATTTAATATATTTAATTATAGGTTACAGGTCACACGAAAAGAATAATTTAATAAATCTCAAACTAATAATTAATTAACCATTCTCAATAAACTAACAGGAAAAACAAATCTCTTTAGGTACTTTGGTTTAGACAAATTCCACCTTGAAAACATAAACAATTGCATACACTAATTCATTTATTCATGTTCACCGATTCCTAAATTTATTAGATTCATGTTCACTATAACTAATCCTTTAGCAAACAAGTTAATTCAAACAGTGATCAATTGATTAAACTAACATGCTTCCTAGTGTTCAGTTCGTATCAAGCAAGACTTGTAAACTTAGTTAATTTAAACATTTAATTAACCTCTTGTTGATGGTCATCAAACAAGGCTCACACATTAACTTATTTATTCCCATGTTAATCCTAGTTTCACATTCGTTATTTCTAGTCTTATAATCTCAATGGTCATCAAAAATCATAAGAGACAAGCAAATCAAGCAGGTTTTCATACAACTCAATTCACTTAACAATTAACAGCAAATAATCATCATTAACACATGAGGATCTTTAAACAAGCTTGGCAAGATAAATTAAACACAAATAAATTATTTAACATAACAATTAGTCTAAGAATCAAAACTTCATTCAATCATAAACACAAAGTAAAAGGTTTTTACACCCAAATCAGAAACTAAATACAAAAAGTACCATAAGGAAGTGCTAAACATGGTCACGTTAGCAATCCATATGATTACCGATATGTATCCGCTCTCCAATCCTTCAGATCTCTGCTCCCGTTAGCTTAACGGCCTTCCGGCCGCCTTCTAGACCCTCAAAACGGCTTAACAGAAGTTTATTGTCGACTAAATTAGGTTAGAAGTCGAATCCCCCCTCCTGGTTGGCTAAAAATCGACATTTATAATCTTTGTGACCGACCTAAGTACGCTGGGCGTACTATGGATTACGCGGCGCGTACTATGGATAATCACGCAATCATGTATATCCAGTGCAAGCAGGTACGCGGGGCGTACTCGCGACCTCAGCACCCTTTTCTTTCTTTTAGCTTCTAAGCCCGGTTTCCGCTTCAGTCTTTTCTCTTGTGCTTTATTGACAACAAATAGCTGCAAAACATAATTCAAAGCATTATGAGTACTCTTTAGTTCTAAAATAGAATAAATAAGGCCAAAATATTAAGATAAAGTGCATAAAAATATATCTAAAAATACACATATCAAAATACCCCACACTTAGCCTTTGCTTGCCCCCAAGCAAATTCACTTTTATTTTACCAATATCGCACTAAACAATCCATTTAAAACTCAGCCATTATGCCAAGACCTCAACGCATGCATTTGTGTCTAAAATTTTCCTAAGTACCCCCCTATACTTTAAATACTCACAATCTTCATAAACACTTGCCCACTTTTTCCGAACAATGCTCATTTTATGCAACCCTCCGAATCCATCCTCAGAAAACCTCCTAACCTCAAGGTATTTTTAGTTGAGCAACCTAAGCATACATAATCTAGAATTACAATTTATGATACCACTATGGAGCTTTCTTTGAATTCTTCATTTCTCTGAACAATTTGATCTTTGATTTCTTTGAATTCACCACCTTATTTGATTTGATTTCTTGGTATCTTCAACTTTTTGGATTTCTTGGAATTTTGATCTTTTGATCTTCACTTTATTTGCTCCAAAATTCTTCAAACTTTTTCATAATTCTCTCTTTTTTTTTACATGTGCCTCTCTTTTTTCACTCAAAACCTACATGCTTAAGCAGAGGCGCTCAACCTCAACCTTTATTGGTTAAAGATAATAATTTTCCTGGATACATTTCAGGTTTAGGCTGCTAAACATATTGCATCCTTCAAACCGAGCGGGGTTATGTTTTTGTTACATGATTTCACTAAAATAAGGGAAGCCACAAATGCACTATAACGTATATTGGCTCAACTAAACATTTGAGTTCTCATCGGATCATCTCATACAATATTAGCAAAATTTTAAATTATCACTAGATTTTTCTAAATTAAACTATTATTTCAAGTTTTCTTTTAAATTTTAAATTTCCCTAAATCTAGCAATTTCTAACTATTATTTCATTTTTAAATTACCGACCCCCTACCCCACACTTATTTCATACAATGCCCTCATTGTATGCTAAAACAAATTAAGAACATAAAAAGGAAAAAAAAAAAGGAACAGACTCCCCTGGGTAGTTGTGGCGAGATCGAATGGGGCTGCTACAGGTTGCTTCAACTATTGCTGAAAAACTGAAAACTGGAACTGCTGCTTCTAAAATTGCCGAAAAATAAAATCAAGACCGCCATTTTTGAAAATGTGGTACAAAATATTGCAATTAGATGCAATGTATAATAACCATGACGTGGGAAAGTGTCGACCACGTCGTCTCGTCAAGAATGACATTCTCTTCTCGCGATGAAAAATCCCCCACAACATAGGAAAGTGTCAACCATGTCGTGGCAGCCGGGATGATACTTCTTCCTCGCGTCGAAATATAACTCTAATAAATATGCACCCCACACTTATGAAATTTTGTGGGTCTTGACTATAATCTTCGAACTCTCACATGGCTCTCTAGCAACAGTCGGACCTAGCTGCTGAACTTACTGCCAGCTTCCTAAGGGCGAATATTCTGCATAAATCTAAACAACCATAGAGCATCAACATGGAAAACAAAAGTAAAACAAACTAAATCAAAGTTTAATTACATACCAAATACTAAAAACTAAACTTAAACTAAAATAAACACAAAACAAACAAATAAACAAAATAAAAAGGATCACTCGTCATCTCCATCATCATGTGGCTGTGTCCCAGAAGTACCGGCCCCGTCAAATCGTGACTGGAATGGTGGTGGAAAGGAAACCGAATACTGAAATCCCTGATGGGCAAAGAATGCATTCAACGCATTCCCTTGCCACCGCTGTTGTGCGTCCACATGTGCAACATACTCGCTAAGGTTCTGGACCCTCAAGTCAAGACGATCAATGCCCTGAGCTAAATAGCGCATATCAATCTCCGGCTCAGGTCCCTGCTGCGCTCCCCGAGGAGCAGGTCTACGCCGCGGGACCCGTCTTGGCTGTGGCTTGGCGGCACCCTCCTCATCCGCCACATCATCTGCTCGAACCCTCAAAACACCATCTCCGCCCCGCTCTAATACGCGCATCGACTCCAATAGCTGAAGACTCATCGGCCTCATGTCGTGAAACACCATCGATCTCGTGATCTCACGTGTCATCAACTGATATGATCGAGCTAATCGTGTGATAAAATGCCCTCCGCATATCGGGCTATCTCCACGAAGTCCCCTGGCCCTCCGTCCCAAGTATGCAGCTAAAGCAACTGGAAGGTTCAGGTGCCTCCCTGGAGTAACTAGTGCCCATAGGAAATACAGGTCTGTCGAAGGCACTCTCTCGCTATTCTTGTGATGCGTGAGAGACATAGAAATCAACCGGTGCAACATTCGGTATGTAGTAGACCGAATCATCCCCCCTCGAGCGGTAGATGGTGTATAAATTCCTCCCGTAATCTCGGCCCAAAAAGTGTTCTCATTGTAGTCCTCCGGCCGCTCCGTGAGACAGTCAGCAAGAAATGTCGGGAAGTAGACACTCCTTGTCTCATCGGCTGTGTAAATACCCACCCGAGTAGCAAGCTCTATCACGCTGCATTCCCGGCTCACTCCTCCCAGTCTGAAAGCAAAGGCTGTCCTGTCATTGAGTGGCTTCCTAGGATCATAGGAAACTGTAGCATAGAACTCCAGCAAAAACTCCCGATATACCGGCTCCTGGATCCTGAACAAACGTGCCCATCCCTGACACACAAACAATTCCACACCACTCGCGTCCGAGTGTGTGTATTGCAAAAATTCCTGGATCAATGCAGCAAGTCCAGTCCTGGTAGCCAACTCCCAGTCGAAAGAGGGTGCAATATCAATCTCCTTTGTGAGAAGCAAGCTCAAGTTAGTGCTGTAACGCGCCCTGGTAGCATCGCTCAGTGTTTGCGGAAATTGTAAAAAGCGATGATCGGTCACATCCTCGGGAGGGTTGGTTCTTTGTGCCCTTCGAGCCATAATCTGCACATATTAACACAAAACCCAAAACCAAACGAAATATCACATCATTAATATTTTTTAAACCAAGAAAATTGATCATTGGACATGGAATTTATGTGGGGCGGACGTCCAGGCACATGAAACTGACCCTGTTCGTTTTCTTATTCCCATATCATAAACCATATCCAAATAACGCAGCAAGGGCAACAACGCAGTCAATTTTTTTTTTTAAACATTGCTTGGTCAACAAGATCGAAGTCAACAGGGGTACGCATTGCGTACGACCCCAAGCTCGAATCGATGGGGTTGGGATGGGATTTAGACCGACTGAGGTCCTAGGGTTTAGTCTATGGCTCGAAATCGGTTCATTTAAGCCATAACCAAACACGAATGTGTGAAATCGACCCCTAATTCGAAAAAATACACGAACCCTAGAATTCGAACAAAGGCATAATGCAGCTTATTTTATCGATTTAAACACAAATCAAAGCCATTGAGTAACCGAAAAACTTACCCGTGTGTCGAATTTTACAAGAAAGGAAGCACAATCGAAAATGTTTAGGAGAGCTTAGCCGTCACAGCGTTCGTGCGCGAGAGTAGAAGAGGGAAAAGAATAAAGAAGAAGTCAAAGAGTCAAAAGATATACCTGGTCGCCGTGTTACGCGCGGCGTAACTCAAGAGTACGCGGGGCGTACCTCAACCCCCTGAAATGTTCATTTGCGATCCGGGGCATATTACGCAAGGCGTAAGTAAACATACGCGGGGCGTAATTAAATTTAACTTTCTTCTTTTAATTGAATTTCCTTTTCTTTTTAATCATTTCATCTAGGAACTTAAAACTTATTTAATTTTTTCCTTTTTAATTTCTTAAGCTAATGATGACTTCACGATGAGTGATAAAAAAATTGAGATGTCATAATCACTTATCTTTGTCAAGATCAAACAACAATGGTTGATCAAAAACCTTTGCATGAAAGAATTGGTTTGCGAAAACACCCACTTTCGGGACCCGTTAGAATATTTCCTTTGTTTTCCTTGCACCATTAACTAGAAGCGGAACAAGAAGTGACCTAACTAGTCAAGAACAGCAAGAGCTCGGTCTTCCACTTAACCACCACAATACGCCTTGCTATACTACGCCTCATGGATTGAGTTGGACAAATCAACAAAGTAGTAGGCTAAGCAGGTCAAGAATTCCCTAATCGCTTTCATTCTCGAAACCCATGCAAAAAGTAAAGTCAAGCAATGTGTACAATCCCAAATTCCTGCAACATAAAATCAAGAACCTTCCCGACAAGTGAAAAGATATCATCGAAAATCAAACTAAAAAAAAAAAAAAATTTGAGAACTAACTAAAAACAAATAACGAATAATCAAATAAAATAAATTAATGACAAACCGTTCCCCGGCAACGGCGCCAAAAACTTGATGTGCACGAAAGTACCCATTAATTTTAATATTTATAACCTAACAAACTTAGACTAACTATGCACTTATAGGCAGTGTACCTAGTCAGATTACAGTATAGCTTAGGTAAGTCGGGTGTCGATCACAGGGAACGATGGATTAATTTAATATATTTAATTATAGGTTACAGGTCACACGAAAAGAATAATTTAATAAATCTCAAACTAATAATTAATTAACCATTCTCGATAAACTAACAGGAAAAACAAATCTCTTTAGGTACTTTGGTTTAGACAAATTCCACCTTGAAAACATAAACAATTGCATACACTAATTCGTTTATTCATGTTCACCGATTCCTAAATTGATTAGATTCATGTTCACTATAACTAATCCTTTAGCAAACAAGTTAATTCAAACAGTGATCAATTGATTAAACTAACATGCTTCCTAGTGTTCAGTTCGTATCAAGCAAGACTTGTAAACTTAGTTAATTTAAACATTTAATTAACCTCTTGTTGATGGTCATCAAACAAGGCTCACACTTTAACTTATTTATTCCCATGTTAATCCTAGTTTCACATTCGTTATTTCTAGTCTTATAATCTCAATGGTCATCAAAAATCATAAGAGACAAGCAAATCAAGCAGGTTTTCATACAACTCAATTCACTTAACAATTAACAGCAAATAATCATCATTAACACATGAGGATCTTTAAACAAGCTTGGCAAGATAAATTAAACACAAATAAATTATTTAACATAACAATTAGTCTAAGAATCAAAACTTCATTCAATCATAAACACAAAGTAAAAGGTTTTTACACCCAAATCAGAAACTAAATACAAAAAGTACCATAAGGAAGTGCTAAACATGGTCACGTTAGCAATCCATATGATTACCGACATGTATCCGCTCTCCAATCCTTCAGATCTCTGCTCCCGTTAGCTTAACGGCCTTCCGGCCGCCTTCTAGACCCTCAAAACGGCTTAACAGAAGTTAATTGTCGACTAAATTAGGTTAGAAGTCGAATACCCCCTCCTGGTTGGCTAAAAATCGACATTTATAATCTTTGTGGCCGACCTAAGTACGCTGGGCGTACTATGGATTACGCGGTGCGTACTATGGATAATCACGCGATCATGTATATCCGGTGCAAGCAGGTACGCGGGGCGTAACCTTAAGGTACGCGGGGCGTACTCGCGACCTCAGCACCCTTTTCTTTCTTTTAGCTTCTAAGCCCGGTTTCCGCTTCAGTCTTTTCTCTTGTGCTTTATTGACAACAAATAGCTGCAAAACATAATTCAAAGCATTATGAGTACTCTTTAGTTCTAAAATAGAATAAATAAGGCCAAAATATTAAGATAAAGTGCATAAAAATATATCTAAAAATACACATATCAGGAGGTGTCGTCAGTGCATTGGGTTTTCCCAACCCGAAGATGTTAGAACTAGTCCGGCATGGGTATGAGATTGCGGAGGAGAACTCATGGGAGTTGCTTAGAGACTGAAGGATGTATCCTTCTATCAACCTGGAGTGGATAAAGTTGGACTCAGATTGGGATTCCGATGGATCAGAGTATTTCTAGCTCGTATAAGCCAAATGATTGTTGTGTTGGAGCGAGTGAAGTACCATGGAGTGGTACTCGGTTGATAAGTGTGGTTATCAGAGGATGAGGCTGGTGGCCGGCTTGAAGCGGTGGTCGGGACACCGCAAGAGGGAAACTTGGGTTTTGGGTTTCGATGGCTGTGTTTTGAGGAATCTGGTCTGGTTAATGCCAGGAGGTGCATAGAGAGAGTAGTTCTGGAGTTGTGTTGCCGCAGGCTTCGAGGACGAAGCCTAATTTAAGTGGGGGAGAATTGTAACATCCCGAGTTCAGGAGTGCAAGTTCAGGGTTCAAAGTGTAAATGTGAAAGGGCAACTCGGCGAGTCCATGGGTGGACTCGGCGAGTAGGGTCGCGACTCCGGTCGCATGTTAAGTGGCCAACTCGGCGAGTCGAAGGCTGGACTCAGCGAGTAGGCGTTGAGTAGAGAAAACCCTAAGTTCGGAGGATGAGCCCTATATAAAGGACATTATACCCACTCCCCAACCTCTTTACCCTCTATTAAAGTCCAGAAAACCCTAAGATGCTATTATGAGGGATTTGAGTGCATTTAAACCTTGGAGAAGAGATTTTGGAGGAGATCTTAGAGAATTAGGAGGCTTGGCCCAAGGGGCTTTGCTAGGATTCGGATTTCTCTTCAGTTGGAGCTTCCTTTTGAGGTATTATTTTGTTGCTTGGGCTGTTATTCATCTAGATTCATCATTTTGGAGTATTTGGAAAGAATAGCTTGTGATATTTTGAGTTTGGAGGTTAGATCTGGGGTTGCTACCTCAGATATGGAATGGATAAGGTCTAGAGTGCATTAAAGTCCCTGTTATTGAGTGATTGGTGAAGCCATCTTGTCCCAAACCCTAACCCTAGAGTCTTATATGCTTAGATCACTTTGGATTCACGTAACATTTGCCACTTTACGTGATGGATGGGTTGTATAAGGGTAGATCTATGTTTTGGATCATCTGCATGGCCTGGAAAGCTTCTGTATGGGTTAAGATCTAGAGGCACTCGGCGAGTCACAAAGGTGTACTCGGCGGGTTGCTTGAAGATGGACTAGCACTCGACGAGTTGGGCGAACAACTCGGCGAGTAGGTTGAAGATGGCCTTGGACTCGGCGAGTCTGGTCGTGAGGTCCAAACTTCATCTGGTGGAGCCACGAATCAGTGATTCGAGGGAGGACTCGGTGAGTGAGTGCGAGGGGACTCAGAGTCATGGGACTCGGTGCGTCTCAGGGTGACTCGGCGAGTCGAGTCGTGGATTGGGGAAGTTCTGAGCGTGAGGACTCGGTGAGTCATCGGGTTGACTCGCGAGTAGAGTTAGTCAGGAGGTTGACTTTGACCAAGGGTTGACCAGTCGACTTCCAGGGGCATTTTGGTAATTATTGGCTTTTGTTTGAGTTCAATGTTGGTGTTGGCTAGTGGTGGAGAACGTATCAGTGGTCGGAGCATCATGGTCTTATCTTTCAGTCGGCAGTTGCGAGGTGAGTTATCCTCACTATATTAACAGTGTCTAAGGCACCAAGGCCGGCCCTTTATCGGATTGTAATTTGGGTATTGTTGTTATGTTGTTGCTTTACTATGTTTGCATCCTGGTAGTTAGGATGGTATAAGTTAGAGACCTGGTTAAGGTCAGTATCCTGGTATATAGGATGATGCTATGCTAGTGACCGGTTAGGTCGGTATCCTGCTTAGAGTATGTCATGTTATGTGATCTGCTAGATCGGTTTGATTGGATGTGAATTGTTATATGATTGTATGTTATGTGCACATGGTTGTTTGATTGGGGTTGGGTTGAGGCGGGTCCTGTTTTATGCTGTAGGCCAACATACCCAGGGCGGACCGGTTATCCCGAAGGCCCAGTGAGCGGTCCAGGCCAACTGAAGGCCCAATATGGGCGGACCAGTCATACTATAGGCTCGGAGAGTGGACCAGGCCGACTGAAGGCCCGATATGGGAGGACCAGTCATACTGTAGACTCGGAGGGTGGACCAGGTGGACTGAAGGCCCGGTACGGCGGACTAGTCACATAGTAGACCCGAAGTGCATGGCTGTTCTATTCGGTTATGTTATGTTATGTGTGGTATATGTGGTTGGTATTTTGGGGGTATCTCACTAAGCTTTCGGGCTTACAGTTGTGGTTTAATGTTTTTTTCAGGTTCTTCAGGAGACCGTGGCAAGGCAAAGGCGTGATCGTACCGCTCCTCATGATTATGTTTTATGATGTGGTTCTGGGAAGACTCTGATAATAATTGTATTGAAAACCTTTTTGTAATAACATTATGAAAATGGGTTGTTTTTGAAAAGTTAAAATTAGTTGAAATTTTTATGGTCGTTACAACGATTGGGAGATCCTCTACCACCTGGGGAAGGCCAATGTGGTGGTCGATGCTCTTAGCCGCAAGGCTGCCACGATCAGAGACATGTGCTTTTGGATGACAGTAGTGACTCCGCTGTTGGAGCAGATTCGTGAGGTCCAGGTTGAGGGCCTGAAGAAGGAGCGCCGAAAGTGTGAGCGGATCATAGGCCAGGTGGCTTCATTTAATTATGACAGTCGTGGATTGTTGAACCTGTACGGGAGAGTTTGGGTACAATACCGGGGCGGAGTACGACAGATACTGATGGATGAGGCCCATAAGTCTAGGTTCTCCATCCATCCGGGGGTGACGAAGATATATAGAGATCTTCGACCCGATTACTGGTGGCCCTGCATGAAGCAGGACGTCGCCTGGTACGTTGAGAGGTGCCTGACCTGCAGTAAGGTCAAGGCCGAGCACCAGAGGCCTCACGGTAAGATGCAACCGTTTGACATCCCCATGTGGAAATGGGAAGATATCACTATGGATTTCATCACCAAGCTTCCCAGGACCGTATGGGGAGTGGATTCGATATGGTTCATTGTGGATCGGTTGACCAAGAGTGTCCATTTTATACCGATCCAGGAGAGCATTTTGGCCGAGAAGCTGGCCGACATCTATATACGGGAGGTTGTGGCCCGATACAGAGTGCCAGTCTCCGTGATTTCTGACAGAGACGTACGGTTTACATCCAGATTTTGGAAGAAATTTCACGACAAGCTGGGCACCCGTCTACACTTTAGCACCGCTTTTCACCCGCAGACAGATGGTCAGAGCGAGAGGACCATCCAAACTTTAGAGGATATGCTTCAGGCATTTGTCCTAGACTTTGGTGGTAATTAGGATACCTATCTTCCATTAGCTGAGTTCTCCTAAAACAACAGCTGTCACGCGAGTATCCATCATCCTCCCTTTAAAATGTTGTATGGGAGGAAGTGTAGGACCCCGATATGTTGGGGCTAATTCGGACAGAGGGTCATGGGGAGCACCGAAGTGGTGCTCAATACGAAAGAGAAGATTCAATCGGTTACTGCTCAGAGTCGGCAGAAAAGTTATGCTGACAAGCGCCGCTCGGACCTGGAGTTCCAGGTCGGGAATATGGTCCTCCTGAAGGTGTCGCCTTGGAAGGGCGTCATTCGATTTAGGAAACATGGCAAGCTAGGCCCCAGGTACATTGGACTCTTCAGGGTCGTTTCCCGGGTGGGCAAGGTAGCGTATAGGCTGGACTTGCCAGCTGAACTCAGTCAGATTCACAGTACGTTTCACGTCTCCCAGCTGTGGAAGTTCCTGGTGGACGGCTCGGCTGTAGTACCTTTGGAGGATATTCAGGTAGATGACAACCTGAACTACATCAAGCGACCGATAGCCATTTTAGATAGGAAGACAAAGGCATTGAGGAACAAGGATGTAGTACTAGTGAAGGTGTAGTGGCAGCACCGCAAGGGTTCAGAATGGACGTGGGAGCTGGAAGACGATATGAGGGAGCACTACACTGAGTAATTTCCAGCAACGGCAACGGACTTCGAGGACGAAGTCTAATTCAAGTGGGGGTGAATTGTAATGCCCGAGAATTATAAGGTACTGATCTTATATTTATTCATGGATGGTAGCTTTATAAGGTTTGGACTTGGGCCTTTGGACCTTTGTGTTTGGGCCAATGAGGTACATACGCGGGGCGTACCTTCCCATGTACACCCAACATACCAAAGGGGTATGCGCAGCGTACGCATGCATGGTTCAAAAACCCTAACTTTTAGGGTTTTAGTGGCCATGGACCAGCCTCCCTAACACCCTTAAGTTGCCATCTCGGAAACCCTAGCCCACTTTTATGTATCTTTACCATTTGAGAGCTTCTTTGTGTGATTTTGGTGGTTTAGAGGAAGAGGTTGAAGAAGGAGCAAGGATCCAAAGGGGAACTTGTAGATCAAGGAGACTAGCACAATTTCTGACTTATTTGAGGTATCAAGCTTCAAATTTGATCATTACATGTTTAGGTTGATTTTAGGATGTCTAAGGTTACTTTTGGACTCCATTGTTGAGGCTTCTTGCATCTTAATGATTTAAGACCATATTAGCTGTCCTTTTGGACTCTTAGAGGCACTAAGTGTAACACCTGTGTTTCTAGGCTTGTCGTTAATAGCAATGTAATAGTTTAGGTTAACCTTTGTAACCCGTCTTGAAATAATAAAAGTGTATTATTTGAGTATTATGTGTTTTGTGCTTAATTGTGTTTCTTAATTGAATTAAGAATGAAAATAAGCATCAAAATAAAATGTTAGATAAAGCCGATATATATATATATATATATATATATATATATATATATATATATATATATATATATATATATATATATATATATATAATGTTTTAGTAGTTGAAACGAGGTTTCCGAATATATAAAGAATGTCGAATTCCGAGTTATAACGAAGAAGTTATGACATGTCAAAGTTTCGCGACAGAACCGACAACGCTGAATGACGTAAAAAGTGAAATTTACGTTAGAGCGGTTTTTAGCCACAACAATCTAAACGAGAATCGAAGATCTCGTCAAGGGTAGTGCAACGGTAAAAAGACAGACAAAAACGGACGTCGGATGAAGAAGTTATGGATTTATAACGCAATTTTCCTATCCCGGCCTACTAAAAATAAAAGAGAAAAATAAAGTCGAAATCAGCCGATAGAGTCTAAATGAAAATTGTAGAGCTTAGTATCATTTATGCGTGGATATAAAGAACTTCGAAGCAAGAAATATCCCGAAGGCCCGGTATTAATCCTTAGACCCGAAGCAAGTCCTGAAGCCCCGAAGATCCCGAGAAGTGCAATTCTCGAGCCTAAGTTGTGCCTGCGAGAAGCTCGATTTTTGTGAAGATCTTCCAGATCTACCGAAGAATACTACTTCTACAAGTCGTAGTGCTGTCCGATCATCTTCTGATCAAGTGAGTGTGTGGTTACTTTCTTCTAACACATAATTATGAAGTATTTTATATAAAATACATTTTATGTGTATATTTTGTTGTTATATGTGTGAATGTATATTCACTTTCTTCTAACTCATAGATATGATTTATTCTCTATGAAATACGTATTATGTGTGTGTGCTTCATCTGTTATGTGGAATGTGTATGGAATGAACATGATATACATGTTTTAAACTATGTATAAAAATATATATCTTTATCAACTAATATGTTGGGTGGAACATGGGTAGATAGTTGATGTGTGATAAACAGATGAGAGGCCTCGATGTTGTTGTTGACCTAGTCTAGTAGCGGAGTATGGATGACGAGCACTGACTCTTTCTAGACAGTCTAGTGGAACGCTAGCAGGTTCATAACCTGTAGGTGTTGTGAACGATGTGTTCACCGGTGTACTCTATCCCCCTCATGGTTGCCTTTAGGACATCTATTGTTGAGAAAACCCCTTAGCAGTAATGTCCGTCCCGATGAAAATCCTAGATTAGGTCCCTTGAGATAGATGTTATTTTAGGGACGTAAAGCGAGGATAACGGGAATGGGTAATCAGATTATTGTTGGTTGGCGAAATTAAATTTAATTATTTATTGTGTGTTAAAAACCCTATATGCTCACCAGGCTCCCAAGCCTAACCCACTCAATTTTAATTGTATTATAGGAAGTGCCGCAAGGGCATAAGATGGATGAATCATCAAGTTGTTTTGTTTACAAGTCTGTATATGTATATATTCGTTGAATGACTTGTAATGTTATCGTTTATGCTTTATGGTCTATATCGGAACATGAACTCCCAAGTTTTGATTATATAATGAAAATACATTTCTTTATGAAATGCTTTGGTAAATATCATTTTATCATACTTTGTTTTTGGGAACAAATTCCGCAACTCTTTCAAATCAAAAAGATTTACTCTGAAATTATTTTAAAAGCATAAATGAAATCGGTCTTTTCTGGACGAGATTTTGGGGATGTCACACTAAGAGTCATAAAAATCGGAGCCACAACCATGCAAGTGTTAGTGGGTATTTAAGCTTATTAAAGGACTCAAAACCATGTTTGACCCTCAACCAAGTATGCAAACACATAAAGTTCGTGACTTTATGATGAAGGAGGTCTCAAAGGACATGTATCTACATTTTAGATGTAAAGGCTTAGTGGATTAAGTCATGGATGAAGTCCCAAGGAAGTTGGCTAGTACGCTGGTCGTACTCCCTGGTACGCTACGCGTACTGGGCCAACTTCCCGCATATGGTCAAGGCTAGCATACGTTGGGCGTACGTGCTAGGTACGTCGTGCGTACGCATGCGAAATGGATTCCTTTGGGCTTTTGAGCCTTAGAGGATTGGGCCTGACTTTTGGGCCTCATAGCCCACTATAAAGCATAATTTTGGACCTGGGGAATCTAGAATTAGAAGCGTTGGGCCCTTGGGCCATATTGGGTCATCGGGATTATTTGGTTTGGGGATAAAGACTTATTAGGAATTATGAAAAGGCCCACTTGAAGGGTTGGGCCCAATTTGGAAAATTGGGCCATTAGTGGACCTTTAGGGAGTCTTAGGGGCCATGGGTGCGTTAGATTTAATGAACTATAATGGGGTCTTATGGATGTTCTTAAATTGGACCAAGGGGTAAAATGGTCATTTTACCCAATTAATGTTATAAATTCTAATTTAGTGTTAATATGACCATGATAGCCGTAACTCATCAGAGCTGCTGTTAGAGACCACTTTCCGCGAGTTTAGACACGCAGTACCACGAGGTGAGTTACCTTCCAGTAGCGGTGGGTCTACAACCATAATATCGGTTACCAATAGGAGTTGTATGTTAGATGACTGTCTTTGTGATATTCATCTAGGTTGCTGCTACCTGTTATTTTTATGTGCTAGCATGATATGATGTTATATTATAGTGGTAGTAGGGGGTGAAATAGTCTCTGGTTACCAGTTGATAGGACCGGATAGGTAGATTAGTACCCAACTATGCTATACAGATTATGATATATGTGATTTATATGTTTATGCTATGTTTTTTAGTGGTAGTGGTAGGGGTGAAATAGTCCTCGTAACCGGTTGAAATATACCGGAGGGTAGGTCGGGCACCCATATATGCCTGGCAGGGTAGGTCGAGCACCCAAATATGCCTGACAGGGTAGGCCGGGCACCCAGGTATGTCTGACAGTATGTGATTATGTGGTATGATGAGGGAACTCACTAAACTTCATGCTTACGGTTTTCAGTTTTGTTTTAGGTACCTCTTCATCGAAGGGGAATGAGCCGGCGCGGTAGCTGCATATCACACGCACATCAGATTTCCGCATTATGTGATTCATGGGATTGTACTCTGACTTTTATTACTATTCGATGTTTTAACTTTAAGACATGTTTTGGTGGTTTATGGTTTGATATGTTACGAACAATGTTTTCAGTAACCAGTCTTATAAATTACTTAACTAAAACGAAAATTTTGGACTCGAAATTTAGGATATTACATTATCACAAGGTTAAATTTAAACAAAGAATGTATTTAGTTGGTATTTTTGTACAAATATTTTACGTAGATTGTGTTTTTTTGGATATATCAAACATGAATTGTATTTTTTGAACGATTTTAAAACATAGATATCCATATAAGTCATTTTCCCTAAAGATTATGCAATTCGGGATTATTTTCCACACCCATATTATGTTTAACTAAACAATTAGATCCTCGAAACGCAAAAAGTTGGAGTATTACACTATTTTTCCTAAAATTACATATTCAACAAATTGCAATAATGCACACATAATAATGTGGAGAATAAACACAATTTCAAACAAAACACATTATGTGCATTAAATGTGGAGAGTGTAAACATATTTTTAAACGAAAAACACTATCTCCATTCATTATCCTTGCCGCCGGCCACCGTCAAGGCAGATGGCAATCTACCAAATATACCGGAGAATAAATCAAGCGTTGTTGCCCTTTTCATATCATGCCCCAGTTTCAAGCCTCCTATTACGACTAAATGACTTTGACATTAATTTATAACAGAATTAATATTATTTTAGTAATTAACAAACTCTCAGAAATTAAGAAAAAGTATTATTTGTGGGTCAAAGTGGGAGAAATATTTTATTTGATCCATGTCTGAAAACAGTTTTTCAACAAATAGTTATATAATTGTTTATGACTTGATGGATCAACTAAGATAACAAATGTATAAAGGTGATCATAAATGACAACTTGACTTGTAGGCACGTTGAATGTCTTAGAGCTATACATGGTTATTAATTTAATTGATTTAATATATATATTATATATTTACTCCTGTAAAAAGATATGTTAATGGAGTAATTTAATTAATATTATTGTAAGGGTAAGATCGTCTAATGTATGACATTCTCACACAATCTTGAACAATATGCAAAATGACGTCATTTTGATGAACGATGAGCATCAGCTTTAATTTTAGTCCAAATGAAATATGAGATAAAAAGCTAGATTTCAAAATGAATATTAAATAGTTAAATTTCAGAAAATAAAATTCAAAAAGTTACAATGTGCTCAGAAAAAAACAAAATGAATATTAAAGGAGTAAAATCAAAAAGTTACAATGTGCTCAGAAAAAAACTGTTTTTTTTTTCTTCATTAAGTTTAGTATAAATAATGATGTTCTTTTATGGAATAAAATGCTTGCGTACATATTTGTTTTTCCTTTTTAATCCGAATAAACTATATGAATACAATTTAAAAAATATAAAACTTATCAATATTAATAAAGTTTAACAGATTTAATATGAGAGGAGAAAATCTAAAAGCAGATATGCAAAAGGTTGATGTCTAGTGATGTATCTTGAGTTGACAAATATCCATATTTGATCTTGTTTATAGACAAAATTACATAAATGATCCTCATGATTTAATTTTTATAAAATGTCATGAATTAGGACTCTTAACTTTTCTATGATATAATTTTTTATTAAATGTCGTACTCTAACATTTTAATGAGAACCATTCTTAGAATGGTTCCAAATTCTTACCTGACTTGTCCATAACTAATATAAAATTATTGTTATATATATTTTTCATCTATTTATTTTGAGTCACAAATTATAATAATATTAAGTTACAAAAGACCTCACCCTACCTCTTCCGTTACATTTCTGTCACCCTCCACCACGAAAATAATTTTTTTTTGGGGGATTTTGTTTATCATTTGTGTCTAAAATACACATACATACACACAAGAGTATAACCTATTAACGAAATAACATAAACCATTATCGAAACCAGGAACCTTAGTTTATATACATCAGTTCACTGGTTTTGAACAAACTTCATACTTTGCAAACAATATGAACATAAAGATCTTTGGAATTGATCTTAAATCTGGAAATAAACATAGAATTAAATTCAATGTATATGATCCACGAACCACCATCTGCATCATTAACCACGAACAAAATAAAAACGCTTATGGAACTAATGACTAACAAATTCTTAAATCTTCAAAACCTATTCATTTGGTTTGTAAACCTCCAAAATCTGAAAAATTATTTTTTGGTGTCAAACGATATTGCATGTGAAATCCAAAAATCCTAATCTTTCTACACCTCCATCTAGATAAATATTGTGATGTTTAAACCAGAAAATTGCTTAAGATAAAAAAAACCCTGCCATGAACCCTCTACTGCTCTAGCTCGCTCTAATCTCGTATCTCTGATCCAAACTCAATCTCCATTAGCTTAGAAAAAGTGAAAGACTTATGTGGTGTCTAATAAAGAAGCATAGGGTGTTAGAACCAATTTTGTTGTGGGAGAGGAAGGCATGGGGGGAGGAGGGGAGGAGAGAAACACCATCCACCACATGATGCTTCTTCTCTTTAAGAGAAATATTGGTGATTTTAGTGTCACCAAACATTTTGTGTAATCAGAACTAATATGTGAGCTAAGAGGTTATAATTTGTACTCTATATTATATGTTTGGTGAGTGCGAAGTGCACACATATATAAGATCGAATGATAAGCTAGTATGACAAATGGTAGGGGTCAAAGGGAGTGTGCCACCTTACATGGTCCTAAGGGCAGAGTCCCTAACAGGGTCCAAGGGCCAGAGCTCTGATAGTGGCTATTGATTATGTAACTAATTCTTTGATTTGTTTAAGATCGAATGATAAGCTAGTATGACAAATGGCAGGGGTCAAAGGGAGTGTGCCACCTTACAGGGTCCTAAGGGCAGAGTCCCTAACAGGGTCCAAGGGCCAGAGCTCTGACAGTGGCTATTGATTATGTAACTAATTCTGTGATTTGTTTAACTAATTCTTATACATACATACATACATACATATCTTTACTATCTTATAAAAGAAATCTAACTATTTCTAAAAATAGATTGATTATAATAATAATATTTTTTAAGACGTCCAAATGATGAAACTGATAGTACAAGTAATCATTAATAAAATAATATTAAATTTTAACCATATTTTGAATTCAAATATTTATCATCAAATCTCCTTATATTTCTCAACAATTTGATATGGTTTCCTCAAATCTCGGATTCATTCAAATTTTGAACCCTTTTAGATATCCTTAAATTTAGCATGTTGATTCAAATATCCCTCCAATCGCATATACCTCTTTGCTCCCTCCTCTACTATAAAGTCCACCGTCCAGGAACAAAAAATGACTTCATTTCCCAAATAACACCATAGTTTGATTATTTTGTCTTCAACGTGTACTTTCTTTTGTAACATAACATTTTTGTAGAGGAAACATATCACTGAAAGAATTTACACGTCCTGCCGCTTTGCGCGGGTGCACTGCTAGTGTGTATATATATATATATATATATATAAAGTTAAATTATTGATATTATAATAGTATAAGGGTTGAATTTTAAACTTTTAAAACTCTGGGGTTCAGAATTTAAATATTTCAAAGTCAAAACTTTTTAATCAAATTTTAAATTCCAAAACTTGAGTGCAAGTTTTGAAACTTTTCAAAACCTCTTAAATTAAATTTGAAAACAATTAAATTAATCATATAATTTATCCATATCACAAAATTTGACATAATCTAATTTCATATAGAAAGATAATCAAATTCTACAAATAATTAAATTATCACATAAACAAATAATTATCTCAAAATTTGACAATTATCCTTCAGTTGGATGAGGCTAATCATTACATTATCATTAAAAAACGAATTTTATCACTCAAAACATTTTGTGGTAATGATCATAATCCAATTCTGGCCAATTAACCCAAAAATCTGCAAACAGATGATCCAACTCGTCGAGTCAGGCAACGGACTCGTCGAGTCCACCAGTCAGAGAGCAGATTTCAATTTGCTTCAACTTTGAACAATTAACCAATGCATCTATATAATATAAAACACCTTAGGCTCTGATACCACTGATAGGTTTTGAGCACTATATAATCCTATGGTGCACATACAACCCTAATACTTTGGATCAAAGTTTTCTTAAGTTATACATGCAATTTTCATTTATAAACCCTAACTAGAATACAATTTAGAGATTTTCAACATAAAACAAGTTAGATGAATACCTCTTGGTTATAGGTTGTAGAACTTAGCCTTTCAAGAGCTTAGTACCTCAAATGTGATACCTGAAATAAGTCATAAACACCAAGAATAATGGAGGATTATGAGGAGAGGTTAGGAGGCACCAAAAATCAGCTAGGGTTTCTTCTTGTAAGTCTTGGTCAATTTTAGGAGTGTTAGGGGTTACATCTATACTGTGGAATTCCTAGGGTTTCTTCTTGTAAAACCTAATTCATTCACATAGACCTTTAATACAATAACTCATTTGATAGCCTTTTGGACTAACTCTTCATAGACTCTCACATAGATTTAGTTCATCCCTAATCAACATGGATCATTAGCCCATACTATATGTATCACTGATTTACTTAATCATACTCTGTTAATTTAATCAGTCTCTTTTGATCACTAAATTAATTCCTTATCAATACCAATTAAATAATATAATTTCTTAATTAATATATTATTCTTATAATATATTAATAAATTACAAATAACCTCTTTCTTAAATATCATCCTATCAAATTGCTCCGGTGAAGGCAACCCAAAAGGACCATGCTACTATTGGGTCAAGTACACACTAATTATAGTTATGGGCTTAGACACTTAATACAACAATATCAACAAGGATTGCACTGCCACCAATACTTCCACCCCGGTATCTGATCATATTTTCTTCTATTATAGGTGGTCGTCAGTGCAAAGTGGGGGCACTTGTTGTGAGGAGCAGAGCATTTAAGCTGACAGGCGAGGAGACACGTGCGACACTAGATGTGGTGATGAGTATGTATCTTATCCTTATCTTTTGATTAATTTTGATTTATTGCTTATATTTTGTGTTTTGTTTTTAGGGTCTTTCCTCGTGAACGGTATCTCTGCTTTGGGTTTGTTTGATTTTTGGGATACATGATCCTTTGTATCTCTTGTGCTCAGTAAGATATTTGTCGATGCTCGTGGGGAGTTGGGCTATCCATTAGAGGTTGAGATTGCAGATGATCATCCTGTGCGAGTATCGATGGTTAATCAAGGATGTATGTTGGAGTTTTTTAGTGAGTGGTACCTGATTGATTTGGTTCCCATTCCCCTACGCGAGAGCAAAGTCATTATAGGGATGGAATGGTTGAGCCCTAATGGGGAAATGATTGATTGTGATCATTAGTTACTACATATTTGGACCCCAAGTAAGGGAAAGTTAATGATTTAGGGAGAGGGGGTTCAGCATGGATCAACTCTCTGTTCAGCAGCTAGGGCCAGTCGTTATCTTCAGCAGGGTTGTTCTGAAATTTGTGGCTTATGTAATGGACAACCGAGAGAAGGATAAGACTATTGTGGGTGATATACCGATTGTTCGGGAGTACCTAGATGTGTTCTTGGAGGATTTTCTTAGAGTTCCTCCAAAGAGGCAGGTGGAGTTTCAGATTGACTTGGTTCTTGGTGCAACTCTGATAGCCAAAGCACCTTATCGGTTAGTATCTCCAGGGATAGCTGGAGTTGTCTACATAACTGCAGGAGCTGTTAGACAAGGGATTTATTCGGTCGAGTAGTTTACCATGAGGAGTGCCAATCTTGTTTGTGAAGAAGAATGATGGGTTGCATCGGATGTGTTTCAACTACCAGGAGCCAAATAAGCTAACGGCGAAGAACCGTTATCCACTTCCGAGGATTGACATTTATAGATCTCATGAATCGCTTATGCAGGCCTATGTTACATCGGTCCATGATTGTTTTTATTGATGACATCCTGGTCTATTCAAAGACCCGAGAGCATCTCAGGGAGGTATTGGAGACTTTGAGGATATAGAGGTTATATGCGAAATTCTCCAAAGTGTAACTTCTGATTGTGCTAGGTGCAATTTCTAGAATACCTTGTCTACCAGAACGATATTCTGGTCGATCCAACTAAGGTTGAGGCAGTGGTGAGGTGGGAGTTTCCAAGTTCTCCATTTGAGATTCAGATTTTCCTTGGATTGACGGGTTACTATCGGCGATTCATCCATGATTTCTTAGAGATAGAGGTTCATTTGACCTGGTCGACGAAGAAGACCGTCACGTTTTGTTGGGGCCTGAGCAACAGACACATTTTGAGACTCTGAGGTGGAGATTATATGAGGTGCCGATTCTGACCC
Source organism: Lactuca saligna (assembly GCF_052625555.1). Lineage (NCBI taxonomy): Eukaryota > Viridiplantae > Streptophyta > Magnoliopsida > Asterales > Asteraceae > Lactuca > Lactuca saligna. The sequence goes on from NC_136425.1 coordinate 65,590,500, forward strand.
TGCCAAAGGGTGGAGTATTTTGTGGTGTATTGTGATGTATCAATCATGGGTTTGGGTGTAGTACAATTGTAGCAGGGTCATATGAATGCTTACGTCGTAAGGAAGCTGAAGCCTCATGATGTGAATTATCTTAGGCATGATTTAGAGTTGGGGGAAGTCGTGTTTACCCTCAAGATTTGGTGATATTACCTCTATGGGGTCCGTCGTACTATTTACATAAATCACAAGGGTCTGAGGTATCTTATGGATCATCCGAATTTTAATATGAGGCATCATAAATGGTTGCATGTGGTGAAGGATTATGATTTTAAGATCCTTTGTCACCGGGAGAAGGCTAATGTGGTGGCCAATACTCTTAGCCGCAAAGCGATTACTGCCTATCAGGGACGTGTGTTTGAGGATGATAATGATCACCCCACTCTTAGAGCAGACCTGAGGGGCTCGGGTTGAGGCTATGAAGGAAGAGCATCAGAAGAGTGAGCGCATAGTAGGCTTTGTGTCTTCTTTCTTTCAATTATGAAATCCGAGGATTATTGACCCTTCATTAGAGGGTGTAGGTTCCCTATTGGGGTGGTGCGCACCAAATTTTGATGGACGAGGCACACAAGTCGAGATTCCCTATTCATCCCGGAGCAATAAAGATGTATAGAGATTTTCAGCTTGACTATTGGTGGCTATGTATGAAGCGAGACGTGCCCTGGTATGTGGGGAGGTGCTTGACTTATAGGAAACTCAAGGTCGAGCATCCCCTAATTCTCAAGTATAACTACAACTCTTCTCTTAAGTCGTATCAAACCCTTCTCAGCTCTCTTTCTTCTCTGAACGATCTCAAAATTCACTAGCTATTTGGCTTATGTTTCAGTGTTTGGATTCATAAGTTCCCATTTGGAGTATTCTAGACTGGATTTCTTGTAATCCGGATATAAGATAAAAATATCAGTTCAGAAAGTGAACCTACACGCATCCATAGAGAATCCAATTTTCCACCACAACCCTTCTAAACCCTAACAAGAAAGAGAAGGTAGAAAGAGACCGAAAGATAAACGGAATGGTGAATTGGGGGTGGGTCCATCTAATATTTTTTTTATTAACGGAAGGGTGGATTGGGGTGGGTCCATCTAATATTTTTCTATTAAATTAGTTAAAAAAAATAAATTAATAAAAATATCATTTTATATTGGTAAGCCCAATCAAACAATAATTTAAAGCCAAAGGGACCATTCTAATAACAAGAAGTTAGCAACCGAACATTTGATTTTTCGTAAAAGACATGTACAGGGACCATTAATGTAAATTTGTTTTGGATATGTTAAGTTTTTAACCTACAAAGTCTATCAAGTCAAAGAAAACAATCCCTTTCATTTACTTTTACTACGTGAATGTTAGATTCACATATTAGCTGTTTCCTATATTATCTAGGAAACACCATTTTTCACACTACGAAAGTACGTATATAATTCACGAAGAAGCACCACAAGTCGCAAGCATGTTAACTAGATAATTACTGCATGTATAATGCCGCGTTTGTAGAACCGAAAAACGAAGCAATAAGCAAAGCTAACGTACACTGCTGAAAGCATAACGTACAAGTTTCTACTGCATACAAACCGGTTGAAGGGATAAATGCTCCTGAAAGCTTCATCTCGATGAAGCCGATGAATAAACAAATAAACCAGAAAACCGACAATTTAGAGCGTAAAAGTCCGATCATGTAGCGAATTCTATAACTTTTTCTGTTTCTTGTATATAACAAATCAATGATTAAATCGCACATAGTGAGTGCATTTGTATGTAATTTACATCTCAAAATCCAAAAATCATATATCCTAATCTCAAACTAGAAAGCGAACAAATGAATCAAAGAACCTAAAGTCCTAAAAAATCAAAACAACTTGAGATCCTATCTTCAACAATCTATGTTACAGACGTATATATATGTATAAGATTAAGAACAACGACACCAGTTTTAACTCTTAAGTCTTGTTGGCGTTGGTTCTCCGGCTAGGTCCAGACGCCGGAACACGGGTGTTCTTCGGTAACGAACTTAAATACAAACTCTTAAACTTTCCGGCGTCGAATTGAACTTTTTCCGGCGTGGAAGATGCTGCGATGTTGCCGGTCGTAAGCGGTCTGGCGGCGGCGAATGAATACTGAGAAAGGAGGAGGAAGGCGAGGAGAATGGCGGTGAAGCACCGGAGATTGGTCGGTTTGGTCATCGGAGGAATTTGGATTGGAATTGGAATTGGGGTTTTGAGTTGATGGATTGCGGAAGAAGGAATTGATAGTGAAAAGTGAAAAAAAACAGAAGGGTTTGGGGAATATATAGGAGGAGGTGGGCAGTTGAGATATTGAAAAGGTCAGCATTCTGAGAAAAGTCAATGAAGACACCTGTCCAGGGAACCGATACGCGTATTTTCATGCATGTCCTCGTTTGTTTTTGAACTTTTTGTTTGGAGGTCACGTTTTGGAAAATTATCAAAAACTAACATGTAGGATTGTTATTTATTAATTAGAATATTGATATTTTTAATTGTTAAAATATCTGTACTGAAATATAGAATAGATAGAAATTGGTTTAAAATTAGAAACTAAAATTACGTAATATAATTTATAGTTATACAAATGGAAATCTATGAAAAATCTAAATTTTTAGAAAAAGTTTCAAAAAAATCATATTTTTTTTAATAGAAAAATATCTTTGAAAAAATCGTTCAAATATAAAAAATTATTTTTTTGTTAATTTTGACAAAATGTTAAATAATCAAAATACTTCTGTTAAAAATTTTTTTAGGAATTTATTAAAAAATTTCCCAAAATAATAAAATTTTTCTGTATTAATATATATGTCTACAACAACAATAACAATAGACCGTGAAATCTCATTATAATAAAATAGAAAAAAGATAGTTGTATTTCTATATATAGATATGTTGAATTTAATATATATCACTACAAGAAATATATCCTTTAGCGGCGACACCTTTAGCGGCGACTATGGGCTTTACCGGCGACTATAGCTATAGTCGCCGGTAAAGCCCATAGTCGCCGCTAAAGGTGTCGCCGCTAAAGAGTTGTCACCCGAATCCGCACTTTCCCCCTACATTGCATCTCAACCGTTCGATGAGATATCCAATCCAACGGGTGGGGTGCCTTATCCGGTCTAACCTAATACCGGCGACACGCATGTCGCCGCTAAAACCCTAAAAAAGTCGCCGCTAATTGTATGCTAAAAATGACGCGGTACCCTTCCCTCCAGTTTGTCGCCGCTATTAACAAATGTCGCCGGTATTGATCTCGCGTCGCCGCTAAAGGTGTCGCCGCTATTGATGATCCCAGATAAAAAAAAAAAAACGCACGCAGATTACAGCCTTCTTCATTTCCCTTTCTCCCTTTCTGTTTGCTTTGAGCTCCTTCACCATTTTTCCGATTTCTTCTTCAATCTCCTTCTTTCTAGCAAATTTCTCCCCTCATTGTTCCAAGCAAGTGTCCCTAGGTGTGGTTAAAGGTTTGGGATCAATTTCTACCTCCATTTCTTGAAGAAAGGTAAGTTTTATTTTGATGATTTCATTTTTGTGTTGTATGAATGATAATAAATTGCTCATGTTCTTTATTTTTGGTGGTGTTGTTTTGGATTAGAAGCATTGTTCCAAGCAAGTGGTTAAAGCTTTGTGATCAATTTGTAGGTGCCTCCATTTGTTGAAGAAAGGTAAGTTTTTTTTTTATGATTTCTTTTTTATTTTGTATGAATTTTGATTTGTAGCTTTATGTAGTGATTGAATGATAATAAATTGTTCATATTTTTGTTTTTGGTGGTATTGTTTTGGATTAGAAGCAAGTTATTCAATTTTTTGTTTGTGGTTATTTAATTGCAATTAGTTGTATAGCTTCAAGTTGTATTTATATGTGAAATTATGTGATAATTGTCATATGTGAAAATTGGATTGTATATTTTGTATTTGTTTGAATATATGTGAATTTGGTATATATATTCCAATGTATGTGTGTTTGATGTATATGTGGTATATTAGTAGAAGTTATATGTATTTGTTATAAGTAGAATGTTATTGTGTGTATGTGAATGTATGTATGTTTGTTGTAAATGTGATATATGATTGTGAAACTTTTGTATTTGGTATAAATAGGATGTTATTATGTATATATGTGAAATTATGTGTATTTGGTTTAAATAGGATGTTATTTTGTGTGTATTTGTATTTGATGTATATGTGGTATATGTATGTAAAAGTATGTGAATTTCACCTTCTTATGTATTATGTAAAACTATGTGGTTTTGGTATAAGTAGGATACTATAATTGAAATAAAAAAAAAATACATTATTTTTATAATTTGAAAAAAAAAACACAAAAAAAAAACTATAAAATTGTTTAAAAACTTATATACAAAAAACTAGAAAGCTTCTAGTTTTTACCCAAGCTAACTCCAAATTAATTAACCAATAAGTTATATAGTTAACTTATAATTGGAAAAAAAAACACAAAAAAAATTATAAAAATCTTTAAAAACTTATATACATTTTAATCTCGACGGTAAAAAATACAACACAACAACATAATACGTATGTAAAACTATGTGGTTTTGGTATAAGTAGGATGCTATAATTGAAATAAAAAAAAATTACATTATTTTTATAATTTGAAAAAAAAAACACAAAAAAAAACTATAAAATTGTTTAAAAACTTATATACAAAAACTAGAAAGCTTCTAGTTTTTACCCAAGCTAACTCCAAATTAATTAACCAATAAGTTATATAGTTAACTTATAATTGGAAAAAAAAACACAAAAAAAATTATAAAAATCTTTAAAAACTTATATACATTTTAATCTCGACGGTAAAAAATACAACATAACAACATAATACGTATGTAAAAGTATGTGGTTTTCTTATAAGTAGGATGCTATAATTGAAAAAAAAATACATTATTTTTATAAATTGAAAAAAAAAAACACAAAAAAAAAACTATAAAATTGTTTAAAAACTTATATACAAAAACTAGAAAGCTTCTAGTTTTTACCCAAGCTAACTTACAAGTAATTTTAATTAAAAATAATTAAAAAAATGCATAAATAAAAATTTTTAATTTATTTTTTTCATTTCTTTATTACTTAATTTTTGTATTATTTTAGATGTAAAAAAATGTGGATTGAAAAAAAACAATGCTAATTCTGTATACTAAACTCTAAACCCAAAATTATGTTTCAGCAACATCATGTCTATTGATAAAAGCTGGACTACTAATCCATATCGAAACCATCCCGAGTTCCAAGCAGGACTCAAAGCTTTTATTGAGAAGTCGAAGTTGCACGTTGATAGTAATGGTAAAATCAGATGTGCGTGTGAAAAATGTGATAACCGTTACTTGAAGTACCCGACTGTAGTTGAACGCCATATATTTATAAATGGTTTCAGTAAGGCGTACAAAATTTGGATCTATCATGGTGAATCTTTTATTCCTCCCGTCGTTTTGCCAAGTAACGAAATGGCCGATTTAATCGACGATGTGATGTGGGAGTCGAGAGAAAATGATACCAACCTCGATGAAGGAACCTCGAATACAAGGGGTAGCGGTGTGGATGATGATTTTGCACAGTTGTTGGAGGAAATGGAAACTCAATTGTATACTGGTTGCATCTTTTCTTCCCTTGAGTTTCTAGCAAAGTTAATGCATATCAAGGTGAACAACAAATGGACTGATAGTTCATTGATCAACTCCTTGAGCTTTTGCAATTAGCATTTCCCAAAGGCAACAAGGTTCCCCTTTCACATTATCTAGCCAAGAAGAAACTAAAGTCTATTGGCCTGGGGTATGAGTCGATACATGTGTGTAAAAACGATTGTTGTCTCTTTTGGAAAGAACATGATTCATTGCAAGTTTGTCCCGTTTGTAAAGAGAGCCGATGGATCGATAAAAACACCAAGGGTAAGAAAGTACCTCATAAGGTGTTACGGTACTTTCCTGTGACCCCTAGACTACGACGTTCATCAAATGAAAATAGACAAATCTCCAGAATTCCACGAAGAGTTGTCGGTTCTTGCAATGGGCCCGCAAATGAATGCCTATTCTTACACCGCATGCATAGTCAATGGTGTTAGGTTTATGGTACTTAGTCGTGACACACAACGTACAACACAAAACTCTGGGGTTTTAGCGGTGGTATGCTTGTTGATAACTGGGAGAAGACAGTTGAGTATTTTCAAACTGACGAACACAAAATTGCTTCAGAAAGGAACAAAAAAATCCGTGAAAAGCAAACAACTGTGAATCGTGGGGGTTCGAGCTCGTATAGCAGTACTTGCTATAAGAAGGTACCGTACGATACATGTAATTATTTATTTAAAATATAATCTAATTTTTAAACTTAAACAGAACCTTAAGAGAGTGGAAACATTTCGCAAAGCTCACATCGATAAGAATGGTGTATTTGTTACTGCTGAATCGGAACAACAATATGTAAGTATTTAATTATAATTTTATCATATATTTAAATGTTTATTTATACTTAATTGTTACTCACTTTTGGGAGTTACAGAATCGGTTAGTTGAAGAGCTGCTAGAACAAACTCAAGGTGAAAGTGAGTTTACGCCAACTCAAGAAAGAGCTACGTTCGAGAAAGTATTAGGAGAGCGACGTGGCCACATTAGAGGCATTGGCCGCAAACCTTCTGGTCTCCCGACGATTCCACAGCCTTCGCAACCATCACAACCACCATCACAACCATCACAGGTAAAATAGCAATCTACTTTAGCATCGTAAAATGCATGTTGATTTGGTAGTTTTGGTTTTGTGGTGGTTATTTACTAAAAAGTTTGGTAATTTAGTTTTTGTCCCAAGTGCAAAATATAGCAATGTACTTTGGTTTTCTATCTTACTTTAAAAATAACAATGTATTTTGATAGTTTATGTTATTAATTATGTAGTTGGAAAATATAGCAATGTACTTTGTTTATGTTTGACGATCTAACTTATAATTTTATATATATTGTTATTAATTATGTAGTTGGAAAATCTTCGTGCAATGCTCGCCGACCCGGCATGTAGGGATGAGCTTTATTCGTTTTTTCAATCCCAAAACAATCAAGGAAACGATGGGAACAGCGATGAGGGTATGTAAAGAATGGGTTTTATTTGCATATGTTGTTGTTTTGCTACTCGGATAGTATGACTTTTGATATTTAATTGTATATTGGATGTTTGTTTGACACTATTATGTTTGATATTTAATAGGATGTTTGTTTTGTAATTAGCGTCGACACTATTGGTTTTGATATTTAATCGAATATTGTTATTACCGGCGACACTTTTACCTGCGATATTATCACCGGCAACGAAAATCGTTATTTAAAAAAAAATTGAAAAACAAATTACCGGCGACACTTTTACCGGCGACAGTTATCATTACCGGCGACAACTTTTCCCGGCGACACTATTAGCGGCGACATATGTCATTACCGGCGACAATATTATTAGCGGCGACAATTGTCAGTAGCGGCGACATACTAATAGCGGCGACTATTATCTTTAGCGGCGACAAGTTGATCAATAGCGACGAGTCAGTACCGGCGACTCATTACCGGCGACGCGTCGCCACTATTATCATTACCGGCGACATTTGGGACTTTTACCGGCGACTTTTGTCGCCGGTAATGGCCTTTTTCCTTGTGGTGTATATATATGCTTATAGGCAGTAAATCATTGTATCTTAATGTATGTTGCTATTTTGATCTCACGCTGAAATCACACAAAGTAACAAAAATATTAGTCTATGATTTTCCGGCATGATACTGACTAACTAAGCTAGAAGAAACTCATGCCAATGTACAAAATCACATTCATTAATTTCTACCTATCAATAAATCAAGTTAGTTGCTCTTCATTATGATCATTCATTGATTCTAGAAACGCTCGATCCTTAACTTTGACAAACTCATGATGGGGATCCATCATGTACTATAAAACCTACTAACTTTGATGTGGTTTACGTGTTATGATTACAAACCTCTTGTAGATGGTACCACAAAATATGAGTAACCATACTACAAGAGTAAGAGCTACCGACATTGTAAAACATATGTTGTTACAATCAGTTTGTATGTTAGTGGTAATAATACACAACCCATAAGAAATTATTTAGAGAATAGGTTTACACGGAAGATGTTGTTCCCTATGAAATATACATATGGATATCGATGGAATGCATGACTAAAATTAGTAAATCTTTTTCTAAATCTTTTTTACTTTCAATTAGCCATATTAAATTCTAGAGAAATATAGATACACTTTTAGAGAGAAATCTCACAAAAGGCAGATTTTGATGTCAAGCTAAAAGCAAAGTTGTTTGGATGGATCATGTAGGGAAACATCTTCAATGACATGATATGCGTTTTGAGTTTTGACAATAAAATATTGTTCTAGTATATGAGGTTTCTATTAAGGTTGTGATCCTATCTAGGATCGTTTTTAGGTTTGTAAGATCGGGATCGGAATCTTCAGATCCTACAAATAAAAGATTATTAAAATTTATAATTTTAAAACATGAAAAATATTTCAAACAATTAATTTTTTGTTTGAACGATATAAAAACTTTAAAATATTAGTCATAAGTCACAACACAAAATAATAAACTATAAATTAAAAAAAGGTAAAAACATAAAATGGTAAAAAAAAAGTTTCATTTGCAATATATATATATATATATATATATATATATATATATATATATATATATATATATATATATATATATATATATATATATATAACAAAAACAGTGGAGGGTAGGATCGGATCGGATCTCGATCCTACCTGCGATCCTACCCCAAATACGATCCGTTTACGATCTGACTCATTTTTCATACCTAGGATAGTAGGATTGTAAGATCCTACAATCAGTATCGCGATTTTGACAACCATGTTTTATATGTTTATGAAAAGATTTTAGTCCAACGGTATCAGGTGTTGTTCTTGCTTTTTGAGAATGAGGGTTCTGATCTTGTTAGAGACATATGTTGTATTTATGAGTAATTTAGAGTATATTATATATATATATATATATATATATATATATATATATATATATATATATATATATATATATATATATATATATATATATCGGGAGTGGTTCAAATGAGAACCCAAAAAAGTTAAGAACCCTAAGAATCATTTTTTAAATGTTTTCATTAAGTAAATTATGGATAAATCGAACATTAATATTATATTATACAAACTTTTTCATTTTCTGGTTTACAACAAGTTACCACGTGCTATTAGATAGCCGTCGAACCACCATCGGATCGTCGCCAGACCACCGTTGGACTACCATTGGATTAACATTAAATTCAATGACATTTTATGGCCGTATTCACACATTAATAGAACAAAAATTATATTTCTCATTTATTTGGTAATACATTTTAATTTTTGCAGGCAAATATACGAAGTTTTAATAAAAAATAGATTTATGCCTTCATAATTTAAATCCTTTTTTGTATAAATTGTAGATTTCTTTAAAAAGTATATTCACAGTTTAAAATATAATATTCATAGTTTAATAAACATATTAATTCATTAATACACAGTTTAATGTTTTTATGTATACATTCATTCATATTTTAACACAATATTTATATAAAATATACAACTTAATATAATCCATATTTAGTTTATTGCATAAAATTCACAACATAACATCATACAATTCATTATATAGTAATACATATATTCAAAAAAGTCAAACCAAACTCTACCACCACCATTACGAACTACAACCACACGCCACCATACGACACCACCAACCATCTATGCCACCATCCTAATCATCATTCTTTTCCATGATCTATACATAAAATCATTGGTTAACAACTCAAATACTATATTCACAATTTACTAAACGAATTAATTCCCTTATTCAGAGTTTAATGTAAAGTAGTTATAAAAACTAATACATTCTTATAAATTTATACAACAAAAAAAAATACATATATTCATTTAAAAATTAATACAAAAATTCATACATAAATCATGCATATTTTAAGACATTATTTATTAAAAATTTACAACTTAATACAACTAATTCGTAATTCAGTATACAAAATTCACAACTTAATATAATAAATTTTCATTTTAATGCACAAAAACTATACATGCACAACCATATTCTTAATTTGAAACTTACATTTATATCTTCAGATCTATATGCTAGTGTTTCTTTCAAATTCATTTACATAAGTATTTGTAGTTAGTTTTTACATATTATATTCAAAATTAAATAAAATTATACTTGTGTATAATATTACTTCACTTTATCTTTCAGAGGAAGACAAAAAATTTATAAAAAAAATCACAACTTAATATAGGAAGACAAAAAATTTATAAAAAAAATCACAACTTAATATAGTGAATTCACAGTTTATTACACAAAATCCACAGCTTAATATAACAAATTCATAGTTTAATACATATAAATTATGCATTCACATATACCTTCAGATCTAGAGGCAAGTGCTTCTTATAAAAAATAATTTACACAATATTCATAATTTAAACTTTATATACTTTATTCAAAATTTTAGAAAATCATATCAATGCATAAATTCTTCTTTCATCTCATGTTTTAGAAGAAAACACAAAACTCATAAAAAAAATACACAACTTAATACAATCAATTCACAGTTTAATATATAAAATTCACAGTTTAATACAATAAATTCGTAATTTAATTAACAAAAAGTATGTATTCACAATGTTATTCTCAACTTAAAACTAATATTTGAAGACTTTCATTCATAGTTTAATAAAGCAGTTTAGGACTCTTATTTATATAATTCATAATACCAGCTTAAGACTATCATTCATAGTTTAATACAACTAACCAACTTATAAAACCATTGATATATTTAATCAAACATTGTGCAAAATTTAAGAATAAATAATATTTCAATCTTAAAATTCTACATAATTAATCTTACTTTAAAAGTTCATTTACATATACTTATATATTTATGCAACTTGTCGATAGATCAAAATTATTTTGTTTATTAACTATTCGTATTTCCTTATATATATCAGACTAGGTATATGTAAACAATAAAAAAAAAAAACTATACCTCATTATTATGCTTCTGTCTTCAAGTAGATGGCATAAATTAAGTATGGAGAATTGCAAAACCTTTACCACTCTCCGTCTAATCACCTGCACACATACTGCACACACATATAACACATACCTATACCTTACATCTCCACAACATTATCGGAGAAAAATGTCTCTGATTTCTCACTTATTGCAAATCTAAATTTTTTTCTTTTAACGATAATGCTTGAAATAACATGAAAAGCTCTTTGGAACATATCTCTGTCAGAACTTGTGATCAAAAAGCACACCTGATCGGTTGAACTCACCAAGACGCTAACAGTAGTTGGAACACCTCATCGGAAAACGTCAACAGAAAAGCATCGCAAACTCATATCTGATTTGCTGATAGTTTAAAAAATAACATTACTGGAAAACTTTCAGGGATGTCGATTTCTGGTAGTTGACAGAGGAGACGGCGACGAAAGAAGTCGACGGAGGAGAAGAAAGGGAAGAGATCTGGCAGAAATCGTAGATCTAATCTCGTTGATAAGAAAAGGAAGACATGGTGGAGCATATACAAAGTGGTGGTGGATCCACATTGAACCACACACTCCAGATCTAGATTTGAAATGCTCAAACACATCAGGTGGTGTTTCACTTATAAATGAAGAGAAACAGATGGTGGCGACATATGACTGTGACGAAGGTCGAAAGTGTAGTTTTCTTGTGTTGGGTTTAGGGTCTTACTTGCATAATAGATTGGCTGAAAATGCTTGTCAATCCTTTGTCCCAAAACATCTCCCACTGCAAAGTCAATAGCATCACACATTAGCTCAAAAGGAAGGCTCCAATTTGAAGCTACCATAATAGGTGAAGTGGTCAACTTTTCTTTCAACAAATTAAACGCATCAAGACATTCTTTAGAAAAGTTGAATGGGGCGTCTTTCAAAAGAAGTTGAGTCAAGGGTCTTGTGATCTTCGAAAAGTCTTTAATAAAACGCCTATAGAATCCCGCATGGCCTAAAAAGCTTCTTACCCCTTGACATTTGTTAGAGGTGGCAATTTGGCTATAGTGTCCACCTTTTCTCTATCCACCTCTATCCCCTCCTTGAGACCTTGTGTCCTAGCACAATTCCTTCCTTCACCATAAAATGACACTTATCCCAATTAAGGACAAGGTTGGTCTTCTTACATCTTGCTAACATTAGATCCAAGTTGGACAAGAAATCCTCAAAAGAGGACCCAAAAACCGAGAAGTCATCCATAAAAACCTCCATAAACTTTTCGATCATATCATGAAAGATAGCCATCATGCACCTTTGGAAAGTAGCGGGTGCATTGCATAACCCAAAAGGCATGTGTCTATATGAGAATGTTCCACTCGGGCATGTAAAAGTGGTTTTCTCTTGGTCTTGTGGGTCGATTGGAATTTGAAAGTACCCCGAAAACCCATCGAGAAAACAATAATAAGGATGACCAGAAAGCCTCTTAAGCATTTGATCGATAAAAGGCAATGGAAAGTGATCCTTGCATGTAGCTTCATTTAGCTTCCTATAGTCGATGCAAACTCGCCACCCGGTTACCGTCCTTGTTGGAATTAATTTGTTGTTTTCATTAGCTACTACCGTCATACCTCCTTTCTTCGGAACCACTTGGACCGGACTCACCCATGGACTATCGGAGATTGAATAAATGATTCCGGCATCTAGTAATTTCACCACTTCCTTTTTCACTACTTCTTGCATGTTCGGGTTGAGTCTTCGTTGGCGTTGCATTACAACTTTTGACCCATCTTCTAAGTTAATTTTGTGGGAACAATAGGCTAGACTAATTCCCTTTATGTCAGTTATCTTCCATGCTATAGCACCTTGCCTCTTCTGTAATACACCCACAAGGCTCTCCTTCTCATGTTTGGCCAAATCAGCAGCTATTATTACAAGTTTTTGTTGGCCATCTTCAAGAAATGCGTACTCCAAGTGATTTGGTAGTGCCTTGAGCTCAGTTTTGGTGCTCTGAATGTTGAACACGTTGAGTCCAAAGAGGGAACTCGTCGAGTCCGTTGTAATACTCGCGACTATTCTGGGTTCTTCAGACAGACTCGCCGAGTCCATCAGGGCTACTCGGCGAGTCGAAATTTCTGTACTTCTGATCAGGTTATTATAATCAGCTTCCTCGAGCAGTCTTTGTAATTCCAGCAGGTCCCTTTCAGCATCAAACTCTTCTTCAAATGAGATGGTGGACTTGCTTGGGTTATCTTCATTCCAATTCTTCTAACAATTCTTCCAACATTTTAATCGAAATGTCATGTCGTCCCTACTCCTTGCATGCTTCATGGCTTGATCAACTCCGAAAGTGACTGATTCGTCTCCTACCCGAAGGGTAAGTTTAGAATCTCACATGTCTACAATAGCACTTGCTGTATTAAGGAAAGGTCTGCCTAATATAATCGGGACTTGGGGATCCGCTTCCATGTCTAAAACTATAAAGTACACAGGGAACACGAACTTGTCCACCTTCACCAAAAGAAAGAACTTCACAAATTCCCCTAGGAAATGTAACCGTCTTGTTTGCTAAGTGTATTGCTATATAAATGGGCCTTGGCTCGGGAAGATCTAGCTTTTTGAAAAACGAGTAAGGCATTAGATATACACTTGCCCCTGAATCAGCTAGTGCATAAATGGTGGCTAAGTTTCCAAATTGGCAGGGCAATGTTAAACTTCCCAGATCATCTTTCTTCTTAGGAAGTTTGTTCAACATTGCAGCTGAGCAGTTCTCATTTAGGACCACCTTCTTCACTTCTTCCATTTTCCTTTTATTAGTTAGAAGCTCCTTGAGAAATTTGGAATATTTTGGCATTTGAGCAACTGCTTCTATGAATGGTATATTAATTTGAAGAGACTTTATGTGTTATAAAAACTTCTGGTAGTCTTCTTCATTCTTTTCATGTCTAGCTCGAGCTGGATAAGGCAGCGGAGGCTGATATGGCTTAACAGGAGGTTTATTTTTCTGTTCAGGTGTCGGACACGTCGAGTCCATATGGTGGACTTGGCGAGTAGGGTCTGGGTTTTGCTGGGTCTTTGGATCTTGATTCTGCCCTTCTGCCTCCTTCTCTTGCACCGCTTTTGGATCTTCGTTCTGAATAGGGGCCAGAGGGGTTACAATCTTCCCACTTCTAGTTGTGACAATGTTTATATGTGCACCTTTCGGGTTACTTTTGGTATTGCTCAGTAGTCCACCCGGTCTTCTCTCATTTACTTGGTGTGCAAGTTGCCCTAGCTGCTTATCTATGTTGAGGATAGAAGCTTGCTGATTCCTAAGCAAAGCTTGTTGATCTTTTATCATAAGTTGGTGTTCTCTCAACATATTTTGTTGATCTTTAAGTGTAGCATCGATATCATTGTGTCATTTTTTGGATGTGGCTACGAATCTTGTAAGCATCTCTTCCAAATCAACCCTTTTTTTCCATAACATGTTCCTCCTTTTGATAGAAGCCTCTTTCTTTTTGCTTGTATTTCTCCTCCTTTGCCTTTTTGTACTCGTCATACGGGAGCCATTCCTTCTTTGGTTTTTGCCAATTATCATCAAATCTGTCGCCACTTGAATAGAATACTTGAGCCTTCTTATTTCCATTCTCATCCAAATCACAATCCTTAGTGAGGTGAGGTCCTCTACAATTCTCACATCCTACCCGAATAACATGGATTGTTTGATCCACTTAGTCATCCTCCTATCTAAACTATCTAGTGTAGCCATCATTGCAGCCATGCTATCGTTAACAGTGTTCACTACCCCATACTTACTTCATTTCGTGGGTTATGATATTCTCTAGAGTGTTTAGAGAATTCCTCAATTAATTCCTTGATCACCGGGGGTGGCTTCTTGGTGAGCGGTCCTTGCGAGTCAAGAAGCTGCCTTGTAGTCACATTGACCCCATCATAAAAGATAGAGACTTCTTGTTGGCTATTAAGATCATGATGCGGGTAATTCCTTAGTAGACCTTTGTACCTCTCCCACGCCTCATAAAGGGATTCTCCGGTTTGTTGTTCAAAGTTGGCTATAGCTTTCTTCAACTTGGCTATCTTTGAAGGTGGGCAAAACTGCTCAATAAATTCTTCTTTCATCTTAGCCCATGTAGTGATGGATCCGTGCGGAAGATACTTGAGCCAATCCTTTGCAGCACCCTTAAATGTAACTGGAAGCATACAAAGCAGCTGGGTTTCGCGAGTCACGTTTGGAACATTAAAATAATCAGCTACATTATTGACTTCATCCAAGTGTTTGTAGGCATCTTCGTGGTCTTTTCCATAGAAGGGGATCTCTTTGATTTGAGCAAGTATGTGACCCTTAAGCTCAAAAGTAGAAGTTACGGGAATTGCGGGTTGCACAAGTCCCGGGCCGGTATCATCTTGTATCCTCTTCTTCCATTTGCCCATGAGGACTTCATCGATGTTTTCCATGGTGTTGTCCAAGTCTCCTTCTTGATCGTTTTCCTCTTCGTATTCGATTTTGTAGTCGTATTCAAATTTGGCTTCTTTTGGATTGTCCTCAATATCTTCTAACGTACTTTCTTTGCTCTTTCGACTGCTGGTCTCTCCTAGTTTCTTGTTCTTTTTCTTCCCAAAAACCGTCTTCAAGCTAGTCAAAGGTGACTTCTTAGGTGTATTCGAACTTTCAACGTCCTTGCCTTTGTTTTTCCCCAATGCGGATTCTGGGTCTTCAAAAGGGGGAACCAGGGGTGTGTTGGATCCTCTGGTCATGAAAATCCTGCAACAAAACAAGAAAAACACATAAAAATAACAAAAAAAAAAAAGCAAAATGCGACGGACTCACCGAGTAGCTTCGACTGCACTCGGCGAGTTCAAGGCAGAAATGGAAAAATTTTCTAGTTAAATTTCCAAAACAGAAAACTATAAAAACTAATCCTAATAACTAAATTACCTAAAAAAATAACTTTGTGCAAGATAACTCTCACACAAAGGATCGATAAAACTAGAAATTAGTGCTGATTTTTGAATTGTTCCCCGACAACGGCGCCAAAAACTTGATGTGTGTAAACTCAACTAGTTTTAATCCTACTTTTAATTATAAAATCGACACACAAAAGGCAGTGGACCTATCAATTATGGTATAGTTAAATAAGTAGGGTATCGAACATAGGAAATGGAAAATTAAAACTAAAAACTAATATTATATAAAGAACAAGTATTAAATAAGGGGTTTTCTCTAGTTTTACAAGACTAGAAACTTAATTAAAAATACTAACACTCAATTTAACTAGCTAACAACTAAAACACGAGATTACCAAGTGAATTCAATAATAAAGAGGACTTCTGTTTAGGTTCGACTCATTTGTTCCCATGAATGATTTCAATGTATCGGATTAATTCTTTATTGGCTACCGATTAAGATGATTAGATTCACGTTCGTTATTACTAATCCTTAGAAAACAATTAACTCAAGCAATGGCCAGTTACCAAAATTAACGGATTTTCTAGTTATTGATTCGGGTTAAATAAGACTTGTAATGGTTAATTGAATTGGCCCTTCAATTAACCTCTTGTTGATATTCATCAAACAAACTCACACATTAACTTACTATTATCTAGTTAATTCTAGTTTCACGTTCGCTATTCCTAAACATACAATTATGTGGTCATTGATAAATTATATGAAATTAATAACTAAGAGATGTTCATGCGATGGAAAACATAAGTTATGTGGGTATGAAGTTAATTCTAGTTTCACGTTCGCTAGCACATAAGGTTCTTTAACAAGCTTGATAAAACATAATCACCAATTAAAATTAATTCTAATCAAGTAATCAATCCATGTTCACAAATTCATCTACCCTAAACAGAAGTTACGAGTTTTAGCTCATGATTGCAACAAACATAAAGTGAAAACGAAATCAAAGTGTATAAACCTGATTCAAATCAAAAGGTTATTAAGAATAAACCAAAATTGCCTTGATTCTCTTCACAATTGAATATAGGATTGATGTTGCAACTTCTCACGTCCTAGCAGTGCCTCCAGTCATTCAACAATCTCCTAGGGTTCCAGAAAAGTCCTCAATTCGGGTTTGTGAGTTATATTTATAGTTTTCTCAAAACAGGGGCTACTCGGTGAGTCCAATGACCTACTCGGCGAGTCCTTCACTTAAAATCCGTGTGCGGAAAAGATTCCACGTGTTGCTTCGCGAACCTTCACCTCTACTCGTTGAGTAGACGATCCTACTCGGCGAGTAGCTTCAAAATTAAGTCTTTTTATTCTTTCTTTTTTTTTCCCAAGCTTCCATCCATATCTCCTGCTTCCGAGCTTCTTTTTTGGACAGAAAATATAATTTGCACAATATTAAGTATCTTTTGTCCATAATATGCAATTAATTAGCCAATAAATGATAAAAATCCAACATAAAATATAGCTAAATATGCAAATATCAGTTGCCCTATGATTTCGCAGGAAAATCTCCACCTGAAACTCGATGAATGAAGCAGGATATGGCGAGGGATGTGCTTGGGATTCAAAAACATAAGGAAACAGGGGGGAAGTCAGAGGTTCTCGGCTAACTTTCTTCTTTGGTGAACAAAACTTACTACCTTGTCCAAACTGGTGAAACAAATCACAAGTCGTCTTCTTCACTACTGTTACATAATCATTCACTGATGGTTTGCAAAATCGAATTAAACAAAGTATAGGTGAAACAAAGCATAATTCGGATCAAATGTTGTATGTTCTTATGTACCAGTTTAGTTAATGGGTGGTGCAGAGCAGGTAAGAACTGGTGGATAACTCATTCATACTATGTGTTTGTTGAAATGCTTGAGCACAAATCAAACCTAGTACAGATAAAGATATTTTGCGTAGCCAAGAAATCATTTTCCTGATTCATATCCGTTTTTGTTACTGTAATCGTGGATTCATATAAATATTTTTGGAGATGATGTTTCGTCATTCTCTTCTTGATGAACATTGTTTTGCTGATGAACTTGTAATTTTTTTTTGGGTTTAAACAAAGATTCATTGTGTTAAATTAGTGACTTTTTGAAGGTCCTTCAAGTCTGTATGTGTATGAAATATGTCTATGTGGTTTAAGTTTTATAGGTGAAGACAAAGAAGAAGACCATGGGGATATGAGTGAGAAAAAGAGAGAGACAGAGAGAGAGAAAGAGAGAGAGAGAGAAAGAGAGAGGGATTAAATAATTATATTTTCTTTTATTTTTTTTTAAATAACAAAAAACTTCATAAATGGTCCTTGTGGTAGTGAAAAGACATAAATGCCCTTCACTTAACAGCCAAAAGTTAACAGAGTTAGTGAAAATGACCATTTGTTAAAAGTTTGAAACCATAGGAACCATCTGTAAGGTTTTTATAAATTAGGGACTAAACTTCATATTTTCAAAACCACAGGGACCATTTTTGAAGTTTTGTCATATATATATATATATATATATATATATATATATATACACACACACACACACACACACACACACACACATATATATATATATATATATATATATATATATATATATATAGGGAAAAGTGAATATACTCATAAGGGTATATAAGCTTAGGTACCCAAACACACCATAATACGTCGTTTTGTTTAATATATTCATTATAATGTTCTTAAACTTCAACCCCTAACTTGATTTAATTTCAAGATTTTCGAAATTTCACTATTATTTTTCTCTTATGTCACATCTTTTTGTCGAGCACTTATTAAGTTATATTTATTGTAGTTGAAAATGAAAATTAAGAGGAAGATAAATGTGTAAGTTATAAACATAATGGAAGTAAATCAATTCAGAAGTTAAATAATAAGAACATTAGACAATTATAATATATTATATGATACAAAACGACGTAGTATGGTGAGTTTGGGTACCTAAGCTTATATACCATTAAGGGTATATTCACTTTCCCATACATACATACATATATATATATATATATATATATATATATAGAGAGAGAGAGAGAGAGAGTTAGGTTCATATGTTTCCAATTAGTATTGTATGCCTCTAATAACCAATCAGAATTAAGCAAAAATAAATTCTATAAAAAAAATAAAAAGAGTATAATAGTAATCTTGACTACACTAATTATTGTAAATATTTAAAACACTTAATATCCTTTAAGTCAGGGAAATTAGTTTTTGATCTCTATAAAACAACCCATCGACCCCTTTCTCATCAACCAGTGGCTTCATTCCTTCCCTACCTCTGGCGCCCTCATCTTTCAATCCCCACCATCGCCGCCACCTTCTCCAATTGAAGATGACATCTCTAAATCCAAGCTTCTATCGAGGCGCACCTTAATTTTTCATATGTAACAGAAGGAAACCTTAACTCTCCCTGCTTTGCGATTTTTTGATTCACTTTCCAGGTAATCATTTTATAGTTCTAGGGTTTTAATTTCCTTCAACATCTATAATTATAAGATATTTTTTTATTAATTTCTTGCCTACGTATTCACTATTTTCGTCCACTAGAGAAGAAATCCAAAACAATAAAGAATCGACTTATATTTGTGTTTTTTTCCTGCTTTTTTTTTTTTTTTTTTTTTTTTTTATAGAAATTGTGTTTTGCTTTTCTTCCTTTCCCATGATTTCATGAATCTTTATCATGCTTTCGGTGCAATTTCTGTTGTTGTGAAGGTGTTTGGTGTTTAATACAACTTGTTGAAGGTGTTTGTCATTATATTTCAAGGTAAAGCTATGACAATTGGATAATGCACAAAAGGTGTTCGATAGAATGCATAAGAGATGTTTTAAGCTAAATTCTCGGTAATTAACTAATTCCATATTTAAAACATACTTTCTAGTAATTTTTACAATCAGCCTGCTTGTGAAATATTTGTCCAGTTGTGTCTGTAGTAAGGATGAAATTTCCAAACAAATATTGCTAACACACCCATGTATTATGTCATATTCTATGTATTCTACCAGAATACATATCAAGATTTTGAAGAATCTATGCATTATTAAATTTGTAATTCTCAGTAGGATACCATTAGTGTTTGTTTTTTACTTTTTCTCTCTTGCAAAGTATAAAAAAAAACAATTGGTCTTTTTTGTAAGACAATAGTCTATTATGATGTGAAAGTTGAGTATCAGGTGTGAATGGATTTGTGTGTATTCTGTCAGCATTTATTTATATAAATCCATTCTTTCAGAATGTTTGTATTCTAGCAGAATATATTTTATGTATTCTTCCAAAATTTACAAAAATTTTTTATCAACAATATTATTTTAGAATGGATTAGTGTTTTTGTTAGATTTTAATGGTTTTTTTTTTAGGTTTTAAAAAGTTTGTCATTCATGTGGAAAAGAAAGAAAATATGGAGAACAAGAGTGTCTTATAGTTGAATGTATTCCGCAAGAATGTATAAAATGAATCTAAGCAATATTATTTTTTCAGAATGAATTAGTGTTTGCTGTTAGATTTTGATTTTTTTTGTAGCATTTGTGATAGGAATGACTTGAAGATCTTATAGGAATGACGTGAAAAATGAATCAAAGATTGATTATACTCTCAGTTTAAGAATATTATTGTTTTTTAATAATTACACTTGTTATTCTTTCAGAATGTTGTTATTATTCAAGAATGTTCTTTTTGTATCACAATCATAGAATATAATTATTTGATATATTATTGGTTCAAGAATCGTTTTTGTATATTGTTTCATAATGTACTTATTCATGTTTTTTTCTTATTTATGTATTCTTAAAGGATATCATAAACTGTTATTTTAAGAAAATGTCATTTTAAAAGAATTTCATTCTAAGAGAATCGCATTCTGACATAATAGAATAATTTATAATTGGTTATGATTACAAATTAAATTAGATATGAAATTGAATTAATTTAAAAAAATCAAAATTATCCTTTCAAATTCGAAAATTTTCTTTTTTAAATATAGGTAATTGTCTAAAATACCCTTATGTTGAAATTTGTATGATTATATGGTAGATGTTGTCGTATTGTAATATCATACACTCTCAGATCATAACCATTGATTTTATTTCAACCGTTGGTCCAGATTTATGCGTACGTGCACACAATACTTGTTAGTGTATATATATATATATATATATATATATATATATATATATATATATATATATATATATATATATATATATATATATATATATATATATATATATATATATATATATATAAGTTACAACCGAGTAGAACTTTCGTAACTTACACAAAAAGTAACATTTGTTTAACATAAAGGTGTTCATGTCACTCGATGAAAGTATAAATAGTTCATACATATAAATGTTCAAAGTTTTCTAGTTCCAAGAGAACTCCCGAATTGATGACAGGGTTTGCTTCTTTCTTGCGTTTTTTTCTTTATATGTTTCTATGAATAAAAAAACCTTTTTTATCGTAACATTCATCGTGACTTAATACATTTAATCCAACCATTTTATAGGGGATTAAAAAAGATAACAAACAACATTCTGAAAATATATCATCATCTTACATTTTCATTACAATTCTTATATTGTAGAAGATTCGGTAGAGTGGACAATACAAACAAATAAACATCATAATTATGCCAATAAAATAATAATAACATCAACAGAATTGTAGAAAAATCCATTAGAAAACTTGAAATTAATTGTATATGCCTCAAATATATATTCACATCATATACATTCGTATAGTTTATGCATCTTCAATTTTTTTTGAAGCATTTAATCCACTACACAACCACCCATAATGCTCATAACTTTATTGATATAATCTATCAATATGACCAATCATTACAAGAAAAAAATCAATTTTCCTAAGGAAGGAATCTATTGTAAAAGGCTGAAATTCTATTTCAAATGACGAATAGTTATGGAATTTTCAACGACTCATTTCCGTCCAAATAAAACGTCTAACGAAGGGTCTACATCAGAAACTGTAACTTTGTTGCAAATGTGACAACGGAATGAAATTTGTAGTAAAGGTTGTTCCGTCGTGCTTTCCATAGACGAATTCCATTAAGAATTTTGTATTCGTGCGTCCATTTTGAATGTCATAGCCCTCTTTCTTTAGTTAATTTCATTGCATTGATTTCATCAAAAATTTGGTTGTAGTAGAGCCATAGCAACTTGTATATGTATATCGTTATAGCAAAATATGTAGTGAAAACTCCCTAGCAACTTCTGTGATATTGGTTCCATCGCTAAATTCGGTGTCTTGGTTCCATAGCTAAGTTCATGGTGATGACTCTCTATCAGCTTCCATAGCAAGTTACATAGACATAATTTTGTAACAAAGTCTATTGTCATGTTTCCGTAGCACAATCAATGGAAATATTTTCGTTGCAACGGTCGTAGGAAAATCTCTTAACATATTTTTGTAGCAAATTTTGTAGGAATAATTTCATTGTAAAGCTAGATAATTATGGATGAATAATTAATTTACAAATCAAATCGTAATTATTTTATACGAATATATAAAACAAAAATTACAAAAATCAAATAAGATTTATACAACAATAATAATCATAATATAACATGGTCCCGTTATACCATCAAGTGATGTAGTTAATTTACAAACCAATTCCTAGTTATTTTCTTCGATTATTCATTTTGCTCTCTTTGTTTCCTCACAAGCTCTCCCAATTCTTCCAATTTATCATTTTTGTCCTAAATATAACATGGTCCCGTTATACCATCAAGTGATGTAGTTTTTAAGATAGCTTACAAATGTTTGAGGCAGATTTGGAAAGTCCGTTCATTTTGTATGATGTTTGTTTCTCAAACTATGATTTCATTTTGGCTTATAATCAAATATGATTACATTTTCAGGAAGAAAAAAAAGGAAATATGAGCTAAGTAAACACCATTAGAGAAATGATATTCGAAAAAGGGCAAGTAAAGATTAAGAAAAAAAAAAACAACATTCTGAACCACAACGAATGGAGGAGGCACATATTTCACATTATTAAACATTTATATATTGCAAAAATAAAAAGCTGGAAGAAACACATACAACTCAGATCCCAAATACATTGTAGAGTTATGGTTCTTGGTATATTGAACAATGGAGCACATAGTAGGTAAGCATTCGAGTGAATTTTGAGGACCATCTTATTATGTATCACAAATAGGTGGGGCTCCGCAAAAAAAAAAATTAAGTTTATCAAAATATATAGGTGCTATTTTACAACCTTATAGTTAAATGACAACAATAAATTCTATTAAAAATAAATACTTTTAATAGAATACATGGTATATATTTGAATAATTTACAGAAATGGGAAATTAAATAAACAAAATTCAGCCACACGTAGTAAATTTGTGTACAGCCACACATGGTCCATATTTGAATAAATTTATATAAATGGTCCCTCTTGAAACTTAATTTACAGAAATAGTAAATGTTGACATTTACTTTGCAAAAGAAATTGGTTTTTCAAAAGATAGTAACATTAACTATTTATGTTTTATAATGATATACAGCTAAAAACAGTCAATCCTGTTAACAACAAAGGACCTTGGTTAAAATATAAGTTCACCACAAACCTATATGTGCCTATAGCCCTATATATTAATTACTACCATTGATCGATTATTAGCTTATTTTTTTTCTAAAAAAAAACAGCCACGCATAATTAAAATAGCATTGTACTTTCAAATTACGATTCTTTATAACAGTTTTTTTTGCAAATTATCTATTTTTAATTTAAACAAAAGAAACTGACAGCTCCTTACAACTTGACTGATTACACAGTAAGTTGCATATGTTTTTTTAAAAGAAAAATAGACAGAAAATAGATCAAACTGAAAATCTACCAGGAATTCAGTTGAGAAAATAATAACATTACTAAAAAGAAAATATAATTTTGATGGATTATAAGTTGAAGAGAGAAAATAGAATACAACTCTGCTGACAAATGTGACAAAATTGGCAGATTTTGATACCAGATGAACATTAAAAATTTCAATATTAAAATATAATAGAAATTTCACATCTTACATGTTTCGATCTTGAAACCCGATATTTTTCCAGTTTCATTAAAGTGAATTTTCAATCATTTTTCCCTACAACTCATTTAAACTATTAATAAAATGATGAAAACAGTAGTAAAAGAGAACTTCATTTTCACATATATAAAGAAAAATACACTTACAAAATTACTTGAGTTGTTTCTTGATGTTTTTGCATTTCTAAAACCCTCCAAAATTACATTGCTATCTTTGTTGGTTCAGTTTATCATCTTGACTTTCACCACTACACAAAAAAGTTGTATGAAGTTGGTCCTAACTTGGTCTATAGTTCAAAGAAACAAACACATCATGAATTAAATAATCCAAACTTCAATAGTTATGAAAAATCGCTAAAATATTTACATAGATCATGTCTCTATCATATATGTATTGAACAATGACTGACGCTTCGAAATCACAACAAATAAATTTGCCAATTAGGTCATTTATCTGACTAAATTCATCGAGGCAGTTTTGCCCAATTTGGTTGAACCCCATGGACAAAGAACATGTCCTTGAGGAGAAACTGAAGGATTAATATCTTCATCATCAATCGAAGGTATATCATCCGTGAAAAAAGTTGATATGTGACTATATGGTGATCCATGAACAAAGTTGATATGTAACCATATGGTGAATCATCATCAACAACCTGATCAATGTTACCATTCTTTAGTACTCTAATCAATTGAAACAACACAAAAACACAAACACATTGCACTTGAGAGTAATATAAAGTAAAGAAGAAGCACTTAAGATTTGAGATACCAAAATTCCATTTCTCATGGTGTGATTCGTCATTGGAATAATTTTGTGAGAGCAGAGACTATATGGAGATGACATTAGACTGGAGGGAGTGGTGCTACAAAAGTTGTACTCCCTTCACTGCCAGGTAGATGAGACATCATTTTTTTACCATAAAAGTGTGGTTTCGTGTCACACCCAAAGAGTGGTGCCACACTTGATTTTTTTTTCATTTTAATTAAATAAAAACTAAAATTTTAATATAAAAACATATGTTTCATTACCTCAAAACAAAAATAACATTACATTCTGTTGCTTAAAAAAGAAATCCTAAATATTTCAAAAAAAAAAAAAACACTAGAAATCCTAAACATACATCAAACGATTAAAAATAAAACAACTACATGAAGTCGTCCTCCGAGAACTCGTCTTCCGGGTCATCCTCGGGATCCAAATTGAGGTTAATGTGTTGAATCTCATAAATGTGTTCCACCAAGTCCATACAAAGATTATGAAATGTTTCATTGCAACGAATCTCTGCTTTCTTTTCAATTTACTCATCGCCCCCAATTTCTATTGCTTATGTCGTGGGAATGGTTTCCTTCTCATCATACTCACATATCGCTCTTCCTTCGTGTTCGATAATCATTTGATGCAGTATTATACATGCATACATGACTTCATGCATTTTTCCTCGCTGAAAAAAATTGTTGGTTTTTTTCAATATAAATCAACGTTTCTTGAGAGCTCCAAAAGCCCGCTCGACATCCTTCCTAGATCTTTCTGGAGCTTTCTTGAATTTTTCTGATGAGTATCATTCGGACACGTAAACAATTTAACAAAAACTGCATACTCAGGATAGATCCCATCAACTGGCCTAGCGGTAAGGAGTGACTCTCTCAAATGAGAGGTCATGGGTTCAAGTCTCACTAGGAGACTTAGGTGGTGTTTAGGAGTAGATCAGGAGTAGGATAGTTTGTCGTTTCAAAAAAAAAACTAGATAATAACCATATTTATATGGTGTTCCACTCAATTGGAAAGAAGAATTTGGTGCACATCTGTGGTATATGTTGTTAAATATAGGTGAACGATTAAGAACGTTAATGTCGTTAAGGGATCCAGGAGAACCAAAAAAAGCATGTCAAATCCACTGATCATGTGATGTCACCGCTTCAAGTATGACCGTTAGGTGCTCATGATTACCTTGTGTAAATTGACCATGGTGTGAGGTAGGGCAATTTTACATGCCCAATCTAGAAAATATAAACTTTCTAACATTCCAGGAAAGTCGTGTACGCTAGCATGATGATATTGCAATTTCATGATGTCATTGCATGTAGACTTACGTAAATATTTTGGACCATAAAACTGAATAATAGTTTAGCAAAAATAGTGTAGACTATCACGTACAGTCCTACCGGACATCATAATACTCTCGTCTAACACTTTAGGAGAGATGCCATATGCTATTTGACGAAGTGCAACTGTGCATTTTTGTAAAATTTTGAAATCGGGTGTACCTCTAGCATCGGGTCGTTGTTGGAAAAAAATCACACTCCTTCGTTAGATCTTTGACTATACATTCGTACAAAGGTTTGAACATTCTGAAGTGCCTTCTGAAGTAGTATCCTTGAAAAGTCGCATTATCTTGAAAGTATTCTTGTATAAAATGTTGGTTTGCATCTTGTGACAACCTGTTGTTAGATCTTTAACTATACATTCGTACAAAGGTTTGAACATTCTGAAGCGCCTTCTGAAGTAGTATCCTTGAAAAGTCGCATTATCTTGAAAGTAGTCTTGTATAAAATGTTGGTTTGCATCTTGTCACAATCTGTTGTTTTAAGATAATAAAACTCTAGACTGCAAACATGTACAAGTAAAACTCACCACCTATATTGTAGATATAGGAACTTTAAGTGCCTCGAGTGCATGTTCATTTAACTTATATACAAGTTTATGAGAAAACCATGTTGACGTAGGAAAGTATAAGCTAAATACTTAACATAAAATCATACTAAATCAAATCAAGATTACACTAGTTCGAACAAAGGGACTATACTTAACTTAATTAAAGGTTTTAAAGGGTTGGAATGTGTTTACGGTCTTGGGAATACCCAAACTGTAAGCACATGCTTTTTGATGAAAAGCCAACCATAAACACCCCTTTTGGATTTAATAAAATCTTAAACCCCTAAAGGGTGGAAACCAAGGCCGTGAACCCTTTCCCTTTTGACCTAAATCTGTGAACCCTTTTTATTCGTTTGACTCAAATCCAAAAACACCCCCTTCTAGAAGGTCTAAAACTGTAAACTACCCATATATGTATATGTGTGTGTGTGTGTGTGTGTATATATATATATATATATATATATATATCTGTTTTGGTGAAAACACTTTAATTTCACACATTTCCCATCCGTAGACACCCCATAAAATCCTCTCAACTATTATCCATGAACCTTCGAAACTTCATAAATTGTGTCGAGAATATTCAAATCTTCATATTTTTCCCACGAACAATCTTCAAATATTCATAATTTCACAAGAATACACCGTAAACTCATCAAGTCAATCGAGAACCCCTTTTTGCCAACCGAAAACACCTTGCAACATTTCCAAATAATTATTGTAAGTATTCCTTACACAATTAAAGTGTTTTTTAACACTTTAATTATTATTTATGTTGGATCAAAAATATGGTTTATACTTTACTTTTCTAGACATTAATAGTTTTTGGTCGTGTAATATATTTTTGTAGTTGTATTTACGACCCAATGGGTATTTGCAGCCGTAAACCCATTTACGGTCGTAAACTCATTTATGGCCCATATACCCCAAGTATATATATATATATATATATATATATATATATATATATATATATATATATATATATATATATATATATATATATATATATATATATATATATAGGGATTGATGAACAGTGAGAGTGTACGGCCAAGAGAGAGAGAGAGAGAGAGAGAGAGAGAGAGAGAGAGAAAGAAGCATGTGTGTGTAAGTCTGTGAATCTTGTGTAAGTGAACTGCATTCTAATAAATTCAAACAAGATTCATATTATTCTTGTTCTTCTTCTCTTCTATTTTAATCTGGCATCAATTGTTTGATTGAGATTCTACACCATCAAACGGATCTGATTGATACACAAGCAGATTTGGGACTTACAAGTGGTATAAGAGTTTGGATAGTATCAATCATTATGGTCAGATCCGGAGCATATTTGAGCTTATTTTTGAATTTTTTTTACGTTTTTGGATAGATCTCTAAAAAATGGGGGGGGGGGGGGGGGTTGTTCTTTGCATTTTTTATAAAACGAGTTTTTGATCGAGTTTTGGAGCAAAAAATGGATGAAAACGTCGTTTTTTTAGAATCTAGGGCAATTGAAGGGTTTACGGTCGTAAAGAGTTCACGGCCCTCGAAGTTTACGGTCCGAGATTACGGCCCTCAGTTTGCGGCCAACATCGCACGTGCACGGCTCGGTTTGCGGCCAGCCTCGCACCTCGCATCTCGCAGCTTTGTCCTCGTAGTGTGCTTCCATTAAAAATTAGGAATCGTAATTGAGGGCACCGAGGATCGAGCCCGGGTCTCCTCACAACTCAACCAACGCTTCTTCCAACTAATCTAGGTTGCTAGATGGAATACTCCTTCCGTGTTTAATTCATAAAGTGTCCCTCTCGATTTCTAACTTTCGCGTTTTTGTCAAATTCAGCCCAATTTCAAATTTCATTTATTTTTAAATTCCATTTTCTACAAAAATTTTAGATTTTAATTTTTGTCTTTTAATTTTTAACCCTTTACTTAAAATTTTGACTTTGACTTTCAAGTTTGACCTTTGACTTTAAAGTTTGATTTTCTCGTTTAACTTTTAAATTTTTAAATTTAGCTTTTCGGATTGACTTTGAATTTTGACTTTTAAGTTTGAATTTTTAAATTTGACTTTTCAGTTTGACTTTTCAAGTTTGACTTTTAAATTTAACTTTTAAGGTTGACTTTTGGGTTTTAAGTTAAAGGGCATATTTTAAACAATGAGTTCCTCAAACATTCCGGTCAATGAAGTTTTATGCTCTCAAACTTGCATTAAAACTGTTAAAATTTTACATGAACACATCGATTTATTAAAAAGAGAATATAAGGAACTTAAATATGAGGGGTACCAACTTAGGAAAGGCTTGAAACCGTTAAAAGAACAATTAGAGGCCAAGACAAATGACTTTAAGAAATTACAGTCAGAGTACAGTAACAAATGCGCTCATTATAGATATCTTAAGAATGATTTTGCTGTTGTGACTTCCGAACTTGATGCATTAAAAGCAAAATATAAAGATGTTGAATTCAACTTTAAGAAATTTGATGTGTCAAGTGATGTGGTTGCATTGATGATTGAAAAACAATTAACATTCAAAGATAATCAAACTAAGGGGTTAGGGTATCATAGTGTACCACCTCCCTTTAATGACAACTATAACCCACCCCTTGAGACGAAAGAGGAAGAAACACGTGCTCATTTTGGTCCACTCCCTGAACCAGCTCCAACTTCACTTAAGACTGAACAATCAGGGCCAACTGAGGGTGTTGAGATGAAAAATACTGATGTTTCTACTTCTTGTGCAGGTAGAGTAGTTGAAGAAGAGAACAAGGAGAACACTATTTAACAAACCAATGTCTCCTTGAACTCTGAATTTGTTGATTCAAACTCGGTTGCTACTAATCAACCTGCTGTTGGGAAATATAGGCCACCAATTCAAGCTAAACAGTAAGCCTGTTGCAAGTGTGCATGTGGGAACAACTAGAAACATGGAAAGAGTACACCACCAGGGGCAGGGAGAAACAACTTCCCAGTGAAGAAAAAGACATGTTTTCACTGTGGAGCACCTGGACACATTGTCCGAAACTGTACAAATCGTGCATACGTTTCCTACTACGCACAAGGGTGGTAGAACGCGCCAAAAGGGAGATTTTCCAAAAGAAACCCCTTAAGGTCATGTTTAGATAATGGCGACTAGAATGCCACGAAGGGAAACAATTCAACTCCTAAGGCCAAGAAATCAACTCCCAACAACAAGAAGGGAATATCAGCCCAGAAGTCAAGTTCAAGAGATGCTCCCGTGAAGCCAAGACCAGTTAGGTCAAAGTCATCTCAGCAACCGACTACAAGTTCAAAATAAAGTGTCGATGCACCCATCGAATCGAACAAGAAATGGGTTAAACCCGACTACAAATGGGTATCAAAGGTTCAATATCCCAAATCACCTAATGACTCTAATATTTCTTCATATTTTGTTTGTGATAAACAGGACATGTCATGGGAGAGAGTACCTTGCAAAGATGACAAAGGTCAACCCACTTTCAAAATAGATTGGGTTCCAAAGACCAATTGATCCCGCTATGTGTCAGAGCAGATATGGAGGCATATCATCAGACTTCGGTTTTTTGGTAGTAGTTGTTCCAGGAACATGATAGGAGGCATCTCTCAACTATGCAACACTCAGAACTTTGTTTGAGAGTATGTGCCCTTTGCGGGAAAGGAAGAAAAGAAGGGATCACACATGGGGTTAGTGCTTAATGACATGAAGAATTTTCGAATCTGTTCTGAGATTATGTGTGTTGTTCTCAGACCTTCTGGATGCAAGTTCAGTCAGTAAATTACGGTTTGAGTTCTCTTCTCTATACTCTTGAGTTTATTTTAAACCGATTTGTTTTGAAGATAATCTTTTATTATCTTATAGTTTTTCGTTAGTAGGTATTATTTGGGAAGTGATATGAAGTCTAGTGCTAAAGGGCAATATAAAATTTGTGTAATACGCTAAAGCTGAATTGTCTATACTTTTTGTTCAATGTGCTGGTAGGCACAAAGGATTCAAAAGGACTAGACTTAGATTGACAAATGAAAGGTCTAGACAATATGAACTTAGATAGTTTCATTTGGACTGCCAATACGATGTTCGGGTAGATTGAATAGTGAGATAAACATGGGAACCTGCAAGATACACTAAAAGTTAATTATCTAGAACTGTGGATCAACATTTCCTTGATGTGTGGACTCATGTCCTTAATTCTGGTACTAATAGGACAACTGGGGGTTCCGATAAAGTAGGTATGTAGGAAATTATTTTCTTGCATTCTATCTATCAGTCATATGTTGCTTTTTTTGCGTGATTAGAAGATATCTGACCTGGAATGCAACATATGCAACTCTATCTCTATGAATATCCATATCTATGAAATTCTTTCTATCTGTTAGTCATATGTTGTCCCCTTTGCATGATTAGAAGATCCGACCTGGGACACAGCATATGCACTCTACTACCTCCTTAACCCTTATTTATGTTAGTCATATGTTGTTCCCTCAATGTGATTGGAAGACATCCGACCTGGGATACAACATATGCACTTCTATATCTGAATTCTTTCTTAATGATTGAATACTCACCTAAAGTAAGGAGTTCTTTGGAAGTTCTTGATTACCGGGGTATGTCATGAAGTGGGAAACACGTTCTAGTACATCTAAAATTGAACTACTTAATAGGTTGTATGTAGATCTTGCTGCTTCATTTAAGTGGACAACAATATCATTGGTCGTCGTCAACTAAATGTCCATTTAAGAATATAGATCGTAATGACTTCTCACTTATAATCTGTCCAAATTGTCAAGATCCTGTGTGTTTAAGTGGATCACAATACCGGTGATTGTCAAGATCCTGTGTGTTTAAGTGGATCACAATACCGGTGATTGACTAGATCTAGACATGTAGGCATGTACTGATCAACGATACTGGTTTGTCTGACAACTTTGATCCCAAATATTTTTGTTTTTATTAAATTTTTTCATAGTTTTCCTCTATCAAATTTAGGGGGAGAATTAAAAAAATTAAGAATTTAAAAAAATCAGAAAAATCAAAAATCAAACAAAAATCAGAAAATTAAAAATAAAAAATAGTGTTATTTCTGTTTTTATTTCTTGTTAAGAAAAATCTAAAATCCAAAAATATTTTTGTTTCTGTTTTATTTTTTTCGGAAAATATGAAAAATTCAAAAATATTTTGTGCTAAGTTTCTTTTAGTTTTGTTTTGTCTTAAAAAGTGAATTCAGATGTAGATGAGACTCATAGAGACTGTATCGAGATTTCTGAGCCAAGGCTTCATCCGTGAACATCGAAGAATTCTCATTTGAAGGAGCAAGAAATGAAGATTATTCTTTCAATCCCAGAAGCTTGGTGAAGCTGCAATTGAAGATTATGTGACAGATTGCATTGAAGCCTCATCAATCAGTCTGCTACTATCTTTGAACCTGCTGAAGTAATCCAGAAGATTAGTTCACTCTTTTATTCTCTCTGAAGATTCTCAACCTGAAAGCGCCATTTTTCAAGAATCTCTACAAGAAGTCTCCTCACCCAACGTGCGTTCAAAGCCAAATTCTGAAGAAAAACAGCTACTTTTTTAGGGGGAGTATGTTGGGTCAATTAGAAAAGAAAGTTATAAACCAAGGGGAGATTGTTGGGTCAAAAATATGGTTTATACTATACCTTTCTAGTCATTAATAATTTTTGATTGTGTAATATATTTTTGCAGTTGTATTTACGACCCAAGGGGTGTTTACGGTTGTAAACCCATTTACGGCTGTAAACCCATTTATGGCCCATATACCCCAAGTATATATATAGGTGTTAGGTGGTTGAAGAGGGATTGATGAACAGTGAGAGTGTACGGCCAAGAGAAAGAGAAAGGAGAATATGTGTGTGTAAGTCTGTGAATCTTGTGTAAGGGAACTTCATTCTAATCAATTCAAACAAGATTCATATTATTCTTGTTCTTGTTCTCTTCTATTTTGATCTGGCATCGTATGTTTGATTGGGATTCCGCACCATCAAAAGGATCTGATTGATACACAAGCAGATTTGGGACTTACAATTTCCACTATTATTTAAATTCATAGCTTATTAATTTAAATACGATGTTGGGAATAATTATTTTAGGGTAACGTTATTTGCTTGTATGCTAATCCGAGGATTATTTCTACGGCTCGATATTCAAACTCAAACGCACATACGAAGTGAGTTCATACCCCTAGATTTTCAACGTTTTTAATGTTTTTAGGGGGAATACAAGTAAAACACATGGACTTTTGTGTTTATACAAACATTTTTAAATAGTTTTAAAACCTTTGCAATTGTTTCAAATCGAGTATTCACTACATTTCTTAAAGATATTTCATATATTTTAAACCCTTTTTTAATATGTCGAGCATAAGGGTATATTGCTTTCATAAAATTAAATTGAAAATGTTTTCATTTCACTACAGAACATAACAGTTAAGCTATAATCGGTATAGTTTGAGATTCACTACACTATTTTGTTAAGTACCACACACGAAACAATAACATACCATCAAGACTATAATATGTATAGTTTGGGAAACACTACTCTAATACATTGATACAAGTATACACTAGTAAAATAATTATTAAAGTATAATTATTTTACACTACAAGGTACATTGATACAAGGCAATACATATAATTTCCAATATAAGACAACACTACAACACTACATGTAAACTAGTTAATACAAGGTTGTGAGGCACTACTTCAATTGTATTCCATAAGGGTACGGAACTAAATCCTATACAGTATAACCTGAATCTCTTGAAGGGAGAGCGTGATATTTGTGTATAGATCTATACGTGATTGATAACACCACACCTGAACTGCTAACTATAGTTAGGCCCGCAGGCCTGGGTGACAAATGTCATAACTTTCAGACGCTTGAAGAACATCGTAGAGGTTACTAGGTCATATCAAGCATGGTTATATGAAACTCACAACAATACAACTAACACATATGTTTACGGGATTAGCACTACTTCAGAGGCTTTATTTTATTTAATAAAACTACAGTACTCTATGATACACTACAGCTGGTGATAACCAGGCATTCATACTAAGGTTTTTATACAAACGCTAATATAGTACACTACTTTCACTACAACTGGTGGTATCCAGGTATACATACAAAGGTTTTCATACAAAAATACAGATACAATACACTGTTTTCTAGTACTGAGTACACTAATGCAGTATACATTTACAAGGAACATACATGACTACATTACATTCACTATAGAAAATATTGGATTTTCTCGAAAAACATACTAGCATTTTCAAAGTACAAAGATAAGTTTTCCATCACCAAAACACACTTATGAACTCACCGACTTAAATGTTGATACACTTTCAAAATCACTTGTATTATCAGGGAACAGGTAAGACAGGTAGACCAATAGGTTATTGAGAAGACAGAGCTTTTAGAGTCGCATCTTTTATACTTTTGTTATACATTTTGGTGTCATACAATAAATACTTTACCCTATCAATGTAATGGTTGTGTTTGCTTTGATTCCTATTATGCAATTGTTGTGATATTGTAGATGACGTCCTCCGCCCCCGAACGTTTCCACCGTTCCGGTTTACGGGTGTGACACATCCTCATGATTTCTATAAATAAATCTTCGGGCTCTCCATTCAACACTATCGGCGATGCTACTGCATGTTGCTTCATACGTTCATTCCGCAAATTTATAAGCCACCAAAAAACATCAAACATAACATCAAATTCTTTCGAAGAATTGGATGACGACATTTTTTTGATTTTTTTGAGAGGAAATGTATTAGAAAGATAAAAAAAAATGTGAAGGGTTTATAGTTGTATATAGAAGTTAAAGGTTAAAAGGAAAAAGAATTAAAATTAAAATTTCGAATTTATGCCCGTTTGCAACGGTCACAAACCTAGACAATCACATTCCTCCCTCTGGTGTACCCCTCTATAGCCACAGTGCACCTCCTACCGTACCCTTACCGCGGTGGGGGTGGTTTTCCTGCAGACATGGCACCGAAGTGCGACAGTGGCTGCATCCTACTCCCCCGGTCTCAACAGATGTTGGTGGAGGCAACTTAGGTTTAGGGTTCCAGTGAACGTTGTGTGACGTTGGCATTTTAGGAGGCGGTGGGATAGGGTTAGGTTTTATCGTCTTAACAAAGGGTAGAAGCGAGGCTATATAGAGGTATGCCACCGAACATGTGTGACGTTGGTGTTGATGGTGGCAGCGGGATAGGGTTCGGTTTTCTTGTCTTGATAGAAGGTAGAAGCAGGGCTAGGGAGGGATGTCATAGAACCGGTTACCCAGCAGTCAGAAGTCATGATGCTTAAAGATACGAAGGCTAAGATCGGTGGAAATCAGTAATCTTGGAAATCACGATGAAGATTGAATATGTTTTGTTTACAAACACTAGTTGAAATATTGAATCTGAATGAAAGTGAAGGCTCGACAACATTTTCTCCATGAAAAGGGATAAGTGTTGTCTTCTAGTGCTTGTGATGGAGATAAAACGGATATAAAGTTTGGGTGTTGGATCATCCTAGCAACAGGGAAAGGGGATAAATCTGAGAAATCACAATGGATGGTGCATTTGTACTTACAGGAGAAAATGATGTTAAGTGAAAAGATGAGAGGAGTATGTGTTTCCGATAAGATAGACAAGGGATTTCACCTAACATCCTGGATGAACTCGCGTCCTGATGGGAATTTCCTCAACCTGGACCCCAAAGCCAACTATCGAACACCAAAACTACGCGAACCCTACTTTGGGAAGTTTCCCAAACTCCCAACTCACATAACCTTCAAACCAATCAGCCACTTGGGCCGCCCTCCTTCCTTTGACGAGAATGCAAACTCATCCTAAATTCACACTTCCTTCTATTCCTGAACCCTTGGAGAATTCTCCCCTACTTCGATTCAAGTAACATCTTACAGCCACTGTTGTAAAAATCCGAACTAGATCCTGATTAATCCCTAAGCGCTACTCGACCGACTAGAAGGCGCGTAGCGATTAATCCCTGCATACATAATAAGTTAAACTGTATAAAACGATAAAATTTTAACATTTTGAAGAACTTTTATCTCAATGGAAACTATTTCAGGCATGATTACTGTGTATTAATCATATTAATCAATTTTGTTACGATATTAGTGGTACTTACGAACTTTGATATGATATTACTCATATTTAATTTTTTAAAATTCAATAAATTATTAATTAATGGTCCCCGATTAATCCCCCATTAAATCTCTGCCTAGCCGATTAATCCCTTAACCCCAGTCCACCAACTAGCTAACGTCGAGCGTTTTTTACAACCTTGCTTACAGCACGCCAGGCTGGAAGGATTCCCAATCCCTCGTATCATCCAGTGATCAATCTTGCTGGCAAACAACGCTTAGCACTGTTAGTGTTCCCAAAACTAACCAACACTAAAGCAGTAAGACTCTTGAAGACTGTCAAAACACTTCCCGGGTTCCAATCACACCTGCTACAGCCACTGCATCCTGAGAACCCACTATATAATGAGACTACCTCACACTACTACTCTAAGACTCGTGATATGAAAATGGCATATAACCCAAACAAGTGCAGGAAGTATAACTCCTAGATACAATTACTCATATAAATGCAAGACCATAACAATAATATCAAAAATAAAAACTGATAGGAAATCAAAAGATACGCACATACAACATGGGAAACTGCTCGTGCCTCCTCTGTAGTCTACTGGAAAGCCTTGCCCCTAGTCGCAGGCACCTCTGTCCGGCCCTGATGGTCGTCGGTGATCCTTAATATCGCAGGGGTAGGTGCCATCACCTATCCCATTGCACCCAAACTCGAATATTGGGCCTTCTTGTGGTCTCGTTGACTGCAATGAAAGTAGTTCAGGTTTGATACCTGGGTGGTGGTAGCAGTACAATCCCTGCTATAATGATCAATCCGGCCACACGTAAAGCATCAAGAATCTCCACTACCGCTCCTACACGCACCCTCGTGTGTCTTGTCGCACTTGCCAAAATAGCTATGGTCCTGATGACCTCTCGGTCTAGAATTCGATACCTTGGGCATCTTGCCTGACCCTATTGTAACAACCCGTTATTTCAAGTCAGTAAAAATCGAGTCCTGTAACCTCTTTGAGAAAGGAATTAGAATATCATCGAAAAATGAAGTATTCAAAAACTCCATTTGGAGTACACTATGTGGTAGGTATCGTCTTAAGGTTTCCAAACATATAAATGACACAAAAATTCGAGTTATAACGAAGAAGTTATGATCATTCTAAGTTTTCCGACAAAGACCGGTAATACGAAGTTGCGTAAAAACGCAAAGTTTCAATAAAACACTTTTCGACCTTAGGTGTCTAAATGAAAGTCGTAGATATCGTTAAACTACAAACATGCATAAAAAGAACGCTCAAATCGGACATCGTATGAATAAGTTATGAATTTTTAAAGAAATTCCTTAATCACGTCATTTTAATAAATAAATAATAAAAATAATTCCGGAATTTGCCAACGGAATCTAAATGAAAGTTGTAGATCATAGTCTCACCTTCGTGGGGATATAAAGAACGTCAAAAATGGAGTTCGTATGAAGGAGATATGAATTTTCGAAGTTTGATAAATAATTTATATATAATTTTTATTAAAACTTCGGTATTATCCGAAGGGGAGTCAGCGTCCTCATCCGAGGTACGCCCCGCGTACCCCTGTACGCCCCGCATACCCGAGGAACTTGGCCTCAAACCGTCCACGTCGCCCTATGCGAGGCATCCGACCCGCCGTCCCATCCGACCCGACTGCCTGAGCCGTCCCATCCGAGGCCGAGGCAGTCGAGGCTTCGGTCACGCATGACGTACGCGTACGCGCTGCGTACGAGCGTACGCCCCGCGTACGAGGCCTCTTAGGCCCCCCTATAAATAGCATGCGAGGGTTCCCGGGAAAATGCCCCATTCTCTCTCCTTTTTCTTGCGTTTTACCTCGTTTTCCGTGCTCGCACTACCCCGAAGCCCTGGTCATTTTGTGCAAGTCCCGAAGGTCGATTTTACTCCCGAGGAATCCCGAGATTTCCGAGAAAAATCCATTTCCCGAGACGAAACTCTGCCCGGTTTTCCATCTTGCTATCTTCAAGCTTTCAAGTGAGTTCATACCCCTTTCAAACACACTTTAAATACATTTTAATGCTTTTATACTCTTTTAGGGGGGGGGGGGGGGAATACAAGTAAACATACGGTTATTATCGTGTATTTTATAAAGTTTCACTTAACTTGTTTTATCAAATAAATCACTTGAAACTCATTACTATTATGGAAAACTCTTGTCATACTTTGCGTGCATTAGACATTATACAAAGTATATAATGATCTCAAAGTACCTTTCATTGTTAAGTCGTTTTATACATTCTAAAAACTTATGATTTTGCTTTGTCAAACATTGTGAAAAAGGATAAACTTTGCATACAAAACTATCACTTTAATACCGACTTAGTTGAGAATCCATGAGACGTGTATATCTTCAAACGTTACTTTTCTTTATAAGAAAGTAATGCTGCAAGTCCTGTCTATAACCAGAGTCTCCCGTTCGGAGAACGTGTCAAATGTGTATAGATCTATACGGGAAGTCATGATCCTGCGCCCTGACTGTTAGCTACAGTCCGTCTTTTGGGGTGACAGTTGTCATAACGCTGCGACACCTGAAGAATGTCGTTACAGGCATATTATGTTTAGTATGGTTATAAAACTCATCGGATATACAATTATTATGGTATTCTGCTTTTATGAACGAGTAGCTATTAAAGCTATTCTTCATCTAACAAATGCGATCTTCGTATAGCTTTATTATATAAAACTACGACACAACTTTTGAACGTCGGTTTCTTGCGATTTTCGGTCTTAGAGACTGCCATTTATGTTAGGAAAATAAGGGTTTTTCCTGCATACGAACCAAACAACTAATAGGAAAATAAGGGATTTTCCTGGTGCAATTATTTACAACTTATAACACGAACATTCATATGCATTTCATACTTTTATAAAAAAATAAGGGTTTTTCTTGGAAAACACAACAACTCGTATCTCAACCATTAGGGAAAATATGGGATTTTCTGGATCTAATACATTCACTTTCAACACAACAAATCACAACTCTTTACATTTGAAATGCTGCATTTTCTGGAAAACATACACCCATTTTGGAATGGCATCCAATTTTTCTAAACTACTTATGAACTCACCAACTTAATTGTTGACACTTTTTGTTTGAAATAACTTGTATTCTCAGGGAACCGCTAAGCAGGTTTATTAACGCGCTGGCGTTAATTACTTCTTTTGAATGATGTTTATGTATTTATCTTTTGAACATGTAATGAATACATCTATGTAAACATCTTGGAAACTTTAATATATATGGTGGTGTGTACTTTCCTTTCTATGAACTGTTATGATACTAAATATGACGTCCTCCGCCCCCGAACGTTTCCGCCATTCTGGTTTAGGGGTGTGACAGATTGGTATCAGAGCCAGGTTTATAGGGAATTAAGTATATCAAAACCATTCCTTTTTGATATACAACTATAAACTCAACTGGGCAAAAACACTCTGAGAAAAATTCATACTTTTGAAAGTAAATCTAATTAGTTTTAAGGTAAGCATGCACTTATTTTTATACTAATAACAGTTTCATAGTAAATAACTTTAGAAGTATTATAAATAAGTTGTGCAGTACAGGTACGCCTTGGGACATGTAATCGGAACTGGGAAGAATATAGCCTGATCAACTATATTTGTCCAAGAGCCGACTAACGTATGCCAAGGAGTGTCTGCAATGGACAACAAATTTAAAACTTACCAAAAGCATATCGCTAAAGAATACTGAGGGAGTATTCGAGTGCCGTCAACCATTAAACTCAAGGGTAAGTTTCATGTGCTCTAGCTTATAGTAAACTTTTAACTCTATTCTCGTACAGTCTAAATGGCGGGATTCCATCACCCCAATGACCCCTACTACCCCAACCAAGGTAATGGAGGGTGGATCGAAGAAGATCCTGAAGAAGACGAAGAGCCTATAGAGTTGGAGGGAGGGGATGACTCTGGCACGGATTCGGAGCCAGAAATTATAAATCCACCAATCCCACAATCTCCCGTCCACGTGAGGAATTTCCAAGGACCCACTCCAGTGTGGGGAAGTCACCTCCATCATTGGAGCCAACAACAAAGCTTACGCCCTCCCTACGGCATGTGCCGAGACTTCTATGATGTGAGAGGCGGGGGATCAGCCGACCGAGCACTTTCGGTCATGGTTGGCAAACTCGCCAACCAGTGCTATCAATCCGGAGTGCAAGCCAACCGAATCCGAGAGGTCAATGTGGAAGTACAAATCCACACGGCCGATATCAACCGCCTAGAGTTGTTACAGAACGACATCCACATTCACGCCAAAGCATTTCAAGCACAAGCAAATGCGGCCTTCGCAGAATTAAGAGAACAACAAGCTGCATTTGATAGACGCCTCATGGAGTCAAAGCAGTCCGACACGGAGTCGAGCTCCAAACGCAAAGCGCATCGCAAGTAGTACTTGCCCGACTCTCAAATTTTGTTATAAATTAGGACTTCGGATAAAAGTATTATTTTCTTTAAATTGTTCTGTAATCGGAGGCCTTTAGAAAGGCCAAGAACTTTTGTCTAAACCCCGCTGTAACACAACTATATGTTTAATATATATAAGGGTATACCCCTTTTCTTGTTGTTGCTAATCATGTGCAATTCGTTCAATTCATTGGTACATCTATTCAAACTTTACTTTCAAGCTCAAAACATTGTGTCAGTCAAACCCAACTTCTTAGAACTATTAGAAGTTAACTCAATATCATTCAACTCTGAACTGCCAAAACTTATAAAATTTTCCATTTTTTTCTTTTGGCAGCGCGATGCCTCCTCGTCCAAACCTAAGGCCCAGGCCGGGCACGGCACCACTACCACCTCCACCACCAGCTTATGATCCAGCCATGGTCCAGGCTGCTATCACAGCAACAGTAACTGCAGCCCTCTCTTAAATAAACTCCCATGGAAATGGAGGGGCGGGAAGCAGCACGAATCATCCAAATCATGGCACTGGTCATGGCCAAGGAAGAGAATGTACCTACAAGGAGTTCTCTAACGCTAAGCCAAAAACTTTTAATGGAACTAGGGGAGTCATTGCACTAATGCAATGGTTCGAGAAGACCGAAACGGTCTTCGAGATCTGCTCATGCCTAGAAGCAAGCAAAGTCAAGTTCGCTGCTTGCACTTTCGTGGATCGAGCCCTCACTTGGTGGAAAAGCCATGTGAATTCAGTGACGCTCACTGTCGCCAACGCCATGAGTTGGGACGATCTAAAGGTTCTACTACTGGAAGAATACTGCCCAAGGGGCGAAGTGCAAAAGCTTGAGCAGGAGCTCTGGAATCTGAAAATGACTGGGTCTGACCTAGTCACCTACACAGCTAGGTTCAACGACCTTGCTGCACTGTGCCCTACCATGGTCAACCCAGAATCAAAGAAGGTTGAAAGGTACATTTGGGGGTTGTCACCCCAGATTCAAGGGCATGTCCTAGCTTCCGGCCCTGTTACCTACAACAGCGCTAAACGCCTGGCTCAGCGACTCATCGACCACGGAGTAAAACCCAATATCATTTCAACAACCGCAAACCCACCTAGGGAGGCTCAGGGCCAGAGTAGGCCTTGGAACAAAAGGAGGGGACAAACTCTCCAGGAAAACCCCAAGAAACAACAAGTAATAGCGACCCACGCTATGACTGTACCTGTGAACCCTGCCCCCACAAGCTCATATAATGGGAAACTTCCTAAGTCCAACCGATTCAACTTCCACCACCATGGTCCTTTCCATGATCTTCAATGCACCAAGTGTAATAAGAAGGGACATACAGCCCGCTATTGCAAAGTGCCAATCCAACCATCCGTCCCCACTACTAATACCGGGGTAAGTCGCGCCTGCTTTGAGTGCGGAGACACGGGGCACTACCGCAGGGACTGCCCAAAGGCAAACAACCGGAATACCGGCAAAAGGGGCCGAGTTTTCGCAATGGGACAAGATGAAGCCATTGCGGACTCTACTGTTGTTACGGGTACGTTTCTTCTCGATAACTCGTATGCATGCATTTTGTTTGATAGTGGAGCGGAAAGGAGTTTTGTGAGTCACGAATTTAAAGGCCTGCTAAAATCAATACCACAATCATTAAGTGAACCATTCATAGTAGAAATGGCCAACGGGAAAACCGAAGGCACTAAGGAGATATACTTAAACTGCACCCTAACTTTAAACGATAATCCCTTTTCAATCAACCTCATGCCAGTCTCGATTAAGAGTTTCGATGTCATCATTGGCATGGATTGGCTGAGTTCTCATCATGCGGACATTCTATGTTACGATAAGGTCGTTCGCCTTAATCTGCCAACCGGCGAAACTTTCATTGTCTTGGGCGACAAACCAAGTACCACTCTTCGTATCATCTCAAGAATCCAAGCTCGGAAATGCCTACGCAAGGAGTGTCACGCGTTCTTGGCACATGTTGTAGATGTGAAACGCGAAGTCCAAGAAATCAAGAGTGTGCCCGACGTACGCGATTTTCCTGA
Source organism: Lactuca saligna (assembly GCF_052625555.1). NCBI lineage: Eukaryota > Viridiplantae > Streptophyta > Magnoliopsida > Asterales > Asteraceae > Lactuca > Lactuca saligna. The sequence goes on from NC_136425.1 coordinate 65,632,867, forward strand.
CGTTTTTCCCGAGGACCTTCCGGGAATACCACCCGCGAGACAGGTTGAGTTTCAAATCGATCTGGTTCCCGGAGCTACCCCAGTAGCCAAAGCACCCTATCGATTAGCCCCGACAGAGATGCAAGAGCTATCCAGCCAACTGAATGAACTACCTGGAAAAGGATTCATCAGGCCGAGCTTCTCGCCATGGGGAGCACCCGTACTGTTCATGAAAAAGAAGGATGGATCATTCAGAATGTGCATCGACTACCGAGAACTCAACAAAATTACCATCAAGAACTGATACCCCCTACCCCGAATCGATGACTTATTCGACCAACTCCAAGGAGCCAACTACTTCTCCAAGATCGATCTGAGGTCGGGATATCACCAGCTGCGAGTCCTGGAGAGTGATTTTCCCAAGACGGCCTTCCGAACACGATACGGACATTACGAGTTCGTAGTGATGCCGTTCGGACTAACCAATGCCCCGGACGTATTCATGGATCTAATGAATCGGGTATGTCGTCCATTCTTGGATAAATTCGTGATAGTATTCATAGACGACATACTCATTTATTCAAAGAATAAAGAAGAGCATGGTCAACATCTGAGGCAAGTTTTAGAGACGTTACGGACTGAGAGACTGTATGCAAAATTCTCAAAATGTGAATTTTGGATTAGAAAGGTGGACTTCCTCGGTCACGTGGTCAGCAAGGAAGGAATCCACGTGGATCCATCAAAAATCAAGGCTATCAAAAACTGGTCTGCGCCAACTACACCAACAGAAATTCACCAATTTCTAGGTCTTGCTGGTTATTACCGAAGGTTCATCCAGAATTTCTCCAGCATCGCAAAGCCTCTTACCGCCTTAACCCAGAAAGGTGTGACCTACAACTGGGGAGAAAAGCAAGATGCTGCATTTCAGACTTTGAAACAGGCCCTTTGCAGTGCGCCCATCCTTTCTCTTCCAGAAGGGACCGAAGATTTTGTGGTGTATTGCGACGCTTCGAAGCAAGGGCTGGGCTGTGTACTAATGTAGAGGGGAAAGGTTATTGCATATGCCTCACGACAATTGAAAACGCATTAGGTCAATTACACCACTCATGATTTAGAACTTGGGGCGGTGGTCTTCGCTCTTAAAATCTGGAGACACTACCTATATGGTACCAAATGCACTATCTTTACACACCACAAGAGCCTACAACATATCTTCGACCAGAAGGAGTTGAACATGAGACAGCGACGTTGGGTCGAATTGCTCAACGACTACGAATGTGAGATTCGCTATCATCCAGGAAAGGCTAACATCGTGGCAGATGCCCTTAGTTGTAAGGAGTACTCTGGCCGAAGAGTGAAGTCATTAGCCATGTCAATCCATTCGCACCTGTCGACACAAGTCAAGGAAGCTCAAATAGAGGCCCTGAAACCCGAAAACGTGACAAGTGAGACCCTTAGGGGAATGGACAAGAATTTAGAAATCAAGAGTGACGGAGCACCCTACGTCATGAACCGAATATGGACGCCCAAGTTTAGTGGACTTAGAGAGGTAGTTATGTGCGAGGCACACAAGACTCCATACTCCGTACACCCCGGGTCAAACAAGATGTATCAAGATCTCAAACAACTCTACTGGTGGCCAAACATGAAAGCAGAGATCGCTACATATGTGAGCAAGTGTTTGACTTGCGCCAAGATCAAAATAGAACACCAGAAACCCTCAGGACTACTCCAACAACCTGAAATTCCTGAGTGGAAATGGGAGCAGATTTCCATGGACTTCATAACGAAACTGCCCAAAACTCAGGGTGGCCAAGATACTATTTGGGTAATCGTCGATAGATTAACCAAGTCCGCTCATTTCCTACCGATCAAAGAAACTGATAAAATGGAAAAGCTATCGAGAATCTACATCCGAGAGATTGTACGACTCCATGGAGTGCCAATGTCTATCATCTCGGATAGAGACAACAGATTTACGTCTAGATTCTGGCAATCATTGCAAAAATCCATGGGAACAAGATTGGACATGAGTACAGCCTATCACCCCCAAACTGACGGACAGAGCGAAAGAATGATCCAAACCTTGGAAGACATGTTACGAGCATGTGTAATCGACTTTGGTAAAGCATGGGATGTTCACTTACCTTTGGTTGAGTTCTCTTATAACAATAGTTATCATACTAGTATCAATACTGCTCCACTTGAAGCCCTTTACGGCCGTAAGTGCAGATCACCTCTGTGCTGGATGGAAGTGGGCGACACACAACTAGAAAAAGGTCTAGTCCCTGATAGCACCCTCACTGGTCCAGAGATCATCAGAGAAACTACTGAAAAGATCGTGCAAATACGACAACGACTGAAATCCTTGAGGGATAGGCAAAAGAGCTATGCCGACAAAAGACGTAAACCCTTGGAATTTCAGATTGGCGATCGGGTACTACTGAAGGTCTCACCCTGGAAGGGAATGATACGCTTTGGAAAGCGTGGGAAGCTAAATCCTAGGTACATTGGACCCTTCAAAATCATTTCAAGGGTTGGTCCAGTAGCCTACAAACTCCGACTTCCAAGAGAGCTTAACAAAGTACATCCAGTATTCCACGTATCAAACCTGAAGAAGTGTTTGTCCGACGAAACACTTGTAATTCCACTCGATGAGATCGAACTAAATGAAAATCTTAACTTTTTGGAAGAACCCGTCGAGATCATGGATAGGGAAGTTAAACGAACTAAACAGAGTCGCATTCCAATAGTAAAGGTTCGATGGAATGCTAAGAGGGGACCTGAGTTCACGTGGGAACGAGAAGATCAAATGCAACAGAAGTATCCACATCTCTTCCCCAGCCCCTAAGACTATTCTTTTGTATTAAAATTTCGGGACGAAATTCCCTCTAACGGGGGGATGATGTAACAACCCGTTATTTCTAGTCAGTAAAAATCGAATCCTGTAACCTCTTTGAGAAAGGAATTAGAATATCATCGAAAAATGAAGTATTCAAAAACTCTATTTGGAGTACACTATGTGGTAGGTATCGTCTTAAGGTTTCCAAACATATAAATGACACAAAAATTCGAGTTATAACGAAGAAGTTATGATCATTCTAAGTTTTCCGACAAAGACAGGTAATACGAAGTTGCGTAAAAACGCTAAGTTTCAATAAAACACTTTTCGACCTTAGGTGTCTAAATGAAAGTCGTAGATATCGTTAAACTACAAACATGCATAAAAAGAACGCTCAAATCGGACATCGTATGAATAAGTTATGAATTTTTAAATAAATTCCTTAATCACGTCATTTTAATAAATAAATAATAAAAATAATTCCGGAATTTGCCAACGGAATCTAAATGAAAGTTGTAGATCGTAGTCTCACTTTCGCGGGGATATAAAGAACGTCAAAAACGGAGTTCGTATGAAGGAGATATGAATTTTCGAAGTTTGATAAATAATTTATATATAATTTTTATTAAAAGTTCGGTATTATCCGAAGGGGAGTCAGCGTCCTGATCCGAGGTACGCGCGGCGTACCCCTGTACGCCCCGCGTACCTGAGGAACTTGGCCTCAAACCGTCCACGTCGCCCTATGCGAGGCATCCGACCCGCCGTCCCATCCGACCCGACTGCCTGAGCAGTCCCATCCGAGGCCGAGGCAGTTGAGGCTTCGGTCACGCATGACGTACGCGTACGCGCTGCGTACGAGCGTACGCCCCGCGTACGAGGCCTCTCAGGCCCCCTTATAAATAGCATGCGAGGGTTCCCGGGAAAATGCCCCATTCTCTCTCCTTTTTCTTGCGTTTTACCTCGTTTTCCGTGCTCGCACTACCCCGAAGCCCTGGTCATTTTGTGCAAGTCCCGAAGATCGATTTTACTCCCGAGGAATCCCGAGATTTCCGAGAAAAATCCATTTCCCGAGATGAAACTCTGCCCGGTTTTCCATCTTGCTATCTTCAAGCTTTCAAGTGAGTTCATACCCCTTTCAAACACACTTTAAATACATTTTAATGCTTTTATACTCTTTTAGGGGGGAATACAAGTAAACATACGGTTATTATCGTGTATTTTATAAAGTTTCACTTCACTTGTTTTATCAAATAAATCACTTGAAACTCATTACTATTATGGAAAACTCTTGTCATACTTTGCGTGCATTAGACATTATACAAAGTATATAATGATCTCAAAGTACCTTTCATTGTTAAGTCGTTTTATACATTCTAAAAACTTATAATTTTGCTTTGTCAAACATTGTGAAAAAGGATAAACTTTGCATACAAAACTATCACTTTAATACCGACTTAGTTGAGAATCCATGAGACGTGTATATCTTCAAACGTTACTTTTCTTTATAAGAAAGTAATGCTGCAAGTCCTGTCTATAACCAGAGTCTCCCGTTCGGAGAACGTGTCAAATGTGTATAGATCTATACGGGAAGTCATGATCCCACGCCCTGACTGTTAGCTACAGTCCGTCTTTTGGGGTGACAGTTGTCATAACGCTGCGACGCCTGAAGAACGTCGTTACAGGCATATTATGTTTAGTATGGTTATAAAACTCATCGGGTATACAATTATTATGGTATTGTGCTTTTATGAACGAGTAGCTATTAAAGCTATTCTTCATCTAACAAATGCGATATTCGTATAGCTTTATTATATAAAACTATGACACAACTTTTGAACGTCGGTTTCTTGCGATTTTCGGTCTTAGAGACTGCCATTTATGTTAGGAAAATAAGGGTTTTTCCTGCATACGAACCAAACAACTAATAGGAAAATAAGGGATTTTCCTGGTGCAATTATTTACAACTTATAACACGAACATTCATATGCATTTCATACTTTTATAAGAAAATAAGGGTTTTTCTTGGAAAACGCAACAACTCGTATCTCAACCATTAGGGAAAATATGGGATTTTCTGGATCTAATACATTCACTTTCAACACAACAAATCACAACTCTTTACATTTGAAATGCTGCGTTTTCTGGAAAACATACACCCATTTTGGAATGGCATCCAATTTTTCTAAACTACTTATGAACTCACCAACTTAATTGTTGACACTTTTTCTTTGAAATAACTTGTATTCTCAGGGAACCGCTAAGCAGGTTTGGGAATCAACTTTTGGGATTAACGCGCTGGCGTTAATTACTTCTTTTGAATGATGTTTATGTATTTATCTTTTGAACATGTAATGAATACATCTATGTAAACATCTTGGAAACTTTAATATATATGGTGGTGTGTACTTTCCTTTCTATGAACTGTTATGATACTAAATATGACGTCCTCCGCCCCCGAACGTTTCCGCCGTTCTGGTTTGGGGGTGTGACAGACCCTATAGTGTAACATCCCAAAAATTCAAGACAATTTAAAACTTTTTAAAAAATTTAAAACCATTAAGTTAATACAATTTTCTTTCAAAATAGTTTATACATCAGAGTATCTCCAAAATCAATCATGAAAATATAAGGAGGTGCACGATCACTCATTCGCCTTCCCGTGATCATCAGAAGTACCTTAAACAATAATCGATAAATGTAAGCTTGAAGGCTTAGTAAGTGACCCCCAAATACCAACGCCATACAGATATAACCATATCATATAAACATATAAGCAAACAGTATGCAAACTGTTAGAAATTTGGGTGTAGAAAGGCTTGGAAATTTTGAGAATTGTGATTATCACTTTCAAATCGAAGTATTTGGTGGTACTCCCAAATCTTCAATTGGATAAGACTCAGAAAGACAAGAACCGAGAATGTTTGATGATATTTACGTATGCACCAGAAAATGAGACCAAAACCAACTTTAATATCTTTGTCTGAAAACTATCATATGACAGTTTTAAACTGTCATAAAACCATAAAAACTGTCATAAAACGGATATATGGATAAGGGTCAAACCAATGGTCAATAATCTGAAAAATCAATTTTCTGATGCATTTTTTTTAATATAGTAACATACCCTATATAAAAACTGTCATAAAACAGCTCGATCCCAGCCAGGGGCTGCCGCCCCTTGGACCACGCTCCCAGGGGCACTGCCCCCGGACCCCCGTTCGTTCAGGGGCTTCGCCCCTAAATGACAGTGTACTTTGAAACTTGATCAAACTTAAACAAGTGTGTACTCCACACCTTCCTTACTTGTTTAATATTTATCAAGATCATTTTTGGTCAACACAAATTAATCTCATTACACTTAAATAACATTGATGATCAAAATCACCAACACAAACTAGGCCATCAGTCTGACTGGTCGCCTCCCCAGGCCCTTAGTCTATCTGGATTGCTCTCTGAGCCTTCAGAACGTATGGACCACCCTCTTGGGGCCTTTAGACTATCCGTACCGCTCGTTGGGCCTTCGGCTTGACTAGATTTTCCCGGCACGGGCCTGCAGTTTACCCGGTCCGCCCAAGGTGTCTTGGCCTACTGCACAAAGCAGGACCTGCCACAACCCTTTCGCCAAAACCAAAAAACATGTGTACATACATATAAACAAGTAAGAAGGAAGATCTAACAGATCACTAATCATGGAAACCATCCTATACCCAGGATACCGTTCTAACCAATCACAAACATAACAACCATCCTATAACTAGGATACTAATCTAACCGATCTCTAACATAGCAACCATCCTATATCCAGGATACATATCATAAAGCATAACATGCAATAACCCGGATACAGATCCGAAAAGGGGCGAAATTAGTGCCTTCGACCCTGTTAATATAGTGAGGACAACTCACCTGGCACTGCTGATGTCCCGAGGATGAAGCTCCAGCTGCTGGTTGATAGATTCTCGAACTGCCAACATCAAATAATACCCAATTAATAATTGGGTTCCAAGCCTAAGGTGCAAATCACACTCTAAAGTCTCAATAGTCAAGTAATGGGCAAAAGCCCAACATATGGCCCAATTTTCCAAATTGGGCCCAGACCTCTACATAGTCTTTCCTTAAGGCCCAACCATCAATTCTTGTCCAAACTATTGGTATACCAATGGCCCAATATCACATAATTATCAAGGCCTAGTTATGGCCCACCTATGGCCTAATTTTCCAAATTGGGCCCAAGTCCTTCAGATGGGCCTTATCTTAAGCCCATCCAATTATTTTGGTCCATTTACTTGTTCTTGGATAGCCCATCAATAGTCCATTCAGCAAACCCCAATAGAAAGGCCCAACTCAAGGCCCAAGTGAAATTTGAGTTTTCACATGAAATGATGATTAGGGTTAGGTTTTCCTACTTAACCCATTAAGGACTTAATCCATTAAGTTCAATATTGACTTAGGTTAATTGTAGATGATTATTAATTAATTATTTTAAGTTTATTAAATAATTCAAGTGCGAGTCCCGATCAAATTCCCAAAATTAGGGTTTCAATACATTAGGGTTTTCCAAACCCTAATTAGGGTTTCCAACCCAATACTATCCTATTAGTAACATGATTGGGCTTTTAGGTCAATTATGACTTCATTGGGCCCATTAGGGTTTCATTAGGCCCACTAGGGTTTCGTTAGTCGGGCACCACCCACAGCCACCTCGGGTAACGGTGGTCAATGGCGGCTCACGACAGCGGCCACCACCTCGCAGTGGTGGTTATGATTGTAGTCCATTTTTGTCCAAGTAGCTAAACACAAGGAAAAGCACACCGCACCCAATACAGCGGCTGGTGGTGACAGCCACCACCCTATAGTGGTGGTTTTTGAGTTTTCTTTGGTTATTCCTACGCTATTATAGTTTTACAATGCAAATCTTGAATAACACACACACACACACTAAGCTAAGCTAAACACACACGTGCAGTGGTACATGGTGGCAGCCACCAACTCACGGCGGCTGGTGGTGGCAGAATAGAAAAGGCGACGGTAACCACCATGGTTGACAGTCGTGGTGGTCCTCCATGGTTTCCAGCCAAACAAAACCATATACATTGAAAACACTAACATTAGAGCACACATGCACACTCTTCTAATCGAAACTAGTCCAGCCACCCCACCTAGTGGCGTAAAGGGGCAATGAAATGGTCCTGACGGTGGTAGCGGAACTAGGAGGCTCTATGATGGCGGCCGAAGAAGAGTAGTAGAAGAATGGCAGCACACGGCCTTGAAATCACCCTTGGCGTTGTTCATGGCGGTTTTTCCGATTGCTCACATCATCACCGGCGGCTAGGGTTGGCGCTTCAAGGCAAGGAAACAATCGACTCGTGAGTAACAGCAACGTGATCCTTGATCTCTCGACTAACATGCATCGGCTCGTGACTCTTCATCTTCAAGGATAGTGGTAGTGATCGAACTCGACCAAACAGCAGTAGTCGGAGGTTGAGGGTAGAGAGGGTGGCAGCTTCACTTCATCCCTTAGGGTTAGGGTTTCATAGAGTTTATATAACCGACAAACAAATGGAACATATTTCCATAATGGCATAAATGGTCCCTCCCCATAACATCTTTGCAAACCAAGGCCCAAAATTTACTTTTTATACCCCCTGCTCCCAAAATTCTCTTCGTTGTAAGTCCAAAAGTTACCAATTACACGCTTCCTTCTAAAATCCTTACGAAATAAGTCCCAAATTTACCCTTTTGACCCTCAAGACCCATGATTATAACATACAGCTGTAGTGACGTAAGAACATGGTTTGGCATGCGGAATTAAAGATTGCACATTGAACATGGTGATTTGGGTGTTCAAGAGATGTATTGATTATGTATAGTGTTACAAAAAGGGGTCTAGATCTAGTCTACATAAATAACACACACTTACACACTCACTTTTACATCTTTCAAGGACAACTCTACAAGTGGTATGAACCCACCTTATATAGAGGTGTTTACATGTCTCTCTCTCACTCTCTAACTCTCATCAGTATAAAGGCTAATGCACCACATGCAAGTGGGTTTTACAAAATTCAAACCATTACAAAGTCAAACATGAATAACCTTGCACCCCAACATTCTCCCCCTCAAAGTTAGGAATAGATGACCCACTTCAAATCTTCCAAAATTGAGCAACTACTGGATCCGAGCCTCAAAGGTGACACATGTCAAAACAAACTTCAATCTTCAATTCTTCCATGATTCTTTAATTTGGGCTCCAGGATGTGAGACCATACAAATCGAGCATCAGTGAATGATTAAGAGCTTCTCAAACTCCAAATAATCACCCTAAAGTTGAGCATAAAAACACACCCTGAAGATCTTCAATAAAACCAAACACATTTCAAAAATAAATCATTTTCGAACTTCCAATTGCATCATTTCGTAAGCTTCAAAAATTCAAGGTCACTTCGGTCTTCAAATCCGTGTAATATGAAAAATTCAAGTTCGAATTTCCATATAAATTTCTTCCCCTTTTTATAATCGAAATTTGATTATAAACCCTTCAAGGATAGAGAACGTGCTCTATTCGGAATTTTTCGTGTCAAAACTCCCTCTTAACATGTAGCATTAACTTTGTGCTTTAATTCCGGAAAATCCAAAAAAATTCAATTTTAGCTTCGTTCACGGACCGCCTTTGACAAAATTTCGCTATAATGGGTAGAAATTGTCAATTTCAAAATTTTTCGGTGACCCAGTGCGCCTAAAACAGCAAAATATTCAAAACTCTCCCCCTTTTCCAAAGCTGGGTAGAAAGCGTCAGTTTGCACAAACTGCAGGGACTAATTTCAACAATTCTGCCCTTTGTTCTCCAAACATACGAAAAATACCCCAGTTGTCGAAGTTGCCAAATATTCGAAGGTTTAGGGACTGTTTACGAAAATTTTCCTTTTGTCTTCAAAACGTACGAAACATGTTGCCAATCATACGAAGTGTTTTAAAATTTGTCAACCTATCGAAACTATAAGGGCCATATTCGAAACTTTTAATTTTTCTTCTTTCCTTTCACACGAAACTGCATCCTTTCATACAAAATTTAATTCCTTCGTATGAAATTAACCTCACTTCGTATGAATTTATCAATACCCTTCGTACAATATCGGCTTCACTCTTCGTATGAATTCTCAAACTCGAAACAATACACCCATTTTAATGAATGCTTGTCATTATTCGTTAATTTTGATCAAGTGAACCTTCGACCCAAAAACACGCTTTACTTTTCCATCCTGATCTTTCGAAATTGTAACACCAATTTCAAATCTTCGACTTTGACTTCTCGTTAAAACCTAGTTCAAGAGATGGTACAAAAAGTCAAACCATTACAAAAAGATTTGGCATGCGGAATTAAATATTGCACAATGAACACGGTGATTTGGATGTTTAAGAGATGTATTGAATATGTATGGTGTTACAAAAAGGGATCTAGATGTAGTCTACATAAATAACACGCACTTACACACTCGCTTTTATATTTCTCAAGCACACCTCTACAAGTGGTATGAACCCACCTTATATAGAGGTGTTTACATGTCTCTCTCTCACTCTCTATCTCATTAGTATAAAAGGCTAATGCACCACATGCAAGTGGGTTTTAAAAAATTCAAACCATTATAAAGTCAAACATGAATACCTTTGCACCCCAAAAACGGCTCCCCTAAACCAACACCCCACTATATATTATGTGGTTTTGGACTATAATAATATAAAATAATAATAAAAATTACATTCTCGGGGTTCTGGTTTTATTATTTAATTATTCTAATTTAAATGGGATGTTACATGTAGATGTGCGCACCTCATCTTCTTTCCTCTTCCTCTCTGCCTCTAAGTCGATATCCCTTTCCCTGGCTTGAGCGATCATATCCTCCAGTGTCTTGCAGCTAGACCGGCTCACAAACTGTCTAATTTCGCTCCTCAACATCTCATGGTACCGAGACTTCTTCTTCTCCTCGTCCACCACATACTGTGGAACAAGAAGGGCCATCTCCATAAACTTGGTGGTGATCTCCGCCACCATCTCCATAGTCTGCTGGAGATCCTGGAATTCTTGTACTAACTGTTGCACCTCAATCACCGGTGTAAATTGGCTCTGAACTAGACCAAGAAATCACCCCATGTCATCGCGTCCAACGCGGCATCATCCCTAATAGCATGTCCAACCTCCTCCCACCAATCATGTGCTTTGTCCTTCAGAATACATAAGGTGAGTCGGACCTTGTCCCCCTCAGGACAGAGGTTAGAACGAAAGGCATTGGCGACATCAGCCAACCATCTGCTGCTAGCAATGGGGTCCCAAGCCCCATGGTAGTTTGGAGCTCCGCAAGCTCGGAACTCCATGAACGTCAGCATGCACGACCCCATCATGGCTGCCACCTCGGTGCATAATGCACTTAGTCTGTCATCCAAAAGCTCGAGGATACCCTCCTTGATCGTACCAAATATCATGGGAGTCTAGTCTAAAATACTACGCGTGACCTCAGACGAAATGAAGTCTCTTATCTGCTCGTCGAGCTGTCCGGCTCCAGAGCCCTAGCCGGATCCCTCACCGGCACCTAAACTACCTACTGGCCTAGTGCGTAGCATCACCATACTGAAAATACACCATAACAAACATCAGTATACACATCATAACTCGAGGGAGCTCACATACTACAAGTTTCTTAGGTTCGTCTTAGACTTCCTTGATTCGAGTACGAATCCTATGCTTTCAGTTGTACAGGCCCATACTACCTTCCACATCGATTCGTACTTTCCTCAAGAACTTCCTTGATTACACCAAGTCCCTTCTACTGCTATTGCTATTCTCATGCTAATCTCATCCTAGGCTTGCCCTAGGGAAATCACCAACCCACTCTCCGCCATCAGTTGCATAAGAAGTCCCTTATATCTCCTCCTAACTAGCTCGCGAATACCATTACATATCACAAAGACTAGATAATTCTTCGAATGAGAGGTTCTACCCTACAACGGTTGGACTTAAACAAGAGCCGCGAGATATAGTTAAACCTAACCTTATGAAATTATTTAGTCCTCGCAATATGTAACTTAACATATTCGCTCACTAGTTATTTAAAGATAAATAGAACTCCTAAAAGCACAAAGCAAGCAGCATTTGAGCATTGAGTACCCATAATCAAGAATATCCTAATCAGGCCACCATATCACTAACCAATCTGTACTAGCATGCAGTTCATAAAGTTGATATACATATAACAGGAAAATAAGGCATCCTTCCTAGATCCATAGCCCTAATCTAGCATGCAGTTCTCATTAACATGCCATAACATAAGTTGTATGGGTAATTTGGGAGTACTTACTTGAGCTGGGTTGATTACATGCACCACAGTCTTTTCTCTTTTCAATTTTCTTTTCTCTTTTCAAAATTCTTTTTATAAAAAATGATTTTCTTTGGAATTTTTCATAAAAGTCCTCAGTTTGAGTTCAGACACACCCAGGAGTGTGCCTGAATCCCTCAAACCAAGGCTTTGATACCAACTTAAAACATACCAAAAATTCGGTCCAAAAATTTCATTTTTAAATCATTAATAAAACCATAGTTAACAATTCATCACATAAAAATTATAAGTCATGTATCTCAAAATATCATAAACATTTGGCAAAAAACATATCAGAAAAACATCTCAAGCTAAACAATGGTGTGTGCACTACAGTCATCTCGATCTCTTCCCCTTGCTACTGGATGTACCTGAAACCAAAATTGAATACTGTAAGCATGAATCTTAGTGAGTCTCCCCAAGCTAACACATACCATACACATAATCATATAGATTGTGCCCCTTTCCCCTCCCTTGGGCCTTGCCTGGTATCGAGCCCCGCTCGGTATACAGATCTGTTTCTACCAGTCCCTGTCTGTCTCTGGGCACCGCCCGCTATACACATACAGATAACAACATATAATCATACTAGCACATAAAGAATCATACATGATACTATATATTCTCGTCCTAAGGCATCGCCTATCATGGGCCCCACCCTTACTCTGCTATTAATGAGATATAGAACCCTGTCTATACACAACTAGTGATGAGATACGGGAGCCCACCCATACTCACCTCCCTACCAGGCACATACAAGTATCATAAAGACAATAAGTATAACTAAACATGCATTCGTTCATTGGGTACCACCCGACATTGAACCGTAGTTTGGAAGCATACATATAAACACTCCTCGGGCCCCGCTCGACATCACACCAAAATCCGGAATCATATAAACATTCCTCGGGCTTGCCCCAACATTGGACCGAAGTCCGAAAACATAGTGATGAGATTTGTAATCGAGTTTTATTTGAATTCAAGTATGAATTCAGCAAGAGTAATAACGATGAATAGGAGAGTAAATAGAATATTTTTTCAGCTCATATTATGCTTTTGAGTTTATAGATTACAATGAATAAACTGTAAAGACTGAGTGAAATGTTATCTATAATCACTTAGTACAGACCCCTATTTACAGGAGAACAAAAGCATAACAATACTAAGGACTAGACATTAAGACTACTCTTTATAATGCCTTAGTACAAATAACATTATTTCCGAAGACTCCTTCTTACGAAGACAAAATATACTTCGTAACAATCTAACTGACTCTTCGACTATTACAACATTAAAGCCCTAACAATCTCCCCCTTTGGAATCAAGGTCGAAGTCTTCAAGTCGTCAGTGATTGCACGGCATACATCAGCACTCTTCGGATCTCCATGTACCAAGAGATAACTTTCTTTATCTCTTTCTTATCTCCTTCCGAGTTCTTCTTGCAGTGGTTCATACGAACAATTAAGTTCGTATATTGTGAGTTGGTGTATCTCTCCACTTCGTAAGTTTGAAATAAGAACCGCTTAGCTCTTCCAGCTTTGTCTTTTCCTGCAAAAACGATCCCCAATGGCTTTAAACAAATTTCTCCATCTTCGTATTTTTTCAACTCATTCTGCTTCTTCGATGGCGCCATTGGTGCAGTAATATCAATGCCTTTGACAATTGCGAGTTCGACATCAGTCTGAGCTAAGTACTCAAAATAATTCTCCAAAAATATCTTAATGTGCTTGCACCCAAGGCTAAAAACATCTGGTTCTGTATCTCGGAGAAAAGAAAATGATTTGTCTTTGAGCATCAAGGCAATGTTGATTAGATCATATGTGTTCATCAAAGGAAAGTCTGCCACTGTGAATTCTTGTAACTTCCCACTTGCTCTTGCTACAGTGTACTTCAAATTTTCAAACTTCCCTTCGAATATGACATCCCTTTTTATAGATATCACCTTCTTAATTTTCTCCGAAAACCATACTTCCTCTTTAGCCTTCGCCAATACTGCATGAAACGTTATCTTCATCTTCTTTCCCTCTTCGGTTTCCATTGATTTTGTTTCAGCCTTGAACTGTGGCATAACGAACATCATTTCATTGACTGGAAAGTCAAGTTGACCAAAGTCTGTGTTCGTAACCACATAGCTCTTTTTCGGAACCTTTTCGAATGAGTACATATAATCAAACATCACTCTGGACTCGATGGTTTCGTAGTTATAAACTTTTGCTGGATCACCCTTATCAACATTTGAACCATCCACAGCTCTTTGTCTCATTATGCTCTATACATGCCTCATTCTTTCCACCTCAGCTTCCACCTCAGCTTTCTTCTCTTCTTTAGTCTTCTCAATCAAAACTCCTTTTCCCTTGTCTTCGACGCTTGAGAAAACCATTTTTTCGGATGAAGAAACATCAGCTTGCTTCCCAATCACAACACCTTTCGAACTTGGTTTTGGAAGTGGAATTGTTGTGATCACAGTCGAAGTGACTGGACCTGCTGAAATAACACTTGGTTTTGTCACCACCTTTGAAGGATAAATTTTTCCAGCTACCTTCGCATCTTCAGTTGTCTTCATTTGTTCCCCAGCCTTCGATTGATCAATCTTTTTCTCCCCCTTGCACCCCTGTGAAAGCAGGTGGGGCATCTGTAACATTCGGCAGAAGGCTGGAAATGCGAAGAAGTGGAGCTATGTTTTTGTGTAGGATGGCTTTGAAGTGAGAAAATTTTTGAGAAAGAAATTCTTGAGAAACGATTGGAGAGACAGACTTCGAAGACAAGTCTTGGAATTCTTTCAACAACCTGATGATAGCTTCATTTTATTTACTTCTTTTTATAGTTTATTTTAGCATATTTCATTCATAACTTAGATAATTTCCATGCATATTTTCCTTTTTATTATTTTATGACTATTTCGGATACTCTCGAATCTTGTGAGCATAATTGCAGGTTTTCGGGTCTAGCGGAGCGGGAGTGTTCAGGACGTATAGGAGGCGATGAGATTTGGTAGACAAAAATGACGTTGGGCTTGATGGGTAATGGAGATGATGCATGGAGTGATCTTGATGATTATTTGAAGACTTGGGGAGAAATAAGCTTTAAATTTGCAAGATGCGGGGGAACATTCAAGCGTATGAAAATTATTAATCGGGCGAGTTCACGAGCTTTGGAGGATTTGGAGAGGTCAAATTGGGCTTTAAATGAAGAAAAACTTGAAGAAAATGGGCTAGGAGGTGATTGGATTCGATCTGGGCTAGTGGGATATGCTTTAGAGGCCCAAAATCTCAAAGAAGCCCATGTCAGGCACCACCCGCGCAACCCACCCGCGCAGCAGCATGCGGGTCACGCAAGGCCCTGCAGGGGTAGTTTCGGAAATTCTTCTTTTGAGCTATTTGAGGAAGGTTGGTGCCCATCTTTTGCATACTCTTGGACATCCGATTTTTGAAGATTCTCTCTGGAGTTTTGGAGACTTTTGAAGGCCAAGAACCCTTGAAGAACATCATATTTTTACCTCTTGATTCTTGCTTAATGTTTGGTACAAATTTCTCTAACTTTGTTTCTTTGTGTTTAGCCATGCTTGGCTAAGCTAATCTTGGTTGACTTTTGGTTAATCCTTTGAACTTTTGTTGAATGTTGAAGAATCCATGAACATGTTCTTGAATCTTTATGGGAATGTTTTGTGTTTTAACATCTTATCATTACTTGTATGTTTTAGTTCATGAGTTTAAATGTGTTTGTGGTGATTAGTTGGCTAATTTCTTGATTAAGTAAAGGATCCTCAAATTAGCAAGCAACAAATGATTTTTGTGTTGTTTTTGCTTCACACAATCATAAAAACATTTCCTCCAACATGGTGGTGAAAGCATTTGACCCCTTTTGGATTTGGTGACTTTTTGGTTCTTAATGCTAGATGACTTTCACTAATTACATGCTATTTGGAATTAGTGACTTTGACTAAGGAAATTGTTATGAGCTTCTCTAGCCATTTCAACAATTAAGAAAAGTCTAGGTAATCTCAAGCTCCTTGGATTACTATAGCCAAATTGAGGATTTAAAACAAGTATTGCACCATTGAATTCTAATGATATGTTCATCAAAAGTCAAAGTGAGAAAACTTTAAGTCAACCATCTTTCCCTTATTGATTTTACATCAAATTCTTATTTTTGTTGCAATTGTCTATTTAAATCATAGTTAATTCTAGTTAGCTTCAAGTATTTCAAAACACCAAATCCCCCCCCCCCCCCCATTTTATTTTTATCGTTATTTTACAAGTATTTTTACAAAGAGATTTTTCATAGAGTTAGAAATTGAACCAATCTCCGTGGATTCGATCCCTTTACCACTATACACTATTTTAGTGTGTAATATTTAGGGTTATTATTTGTGTTGGCCTCGACAACCACCAAATTTTTGGCGCCGTTGCCGGCGATTGGTTTATTTTTAATCAATTTGTTTCTCTATGCCCAGATCTCAGCGTACAGGTGACTTGATTTACAATCCAGAAATCGAAAAAGAAGCAAGGCATTTGGCGAAGGAAAAGTGAATTGAACGTGGTCAAACTTCTAATCCTCACGGGGATCCGGAGGTCGAAACCACTTCATTAAGCGACATAGAGCCCGATTCTAGTCCCGACCTTCGCCAAGAAATTCCCGAAACACCACCCCTACAACAAAATCCACCCATTATTGAACCAATTGAAATGGCGGACGAAGGAGAAGTTCCCGAAAGAACTTTGAGGCAAATGATGGAGACCGATGTTACACAAACTCCAACCGGTATCAATTACCCGGTTTTGGAAGGAGGCTCGGAGTTGAAGTCAAGTTTAGTCCATCACCTACCGACTTTCCATGGATTGGAGAATGAAGACCCTCATAAGCATTTGAAGATGTTCCACATTATTTGCACTAGCATGAAGCCACAAGGGTCAACCGATGACCAAATTAAGCTAAGGGCATTCCCCTTTTCATTGGCCGATAGAGCAAAAGATTGGTTATTCTATCTTCCACCGGGGTCGATCAACTCATGGACCGACATGGCAAGAGCTTTCCTCGACAAGTTTTATCCCGCCTCAAGAGTCTCAAGTCTTCGAAATGAGATTTGTGGAATCCGCCAAGGTCAAAATGAGACTTTCCATGATTATTGGGAGAGGTTCAACAACTTGTGCTATAGTTGCCCACAACACCAAATTCCGGAACAACTCCTCATTCAACACTTCTATGAGGGATTGTTACCAATGGAGAGAAGACTAGTTGATGCCTCAAGTGGTGGAGATGTCTTTAGTAAAACCCCACAACAAACAAGACAACTTTTCAACACCATAGCCGCAAATTCACAACATTTTGGCCCTCGCCAAGACATGAAGAGAGACAAACAACACAAAGTTAATGAAGTGGGAACATCGAATCTTGAGTCTCAAATAAAAGATCTAACATCCGTCGTCCAAAAGCTAGCCATGGGACAAACTCCACAAGTGATGGTTTGTGGAATATGTGCAACCATGGGACATCCTACGGATATGTGTCCCATCCTTCAAGAAGATGCGGAGCATGTGAATGCCACGGGATAATTCCAAAACTACCACAACAAACCATCCGGGTACCAAAATGCATATAATTCAAGTTGGAAACCAAATCCCAACGGAAGCTACAACCCAAGACCATTGCCTCACAATGCATTGGTTAGACCGTCCTATCCACCACCACAACCTCAATTCCAACATCAACAACCACACTATCAATCCAAACCGCACCCTCCACATCATCATCAACAATCTCCTCAATCTCAACCAAGTAGCTCCGGAATGTCTCTTGAAGACATTGTCAAATCTCTAGCCACTAGCACCCAACAATTCCAAAAAGAGACAAGGACTAGTATCTCCAACCTTGAAGCACAAATGGGAGATATAGTTACATCTATAAGCAAGTTGGAATCTCATGGTAAACTCCCTTCTCAAACAGAAAAGAACCCAAATGTCAATGTGGTGACCTTGAGAAGTGGCAAACAAGCTGGAGAAAGTAGTTCAAAGAAGAAGCCAAGGGAAGAAGAGGAAGAAATAGAGATCATTCCCATTGAAGAACCTACAGTCAAGAACGATGCACAAGCCGGAGTTCCAAAGAAGTCCATCCCTCTAGTAACACCAATGGCCACTCAACCACCGTTCCCCTCTCGACTTGCAACTTCAAAGAAGAATATGGAGGAGAAAGAGATTTTGGACACCTTCCGAAAGGTGGAAGTAAACATCCCTCTACTTGATGCAATCAAGCAAATCCCGAGATATGCAAAGTTCTTGAAAGAACTTTGTACCAACAAGAGGAAGTTGAAGGGAAATGAGAAAATTTTGATGAACGAAAACGCATCCGCGGTTTTACAAAGGAAACTTCCACCCAAATGCAAAGATCCCGGAATGTTCACGGTTCCTTGCAAGATTGGAGATGTCACTTTTAGTAGTGCTATGCTTGATCTTGGTGCTTCTATCAATGTCATGCCCTATTCAGTGTATGAATCATTAAATGTCGGACCCTTAAGTGAAACCGGTGTCATAATCTCTCTTGCGGATAAATCAAGTGTCTTTCCTAGAGGTGTTTTAGAAGATGTCCTAGTGCAAGTGAACCAATTAGTCTTCCCGTCGGATTTCTATGTGATTGATCTAGATGAGCAAGTGTCCTCCAAATCGGCTTTAATCTTGCTTGGGAGACCGTTTTTGAAGACGGCTAGGACAAAAATCGATGTGTATGCGGGAAGCTTGACAATGGAGTTTGATGGTGAAACAATAAGTTTTAATATTTATGATGCCATGAGATATCCTAGTGATGTTTCATCTTTGTACTTTGTTGATGTTATTGAGCCAATTACTCAAGAATTGTTTGAGTTATCTAACGGTGATATGTTGGAGATGATCTTAAGCAAAGGATTCGATTGTGAGAAGCTAGCCGAGCAATTAAAGTTTTATTCTTTGGATCCGGAAGTTGAGAAGTTGGTAAATAAAATGGAAATGAAAAAATCCACAAGATTAGATGTCAAGCAAATTGAATTGTCCCAAACTCATACAAAATTGTCTCCATCCCTTGTTCAACCACCCGAATTGGAATTAAAGGTCTTACCTCAACACTTGAAGTATGCCTACTTGGGAAAGAATGAAACCCTTCCGGTTATCATCTCAACTCATTTAACCGAATTTGAAGAAGAGCAACTCCTCAAGGTGTTGAAGGAGCATAAAGAAGCCATGGGTTGGACGATTGCGGATATCAAGGGTTTGAGCCCCTCCACTTGTATGCACAAGATCTTAATGGAGGATGAATGCAAGCCAAGTAGAGACGCGCAAAGAAGGCTAAATCGACCAATGATGGAAGTCGTGAAGAAAGAGATATTAAAGCTTCTTGATGCGGGGATGATCTATCCAATCTCGGATAGCAAGTGGGTGAGTCCGGTGCAAGTCGTTCCAAAGAAGACGGGAATCACGGTGGTGGAGAACAACAAAGGTATGATGGTCCCCACCCGTGTGCAAAACGGGTGGAGAGTATGTATTGACTACCGCAAACTCAATGCGAGCACACGAAAAGATCATTTCCCATTGCCTTTCATTGACCAAATGTTAGAAAGGTTGGCCGGGAAATCCCATTATTGTTTTCTAGACGGGTACTCTGGTTTTCACCAAATCCCGGTGGCACCGGAGGACCAAGAAAAGACAACATTTACATGCCCATTTGGTACTTTTGCATACCGGAGAATGCCATTTGGATTGTGTAACGCCCCGGCCACTTTCCAACGTTGTATGGTTAGTATCTTTTCGGATTATGTTGAAAACATAATTGAGGTTTTTATGGATGATTTCACGGTACATGGCAACTCTTTTCAAGAATGTTTGACTAATCTCACAAAAATTTTAAAAAGATGCATTGAAACAAACTTGGTTTTGAATTTTGAGAAATGTCATTTCATGGTGAGTCAAGGTCTCATTTTGGGTCACATTGTGTCTAAAAAAGGAATTGAGGTAGATAAGGCCAAAATTGATGTTATTCAAATCTTACCTTACCCGACTTGTGTTCGGGAAGTTCGTTCTTTTTTGGGCCATGCAGGTTTCTACTGAAGGTTCATCAAGGATTTTTCAAAGATAACAAGACCAATGTGCCAACTCTTGCAAAAGGAGGTCGATTTCGAGTTCAATGAGGCGTGCAAAGTAGCTTTTGACAAGCTCAAAGAGTTGCTCACATCCGCTCCCATCATGCAAGCACCAAATTGGGATCTCCCTTTTGAGATCATGTGTGATGCAAGCAACTATGCGATTGGCGCCGTTTTGGGTCAAAAGAATGGGAGGGCCTCCCATGTGATCTATTATGCATCAAGGACACTAGATAATGCCCAAAGCAACTACTCTACCACGGAGAAGGAGCTATTGGCCATAGTGTTCGCCTTGGAGAAATTTAGACAATACCTACTTGGTACCAAGGTCATAGTGTATTCGGATCACGCAGCTCTTAAGTACTTGATGACGAAGAAAGATGCAAAGCCGAGACTCATCCGGTGGATCCTACTGTTACAAGAATTTGACTTGGAAATCCGGGATAAGAGCGGATGCGAGAACCTCATTGCCGATCATCTAAGTCGGATCACTTCAAATGAAACTCCTCTCCCATTGCGGGACGAGTTTCCGGATGAGCATCTCTTTTCCCTTACCCAATCTATTCCTTGGTATGCCGATATCGTTAACTTTTTGGTCACAAAAAGGTATCCCGACACATTCACGCGTTCTCAAAAAGACAAGTTGAAAAGTGATGCAAAATACTATGTGTGGGATGAACCTTATTTGTGGAAACATTGTCCCGATCAAATCATTAGGCGATGTGTGCCCCAACAAGAGCACCAATCCATTTTGCAATTTTGTCATGAATTTGCTTGTGGGGGACACTTCGGACCTAGCCGGACTTTGAGAAAAGTCCTTGAATGTGGATTATTTTGGCCAACCATGTCACGCGATAGTTATATGTTTTGCAAAAGTTGTGAGCGGTGCCAAAGGACGGGAAACATTTCGCAAAAGAACCAAATGCCCCAAAATCCAATCCTTGTTTGTGAAATTTTCGACGTATGGGGGATTGATTTTATGGGTCCATTTCCCGTATCATTTGGCAACGTTTATATTTTACTCGCGGTTGACTATGTTTCTAAATGGGTTGAAGCCAAAGCCACAAGATCGGACGCTGCCAAAACGGTTATCGAGTTTTTAAAGTCTAATGTTTTTGCGAGATTTGGTGTGCCTAGGGCTTTGATTAGTGATAGAGGGACGCACTTTTGCAACAAAATGATGGAGGCTCTATTGAAGAAGTATCACGTGACTCATCGTGTCTCCACTGCCTATCACCCTCAAACGAATGGTCAAGCGGAGGTCTCGAATCGTGAAGTGAAGTCTATTCTAGAGAAAACAGTGAATCCGACAAAGAAGGATTGGAGTTTGAGACTTGACGATGCCTTATGGGCATATCGGACCGCTTATAAGACCCCGATTGCAATGTCGCCCTTCAGATTAGTTTTCGGAAAACCTTGTCATCTTCCCGTCGAGTTAGAGAACCGAGCATTTTGGGCGGTCAAGAAATGCAACTTCGACATTAATGAGGCTGGAAGGCATAGGAAACTTCAACTCCAAGAGCTAGAAGAATTGAGAAACGAATCCTATGAAAACGCAAGGATTTATAAGGAGAAAACGAAGCTCTTCCACGACAAGTCCATCACCCGGAAGAATTTTGAACCGGGACATAGGGTCTTACTTTACCATTCACGGTTGAAGTTATTCCCGGGCAAATTAAGATCAAGGTGGATTGGCCCATTTGTTGTAATAAAGACTTTTGACCATGGAGCGGTGGAAATCAAAAGTGAAGAAACGGGACATATTTTCAAAGTTAACGGGCACCGATTAAAGCCATTCTATGAAAGTTTTAATGCAAGTGTTATTGAAGTCATCCACTTGGATGCACCGGAGTGTTGAACCAAGCTAGAAGGACGTCTCGCCTAAGACGTTAAAGAGAGGCATTTTTGGAAAAGCTTTATGCTTTCGTGTTTCTACGTTCAAATAAAGAAGTTTTGAAAATGTTTTGATACGTCTTTTGAAGTCATTTTTGAAGAAATCAAGAGTTTCTAGGTGTTTGGGGCATTTGGGATCAAGAACTAGTGAAGAAACGGAAGAAAACAGAGAAAAATCGATTTTCGGGAGCAGGAGTCTGCGCGACCCGCGCACGCCTGCGCGGCTGGTGTGCACGGCCGGTCTTCAACATGCAACAAAGATCAAGCTCCAAACTGCAACACATGCGCGACCCGTGCGCCCCCTCTGCGCGACCCGCGTGCTGCTTTGACGACTATCCCCTATTTTGTTGACCAACTTTGACTTTCGTTGACCAGGTGGTTTAATGAGTTGACCAACATTGACCGGGTGTTGACCACACTTGAATATGGATTGAAAACCTCCAGCAACTCTCCTTCTTCATTTCATTCTCTCAAAACCCTCTCATTCTCTCTCAAACTCTCAAGAACACATACACCCACTTTTCACAAAAATTTGATTTCCCGGAGTTCCACCGGTCGGAATACGACGAGACCACCACCATTCTTCACCATTTTCCGTGCTCTACAAACCCCACCTAAAGTTTACTCCGATCCATCGCCGGATCTAGGGGCGCCATCACCACCCAACTCGCAGCTTTCCGGCCATTTTCCGGCCAACTCCCACCACCTCTCGCAATTCCAACACCACCAAAGTGTTTCTTTTTCGGGGATCTTTACATCTAACCAAACAAAACCTCAAAATCTCACCAAAAATTTTCCCATAATTTTTGAGCCACCACGAGCCGCCGCCGGATTTTTCACACAAATCAAGTTGAAAATATCCGTTCAATGAACAAGTCTTGCATTTAGGCACCCACGAATAACCAAAGCTTGGGGTGCACGGTAGCGGATTCCGGGTTCAAGTTCAATTTTGGGATAAAACGGGTATTCTCTTTCCTTGGTTTTTATTACATTGTATTGTTTCAATTCAGTAATTGCATTCAATTATGCTTTGGAAATTGCCTAAGATCGTTAGTTGTTGCCCGGTTTATTTGGAAACATTGATTTGAGAAAGGTTGAGATTGGTTGATTTGCTTGGAAATTTGTTCAAAAATTGTTTAAACTTTGGTTGGGATTCTCTCATTTTGTCTCGTATTGCTGCCGAATTTTTGTTGGGATTATCAAATTAACCGAGTGTTGTTGTTGAAACCATTTGACATTGTCAAAAGTTGGGTGTCATTATTTCTTGGATTTTTTTTTGTGTTCGGTCTAAAGATAGTTGCATTGATTTGAGAGTGGTGAGGTGAGGGACTACGTTGGTGAAGTTGTTTTTGATATTGTAGGTTTCGAAAATGCCCAAAACCACGGCTCGGACACGCACCCATGGATCATCGATCGATCCTAACCCGCAAAAGGATACCGCCGGTCCATCACGCAAAGCAGCCGGTAAACAAAAAAAAAAAAAGAGGAGAAGAGGGAAGAAATCCTTCCCTTACAAATGCTGAGATCAAAACCTATCGCTCCAATCTTCGGGGTCGCGCAATCCAGCCGACAAAATTCTACCATAAAAAGTCCATGAAAAAGCTTGGGGTGCATGATGGTGTATACCATTTGTTCATAAAACTCGGTTGGCGTGGTTTTCTTCGACTTTGTGACAGAACTTACGAGGAACCCACAATGGAATTTCTTAGCACATATGCACGAGATGATAACACGGAAATCCTCACATTCCAGTTGAAAGGGGAGCATCATAGACTCACATACGCAGAGCTTGATTCTATCATGGGTATAGACGATCCGTTCCGCATCAGCCCCCAAAATCAAGAGTACCAAGATTTTCTGCGTTGCCCTGATGCAAACTTCTGGATGCAAATTTCCGGTCTCCCAACCTTCAACCCAAGCCGACAGCGAGCCAAGCACATCGTTCACCCCTGTTGGCGAATTTCTCACCGAGTCCTTACGACAAGTATCTTCGGGCGTCTCGAGCCCGGTCAAATCAACAGATGTGAGCTATTTTTCCTCCGAAGCATGAGGCATGCACTCTCCCTCAGTTTTTCAGGCTTCTTTTTAGACAAATGTGACTCCATACGCCAACGTTCCTCAGGGGAAATTTTCATCGGGGGACTTATCACGATCATAGGTCGAGCCGTCGGCCTAGACTTCCCGGATCCCGAGTACATACCTGTCGACACCCCACCGAACTTCCTGCTAGATTGTGACACTCTCATCCGGATGGAGATGTTGCTCGATCGGGGAACCCACACGTACAGTTGGTTAGACGCTGACAAAGCCCCGGTTTACATCCTGCCAAGTTGGATCGGTTCTTCATTCGATACAGGCGACCCCGACACTTGGCTTCCTCCAGATCAATTGACCCAAGCAGGTGTATTCCCATAATTCGGTGATGATGAGGGTGACAACGCAGAGGAACAAGAGGAAGAAGATGACGAAGAGGACGACGAGATGCCCGAACCTGAAGACCATTTTGACCAACCCTCGATGCAGCAGCCGATGTTTCAGCATGATCAGTTCCAGGCCCCTCCACATCATTTTGACCAGCCGCATCAGCAGGAGGGACACGAAGTCCCACCATATTCCCCCCCCCCCCCACGTTCTTTGACCAATTTGCCACAATGTTCTCCTCGGTGTAACGCATCGACGCCCAAACGCAAGAGAATTCGAGAGCCATCCTAGATGTGGCAAGCCGTGTTGATCGATTGGAGCAGTCCTCCTCTCACACTTCCCGCCAGCTCCAGGATATGTGGGACTACCACCATCGCCACGGGCATTTCCCGCCGCCCGACCCCCCGATTTAGGTCCTTTCTGCCCTTTCCTTAAGCATTGAGGACAATGCTTGTTCTTAAGCTTGGGGTGGGGCATTTCCCTTTTTTCTTACTCTTTTTCATGCATTTTTAGTTAGGTTGCATAACATATTAGTTTAAGTTAATTTGCATTCATTTTTTTTATTTTATTAAATTTTAAAAAGATTTTATTTTCTTCTTTTCTACTTTTTATTTTTGCATAACATTTAGCTTAAGACATTAGCATTCATGCATTTTTGTTGTCTGTTTATTCTCATCTCTCTTGGATGCCATGGAACAGGTTCATAGTTATTGTATCATTATTGGTCCAGGATCTTGTTGCTATCTCACCCATCGAATCGGGACCACTAGCTGCAGTTTGGGATTTCATACTTGGGATCAGATGTTGGTAGCTTAAAGGGGTAAGTGATCATGGACAGGTAGTTTTCATGAAGAATTATGCATACAATACTAACAACTGTAGGATATACTATAGCAATGGGTGTTCTTAGCCTTGCGGTCACTACCGCGGAGAGGATCACACTTGATCATGTTTGAATTGTTAGGATGAAGCATTGGTGCTTGTCCCCGAGTAGAATCCATATCCGGTCTCTTTACATCACCATATCTTTTTGCGATTTTCTTAGAATTTAGAGAGTCTTTTAGTCCACATTTGGACATTTTCATTATCTTTGAAAAACCACAAGTTTGAAAAGGAGCTTACATTACATCTTTATGCTCCACACATGGTCATTTTCACACTTAGGCCATTCGGATTATATCATTACCCTTTCGGTTCCACCTACACACCTTTGGGAACCAAATTTTGAGTCAAAGGGTTTTAAATTAACAAAAAAAAAAAGACAAAAAAAAAAGACAAAAAAAAAAACAAAAAACAAAAAAAACAAAAACAAAAACAAAATGAAGCATGCAAATTTTCAGTCGCAACTATCTTAGATAGGTGGCCGGTTCAATTATTGAACAAATTTCCCAACATCTTGGTCACCCGACGTTTGATATTCATTTGTATAGATCTGTTTTATTGTATATAGATCGAGTTGTTATTTTTTTCTTTCTCACAAATTGGTGATGTTAGAGAGACTGTCGAGTCGGATACTACGGGAGGTTTGGGCCAACACTAAGTGAACTGATTCCTACAACGGTGCCCGAGCGATTAAACCTAGTTACACATGAGAGAAACCGGCAGATGTGAGATCAGAGTGTGCACTTAAAGAAGAGCTCCACCCGAGCCCATCCAGTTGCTTTCTCCCTACTACAAATGTTCTTCATTGTATACATGTTCCATTGAGGCTGCGACTGCTCATCCCTCCTTACTCACCTAAAGGAGTTGTCCTGGCTGTGGTTTTTGGTTCCATTGTCATCGGATGAAAAAGTTGTGAGATAGCAGCGAAATCAATTCTGACCATGTTGACTAACGTCGGACAGGTTCCATGGTTCTATCCATTCTTTTTATTTCTAGGGTAGTTCATCCCAAGTTCATTTAGTCTTGTCTTACTTGAGGACAAGTAAGGTTTAAGCTTGGGGTGATTTGATAGCTTCATTTTATTTACTTCTTTTTATAGTTTATTTTAGCATATTTCATTCATAACTTAGATAATTTCCATGCATATTTTCCTTTTTATTATTTTATGACTATTTCGGGTACTCTCGAATCTTGTGAGCATAATTGCAGGTTTTCGGGTCTAGCGGAGCGGGAGTGTTCAGGACGTATAGGAGGCGATGAGATTTGGTAGACAAAAATGACGTTGGGCTTGATGGGTAGTGGAGATGATGCATGGAGTGATCTTGATGATTATTTGAAGACTTGGAGAGAAATAAGCTTTAAATTTGCAAGATGCGGGGGAACATTCAAGCGTATGAAAATTATTAATCGGGCGAGTTCACGAGCTTTGGAGGATTTGGAGAGGTCAAATTGGGCTTTAAATGAAGAAAAACTTGAAGAAAATGGGCTAGGAGGTGATTGGATTCGATCTGGGCTAGTGGGATATGCTTTAGAGGCCCAAAATCTCAAAGAAGCCCATGTCAGGCACCACCCGCGCAACCCACCCGCGCAGCAGCACGCGGCTCGCGCAAGGCCCTGCAGGGGTAGTTTCGGAAATTCTTCTTTTGAGCTATTTGAGGAAGGTTGGTGCCCATCTTTTGCATACTCTTGGACATCCGATTTTTGAAGATTCTCTCTGGAGTTTTGGAGACTTTTGAAGGCCAAGAACCCTTGAAGAACATCATATTTTTACCTCTTGATTCTTGCTTAATGTTTGGTACAAATTTCTCTAACTTTGTTTCTTTGTGTTTAGCCATGCTTGGCTAAGCTAATCTTGGTTGACTTTTGGTTAATCCTTTGAACTTTTGTTGAATGTTGAAGAATCCATGAACATGTTCTTGAATCTTTATGGGAATGTTTTGTGTTTTAACATCTTATCATTACTTGTATCTTTTAGTTCATGCGTTTAAATGTGTTTGTGGTGATTAGTTGGCTAATTTCTTGATTAAGTAAAGGATCCTCAAATTAGCAAGAAACAAATGATTTTTGTGTTGTTTTTGCTTCACACAATCATAAAAACATTTCCTCCAACATGGTGGTGAAAGCATTTGACCCCTCTTGGATTTGGTGACTTTTTGGTTCTTAATGCTAGTTGACTTTCACTAATTACATGCTATTTGGAATTAGTGACTTTGACTAAGGAAATTGTTATGAGCTTCTCTAGCCATTTCAACAATTAAGAAAAGTCTAGGTAATCTCAAGCTCCTTGGATTACTATAGCCAAATTGAGGATTTAAAACAAGTATTGCACCATTGAATTCTAATGATATGTTCATCAAAAGTCAAAGTGAGAAAACTTTAAGTCAACCATCTTTCCCTTATTGATTTTACATCAAATTCTTATTTTTGTTGCAATTGTCTATTTAAATCATAGTTAATTCTAGTTAGCTTCAAGTATTTCAAAACACCAAAACCCCCCATTTTATTTTTATCGTTATTTTACAAGTATTTTTACAAAGAGATTTTTCATAGAGTTAGAAATTGAACCAATCTCCGTGGATTCGATCCCTTTACCACTATACACTATTTTAGTGTGTAATATTTAGGGTTATTATTTGTGTTGGCCTCGACAACCACCACCTGACCAACTCTCCAAAATTTTGTTCTTCTTTGGCAGAAAGAGTGGTCAGTTGAGGATTTATCTGCTTAAACAATTTTACACATTTTGCAACAGCGTCACAAATAATGTCAATCTTCTGATTTGCTGACGCATAATCTTGTTGAACAGTCTGAACCTCCTTAGTCATATCTTCACGAAGTTCTCAGATCTGCAAGTTAACATCTTCACGTACCTTCTTGACTTCTTGTACGAAGAGCACATGACGCTCCTTCGTAACAATCTTTAGATCCTTTACTTCTGTCACAAAATCAAATCTCAGAGAATTGATTCGATTCTCTGTAGAAATATCATTATGATCAACCTTCTCAAGAACACGACTCTCCGAATCCCGAATCAACCTTGATGCCTTCGAAATCACCCTTCCTTCCATCACCTTCATTAATGAATCAACTTCCATGCTTGTAACTCCACCACTGCCCACATCTGCTTGGGATTGCAAGATAGAATTCAATTTCGAATTCAAAATCTTAAACTGCTTCATGGTCATCAGCATGTGGTCAGGGAAATCTTCTTCGGCTTGATCAAAATGAAGAGCTTCGAACGTTTCTCCAAAGCCTTCGTTATCGGTTTCAACATCAGCAACCACGGTTTCATCAATAGGTGAGGATGGATGGGGTGGATCAGTTGATTGAGTTGAGAATATGGTGGTGAATGGTTGATCCATAACAAATTGAAATGTGGGAGAATCAGTTGTGGATGTAACATGGGGTAGTGAACTTATTTCAAGAGGCTTCGAAACAGCAGCCTTCGATAGACCAACAGGCGGACTGGTCTTCGCTTCTTCTTGAAGTTTAATATCTGGTGTCTCGGGAACTTGCTCGACTTCTTCAATTCTTTGATTCTTCTTCAAAAATTTTGCAAGATCTTCAGCCCTTCGTTTCTTAGATGATGGAGACACCGGAGCTGGAATTTCCCGAACTGTGACCCCTTGATGTGTGACTTGTGTTTTCTTCATCAGCTGAGACTTTCTCTTTATTTTGATACGTCGAAAAACACCCGTCTTCGAAGGAATCGTTTCTGTCGATGGAGACGCTTCGATTATTGGTGTATCAACCACTGCGGTTAAAATTGGATATACCTCTTCGACAGTATCAGCTGTAATCACTGGACTTTTCTTCTTCTTTTCTGCCTTCACCACTTTTTTCGAAGACCCACCATCTGTCTTCTTCGATTTCTTAGGCTTTTTCTTCTCTTCTTCATGTAACACCCCTGTAACGACAGTTGTATCAATGGATTGCAAATATGACACCAAAACTTCATTCGTCGGATCCACCTTCTTGAGCATCGCATCCGGAATGCGAGCTATTGATGTAAAGATAGCCGGATCATCATTGACCTCCTTCGGACTACCATACATATGAAACACCGCCTTTTCTTTGAACTCCGGAACTTCGATTTTCTCCTTGTGGTAAACATATTGTATTATCAGAATCCAATAACGAGCACAAGAAATCCCCTTCTTGGCACTCGTCTTTGAAATGCTAGTTAAGAACTCTGTCCACAATTGTTCAGAGTAATCCACTTGCAGATCATAATACAATCCAGCAACCATTGCATATACCTCCATCCTTCCTTTATCAACACCCACGGTTTTTCCAGTAAGACATCGAAGGAAAATGCCAAATAAAAAATTCCATACCGTAGGTAATCCAGACTTCTTGAATTCACTGATACGCGTCAAAGGAGGTTGATGGCCCATCTCATTGAACATGAATACTACTTGAGAAGAAGAAACGTCATCATAACGACCAGAATTTGGAATCCCCAAAATTTTGCAAAACAAACGCTTGGACACCCTAATATGCGTATCATTCACCATAGTGAATTCCACACAACCTGTCTCCTTGTTGTATGATGTAGTGGAACCCGCCTTTGATAACCAAGACATTGGAGCAACAAAAGAATCGAACATTGCTTTAGACAGAACTGAATTCTGTAAAGCAACCACCAGCATTTGGAGTTCCTCCGGATATTTTGACAAATCATATTCCACTTGGTAGTTTGAACCCTGGATTTTCAGAATCGGAACGCTAACAACTTCATCTGTGGTTGGTGATGATGTAGTCGCCATTGTTGAAGATAAGAACAGAGCATGTTTGCAGAAGACGACTGTTTGAAGAGATGAGTTGCAGAGAGAATTTTGTATGACAGAGAATGTTTGATCGCATAAAGTATTATTGACTCCTGAGTTCCCCTTTTATA
Organism: Lactuca saligna; assembly: GCF_052625555.1. Classification (NCBI taxonomy): domain Eukaryota; kingdom Viridiplantae; phylum Streptophyta; class Magnoliopsida; order Asterales; family Asteraceae; genus Lactuca; species Lactuca saligna. The sequence continues at coordinate 65,663,256 of NC_136425.1, forward strand.
GGTTACCCAAATTAATTTGAAATTAAAGCGAGATGCATTTAATGTTATCCGACGTGGCACCTTGAAAATCGGATCATGATGGTAAAAGATAACCACGCTTCAAAAAGTAACTGTCCCATCTCCTTGAAAACCGGATAGAATACCAACCATCTTGAGTACACAGCCTGTCAAGTTTCCCGTTGTAGATATCGAACCGTTAAAAACCCTTCGCATGGAAGCAGGGCTCTTTCACTTTTGGGATATAAAGTGAAGTCATTTGCCAGATTTGCGAAATCATCAATCTGAGTTGGTTTTACTCAGAACCTCAAGGATTTCGTGTGTGCATTGTGTCAAAAGAATAAGATGAGAAAGTAAAATAATTTTTTTTTTGGAATTCTGTGATGTCAAAAATTAAATTTGACACAAATGCAGTTAAACCCCAGGCAAAGGTTGCTTCGTTAATCATCAAGAGAGATAATCAACAACTTGTGTGGTTTCCCGTGAATTACAATCGAATACTTATAGAGAAGTATCGAAGGGTTTCTTTTATAAGTCAAATGGGTGGCTTCGAAAATTTCGTTACATTTCGACCTTAACATACGGTGATAAATTGTAAGCAAAATTAGTTGTATGACCAGTGTAGTCAGTGACAACGTGGTTTCGAATGATATGTAAAGTAACAAGGCTTTTCAAAATATACTCACACAGAAATCATATTCAAGAAAAAATATTATGCTGGATCTTATTGGGAACAAACATCGTAGGTTTCGAATGCTTGATGAAGATCACTCAAAAAGATTGAATACGATTTTGAGTATAAAAGGTACTGAAACAAAGGTTTCGTAAGTTCTGGAACATAGTTCCCCGTCAATTCCTTGATTTGTTGGTTTTTAGGGTTTCACTTCCATCACGGACTCATGATGTAAAATCATAAACACAGAGTATTTGTATGTCTAGATTTCAATTGGTTTGATCAACAATCTCTTGGACATGCGTCATTGTGTGTGAATGGTGTAAAGAAGTTTAGGATGAAAAAGATTGGTTTTCGAATCGAATGTACCTCTGTTATAGATGGACCAAACAGACAACTCTTAACTGATTTGAGAATAGTAAGGTAGCTCTATTGACTTATGCGAATACAAGCCTTGTTGGGAAGAAATTTTCATGAGATAATTTCATCAAGGCTTTCATTTCTCACACATAGAGTCATATGAGGCTTGAGGCAACATGCAACAGCATGCTTCTAAGGACATCCTAACTAATCCAAAGTGTATCGAAATCATACCTTCCCATAGAAGACACACACATGAATCCTTCACATTTAAAGCTTGACAAAACTCACAATACACATGTTAAAACCGAAGAGAACATAAAAAATATTTTTGGTATTTTTGAATTTTTCAAAAAAATAATAACAAACCAAAATAAAATCTTTTTGGATTTTTAATTTTTCAACAAAAGAAAATATTTTTGATTTCTCAGGTTTTTCGAAAGAAAAAAATAAAGAAATTAAAATTCTAACCTTAGTTGAAATGTGTACGAATGCGAAGAAGTGAATTAGAAAGATCTTCAAATCATACGAACATGAAGCACTCGAACCGTTGATTTGAACAGCAATCTCTGATTATGTACTTTAACAAGGAATAAATCTTCTGAATGTGAAGCATTCGAAGCGTTGACCATGAACAGTAACCTTTGAACACTTAACTCTTTGTAAGAAATTTGTCCTTCAGTTCACCAAAACATTCGAATCCATCAACCTTCACTTTTATCACATGTAAGTGAATTTCCATCAACCATACCCAATCCTTCCAATATACAAAGAAAAGATTTTTCATCCAATGCCTTTGTGAAAATATCTGCAAATTGTTTCGTTGTTTTCACAAAATGAACTTCAATATTTCCTTCTTCGACATGATCTTTGATGAAATGATATCTGAGAGCAATGTTCCTAGTCTTCGAATGCTGCACAGGATTATGAGGAATTCTTATTGCACTTTGTAAATCACAATATAAAGGAATCTTTTTCATATTAATAGCATAATCACGTAATTGACTTTGAATCCAAATTATTTGTGATGTACACGCAGCTGCAGCAACATATTCAGCTTCAGCTGTAGATATCGAAACACATGTTTGCTTCTTCGATTGCCAACTGACCAATTTTCCATCTAGTAATTGACACCCACCAGTTGTGCTTTTGCGATCAAGACTGCATCCTCCAAGATCCGCATCCGAATAAGCTTGTACAAAGAACCCTGTTTTCGAAGGATACCACAAACCTAACGAAGTAGTGCCTTTCAAATATCGAAAAATATTCTTCACCGTTGTTAAATGTGGTTCACGTGGATTTGATTGATACCTTGCACAATTACAAACAGAAAACATAATATCAGGTCGACTTGCAGTTAAATACAATAAAGACCCAATCATGCTTCGATACAGAGTGAGATCAACAACAGATTTATCTAACGAAGGAGTTAGCTTTATGCCCGTTGCCATTGGTACTCGTAACTTTGTGCTATTCGTCATGCCAAACTTTTCTAACAAAGTCTTCGTATATTTCTCCTGATTAATGAAGATGACTTCCCTGTTTTGACGAATATTCAAACCCAAAAAGTTATTAATTTTTCCCATCATACTCATTTCGAATTTGCTTTTCATCAAGTCTTCGAATTCTTTGGATAAAGCAGGGTCAATAGAGCCAAAAATTATATCATCAACATAAATTTGAACAAGCATCAGGTGATTCCCAATTTTCTTTCGAAATAAAGTGGGATCAACTGATCCTTGTTTAAATTTAGATTGTTTCAAAAATGATGTTAAAGTTGTATACCATGCTCTTGGTGCTTGTTTTAACCCATACACAACTTTATCTAAAATATAAACATGATCAGGATGTGTGGTATTTATAAAACCTGGTGGTTGTTCAACATATACCGTTTCTTCGAGTTCGCCGTTTAGGAATGCATATTTTACATCCATTTGGTAAACATCGAAATCTTTATGAGCTGCATAAGCTAGAAAAATACGAACAGCCTCGAGTCTTGCGATAGGGGAAAATGTTTCTTCGTAATCAGTTCCTTCTTGTTGAGAATATCCTTTAACAACAAGTCTAGCCTTATTTCGAATAATGTTTCCATCTTTGTCAGTTTTGTTTTTATAAATCCATTTGAGTCCAACAATTGACACATCAACAGGTTTCGGAATTAATCTCCAAACCTTGTTTCTTTCAAATTCAGACAATTCAGCTTGCATAGCAACAACCCAATCAGAGTGTTCCATTGCAACCTTAACTGTCTTTGGTTCGATTTTGGAAATAAAAACATTAAACATGCATAACTCTTGATGAGTATTCAATACCTCATTTCGTGCATGAAGTTGAGCCCTTGTCATTACTCCTGCTTGTGGATCACCAAGAATTTGTTCTTTTGTATGATTTCTTGTCCATTTATCCAATGGTGGATAATTAATTAGGATCAAAATCTAAAGGTGCATCTTCGAACATCGCATTTGTTTCTGATCCATTTATGGGACATGCATCCTCAGCATCATCGAAATGTTCTTCTTCAAGAATAGGATCCTTCTCAAGTATTGGCTCCTCTTCGTGTATTGGCTCTACTTCAATGTTTATCTCCTCTTCGATAATTGGCTCTTCTTCGATAATTGGCTCCTCCTCATCATTAACATTGGTTGACATTTTATCACTTTCGCAAGAATGCTCCCCCTCAATAAAACTGTTCGAATCCAAGTGCTCCCCCTCCACTGGACCACTAGTTAGTTCATTTGTGTTTAGATTCGAAACCGAAATTGAATCATTGTCATGCTTTGAATTTTCTGATTGTTGATTATCCGGTGCATTATTATCTGCTTCAATTGCTTGATCTGAAATACTAAAAATTGATTCATAATTATCATCGTCCATTTTAATTGAATCATTATCATTAGAAGAATTTTGCAAAATAGGATGATTTGCAAATTGATGATTAGACTTTTTAATGTAATGATCATCAAATGTCAAATTAAAAGTTTCTTCCACTTTGCGAGTTCGCTTATTTAACACTCTATAAGCAACAGAATTGTGTGAATATCCCAAGAAAATTCCTTCATCAGCTTTTGTTTGAAAGTTCGAAAGATTACCTTAAGATTCATTATGAAACACCTGCATCCAAAAACATGGAAAAATTTGACATTAGGTTTTCGATTATTGATGATTTCATAAGGAGTAACATTAAACCGTCTATGAATGAATGATCGATTATGAGTAAAGCAAGCAGTCGAAACGGCTTTAGCCCAAAGATATTGAGGTAAATTCGAATATGCCAACATTGTTCTTGCAGCTTCGCATATTGATCGATTTCTTCTCTCAACTACACCATTTTGTTATGGTGTATATGGAGATCACTTTTAATTTTTCGAACTGACTTCTTCAACGAAATTTCCATTTTCTTGATAAAATCAATCATCATTTGTGGAACTTCGGATTTTAACCTGAGAAAATAAACCCACGTAAATCTTGAAAAATCATCCACAATAACTAGAATGTACCTTTTCTTGTTAAGAGTAGCAACTGTCGAAGGACCACATAAATCAATATGCAAGAGTTCGAGGGGTTCAACAATCTTCGAATCTATTGTGATTGGATGACCTTGTTTGTGTTGTTTTCCTACTTCGCATGATGCACACAAACTGTCATTATCATATTTAAGAATGGGTAAACCTCTTACCAGATCTTGTACAACAAGTTTGTTGATGTTTCGAAAATTGAGATGTGATAACCTCCTGTGCCATAACCAGCTTGTATCGGCACCAGCCTTCGAAAGTAAACACACAGCAGGTTTGCCAACAATTGGAACTATATCCAATGTAAACATATCACCTTTTCGTTTCGACTTAAGTAAAACTTTTTTTGTTTCAACATTCGAAATGACACTTCCTTCTTCATTAAAAAGAACTTGATTGCCAGTGCCCACAACAAGTTGTGATACACTTATCAAATTGTGTTGTAAACCTTCAACAAATGCAACTCGATTGACAGTGAAAGTGCCATTCGTTATCTTTCCATAACACTTAACTTTGCATTTGTGATTATTGCCAAACTTAAACACTCCTCCATTTTCTAAGCTTCGAAAATCACGCAAGTTTTCCTTCTTTCCAATCATGTGACGTGAGCAACCACTATCGATATACCACTTGTTATCATATTGCTCGTCACAAAGTACTTGCGATTATTGAAAAAATTTAGGTACCCAAGACTCGTTGGGTCCATTCATATTAGGTTTGTTTTTCAATTGCAAAGTACAACCATTAACCCAATCACAAACTTTTGTTTTGAAACTGTCAATAAATTTAACATTTTCATTCGAAGGGTTAGATATATGAGTTTTTATCGTTTTCAAATTTTCACTGATTACACCCTTCGCATTTTGAGTTTGTGATGTTTCACTTTTCACTTTCGTGACCGGCTGCCAAACTTTAACTGAAATGTTTGATTCTTTGCATGACGAACTACCATTCGTTGAAGGATTTACATACATTTCATATGCCTCATGTATCTGTTCTTTCGAAAACTTACTTGATTGATACATTTTTCCCTTTCCTTCCAACCAATGATCAATATTTCTTTTAGTAGTTATACCTTTCGCATTTGAGATTTTGTCAGCTTGCTTCTTCGGAAGATTATAAAATTTTGTTGAACTTGGAACATAATCCACTTTTGGTTTCGATAGATAAGACTCATGATAAGAAGTATTCATTTGTGATTTTGAAATCTGCTTTTCAACCTTTTTCTGAAAACTTTTTCTTGGAAGTGTTGTTTTTGTTCCATTTGAAATGTTTGTTTTAATATTTGAAAATGAAGCATTTTTCTTTTCAAAAAATTGAGTCTTGGATCTTCCTCTAAAAACTTTTCCTTCTTTTGAAAAATTTATTGATGTCATATTTAATGACTCAATAGTTTGCCAAAAAATTGTTTTTCTTGCTTGACGTTTTGAAATATTATTTTCCTTTGAAAAATTTTCAACTTGAGCTTTAAACTCTTTTGAATTCAATTTTATTGCTTTGTTGACTGCTTTAACCTCTGTTTTAACACCTTCTTGCTTCGTGAACACATTTGCAGTTGTGTTAACTATCTTCTTTTCAACTTTCAACTTTTCAACTCATATTCTTTTTAGTTTTTGACGTTGAAATATATAAAAATTCTTTGTGAGATTGTTTTCAACTGTGTTTTGATTTGAAAAGAAACCTTCATTTGAAGTTTGCTTATTGTCTTCCTCAACCAACTTTTTGAACTCAGGCTTTATATTTTCAACATTGCCTGTTGTTACGAAGACTTGGTTTGGAAACACAATATCATCAGTGCATTTGAAGATTGGATAAACAACAATATTCGATTCAAGATAATGAGCACCTTTTTCACTAAGAATTTTCTCAAATTCTTGTGTATCCAAATAAACTTGATCAACAACCACTCGAGGAATTTCTAATTCTTTCGAACTTTGAATTGTCTTCGAATTTGTGTTTTCTTCCTCATTATCACTATCATCGGTTTGACTATCATGTATTTCCACAAACTCCAAATCACAAACTTTCGAAGTTGAGGGTTCATCAGTGTCAATTTTTATGAATAAATCTTCACATTTTTCTTTCCTTTTAAAAGAATTTGCTACATTTATGACAGACAATTGAGAACAATCTACATCCTCTAAATCACTAATTTCACTAATATTATCAGAATTATCTTCAATATCAGCAAAATTAGTTTGACAAGTAGATGTAGAATTCTCAGTCTTTTTCAAAATTCGAAGTTGTTCTGATTTGGTTAAGATCTCATTTACAATTTTTACTAAATCATTAGCATCAAGATAATCTTCGACTTTAGCAATTCCATATCTATACCTATCATCTGGAACTTTGTTAAAATCAGAAATTTCTTTTTCACAATCATATGAAACACTATCTACCTTAGTTCTATCATATGCTAAAAATGGTAGCAATTTTCTGTGTTGTTCCTTACTTATCTCACTCGAATGATGTAATTCAGTTAATTTTCCATACAATCTTTTCGTAGAATTACAGAAAATATTTCTCTGTGCTAACAAGTTTATTTCCTTTGCTAAACTCTCCCTATCCTCCATAATATTCGACACTTGCAATTCTAAATAATCAACTCTAGTGACTTTTGATTCTAACTTCTTTCTTGTCTCTAGTAATTGATCATTTAACTTTTTAGCTTCATTGCTAGCAGACACAACAATTAAATCAAAGTAAGTAACAGGTTCATCAAAAGATACTAACTCAGAATTATATGCAGAAACTGGAATATTAAAGGATTCAAGAAGTTTACGTACCTTGGTAGTCATGGGCGACCTGTCGGTAGACTTCGATAGGAAGCACTGCCCACGTACTTCGTAAGTCTCTTCTTCATCTGAATCTTTTTCAACTTTTGCATACATGGCCCCGTGTGTTGGATTCTTCATTTCTTCATTGTCTGAACCTGAGGACCATATTTGATATGTGCCATCCGATTCAGTTTCTCCATGAGCCACCAACGACAAATTCTTTGCCTTCGACTTTACTTACTCCAGTTTCTCAGTGTAATACGCTTCATACTTTGTTTTATTTTTCTTTTCCTCCTTCTTTCTCAACAAGCAATCTACTGCCAAGTGATTTGCACCATAGCAATAATGGCAATTAATCCCTGTAGCACCTTTCAACATCTTCTTCATTTTCTCTATTTCACTCTTCGAATCCATCTTCACTTCTTTCTTCTTTTCATCCACTCTATTTTTGTTCTGAAAACTACCCTTCGAATGATGACTTGTTCTTTGGATTAAAAGGTTTCTTAAAAAATTTCTTTACTCGATTGTTTGAGTAAAATGCAACAGCCTCATCATCAGAATTCATCAGAAAACCTTCTTCTTCATCAGACTTCGATTTTTCATTCTCTCTTTCTGAAACCTTCGAAACGAGTGCCAATGGTCCACCAAGACTTGCTATCGCTTCCTCAGCTATTTCATTAACCTCATTTTCATGAGATTTCAATTGATTGTACAAGTCATTCAAAGTCGAAGTATCAAAACTCTGTTGTTTTTTCACCATCATACTCACACTCCTCCACTCCTTTCGAAGTCCCATTACAAATATCAAGTTGTACTCCATTGATGACCTTGTAATACCATAACAATTACAACAATAGATTAACTCGTTGAACCGATCATAGTATACTTAATGGATTCAGATTCTTTCTGTTTGAAATCTTTGAGTTCCACCAGACATTGTTTCACAGATGTGATCTTTGTCTTTTCATTTCCTTGAAATTTATCTTTGAGATTGTTCCAGATTTCTTTAGCTGTTGTGCATGATCTGACATAATTGTACACAACAGGAGGCAAGGCACCTCTTAATTCCCTCATGCATTTCTTATCCAGTTGTTTTAAACGATTGGATTGATTGTCAACTTCCGAACTGCTTGAAGACACACCGATTGACTGAACTGTTGCAGGTTGATTGATTTCTCCTTAAATGCACTTCCATAATTCTTCATCCAATCCGTTCAAGTAATCTTGCATACGATCTGCCCACTGATCGTAATATTCTGGAATAAGCATCAGAATTTTTGTGGATGAACCAAGCAAATGAGAAAATGATGTCATGGAATTCAGATTGAATGACGCCATTTTTGTACGAACAAAAACTTCAAGATGATACGAAAACTTTGAGAATTTTGAAATCAAATTATATATTTCAAATCAGAATCACACAACGAACACTCGATTCACAAATATGTTTGCAGAATCAAATCCTAGATTTAGATCAAGAATAATTTTTCACACTCAAAAAGAATAGAAACTTTTTGAATCAAACAGTAGATTCAAAAATCTTTTTGAACGTATGAAAATCAGATCACAGAAAGGATTCCTACTCTAATACCATTTGATGAGATTTGTAATCGAGTTTTAATTGAATTCAAGTATGAATTCAGCAAGAGTAATAACGATGAATACGAGAGTAAATAGAATATTTGTTCAGCTCATATTATGCTTTTGAGTTTACAGATTACAATGAATAAACTGTAAAGACTGAGTGAAATGTTATCTATAATCACTTAGTACAGACCCCTATTTATAGGAGAACAAAAGCATAACAATACTAAGGACTAGACATTAAGACTACTCTTTATAATGCCTTAGTACAAATAACATTACATCCAAAGACTCCTTCTTACGAAGACAAAATATACTTCGTAACAATCAAACTGACTCTTCGACTATTACAACATTTAAGCCCTAACACATAGTAACATACATAAAAGGGTCGACATCGATGCCTTTGACCCGTTCCTACAGGAGAATACTCACATCACAAAGCTGACTGCAGAATCCTACGAATAAACCTCTGGTTGCTAGCTGGTAGATCACCAAACTGGTGATCTCTCGACTCCCCAAGCTACTGATCATCATACATATTAGATAAGTCCAAGATTCTCATAACCTAACCATAAGTCCTCACTGGGGTAAAAGACCATTCTACCCCTCACATACCCTTATCCCAAAATGAACTCTACCCAACCTTGACCCAGAAGATAAACACTTCCTCAAAGCCCAATATATATGGCCCAATTTCTAGTTGGGCCCAATCACTTCACATCGGCCTCAACCTAAGGCCCAAAACCATAATATGAAAGGCCCAATACTAGGTAGACTTCCCAAGTCAACTAATGGCCTAATTTGCTAAATTGGGCCCAACCCCTTTAATGGGCCTTGCCTTAAAGCCCAAACATATTCTTGGCCCAAAATATCTAACTTTTAGTGGCCCAATAAGGCCCAAAGAAACAAAGTCCAATGTATGGCCCAACCCGAGGCCCAAAAGACACAAAGCCCACATCTGATGAGTACGTGGGGTGTACTCCTCTGTATGCTAAGCGTACAGGTTGTATGGCTTTTACACTGCGCGTACCTACATGTACGCCCAGTGTACTGCTCTGTTAAGTCGCTTTTCCCATTAAGCACTTAATTCTCTATTCCAAAGGCTATAATCACATATCCAAGTCCTTTCCAACATCTTAATCCATAAAGTCACTACCTTGGTGACTTTACATGACCCAAATAAGCCCAAACTCCAAAAATATTATTCTACTTCCATGAAAATGATCTTAACTCATGCATGAACCCATTAAGACATTCAAGATGACAACTTTCTGCCTTCGTGACTCATTTAGCACTGAGAGTGACAACTCTAAGCCTAGGAATCAAATTTGAACCATAAAGCTCCATCCTTGGGACCAAAAAAGTCTAAAAACTCAACATAATATATCTAAGCATTAAAGAGGCAAGTTTAAGACTTTATACCTCAAGATGGTCTGAAATGAAACAACAATCTCTAATCTACAAAATTTCCTTTAAACCACCACCTTTCTTTGCTCTTTACTTGCTTGGAAAATGGATCCACAACACCAAAATGCTCTCTATTGGCCTTCTAAGCTCCAAGAACACTCAAAGAAGGATTAGGGTTTCATGTTAGCTATCTAAGGGAGAAATGGAGGCTGACCATTGAGGCATATTATTCCTTTTTTGTGTCATACCCTAAAATTTAAACCACCCGCATCCATTATACTCGTCTACATTGGGCGTACCCCAACTTATATTGGGCGTACTTTCGTGCCTATCACCTTGCATGCATGGTACCTTCTTGCCACTTTTCACCATTAGGTACCAGTATTGCCAATAACTCAAAGTGCTATAACTTCTTCGTTCTAAGTCCGTTTTCGACGAACTTTATATCCATGAAGATGTGGCGAGAAGCCTTACGCTTCTAAAAAATCCTCGTTACCTAAAAACTTCCCGAAGAAGAAACCAAACTCCTTAGAAGACCGAGATGTCAAACTACGTGTATGCCCTTGGCCTCCGAAGACATAATCGAACACTTTCAAAATGGGTGTTACACCATTAATATCACTCTCTCAATATATCTAACCCTTTCTCTCATTCTCGGTTCATATACACCACCATAATACCACCGTATTCAACAATCTCTTACCATCTTTTTGATCGAAAATCACTCCCAAACACCACCTCACTCACTCCATCGCAACCTCATGCCTCCTCTCTCTCCCTCTTGTCAACCTATTATCGAAAGAAGCAAGATATCATATAGCAGGAGGTTGCTAGAGCCCATTGTCACCCTCCACTACCAACCACCACCACCATGTGTTGCTGCTGCTACTGCTTCGTGAGTACACCACCACCACCTCCATTAGTTTTTTTTCTTTCCCATCGATCGCAAAAGCTAGCCGAGGACCCATTTTATTTCTTTTCTTGTTACGTTTTTCCTTCTTCGTCGAGCATGGGAGAGAAACAGGAAGAGGGTTCTCCTTTTATTCAAACTTCATTTCCATATGTTTAAACCCCCCTCCTCCCTGATTTTTTTAAAAAAGATAGATCCAAAAATCTCAAACTTCCATTTCATTTTAATTATTTTAACCCTCCCTTGAGATTAGTTTACAAATTAAGTCCCCTCTCTAATATTTGATTTATTTTATATCAAAACAACACCTCCTAATGGGACTAAAATAACTTTGAGATCGATTAGATTCTTAACAAGCAAACCAAGAATATAAATTAAATGAGAACACAAGAATGAATCAAATAAATGTCATATGATTAATAATCCACAACCTCATTAGAGTTCTAAGAAGAACTGCTACTGTAGAGGTTGCGTTAGGGTTACAATACGATAAAAGAAATTATCAAAAAGGTATCCAATATGATGTATGCATGCACCATTTATATTCTAACCCTAATAAACAAAACACGGCTGGACAGACCTAGTACCGTGACTATAATGGACTAACTTAATAAGCCCAATGATGCAATCTTCCATACCCAACACCTCCCTTGGAATTACTTCACAAAATTTGTCTCATTCCATTTATTTAATTTAGTAAGTGAACCCTATAATTTAGTTAAGTCACAAAACAACCCCCACACTTATTAATTTATACCAAAACTTCTTTTTTGTTAATCATGTAACTAAATTAACCCATACAGTTCGATTTGAAAGTGTTAAGTTTGCAGGTCTTACGTCAAGTTTCTCGAAATTAACTGACAAATCACATGTTAATGTGAGTGTTACAACTCTTTTTTATATTTTTTACATGCTTTGGGGGAGAATACATGTGCATACTTGTGCTAGTTTATGCAAAAATACACATAAAATAGTATTATTTTATGTAAAAACTATAACTAGTTTATTAAATATTGGTTTGACATTTATATGTTATAACCAAATAAACTAGTTTTAAACCTCAATATTTTCATATGTTATGTTGTTAAAATGATAAAACTAATAAAAATAACATATGCCTTTTTACTCAAAACTCTATGATTTTATGTGACATTGTATGTCATAAATTGCATGTCATAAAAATTTGTAGTTATCCTAAGGATTTAATATATACATGTATATGAACAAACTTTATAAATGAAACATACTTCATTATAAAATCAAGTTCCTTATACGATACATACATATCGGTTATGCTCGGCTTATATAAACTCTATACAATTCATTATGCCTAGTAACTTATACACTTATAAGTTAGGGCTGAGCGCTATTCACATACCTTAGTTACGGGGTTTTTAGTGAGTCTATATTTATTATCTAATTCTAAAAAAGTTGGCATACCCACACTACTATAACCGTGTAACACTCGATTCCTGGTACGTATTTAAATTCAAGAAATGTTGCAATTTACTCTGGGACTCGACGAGTTGGAGGCCCGACTCATCGAGTGGACTCGTCATTTAGCGGGGGTCTAAGTGACATACTCGATGAGTCGGGAGACTGACTCGGCAAGTAGGAGCTATCTAAGTGAAACCCTAAAGTTGAGGGTTTGCACCTTATTTAAACACTTTATGAGGACTCCATCCCAGCCTCCATCACCTCCATACCATGTTCACGAAACCCTAAGCCTTATTTAAGTTTTCTTGAGCTTTGTAGTGTAATTTTGTGTGATTGAAGTTTAAGAAGGAGAAGGAAGCTTATGAGATCAGGAGGAAGCAATAAGATCCAGAGTTTTGGGCACATTTCCAGCTTATTTGAGGTATAAAGCTAAAACCTTGGCAACTCATTGCTTAGATCTTGATTTGGGGCTATTTGCTATATTTTTCTAAGTATTAGTGGGGTTATATTCAGGATTGGGTGTAGAAGTGGGTTTGTGCTTCAGATCTAGAACCATCAAGGGTTCCCATGGCATAAAGGTGCCAACTTTATGGCCATAGGAGACCCATGCATCTTGTAGGGCTCTTTTTATGGCTTGTTTAGCCAAAGACCCCATTCATGTACATCAAGTTTGAATCTTTACGTATAAAATGGACCCTAGGAGGCCAGATCTATGGTTTTGACACGTTAATACCCAGTATAATCGACTGTATAGTTTTGGACATAGAGGGACTCGACGAGTCATTCTTGGGATTCGGCGAGTCGGGGTGCATTTTCCACCAAATCCTTTATGTGTTTGGAACAGTTGTTAAGATCTAAGGTTCCCCCGGTTGTCTAGGATCACTAGAGACCTGGAAATCGTAGGAATCAGCGAGTGGATGAATAGACTCGGCAAGTTCAAGGCAATGTCCCAGCTACATGAAGACAACATTGGCGAGTTCAAAGGGAACTCGGTGAGTCATAAACTAAACATCTTCTTCTGGATGAAGATGAACTCGAGGAGTTAAAGAACGAACTCGACGAATCGGTTGAAGATTCTACGATGTGTTGTTTAAGGCGAACTTGTCGAGCTCTTGCTAGACTTGACGAGTAGGGACGGGATTATGGCATTTTCTGGATATGGGGACTCGACGAGTTGTCGGGCCAAATCGGCGAGTTGAGTCAGCCAGATGTTGACTGACCAAAAGTTGACTTTGACCTTGGATTTGACTTTGAATTTGACTTGGATTGAGTGACCCTTGTAAGGGTTACGAGTATGAGTTGATAACTTAGAAGAGTTGTCGTGTAGGGATTGAGGAGTCAGGAGAGTTGATTTTTACACCGAGATCAGTGCAGACACTACACAACTTCGAGGTGGGTTTCCTTCTAGTAAGGGTGAGTCTACAGCCACAATGCCGACCCACAAGTGAGAGTGTTAGATAGATGATTGTCTGTGTGATAATTATCTAGGATTAATATGTGACATGCTTACTTGCTAGACATGATTAATGTGCTTGATATGATTATTGTGCTTAATATGTATTAGCAGTAGTAGGGGTGAAATAGTCCCCGAATGCCAGTTGAAAGATACCGAAGGGGAGGTTAGTTCCCAGTTACCAGTTGAAAGATACTGAAGGGGAGGTTAGTTCCCAGTTACCGGTTGAAAGATACCAAGGGGGAGTCCAACTCTCGGCTATGCCTGATAGTTATCGGTTGAAAGATACCGAGGATTATGCATTATTTGGTATGGGTATGATGGGGGAACTCACTAAGCTTTGTGCTTACGGTTTTTAGTTTTTTTTTTCAGGTACCTCTTCATCCAAGGGGAAGGAACCGGTGGCATATCAACGCATCACACACACATGATTTTCGCAATGAGTTTTCTGGGATTGTATTATGATTTATACTATTGTTGGATGTTGTGATTTTAGACATATTCATGATGGTTTATGGATTGATATGATATTGACAATGTTTTTAGTAAACGATTTTATAAATTACTTAACTACAAACAAATTTTTTTTGGACTCGAAATTTGGGATGTTACAAACCTTTAATCTTTGAAGCGAGATACATATGTATAGATCTATACGGGATTGACATCCCCACCTATGGTTGCTAGCTACAACCTTGACCAATCAATAAAAGCATGTGATAAGTATCTAATATCGTTACTACGATATACAATGAAGCATTGTAGGGGGTACATTCACTCACATAGCTCGGTTAAAGGACTCATTATAAACATTAACTAGAATCCCCCTCTCTTTCTTACTACAAACCATAGGCTTCGGTGTTTTCAAAACTATTTGAAGTATGGCTTTACTTATGTAAAGATACATTTTGGTTCAAGCTTATTCAAAGACTCTTTACAAACACAGTTTTAAGTATGGTTTTACTTACAAAGAAAAATTCTTTTTAGACTTTTTTAAAAGTATTATTGTTGTTAGCAGAAAACTTGTAACTCTCACCAACCTTGTGTTGACACTCAAAACTATATGTATTCTCAGGGAATCTGTAATCAAGCTATTCAAACGACGGATGGTCATGGATTTCATATATATATATATATATATATATATATATATATATATATATATATATATATATATATATATATATATATATATATATATGTTTGTTAAGGCAATTCATGTAATATTACTATTTGTAAGAACATTGTATTCAAACTTAATGATGAAATACAAATGTTGTTTTGTTTATTGTTGTACTTGTGTTATATATTCGGTATATATGTGATCCATGAACCTAGTCGCAAAGTTTGGCATGTTCCGCCACCTCGGGCGATGGTGTGACAAGAAACATACTTAAAATTAAGCACGAAAGTATAACAAAAGTACGTCGAAACGCTGACAAACTCAAATATAATACTTTTTTAAGTTAATGAACAAAAATTATTATATGTGACTCGACTTATACGTAGGAAATGTACAAAAACTTAAGCACGAAAACATAAAATAAAAAAAAATAAAAATTACATTGAAATGTAGACAAACTTGAATATAATACTTTGTATTTAAGTTAACGAACGAAAGTTATTATATGTGATCCAACTCATACGTAGTAAACATACATTAAATAAAGCATAAAAACGTAAAACAGTTACATCAAAACATAGAAAAACTCAAGTTTAAACCGACACGTGCATAAAAAAGCAAGTTATTTTTAAAAAAAATAAATAAATGAAAGTTGTAATATCATGTCGAAATGTTAATCATCTTATTTATATATATATATATATATATATATATATATATATATATATATATATATATATATATATATATATATATATATATATATATACTAGCAGTGTACCCGCGCAAAGCGGCGGGGCGTGTAAATTCTTTCGGTGATATGTTTCCTCTACAAAAATGTTATTTTACAAAAGAAAGTACATGTCGAAGATAAAATAATCAAACTATGGTGTTATTTGGGAGATGAAGTCATTTTTTGTTTCTGGACGGTGGGCTTTATAGCAGAGGAGGGAACAAAGAGGTATATGCGATTGGAGGGATATTTGAATCAACATGCTAAATTTAAGGATATCTAAAAGGGTTCAAAATTTGAATGAATCCGGGATTTGAGGGAACCATATCAAATTGTTGAGAAATATAAGGAGATTTGATGATAAATATTTGAATTCAAAATGTGGTTAAAATTTAATATTATTTTATTAATGGTTACTTGTACTATCAGATTCATCATTTGGACGTCTTAAAAAAATAATATTATTATAATCAATCTATTTTTAGAAATAGTTAGATTTCTTTTATAAGATAGTAAAGATATATATATATATATATATATATATATATATATATATATATATATATATATATATATATATATATATATATATATATATATATATATATATATATACATACACACACACGTACCCTTTTTTTTAGATTAACGAAGAAAATTTATTTAAAAAAATCAAATTATATATACTACGCTGAGTAAACATGAAAGTTTAGAAATTAAGGAGTGAAAGTAATATTTTATAAAGTTCAAAATATATTGTGTCAAAATAATATTTGAAAAGGTAGTGTCGTCCCTATGGTTTAACGATGATCACAAACTCAGTATCGACCGAAATTATCTTTACATTAACAAATGAAAACTAATTAACAAACGAGAACTAACGATAGAAAAAATTACCATTCTTGTTACTTTTGGAAACCACAGGTTTCATATTCATTAATTTTTTTTAGCAAATATTGGATTATGACTTTTAAATCGTCTTAACCATTTATGTAATTTTGACCTTTATTTGTTTAACATGTAGTTTTTGGGTAACTGGATGCATGTTTAATTTATTGTTGTATAGGGGAAACAAAGAATTAAGAAACTAAAAAAAGATAAATTTTTAAAATTAGTTCTTATGGTTTACAAAAATCTTAATTTTCAAGACAACGTTACAAAACATCATATTGGTGGTCCTTGTGGGTTTATTTTCTTTCGTGTTTTGTCTTTAACTTGCCTAAAATGATTTTTATACCCTTTCAATTTAGTTTGGATTTTATTTTAGATCATTTAATTAATTTCAAATTATAAAAAAAGCAAAAAATAATAATATGTCCCATCCCACCCCACCGTATCTATACTTTCATTTTCTGCCCATGTATCTTCATTTATTCTTCTTCATTTTGACTCTTCTTTTCTCTATATACTCACCCAAAGATCTACAATGAATAACAAGATAAACATCTCTCTGAAAAGGAGATCATTGGAGATGTTGACTCTAGTTCTTCCCACTCCCTACCATTACATTATATGTACGGTATTGTGCTTCGTTGGTCATAACACTATTACGCTCCACCGTTTCTCCCTTTCCTACTATCACCTCTGTTCTGTCGGTTACAAGTTTACCTTCTTACCCCGTTATGGAGCATCAACCAATGGATGCTCCACCTTGACAACATTTCACCGTTGCTTGTTGATCGCAGCCCCTCTACTGCTACTAGAACTCGTCATGAAAAAAATAGAAACCATGTCGTGGACAAGCAAAACCCTAATACTACAGTGAAGAAACTCATCAATACAAGAGAAAGAATATTATTTTCTAATAAAATGGGTGTTGATTCCACCATGGATGATACTTATTATTCAGAGGATGCAAGTTGGAACCATTTCTTCCTAACCCTTAACTATGTTTGTCGAAGTAGCTTTAAATGTGGTTGATTTGCTTTCTAGATTGATTCCACCTAAGCCATCCTCCCTTGAAGGATTTACATCCCCAAATGATTTTATTAGTCTTATATTGGTTCTTTGTATGGAGTTTTTCTTATGCTGGATGAGAACGTGTGATGGTATCAGGATTTAAAAATTTAATCAAATTGATCTTGAAGTTATTGTGCCACAATTAAGTAATAAGAACACATATGTTATTCAATATGTGCTTAGAGATGGCGGTCAGATATGGTGAAGGTGATGCTCGAAGTTAGATGAGGTGTTGGCGAAGGAGGTAGATGAAGAATGAGATGGTATATGATGCACCGAGTGTGTGTTTTTTAAGTTTAATAGTATAAAAAAAAAAGAATGCATAAAAGAAAAAGCGAAAAAGATGTTAGGAAGGGAAATATAGTCTTTTTATATGGATAATGACCAAACCATGTAAATAAATAAAACACGATAACCACTAAGAAAATAAAACACGAGAACCAATAGTGTGATGTTTTGCGACATTGTCCTTAAAGAGGGACTTTTTATAAACCACAGGCACCGATTTTGAAAATCTGTCCTAAAAAATGTGTTTGCCGCAAAGTTTCAATGTAGTTGATTGTAAATATATTAAAATAGTTTAAAAATAAAATTATGAGTTGACTGGGAAAAAAAAAGGACTGAGCAAAATTCGACTAATAAATAGCAAATAGGCGTGTAGAGAGCGCGTTGGTGGTGAACCTTGTTCCCACGTCGAATGACGTCAATCCTACATTGCAATTGGTCCCATGTGTACTCTATGTTCCAAAACACAGGAACATGTGTGTATGACAAAGATATTATAAATTATTATATAGGGTTAATTAAAGATTTGGTCCTTGTGGTCTTCAACAAATTTCACATTTAGTCCCATTATTCAAAAGTTGACACATGTAACGTCTTATTTTTCATTTTTCTAAATAGTTATAGGATTATAGAATAATTTAATATGCAAATAGCAATAATAGTAATAACAATACATGATAAGTTAGAAGTAATAAAAAGATTAGAATGGAATGATATTGGTTTTTTATGTCTTTTTACACCTATTTCATTCTTGTTTTTTAAGACATGGTCTCACTTTTCGGCAAATCCTTGGAGATTGAACTATTGGTCACCACATGACTACTCACTCTTTAACAAGCTCTCTTAAAATGTAACAAATTTTCAATCTCTCTGCTTGCTACACTACCTCTCATGCCCACCTTTCGAACACTCAAGCCATGTATGATCCTAACTGGAAAGCAACAATGGATTCTAAAATAGCTTCTCTACACTCCAAAATTAATTAGATTCTTCTTCCTCGACCTTCTCATGCCAATATTGTCGGTTGTTGTTGGTTATATTGCCATAAGTCAGACAATCACAGCAATCTTGATTGTTACAAAGATTCGTTTTGTTGCTCAACGCTTCTCTCAACAACCCAGTTTAGACTTTGATGACACCTTCAGTCATATTGTCAAACCGGTGACTATCCATACTGTCTTAAGCATTGTTGTCTCTCAGAAGTAGCCAATTCATCAACTTGATGTCAATAATGCTTTCTTACACAGTGATTTCACTGAGGAAGTTTACATGAAACAACCTCTCGGGTTTGTTCATCCTCACTTCCCTGACCATGTATGCCATCTTTTCAAAGATCTATATCAGCTAAAACAGGCCCTTCATGCGTGGTATCAACAGTTTGTTGTTAATATCACCTCATTTCATCTTCGTCTGTCAGCTGTTAATCGTTTGCATTTTTCTCGGTGATAATCTTGTTTTTTGATCTTCAAACAACCAACATGGTTTCTCATATTCTAGTGCCAAAGCTAAGTACATGTGGTAGCTAATGTAGTTATAGAAGTTGCATGGCTATGTAACCTCCTTCTTGAGTTGTCATGTCCTCTCACTCGCAGTATTGTTGTCTTTTTTTTTTATATATAATGTTAGTGTCGTGTACTTTGGTTTTAACCCTATTCAACTCCAAAGAACCAAACATGTAGAAATAGATTTGCATTTTGTTAGGAAACGTGTTATGATTGGTCATGTATGTATTTTGCATGTTCTTTCCACTCATCAATTTGCATACATATTTTCAAAAAGACTTCCTACTTAATAATAATACAACAATATAAGTTATAAATTAATACTTAGATTAATAGGTGATAATATATAAATAACTATTAAATTAAATATATATTAAAGATAAATGGGTTGGTGGGTTGAAAATAGGTTGATAATTTTACCCAGTCCAACCTATTTTATTAAATGAGTTAGATAGATTGACCTATTTAACTTAAATAGGTTGAAAGTCTCAGCTCAACTTGTTAATTTTGGGTTGGGCTCAGGTTGAGTTAGCAGGTTGGGTCGATTTTTGTCAGATCTAGATCAGATCTTTGTTTTCCTCTTACTCACATCCTAGTAGTTACTTGTAGATATCTTTAATTCATGTGAGTTTCACTACTCTATGAAAGATATTATGTGTTGTGTGGTATGTGCTCATATGTGTTTGGTTTATGGCTTCGCAAAGAGCAATGGTTTATAGCTTCTTATGAGGAAACCATTGTTGGGTCTATAAATTTGGTTTATACTTTGCTTTTCTAGGAAAATATAATTTTCTATAATGTAATATGTAATTTTGTGGTTGTGTACGGCCGCACACCCTGAGTACGGACGTACACAAGGTGTGCGGCTGGTGTCTCATATATATATATATATATATATATATATATATATATATATATATATATATATATATATATATATATATATATATATAGAATGAGGAGTCATGTGAGTGTATGGTGAGAAGAGAGGAGAGCATATTGTAGAGAGAGAAAGTTAGAGAGAAGAAGTGAGTGTGTGTGAATCTTGTATTTGGATCTACATTCTAATCATCAAATAATACAAGATTCATCATATTCTTCTTCTCCTTCTCTTCTATTTTGATCTGACATTATTCAATTGATTGGGATTCCTCACCATCAATTGGATCTGATTGATACACAAGGAATTTGGGAACTTACAACCATTTATAGCTCTGTTAGGGGCAACAATTTATAGCTCTATTAGGGGCAACAATTTACATATCCGCTAAGACAATAGTTTATAGCTTCGCAAGATGAAATCGTTATAGCTTCGTAAGAGCAAAATGAGTTTTTGATCGAGTTTTAGAGCAAAAAATGATGAAAAAAGTTGTTTTTTCGTGAAGCTGTTGAAGGTGTGCAACCAGTTAAAGGTGTGCGGCTCGGTGTGTGCGGCCTCGGTGTGCGGCTTAGCAGCTTCTCGCGTGTACGGCTTCAGAAGGTCTCCTCGGCTAAGCGGCTTCGGACGGTGTGTTGGTCAGCTCACGTCTTCGTAGCGTTCATTAAAAAATTCAGGGGAGTTTTGGGGTTGCCGGGGATCGAACCCGGGTCCCCAGGTTTATAGCGCCTTACCAGTCGATCTAGCTTGCTAGATGGTACAAGCCTGCGAAATTTAATTGAAATATTAGTCTTTCGCTGCCCCTCTTTCGCATTTTTGACATTTTTAATCCCAAAATCAATTTCTTCTATTTTTAAGCTACATTTTCTTCCAAAGATTTTAGTTTTTAATTTTTGACTTTTTTGTCACACCCCCGAACCAGACGGCGGAAACGTCCGGGGGCTGTTGTGACTCATTGAATACCATCACAATGCATATGCATGAAACATAACATTATACATCACCAACATTGGAATGATACAACTGGTAACGTTACATTCATTACATTGTTCAGAACATTACATTCTCAAAAAAAATAACTGTTTGATACTACTTAAACCACAGCAAAACGTCATAGAGTACAAATCATCCTTCACCTTATCTGTTACCTGAGAATACAAGTATTTTGAAAACGTCAACATATGAAATGTTGGTGAGTTCATAAGTAGTGTTTGAAATCCAATGTATTGTTTGAAAACCACCAGAAAATCCGATATTTTCTAAAAATAGAATAGTGTAAAAATATGTGATGATCCATGAGTATGCTTGTTTGAATTCTATAGATGTAAGCATAAGAGTTGTGAAATTCGACCGGTAATTCATAATTGTAATTGTTGAAAACCCGATGTTTTCCTATCACTTTGCTTTACTTAGTTTGTGTACCGTTGTTTCGTTGCGTTAGAGGAAACCGTTGAGCTCCGGAGGCATTGAGAATACAGTGGGTGGTGAAGTGTTGTGACGTGCGTTAATGAAAACGTCCAATCGACAACCTTACAAGTGATCCCTTAGGCGTCACTCGTAATTCTTCACACCACTCAATCCTCCCGGACTTGTGTAGTCCCACGACCGGAGGGAAGAAGAGAAGGTGCGAAACCCTCGGTATTTCCCCGCGTCGTTCAAGACCATTGCAATTGCGAAGGGCCCGAAGCCCAACTCGCAATCGTGAGTTACAGACTTTACTAGCAGCACTGAAGGACCCTTGGGGACCAGCAGCATGTTTGCCATTGAAAGTCCTTTTACGTTATGTCGGATCGGTAAAACCCAACACTTCCTAAGAGAGAGAGGTCTTCGGGCCTTAAGATCAGGTCATTGGGCTAGCTAGGCTCAACAAACAAGATTTTACACTTTTGGGGCCCAAAGATGGTGCGTAGACGTCTGTGCACACTCGCATGTATAGTGACTTCCCAATCGTTATTAGTTATGAATCGTAATGTCGTAATGTCATAGTGTCGTCGTGTTAGTAGTTTCGGATTGTTATTGGTTCGAGACCGAACCAATTCGTTTGACAACGACTTTTGGTATTGTAATGTATTGTATTTCGTCGATAGGCGTGGTACCATCATTTGGTCAAATTGCATGTATTGAACTAGCCTTGAGAATTTTCTGTTTTCAGTCCCTCCTTATTTGTAAAATTTACCCTTTTCACCCCTTTATTTAAAAACTTTCCGGTTTGGTCCTTAAATCAATTTTCTTGACATTTTAACACCAAAAATTATTGAAATAAGTATTTTCCAGCATATTTTTCATAGAAAACAGCTTAAGTCCTTGAAATTGCAGTTTTCTCGGTTATAACCCCTCTTTTTCGCAATTTTTACATTTTTGGCCCAATTTGGAAAAATTTTGCAACTTTGGTCCTTTTTAAATTTGAAAAGCATTTTAAACCTTTGAAAAGTACATGGAACACTTATAGTCCACTGTTTTACAGAAAAATGCAGTTTTGGTCCTCCAAATTAGAAAATTTCGCATATTGGGCCTCATTGGGCCGAAAATGTCACCTTTAGCCCAATAAGCTTGGAATTTATGTTTTTAACCCTCCAAATAGTATATTTTCAGAAAATACATTATGTAAACTGTTTTGACTCATCTCACCCATCAGATTTCGAAATATTTCATTTTAGGCCTTTCAACTTTGTATTTTCAACATTTTATGTCAAAAAAATGAGTTTTTAGCCCAAATTAAGTGTTGCAAGCCATTTGGCTATTTTTCTTAGTATACTTTGCATGTAGTAGTATATTTTATGCTATAATGAAATATATATCTTGGTTTTTAGCATTTCATAACTAGATCTAGCATCAAAATCATACAAAACATACATATAAGCATAGAAATCAACCACAACATACACATAATGATGGATCTACACCTTTGCTTGTATTCTCCCCCACAAAAACTTATAAAAACCGAAAATAAGGGGGTATGAAACTCACCTTGGGTGTTGATTCTGTTTTTGAAGAAAGAATGGAAGAAATGAAGTGATTTTTGGCCTTTGCACTCCTTGATGAAGTTTTCGAGTTTATGGGGTTTTCTAGAGTGCAAGATCACGATTTTTGCATGGATTAGGAAGAGATTTTTGATAAAACAAGGAATACAAGTCATAGATCCAAGCAAAACCTTACCTTAGATGATGATTTTTGTGGAAGAACTTCCTTGAATGCTTCCTAAATCTCGAGATTTTGGATGGAGAAGAAGAAAGAAGCCTTGAGTGATCTAGAGAGAGTTTGTGAGAGATGTGTGTGTGTGTGGGTGTTGTTCGGCCGAGAGTGAGTGGGAGAGGAGAAGAAGAGTGACTTTGAGGTGATGTATGCATGGGTATATGTGATATGTTGCATGGATGTCCAAAAGATAAAAATGAGGTGGCAATGGTAAGTCAACTCTTCCACCTTCCTTGGGTTTGGGCCTTGGGCCGAGAATTTGGAAAGGAAGAAAGGTTTTTGGGCTTTTTGCCCCTAAGCCCAATATTAGAGTTAGTCTTAGGTATTTATTGGCCTATAAAATAAAATTGTGATTTTTATGTTTTAATAAGCTAGATTGGGTTAATCATGGATCAAAACTTTCAATTTATTTCATTCTAGGCCCAATATGGCCCATAATATTGAAATAAATGAATGTGGGTCCAATTAGAGCCCATTTAAGGGTTATAAGCCCATAATAGTCAAATTGGAAGCTTATTGGTCCACTTAGGTCCAATAAGGAAGTTCTAGTCCAAAAATGGATTTAACAAGAACTTCTAGGGTTTCCAATTGTTTGACAACTATGTGTAGTACTTGTATGATGTATTTGATTGAAATTTTGATGTTACATAATAGGCATCAAACATGCTTTAAAATTTTTGATTCAACCTTTACTTGAGTATATAGCTTATATGACACAAAATTTCTAGTTGTGACATTTTTGCTTAAAATTTTGACTTTGACTTTCAAGTTTGATCTTTGACTTTTTTGTTTAACTTTTAAAATTTCAAATTTAGCCTTTTGGTTTGACTTTTTAAGCTTGATTTTTTTAAGGTTGACTTTTGAGTTTTTAATCAAAGGACATTTTTGGTAAACAATGAGTTCTTCAATCATACCGATCAATGAAGTCTCTTGTTCTCAATCTTGTATTAAAACTGTCAAATTTTTATGTGATCAAATCGAGTTGATTAAAAGGGAAAATGAGGACCTTAAATACGAAGGCTATACTCTAAGGAAAGGTCAAAACCCTTAAAATCACAACTAGAGGCCAAAACTATGGATTTTAGAAAACTTCAAGAGCAATTTAGCAATAAATGTGAAAATTATGACTATATTAAGAGACAACTTGCTTCTGTGACTACCAAGCTTGACACGTTGAAAAACAAATTTGAAAATGCAAATTTTAATTTTAGAAAATATGATGTGTCAAGTGAGGTAGTTGCCTCGATGATTGAGAAGCAATCAAAATACGAAGATAATCAAAACAAGGGTTTAGGATATCACAGTGTGCCACCTCCTTTCAATGACAACTATAACCCACCCCTTGAGACAAATGAGGAAGAAATAAAAAATGAAACACACATTAAGTATGGCCCACTCGCTGAACCAGCTCCAACTTCAGTTAAGACTGAACAATCAGGGCCAACTGAGGGTGCTGAGGTGAAGAATACTGATGTTTCTACTTCTTGTGCAGGTAAAGTAGCCGAAGATGAGAACAAGGAGAACACTATTGAACAATCCAATGAATCCTTGAACTCTAAATTTGTTGCTTCTAACTCAGTTATTCCTAACAAATCTGTTGTTGAGAAATACAGGCCACCAAAAATAAGCGAAACCGAGGGCCTGTTGTAATTGTGCTTGTGGGAACAATAAGAGACAAGGAAAGGACACGCCACCAGGGGCAGGAAGAAACAATTTCCTAGTGAAGAAAAATACTTGTTTTCACTATGGAACACCTGGTCACATTGCTCGAAACTGTCCAAATCGCACATACATTCCCTACTACGCACAAGGATGGCAAAACGCGCCAAGAGGGATATACTCCAAAAGAAACCCCTCAAGGTCATGTTTAGACAATGGTGAATGGAACGCGTAGAAGGCCAAGAATCAAACCCACAAGGCCAAGAATCTGAATCCCAAGGGCAAGAAGGGAATACCGGCCAAGAAGCCAAATCCAAGAGATGCTCCCGTGAAGAAAAAATCAAAGTCATCTTAGCGGCCGACATCAAGTTCAAGAGCAAGTACTGGGCCACCCATCAGATCGAAAAAGAAATGAGTTAAACCCAACTACAAATGGGTTCCAAAGGCTCACTCTCCCAAATCTCCTAATGCTTTTAATATTTCTACATCTTCTGTTTGTGATAAGTAGGATATGTCGTGGGAGAGAGTACCGTGCAAGGATGACAAAGGTCAACCTAGTTTCAAAATGGATTGGGTTCCAAAGACCAACTGATCACGCTCTGTGTCGAGCAACTATGGAGGCATATCATGAGACTTCGGTTTGTTTATTGTGGTTTTTCCAGGCACATGATAGGAGACATCTCTCAACTGTGCAACACTCAGAACTTTGTTTGAGAGTATGTTTCCTTTGCGGGAAAGGAAGGAAGGAGAGGATCACTCATGGGGTTTGTGCTTAATGAAGTGAAGACTTTTTGGATCTAATATGAGATTATGTGTGCTGTTCTCAGACCTTCTGGATGCAAATTCAACCGGCAAATTACGGTTTGCGTTTTCTTCTCTATAATCCTAAGTTTATCTAACACTGTTTCATTTTAAAGACAAATTTTCAATCTTTTATATTTTTCGTTAGTAAGTATTGTTTGGGAAGTGATATCAACAAGTGATAGCAGGAAATCGAAATCTGTGTAAAGTACCAAAGCTAAATTGTCTAGGCTCTGTGTTCGATGCGCTGGTAGGCACGAAAAATTTAATGGTCTTGACTAAGTGCGGATGAACTTAAGGAATCTAGAGACTTGATAAATTTTGACCTAGATAGTTCCGTTTATCCTGACAATATGATGCTTGGGTAGGTTGAGCCGGGAGATATACATGAGAATCCACCAGTCACATTAAAGAAACTCGTATCTAGAATTGTGGATTAACTTTTCCTCGATGTACGGATTCTGTCCTTAATTCTGGTATTGATGGGGAAACTGGGAAATTCTGGTAAAGTAGGTCTGTAGAAAATTATTTTCTTTCTTTCTTACTTTTATTCATATGTTGCTTCCTCTGTGTGATCGAAAGATCCGACCTGGACTGCAACATATGCAAATCTGTCTATCTGCATCTTCT
Source organism: Lactuca saligna (assembly GCF_052625555.1). Taxonomy (NCBI): domain Eukaryota; kingdom Viridiplantae; phylum Streptophyta; class Magnoliopsida; order Asterales; family Asteraceae; genus Lactuca; species Lactuca saligna. The sequence continues at coordinate 65,690,130 of NC_136425.1, forward strand.
ATCTATGTTATTCTTTCTACCTGTTAACCATATGTTGTCTCCTTTGCGTGATTAATAATCTGACCTAGTACACAACATATGCAACCTTCTGCTTCTCAATCCCTCTAAAATTCTTGTTAGTCATATGTTTCAGCCTCTGTGTGATTGGAAGAGAGCCGACATGGGTGTACAACATATGCACTCTAAATCAATTCTCTCTCCTAATAATTGTCTACTCACCTAAAGTAAGGAGTATCTCGGAAGTCCTTCACTATTGGGGTATATCAGGAAGCGGGAAACACGTTCTAGTACAATTAAAATTGAACAATTATAGATTGTCTGTAGATCTCGCTACTCAACTTAGGTGGACAACAATATCCTTGGTCGTCCTAAGATGAATGGTCCTTAGGAAGTTTTATCTAGGAAGATAGGATCAACTTGTCTTGTCACTTATAGCATGTCCAAAATTTGTCACAATTTTCCGTACTTAAGTGGACCACAATACCGGCGATCGAGCAGATCTATTCATGAAGAGGAAGGTACTGATAAACGGATTAAGATTTTCTAACAACTTTGATCCCAAATATTTTTGTTTTTGTTAAATTTTTTCATAAGTTTCCTCTATGCACAAATTTAGGGAGAGAATTAAAAAAAATCAAAAATCAAACAAAAATCAGAAAAATTCAAAAATCAAACAAAAAATAGAAAATAAAAAATAAAAAATAGTGTTATTTCTGTTTTATTTTTTTTCAAAAAATATCAAAAATCCAAAAATATTTTTTATGTGCTAATTTTTATTTTAGTTTTGTTTTGTCTTGAAAAGTGATTTCAGGCGTAGATGAGACTCGTGGAGACTGTATCGAGATTTTTAGCCAAAGCTTCATCCGTGATCATCGAAGAATTCTCATTCGAAGGAGCAAGAAATGAAGATTATTCTTTCGACATTCAATCCTTCAACCCCAGAAGCAAGTCGAAGCTGACTTCAAGATTATGTGACGGATTGCATTGAAACCTCCTCAATCAGTCTGTTGCTATCTTGTTCCTGCTGAAGTGATCTAGAAGATTATTTCTCTTCGTTGTTCTCTCTAAAGATTCTCAAGCTGAAAGTGCTATCTTTCAAGAATCTTTTCATCAAGCCTCCTCACCCAATGTGCATTCAGAGTCAAATCTTGAAGAAATGCCCAACTTCTCAAGATGAAGTCATTCATGGAAGATTCATATGTTCATCCTGATGCTGTGAAGAAATCGAAGATAAATGTTGAAGCCAATCTCCAACTGAAGATTAACAAGAAAAGCCAGTTACTTTTTAGGGGGAGCTTGTTGGGTCAATTACAAAAGAAAGCTATAAACCAAGGGGGGATTGTTGGGTCTATAAATTTGGTTTATACTTTGCTTTTCTAGGAAAATATATTTTTCTATAATGTAATATGTAATTTTGTGGATGTGTACGGCCGCAAACCCTGTGTACGGCCGTACACAAGGTGTGCGGTTGTACACACATGTACGACTGGTGTCTCGTATATATATATAAGGTGAGGAGTCATGTGAGTGTATGGTGAGAAGAGGGGATAGCATATTGTAGAGAGAGAAAGTTAGAGAGAAGAAGTGAGTGTGTATTAGTGTGTGTGAATCTTGTATTTGGATCTACATTCTAATCATCAAATAATACAAGATTCATCATATTCTTCTTCTCCTTCTCTTCTATTTTGATCTGACATCATTCAATTGATTGGGATTCCTCACCATCAATTGGATCTGATTGATACACAAGGAATTTGGGAACTTACAACTATTTATAGCTTTGTTAGGGGCAACAATTTATAGCTCTGTTAGGGGCAACAATTTATATATCCGCTAAGATAATAGTTTATGGCTTTGCAAGATGAAATCGTTCTAGCTTCGTAAGAGCAAACAAGTATATGCTTAGGTGTTTATATTCTCATGTACCCATAGTAAATTGTGTAGATATTGTGCCCTTAGTAAGCATTTCACTTACCCCTTGATTATTTAAGTTTTCAAGACCATTCGGGTTAGATAAAGGGAAAGACTCGACTTGACTATAATAGTGTGTGTATTTATGATTATTACGATTTTTATGATTAATCATGACACTTTTGATTTTTGGAACTTATGTCTTCTTTTAAATTATCGAAATTATATTACAATATTTTATTTCACATTTGTCACTTGATTTTGATCTTAAAAAAGAGCTATCCAATCTTTATTTAATAAGAAATGTGTTGTGTATATTTTTTTTTAAAAAAAACTAGATGAGAAACCCCGCTTCGCGGTGTATGGATTTGTAATCGTGGGGAATGAAGGGTTACTGAAATTTTCCGACGTAACATGTGTCGTTTAATGTGGCGATGTACTGGACTAAGTGTTTTTTTATATATGTGAGTAATTTGGAGTGAATACACAGACTGTAACATAATAATTTTTAACATAATACATAGAGAATACAGAAAGGATTACATAGCTGACATAACATTGATCAAATATGTTCCCTCGTTTTAATTTAAATTTTTAGGTACAAACCGGTTGCTATTGCTATAAGCTTAAGTTCTACACCACTACCCTACGTCACATCAGTAAGTTTTGTGCTTTAGTAAGTGATTTGCTTCATCGTCAAATCCCCATTTGCTTTGAAAAAGAACACACACCATGCAAAGGAAAAAAATTACAAAATGAAAGGAATAGAATGACCGATTCCATCCATTCCACGTTTCCAACAAGCAAACAAATAAATTTTTTATTCCATTCATTAGTCGATTCTATCACACCAAACTGTAAATTGGAAAATAAAGTTGATAGTAACAAAAATATTTAGGAAATACAAAAGTTTTGGTTTCGTTTTGGATATGTGGGAATCAGTAGGTACTTTCATTTTAGAACAACCCATAATAGGAAATAAATTGTTATATTAGCAATTATAGTGTAGTATAACATAAAATTTTAATAAAATAACTGATTTTTTGAGGCATATAATACAGAAAGAGGGTATCAAGAAACTGAGAGGCAAATATGATTGCACCACCTGCTACCCGATGTTTACCTCCACTTAGACAACATTTCAACTGTTCAAATAGCAAATCGTTTTCAAAAAAGTCACACAACGAAAGAAAATATAAATAGGGCTCATTTGGAATGTCTATGACCACATTACCAGTTGCTCCATTTGATATTTCCTGATTAGTAGAATCTACCTAAATGAAATATATAAGTTAGATTTGTACAATTTAATGTATAGCATTAACATCATGCTTGGTACATGAACTCATGTGAGGAACCAACCTGCTTATCAACAATGGTGAATTTTGCAGTACCTGAGTTGCTTAAATACAAAAACAAAACACCATAAGAAGTTCGAAGTGGATCTTTTGAGATGAGAAATTTTAATAAAATTCATAGCTAAAAGCTTCAAGAAGTAAACACTGACGTATATAATGTTTGGTGATAGAAATTTTGAAGTTCTAACATGCTACAAACTTTACAGTATTATACCATCTTTGTCCGGAGCAGACCGCGCTACCATGAGAGTTGATTTAGATATCGACCAGGTATTACATCCTTTGCGCATGACAGTTGACATCCAATTTCATCATACAAAGAAAACATCTTTTTTCATTCCAATGGAATGACCTATTCTATTCACTTCCTTCCTTGATTCCATCATACCAAACACTACAAAGGTTTCATTTCCAAAAAACCAAGCGATAAACAATGAGAAAATATCGATAGATTAGAGGTTTAAAAGTCTCAAAAGCACACATATGAATCAAATCACATCTTGTAACCTGTTGGGAATTCTAATAAGCACCACACAAATACTCGACCACACCCTATGCCTGCAAACATAAGGAAAACATTAAGCATTTTCAAAACATAAACAATCATTATTTGAATAATAAACTCCAAGGACGAAACTAAATCAAATTATTTTAGAACACTTCAAACAAACATTGGTTAACCATGAGTTCACAAGTATGTTGCCCGCTTACAATGGTGTGGTATATTTATATTTGTTCTAAAGGCATCATTCCTCCACATGCATGACACTGTAGATGAATTGTGTTCTGATTGCACTAAAATCCTGCATATTCTGTGCCTGATAATGTGTAAATTTAGAAGAAAGATTAGTGATTCATTTCATATGAGGATTGGAAGGAAAAAGTAAATGAGGGAAATTTTGTAAAAAGTGTTTCTTTTTTGATAATTTTTTAATTTTGAAGTACAAAGTTGTAATAAAATAATGGATCGCTTTCTATATCTGGGTCAAGATTACCTTGAAGCTACATCAATCAAACATGTCATTGTAAAACCGGGATGAACAATAATTGCAGTAATAATATGAAATGAATGAAAAATGACAAAATTATTGTTAAAAACATGAAATGAAATACATGAAAATCTTAAGAGTTAGAAAATATGAGACTTTAGCAATTGCTGAAAACATACAATCTGACATCTCCAAAATCACGGCCAGAAAGGACCGATTTAATTTACGCTTTTAAAATAATTTTCATAGTAATCCTTTGATTTAAAAGAGTTGCGGAATTTGTTCCCAAAACAAAATATGATAAATAAAATTTATCAAATCATTCCTTAAAGAAATGCATTTTCATATATAACAAAACTCGGGACATCATGTTCCGATACAAACCAAAAGCATAAATGGCACATTATAAGCCTTACAACAGTTATATACAAATATTGGCCTATAAACAAGATATCTTCACAAGTTGTCCAACTTACGCTCTCACGCCACCACTTGTAATACAAAGAAACTGGGTGGGTCGGGCTTGTGAGCCTGGTGAGCATATAAGGTTTTCAACCCACAATAAATAATTATATTTAATTTTCACCAACCAAGAATAACCTGATTACTTATTCCCGTTATCCTCACTTTACGTCCCTAAAACAACAACTATCACGAGGGACCTAGTCTAGGATTTTTCATCGGGATGGACATTACTGCAAAGGGGTTTCATCAACAATACCCGTCCTAAAGGAAACCATGAGGGGGATAGAGTACACCGGTGAACACATCATTCATAACACCTACAGGTTATGAGCCTGCCAGCGTTCCACTAGACTCTCTAGAAAGAGTCCGTGGTCGGCATCCATACTCCACTAGATAACCAAGTCAACAACAACATCGAGGCCTCTCATCAATTTATCACATGTCAACTATCTACCCATGTTATAACCCAAATATTCTGTAGATAACAATATATAAACATACATTCATATATAACTTAAAACTTGATGAGATATTCATTCAATACACATTCCAAATAAACAGATCATATATATATATATATATATATATATATATATATATATACATACACACACACATACATGTAGCACATACTCTTTATGAGATACTTCATGGTTATGTGTTACAAGAAAAGGGAAGATACCCTCACTCAAAACATATACTTAATACATACAACAATAATTGTATTAACAATCGTGTTTATGAAAGAGAATATGCACTCACTTGATAAGATGTTTATTAGACATCACTATGGCTTTAAGTGTAGTATTCTTCGATGAATCCGGGATATCTTCACACATCGGGTTTCTCGTGGGTAGCGCTTCGGTTTGGAAACTCTTTTTTTCTCAGGATCTTCAGTGCTTCGGGACTTGCTTTGGGCTTGCGATGATACCGGGGCTTCGAGGGTGCTCCAAGAGGGCTAGTGTAACACCCAAAGTTTTGAAGGCCAAGAAAGGAAAGAAAAGCCCTAATTTTAAGGGTAGACTCGGCGATTCCAATGAGGGACTTGGCGAGTCCGAGCGGGATCCGGGTCAAGGTGTAAGTGGCCAACTCGGCAAGTCGGCCAAGTGGACTCGGTGATTCCGGTCTGTGTGAGGAAAACCCTAAATCCGGGACTTTGGGCGCTATTTAAGCTTCTTATTCTCTCCATTATGGTTCCTTATAGCATCCCTCATTCAGAAAACGAAGCCTAAGCCTCCATTGTTGTGCATCCAAACTTCCAAGCCATTTTTGGGTGATTTGAAGGAAGAAGAGGAAAGGGAATCAGTGAAGCTTCAAAGATTGGCTTCAAATATGGAGTTTGTGGAGTCTTTCTGAGGTATTGAAGGTATTAAGTCATTTCCTCCCCTTAGATTTATTTTTGGTTGTGAGTTTTAGGGCTTTTAAGCCATGATTAGCCACCCTTATGGGTTAGAAGCCGGATTTGGGGTTGCTACTTCAGATCCAAGTGTGTTATGGTCTGGAGAAGCATAAAGTATCAGCCATTGAGTTGATTTTGAAGCCCCTTGGCCTTAAACTCTAATTTATGGCATATTTTGCCTAGATCTCCTTCTCTACACGTAAAGTTTGCAACTTTACATGAGGAATAGGCTTGGGAAGGGAAGATCTACAGTTTGGAGTCCATGCATGACTTAAAAGTCCTCTGCATGTAAGGAGAACTAAAGGGACTCAGCGAGTCCTTTGAGTGGACTCGGCGAGTAGCATGAAGTTGTGGAGAAACTCGACGAGTGGGATGAACAACTCGTCGAGTCATATGAAGATTGTCTGGTACTCGGCGAGTCTGTTCTTGGACTCAGCGAGTCAGGTCGCGAAACCCCAAACCCTTCGAGTTGAGACTCGAATTAGTGAGTCTGGTGGAGACTCAGTGAGTTGGACAGTTCAGGACTCAGAAATGGGTAGACTCGGCGAGTCGAGTCGAGTCGCGAATGGAAGGAATCTGATCATTTTGAACTCGGCGAGTCAGTAGGGTGACTCAGCGAGTAGGGTTGACCTGGAAGGTTGACTTTGACCAGGACTTTGACCTTGACCGGGGTTGACTTGGTTGTCTTTCGGGGGTCAGTTAGACTCAGTATTGCATTGATATTGGTAGTTCGGAGAGCAAGGGGAGTAGGAGTTCAGTGAGTTGTCGGCCAGCAGCTAGTGAGATCATCAGCAAGTTCAGCCAGTGTAGGTGAGTTTCCCTTTGTGTAAAAGGGTCTAAGGCCACAATGTCGGCCCATGTAGTTATGAGTAGAAGACCCGGGGGTTAGCCCTAGGCACAGTATGCTAGTATGATTTTCAGGACGAGGTCCAGTAATAGCGGGCGGGTGCCCAAGGATTGTTTATATGATAGTTTATAGTTGTTGTCTGTGTGATACATGTATGTGCCTGGTTGGGAGGTGAGTGTGGGCGAGGTCTCGTATCTCACCAATAGCAGAGTGTGGATGGGGTTACACATCTCAATTGTCGCATAACGGGGGCGAGGCCCAAATTAGGGAAGGAGTAAGGGTGGGATGGGCCCCTATCTCATTACCACTAGGAGCGTGAATGGGGATTCCATGACTCATCAGTAGTAGTACATGGGCAAGTCCCAGGATAGACGAGGCCTTAGGACAGAACTAGTTGTATGTGTTTAGTTATGTGATGTGATATTAATTGTTGGCGGGCGAGGCCCTGTAACAGGCGGGGCCTAAGTAAAACAGATCTATACCCACGTGGGGCTCGAAGCCAGGCGGGGCCGTTGTAGCGGGCGAGGCCCAAGGTAGCGGGTGTGGCCCCGTATGTGCAGAATATGGTTATGCATGGTATGTGGTAGGTTGGGGAACTCACTAAGCTTCGTGCTTATGGTTTTCAGTTTTGGTTTCAGGTACTTCCGGTAGCGGAGGGAAGATCTCGGGGTGATCGCATGGCACACACCATAGATTAGACAGCCTGGGAATGTTTACTCTGATAATAAACATGTGTTTTGAAAACTTATACTCATATTATGTTTTGAAACGATGATTTTATTTAAGTAATGATTTATTAAAAGAAATTTTTTGGTCTTAAATTTTGGGTGATTACAAGTTGGTATCGGAGCCTTGGTTTGAGGGATTCGGACATGCCCTCGGGTGTGTCTGAACTCAAACTGAGGAATTGATAAAGAAGTTTTCAAAATGAAAAGACAGTTTTGTAAAAAGGGAGTTTTAAGAAAGAAAACGGTTTTAGAAAAGCAAAAGAATTCAGAAAGATAAAAACTTTGAAAAGAGAAAAGAGGTGTGGTGCATGCAATCAACCGAGCTCAAGTAAGTACCCCAAAATACCCATACAAGTTTATGTTTTGATTATCAGTTAATAGAATGGCATGCTAGAATAGGACTAGGGATCTAGGGAGGATGCCTTATGTGCCTGTTATATGTGCTCTTGATCTGCATGATAGAGTTGAATAGTCACTAGTAGGATAGCCTGATTAGGTTATGCCTGAGTTTATGAGTTGTGTTGCATGCTAGTTCAGATTCTTGCTATGTGGATATGATTGCTTGAGTGTGTTATCGTTAGATTTTCCCTTTGTCTGAATGCTGCTTGCTTTGTGCATTGTGGGATTCTGAGTTATGGGAGTTAGCCATTAGGTGGATACGGTACGTCACATGTGATCAGGGTTGAATAATCTCAGAGTGTTGGGTTTAGTCCTACTACGCAGCTCTTGTTTGAGTCCAACCGTTGTATGAACGAGTCCTCTACTTGAAGGATTATCTGAGCCTCGTCACATGTGATGGTATCCAGGTGATAGCTAATTGGCATTACAAGGGGACCTTCGGCAGCTGAGGGCTGGTTTGAGTTGAGTCAGAGGTTTCCCTAGGGTAAAGCCTAGGATGAGGTAGTGCTGGGAGCAGTAGAAGTAGAAAAGGGACCTGGTGGAGTCAAAGCAGTTCTTGAGGAAAGTAAGGATAGATGTGGAAGGTAGTATGGGCCCGTACTACTGAAAGCAGAGGATCCGTACTCGATTCGGGAAAGGCCGAGACAAGACCGGGAACCTGGTAGTGGGTATGTTTGGTCTCGCACCAGTGAGGAGTATTCTGATGATGATTATGTTATATGTTTCAGTATGGTGACATTGCAAGAGGGACCAGTGGGCGAATCAGGCGCTGGAGAGGGATTGGGCTCGGGTTTAGGGGTCGAGCAGCTCGAGAAGCGGATGAGAGAGTTGATATCAGCCGAGGTTATGCGCAGTATTCTAGCTCAGACTCTTGTGATCTTTGGCACGGTCAAGGAGGGTATATTGGAGATTTTGGATGAGAGGTTGGGAGCCTTCCGTACTGAGATGATGGCTTTGTTGGGAGCGCGTACCTCGACATTTTGGGAATTCAGGGCTTGCGGGGCACCAGATTATCATGGGGCTAGGGACCCCATCGCTAGCAGCAGATGGTTGGCTGATGTTGCCAACGCATTCCGTACGAGCCGGTGTCCTCGGGAGGACAAGGTCAGACTCGCTTCCTGTCTTCTGAAGGAAAGAGCGAGGGATTGATGGAAAGAGATTGGTCATGCTTTGGGTGATGATGCCGCGTTGGACGCGATGACTTGGAGTGATTTCTCAGCTAGGTTCAGAGCGGAGTTTTCGCCGATTATTGAGGTGCAACAGTTGGCCTGGGAGTTCCAGGATTTGACGCAGACTACTGAGACTGTGGCGGAGATCACCGCCAAGTTCAGGGAGAGAGCCCTTCTTGTTCCGCAGTATGTCGTGGATGAGGAGATGAAGAAGGCACGATATCATGAGATGCTGAGGGATGACATCAGGGAGTTCGTGAGCAGCTCCAATTGTAAGACGTTGGAAGATATGATTTCTTGGGCTAGGGAGAGGGAAATTGATTTGGAGCAGATCCGGAAGAGGAAGCCGGATGAGGTTCAGGTAGCCGCGAGTTCGGGAAAAAGGCCCAAGGGATCGGATTCAAGATCGAGGGATCATCAGGACCGCAGTCGATGCGGAAAGTGTGGTAGGACGCACGGGGGCGCATGCAGGAGTGGTAGTGGTGGTGAGTCTGGCTGCTTCAGGTGCGGTCGGACTGGTCATTTTAGCATAGATTGTACTGTTACCATCACCCAGGGATCAGACTTGATATGTTTTCACTACAATCAGCGGGGCGACAAGAAGGCCCAGTGCCCCAGTTTGCGTTTAGTAGGGCGGGTGATGGCACCTACCCCTGCAACTTTGAGGATCACAGACGGCCGTCAGGGCCGTGCGGAGGCGCCTGCGGTAGGAGGCAGGGCTTTTCAGATGGCTACCTTAGAGACGCGAGCAGCGCCGGACGTTGCAGGTATGCGATTTCCGTTTTCAGTTCTTCTGTTTATGCATGTTGTTATATTGTTATGGTTCTGCATCATTATCTGTATGAGCATTTCTTTGAGCGGTTTAATTGTGATCGAGTTATATGCCATTTTCATACCTTGGATATTGGTTAGTAGTTAAGGGATGGGTTGTATCGAAGAAGGTCACTTAGGGTGCAGTATCTGTAGCATGCCTTGGAGAGACTCGATATGTCTCGCTAGTTCGGAGTCGTATAAGTTTTAGAATGGGCAGGTTAGATCCTTAGCTATGGTAAGCTTGGGATTTTCTCAGTGGATTGATTATGGTAGCAAGGATTGGGATTTCTCTTCATTGAGCATCGAGGCGTAAGCAGGATCGAAGTGGGGGAGAATCCTCCGAGTGTATAAGGGTAAGAGCACGCAAATCCAGATCGAGTATGTGATTTCTGAGAAGGAAAGGAGGTAGTTCAGCGTTTGATGGATTGAGTAGTTCAGGGTTGGGAGTTTGAGAAACTCCCCATCAGTCCGTACGTGTAAAGGGTAATGGTGAGTATGTGGTTCGGATTCAGGTTGAAGGGTCGCCTGTAGGACTCGTGTGAGTCGGAATGGAGATCTTGAGGTCAATAGCAGGAGATGTTTTCGTGTTAGCAGTCAGTGGCAGAAGCAGCATGTAGAGCATGGAAGAGTGGCGGGAGAGCCTCAACTTTCTACAGCAGCAGTCAGTGGTGGAAAGTGATGTAAGACTATGGGGCGGCCATAGCATTCACTAGCAGTCAGTGGCGGGAAGTGTTGTCAGACTATGGGGCAGCCGTAGCATTCCGTAGTAGCTTCGTTGGCGGAGTCGGGGCGAGGCCCTTATCTCCTAGCATTCAGATAGGGATCAGGAATGAGTAATGGATGAGGATGGTAATGAATTGCCTGTATAGCCTTTGAGAGGTGAGACCTTGGGAGAGGCCGCTCTAGGATATAGTCGGGTGAGACCCGTGGGCGAGGCCCGTATGAGAATAGCAGGATAGGTGAGACCTGAGAGCAGGGTTGCTCAGTAGTATGTTTGGGTGAGACCCATGGGCAGGGCCCGTGAGTTTTAGCAGCACAGGTAGGACCTGGTAAGGATCTTAGTGTCTAGATAAGGGGATCGGGGATCCCAGGAAATTGTATTGCCAGCATGGTAAAATAGATTGAGCAGTATAGGTGGCGGAAGTTTCTTCGAATGTCGCTGGGAGCGACTAGTGCTTGTGCTGGGTCAACAATCGGTGAGAGTCGGTAATCCAGATATTGATAGGTTGGTAGGGAACAGGATGGTCTCAGTTCATCCGGAAGCCAGATAAGGAATAGCAGGATTTCTAGTCAGTAACAGTGCGGGTATGCAGAGTATGGTGGAATTCAGTTAGTCGATCGTGGGGTGCTCGACACAGAATGATAGTAGAAAGAATGCCAACTAGATACTGGCAATGATGACCCGTACTGGGAGTAGCGGGAGTAATAGATTTGATTAGGAAAGGGTCTTCACAGTGGCAGAAGGGATAGATGGTTATGGAGCATTGCCTTGGGAGAGGCAAGGAAGGCACGAAAGGAAAGAAGGGGTGAACCCCTACGGGGTCAGTGCAGTATTTGGAGATTACCATAAAGATTGTTGGTTGAGTAAGTTGTGTTCCAGGACATTCAGGGTCAGGATGCACCCAAGATTATTATCTGTAAGGATTGATGTTAGTCTGAATGACTGAGCGGAAGGCCAGGGAAGGTAGGCAGCTGGTGTTAGAATGAATGGTGGGGTATTGGAGGCAGATCGCAGGCGGTGGATCATAGCAAACTTCGAGGATGAAGTTTAGTTTAAGTGGAGGAGAGTTGTAACACCCAAAGTTTTGAAGGACAAGAAAGGAAATAAAAGCCCTAATTTTAAGGGTAGACTCGGCGAGTCCAAGGAGGGACTTGGCGAGTCCGAGCGGGATCCGGGTCAAGGTGTAAGTGGCCAACTCGGCGAGTCGGCCAAGTGGACTCGGCGAGTCCGGTCTGTGTGAGGAAAACCCTAAATCCGGGACTTTGGGCGCTATTTAAGCTTCTTATTCTCTCCATTAGGGTTCCTTATAGCATCCCTCATTCAGAAAACGAAGCCTAAGCCTCCATTGTTATGCATCCAAGCTTCCAAGCCATTTTTGGGTGATTTGAAGGAAGAAGAGGAAAGGGAATCAGTGAAGCTTCAAAGATTGGCTTCAAATATGGAGTTTGTGGAGTCTTTCTGAGGTATTGAAGGTATTAAGTCATTTCCTCCCCTTAGATCTATTTTTGGTTGTGAGTTTTGGGGCTTTTAAGCCATGATTAGCCACCCTTATGGGTTAGAAGCCGGATATGGGATTGCTACTTCAGATCCAAGTGTGTTATGGTCTGGAGAAGCATAAAGTATCAGCCATTGAGTCGATTTTGAAGCCCCTTGGCCTTAAACACTTGTTTATGGCATATTTTGCCTAGATCTCCTTCTCTACACGTAAAGTTTGCAACTTTACGTGAGGAATAGGCTTGGGAAGGGAAGATCTACAGTTTGGAGTCCATGCATGAATTAAAAGTCCTCTGCATGTAAGGAGAACTGAAGGGACTCGGCGAGTCCTTTGAGTGGACTCGGTGAGTAGCATGAAGTTGTGGAGAAACTCGACGAGTGGGATGAACAACTCGTCGAGTCATATGAAGATTGCCTGGTACTCGGCGAGTCTATTCTTGGACTCGGCGAGTCAGGTCGCGAAACCCCAAACCCTTCAAGTTGAGACTCGAATCAGTGAGTCGGGTGGAGACTCAGTGAGTTGGACAGGTCAGGACTCAGAAATCGGTAGACTCGACGAGTCATGGACTGACTCGGCGAGTCGAGTCGTGAATGGAAGGAATCTGATCATTTTGAACTCGGCGAGTCAGTAGGGTAACTCGGCGAGTAGGGTTGACCTGGAAGGTTGACTTTGACCAGGTCTTTGACCTTGACCGGGGTTGACTTGGTTGTCTTTCGGGGGTCAGTTAGACTCAGTATTGCATTGATATTGGTAGTTCGGGGAGCAAGGGGAGCAGGAGTTCAGTGAGTTGTTGGGCAGCAGCTAGTGAGATCATCAGCAAGTTCAGCCAGTGCAGGTGAGTTTCCCTTTGTGTAAATGGGTCTAAGGCCACAATGCCGGCCCATGTAGTTATGAGTAGAAGACCCGGGGGTTAGCCCTAGGCACAGTATGCTAGTATGATTTTCAGGACGAGGTCCAGTAATAGCGGGCAGGTGCCCAAGGATTGTTTATATGATAGTTTATAGTTGTTGTCTGTGTGATACATGTATGTGCCTGGTAGGGAGGTGAGTGTGGGCGAGGTCCCGTATCTCACCAATAACAGAGTGTGGATGGGGTTTCACATCTCAGTAGTTGCATAATAGGGGCGAGGCCCAAGTTAGGGAAGGAGTAAGGGTGGGTTGGGCCCGTATCTCACTACCACTAGGAGCATGGACAAGGATTCCATGACTCATCAGTAGGAGTACATGGGCGAGGCCCAGGATAGATGATGCCTTAGGACAGAACCAGTTGTATGTGTTTAGTTGTGTGATGTGATATTAATTGTTGGCGGGCGAGGCCCTGTAACAAGCGGGGCCTAAGTAAAACAGATTTGTATCCGAGCAGGGCTCGAAGCCAGGCGGGGCCATTGTAGCGGGCGAGGCCCAAGGTAGCGAGTGTGGCCCCGTATGTGTAGAATATGGTTATGCATGGTATGTGGTAGGGTGGGGAGCTCACTAAGCTTTGTGCTTACGGTTTTCAGTTTTGGTTTCAGGTACTTCCGGTAGCGAAGGGAAGAGCTCGGGGTGATCGCATGGCACACACCATAGATTAGACAGCCTGGGAATGTTTACTCTGATAATAAACATGTGTTTTGAAAACTTATACTCATATTGTGTTTTGAAATGACGATTTTATTTAAGTAATGATTTATTAAAAGAAATTTTTTGGTCTTAAATTTTGGGTGGTTACAGCTAGAGAGGGTATCGAGAGTGAGAGAGTAAGTGAATTAGCTACCATGGCTACCCTTCGATTTCTATGTATATTGTTTTTAGTAGGACGGGATAGGAAAAATCCGTTAGGAATTCACAACTCCTTTATCTGACATCTGTTTCCGGCTGTCTTTTTACCGTTGGACTACTATCGACGAGATCTTTGATTCTCGTTTAGGTTGTTTCGGCTAGAAAAATACTCGATCTCATATTCGAACTTTGGGCTGCATACCGCTAAGTCGAAACTTCGAAAAATCATAATTTCCTCATACGAAGTCATATTTAGACATTCTTTTTATGCATGCTCTTAGTTTAACGTATGCTACGACTTTCGTTTAGATCACTAAGGCTAAATATCACTCTATTGTAAATTTACTATTTACGTCACGTAGTGTCGTACCGGTTCTGTTACGAAACTTTGACAGGTCATAACTTCTTCGTTATAACTCGGATTTCGGCATTCTTCAGATATTCGGAAACCTTGTCACGACCACTACAACTTCCTTTATAGCTATTGGTTTTATCTAACATTTTATTTTATCTCTTATTTTTATCCTTAATTCATTTAAGTCACACAATTAAGCATAAAACATATAATACTCAAATAATATATTTTTATTATTTTTTCAAAAGGGGTTACAAAGGTTAACCTAGACTATTACATCAACATTAATGCCTAGCCCAGAAACACGGGCGTTACATACAAGCATAAAGAAAGGGAAGTTCACATACACCTGCACAAGAATTTACAATTTATTTAAAATGTTAAGAATATAAAAAGCAATTACGAGATAATTAACCAAAATTTTACCTAATTCCATGTCTTTGGTAAAAGTTTGCTCCAAAAGACTCCAAAATCAACACCAGAAGGCCCAGAAAAAAGAGAATAAATATAGACCATACTGAAACGACCCAAAAATACGACCCAAAAATTTCGTTTTTAATACCATCAAAACTATAATCAGAGTATCATATAAATAAACCATGCGTGATATGTCCCAAAATATAATAAAGTACTGTACGGAAACTGTAACATGCTATATCCAAAAACAACAACTAAATCAAATCCAGACTAAAGCTGAAACGGTGGTGTGTGCGATGCCGTCATCCAGAGCTCTTCCCTTTGCTTGCGGAAGTACCTGAAACCAAAACTGAAACTGTAAGCACGAAGCTTAGTGAGCTCCCCCATCTTACCACATACCATACAACAACATATAAACACATATTGGGCCTTGCCCACTGCATCGGGCCGGGGCCCGGAAACTGCATCGGACCGAAGTCCGGAACTGACTGGGACCTTGTCCCCTGCATCGGACCAAAGTCCGGAACTAACTGCATCGGACCGGAGTCCGGAACTAACTGCATCGGACCGGAGTCCGGAACTGACTGCATCTGACCGAAGTCCGGAACTGGCTGCATCGGACCGAAGTCCGGAACTGACTGCATCGGACCGAAGTCCGGAACTGACTGGGACCTTGTCCCCTGCATCGGACCGGAGCCCGGAACTGACTGAGCATAGCATAGCATATCATAACAAACATATTGCATACTGCATCGGGCCGCAACCCGGAACATAAAACACATAACACATAGCACATGAATTATGTCTGAACCACGAAGGCATCAAACATACTAACTACTACATCGGACCGAAGTCCGGAAACTACTATTAACTGGACGGGCCGGCATTGTGGCCTTAGACCCGCCCCTACGGGAAGGAAACTCACCTCGTAAGCTAGCGGATGAGTGTGCGGCTCGGAAAGCTAACGGCTGCTGCTCCTGAATCTCCTCGGCTACAAATCCATAAACACACTCAATCAATCACTAGCACTACACTCAGGGTAAAATGACTCTTTTACCCTTGGTCAAAGTTGACTTACTCAGGGCTGACTCGCCGAGTCGGGACATCCGACTCGCCGAGTCCTAGACTCTCCGCTCAACTCTTACATGCTGTTACTCGTCGAGTGTGGCATCGACTCGACGAGTACCCTCTGGATCCAAGAACTCAGATGATCTTCATCCGACTCGCCGAGTCAGATGAACAGACTCGACGAGTTGTTCTTAATCCTCAAGAAGATTGCCTTGGACTCGCCGAGTTGTATGAACAAACTCGCCGAGTCCTTCCATCACTGAGTCTACTCTTAACTCGCTGAGTCCACTCCCTAACTCACCTCGTACACTCGACACTGAAGAAACTGAAGAACTCGGGACTCGCGACCTGACTCGTCGAGTCGTTCTTCCGACTCGCCGAGTCGCCGCCATGCAACATATTTTTACTCGATTTCTCTTGAATCCAACACATGCAAATGATAGATCTAGGTCCACTAAGCTGTTTTACCACGTAAAGTTTCCAACTTTACGTGCACAACCGCATGAATGAGGGAAATAAGACTAAAATATGCACAATAAGGGTAGATCCATGGCTAATAAGCAATGTAACTCCAAAAAGACAGTGGATCTGGACTCTACAACACCCCAACACTCAGATCCAAAGGTATTTCGGCTTAATAACACATTCAAGCAAGCATAAAGCTTGGAACAAGCATCAAATAGCCCTTAAAAGAGCTCTAATGGAAGTTTAAGCATGAAACCAGAAGAGAACTCCGAAAATACCTCAATAAGTTCACACTTGATCTTGGATCTTGGCACTAGAACTCGTTTCCTTGCTTCCTTCTTCTTCTTCTTCTTCACCCCTTCACAAAATGGAACAAGATCACTTATGAGCTTACAAGAGGGAGGTTTAGGGTTTCTCACAGTTCTCTCAGGGGGAAAGTGACGAGATGGAGGCTATAATGGGGTTTAAATAGTGAGCAAACCCGGGGAGTTAGGGTTTCACCCAGACGGACGGACTCGCCGAGTCCAGGGTATGGACTCGCCGAGTCGCCGGCTCCCGCGTGCACAAGATGCGCGACCCGACTCGGCGAGTCAGGCTAGAATTCGCCGAGTCCCTCTTGAAAACTTAGCCCAAAACAAATTAATTAACATACTGGAAACGGGTCGTTACAATTCTCCCCCACTTGTTTCAGACTTCGTTCTCGAAGTCTGCTACGGCTGGATCTACGAATAACTCCGGGTAGTGCGTTCTCATTTCCTCTTCAGCCTCCCATGTCCATTCAGACCCCTTCCGATGCTGCCACTGCACCTTTACCAGCTGAATTACCTTGTTCCTCAAGGTCTTGGTCTTCCGTTCCAAAATTGCTATCGGCTTCTCGATATAATTCAAGCCGCTATCGACCTGGATATCCTCCAAGGGAACGACCGCTGTCTCGTCCACTAAACACTTCCTCAACTGCGACACATGGAAGGTGTTGTGTATCAAACTGAGCTCCTCAGGAAGATCTAACCGGTAAGCAACCCGACCCACCCGGGCCAAAACCCTGAAAGGACCAATAAATCTGGGGCCCAATTTGCCCCTCTTCCGGAACCTGATGACACCTTTCCAAGGTGAGACTTTCAGAAGAACCATGTCTCCTACCTGAAACTCCAAGTCTGAACGCCTCTTGTCGGCGTAGCTCTTCTGCCGACTCTGATGCAGTCTGCAGTCTACTACGGACCTGCTGGATCAGTTCCGTCGTCTTGAGCACCACTTCGGTGCTCCCCATAACCCGCTGACCGACCTCGCCCCAACAAATCGGGGTCCTGCACTTCCTGCCATATAACATATCAAAAGGAGGTCGATCAATGCTCGCATGATAGCTGTTGTTATACGAGAATTCCGCTAAGGGAAGATACGTATCCCAACAGCCCCCAAAATCCAGAACGCATGCCCTAAGCATGTCCTCGAGAGTCTGAATCGTCCTCTCGCTCTGCCCGTCAGTCTGAGGATGAAAAGCGGTGCTGAAATGGAGACGAGTACCCATCTCGTCGTGAAACCGCTTCCAGAATCTGGACGTGAAGCGAACATCTCGGTCCGACACTACCGATACCGGCACTCCGTGACGTGCCACAATCTCTCGCACATAGATATCGGCTAACCTTTCCGCCGATATACTCTCCTGGATCGGAATAAAATGGGCACTCTTCGTCAATCGATCCACCACTACCCATATCGTATCTACTCCACGTGCGGTCCTGGGAAGTTTGGTGATAAAATCCATGGTGATGTCCTCCCATTTCCACACGGGAATGTCCAACGGCTGCATCTTGCCGTGAGGTCTCTGGTGCTCCGCCTTGACCTTCCGGCAGGTCAAGCACCTCTCAACGTACCAAGCGACGTCCCGCTTCATGCAGGGCCACCAATAATCAGGTCGAAGATCTCGATACATCTTCGTCGCCCCTGGATGGATAGAAAATCGAGACTTATGGGCCTCGTCCATCAATACCTGCCGTACCCCACCCCAGTACGGTACCCACACCCTACCATGAAGCGTCACCAAACCCCGACTGTCGTAGTCGAACGAAGCTACTCGACCCACTATCCTGTCGCACTTCTGCCTTTCCTCCTTGAGACCCTCCATCTGAGCCTCTTTGATCCGCTCCAACAAAGGAGTGATTACCGTCATCCTCATACACAAATCCCTGATAGGGGCCGCCGACACCTTACGACTCAGGGCATCGGCCACCACGTTGGCCTTCCCTGGGTGATACAGGATCTCACAGTCATAGTCCTTCAGCACGTCCAACCATCTCCTCTGTCTCATATTCAAACTAGGCTGATCCATAAGGTACCGTAAACTCTTGTGGTCTGTGTAGATAGTACAGCGGACCCCATACAGGTAATGCCTCCAAATCTTGAGGGCAAATACAACTGCCCCCAGCTCCAAGTCGTGGGTAGGATAATTAGCCTCATGAGGCTTCAACTGTCGCGAGGCATAAGCCACCACATGGCCTCGCTGCATCAATACTGCTCCCATACCTGTGATCGAAGCATCACAATAGACCACGAAATCCTCAACACCCTCTGGCAAGGTAAGGATCGGAGCCTCGCACAATCTCTGCCTGAGAGTCTCGAACGCCGCCTGCTGCTCAGGCCCCCAACGAAAAACTACCGACTTCTTGGTTAGTCGGGTGAGCGGCACTGCTATCTTGGAGAAATCCTGAATAAACCTCCGATAATACCCTGCTAATCCTAGGAAGCTCCGAATCTCAGATGGAGACCTCGGGACCTCCCACTGCATCACGGCCTCAATCTTGGCCGGGTCAACCAAAATACCCTTCTGATTAACGAGATGCCCAAGAAACTGCACCTCGCGTAACCAGAACTCGCACTTGGAGAACTTAGCGAACAGTCTCTCCCTCCTCAAAGTCTCCAACACCTCCCACAGGTGCTCCTCGTGGTGCCCCTGCGTCTTGGAATACACCAAGATGTCATCGATGAACACTATCACTGACCGATCCAGCATCGGTCTGCACACGCGGTTCATGAGATCCATGAATGCGGCTGGGGCATTGGTGAGCCCAAATGGCATCACCACAAACTCATAATGACCATACCGGGTCCTGAAAGCAGTCTTCTGTACATCCTCATCCCTGACCCTCATCTGGTGGTAACCGGAGCGTAGGTCGATCTTGGAGAACCAAGACGCTCCCTGGAGCTGATCAAACAAGTCATCTATCCTCGGAAGTGGGTAACGGTTCTTCACCGTTACCTTGTTCAACTCCCGGTAATCAATACACATCCGATGCGACCCGTCTTTCTTCCTCACAAATAAGATCGGCGCTCCCCAAGGCGAACTGCTCGGTCGAATGAAACCCTTGTCTAACAGCTCCTGAAGCTGTGTAGACAACTCCTGCATCTCAGGGGGAGCAAGTCGATATGGTGCTTTGGCTATCGGAGCCGCACCAGGAACCAGGTCGATCCTGAACTCAACCTGCCTCTCAGGAGGTATCCCCGGCAAATCCTCGGGAAACACGTCCGGGTAATCTCGAACAATAGGAACATCATCGATCGTCGTCTTGCCCTTATCCCGGGCATCCAAGACGTAGGCTACATAACCGGCGCAACCCTGCTAAACGTAGCGCCTCGCCCTAGCGGCAGAGCAGAAGGTCAATCCTTGTTGGGGCCTCTCGCCCTGAACCACTATCTCTCCCCCACTGGGAGTGCGAACCCTCACTAGCTGAAGCTCACAATCAATCACTGCCCCATTGGGGCTTAACCAATCCATACCCACAATAACTTTATTCCCGCGCAGGGGAATCGGAACCAAATCCACTGAAAACTGCTCCTCAAATATCTGAAGGGAACACCCTCTATATACTTTGTCGACCCTCACGGTCCTATCATCTGCTATCTCAACCTCTAATGGACAATCCAGTTCCCCCGGAGCTCTGCTAAATCTCTTGCTAAGCGCAAGCGATACAAATGATCGGGTGGCTCCCGAGTCAAACAATACCAAAGCAGGGATGCCGTTCACCGAGAACGACCCTAAATACAGCGTACCATCAATAATATTCAAACGATATATTAATAATTAAAAGATGAAAGAAATATACATACCCGTCACCACATCAGGAGTCGCTCGCGCCTCCTCTGCTGTCATCTAAAATGCCCTGCTCTTCGCCACCGGCGCATCAGCTCGGCCCTGACGGCCATCCGTGATCCTCAAAGTAGCAGGGGCGGGTGCATGCACCTTCCCTGCTGCAGCTAAACTGGGACACTGGGACCTTTTGTGTCCCCTCTGATTGCACTGAAAGCAAATCAGATCCGATGCTGTAACCGTAGTGGCAGGGGCCGTACAATCCCTACTCATATGCCCGGTCCGACCGCACTTGTAGCAGCCGGAACTCCCTGCCTTGCACGCCCCCTCGTGCAACCTCCCACACTTGCCACATCGACCGTGGCTCTGCTGATCCCTGGACCTGTGATCTGAAACCTTGGGCTTTTTGCCCACACTGCCTGCACCCGTAACCGCCTCCGGTTTCCTCTTCCTCTCCATCTCGAGATCAATCTCCCTCTCTCTGGCTCTAGCAATCATGTCGTCCAGTGTTTTGCAACTGGACCGGCTCACAAACATACGAATGTCGCTCCGCAACATCTCGTGATAACGGGCCTTCTTCATCTCCTCATCTGCTGCCTACTGAGGAACAAGAAGGGCCCGCTCCCTGAACTTGGCGGTGATCTCCGCCACAGTCTCGGTAGTCTGGGTAAGATCCTGGAACTCCCTGGCTAACTGTTGCACCTCAATGACCGGTGCGAACTCCGCTCTGAACCTGGTAGAGAAATCAGCCCAGGTCATGGCATCCAATGCCGCATCATCCCCGATGGTATGTCCCACCTCCTCCCACCAGTCACGTGCCCTGTCCTTCAGGAGACAGGACGCCAATCTGACCTTGTCCCCCTCGGGACATCTGCTAGTGCGGAATGCGTTGGCCACATCCGCCAACCACCTGGTACTCGCTATGGGGTCCCGTGCCCCGTGATAGTCAGGAGCCCCGCATGCCCTAAACTCCCTAAAAGTGAGTGTGCGCGACCCCATCACGGCCGCCATCTCAGTACGGAAGGTACTCAGTCTCTCATCCATCATCTCCAAAATGCCCTCCTTGATCGAACCGAAGATCACAGGAGTCTGCTCAAGTATGATGCGAGTAATCTTAGAAGAAAAGAACTCTCTGGTCTGCTCATCGATCTGTCCGACCTCCGGGTCGGATCCCGATCCTGATCCTCCTCCGGCATCTGAACTGCCGGCTGCTGGCCTCGGACGCAAAACTACCATTCTGAAACATATCATAACAACATCAGAACATTGAAATATTTCAAGGGATCATGATACGACTACTAGCTTACTGATCTAATCTTGGCCTTCCTTGATTCGAGTACGGATCCTCTGCTTCCAGTAAAACAGATTTGTATCCGAGCAGGGCTCGAAGCCAGGCGGGGCCATTGTAGCGGGCGAGGCCCAAGGTAGCGAGTGTGGCCCCGTATGTGTAGAATATGGTTATGCATGGTATGTGGTAGGGTGGGGAGCTCACTAAGCTTTGTGCTTACGGTTTTCAGTTTTGGTTTCAGGTACTTCCGGTAGCGAAGGGAAGAGCTCGGGGTGATCGCATGGCACACACCATAGATTAGACAGCCTGGGAATGTTTACTCTGATAATAAACATGTGTTTTGAAAACTTATACTCATATTGTGTTTTGAAATGACGATTTTATTTAAGTAATGATTTATTAAAAGAAATTTTTTGGTCTTAAATTTTGGGTGGTTACAGCTAGAGAGGGTATCGAGAGTGAGAGAGTAAGTGAATTAGCTACCATGGCTACCCTTCGATTTCTATGTATATTGTTTTTAGTAGGACGGGATAGGAAAAATCCGTTAGGAATTCACAACTCCTTTATCTGACATCTGTTTCCGGCTGTCTTTTTACCGTTGGACTACTATCGACGAGATCTTTGATTCTCGTTTAGGTTGTTTCGGCTAGAAAAATACTCGATCTCATATTCGAACTTTGGGCTGCATACCGCTAAGTCGAAACTTCGAAAAATCATAATTTCCTCATACGAAGTCATATTTAGACATTCTTTTTATGCATGCTCTTAGTTTAACGTATGCTACGACTTTCGTTTAGATCACTAAGGCTAAATATCACTCTATTGTAAATTTACTATTTACGTCACGTAGTGTCGTACCGGTTCTGTTACGAAACTTTGACAGGTCATAACTTCTTCGTTATAACTCGGATTTCGGCATTCTTCAGATATTCGGAAACCTTGTCACGACCACTACAACTTCCTTTATAGCTATTGGTTTTATCTAACATTTTATTTTATCTCTTATTTTTATCCTTAATTCATTTAAGTCACACAATTAAGCATAAAACATATAATACTCAAATAATATATTTTTATTATTTTTTCAAAAGGGGTTACAAAGGTTAACCTAGACTATTACATCAACATTAATGCCTAGCCCAGAAACACGGGCGTTACATACAAGCATAAAGAAAGGGAAGTTCACATACACCTGCACAAGAATTTACAATTTATTTAAAATGTTAAGAATATAAAAAGCAATTACGAGATAATTAACCAAAATTTTACCTAATTCCATGTCTTTGGTAAAAGTTTGCTCCAAAGGACTCCAAAATCAACACCAGAAGGCCCAGAAAAAAGAGAATAAATATAGACCATACTGAAACGACCCAAAAATACGACCCAAAAATTTCGTTTTTAATACCATCAAAACTATAATCAGAGTATCATATAAATAAACCATGCGTGATATGTCCCAAAATATAATAAAGTACTGTACGGAAACTGTAACATGCTATATCCAAAAACAACAACTAAATCAAATCCAGACTAAAGCTGAAACGGTGGTGTGTGCGATGCCGTCATCCAGAGCTCTTCCCTTTGCTTGCGGAAGTACCTGAAACCAAAACTGAAACTGTAAGCACGAAGCTTAGTGAGCTCCCCCATCTTACCACATACCATACAACAACATATAAACACATATTGGGCCTTGCCCACTGCATCGGGTCGGGGCCCGGAAACTGCATCGGACCGAAGTCCGGAACTGACTGGGACCTTGTCCCCTGCATCGGACCAAAGTCCGGAACTAACTGCATCGGACCGGAGTCCGGAACTAACTGCATCGGACCGGAGTCCGGAACTGACTGCATCGGACCGAAGTCCGGAACTGGCTGCATCGGACCGAAGTCCGGAACTGACTGGGACCTTGTCCCCTGCATCGGACCGGAGCCCGGAACTGACTGAGCATAGCATAGCATATCATAACAAACATATTGCATACTGCATCGGGCCGCAACCCGGAACATAAAACACATAACACATAGCACATGAATTATGTCTGAACCACGAAGGCATCAAACATACTAACTACTACATCGGACCGAAGTCCGGAAACTACTATTAACTGGACGGGCCGGCATTGTGGCCTTAGACCCGCCCCTACGGGAAGGAAACTCACCTCGTAAGCTAGCGGATGAGTGTGCGGCTCGGAAAGCTAACGGCTGCTGCTCCTGAATCTCCTCGGCTACAAATCCATAAACACACTCAATCAATCACTAGCACTACACTCAGGGTAAAATGACTCTTTTACCCTTGGTCAAAGTTGACTTACTCAGGGCTGACTCGCCGAGTCGGGACATCCGACTCGCCGAGTCCTAGACTCTCCGCTCAACTCTTACATGCTGTTACTCGTCGAGTGTGGCATCGACTCGACGAGTACCCTCTGGATCCAAGAACTCAGATGATCTTCATCCGACTCGCCGAGTCAGATGAACAGACTCGACGAGTTGTTCTTAATCCTCAAGAAGATTGCCTTGGACTCGCCGAGTTGTATGAACAAACTCGCCGAGTCCTTCCATCACTGAGTCTACTCTTAACTCGCTGAGTCCACTCCCTAACTCACCTCGTACACTCGACACTGAAGAAACTGAAGAACTCGGGACTCGCGACCTGACTCGTCGAGTCGTTCTTCCGACTCGCCGAGTCGCCGCCATGCAACATATTTTTACTCGATTTCTCTTGAATCCAACACATGCAAATGATAGATCTAGGTCCACTAAGCTGTTTTACCACGTAAAGTTTCCAACTTTACGTGCACAACCGCATGAATGAGGGAAATAAGACTAAAATATGCACAATAAGGGTAGATCCATGGCTAATAAGCAATGTAACTCCAAAAAGACAGTGGATCTGGACTCTACAACACCCCAACACTCAGATCCAAAGGTATTTCGGCTTAATAACACATTCAAGCAAGCATAAAGCTTGGAACAAGCATCAAATAGCCCTTAAAAGAGCTCTAATGGAAGTTTAAGCATGAAACTAGAAGAGAACTCCGAAAATACCTCAATAAGTTCACACTTGATCTTGGATCTTGGCACTAGAACTCGTTTCCTTGCTTCCTTCTTCTTCTCCTTCTTCACCCCTTCACAAAATGGAACAAGATCACTTATGAGCTCACAAGAGGGAGGTTTAGGGTTTCTCACAGTGCTCTCAGGGGGAAAGTGACGAGATGGAGGCTATAATGGGGTTTAAATAGTGAGCAAACCCGGGGAGTTAGGGTTTCACCTAGACGGACGGACTCGCCGAGTCCAGGGTATGGACTCGCCGAGTCGCCGGCTCCCGCGTGCACAAGATGCGCGACCCGACTCGGCGAGTCAGGCTAGAACTCGCCGAGTCCCTCTTGAAAACTTAGCCCAAAACAAATTAATTTACATACCGGAAACGGGTCGTTACACATACAATGTGATTTTTAAGTAATAACCCTCACTATACTAAAAAAAACGACTAACCTCAACTTGAAGCAACTGTTTTACACATTCGACTCACTAAAAAGTGTAGCCTCCCTCATCTGTCAATATTAATTTTTGATATAATGATTAACATCGTTAAATCAAAATTTTAGGAGCGAAATCAATTTATATAAAGAATGAGAGGCACCCCAAAAAATTAGTATATTCTGTCTGTAAGGTTTGACCATCACCATCGCATCCTAAAAAACCACAATCAAAAGCATTAAAAATCGTACACAACACTTGACAAAACATTTTAGATTATTAGAGTCAATAAAATCCATAAAACTTCCTTAACAATTACTCTAATATACAAAAATGATGTCGGAGGAACTTCCAATCTCCCTGTAAGCAGCACATGCTAACGTGAACATCCCAAGAACTTCCAATCTTCCAAGATTGAGAAAAAATTACAAAGTGCAGATGACAATACTTACCTGGCTAACACCAAGAAGTTGGTTATAGTTGTTATTTCTCCATCGCTATCTAAAAATCAAAATCCAACAATTCAAAAGTAAACAATCATTAACCAATTTCCATATAATGGGATGAAATAAAAAACTGATTAAATGAAAAAAAAAAAAAAAAAAAAGTGTTCAGATGAACAAAAGAGGCATACTTTTCTTTTTATATTTGATTTTAATACATCCTCCAAGAGGTAGAGCTCCCTTCTTGTAACAGGAGGTGGCCGAGTTGGAAGCAAGTCATCGAAGCATGTTGGGTCAAAAATATGGTTTATACTTTGCTTTTCTAGGAAAATATATTTTTTCTATAATATAATATGTAATATTGTGGTTGCGTACGGCTGCACATGTGTGTGCGGCCGCACACCCTGTGTACGGCCGGACACGCGTGTGCAGCTGTACACTCGTGTGCTGCTGGTGGCCCATGTCTCATATATATAGGGTAAGGAGTGCATGTGAGTGTACGGTTGAGGAGAAGAGAGCATCTTGTAGAGAGAGAAAGTTAGAGAGAAGAAGTATGTGTGAGAGAGAATCTATTGTAAGGAGCATAATTCATTTCATTAATACATCATAGATTCATCTTAATTCTTCTTCTCCTTCTCTTCTATTTGATCTGACATCATCCAATTAATTGGGATTCCGCACCATCAATTGGATCTGATTGATACACAAGCAATTTTGGGGACTTACAATTGGTATCAGAGCTTGGTTGTATCAATCAATTTTGTTAGATCTGGAGCTTATTTGATCTTATTTTGAAAAGAGAATAGCATTTTTGGATAGATCTTGCAAAAATAAGGGGGGTTACTTCTTTGCATTTTTCATAAAAACGAGTTTTTGATCGAGTTTTAGAGCAAAAAGGGTGAAAAACGTCGTTTTTTTCGCGAATCTGTTGAAGGTGTGCTGCTGGTTGAAGGAGTGCGGCTCAGTGAGTGCGGCTCGGGAGTGTGCGGCCGGCTCAGTGTGCGGCTCGGTGTGTGCGGCTTAATCTCGTGTACGGTCCAGCGTTCTCGCACCTCAGTAGTCCTCGTAGCTAAGGCTGTAAACGAACTGAACGTTCGGCGAACCGTTCGTGAACTGTTCGGCGGAAAGTTCGTTTATGTTCGTTTATTTAATAAATGAACGAACATGAACAAAAATTATCGTTCGTTTAGTTAAATGAACGAACATGAACAATAGTCTCGTTCGTTCATTTATGTTCGTTTAGCATGTTCACGAACATAAATGAACGAACATGAACAAAGTAATTTGTTAAACGAACGAACATGAACAAGAAAATCTCGTTTGTTTATCCGTTCGTGTTCGTTTGTTGTTCAGCTAACTTAAACAAACGAACATGAACAAGACCTTGTTCGTGTTCGTTTGGTTCGTTTACAGCCCTACTCGTAGCACAGCAGCTTTGCATTAAAAAATATTGAAACGGATTGGGGGTGCCGGGAATCGAACCCGGGACCTCTAGGACATTGTCACAACGCTTTACCAACTCACCTAGCAGACGCCTTGGTTCCCTCCTTCGAAATTTAATATATATAGTGTCTCTCTCGGTTCCAAATTTCGAAAATTAACTATTTTAACCCCAAAAATCAATTCCTTTTAGTTTTAAAATTCTTTTTCAACCAATTTTTTTTTAATTTTTAATTTTTGATTTTATTTTTATCTTTGACCTTAAAATTTTGACTTTGACTTTTAAAAGTTGACCTTTGACTTTAAAGGTTGACTTTCTCAGTTTTTAAGTCAAAGGGCAATTATATATATATAACTAAAAAAAATTAAAAATTAATTCAAAATATAATAAATAAATAAAAAATGAGTTCCACATCAATTACGGTAAATGAAGTTTCATGTACTCCATCTTGTAAAGCTACGATTAAATTTCTCCGAGATCAAATCGATTTATTAAAAAGGGAAAATGAGGACCTTAAATATGAAGGCTATACTCTAAGGAAATGTCAGAAACCTTTAAAAGCACAATTAGAGGCCAAGACTAAGGACTTTAGGAAATTACAAGAAGATTACAGCAACAAGTGTGAAAATTATGATCACATTAAACGCAAACTTGCTGCTGTAACTGAAGAACTTGATGCTTTGAAAATAAAATGTGGAAAAACAGATGTTAGTTTAAAAAATTATACTGCATCAAGTAAGACAGTCGAGTCCTTAGTAGAAAAGCAATTGAGTTTTAAAGATAATCAAACCAAGGGTCTAGGGTATCACAGTGTGCCCCCTCTTTTTAATCACAACTATAACCCACACCTTGAGACCAATGAGGAAGAAATGCCTGCTCAGTATGGCTAAACCCCTGCTCTAGATTCAGTTAAGATTGAACAATCAGGGCCAATTGAGGGTGCTAAGCTGAACGATACTAATGATTCTACTTCTTGTGCAGGTAAAGTAGTAGAGGATGAGAACAAGGAGAAAACTATTGAACTCACCAATGACTCCTTGAACTCTGAATATGTTGCTTCGAACTCAACTGCTTCTGATCAACCTGTTGTTGAGAAGTACAGGCCACTATTTCAAGTGAAACAGTCGACCTGTTGCAACTTTGCGTGTGGGAACAATCAGAAACAAGGCAAAGACACGCCACCAGGGGCAGGAAGAAACAATTTCACAGTGAAGAAAAAGACATGTTTTCACTGTGGAAAACCTGGACACATTGCCAGAAATTGTCCTAATCACGCATACGTTCCCTACTATGCACAAGGCTGGCTGAACGCGCCAAGAGAGAGATTTTCTAAAAGAAACATCTCAAGGTCACGTTCAGACCATGGTGACTGGAACGCACAGAAGGCCAAGAATCCAACTCCCAAGAACAAGAAGGGAATGTCGACCAAGAAGCCAAATCCAAGAGATGCTCCCGTGAAGCCAAAATAAAAGTCATCTCAATGGCCGACATCAAGTCCCAAAGCCAGTACTGAGCCACCCATCAAATTGAAAAAGAAATGGGTTAAACCCAACTATAAATGGGTTCCAAAGGCTCACTCTCCCAAATCTTCTAACGATTCTAATATTTCTACATCTTCTGTTTGTGATAAGCAGGATATGCATGGGAGAGAGTATCGTGCAAGGATGACAAAGGTCGACCCAGTTTCAAAATGGACTGGGTTCTAAAGACCAACTGATCCCGCTCTGTGTCGGAGCAGCTATGGAGGCATATCATCAGACTTCAGTTTGTTGATAGTGGTCTCTCCAGGCACATGATAGGAGGCATCTCTCAATTGTACAACACTCAGAACATTATTTGTGAGTATGTGTCCTTGCGGGAAGGGAAGAAAGGAAGTAATCACTCACAGGGTTTGTGCTTAATGACATGAAGAATTTTCGGATCTGTTTTGAGATTACGCGTGCTGTTCTCAGACCTTCTGGATGCAAATTCAATCGGTGACTTACGGTTTGAGTTTTCTTCTCTATACTCCTGAGTTTTTCTTAAGTTAATTCGCTTTAAAGACAAATTTTTGTTTTAGGATAGTTTAAATTTGCGCATTTACTTTCGTTTCTCTCCTATGCACAAATTTAGGGGGAGAAATAAAAACAAAACAAAAATTAGAAAATTTTAAAAATAATAATAAAAAAAATAAAAAAATAATATGTTGGTTATGGAATGTGCTTGAGGGAGATGTTTTGGGAAGTAAATGATAACGGGCAATATGAGTCTGCGTAACGTACCCAAAGTTGAAGGGTCTATGCTCTGGTTTGATGCGTCGGTAGCCATGAAGAATTTAACAGACTTGACTAGGTGCAGATGAACTTAAGGAATCTAGAGACTTGATAAATCTTGACCTAGTTAGTTCCGTTCAGCCTAACAATACGACAGTTGGATAGGTTGAGCAGGGAGATATATATGGGAATCTACTCGTCACATTAAATGAACCCGTATCTGTAACCATGGTTTAACTTTTCTTCGATGTGCGGATTCTATCCTTAATTCCGGTATTGATGGGACGACTGGTAAATTCCGATGAATTAGGTTTGTAGAAAATTATTTTCTTTCTTTCATACTGTTAGTCATATGTTGCCTCCTTTTCGTGATTAGAATAGATCCGACCCAGACTACAACATATGCAAATCTATTTCTCTGCATATTATATCTATGAAATTCTTCTTATCTGTTAGCCATATGTTGTCTCCTTTGCGTGACTAACAATCCGACCTGGTACACAGCATATGCAACCTTCTACTTCTCAATCCCTCTAAAAACTATAAGTGATAATAATCTAAATCTATCTTCTATCACTCTTAATGATTGTCTGCTCACCCGATGTAAGGAGTACTCTGGAAGTCTTTGATTATTGGTGCATATCAGGAAGCGGGAAACGTGTTCCAGTACAATTAAAATTGAACACTCAAAGATTCTCTATAGATCTCGCTGCTCAATTTAGGTGGACAACAATATCCCTGGTCGTCGCCTTAAGATATAGTATCTAGAAACTTAGGATTAGATATAATATCTAGGAACTTAGGATCACATTGTCTTGTCACTTATAGTATGTCCTAATTTTGTCACAATTTTTCGTGTTTAAGTGGACAACAATACCGGCGATCGACTAGACAAAGACGTGAAGATAGAAGGTACCGACATAAAGGTTGTCTAAAAACTTTGATCCCAAATCATTCTTAACGTTAGATATCATTTGACTTTTGTTAAATTTGTTCATAGTTTTTCTCTATGCACAAATTTTAGGGGGAGAATCAAAAATAATTCAAAAATCAAACAAAAAAAATCAGAAAATTAAAATCCAAAAATAGTGTTATTTCTTGTTCAGAAAAATCAGAAAATCCAAAAATATTTTTGTTTCTATTTTTATTTTGTTTGTTAATTTTCCTTTTAGTTTTGTTTTGTCTTGAAAAGTGATTTCAGGTATAGATAAGACTCATGGAGTTTGTGTTGAAGATTTCTGAGCCAAGGCTTCATCTATGAGCATCGAAGAATTCGAATTCGAAGGAGCAAGAAATGAAGATTATTCTTTCGACATTCCACCCTTCAACCCCAGAAGCAAGATGAAGTTGAAATTGAAGAATATGTGATAGATTGCACTGAATCCTCCTCAATCAGCCTGCTACTATCTTTGTACCTGCTGAAGTGATCTAGAAGATTATTTCTCTCTGATAGTTCTCTCTGAAGATTCTCAAGCTGAAAGTGCTATGTTTCAAGAATCCTTTTATCAAGCCTCCTCACCCAATGAGCGTTCAATGTCAAATTCTTGAAGAAATGCCCAACCGCTCAAGATAAAATGTCATTCATAGAAGATTCATATGTTGATCTTGATACTGTAAAGAAATTTGAAGATTAATGTTGAAGCCAAGCTCCCAACGAAGATTAACAAGAAAAACCAGCTACTTTTAGGGGGAGTTTGTTGGGTCAGTTAGAAAAGAAAGCTATAAACCAAGGGGGAGATCATTGGGTCAAAAATATGGTTTATACTTTGCTTTTTTAGGAAAATATATTTTTTCTATAATATAATATGTAATATTGTGGCTGTGTACGACTGCACATGTGTGTGCGGCCGCACACCCTGTGTACGTCCGCACACGCGTGTGCAGCTGTACACTCGTGTGCTGCTGGTGGCCCATGTCTCATATATAGGGTAAGGAGTGCATGTGAGTGTACGGTTGAGGAGAAGAGAGCATCTTGTAGAGAGAGAAAGTTAGAGAGAAGAAGTGTGTGTGAGAGAGAATCTATTGTAAGGAGCATAATTCGTTTCATTAATACATCATAGATTCATCTTAATTCTTCTTCTCCTTCTCTTCTATTTGATCTGACATCATCCAATTAATTGGGATTCCGCACCATCAATTGGATCTGATTGATACACAAGCAATTTTGGGGACTTACAAAGCAGCAGAAATTGGTGTTAAAATCAATGTTCTTAGAACCAGAACAGGAAACCTAAATTTTAAACCCACAAAGATCAAAATAAAACAAAGATTACAACTATCGTTACAGAAGACGAACACCAGGGGACCAAAATCAGGCAAATATCAAGGCCAGTCTAGATCTAAGTTATATGACCATAAATGTTCAAGCTTTTATACCTTCTGAGGCTTGCAAATGGAATGGAAGTTCTATATCTTTAAGCTCCAAGCTCACTAATGCTTCTTTAATTGGTTTCTTCTTCACAAAATACCAAAAACTCACTCAAAATGCTCTATATATTCACAAAGAAGCTAGGATTTCGAAATGACTACTTGGGAGAGTGGAGGCTGAGAATGAAAAGGCCTCAAGGGACTTAAGGTATTTGAATGGGGTCTCAACCCTAAAATTTACAATTTTGGAATAATCATGAGTATTCCATGTGTACTGCTTATGTACACCCATCGTGCTCAACGAAGCCTCTACCATCTTTAATGAATTATGCCCAATATACATATAGTGAACACCCCCACGTACCCTCTCTTTTTCAGAACAACCATCATGTTTTGTGATCGAAACACCCATTGCAATGAGTACCTCTTTGCATCTGATCACTCCTGTTCACATTCGGATACCATCTTTCACATCCAACCACTCCCATTCGCATCTAATCACTCCTATTCACATGCAGTCGCTCCCATTCGCATCTAATTGCTCCCATTCACATCCGAGGCCAATTTTCCAATGGCAACTTCAACCGGCTGTGGCTTGTTGTGATCAATCTCATCCAATCACAGTTGAACAACAACCTTCACGTGGAAACACTTGATCTTTTCCAAAAATTAAACTTTTGATTCCTTAGGCTAAGGGGTTTGGTCCTGCTTCGCAGCTCTTGTCCGAGTCCAACCATTGTCGGATTGAGTCTTTTAGCCTAAGATTGTTTAAACTGTGGGGCATGTGATTGTGTTCATGCGATAGTCATCTAGCACCAATAGAGGGTCGTGTGAAAATTATGGTATGGTGAGTCGTATGGGGTCAGCCAGCCAGTCGTGTTAATGGATTAGGTAGTGGTGGTTTCCCTGGTTTGGGCACGGTTCATAGCGGGTCAGCATGAGGAAGGGTTAGCCACTCTTAAGAGAGTGAGGATAGGGAAAAGATGTGCATGAGATGTTGGGAGTCTAAGATCGCGGATTTCATTGGAGGACCTGTCAGATCTTATTGCATTTTAGTGTTAGTCGGCTCCTCTGCACGAATGTTGATTGCTTTGTGCTTTGTTGAACTCATGAGTGATGTGAGTCAACCATTAAGTGAATATGTCAAGTCACATGTGAAAAAGGTTGGATAATCTCAGAGTGACGGGTTTGACCCTATTGTGCAGCTCTTGTCTGAGTCCAACCATTGTAGGGATGAGTCTGTTACTCGAAGGATTATATGAGATTTGTTGCATATGATTGTATCCATGAAATAGCCAATTAAAATTGTGAGGAGTTCTTCAGTAGCTGATGACAGATAAGTGTGGAACCCTAGGATAGCCTAGGGAGCCCTTTAGTACGGTTGTTTCATTGTTGAGCAGGTTTCAGGAATCTTGTGACTAGGTCGTAGAGGACCCGAGATAATTCTTGAGGAAAGTGTGGATAGGTGTGGAAGGTAGTATTAGGCTCGTACTATTGAAATCACATGATCCATACTCAATTCGAGGAAGATTTGGGGGAATCTAAGGGCTGGTAAGGGAAGATAGCATGGTTGGATACCATGGTTCGAGGCAGTAGTTCCATATCTGTTGATCTTTTGGCTTGGGCTGCTCATGTGAAGATTGGTTTTGTGTTTATTTAGGCCCTATGGCGAAATTGATGTAAGTTGAGTGGTTCAAACCCAAATGAGTATGTTGATTGGAAGTCTCGAAGGTTTTGCTAGAGGTCGTTCCTCGGGCCTCGAGATGCGGGGAGGAAGCGATTGATATGATTGGCTTGGAAATCGCATCAGGGATTTAAGTGGCAGATTGTCGGATTGAGTTCTCATTATCTTTGGAAAGGATCTTGCTCTTTTGTTCTTTTTCGAGTTAGAATGAGTGGGAAGGTTTGTGACCTCCCAAGTTAGATTGTATTCTCAGCTTGAGGTCTATTGGTCGTGGTGGTTGGTGACAATATGTTAGCACCGGTAGGTGTAAGTGGTTGATGTGGCATGAGTACCTTTACGATGTGAGCAAGGGTCGTATCCTTGGGAGATAGGAAATCCAGGTGCCAGAATGTTGTGTCGGTTGCAAGCAAGGGGTATATGTTTGGATCATAAAACTTTAGTTTCCTATGCTTTGTAAGTGGTAATTATGGGAAATTTAGAGGTTTTCAGCTGAAATTTAGGTTTTCTTGGTGTTCGTTTGATCCATATCTTGAGGACCATTATGCGGATGATATTCATTTCATGGTCAAGTATGGTTGTACCTGGTTGGGTTGCTTGGGTTATGTTTTAGTTTCACCACCAGTAGGCGGTGGTTCAAGTTCTAAGTGGGGGAGAATTGAGATTCTCAGTTTGAACGCCAGTCATTGAGGGTTCTATCAGTTTGCTATTTGGTTTGTTGCTTTCAGATTTGTTGGGAAGATGTTGGTCAGTGCCCCTTTCAGAAGCGGGTATGTTTAGCTCTAGGTGGGTTGTGGTATCACTGGTTTAGGTGTCAAGGTGTCCTGGACAATTGGTCTTTGAGTTCATTATTCAGCAGGAATTCTCCGAAGGATTTAAGTGGTGACAGTTAAAGGTCAAGGAATGTGTCGACTACCCTCATGTTCAGTATATTCTATGTTCCTTCGGTCTTCTGGTGTGTTTACCCTCAATGGTAGAGTGGGGGCTTGGTTCATAGCAGACTCAATTTTTGGTAACCTTTAGGATCATCTTGGAGGTCTTCTCGAGCTGGTGGTGTAGTGATGGAATCCATTCAGTCTCATAAGTATGGGGTCTTGTTGGCCGATCATGATGATATTTCATGTTTTGAGTAAGGTGGTCTTTTCAATTATCTCTGGTGTTTCTTTTCTTTTTGGATGAGATTATGGGTTTCTTGACCATGTGCATGGGAGTGCTCCTTGTGATCTGAGTAAGAGGGTATTGGGCTCTTGGTTTGAATTATGTTCATGGTTCTCTTGGGTTTTAGCTTCCGATTTGGATCAAGAGTGAAACCTTTCTCCTATCAGTGGGTTGTGTGCGACTTTGTTTTAATAAGCTTTTGCGTCGTAGATGTTTAGGTCCCTTCAAGGTAATGGAATGAGGTGGGTATTGTGACATCCCCAAAATCACGGCCAGAAAAGACCGAATTTGTTTATGCTTTTTTTAAAAATCAGAGTTCTTTAAATAAAAATGTTGCGGAATTTGTTCCTAGAAAAAAAAACATGATAAATACGTTATTAAAACATTTTCGGAGAAACGTATTTTATTCATTTCAAAACGTTTGGGATGTCATCGTTAATACAGAAACATAAGCATAAACAGAACTTACATTTATTTACACTAGTGATTCACATCTCTTTAAATCTCTCAGTGTAAAGTGACTTCGTATCAACACTTGTGATATAAATAAACTGAGTGGGTCAGGTTGGGAAACCTGGTGAGTACATAGGGTTTTCAACCCACAATAATATAATTATTATGTTTAAACAATCAAACAATTAAACCCAATTACCCATTATCTTCTTTACTCTTAACGATCTACCCTAAGAATCAGCTATTTCTCGTTCACTTATTCCTAAGGATCATCATAAGGAAGCGGCACGAAGTCCATCGTCAACGGGGTTTAGGCACTAAGTCTGCATAGTCGCCATAATTTATACAATAGGCACTAAGTCTGCATAGTCACCATGGTTTTGGCACCAAGTCTGCATGATCGACAGGATCTAGGTATCAAGTCTGCATGATCACCAAGGTTTAGAGTACACTGGGTGAACACATCGTTCACAACACCTACAGGCTGCGAGCCTGCTAGTGTTCCACTGGACTATCTAGGATAGTCCGTGGTTGTCATCCATACTCTGCTGAATGACGGGGACATCGTTTGGGAAAAAGGCTTCTCGCATCGTACACCTCTCACCCACACCTCATAGTCTATATCACCTCTCAACTCATCATCCAACTCATTTTTCATCTATTATATCTACCCATGTTTTACCCCAACATTTTCGTAGATATAAAATACATATATAGTTTAAATCATTTAAAACATGTATAAAATCTTTCACCCAGCATAGACAGCAAGTATTCAGACAATATGCACACACCGCACGTAATTTATATTAAAATACTTCATATCTATGTGTAAGATGAAAGGGACTATGCACTCACCTGATAGGTGGTGACTCAGCACTCGGACAGCGCTTCGATACTCTCAAAACGATATTCCTTCGATAAAACCTAGTACCAATACCACTAGGGTTTAGTCTAACGATAACCGCGACAAATTAATTAGTCTGACTATTATTAAGCGTTAATAACGCTCAATATAACTCATAATAATAGCCCAAATAATTATTTTAAGGACCTAATAACATTCCTATAATTATTTGAAAGCTATATTAAAAATTGCGTAAGCGTAGCATACTTACAGCGAATTTTATCGAAAACCAGGAATTAATTGGAGCAGCGTTTCGAAACCGAAAAACTCCTTTTTCTCGGGACTCCGGGAGCCTCGAGGCTTCCTTAGGGTGCTAGGGGTTCACCTAGACTTTAGGAGGGGTTTGGAACCCTAGAGAGAGAAAGAAGTTAGAGAGAGAAGTGAAAAATGGTGTGGAAAGCCGGCCATCTTCGCATCTATTTATAGGGGCTGGGGGCTTCGGACTACGCTGGGCGTAGTCCCGGATAAGGTTGCCAGCTTCGCACAGCTGGCTCGCACTCGGACAGGACCCGGTACGCTGGGCGTACCGAACTCAGACGCGGGGCGTAAAGCGAAGGCGACGTGTTCTTCATTCGAAGTGAGATCTGATCAGCGATGGACGGCCCACAATGCGCCACGTCATCAGCTCCTTATCAGCCTTCGCAATTGCATTCTCGACTTCTAAAAATCATAACTTTCACATACGAGCTCCTTTTTCAACGTTCTTTATATCCACGCGAAGGTGGGAATGTACTCTACAACTTTCGTTAAAACTTCATCGGCTAATTTTGGCTCGATTTTAAATCTTATATTATTAACGGGTCGGGACAAAATTGGTCCGTTAAATCCTCATAACTTCTTCATCCGACATCCGTTTTCGCCCATCTTTTTCTCGTTACACTAATCTCAACGAGATCTTCGATTCTCGTTTAGGTCGTGTTGGTTAAAAATCGCTCGATCAAATATTCGAATTTCGGGCTGTACATTGTTAGTCCGAAACTTCGAAAAATCATAACTTCTTCATACGAAGTCAGATTTGGGCGTTCTTTTTATCGATGTTCTTAGTTTAACATATTATACGACTTCCGTTTAGATCGTTAAGGCTAAATCTCGCTCTATCGTAAATTCACTATTTACGCTTTTCGGTATCGTGCCGGTTTTGTCGCGAAACTTCGACGGGTCATAACTTCTTCGTTATAACTCGGATTTCGGCGTTCTTTATATGTACGGAAACCTCGTGACATATACTACAACTTGGTTAAGATTATTTATTCTAAATAATCTTTTGTCGAAAAGTCGTTTTTGACCCCTATTGCCTCTAATTTGACTAGCTCGGATCTACGGGCGTTACAATTATCTCCCCCTTAGGATGATTACGTCCCGGAATCATCAACGAAATAGGGCTCACGTGATGCCTCCATTTGTTATCTATTCATCCTAAGTCATAACTTCGATGTTTCTTCGAGTATCTAACTCTTAGACTCCTTGACTGCAGGCGGTGCTCAATCTTGCGTACGCTCTCTACCTCACGTTAGACTCCAAATTATGACCTTCATGTGACAATCTCGATCCTCACTGGATACGGACTTAAGATAAGTTCTTTTATTAATACAATGGATCGATGTGTCATATTCTAATGACCTCTCATCGTATGTTGCAATGCTCAGACTCGGGTCTCTTAGAGTCAAATTCCATAACAGTCTATACCTTCCTTCATGTTCTAGTCACATCTAAAAAGGTAGCATCTCTAGCAACCATCTTCTTTTAACAACGAGCACGATACTTCTATTGATCGCTTTGATTTCAATCGTTTGGTTTAAGTCAGACGCTACATCAAACTTGGTTCTCTGAACCACGTAACATACTCATCATAGTCGGACTCAATTCGATATGACCACTAGGGTCAGAATATCAAAAATCATCTTAGTCATTACCGAAACAATGGTAACAACACACTTGAATAAATCGAAATCAATTACTAGTTTCTTGGTAACCTTGTGACTTTCCCTGATCCAAGCGTGAGTCCTGTGCTTCCGGTAGTATATGCATCTACTACCTTTCACACCTATTGATACTCGTCCCAAGTATTGTCTCGTAGTTTTCCCAAGTCACCATGCATGAAAATCACACAACAGTTTAACACATCAGATAACAAAACGAAGGTTTTATTATTTCTTGAAACTATTACATAGGTGTTCAAGTTCACCCTAGACCATGCCTCTAATAGGCTACATCATATGATACTATGGCTACCGCATAACTCGATCTTCGGATATGAAGTCCTCATCCTTGATTCCTTGCACGGTTTTCTGCTTCGTCGAGGATCATGTGAAATGCCCTTGGCCTCGGTGGCGTTTCTGGTCTTGCTGCTTTATTTTTCCCCGGGAAGTCCCTAGAAATATGCCCTTCTTTGTTACATCCATAACACACCTTCTTGTTGGATGCACACTTGTTGGCGTAATGCCCTGTCTTTCCACATTTGTAGCAATTCAGATCCTCGCTACATTTCCCGAAGTGCTTCTTTTTACACTTCTCGCACCACTTGTTTCACCTCCTCCTCCTTTTTCAGTCCTTGAGAATTTCCTTTCTTTGTTGGATTTTGAAGACCCTTCATGCTTCCTTTTCTCTCCAACTTCAGATCTCTCCAGACCCTTCTCTCGTATCTGAGCCTCTACGTTCCTAACTACCCTAACAGCTGTTTTCAAGGTAGTTGCCATTTTGACCATTGGGCCAAAGTCAGTGGATAATCGGTTAGCAAACCTATCAATCTTGGAGAGTTCAGTAGGCACCAAGTAGGGGAATGGCTTCATCCTCTCGGTGAATGCGGTGGCATACTCATCAACACTCATCTTCCCTTTCTTCAGGTTCTGAAACTCGTTGTTTAGGTCTATCAGATCTATCTCCGAGCAGTACTGCATTTTCAACTGTTCCAAGAACTCTTCCCATGACATCCTTAAGGCTTCTCCTCGTGGCATCGTATCTGCCAATAGCTTCCACCAGCTCAAGACTCCAGTTTTTAGTTGTCTTATAGCGAAGATGGTTTTCTGTTTCTCGCTACAGTCGCAACTCTCAAACACCATCTCCATCTCGGAGATCCAATCCAGAATCTCAACCGGCTTCGGGCTTCCTGAGAGACTCGGTGGTTTCGCACCCAAGAAATTCTAGTACATTCGCCCATCCTTGTCGTTGCTCCCCTCCGGGCCTTCCCTTCGTTCGCCTTGAGTCCCCACTTGACTCGCTTGGCGGCTGTAGTTCCCCTCCTCAGATTGTTCGGGAATTGGCTCGGTCGGCTCAACATGTATGGTAGGTTTGTCCCTATTTTCGTGGAACATCTGTCTCATTTCTTCCCTTTGTTCAGCTAGCATAGCCCGAATCATGGCTTGAACTCCAGCCATGGTGACTGGCTCAGGTGCAACTTCTTCAACAACAGGTATTTGCTGAACCACTGGGGGTTGAGGGGGTTGGTTCCTATTTCCATTTGCATTTACGTTTCCACTACGGGTCGTTGCCATCTTGATCTATTCACCGAATAAGGTGAATCTAGATCTTTATTTAGGATTGATGTTTAAATCATCCTTATCACTCCGAAACGTTTATATGCTAGTTCTAATATCGTAGTAGTACGTTTAGAATCCTAAACACATAAGGTTTCCAGATCCGGTCGGCAACAGACCATAGATCCGGTCAAACTATAGCATCATTTAGCACGTAAAAGGAATTTAGGCATCATTCCTAAAATAAGCTAGTGCTTTTGTCTATTCAGGTGTATTACCTAAATCTATTTGACACACTCCTCACAATCATCACTTAGCATTCTAAGTTTAAGTCTAGAAATAAATCCATATTCCTAGTTCGCTTAAACTAATGCTCTGATACCAACTGTGACATCCCCAAAATCACGGCCAGAAAAGACCGAATTTGTTTATGCTTTTTTTAAAAATCAGAGTTCTTTAAATAAAAATGTTGCGGAATTTGTTCCTAGAAAAAAAAAACATGATAAATACGTTATTAAAACATTTTCGGAGAAACGTATTTTATTCATTTCAAAACGTTTGGGATGTCATCGTTAATACAGAAACATAAGCATAAACAGAACTTACATTTATTTACACTAGTGATTCACATCTCTTTAAATCTCTCAGTGTAAAGTGACTTCGTATCAACACCTGTGATATAAATAAACTGAGTGGGTCAAGTTGGGAAACCTGGTGAGTACATAGGGTTTTCAACCCACAATAATATAATTATTATGTTTAAACAATCAAACAATTAAACCCAATTACCCATTATCTTCTTTACTCTTAACGATCTACCCTAAGAATCAGCTATTTCTCGTTCACTTATTCCTAAGGATCATCCTAAGGAAGCGGCACGAAGTCCATCGTCATCGGGGTTTAGGCACTAAGTCTGCATAGTCGCCAGAATTTATACAATAGGCACTAAGTCTGCATAGTCGCCATGGTTTTGGCACCAAGTCTGCATGATCGCCAGGGTCTAGGTATCAAGTCTGCATGATCACCAAAGTTTAGAGTACACCGGATGAACACATCGTTCACAACACCTACAGGCTGCGAGCCTGCTAGTGTTCCACTGGACTATCTAGGATAGTCCGTGGTTATCATCCATACTCTGCTGAATGACGGGGACATCGTTTGGGAAAAAGGCTTCTCGCATCGTACACCTCTCACCCACACCTCATAGTCTATATCACCTCTCAACTCATCATCCAACTCATTTTTCATCTATTATATCTACCCATGTTTTACCCCAACATTTTCGTAGATATAAAATACATATATAGTTTAAATCATTTAAAACATGTATAAAATCTTTCACCCAGCATAGACAGCAAGTATTCAGACAATATGCACACACCGCACGTAATTTATATTAAAATACTTCATATCTATGTGTAAGATGAAAGGGACTATGCACTCACCTGATAGGTGGTGACTCAGCACTCGGACAGCGCTTCGATACTCTTAAAACGATATTCCTTCGATTAAACCTAGTACCAATACCACTAGGGTTTAGTCTAACGATAACCGCGACAAATTAATTAGTCTGACTATTATTAAGCGTTAATAACGCTCAATATAACTCATAATAATAGCCCAAATAATTATTTTAAGGACCTAATAACATTCCTATAATTATTTGAAAGCTATATTAAAAATTGCGTAAGCCTAGCATACTTACAGCAAATTTTATCGAAAACCGGGACTTAATTGGAGCAGCGTTTCGAAACCGAAAAACTCCTTTTTCTCGGGACTCCAGGAGCCTCGGGGCTTCCTTAGGGTGCTAGGGGTTCACCTAGACTTTAGGAGGGGTTTGGAACCCTAGAGAGAGAAAGAAGTTAGAGAGAGGAGTGAAAAATGGTGTGGAAAGCCGGCCATCTTCACATCTATTTATAGGGGCTGGGGGCTTCGGACTACGCTGCGCGTTCAGCAGCTACGCTGGGCGTAGTCCCGGATAAGGTTGCCAGCTTCGCACAGCTGGCTCGCACTCGGACAGGACCCGGTACGCTGGGCGTACCGAACTTAGACGCGGGGCGTAAAGCGAAGACGACGTGTTCTTCATCCGAAGCGAGATCTGATCAGCGATGGACGGCCCACAATGCGCCACGTCATCAGCTCCTTATCAGCCTTCGCAATTGCATTCTCGACTTCTAAAAATCATAACTTTCGCATACGAGCTCCGTTTTCGACGTTCTTTATATCCACGCGAAGGTGGGAACGTACTCTACAAGTTTCTTTTAGACTTCGTCGGCTAATTTTGGCTCAATTTTAAATTTTATATTATTAACGGGTCGGGACAAAATTGGTCCGTTAAATCCTCATAACTTCTTCATCCGACATCCGTTTTCGCCCATCTTTTTCTCGTTACGCTACTCTCAACGAGATCTTCGATTCTTGTTTAGGTCGTGTCGGCTAAAAACCACTCGATCAAATATTCGAATTTCGGGTTGTACATTGTTAGTCCGAAACTTCGAAAAATCATAACTTCTTCATACAAAGTCAGATTTGGGCGTTCTTTTTATCGATGTTCTTAGTTTAACATATTATACAACTTCTGTTTAGA
Source organism: Lactuca saligna (assembly GCF_052625555.1). NCBI lineage: Eukaryota > Viridiplantae > Streptophyta > Magnoliopsida > Asterales > Asteraceae > Lactuca > Lactuca saligna. The sequence continues at coordinate 65,732,090 of NC_136425.1, forward strand.
TCGTTAAGGCTAAATCTCGCTCTATCGTAAATTCACTATTTACGCTTTCCGGTATCGTGCCGGTTTTGTCGCGAAACTTTGACGGGTCATAACTTCTTCGTTATAACTCGGATTTTGGCGTTCTTTATACGTACGGAAACCTCGTGACATATACTACAACTTAGTTAAGATTATTTATTCTAAATAATCTTTTGTCGAAAAGTTGTTTTTGACCCCTATTGCCTCTAATTTGACTAGCCCGGATCTACGGGCGTTACAGGTATCTTCAGGCCCAGAGTGTTGGGCCAATGATGCGATGACGATAGTGTCAGTAGGTTATCGGGAGCATTCCATTCATGGGCTGAGGGCCAGGGAGGGAATATCAAACTCATGTTGTGGGCTCAGAAGAAATCCATACCTATACTGAGGACCTTGTAGGGGTATTCCAGTATTAGGTTGTAGGCCTAGTGATCTTAATGGTTCATTTCTTTTGCTTGAAGTGCTTTCGGTGTGGACATGTTGATAGGGGTTGGGCGAGTTGTAGATTGGTTGGTTGGATAAGGGAAGTAGTAAGGATTGGGGAAAGTATTATTTAGGTATCAAAAATTCCCAACATTATGTATGCATTATAATTCCAGTTGTTCATGAGTTGTTGTTAGATTGTGATTCTCAAGTTGAAATTTTTTTTATGCAGTCATAAGTCATTAAGTTCTTAGTGATTGTATCGAGTGGGTGCCCAGGTGGGGGTGCACCGGAACCGGTAAGGGTTGGATGTATCACAGAAGTTCATGGTTTGATATTCGTTTCTCGTCAGACCGGTGGTTGGTAATGGCAGAGCAAAGAGTCAAGGGTTGCTAAGATTTTGGGTTCATCGTATGGTTCAGTTTTGGGTTAAGTGCGCGGTCGTTGTGTTTCGAGGATCATTCTTCATGGTTCGAGTAGGCATTTGGTGGGAACTCGTGTTGAGAATCGCGAGTGGGACCGTGCAAGGTTCGTATCCAGAGTGGAGGAGGTTAAGAATGTTGGATAAGGTGTCTAAGTCCATAACTATTTCTGGTATGTACTTCACCCGACCCGGCATGGTCCATTTGGGTTGCATGGCACCATGCAATTGGATTGACTAAATGAGAGAAATAACACTTGGAGATTATTAATATATTATAAGTTCTAATATATTAATAATATTATTTGATTAGTTTGATCAAGAATTAATTTAGAATTAATTAAGTGATCAAAAGATAACTAATTAAATATATGGGTTGATCATGTAAATCATCCATATCTTGTATAGTGGGCTAAAAGGCTCCATGGACTATCAAGTTGGGTTCCACCCATAGGATGCTCCATGGATGCTCCATGGGAGTTACAAACCCATGGGTCATGGAAATGAAGAGTCATGACACATTAGGGTTTAACCCTAGATGTGTCAACACTATATAAGTAACATGTTCTCCACCCAAAATTGGCTACACTAAGAATCAAGAGGGCTTGGCCGATTTTAAAGAAGTGAGTATTCTCTCATAAGTTCTTCCAAGAGCATTTGGTGTTGTGTGAAGCATTTGAGGCATCACACTTGGGGTGCTAGGCTCACAAGGTTTCAAGGAACAGAAACAACAACAAGGTAAGTTATTCTATCTATACTTTATGTTAAAATTGTTCCCCATGTATGCTAGATAGGAATATAACCTTGGAATTCAACTTTGCATGACAATTAGACAAACATAGATCCAAGGTTATTAGGGTTGCATGTACACTTAGGAAGTGTTAGAATGCTCAAAACCCATCAGTGGTATCAGAGCCTAGGCTTGTTTGCTCTTATTTGTGCTTAAAAGTTGAAAACAGAATCGGAAATTTTGCTGTCTGCGAATGGACTCGTCGAGTCTATAGGGGGGACTCGTCGAGTCCATGAGTATCTTCAACCAACTCGGCGAGTCAGTTTATGCACTCGGCGGGTAGGGTCGACTGAGTGCAGAATTTCGATTCAGTTGCTGGAAATGAATTAGAAACATTACCCTAAACTGTTTTGGTAATTGAAAACTTGTTTTTGGTGGTGTAATGTCTTTGCTAATTCATTTACAACAACTAGTTATCAAAATTACAAAGTTTTAAATGTAATTTTTGATTGTGTTCATATTCATGTTCTTGTTCTTATGATGTTTTAGATGATCATAGGAATTATTTGTAACCTATGTGGTAGATTAATTCTTGATCATAATGTGTTTTAATGGAGTCCATAACCTATCCTTAAGTTATGGAAAACCAAGAGTCACACTTGAGTTAAAACCATTAAGAAAACACAAGAGTTAGAAAAATGAAGAGTCTTCATTTTATTACTCTATTAAACTCATAAGTTACAAGAAATGAAAAGTTTTGAAAGTTACAAAACTTGCCCTCAAGTTTTGGAACAAGTAAAGTTAAGTTAAAACTTTAAGTTCCAACCCCTAGAATTTTAAAAGTTAAAATTCAACCCTTATACTTATATTATGATAATTTAATAATTATATATATATATGTATAAGAATAAAGTCGTCTTACCGCTAGTACGCCTCATTCACGAAGCCGGTCTATAAGGTGGGTATAAGGTTGTTGCCTATAAAATGGTGACTTAATGGGTGTACATTCTCACCCACCGCTTGCTTGATTGGTGGAGGGTCGTTAGCCGAACGGGTAAGACAAGGACTTATAAATTCTCATTCAAAGTATGATGAATATAATAAAGTAACTAAATGTTTATTAAATTCCCAATCTTAGTTACTTTAGGAAAAATGTGAATAAGGTGATAATCCATGAAATTACACTTTACACTTTGTCTAAGTCGTTGGTGGAGCGTGTGTGGTTAACCGGTACACTAACTTGGACTTAACAAGGTAGGTAAAGGGTGACTTAAGGTTTATTATAGTATCGGTGGAGCGTGTGTGGTTTACCGGCACATCGATTGAGTGATAAACTTTAAGGGTACCAAGTGATTTGCATGGTTACTTCACACCTCGTTTTGTGATCCTCGGCATCCCAGTCACAAAACCTGGAGGGCACTCTCGAGATTGAAACATGCCTTTGAAAAGTTCATTGGATCTCAAAGAATCTAGGAATTTCTAAAACCAATAAAACTAAATATTTAATATTTCGGTTTGCGTGGTGGAAATTGGTGAATCGTCATTCACCTACCTTTCAAATATGGTATAGCTTAGATTACGGCATACCTCTTCTAAGTTATATTATATTGTGATTGGATCCTAGCCTTAATATTACATTTGGGTGTTTTATTAAGGACTCTCTTAAATCTAAACTAAACTTGTTCTTCTCTTTCAGATGTCTTCAAATAATGCTTCTGGCTCGAATCCTAATGGCTCCTTTACTCTTATGAGTTTGTGTGGGAAAGTCACCTTTGATGGATCCAACTTCAATAAGTGGATCAGAAACATCAGGATGATTACCCGCTACGAGGACAAAGAATATGTCCTTGACAAGGAGCTTAAGGAAATTGACGAGTCCACTGCAACTCCCCAGGAGATCGCTGACTTTCATACTCATGAAAGAGATGCAACCAAGGTGGCTTGCATCATGTTGGCCACCATGACAGCTGAACTCCAAAAGTCTTATCAGGATTTCTACCCTTATGAAATGCACCAAGATTTGATGGAAAGATACCATCAAAGTGCACGACAAGAGAGGTACGAAGTCATCTGCTCCATGATAACAACCATGATGAAGGACGGAGAGTCTGTCACGAGCCACATGCAGAAAATGCAAAGGTATGTGGATCGTTTGCTAAAGCTCAATGTGAACTTCCCTGAGGAGCTTGCAATAGATATCATTTTGCACTCCTTACCATCGTGCTATGATCAATTCCGCATGACATATCACATGAACAAGGAAGAGGTCACCCTCAGCAAACTTCAGGGACTTCTCAAGACCGCAGAAACAGGTCTTAAGGGGAAGTCGGTTGCTATCACTCCTACTCCAGACTCAACTCCGGTCTTGGCAATTGGGCAAAGTCGAGGGAGGAAGAGAAAGAGATCATCGAAGGGTACCAAGGCTCGGACCCTTGATGGCTCTTCTTCAAGTGGAACCAAGAAAGGTTTCATTACTCCTTCTTCTGACCTAAAAGAGGCTGAATGCTTCTATTGCCATGAAAAAGCTCATTGGAAGCGGAACTGCCCAAAGTACCAGCAGGATGTGAAGGATGGGAAGGTCAAACCCAACCATGCAGGTATTTACACTATCATTTCTAATAACTCACCCCATTCGAAATCTTGGGTCCTTGATACCGGTTGCGGTATTCATATTTGTTGTGACTTGCAGGGACTAGGAAGAAGTGAGAATCTGGAGCAGGGAAGAATAAACTTAATCATGGGGAATAGGAAAGTTACACCTGTCACCAAGATTGGAGTTTATACTTTATCGCTAAGTAGTGGGTTAAATTTAGATTTGAATAAATGTTGTTATTCGCCAGAAATGGCAAGAAATATTATTTCCTTTCATGCATTGTACAAACAAGGTTTCACCTTTTCGTTTGATAATGAAGTTGGTTCGATTAATGCTTTCTTTAATAATGTACTTTATTTTAAAGCATTACCTTGTGATGGTGTGTATGAAGCTGTATCTATTGTAGATAACTTAGGAAATAATGTTTTGTGTATTGATTCTACTAATAATAATAACTTGGATAAAGCATCATTATGGCATTTTAGTCTTGGACATATAAGCAAGAAACACATAGGCCAACTCCAAAAGGATGGAGTCTTGGAGTCGTTTGACCTAAAGTCAAATGATAGTTGCGAATCATGCTTACTTGGAAAAATGACAAAGTCACCCTTCACAGGCTCGTGTGAAAGGGGTGAAGGTTTGTTGGACCTTATACACACGTATGTGTGTGGACCATTCAAACATGCCACAAGGGATGCTAATCGTTATTATTTGACTTTTACTGATGATTACAGTAGATATGGATATGTCTACTTAATCAAGCATAAGTCAGAGACTTTCGAGAAGTTTAAGGAATTTAAACAGGAAGTCGAGAATCAATTGGGCAGGAACATTAAGATGCTTCGATCCGATTGAGGTGGTGAGTATCTTAGTTCAGAGTTCCTCGACTATCTAAAGGAATGTGGGATTGTCTCACAATTGACACCTCCCAGGACACCGCAGTTGAATGGTGTGGCTGAGAGGCGTAATCGAACCTTGTTGGACATGGTTCGTTCCATGATGAGTCGTGCTTCGCTACCAATCTCATTCTGGGGGTATGCCTTAGAGACTGCCGCCCATATCCTTAATCTAGTCCCTACAAAGAAAGTTGCCAAAACTCCTCACGAGATGTGGACTGGTAAAGTACCTAAACTAGACCACATCAAGATTTGGGGTTGCGAGGCTTTCGTGAGACGCGAGACTCATGATAAGCTCGAACCCCGAAGCGAGAGGTGTATTTTCATCGGCTACCCACAGCAATCCTTTGGTTACCTCTTCTACAGACCTAGTGACAATGTGGTCTTTGTAGCAAGAAGAGGAGTCTTTCGAGAAAGAGAGTTTATAAGCCAAGGAGACAGTGGGTGGCAAGTTGATCTTGAAGAAATTCAAGAGTCAAGTGGTGAAGGAACTTCAAACTCTAGCCCTCAACTTGAGGAGGAAACTCCTGTTGAGCCAATTGACGAATCTGTACCTCTGAGGCGTTCCACGAGAGTTAGGAGTGCACCTGAGCATTACTATGGATTCCATATTACTGCAGAAGGTGAGACACTTATTAGTGATGAGACACTAGTAAGTCAAGATGACCCTAACAGCTACGAGGAAGCCATGGCAGGCCCCGAGTCTGCTAAATGGAAAGAGGCTATGGATAGCGAGATACAATCCATGTATGACAATCAAGTTTGGAACTTGGTTGAAAATGTACCAGGTCGAAAGACTGTAGGGTGCAAATGGGTCTTCAAGAAGAAGACCGACATGGATGGTAAAGTACACACTTATAAGGCTAGACTAGTTGCAAAGGGCTTCTCTCAAATTCCTGGAGTGGATTATGATGAGACCTTTTCTCCGGTAGCCAAGATTAAGTCTATTCGGGTTCTGTTAGCCATAGCCGCATTTCATGACTATGAAATTTGGCAAATGGATGTCAAAACCGCTTTCCTTAATGGAAAGTTGGCTGAAGATGTTTACATGAGTCAGCCAGAGGGTTTTGTCAGCAACAAGTACCCCAATAGAGTGTGTAAGCTTGAGAAATCCATTTATGGATTAAAGCAAGCACCTCGCAGATGGAATCTTTGCTTTGATGAAAAGGTCAAGGAATTTGGCTTTTCTAGGAGTGAAGATGAATCTTGTGTGTATGTCAAGGCTAGTGGGAGTATAGTTAGCTTTTTGGTATTGTATGTGGATGACATACTACTCATAGGAAACGACATTCCAACGCTGCAGGAAGTAAAGTCCTGGCTTGGAAAGTGTTTCGCTATGAAGGACCTTGGTGAAGCTGCCTATATTTTGGGGATAAGGATCTTGAGAGATCGGAGTAAAAGACTAATTGGACTTAGTCAAAGTACCTACTTGGAGAAGGTTCTGAAGAGATTCAGAATGCAAGACTCCAAGAAAGGAGAGTTGCCCATCCAGAGTAGCGCCAAGTTGAGTAAGACACAAAGCCCTAGCACTGAGGCTGAGATAGCAGAAATAAGTCGAGTACCTTATGCTTCGGCTGTAGGTTCGATCATGTATGCTATGACGTGTACTCGACCTGATGTAGCCTTTGCCTTGAGCATGGTTAGCAGGTTTCAGGGGAACCATGGCAAGGCACACTGGACTGCGGTAAAGAATATTCTCAAGTACCTACGAAGGACTAAGGACTGGGTCCTTACCCTCGGTGGGAGTGATGACTTGAGAGTTGTAGGGTATAGTGATGCTAGCTTCCAGACTGATAGGGATAACTTCCGTTCTCAGTCGGGTTGGGTCTTTACCCTAAATGGAGGAGCAATTTCTTGGAAGAGTTCCAAGCAAGAGACAGTGGCAGATTCTACTTGTGAATCAGAGTATATTGCAGCTAGCGAGGCGGCAAAGGAGGCTTTATGGCTGAGGAACTTCATTGGAGACCTTGGAGTTGTACCAGCTATTAAAGAGCCGATGGAAATTTTCTGTGATAGTGAAAGTGTTGTTGCCTTAGCCAAGGAACCAAGGGATCACGGGAGATCCAGACACATCGACAGAAAATACCATTTCATCAGACATCGGATCGAAGAAGGACTCCTCGTGGCAAAGAGGGTATCATCAGATGAGAATCCGGCAGATCCCCTCACGAAGGGACTGACTCGGGTTAAGCATCTTCAGCATGCTCGGAGCATAGGGCTGAAGGATGATATTAGATTTAGTAGTTAGATAATCTCGAAATTTGTAAAGTGTAATTGACATTTGATGATGAATAAAAGTGTTTTATTTATGAGTAAAGTGTTACTATCTCTTGTCGATCGTTTACTATATTTCTTTTGCATGTTTTGACTTCCAGAATAATTTTGTTTGGTATAACATATTATTCAAACCTCCACAGTCGGTCATATGTCGGAAGTAGGTATGAATCAAGACTGTCATGTTTGGTTGTAGAGGTCTGGGACAAGGCTACAACAATCATGAGTGCTCATAAGTTCTGAGCATTGGACACAACCCACGCTCACTGGAATCACTTCATGGAATTCTATCTCGAGTGATTGTGAGACGGTAATATCATATAAATCTTTAAACCTAGAGATATGATTTGTTACTTACAAGTTGGTTATGCATTGATTGTACAAAAAACGCATTGGTAACTCGATGTTATAAAATCGCGCTCTTATGTGTAATTCAATGAGTAGTAGAACAAACATATGAGTCGAAGTTTATATGTTCCTTCTTGGATTAGAAGCTGATATCTGGGCCCCTCGATGATTTTGTTTTGACCTATGTACTGGGCCCGGTCAAAACTAAATTGATGTGTTCAATGAAGTTCTTTGTCAAACAAATCGGAAATTGGGAAACAAATTGTTGGACAATAAGTAAGATATTGTTCCATGTATTTGTCCGACTGATATCTAGAACAGAGGATTATATGATCACTTATCTTAAATGGCGTACCATCATCTTCTCAGTTTCGAGAAACCTTGAAAAGAGCTACGATTGTCGATCGGTTCCTGAAGTCATACTTGCAGTAATAGTTATTAGACTTATCCAAGTGGGAGACTGTTGGATAAGGTGTCTAAGTCCATAACTATTTCTGGTATGTACTTGACCCGACCCGGCATGGTCCATTTGGGTTGCATGGCACCATGCAATTGGATTGACTAAATGAGAGAAATAACACTTGGAGATTATTAATATATTATAAGTTCTAATATATTAATAATATTATTTGATTAGTTTGATCAAGAATTAATTTAGAATTAATTAAGTGATCAAAAGATAACTAATTAAATATATGGGTTGATTATGTAAATCATCCATATCTTGTATAGTGGGCTAAAAGGCTCCATGGACTATCAAGTTGGGTTCCACCCATAGGATGCTCCATGGATGCTCCATGGGAGTTACAAACCCATGGGTCATGGAAATGAAGAGTCATGACACATTAGGGTTTAACCCTAGATGTGTCAACACTATATAAGTAACATGTTCTCCACCCAAAATTGGCTACACTAAGAATCAAGAGGGCTTGGCCGATTTTGAAGAAGTGAGTATTCTCTCATAAGTTCTTCCAAGAGCATTTGTTGTTGTGTGAAGCATTTGAGGCATCACACTTGGGGTGCTAGGCTCACAAGGTTTCAAGGAACACAAACAACAACAAGGTAAGTTATTCTATCTATACTTTATGTTAAAATTGTTCCCCATGCATGCTAGATAGGAATATAACCTTGGAATTCAACTTTGCATGACAATTAGACAAACATAGATCCAAGGTTATTAGGGTTGCATGTACACTTAGGAAGTGTTAGAATGCTCAAAACCCATCAAAGAAATCTTTATATCAAAGGCATCAGTTAGAGGATTCAGAGTCTAACTTATGTGTCTGCGCTCTAGGGTGGCTTCATCTTGTGAATGAAGGGCAAGTGATGAGGTTTCAGGCTTTTAGTAGTAGTGTATTGGCTCCACAGTCAAGGAAGTATGTATTTTATATCTCTTTTGTGTTTTATGGAATTGTTATCATCAAAGGTTGGATAGATTGTTCGATGGATAAGTTTCATGGTTTAAGCAATCAAATAAGTTTGGGAGGTCTGTCAAGGAGTCAGACCAATTCAATACCCATGTGCGGATATACAAGGTTGGGTATTTTCATGGGATCATTAGTTGTTCTTCTTCAGGTTGGAAGTTTCTATTTGGGATTGATTTTTTTGGGAAGGTCGTTTATGTGTAGAATTTTTGGGTGCATTCCTCAAGTGTTTGTTCCAGTTATGAGTGTTACTATGGAACGATTTCGAGGATGAAATCAACTTTAAGTGGGGGAGAGTTGTAACATCTGAAATCTTGAAGATGAATTGTTGATAAAAACCCTAATTCTAGCTCAATTTGACGAGTTGGAGGGACCAACTCGTCGTGTTGAAGATGGATGGATCGCAAGGGTTTAATGAACCAACTTGATGACTTGGGGAGCCTCAACTCGACGAGTTGGGAGTTGCGAAGGAAACCCTAATTTTTAGGGTCTTACACCCTATTTTAAGTCCTTAAGTCTTTATTTTGGCCTCCTTATCAGCCTCCATTGTTGTCTAAACCCTAAAACGATTTGTAGCCTCCATTGTCAAGTTTTTGGAGCCTTGGAAGGAAGTTGGGTGTTCTTTTGTCCATTGTGAAGGAATTAGAAGATCTTGAAGTTTCTAGTTTGGATATGGAAGTCTTGGATCCAGAATCTCTCAATTTCTTGCAGTCACTTTAAGGTATAAAGTTCATACCTTGACTTATGGATGCTTAGATCTCCTTATTTTGGGTTTTGTTACGTTTTGGCCTCTTTTTGGGGATGATGATGGAGTAAAGTCATTTTAGGGGTTGTTCCTTCACACATGAATTGGTTTTGGTGCCCCTGAGCTTAAAGGTGCAACCTTTATGATGATTTTGGTGTTATACATGCATTAAGTCATCTATTAACTCCACTCCAAGATTAAGAGCTTCATTTAGACACACATAAACGTAAAGTTGGCAACTTTACGTGGTTTTCCATCTCAAGGAAGTCATATCTATGTTTTGGAGTCATGTACTCATGGATTAAGTGATTAATGTGTTAAGAGGTGGGTTTCTAGCAAACTCAACAAGTTTGTTGGATAAGTTCGGCGAGTTAGCTCGGTTTCCCCCGACATTTTTAGACTGATAGAGGAAGTCGGCGAGTTTGTGGTCAATTCGGCGAGTAGACTTGGTATTCCCGATCTGTGCAGTTGATGGAGAAACTCGACAAGTTGAAGGACAACTTGACGGGTTGGTTCAACTTGGACTACTGATTTTGACTTTCGATTTATATCTTTGACCAAGTTTGTCCCAAGGGTGCTTTATGGTAATCTGAATTGTAATAAGGAAAATTATGGGCTTAAGATAAGGCCCATATGGGTTGGGCCCAATTTGGAAAATTATGCCATCAGTGGGCCTTTGTGTATCTTTTGGTTTTGGGCCTCATTCTTGGTTCATGTGGAGTCAGCGGTAAAATGGTTATTTACCCTAAGTAAGGATTATGGATTATAGTGTGGAACCTAATTGCTAATAGGGTGTGTTGTTGGTTTTGATATTCCGGGAAGCCGGCAGGACAACAGTTAGGGATTTCTTTAGTGAGCTTCTGCATTTGAGGCAAGTTCTTCTCACTATACCTTTGGGTCAAAGGCACCAAGGCACCCCCTTTGGATTAGATATCTTGTTATGTGATAGTATGTTATTGTTCAGTAGTGATCTGTTAGGTCGGTATCTTGGTTTATATGACGATGCTATGAGTAGTGATCTGTAAATCTGCATGTCTGCTTGTACATGTTTATATGTTTATCTGTTATATGTTGCCATGTATGTCATAAAAAGCACGTTAGAAAATGTCACACCCCAAAACCAAGAACGGAGGAAATGTCACAACAATGCAAAGTAGTAAACAAGCAACAACATCATCCATTGCATTAATAGTATAATTTTAAATACATGTGTGTTCTTTCATAGTATAAGACAACATAATGAATGTTCAAAATAAAAGATGAGTCTTCACTGCTTCAACTTCACAAAACCTGATCGTTGTACCTGTCTATTTGTGACCTGAGAATACAAGTTATTTTGAAAGCGGGTATCAACAATAAAGCTGGTGAATTCATAAGTATTAATGTGTCTTTGATTTGTAAAACCATACAGAAAGACTTGTAAATGTTTGAAGAAACGTTTGTATAAGTATGAAAGTGTTTGTAAGTAATTCTAAATGTTTGAAAACCCTAGAAAATCCCATATTTCATACTAGTATAAAAAGTAGTCTTCTACCAAGACCTAACTGTTTTGAAAGTAGTCTTCTACCAAGACCCGACTGTTTTGAAAGTAGCCTTCTACCAAGAACCGACTGTTTTGAAAGTAGCCTTCTACCAAGACCCGACTGTTTTGAAAGTAGTCTTCTACAAAGACCCGACTTTTTTGTAAGTAAGCATCACTGTAAATGTGACGGTTTTTCCCTATTTAACTATTATTACAAAACTATTGTTTACCTCATCGTTTATGCGTATGTGTCACAATATAAAGGTAATAAGGAAAATAGTCTATCTATATCAAATATATCATACCTCATCAATCATGTGAATGTGTCACAAAGTACAAGAAGGAAAATAATATAATAACTAAAAATGTATCCTTTTGCAGTAGGATATTCACGGTGTGGAAACTCGCCGAACAGTACAACCGTAGACACTCGTCGATGATCATTTTCACTACTGTAGCTAACAACCTTGGGTGTGGAATGGTAAGTCCTGAAACGTTTGTAATAGATTCTATGTAATAGTATCTATTAAACGTATTAATGTAAACATGTTCATGTAAGCGTATCTATCTAAATGTATTCTTGTAAGTGTATTCATGTAAACGTATCTATGTAAACATCCCCATGTGTTTATGGTTGTAAACTCATGGTATGAAGTACCATTTCGTGTCTTGAAGTCCCTTTTTCAATGGTGTAATGTTCTATACTAAGTTTCGAGGCTTGGTAAGGTGTTAGGGTGCATTTTGCCCCACTAAAAGGGGTTTACAGCCCAAGAACATGTCTTGGCCGTAAACTCCTTTGATCACATGATTCTTTGTGATTTCTAAGCCCTAAACATGTTAAACCTAGTGTACAACGAGTTAGAACAACAGTACTTACGATCTAGGAGCTTGAATGGTCGTTTTTGGCCAAGAACACTAGTGTGTGTTCTTGGTGAAACTTGAAGATCTACACAAATGGAATGATTTCATGGATGAAATCATGTAAGATCACTAGTCTATGTAAGATATCAACTAGTTAGGACAATAAACTTACGAGTTTTGAAGATCGGGGATGAAGATCGGGATGATACTTGAGAGTTTATGGCCCACATGGATTTTACGGTCGTAAACTCCCACGTGGTGGCTATGAACTCCTTATAAAGGTGTTTAAGGTCATTTCTTTGAGCTATAACTTCAGCCGATAAACCCCGACACTTATCCCTTAAGTGTACAAGGCTCAGAACGCTCAAATAAACTCCTAATTGTGCTAAAACATAACAACAACGAGTTTGACTTTCAATGAAGTGGTTGACTGTACAGGATAGAAATTTTCAGGTTGTCTAATCATCCCCCCGTTATAGGGAATTTCGTACCGAAATTAGAATTTAGGTAACGGATTCGGTACGAATAATCGAGCAAAGAAGTGGGAATATTTCCTAATCGATTGATTCTAGTGCTCCTAAGTGATCTTAGGTCCTCGGTTAGCATTCCAGCGAACCTTCACTAATGGGAAGCGGCTTTGCCTTGTTCGCCTGACCTCTAGGTCCATGGTCACTACGGTTCTTTCACGAAGGTGAGGTTCTTGTCGATCTCGATCTCGTCGAGTGGAATTACAAGAGTCCGGACGAAAAGGTACGCTTTCAAGTTCGAGATGTGAAGGGTAAAGTGTACGTTACTGAGTTCGCGAGATAGGTTAAGTCATGGATGTTTCTTTGCTCTTTCTTACTACATGAGTAGGTAAGTAAGTCATTTACAAGGACAATGATGAACTGAACCAAGTAAGAATGACGCACCCTATTCATTAAGTTCATGAATACTACGGCCGTATTGGTCCTATCCGAGGGGTATCACTACGGACTCGTAGTGTCCATATCGAGTTTGGAAGATTGTCCTCGGGACATCCTTCACTAACACTCGTAACTAGTGATATTTGAAAGGTAAATAGTTCCTTGCAGTTGGTCAACCAATTCCTCTATGCGAGGCAGAGGGTAATGATTTCTAATGGAAATCTTGTCGAGGTCTCTAAAGTCGATGGACCTACAAAACAATTCGTCTTTCTTCTTGAAGAACAAGACTGGAGCTCTCCAGGGTGAGAAGCTTGGTCTTTTCATTCCGTTGTTGAGTAGTTCGTTAAGTTTTCCGGATGGTTCTTGTATCTTCGTGGGTGTTAGATCGTAGGGCGATCTGGTTACAGGAGCAATATTAGCTCTAAGTTCGTTCGCATGACAATGCGATTACTCAGAATCTTGGGTAGTCTCCGTCCTAAAGTTCATATTAGAAGTCATACATGGTTCATCAATCACCGTCTCATGTATAAGAGTCTTATCTAATTAAGATTGAAAAGGTAGTCGAATAAATGATTCATCTTTAAGCTCACATCCCAACGAGGAAAAGAAGTTAAAGTGGAATCATCAATTCTAAACCTATAGAACATTGATTATATACCACCCCTGTGTATACATTCTTCAACAATGGATCAACCGTAATGGTCCTTGGTTTGAACTTGATGTACTGTATGAGTGGTACTTTGGGGAGGTTTGCTGAGTTATCCTCAGAAAGGATAAGAAACATGAGGTACTCTGTGTATGAGTACTTTGGAGTTCTGGAATGACGGCCTCACTAGAAAGGCGATTTCGGAGAAAGAGATGTGCGCACGATACTGGTATTGTGCGGCTCGAATTGACTCAATTTGTATGATAATATTGGACTTACTTGGAAGTAAAGACATTAGATTTGAACATAAAGGCATTATAGACAAAACACAATAGTGTAACTTTTATCAGAGTTACAGTACTTTAAAGTAACTACATGAATACTGCTGCGAACAAGGTATACTACAAAAGGCAAGTATACGCAGCACAAGGGTCCCTTTATTGATGAGATCTCGCAAAAGATAAGACTCAAGTTGCACTAGTTTTAAAACACTATAAAAGCATACTTAATACTGATGACTGGAAGTGAACCTATACTATAGTAGGGTCCTTTCTTGCCTCTTTCCATTCTGAGGTCAAACTCCTCCTGTTCCACTGTCGTTCTTCTCTATTGGGCAGTCTCTCTTGAAGTGTCCCATTATGCCACATAGATGGCATATCCGAGAGATTTTGACATTGGTGGTTAAAATAATGTGTTGGATCCGAGTCCTGCAGCAGCTGGTAGTATGTCCGTTCTTGTTGCATTTGTAGCAGTGTATCAGACGACAACTACCTAGATGATGGAAGCTGCACTTATTGCATTTCGGTAGGTTTCCGACATACTTTCTGTCTGGGTTATGGGCAATTGGGATACCAAAAAGGGATGATAGTAGGAGGTACAAATGTCGTGGGTGTGAAGGTTGCCATAGGTTGTTGTCTTTTGCTTGCCCCTTGGGGTGATTTGCCTTGAACTTTAGCCCAGAACTTTCGTTTGTTATTCTTGGGCTTGAGATTCGAGGTGTCGTGGTAGTTTGTTCCTCGTTGAGGTACTTGATTGTTACTTGGATTGGAATTATTGTTAACAATCCCGCTAACATTCGCGTTGTTAGCGTTAAGGTGAGTCAGAACAGCTGTCACGACAGCTTAGACTGCAGCTTGAAAGGTAGTTGCATCAATCTGAAGAGTTGGTGTTTGGTTGATGGGTTTATCGCTTTTCTTCGGCGACATGATTCTGTTACACGGAAAGAAAATGAATTTGTGAGCGAGTACGGTTAAACCTAGATGTAGTTCGATCGTTCATGTAAATAATAGGAATATGTTCTCGTGGGTTTGACCTACATCCCTATGATGCAGTCCTAGTAAAGAGTAGAAGTAGGTTCGTAGAATGCTCTCAAGACGTTTGTCGTTCAAGCCGAGGTATTATAGGTTGGTGGATAATATGATCCAACCTTTGAAAGAGACTTGAAAATGTTTCCGGAGTTAAATTACCCTGGTCCAATAACTTGACTAGAGTGAGTTTCAGATAGACTCCAATGAAGGTATGATGAAAGTATTTGAACAAAGAGTGATACAGAAGTTAGACGACTGTTAATATCATCGATGTTTAAGATGTAATAAGTTCAGGAAAATTGACCTTGTAGTAGGTCTTACATCATATACGGAGTAGATAAGTCTTTGACAGCATAAAGACCTAACTAAAAGTACTTACAGTATAAGGTAGTCACATACAAAAGTGCTACATAGAACATAGATAGGAACACGGTTCTTTAAAAACAAAGAAGGAAAGTAGAGCATCTCCTATTGGCAACGGTCACCCCTATGGTGAACCCTTAGTTTAGCTAGTTGACGTTCCATATCAAGAAGGTATCTTTTTTTACACCCTCTGACGCACTCGGAGCTCTATGACTTCGGCTCGAGTTTCAGCTAGGGCTTGCAGTAAGGTTTCATGGTTTCTCTCATATCTCTCATGAGTGCATTCAAGGTGATTGGTACGGATGGTATGCATTCCTGCATAGGCATCAACCTCTGCGATACAATGGAGAGTCGTCCTGCCTTGAATTTTGTTTCGGGAAACTCTCCGGATCAGGATTGGTAGAACTCTGTCTGCTGAGCTCCCTTTGTTTACATTGTAGAAGCTTCGGTCTCCATTAAACGACATAGGTTGATCTTGCTCTTCGCTCCATGTTTCCAAGCATTCTACCCAAGGAGGCGCCGGGCCATGAAAAGTCAGGCGAGGTTTAGGATTTGGAATGGGAGCTACCAGGGGTACGTTCTCAACCTCGGGATCAGAGTTATCATTATCCGAAAGGTCTTCAGCATGGTGATCATTCAAAGGGATTGGATGATCATTCTCGGGTTCTTCTCCAAACCATCCATCATTGCCTTTGTTCGGAAGGTATAGATTGTCGTGGGGATGGAGTCCAACCATGTTATCTACGCGAAAATTAGGGTAAGAAAATAATCAATAGACAAACTATCTAGATAATTATTAAATATTCTTCATTAGTTACATCACTATTTGTAAAGTGCATACCAGTTATATGTAATCAAAACAAGATAGGCCTTCGAATAAGTGACCTTAACTCCTAATTCACAAGGAACCGGGGTAAAGCAAAAATTTCACATATTCTAATTTTATGACATCCTAGTTACATATAACCTTAGCATATCCACTTAGCAACTATCAACTTAGTAATGAAGATCCTTTTTAGTTCTCAAGTAAGTAATTATAGTAACACAAAATACTCCTATAGTATTTTAGACTTAGGTTATGTTATAATGTTCTCATTGTGGTAGTGTTTGTAAGTTTTTAGACTTGTTGCCACATTACAACCATTATTGGGCATGTGCTAATCACTCCTCGGACCAGCATAGTTGATCAAGCTATGTCACTCCTAGGACTGACCATACATCCCCGAGCTTACTTGTGATATTCAACAATCGTAATACTTTTGTTCTTGTCATTGTGACACGGATTTTGTTATGAATGCAGACACATATACTTAGTTAAATATTTTATTATTTAAAAGTATAAACTCTTGGTCAGAGTATTTTTAATCCTATTGTATTTATAGTTAGTATATCTTTTATGGGTTGATATACTCAATTCACTATAAACAATGCTCTGATACCAATCTATCACACCCCAAAACCAAGAACGGCGGAAACGTTCTGGGGTGGAGGACGTCATGTAATGTATCACAACAATGCAAATTACTAAACAAGCAACAACATCATCCATTGCATTAATAGTATAATTTTAAATACATGTGTTCTTTCATAGTATAAATCAACATAATGAATGTTCAAAATAAAAGATGAGTCTTCACTGCTTCGTCTTCACAAAACCTGGTCGTCGTACCTATCTATTTGTGACGTGAGAATACAAGTTATTTTGAAAGCGAGTATCAGCAATAAAGCTGGTGAACTCATAAGTATTAATGTGTGTTTGATTTGTCAAACTGTAAAGAAAGATTTGTAAATGTTTGAAGAAACGTTTGTATAAGTATGAAAGTGTTTATGAGTAATTGTAAACGTTTGAAAACCCTAGAAAATTTCATATTTCATACTAGTAAAAAAAGTAGTCTTCTACCAAGACCTAACTGTTTTGAAAGTAGCCTTCTACCAAGACCCGACTGTTTTGAAAGTAGTCTTCTACCAAGACCCGACTGTTTTGTAAGTTAGCATCACTGTAAATGTGATGGTTTTTCCCTGTTTAACTATTATTACAAAACTATTGTTTACCTCATCGTTTATGCGTATGTGTCACAATACAAAGGTAATAAGGAAAATAGTCTATCTATATCAAATATATCATACCTCATCAATCATGTGAATGTGTCACAAAGTAAAGGAAGGAAAATAATATAATAACTAAAAATGTATCCTTTTGCAGTAGGATATTCACGGCGTGGAAACTCGCCGAACAGTACAACCGTAGACACCCGTCGATGATCATTTTCACTACTGTAGCTAACAACCTTGGGTGTGGAATGGTAAGTCCCGAAACATTTGTAACAGATTCTATGTAATAGTATTTATTAAACGTATTAATGTAAACGTGTTCATGTAAGTGTATCTATGTAAACGTATTCTTGTAAGCGTAATCATGTAAACGTATATATGTAAACGTATTCATGTAAGCGTATTCATGTAAGCGTATCTATGTAAATGTATTAGTATAGAATTATGAATGAACCGACTCTTGTGTGATTCCTTGTACTTGGAATAATAAGTAATATCTCCTAACTATACCTATTATAGTTACTAGTAATGTACGTGTATAACCGAAAGTATGCCTTTGCTACCCAAAGGTACTGAACTGACTGGTGGAACTTTTATGTCTATATATGTATACATGATATATAACTAATATTTAGACGACATTCGGATGGGTAACCGATGCCCTAAGGCCACATCCCAATGAGGAAAAGGAAATAAAGCGAGCTAGCCGTCAAAGTCCTTTAAACATTACTTATATAACTATACATATCTAAGCATGCATTTGACAATATAAAAGTATAAAAGGATTTTTGTAAAACATTTGAAAAGTTTAATAACTATGAAAATGATGACTTGATGTCAGTTTATAAAACGATTTGAAGTAGTTTGTTTGATAAGGCAGTTTTAAGTATAAGGAAAACCTTTGTTTGAAACACAATTGTAACAGAGTTTGAAAGGAAACATACAGTATGTAAAGCATTTTGATAAAGATTTTTAACATGTAAAAACGTTTGAGAAAGTCATTTGAAGTAATCTGTTTAGTAAAACAGCTAAATGTTGGGCTTAGAAGATTGCGTCTTTTGGGCTCGTTTGTTTATAATGTTTTGTACTACGGTTTGGGCCTGTCCAACCGTGTGTCTTTTATGCTTTGTATATTAGCTTATGCTTGCATGCATATTAGGTTAAGGTTTTAGAGATCTGAGAATACGATATTTTCCAGACGACTAAAGGTTTCTTTGATCATACTTGTAACCTTCCAATCCTCTACAGTTGATGTTCTTAATCGAGCTCTTCTGAGGATTTTGTTTTAATCATTCGACTCGTTTGATTCATTCTTGTTCTATAATTTTACTGTGTTTATATCGTCATTGTTTTCATAACTTGTTCAAGATCTTATCGATCTTCATAGATTAAAAGAAACTTTAATCTCATCAATTGGTATCAGAGCAGGAGGCTGTGTAATTGATACACATCTTTTCTGTGAAAAAGATTTTCATTAGGGTTTTTCCGCAATCATCAATATTTATTGAGCCGTCATCTCTTTATTGACGTATCTTGATATTTATTATTTTGCCCTAATCTGCTTTATTACAAGTCTGATCTTTGAACAGGTTTTTACGATCATAATGGACGCGACACAATCAAACGTTATTAATATTTCAAACAGCATTGGTTCGACGACAAGGATTCCGATCTTATACACCAACGATTATGAAGTATGGGCACATCATTTCGAAGACTACGTTATTGGGTCGGAGGAAAATGGGTATTTGATTTGGGAAGCCATCACAAACGGACCGTTCTCTCATTCTGCAACGTCCAGAATCATTAAAACTCAAAAAGAATACAATGATCTGCTCAAGGACGTGAAAGACATTGCACAAGATGAAAAGGACAAGTTCCAATGCAATATCAAAGCACTAAGATTGATCCGGTTCGCCCTTCAGTCCGACACATTCAGATTGGTTAGCTCATGCACGACGGCGAAGGATGTTTGGGACAGACTTCGTGAACTGTACTCTACAGACGAAGATCTCGAACATTCTATTCAAACTCTGCTTCTATCTGAGTTTGGTGAATTCAGACAAGGGACTGAAGAATCTGTGACCCAGACGTTCGATCGCTTCAATCATCTTCTCAGCAAGATGATCAAACATGATATCGAAAGGAAGCTCATCGAACAGAAGGTTACATTCCTGAATGGTCTAAGGTCTGAGTGGAGAGCAGTAGTTTCCACGGTTAAAGCCCATGAGCAATTTAAATAATACTCTTTGGCGAAACTGGTGGGAATTCTCAAGTCTCAAGAGAAAAACGTGGTGCAAGAGAAGAATGTCATTTCCGGTCTCGGTTCGTTGGCTCTCTTGTCAAAAAGTAAAGCCGTTATGGAGGATGAAGACCTCAGCCTGGAAGAATATGATCTCACATCAGAAGATTATGCCTTGATGGTATCCAATCCCAAAAGGTTCATAAAGAAGAAATTTCCCAACAACAAAAACCGAAACTGGCAGGGAAGTTACAGCTCTGAAAAGGTGGTTAATGAACAGAAAGTTGAGGAGCACAAGAAGGAACCGAAGGTTGACGGCGACTCTGGAGTGAGCTGTTTCTACTGTGGTGGGAAAAATCATTATGCTAAGGACTGTGTCCTCAAGAAAATGGCTGAGAAAGATGATGGGAACGATGAGGAAGCTGTGTTGCAGAAAAGGCTAGATGAGTTAAGAAAGAAGAAGTCTGCTGCTAACCCGCCTAGTAATGCTCTTATTGTGCAGGGTTCTGTTCCAGGTGATGAGTTCGGTAGCACGGAAGTTTGGTCTACCGACTCAGAAGACGAGGAAGTGAGGCAGCCTACTCATGGAAAGGCGTTCGTGTCTAAGGAAGAAGGCAGTGGTGGTAAATGCCTTATGGTTTCTGACGTATCTCAATTGAGGGGATACAACACCGATGGAGGCAATGATGGACAGAATGCAAAGGAGGACATGTGCTTCACAGCCAAACCACTCAGCCAGCAGTTCAATGAGCTGGATGAACTGATAAAGAAGGTACAATCTGTTTTTATTTCATGTAAAGTACCATCATCCTCTTATGAGAAAGAACTAAAAAGTGTCAATACAAGAATATCTCATCTAGATAGTAGCTTAACTCAAACTCGGGTCACAAATTCTAACCTAACTGATCAATTGAGCAGGGAAGCGTCAAAGAGTGAGGAGTGGAGAATGTGGATAGAGTTGAAGGAATCAGAATTAGTCAAAGTTAAAGATGAAAACATTGATTTGCAAAGAGACAATTTGAAATTGTTAAAACAACGAAATGTTTTTTGTTTAATTGCTAAACGTCTGTATTCTAATATTACTCAGCTTCACTTGAATTGTGAAATAGGTCAAAGGATTCACCGCATGATCTTGCCCTTCCTAGAATTTAAGGAAGATGAAATCGATGCCGAAGCCTATAATTGTGAAAGTGTTATATCGTCTGATGACATAAATCCCACCTATATGTATGGACTGGACAAAATTGAGTCCTTCATTAAATCTAAAGACCACAAGCTCATGCTTAAAAATCTTTTGGATGAAAATGACAGACTTAAACTAAGAACCGAAACCATGCAAAAATTTGACTCTTTAAACGCCAATGTAAGCTCAGAAAACAAAATTGATGTTGAAAATGCATCTGAGCTTAACGAGGACGACAATATGAGTGAAATTTCTGTAGAGGACACGGTTGACTGCTCAGAATTTATTAAAACCGAGCCAGAAAATCACAAGAATCTGATTTCTGAAAATTCTGTAGAGTTCGCTCGGTTGTCCCATCAAAAGTCCCCGAAATTAGTTGAGAAAGCTGTTGTGTATCAAAAGGTCAGGACTACTCCAAATCAAGTATACAAGGTAACAGGAGTAACCGAACATCAAACAGCTAAACTTGCAGCCATTGTAAATGAAGACAATGCTGATGGCTGTGATGATTACTTCTGGGAAGCTCCTATTGATAATGCAGACGAAACCATTGGTTTATCTGAAAGAACTTCCTGGAAGAGCAAAGGAAGATACATACCCGAACCATTAAATAAGCCAAATAACTTCAGTGAGCCGAGCACTAGTGGTACAAAAGATACTCCTCAGAAGAATGTTCACTCACCAAAAGCAGACATTCCTACGGCTCCTTCAGCTCAAAGTAATTCTACCGCAGTTCAAATGGAACCGGTCAAGGAGTCAGCAAAAACGAAAGCAAATGTTCATCATCAACCTTCTCAGATGCGGAATAGGAAGATAGAAAGGAATAATAGATACAGGAAGAACCTTTCTGAAAGGAAACAATTCTGGCGTTCCCAGAATGCATACTTCACTCATCAAGACAAGAATCTAAAGTATGAAAACATTCCTGCAGAAAAGCTTGAAAGTCCCAAAAACCGAAAGTCAAGGTTCGGTTCACAAGAAGATTTCAACCGAAAGTCAAGGTTCGGTTCACAAAAAGATAACAACCGAAAGCAGAAGTTCGGTTCCGAAAAGGATATCAACCAGAACCAAAGGTTCGGTTCCAAAGGTAGCTCCAACCGAACGCAAAGGTTCGGTTCTGAAGACAAAAGAGTACAAAACTCTAAGGTCGGTCCCTCCAATGATCAAAAACAAAAGGGTCACCTAGAGTCTCCTTCTAAGTCTAATTCTTCTAATTCTTCCTCACCCTGTGTTTCATATCGATCTCGTTCTAAATCTCATTCATCAACTGAGCAAAAGTGGAAGCAGAAGATCAATAATCCACACCAGAGACCGAAACTAACTCTACTAATCTTAACAAAATAAAAGTTTACACCATTAAAAGGAAAGATAAAACAACTCTCGTAAAAAGAACTTATCTTGTTGATATCTCTCTCAGTGCTCCTGTTTCAATGCAAAGCTCACGTGGACCCAAGAAACTTTGGGTTCCTAAATCTGTCTAAATTTTGCAGGTTATAAGTGACGAGCAGTTCGACGAAGAATGGTACATTGATAGTGGCTGCTCACGTCACATGACAGGGAGGAAAGAGGAGCTTAGGGAGTACAGATCGCTTGCAAATGGTGGCAACGTCAAGTTCGGAAACAATTCTTTCGGCACCATAAAGGGATACGGGAT
Source organism: Lactuca saligna (assembly GCF_052625555.1). Classification (NCBI taxonomy): domain Eukaryota; kingdom Viridiplantae; phylum Streptophyta; class Magnoliopsida; order Asterales; family Asteraceae; genus Lactuca; species Lactuca saligna. Next base: position 65,754,697 of record NC_136425.1, read on the forward strand.
GATAACCAATGGGGACTTCTCTATAAGGAAGGTGGCTTATGTGGAAGGACTCCAACACAACCTCATTAGTGTATCTCAATTGGTTGGAGGTACAGGTCTCAAAGTCTCATTCGATGATGAAGGTTCAGAAATTATAGAGAAAAAGTCAAATAAAATAATTCTCAAGTCAGAGCGAAAGGGTGAAATGTTTCCCTTAAACATGAAACCCATCAAAGGAAACCCAGCTGTATGCTTATTGTCAAAAGCGCAATCCGACGAAAGCTGGTTGTGGCACCGAAGATTATCTCATCTTAACTTCAAAGATATCAATCGTCTTGTTACAGGAGGTCATGTAAGGGGCCTTCCATTACTCAAGTTCGACAGGGATCATCTATGTGCTGCATGCGAAATGGGAAAGCAGAGTCGTCAAAGTCATCCATCTATAATCAACACAAAAGTTGTTGAACCACTTGAATTAATTCATATTGATTTGTGTGGTCCTTCATCTATCGAAAGCATCAGTGGTAGCAAGTACATTCTTGTTATCGTTGATGACTTTTCTCGATTTACATGGGTGTTCTTTCTAAAGCTCAAATCTGAAGCGACTCAAAAGCTGAAAATGTTTATTAAGCAAATTGAAGTACAGCTCAAGAAGGTTGTTCGCAACATCAGAAGCGACAATGGTCTCGAATTCAAGAACAGGGAGTTTGAAGAGTTTCTTGCAGAGAAGGGAATTAGTCATAATTTCTCACCTCCCTACACACCACAACAGAACGGAATAGTCGAAAGACGAAACCGATCCTTGTGTGAAGCTGCCCGAACTATGCTAAGTTTCGCTTCTTTACCTCTTTATTTTTGGGCTGATGCTATATTTGCTGCTTGTTTTACACAGAACAGGTCATATCTCAACAAAAGGTTCGCACTCACCCCATATGAGATATTGAACAATAGGAAGCCAAATGTGAAATTTTTCCATGTGTTCAGCTCAAGGTGTTTCATCTTCAACTCTAAAGAACACCGCAACAAGTTTGATGTCAAAGCCGACGAAGGAATATTTCTGGGTTACTCTCTCACATCCAAGGCATACAGGGTCCTAAACAAGCGTTCAAGAAAAATTGAAGAGACGTATTATGTGACCTTTGACGACAACTATGTCAAGAAGCTGCAGGCTAAAGAAAATATCACTGGGGAAATCTTTCCTCCAAATGGCATGGTTACAGTCTCGGTTGCTAATCTATTCGAGACATTTCTGGAGCTCTTTGACGAACCAGAGAATGCTTCACTTTCTGAAGCTGGTGCAGCAGATAACAAAGTTGATCACATGGAGCAGATTGTTGAAGATGCTGCAAGGAGAATGTATGAAGAAGAATCAATATGTAACGACTCTCCTTCCAACGAAGCTCAAATCGAGGGGGAGCAAAGTGCTCAAGTCGAGGGGGAGCCATGTACTCAAGTCGAGGGGGAGCCAAACGCTCAAGTCCAGGGAGAGCCAAATTCCATAACTTCAACCGGAGAGGTCTTAACACCAGCAAGCTCAGGCCCACTAGAATCACACGAACCTCATATCTTCCAAAGTACACCAACTGAGGTAGAACATGATGATGTGACACTCGGTTATGATAGCCAATCTGAGCTAGACGAAATAATCAATGCTGAATTAGACCCAACCATTGATCCAAATTACCCTCCTCTTATCAAATGGACCAGAGATCATCCTGTCTCTCAAGTAGTAGGGGATGTATCTGAAAAGGTTCTGACCCGATCCCAACTGAAAGCAAAACAAACTTCCTTATTTTCAAAGGTAGAGTTTTGCATGTTCAATTCATTCGTATCAAAAGTTGAACCAAAGACAGTTAACACTGCTCTCGATCACTCTGATTGGGTTCAAGCAATGCAAGACGAGTTGAACAAATTTGAAAGGAACAAAGTCTGGCGCCTAATTCCAACTCCTCCAGATGCTTTGGTTGTTGGTCTCAAATGGGTTTTTAGGAACAAAATGGACAAGGAAGGTAATGTTATACGGAACAAGGCTCGTCTGGTGGTAAAGGGATATTGTCAGGAGGAAGGGATAGACTACGAAGAGACTTTCGCTCCAGTAGCTCGGCTAGAATCTGTTAGAATATTTCTGGCTTATGCTGCTCACAAGAACTTTGAAGTTTTCCAAATGGACGTCAAGTGTGCATTTCTCAATGGAGAACTTGAAGAGACGGTGTACGTAGAGCAACCTCCTGGATTCGTGAACGAAAAGCATCCAAATCATTTCTATATTCTGGATAAAGCTGTGTACGGCCTTAAACAAGCTCCGAGAGCATGGTATGAAACGCTTACAAAATTTTTAAAGATGTCTAAATTCAAACAAGGTTCGGTTGACCCAACCTTCTTTCGCAAAAAGGAAGGTAACCACCTTATGATAGTTCAAATTTATGTCGATGATATCATCTTTGGCTCCACGAATCCAAGCTTAACGGCTGAATTCAGAAAGCTAATGGAGACTAAGTTTGAAATGAGCTCAATGGGTCCAATTAACTTTTTCCTTGGTTTAAACATAAGACAGGGACCCGAAGGCATCTTTATTAATCAGGAAGATTACACGAAGACTCTCTTAGCAAAGTTCGGTATGATGGGAGACTCAAAAGTCAAAGTCCCAATGGCATTCGGCACTAAGCTTACCCCATCTCTAGACAAACCAGCTGTTGATATCACGCTCTATCGTCAAATGATTGGTTCGTTAATATATCTAACTGCTAGCAGACCTGATATCATGTTTTCTGTGTGTTATTGTGCTCGATTTCAGGCAAACCCGCGTGAACCTCACATGCTTGCAGTGAAGAATATCCTACGATATCTCAAGCGAACCACCTCCTTAGGTCTATGGTATCCATCCAACTCAGGCTTCTTTGTTCAAGCCTATTCTGATGCTGACCTTGGAGGATGTGGACTCGACCGAAAAAGCACGACTGGTGGATGTCAATTTCTTGACGGGAAGTTAGTCAGCTGGCAATCCAAGAAATAGACATGCGTGTCGCTATCCACAGCCGAAGCAGAATACATTGCAGCTGCATCATGCACATCACAAGTGATTTGGATCCAAAGTCAACTTCGAGACTATGGACTCAATATGAAGAAGATCCCACTATATTGTGACTCTGAAAGTGCAATTAGGATCTGTCATAACCCAGTGCAACACTCCAAAACCAAACACATAGCACTAAGGTATCACTTCATCAAAGATCATGTGGAAGATGGAAATGTCGAAGTTCACTTCGTAAGAACCACTGATCAGCTGGCTGACATCTTTACAAAAGCTCTTCCTGAAGCATCATTCAATCAGATATTGCAAGGCTTAGGCATGATGGTTGCAGAATCGGTCCCAAATCCTCATGTCTCTATTTAAAAAATCCGGAACCGAAGCTAACAGAACGCTCTGTTGCTTTCTGCTCTGGCGCTTTAACGGAACCGAAGCTAACAGAACGCTCTGTTGCTTTCTGCTCTGGCGCTTTAACGGAACCGAAGCTAACAGAACGCTCTGTTGCTCTCTGCTCTGGTAAAATCAAGGAACCGAATCAACCAGACCGCTCGGTTGCTCTCTGCTCTGGTAAAATCAAGGAACCGAATCAACCAGACCGCTCGGTTACTCTCTGCTCTGGTAAAATCAAGGAACCGAATCAACCAGACCGCTCGGTTACTCTCTGCTCTAGTAACATAACGGAACCGAAACAACCAGACCGCTCGGTCTCTCTCTGCCTCTACAATATTTTTTATTTCTTTTTCAGAAAATTCAAATTTAACAAAAATATTTTATCTTTCTGTTTTTATTTCTTTTTCAGAAAATTAAAAATTAACAAAAATATTTTGTCTTTCAGTATTTATTTATCTCTAAGTAAATTTCAAAATTTCAAAAATATTTTATATTTCTAGTATATGTACTTCTTGCTCAAGTGGATACAAGCATCTCCTTATGTAATGTTCATCCAAGTATGTTTTTCTTTTATCAGACTAATTAGATGTCCCTAGAAGCATGCTGTTGTATGTTGTCTCAAGCCTCTATGACCTCGAGCATGCCTTAATGATTCGATCAATACCTATCGTTTCTTCCCAATCAGGCTATTCTCTCATATTAGGTCTAGAGCTACCTTCTTTTACTCATCTGAAACATGAGTTGCTCTGCTTTGTCCCATTTCTGTAGCAGAAGGTACGTTCGGTCTCTTAACCATCTCTTCAACTTCTTCATTTACATTCGCTCCCAAAGTAACCCTTGATGCTCTCGGTCTTTACCACTGAGGCTTATGGTTGCACAACATCTGAGTTCATGATCTTAGATTTGATTACCACGTTCTGAGTGAAACCCAAAATCCAACACCTAAAATGAATTGACGATGAGTAATTAACTCAAGCTTTTACTTGGAAATCTTTTTTTATGAGTGATCTTTTATGAAACTGTCTCGTCCTAAGACATTTCTTCCCAAAAAGGTCCAGTTTAATTTATTTTGAGATTTCAGTCTATATCATTCCCATCATGAAATACTTCACACCTACTTGTTCAACAGATCACATCGGTCTCACAGGTAACTCTACCAACACTTAGTTTTATGTCAAGACTTAATGTTCGGTTTGAGTTCAGCCACCCCTTAGCCATCAACAAAAGATGCCTTTCATTGTTTCTCTAAAGACAACTGATCGTATTTCTCGGGAAACCACACAAACACTTCAGGTCTCTCTTGGCTCTGAAGGAAGCGATTCTTGCCCGGAATCTTATGCCTTCTGTCTTTTATCTAGACAACACGCACTTCCAAACACATTTGATTTATTTCCTTGTCTTTCACACTCTTATGCACGGATTTTTTTTCCAACATTCTAATTGTTGTTTGGCACATGGTTCTAAGTTTCAGTTGTAACCAAACAAGGGCACAAGGAATTTCAAACGGTACGAAAAATATTTGGGCGCGTGCAAAGGATTCGTTTCACACCCACGTGGCTGACGTATTCATTGAATACACCATAACTTCTAATCGCGCTTTTACAGGCGACGTTTTGGGTTCCTCATCATCACGATTTTCTCTCCTGAGAACGGTATAAATAAGAAGTGATCGTGTTCTTTGGCCGTTACCTCTCAAAGCATTATCTCTCTGAAAAAGTTACCACTGTTCATCTTCTTCCAAAAACTCAACAATGGCGACTTCTTCTTCCGCTCACGATCAATCTGCTTCTTCTTCTTTTCTTACAATTGAACACGGTTTTGCTCTCTTCTAGGGCTTGCCGTGGACGCTTCTGTCATCTCACCAGACTTCATCACCACCGCCCAGATCTTTACGATGATGTATGAGATGGGGTATACAGATGTTCTAACATCTATTGCCAAAGTCAAGAAATCATGTCTTCCATCTCAGTGGAATGGATTGCTTACCCTTTTAATTAAGGGTTTAGCGGAGCGATGTGGTGGTTCCGACACCACCAGCAAAGGGTTTCTTACAATGTTGTACGGTCTTTATAACGGCATTAATCTTGACTATGGGTCGATTCTCTGGTCTCAAGTGGTTCAGAGTCTCAACACTACCGCCAGGCACTCAGAGATTTCATGCGCCAGGTTTTGGACCCTCATCACCAGGAGAGCCATTGATTCTCTTGACATCCCTGTCATGAAGAATGTTCTTACGGCTTCAATTGCCACATATCACACCAAGAAAATCATTCTCTCAGATCCAAGTAAGTTCCTACACTATGGACTAATCCCTGAGTCCATGTACAGATGCATCACGCCTCACAGCAAGATCATGGCGGACTACAGCTCAAGAACCCCCTGCCTCCTAGGGTTCTTTCCGAGGAACAACGTGCTGCTCTTGAAGCTCTGGATCAGCCTGCTAACCGGGGCAAAAGAGTGAGCAAAAAGGAGAAGGCTAAGATGAAGGAACCCGCACCCCAAAAGGAGAAAAAGAGAAGGTCCTCCAAACGCAAATCCGAGGCAGAGGCACCTTCTCAGCCCAGCACGAAAAAGGTCAAGAAGATGGCTAAAAGAGCCAAAGGATCTCCTTCTTCTAAATCCGCACAGAATGCACCATCCGAAACAGAAGCCGTTGATCCTCAACCCGAAACTACACCCGTTTTGTCTCCACAAAATCCATCCTCACCAGTCTCTCCTCACATTCCTAACTCACCCACCCCACCTAAATCTCCCCAAATTACCAAATCACCTTCTCCTCCTACTTCCCCAAAATTTCCAACCCCAACCCAATCACCCAAACAGAACATCTCAAGTTCTGTTCCAACATCAATTCCCCAAACCTCAACCGAAACTACTATTCCCTTCACCGTTTCTCAACCTTCATCTTCTATCTCCAAACCTATTATCACAGAATCTGTCACCATCACCACAACCCAACCACCAGTACCGGTCAACGTATCTGATACGGGGGGTGCTTCTGTGGTTGAAACCCCGGTCATCAATCTTCAATCCTCCCCTTCTCCATCTTCCAACTCCGGTGCTACCTTAGGGGGTGATGATGAAGAATTTGATTCCATCTATTACAGCCCTTACCGAATCCCTACCGACACCGATGCAGATACCCCTGTGTCAAGTCAGCAACTTCAAGAGATTCACGCCAAACTCGACAGTCTGCTGGCTGACAGTAAAGCCTATGGGGGTGCTGTGCTGAAGGCTTTTATTGAGTCAGCGATCCAGACTTACACCGAAGCCTTGGATCGTTCTACTGATGCCGTAGAGAATTCAGCGGCCTCCTGCTCCAAAGCCACTAAGGAAGTTTCTGAGGTTGTTCATACAACTCAGATCTTTCTTGATTCTCTCAAGGCTCATGCTGACTCTAATGCTTCCAAATTTCAAGCGTCAATAGACTCGTTCACAGCCACCCTTCAGGGAGAAACCAGGAAATTTGAGGCTCTGCGTGCTGACCTCAAAACTGAATCCATTTCACTTCTCAAATCTTTGGATTCACGTTTTGCCTCTCTGGCAGCCGAGAGCACCCTGAAGGAAGAAGTTATCAAGCACCAGGCGACTATTGACTTACAGAAGGTTCAACTGGCCCAGGCACAACAAGAAATCTCTTTGCTTCAAACTCAACGGGCAGTTCTTCAAAGTTGCGCTGGTGACGTTAAAAATCTGTTAACAGGTGTTCTTGACTCCCATGATCCCTTCCTAACCCTCACTATTCGTCAGCATCTCCAGGCAAAACTCCTTCCGGCAATCACTATCCTAAGTGAAATGAAGGGTGTCTCGGAGAAGCCTGTTCTTCCGAGACAAGGGGGAGAGGAAGGTGTGTCCAAAACAGAACCGAAGGGTAATGTAGCTTCGGGTTCTGGTAAACATGTCCAAGTTGAGAGCGAATCAGAATCAGATGAAACCATTACTGAAGCTCTTCAACGCAAGAAACGGGACAGAGAGCTTGATGAAACATTGAAAATAGCTCGTGAGGCAGAAGCCAGAGAAAGGAAAATCCGGGAGGATGAGGAGGCTATTCAAGCTAAAAAGACTCTGTTCCCAGATTGGGACAGAGACACACTCATCACTCAAGCAATTGAGTTTCCTTCTATTTATTGGTTGGAACCGATTGCATCTTTTGAGTGTGAAAATTCTAGAGACTCGCAGTTCGACATGCCCATTACGCGTAAATCCTCCACTTTTCACTGCTTTGATGTCACTGCAAACGTCCCTCATCCGAACCCGAAGGTTGACAGGGAGCTTATCGATTTCTATCTGAAATTCGGTCAACCTCAGTACTTGACATGGAGTGCCCAGAAAATTATTAAAGTCAAGGTACTGAAACCAACCCAGGCTGGGAAATTTGTGAACGTCAATTTCAAAATCAACAGAGAAACTGCCAACACCGAACATCTTATTTCTCTGGCAGATCTTCCCAGTCTGAACCCCCACGATTGGATCTTGCTATACAACATTCTTCTCTCCAACCAGAGAGAATATGAACCAATTCTTTCTCATCTTAAAAGAATGTTGGCTTCCTATGTCCATGAGCTCGCCACTATGGATCAGGAAATAGCAAAGGTGATGAACAAGAAACCAACTGTCAAGCCCACTTCCAAAACCGGAGATGTCCATAAAATGAAGTTGGGGCAGATTGATTCTTCCAATCTGACAGTTATGTTCACAAGGGGTGATAAGCACAAGTTTCTGTTTGCATTGGTAGACAAGCATCTGTTCTCTACAGAGTGTCTGGAGCACATCATCAATATCATTCACCGATGCAAACAGAACACAACAGCAGATAAGAAGAACTTTACAGATATGCTTCGTTGGTATATTACCTTCAGGCATCATATTCTGGCTTTGATACCGAAAATTTTTCAAACGGTAAAGAAGCCATCTGCTTTGAAGAGAGAGTGAAGATCTCGCCCTAAATTGACGCAAAGGGGGAGATTGTTGGGCTTAGAAGATTGCGTCTTTTGGGCTCGTTTGTTTATAATGTTTTGTACTACGGTTTGGGCCTGTCCAACCGTGTGTCTTTTATGCTTTGTATATAAGCTTATGCTTGCATGCATATTAGGTTAAGGTTTTAGAGATTTGAGAATACGATATTTTCCAGACGACTAAAGGTTTCTTTGATCATACTTGTAACCTTCCAATCCTCTACAGTTGATGTTCTTAATCGAGCTCTTCTGAGGATTTTGTTTTAATCATTTGACTCGTTTGATTCATTCTTGTTCTATAATTTTACTGTGTTTATATCGTCATTGTTTTCATAACTTGTTCAAGATCTTATCGATCTTCATAGATTAAAAGAAACTTTAATCTCATCACTAAACGTATAGTAAATCCATTTGCATGCTAGTTATTAATCACATGTGATTGATATAGTAACCAGCATGATTCAACTTGTATCCCCCCATAAAGCATTTATAAACATTTAAAAAGGTTAATTAAGGGGTATGAACTCACCTACAGTGAGCGGATCGGATGGAAGTGTCGGACAAGTGTTTGGTGTCAAGTGAAGACTTAAACACACACAATGATCCTAATAACATATAAAGACATATGTATATGTATAATCATTGATTATAACTCTAATTAGACAAGTATATGATGGGTTTTAGCCATAAGAACATCCTATGTGCTCATGCAAACCCAAATACTTGGATCTAGGTTTCTCTATTGTACATGCAATGTATCCAAGACTTACAATCTTAGATCTAACATATTATAAACTGAAATTAGGGTTTAGAGAATTACCTTTGATTGTTATGTAGCAATAACAATCTCAAATCCTCCTTGTAATGACTTTAGAAAGCTTAGAGTCACAATTATCACTCCTCTAATGGCTCACAAACACCAAGAGCAAGAGGATGAAGAATAAGGAGAGAGGAGGCTGCCCAAAACGTCCAGAAACCCTATTGGAACTCTTCTCCACGTTTTTGGGGCTTAAGGGTACTATATATACATGTAGGCTATTAGGGTTTTCAACTAGGAAACCCTAATTTGACTACTTAAGCCCTAAGCAGCCCATGGACCCTTTTAGAATAACCCCTGGACGATTTCCAATGGGTTTCCCCATAGAATTCGTCCAACCTATTATTCCAAGGTAATCCATAGCTCAAATGCAATTATCTTATAATTAAAGTTCCAGTCCCTTAAGTTTAATTAATCTCTTTTAGCCACAAAATTAATTATCAATTAATTCTTGACTAATATTAATTAAACAATATGATTTCTCCTTTAATATATTATTCTCATAATATATTAATAAATCATAATTAATCCTTTCTCTTCATAATTCATCCTATCAAGTTGCTTTGGGGAAGGCAACCCAAAAGGACCAAAATAGTTATGGACTTAGACACTAATCCAACAGTATAAACATTCTAAGGTGTGGAAAACACTTTGGTCAAAGTGTTAGGAGGCCATTGGGTTGCAACAAAGGAGTGCAAGACATTGTAAGTGAGTTTATGGTCCATAGACCATACTTGTTGGAGTTTACGGCCCATGGGAGTTTACTCCTGGCCATAAGCTCTCAAATGAGTCACCAAATGAGGCTTAAAGGTAAGGTGTCTTATATGGTTAAGTGTTCCAAGGCTTAAACAAGAGGCTAGGTGGGTTTAAGGTCCAAGAATGACCTTATATTGAGTTTGCGGCCTGGGGACCACTTGCCCATGAGTTTACGGTCATAAACTCATGGTATGAAGTACCATTTCGTGTCTTGAAGTCCCTATTTCAATGGTGTAATGTTCTATACTAAGTTCCGAGGCTTGGTAAGGTGTTAGGGTGCATTTTGCCCCACTAAAAGGGGTTTATGGACCAAGAACATGTCTTGGCCGTAAACTCCTTTGATCACATGATTCTTTGTGTTTTCTAAGCCCTAAACATGTTAAACCTAGTGTACAACGAGTTAGAACAACAGTACTTACGATCTAGGAGCTTGAATGGTCGTTTTTGGCCAAGAACACGAGTGTGTGTTCTTGGTGTTCTTGGTGAAACTTGAAGATCTACACAAATGGAATGATTTCACGGATGAAATCATGTAAGATCACTAGTTTATGTAAGATATCAACTAGTTAGGACAATAAACTTACGAGTTTTGAAGATCGGGGACGAAGATCGGGATGATACTTGAGAGGATTTCGGCCAAGGGGAGGAAAGGAATGAACAAATGGCTAAAATATCACCATATAAGGGAGAGTTTACGGCCCACATGGAGTTTACGGCCGTAAACTCCCATATGGTGGCTTTGGTGAAGGCAACCCAAAAGGACCATGCACCATCGGGTCAAGTACATACCAAAATAGTTATGGACTTAGACACTAATCCAACAGTCTCCCACTTGGATAAGTCTAATAACTATTATGCGTATGACTTCAAATCCTGATATGCAATTGTAGCTTTCAAAAGCCGCTGTCAACTCTGATCTTATCAGATACGCGTCCTTTAGATAAGGGATCATATATTCCTCCATTCTAGATATTGTATAGACGTGAGACATGGATTCAAATCATTTTCTCAGTCTATATGTTGTTTCCCGATTTCCGATTTATGATGACTGACAACAGACTACAATTGAACACATCAAATTAGTCCCGGGTTGGCCAAGTGCTTAGGTGCCATCACTAAATCATCGAGGGGCCCAAAGATATCGCTTTCATCCTACTTTGGATAAAAGGAACGGATAAACTTTGATTCAATGCTTGCTTGCACTCACTCATCGAATCACACACAACAATATGTTTTATAACACCAAGTTACTGGTGCGTTTACATATCATCAATATGCAACCGACTCGCAAGATACAACTCACACATCTCGGTTTCAAGAATATAAGATGTTAGCGTCTCACCAATTACTCGTGATAAAATCCATGAAGTGATCCAAGTGAGCGTGGGTTTAATCCAATGCTCAAATCATATTCATAATCACTCATGAACGTTGCAACAAACATTTGCTTATGTCTAATACTCTTTAGACAATCCACACACCAATTCACGACAGTCTTCATTCATACCTACTTCCAATGTATGAACGACTGTGGCCTGTTTGGATAATTTGACTGTTCTAAACTAATTAAATTATTCAGGAAGTTAAAACATGCAAAGTGAAACACAATAATACTAATCCCATATGGCCCCAAACTATGGGTATAAATAAAACATTTTATTTAATCACCATATTGATTACTTATTATTTGTTGTTTCGGGTAATCAACTTCTTACTTGAATTATAACAACAATTTCCCCATGCTCTTAGCATGCACACAATGTTTACCTACGGTCCTTACTTTGTGAAATAGATCAAATGAACACATTTCCAATCATACTCATTTCATAACTCCCAATCCTTATCATAAGTATAAGAATATCAAATTCTTGCCACTTATAGAATATGCTAGATTCTAACATTTTATGCAATGATCCTTTCGTAAATTCATAGCTCAAAATCATCAAGACTTGGCCATTCTCTATCAGAAGCAATTCTACAGATATGATGTCTCTCATTCAAAGTACATTCCTTTGAACATCCTTCTTGCATAAAAGTTTCTAATCCAGACATAGATTCTCAATATCCAATTCCCAATATGGAAACATTTCCATATTTTGCCATACGACAACTTATTCTTAATATAATCTTATCTATTCATAATAATGTCGATATGGTCCATCGAATACCATACTTCCAACTACTTACAAGCGACCAATCCTCAGCGAGCTTTGGATCCCCTTTGATAGTTATTTAATTATTTTAGTCAAAATCGATTTTAGTCCTTTTTCCCTCTAAATGTGCTAGACATTTAGAAAATTTTAGAATGGTCAAATATAATAGCACTAGCAATCAATCCAATACTCGAAGCGTGTGGGATACGATGCATAATGTCTTACATAAAGATATGATACTTTATCAATCTTCTGCCATAATATTTAATGTGCCACGTTCTTACAATTCGAACAATGCCATAAAACTATGTCTCCTTGACTAAATTTATTAACATTCCACAAACTAAGCCTTTAGATTAGAAATGAAGCATAATATTCTCTCCCTTAATTATAGCAAAACAAATATTCAACCCTTACGACTTTGCAAAGTATAACTCTTGTTTTCTATAACTAATATTGCTAACTTGCAATACTTGTTTTAATAATCATACAAGCACTACATTTATGCTCCCACTATCATGACGATTATTATCAAATAAGCATAACACTTATGCTCCCACTAGATTTGACATGATAATCCTTTATCTAAGCTTCTTAAACTTATACACCTTTGCCTTAGATAGCTCATATGTGTGTCTAAGCAATTCAGACTAATTGCCAAATCTCACAATTTGAATTATGGAAAAGGGATACCGTAACCATAATCAAATTCGAGAATACAATTTCACAATCACTATCTTCTCAAAATGTCTCTTAGTGAAAGCATTTCCCCACAGTCATTTTCATGAAGGAGGGAATCTTATGACACTTAGATTTTAATGGTGTATGTGTTCCTATCCATGCGAATTTGCCCAAAACCAAAGTTTGCGACAAATCCAAACTCATATGGACCGAACTTTCTTAATCTTGATTTCTTGCCTTATGGTAACACGAGTACCCACCATGTCTTCCAAGTAGTTAACCAGCTCATCCTTTCTTATCAATGTACTTTTCATTGATCAAGGTCCTTGCCTTTTATGCATTCAAATGAGAACTCATAGAACTCACATGCATAATTAACTCAATTGGAACGGCACAGAAATAAGATAGTGTCAACACGATAGGTTGTAAACCTCAAGTCGTGTGCTAGTGATGATTGATAAGGTTTATTCTTGATTAGTTATTGAAGCCTTTCAAGACTATTAAGACTCCCACTGACTCCTTGACATATAAGATTCTCTTGTCAATAAACATTTCTCGACAAACAAATATTCAAGAGTTAGTGTAGCTTTTATCAAGACAAAACACTTCACAAAATTGGTCCTAGTTGGTCTTTGTCTTATCCAAGACATCACAACTTTCCACATTTGATGAATGTTATAAACCTTCTTAAGACTTGTCACTCAATGTCACAATCTTAACTCTAAGACTTGGTTTTGGAACGAAGTATGATTGACTTCTTGATTTAACCATTTCTTCAATTCTTGATTCCTCTTCTCATACATACAATTGCACTAAGACTCACTTAGAGGATCAATTGAGATATGATTCTTAATCATTAAGACCTATCATAAAACATAATAAAAGGTACTCTCCCTTCTTCTTAGAATAGAGAAACTTTTATCTTTCCGCCTACTTGATTCTTCTTTATTCGTTCTGCTATTGATTGAAACTCTTTCAATCAACTGAGAATTACACTTAATCTCATAAGTATAATCATATTTACTTAACCTTAGTAAATCATGACGAATATCTTTGTTAGTCTTGTGGTGGACTTGATCAACACACAACCTTGTGTACTCGATCTCCTAGTCCTTCACTTGACACTTTGTCAACGAATTAGTCTAATTTCCAAATATGAAATTTCTCATTCATCATTCAACCAAGTTGTATGATTCCAAGTTTCTATCCAGTTGAAACTTGGGCGATGAGAAACTTTGCCTGTTTGGAAGTTCTTGACCTTTCCACAAATAACATAATTAAGAATCAAATCCATTGTTTCTAATAATAGAAACTTACAAACATCAATTTTTCATACACGCCATTGTAAGGATAAATAAATAATATAAAATCAAAATTTATTTTATTGCAGAAAAATTTTGTCCTTACAATGCAATTTAATTGAAAAACTATGTTAATACATGATTATTAGCAATCTTATTCTAACTCCAAGTAGTAGCTCAAGATTCTAATCTTCAAGTAATGCGATCGAAATCCATTTCTTCATGATTAGATTCCGCTCACTTCTTCCCTTAAGCTTCCTTTCTTATCTTTGATCGTACAAAACATCAAATGTAATCTTATCACATCATGTATTAAGAATCTAGAATAGGAACTTAAAAGAGTTAGTTAATGGAATTTACCTAAAGTAGAGTGATACGTTTTGACTCTCCCATCTCTTATATCTCTTAGGTAAATAGGGCAGCTTCGTCTCCAATGCCCCTTATCTTGGAAATAAAAGCAAATTGACTCTTTTGGAACAGCACATGGAACTACTTCTGACTTTGCCTTTCTCTTATGATCAAAATTTTCGATCATTGCATGCCTTTCATTGCCATTGCCTATATCCATAGAGGTCTGGATGGCAGATCCACCAATCAACTTTGCTTTTCCAGTGCGCCAAATCATTGCTGATTCAGCAGCAATAAGCATATAGGTGAGATCGATGAGGGTTACATCGTGGCTCATCATATAGTACTCTCTTACGAACCCACTATATGAGTCAGGAAGTGACTGAAGAACCCAATCAACAACCAGCTCCTCACAGACAATGGATCCCAACATTCTTAACCTATCAATGTGTGACTTCATCTCTAGGACGTGTGCACACACTGACTTTTCTTCTACATGTTTTCTTGCCAAAAGGGCTTGAGTGTGTTTGAATTTTTTTTTAATCTTATGAACTCGTGGGTTAAGGAGAACAATAGGAGGAGGTGGAGGAAGTGAAGCATGATCTCGTGTTCCTCGATCGAATCGTGGAATATCATCTTCATGTGAAAGGCTTGTTCCACGGGATTTGGGAAGACCATAGTTGTCATACTTTGACATCTACAAGACGGGAGAAAATTAAATTCAAGTTAGTTGATTAATCGAGTCCTTAATAAATCACCCAAATGAGATATTAAGGCTAGGACCCAACACAATACGCTACAACCTAGAAAAGGGATGTCGTAATCTAGTTGCATAATATTTGAAGGTAAGTGAATGACGATTCACTAATTTTCCACCACGAAAAACGAAAAAGAACTTTAAGTTTTAAATCTATTGAAAATTCCTAAATCTTTTGAGATTCATTGAGCTTTTCAATGGCATGTTTAAATCTCGATATGCCCCTCTAGTTTGTGATTGGGATACCGAGGATCACAAAGCAGTTGTGAATAACCATGCAGATTTACATGATGCCCTCAATGTTACAGTCACCTATTCGATGTGCCGGTTAACCACACACGCTCCACCAAACTATGACAAACATTGAGTCACCCTTTGCTACCTTTGCTTAGAACCATTTAGTGTGCCGGTTAACCATATACGCTCCACTAACGTCTTCGCAAGGGCACAAAGTATGATTTCATGGAATTGCATAAATTCACTTTTGCCTAAAGTAACTAAGATTGGGAATTTGTAAAAGCATTTAGTTACTTTTATACTTCATTATACTCATAATGGAAGGTTTCTATCCTATCCTACCCAATTGGCTAACGACCCTCCACTAGTCAAGAGTGCGGTGGGTAAGAGTGGATACCCATTCAATCGCCATTTTATAGGCAATTTCCTTAAACACCCCTTATAGACCAGCTTCGTGAATGAGTCCTACTAACGGTAAGACTGACTTTTACTTATACATATATATTAGACTTTTAATGTTATATATAGTATAGGGTGTATTTTACACTTTTAAAATACTAGGTGGTCAAAATTTAATAATTATACACTTTAATTAATTAATGAAACCATAAGGGTGTGATTTGAACTTTTCAAAACAATACTAGGGTTTTAGAATTTAACATTTCTAAATTAAACTTTTAATCAACTTTTAAATTCCAAAACTTGAGGGCAAGTTTTGAAACATTTCAAAACATTAGGGTTTTAATTATTTAAATTTCAAAACAAAACATTTAAGTTCAAATTTAAACCATAAAACTTACATGGGCACAAATGAAACTTTTTCACAACACAAGGATCAAATAACAAATAATAGAAATTAAACAATTAATTTTTTCATTATCTATATTTGACCTAATTTCAATTTCTTGCAAGATAAGTTACCCAATTAATACAAATAATCAATTTTTAATCATATAAGGAAGTTATTATCTAATCAATTGGTAATTATCTTGTGTTTTGGCAAGGATAATCTTTAAGAAACATTAAAAATCGTATTTTATAAGTTTAAAACGAATATGGTAATTATCCTTAAAGCAAAACAGCAATAAAATCCAAAATTTCCTCTGTCTGACGCTCCGACTCGCCGAGTCACACATTGGAACTCGCCGAGTCCATGTAGTGACTCGCCGAGTCAGTTCGAACAGAAGGCCAAAATTCGATTTTCAGTTAATAATTCAACATAGCATCACATACAACATAAACCAATCAAGGCTCTGATACCACTGATGGGTTTTAGCCATAAGAACATCCTATGTGCTCATGCAAACCCTAATGCTTGGATCTAGGTTTCTCTATTGTACATGCAATGTATCCAAGACTTACAATCTTAGATCTAACATATTATAAACTGAAATTAGGGTTTAGAGAATTACCTTTGATTGTTATGTAGCAATAACAATCTCAAATCCTCCTTGTAATGACTTTAGAAAGCTTAGAGTCACAATTGTCACTCCTCTAATGGCTCACAAACACCAAGAGCAAGAGGATGAAGAATAAGGAGAGAGGAGGTTGCCCCAAACGTCCAGAAACCCTAGTGGAACTCTTCTCCACGTTTTTGGGGATTAAGTGTACTATATATACATGTAGTCTATTAGGGTTTTCAACTAGGAAACCCTAATTTGACTACTTAAGCCCTAAGCAGCCCATGGACCCTTTTAGAATAACCCTTGGACGATTTCTAATGGGTTTCCCCATAGAATTCGTCCAACCTATTATTCCAAGGTAATCCATAGCCCAAATGCAATTATCTTATAATTACAATTCCAGTCCCTTAAGTTTAATTAATCTCTTTTAGCCACAAAATTAATTATCAATTAATTCTTGACTAATATTAATTAAACAATATGATTTCTCCTTTAATATATTATTCTCATAATATATTAATAAATCATAATTAATCCTTTCTCTTCATAATTCATCCTATCAAGTTGCTTTGGGGAAGGCAACCCAAAAGGACCAAAATAGTTATAGACTTAGACATTAATCCAACAGTATAAACATTCTAAGGCGTGGAAAACACTTTGGTCAAAGTGTTAGGATGCCATTGGGTTGCAACAAAGGAGTGCAAGGCATTGTAAGTGAGTTTATGGTCCATAGACCATACTTGTTGGAGTTTACGGCCCATGGGAGTTTACTCCTGGCCGTAACCTCTCAAATGAGTCACCAAATGAGGCTTAAAGGTAAGGTGTCTTATGTGGTTAAGTGTTCCAAGGCTTAAACAAGAGGTTAGGTGGGTTTAAGGTCCAAGAATGACCTTATATTGAGTTTGCAGCTTGGGGACCACTTCCCCATGAGTTTACGGTCGTAAACTCATGGTATAAAGTACCATTTCGTGTCTTGAAGTCCCTATTTCAATGGTCTAATGTTCTATACTAAGTTTCGAGGCTTGGTAAGGTGTTAGGGTGCATTTTGCCCGACTAAAAGGGGTTTACGGCCCAAGAACATGTCTTGGCCGTAAACTCCTTTGATCACATGATTCTTTGTGATTTCTAAGCCCTAAACATGTTAAACCTAATGTAGAACGAGTAAGAACAACAGTACTTACGATCTAGGAGCTTGAATGGTCGTTTTTGGCCAAGAACACGAGTGTGTGTTCTTGGTGAAACTTGAAGATCTACACAAATGGAATGATTTCACGAATGAAATCATGTAAGATCACTAGTTTATGTAAGATATCAACTAGTTAGGACAATAAACTTACGATTTTTGAAGATCGGGGACGAAGATCGGGATGATACTTGAGAGGATTTCGGCCAAGGGGAGGAAAGGAATAAACAAATGGCTAAAATATCACCATATAAGGGAGATTTTACGGCCCACATGGAGTTTACGGTCGTAAACTCCCATATGGTGGCCATGAACTCGTTGTAAAGGTGTTTAAGGTCATTTCTTTAAGCTACTTATCCCTTAAGTGTACAAGGCTCATAACGCTCAAATAAACTCCTAATTGTGCTAAAAGATAACAACAATGAGTTTGACTTTCAATGAAGTGGTTGACTGTACATGGTAGAAATTTTCGGGTTGTCACAAAAAACTTTGTAGCATTCTAATGATTCAATCTATTACTACGCATGCATATTTATATGTTTAAATACATTAGGTTTATACATGTACATATGCTCATTAATTTGGAACATACGTCTTTATAAAAGCGAGTACATTACACTTTTAGATACATACCAAACATACTCGGCTTTTAAATCTCGTGTGGTTGACAACTCATCCATGCTTCAGCTGACTTTGGCATGGGAACAACGCATCCATGCCGTGGGCGTCAAATCTCGTGTGGTTGATAACTCTAAATATGTGGGAAAAAGCATCTTGGAATCGCCTAGAAATGGTCTTAAAAATATAGCCAATTGCCGCCTTGAATTGAATCAAATCGTCGACTCAAAGATAAAAGAATGATCAACTCGTCGAGTTTTATGTGGAGATTCGCCGAGTTGAATCGTCATATGGGCAGAAATCGTGAATTTTCGATGGAACTCGTCGAGTTATAAGGGTGCACTCGATGAGTTTTCGACTCTGATCTTGCAAATTGTTCTTTCTGCTTCAGGTCTGTCTTTGAGGTCAAAGAGGGTATTAAGGTAGTACACCTCCTTATATTCTTCAATGACGAAACTCCTTTTTAACCGTTAAAACCATCGGACTTATAAAATCACTCAAATCTTCTAATCTTCTCGCATACGACTCGACATCTCACTTTATTTCCTCACGCTTTATTCGTTCATTCTATCCCTCACCCTATATTCTGAAAAGAACAAAAACAAATACCAAGTAATAAAAAAAATATCAAAATAAAAATCCTAAATTATCCCTAAATACTGGAAGTTTGAAAGAAAAAGAAAAGCAAACTCTAGTGACGGGTTGCCTCCCGCAAGCGCTTCTTTTTGTGTGAGTTTTTAGCTGGAATCCCAACTTAATAAACTTCTAATAAATTTGATGCCCATCCATCCATTGCATTAAATATTTTCTGTGTACCAATTTGTAAAATTCGACTCTTTGCTTCAAAAATTGGCCAAACGAGCTTGAATTCATAAAACCCAAGAATATTGACAAGGGTTGGAACCGGTTGGATACTAATCATAAATGGATCGTGATTTAGAACTTTCTCCAAAGTTGGAATCGTCACCCTATGCTTCGAAACACAAACCGGAAGAGCAGGGGACCATGTCGTGGTAATGGTCAAACCACAGGTTGGTTCCTGCAATTCAGCTTGTTCTTATTCTTCGTCTGACCCCTCTACCATCAATCTTTCCAGCTCCTCCAAATCTCTTTCTGGATTAAATTCTTCATCTTGTAAATCTAGCTCTTGTGACTCAGATTGTTCTTGTTCGTTAGACAAGATGTTATCTAACCATCTTTTGAATTTTATCAAATCTTCATCTGAGTCATACTCTTCATCTTCTTGCATAGTTTTCTGCACTACTTCCTCAAGAAAAGCATCAAAAGCATCGAGATTTGGAAAATACATAATAAACAAAAATAAAAATAAAAAATAAACTAAATAAAAAATAATCAATAAAATAAAAACGATAACAATTAGCAAATAAAATTAACTATTTGAACCGTTCCCCGACAACGGTGCCAAAAACTCGATGTGTGTAAAACCAATTAGTTTTAATCCTACTAACTTAAACACAAAGACAAACACACGAAAGGCAGTGTACCTATCGATTAGCAGTTTAGTTCAGGTAAGTAGAGTATCGAACATAGGGAATGGTAAACAATTAAAATAAATGCTAATATTATCTAAATAAAACAAGTAATAGAAAATGGGTTTTCTCTAGTTTTGAAAGACTAGAAACTTAAACAATTAACTAAAACTTAAACTAAGAAACTAAGAGCTAAGCAAATAAAAATCAACTAAATTCAATAATAAAGAAGACTTCTGTTTAGGTTCGACTCATTTGTTACCATGGATGATTTCAATGGATCAGATTAATTCTTCATTGGCTACCGACTAAGATGATTAGTTTCACGTTCGCTATTACTAATCCTTAGGAAACAAATTAACTCAAGCAGTGGCCAGTTGTCTAAATTAATGGATTTCCTAGTTATTGATTCAGGTTAAATAAGACTTGTAATGGTTAATTAAATTGGCCCTTCAATTAACCTCTTGTTGATGTTCATCAAACAAGCTCACACATTAACTTACCAATCTTCTAGTTAATTCTGGTTTCACATTCGCTATTCCTAGACATACAACTATGTGGTCACAATAAATCATATGAAATTCATAACTAAGAGATGTTCATACAACTTAATTACTGATTTATTAACATAAGAATAGTTATTGTTAACACATAAGGTTCTTTAACAAGCTTAATAAAACATAATCACCAATTAAAATTAATCCTAATCAAATAATCAATCCATGTTCACAAATTCATCTACCTAAACAGAAGTTATGAGTTTTAGCTCATGATTATAGCAGAAAGTTTATCAAAAACGAAATCTAATAGTTTACACATAGTTCAAACAAAAGATTAAGTAAAGATTAAACCTAAATTGCCTTTTATCTTCTCAAAATTGAAAGCTAGGGTTGTTCCACGAGTTCTAGAGCTTCTAGTTGCACCTCCAGTCGCAAATTAACCCCCAAGGGTTCCCCCATTCGTTAGGGTTCGAATGAGAAGCGTTTATATATATATATATATATATATATATATATATATATATATATATATATATATCCTGAAAACAGGGGCTACTCGGCGAGTCCAGTGACCTACTCGACGAGTCCATCACTTAAAATCCCGTGTACGGCAAGGCAAAGTCAAGAATCGCGAACTTCTGACCAACTCATCGAGTTAATGGCCTACTTGTCGAGTCCGTTTGGAATCAACATTTTTTCAAAACATGAAAGTCGTCCGAAATTGTGTCTAGTTTTCAGAACATTTTGAATCTCGTCAATCAGAGTTACGGTTCATGAGATAGGGCCAAAACACTGACGAGAGGTCAAGCTGTCCAGCAACATCCTTCTTTCTTCAAAATCCAAGATCCAAGCCTCCAATCGCTAGTTCCGCTTCCTTTTCCTTCTGAGCATGTCATTATTGCTGAAAAATGAGATTCTAAACTAATTAATCACCTTTCATTCATTAAATGAGACAAAAACAACATAAAGTATTAAGATAATGCATGAATTTTATAACTAAATATGCCCATATCACATCCATATCCATGTATGTCTCTTCTTAACCCTAAGTGAAATTCCTTTCTTTTTGGCTTTCAAGCTAGTACACGGGGCGTACAGGGTGGTACACTTAGCGTACTAGCCCGGAGTGATCCCGTCTTTGGTCCACGTATGATGGGCGTACATATAGTATGTATGGCGTAAGTGTGGATAATGAAACCTTAATTTTTAGGGTATTGTACCCTATTTAAGCCTATGATGGAATCATTTGGTTATGTTTAAATAGCCTCCATCCCCTCTTGTCCAGAAATCAAAACCCTAGTGAGATCTTGAGAGTTTTGAGCTATAAAGTGTGTTGGATGGTGCATTGTGAAGGAAAAAAAAGAAGTGAACCACTTGGAGTTGTGCTTGGAGCTTGAGGATATGAGATTTGTTCATCATTTGTTATCATTGTGAGGTAAAAAGCTCTCATTTTACTAATCTATGATGCTAGATATAGTTTTGGTGCCATTTTGTGCTTTTTGAGTCCTTGGAATGATTGTTAAGCCTCTTAAATCACTCCAAAAGTGGATTGATGGTAGATATAGGGTTCTCTTGGTCCCCTTATCCATAAAAATGCAAGATTTGAGGTGTTTATGGACTCATGCATGTGTTAAAACCCTTGATTAAGTTCTTTTGACCTATAGAACCTCATTAAGCCATGCATGCACGTAAAGTTGCCAACTTTACGTGATAAACCACTTTAAGGAAGTCAAATCTGAGTGTTGGGTTGAAGTCTTAACCAATTGAGAGCTTAATGATGGAAGTTGGCCAAGATGGGGACTATGTTGGGCGCTCAAGCTGGTACGATACGTGTACAAGCCCCAAAGCGAGTACACTAAGTGTATGAGCTGAGTACGGCCTCCGTACTCAGCAGTGGGCTTCGAATTTTTGGGCTTCTCAGTATTGGACCTATGTTGGACCTTAGTGGTCTTAGGCCTTGTTGGGCAATCAGAATTCTATTTTTGGGCTGATGCTATTTTATTAGACTCTTTTGGTTGAAGGCCTATGAAAGAGATTTGGGCCCAATTTGGAAAATTGGGCTGTATTTGGGCTTTGGGTGATTATTTTGGAATTTGGGCTTTTTGGGTTGTTAGATTGGGCTTTGGCCTTAGGCCACGTTGGGTAAAGGATAAAAAGGCCTTTTACCCCAGTTTGGACACTTAGTGTGAGTCGAGATCCATGTATTAAATGGATGTTATTTTGTGACTGATAGCACAAGGATTTTAGCAGGCCAACAAACAAAGATTTAACTGTGATATTCAACAATTTGAGGTGAGTTTTCTCACTGGGTTTAGCGAGTCGAAGGCACAAATTCCAGCCCATGATTATTATGTTAGGATGATAGATGTTTGTGTGACTCTTGCATGTGTTATGTGTTGGTATGTGTATACCGAGCGAGGCCCAATGAATGTAACATATGCTATTGTTATGTGATTATCACATGTGTTAGCACGATTATATGTTTATAGGTTTATTATGTGTACCAGGCAGGGCCCGATGTCAGGCGGGGCCTAATGAATGACATGTATGTAATCTGAGCGGGGCTCGATGTCGGGTGGGGCCTAAGGTCGAGTGAGACTCGATGTGGGGAGAGGCCCGATGTGGGGCGAGGGCCTAGTGTGTGGTTATTTATGTATGGTGTATGGTATTTTGGGAAACTCACTAAGCTTTGGACTTACAATTTTTAGTTTATGTTTCAGGTACTTCTAGATCAAAAGGGAAGAGCCCATGATGATTTCAGAGCACACACCACCTTCTGGATCACTAAGATTTGGGCTTACAGATTTTAGTTTATGTTTAAGGTACTTCAGGATCAAAAGGGAAGAGTCCGTAATGATTGCATAACACACACCACCTTTTTCTGCATTCTGAGATTTACTTTGATATGATATGATGTCGTGACATGCGTTGGTCTTTTGGGTTGTATGATAATGTTTTGGATTACTGTTTTTATAAAATTAAAAATGAAAATTTTGGGTCTTATTTTTAGGACCTTTCACTTTTTAGCCAGTGCATAAATTTATCGAGGAAAATCAAGATTAAAAGATTTAACTACTCTGTTTCCTAATATGCTCACTAAAGAAAACTTGCTTTCTTCGTCTGAAATCGAACCATTCTTGAATTTCTTATCTCATGTAAATTGATCATCTATTTCTCTTTCAAAACTACAAATTTACCCTAATTCGATAAAAATAAGTATAAAAAGGAAGAATGAAATCACCCATCTACTTTTTTCCCTTAATTCGAGAATTTTCAATCTCTTTCAAATTATATCTTACTTATTGAGTTCACGATTTTCACCGAATCCTTTAGGAATCGACTTTCTAGATCCAACTCCATCAGGTAGTGGTGTGAGAGAAAGATACATACAAAGTTAAGGTGGTTCGGAAGGTATTGATTCGTTTCCCTGATTTGCGACCACCGTAAGAGATCCTCGGGAATCATTTCTGTTTGAGAGAGAGAGAGATGCATGGGTCCTATCTTTTAATATAATAAAACATTAAATTAAATAGAAAAAGATAAAAAAAAAAATCAGGAGGTCATGTTAATCATTTCAATTTAACGACCAAAACTACAACCAAAGTAGCTCAAAAGGTAATCCCAAAAAAAATCGAGGTTTAAACCAAACCTTATAGAAAATACTTAAGATATTTTTGCACTTTTATCTTTCATGTATTAATAAACATTAAAATAAAATAAAACAATATACTTTTATTTATTTATTTATTTATTTATTTTAAATCTAAGTTAAGGGCTTTCGATAGAAAATCTAAGGTCAGTAGCTTGATCATCGATATGTATTCGAAACTCTTTCTCAAAATGAACAACACATGACGGAGAATAAATTGTTTTCATGACTTGAGCGATCTTTTGTTTTGACTGGCAAAGTTTCATGTATTGTTCCGATCTCAATATCTCTGCCCTCTCGAACAAAACTAAGATACAAGATGATCGCAGCAAGATCCCCAATTCAATCCTTCCTATCCTTCTTCCTCAATATTCATCCTCACGAAACCTACTCCGTTTTCTACTCCACCTCTTCTTTCTTCTTTGTAATTCCTTCTATTCCAGATTACACACCTTGTGTCTTTCCCGATTTCGATCCCAATTATAATTACTTCATTCTGATATGCAGGTATTAAGTGCGTATTTTGTGGTTTTGCCATTACGAGATGAAGGTGCTATCTCCTTGGGTATTGGCAATATTCCGGGACTCTTTGTGGGATCCTTGATACTTACATTGATTGCTGCCCCTCTTTCAACTCTCATCTTTTCATTGCCTAATCTTCCTAAAGCTAAGGTACATACTACGTACATTATGTCCTCCGATTTCCCCATTTTTATGAAATTTTACCAGTTATGTAACTTATGTTCAAATAATGGCGCGAGCGCTGGATTCTAATGATGGTTTTAGGTTAACGGTAGTTAGGTTTAGTGTGGATTTCGAATAATTGAAGAAAGAGTTGCTATGAAGTTCCATTGCTTATGCGTTTCTTTTCAAATGTGATTATGTGAAATGCTTTTACTTAAATGAATCTGGACTTCATACATCTCCTGTAATAAGTTTTTGTTGAATTCCAGGCTTTGGTCTTGATACACAGGTTTTTCAGTGCAAGTCTTGTGCTGTTTTTCATATTATGGGCTTTATCTTCTCCCGCAAATACATTTCCCACCTTCAAGGTAAACTACATAACATCTGTTCAAGTTGTGTCTTAAGAAGTTAAGACATCGTTTCTCACATTCTCATTCATCAAATTTTACATGTTTAGGGTTTCTTCTCTGTCTCATCCACCATTAAAGATGAAATAAAGGTTGAAACCGAACCTGTTTCCACAAACCCTAGCGATTGGGACAAGCATGGATGGTTTTACATTTCAGTCAGAATAGGGTTCTTCTTATGGGTAATCACGCTTTTCCCTTTCAATCTTAACTTATATTTTTTCAGTTTCTCTGATTGATGATTACAATTAACAAAACTATAGGTTGCTCTACTAAATCTTATAACTATATCTTCAACATGGGCAAGAGTGATTGATGTTATGGACAATGAGGTGTGTAATGGGTTTGCATTGTATGTGTTTGCTTTGTGTTTGTGACTTTGTTCATGTTTTAAGTTTTAACTCCATCTTGTATTCAGTCAGGTTCAAGACTGTTTGGATTTATAGGTGCTGGTGCTACTTTTGGTCAACTTTTTGGTTCATTGTTTGCTACAGCAATGGCCTGGGTGGGACCCTGTAAGATTAATCATTAATCTTTTTGTTTTTTGAGAAATGGTTTTTGAATCTATCTAGCTATTTTATGTTCATTACTTCTTTTATCAAGATTCATATCTCTTACACAAAAATCTTTTTGCCTTTTTTGTTATCAGATCTATTGCTATTTGCTGCTGTCTTGATGGAATTTGCTGCACAGACATCTAAAAGGATCAATAAGGATGTATCTGTTTCTTCTGAAGAAATGGTTTCTCTCAGGTTCTTATTTATTTGTCATTCTGTTCTTATGGAAAAATCTTGTTTAATATCTTCTCTTAACTTCCATCTTTTTTTTTTTATTTTTTTTATTTCTAGAAAAACAAAAGTTGATGATCAAGATGAGATGAACGAACCAGATTCATCGTCTTCTTCACCAATTGTGTCAACTTCAAATCTTGATTCAACAAAGCCTCGATTTTGGGCTTTACTAGATGGATTTTCACTTATATGGGCTTCAAGTTATTTGTTAGTTGTATCATTGTTCTTGTTTCTAGGTGCAATCACCTCTTCCTTCTTCTACTTCCAGGTATAAGAACATTACTTTAGTTTTTCTTATTCTGATATTTTCTTTTTCTAATTTATCTTGTTTTATAATTCAACTGCAGAAAGTAACAGTAATTGCCTCAACTGTTACAACCCCTACTGAAAGAAGACGATTATTTGCACAAATCAATAGTTTTATAGCTGTTTTTATCCTTGCTGGACAGCTTACTTTAACAGTATAATTCTTCCAAGATATTTGTATTTCTAATGAGTTTTTTAATAAAAAAGAAAGAGAAATTAATATTTTTTCTTTTTTTATTTGTTACAGGGTCGGATACTTACTGTAGCTGGAGTTACTGTTGCTCTTTGCTCTGCACCATTTATATCCTTCTTGAATACAATTACAATCGCTGTTTGGCCAACTTATTTTTCAGTTGCTCTCTCAGAAACCATCCGGAAGGTTTTTTTCTTTAATTTTATAATAATAATAATAATAATAATAATAATAATAATAATAATAATAATAATAATAATAATAAGGGTAAATTCCATAAAAGTCACTAAAGAATGGAGTGTCAACGAAAATTGGAAAAAATGATTTGGAACAAAAAAAAATCGAGTGTCAAAATTGAAAAAATTGAAAACTTAAATGTCTTTTGTGATAATTTTTTGAGTAAATTATACAAATGATCCCTATGGTTTGGGGTAATTTGCACGTTTGGTCCCTAACTTATTTATTTAACTTGGGAGGTCCCTACTATTTGTTTTTGTTACACTCTTGGTCCCTACTGTTTGTTTTTGTTACGTGTTTGGTCCCTATCTTACCTAAAAAGACTATTATTTAAAAGGGAAAAATGGTGGGGTAGGTAAGGTAAAGTAAGGGGTGGGGTTAGGGATGTGTTTATTTAATTAAATTAAAAAATCAAGGGAAAAATACGCTTTTTAGGTAACATAGGGACCAAGTACGTAACAAAAACAAACCGTAGGGATTTTCCGAGTTAAAAAAATAAGTTAGTGACCAAACACGCAAATTACCCTAAACCCTAGGGACCATTCATGTAATTTACTCTATTTTTTTCCTTTCAATTTTGACAATTCATGAGGTAACCTGGTTGACCGGTCAAACGGTCAGAATCGTAACAAATTGGTAAACGGAATGTCAAATTCAAGACAAAAAATAACAGTGTCGAAATCGAAATTTTCATGTAAACTTAGCGACTTTTGTGGAATTCGGCCTGATAAATAATATAAAAACACGTAATTAATGGTTTTTACAGGTGGTAACCTATGTCGTAACTAGACCAGGAAGAGAACTACTATTCACCGTCGTATCACAAGATGAAAAATACAAAGCTAAGGTACAAACACAATGAAGTCCAAGGGTAAAATCGTCATTTACTCTCAATCAGACGGTTCAAAATAGAAACAATTTATCCAAACATACATCATCACGTATTCCACCATTTTATCCGTACCGGCTAACGGAAAAGAAAAAAACAGTCCGAGTCCGCACTCAGTCACAGTAACAGTCAGAGAGACAGAGTAACAGTATTTTTTTGACAGGTATGCATAGATGTACTTGTGCAAAGATTTGGAGATGCTACGGCAGCTGGGATGTATAAGTTACTTTACAGCAATCTCAATGGCAAAACGACACATATTTCGCTTTATGCTATGCCCGTATGCAGATTCCATCAACTGTCTATCTATATTACTTTATTATTATTATGCTCTTTTACTTATTTATATATTTATTTTTTTTCGCTTTTAATCTTATCCAGATTTCTATTTTATGGATATTTACGGGATTTCATTTGGGTCGTCGACAAACACAACTTGCCAAATCACAGAATCTCTCATTCTCCTAAAAAAAAAGGTGGATTTTTCAATTTTCGTTAGTTGTGTGTAATAGCTAATGATTGGATCTCAAAATAACATATGACGATTATAAATAATTTTATCTTTAATAGAAGCTTAAAAAAAAAAAAAAATTGGATTGAAGTGTTGGGAAAATGGAAATGAATGGTTTTAGATAATATTGAAGTTAAAATAAGAATTGAAGATTTGAAAAAATATAAAGGGAATTTTGTGAAGGTATCATGTCAATCTACGCCTATGGCCAGTTTTGTGACACATGCAACAGGAGATTGATTCCTTTTAATCAGAATAAAGAGTCTTTTCGTTTGAGTTAGATTTATTCGTACACATGAATATTCTGTCCTTGTATTATTCTCTATTTTAAAATTTTAAATTTTAAAATAATAATGATAATAAATATAATAGCCTCGTAAACGAGAGGCTAGAGCTGACAAAGCAAAAAGAATATTACGGGTCAAAACGTTAATATATTTTCAGTGTCAAATATGAGATATATAAAACTATGTTACTATAATTAGTAATATGTTTTTTAAATAAAGTTTTACACTGTTGCAATTTTGGTTTTTTATTTTTAAACTTTATCTTTGATATTTTGGAGACAAAAAGTAACTAAAATCAATTGTGGATTACTGAATAGGATGAGATTGTCATCTCCTTAATATCCTTGAAAAAGTAAAGTTCATGTTATCCGTATCTTAAAACCATTTATTAAAAAACACAAGTCAATAGGAGACACCTGTTTGTATTACTTTAATATATAGTATTTCATGATAAATAACTACATTTTCCAATAAATATTATTAAAAATTCATGCAAAATATTACGTAATCATTGGTATTTTATATTTCAGATGTTTGAATTTAATTGTGTAAGAAAAGTTTGGTGAGAACTCACCGAACATTATCTCAAATGGATCAGAACGAAGCAAACGAAGGCAACGTCAATTTAAATGCAAAATTCCAGAATTTGACCACCTCTTCATTATCTCCCACCGGTTTCTTTTGTAACATGTAATTTCAACCACACAACAAATATCGGATTCATATAATATATTTTAAGATAAGTACGATATTTAAGGTTGCGTGTGATTTTTAGATCATCCTACGAGTCCCTTTAGGAATCAATGACTCGTCATGCATGCACACAAAATTAAATATGATATGGATTGTTTGATAAAAGGAAAAAAATTAATGGCTAAGATTAAAAATGGTTAGCAAATTAATAAATATCGTGTTTAATGGTTTGCTAATATAATTAAGTTATGTTTTAAACAAATATATATCATGTGAAACATGAATACTAGAAGTACTTGACCCACAAAGAGTCCCACAAATAAAATAAGTGTTTGACCTTCAACTTTAATAGATATCCATCAAATGTGGGGGGTACTGTCCTATTTTTCTAAATGGGAAAAGTGGAATTTTATAAATAAAAGGGACTCTCTCATAACCAAGGTGGAGTTTACTAAAAATTAGGTGGCTCTCTTTATAATCTTTTCTTTTCAGAAAAGTTGTTAAGGAGCTTCGATTTGTTGAGAGTTTTCTGTTGATATAAGATAGATCTCAAACTCGTACAATATCCAAAGTTAAGTATTCCATTAAGGAATATGGTATTCGTATTAGAGTTGTAAACAAATTGAACGTTTAAAGAATCGTTCATGATCTATTCGGTAGAAAGTTTGTTTAAATTCGTTTGTTTAATAAATGAATGAACATAAACATTGGTGTTATTCGTTCGTTTATGTTCATTTGTTTATGTTTGATTATATTCGTTTGTAGAAGATGCTTGATGTGATGAAGCTAATGCGAGTTTTTGTTTTGCACTTGATATTTGGAAAAAATAAGTATTATATTTTAAGTATTTTTTGATGTTTTTCATTATATGATTTGCTATATATGTATTTATGCATGGTTTCTTTTTTGGATTTTAATGGTCATATATATATATATATATATATATATATATATATATATATATATATATATATATATATATATATATATATATATATATATATATATATATATATATATATATATATATGGGAAAAGGGAATATACATTACAGTCCTACCTAAGCTTAGGTACTAAACCTCTTGAAAATACATTGTTTTATTATATAAAAATTACGGTTAATGGACTCACGATTAATACTTCAAGATGTAAATTCAAGATCGACACAATAGGACTTAGGGTTTAGGGTTTAGGTTTATGTTTAGGGTTTAAGGTTTAGGGTTTAGGGTTTAGGGTTAGGGTTTAGGGTTTAGGGTTTAGATTTAGGGTTTAGGTTTACGTTTTGGGTTTAGTAATGTTCACATGGATGAAGTAATAAACAATAATTGAGGAAAGAAAACGGAGATGATAAAACGATAATGAAAGAAAGAAATGTTATGGAGAATGATATATTTACCAAGTGAAACCAAACCGGGTATATTTAGCATGTTAAAACGACATATTTTAGAGGTTTAGTACCCAAGCTTAGGTGGGGCTGTAATGTATATTCCTTATCCCCTATATATATATATATATATATATATATATATATATATATATATATATATATATATATATATATATATATATATATATATATATAACGCCCGTATATCCGGGCTAGTCAATTAGAGACGTTAAACGTCAAAAATGACTTTTTGATGGAAGATTATTTTGAAGGAATAATATTAATTAAGTTATAGTATATGTTACAAGGTTTCTGTGCATATAAAGAACACCGAAATCCGAGTTATAACGAAGAAGTTATGACCTGTCGAAGTTTCGCGACAGAACCGCCACGACACAGCGCGACGTAAAAAGTGAATTTACGTTAGAGCAATATTTAGCCTTAGCAATCTAAATTAAAGTCATAGAATACGTTAAACCATGAGCGTGCATAAAAAGAACGCCCAAATCTGACTTCGTATGAGGAAGTTATGATTTTTCGAAGTTTCGACTTAGCAGTATGCAACCCGAATGCTCGATTTGAGACCGAGCGGTTTTTAGCCGAAACAATCAAAATGAGAATTGAAGATCTCATTAATTGTAGTAAAACGATAAAAAGATAGGCGAAAACGGACGTCGGATGAAGAAGTTATGATTTTATAACGGAGTTTTGCTGTCCCGGCCTACTAAAAATAAATAATAAAAATAAATTCAAAATTAGCCAACGGAGTCTAAACGAAAGTTGTAGATCGTAGTCTCGCCTACGCGTGGATATAAAGAACGTTGAAAACGGAGTTTGTATGAGGAAGATATGAATTTTTGAAGTTTATTAAATATTTTTGATATTTTATTTAAATATAAATTTTCGATATTATCCAAGGGGGGAGTCACCGGGCTTATCTAGGTTACGCCCCGCGTAACCTAAGATTACGCCCCGCGTAAATCGGCCTTCCAGCCCCTATAAAAGGGTGTCGAGGGCAGCCGAGTAGTTTGCTCATTTCTACCCGTTTTCTCGCGTTTTTGCATCGTTTTTCGTGCAAGAAATATCCCGAAGCCCCGGTATCATTCCCGAGCCCCGAAGCAAGTCCCGAGGCCCTGAAGGTCCCGAGAAGTGCAATTCCCGAGCCGAAGCTTTGTCCGCGAGAAGTCCGATTTTTGTGAAGATATTCCAGATCTATCGAAGAATACTACTTCTACAAGCCGTAGTGTTGTCCGATCATCTTCTGATCAAGTGAGTGTGTAGTTACTTTCTTCTAACGCATAATTATGAAGTATTTTATACGAAACATGTGTTACGTGTTTATATATTGTTGTTTATTTGAGATGAGTCTGGAATGGATGTTTTATATAGGTATTAAATGAGTTAATATGTATATGTATTTTATATCTACAAATATGTTGGGTAGAACATGGGTAGATGAATTAGATGATGTGTGATGATAATTAGGTGATGAGAAATAGGTGATGATAATTAGGTGATGAGAAATAGGTGATGATAATTAGGTGATGAGAAATAGGTGATGATAGAAAGCTGATGAGAAATAGGTGATGATAAATAGGTGATGTGAGATGAGAGAAGATACCATAACCTTGACCGGCAAGGTGGCAATTTGGCGATGTAGTCATCTACCAGAGTATAGATGGCGACCACGGACTATTCTAGATGACCCCGTGGAAACACCAGCAGGCTCATAACCTGTAGGTGATGAATTACGAGTCGAGGCGATGTTGTGGCTACGTATTCATGCGATGATACTCTAACCCTTACTATGAATTACGAGTCCAGGTGATGTTGTGGCTACGTATTCATGCGATGATACTCTAACCCTTACTATGAATTACGAGTCCAGGCGAAGTTGTGGCTATGTATTCATGCGATGATAGTCTAACCCTTATTATGACTTACTAGTCCAGGCGATGTTGTGACTACGTATTCATGCGATGATCCTTAGGAAAAAGTCCTTAGGAACAAACATACAAGGAAATGTGATGTAAGGAGATGAGAGGTAAATACGATGTAGGAGATGACCCTTAGGATAATTCCTTAGGGAAGGTACTTAAGAAATAAATGGAGATAACGGGGATGGGTAATTGGGTTGATTGTTTGATGATTTAATATATATATATATATATATATATATATATATATATATATATATATATATATATGATATAATATTATGGGTTGAAAACCATATATGCTCACCAGGCTCTCAAGCCTGACCCACTCAGTTTAATTGTATCACAGGTATCGATACGAAGCTGCTTTGCACTGAGAGATTAAAGGATACGTAAATCATTAGTCTAATTGAATATAAGTTCTGTTTATGCTTATATGTCTATATCAGAACATGACATCCCGATGTTTTATTATTAAATGAAAATACATTCTCTTTGAGAAATGTTTTGATAAGTTATTATCATATCTTGTTTTGGGAATAAATTCCGCAACCGTTTTTTTAAAAGATTACTCTGATTTTATAAAACAAAGCATAAACAAATCGATCTTTTCTGACCGTGAAAATGGGGATGTCACAATATATATATATATATATATATATATATATATATATATATATATATATATATATATATATAATGTTTGTTTGTTTACATCCTTTCAGTTACGTTAGTTTATGTTCTTCTTTTTTGTTGGTTCATTTAAGTTGGTTTACCATCTTAACCAATGAACATAAACACACATAAACGAACATGAACAAAATAATTTTTTAAACGAACAAACATAATCAATGAAATTTATTTATTCATGCGTTCATGTTTGTTCATTTGTTCGGTTAAATTTAAACGAACGAACACGAATAAGGCTTGTTTATGTTCGATCGGCTACTTTGTATGACATTTTTTGGCATTAAACAAGAAACCATATTTAAAAGGTAAAAATCTCTAATTTCAA
Source organism: Lactuca saligna (assembly GCF_052625555.1). Lineage (NCBI taxonomy): Eukaryota > Viridiplantae > Streptophyta > Magnoliopsida > Asterales > Asteraceae > Lactuca > Lactuca saligna. Next base: position 65,788,279 of record NC_136425.1, read on the forward strand.
AACATGTGCTAACAATTTGCAAATTATTATATTTAACTCATAGGTTAACTATTTGCACCATTACGAAATGATTTATTTTAATGTTTCATAGTTATAAAAGTTCAAGAGCTCTACAATGACTTTTACTAAAGTATAAAGAATGAAACTGGTGTAGAACGAACACAAAGGATTAAAGGAAATTACTTGTTATAACAAAGAAATAACTCATACAACCTTTGCCTTGACTGACTTATAAGTGATACCCTAACTCCCGTGTGTGTGAATATATATATATATATATATATATATATATATATATATATATATATATATATATATATATATATAGGGGATAGGGAATATACATTACAGCCTCACCTAAGCTTAGGTACTAAACTTCTAAAATATGTCGTTTTAACATGCTAGATACACCCGATTTGGTTTCACTTGGTAAATATATCATCCTCCACAACATTTCTTTCTTTCATTAACGTTTTACCATCCCTGTTTTCTTTCCTCAATTATCGTTTATTACTTCACTCAAGTGAGCATTACTAAACCCTAAACCTAAACCCTAAACCCTAAATTTAAACCCTAAACCCTAAACCTAAACCCTAAAACCTAAACCCTAAATCTAAACCCTAAACCCTAAACCCTAAACCTAAACACTAAACCCTAAATCTAAACCTGAAACCCTAAACCCTAAACCTAAACCTAAACCCTAAACCCTAAACCCTAAATCTAAACCCTAAACTCTAAACCCTAAACCCTATTGTGTCGATCTTGAATTTACATCTTGAAGTATTAATCGTGAATCCATTAACCGTAATCTTTATATAGTAAAACAATGTATTTTCAAGAGGTTTAGTACCTAAGCTTAGGTGGGGCTGTAATGTATATTCCTTTTTCCCATATATATATATATATATATATATATATATATATATATATATATATATAAGTGATACCTTAACTCGATATCTAGATGATTTTATATGACACCCGTGTATATGTGTGTGTGTGTGTGTGTGTACATATATATATCAAGGTTCTAAAAAGTTTGTCATGGCTCCAAAGCTTGAACCTGCCGCCAAACTTTACCAAATGTCGCCTTAACTCGTATATGTGTATAAAAATAAATAATAGTTGAAAATATATATAAAGATATTAATTATATAGAAAATTGTCGCCTTAAATCACGCCTTACAAACGTCGTGACTCGCCAAGGCTCGAAAAAGTTTGAGGCTTGATATATATATATATATATATATATATATATATATATATATATATATATATATAACCGTTAAACAAGGAATTTTGATAATAATCTAATACCTACTTGTATTAACAAATAATGAATTTCCTTATCACCACTGTATGAAAATACCTATTAAAAAGTCCTTATATGACCGAAAATTACTAACATTCACTCACCCCTAATTTTGGAATGGAAATTGAGAGATCCTCCACCCCAAGAAGCCTGCGCATCTCAACAAGCTTGATCTTGGCAAGTGCCTTTGTTAGAATGTATGCACATTATTCATTTCCCACTAACATGCTCCACTAATATTTCCTTCTCCTCGACACATTCTCGAATGTAGTGGTAGTGGGACTTAACATGTTTACTTCGGCCATGAAAAACAAGATTTTTAACGAATGTAATTGCAGATGTGTTATCAATCTTAATTATCACCTCTTGTAAATTTGATCTAGTTATTTCTTATAGAAGACCATGTAACCAAATTGGTTGACAACTTGTTGCACATGTAGCCATGTATTCTGCTTCGCATGAAGACAACGTTGCCGTTTTTTGTTTGTTTGAACACCAAGTCACATGTCTAGTTGTACTTCTCCCATCTTCATGATCAAATTGTGACGCTATCACTATATCCCACTAATTTTAATGGTTCCCCATTAGCATCCTTATTCTAAATCCCAAAGTTCCTTTTATATACCTTAGAATTTGTTTTATTGCTACCATGTGAGACCTTTTTGGAGTTTGCATAAACTTGCTTGTAATGCTAACTAAATACGAAAGATTAGGTCTTGTCTGTACTAAGTACCTTAGTCATCCCACAAGACTTCGATACTCTATGACATTTGTGTCCTCTTCTTCAATATTTATTGAGCATTTTATATTTGATTTCCATAGGAATTAGTATTGGATTGCAATCGGGCATGACTGCATCTCTGAGTATATTTCTTCATATAAATTTCTTGTATGATAATGATGACATCGTTTCGCTGAAATACCTCGATACCTAGATAATATCTTAGCACACCCATATCAGTCATATCAAAATTTGTATCCATCGCTTGCTTGAACTTGGATATGATGCTAGTGCTTGTTCCTGTAACCACCAGATCATTAACATATACACCGACTAGGATTAAATTGGATCCTATGCACCTTCGATACACAACATGTATTTGCACATATCTCTGAAACTTCATTTCTTTCAAAATTCCATCGAGTTTGATATTCCATATGTGTGTTTCTTGTTACAGGCCATATAATGCTTTTTTTAATAATTTGTATATTGAATCATCTCTTCCTTTCTTCACGAAACCTTCTGGTTGGAGAACGAACACCTCTTCTTGTAATTCAGCATGCAAAAAAAGCACATTTTACATCTAAGTGGTGCAGATCCCACCCTTTTGAACCTGCAAGAGCAATAAGAATTCGAACGGTTTCAATTCAAGCAACCAGTGCAAATACTTCATCAAAGTCTATGCCAGGTTGTTATAGGTAGCCCGTAGCCTTTTACCACGAGTCTTGCTTTGTACTTGCTAATAGGACCATTTGCATCCCTTTTAACCTTAAATACCCATTTTAGGCCAATAATGGTTGTGTTGTGTAGGGTTTAATAGGTTACAACAAAACATGTGAATAATAAAAATACTTAACACTTAAGGGTACATACAACCTATAAGGATATATGTCTTCCAAAATAATAGCAACATACTAGAAATATCAAGAACCCTAGAGAAACCCTAATGAAATAAAAAACTTAAGGATTAGGGTTTAGATACCTTTAGATTTATTATAGCAAATAAATCTCTTGATTCCTTCCTTTGCTCTTCAGAAAGCTAGTTCCAAAAGTTTTATGACTCTAATGACTTGTATCCAAAATCTAGAAACTAGAAGACAAGAGGAGAGAGGATGAGAGTAACAAAATTTCTTCTATTCCTTTGTGAGATGTGGTGGACGAAAATAAGAACCCAGAGGGTCCTATTTATAGCTTATAAGACATACATAAAGTTGTTCGTATTTTGTAAAAATTAAATATTATAATAATAATAATAATAATAATAATAATAATAATAATAAAATAAACCAAAAAACAGCCAAAGAAAAGAAATTAAATTAAAAGAGATTTATAGTTAAAAAAAAATTATAATAATAATTGGGTTTGAATTATGACAAGACATATAAAACAACACTAGAGGTTACTAGGGAACATGATTATTTTATTTTAAAGATTAATACTATAAATATCGTATTTTTTTTTCAATTCCATGTCTTTTGTTGTTTTTTGTTTTTTTTCCGTATTTTATTTTGTTTTTTTTTATAGTTTTTTAATTCTTTTTTATTTTATAATAATAATAATAATAATAATAATATTATTATTATTATTATTATTATTATTATTATTATTATTATTATTTCGATAACTATATAAAATTCGGAAAACATTATAAATGTTGGGTCAAAAATATGGTTTATACTTTACTTATCTAGGTTTTAATAGTTTTCAGTCAATGGCCGAAAACTCCTTGGGTTTATTTGTAGTTTGGACCGAAAACCCATGTGTTTTCAGTCTAGCATTGGGTATGGGCCTTGAGTCTGCGGTCCATATATATATATATATATATATATATATATATATATATATATATATATATATATAGAGAGAGAGAGAGAGAGAGAGAGAGAGAGAAAGTTAGAGAGAATAAGAGTATGTGTGTGTATGTGTGAATCTTGTGTTGGAGCATCAAACTTATCATCAATACATCATAGATTCATATTCTTCTTCTTCTTCTTCTTCTTCTTCTTCTTCTTCTTCTTCTCCATTTGATCTTGCATCATCCACTTGATTGGGATTCCGTACCATCAAGTAGATCGGATTGATACATCAGGCAAAATTTGGGACTTACATTTGGTATCAGAGCTTGGATTGTATCAATCTCTTTGGCAAGATTTGAAGCGTTTTTCCATTTTTTTCTTAAAAGATTTTATGTTTTTGGATAGTTTTTGAAAAATTATTAGGAGTTTGTTCTTCGTGTTTTTCATAAAAATGAGTTTTTGATCGAGTTTTGGAGCTAAAAATGTGAAAAATCGCGTTTTTTGGTCGTAAACAGAGAAATCTGGCGGCTATTTTCGCATTTAGTGTGTTTTTCCAAAGTGCAAAACTCGTTTACAACTTTAAACCCGTAAACCCATTTACAGCCGTAAAACCTGTTTACAGCTGTAAACTCGTTTCCAACTATATACCTATTTCTCATTTGAATCAAAATTAATTTTCGACCCAGCACATGTTCTGTTAGAACGCGTTTACGGTCCTCATGCGTGTAGTCCTCTTTACGGTCAACAACGAATATTCAAAAATCCTGTGTGGAACAAGATTCAAACCTGTATCTTTCCCATACTCACCCCACCAACTTACCAATTGGTCTAGGATGCCACACGGTTAACATCTTCCTGATTTAATTCAAATAGCTTAGCTTTTTCAGTCTATTTTTGCAATTTTGACATTTTTGACCCAAAATTCATTTTTTTAATTTTAAAGTTTCATTTTCAACCCAAAACTTTGACTTTTAATTTTTTACTTTCTAAATTGACTTTTGACCTCAAAAATTGACTTTGACTTTCAAGTTTGACTTTTGACTTTTTACATTGACTTTCTCGTTTAACTTTCAAAATTTCACTTTTAGCTTTTTGGTTTGACTTTTACGTTTGAGTTTTCAATTTTGACTTTTTAAATTTGACTTTTAAGGTTGAATTTTGAGGTTTATAGTCAAAGGGTATTTTTGGTAAACAATGAGTTCCTCAAACATCCCGGTCAATGAAGTTTTATGTTCTCAATCTTGTGAAGCTACGATTAAGTTGATGGGTTTTATACAAACAATCCTATGTGTGCATGCAACCCTAGAGTTGGATCTATGTTTTCACTATTAGACATACAACTTTATGAACACAAAAAGAAACCTGGCATGCTCCTACTACTTTCGAAATCCACATAGGAGAATAGGATACATACCTTTTGTTGTTATATAGTAATAACAACTAGTTCCTTGAATCTCCTTAGCTTTTGAAAGCAAGTACCACAAGTGTAGTACCTCTAATGGCTCACAAACACACTTGGGTGAGAGGATTGATATGAGAGAGAGGAGGAAGGGTATTAAGCTCCAAAATTCAGCTATATTAGAGTTTTCCCAAGCGATAGCCGAATTCTTAAGCCTAGGGGGCTATTTATACTTAAGGCTAGCTAGGGTTTCAAGGTGGAAACCCTAATCCCTTAGCTTAGGGCCTAAGCAAGTCCATGGACTCCTTTCCTTAAGCCCTTGTACGAAAACTCTTAGATCCTTCTAGGATTTTCATTCAAGCCTTAATAAAGGTGATCCAATGGCCCAAAGTCTCAACTATCAAATAATTACAAAACAACCCCTGTACTTTTAATTAATTCATTTAATCCCAAAATTAATTCCTAATTAATTTATGATTAAATACAAATTAATAATATGATTCCTAATTAATATATTATTCTTATAATATATTAACAAATCATATTTATACCCTAATTTATTATTCTTCACAATAAATCAGCGTGTCTCCTCAGTAATCATCTTGTCTAGTCACTAGTGTGAAGGCAACCCAAAAGGACCATGCTCACAATCGGGTCAAGTACATACCAAAATAGTAATGAACTTAGACACTAATCCAACAGTCTCCCACTTAGATAAGTCTAATAACTATTCTGCGTATGGCTTCAGATCCTGATCAGCAATCGTAGCTTTCAAAAGCTGCTGCCAACTCTGATCTTATCATATACGCGTCCTTTAGATAAGGGATCATATATTCCTCTATTCTAGATATCGTACAGACGTGAGACATGGATTGAAATCATTCTCTCAGTCTATGTGTTTTTTCCCGATTTTCGATTCATGACAACTGACTAATTGAACAAATCAAATTAGTCCTGGCCCGGTCGAGCACTTGCGTTTGTCATCACTAAATCATCGAGGAGCCCACATATATCGCTTTTATCTCACTTTGGGTAAAAGGAACAGATAAACTTCGACTCAATGCTTGCTTGCACTCACTCACTGAATCACACAAAACAATATGTTTTATAACACCAAGTTACTAGTGCGTTTCCATATTATCAATGTGTAACCAATTCGCAAGATACAACTCACACATCTCGGGTTCAAGAATACAAGATATTATCGTCTGACCAATTGCTCGTGATAAAATCCATGAAGCGATCCAAGTGAGCGTGGGTTTAATCCAATGCTCAAAATCATATTCATAAGCACTCATGAACGTTGCAGCAAACCTTTGCTATATCTAATACACTTTAGACAATCTACAAAGCAATTCATGACAGTATTCATTCATACCTACTTCCAACATATGAACGAATGTGGACCATTTGAATAATTTGATTGTTCTGAAATAATTAATTATTCAGGAAGCCAAAATATGCAAAGTGAAACACAAGAATAATACTATTCCTATATGGTCCCAAACCTTTGAGTATAAATAAAACACCTTTTATTTATCACCATATCAATTACTCATTATTTGTTGTTCCGGTTAGTTAACTTGTTACTTGAATTATTACTACAATTGTCCTGTGCTCTTAGCATGCACACAATGTTTACCTATGGTCCTTACTTTGTGAAATAGATCAAATGAACACATTTCCAATCATACTCATTTCACAACTCCCAATCCTTATCACAAGTGTAAGAATATCAAATTCTTGCCACTTATAGAATATGTTATATTCTAACGTTTTATGCAACGATCCTTTCATAATGTCACTGCACTAAAGTTACAAAGACTATTGCCAATGAACTTACAAATTCCTCTATTGGAGATTGTTGCAAGACAATTCAATAGATACGAAGTCTCATATTCAAGGTACATTCCTTTGAATATCCTTCTGCATAAAAGTTTCTAATCTAGACATACAGATTCTTAACGTCCATCTCCCAATATGGAAACATTTCCACATTTGCCATATGGCAACTCATTATCAAATCTTGTAATAATAATGTTAGTATGATCCATCCACTACTATACTTCCAACTATTCACAAGCAACCAATCCTTGGTGAACCTTATATTGTCCTTTGATAGTTGTTAATAAACTTAGTCACGTCCGGTTCTAGTCCTTTTTACCTCTTAATGCTCTAGGTATTTGGAAAATTTTAGAACGGTCAATTATTACAGCATATGCGATCGATCCTATACTCGAAGCGTATGGAACACGAAGCATAATGTCTTACATAAAGATGTGATACTTTATCAGTCTTTTGTCATAATATTTCTATTTACCATGTTCTCAAAACTCAAATTAAGAAAAGGGATGTCGTAATCATAATCGAATTTTGAGAATGCAATTCATATATTTGACTAAATTTGATTAAAATTTCTTGATCTAAGCTCTTAGATTTCGAAACGAAGTACAATATTCTCTCCCTTAATTATAGTAAAACAAATTTTCAACCCTTGCAACTTTGCAAATTAAAACACTTGTTTTCTATAATTGATATTGCTAACTTTCAACTTACCATAATTATCATGCTCCCACTAACATGATGATTATATTCATACCATCATAACACTTATGCTCCCACTAGCTTTGACATGTATTCATAACACTTATGCTCCTACTAGCTTTGACACTTAAGTTCATATTTCTAATACTAAGACGCTTCAATAAGACTTTATCTAAGCTTCTCAACCTCATACACCTTTTCTTAGATAACTCATGTGTGTGTCTAAACGATTCTAGAACTTATAGCAATAAGTCTAAAATGTTTAGACCCATTTGCCATTTTCCACAATTCGAACTATGAAGAGGGATGCCGTGATCATAGTTGAATTTGAGAAACTCAAATTACATAATGCTATCTTCAAAATCTCTCTTAGTGAAAGCGTTTCCTCACAATCATTTTCATGAAGGAGAGAAACCTTATGACACTTAGATTTTATTGTATATGTTCCCTTATCCATGTGAATTTGTTACAACCATAATCATAAGATAATGTTAGTGACGAATCCAAACTCTTATGGACAGAACATGTTCATTCTTAATTTCTTGTCATTAAGGGTCCCACCATTGCTTCCAAGTTATTGAGCAGCTCAACCCTACAATTCAATGTACTATCCATTGATCAAGGTGCCTAGCTCCTATGCAGCCCATTGACAACTCGTAGAACTCAAATGCATAGTTGACTAAACTGGAATGGCATAGAAACAAGTATATGTCAACACGATAGGTTACGAACCTCAAGTCGTGTGCTAGTGATTGTTGATTAGGTTTATTCTTGATTAGTTCTTGAAAACTTTTCAAGATCATATACACTCCCACTGACCTCTTGACATATATGATTCTCTTGTCAACAAAAATTCCTTGACAAAACAAATATTCAAGAGTTAGCACGAGATTCTACCAAGACTAACACTTAACTTAATTTGTTCTAGTTGGTCTTTGTCTTCTTCAAGGCATCACAACTTACAAATTTCAAATGTGTAGGAATAAGAGAACTTTCTCTATTAAACATTTAAGTCTTATAAACCTACTTAAGATGTGTCACTCGATGTCACGATCTTAATTCGATATCGGAAAGAAGTATGATTCATCTTAATGTCTTAAACCATTTTGACAATTCCCGACTCCTCTTCTTAGCCATACTAGTGCACTAAGGTGTCCTTAGAGGATGAATTGTAATATGGTTCTTAAGATGATCATAAAACGTGATACAAAAGTACTCTCCCTTCTTCTTAGATTGGAGAAACTTTTATCCTTTTGCCTAATTGATTCTTCTTATTCGTTCTACCATTCATTGAAACTTTTCAATGACTCAGAATTACACTTAATCTTGTAAGCATAATCACATTTACTAGTAAATCATGACTCATAATCTTGTTGTTATTTATGGTGGACTTGACTAGTGCACAACATTGTAAACTCGATCTCATAGTCCTTCATTTGACTCTTTGTCAAGGAATTATCCTTAAAATTTCTAAGTACCAAGATTTCCATACATCACATGATTCAAATCATATGATTCCATGCTTCTGCCCAATTGAAAGTTGGGCGATGGGAATCTTTCCTTACTTAGAAAATTACGACACATAAATAACATAACTAAGAATCATATCCACTTAATATTGCTTATAATAGAAACACATAAACATCAATTTTCACAATTGCCATTACAAGGAAATATAAATAAGACAAAATTAAAATTTATTTTATTGCGGAAAAATATATATCCTGATAATGTAAATGAAAACTATGCTATTACATATTCCTAGGCAATCTACCATAACTCTAAGCAGCAGCTCAAAAATCCGATCATTGAATCCATGTGATCGTAATCCATTTCTTCGCGATCATACCCAGCTCGCTCCTTCCTTTAAGCTTCCTTTCTTTTCTTCAATCATTCAAAACATCGAAATGTAATCTTATCACATCATGTATTAAGAATCTCCAAATATGAACTCAATGGAGTTAGATAGTGGATTTTACCTAAAGCAGAGTCATACATCTTGACTCTCCCATCTCTTAGATCTCTTAGGTAGTGAGGGCAGCTTTGTAACCAATGCCCCTTCTTTTGGCAGTACAAACACATGGATTTTTATGGAATGGTACATGGGACTATCTCAGACTCAGCATTTCTCTTCTGTAGAGAAAACCTTTCTGGACTTCCAATGTTGCCATTGCCCATAGAAAGTAGGGATATTGATTTATCAGAAAAATTTGCTCCACCATTGCGCCAAATCATTTCTCATTCAGCAACAATAAGAAAATAAGTCAAATCAATGAGGGTCACGTCGTGGTCCATCATATAGTACTTTCTAACGAACTTACCATATGATTCGGGAAGTGAATGAAGAACCAAGTCCACATGCAACTTCCTTTGTAACCTCATATCCAAGACGTGAGCACATAAAGACTTTCCATCTTTGTGTCTTATTGCCAATAAGGCTTGAGCGACCTTGAACTTTTCAAGTCTTCGAACACGTGGGTCAAGGAGAATTATTGGAGGAGGTGGAGGAAGTGAAGCATGATTTCCATTTCCACAATCCAATCATGGAATATAATCTTCACGTGGAAAACCTTTTTCCAACAAATTTAGGAAGACCATAGTTGTCACACCCCAAAACCAGGAACGGCGGAAACGTTCTCGGGCGGAGGACGTCATGTATAATATCAACAACAATGTAAAGTAGTAAACAAGCAACAACATCATCCATTGCATTAATAATATAATTATTATACAAACATGTTCTGTCAAATTTTGATAAACACTAAAGCATAAATCAAAATGAAAGATAAGTCTTGAACAAGCTCCATCTTCCTTTCTCTTTGCATTGGTACCTGTCTATGATGACCTGAGGATACAAGTAATTTTGAAAGCGAGTATCAGCTTTGAAGCTAGTGAGATCATAAGCATTTAGTGTCTTAATTTGTATGTAATAATTTGTAAGTCTATGTATTGTAAGAATTTGTAAGTCTATGTATTGTAAGAATTTGTAAGTCTATGTATTGTAAGTATTGAAAGTGTATATGAACTGTAAGTGTTTGAAAAACTCTAGAATCCATATGATTCCTACTAGTATATGAAGGTGTCTTCTACCAAGACCTAACTGTTCTGAATGTAGTCTTCTACCAAGACCTAACTGTTATGAATGTATGTTCCTTGTAAGAGTATGTATTTTCCCAAGTATAACTATCATTATCCAAAAATATAGTTTCTACATTAATGTGCGTCGTGTGAATGTTCACGAAGTGAATGTAATGGGAAAATGAAATAGTACTATGGTGTAGTGCTGTAAGAACTACAACCGTACCTATTACCTTAAATCTAGGGTAATATTTCCAAGTACTGTAGTTTTTAATATAAATAACTACATCGGTACTCAACTGCCTTATTTGAGGGATAAGGTATAATGTGATGTCTAGATCCCAGACTATACGCTCCCCTATCAAAGGGATTTTGGGACCTACCCACGACCCCTGCCTGAATGCAAGTCGTGGGCATCCACATTACCGAATGATCATGTATACTTGATATAACTATCACAATTGCGGTGTGATTCATCAGTATAGTTAGATCCTGAACTGGTTCCGTGCTATAGCACCTAGTGACGTCTATTCTATGTATATGTAAGTGTACTCCTGTAAGTGTGATCATGTAATTGTACACAAGTAAGAGCGATCATGTAATAGTACAGTAGTGTACTGTAATGTTCTACGTGTGCTAGCTGTAATGTGTGTTCTCTCTATCTAGCAAGTATAGTAATGTAATCATTCTAGTATAGCTATATATGTTCTCGTCCTAGTATAGTTGTATATGTAATGTACTGAAAAATTCTAGAAAGTATTGACTCATGAATGAACTGACTCATTGTATGATATCGCGTTCTAGCAATGGTTCTAGTATCTTCCTGAACTACCCATATGGTAGCTTTCTAGTAATCTAAGTGGTACGTGTAGACATGGATGTATACCCTTGCTACCCAAGGGAATAGGATGAACTTGAAGGACCTTTTATGACTATATATGTACACATGATATATAACTAATATTTAAACGACTTTCGGACGAATACCCAATATCCCACCAAACCACATCTCAAGGTGCGAAAAGGAAATAGGGTGGATAGCCTTCCTAAGTCTTTTAAACATATCTTATATAACTATACATATAGATGCATGCAATTTATAATATAAAAGCATAAATAAGTTTTGTAAAACGTTTGAAATATAAGTATTATTTTAAGAAAAGATCGACTTGATGTCAATCTATAAAACCATTTGAAGGCATAAGTTTAATAAAACAGTTTAAGTATAAGGAAACATTTGTTTGAAACACAGTTGTAAATAAGTTTGAAATGAAATGTACGGAGTAAGCTGTACAGTGTAAAAAGGAGTTTAAAACATATAAAATGTTTATAAAAAGTCATTTGAAGGAAACTGTTTGGTAAAACGGCTAATGAGTAGCCAAATCATTTGAATGTTGTATATTAATCACATGTGATTGATGTAATAAGTAATATAATCCTACTTACTAATCACATGTGATTGACATAATAAGTAGCATGATTCTACTTGTATCCCCCCCCCCATAAAACATATAAAAATAGTTTAAAACATTAGTTAAGGGGTATGAACTCACCTGCAGTAAGTGACTGGAATTGAACGGACTGTTATCGTATGGAAAGATCGGACAAGTGCTTGGTGTCAAGTGGAGACTTAGACACACACAATGATCCTAATTACATATGAAAACATATTTATATAAATAATTAGTGATTATAACACTAATTATACAAGTAATAACTTTTAAGCGCAAGGATAACACTTTTGGTCAAGTGCTAGGAGGCTAAAGGGTTGCAACAAAGGAGTGCAATGCCCCTAATGTGAGTTTAAGGTCAAAAGACCATATTCTTTGGAGTTTACGGCCCAAGAGAGTAAGCTCCTGGCCGTAAACTCCCAACCAAGGCTTGGGATGGTACTTTCAATTACTACAACCTTAGTGGGAATTGTTTCAAGGCATATACAAGTGTTTGGGCACCATATTGACTCCTTTGGGGAGTTTATGGCCCAAAGACCCTTTTCCCTTGGAGTTTATAGCCGTAAACTCCCTTGGGAGGGTGATTATGGTGCTTTCAAGTCTCAAACATTTCTAGGAACAAGTCTAGGCTTTAGTACTTGGCTTTAGGAGGATTTATGGCACCATTTGGTACCATTTCTTGGAGTTTACAGCCATAGAACATCTTGGGCCATAAACTCCCTCAAACATGGGGTTGTAAATGTTTTAGCTAGTCCATAACTCATCTAGGTACTTGTCCAAATTGTCCCTTAGACTTAGGAAGTGTTTAGGGTGTCATTTGACCCCTTTAAAGGAGTTTACGGCCCAAGAATTACTCTTGGCCATAAACTCTTCAACACATGTGCTTTCCTTATGTTTTCTAGGTCCTAGACACTTTAGGGTATTTGTATAACATAAAGTCCAAGCTTTAGGTGCCTTAAAAACACCATTTGAGCATGTTTTAAGGGAGTTTACGGCCATAGAACATTTTGGGCCGTAAACTCCTAACTTTGGGTGTTTCTTGGCTGATTTCTTGTACCTAACACACTCCTATACATGTCCAAGGTAGTTACTAAGCACGGGGGACAATCTAGGCTCGGTTTCGGGAGTTTACTGCTCAAGAACACCTTGGGAAGTAAACTCCTAAATCGGATGATTTAGCTATGAAATCTATGTTATGAACACATTTAAAGCTTTCTAACACTACTAGAAAGAGTTACTCACAATTTGGGATAAAAGCCGGAAAATCCGTCAGAGAGAAAATGGCTTTTCTCTGGTTGGAAATGTGAATAATGAAGAAATTTGGTTCAGAAAACTATTTATAGTCCTGAAATATTTTGGCAGAAAATATTTCTATTCTCGGAATGGATTCTAATAATCTAGGGTAATGGAATTTACAGTGTTGCACAAAATCCTAGTGCAACCACTCTCCTAATACCCCTTTTTGGTGTAAAACCCTGAAACTGCCAAACTTATATTCTAAGTCTGAATTTTCATTGTAACTGCTCTACTTCTATTGGATTGAAATGGTTTGATTAGAATGGAAAATTTCAGGTTGTCACATCATCCCCCTGTTAAAGGGAATTTCGTCCCGAAATTAGAATTTAGGCAAGGAAGTATGCACGAATGATCGAGTCGTGAGGAGAAAACTTTCTAATCGATTGGTTCTAGCGCACTTAAGTGAAATCGGGCTCTCAGTTGGCATTCCAACGAACCTTCACTAACTGGCGATGGCGTTGCTTCGTCCGCTTGACCTCTCGGTCGAGGGTCACTACGGTTCTAATACGAAGGCGAGGATCTCGACGAGTGGACTTGCAAGAGTCCTAACGGAAAGGTATAGTTTCACGATCGAGATGCGAAGAGTAGAAAGTATGTTACTGAGTTCGCGGAGTAGGTCGAGTTTGTGCGAGGCACAGGACCGATTCTGTTAAGAATCTCGGGGGTCCTGTCTAACTTGGATTTAGCTTTCCACGCTTTACGAAGTGTATTAAGCCATTCCCCGAGTGAGTTATCCTAAAGAACTTGGTCACTCACTTGGAACCTCAAAGGTTCCTTTTCTTGCGTAACTTCCTAGTCAAAGGCCACCCCTTGCTGGGTCAAAGTCGTACGAGTCTCTGTAGCTTGCGAGGAGTTCTAAATGAACTAAGGCGGTAGGTCGGTAAGACCTATAATTTGGTGAATGACTGTTGGCATCTCTGGTCTCGATAAATGCTCAACGGTTTTGACAAATTGAAAGAGTACTCAAAATTTCCCACACTACTAATAGTGGGTCTTAGAAATTTGACTCTTCAATTTCAAAACTCGTGCTTTGAGAACATCGTTAAAAGTTCCTCTGAAGGAGGTGTTTTCCCATGGGTTCCTTCTTACTACAAGGGTAGATAAGTAAATCATTACATGGAGAAATGACGAACTGATCCAGGTAAGAAAGACGTACCCTACTCATTTAGCTCATAAAAGCTATGGGCGCATTGGTCCTATCCAAAGGGTATCACTACGGACTCGAAGTGTCCGTATCGAGTTCGGGAGATAGTCTTCCGGACATCTTTCCCTAACACTCGAACTGGTGATATTCGGATCCCTGATCCATTCCTGGAGGTAGTTTCTTTCTTTGCGTTTGCTCAAACATTTTGTCTACGCGCGGCAGAGATAACGATTTCTAATGAAAAATTCTCGACGGAGTCTTCGATAACCGAGGTACATGCAATGCGATCCGTCGATCTCTGGAAGAATATGACCGAGGTTCTCTAGGGTGAGAAACCTAGTTTCCTAATTCTATTTATGTGTAGTTCACTAAGTTGTCCAAATTGTTCTTGTATCTCCGTGGGTGTTTAAAATATAAGGTGATCTGTTTACGGGAGTCGTACTGGGTTCTATGCTTGTTCTCATGACGATGTGATTACTCGTACTTAGGCAGTTCTCCGTCCTGAAGTTCATATTAGAATTTATACCTAGTTTGACAATCACCCTTTCGTGTATACGAGTCATATATAATTAAGGTTGAAAAGGTAGTCGAATAACTGGTTCTTCTTTAAGTTCACATCCCATCGGGGAAAAAGAATTTAAAGTGGAATCGTCAATTCTAAACCTGTAGAACCTTGATTATATATCACTCTTATGCATACATTCTTCAGTGATAGATCAACTGCATGAATCCCTGGATTAAACTTGACGTACTGCACGAGTGGTACTTCGGGGATTTCTTCGGAAAGAAAATAACTAATAGGTACTCCTGGCATGAGTACTTCGGTGTTTTGATGTGACGGTTTCGCTGGAAAAGTGATATAGAAGAAAGAGGTGTACGTATGAAGCTGTTTTCGTGTAGATCAAATTGAATCGAGTCGTATGATAATGTCGAAATCATACCGAAACGTAAAGACATTAGATTTGAACATAAGACGTTTACAAACAAAACACAACTGTGCAACCATGAATAGAGTTACAGTACTTTAGATTTACCACAAGACTATTGCTGCGAATAAGGTATACTACAAACGACAAGTATACGCAGCACGAGAGTCCTTATACAGATAGGAACTCGCAAAAGGTAAGACTCTGGTTGCACTAGTTTTAGATAGTTTATAAGTTTGTTACAACGAAACGCCTAAATTACATTTAACGTGGTTCCGGAGCAGGCTCTCCTGCAGCTGTGATCCTGAGAATTCTCCCATCTGCGCCAGAGTTCATTGCTATCGGGTAATCTTTCATGAAGTGCCCTACTTCCCCGCATTGGTGGCATGCCTGGGTAGTACTAGCTTTGGCGACGGGATTGCGGTGTTTAGCCAAAGTTATGTGGACACGAGTGCCTTCCTCGTTACTCCACCTTGGAAATTGTTTCTTAAATCGTTCTGCGTCATAACTCTTCTTGTGTGTAGGGTTAGTCCCGATGAAAGGGACTTGAGTGATGGGTTGTTTCGGTGCTCCACAGTCACGAGCATGATGCCCTATGCTTAGGCAATTGCAACATTGCATCTCATGGCAATTCCCATGATGATGGAAACCACAAGTATCACACTTCGGGAGTTTTCCCTCGTATGGCCTGCTCGGCACTGGGATGGTAGCGGTTTCCATTTGTTGCGGTTGCATAGCCAGCTTATGGGATTTCTTGCGTTCTTTCTGGGCTTGACGCTTTCGTTTCTTGTTCTCTATCTTTCGGCTTTGCGAGCCAGTGACTGTTACTGTTTGTTGGTTTCCCGGTTTGGTACTACCATCTAAACTCTCGAGTCCCTCTTCAGTCCTATTGGTGTTGTCTGAGTTGATGTGTGTAAGGAAAGTTTTCACAGCAGCTGCTACTGCAGCTTGTAATGTAGCGGCGTCGATATGGAGGGTAGGGATTTCGGTGCTCAGCTGATCGTTTTTGGATGACGACATGATTCTGTAATACGAAAATAAGGAATTTATGAGCGATTCTGGTTGACCCTGACGTACTTAGATTGTTCATGTAAAGAGTAGAAGTATGTTCTCGAAAGTTGGACCTACATCCCCATGATGCAGTCCTAGTAAAGAATGGGAGTATGTTCATAGAATGGTCTCAAGACGTTTGTCGTTCGGGCTGAGGTATCGTGGGTTGGTGAATAACAAGATCCAACCACTGAAATAGACTTGGATATGTCTCCGGAGATAAATCACTATATTCCAAATGATTTGACTAAAGCATGATTCAGATAGACTCAAATGAAAGAATGGTAAGAGTACTTAAACGAAGAATGACACAGAAGTTAGCCGGCTGTCAATATCTTTGATATTCACGATGTAAAGATTCTGGAAAATGACCTTGTAAAGGTCTCACATCATATCAGGAGGAGATAGTTCCTGACAGCATAAAGGCCTAGCTAAAGTACTTACGGAACAAGATAATTTCATAGAAAATGCCACATCCGGCATAGACAGAAAAATACGATTCCTTTTATAAGGGAAATAAAGTAAAGCGTCTACTACTGGCGACGGTCATCCCTCTAGTGAACTCGTAGTTCAACCAATTGACGTTCCATGTCAAGTAGGTGTCTTTCGCACACCATCTAGCGTACCCGGAGCTCTATGACTTCGGCTCATGATTCGGCCCGTGCTTGCAGCAGGGTTTCATGGTTTCTCTCTGATCTCTCGTGTGCATCTTCTAAATGGATGGTGTGGAGGGTATGCATTCTAGCATAGGCGACTACTTCTGTAATCTGATGTAGGGCTGTCCTGCCTTGAATCTCATTTCGGGCCACTCTGCGGACCAAGATTGGCAAGACTATATCTGTTAAGCCCTCATTGCTCAAGTCGTAAAAGCTTCGGTCGCCATCAAATAGCATAGACTGATCTTATCCTTGGCTCCTTGTTTCCAAGCATTCCCCTCACTCAGGGGGGTCGGGCCATGAAAAGCCGGACTAGGGTTAGGAATTGGAAAGGGAGCTGCTCGGGGTAGGTTTTCAACCTCTGTTTCGGGGTTAGCATCATACGAAAAGTCTTCATCGTGGTGATCATTCAAGGGGAAAAGGATGATCATTCTCTGGTTATTCTCCAAACCAACCAGCTATGACTTCATTCAGAAGGTACTGGTTGCCGAGGGGATGGAGTCCAGTTATGTTTTCTATGCGAGAATTTAGGGTAAGAGAATAATTATTAGACGAACTATCTAGATAATTATTTAGAAAATCTTCATCAGTTACATCGCTATTTGTGAAGTGCATACCAGCTATGTGTAATCTAAACAGGATAGACCTTTGAATAAGTGATCTTAATTCCAAATTCACACAGAATAAGGTTAAGGCAAAATTATCACAGATTCTAAGTCTATAACATCCTAATTACATGTAGCCTTAGTGTATCCACTTAGCAATTATCAACTTAGTAATGAAGATCCCGTTTTAATTCTCAAGTATAAAGTACTTATAGTAACAACAAATACTCAGATAGTATTTTAATTTTAATGTTATGTTCTATTGTTCTCATTGTGGTAGGGTTAGTAAGATTTTTGCATTGTTGCAACCACACACTTAAACTTAGGCACATGCTAGTCAACCCTCGGATAATATAGGTGATCAGGCTATATCTTCCCAGTTTTGACCATATGTCTCTAAGCCCACTTGTGTTGCTCAACAATCGTAATTCTTTTTGTACTGTCCTAGTGACACTGATTTTAGTATGAATGCAGCACGTATACTTACTTAAATATTTTACAATTTAAAGTATAAACTCTTGGTCAGAGTATATTTCAATCCCTTATGTATTTATAGTTAGTATATCTTTTATGGGTTGATATACTTAATTTACTATAAACAATGCTCTGATACCAATCTGTCACACCCCAAAACCAGGAACGGCGGAAACGTTCTGGGGCGGAGGATGTCATGTATAATATCAACAACAATGTAAAGTAGTAAACAAGCAACAACATCATCCATTGCATTAATAATATAATTATTATACAAATATGTTCTGTCAAATTTTGATAAACACTAAAGCATAAATCAAAATGAAAGATAAGTCTTGAACAAGCTCCATCTTCCTTTCTCCTTGCATCAGTACCTGTCTATGATGACCTGAGGATACAAGTAATTTTGAAAGCGAGTATCAGCTTTGAAGCTAGTGAGATCATAAGTATTTAGTGTCTTAATTTGTATGTAAGAATTTGTAAGTCTATGTATTGTAAGAATTTGTAAGTCTATGTATTGTACGTATTGAAAGTGTATATGAACTGTAAGTGTTTGAAAACCTCTAGAATCCATATGATTCCTACTAGTATATGAAGGTGTCTTCTACCAAGACCTAACTGTTCTGAATGTAGTCTTCTACCAAGACCTAACTGTTATGAATGTATGTTCCTTGTAAGAGTATGTATTTTCCCAAGTATAACTATCATTATCCAAAAATATAGTTTCTACATTAATGTGCGTCGTGTGAATGTTCACGAAGTGAATGTAATGGGAAAATGAAATAGTACTATGGTGTAGTGCTGTAAGAACTACAACCGTACCTATTACCTTAAATCAAGGGTAATATTTCCAAGTACTGTAGTTTTTAATATAAATAACTACATCGGTACTCAACTGCCTTATTTGAGGGATAAGGTATAATGTGATGTCTAGATCCCAGACTATACGCTCCCCTATCAAAGGGATTTTGGGACCTACCCACGACCCCTGCCTGAATGCAAGTCGTGGGCATCCACATTACCGAATGATCATGTATACTTGATATAACTATCACAATTGCGGTGTGATTCATCAGTATAGTTAGATCCTGAACTGGTTCCGTGCTATAGCACCTAGTGACGTCTATTCTATGTATATGTAAGTGTACTCCTGTAAGTGTGATCATGTAATTGTACTCAAGTAAGAGCGATCATGTAATAGTACAGTAGTGTACTGTAATGTTCTACGTGTGCTAGCTGTAATGTGTGTTCTCTCTATCTAGCAAGTATAGTAATGTAATCATTCTAGTATAGCTATATATGTTCTCGTCCTAGTATAGTTGTATATGTAATGTACTGAAAAATTCTAGAAAGTATTGACTCATGAATGAACTGACTCATTGTATGATATCGCGTTCTAGCAATGGTTCTAGTATCTTCCTGAACTACCCATATGGTAGCTTTCTAGTAATCTAAGTGGTACGTGTAGACATGGATGTATACCCTTGCTACCCAAGGGAATAGGATGAACTTGAAGGACCTTTTATGACTATATATGTACACATGATATATAACTAATATTTAAACGACTTTCGGACGAATACCCAATATCCCACCAAACCACATCTCAAGGCGCGAAAAGGAAATAGGGTGGATAGCCTTCCTAAGTCTTTTAAACATATCTTATATAACTATACATATAGATGCATGCAATTTATAATATAAAAGCATAAATAAGTTTTGTAAAACGTTTGAAATATAAGTATTATTTTAAGAAAAGATCGACTTGATGTCAATCTATAAAACCATTTGAAGGCATAAGTTTAATAAAACAGTTTAAGTATAAGGAAACATTTGTTTGAAACACAGTTGTAAATAAGTTTGAAATGAAATGTACGGAGTAAGCTGTACAGTGTAAAAAGGAGTTTAAAACATATAAAATGTTTATAAAAAGTCATTTGAAGGAAACTGTTTGGTAAAACGGCTAATGAGTAGCCAAATCATTTGAATGCTGTATATTAATCACATGTGATTGATGTAATAAGTAATATAATCCTACTTACTAATCACATGTGATTGACATAATAAGTAGCATGATTCTACTTGTATCCCCCCCCCCCCCATAAAACATTTAAAAGTAGTTTAAAACATTAGTTAAGGGGTATGAACTCACCTGCAGTAAGTGACTGGAATTGAACGGACTGTTATCGTACGGAAAGATCGGACAAGTGCTTGATGTCAAGTGGAGACTTAGACACACACACAATGATCCTAATTACATATGAAAACATATGTATATAAATAATTAGTAATTATAACACTAATTATACAAGTAATAACATTTAAGCGCGAGGATAACACTTTTGGTTAAGTGCTAGGAGGCTAAAGGGTTGCAACAAAAGAGTGCAATGCCCCTAATGTGAGTTTAAGGTCAAAAGACCATATTCTTTGGAGTTTACGGCCCAAGAGAGTAAGCTCCTGGCCGTAAACTCCCAACCAAGGCTTGGGATGGTACTTTCAATTACTACAACCTTAGTGGGAATTGTTTCAAGGCATATACAAGTGTTTGGGCACCATATTGACTCCTTTGGGGAGTTTACGGCCCAAAGACCCTTTTCCCTTGGAGTTTACGGCCGTAAACTCCCTTGGGAGGGTGATTATGGTGCTTTCAAGTCTCAAACATTTCTAGGAACAAGTCTAGGCTTTAGTACTTGGCTTTAGGAGGATTTATGGCACCATTTGGTACCATTTCTTGGAGTTTACAGCCATAGAACATCTTGGGCCATAAACTCCCTCAAACATGGGGTTGTAAATGTTTTAGCTAGTCCATAACTCATCTAGGTACTTGTCCAAATTGTCCCTTGGACTTAGGAAGTGTTTAGGGTGTCATTTGACCCCTTTAAAGGAGTTTACGGCCCAAGAATTACTCTTGGCCGTAAACTCTTCAACACATGTGCTTTCCTTATGTTTTCTAGGTCCTAGACACTTTAGGGTATTTGTATAACATAAAGTCCAAGCTTTAGGTTCCTTAAAAACACCATTTGAGCATGTTTTAAGGGAGTTTACGGCCATAGAACATTTTGGGCCGTAAACTCCTAACTTTGGGTGTTTCTTGGCTGATTTCTTGTACCTAACACACTCCTATACATGTCCAAGGTAGTTACTAAGCACGGGGGAAAATCTAGGCTCGATTTCGGGAGTTTACCGCTCAAGAACACCTTGGAAAGTAAACTCCTAAATCGGATGATTTAGCTATGCAATCTATGTTATGAACACATTTAAAGCTTTCTAACACTACTAGAAAGAGTTACTCACAATTTGGGATAAAAGCCGGAAAATCCGTCAGAGAGAAAATGGCTTTTCTCTAGTTGGAAATGTGAATAATGAATAAATTTGGTTCAGAAAACTATTTATAGTCCTGAAATATTTTGGCAGAAAATATTTCTATTCTCGGAATGGATTCTAATAATCTAGGGTAATGGAATTTACAGTGTTGCACAAAATCCTAGTGCAACCACTCTCCTAATACCTCTTTTTGGTGTAAAACCCTGAAACTGCCAAACTTATATTCTAAGTCTGAATTTTCATTGTAACTGCTCTACTTCTATTGGACTGAAATGGTTTGATTAGAATGGAAAATTTCAGGTTGTCATAATAGTTGTCAAACTTTGACATCTACAAACGGGAGAAATTTGAAGTTTAGTTGATTGATTCCTTAATAAAACACCCAAATGAGATATTAAGGCTAGGACCCAACACAATATCCTACGAATTGGAAGAGGGATGTTGTAATCCAACTTGCAGAACATTTGAAGGTAGGTAAATGATGATTTACCAATTTTCATTGTAACATCCAAAAAATACGACCCAAATTTTTTTGTTTAAATAGTAATAAAAATCATATACTGTTTGTCATATCTTAAAGACCATGTGTCAAATATCTCAACTCATAATAAAATGTCGTGAAACAACTGTATCAAATCAAACTACAAAATCAACAAACTCCCAGGATAAAGACTGAAGGTGTGGTGTGTGTGATGCCATCATCCCGAGCTCTTCCCCTTACTTGCGGAAGTACCTGAAACCAAAACTAAAACTGTAAGCACGAAGCTTAGTGAGCTCCCCCAAACTACCACATACCATACAATAACATATAAACATGTACTGGGCCTTGCCCAATGCATCGGGCCGAAGCCCGGAAACTGCATCGGACCGAAGTCCAGAACTGACTGGAACCTTGTCCCCTGCATCGGACCGAAGTCCGGAACTAACTGCATCGGACCGACGTCCGGAACTTACTGGGACCTTGTCCCCTGCATCGGACCGAAGTCCGGAACTAACTGCATCGGACCGAAGTCCGGAAACTAACTGAGCATATTATAGCATAGCATAAACACATATCAACTAGCATAACACACATGATCATAAACTCATATACTGCATACTACGTCAGGCCGTAGCCCATAAAACCTAACACATAAATCCTGTCTGAGCCACAAAAGCATCAAACACACTAACAATTGCATCAGACCGAAATCCGGAAACTACTACTAACTAAACGGGCCGGTATTGTGGCCTTAGACCCGTTCCTACTGGAAGGAAACTCACCTCGTAGCCTAGCTGCTGAAAGGACTGCTCTGGAATCTGTCTGCTGCGTCACCGGTTTCACCCCGGCTACAATATCCATGAGCACCATCAATCAAATACTGTTAATAAAAATACTGAGGGTAAAATGACTCTCCTACCCCTGGTCCAAGTCAATCTAACCATCAAAGTCAACATTCAGTTGACCTGACTCGTTAAGTTGGGCCGCCAACTCGTCGAGTCCTTACTCTTACTTCCTTGATTCCACTCGCTACTTCTCGTCGAGTTTTGGCGCAAACTCGGCGAGTTCCTCTTCGCTACTAACTCTCTGACAATCTGCATCTGACTCGCCGAGTTGTATGAACAACTCGTCGAGTTCTCCTTCATCAGATGACTATTCTAGCTGTGACTCGCCGAATTGTATGAACAAATCGTTGAGTCTGTTCTTGAAGTATGAAGATGGCCTTGGACTCGCTGAGTCAGAGCATTGACTCGCCGGGTTCTTCCACGAATGAGTCTAACCCTCTAGCTCACTGTGTCCACTTCTCACTCACTGGTTCCACTCGGCATAACTCGAAAAAGGAAACACAATGGACTCGCGACTCGACTCGCCGAGTTAGAAGAATTACTCGTCGAGTCGTATGCATGCAAATACTATACACTCGATTCTGTTTGAAACTAATCCATGCCATTAATAGATCTGGGTTCCTAGGACTTGATTTACACGTAAAGTTTCCAACTTTACGTGTAAATAACATCAAATGGAAGTTTTAAGGTTAAAAGCACACTATAATAGTAGATCTAGAGCTTTCATGCAAAATGGATCCATAAAGGTGCTAGATCTAAGCTCCTGGAAATCAAATCTAGCTAGATCTGAAAGTTAATCAACTCCATGAGTCCTCTATGCTACTACTAAGCTAAGAAATGGTTTAAGAATGGCTTCACAAAGGAGATTTAAGCATAGAAACAGAAAAGGGCCAAGATATACCTTACTTTCTTTTGAAATTCCTCAACGATCTAGGATCTCCTTCTTCTCCTCTTGATCTACCTTTCTTTATCTCTCAAAATCAGAATTGGGGTGTTACATTCATCATGAAAAACGAAAAAAAAGTTAATTTTTAAATGTATTGAAAAACTCCTAGATCTTTTGAGATTCATTGAACTTTTCAATGACATGTTTAAATCTCGATATACCCCTCAATTTGTGACTGTGTGACATCCCCATTTTCACAGCCAGAAAAGACCGATTTTTGTTTATGCTTTATAAAAATCAGAGTTCTTCTTTTAATAAAAATGTTGCGGAATTTGTTCCCAGAAAAACATGATAAATACGTTATTAAAACATTTCCGAAGAAACGTACTTTATTCATTTTAAAACGTTTGGGATGTCATCGTCAATATACGAACATAAGCATAAACAGAACTTACATTTATTTACACTAGTGATCTACATCTCTTTAAATCTCTCAGTGTAAAGTGACTTCGTATCAACACCTGTGATATAAATAAACTGAGTGGGTCAGGTTGGGAAACCTGGTGAGAACAAAGGTTTCTCAACCCACAATAATATAATTATTATGTTTAAACAATCAAACAATCAACCCAATTACCCATCCTCATTATCTTCTTTAGTCTTAAGGATTTACCCTAAGAATCAGCTATTCCTCGTTTATTTAGTCCTAAGGATCATCCTAAGGAATCGACACGAAGTCCATCATTACCAAGGCTTATAGAATAAATCTGGTGAACACGTAGTCCGAAACATCTGGTAAACACTTAGTTCAAAAGTAACTAGTGAACACACTTAGTTTAAAATACCTAGTGAACACACTCAGTTCAAAGATACGTAGTGAACACACTCAGTTCAAAAATACCTAATGAGCACCTAGTTCAAAAATACCTACATGTTACGAAACTACTATCGTTCCACTGGACCGTCTAGTGCCGTCCATAGTCGTCATCTATACTCCACTAGATGATTGGATCACTGACAACACTGATGTCTCCCATCGTGTTATCACAAAACAACTATTTCATCTACCCATGTTTTTCCCAACACGTTTTGTAGATATAAAATACGTATACAATTTAAATCATTTAAAACATGTATAAAAAGCTTTCACTCAGCATAGACAACAAGTATTCAGACAATATGTACACATAGCACGTAATTTATATTAAAATACTTCATATCTATGTGTAAGATGAAAGGGACTATGCACTCACAACACGTAAATTATATAATAAATACTTCATATCTATGTGTAAGATGAAAGGGACCATGCACTCACCTGAGAAGGTGGTGACTCGGTACTCGGACAGCGCTTCGTTTACTTTAAAATAATTTCCTTCGACGAAACCTAGTATTATCACCAATTGATTTTAGTCTATTATTCGCCGAGACTAATTAATAGTCTAGCTATTATTACTATTATATAAGCGTTAAAAAATACGTATATAACCCATAATAATAGCCCAAGTATTTATTATATGTTCTTAATAACGTTAATATGATTAAATAAAAACTATATTAAAAATAGCGTAGGCGTAGCTCACTTACAGCGGGTTTTATAGAAAACCAAAATTTGCTTGGAGCAGCATTTCCGAGCCGAAAAGCTCTTCTTCTCGGAGCCGTCGAGCACTCCGGGGCTTCCGCCTCGTGCTAGGGAGGTTCGCTAGGCTTTTCGGGGGATTTCGGGGCTAGAGAGAGGTTCTAGAGAGAGAGTAAAGAGAAGAAAGAATGGGAAAGGTGTGAAGAAAATGAGGGTGGGAGAGGTGGTATTTATAGGGTGAAAATGGCTGAACTTGGTGCCATATGTCACCATCTAGTGGCAAGACTTGGGGAGAAAGCAATGGCCAAGATTGTGCCACATCACCCATTTTCGCACAGCACACTTCCGACTTCTAAAATCCGTAACTTTCACATACGACCTCCGTTTTTGACGTTCTTTATATCCACGCGTAGGTAAAAATAATATCTACAACTTTTATTTTGACTCCGTCGGCTAATTCTTGACCGATCTTAAATTTAATAGTACGAGGCGTTTAGACTGTTAAATGACCGCGGAGAATTCGTAACTTCTTCATACGGACTCTGTTTTCGTCTGTATTTTTACCGTTGAGTTCCTATTAATGAGATCTTCAACTCTCATTTAGGTCACATAAGCCAAAAACCGCTCGAACTAAAATTCGAGTTTCGGGCTGTACACTGCTAAGCCGAATCTTAGAAAAATCATAACTTCTTCATACGAAGTCAGATTTACGCGTTCTTTTTATGGATTTTCTCAGTTTAACATATTCTATGACTTTTGTTTAGATCACTAAGGCTAAATCTCACTCTATCATAAATTCACTTTTTACGCTTCCCGGTGCCGTGTCGGTTCCGTCGCGAAACTTCAACGAGTCATAACTTCTTCGTTATAACTCGGATTTTGGCGTTCTTTATATGTACGGAAACCTTGTAACATATTCTACAACTTGGTGAAGATTATTTATTCTAAATAATCTTTTGTCGAAAAGTCGTTTTCGACCCCTATTGCCCCTAAATTGACTAGCCCGGAACTACGGGCGTCACAGACTGGGATGCCAAGGATCACAAAACAGAGTGTGAATAACCATGCAAATATACATGGTGCCTCCAATGTTACAATCACCTATTCGATGTGCCGGTTAACCACACACGCTCCATCGAACTATGATAAACATCGAGTCACCCTTTGTCACCATTCCTTAGAACCTCATTAGTGTGTCGGTTAACCACACATGCTCCACTAATATCTTATCAAGGGTACAAAGTGTAATTTCATGGAATTGCATCAAATTCACTTTTTCCTAAAGTAACTAGGATTGGGAATTTTGTAAATCATTTAGTTACTTTATATTTGATTATACTTTTAATGAGGAGAGGGTTTTCCCTATCCTACCCATTCGGCTAACGACCCTCCACTAGTCAAGAGTGCGGTGGGTAAGAGTGGATACCCATTCAATCGCCATTTTATAGGCGATTTCCTTAAACACTCCTTATAGACCAGTTTCGTGAATGAGGCCTACTAACGGTAAGACTAGTAGTTTAAGTTATACATATATAATATTAGACTTTTAATTTTATATAGTATAAGGGTGTATTGTACACTTTTAAAATACTATGCGGTCAAATTTAATAAATTACACTTTTAATTTAATTAAATATAAACCATATCATTATGGATTTATTAACTCTCTTTTAGTTATACAATTAATCAATTTAATAAAACCATAAGGGTCTGATTTGAACTTTTCAAGAAATAAAAATAGGATTTTAGAATTTAACATTTTGAAATTAAACTTTTAATCAAAATTTAAATTCCAAAACTTGAGGGTAAGTTTTAAAACTTTTCAAAACATAAGTAAGAACATTCTAGATTAAATTACAAATAATAATAATTAACCAATTAATTAGTAATTATCTAAATATGACCTAATTCAATTTCTTGCAAGATAATC
Organism: Lactuca saligna; assembly: GCF_052625555.1. NCBI lineage: Eukaryota > Viridiplantae > Streptophyta > Magnoliopsida > Asterales > Asteraceae > Lactuca > Lactuca saligna. Next base: position 65,815,776 of record NC_136425.1, read on the forward strand.
TATCAAATAATTCAAATAAATCAAGTTTATCATATAAGGCAATGATTATCTAATTAATTTGACAATTATCTTCCATTTTGGTAAGGATATCTTTTAAATTAAACAATTAATTTAACCTAATCCCTTAAATCCCCTAAAATTCGAAATTATGGGATAATTCAAAATCTTTAATTACAAAATTTAAACACTTAAAATATAATTACAAGCTATGGCATTTATCCAAATCCCTAAAAAATAGGATCTTATCTTGGGGAAGGAGGAAAATTTTAAAATTCAAGGGTTGGATAACCCTAGAATTCGAAAACGTGGAGGCTAAGGAAAGGGTTTGGGAAACCCTAACCAAATTTTGTAAATCAGGGTTCAAGAACCCTAATTTCAAAAATTCATGCCTCCTAGGGTTTATTGGCCATACACCCTAATTTTTCAAGTTCATACATTTGTATAATGCTAATTGAAAACAAAAACCAGTGTCTCTGATACCACTGATGGGTTTTATACAAACAATCCTATGTGTGCATGCAACCCTAAAATTGGATCTATGTTTTCACTATTAGACATACAACTTTATGAAAACAAAAAGAAACCTGGCATGCTCCTACTATTTTCGAAATCCACATAGGAGAATAAAATACATACCTTTTGTTGTTATGTAGTAATAACAACTAGTTCCTTGAATCTCCGTAGCTTTTGAAAGCAAGCACCACAAGCGTAGTACCTATAATGGCTCACAAACACACTTGGGTGAGAGGATTGATATGAGAGAGAGGAGGAAGGGTATTAAGCTCCAAAATTCGGCTATATTAGGGTTTTCCCAAGGGATATCTGAATTCCTAAGCCTAGGGGGCTATTTATACTTAAGGCTAGCTAGGGTTTCAAGGAGGAAACCCTAATCCCTTAGCTTAGGGCCTAAGCAAGTCCATGGACTCCTTTCCTTAAGCCCTTGGACGAAAACTCTTAGATCCTTCTAGGATTTTCGTTCAAGCGTTAATAAAGGTGATCCAATGGCCCAAAGTCTCAACTATCAAATAATTACAAAACAACCCCTGTACTTTTAATTAATTCATTTAATCCCAAAATTAATTCCTAATTAATTTCTGATTAAATACAAATTAATAATATGATTCCTAATTAATATATTATTCTTATAATATATTAACAAATCATATTTATACCCTAATTTATTATTCTTAACGATAAATCAGCGTCTCTCCTCAGTAGTCATCCTGTCTAGTCACCAGTGTGAAGGCAACCCAAAAGGACCATGCTCACAATCGGTTCAAGTACATACCAAAATAGTTATGGACTTAGACACTAATCCAACAGTTTCTTTGTGAATGAAATGATTTGCTAAAAAGGGAAAATGAGGACCTTAAATATGAAGGATATACACTTAGGAAGGCCCAAAAACCCTTAAAAGCACAACTAGACGCCAAAATCAAGGACTTTAGAAAACTTCAAGAGGAATATAGCAACAAATGTGTGAATTATACCTATGTTAAGGAACAACTTGCCAACTTAACTGCTAAACTTGATGCATTAAAAGTTATATATAATGATGATGAATTCAACTTTAAGAAATTTGATGTTTCAAGTGAGGTAGTTACTTCCATGATTGAAAAACAATTAACATTTAAAGATAATAAAATTAAGGGTCTAGGGTATCATAGTGTACCACCTCCTTTCAATGACAACTATAACCCACCCCGTGAGACAAACGATGAAGAAATGTCTGCTCAGTTTGGCTAAATCTCTGTACCACCTTTAGTTAAAACTGAACAGTCTGGGCTAACTAAGAATATTAATGTGAATGTTTCTGATGATTCTACTTCTTGTGCAGGTAAAGTAGCGGAAGATGAGAACAAGGAGAACACTATTGAACAAACCAATGACTCCTTGAATTTTGAATCTGTTGCTTCTAACTCAGTTACTTCTAAACTTGTTGTTGGTAAATACAGGCCACCAAAACAAGCAAAACAAAGTGTTTGCTACAAGTGTGCTTGTGGGAACAATCAGAGACAAGGCAAGGGCACGCCACTAGTGTCAGGAAGAAACAATTCCTACATGAAAAAATGACATGTTTTCAATGTGGAACACCTAGACACATTGCAAGAAATTGTCCAAATCGTGCATATGTTGCCTACTATGCACAAGGCTGGCAGAACACACAAAGAGGGAGCTTTTCCAAAAGAAACTCTTCGAGGCCACGTTCAAACAATGGTGACTAGAACACGCAGAAGGCCAAGAATCAAAATCCTAAAGTCAAGAAGGGAATGTCGACCAAGAAGTCCAATCCAAAAGATGCTCTAGTGAAACCAAGATCAGTTAGATCAAAGTCATTTCGAAGATCGACTTCAAGTTCAAAATCAAGTGTCGAGGTACCCATCCGCTCGAATAAGAAATGTGTTAAACCCAACTACAGATGGGTATCAAAGGTTCAATCTCCTAAATCGTCTAATGATTCTAGCATTTATTCATCTTCTGTTTGTGATAAGCAGGATATGTTATGGGAGAGAGTACTTTGCAAAGATGACAAAGGTTGAACCAGTTTCAAAATGGACTAGGTTCCAAACACCAACTGATCCCGCTCTATGCTGGAGCAGCTATGGAGGCATATCATCAAACTTCGGTTTGTTGATAGTGGCTGTTCGTGGCACATGATAAGGAACATTTGTCAAATGTATAACACTCAGAACTTTAAGTGAGAGTATGTGTCCTCTGTGGGAAAGGAAAGAAAGGAAGACTAAAAAGGATCACACATGGGGTTTGTGCTTAACGATGTGAAGAATTTTCGGATATATTTCGCGATTGAAATATGCGTGCCGTTCTCAGATCATATGGATGAAACTTCCATTGGTGAATTACGGTTTGAGTTTTCTTCTTGATACTGCTGAGTTTTTTCTCAAAATGATTCGTTTCAAAGACAAATTTCAAATTTCTTTTTAATTTTGCGCTTTTATTTTATTGCTTCCCTATGCTCAAATTAAGGGGGAGAAATCAAAATACACACACACACACAAAATATGATTGTTAGTTTGTAGGTGATTATTTGGGAAGTGATATGAAGTCAAGTGCTAAAGGGTAGTTTAAACAAGTGTAAGACACTGAAACTAAATTGTTTAGACTCTGTGTTCAATGTGTTGGTAGGAACGAAGGATCTAAAAGGACTAGATGTAGATTGACAATGTGGACTTAGATAGTTCTATTTGGACTGATAATACGATGCTTAGGTAGATTGAGTAGTGAGATAAATATAAGAATCTACAGGATACACTAAAGTCATATGTATCTAGAATTGTGGCTTAACATTTTCTCTATGTATGGACTCGTGTCCTTAATTTCGGTACTGATAGAGTGACTAAGGGGTTTTGATAAAGTAGGTATGTAGGAAATTATTTTCTTGCTTTCTATCTGTCAGCCATATGTTGCATCCTGTACGTGATTGGAAGATATCTGACATGGAATGAAATATATGCAACCCTATTTCTATGCACCTCCTATCTATGCAATTCTTTCTATTTGTTAGCCATATGTTGTCTCCTTTATGTGATTGGAAGAGATCCGACCTAGAACACAACATATGCAACATTCTACTTCTCAATCCCTATATCTATGTTAGTCATATATTGTCCCCTTTATGTGATTGGAAGAGATTCGGCCTGGGTATACAACATATGTATTCTGAATCTGACTTCTCTCTTAATGATTGTCTACTCACTTAAAGTAAGGAGTTCTTTGGAAGTTCTTGATTACCGGGTTATATCAGGAAGTGGGAAACACGTTCTAGTGCATTTAAAATTAAACAATTTAAAGGTTGTCTGTAGATATCGCTGCTTAATTTAAGTGGACAACAATATCCTTGGTCGTTGTCAGCTAAATGGTCTATTTAGGAATATAGGAGCAATATCTTGTCACTTATAATCTGTCCAATTTGTCAATATCCTTTATGTTTAAGTGGATCATAATATCGGTGATTGACCAGATCTAAACATGCAGGTGAGTGCTGATAAACGATATTGAATTGCTTGACAACTTTGATCCTAAATTAGTCTTAAATTTAGTTATTATTTTTGTTTTTGTTAAATTTGTTCATAGCTTTCCTCTATGCACAAATTTAAGGGGTAGAATTAAAAAAGATAAAAAAAAAATCATAAAATTCAAAATTTCAAAAATATTTTATTTTCTGTTTTTTATTTCTTTTCAGAAAATATGAAAAATCCATAAATATTGTGTGCTGAGTTTGTTTTTAGTTTTGTTTTTATCTCTTAGTTTTATTTGTCTTGAAAAACGAATCCAAAATCAGTGAATTCAAAGGAAGAAGAAACTCAAGGAAGCTGTACTTTCACAAGATACCGCGAGAAGTCTGTGCCAAGGCTTGGTCCTTGAACAACTGTAGTGAGAAGGGTTAATTTTGTGATCCACAAGGACTTTTTAGTCGATGGTTACTTTTCAAGGCAAAATGGTGATCATAGAAGAACTCTCATTCGAAGAATCAAGAAATGAAGATTATTCTTTCAACATACAATCTTTCGACCCGAGAAGCATGGTGAAGTTGTACTTGAAGATTATGTGATAGATTTCATCGAAGTCTCCTCAATAAATTTGTTGTTATCTTGTACCTGCTGAAGTAATCCAGACGATTCATTCTCTGTTGTTCTCTCTGAAGATTCTCAAGCTGAAAGCGCTAATTTTCAACGAATCTGTACAGCAAGCCTCCACACCCAACGTGCGTTCAATGTCAAAATTTGAAGATATGCCCAACTATTCAAGACAAAATTACTCATATGGAAGATTCATTTGCTCATCTTGAAGTCGTGAAGAAATCGAAGATAAACACTAAAGCTAAGCACGGAGCGAAGATCTAGAAGAAATGCAAGCTACAAACCTAGGGGAAGTTTGTTGGATAAAAAAGAAAAGAAAACTATAAACCAAAGGGGAGATTTTTGGATTAAAAATATGGTTTATACTTTATTTTTCTAGGCTTTAATAGTTTTCAGTCAAGGGCTGAAAACTCCTTGGGTTTATTTGTGGTCCATATATATATATATATATATATATATATATATATATAGGGGTGAAGAGTGGAGAAGAGAGACACAAGTGGTGGGGCATATTTTAGAGAGAGAAAGTTAGAGAAGAAGAAGAAGAAGAAAGAGAGAGAGAGAGAGAGAGAGAGAGAGAGAGAGAGAGTGTGTGTGTGTGTATGTGTGTGTGTCTTGTGTTGGAGCATATTATTATTATTATTATAGATTCATATTATTATTATTATTATTATTATTATTATTATTATTATTATTATTATTATTCGCTATTTGATCTTGCATCATCCACTTAATTAGGATTCCACACCATCAAGTGGATCAGACTGAAACATCAGACAAAATTCGGGACTTACAATAAATTCGGACGACAATTTAAAATTCGAACGACTATATAAAATGGAACAAAAACAACATTTGTAGTTTAATTCCAACATGAAAAGTAAGGGTTTTTTTTATCGATGATAATAATAATAATAATAATAATAATAATAATAATAATAATAATAATAATAATAATAAATTACTGAAATCGTCAATGTGGTTTACAAAGATTTCACGTTTGGTTCCTATATTTTGTTTTGCACTTTGACCATCCTTATAGTTTGTTTTCGCTTCGTTTTTCATCCTTAGCGGAAGTAAAAAGACTATTTTGTCATTTGTAAATTTTTCAATAAATTTTTTTATTATTTTTTTTATTGTTTTTTAATTAAAGAAATCAATGATTTATAGACAGAGACTCACTCATACAACCACTTGCATCCAACTACCACAGGTCACCAGCAACCACCATAGACTACAGACAAACCACCATCTACTTATTCTGACACCACTACCATCCACCTATTTAGGCACCACCACTGACTATCTAGGCAACCACAACAGACCACATATGACCACCAACAACCACAGGCGGCCACTTCTAACAACCGGAAACCACAGGTGATCACCACGACACTCATGTAAGAACATCAAAACCCTTTATCTTTAATAATTTTTATATTCAATGAAGGTTTGAACATCAAAACCCTTTATCTTTAATAATATTTCATATTACCCCTTTATTCTATTTTAGATTTAAATATATTTTAATTTTCTAATATTTATTTATTTTATTTTGTTTAATAGATGATAAATATAATATAGTTATATATCTATGTTTATTTTAATGATCATATAATTAAGAAGATAATTAAGAGCATTATTATTTTTTATTTTCTCTAGCATCTAACTAAATAAAGAGTTTTTATAGAACATTTTAAGTTGATGAGGTTAAATTAGTTAAATTCTTAAAAACACTTGTATATGAAATTTTTTATAAAAGATTAAAGTTAATGCAAGGATGAACATTTTTAAGGCATAATATAACTTTATCATTGAAAGTGTTCCTATTTTATTATGTAGACTAAGTTGTACTTATGTAACTTCTTTAAACCATGGATTCACCCCTAATGATAACTAGCCTATTTTTGTTGGCTTTATATATTATTTTCTTACTTTTAAGTGTTTGTCCAACATTCATTCTAAATAATGGGAAATCAATTTTTTGTATACTTGTTTATAAAAAGTGTTTAAAGAACTATATATAAAATGATATAATAAATGTTGTTCGTTTAGTTACATGAGTAGATATACATTTACTAACATGTCATGAGTTTGTTTTTTTAGGATATTGACGAGTCTATCTAGAGCATTTATAAGTAGGGTCATATTTAACCAATAGAATAAAAGATAGATACTGTGTCTTAGAAAATTGAATTATAAATGATCATAAAATTTATTTTAAACAATGAAAAATCAATCCATAAACTTTTGTACAAAAAGAGATCATTTTGTAACACTTAATAATAAATAAAAGAGAAATTTACAAAATACCCAAAATCCTAAATTGTTTAGTTATTTTTAACCCCAAAAAAATAGTTTTTCAAAAAACTGATCCAATTTATAGGCGGTTAAGGTCATTTGCGATTTAGCCTGTTTGCCTTCCATTTGTTTTTACTCGCTATGAAATCCGCTTATGTCTAGCCTAATATCAAGTAGGCATAAAAATGTCATATTTCTTTAACTTTTCTATTATTATATAAAATCGTAGATAGATAAGAGCTACATACGATTTTCATCTGTAATTTATTTATTTATTTCAAATGTACAAGTCGCTATAAATAACATATGCATCAGTGACTTGTGTATCCACATTTACACTAGAGCACCTATGATTTACCTCTATTATTTATGATTTCCTCCAAAAAAAATCCGAACACCTTCATTTTTTAGCCATAAGTCATATATAAACACAATCCGAAATGTATAAGACTTATTAAAAAAAAGAATAAAACATCAAATATTTACATAAAATTTTCAGAAAAACTAGAGCCATTAGAGAGAACTCAAAAGTATGAAAATAAATGTTATTGTGTTGCATGCTTTTTGGTCCATGAGCTTAACACACAGTGATTCATAGCCCAATATAGATAATTCATATGTAGTACTACTAGTCCTAATCACAGGTTACCTTAATCACCTCTCATTTCTAGGCTCAAATCGTTAATCTTTTAATTTTTGGCTAAAAATTATTAAGACAGTAACGATTTTTACTATTTTTATAAATCCCTTTAAATAAAATTATCACATCAGAACATCGCACGTTTATTTAATAAAGACATGATGGTGAAATTTAGATACTTTTGTATAATTATGAGTTAATTAAACGAAAACTAAATAGTATACGCGTTAGGAAACAAATAGACATAATTTGTATTTTTGTACTATTATAATAAAAATCAAATAATGTCCCCATTAACAAAATAAAAACAATATGATGAATATCGTAAGTAATCAATCACGTTAACAAAAGCCAATATAAGAAGAAATATGCTCATAAAAAACCCCTAAACTTCAACCCTTTTATCATTTCCATCCATACCATTTCCTATAATTACTCTATTACCCCCTACACTACTATTATTAACAGATCTATCACTTCTAAACCCCTTAAGAATCCCAAATTTACGTAATAACCCCTCTCCCCAATCCCACAGATTCAGTACTAAGTAAGTCCCTATCCCACCGATCAATCCATATGCGATGGAATACGTCAACGGCATCAATATCAACGTCATGAACGCCGGAATCGCCTGTTTCATGTCATTCCAGTCGATCTCCACCACCGATCTCATCATCAGAACTCCGACGAGTATCAACGGCGGCCCCACCGCCCACGCTGGTATCGACGCTAGCAATGGTGTGAAGAAAAATGCCAACATAAAGTATCCCGCCACCGTCAACGCCGTCATACCAGTCCTCCCACCTTCCCTTATTCCGGTGGAAGATTCTATAAACGCTGTCACCGGTGACGTCCCAAGGAGTGACCCAACAACGATCGACGTTGCGTCAGACATGAAAGCAAAGTACTGACCTTCAAACTCGCCGTTTTCGTCTGCGAATCCGGCGAAACGTGCCATGGAGTAGAGAGTTCCGGTGGTGTCGAGGATGTCGACGTAAAGAAATGTAACCAATGCTTCCCAGAAATACCCTTTGTTCATGCTGGAAAAGCTCAGTGCACCGGCGGTGGATTCAATTTTATGCACGTCGACGACCTTTTTGAAGTAATCGTAAGCGGCGTCGCCGGCCGGTGTGTCGGGAAACGCCGTTACTTGCGTGTTACGGAACCATGATACAGCAGTTACAAACACAATGCCATAAATCATCGCACCTTTTACGTTTTTAACCAAACAGTAACCGATAATTACGAATCCGACGACGCCGAGCCAGAACGTTGGGCTCTCCATTCGGTTATGCAGACACATAATATCGCCGGAGACGGAGCCGCCGGGGAGGAGGGTGACAGTGCCGTTGGGGAAAGTAATTACCGGCGCGAGTGAAGCGCGTGAGGAGATTGGACACGCGCCGATGGTAAGGAGAGTTGAAGAGCTGTAACCTATTAAGCCGATACCTTGGTTGCTCTGCAAGCCGATGAAAGCTAAAAACAAGCCGATTCCGGCCGACGAAGAGATTCTCACCGGCTTCGGAACCAATTTCGCAAGCTTAGCTCGTAAGCCGACGGCAGAAATCAACAAAAATATCATCCCTTCGATGAAAACAGCGGCGAGGGCGTTTTCATAAGATATGTTACCGGAGCCATGAAATCCGACGACGGTGTACGCGAAGTAGGCGTTAGCCCCCATTCCCGGAGCTAAAGCCAAGGGTAAATTAGCGAAAGTGCCCATGATCACACACCCAATAAGCGAAGAAGCTACGGTGGCGACGATAAGATCTTTCCGGACTCTTCCCAAACACTCGGTGTAACCAGGGTTCACCGGAGAAAACTTGCAGGTGTCGTCGGGTTGAATGACCCGTAAGTTCGGACCTGTGCAGTTGGAGACGGCGACGGATGAATCAGAACAGAGGTCGATACAGTCGGAGACGGAGCAAGGGCCGCCAGAGTCTGAAAGGATACTGGCGTTGACAGCGAGAATGTAAGCCATGGTGAGGAAGGTGGCGGTGCCGGCGCGGAGCTCGGTGGTGAAGGTGGTCTTGCGTTCATTGAGTTTGAACCGTTTTCCGATCCGGGATTTTCCGACGAAGGTGTTGAGACGTGTCAATGATGAGGGTTTTGGTTCCGGTGGACCGCCGGCCTCCATTTTGGCCGGAGTTATGGGAAATCAGTTTGTAAATTTATGAAAATTGAACATGGAAACGTTTTATAGCATACGTGATGAATAAGTTATAAAGAAAATGTGTTTATTGTGACAGAAAGATGGAAAAAATATGACGATTGATAATAATAAGAAGAAGAGATTGGGAGGGATGATTCTTATACTCCAATAAGTGGTGGTATCTTCTTTTTTTTATTATTTTTATTTATATTTATTTTTATTATCATTTTATTGAATAAATATAATTTGGATTTTGAAAAACGAACATAGCCAAAACAATAAAATATAATTTATGAGACTCAAGCTTAAGATTCATATTAATTGACGATGGTCAACGGTTGGATTGTATCTTCGTTATTATCGAGTTGGATTATTTAAATTATAATTATAATTTTTGTTATCGTGTTTTTGTTTTATGGGTTAAATTGTTGGATGTTAATTTAATAAGAAGTACCCTACAATTTTTAGGAATGTGGTTAGGATGATTGGTGGTTGATGATGATGATGATTTTGTCTTGTTTTCTTTTTATTAAAAAGAGTTATGTTTTTTCTATATTTTATCAAAGTTTAATGATGGCATATAAATCATAAGCAACACTTACATTTCTTTTATCATTTTGTTTTTTTGTTTTTTTATTTTTAGATTTGAAAAAAAAACCTAATTAACAAATTGACAAAATTTTGTAAATGATAACCATAATTTGTATAATTCTTATAAGACTAAATTGCAAAAAACGGTCTTTGTGTTTAGTGTAAATTATTATTTTAATCTAAAAAGTTTTGGGTTAATATTACCGGTGAAAAATAAGAATTTTATCGTAATTTTGATTATGATTTTTTTAAAAAGTTTTTAATGATTATTTTTTCATTTATGTTTTATTTTTATTTTTAATTTCTTTTTGCCATAAAAATCAGGAAAAAAAAAAAAAAAAAAAGACAATACACACTCCATCCCCACCTCCCTCCCTCCCTCTCTCTCTCTCTCTCTCATATCTGATTTTAACACACAAAAAACACTATCACCATCACCAGCTATAGCTACCAACACAACCGACGCCACCCTTTTATTCGGATCATTGTTGCAACCGCTCTTTCATTATCACAGAAATTTTCCATAGGCTCCGTTATGGCAGGTACAACTCCAAGGTCTCCAATGAAGTTCTTCAACCATATTGTCTCCTTTGACGCTTCGCTCACTACAATGTACTCTAATTCGCAGGTTGAATCAGCTACGGTTTATTGCTTGGAACTTTTCCAAGTTACTGCTCCTCCATTAAGGGTAAAGACCAAGCCCGACTGCGAACGGTAGTTGTCCCTGTCGGTCTGGAAACTGGCGTCACTATACCCTTGCACCTTTAAGTCATCACTCCCTCCGAGAACTAGAAACCGTTCTTTGGTCCTCCGAAGGTACTTAAGGATATTCTTGACTGTGGTCCAATGTGCTTTGTCGGGGTTCCCTTAATATTTACTGACCATGCTCAAAGCGAAGGCCACATCAGGGCGAGTACACGTCATAGTATACGTGATTGAGCCTACTGCGGAAGTGTAAGGTACTCGGCTCATCTTTGCTATCTCGGCTTCAGTACTCGGACTTTAAGTCTTACTCAACTTGGCATTACTTTGGATCGGTAATTCTCCCTTCTTTGATTTCTCCATACTAAAATGTTTTAGTACCTTGTCCAAGTAAGTATTCTGACTAATTCCTATTAGTCTCTTACTTCGATCTCTTACTATCCTTATTCCTAGAATATAGGAAGCCTCTATGAGGTCCTTCATAGCATAACACTTCTCGAGCTAGGACTTAACTTCCTGAAGTGTCGGGATGTCGTTTCCTATGAGTAATATGTCATCGGCATATAACACGAGAAAGCTAACTATACTCCCACTGGCTTTGACATATACACATGATTCATCTTCGCTTCGTACAAATCCAAACTCTTTGACTTTCTCATCAAAGAAAAGATTCCATCTGCGAGATGCTTGTTAAAGTCCATATTTCATAATCATGAAATGCAGGAATGGCTAGCATCTCCTTAATAGACTTAATTTTAGCAACTGGTGAGAAGGTCTCATCATAGTCAACTTTAGGAGTTTGAGTAAAGCCCTTCGTAACCAATCTCTCCTTATACATGTGCACATTCCCATCCATGTCTGTCTTCTTCTTGAAGATCCACTTGCACCCAACCGTCTTACGTCTGGGCACATTGTCAACCAAATTCCAAACTTGGTTGTCATACATGGACTGAATCTCATTGTCCATCGCCTCTTTCCATTTTGCAGACTCCGGGCCTGCTAGGGCTTCCTTATATCTGTTAGGTTCAACTAGATTTACTAGTGTACTCTCACTAATATATATGTCCCCTTCGGTAGTAATATCAAAACCATACAACTGGGGTTGAACTCTAACTACTTCGGAACGTCTAAGAGGTAAGGATTCATTAATTGGTTCAACCCGAGTTTCCTCCTCGGGTTGAGCGCCAACGTTAGAGGTTCCTTCATCGCTCGTCTCTTGAATCTCTTCAAGATCGATTTGCCTCTCACTGTCTCCTTGGTTTATGAGTTCTTGTTCTCGGAAAACTCCTCTCCTCGCAAGGAAGACAACATTTTCACCCGGTCTATAGAAGAGATATCCAAAGGATTTCTGCGGGTAGCCGATGAAAATACATCGCTCACTACGAGGTTTGAGCTTGTCGTGAGTCTCTCGTCTTACGAAAGCCTCGCAACCCAAACCTTGATATGTGCCAACGAGGGAGCTTTCCCTATCCACATCTCGTGAGGTGTTTTGGTAACCTTCTTTGTAGGGATTAAGTTAAGGATATGAGCGGCAGTCTCTAAGGCATACCCCAGAATGAGATAGGTAGTGAAGCACGACTCATCATGGAACGAACCATGTCCAACAAGGCTCGATTACGCCTCTCAGCTACACGATTCAACTGTGGTGTCTTAGGCGGTGTCAATTGCAAAACTATTCCGCATTCCTTGAGATAATCGTGGAATTCAAGACTTAGATACTCTCCTCCTCGATCGGATCGAAGCATCTTGATTTTCCTGCCCAATAGATTCTCCACTTCTTGTTTAAACTCTTTGAACTTTTCAAAGGTTTATGACTTGTGCTTGATTAAGTAAATATACCCATATCTACTATAATCATCGGTGAAAGTCACATAGAAGCGGTTCGCTTCCCTTGTGGTGGATCTAAAGGGCCCACACACATCGGTATGTATGAGATCCAATAAACCCTCAACTCTTTCACAAGTGCCAAAGAAGGGTGACTTGGCCATCTTTCCAAGTAAACAAGACTCGCACACGTCATCGTCCCTAAGGTCAAATGACTCCAACACTCCATCCTTTTGGAGTTGGGCTATGAGTTTCTTGTTGACATTTCCAAGACGACAATTCCACAAGCATGATTTATCCAAACCATTGGAAGAATCCACACACAACACATCATTTCCTAAGTTATCTACAACCATAACAGTTTCATAAATTCCATTACAAGGCACTGCTTCAAAATATAAGACACCATTTAGATAAGCATAAATTGAACCTTTCTCATTATCAAACGAATATCTAAATCCTTATCTAAACAAACCATGAAATGAAATGATGTTTCTTGCCATATCTGGTGAATAGCAACAATTATCTAAATCTAAACCTAATCCATTACTACGCGCTAAAGAATACACTCTAACCTTCGTGACATGCGACGATCTTCTGTTTCCGACGACTAGATATATTCTTCCACGCTCCACATCTTTATTTCTTCTTAGTACTTGCAAATCAAAACATATGTGAAAACCACATCCTGTATCAAGAACCCAAGAAATAGTACGTGATGAATCATTTGATTTAATTGTGTAAATACCTACGAAAGATGGCTTGATCTTCTCATCCTTGATGGCTTGCAGATATTCAAGGCAGCTTCTCTTCCAGTGTCCTATGTTGTGGCAGTGGTGACATTCTGCCTCCTTAGGGTTTGAGTTGGGCTTAGCAGGACCAAATTTGGTTCCACTAGTAGAGGAACCATCTTGGGGCTTTCCCTTGTGGTGGATCTTTGAAGGAGCCTTCCTATTTTTTCCCTTCTCTTGCCCAATGGCCAAAACAGGAGCAACAGGTGGAGTGGGAGTTGGTGTAATAGATTTGTCCTTGAGGTTGCTCTCAGCAGTCCTTAGGAATCCTTGGAGTTTTCTTAGGGTGACTTCTTTTTTGTTCATGTGGTAGGTCATCCTAAATTGGTTATAGCACGAGGGCAAGGAGTGGAGAATGATGTCGATAGCCAAGTCTTCCTTAAAGTTAACATTTAACTTGCAAAGACGATCAACATACCTTTGCATCATTTGCAAATGTCAGGTAAGGGATTCTCCACTTCCCATCTTAGCGGTGATCATGTTGGTGATGATCTCGTAGCGCTCTTGCCTTGCGCTTTGGTGATACCTCTCCAACAAATCTTGGTGCATTTCATAGGGATACATGTCGTCATAGGACTTTTGAATCGTCATGTAATGGACTTTCGTTGCATCACGCTCCTGGGTCTCAAAGACGGCCATTTCTTCAGGAGTAGCGATTTACGGATTGATCTTTTCAAGTTTCTAGTTGATGAAATATTCTTTGTCCTCGTAGTTGGCAATCATGCGAATGAATTTTATCCATTTATTGAAATTCGATCCGTCGAATGTCACCTTTTGACATAGGCTCATTAGCGAGAATGAACCAACAACAGCGTTGTTTGCGTTTGCGTTAGGCATCTGCAAATAGAAAGGAATAAAGTTTGATTAGAATTGAATCCCTAGTTAAACACCCAAAATGAGAAATTAAGGCTAGGATCCAACAACATTATTTACACATTAGAAAAGGGATGCCGTAATCCAACATGCAAATAATTTGGAGGTAAGTGAATGACGATTCACTAATTCTTCACCATGAAAAACATAAGGCTTAGGTTTTAAATGTATTAAGAATTCCTAGATATTGAGATTCATTGAACTTTTCAATGGCATGTTTAAATCTCGATATGCCCCTCATGTTTGTGACTGGGATGCCGAGGATCACAAAGCAGGTGTGAATAACCATGCAAATATACATGGTACCCTCATTGTTACAGTCACCTATTCGATGTGTTGGTTAACCACACACACTCTATCGGACTATGACAAACAATGATTCACCCATTTCCACCTTTTCTTAGAACCAATTAGTGTGCCGGTTAACCACACACGCTCCACTAACTTCTTATCAAGGGTGCAAAGTGTAATTTCATTGGATTGCATGAATTCACTTTTGCCTAAAGTAACTAGGATTGGAAATTTTGTAAAAAAACGTTCAATTACTTTATATATTTTCATTATACTTATTAATGAAGAGATGATTGCTTTATCCTACCGGTTTGGCTAACGACTCTCCACCAATCAAGGAAGCGGTGGGTCAGAGTGGATACCCATTAAACGGCCATAACCTTATACCCCCTTATAGATCAGCTTCGTGAATGAGGCCTACTAACGGTAAGACTAGCATTTTAGTTATATATATATATATATATATATATATATATATATATATATATAAATCTTGTAATAATATAATAGTATATGGTGTATTTTAAACATTTTAAAAATACTAGGGGTTTAATTTCAATTTATAATTTTTGAAATTTATAACTTTTAAATTAAAATTTTAAATATCAAAACTCTTGATTTAATAATTATTTAAATTAAAAAATTAATTTTAATTAATAAATCATAAAGGATTATTTTAAATTAAACATTTAATTTTATCCTAATCCCTTATATCCCTCTAAATTTCGAAAACATAGGAGGGGATAATTCAAAATCTTTAATTATCATATTTAACAATTAAAAGATAATTACAAGATATGAGATTATCCAAATCCCTAAATTTTAGGGAATTATCTTGGGGAGGAGACAAATCTCGAAAATCTAGGGCTTGCAAACCCTAGATCTCGAAACCTTGGGCAACAAGGAAAAAGGGTTTGAAAACCCTTCAGAATTTCGAACACAAGGGTTCAAGAACCCTAAAATCGAAATCCTAGCCTCCTAGGGTTTATTGGCCATAAACCCTAAAGTGTCAAATTCATACAATTGTATAATACTAATTGAAAACAATTCAACCAAAGGCTCTGATACCACTGATGGGTTATGTACAAACAATCCTATGTGTGCATGCAACCCTAGATTTGAATCTATGTTTTCTCTATTAGATACACAACTTTATGAACACAAGAGGAACCCTAGCATGCATTTATATATTTCGAAATTTATATAAACTAGAAGGGATTACATACCTCTTGTTGTTATGTTGCAATAACAACACAATTCTTCAATCTCTTGTCTTGGAAAGCAAGTACCACAAGTATAGTACCTCTAATGGCTCACAAACACCACAAGCAAATGGAGAGGCAAAAAAGAGAGGGGAGAAGCTAAAAATCAGCTCTAAGGCTTCTTAGAAAACAAGTTGCCGATTTCCCTGAGCCAAGGGGTCATTATATAGGGTAGAGATTAGGGTTTTAGTCCTTATCCTTATCTAGTTACTTGCCCACCAAGCAATCCATAAGATAAGTCTAGTGTAACGCTCTGTTCCGAATTGACTTCTAGTTTAAGGTTGTGGGCCGAAGGTTAGTCTTCATAAGGAGTATGGCTCTAGATAAGGTAATATCTAGGCCCATTTGGGTGCCACTGATGTATTAGGAGTGTTTTGGGTGTTCGGGTTGTGTTTTGGAGCCTAGGGGTAATTTGGTAAAGTGTCAGTTCGGGCTTTTATGGATAATGGATTTTTGTTCGGAAGGTCCTAAGGAAAATTTGAGTTGTTAGAAGTGTAGAGCTTCTCGTCACCTTTCCGTGGATACAAGGACCGTTGAAAACGGATTTATAACGAAGAAGTTATGACTTTCGGAAGTTTAGCCATTTCAGGCTTAGGGATTATGTTGGGTGTAATTTGGATTACGCTGGGCGTAATGACCAGGAGTGGCCGTGAAGGTTCCGTGGAGTACGTTGGGCATACCAGAATTACGTTGGGCGTAATTCCGTCAGATCAGAACCCTATTTTAAGGTCTTGGAGCTTATTTAAACCCCTTATTTCATAACCAAACCCTATCACCTTTAGCCTCCACCCCTTTAAACAATAGAAATCGTCTTATAGCATCCATGGTGGCATTTTGAGCTTATGGAGTCCATTTCTGGGGTGTTTAACCCATTTTCAAGAAGTTGGAGTTTGAGCTTATGGATCTGACTTTTAGGACTCATTCTCAACTTAATGAAGGTATAAAGTTTTGAACTTGACCGTTGAATGCTTAGATCTTCTATGTTGGGTTTTTGGATCTTTTGGTCCCAAGAATGGAGCTTTATGGTTTCAAATCCGTTTTTAGGCTTGGGGTTGCCACCCTTGATGCCATTTGAGTCCCTAAGGCAGAAAGTTGCAGTCTTGATGGTCTTAATGGGTTTAAGCTTGAGTTAGGATCACTTTTATGGAAGTAGAATGTCATTTTTGGAGTTTGGGTTTGTTTGGGGCATGCAAAGTCACCAAGTCAGTGACTTTATGGGTTTACATGTTAAGGATAACTCAGATCTGTAATTTGGACTTATTGGATCAAGTATTAAGCACTTAATGGATGTTGTGCATGATTTACTTGTATGTTGGGCGTACTATGTAGTATGCTGCGTGTACAACCCATTTGTTGAGTACGCTAAGCGTACAGAAGTGGTACACTGGGTGTACGCTCTTAGAAGGGCTTGGGCCTTTGTGGACTTCAGACCTTTAGGCCCAAATGGTTTTGGGCCTGGATTTGTTGATATTTGGGCCTAAATGCATCTTTCGGCCAAAAATGGAATAGTTGGGCCTATTGGGCCTTGTGGCCCAATATAGAAATGGACTTCACATTTGTGGGCCTCGGTTTGGGCAAATTATTGGACTTGGTTGCTGTGGGCCTTCATGGGCCATTTGGGTCAGGATTATTGAGTAAGGAAAGCATTGGGCTTTAGTATAAGGTCCATTGGAAAGGTCTGGGCCCAATTTGGAAAATGGTCATTTTACCCCATGCTTGGATTAAGGATTATGGTATGGGGCCCAATCACTAACTTGGGAATATTGATCGGTAGTGGTAGCTCGGGTAACTGGTGGGGGAAACAGCTAAGGATTTCCTCAGGAAGCTTCTACATTCGAGGTGAGTCTTCTCACCATACCCATGGGTCTACGGCACCAAGGTTGGCCCATTATTTGTTTACGATATATGTCTAATTACTCTATGTCTTGATATGTATTGTGATCGTATGTTTTGCATGAAGATCTCGGGGGGAGCCCGTGGCCTTCTGTGTAAGAGCATGTGGGGTAGCCCATGGCAGTCCAAGTAAAGACCATGTGGGGTAGCCCATGGCCTTGGGTGAAAGACCATGTGGGGTAGCCCATGGCAGTCCAAGTAAAGACCATGTGGGGTAGCCTATGGCCGTGGGTGTAAGACCATGTTGGGTAGCCCATGGCAATCCAAGTAAAGACCATGTGGGGTTACCCATGGCATTGGAAGTAAGACCATGTGGGGTAGCCCATGGCTTTCCTCGGTTATATGTATGCATGGCTTATGTGATACAAGTAGTTTTATAGCTAACAAGATATGTGGATTGTGGATTGTGTGTATGGTATGCTCTGGGAAACTCACTAAGCTTCATGCTTACAGGTTTTGTTTATTGTTTCAGGTATCATCATTTTGGAAAGGAAGGGCTCGGATTGATTGTAGCGCACACACCTAGGATTTCCGCAATGAATGATTTTGGGATGAACTCTGATAAATGTTTTACTTAATGTTGATTTGAAATGTTTGGAATAAATGATATCTATTTTGGGTTGTATTAAAAATAAAAATTTTACCCTTGATTTTTAGGTCGTTACAAGTTGGTATCAGAGCCTTGGTTTGAGGGATTCGGACATACTTTCGGGTGAGTCTAGACTCAAACTGAGGATCTGTAAAGTTTTCAAAAGAAAGAGGATTTCGAAGAAAGATTTTCTAAGACAAGAAATGGTGTGGTGCATGCAATCGGCCGAGCTTAAGTAAGTTTCCCCAGAATACCCACATATGTTTTCTGTTATGATTTGGTTTATGAATCTGTGAATCGCATGCTAGTTACGGCCAGGGGAGATGCCTTTATATGTTGTATGAGCTGGTAGACTTTCATGCTAGTGCCGAGTAGTCAGCAATAGGTTGGCCTGATATGTGGTACTTGTAGCCATGAGGATATTGGATGTCATGTTGGAATTAGAATGATAATTGGTATTTGTAACTGTTAAGTGTATGTTTTAAAAATTGTATACGGTTAGGACTCGTTTCCTGTTCTGTGTACAATTTGTATGCACAAGGGCAGCCGACAATGAGGATGGATGGATGTAGACAGCATGGGTTGTGGTACGTGGAGTGATTATCTGATGATAGCTTCACAGGTTGAAGACCCTAGGGGGAGCCTAGGATGAGAGTAGTGACAGATGTTACCTAGATGCAGATTGGATGTCAGGATAGACTGACTTGTCTAGCGTATTGTGGTTAGATTTACCGATTACCTAAATGTTGCTTGCTTTGTGCTTTGTAGGACTCTTATTAATGTGAGTTAGCTATCAGGTGAATACGCCAAGTCACATGTAGCACAGAATGGATAATCTCAGAGTGATGGACTTGACCCTATTGCGCAGCTCTTGTCTGAGTCCAACCATTCTAGGAACGGGTCTTTTACTTGAAGGATTATCTGATCTCTGCTACATGTGGCTATATTAATGAGGTAGCTAGTTGACAATAATGGGAATCTTTCAGCAGTTGAGGGTCGGGTGAGGTTGGGAACCTAGGAGGTGCTACGGTAGAGATTGTCTTGTTGTTTAGCGGACAGTTAGTGTATCGGTGAAGTAAGCGACTTATAGGATTCACGAGGATTGTTGAGGAAAGTATGGATAGGTTTAGAAGGTAGTATTGGACCCGTACTACTGAAAGCATAGGATCCATACTCGAATCAGTGAGAGTCATGGAAAATATGAGAAGCTTATGGGAAGAAGAATTCTTGGTTATGCCTTGATCGTGGGAATAGCTGCTTGCATAATAAGGATGAGCACGCGTGAGGGTATCAGGGTGTGAGACCCTGAATGATATGGACGTCAGAGTTGAGGACAGAAGATCGATTAGGGTACCTCAATAAGAGAGGTTCAGGTCAGGAGAATTGATTAGAGGGTCTCGCGCGGAGACCCAAGAGTTTGGATCAGGTTTCGGGAGGCCAGCAGGGTTGGATCTAGCACCACGCTCGCATGATTGGCATGATGAAGATTCGTTTCAAGGGCGTGGACTCTCTTTGGGATTGGAATGAGGTGCTACATTATGTTCTCAGGGTGGTCGCGGTACCATAGGAGGAGGAGGAGGTCAGGAACCCTTCTGATGTTATGGTTATACTGTCTTCGGCCATTTCCAGTGGGTATCAGGTAATTGTATCGTTTGGGGAATCGTGATGAGTTGGATCTCAGGTCAGATTTCTGCTATTTTCTAGGATATCAAGGGTTGACAGATGCCTTTCAACATGACGAGGAATCTTGAGGGATCCTCAGGCGGATGTGCCTCGCGGAGCGAATTCCGCATATACTGTGATTACTTCGAGTCATTGTTAGAATCTGTTTAGTGATATGGGTTGCCACAGGTGTAGCAAGTTTGGCCACGTCTTCAGGGATTGCCCATAGGAGTAAGCCCATTATATTTTCGTTATGTTCAGGTGGACAATAAGGAGGTCGACTGTCTGACGCTCAGGGAGGATCATTGAGTACACCTGCTCTAGTCATTTTTGGGGTTGGTCCAAGGGCGTGAATGAGGGAGTTATGTCTAGTTTTTAGTAGCCTTGGTATATACGTTTGGAAGAGCCATCAGGATTTCTGAGGGAAGCGAGATTTTTCGTTGAGGTTTTGGTTAAACTATCCGTTCGTTGGACTCCGAGATCTGAACGTGTTGTCTCTTTAAGCGTTTGAAGTCATTGATGTAGTTGGGATACAAGAAGTGTTAACTGGATTTCAGGTAGTGTGCCGTTTGTACAGGGTTATTCATGTTGTTCTAGCTTTGTCAAGCACCGATCGTCAGCAAGGTGAACATTGGAACGTAATGAGGATCACGAATCCTTCAATTTTCATGTGCCAAACGGGTTTAGTCGAATATAAGTGGGGGAGAATCATTCAGATAACTAGGATAAAAGCAAGTGTGAAATGAGGATACATCTCACATTCCCCTTTTTGGGAGGAAAGGCGGCCTTAGGGGCCGACTGAGTATCAGATATCGTGGGATGGGAGTTCGGGAAACTCCCAGCATTTGGAATGCGTCTTTCTGATGTCATATTGTAGGCTTCGGGGGAGGGAACCAGGATTTGTCCTAGTCAGTAGTTGAGATCAGTTTAGGAGGATAGACTGCAGGGGTGCTCAACATTGAGATGTGTATGGACAGTCAAGGTGAAGGTGTTGTAAGACTACGGGGGAGTCGTATCATTCACTAATGAACTGAAGGTGTGGGAAGTGTTGTAAGATTACATGGTAGCCGTAACATTTACGGGCTATCTTGAGTGATTTGGACTAGGGTAGGCTAGTTCACAGGGTTGTGGTAAGGAATGAGGACCAGAGGTGATTGACCGATCAGAAATCCGGAGGCGAGCTCGGGTGGTTATGGGAATTTAGGATGGATCCGGTAGAGACTGATGAGCTAAGGGTTGGACCTTGTGATATAGGATCTTGTGGTCGAGCAGTTCATGTTTCTGTAGGGCTACAGATGGGTAGCCCTATTATTGGATCTCATAAGAACCTGATGGTTGGACCAGGTGTGAGATTGGAAGTCTCAGGGAATCAGCTAAGGGAAATTATTAGTTGGTTGAGTAAAGGATGACAGGAAGTCATGGTACGATATGCAAATGCCGATTCGAGGATCTTTGGATATGATCGCAGTAACAATTTGGATTTGGATAGGAACCCGAATCGGAATTCGTTCAGGATTTTGTTTTAGTGAGTTGGGATGTGGGGAATCTATATGCCAAGGGCAGAATTCTAGGGTAGTTATCGGATTGGTTTGATGGTAGTTTAAGCCATTGTGATGTGTCTCGAGTGGCCCTATCGGTAATAGAGCCACGACAGGTCGGAATCAGGAAGCGATGGGTCGGCGGAGGCCAACTGTGATGTAAGTCTGCAACTATTCTAGTGGTTTTCACCTTTTGGGTTGGGCTCGTTTGGTAGACAGGTTGAGGCTAGGGAGGTCCCCGAGTGTTCTCCAGGAAAGTAGCCATGCGACAGTTAGAGGAGTAAGAGCGCCTTCCGTGATTTGGGGTCTGCATGCAGAATTGCTTGTTATTCGGTTGTCGCGGTTGGTCGATGATATTGTTCTTTAGGAAGAATCAAGGTATTGTGAGTGGGGAGTATTCTTTCTGGATGGGTTTCTTAGGAAATCAGTTTGATAACGATTCATTGTGGGCAGTCTTTCAGGGAGACAGACCATCTCGAGACTTCAAATTTCAGGTGGGGCAAGTGTGATCGGGTTGCAAGGAATTTGTTCATCTCCGTGTTCTAGAACCTTATGAGGATTG
Source organism: Lactuca saligna (assembly GCF_052625555.1). Classification (NCBI taxonomy): domain Eukaryota; kingdom Viridiplantae; phylum Streptophyta; class Magnoliopsida; order Asterales; family Asteraceae; genus Lactuca; species Lactuca saligna. The sequence goes on from NC_136425.1 coordinate 65,838,045, forward strand.
GTTTTAATTACCTTGAGTAGGTTGTGGTATTAACGGGTTTGTAGTGGTGTTGTTCAGGTTTTTAGGTGTGTCGGGGTCGGTGATGCATGATTTCGAGGACGAAATCTAATTTAAGTGGGGGAGAGTTGTGACGCTCTGTTTCGAATTGACTTCTAGATTAAGGTTGTGGACCGAAGTTTAGTCTTCATAAGGAGTATGGCTCTAGATAAGGTAATATCTAGGCCCATTTGGGTTCCAGTGATGTATTAGGAGTGTTTCGAGTGTTCGGGTTGTGTTTTGGAGCCTAGGGGTAATTTGGTAAAGTGTTAGTTCGGGCTTTTATGGATAATGGATTTTTGTTCGGAAGGTCTTAAGGAAAATTTGAGTTGTTAGAAGTGTAGAGCTTTTTGTCACCTTTCCGTGGATACAAGGACCGTTGAAAACGGATTTATAACGAAGAAGTTATGACTTTCAGAAGTTTAGCCATTTCAGGCTTAGGGATTATGTTGGGTGTAATTTGGATTACGCTGGGCGTAATGAATAGGAGTGGCCGCGAAGGTTCCGTGGAGTACGCTGGGCGTAATTCCGTCCGATCAGAACCCTATTTTAAGGTCTTGGACCTTATTTAAACCCCTTATTTCATAACCAAACCCTATCACCTTTAGCCTCCACCCCTTTAAACAATAGAAATCGTCTTATAGCATCCATGGTGGCATTTTGAGCTTATGGAGTCCATTTTTGGGGTGTTTAACCCATTTTCAAGAAGTTGGAGTTTGATGCAAGGGTGGGAATCAAGGAGGAGCTTATGGATCTGACTTTTAGGACTCATTCTCAGCTTAATGAAGGTATAAAGTTTTGAACTTGACCGTTGAATGCTTAGATCTTCTATGTTGGGTTTTTCGATCTTTTGGTCCCAAGAATGGAGCTTTATGGTTTCAAATCCGTTTTTAGGCTTGGGGTTGCCACCCTTGATGCCATTTGAGTCCCTAAGGCAGAAAGTTGCAATCTTGATGGTCTTAATGGGTTCATTCTTGAGTTAGGATCACTTTTATGGAAGTAGAATGTCACTTTTGTAGTTTGGGTTTGTTTGGGGCATGGAAAGTCACCAAGTCAGTGACTTTATGGGTTTAGATGTTACGTATAGCTCAAATCTGTAATTTGGACTTATTGGATCAAGTATTAAACACTTAATGGATGTTGTGCATGAGATACTTGTACGCTGGGCGTACTATGTAGTACGCTGCGCGTACAACCCATTTGCTGAGTACGCTAAGCGTACAGAAGAGGTACGATGGGCGTACGCTCTTAGAAGGGCTTGGGCCTTTGTGGACTTTGGACCTTTAGGCCCTAATGGTTTTGGGCCTGGATTTGTTGATATTTGGGCCTAAATGCATCTTTCGGCCAAAAATGGGCCTTGTGGCCCAATATAGAAATGGACTTCACATTTGTGGGCCTTGGTTCTGGAAAATTCTTAGACTAGGTAGCTGTAGGCCTTCGTGGGCCATTTGGGTCAGGATTATTGACTAAGGAAAGTATTGGGCTTTAGTATAAGGTCCATTGGAAAGGTCTGGGCCCAATTTGGAAAATTGGGCCATTGATGGTTTTATGGTCATTATGATGTTGGGCCTTGTTTTGGGTTTGGACCCTTAGTTGTGTATCATATTAGGCCAGGGGTAAAATGGTCATTTTACCCCATGCTTGGATTAAGGATTATGGTATAGGGCCCAATCACTAACTTGGGAATATTGATCGGTAGTGGCAGCTCTGTTAATTGGTAGGGGCTGCAGCTAAGGATTTCCTCAGGAAGCTTCTACATTCGAGGTGAGTCTTCTCACCATACCCATGGGTCTACGACACCAAGGCCGGCCCATTATGTGTTTATGATATATGTGTAATTACTCTATGTCTTGATATGTATTGTGATCATATGTTTTGCATGAAGACCCCGGGGGGAGCCCATGACATTGGTTGTAAGAACATGTGGGGTAGCTCATGGTAGTCCAAGTAAAGACCATGTGGGGTAGCCCATGGCCTTGGGTGTAAGACCATGTGGGGTAGCTCATGGCAGTCCAAGTAAAGAACATGTGGGGTAGCCGATGGCCATAGGTGTAAGACCATGTAGGGTAGCCCATGGCAGTCCAAGTAAAGACCATGTGGGGTTGCCCATGGTATTGGAAGTAAGACCATGTGGGGTAGCCCATGGCTTTCCTAGGTTATATGTATGCATGGCTTATGTGATACATGTACTTTTATAGCTAACAAGATATGTGTTATATGGATTGTGTGTATGGTATGCTATGGGAAACTCACTAAGCTTCGTGCTTACAGGTTTTGTTTATTGTTTCAGGCATCATCATTTTGGAAAGGAATGGCTCGGATTGATTGCAGTGCACACACCTAGGATTTCCGCAATGAATGATTTTGGGATGAACTCTGATAAATGTTTTATTTAATGTTGATTTGAAATGTTTGGAATAAATGATATCTATTTTGGGTTGTATTAAAAATGAAATTTTTACCCTTGATATGGTTATAGGCTTAGAAAATAATCCAACAATTTTGATGTTGATTGGGCATCTTGTCTTTGACACTAGAAGGTCCGCTTCCAGCTACTCAATTTTCATGGTTCTAGTCTTGTGTTATAGAGTTCCAAGAAACATTCGACTATCTCTCATTTAAATTGTAAATCATAGTATTGCTCCCTTGCTAATATTGCTAAAGATGTTATCAAGATTACACATTTTCTTGCTGATTTGCACATCTCTTTTAAAAATGTGCCAACTTCGTCTATGTGACAACAAAGGTGTCGTCCTCATTAGTGACAATCCTATTTCATATAAACGTGCCAAAACATATTGAATTGGATTATCATTTTATCAGGGAACTTGTTCAAGCTGGAAAACTTCGTATTAAGTTTGTCCCTTTGCATCTCAATGTTGTTGATGTCTTCACAAAGAGTCTTCGCAGATCATTGTTTACTATATTTCGTTCCAACCTCGACGTTGGATCAAAGCCCACGATTCGTTTTTTTTTTTTTGGGGGGGGGGGGGGGGGGGGTATTGGAATTATACTAAAAAATAAGCATAATTCTACAAGATAATATGGATTATGTGTGTGTCTATATATATATATATATATATATATATATATATATATATATATATATATATATATATATATATATATATATATATATATATATATATATATATATAGTTCATTTGAGACCATTCTAATTTTGTGAGACCGTGAGACCAAATCTAAAAATAATTTTAAAATGCAAAATAAATGGAAAAATCCAAAAATTCTTTTCTTAAATATTATTTTCGGAATTTAAATTAACTAAAATATATATATATATATATATATATATATATATATATATATATATATATTAAAATAAAAAGTTCCATATATTTTTTTTAAATAAGTGAAATATTCTAATAGAATATTACACTGACATATTCTAAAAAATAATTTTAAAATGCCAAATAAATGGAAAAATCTAAAAATTCTTTTTTTAAATATTATTTTCGGAACTTGAATGAACTAAAAAAAATCCATTTTTTTTGAAAAATACGTGAAATATTCTAATAGAATATTACACTGACATATTCTAAAAAATAATTTTAAAATGCAAAATAAATAGAAAAATCCAAAAATTCTTTTTTAAATATTATTTTATGAACTTGAATTAACTAAAAAATAAAAAATAAATAAAAAAATACTTCTCACAAAATTAGGCCGTCTTACATGAACTTAACCCTATATATATATATATATATATATATATATATATATATATATATATATATATATATATATATATATATATATATATATATATATATATATAGGGAATGGTTATATGGAAAAAAAAAACCTAAAAACCCTAAAATCATGAAAATGCATAGAAAAATAATTAGAGATCGCAAATCTTTTTTTTTTTTTGACATTATATTCTTAAAATTCACAGTTTTTTTTTATATAAATTTGTTGGGAAAAATGAAATTTTTATTAGTTATTTATTTATTATTTTTTTGTTTTTTAAAAATAAAACATTTCAACGAATTTATATTAAAATGTGTTATTTTAAAGAATACAAAGTAAAAAAAAAAGATTTGTGATCTCTAAGTATATTTTTTTTTATCTATTTTTATGATTTTTATTTTCCATAAAACTTATATATATATATATATATATATATATATATATATATATATATATATATATATATTTATATCCTAATAAATGATAATATTTTTTTTACATGTCATTTTCTAATGGATTATGTAATATATCATTTTGTCATAATTTTGAGATATTTATAATCCACTTTTTATTTACTTCATTTTTCATTTTTTAATATATCATTAGTGTGTGTTCCATAAATTAAACATACCATAATTACTATACTAGTTTAAAACTCGTGAGAACCACGATTATAAAATTAATTAAACTTTTATTGTAAAAACTCAAAATTACTAATCAATTATTTTAAATAAATTATTATTTAAGATGTATTTTTATTAGTTATGTGAAATTATAATCGTTGATTCGAATAATATGTAAAATTAATTTTTAATATATATTACAGATTTTTGTTTGTGAATTAATGAAAACAATAATATGAAATTTAAATTTAAAATAAAGAATAAATACAATGATCAGTAGCATCACATTAATGAGGATCTATACTAATAAATAAAACTTATTTTCTGCCACATGTCATGTCCTCACTAATTTGGACACATGGCATTTTAATAGATTTTTAGAATTTATTTATTTCCACATGGAATTTTCTGATTTGTTCACATATCATAACTTATTTCGGTTACAATTGAGAGAAATAAATGCTTCCTTGAAAAAGAAATGATATATTTATAATGTAATAAATGACATAACTAATGAGAGCTCTAAAATTGATATTGATATTAAATTTAATGTTTAAATATTAATATTAAATTTAATGTTTAAATATTGATATTAAATTTTTATTTTTAATAAACCCGTGTAGTACACGGGTCTTACACCTAGTGTCTAATAAATTTAAAATAGTGAACTTATAGATTGACAAGTGCATGTTAATTAAAAATTCTAATATGGTGACACATGACAAAAGACTACTCTTTTATTAGTATAGAGAGATTAATTTCAAATTTTAAACTTGAAATTTCAAACTTCAGGTTCAATTTTAAATAAATTTACAGTTTAACCCTTCATATTTAACATTTTGTTATAATTAACACGTTTAGTACACGAGTCCAACAATTAAATACATAGTTTTTATTTATTTATTTTTTCATGTTTTTGTTTCCTCATAATTTTTACTTATTTCTAATTTTAAATTAAAATAAATTTCCTGTTTAAGCATTCATATTCAACATTTTCTTTAATCAACCCGTATAATGTACAGATCTCACAACTAGTGTGTGTGTGTGTGTGTATATATATATATATATATATATATATATATAGGGCTAGGTTATAATGTGGATTGTAAATATTGTGTGGGTGTAAGAATTAATGTGGACCAAGAGTTTAAACTACATATTCTAATAGAATACATATTCTGGTTGAATACCAATTCTGATAGAATACATATTCTGATTGAATGAACATTTTTTAGAATAACAAAATTTTGAACCATGAGTTAAAGAATAACAACATTCTTAAAGAATAATCGTCTATTATTAATATTATCGAGGAATCTAAGTACAAAAATAAATAAAAAACAATTTTTACTGTCACATTCTATAAATATACAATATCTTTTTTTGAATTTTTGGCACGTTTTATAAAAATACAAGCTTTATAGTAAGTCAATCTTGAACAAATCTTGATTCTATAAGACTACAATGTCATCCATGAAAAAATCTTCATTCTCATTCTTCCTAGAAGATAATTTATTTCCTTTGACTTTAGATCTTTAACTAACGAGTAAACAAAGACCTGTATTAAAAAATAAAAATAAGCATGGGAATAAGATTATACATATGAGGATACCATTCTTCTAAGAATGATTCTTGAAATTCATGTAAAAAGTATTATAAATGAGAATGAAATCCTGTCAGAATTACTTTCTGCCATAATACCCTCGGGATCTTGAAAAAAGTTTGTAAGAATATTCAACAAAAACAAGTATATTACACACAAACGTTAAGAAGTTTAGAGTATACTCTTCCAAAAATCTAGCAGAATATTGAAGAAAACGTATCTTGCACCATGCACTATACAGAAGTACCTGTTAGATAGACATCAACACCAACACATGGGAATATAGGTTCAGAAAACCCTGATAAAGAGAGAACAAGGAGGACTGGCCTCCCCTTGGTGCATAAAGAAATTCAAATATATATTTTATGAAAATAAATTGGTTATAGAGAAATAAATAAACAAGACAAAAAAGAAAATTCAAATCTAAACCTCCTTTAAAAATTGCGACATCGCTTCCACGAATTCCTTGCCTCCATCATTATCAAAACTTGATATTGATCTAAAAAATCAATGTAGGGAATCGATTGCGTATTGGAATCGATGAGATCGTGTATTTGTGAGAAAGAATGTGACAATCGTCAATCTAGAGTCAAGTCAAGTCATCAAGTCAAACCGGTCAACTCGATTAAACCTTGTGTATTAGGATTTGCGTTATGTAATTACTGCATAACTTGCTATATTAATGGGAAAACATCACTTGGGAAAAGTTCTTGTGTTAAAATTTCCTGAGCCTTAGTGCTAATCAATGAACTAAACTGATAAAACCATGTTGCATACTCATCGGGTGTGTGTAAGATCCTTAATCATGACTTAACAGGGCTCAAGAACCTTGTGTTGCGGAGCCAAACACTCACAATTGTCACACATGGAACCTCTCTCAATCGTTTTCACTCTATCTCTCTCTATGTCAAATCTCTCCCAAATCTCTCCAAGAATGTGAAATCTCTCTCAAATATCTCTTTGTATGAGGAATCTCTCCAAGAATGTCAAATCTCTCCAAGTATGTGAAATCTCTCTCAAATATCTCTTTACATGAGGAATCTCTCCAAGAATGTCAAATCTCTCCCAAATCTCTCCAAGTATGTGAAATCTCTCCCAAATCTCTCTCAAATCTCTCTCAAAAGTTCCTTGGACTTTTTATAGTCTTTCGGGCCATCCCGACCCTTAACCGGGTCAAAAACGGCTTAAAATGGGGTAAAAACGAGAAAAATGGACCTTAGGAACCGAAACCCTTCTCAAGGAGCCGAAGCATCTTAGGGCCGAGCCCCTTGGACTGAAAGTAACCAGGACCGAAACCGAGTCTCGGTCTCTGCTCGCTCCTCTCGGTCTCTGCTCTCTCCTCTCGGTCTTTGCCCCTCCCCTCTCAGTTCCTTGCCTCTCTCGGTTCTTCCCCTCTCTTCTCTCGGTTTTGGCATCAGAAGACTGAAACCTCGGCCAGACTTCAGAAAATTGATGTTTTTCGTCCAATTTTGATATTTTTAACATTTTAAGCCCGTTCTTCGAGATTTTAATGCGGGATTTTCACCAAAACTCATATTTTAACAAAATAAGCCCCAAATATTCATAATTTAATCATATTTTCATAAAAATCATTATTTAAATAATAAAAATCTAATGGTTGATTTATTTAAGGTGGAGTGTTGACCTTGCCTTATCTTATGTCACAAGCAACCACCCCCCACACCCACTCTATGACCAGCCACACCTCCCCACCTTACCTAGGTCACTTCAATGTCCATTACAATCAATTACCACCCATTCCCACGTTTTTAGAGTTGGAACAAAACATCCTCTCTCCTCACTTCTCTCATTTGCTCTCATTTCACCAAGGATCCAACTCCACTTTTCTCTCAAACTTTCTCTATCAAATTCGAGATTCAAGGCTGATTGTCAAGTTTTCTCACACTCTTGGTAAGTATAATTCATCCTCTCTATGATTATTTCACTTCCCTCTACTCCAATCATGGATTGCTTATACAAATTACATCATTTTGGTGTTAGATTCTCGAAAATCTTCAAGGCATCTTCAAGTGTTCTTGAGTTGAACACTTCCCTAACCCAACATTCATCCACTAAAATCACTCAAGGTGAGTTCATACCCTACATTTTCATGTTTTCTCAAGTTTTTAGGGGGGGGGGGGGGGGGGAAACAAGTTAAAACACCAAGAACATAACTAAACTTTTCTAACAGCCTTCATCAGAAAAGTTCAACTCCATTCATGGACTGTTTTGGGAAACTTAAACATTTTTGTTTTCAAAAAAAACTGTATAAGGTGAAAATAGTTCAAGTTCTTAGCTTTAAAATTACTACTTGCACATCTCCATACGATTTTTCTACAATTTATGGTGATTTTTACAAAACTGCCTATCATTTCAAACACCAATCCGGACCAGTCTGTGATTATGGACTTTTTCACCCAAGTTGGAGGTCATTAAAAATCATGATAAAAATTATGAGTAAACTAGACACATTTTGGGAACTCTCAAAATTTACGGATTCAGTTTTCGACTTCGTATGATTTTCTATGATTTTTCCAAAACAGTGTAGAAAGGTTAAAGTTAGTTAACAACATATAAATTTCATAACACTTTGTATTATGTTGAGCAAAGTGTATAACAATAAGTTCTAAATATTGAATGTGTTTCCTTGTTAGTTTATCTTCATAAAATGAAACTTAACCACTCATTATAAGATTATTCATTTATTTAGAACACGTATATTAAGCTATAATTAACATAGTTTATGGATTCATAGCACTATTGCAGTTTCATAAAAGAGTTTTTATACACTAGAAACGTTTTGGATAAACTATAATAGGTATAGTTTAAGATTCATCACATAACACACTCGTACAAAAAGGGTACATTCATACAAAAAGGTTCTACACTCATGCACACTACACGTAAACTTGTTAACTCAGGATGTGAGACTATCTCTCCCCGTACGTCCGAGTACGGGATCCCTAAATTCCTGTAAGTTATAACCAAAATCTCTTGTAGGGAGAGCATGATAATTGTGTATAGATCTATATTGGGGTTGACATCCCACACCTCGTTGCTAGCTACAGTTGGACCGGCAGGTCTGTGGGTGACAAGAGTCATAGGATCAGGGCGTCTAACAGACGTTGTGCAGGTTACCTCTAGTCATAGTATGGTTATAACGACTCACATAGGGAGCTAACAATCACTAAAGTTTACGGGATATTTTTTTTATATAAAACAAAAGGGGTTTTATGTCGATTTAAAATCACTTTTATATCAATAAATACAGATATTACCATACACTCTCGGTCTAGGTATTTATGATTACACATCACTCGAGATATAGAACTACATACACACATTAAAGAAAATATTGGATTTTCTTTTAAATACAATTTTTTTTATCGCTTTTACAAGGAAAACAGGTTACTTCTCTAAAGAAATCTCTTATGAACTCACCAACCCTCGTGTTGACACTTTTTCAAACAACTTGTATTCTCAGGAAATCGCTAAACAGGTAACCAAGTGCTTTTGAGGATGGGACGTTAAGGCGTCAAACTTTTCATATTTTGTCAACATATTGTAATTGATTTTGAAACATGTAATTCATACAAGTGATGTAACTTTTTCAATTATATATATGTTGGTTGTGTTTGCTTAAATTACTATTGAAATTGTGGTTATGATACTATACATGAAGTCCTCCACCCCTGGACGTTTCCGTCATCCTTGGTTTGGGGGTGTGACAAAGAAGGAGAGAGACAGTGAGGGACGTCGCACTGTAGGGTTTTGGCGATGAAAATTCAAGCAGGTGGAAGAAAATTCATTCCTTTTCTCTGTATTAAGGGTATCAATAGTGTGTGAAGATAATGACGCCGATATGAACGATTACACAGGGTTAATCAGATTTTATTGTAACTATACATTGAACGCAAGTCGATTGAACGAGTCCTGGAGGGTTGGTTCCCGATTTTGATTTCAATTTTGAAGTCGTTCCCTCTAATGATCTTGTCATCTTCGAACATGGGTGGGTTAGGATTGATCGCCGGTAAGAGATTGAGATGGGTAGAAGTGTAGAAGCGGGAGGGATATGATTTTGCTGGTATCGATGATGGAAGATACAATAGTGTTTCAAACAAAGTAATTTGTCTAAATTAAAGGTTGGATGCTTTAATTAATTATTTATTAAAATTAAATAATAATTGGTCCATATATATTTGTTAATCTACATTTGAAGCTAGCTCTCTTTCTCTCTCTATATATATATATATATATATATATGTGTATATTAATTGCAAACCTCCCATGTTATAATGGAAAACAAACATTGACAATAATATTTGACTAAAAGAACAATATTTAAATAACCACAAATACAAAAACTATTATGTTTTTGCCAAGTATTTAACTGAAGTTATGAATGCACCATGTGGTTTTGTTATATTATACTTAGTTGAAGTTGAATAAGATTTAATGGCGGAGTTGTGAAATTTAAGTAATGGAGAAAAAATGATACATTGATACTCCAGTTGTCAGATTTTGAAAACCCACTAACGTTGAATTTTTCGTAGTTGACTTTATTCACTGAATCATATTATCAAACTCTTTACGGAATACAAATTTTCTTCTTAAAATGATATTTTATATGAAAAGGTTTTACTTTCACATTTGATGGATGTGTTTTACGTTATTATTACATTATTTAATTTTATATCTTGAAATCTTAAATGGCAAATATAGCTAATTTAAAAATAAGAATTTATGGTTTTTCTAAATAGAAATTTCGCACCATTGACGAAAACTTTCATTTTAGTCAATTACTCATGTTTGTTTTTGACATAAAAATATACATTGGTAAATAGTTGGTAATATTTTCAAATTCTATATAGAACCATAATTAATAAGGATTTAAACTATGAATCATCAAGAAAAACTTATATATTTGTTATTTAGATGTGTATCCACCATATAATTACAAAAAACTTACTTTGTTTTTTCTTTTTGTTTTTTTAATTTAAAGTCATATTTTTGTGGCAAAATAATTGACGATGTAATTTTTCATTAAAGATCTAAATCGATAAATAAAAAACAAACTTTACAAAAAACTTACTTCATTTTTTAGTATTTAGATTTTATTTTTTATGAAAAATAAATAGATAAATATATTAAAATTTATAACTATATTATACCTCTTGCTTATTAAAATCAATTTATTTGGTTTATTCCTACCGCAATAAACTGATTTGTAAAGATTCCTATCCAAACACTTAAATTTGTTTATTGAGGTGTGATTAAGCAATAAGCAATATGCAACATATTTTTTTCCTATCTAAACACCCCATAAATAACTGACCATGATTGTAGAAATCTATTATATAACGAGAAAAAAATAGTTATTAATAATAAAATAATATAAATTATTAAAAAGAAAATAAATTTAAGAATATAGAAAGTTTGATATCATTTTTATAGTAAAAAAATAATTATAAAACAAACGAATATAAATATTGTTATTCAACATGTAAGAAACATGTGTAAGAGGAATTTTGAGGGTTTAATATGCTAGAAATTATTTTGGATTTTCTATTATCCAAATATAATGTTAGTAAATTCTGTAGTGTTATTTAAACTTGTAAAATGGTAATAAACAATTTAATGATAGATTTTGGTATAAAGTTAAAGATTTTATATTTTATAAAAATTATTTAATTTTAAAATAATGATGAAAAACAAATTTAAAATAAATAAATAAAACATATTACATATGTAAGAAAAAGTAGGAAAATCACCATATTAACTAAAATGAATAACATATGCAGTAGGTAAACGTGAAGACGATGATGCTTTATGGTTTTTCTTGAATTATCTATTATCCAATTGTAACTTCCTATTTTAGGCATCAACGTTCTTGTTACACTAATAATGAAAAATAATAATTTAAAGTTAAAAATAAAAGCGATAATCTTAAAGTAAGTGTTAAAGAAGATTGGTAAGTCCCCTAAATTGAATAAAATTTAATTTACAAATTGAATAATAAAGAAATAACGATAAATGATAGATGAAAATGATGATGATGAGTATGATTATGCAAAATATTTAATATGTTTTGACGATATTTAGGCATTGTTTAGGAATAAATTATTCAAAAATGTTTATATTGTATAATGTTATATAAATTGAATTGACTTATAAAATTGTTGTCCGTCATATATAAAAAATATTTTTTAAATTTAAATGAAATTTTAAATTAAAGTGAAATAAAAGTAGCACCTATTATGACACATACAACATGTCATCTTTATTTGTTAATGATATAAAATATTAATAAAATTAACAAAAATAATATAATTGGATTTATTTGTTTCCCTTATGAGTTACTTGGCAAAATAACATAAGTAAATGTTCGAGTATCTTGCATTGGATTATTAACAAAATAAGTAATTCAATTATTAACAAAATAAGTAATTATATATCAAACTAAACTAAGTAATGCTATATTTATAAAAGTATTTTTTTTTTTTTTTTTTTTTTTTTTTTTTTTTTGTAATGATAAAAACATTCGCAACACACACACACACACACACACACACACACACACATATATATATATATATATATATATATATATATATATATATATATATATATATATATGAATGATCATCTGGGAACTCAAAGTTTCCCAAGAACCCGAGAACTAAATAATAACTGTTAGATTAAAATAATAGAGGGTTAGGATGCTTCGTAGCACATTCGTAAATATCTGAAAATAAAATGGGGCGGGGGTATCTTATTAAAATAATCTAGAGACATTTTAGGGACATTTAATCACGTCAACTCCTTTCTCTCTCTCTCTCTCTCTCTCTCTCTCTCTCTCTCTCTACCCTTCATCACACCTCCGATCTCAAATCCTGAAATTATCGTCGAAGTGTGACAGGATGTGAGTATAGTTCATCGGAACATCTACAATGAAGCATTAGGTTGGTCGTTTTTTCTGAATCCTATCTTGACTTGTCGATTTGGTGAAGATAGTCCTATCGAATGTCCAGTTGGAGTAGAATCAATCATCAACAATGAAGCATTAGGTCGTTAGAGAAATCTCGAGTTCATTGAATTGCTTGAAATCTATTCATTTCCAAGGAATGATTGTTCGTGATTCCGATATTGATTTATTAACCCAAACCCGTGGTCAAGAACTTAGGGTTTTGAAGCTTGATTTTTGCTCAGGGTTTTCAATAGACGGATTACTCCAAATCGGTAAGCGGTGTAACAATTTGAGAATTTTGTATCTACAAGAGAGCTTAATCGTTGAAAAGGACGATGAATGGTTACATGAGCTAGCTTTGCGTAACACAGCCATGGAATCGTTAAACTTCTACATGACAGATCTGGTTAAGTTCGATTTTCAAAGATCTAGAACTTATCGCAAAAAACTGCAGCGAATTGTTATTATCAATGAAAATCAGCGAATACGACCTCACAGACCTTTCCGATTTCTTCAACCACGCAGTGAAATTACAAGAATTCGGCGGTGGCGCTTTCAGCGATTAACCTGAAAACTACGCCGGACTGAAATTCCCTCCTCTTTTAACTTCCATGCCGTTGAATTACATGAGCGCACCCGAAATCCCAGTAATCATCCCATTCGCTTCTCGATTAACAAAACTCAATCTTCTTTACGCTCTATTGACAATTGTATGTCATTCTTTGTCTTAATCTTCTTGTTTAGGACTGTGAAATGATTAGGGTTACTTGATGAGAGGATCATTCTTATGTTAACAGATGACATGGATTGCAATTCCTGAAACAAATACCCTGCACAAGTTTTCAACAATGAAAACCATAGGCTTAACTTGTATGGAGATAATGTTGAGGTCAATTTTTGTGTCCAATTAATTTCTACAGCCCTTTACTTATTTACATATCTGTTTTTAGAGAAGATGTGTTGATTTTAGTACACTGTTATGTCAGGTAGACTATCGAGGCTATGAAGTGACAGTTGAGAACTTTTTGAGACTTTTAACAAGTCGCCATGAAAATGTTGTTCCAAGATCCAAACGTCTTTTGAGTGATGAAGGAAGCCATATACTGCAATATATGACAGGACATGGAGGAGACGAGTTTCTGAAATTTCAAGACTCTGATGAACTTCAGAGTCATGAGTTGGCTGATGCAGTCAAACAAATGAAAGAAAAGCATAGGTCAGAACCCATTGTTCATGTTGTATTACAAAAGTAGTCCTTGTGGTATATTGGTTGCTATGGATATGTTGTATTACTTTCATATGAAGTTTGATACATGTCATTTATAATATGAATTACATGTGATTCACGTGTAAATCACAAGCGAATCACATATGAGTTACATGTGATTCACGTGTAAATCACATATGAATTACATGTGATTCACATATGATTAATTTGTGATTCACATGTAAATTACAAGTGAATTACCTATGAATTACATGTGATTCACAAGTTAATCACATATGAATTATATGTAATTCACATATTAATCACATGTAATTTACATATAAATCACAAGTGAATCACATATCAATTACATGCGATTCACATGTAAATCACAAGTGAATTACATATGATTCACATGTAAATCACAAATGAATCCTATATGAATTACCTCTATATGCACACATGCATTTTGTGTAAGTGTTCTCGTTAATTATTTTTTAAAATTTTCTTGTGAATTTCATACTTAAATCTTAAAAGATACAATCACATGTGAATATCACATTATATAATCACATGTGAATCTTACATGATATATACATGTGCGTGTTCTTGTTTTAATCATTTTTTTTTATTTTCTGGTAGATTTTGAAGAATTTTTGGAAAATATTGAAGACGTGAAAAGTGATAAATTGAAGAAAATATGGAAATCGTGATATGAAGAAATGATAACAATGTGAATCTTTGTAGTTTTTTTTATATATGTTATTTGTATCGAATAAAATACATGTATTATGTTTATAGATTGATTAATAAAAATGAGATTTTTTATACTTTGCTTACGAATATTATAGTATAAGAAAAAATATACATATATGCATTTGAAAAAAATATACATATATGCACCTAAACGTTGATTTTTTTTGTTAAAAAAATACAGTTTTGAAAAAAATTGCACTTTTTTTTATAAAAATCGTATTTTTGTTTTTGAAAAAGATGCAGTTTTATTGAAAAAAAAATAAAGTTTTTTTTCTAGAAAAAATACAGTTTTATTAATAAAAAGCATTTTTTTTGAAAAAAAGATGCAGTGTTTTAAAAAGTTTTTTTTTCATTTTTTTAAAAAATTCATGTTTTTTGGAAAAAATTAAAAAAAATCCATTTTTTAAAAAAATCGAAAATTATTTTAAAAAATTAATCGAAATTTTGAGTTATTTTGTTAATTTTTAGACATTTATATTAATATATTAAATAACCCAAAAAATTAAATATTAAATGAGATTGGTAAGATGACGATCATGTCCTTAACGAATTACTTTTGATACAACGTTCCTCTTTTAGTTCTCAGGTTCTTGGGAAACTTTGAGTTTTCAACCGATCTCATATATATATATATATATATATATATATATATATATATATATATATATATATATATATATATATATATATATATATATATATATATATATATATATAATTGAAGGTTATAGTTTTATTAACAAAATCACATAATGGAAGAAATTTAGGGGTTAGAAATGTAAATACTTTAAAAATTAAAGGTGTTACATACCTAATTGTGGAGTAATTCTTTCGGGATCTAAACTTTCAGATTTAGGGGTAATGTTTTCGTCAGTACAGTCTCCTAGAAATGTTGGTAATATATGAGCAAGATAAACAAAACAAATGAAAGACTAACAAAATGAAGATATGATGAAGAATATTTAGAAGACGATGATGGTTTCCAATAAACGGTGATCTATTCGGAAGTGACATTTTCAGCAGGATAACACAATGACACAACCGATAACAAAGAGAAAAAGAGGAAATGTGGATGGTGGTATTATAATTAATTCTTATTTTGGGATTTTTTTAGGATTTTCCTTTCAAATATTGGCATATTTTTCATAAATTTGTTTGATTTACTGTTGGCTTTCCTAGATAATAATAATTTCAGTTAATGACATATCTAGATGCATTTGTTATTTGCAAGGATTTGTATATTTCTATTAAAGTTTGAATTTTGCTTTACATATATAATACGTAATTTAAATGCAGTGTAATTTGATATTAAAACTAATTGCCTTAATCTTACGAGATGAGTTATTGACAATTGAAGACTCTTAAGGGCGGGGAAATCAGTCCAAGAGTTTTTCTGTGATTGACACGTGGCATAGAGTAGGTGTAGAAGGGGGCCATGTGGCAGTGTATAGAGTCTTTTATTAAGAAGTAGTTTATAACCCGTGGGAACCACAGTTATAAAATTAATTAAATTTTTATAGTAAAACTTAAAATTATTAATCAATTATTTTAAATAAATTATTAATTAAGAGATGTTTTTATTAATTAAATGAAATTATAATCATTGATTCAAATAAATATATAAAATTATTTTTTAATATATATTAGACATTTTTTATTTGTGAATTAATGAAAACAATAATATAAAATTTAAATTTAAAATTTAAAATAGAGAATAAATTCATTGACAAATAGCATCACATTAATGATGATGTCTAATAACTTTAAAATAGAAAACTAATAGATTGACAAGTGGCAACACATTAATTAAGAAGTCTAATATGATGATACATGACAAAAGAACTACTCTTTTATTAGTATAGAGATAAAGATAAAGATAGAGATTTTTGGTACCCTTTAAATAAGCATTTATACAAAAATTCTTTTGAACTTTAGCAGGGATTGTACCGCCCCTGCGCCTGTGATACAGACGTCCGAGTTGCTATGTTTCCATTGCAATTAGAGGGGCCACAAGAGGGCCAGTTGCCCCCAGTTGACAGCAACATCGGTGCCAATAAAGGCGCCAGCTCCAGCAATCCTGCGGATCACGGATGGCCGACAGGGCAAGGCAGAGGCTCCAGTGGTGAGGAGCCAGGTGTTTCAGTTGACTACCGAGGAGGTACGCGCCGCACCCGATGTGGTGACGGGTATGATTCTTTCCCTCTATTTCATTTTGATGATGTTATGTTATTGATATGTGCTCGGTGTATATGCCTTAGGATCGTTCCATGTGAATGGTATCCCTGTTCAGGTGTTGTTTGACTCGGGTGCCACCCAATCGTTTGTTTCTCTTGCGCTTAGCAAGAAGTTTTTTGAGTCTTCAGGCATGTTGGATTGCCCTTTAGAGGTAGAGATCGCCGATGATCGATCGGTGCGGGCATCAGCGGTGTTCAAAGATTGCGTTCTAAGGTTATTCGAGGAGCGCTAATTGGTGGTTTTGGTTCGCATTCCGTTGCGTGGGAACAAGGTAATTATAGGCATGGATTGGTTGAGGGCGGTGATAGATTGTGCACAGTAGATAGTGCGAATCAGGACCCCAAGTGGGGGAGAGTTGGTGATCTATGGCGAGAGGCCACAACGTGGACCCACAATATGTTCAGCAGCGAGGGCTATGCGCTACCTTCAGCAGGGTTGCGCGGGATATGTCGCGTATGTTGTGGATACCCGGGAGGCGGGTAAGGCGATGGTGAACGAGGTTCTAGTGGTGCGAGACTATGCTGATGTGTTCCTGGAGGAGCTTCCTGGAATACCTCCGGAGTGACAGGTAGAGTTCAGGATTGACCTAGTTCCTGGTGCGGCTCCGATAGCTAAGGCACAGTATCGGTTGGCTCCTCCTGAGATGCAGGAGTTATCTACACAGCTACAGGAGCTGTTAGATAAGGGATTCATTACACCGAGCAGTTCACCCTGGGGAGCCCCGATCCTGTTTGTGAAAAACATATGCATTCTTTCAAAAGCAACATCAGATCTGAGTTGGCTATGGAATCAAAGAATTTCACATCTCAACTTCAGAAATATCAACAAACTTGTTGTGCAAGATTTGGTAAGAGGTTTACTTGTACTTAAGTTTGATAATGATTCTTTATATGCAGCTTGTGAAGTTGGCAAGCAACATAAACAAGGTCATCCGATCACAGTTGATTCAAAAATTTTCAAACCACTGGAGCTTTTACATATTGATTTATATGGTCCTTCGATTGTTTCAACTCTTAACAACAAATAGTATATCTTAGTTATTGTTGATGATTTTTCCAGATTCACATGGGTTTATTTTCTGATATTAAAATCCGATGCGGCACAAATCATGATCGACTTTATCAAAAAAATGGAAATAACCTAGAAAAAGCTTGTTCGCAAAATCAAGAGTGATCATGGAACTTAGTTTAAGAACAATGTTCTTGATTCATTTTTAGTGGAAAAAGGCATTTTGTCACACCCCGAAACCGACGGCGGAAACGTTCTGGGGCGGAGGACATTATGCGTAGTATCACAACCATTATACATAGTAAGCATAGTAAACACAACCATTACATTACAATAAGAATATTTACATTTGTTTAAAAGCATTGAAAATGTAGTTTATATACATCAACGTATAATCAAAAAGTAATGACGAGACTTCTATATGCTCCATCTTCTCCAAAAGTGATCGAAGTACCTGTCTAACGTTGACTTGAGAATACAAGCAGTTTTAGAAATATCAGCATAAAGCTGGTTTTTTCATAAGCATGATTTTTGTAATGAAAACTGGTCACTGAACTTATGAAAATACTTCGTTTTTATGAGGTTAGTATCGAAAACCGCTGTTACTGAGATAAGAAATATGAATGCATGTTTTCCAAGACAATCCCATATTTTCTAACATGTTTATTGGTTCCTGAATGAAAGGCACGTTCTATTTGAAAACCCTGGTTACCACCAGTATGTATAGTAATTTTACTACTTAAGATAAAACCATAAGTTGTGTCCCTGGAATACCCTCCAGTAAGTAAGTAGGTAGTTTTATTACATAAATAAAACTATGGAAGAAAGAAAGAATCCGTGAAAAAAGTTAGTTTATACGTATTGTGAGTCGTATAACCATACTAATTCGACCCGTGACCTCCTTGACGTTCTTTAGGCGTCGTACGATTTCCAAAATTTGTCACCCCAGGCATGCCCGCCTAACTGTAGCTAGCAGTTTAGGTGTGGGATTGTCAGTCCCGAATATATCTATCCACAAATTTCACGCTCTCCCTCTAGGAGACTCTGGTTATACTACTGGAGAGGATTTATTGGTACCCCGAAGGGCAGTACGAAGATAATTCTCACAAGCTACTATTAACTAATTCACGGGATAATTGGTCGTTATCGAGTTTCCAAATCGTTGAAATGATGCAGAGTATAAATAATTATACATAAAATAATTATTTAGCAAGATACTCTAGGTTATCAATGGATAAACTAAATTGGACATAGTTTATATATTGACTTTGCATGAAATTCGAATCTGTGAAACAAGTAATGAAAATCCCAAATTATTCCCATAATAATTTGAATGGTTTAATAAGTTCCCACGCTGTTTTGAAAACTATGTAATTATATTTAGAAAGCATCCCTTATGCTCCACATATTACAAAAGGGATAAAGGCATCTAAAAGTTTGATAGAAAATCATTATAATTACATCAGTTTTTAAATTTACGAAATCCTTTATGATTTGCTTGTATTCCCCCCTGAAAACATGAAAAACTCTAAAAAGCGTAAGGGTATGAACTCACCTGTCGAGGGTGATTCGAATGAATGGAAGTGCCGGGTAGGATGCTAGGTGTCAATTGAGGACTTGAACACACGCGAGGATCCTATGTAACAAGAAGTGATATATAATTGTATCTAATTAGTTATTTAACCACGAATTAAGTAGGTAAATACACTCTAATGTGTGAAAACACTTTATTTCAAGTGTTAGGAATGATACGGGTTGCATCTACAGAGTGTATGGCCTCATTATGGAGTTTACTCTTCAAGTGGTAGTCCTTAGGGGTGTTTACGGACCAAAGACCACTTCCCCATGCGTTTATGGCCGTAAACTCATGGTAGTGGTGTTCTTGGTTGCTTCAAGATCTTATATCACTTAGGAAATAAGCTAGACTCCATTCTAGGGCATAGGAAGTGACTAGGGCTCCAAATGGATCTTAGGAGGACTTCACGGCTGTAAACATATGAGTTTACAGCCGTAAACTCATATTTGATCTTTCATTTAATGCTTTGGTGGTTCTAGGTTAAGCATACTGATTTCTAGTCATTTATACAAGCCAAAGGGGGAAGTTAGGGCACCATATGACCCCTTTAGGGAGTTTACGGCCAAAGGACCAATTCCTTGGGGGTTTACGACCGTAAAATCTATGAGGACTTGGTTTCTATGATGGTTAAGGTCCCCACTTCGATGGTGGTTGATTCTATGTTGAGTTCTAGGCATAAGGAAGGAAGAAAGGGCAACTTTGCACCCTTAAAGGGAGTTCACGGCCCAAGAACATTCTTTGGCCGTAAACTCTTATTCATCCTTGATTCATGGTGTTTTCTAAGTCCAAAACATGTTAATTCTAGTGTTCAATGAGTTAGGATAGGAACACATACAATCTAGGAGCTTGGATGGATGATTTTTCGCCAAGAACACTAGTAGATCAATACAACTGAATGATTTCATAGATGGAGATGGAGTAAGATCACTAGAATATGTGTTATATGAACAAATTAGGGAGAAAAACACTTACATTTTGGTGTTCCTTGATCCATAACCGAGTTTGAAGGGAGATAGTGGAGAGAGGGACTTCTAAGGGTGTGAAAAGAGTTTACAATTGGCCAAGACTCACCTTTATAGGTGTGAATTCACGGCGATAATGAGTTTACCACCATAAACTCCATGTTTACGGCCGTAAACTCCATCTTAAGGAGTTTATGGCATGGTTTTTGATGTTAGGACTTTAGTGGTGGTTTTCTAACACTTGATCCTTAAGTGTAGTCGGCTCGGAATACTATTACGGACTTTAATTTAGGCTAAAAGATGGCAGAAATGAATTTGATTTTCAAATTTGGTTATAAACTGCTGAAATTATATATACGAAATATTCGGGTTGTCACATCATCCCTCGTTAGAGGGAATTTCGTCCTGAAATTAGAGTTCGAACAACTAATATTTAATACAATAATTAAGCAAATAGATGAGGGTATTTAAGTTTCATTTGATCCTCGCGCTCCCAAGTGAACTCCGGTCCTCGTTTGGCAGTCCAGCGAACTTTCACATTTGGGATGCGGCTTTGCTTTGTTCGTTTGATCTCCCGATCTATGATTTCGATTGGTTCTTCCACAAAGTTCAGATTTTCGTTGATTTCGATTTCATCAAGAGGGATCACAAGAGTTTCATCGGATAGGCACTTCTTAAGATTAGAGACGTGGAAGATAGGATGGATGTTGCTAATTTCTTGAGGTAGTTAGAGTTTGTAGGCTACGGGAGTGATCCTAGTGAGGATCTCGAAAGGTCCTATGTACCTTGGGTTCAATTTCCCGCGCTTTCCAAAGCGTATCATGCCTTTCCAGGGCGAGACCTTCAACAGGACACGATCTCCAACCTGGAATTCCAAGGGTTTTCATCGTTTATCGGCGTAGCTCTTTTGTCTGTCTCGTGAAGCTTTCAATCGTTCTCGGATTCGAATGATCTTTTCGGTAGTTTCACGGATGATTTCAGGACCAGTGAGAGTACTGTCGGGGACTCGACCCTTGGCTAGTTGCATGTCCCCTACCTTGTCCCAGCACAGTGGAGATCTGGACTTGCGACCGTAGAGGGCCTCGAACGAGGCAGCCTTGATACTGGTGTGGTAACTGTTGTTGATGAGATTAAACTAACCTTTAATCTATAAAGATCGATTAGATCTTGAACAAGTATGTAAACAAAAACAATATAAACGCAATAGTAAGAACAAGACAAGATGGAATCAAACGTGTCAAATGATTAAACAAAATCCTCAGAAGAGCTCGATTAAGAACATCAACTGTAGAGGATTGGAAGGTTACAGGAACGATCAAAGAAACCTGTTATCGTCTAGATGTATCGCTATTTTCAGATCTCTAAAACCTTGACCTAATATGCATGCAAGCGTAAACTTATATACAAAACATAAAAGGTTCACAGTTGGACAGGCCCAAACCGGAATACTAAAAGGCTTATGCTTAACGAGCCCAAAAGACACAATCTTCAAAAATAATCTCTAGCCCAACAATCTCCCCCTTTGCGTCAATTTGGAGCGAGACCTTCACTAGTTACTTGGGCCAGCAGCTGAAGCAGGTACCTTCTTCTTCACAGTACTAAGTAGACATTTGGTGATGGAGAGAATGGTCTGTCTAAACCGGATGTACCAATTAATCATATCTTCAAAGTACTTGATGTCATCAGCCGAGTTCTCTTTACACCGTTTGATAATGAACAGCACATGCTCCAAACAAGTTGTGGTGTAAAGATGCTTGTCAGCTAAAGCGAAGAGACATTTCTGTCCTTCCGCTCTAGTGAACATAACCGAGTTGCGTCTTGGGTCGATCCTGCCCAATAACATTTGGTTGAGATCACTGGCCGATCCCACAGGAGCAATCTTTGGTTTCTTCTTGAAGACTGAGGCGACCTCCTGATCCATTAGGGCAACCTCCATGATGTAGCAGACTAACATCCTTTTGACATGGTCTAGAATGGGACCATATTCAGCTTCATTAGTCAAAAGGATATTATACAGGACAATCCAATCATGAGGATTTAGATTCGGTAGATCTGCCAGGGAGATAAGATGAGCAGTTCTTGCAGATCCCCGAATCAACTTGAACCGAACATTTATAAAACGTCCTTCAGTATAAGGTTTCAGCACCTGAACGTTTACAATCTTCTGGGCGCTCCAAGTAAGGAATTGTGGATGAGCAGCCGCCAGATAGAAGTCAATGAGCTCCCTGTCAAGCTCAGCGTTCGGGTGAGGGACTTCAAAGATGTTTGAGAAGACGTGGAAGAGGAACGCCTTTCGAGTCAGCGGCATATCGAACTGCGAATCGACAGTGTTGTTGCAGTCGAACGATATAACCGGCTCGAGCCATAAAATGCTAGGAGTTTCAATGGCGTCTTTAATCAAACGTTCCCTGGTCCAGGCAGGGAAGAGAGTCTTTCGGCTCTCAAGGAGATCGTGGGCTTCTTTTTGTTTGCGTTCGGCTTCAGCAGCCTCTCGCACCACACGACTGGCATCATCATCAACCTTGTGACTGTTCTTTCTTTTTAAAATGTCAGCAATGGTCTCCTTGTCGCCTTCTTCATCTTCTTCCTCAGCTATGTTTTTGCCTTTGTCCTTCACACCCGAGCCTAAAGCTTGACCAGTCGGAGATGGTTCGGTCGTGTGAGTAACTTTGGAGGAAGGAGGTGGTTTTGATCCTGTCTTCTCATCTCCCCCTTGTTTCGGAATGGACACGAAACTTGGGAGCCCTTCTACTTTGTTAAGAAGATCGATGGCTGGAGAGAGTTTTTCAGAAAGGGAACGCCTCACCGAAAAGTTTAAGATGGGATCGTGTGCTTCCAGAATGTTGGATATAGCAGCGTGGACATCCGAAACACACGTCTTGATCACCTCCCTTTTAGATCAAAGATCTTCCAGTTGTTGTTGGGATTGGGAGAGTTGAGTTGTCTTGACCTCAAGTGCAGTTGTTTTGGTTGCCAGATCGTCCATTAACGAACGCTCGGTTGCAAGATCCTCTTGTAGTTTGTTGAGGCGAGCATCAATGGAGGCACGAAAGGCCGAGTTTTCGTCGCTTATGTTTTGGCGGAGAGTAGCGAACGAAGGCAACTCCGATGAGACAAAGTTGGCCAATTGTTGAACAATTGGTTCTAAAGATGTCTTGGTGGCATTGGCACTTTCCTGCAGGGACTGCAGCAGGGTAGAGGCGTCAGAAAATAGTTTATCGACTTTTTCGGTCGCGGCCTCATAGGCTCTGGTAGAGGCTTCAATCGCAGCAGTTGCTGAGGCCACCGAATCATGTTGAGCCCTGGAGAAGGCATCAACAATCTTCTGAAGGGCAGCTTTAGACAGAGAGGACTGCTGGTTGGAAGAGGAGGCGAGAAGTAGGTCAATCTTCTTGTTGAGCTCTTTGAGATGCTTCTTTGTTACTGGAGCATCATCCTCCTCGTCACTTTGAACTTGAAACGGACTATAGTAGACCGAATCAAAGATCATATTTTCTCCACCAAGATAAGGGTTTGCGCCCTCAGATGCATTTTCAGGAGATGAAGGGGGTGGTGAAGTTGGGGGTGTTGTGTGTTTGGAAGGATCAGGTTGATTGGGTGTTGGTAGAATTTTGGTTGGTGGTTGAGTATGGGTAGTTTCGGTTGTTTGGGTTTTGGTTTGAGGTGGTTCGGTTACGTGTGGTGATTCGGTTGTAGTTGTAAAGATTGGTGGAGGGGAAGGAATTGGGGAAATTGGAAGTTCCATCTCTGGGGTAGGGGACCGAGGTGGTGTGTTGCCTCATTGAGGAGATGCGTCTCCTTGAGAGTCGTCAGAACCCGAACTCTCACCCTCAGAGTCACTCGAAGAAGAGGGAATTACAAGATTTCGCTTCGGTTGGGTCTTCCTCTTCTTCGACAGTGGGGATTGTGCGGCTTTCGGTTGTTTCCGCTTTTTAGGAGAAGGTCCCTTTGGAGCTTTGGATGTTTGCTTCCCTTTTTCTGCCTTTTTGCCCCTGCTCACCGGTTTGTCTGCATCGTGAATTGACCTGAGCATATCCGGGGTCAGATCCCTTGGACCAAATGGCCTTAGCTTCTTGAGCTTCCGAATCAACCTGCTATCAGATGGCACGTCGCCATACATTGACTCCGGGATAGAGCCAATGAAGGAGAATTTTGATGCATTTGAGACGATGATCTTCTTGGTATGGAAAGTACCAACAGAAGACATTGATGCACCATCAGCAGTAGGAACATCAAATCTGTCCATGGGCCATTTTGTAATCAGGATCCAGAATCGGGCCAAAGATACCTCAGAGTGTCGAGATGAAGAGGAGAGGCTTTGAATAAGTTGTTGCCATAGGACAAACCTATAGTCCAGGTTAATCCCATTGTAAACCCCGTACATGATGGTGAGGAAGAGACGACTTGCACCATCTGATCCTGAACTTCTCTCCGACAAGCCCTTGAAAAAGACTGTAAATAGACCGTTCCACTGAGGCGGCAGGCATGACTTTTTGAATCTTGCGACAGAGGTAAGAACTTCTGTGTATCCCATGTTGTAAAACATGTTATACAGATGACCAATCTGTATCGACTCCGGATGAACTCTTGAAGGGTCAACAGCAAACCCTAGAAAGGTGCAGAAACGTGGGCGAGAGACGGAGGTTTTGTGTTCTCCAATCTCGAAAAACACCCGGTCGACAGCCTTGTCGTAGTATGCAGTCGCGTAGACCTGCGATAGGGCCACCATCGGCACCGATTCGATTCTGGAAAGAGCCGGAACAAGTTGGGAATACTTCAAACACTCTATGACCGGCGACATATAGGAGTCGTACGCCAGTGGGTTAAGATCAATGACCAGACATTGTTGTGGGCGAATGGGAAGGATATGTGATGTAGCATGAACAGAAGAGGAATCAGCCATAGTTGCAGGTATGAAGAAGATGATGAACAGGAAACTGTTTGGGAGTTTTTGTGTTCTGGAAATTTTGAAGGTGGTAAAGAGGTAAAAGGTGGTGTAGTGGGCTATTTATAGTGGGTGATAGGAGAGAGAAAAATCGTTTCAAATCTCTTATGGAAATTTGAACCGGGTTGTTGAGTGACAGATGGATGACAGTTGGGGCGTGCGATGATCACGTAGGAGAGAGAGTGTCAGGTTCCTAGGATCACGCCGCCCAACAAGCGCCGTTTCATAGGGACAAGCCGTTACTATTCCCACACGCGCATTTAATGCCACAGGACAAGAGAGAACTTAAGGTTTAAAAGAGGATTCCCATTAAATTACGATCAACCATTTATTAAGAAATGTTGAAAGGCTTCTTTTAATTAGGCTAAATAAGAGTGGCTTGAACATAAAATCTCAGAAAGAAAAATAAGAATTAGATCCCAAGGGAAGAAATGTTATGGGTTTTAATAATTTCATAGGAATCACATAAAATTGGAGATTTTAATAGGGTACTTTCGTCAATCCTTTAGTGAAAACTTGAGCAACTTAATTGTTCACCGTCAATTCATTAGGTGTGGAATTTTGGGTTTCACTTAGCTCGTAGTGACACAATACTAAGATCATAAACACAGATGTTGTGTAACCATAAACCTCAGTGGTAATTTCTGAAAGTCTCAAGGGTTACGATGATGGAATGAGTGTAGTGGAGAAGTAATGTGGAGATGGTGTAAGAGAACGAAGTACCTCTGCTGCGAAAAGAAGGACCAAGCAGGAAACTCTTAACTCATGTGAGAAAAGAGTGAGGTAGCTCACGATTAGAATAAATGAGTTGGCCTTATTGGGAAGACAAGGTTTGTGTATACCAGGTCATGAAGGCCATTATTCAAAATCTTATGAGGCTTGAGACACATACAGCAGCATGCTTCTAGGGACACTTAGGTATTTCATCAAATTTATCCCCATAAACGAACACGAACACACAAGAAATAAAATAAAATAAAGAATAAGAAAAATATTTTTGGAGTTTTTGAGATTTTAAAAAAAATAGGAAAGAAGAAAAAGAATAAGAAGAAAAAAAAATAGACATAAAAAAAACTTAAAAAAAAACATATGAAAAACCGAACCCGAACATTCAGTTGGTTTCGGTTGTTGAAAATTTTGAAAAACCGAACCCGAACGTTCGGTTGGTTTCGGTTCTAGAAAATTTTGAAAAACCGAACCCGAACCTTCGGTTGGTTTCGGTTCAATAAAATTTTGAAAAACCGAACCCGAACCTTCGATTGGTTTCGGTTCAATAAAATTTTGAGGAACCAAGAAATTTAGGCAAACAAAGAAAAGTAATTTTAACACGAGGAAAGACAAAAAATTGTACAAGAAATATACAACAGAGAAAAACTACCTTTGAAGTAATGAGTGAGTCAGACAGTTGAACCGAACCCGAACGTTCGGTTGGTTTCGGTTCTTACATTTGAGTTTGAGAGGTAGTGTGAGGTACTAACTCTGATTCCATCATACCTAGTCCTTGCAGTATTTTATTGAATGATGCTTCAGGAAGAGCTTTTGTAAAGACGTCAGCCAGTTGATCAGTGGTTCTTACGAAGTGAACTTCGACGTTTCCATCTTCCACGTGATCTTTGATGAAGTGATACCTCAGTGCTATGTGTTTGGTTTTGGAGTGTTGCACTGGGTTATGACAGATCCTAATTGCACTTTCAGAGTCACAATATAGTGGGATCTTCTTCATATTGAGTCCATAGTCTCGAAGTTGACTTTGGATCCAAATCACTTGTGATGTGCAGGATGCAGCTGCAATGTATTCCGCTTCGGCAGTAGATAGCGACACGCACGTTTGTTTCTTGGATTGCCAGCTGACTAACTTCCCGTCAAGAAATTGACAACCACCAGTTGTGCTTTTACGGTCGAGTCCACATCCTCCAAGGTCAGCATCAGAATAGGCTTGAACAAAGAAGCCTGAGTTGGATGGATACCATAGACCTAAGGAGGTGGTTCGCTTGAGATAGCGTAAGATGTTCTTCACTGCAAGCATATGAGGTTCGCGTGGGTTTGCCTGAAATCGAGCACAATAACACACAGAAAACATGATATCAGGTCTGCTAGCAGTTAGATACATCAGTGAGCCAATCATTTGACGATAGAGCGTGATATCGACAGCCGGTTTGTCTAGGGATGGGGTAAGCTTGGTGCCGAATGCCATTGGAACTTTGACTTTTGTGTCTTCCATCATACCAAACTTTGCTAGGAGAGTCTTCGTGTAAGCTTCCTGATTAATAAAGATGCCTTCGGGTCCCTGTCTTATGTTTAAACCAAGGAAAAAGTTAATAGGACCCATTGAGCTCATTTCAAACTTAGTCTCCATCAGCTTTCTGAATTCAGCTGTTAAGCTGGGATTCGTGGAGCCAAAGATGATGTCATCGACATAAATTTGAACTATCATAAGGTGGTTACCTTCCTTTTTGCGAAAGAAGGTTGGGTCAACCGAACCTTGTTTAAATTTAGACATCTTTAAAAATTTTGTAAGCGTTTCATACCAGGCCCTCGGAGCTTGCTTGAGGCCGTACACAACTTTATCCAGAATATAGCAATGATTTGGATGCTTTTCGTTCACGAACCCATGAGGTTGCTCCATGTACACAGTTTCTTCGAGTTCTCCATTGAGAAATGCACACTTGATGTCCATTTGGAAAACCTCAAAGTTCTTGTGAGCAGCATAAGCCAGAAATATTCTAACAGATTCTAACCTAGCTACTGGAGCGAAAGTCTCTTCATAGTCTATCCCTTCCTCCTGACAGTATCCCTTTACCACCAGACGAGCCTTGTTCCTTATAACATTACCTTCCTTGTCCATTTTGTTTCTAAAAACCCATTTGAGACCAACAACCGAAGCATCTGGAGGAGTTGGAATGAGGCGCCAGACTTTGTTCCTTTCAAATTCGTTCAGTTCATCTTGCATAGCTTGAACCCAATCAGAGTGATCTAGGGCAGAGTTAACTGTCTTCGGTTTAACTTTTGATACGAATGAGTTAAACATACAAAACTCAACTTTTGAAAATAAGGATGTCTGTTTTGTCTTCAGTTGTGATCGGGTCAGAACCTTTTCAGATACATCACCAACTATTTGAGAAATAGGATGATCTCTGGTCCATTTGATAAGAGGAGGGTAATTCGGATCAAAGGTTAGGTCTAGTTCAGCATTAATTGTTTCTTCTGGCTCAGATTGGCTATCGTAACCGAGCGTCATATCATTATGTTCCCCCTCAATTGATGAGCTTTGAAAAACATGAGGTTCAGGTGTTTCTTGTGGTACTGAGCTTCCTGGTGTTGAGGCCTCTTCGGTTGATGAAGGACCTTCGGTTGAAGATGTAGAATTTGGCTCCCCCTGGACTTGTGAGCTTGTCTCCCCCTTGACTTGTGAGCTTGGCTCCCCCTCGACTTGAGCATTGTTGGATGGAGAGTCGTCAGAGGTTGATTCTCCTTCATGCATTCTTCTTGCAGCATCTTCGACAATCTGCTTCATGTGATCAACTTTGTTGTCTGCTGCACCTGCTTCGGAGAGTGAAGCGTTCTCCGGTTCGTCAAAGAGCTCCAGAAATGTCTCGTATAAGTTGGCGACCGAGACTGTGACCTGGCCAGTTAGAGGAAAGATTTCCCCAGCGGTGTCTTCTTTAGCCTGTAGCTTCTTGACATAGTTGTCGTCAAAGGTCACATAGTATGTCTCTTCAATCTTTCTCGAACGCTTGTTTAGGACCCTGTACGCCTTGGATGTGAGAGAATAACCCAGAAAAATTCCCTCGTCGGCTTTGACGTAAAACTTGTTGCGGTGTTCTTTAGAATTAAAGATGAAACACCTTGAGCCGAACACATGGAAAAATTTCACATTTGGCTTTACGTTGTTTAGTATCTCATATGGAGTGAGCGCGAACCTCTTGTTGAGATAGGACCTGTTCTGTGTAAAACAAGCAGCCAAAATAGCGTCAGCCCAAAAATAAAGAGGTAAGGAAGCGAAACTTAGCATAGTTCGGGCAGCTTCACACAAAGATCGGTTTCGTCTTTCGACTATTCCGTTCTGTTGCGGTGTGTAGGGAGCTGAGAAATTGTGACTAATTCCCTTTTCTGCAAGAAACTCTTCAAACTCCCTGTTCTTGAATTCGAGACCATTGTCGCTTCTGATGTTGCAAACAACCTTCTTGAGCTGTACTTCAATTTGCTTGATAAACACTTTCAGCTTTTGAGTCGCTTCAGATTTGAGCTTTAGAAAGAACACCCATGTAAATCGTGAAAAGTCATCAACAATAACAAGAATATACTTGCTACCACCGATGCTTTCAATAGATGAAGGACCACACAAATCGATATGAAGTAATTCGAGTGGTTCAACAACTTTTGTGTTGATTATAGATGGGTGACTTTGACGACTCTGCTTCCCCATTTCGCATGCAGCACACAAATGATCTCTATCAAACTTGAGCAATGGAAGACCCCTAACATGACCTCCAGTGACAAGTCGGTTGATATCTTTAAAATTGAGATGAGATAATCTTCGGTGCCACAACCAGCTTTCGTCGGATTGAGCTTTTGACAACAAGCATATAACTGGGTTTCCTTTGATGGGTTTAAGGTTTAAGGGAAACATTTCACCCTTTCGCTCTGACTTGAGAATCACTTTCTTTGTCTTTTTCTCTATGATTTCAGAACCTTCATCATCGAACGAGACTTTGAGACCTGTACCTCCAACAAGCTGAGATACACTAATGAGGTTGTGTTGGAGTCCTTCCACATAAGCCACCTTCCTTATAGTAAAGTCCCCATTTGTTATCATCCCGTATCCCTTTATGGTGCCGAAGGAATTATTTCCAAACTTGACGTTGCCACCATTTGCAAGAGACCTGTATTCCCTAAGCTCCTCTTTCCTCCCTGTCATGTGACGTGAGCAGCCACTATCGATGTACCATTCTTCGTCGAACTGCTCGTCACTTATAACCTGCAAAAATTAGGCAGATTTAGGAACCCAAAGTTTCTTGGGTCCACGTGAGCTTTGCATGGGAACGGGAACAGTAAGAGAGACGTCAACAAGATAAGTTCGTTTTATAAGAGTTGTTTCATCTTTCCTTTTAATGGTAAAAACTTTTATTTTGTTAGGATTGGTTGTGTTCGGTTTGGACTCTGGTTTGGATTCATTGACCTTCTGCTTTCCCTTTTGTTCAGCTGACGAATGAGATTTTTGAGAACAAGCGGAATTAGCTTTAGAGCAAGATGGAGACGAATTGGAGGAAGTAGAAGAATTAGAAGAACGAGAAGAATTAGAACGAGAGGGTTTGGATTGAGAGGATTTCCTGGCTGGAGACTCTAGGTGCCCCTTTTGCTTTTGATCGTTGGAGGGACTGACCTTAGAGTTTTGTTCTCTTTTGACTTCAGAACCGAACCTTTGCGTTCGGTTGGAGCTGTCTTTGGAACCGAACTTTTGGTTTCGGTTGAAGTCTTTTTCAGAACCGAACCTTTGCCTTCGGTTGATATCTTCTTGTGAACCGAACCTTGGATTTCGGTTTTTGTGACTTTCAAGATTTCCTACAGGATTGTTTTCATACTTCAGATTCTTGTCTTGGTGTGAGAAATATGCATTCTGGGAATGCCAGAATTGTTTCCTTTCAGAAAGGTTCTTCCTGTATCTATTGTTCCTTTCTCTCTTCCTATTCCTCATCTGTGAAGGTTGATGATGAACATTTGCTTTCGGTTTCGGTGTCTCCTTGGCTGGTTCCTTTTGAACTGCAGGAGTTTTACTTTGAGCCGAAGGAGCAGAGGGAATGTCTTCCTTTACCGAACGATCATCCTTCTGAGGAATATCTTTTGTACCACTGGTACTTGGCTCATCGAAATTGTCCGGCTTATTCAAGGGTTCAGGTATGTATCTTCCTTTTCTCTTCCAGGAGGTTCTTTCAGATAAACCAATGGTTTTGTTTGCATTATCTATTGGAGCTTCCCAGAAGTACTCATCGCAGCCATCAACATTGTCTTCGTTTACAATAGCTGTGAGTTCAGCTGTTTGATGTTCGGTTACTCCTATCACCTTGTATACTTGATTCGGATTGGTCCTGACCTTTTGATACACAACTGCTTTCTCAACTAATAATGGGGACTTTTGATGGGACAACCGAGCGAACTCCACTGAATTTTCAGAAATAAGATTCTTGTGGTTTTCAGGTTCGGTTTTAATAAATTCCGAGCAGTCAACCGTGTCCTCTACAGAAATTTCACTCATGTTTTCGTCCTCGTTAAGCTCAGATGCATTTTCAACATCAATTTTGTTTTCTGAGCTTACGTTGGCGTTTAAAGAGTCAAATTTTTGCATGGTTTCGGTTCTCAGTTTAAGTCTGTCATTTTCATCCAAAATATTTTTAAGCATGTCCTTGTGGTCTTTGGATTTAATGAAGGACTCAATTTTGTCCAGTCCATACATGTAGGTCGGGTTGACATCATCAGACGATATCACACTCTCACAATTATAGGCTTCGGCATCGATTTCATCTTCCTTGAACTCTAGGAAGGGCAAAATCATGCGATGGATCTTTTGGCCTATTTCACAATCCAAGTGGAGCTAAGTAATATTAGAATACAAACGTTTAGCAATTAAACAAAAAACATTCCGCTGTTTTAACAATTTTAAATTGTCTCTTTGCAAATAAATGTTTTCATCTTTAACTTTGACTAATTCCGACTCCTTTAAATCTATCCACATTCTCCGCTCCTCACTCTTCGACGCCACCCTGCTCAATTGATCAGTTAGGTTAGAATTGGTGACTCGAGTTTGAGTTAAGCTACTATCTAAATGAGAAATTCTTGTATTAACGTTTTTTAGTTCTTTCTCATATGATGATGAGGGTACTTTGCATGAAATAAAAACAGATTGTACCTTCTTTATCAATTCATCGAGCTCACTGAACTGTTGGCTGAGTGGTTTGGCCGCAAAACACATATCCTCCTGTACCTTCGGTTCATCGCTTCCTCCATCGGTGTTGTATCCCCTCATTTGAGATACATCAGTCACCATGAAGCATCTTCCTCCACTTCTTTCCTCCTTTGCCACATAAGCCTTTCCATGGGTAGGCTTCCTCACTTCATCGTCTTCTGAGTCGGTAGACCAAACTTCCGTGCTACCGAACTCGTCATCTTTAACCGAACCCTGCACAATGTGAGCATTAATAGAAGGGTTAGCGGTAAGCTTCTTCTTTCTCAACTCGTCCAATCTTTTCTGCAGCACAGCTTCCTCATCATTTCCATCATCCTTTTCAGCCATCTTCTTAAGGACACAGTCCTTGGCATAGTGGTTTTTCCCACCACAGTAGAAACAGCTTACTCCGGAATCACCATCCACCTTCGGTTCCTTCTTGTGCTCCTCAGCCTTCGGTTCATTGTTCACCTTTTCAGAGCTGTAACTCCCCTGCCAGTTTCGGTTTTTGTTGCTGGGGAATCTCTTCTTTATGAACCTCTTGGGATTGGACACCATCATGGCATAATCCTCAGACGTGAGATCATATTCCTCCAGGTTGAGGTCTTCATCCTCCATCACAGCTTTACTTTTAGATAGGAGGGCCAACGAACCAAGACTAGTAACGACATTCTTTTCTTGCACCACAATCTTCTCTTGGGACTTAAGAATACCCACCAGTTTCGCCAAAGAGTATGATTTAAACTGCTCATGGGCTTTGACTGTGGAAACTACTGCTCTCCATTCAGACCTCAATCCGTTCAAGAAAGTAACCTTCTGTTCAATAAGCTTCCTTTCAATATCGTGTTTGATCATCTTGCTGAGAAGATGATTGAAGCGATCAAACGTCTGGGTCACCGTTTCTTCGGCTCCTTGCCTAAGTTCTCCAAACTCAGATAAAAGCAAAGTTTGAATAGAATGTTCAAGATCCTCGTCTGTAGAATACAGTTCACGAAGTCTATCCCAAACTTCCTTTGCCGTCGTGCATGAGCTGACCAGCCTGAATGTGTCGGACTGAAGGGCGAATCTGATCAACCTTAATGCCTTGATATTGCACTGGAATTTATCCTTTTCATCTTGTGCAATATCCTTCACGTCCTTTAGCAGATCATTGTACTCCTTTTGTGTCTTGATGATTCTGGACGTTGCAGAATGAGAAAACGGTCCATTGGTGATGGCTTCCCATATGAGATACCCATTATCCTCCGATCTAATTACGTCGTCTTCGAAGTGATGCACCCATACTTCATAGTCATGGGTGTATAAGATCGGAATCTTTGTCGTCGAACCGATGCTGTTGGAAATATTAATAAGGTTTGATTGCGTCGCGTCCATTATGATCGTAAAAACCTGTTCAAAGATCAGACTTGTAATAAAGCAGATTAGGGCAAAACAATAAATATCAAGATACGTCAATAAAGAGATGACGGCTCAATAAATATTGATAATTGCAGAAAAACCCTAATTGAAATCTTTTTCACAGAAAAGATGTGTATCGATTACACAGCCTCCTTCTCTGATACCACTTGTTGGGATTAAAACCCTAATTGTGATTTGATGAACAAGATGCGGAAAATAAGAACAAACACAATAATGAAGATTATGTCGAATGATCACTCGATTTATTGAAATATGAGGGATAAATTACACTTAAAGCATAGACTAAAGAATCTAACACTAAGAAACCTCACGTGGCGGCTACATTTTGCCTCACTCTTAACCCTAATTGAATAATGAATGAACCTGGATCGAACTTGAGTTCGGGTGGTAGCTCTTGGAACGAACCTCGATCTTGGGTTCGCGTGTTTATGCTGGAACTGAAATAGGAGATGAACCGAAAGCGAACCTGTGATTCGGCTTGGCTAAGGTTTCGGTCCTTATTCTAATCGTGATGCTCGGTTTTGCTTTTGTATCAATGAAACTGGGTTTGGTTGTTAATGGTTGGAGCGAACGAAGGATGAACCAAAAGCGAAAGGAGTTTCGCCTGATGAAGCTTGATTTGGAATAAGAAACGAACCGAACGTTCGGTTGTGTTCGCGTGAATAAATGGCGATCTTGAAACGAACCTTGGTTCGGTTGCTGGTACTTGAAACGAAAGTATGATCTGTAGCATTTGTTCCAGTCACGCATTTCTTTTATCAGCCATATATATTGGGGAAGAAGACTTAATGTTTCATTTTTGGTCCCTGAAACTTCAGCGAATTGGCTCTTTTGGTCCCTGTTGTTTTCACAGTTTGGTATTTTTGGACCATTTCCAGTTTTTGTTACAAATGAAGGGGTGTATTGATGCAAAAATTCCATTCCAGCCCCTGTCTTTCAGCAAGTGACAGTTTCTGCCCAATATTAAGAAAAGTTTACTACATTGAGGGCCGGTGAACAGTTTTGGTTTTTCAACACTCATATTCTTTTTGTGAACAGAAAAATAAAGATTCCATCAAGTCTTGGCAGTTCGGAAGGTCGTTTTTCGTGATATCATCAAATTTTTCACGACTTTTTCGGATTTTATACTTCATTGTGTATATCGTTTTGTCGCGGGGGAGCTTAGTAATTTTTTTTATCCATTCAAGATCATTCTCATGACCATTTGAAGGCTTTATAATCATGTTTTTGATTATAAATCGGGGGAGAATTTGGTATGGCCATTCGAAATTGGATTTGTGACTTTTCAAAGTTGAAGATTTTTGATAAAGCTTGTGGGAGAATTATGAAGGTAGCTTTTTCAACAGAAGTTCTTCATCGAGCTCTACTAAGGTTTTTACAGAGAAGTATCCTTTACAGCGGAAGTTTTTCATCAAGCTCTGCTAAGGACTTGTTATATCTCCGACTTCTTGTATTTTCTCGATCAAGTGGCGTTACGAATCTTAAAGTTTGGGTTGTTACATGATATTTTTTGATGGCTTATATCATTAGCTTATTTGAAGATCGTTGTGACTTGGAGGGGAGCTCTTCAAAGACAAGAAGTGATTCAGTTTCTTTGTTCTGAAATGGGTTTTTATGGCGGGTTTGGTTTTCATGAAGATTCTTTGGGATTACATTCGAAAATGAAGTTTAAAGACATTACTTTAGTGCTTGATTTATATATCCTAGAGCCCGTGTTTGAAGACTATTGAAGAATCAAGATTCGTGGATTGCTTCATATATTCCTCGTTCCAGATCTTTTTATTTGCTAGATGCTTGTTTTGGAAGTTAAAGTATTGTCATCCATTCCATACTTTGAGGGGGAGATTGTAGGGTTTCAAAGCACTCCATGGATGATGGCAATGGGCCCCTTTGATGAAGTGTAGGTTAAAAGCCCAAGACTTGTCTTTTCCCTATAAATAGTCATGTATTATTCAATTAGGGTTAAGAGTGAGGCAAAATGTAGCCCCCACGTGAGGTTTCTTAGTGTTAGATTCTTTAGTCTATGCTTTAAGTGTAATTTATCCCTCATATTTCAATAAATCGAGTGATCATTCGACATAATCTTCATTATTGTGTTTGTTCTTATTTTCCTCATCTTGTTCATCAAATCACAATTAGGGTTTTAATCCCAACAGTTGTTATAAGAGAACTCAATCAAGGGTAAATGAGTGCCCCACGACTTTCCGAAATCGATGATACATTCTCTCAACATGTCTTCCATGGTCTGAATAGTTCTCTCACTCTGCCCATCTGTCTGAGGATGATAAGCTGTGCTCATGTCTAGCTTAGTTCCAAGAGCCTTTTGTAGGGACTGCAAAAATCTCGAGGTAAACCTGCTATCTCGATCGGAGATAATGTAGACAGGCACACCGTGCAGTCGGACCACTTCTAGAATGTAGATTCGCGTGAGTCTTTCCATCTTGAATGTTTCTTTAATCGGTATGAAGTGAGCGGATTTTGTCAATCGATCGACTATTATCCAAATGGTATCGTACCCACTAGGAGATTTGGGTAATTTGGTAATGAAATCCATAGAAATCATCTCCCATTTCCACTTAGGTATCTCGGCCTACTGGAGTAGACTTGAGGGCTTCTAATATTCTAGATTCACCTTGGCGCAAGTTAGACACTTGCCCATGATGGTAGCGATTTCGGCTTTCATGTTTGGCCACCAGTATAGTTTCTTGAGATCCAAGTACATCTTATCCGAACCTGGGTGCACGAAGTATCTAGTCTTGTGAGATTCGTTCATCACAACCTCCCTGAAACCTCCGAACATTGGGATCCAGATTCGATCCATGAAACAATAGACTCCGTCTCCTCTGATCTCAAGATTCTTATCCATTCCCCTCAAGGCTTCATTCAACTTGTTCTCGGGTTTTAGGGCTTCTGACTGAGCCTCTCGGATTTGTGCGGATAAGTGGGAATGGATGGTCATTGTCAGTGTCTTTACCTTGCAGTCGGAACTTTTGTTACGACTAAGGGCATCTTCCACCACATTGGCCTTGCCGGGATGGTAGCGGATTTCGCACTCATAGTCACTGAGCAGCTCTACCATTGCCGTTGTCTCATGTTTAAGTCTTTCTGATCGAAGATGTGTTGTAGGATTTTATGGTCAGTGAAGATCGTGTACTTGGTCCCGTAAAGATAATGTCTCAAAATCTTCAATGCGAAGAACACTACTCCTAACTCTAGGTCGTGAGTCGTATAGTTAATTTTGTGTGCCTTTAGCTGCCTCGAGGCATAAGCTATAACCTTTCTTCGCTGCATAAGCACACAGCCTAAGCCCTGGTTGGATGCATCACAGTAGACAATGAAGTCCTCCGTCCCTTCGGGCAGTGACAAGATAGGTGTGCTACACAAGGCTCGCTTCAACGTTTGGAATGCAGCGTCTTGCTTTTCACTCCAACAAAAGGGTACACCTTTCTATGTCAGAGTAGTTAAGGGTTTGGCAATTCTAGAAAAAATCTAGATGAATCTACGATAATAGCTGGCCAGACCCAAGAATTGATGGATTTATGTCGGTGTCTTTGGTGCCGACCAATTCTCTATCGCCTTGATTTTGGAAGGGTCCACGTGTATGCCTTCCTCGCTTACCACGTGACCTAGAAAAGTTACCTTCCGAATCCAGAATTCACACTTGGAGAATTTTGCGTACAACTTCTCCGATCTAAGTGTTTCCAGTACTAATCTCAAGTGTTGTTTGTGATCTTCCTCGCTTTTGGAATAAACAAGTATATCGTCAATGAAGAAAATAACAAACTTGTCCAGAAAAGGGCGACACACCCGGTTCATTAGGTCCATGAACATTACCCGTACGTTGGTTAGACCAAAGGGCATCACTACAAACTCGTAGTATCCATATCGAGTCCTGAATGTTGTCTTGAAAACATCACTCTCATGAAATCGTAGCTGATGGTACCCTGATCTAAGGTCTATTTTGAGAAGTAACTGGCTCCCTGAAATTGATCGAAAAGGTCATCTATTCGAGGAAGAGGTTAACGGTTATTGACGGTCAACTTGTTCAGTTCACGGTAGTCTATACACATCTGAAAGGATCCATCTTTCTTTTTCACAAATAAAATCAGGGATCCCCAGGGTGAGGAACTCGGTCTGATGAACCCTTAGCTGAGTAGCTCATTAAGATGATTGGATAACTCTTGCATTTCTGCTGGTGCTAAGCGATATGGAGACTTTGCTACAGGGGTAGCTCCGGGAATTAGGTCGATGCGAAACTCGACTTGGCGTTCGGGAGGGATTCCCGGGAGCTCTTGGGGAAAGACATCAGGAAAGTTGCAGACTTCGGGGATGCTCTCGAGGTCTTTAACTTCCTGTTTCTTGTTGATTACATGAGCTAGGAATGCATGACACTCCTTTCGCAGAAGTTTTTGAGCTTTGATGCATGAAATGATGCGAAGATTTGAACTAAGTTTATCATCGTAGATCATGAGAGTCTGGACAGAGGGAAGATTAAGACGAATAGCTTTTTCGTAACAAAGGATATCAACATGATTGGGACTCAACCAATCCATGCCAATGATAACATCAAATATCTTTATAGAAACTGGCATAAGGTCGATGGGAAAGGAATGATCGTTTAGGGTAAGGGTGTAGCCTACGTATATATCGTTAGCATTTTCTTTTTCGTCGTTAGCCATCTTGACGGTAAATGTTTCGGTTAATGGTTGAGAATTATGTTTAAGAAGATGTTTGAATACATGACTAACAAAACTTCTTTTAGCACCAGAATCGAAAAGAATGCATGCATAAGAGTTGTCGAGAGGGAACGTACCCGTGACAACGGTGGGATCGGCAACTGCCTCCTCTTGTCCCATCGCTAGAACTCTTCCGGTGTTGCTGGTCATTGTTGCTTTTGGGCAGTTTTTTTTGAAATGCCCGACCTCACCACAACCATAACAGTCTTGACTGACACCTGCTCCGAATGCTTGATTAGTTGGTTGAGCTGGTGCTCTGCAGCTTCGAGCAAGGTGGCCCTTTTTTCCACAGTTGTTGCAGAGCATTTCACGGCATGGGCCGGGGATACGATGGTGGTAACTGCACTTATTGCACCACGGGAGGGTACAAGTGTATCCAATGGTAGGTTCTTGAGCTTTAGGAGTGGCGACAGGAGTAGTAGCAGCGTAGACTGCCACAGTTTGTTGCTTCTCGGAAGATCCTTGCGAACTTTGACCGTTCTGTTTGTTCCAGAATTTCTTTTTGTTCTCCCCACTCTCCTTTGCTTGTTCCAAAGAGGTTGTTACTATATCCAGATCGAACCCGTGATCTATAACGGTCTGCGCCAGGCACTTGGCGCTATCGAAAGTGTTTGGCCTAGCAGCCAAGACATTTCCTTGAGTTGGGGGTGTCAATCCCCAAATGAATCTTTTAATCTTTTTGCTTTCCGGGGTGACCATTCCCGGACAAAGGAGTGCTAGGTATTCAAACCTAGAAGTGTAGGCGGCAACATCGGACCCTTCATCTTTAGATTCCAGAGTTTGTGCTCTAGTTTCTGCATTTCGCCTCGCGGGCAGTACTCGGCAAGCATGAGCTCCTTCAAGCTCTCCCAACCCATAGCATTTGCTACTGGAAGGGTTAAGGATTTGACTCGGCCATTCCACCAAGTCAATGCTTTATCAGTGAATGTGCAGGCGGCGAATTTCACCTTGTTGACTTCCGAACAGCAACAAATTTCGAAGATAGACTCGATCTTTTTGAACCATTGAGTCAAGGCAATAACACCTCCAGTTCCATTGAAAGATGTGGGTTTTTTATTCATGAAGTCTTTATAGGAACACTCCTTCTGGTGTCCCTGACCACCTTCCTGATTTTGGGGATGCATACCACCTCCCTTTCCACCAGATCTGCCAGGATTCATCTGTGACATCACAACAGCCACAACTGCAGTAACGGGTGCCTGAAACATGGTAGGATCAAATTGAGGAGGAGATGGTGGCGGAGGATTGTTGTTCTTTGAGCTGGGTATTTTCTTTGGAGGCATCTCGATAAAAAATGATCAGGAAACAGAGGATGGTAAGTCCTCTGAATTTAGAAGATACGAAACAAGATGTATCTCTACATGATAGATAAAGTGTTGTTACTAAGCGATAAAACATGAAAGAGCTACTAAAGCAAGTAAACTATTGCTATGGAAAGAATGAGTAGCAACACTTGGAATGAATTTCTACAACGAATTTGGTTCTAGAAAATACTCCTATAGTATTTTATGTTTGTTGCGACGATGACTTGTTGTTTGGACATTTGGTAAGTTTTAGGCCTACTGTACACCACAGTCACTCCCAAGTACATGTTGGTCGTGTCTCGAATGAATATAGATGACCAGTATATATTGACCCTAGACACGACTACATAATTGCCCAGGTTTAACCGCAACGCCCATCACCTAATTACTTTTGTTTTGTTCTACTCGTGGTTACTGTTTCTGATAGTTAGGTATTCTTGTATACTTTTTGTAAAATAGTTGTATTTTAAAGTATACTTTTAGTTCAAAGCGCTTCGTCCCCTTAGTGTTTATAGTTGTATACCATGTAAGGTTAGGTATACTTAGTACACTATAAACAACAACTCTGATACCAATCTGTCACACCCCAAAACCGACGACGGAAACGTTCCGGGGCGGAGGATGTTATGCGTAGTATCACAACCATTGTACATAGTAAGCATAGTAAACACAACCATTACATTAGAATAAGAATATTTACATTTGTTTAAAAGCATTGAAAATATAGTTTATATACATCAGCGTATAATCAAAAAGTAAAGACGAGACTTCTATATGCTCCATCTTCTCCAAAAGTGATCGAAGTACCTGTCTAACGTTGACTTGAGAATACAAGCAGTTTTAGAAATATCAGCATAAAGCTGGTTTTTTCATAAGCATGATTTTTGTAATGAAAACTGGTCACTGAACTTATGAAAATACTTCGTTTTTATGAGGTTAGTATCGAAAACCGCTGTTACTGAGATAAGAAATATGAATGCATGTTTTCCAAGACAATCCCATATTTTCTAACATGTTTGTTGGTTCCTGAATGAAAGGCACGTTCTATTTGAAAACCCTGGTTACCACCAGTATGTATAGTAATTTTACTACTTAAGATAAAACCATAAGTTGTGTCCCTGGAATACCCTCCAGTAAGTAAGTAGGTAGTTTTATTACATAAATAAAACTATGGAAGAAAGAAAGAATCCGTGAAAAAAGTTAGTTTATACGTATTGTGAGTCGTATAACCATACTAATTCGACCCGTGACCTCCTTGACGTTCTTTAGGCGTCGTACGATTTCCAAAATTTGTC
The DNA here is from genome assembly GCF_052625555.1 of Lactuca saligna. NCBI lineage: Eukaryota > Viridiplantae > Streptophyta > Magnoliopsida > Asterales > Asteraceae > Lactuca > Lactuca saligna. The sequence goes on from NC_136425.1 coordinate 65,879,371, forward strand.
ACCCCAGGCATACCCGCCTAACTGTAGCTAGCAGTTTAGGTGTGGGATTGTTAGTCCCGAATATATCTATCCACAAATTTCACGCTCTCCCTCTAGGAGACTCTGGTTATACTACTGGAGAGGATTTATTGGTACCCCGAAGGGCAGTACGAAGATAATTCTCACAAGCTACTATTAACTAATTCACGGGATAATTGGTCGTTATCGAGTTTCCAAATCGTTGAAATGATGCAGAGTATAAATAATTATACATAAAATAATTATTTAGCAAGATACTCTAGGTTATCAATGGATAAACTAAATTGGACATAGTTTATATATTGACTTTGCATGAAATTCGAATCTGTGAAACAAGTAATGAAAATCCCAAATTATTCCCATAATAATTTGAATGGTTTGATAAGTTCCCACGCTGTTTTGAAAACTATGTAATTATATTTAGAAAGCATCCCTTATGCTCCACATATTACAAAAGGGATAAAGGCATCTAAAAGTTTGATAGAAAATCGTTATAATTACATCAATTTTTAAATTTACGAAATCCTTTATGATTTTCTTGTATTCCCCCCTGAAAACATGAAAAACTCGGAAAAGCGTAGGGGTATGAACTCACCTGTCGAGGGTGATTCGAGTGAATGGAAGTGCCAGGTAGGATGCTAGGTGTCAATTGAGGACTTGAACACACGCGAGGATCCTATGTAACATGAAGAGATACATAATTGTATCTAATTAGTTATTTAACCACTAATTAAGTAAGTAAATGCACTCTAATGTGTGAAAACACTTTATTTCATGTGTTAGGAATGATACGGGTTGCATCTACGGAGTGTATGGCCTCATTATGGAGTTTACTCTTCAAGTGGTAGTCCTTAGGGGTGTTTGTAACATCCCCAATTTCACGGCCAGAAAAGACCGATTTTGTTTATGCTTTATGAAAATCAGAGTACCTCTTTTAATAAAAATGTTGCGGAATTTATTCCCAGAAAAACACGATAAATACGTTATCAAAGCATTTCCGAAGAAACGTATTTTTTTCATTTTAAATTATTTAGGATGTCATCGTCAATACAAAAACATAAGCATAAATAGAACTTACATTAATTTCATTAGTGATCTATATCTCCTTAATCTATCAGTGTAAAGCAACTTCGTATCGATACTTGTGATACAATTAAATTGAGTGGGCCAGGCTTGGGAGGCTGGTGAGCATATAGGGTTTTTACCCCACAATAAATAAATTTATTATGCTTAAACATCAAACAATCATGCCAATTACGCAATCCCCATGATCTTATTCATTTCTTAAGGATTTACCCTAAAAATCAACTATCACTCATTACTAAGTATTCATCCTAAGGAATAGGCACCAAGTCCATCATTGCTTAAGGTTTATATTACAAGCACTAACAACGTCGATCCACACATACTGATCCTATACAATGATCTTACTAGATCTAGCCTAAAGGATCGATATGAACAACCAACTAACGAAACTGCTTCGGAAATTCCCTAGCAGCAAACGAGGATCGAAGAAGACATCAAATGAATGGAATAAGTTTAACCACGAACCTTTGTTCGTAAAAGAAAGAACCACCAGATAATTAAGTCAGGGGTAATTATTAATGCTTAGGCTGTGGTCTGAATATCGTGAGGTATATAACCCACAGACGCACCCTATCCAACATCGAGAATGGAAACACTGACTAATGCCTAGGCTTTGGTCTGAATATCATGAGGTATATAACGCACAGACTCACTCCTATCCGACATCAAGAGTGGAAACACTGATTCATGAAGCTCGTCCGATCACTTCATAAAAGAAACAAAGACTCATAATCTCTTCAAAATAAAGGTATAGGGAAAATACTAATAAAGCACTCCCGTACGCTCCCGTACCCTGGCTCATGATAGTGTCACAAAGAAGAACTAACGGATGAACACATAGTTCAAAAACACCTAAGGAACATATAGTTCAAGAACACCTTATGAACATATAGTTCAAACATACCTACCGATTACAAGTCTGCTAATGTTCCACTGGACTATCTAAAATAGTCTGTGGCCGTTGTCTATACTCTGCTAGATGACTAGATCATCTTAAACATCGGTACCTCTCATCACCTTTTATTTCATCACACATCATCTAATTCATCTACCCATGTTTTACCAAACATATTTGTAGATAAAAATACATATACAGTTTAAAACTTGTATAAAACATCTATTCAACAGTAACCTTAATTAAACAATTAATATAATTACACATAGCACGTATTTAAAAGAAAATACTTCATATATATGTGTAAGGTGAAAGTGACAATACACTCACCTTAGTAGCGGGAGTAGATAGAATCTAAAAACGGTCAACAGCTCGTGATCGTCGGGCTCGGGAAGGGAAAACGGCCTTCGGAAACGAGAGAGAATGAATGAAATGGTGTACTATGCCTTGGGGTCAAAATGGCTATTTATAGTAAGATTTTATGACACTCACATCGTGAGTCTCACAAGGCTCACGTCGTGAATCTCATGATTCACTCCGTAGACTTGCCATTTGCATCCCTAGCTTCGGATGGTGGCCATGACACCTCACATCGGGAGTGTCATAAAGCTCATGTCTTGAATTGCATCTTATCCTCTCGCAGCTTCTAGATTCCGAATTATGACCGAATGTCGTGAGCGTCATAATTCTCACGTCGTGAATTAGCTAGTTTAGGGTTTTTAAAAGCTAAATCTTCGGAATGGCATAACTTTTGCATACGAACTCTGTTTTTGACGTCCTTTATATCCACGTGTAGGCGGACACGTATTCTACAACTTTCATTTACACCCCTAAGGCCAAAAAGTCTTTTATCTTAAATTCACTATTTACGTGTCCCGGTGCCGTGCTGGTTTTGTCGAAAAACTTCGACGGGCCATAACTTCTTTGTTATAACTCAGATTTCGGTGTTCTTTATATGTACAGAACCCTTGAGACATATTCTACAACTTGGTTAAGATTATTTATTATAAATAATCTTTTGTCGAAAAGTCGTTTTTGACCCCTATTATCTCTAAATTGACTAGTCCGGATCTACGGGCGTTACAGTGTTTACGGCCCAAAGACCACTTCCCCATGAGTTTACAGCCGTAAAATCATGGTAATTGTGTTATTGGTTGCTTAAAGATCTTATATCACTTAGGGAAATAAGCTAGACTCCATTCTAGGGCATAGGAAGTGACTAGGGCTCCAAATGGATCTTAGGGGGAGTTCATGGCTGTAAACATATGAGTTTATGGCCATAAACTCATATTTGATCCTTCATTTCATGCTTTGGTGGTTCTAGGTTAAGCATACTAATTTCTAGTCATTTATACAAGCTAAAGGGGAAGTTAGGGCACCATATGACCCCTTTAGGGAGTTTACGGCCAAAGGACCAATTCCTTGGGGTTTACGGCCATAAAATCTATGAGGACTTGGTTTCTATGATGTTTAAGGTCCCTACTTCGATGGTCGTTGATTCTATGTTGAGTTCTAGGCATAAGGAAGGAAGAAAGGGCAACTTTGCACCCTTAAAGGGAGTTCACGGCCCAAGAACATTCTTTGGCCATAGACTCTTATTCATCCTTGATTCATGGTGTTTTCTAAGTCCAAAACATGTTAATTCTAGTGTTCAATGAGTTAGGATAGGAACATTTACAATCTAGTATCTTGAATGGATGATTTTTCGCCAAGAACACTAGTAGATCAATACAACTGAATGATTTCATGGATGGAGATGGTGTAAGGTCACTAGAATAGGTGTTATATGAACAAATTAGGGAGAAAAACACTTACATTTTGATGTTCCTTGTTCCAAAACCGAGTTTTAAGGGAGATAGTAGAAAGAGGGACGTCTAAGGGTGTGAAAAGAGTTTACAATTGGCCAAGACTCACCTTTATAGGTGTGAATTCATGGCCATAATGAGTTTACCGCTGTAAACTCCATGTTTATGGCCGTAAACTCCATGTTATGGATTTTATGGAATGGTTTTTGATGTTAGGACTTTAGCGACGGTTTTCTAACACTTGATCCTTAAGTGTAGTCAACTCGGAATACTAATACGGACTTTAATTTGGGCTAACTGATGGCGGAAATGAATTTGATTTTCAAATGAAGTTATGGACTGCTGAAACTATATATACGAAATATTCGGGTTGTCACACATTTCGCATATTTTCTCTTCACCATACACTCCACAGCAGAATGATGTTGTTGAACGAAGAAATCAATCTTTATGCGGAGCTGCAAGGACTATGTTGGCATATGCGAACTTACCACAATATCTTTGGGCTGAGGCAATATCCACTGGATGTTTTACACAAAATAGATCTTTCATTCATCAACATTTTAATATTATACCTTATGAAATTCTAAATAATCAGAAACCTAATGTAAAATTCTTTCACGTCTTCGGATGCAGGTATTTTATTATGAATTTCAGGGATAACCTTTCGAAATTTCAAAGTAAAGTTGATGAAGGGATTTTCCTGGGGTATTTGCATAATTCAGTGGCATATCGTGTATTGAACAATCGTACACGAAAAGTGGAAGAAACTTATAATCTTACATTTGATGATTATTATATCAAACAATCACAACAACAATTTCAAAATCTTCCAATTTTGAAAGAAAATAAAGATGAATCTGAACAAATGCAAATGTTGGATATTGATTATGATTTGATATTTGGACTTTTAGATCATGCTGAAAAGGTCCTGATAATCATATTCCTGAACTTTCAAAGCTCACTGATGATTCAACATCATCTCCTCAAGAAATAGGCGAAAGTATGCAAAATGATCCAATGGAGGGGGAGCATTTGGATTCAAACACTCTGATGGAGGGGGAGCATTATTTCGAGGGGGAGAATGAGAGAGATAATGCTGATGTTGAGGGGGAGAGATTAAATGCTAATGTTGAGGAGGAGCTATTACAAAATAATGAAAATTATCATGATGTTAATGATGTTTGTTCAATTGCAGGTTCAATAATGACGAATTGTACGAAGACGCACCTTTGGACTTCGATCCATCCTATCCACTAATGGATAAATGGACAGAAGATCATCCGAAGGAGCAAATAATTGGTAATCCACAATAGGGAGTTTTAACAAGGGGTCAAATTCGTGCAACGAATGAGGTATTAAATACTCATCAAGAGTTTTGCATGTTCAATGTTTTTACCTCTAAAGTTGAACCAAAGACAGTAAAGATTGCAATGGAACAGTCAGATTGGGTGGTTACAATGCAATCTGAATTGTCTGAATTTGAAAGAAATAAGGTTTGGAGATTAATTCCTAAATCAGATGATGTTTCGATTGACGGGTTAAATTGGATTTTCAAAAACAAAACTGACAAAGATGGAAATATCATTCGAAACAAAGCCAGACTTGTTGTTAAAGGATACTCTCAACAAGAAGGAATTGATTATGAAGAAACTTTTGCCCCTGTCGCAAGACTCAAGGCGGTTCGTATATTTTTGGCTTATGCATCTCACAAAGACTTTGATGTTTATCAAATGGACATAAAGTGTGCATTTCTAAATGGAGAACTTGAAGAAACTGTCTGTGTGGAACAACCCCCAGGTTTTGTTAACGAAGAACATCCTGATTATGTTTATATTTTAGATAAGGCAATTTATGGTTTGAAACAAGCACCACGAGCCTGGTATGCAACTCTTACTTCATTTTTTAAGCAGTCTAAATTTAAACAAGGATCATTTGACCCCACATTATTTCATAAGAAAGTTGGGAATCATCTTATGCTTGTACAAATTTATGTTGATGATATTATCTTTGGCTCAATTAATATTTTCTTGGTCTAAACATTCGTCAAAGCAAAGAAGGAATCTTCATTAATCATGAAAAGTATACGAAGAATCTACTAGAGAAGTTTGGATTAACGAATAACACAAAGTTACGAGTTCCGATGGCAACTGGGATCAAATTAACTCTTTCGTTAGATAAACCTGCAGTTGATCTTACTTTATACAGAAGCATGATTGGATCTTTACTTTATTTAACTGCTAGTAGACCTGATATCATGTTTTCTATATGTAATTGTGCTAGATATCAAGCAAATCCACGAGAACCACATCTCACTGCTGTAAAGAATATCTTTCGTTATCTCAAAGGAACTTCTTCTCTAGGATTGTGGTATCCTTCGAATACAGGGTTCTTTATTCAAGCATATTCAGATGCAGATTTGGGAGATTATAATCTTGACAGGAAAAGCACAAGTGGAGGTTGTCAATTAGTCGATGGTAAGTTGGTGAGCTGACAATCGAAAAAGCAGACATGTGTTTCAGTCTCAACGGTTGAAGCTGAATATGTTGTTGCTGCTGCATGCACTTCACAGATAATATGGATTCAAAGTCAATTACGTGATTATGCAATTAACATGAAAAAGATTCCTTTATATTGTGATTCCCAAATTGCAATAAGAATTTGTCATAATCCTATGCAACATTCAAATACGAAACATATAGTTCTTCGTTACCACTTCATCAAAGATCATGTGGAGGAAGGAAATGTTGAAGTACATTTTGTGAAAACAACGGATCAGTTAGCTGATATTTTCATAAAAGCTTTGGATGAAAAATCATTTGTACGAATTTTGGAAGGACTAGGCATGATTGATGGAAATTCAATTCCATGCGAAAAAGACAAACAATGATAGGAAGAAAACGACAAACAAAAATCATTAAGTATTCAGAGGTTACTGTTCACAGTCAACTCTTCGAATGCTTCGAATTTGTATGATTGGTATTTTTAAAACTTCGAATATTTTCAATGAGTATTTTTAATTGTTTTGTTATTAATTTTTTTTTAAAATCAAAAACAACAAAAAGATTTTGTTTTGTCTTTCTTTTCAAGTATGATGTTGCAGATTTTCGTGAAGATACAAAGTGGATAAGGCTTACAAGTTCTAGGGTGAGGTACATTTATCATGCTATTCATTGAATTTCAAAAATTTTAACTACTTAGGATGTCCCTAGAAGCATGCAGTTGCATGTTGTCCAAAGCCTCAAAATGATTCAATGTTTGAAAGCCTTAATGAAATTTTCATACGAAGATTTCTTCGTAATTAGGCTTACATTCACATTAGTCCAATGAGCTACCTTACCTTCTCACATGAGTTAAGTGTTTTCTATTTGGTCCAATATAACAGAGGTACATGTTTCTTCGTATACCAATCTTTTTCATCTCAAAGTTCTTACACCATCACACACGAAGACATATGTCCAAGAGGTTTCTGATCAAACCAATTGAAACTTAGATATATCACAAATCTGTGTTTATGATCAGACATCATGAGACAGTGATGGAAGTGAAACCGAATGTAATCAACCTTTAAGGAATTGATGGGGAACTTAGTTCCAGATTTTAAAGAAACATTTGTTTCAGTATCTTCGTTCGAAACTCCAAATCATATTCAATTCTTATGTGTGGTCTTGATCAAACATTCGAAACCCATGATGTTTGTTACCCAACAGGATCCATAATACAGTTTTTTTCTTGAATATGATTTCAGTGTGAGTTTTATCTGAAATTCCTTGTTACTTAAAAGTTGTTCAAAGCAAACTTGTCACTGACTACATTGGTCAAACAATTAATTTATGTTACAATTACTCACCTTATGTTTAGTTTGATATGTAACGAAATTCATTAAACCACCTCAAAAGCCTTTTAAAAGAAGCCCTTCGATAATTATTTACAAGTATTCGATTGTATTTCATGGGAAAATACACAAGTTGTTGACTATCTCTCTTGATAATTAACGAAGCAATCTTTTCCCGGGGTTTTAACTACCTTCGTATCAAATTGAATTTTTGACATCACTGAATATCAAAAAAAAAATGCTTCTTATCTTTATTCTTTGACACACTTGACACACATGAAATCCTTGAGGTTCTGAGTAATACCAACTCAGGCTGATGATTTCAAACATCTGGCAAATGACTTTACTTTGAAACCAGAAAGTAAAAGAGCCTTGACCCCATCCGAAGGGTTTCGACAGTTACTATTCTAATGGGGCAAACAATCCAGGCTATTTGAAGAGACTGTTAAATTCCGTGCGGGTTTTGAGGAGATATGACAGTTACATTATCACGCATGGTTACTTTTTCATCATCATGACACGGGTTTCATGGTGACACGTCACAGATCATTAAATGCTTATCCTGCTTTGAATCCAAACTTCAGCGTTACATATAAAAAGGGATTCAAGGGTTCATTATCAGTTTACGCTTTCATATTCCCAAATTTTATCTGATAAACATCCAACCCTCAAACCCTCACAATGGAGACTAGTAATCCTGATGCAACTTTGTCTCATACCGATGATGATGTAACTTCATTGCCGATCGTGAAGATTCAAGGAACAAATTATCAAGTTAAAGCCAACGTTTATCACTATCCCGAAGAACTGAAAATGCTTATCGTTGCTCTAAAGAGTTCTGTTCTATCAAAAGCCATGTTCAACTCATTCTCTATTCCTCTATCAAAAGCCATCTTCAGGTCGATTATTCTACTCAATTATGGAAGGAGTTCTTGAAAAAGTATAGAGAACACAAATGCTATTCATGGCATTTCGTGTGCTCGTTATTGGATCTTGATTCTACAACATTTTTATGAGAAGGAAGGAATTTTAGTACCCACGGATGAAGAAAAGGCAGTGTTTCATATATAGATTTGCCCGAAAGATCCAATTGATGATACCGATGAATTTCCATTTGTTGCTCGCATTGTGGATGCAATGCTGAAGAGAGTTGATCCTACCAACACCATTCTCATTACTTATTTGCAACACATTGATACTTTTGTTGAAACCGGGGTTCTATTGGCTAGAGAGGAAGAAAAGAAGTCGAAACGTTCGAAGAAGGTTGTTGTTGAATCTTCTACGAAATCTGTTAAAGAATCTACATAAGAAAAGAGTTCGGAGAAAGTACCAATCTCAGAGCCTGAGCCAATCCAACCAGATGTTGTTATTGCTGATACCCCTTTAACTCAAAAGGAAATTATTCTTTTGATGACTGGAGTTTTTCAAAGAATCAAGATGAAGTCTAAGCATAAGAGTCTCTCACCTTTGACCAATGTTGTTCGTAAACCGCAGGTTTCGCATCAAGGAGTCATTTTTCGTGAGATTACTGCCCATGTATCACCATCTTCTAAGAAGAGAAGGGAAACAGACATGGCCAAACATATTTCAAAGAAGAAGAAGAAAGTTATAGTGGTTATTTCATCAGAATCTACAGCTGATGAAATTGAAACCATTCCAGAGACACCGGAAGCTGATCTTCAAAAAGATGATCTAATTCCACCCGAAGTTTCGATTGCCAAGACAGTTTCTGTGGAGGCACAAACTTCTGACATTATTGTAAACATATCTAATATGGATGCAAGTGTCACAATGGGTGAGGATGCTTCGCATGTTGCCGACAAAAGTAATTCTTCAGATGTTACTCCAGTCACAACTGTTTCTTTCTCTTCACAGGTTACACTTATCATTCCAACTACATCCACAACCGAATCTCCTTCTTTTGCAACTATTATTCAACAACCATTCACATCTATGTTTTCTTCACAATCAATTGATCAACCTACCACTACTTCACCAATCAAAGATTCTTCTTTCATGGAAACAGAACACGAGTCCGAAGGTTTTGGCGGAACCTTTGAAAATTTAGAGTTTGATGAAGAAGAGACAGACTTTCTGGATCATATGCTAATGACAATGAAACAGTTCAAGATATTGAATACCAAACTCAATTCAATTCTTCAGTCTCAAGCAGATCTTGGGGAGGAAATTCTGTAACAAGTCTTGAAGTCTATGGTATGCTGAAGATGATTGGAGGAAGGCTTTCTTCGAAAGTGTCTGGGATGATTAAGGATTCTGAGACTCGTCTTCTCGAGAAAATTGACAATTGTGATAAGAATAAAGAGTTGAGGGTCAATGCTCAGAAATCTACATTTAATGGTTATTTGAAGTCGTTAAAGTCAATTGTGAAGGAAAGATATATTTTGTTTATTCAAGATGTGAAGAAGGTGAGAGAAGATATCAATTAAAAACTTCAAGAACTTCGCCAAGATATGAAGAAAGACATTGCAAATGTTCGTACTGAATTTGCATCTCTAAATCAAAAGGTAGATATCATCTGCGATGTTGTTACTAAATTTTCAAAGTTGTACCAAAGTTTGAGTCCTCAAATTACTCAACTTTCTACAGCTGAGAATAAAAAATTTCATGGAGGTTTTCTCAATGCTAAAGGAGCTTAAAGCTTTATCTTCTGCACCTACTTCGTCTTCTTTACTTTCTTCTGAAGATCTTATAATATTTTTTCCAAATTCGAAGCCTTACTTCTTCAGCAGTTGGCACCTCTTTCTAGAATATCAAGCCTTCTTCCTACCACGGATGCCCCACCTGCTAGCACAGGGGTGCAAGGGGGAGAAAAGAAAGTTTAAGGTACGAAGGCTAGTGGTGAAGATGAGAAGGTTGTGGGAAAGGTGTTTCCTTCCAAAATTCCAACTTCAAAACCAGTGATAGCAACTGCTGGTCCTATCACTTCTATAATTATTACAACTGTGCCAATTACAAGACCAATTTCAAAAGGTATTGTGATTGGTAAATTTGTTGATACTGGTAGAAGAGAAGTGATAGAGGAATCAGGTTTGAAGGCAAGGGGAAAGTCAATTTTAATTGAAAATCTAAAGATGAAAAGAAGGCAGAGGCTGAAGCAGAAGTTGAGAAGATGAGGATGATACAAAGCATCATGACTCAAAGGGCCAGTGATCCTCCTGGCATGAACAAGGGTGTTCCATCGAAGAACTACAACTATGAAAAAGTTATAGCCAAGGTTGCATTCAATCACATGTATTCGTTTGAGAAGAAGCTTAAATAGAGTCATATTGTCATGAATATGGATGCAAGCCAATTGGACTTTCCAATTAACGAAATGATGTTCATCATGCCTCAGTTCAATGCTGAAAGTAAATTCAAGGAGAAGGATGAAGGCACACACATGAAGATAAGATTTCATGTGGTTCTTGCCAAGCCTGCAAAGAAGTGTGGTGCTTAGTCAAGATTAAAAAGGTCATCAGTATAAAGAAGGATGTGGTCTTCGAGAACACAGTCTAAAACATGAAGTATATTGTGACCAGGGAAAATGGTGATGTGTGCGAGTTTACAATAGCAAACTTTCCTTTGATGAACTTGTATGATCTTATACAAGTTGCATTACTGCTAAAGGAATGATCATTTTCATATCTTCAAAACACTGAGCCTGATGAATACAAGCTGGGAGTTACTCACATCAAAATTTTTATCGAAAATTATTATGAATGTCTGGCAATGACAGATGTGGAGTTGGCTATAGCAAAAGGTCTCGAAATTACATCACCAATGGCTACTTCGAAGACTCAAGCAGACTTGAGGAAATATGCAGATAGTGAAATATGCTAGAAGCCTTTTGGCTTAGTCTTCTTTGGGAAGGATAAGTCTGGAGAGTCAAAGAGATTTTTGTTCCAGGCAAGTGAAGTTGAAAGATATTCTACTTCGCAATATACGAACTTAATTGTTCGTATGAACCATTGCAAGAAGAATAATGAAGGTGACAAGAAGGAACTTAAGAATATGATCTCTTGGTATACTGAGATACGAAGAGTAATGATGTACTCCATTCAACTTCTTACAAATTGAAGTCTTCAACTCTGTTTACAAAGGGGAGAATGTAAGGGTAGTTTGGTTGTAAAGAGTCGAAGTCTTGTATAAACTCTTCGTATGTTTTGATATCTATTTTACTAAGGCATTTTATACGAAGCTTTAATGTGTAGTTCTTAGTATATTTTTCGTACGCTTTTACTCTCCTATAAATAGGAGTCTTTACTAGAGTTAGATAAGGTTTTACAGTGTTGTCTACTTTTGTACTTTGTAAACCTAAAGCGTAATATTGAACTGAATCACGATCTTATTTACATCAGTGTTCAATCTTTCATATAATTTCTAATTAGTTAATCTGATTAATATTCAAACTTGATTCTTAACTTCTACATTATTCCATACAATGTCCACACTGTAACCATAAAATAATTAAAAGCACATAAAAATGTAAAAATTGCGAAAAATGAACAGACTCCCCTAATGTAGTAATGGTGAGGTCGACTTGATTGTTGTGGGTAAGCGTAGTCATCTTGAATGTTAGCGGAAAACTGGACTTTTTCTGCTTCTGAATTTTCCAGTTGAATGAATCAAGACAAGGGACTTTTAACTTGGAGTGCAGAATACAAATAAATTTGCAATGTACAGTAACCATGATGTCGGAATATGTCAACCACGTCGTGGTGTGAAACGTGATAAATTATGTCACAACTAGCATTTTAGCTATGAAATTCTATTCATGTGTAACTGTTCATCGATTGTAAATCATGTACGCTAAGTAAATCTCACTCAGTTGTGACAACCCAAGTTGCCCCGTTACACTTCTCCGTTACTGTTAACGGAATAATCCACTGTTCAAAAGTTCCGTTAATGAGAAGTCGTCTAGTTTAACAAACATTTCAATTGTGTATGTTTATATGTCGTTAAGTCGTGGTAAAAGGAAATAAAAATACATAACACATATTTCCATTTACTTGGAAATATTAGTTTATTATTACGACCACTAAATCGGGTGCGACCAAAAGCCCCGTTTAACGGCAGTATCGGGTAAAATCCCACGGAGCCCTGACTCAAAACCCTATATAAGGGTGAGTGGATCCTATTGGAAACTTTTTACACTCTCTCTCTATACTCTCTCTCTAGACCCGTTTTCGCCCCAAAACCGCAACCAAACGCTTCCAAATTGTAAGTCCGCTTACCCTAGTTTGTTCTAAACATTACTAGCTGTAATTATAGCCCAAAAACCATCCAAGAAGGCGTGGAATAAGGAGTTTACGGCCCAGGAACACTCTAGGGTCGTAAACCCCAAAAATGGTGCCAAACATGCCTCTAAACTTGTCCTTAAGCTTGGAAACTAATTAGGGATCTAGCCTAGGAGTGTTTAAACATCAAACCTCAATGAATTGGGGCATAAAAGTGAGTTTACGGCCCAAGCACATGCTTAGGCCGTAAACCCCTCTAAACCATGTCAAAATGTCCCAAAACACTCCCAAACCACCCTTAGGCTTCATACATAATTTAGGGACTTAGTATTTGGGGTTTGGATCAATTAAACACATCAAAATGAAGGATAAAAAGGAGTTTACGGCCCAAGTCTATTCCAAGGCCGTAAACTCCCCAAACATGCCCAAAATGTTGGTTTTTGTCCCCCAAATGGCCTTAGACTATCTCTATAAAATGCTAGAAAGGATTTAAGGACTTAGACACAATGAAAGGAGGCTTGACTTGGAGTTTATGGCCCAAGCATATATCTAGGCTGTAAACTCCCAAAACCCACTCAAATGATGGTTTTAATCCTCCAAAATAGCATCACACTTCATTAGAAATCACTAGAAAGGCATTAGGGACTTTAAACTTCACAAAATCCAAGGTATGAGAGTTTACGGCCGTAAACTCCCATGGGAGTGTTCATAGACCGTAAACTCCAATATAATGCCCTTAGAAGCCTCAAATCCACTCATGCCTTTTATCAAAAGTCCTTAGAAAAATCCCAAGAGCAAGCTAGAAGCATTAAACACCCAAGAATATGACCTGGGGAGTTTACGGCCGTAAACTCCCTTGGGTTAGGCTGTAAACTCCAAAATGGTCCATGTTAATGCTTTAAAACCCTTCACACACTTGATATTTGAGTTTAGCAAAGTTCCACAACTGATAGGAGACCTGTAGCACCCTTAAACGCTACCCAGGACCCCAAACACTTAACCAAAAATGTTTTCCGCTCCTTTGAGCGCGTATATTTGTGTAATTAGCATTAAATATACTAATTGTATATGAACATATGTTATCATATGTTAAATAAGTCATTGAGTGTGTTCGAGTCCTTATGTGGCACCGAACGCCCAAACAACACTCTCATCGGACCTACTTACACCAGGTGAGTTCATACCCTTGAATGAACCTTTTAAATGCTTTTAAATGTTTTATAGGGGGGGGGGGGGGTAAATAAAAGTTAAACATGCCAGTTATCATGTCAATCGCATATGATTGATAACCCGCATGCACAAGATTTTACCACTTTACACTGTTTTACCGAGTGGGACACTAAAATGACTTTTACCTGTTTCATAACTTTTACTTATACTGATTTATTCAAATTCATTCTAAACTAGTTTATGAAAGATCCTCTAAGGTTTTAAACGTATTTTACGAAGGAATACAATTTGTGATTTTCTCTGTACATAAAGATTTTTCATCAAAGATTTCCCTTTTCGACGTATACTTTTACTTATAAAATACTACTGCTTCACTTATACTTATTTTATACTCTGACTCGGTAACACTTTCACTTATACCTATAGTCGCTTATACTTGATGACACTTATACTTATTCATGCTCTTACTTAGTGATATGATTTCTCCTTCACTTATACTGGATAACGACTTTACTCTACTTATACTTGATAGACGTTCTTACATCATTTATTGTCGTCTCTGCTTCGTGATACACTTATACTTGGTACGCTTATACTTCATGGTTCGATTATCCCACACTGTACACGTATACTTCACGACTCGGATGTTCCACTGTACTCTTATACTTCACGACTCAGATGTTCCACTATACACTTATACTTCACGACTCAGATGTTCCACTGTACACTTATACTTCACCGTATGATACACACTCAAGCGTAGTTAGATGTATGTTTATGCTTGTATAGATGCATATAAATAATGATTGAAGGACTTAGGAAGGCTTGTCCGCCCTATTTCCTTTTCTTCGTTGAGATGTGGTCTGGTAGGATCGGATGTCCATCTGAAGGTCGTTCGATTCATTAGTTATATATTACGTATACGAGCATAGACATACGAGTTTTCTTCAGTCAATTCAGTTAAGAGTCTATACCTCTAGTCTACACTTACATAAGAAACCCACTCCCTCCTAGTAACACACTATCCTCTATTTGGGATGCATCTTCGGGACGCGGCCTTCTCTGTCATCTAGTTGGTAACCAGAGTCTCCTGTAGGGAGAGCGGACATTGTGTGTATAGGCCTATACGGGATTGACAACCCCGCACCCTGACTGCTAGCTACAGTCCATGGCCTACCAAGCCAAGGGGTGACAAATGTCACATTATATAGATGCTTGTAGAGCGTCTAGAACTCTAGTCAGTATGGTTACGAGTATCCTGGGTTGCCTTATAATTCATGGCTTTAAGGTAACGGTATTTCGTCAGCGATTTACACTGTATGCTGATGTCACCTTTTTCAGAATCACACTGTTTTGACCTTACTAGATGTATCTTTCAGTTGATACTGTCTGGGGTCTGTTATCTCTGTTTGACCTTACAAGATGTATCTTTCATTTGATACCGTCTGGGGTCTGTTATCTCTGTTTGACCTTGCGAGATGTACCTTTCATTTGGTATCGTCTGCGGTCTGTCTTCACTGTTATGACCTTGCAAGATGTACCTTTCATTTGGTATCGTCTTCGGTCTGCGTTCACTGTTTTAGACCATACCAGCTGTACCTTTCATTTGGTACCTTCTGGGGGTCTGTGTCTCCATTTGTGAGACTGAACCATGCGTGACGTTAGTTCGATACTCCCCTGGAGTCTATGACTATTTTGCCTTAGTCAACAGTCCTCACTGCTGAGGCATATGTTATTCCCTGATGTCTCTGCTTTCTTTAATAATCAAATTCAGTATTTTGATATTATTAGCAATTAAGGGAAACTTCTTCTTACCACATTACACTGACCAGTCTTGGTAGAAGGCTGCTTTTATTAAAGAAAATATAGGATTTTCTGGAAAGAACACTAATACCCTGAAATCACTTAAACTACTGCTTTATAAAGTTATTTGACTAAATGACACTAAATACTTATGAACTCACCAGCATTGTAAAAATGCTGATACTCGCTTTTCAAATAACTTGTATTCTCAGGTTAGCATTAGACAGGTACATCCCCGGAGCTGTTGATGAAGATAGCTTAGTACCACGCTGTATTTATTCTATTACTTGTATTACTTTAAATTGTTGTAATGTAACCTTGTAAAACTATTACTATTAATGCAATGTTTTGTTGTACTTTGATTACTATAATGCATGTGTTGTGATACTTGACATGACGTCATCCAACCCAGAACGTTTCCGCCGTTCCGGTTTTGGGGTGTGACAGATTGGTATCAGAGCATTGTTTATAGTGAGCTAAGTATATCAATTCATAAAAGATATACAGCCTATAAATACAAAAGGGATAAAACACTCTGACCAAGAAATTATACTTTAAAATATAACCATATTTTTACCAAAGTATAATAACATCCAGAATCTAAACACTCGAACACAAGTATCACAAGAAGAACAAGAATAAAAGTCTTCGGATGTTGAGCACTACAGAAAAATCTGGACAGTTATGTAATCGTACGCTGGAATAAATGTAACCTGATCAACTACCTTTATTCGAGATGCGATGAATGTGTGCTCGGGAGTGATTGTGGCGTGAAACAGGTCTGAAACTTACCAACTAGGATTTGCTAGAGCCAAACATAAAGTTAAAATACTATAGGAGTATTTTGGAACACTAAAAGATCTACACTAATCCCAGAACCCATATTCAAAGATAAGAACCAAACAAGAATTAAAATACCATAGGGGTATTTAGGATACATAGATAACCTAGTGTGAGAACTAAAAGATCCTTATTGATATACCTACAACTACAGAGGGTATACTTCCAAGGTTATATATAATAAGGATCCCATAGGCTAAGAATGTGTGGTTTCGCTCTACTTCCTTTTCCTCGTTGGGATGTGGTCCTAGAGTAGTATCACGTATTCGAAGGCCTATCGGATCTAAACTATATATGATTTGTATACCCTGTGTAATCGTAGCAGGACTCGATGTGGATCATCCAGCGAAATGTTAATAATCTGTTAGGATTCTTTAGACATTTCCATTCTCGCACGAACCCTGTAGAAAACCCTACCCACTTCAGTGCATAACAGAAGAGTTGATCCCGACCCCGAAGAGGTTCATTTAGAATACTTCTTGTTCGGAAATAAATGAACTGGGTCGAGACTATTGAATGCACCAAGTGCCCATATTCTTTTAGGGACATCGGTGGGGTATTCGCCTAAACTTCTGAGATTCCCAGTCATCCATCATGAATTGATGACACCCATAGTTGGAATTAGAAGAAAGGCGGAGTAGAAATTTAATATGCCCATACGAGAAGAGAACCCTAGGAAACTACCCGAAGGAAACCAACGCCGATTCCAGTCAAAGATACGAGGCAGACCGAGGGAGCCAGTACGTGGAACCCGAAAAGTGTCTTTTCCTCGTGTTCGTCACGCTAATACACCCATAAAATAATACAATTTAGTGAGTTAGTGATTGCATTGCTCACAATTTTGTACCATTTGAATGTAGAATGATTCATTCTAACCTTAATGGGCCCTATTGGGCCATAACTAATCCAATTAACCTTAGTGAGCCATAAGCCCATTATTCCATTCTATTTGGGTTGTGAATGCTTCTAAGGGCCCAATGGGCTGAAATTTTTTATGTATAGGATCCAAAGATCCTAACTAAAATTAATGGGGCCAAGCTACTCCACCCTTTCTTCTTGGCCCAAAATCTCTGTCCATGTATAAAAAAGAAAAGGAAAAGAAGTGAATTTGGGGGGAGGGGGAGTTGACTTTGGAGGTGCTACCTCCATATTACTCACCATGTAACAAGGCAAGCTATCTCATATTTCCATTCAAGTCACCTCATCCTTCTATTCTGACATCCCCAATTTCACGGCCAGAAAAGACCGATTTGTTTATGCTTTGTTTTTAAAATCAGAGTAATCTTTTAAAGAAAACAGTTGCGGAATTTGTTCCTAAAATATGATAAAGATTTATCAAAGCATTTCTTTAAAGAAATGTATTTTCATTATATAACAAAATCTCGGGATGTCATGTACCAATACAGAAACATAAGCATAAACAGAACTTACATTTATTTACACTAATGTTTTACATCTCCTTTAATCTCTCAGTGAAATATCTCTTTGTATTAATACCTATGATACAAAGAAAACTTAGTGGGTAAGTCTTGGGATACTTGTGAGCATATAGGGTTTTCAACCCATAATAATATAATTATTATATTCAACCATCAAACAATCAACCCAATTAACCATCCCCATTATCTTCTTTATTTCTTAGGATTTTACCCTCAAAATTCAACTACCCGCCATTCATTCATTCCTAAGGATTGACCTAAGGAATTGGCACAAAATCTATTGCTACATAAGGCGCATCTACCAACATCATCCTTTAAGCGCCTCTGCCAGGATTACATCATACACTATGAGGCGTGACTGCTAGGTTTATGACATTCTTTTGGGCGCATCTGGTGATATTATCCTATAAGCGCATCTGCCAGGATTATCCTATAAGCGCATCTGCTAGTATTATGACATTCTCTATTTTGTGCATCTACCAATATTATTCTCAAGCGCATCTGCTAGTATTATGACATTCTCTACTTGGTGCATCTACCAATATTATTCTTTAAGCATCTTACATACCTCGTCATTTACCTAATCTTTTTATCACATACCAACTATCTCATATACCCATGTTCTACTCAACATATTAGCAGATATAAAATACATATACGGTTTAACCCATTTAAAAACCATACAAAACATCGATTCCACACTTATCTCAAATAAACAATAGTATATAAACACATAACACGCATTTCAAAGCAAATACTTCATATTTATCTGTTAGAAGAAAGTAACCACACACTCACTTGATCAGAAGATGATCGGACAATACTACAACTTGTAGAAGTGGTATTCTTAGGTAGATCAGGAAGATATTCACAAAACTGGGGCTCCTCACGGGCAGAGCTTCGGCTCGGAAATTTACTTCTCGGGATCTTTGGGGCTTCGAGACTTGCTTCGGGGCTCGGGATTAATAACGGGGCTTTGGGATATTTCTTGTACGAAAAACGAGGTAAAATAGGAAAGAGAGGAGAGGAATTGAGCAAGGAACTCGGCTGCCCTCGCACCCTTTATATAGAGGCTGATTCTTTGAATTATGCTGGGCGTAAATCCAGGTACGCTGGGCGTAACCCGGATAAGCGCGGTGACTCCCCCTCCTTTGGATAATATCCGAATTATTATTTAAATTAAATACTTTAATTATTTAATAAACTTCAAAAATTCATATGTTCCTCATACGAGCTTCGTTTTTGACGTTCTTTATATCCTCGCATAGGTGAGACTACGATCTACAACTTTCGTTTAGACTCCGTCGGCTTATTTTGAATTTATTTTTATTATATTGTTTTAGTAGGCCGGGACAGGAAAACTCCGTTATAAATTCATAACTTCTTCATCTGATGTCCGTTTTCGTCTGTCTCTTTACCGTTGCACTACTATCAACAAGATATTTGATTCTCATTTACATAGTTTCGGCTAAAAACCGCTCGATCTCAAATCAAGTATTCGGGTTGCATATTGGTAAGTCGAAACTTAGAAAAATCATAACTTCCTCATACGAAGTCAGAATCTGACGTTCTTTTTATGCATGCTCATGGTTTAACGAACTCTACAACTTTCATTTAGATCGCTAAGGCTAAATATCACTCTAACGTAAATTCACTTTTTACGTCATTCAGCGTCGTGCCGGTTCTGTCGTGAAACTTTGACAGGTCATAACTTCTTCGATATAACCCGGATTTTGGCGTTCTTTATATGTACGGAATCCCTATAACATATACTACAACTTAGTTAAGATTATTCCTTCAAAATAATCTTCCATCAAAAAGTCATTTTTGACGCTTAACGTTTCTAAATTGACTAGCCTAGTCTACGGGCGTTACAATTATCTTCCCCTTAGGATGAATATGTCCCGGAATCATCAACGAAACAGGGCTTGAACAATGATTCTGTAACTCCCGGGTTTCGGGGCTAAGCATTTTTGATAATGTAATAATCTAGGTCAACTATTGTAACTCTTTTTGAAGTAATAAAGATGAAATATTTTAGTATTATGTGAAATTATGTGTATTTATGTGCTTATTATTTAATTATAAATATATAATTCATAAAGAATAAAAATAAGCATCAAAATTAAAGTATGAGATAAGCCCAATATCTTTATATAAGATTGTAGTAGTCGAAAGAAGGATTCCGGAGATATAAAAAACGCCGAAATCCGATTTATAACGAAGAAGTTATGACCTGTTGAAGTTTCACGACGGAATCGGCACGATACCGGGAAGCGTAAATAGTGAATTTACAATAGAGCAAGATTTAGCCTTAGCGATCTAAATGAAAGTCGTAGAATATGTTAAACTAAGAGCGTCGATAAAAAGAACGCCCAAATCTGACTTCGTATGAGGAAGTTATGATTTTTCGAAGTTTCGGATTAGTAGTATACAACCCGAAATTCAAATTTCAGATCAAGCGGTTTTTAGCCGACACAACCTAAACGAGAATCGAAGATCTCATTAAGGGTAGCATAACGAGAAAATGATGGGAAGAATCGGACGTCGGATAAAGAAGTTATGAATTTTTAACGGACCAATCCTGTCCCAACCTGTTACTAATATAACTTTTAACATAAATTCAAAATTAGCTGACGGGGGATAAACGAAAGTTGTAGAGTACGTTCCTACCTTCGCGTGGATATAAAGAACGCCGAAAACGGAGCTCGTATGAGGAAGATACAAAATTTTTGAAGTTTAAAATCGAAATTACGAAGCTGATGATAGGAGTGCTGGCGTGGCAGCGCCACAGCCGTCCGATACCGATGACAAGGCTCGCTTCTGATCAGCGCCACGTCGCCTCGCCTTCGTCCTACGCCCCGCATACGAAATCCGGAATGCCCCGCGCTCTCTCGGCCTTATCCATCTGATGCGAAGTGGGTAACAGCTGGAAACAAGCTGGAGGCTTATCCGAACTACGCCCAACGTAGCTATGATCGAACGCACAACATAATCCGAGAGGCTTCACCATATAAATAGCTGCGAGGGCTGCCTCCATTTTCACACCATTTCTCATTCCCTCTCTAAAATCTTTCTCTCTCTAGGGGTTTTAACCCTCTCCTTAGCGTAGGTGAACCCCTAGCACCCTAAGGAAGCCCCAAGGCTCCCGGAGTCCCGGGAAAAAAAGGGTCTTTCGGTTTCGAAACACTGCTCTAAATAAAGCCTGGTTTTCTTTAAAATCCGCTGTAAGTGAGCTATGCTTACGTAATTTTTAATATAGCTTTCAAATAATTATAGTAATGTTATTAGGTCCTTAAAATAATTATTTCGGCTATTATTATGAGTTATATTGAGTGCTATTTAACGCTTATCTAATAATAATAATAATAATAATAATATAATAATAATAATAATAATAATAATAATAATAATAATAATAGTAGCTAGACTATTAATTAGTCGCGGTTATCGTTAGACTAAACCCTAGTGGTATTGGTACTAGGTTTTATCGAAGGAAAATTGTTTTGAGAGTATCAAAGCCCTGTCCGAGTGCTGAGTCACCACCTTTCAGGTGAGTGCGTAGTTACTTTCAGCTTACACATAGATATGAAGTATTTTATATAAATTACGTGTTGTGTGTGCATATTATCTGTATACTTGCTATCTATGTTGGATGAATAATTTTATACATGTTTTAAATGATTTAAACTGTATATGTATTTTATATCTACAAATTGTGTTGGGTAAAACATGGGTAGATGTAATAGTTGCTGTGTGACAAAATAAAATAATGAGAGGCCTCGTTATAGATGTTATTGATGATCCAGTCATCTAGCAGAGTATAGATGACGACCACGGAATGGCCGAGTCAAATCTCTGAGCTTACCTGTAGCCAATGCCATGGGCTGGGAAGCCATGAAAGAACTTCTCATTGCCGAGTACTGCCCCCGTGGTGAAATGCAGAAATTAGAGCACGAGCTCTGGAACCTGAAGATGAAAGGTTCCGACATTGCTGCATATACTTCCCGATTTGATGATCTCGCACTTCTCTGCCCGGGATTAGTCACTCCTGAAAACAAAAAGATCGAAAGGTTCGTTTGGGGGTTATCTCAACCAATAAAGAGTCACGTTTTGGCTGCTCGTCCGGATACCTATGATAGTGCCAAGACTTTAGCTAAAATTCTAATTGATCACAGCGACGATGTTAAAGAAATCACTACCACTTCTGAGCCGACTCAAAGGAGTGGTGAAAAGAGGAAATTCTGGAAGAAGAAGAAGGGTCAATCTTCTTAAGGATCATCCAAGAAACAACAGACGGTAGCAGTCCATGCTGCTACTACTACTCCTGTTGCTGCTGTTTCTGCCATGGGATCCACAGCCTCAACTCCTACCAGTAAATATGCTGGTAACCTCCCTCTGTGTGACAAGTGTAAATACCATCATCATCCTGGTCCCTGTCGAGAATTATCTTGCACCAACTGTGGTAAGAAAGGGCACACAGTTCGATACTGCAGAACTCCTACTCAATCAGCCAACCAATCATCGGGAGCAGGTGTTAGTCAAGCCTGCTACAACTGTGGAGAAGTTGGACACTTTAAAAGGAACTGTCCCAAGAAGTCAACTGCTGATAACACTGGAAGGGTTCTAACCATGGGACGGGAAGAAGCAGTTGCTGATCCCACTGTTGTTTCGGGTACGTTCCTTCTCGACAAATCATATGCTAGTATTCTTTTCGATTCAGGTGCTGAAAGGAGTTTTGTTAGTCATGCATTCAAACATAATCTAAAACCAAATCCTCAACCACTAACTGAAACGTTTACCGTCGAGATGGCTAACGGTGAGAAAGAAAGCGCTGACGATGTATTCATAGGTTGTACGCTTACCTTAAACGATCACTCATTTCTTATAGATCTCATGCCCGTTTCCATTAAGAGCTTTGATGTTATCATTGGCATGGATTGGTTGAGCCCCAATCATGCTGACATTCTTTGTTACGAAAAAGCTATCCGTCTCAATCTTCCTTCGAATCAAACTCTCGTAATCTATGGCGATAAAACCAGTTCTAACCTTCATATCATTTCTTGCATCAAAGCTCGAAAGCTCCTTCGAAAGGAGTGTGTTGCATTCTTAGCTCATGTGATCAACGAGAAACAAGAAATTAGAGACCTTGAGTATCCCCGAAGTCTGTAACTTTCCTGATGTGTTTCCCGAAGAACTTCCAGGAATTCCTCCCGAACGACAAGTCGTGTTCCGTATTGACCTAATTCCTGGAGCTACTCCTGTAGCAAAATCTCCATATCGCTTAGCTCCGGAAGAAATGCAGGAGTTATCCAGTCAACTCAATGAGTTGCTCAGTAAAGGATTCATTAGACCGAGTTCCTCAGCCTGGGGAGCTCCAATTCTGTTTGTCAAAAAGAAAGATGGATCCTTTCGGATGTGTATCGATTATCGTGAACTGAACAAATTAACCATTAAGAACCGATATCCTCTTCCAAGAATAGACGACCTCTTTGATCAACTCCAGGGAGCCAGCTACTTTTTTAAGATAGACCTTCGGTCAGGGTACCATCAGTTACGAGTCCAGGAGAATGATGTTCCCAAGACAGCTTTTAGGACTCGATATGGACACTACGAGTTCGTAGTGATGCCATTCGGTCTAACCAATGCACCGGCTGTGTTCATGGACTTGATGAACCGGGTGTGCCGTCCCTTCTTAGACAAATTCGTTATCGTGTTTGTTGACGACATCCTCGTATACTCCAAAAGCGAAAAAGACCACAAGCAACAATTGAGGCTAGTGTTGGAAACCCTTAGATCCGAAAAGCTATACGCGAAATTTTCCAAATGTGAATTCTGGATACGGAAGGTAACTTTCCTCGGTCACGTGGTAAGCGAGGAGGGTATTCATGTAGATCCTTCCAAGATTAAAGCGATAGAGAATTGGTCGGCACCGAAAACACCCACAGAAATTCATCAATTCTTGGGTCTCGCCGGCTACTATCGACGATTCATTCAGAACTTTTCCAAAATTGCCAAACCTTTAACCACTCTAACACAGAAAGGTGTACCCTTTTGTTGGAGTGATAAACAAGAAACCGCATTCCAAACATTAAAGAAAGCCTTATGCAGCGCGCCTGTTCTGTCCCTGCCTGAAGGGACAAAGGATTTCGTTGTCTACTGCGATGCGTCTAATCAAGGTTTAGGTTGTGTGCTTATGCAAAGAGGAAAGGTGATAGCCTATGCCTCTAGACAGCTGAAAGCACACGAGGTCAACTATACCACACATGACTTGGAACTAGGAGCAGTAGTCTTCGCATTGAAGATTTGGAGACATTATCTCTACGGAACCAAGTGCACAATCTTCACTGATCACAAGAGTCTGTAGCACATATTTAATCAGAAAGACTTAAACATGAGGCAACGGCGATGGGTAGAATTACTCAGTGATTATGAGTGTGAAATCCGTTACCACCCCGGCAAGGCCAATGTGGTAGCAGATGCCCTTAGCCGAAAGGATAGTACAGGCCACAAAGTGAGGAACCAGACGATGACCATCCATTCCAACTTACCCATGCAAATCCGAGAAGCTCAGTATACAGCCCTCAAACCCGAGAACGTGCTAGATGAAACCTTGAGAGGGATGGAAAAGAAACTTGAGATTAGAGGTGATGGAGTTCACTGTTTCATGAATCGAATCTGGATTCCCAAATCCGGAGGATTCAGGGAAATAGTCATGGAGGAAGCACACAGAACCAAATACTCTGTTCACCCGGGTTCGGACAAGATGTACCTAGATCTCAAGAAACAATACTGGTGGCCAAACATGAAAGCTGAGATAGCTACATTTGTGGGCAAGTGTCTGACTTGCGCCAAAGTCAAAGTCGAACATCAGAAGCCTTCAGGTCTGCTCCAACAACCCGAGATTCCCGAGTGGAAATGGGAGATGATTACCATGGACTTCATCACCAAACTACCCAAGTGTTCTAGTGGGTACGATACCATTTGGGTAATTGTCGATCGTTTGACAAAATCCGCTCACTTCATCCCGATCAAAGAATCATACAAGATGGAGAGACTCGCGCGAATCTACATCCAGGAGGTAGTACGTCTACACGGTGTACCTGTATCCATTATCTCTGATCGAGATAGTAGGTTTACCTCCAGATTCTGGCAATCCCTTCAGAAAGCCCTTGGAACCAATCTAGATATGAGCACGGCATATCATCCTCAGACCGATGGACAGAGTGAGAGAACAATCCAAACCCTGGAAGACATGCTTAGGGCATGTGTCATTGACTTTGGAAAGTCGTGGGATACACATCTATCCTTGATCGAATTCTCGTACAACAACAGTTACCACACCAGCATTAGGGCTGCTTCGTTCGAAGCCCTATACGGTCGTAAGTGCAGATCCCCTCTATGCTGGGCCGAGGTGGGGGATACACAGTTAACCAGGAGTCCAGTCCCCGACAGTGCTCTCACTAGTCCTGAAATCATCCGCGAAACCACTGAAAAGATCATTCAAATCCGTAACCGACTGAAAGCCTCACGTGATCGTCAAAAGAGTTACGCTGATAATCGTCGGAAACCACTAGAATTCCAGGTTGGAGACCGTGTCCTGTTAAAAGTCTCGCCATGGAAAGGCACTGTACGCTTTGGTAAGCGTGGGAAACTTAATCCAAGGTACATTGGACCCTTTGAGATCCTCTCCAGGATCGGTCCAGTTGCCTATAAACTTCATTTACCTCATGAACTCAGTAACATTCATCCTGTCTTCCATGTTTCAAATCTCAAAAAGTGCCTATCCGATGAAACCCTAAGAATTCCTTTAGACGAGATCGAGATCAATGAAAACCTCAACTTTGTAGAGGAACCGATCGAAATCATGGATCGAGAAGTCAAACGTACAAAACAGAGTCGCATCCCGTTAGTGAAGGTTCGCTGGAATGCCAAGCGGGGACCGGAATTCACTTGGGAACGGGAAGATTCAATGAAACAGAAGTATCCACAACTCTTTTCTTATCCATCATTTGTATCTTGTCTTATGTTCTAAACTTGAATTTCGGGACAAAATTCCCTTTAACGGGGGGATAATGTAACAACCCGAAATTTCCGTATCATTTTATCGTAACTCTTTCATAGTACAATTCGCGCAACCGATCGTCGTTCCGATTTCGATTTCCGATCTTCCGTTTAATTAAGTCATTATCTAGTACACATTTAAAATGACTTAATGGGTGTCTTAATACATTTAGAAATCATTTTAACACCTAACTCTACTGATCGGAATATTACTAGAAATTACAGTATCGGGTTACGGTAACTCAATCGGGTACGACCAAAAGCCTCGTCTAACACCGGTATCGGGTAGAATTCCACCGTGTCCAAAACTTAAACACTATATAAACGTGTTTAAGACTTCATTTGAAGCCTTTGGCCAAATTCTCACTAAACTCTTACAACCTCTCTCCTCAAGCTAGAATTAAGGTCCAAATCACAAGTTTAAGGCTTCAAATCTTTAAGGTAAGCTCCCTAACATGTTATTCAACAACTTTAGGCTTCAAATTGATGAATTAATTGAGTTTTGGGACCAAGAACTTGAGTTTACGGCCAAGGAGCAAGCTTGGGCTGTAAATTCCATTAAATGGGGTTTTAAGCCCTTAAACTCCTTCCTAAACTCAATTGGACTTTAGATATGGCTATGGGACTTCAAGATATGGACTTAGAACATTTAAAAACTTTGATTTTGAGCCATTTGAAGGAGTTTATGGCCAAGGCATAAGCTTGGGCCGTAAACTCATGTAAAAGGGGTTTTTCATGCCCTAAAATCCTTCCAAATCACTTCTATGGCTTAGATATGAATTATAGGACCTTGGTTTAAGCATTTGGACACTTGAAACATGAAATTTGGGGGACTTATGTGAGTTTACGGCCAAGGAGAGTGCTTGGGCCGTAAACTCCCCAAAATGTGACATAAATCCAATTCTAAGGTGTTAGAAAGCCATCCAACACCACCAAAAGCCTTGGGATAAATCAAGGGACCAACCAAAAATACTTTAAGGGCCTAAAACACATCATTCATGGGATTTCTAAGAGTTTACGGCCAAGGCTTGTTCTTGGGTCGTAAACTCCAAAACTTTTGGTGTTAGAATGCAAACTAAACACCCCTAAAGCCTCTAGATGAATTTTAGAAGCCCTTCTATGCAAGTTCTAGACCTTGAAACACTTTGTATGACCCTACATAAGAGTTTACGGCCATGAGGAGGGTCTCATGGGCCGTAAACTCCATAACACCCCTCAAATGTCCCATAAAACTCATGCTAGGCCTTGGAATAATTCTATTAATCACATGTGATTTGTTTTAACAACATTTAACACCATTTTCATGAAGATTAAGGAGTTTATGGCCAGGAGCCTATACTGGGCCGTAAACTCCCATAAAATAATCATTTTGATGATTTAAATTCATTTCAAGTGTTCCAAGGCAATTTAGATAATCCATTCTAGCAACCCCTATGTCCATTTAAGCCCTTAAACCATCAAAACCACACCCACATGAGTTTACGGCCGTAAACTCATGTATGTGTGTGTTCCATAGTTGTAAACTCATTTAAATGTTTACTTATGGAGAATAAACTCAAGTCCCAAGTCCCTTGTGCCATTACAAGTCCGAAGATGTCACCCGGGTCACTCCAAACGCTCATTTTGAGGTGTTTAACCTCATTGGAGTGTAATGTTCCATATGATTAGTGAATGTATCTCTAATTTTATATATATGGACATTATATCATTTTACATAGGGTCATCACGAGTAATCAAACCCCGAACCAACGTATAGCATTCAAAACCGACACGTTTCCGAGTCCGGTGAGTTCATACCCCTACCCTTTTTCACTGTTTTTCATTGTTTTCAGGGGGGAACACAAGCAAAGTACAAGGGAATTCTTGTACTCAAAACATGTTTTCAAATATGTGTTTCATATTTTTATGCTTTTATAACTGATTACTACAACTGATAACAGATTGAATATACAGATCACGTAACATATATTTGTGAAATAGGTCTTTAAACTAGTATGTTTTTACATATATTTCACAAATGGTTTTTCACATTTTATCAGTTAAAAGCATGACACTAAAACATTTGAACATAATACATGTACACTGTTTTGTCCTCGGTGACACTCCCCACACATATACGAGTGGAGGACTATCATATTATTACTAGTAAATTTGTTATTCCTGTATAATTGGAGACACGTCCTCGGAGAACACTCCACCCAGGTTACGCGAGTGGAGGACTATACCCATAACCAGAATCTCTGGTATTTAGAGAGCGTGACTTGAGTGTATAGATCTATACGGGGCTAACTACCCCACACCTGGCTGCTAGCTACAGCCGAACCGAAATGGTTCAAGGGTGACGAAAGTCATAAGTATGTGGACGACTTATTGCCACATGTGGACTACATATTGCCACAGGTTTCAGTCTATTGTATGGTTATGGAACTCACAATTAGGATAACAGAGATTTACTTACAGTAATAATGGATTACTTTATACATCTTTTACATCTTTTACTTACTGTAACTAACATTCAGGAAAGTACGGGACTTTCCTGGGGAAAACATGGAACCTAATCACGATTACATCTTTTACATCTTTAACATCGTTTACGTTAGAAACCTACATGCAGGAAAGCATGGGGCTTTCCTGGGTAACACTTACATAACTAGAAAGAGTAACAAACTGGATAACATTACATCTTTTACAATTTGTAACATACAATAAGGAAAGTATGGGACTTTCCTGGTAACACATGATAAGAAAACAGAACAGTTTAACCAGACAGATAATCAACTATACATTTTCACATGAGTAGACATGTTTTCAGTGTACAAACTTACTATACTTTACATTTGTGAAACAATAACCAACTTTTAAGAAAATACGAGATTTTCTTGGTGTACATAACATTTCAGAAACAGAAAGGAAACTCGAAACATTTTCACAAACAAAAACCGCTTATGAACTCACCAGCTTTATGCTGATTTTCAAACCGCTTGTGTTCTCAGGTCAGCGTTAGAACAGGTACCCGAAGATCCTTTTGCTCGAAGACGGAGTACATGAAGATCCGTTTCATTTTGTTTATATATACTATGTATCACAACTGTACAAACTTTACTTTTGAAACAACTGTAAAACTTTCTTATGTAATGTAATGGTTGTTTTACTTTACTTACTATGTGCATTGGATTTGATACTCAACGTGGTAGTCAACCCCAGAAATGTTTCCGCCTTCGGTTTTCGGGGTGTGACAGATTGGTATTAGAGCCCTTGTTTATAGTGAATGAAGTATACCAAACCTTACATGGTATAAAACTATAAACACTAAAGGGCCTAAGTGCTTTGAATTAAAAGTATCTTCAAACTACAAGTATTTTCAAAAGTATACAAGTATACTGAACCGTCGTCATCCGTAACCACAAGTAGAACAGAACATAAGTAAATGGGTGTTGTGTACTATGGTTAAACCTGGGCGGTTATGTAGTCGTGTCTAGGATCAATATAGCCTGGCCAACTATATTCATTCGAGACACGGCCAACATGTGCTTGGGAGTGACTGTGGTATGTGGCATGCCTAAAACTTACCCTAATATCCCAAACATCGAATCATTGTCGCAAACAATTCATGAAATACTATGGGAGTATTTCTCGATCCCGATCCTCTGTAGTAGTCTTTATTCGAGTGGTTTTATGTGATCACTCTTAGCAATAAATTATCTGTTCGATAACTCTTTCCTGCTTTATCGCTTACTCGAATCATATAACTGTCATATCTATCGATTCAATGTAGAGGACTTACCATCCTCTTTTCCTTGATCTTATTAGATCAAGATGCCTCCCCGAAAGAGACCTAGCTCAAAGAACAAAAACAATCCTTCCTCGCCGCCACCTCCTCCCCAGTTCGATCTAACATCGCTCCAGACGATGATGACCGCTGCGATGGTAGCAGCTATGTCACAAATGAACCCTAGTGGTTCAGGTAGTGGTACTCAATCTCAAAACCCTAAGGGTAGCCAGGGACTCCAAAGAGGGGGTTCCTACAAGGATTTTATGAATGCGAAACCAACATCTTTTAATGGCGCTGGAGGTGTCATTTCCTTATCTCGATGGTTCGAGAAAATTGAGTCCATCTTTGAAATCTGTGCTTGTGCGGAGTCTGATAAAGTCAAGTTTGCAGCCTGTACCTTCGTTGATAAAGCCTTGACTTGGTGGAATGGCCGAGTCAAATCTCTGAGCTTACCTGTAGCCAATGCCATGGGCTGGGAAGCCATGAAAGAACTTCTCATTGCCGAGTACTGCCCCCGTGGTGAAATGCAGAAATTAGAGCACGAGCTCTGGAACCTGAAGATGAAAGGTTCCGACATTGCTGCATATACTTCCCGATTTGATGATCTCGCACTTCTCTGCCCGGGATTAGTCACTCCTGAAAACAAAAAGATCGAAAGGTTCGTTTGGGGGTTATCTCAACCAATAAAGAGTCACGTTTTGGCTGCTCGTCCGGATACCTATGATAGTGCCAAGACTTTAGCTAAAATTCTAATTGATCACAGCGACGATGTTAAAGAAATCACTACCACTTCTGAGCCGACTCAAAGGAGTGGTGAAAAGAGGAAATTCTGGAAGAAGAAGAAGGGTCAATCTTCTTAAGGATCATCCAAGAAACAACAGACGGTAGCAGTCCATGCTGCTACTACTACTCCTGTTGCTGCTGTTTCTGCCATGGGATCCACAGCCTCAACTCCTACCAGTAAATATGCTGGTAACCTCCCTCTGTGTGACAAGTGTAAATACCATCATCATCCTGGTCCCTGTCGAGAATTATCTTGCACCAACTGTGGTAAGAAAGGGCACACAGTTCGATACTGCAGAACTCCTACTCAATCAGCCAACCAATCATCGGGAGCAGGTGTTAGTCAAGCCTGCTACAACTGTGGAGAAGTTGGACACTTTAAAAGGAACTGTCCCAAGAAGTCAACTGCTGATAACACTGGAAGGGTTCTAACCATGGGACGGGAAGAAGCATTTGCTGATCCCACTGTTGTTTCGGGTACGTTCCTTCTCGACAAATCATATGCTAGTATTCTTTTCGATTCAGGTGCTGAAAGGAGTTTTGTTAGTCATGCATTCAAACATAATCTAAAACCAAATCCTCAACCACTAACTGAAACGTTTACCGTCGAGATGGCTAACGGTGAGAAAGAAAGCGCTGACGATGTATTCATAGGTTGTACGCTTACCTTAAACGATCACTCATTTCTTATAGATCTCATGCCCGTTTCCATTAAGAGCTTTGATGTTATCATTGGCATGGATTGGTTGAGCCCCAATCATGCTGACATTCTTTGTTACGAAAAAGCTATCCGTCTCAATCTTCCTTCGAATCAAACTCTCGTAATCTATGGCGATAAAACCAGTTCTAACCTTCATATCATTTCTTGCATCAAAGCTCGAAAGCTCCTTCGAAAGGAGTGTGTTGCATTCTTAGCTCATGTGATCAACGAGAAACAAGAAATTAGAGACCTTGAGTATCCCCGAAGTCTGTAACTTTCCTGATGTGTTTCCCGAAGAACTTCCAGGAATTCCTCCCGAACGACAAGTCGTGTTCCGTATTGACCTAATTCCTGGAGCTACTCCTGTAGCAAAATCTCCGTATCGCTTAGCTCCGGAAGAAATGCAGGAGTTATCCAGTCAACTCAATGAGTTGCTCAGTAAAGGATTCATTAGACCGAGTTCCTCAGCCTGGGGAGCTCCAATTCTGTTTGTCAAAAAGAAAGATGGATCCTTTCGGATGTGTATCGATTATCGTGAACTGAACAAATTAACCATTAAGAACCGATATCCTCTTCCAAGAATAGACGACCTCTTTGATCAACTCCAGGGAGCCAGCTACTTTTTTAAGATAGACCTTCGGTCAGGGTACCATCAGTTACGAGTCCAGGAGAATGATGTTCCCAAGACAGCTTTTAGGACTCGATATGGACACTACGAGTTCGTAGTGATGCCATTCGGTCTAACCAATGCACCGGCTGTGTTCATGGACTTGATGAACCGGGTGTGCCGTCCCTTCTTAGACAAATTCGTTATCGTGTTTGTTGACGACATCCTCGTATACTCCAAAAGCGAAAAAGACCACAAGCAACAATTGAGGCTAGTGTTGGAAACCCTTAGATCCGAAAAGCTATACGCGAAATTTTCCAAATGTGAATTCTGGATACGGAAGGTAACTTTCCTCGGTCACGTGGTAAGCGAGGAGGGTATTCATGTAGATCCTTCCAAGATTAAAGCGATAGAGAATTGGTCGGCACCGAAAACACCCACAGAAATTCATCAATTCTTGGGTCTCGCCGGCTACTATCGACGATTCATTCAGAACTTTTCCAAAATTGCCAAACCTTTAACCACTCTAACACAGAAAGGTGTACCCTTTTGTTGGAGTGATAAACAAGAAACCGCATTCCAAACATTAAAGAAAGCCTTATGCAGCGCGCCTGTTCTGTCCCTGCCTGAAGGGACAAAGGATTTCGTTGTCTACTGCGATGCGTCTAATCAAGGTTTAGGTTGTGTGCTTATGCAAAGAGGAAAGGTGATAGCCTATGCCTCTAGACAGCTGAAAGCACACGAGGTCAACTATACCACACATGACTTGGAACTAGGAGCAGTAGTCTTCGCATTGAAGATTTGGAGACATTATCTCTACGGAACCAAGTGCACAATCTTCACTGATCACAAGAGTCTGTAGCACATATTTAATCAGAAAGACTTAAACATGAGGCAACGGCGATGGGTAGAATTACTCAGTGATTATGAGTGTGAAATCCGTTACCACCCCGGCAAGGCCAATGTGGTAGCAGATGCCCTTAGCCGAAAGGATAGTACAGGCCACAAAGTGAGGAACCAGACGATGACCATCCATTCCAACTTACCCATGCAAATCCGAGAAGCTCAGTATACAGCCCTCAAACCCGAGAACGTGCTAGATGAAACCTTGAGAGGGATGGAAAAGAAACTTGAGATTAGAGGTGATGGAGTTCACTGTTTCATGAATCGAATCTGGATTCCCAAATCCGGAGGATTCAGGGAAATAGTCATGGAGGAAGCACACAGAACCAAATACTCTGTTCACCCGGGTTCGGACAAGATGTACCTAGATCTCAAGAAACAATACTGGTGGCCAAACATGAAAGCTGAGATAGCTACATTTGTGGGCAAGTGTCTGACTTGCGCCAAAGTCAAAGTCGAACATCAGAAGCCTTCAGGTCTGCTCCAACAACCCGAGATTCCCGAGTGGAAATGGGAGATGATTACCATGGACTTCATCACCAAACTACCCAAGTGTTCTAGTGGGTACGATACCATTTGGGTAATTGTCGATCGTTTGACAAAATCCGCTCACTTCATCCCGATCAAAGAATCATACAAGATGGAGAGACTCGCGCGAATCTACATCCAGGAGGTAGTACGTCTACACGGTGTACCTGTATCCATTATCTCTGATCGAGATAGTAGGTTTACCTCCAGATTCTGGCAATCCCTTCAGAAAGCCCTTGGAACCAATCTAGATATGAGCACGGCATATCATCCTCAGACCGATGGACAGAGTGAGAGAACAATCCAAACCCTGGAAGACATGCTTAGGGCATGTGTCATTGACTTTGGAAAGTCGTGGGATACACATCTATCCTTGATCGAATTCTCGTACAACAACAGTTACCACACCAGCATTAGGGCTGCTTCGTTCGAAGCCCTATACGGTCGTAAGTGCAGATCCCCTCTATGCTGGGCCGAGGTGGGGGATACACAGTTAACCAGGAGTCCAGTCCCCGACAGTGCTCTCACTGGTCCTGAAATCATCCGCGAAACCACTGAAAAGATCATTCAAATCCGTAACCGACTGAAAGCCTCACGTGATCGTCAAAAGAGTTACGCTGATAATCGTCGGAAACCACTAGAATTCCAGGTTGGAGACCGTGTCCTGTTAAAAGTCTCGCCATGGAAAGGCACTGTACGCTTTGGTAAGCGTGGGAAACTTAATCCAAGGTACATTGGACCCTTTGAGATCCTCTCCAGGATCGGTCCAGTTGCCTATAAACTTCATTTACCTCATGAACTCAGTAACATTCATCCTGTCTTCCATGTTTCAAATCTCAAAAAGTGCCTATCCGATGAAACCCTAAGAATTCCTTTAGACGAGATCGAGATCAATGAAAACCTCAACTTTGTAGAGGAACCGATCGAAATCATGGATCGAGAAGTCAAACGTACAAAACAGAGTCGCATCCCGTTAGTGAAGGTTCGCTGGAATGCCAAGCGGGGACCGGAATTCACTTGGGAACGGGAAGATTCAATGAAACAGAAGTATCCACAACTCTTTTCTTATCCATCATTTGTATCTTGTCTTATGTTCTAAACTTGAATTTCGGGACAAAATTCCCTTTAACGGGGGGATAATGTAACAACCCGAAATTTCCGTATCATTTTATCGTAACTCTTTCATAGTACAATTCGCGCAACCGATCGTCGTTCCGATTTCGATTTCCGATCTTCCGTTTAATTAAGTCATTATCTAGTACACATTTAAAATGACTTAATGGGTGTCTTAATACATTTAGAAATCATTTTAACACCTAACTCTACTGATCGGAATATTACTAGAAATTACAGTATCGGGTTACGGTAACTCAATCGGGTACGACCAAAAGCCTCGTCTAACACCGGTATCGGGTAGAATTCCACCGTGTCCAAAACTTAAACACTATATAAACGTGTTTAAGACTTCATTTGAAGCCTTTGGCCAAATTCTCACTAAACTCTTACAACCTCTCTCCTCAAGCTAGAATTAAGGTCCAAATCACAAGTTTAAGGCTTCAAATCTTTAAGGTAAGCTCCCTAACATGTTATTCAACAACTTTAGGCTTCAAATTGATGAATTAATTGAGTTTTGGGACCAAGAACTTGAGTTTACGGCCAAGGAGCAAGCTTGGGCTGTAAATTCCATTAAATGGGGTTTTAAGCCCTTAAACTCCTTCCTAAACTCAATTGGACTTTAGATATGGCTATGGGACTTCAAG
The DNA here is from genome assembly GCF_052625555.1 of Lactuca saligna. Taxonomy (NCBI): domain Eukaryota; kingdom Viridiplantae; phylum Streptophyta; class Magnoliopsida; order Asterales; family Asteraceae; genus Lactuca; species Lactuca saligna. The sequence goes on from NC_136425.1 coordinate 65,914,616, forward strand.
ATATGGACTTAGAACATTTAAAAACTTTGATTTTGAGCCATTTGAAGGAGTTTATGGCCAAGGCATAAGCTTGGGCCGTAAACTCATGTAAAAGGGGTTTTTCATGCCCTAAAATCCTTCCAAATCACTTCTATGGCTTAGATATGAATTATAGGACCTTGGTTTAAGCATTTGGACACTTGAAACATGAAATTTGGGGGACTTATGTGAGTTTACGGCCAAGGAGAGTGCTTGGGCCGTAAACTCCCCAAAATGTGACATAAATCCAATTCTAAGGTGTTAGAAAGCCATCCAACACCACCAAAAGCCTTGGGATAAATCAAGGGACCAACCAAAAATACTTTAAGGGCCTAAAACACATCATTCATGGGATTTCTAAGAGTTTACGGCCAAGGCTTGTTCTTGGGTCGTAAACTCCAAAACTTTTGGTGTTAGAATGCAAACTAAACACCCCTAAAGCCTCTAGATGAATTTTAGAAGCCCTTCTATGCAAGTTCTAGACCTTGAAACACTTTGTATGACCCTACATAAGAGTTTACGGCCATGAGGAGGGTCTCATGGGCCGTAAACTCCATAACACCCCTCAAATGTCCCATAAAACTCATGCTAGGCCTTGGAATAATTCTATTAATCACATGTGATTTGTTTTAACAACATTTAACACCATTTTCATGAAGATTAAGGAGTTTATGGCCAGGAGCCTATACTGGGCCGTAAACTCCCATAAAATAATCATTTTGATGATTTAAATTCATTTCAAGTGTTCCAAGGCAATTTAGATAATCCATTCTAGCAACCCCTATGTCCATTTAAGCCCTTAAACCATCAAAACCACACCCACATGAGTTTACGGCCGTAAACTCATGTATGTGTGTGTTCCATAGTTGTAAACTCATTTAAATGTTTACTTATGGAGAATAAACTCAAGTCCCAAGTCCCTTGTGCCATTACAAGTCCGAAGATGTCACCCGGGTCACTCCAAACGCTCATTTTGAGGTGTTTAACCTCATTGGAGTGTAATGTTCCATATGATTAGTGAATGTATCTCTAATTTTATATATATGGACATTATATCATTTTACATAGGGTCATCACGAGTAATCAAACCCCGAACCAACGTATAGCATTCAAAACCGACACGTTTCCGAGTCCGGTGAGTTCATACCCCTACCCTTTTTCACTGTTTTTCACTGTTTTCAGGGGGGAACACAAGCAAAGTACAAGGGAATTCTTGTACTCAAAACATGTTTTCAAATATGTGTTTCATATTTTTATGCTTTTATAACTGATTACTACAACTGATAACAGATTGAATATACAGATCACGTAACATATATTTGTGAAATAGGTCTTTAAACTAGTATGTTTTTACATATATTTCACAAATGGTTTTTCACATTTTATCAGTTAAAAGCATGACACTAAAACATTTGAACATAATACATGTACACTGTTTTGTCCTCGGTGACACTCCCCACACATATACGAGTGGAGGACTATCATATTATTACTAGTAAATTTGTTATTCCTGTATAATTGGAGACACATCCTCGGAGAACACTCCACCCAGGTTACGCGAGTGGAGGACTATACCCATAACCAGAATCTCTGGTATTTAGAGAGTGTGACTTGAGTGTATAGATCTATACGGGGCTAACTACCCCACACCTGGCTGCTAGCTACAGCCGAACCGAAATGGTTCAAGGGTGACGAAAGTCATAAGTATGTGGACGACTTATTGCCACATGTGGACTACATATTGCCACAGGTTTCAGTCTATTGTATGGTTATGGAACTCACAATTAGGATAACAGAGATTTACTTACAGTAATAATGGATTACTTTATACATCTTTTACATCTTTTACATCTTTTACTTACTGTAACTAACATTCAGGAAAGTACGGGACTTTCCTGGGGAAAACATGGAACCTAATCACGATTACATCTTTTACATCTTTAACATCGTTTACGTTAGAAACCTACATGCAGGAAAGCATGGGGCTTTCCTAGGTAACACTTACATAACTAGAAAGAGTAACAAACTGGATAACATTACATCTTTTACAATTTGTAACATACAATAAGGAAAGTATGGGACTTTCCTGGTAACACATGATAAGTAAACAGAACAGTTTAACCAGACATATAATCAACTATACATTTTCACATGAGTAGACATGTTTTCAGTGTACAAACTTACTATACATTACATTTGTGAAACAATAACCAACTTTTAAGAAAATACGAGATTTTCTTGGTGTACATAACATTTCAGAAACAGAAAGGAAACTCGAAACATTTTCACAAACAAAAACCGCTTATGAACTCACCAGCTTTATGCTGATTTTCAAACCGCTTGTGTTCTCAGGTCAGCGTTAGAACAGGTACCCGAAGATCCTTTTGCTCGAAGACGGAGTACATGAAGATCCGTTTCATTTTGTTTATATATACTATGTATCACAACTGTACAAACTTTACTTTTGAAACAACTGTAAAACTTTCTTATGTAATGTAATGGTTGTTTTACTTTACCTACTATGTGCATTGGATTTGATACTCAATGTGGTAGTCAACCCCGTAAATGTTTCCGCCTTCGGTTTTCGGGGTGTGACATAAGTCCTTATTGTGGACTCCTTCTTCTTAGGATTAATACTTTCCTTTATCTATTGTAACAGACTGATGGGTCGTGCTCCATGACCTCTCATCGCACGATGCAATGCTTAGACTCAGGTCTTTTTGAGTTAATTTCGAGAATGGAATATACCTTCCTTCATATTTAAGATACAAAAGATTTCAACAAAAACCTTGTTAAAGTCAAAAATTGTCAAGAAATCAAAAGGTAAGGGGAAAAAGTGACATTCACGTTTTTGAAGGGACCAAATAGGTCCTACATGTGTAAAAAGGGTATTTTTTTGATAAACATACATTCAAAGGGTCAAAAATGAAGATTTAAGCTTTATGGGCAAACATTTGGGCCTCACAGTTTTTGGGGCCCAAGTTGCTAAAAAATGAAGTTTTTGGGTTAGAAATGATAATTAGCCAAACATTGGATCATAAATGTAAATAAACCAAATTTTCAAGTGAAAATAACATTTATTCCTAAATTGGACCAAAAATGTAACTTTTATAAAAAAAAAAATAGGGCCAAAAGTGAGAACTTTTATAAACAAGAGGGTAAAAATGAAATTTTCTGGAAAACATGACTATAAATGTCAAATTATGAGGCATGAATTTCTAAAAATTTGGGTCAAAACTATAAATTTTTATAAATTATGGACTAAAATGTCATTTTTACAAAAAGAAGAATTTTTATCATCAATCTGGTAAACATCGAACTAAAACAAACAACAGAACAAAAACAAATGGATGAAACATGTCGATAACTATTTATTGGGCCTAATATTCACCTTATTTGGCCAATGGACTCAAAGGGCCCAATTGAGTGTATATTGAGCCCAATGTTTTCCATGACATGTTTAGTGGGCCTTACGACCCACTTACATGTAAATTTGGCCCTAATTTATGGGTTACATGTTTATTGGGTCTTTGTGTCCCGTTTACGTGCCTATTGGGCCTAACTTACCCTCTTATTATGTTATTGGACCTTGTGGTCCATCTACATGTTGATTGAGCTTGGAATGAAAATTCACATACATTGTATATCGTAAATATACCACTACATAGTTTATGAATTCGTATACTTACCTTTGGAATGGAAAATCTATAACCTACGCATAAACCATTAAACATGGGGGAAAACACATCGAACGGGAAAGGTTGAGAATCTAGTGAGACTTGTCGGTTGGCACCTTTGAGTGTACAACCGTAGCCTATAGTTATAATCAGAGTTTCCTTGATGGAAAGCGGGAGTTTGTGTATAGATCTATATGGGGTGACCCCCCACGCCTTAGCTGTTCGCTAAAGCTAGACTAGGCCAGTCTAGAGCGAAAAAATCTTTAGCAAGACTGGCGTTTGGAAAATTCCAAGATGGACGACTCAGTCATTATCATGCATGGTTATAATGGCTCATGTTGGGATTCAACACCATTTAAATAGATAGAATATTAGTTCTTTAATTGTGTCAATATGAAACAACTTGACCAACTATACAAGAACCTAGACATTGTTATAAGATAGAAAATATTGTATTTTATGGGAAAGATATTGATATACATTCATCATTTATTCACGATAAAATTAATTTAAACTGCACTCATATACTTTATAACTATGAAATTCACACATGCAATCATACTTGATTTTCACATCATTTTCAGACAATTTATAGAAAATATTGGATTTTCTGGGTTTTTACGAAAGATACAACGAATTTTATTAAACCATACTTATGAACTCACCAACATTATATATGTTGACCGGTTTCAAAATAATTTGTATTCTCAGGTAATCATTAAGTTGGAAGATTTGCAAGTGTGTATGGTTTTGTTTTATGTAACATCACTTATCGTACTTTTAACAGTTAGAAGCTATGTATTTTTAACAATATACTTGATGTAAATAATGTTGGTTGTATTATGTAATGTTGGTGATGAAAGTGTTATGTTTCATGTATATTTATTGTGATGATTATGTTGGATTAGTGTCTAAGTCCATAACTATTTTGGTATGTACTTGACCCGATGGTGCATGGTCCTTTTGGGTTGCCTTCACCAAAGCAACTTGATAGGATGAATTATGGAGAGAAATGATTAATTATGATTTATTAATATATTATGAGAATAATATATTAAAGGAGAAATCATATTGTTTAATTAATATTAGTCAATAATTAATTAGGAATTAATTTTGTGGCTAAAAGACATTAATTAAACTTAAGGGACCAGAACTGTCAATTGTATGATAGTTGAATATTGAGCTAATGGACTCCATATTAGAGGGGTGGACGAATTCTATGGGGAAACCCATTAGAAATCGTCCTAGGCCTTTAAGGAATGAGTCCATGGTTTGCTTAGGGCCTAAGCATCCAAATTAGGGTTTCCTTGTTAGATAACCCTAATAGCCTCACTATTTAAAGATCCCCAGAGCACCAAAAACGTGTGGAAGCAACTCCTTAGGGTTTTGGATGGTTTTGGGCAGGCTCCTCTCTCCTTACTCTAAAAGATTATCCTTGCCAAAACAAAAGATAATTACCAATTGATTAGATAATAACTTCCTTATATGATTAAAGATTGATTATTTGTATTAATTGGGTAACTTATCTTGCAAGAAATTGAAATTAGGTCAAATATAGATAATGACAAAATTAATTGTTTAATTTCTATTATTTGTTATTTGATCCTTGTATTGTGAAAAAGTTTCGATTATGCCCAGGTAAGTTTTATACTTTAAATTAAAACTTAAAAGTTTTGTTTTGAAATTTAAATAGTTAAAACCCTAATGTTTTGAAATATTTCAAAACTTGCCCTTAAGTTTTGAAATTTAAAAGTTGATTAAAAGTTTAATTAAGAAATGTTAAATTCTAAAACCCTAGTATAGTTTTGAAAAGTTCAAATCACACCCTTATGGTTTTATTAATTAATTAAAGTGTATAATTAAAAGAGATTTAGTAAATCCATAAAGTTTTGGTTTACAATTTAATTAAATTAAAAGTATAATTATTAAATTAGAACACCTAGTATTTTAAAAGTGTAAAATACACCCTATATTGTACATAAAATTAAAAGTATAATATTATATATATGTATGAGTAAAAGTCAGTCGTACCGTTAGTAGGCCTCATTCACGAAGCTTGTCTATAAGGGGTGTTTAAGGAAATTGCCTATAAAATGGCGATTGAATGGGTATCCTCTCTTACCCACCGCACTCTTGACTAGTGGAGGGTCGTTATCCGAACGGGTAGGATAGGACAGAAACCTTCCATTATAAGTATAATGAAATAAAAAAGTAACTAAATGCTTTTATAAAATTCCCAATCTTAGTTACTTTAGGCAAAAATGAATTGATGCAATCCCATGAAATTACACTTTGTGCCCTTGCAAAGATGTTAGTGGAGCGTGTGTGGTTAACCGGCACACTAAATGGTTCTAAGAAAAGGTAGCAAAGGGTGACTCAATGTTTGTCATAGTTTGGTGGAGCGTGTGTGGTTAACCGACACATCAAATAGGTGACTGTAACATTGAGGGCACCATGTAAATCTGCATGGTTATTCACACCCGCTTTGTGATCCTCGGTATCCCAGTCACAAACTAAAGGGGCATATCGAGATTTAAATATGCCATTGAAAAGTTCAATGAATCTCAAAAGATATAGGAATTTTCAATAGATTTAAAACTTAAAGTTCTTTTTCGTTTTTCGTGGAGGAAAATTAGTGAATCGTCATTCACTTACCTTCAAATATTCTGCAACTAGATGACGGCATCCCTTTTCTAGGTTGTAGAGTATTGTGTTGGGTCCTAGCCTTAATATCTCATTTGGGTGATTTATTAAGGAGTCGATCAATCAACTAACTTGAATTTAATTTTTCTCCCGTCTTGTAGATGTCAAAGTATGACAACTATGGTCTTCCCAAATCCCGTGGAACAAGCCTTTCACATGAAGATGATATTCCCCGATTCGATCGAGGAACACGAGATCATGCTTCACTTCCTCCACCTCCTCCTATTGTTCTCCTTAACCCACGAGTTCATAAGATTAAAAAAAATTCAAACACACTCAAGCCCTTTTGGCAAGAAAACATGTAGAAGAAAAGTCAGTGTGTGCACACGTCCTAGAGATGAAGTCACGCATTAATAGGTTAAGAATGCTGGGATCCACTGTCTGTGAGGAGCTGGTTGTTGATTGGGTTCTTCAATCACTTCCTGACTCATATAGTGAGTTCGTAAGAGAGTACTATATGATGAGCCACGACGTAACCCTCATCGATCTCACCTATATGCTTATTGCTACTGAATCAACAATGATTTGGCGCACTGGAAAAGCAAAGTTGATTGGTGGATCTGCCTTCCATGTGGGGGGACCATGTAGATTTGCATGGTTATTCACACCCGCTTTGTGATCCTCGGCATCCCAGTCACAAACTAGAGGGGCATATCGAGATTTAAACATGCCATTGAAAAGTTCAATGAATCTTAAAGGATCTAGGAGTTTTCAATACACTTAAAACTTAATATGTTTCTCGTTTTTCATGGTGGAAAATTAGTGAATCGTCATTCACTTACCTTCAAATGTTCTGCAATTTGGGTTACGGCATCCCTCTCCCGAGTTGTGGAATATTGTGTTGGGTCCTAGCCTTAGTATATCATTTGGGTGATTTACTAAGGACTCAATAAATCAACTAACTTGAATTTGTTTTCTCCCATTTTGTAGATGTCAAAGTATGACAATCATGGTCTTCCCAAATTTCAAGGAAAAGGTGCTCCTGCTAAAAATAAGTTGTTCCTCTATTCAAGTGAAGAATCAAGGTGGACTAGTTTGATTTCACTTCCTCCTCCTCCTCCTCCCGTTGTTGTCCCTAACCCACAAGATCGAAGAATTGAAAGGTTCAATGTCACTAAAGCCCTATTGGCAATGAAACATGAAGATGGTAAGCCCGTGTGTGCCCACGTTTTAGGAATGAAATCACACATTGATAGGTTGATTATGTTGGGTGTGTCTTTCCCTGATAAGTTGGTTGTAGACTAGGTTCTGCAATCACTCCCTTAATCATATAATGAGTTCAAAAGAAAGTATTATATGATGGATCATGATGCAGACCTCATTGACCTAACTTACATGCTCATTGCTGCTGAATCAAAAATATTTGGCAAAGAAATGAAGCATATTTTTTGGGAATGTCAACCAACCATGCTTCCAAAGCACATTCTAGGAGAACCTACCTGCGTTTGCTGCCAAGTGAAAGGGCATTGGATACAAGTCTGCCCTAAGAGCCTGAAGAATCCAGAAGATGGGAGAGTCAAAGAGTATGGATGTGCTTCAGGTAAAATCCACTATCTAACTACATTAAGTTCCTATTCATTGATTCTTAATACATAATGTGATAAGATTGCATTTGAATGTTTGCAGGATCAGTGAAAAGAGAGGAAGCCTGATGGAAAGGCAAGATGAGTCTGATCACAAAGAGATGGATCTCGATCACATGGATTTGAAGATTAGATTTTGAGGTTAGAAAGTTATGATAGAGTAGTTAGGAATATTTGATTACATAGTTTTTCAGTTGATTTTGCATTGTAAGGACAAATGTTTTCCACTGATTTTATAAATAAAATAAATTTTGGTTGATGTATTTATTTATTTATTTATTTCCTTGCAATGAAATCGTTATGAAAAATTGATGTTTGCATATTTCCACTACGGATGGATGTGATTCTTAATTATGTTAATTGTGGAAATGTCAACAATTTACCAAATAGGGAAAGTTTCTCAATGCCCAAGTTTCATTTGGACAGAAACTTGGAATCATACAACTTGGTTGCATGATGAATGAGAAATTTCATATTTGGATATTAGACTAATTCGTTGACAAAGTGTCAAGTGAAGGTGTGACAACACCAAATATATTGTCGTTACAAATCCCATCTTCACTAACGAAATGCGTCACTATATGTTATTTTCTGTAATGTTTGGAGTCGTCAATAAACAAATATCTAGTTATATATATGTCCCAATATTATCATAAGTAATTATAACTTGTAAATGTTAACCCCGTTTAACTAGATAGAGTTATATTACTTTTCAACCACTTCACTCGGGTAAAAAGTTTTAACCCCGTTAAACTTTAGCATCAGGTAACCGTGTACCGGGTGCAATACCCGAGACATATATAAGCGAATGAACACTAATTTTAAGCCTTTTACCACTTCTTCACTCTCTCTCACTACTTTCTCTCTCTAGACCCGAAACCGACTCCAAAACCGCGAATTCCGGCTTCCAAACGTAAGGGTTTCTTCCCTATCTTGTTCTAATCATTGTCCATAACATTTAGAGGCCAAAAATCAAAGAATTTAGTGGACAAAAAGGAGTTTACGGCCAAGGAAGCCCCTTAGGCCGTAAACACCTAAAACCTTGCCAAAAGTCCCATTTTTCCTTCCTTTAAGCTTGTGTACTAATTAAGGGATATACCTAGGAGAGTTTAGACATGAAATCATAAGAAATTGAGGCCTAAAAAGGAGTTTACGGCCCAAGCTTATGCTTAGGCCGTAAACACCCAAAAACCCTTGATAAATGTCCCAAAAACTCATCTAGGGCATGGAGTAAATTTGCTATGACCCTAGGAAATGTTTTAGTACATTAAACAACACCATTTAGAGGCAAAAAGAGGAGTTTACAGCCAAGCTTATGCTTAGGCCATAAACACCCAATAAATATGCCAAAATGCCCCTAAAACTACACCTAAGGTCATCTAGTGTTTATCTAAGGTGAAGGGAAGTGTGTTGTACCATTAAGCATCTCATTTTGAAGCCAAAAGAAGAGTTTACGGCCAAGGCTATACTTGGGCCGTAAACTCCCCAATTTTTATGCCAAAATGCCCCAAAACTCCACATAAGGCCTTCATAAATTTATCTAAGATGTAGGAGTGTGTTTTGGACCATTTAAACATACATTTTGAAGAACAAAATGGAGTTTACAGCCTAAGCACAAGCCTTGGTGGTAAACTCCCCAAAATGTCCCTAAATGAGGGTTTAAACCCTCCAAATTAGTTCAAGACACTTGCTAGGAAATTAGGGAAGTGAAATAAGGCCTTAACTTGCAATTTTGGAGGACCACTTGAGTTTACGGCCAAGCCTAGGGGGCTTATGGCCGTAGACTCCCAAGGATTGGCCTTTGGGCTATAAACTCCAAGGGAGTGAACTCATGGACTTCCCCGTAAATCCCTCTTGGCCTTGTACCACTCCCGGGAACCCCTTCTACGCCCTAAAACCCAGAATCGATGCTTGAATACCTAAATACTTAAATGGAAAGCATAAAATGAATAATTTCTTGTAAAATACATATTTCATATGACATTAGGGTCCTAAAAGGTGCACAAGTCATTATTTGGAACAAAACGCTCAACCGACACTTTTACCCGATTTACGCGAATTCAGGTGAGTTCATACCTCTTTAATGAACCTTTCAAATGTTTTTATATGTTTTAGAGGGGGGATACAAGTTGATTATACATGTTTATGAAAAGTTATACAAGACAATTATTCATGTTACATAATTAATCACATGTGATTCACTACCCGTAGTTCAAATCACATGTGATTTATCACTGTGCCTTATAAATAAATTATTTGTTTTCAAAACTATTTTGGATAAAGAAACAAGTTTTTAAATGTTTCTTTTGTACAATACTTTTATTTAATAAATCTTCTTATAAAATGTAACCACACTGATATATATTTATATAAGTAAGACTTGAAAGACTTAGGACCGATAGCTCGCCTTATTTCCTGTTCTTGTTTGATTGTGGGCTTAGGGTAGTGGTTATCTGTCCGACTGTCGTTGATTTCTTAGTTATATATCTTGTATATTAGTACGGATTACGAGTATTTCTTATTTCATTAGATGCTTAAATCACTAACCTGACCAGAATCATACACACTAAGTTAACTATAATAGGTATAGTTAAGGCCTCTATTACTTGTTTTAACTACTACTCTACACCACTATAATTCTCTCTATTATGAAACTATACACTAATAAGAGAATACAATACGAGTTATACAAAAGACTACTACACTATAATACAAGAGAAAGTACTAATCATGAGATAACTCATTAACCCACTACGAGATACTCTATTCGCTACGCACTACGCCCGAAGTTTTCCGATAGGAAGACGACACTATATGTATAGATCTATACGGGGCAGACGCTATTACATCCCGACTGTTAATTTCAGTCCGAGCCACACAGGTCCAGGGATGCCTTTACTCCACTACACTGTACATGACTGGGAAGGTCATGGGGTCCGTTATTACTCACACTATTGGTAACATACAAGAAATACACTATAACCGCACTAAAATACTAAACAAAAGGTAAAGTTAATATCCCGAAGTAAACAAGTATCTAATACTAAAGGAAGTTGCACCACTATTATTTACTTCAAGTATAACCTACCATATTGCTTTACTTAATGGTGAGTCACTATTATACTTCCACGATAAATGGTTTTCAAAGATGAAAATGACATATTTCTTAAAGGTTTTCACTTACTATACATTTATGGAAAATATAGGATTTTCTAGGTTTTACTACTACTTATGACTGTAAATTTCAGCTTTCATACTATCGGTTCTAATGCTTTTTATACAAGAACTCACACTAAACTCTTATGAACTCACCAGCTTTATGCTGATATTCTTTTCAAAATAACTTGTATCCTCAGGTCAAAGATAGACAGGTATGAATGCAACATTTTTGGAGATGATGGAGCATGCAAGACCCATCTCTTATTTTTGGTTTACTTTTGGTGTTTGTTGAACATTACAAAACACACTTGTAAATACACTCACTATGTAAATGAAATGGTTGTATGTTTCTTGCTTTTACTATTATGCAATTGTGATGATACTGTACATTATGTCCTCCACCCCGAGACGTATTCCGCCATTATCGGTTTTGGGGTGTGACAGATTGGTATCAGAGCATTGTTTATAGTGAATCAAGTATATCAACCTATAAAAGATATACGAACTATAGACACTTCGGGACTAAAACACTCTGACCAAGAATATATACTGTTAAGTATCTAAAGGATTTAACTAAGTATATATATGTATATACACATATCACTATAAAACACGAAAGTCAGTATCATCCTAGAACAAAACAAAAGTATTAAGAATGTTGGATAGCACAATTGGGCTTAGAGACATATGGTCACATTTAGGGAGATGTAGCCTAATCAACTATGTTTTCCTGGGAGTGACTAGCATGTGCCTAAGCTTGGTTGTGGTGTTACGACAAGTCTAAAACTTACCAACACTACCACAATAACGTTAGCATAAGAATACTATAGGAGTATTCTGTACCTCTAAAACATACATGTGTGGGAACTAAAAAGGGTCATTACTGATGGAGCAATAGTTGCTAAATGGATACTTTCCGGTTACATGTGATTAGGGCGTTATAAACTTAGAATCTGTGATCTTTGCTTTACTTCCTGTTCCTTGTTTGGTTGTGGATTTAGAGTTAGGGTCAGTTATTCGACGGACTATCCTGCCCCAGTCACATGTAATTAGTGTGCATTATGCAAGTATTGGTCTAACTCGTGACGATCATCTTATAAGTAATTTAGGTTAGTGCGCCTATTAATCTTCTTTTCCCTTTTCTCGCATAGATATCATGGCTGGCTTCCACCCTCCAGGCGACCTGTACTACCCAAACCAGGGTAATGGAGGATGGCTCAGCGAAGAGTCGGACGACGATCACCCAATCCCTCTGGATGACCACCGAGCAGAAGGCTTTTTGGATAACTCCGACTCCGAGCCAGAGGTTAATAGCCTACCTTCCGGAGCTCCGAACCCCAACCCCCATCCAAAATTTCAGGGTCCCACTCCTATGTGGGCCATATCCTTACACAGATGGAGCGAGGAGCATGGTCAGCCCATGCCATACAATGGAGACCGAAGCTTCTACAACATAAGCGAAGGAGGATCAGCAGATCAGATTCTACCCATCATGATCCGAAGGATTGCCAGGAATGTCGAGCAAGGTCAAGCTGCTATAGGTCGAGTTGTAGAAGTGGATGCCAACTCAAATCTCAACATGGTTCGCATCCGTCAACTCGAAGAAGCCATGGACAGGACAAGGAGGACCAACGAGGCTCTGCAGCATCAGCTGGCTGCATCCCGAGTCGAAGTTAGGGAACTCCGAGCACGCCAAAGGATTCATGATCGACATCTTCAAGAAGTTATGTGTCAACTAGCGGATCTGAGGATTCGTCCAACAAGTAACCATCGCCAGTAGAAGACATCTAGTTATCTCACCCTTTTGTTCAAAGGATTAGCCTTTTTCTCTCTATGTTCCGTAGATCTCCCATCTGTAAACATTCCTAACTTAAAAGTACTCTAGTTAAACCTCTAACCTGCCAACATTTTCTCACTGGTTTGATGTAAGACCTACTGTTAGGTCAATTTTCATGAACCTGTATTACATCATTAATACCAGTATATTGGCATTTAACTACTCTATTGCTATGACTCTCATTCTGATCTTAAAATTATGTGATTCAATCCATGAGACACTTTATTCATATTCGCAATAGGCTCTTACTATTGCTATCATTTTTATGATCTTCCAGTAAAGGATGCCTCCACGAAAGCGTCCAAGCAGAGGAAGACCAGCAACCCAAACCCCTCCTCCACCACCTCCTCCTCCGCAGATCGACCCGGTGTTGTTCCAAACAGCGGTGACCGCGACTGTGACAACAGCCATGGCCCAAATGAACTCTGGGGACGCGAGCGGTGGTAACGCCAGGTTCGGTGAAGTCCATCAAAGGGTGTAGGGATGCAGTTATAAGGATTTCATGAACTGTAAACCTACCTTCTTCGACAGTACCGTAGGAATTCTAGCATTATCCCAATGGTTCAAAAGAACCGAAGCTGTATTTGAAATGTGCTCTTGCCCCGAGGAGAGCAAAATCAAATTCGCTACTGCTACCCTCACTAACAGGGACTTGACATGGTGGAACGGCCATATCAGTTCACTCTCCTTGGTCACAGCCAATGCCATGGGCTAGGACACTCTAAAAGACCTCATGAGAGGGGAGTACTACCCTAGGGGCGAAGTTCAGAAACTTGAGGAAGAACTCTGGAACCTCAAGATGAAAGGAACTGACATTACAAATTACACGACCAGGTTTTGCGACTTGGCGGCTATGTGTCCCAACATGATCCCGTCCGAAAGCAAGAAGATTGAACGGTACATCTGGGGTTTAGTGCCCCCGTATCGGGGAAATGTTCTAGCCTCACGCCCTACCACTTTTGACAGCGCCAAGGAATTGGCCCATAGTCTGATCAACCATGAAATCTCCTCCACTCCAGCAACAACAACCACAACAACCACTGCACCACCCGCTTCATCTGATAGGAAGAGGAAGCAATGGGATAAGAAGAAGGGCAAGAAAACTCAAACCTCCTCAAAGGACCAGCAAATCGTGGCGGTCCATGCTACCACCATCCCCGCCACTCCATCCGCACCAACCCCGCCAAAAGCTTATAGCGGGAATCTACCCAAGTGTCTCAAGTGCCCTTTCCACCACAACGGCCCCTTCGTGAATTGCAGTGTTCCAACCGCGGCCGAAAGGGCCATACTGTCCGTTTCTGCAAAGCCCCTCCCAAACCTATTTCCCAAGTTCCAGGTTCGGGAGTGGCCCCGACGTGTTATGGCTACGGCGAAGCTGGTCATTTCAAGAAGAACTGTCCGAAGGCTACAAATGTTGGGGGAACTAGAAGGTTACTTGCTATCGGTCACAATGAAGCGGTAGCGGATCCCACGATAGTCATGGGTACGTTTCTTATCAACAACTCCTATGCTTGTGTGTTATTTGATAGTGGTGCAGAAAGAAGCTTCGTAAATCATAACTTTAAACACTTACTCAAACAAACCCCTCAACCACTAAAAGAAACATTCGTCGTAGAAATGGCTAATGGGAAAACAGAAGGCTCTAATGAAATCTACATAGGTTGCACTCTCATGTTAGACGATCACTCATTTTCAATCGATCTTATACCGGTCTCAATCAAAAATTTCGATGTCATTGTTGGTATGGATTGGTTGAGTCTTCATCGCGCCGATATCCTATGCTCCGACAAAGCCATTCGCCTGAACCTTCCAAATCACGAAACCCTATTGATATATGGAGATAAGCCGGGTACGAGCCTTTGTATCATCTCCAGTATTCAGGCTCAGAAATACTTACGCAAGGAATATCGCGCCTTTCTTGCCCACGTCGTCGACACTAACCAGAAATCGAAAGATCCAAAAGATATTCCCGTAGTATGCGATTTCCCTGATGTCTTCCCGGAGGATCTTCCCGGCCTACCTCCCAAATGTCAGATTGAGTTCAGAATCCACCTAGTCCCAGGAGCTACCACCGTAGCTAAGTCGCCCTACCGTCTAGCGCCCGCCGAAATGCAAGAACTATCCGGTCAACTCAACGAACTGCTCAGCAAGGGTTTTATAAGACCGAGCTTCTCACATTGGGGAGCTCCGGTCTTGTTCGTGAAGAAGAAGGATGGATTGTTTCGGATGTGCATCGATTATAGGGAACTCAATAAACTCACGGTCAAAAATCGCTACCCTCTCCCTCGTATCGATGATCTATTCGACCAACTACAAGGAGCAAGTTACTTCTCCAAGATTGATCTGAGATCTGGGTATCATCAGTTACGGGTGCTTGAGGAAGATGTTCCGAAGACAGCCTTCCGAACCCGCTACGGGCATTTTGAGTTCGTAGTGATGCGCTTTGGACTGACTAACGCCCCGCAGTATTCATGGACTTGATGAATAGCGTGTGTCGTCCATACCTGGATCAGTTCGTCATCGTCTTCATTGACGATATCCTCGTCTACTCTCGGAGCAAGGAAGAACACAGGGATCATTTACGACGAGTCCTGGAAACGTTGCAATCCGAAAGGTTATATGCGAAGTTCTCTAAGTGCGAGTTTTGGATCCAAAGATTCGAATTCCTAGGTCACGTAGTTAGTGAAGAGGGAATCCACGTGGATCCCTCCAAAATTAAAGCTATTGAGAATTGGTCAGCACCGAAGACGCCTACAAAAATTCATCAATTTCTAGGCCTCGCTGGCTACTACCGTAGATTCATCCAAAACTTTTCTCCGATTGCGAAGCCTCTCACTATGCTAACGCAGAAAGGTGTATCTTTCGACTGGGAAGAGAAACAGGAGAAGGCATTTCAGACCCTGAAGCAAGCCCTATGCACCGCACCAGTATTATCCCTTCCCAAAGGGACAGAAGATTTTGTTGTATATTGTGATGCATCCAATCAGGGGCTTGGTTGTGTCTTGATGCAACGAGGTAAGGTTATCGCCTATGCCTCGAGGCAGCTAAAGACCCATGAGGCGAACTACACTACTCACGACCTCGAGTTAGGAGCGGTTGTCTTCGCACTAAAAATCTGGAGGTACTACTGGTACAGGACGAAGAGCGTGGTGTACACTGATCGTAAAAGCCTTCAACACATACTGAACCAAAAAGAACTCAACATGAGGCAGCGTCATTGGGTCGAGCTACTGAACGATTACGATTGTGAAATTAGATATCACTCGGGAAAAGCCAACGTAGTAGCAGACGCACTGAGTAGGAAGGAGTATACTGGTCGAAAGAACAAGTCGTTGACGATGACTATCCATTCGCATCTATCCACACAGATCAAAGAGGCTCAGGTGGAAGCCTTAAAGCCTGAGAACGTGACGCGAGAATCCCTGCGCGAAATGGATAAAAATCTGGAGGTTAAGGGGGACGGAGCCTACTACTTCATGGACCGAATCTGGACTCCACGCCATGGAGGTTTTAGAGACTTGGTTATCAGGGAAGCACACAAAACTCGCTACTCCGTCCACCCGGGTTCAGATAAGATGTATCTGGATCTCAAAAAGCTATATTGGTGGCCGAACATGAAAGCGGAGATCGCTACCTTTGTAAGTAAGTGTCTTACTTGCGCGAAGGTCAAAGTCGAATATCAAAAGCCATCAGGACTCCTCCAACAACCTAAGATACCAGAATGGAAGTGGGAGCGGATCGCAATGGACTTTATAACAAAACTGCCCAAGACAGCGGGTGGATTAGATACCATTTGGGTCATCGTTGACAGGTTGACCAAGTCCGCGCACTTCCTACCCATCAAAGAAACAGACAAGATGGAGAAACTCACTAGAACATACCTCAAAGAAATAGTACGACTGCATGGCGACCCTATATCTATTATCTCATACAGAGATGGTAGATTCACCTCTAGGTTTTGGCAATCATTGCAAAAGGCACTAGGGACGAGGCTGGACATGAGTACCGCCTACCATCCGCAGACCGACGGACAAAGTGAGAGGACGATCCAAACCTTAGAAGATATGCTGCGAGCTTGTGTGGTTGACTTCGGCAAATCATGGGACACACACTTACCTCTTGTGGAGTTTTCTTACAATAATAGTTATCATACGAGCATCAAGGCAGCTCCATTCGAAGCCCTCTACGGCTGGAACTGCAGATCCCCTTTGTGCTGGGCTGAGGTGGGTGACACTCAGCTAGCTAAAAGAAGAGTTCCTGACAGCGCTCTCACTGGTCCGGAAATCATTCGAGAGACGACCGATAAAATTGTACAGATACGTGAACGACTAAAAGCCGCTAGGGATCGACAGAAAAGCTACGCCGACAAACGAAGAAAACCCTTGGAATTCCAGGTGGGAGACCGAGTCCTTTTGAAGGTCTCGCCCTGGAAGGGCACGATACGCTTTGGAAAGCGTGGAAAGCTGAACCCAAGGTACATAGGGCCTTTTGAGATTCTCGCCAGAATCGGCCCCGTAGCTTATAAACTCAACCTACCTCACGAGCTAAGCAACATACACCCCACCTTCCACGTCTCAAACTTGAAGAAATGTCTATCAGGCGAGAGTCTCGTAATTCCCCTCAACGAGATTGAAGTCAATGAGAGCCTCAACTTCGTGGAAGAGCCTGCGGAGATTATGGATCGGGAAGTAAAACGAACGAAACAAAGCCGTATCCCAATTGTGAAAGTTTGGTGGAACGCCAAATGAGGACCGGAATTCACTTGGGAGCGCGAAGACCAAATGAAACTCAAATATCCCCATCTCTTCGCTTAGTAGTACTGTAATTCTTATCTGTATGAATTCTAGATTTCAGGACGAAATTCCCCTAACGGGGGGATGATGTGACAACCCCAAATATATTGCCGTTGCAAATCCCATCTTCACTAACGGAATGCGTCACTATATGTTATATTCTGTAATGTTTGGAATCGTCAATAAACAAATATCTAGTTATTTATATGTCCCGATATTATCATAAGTAATTATAACTTGTAAATGTTAACCCCGTTTAACTAAATAGAGTTATATTACTTTTCAACCACTTCACCCGGGTAAAAAGTTTTAACCCCGTTAAACATTAGCATCGGGTAACCGTGTACCGGGTGCAATACCTGAGAGATATATATATATATAAGCAAATGAACACTACTTTTAAGCCTTTTACCACTTCTTCACTCTCTCTCACTACTTTCTCTCTCTAGACCCGAAACCGACTCCAAAACCGCGAATTCCGGCTTCCAAAAATAAGGGTTTCTTCCCTATCTTGTTCTAATCATTTTCCATAACATTTAGAGGCCAAAAATCAGAGAATTTAGTGGTTAAAAAGGAGTTTACGGCCTAGGAAGCCCCTTAGGCCGTAAACACCTAAAACCTTGCCAAAAGTCCCATTTTTCCTTCCTTTAAGCTTGTGTAGTAATTAAGGGATATACCTAGGAGAGTTTAGACATGAAATCATAAGAAATTGAGGCCTAAAAAGGAGTTTACGGCCCAAGCTTATGCTTAGGCCGTAAACACCCAAAAACCCTTGATAAATGTCCCAAAAACTCATCTAGGGAATGGAGTAAATTTTCTATGACCCTAGGAAATGTTTTAGTACATTAAACAACACCATTTAGAGGCAAAAAGAGGAGTTTACAGCCAAGCTTATGCTTAGGCCTTAAACACCCAATAAATATGCCAAAATGCCCCTAAAACTACACCTAAGGTCATCTAGCGTTTATATAAGGTGAAGGGAAGTGTGTTGTACCATTAAGCATCTCATTTTGAAGCCAAAAGAAGAGTTTACGGCCAAGACTATACTTGGGCCGTAAACTCCCCAATTTTTATGCCAAAATGCCCCAAAACTCCACATAAGGCCTTCATAAATTTATCTAAGATGTAGGAGTGTGTTTTGGACCATTTAAACATACATTTTGAAGAATAAAATGGAGTTTACGAACTAAGCACAAGCCTTGGCGGTAAACTCCCCAAAATGTCCCTAAATGAGGGTTTAAACCCTCCAAATTAGTTCAAGACACTTGCTAGGAAATTAGGGAAGTGAAATAAGGCCTTAACTTGCAATTTTGGAGGACCACTTGAGTTTACGGCCAAGCCTAGGGGGCTTACGGCCGTAAACTCCCAAGGAGTAGCCTTTGGGCCATAAACTCCAAGGGAGTGAACTCTTGGACTTTCCCGTAAATCCCTCTTGGCCTTGTACCACTCCCGGGAACCCCTTCTAGGCCTTAAAACCCCGAATTGATGCTAGAATGCCTAAATACTTAAATGGAAAGCATAAAATGATTAATTTCTTGTAAAATACATATTTCATATGACATTAGGGTCCTAAAAGGTGCACAAGTCATTATTTGGAACAAAATGCTCAACCGACACTTTTACCCGATTCACCCGATTTACGCGAATTCAGGTGAGTTCATACCTCTTTAATGAACCTTTCAAATGTTTTTATATGTTTTAGGGGGGGATACAAGTTGATTATACATGTTTATGAAAAGTTATACAAGACAATTATTCATGTTACAGAATTAATCACATGTGATTCACTACCCGTAGTTCAAATCACATGTGATTTATCACTGTGCCTTATAAAAAAATTATTTGTTTTCAAAACTATTTTGGATAAACGAACAAGTTTTTAAATGTTTCTTTTGTACAATACTTTTATTTAATAAATCTTCTTATAAAATGTAACCACACTGATATATATTTATATAAGTAAGACTTGAAGGACTTAGGACCGATAGCTCGCCTTATTTCCTGTTCTTGTTTGATTGTGGGCTTAGGGTAGTGGTTATCTGTCCGACTGTCGTTGATTTCTTAGTTATATATCTTGTATATTAGTACGGATTACGAGTATTTCTTATTTCATTAGATGCCTAAATCACTAACCTGACCAGAATCATACACACTAAGTTAACTATAATAGGTATAGTTAAGGCCTCTATTACTTGTTTTAACTACTACTCTACACCACTATAATTCTCTCTATTATGAAACTATACACTAATAAGAGAATACAATACGAGTTATACAAAAGACTACTACACTATAATACAAGATAAAGTACTAATCATGAGATAACTCATTAACCCACTACGAGATACTCTGCCCGAAGTTTTTCGATAAGAAGACGACACTATATGTATAGATCCATACGGGGCAGATGCTATTACATCCCAACTGTTAATTTCAGTCCGAGCCGCACAGGTCCAGGGATGCCTTTACTCCACTACACTGTACATGACCGGGAAGGTCATGGGGTCCGTTATTACTCACACTATTGGTAACATACAAGAAATACACTATAACCGCACTAAAATACTAAACAAAAGGTAAAGTTAATATCCCGAAGTAAACAAGTATCTAATACTAAAGGAAGTTGCACCACTATTATTTACTTCAAGTATAACTTACCATATTGCTTTACTTATTGGTGAGTCACTATTATACTTCCACGATAAATGGTTTTCAAAGATGAAAATGACATATTTCTTAAAGGTTTTCACTTACTATACATTTCTGGAAAATATAGGATTTTCTAGGTTTTACTACTACTTATGACTGTAAATTTCAGCTTTCATACTATCGGTTCTAATGCTTTTTATACAAGAACTCACACTAAACTCTTATGAACTCACCAGCTTTATGCTGATATTCTTTTCAAAATAACTTGTATCCTCAGGTCAAAGATAGACATGTACGAATGCAGCATTTTTGGAGATGATGGAGCATGCAAGACCCATCTCTTATTTTTGGTTTACTTTTGGTGTTTGTTGAACATTACAAAACACACTTGTAAATACACTCACTATGTAAATGAAATGGTTGTATGTTTCTTGCTTTTACTATTATGCAATTGTGATGATACTGTACATTATGTCCTCCACCCCGAGACGTATTCCGCCGTTATCAGTTTTGGGGTGTGACAGAAGGAATAGGAGATCGAGTACACAAGGTTGTGTGTTAATCAAGTCCACCACAAGAGTAACAAAGATATTCGTCATGATTTAATAAATGTTTAGTGAATATGGTTATACTTATAAGATTGAGTATAATTCTGAATTGATTGAAAGAGTTAAATCAATAGCAGAACGAATAAGAAGAATCAAGTAGGCAGAAAGAAAAAAGTTTCTCTATTCTAAGAAGAAGGGAGAGTACCTTTTATTATGTTTTATGATAGGTCTTAATGATTAAGAACCATATCTCAATTGATCCTCTAAGTGAGTCTTAGTACAATTGTATGTCTGAGAAGAGGGATCAAGAATTGAAGAAATGGTTAAATCAAGAAGTCAATCATACTTCGTTCCAAAACAAGTCTTAGAGTTAAGATTGTGACATTGAGTGACAAGTATTAAGAAGGTTTATAACATTCATCAAATGTAGAATTTGGAATAAGGGTTTCTTATTCTTGCACATTTGAAATTGGTAAGTTGTGATGTCTTGGATTAGTCAAAGACCAACGAGGACCAAGTTTATGAAGTGTTCTATCTTGATAAAAGCTACACTAACTCTTGAATATTTGTTTGTTAAGAAATGTTTATTGACAAGAGAATCTTATATGTCAAGGAGTTAGTGGGAGTCTCAATGCTCTTGAAAGGTTTCAAGAACAAATCAAGAATAAACCTTATCGAAAATCACAAGCACACGACTTGAGGTTTACAACTTATTGTGTTGACATTATCTTGTTTCTGTGTCGTTCCAATCGAGTTAATTATGCATATGAGTTCTATGAGTTCTCATTTGAATGCATAAAAGGCAATAACCTTGATCAATGAAAAGTACATTGATAGGGAAGGGTGAGCTGCTTAACTACTTGGAAAACATGGTGAGCACTCGTGTTACAATAAGGTAAGAAATCAAGATTGAGAAAGTTCGGTTCAAATGAGTTTGGATTTGTTGAAAACTTTGGTTTTGACAAATTCGCATGGATAGGAACACATACACCATTAAGATCTAAGTGTCATAAGGTTCCCTCCTTCATGAAAATGACTGTGAGGAAATGCTTTCAACAAGAGAGATTTTAAGAAGATAGTGATTGTGAAAATTGGATTCTCGAATTCGATTATGGTTACAGTATCCCTTTCCATGATTCGAATTGTGAGATTTGGCAATTAGTCTAAATTGTTTAGACACACATTTGAGCTATCTAAGGCAAAGGTGTATAAGTTTGAGAAACTTAGATAAAGGATTATCAAAGCATTAGGTATTAGAAACATGAACTTAAGGAATTCAATAAGTATTGTTTTCTGGAAGTTAAGCTGTTTCTGAATGCATGTCAAAGCTAGCGGGAGCATAAGAGTTATGCTTATTTGATAATAATTATCATGATAGTGCGAGTAGAAATTTTGTGCATGTATGATTATTAAAAGAAGTATTGCAAGTTAGCAATATTAATTATAGAAAACAAGAGTTATCCTTTGCAAAGTCGTAAGGGTTGAATAGTTGTTTTGCTATAATTAAGGGAGAGAATATTACGCTTCATTCAAATCTAAAGGCTTAGGTTATGGAATGTTAATAAATTTAGTCAAGGATACATAGTACGTTCTCAAATTTCGATTATGATTATGGTATCCCTCTTCATAGTTCGAATTGTGAGAACGTGACACATAAAATATTATGGCAAAAGATTCATAAAGTATCGTATCTTTATGTAAGACATTATGCATCGTGTCCCATACACTTCGGGTATAGGATCGATTGCAAATGCTATAATATTTGACCATTCTATAATTTTCCAAATGTCTAGCGCATTTAGAGGGAAAAAGGACTAGAATCGGTTTTGACTATGATAATTAAACAACTATCAAAGGACGATCCAAATCTCGATGAGGATTAGTCGCTTGTAAGTAGTTAGAAGTATGATATTGGATGGACCATATCGACATTATTATGAATAGATAGGATTCTATTAAGAATGAGTTGTCATATGGCAAACATGGAAATGTTTCCATATTGGGAGTTGGATATTGAGAGTCTATGTCTAGATTAGAAAATTTTATGCAAAAGGATGTTCAAAGGAATGTACTTTGAGTGAAAGACATCATGTCTATGGAATTGTATTGTAACAATCTCAAATAGGGAGCTTTGTAATTTCATTGGCAATAGTCATTGTGATTTTTGTGCTATGACATTACGAAAGGATCATTGCATAAAATGTTAGAATCTAGCATATTCTATAAGTAGCAAGAATTTGATATTCTTACACTTGTGATAAGGATTGGGAGTTGTGAAATGAGTGTGATTGGAAATGTGTTCATTTAACCTATTTCACAAAGTAAGGACCATAGGTAAACATTGTGTGCATGCTAAGCGCATAGGACAAGTATAGTTATAATTCAAGTAAGAAGTTGATTACCCGAAACAACAAATAATGAGTAATCAATATGGTGATAAATAAAAGGTGTTTTATTTATACTCAAAGGTTTGAGGCCATATGGGATTAGTATTATTCTTGTGTTTCACTTTGCATGTTTTGACTTCTTGAATAATTTAATTGGTTTAGAACAGTCAAATTATTCGAACGGACCACAATCGTTCATATGTTGGAAGTATGTATGAATGAAGACTGTCGTGAATTGGTGTGTGGATTGTCTAAAGTTTATTAGACATAAGCGATTGTTTGCTGCAACGTTCATGAGTGCTTATGAATATGATTTTAGTATTGGATTAAACCCACGCTCACTTGGATCACTTCATGAATTGTATCACGTGTGATTGGTGAGACGATAACATCTTATATTCTTGAAACCGAGATGTGTGAGTTGTATCTTGCGAGTCGGTTACACATTGATAATATGTAAACGCACCAGTAACTTGGTGTTATAAAACATATTGTTGTGTGTAATTCGGTAAGTGAGTGCAAGCGAGCATTGAGTCAAAGTTTATCCATTCCTTTAATCCAAAGTAGGATAAAAGCGATATCTTTGGGCCCCTCGATGATTTAGTGATGGCACCTAAGCGCTTGGCCAAGCCGGGACTAAATTGATGGATCAATTGTAGTCTGTTGCCAGTCATCATAAATCGAAAGTTGGGAAATAGTATAGAGGGAATGATTAAGTTCATGTCTCATATCTATACGATATCTAGAATGGAGGAATATATGATCCCTTATCTAAAGGATATGCATATCTGATAAGATCAGAGTTGACAGCGGCTTTGGAAAGCTAAGATTGCAGATCAGGATCTGAAGTCATACGCAGAATAGTTATTAGACTTATCCAAGTGGGAGACTGTTGGATTAGTGTCTAAGTCCATAACTATTGTGGTATGTAATTGACCCGATGATGCATGGTCCTTTTGGGTTGCCTTCACCAAAGCAACTTGATAGGATGAATTATGGAGATAAATGATTAATTATGATTTATTAATATATTATGAGAATAATATATTAAAGGAAAAATCATATTGCTTAATTAATATTAGTCAATAATTAATTAGGAATTAATTTTGTGGCTAAAAGACATTAATTAAACTTAAAGGACTAGAACTGTCAATTGTATGATAGTTGAATATTGAGCTAATGGACTCCATATTAGTGGGGTGGACGAATTCTATGGGGAAACCCATTAGAAATCGTCCTAGGCCTTTAAGGAAGGAGTCCATGGGTTGCTTAGGGCCTAAGCATCCAAATTAGGGTTTCCTTGTTAGATAACCCTAATAGCCTCACTATTTAAAGATCCCCAGAGCACCAAAAACGTGTGGAAGCAACTCCTTAGGGTTTTGGACGGTTTTGGGCATCCTCCCCTCTCCTTATTCTTCATCCTCTTGCTCTTGGTTTTTGTGAGCCATTAGAGGAGTGACAATTGTGACTTTAAGCTTTCTAAAGTCATTGTAAGGAGGAATTGAGATTGTTATTGCTACATAACAATCAAATGTAATTCTCTAAACCCTAATTTCAGTTTATAATATGTTAGATCTAAGATTGTAAGTCTTGGATACATTGCATGTACAATAGAGAAACCTAGATCCAAGAATTAGGGTTTGTATGAGCACATAGGATTGTTCTTATGTCTAAAACCCATCAGATTATTCAATTGTTAGTCACACGAGCTCCCCAGACGTTTCTGTCATTTGGTTCGGGGGTATGACAGGTTGGTATCAGAGCAATGTTTATAGGGAACTAGCATATCTAACCATACGTGATATGTAACTATAAACACAATGGGACTAAACAACTTTGAACAAAATAAAATTTCACACTTATGTGCGCATATTAGGATAATAACCTAACAATACTTAATAAAAGGTTCCGGAGGAAATTGAACACTATGATTAAACCTGGGCAGTTATGTAGTCATATTAGGGATAAATATAGTCTGATCAACTATATTTATTCAGAATATGACCAACATGTGTTCAGGGGTAACCATAGCGGGAAATGAATCCAAAGCCTACCTCACTCTCTAATTACTCTAGGGAACCCGAACACAAATAAGTAAAAACATTATAAGAGTAATTAAATATACTATAGGAATAATCAAAACATGACTTGTTCCCGCACCCATTGTGACATCCTCATTTTCACGGCCAGAAAAGACCGATTTTGTTTATGCTTTATAAAAAATCAGAGTACCTCTTTTAGTAAAAATGTTGCGGAATTTGTTCCCGGTAAAACATGATAAATACGTTATCAAAGCATTTCCGAAGAAAATTATTTTTATTCATTTTAAAACATTTGGGATGTCATCGTCAATAAAGAAACATATGCATAAACAGAACTTACGTGCATTATCACTAGTAATTTATATCTCCTTAATCTCTTAGTGTAATATGACTTCATATGAACACCTGTGATATAAATAAATTGAGTTGGCCAGGTTGGGAAACTTGGTAAGTACATAGGTTTTTCAACCCACAATAAATAAGTTTATTAACTTTATCAAACCAAACAAACCCGATTACCCGTTCCCGTTATCCTCACTTTACGTCCCTAAAACATCTAAGACAAGGGACCTAGTCTAAGGGACTTTCATCGCTGTGACAACACATGATTTGGGGGTTCCTCAACAATTCATGTTAAATAAGGCAACCATGTGGGGGCTGGAGTATTGTTGGTGAGCACACAGTTCAAATAAACACCTACAGGTTGCGAGCCTGATAGCGTTCCACTAGACTGTCTAGAATAGTCTGTGGTCGTCATTTATACTCCGCTAGATGACTGGATCATCAATAACATCTATAACGAGGCCTCTCATTATTTTACTTTGTCACACAACAACTATTACGTCTACCCATGTTTTACCCAACACGTTTTGTAGATATAAAATACATATACAATTTAAATCATTTAAAACGTGTATAAAAATATTTCACCCAGCATAGACAACAAGTATTAAGACAATATGCACACATAGCACGTAATTTATATTAAATACTTCATATCTATGTGTAAGATGAAAGGGTCCATGCACTCACTTGAAAAGGTGGTGATTCCGAACTCAGACAGTGCTTCGTTTCTTAAAAATTATTTCATTCGACGAAACCTAGTATTATTACCACTAGAGTTTAGTATATTATTCGCCGAGACTAATTAATAGTCTAGGTATTATTACTATTATATGACTATTAAACAATACTTATATAACCCATAATAATATCCCTAGTACTTATTATAAGTTCCTAATAACGTTACTATATTTAAATAAAAGTTATATTAAAAATAGTGTAGGCGTAGCTTACTTATAGCGGGTTTTATATAAAACCAAGATTTGCTTGGAGCAGTGTTACCGAGCTGAAAAGCTCTTCTTCTCAGAGCCGCCGAGCACTCCGGGGCTTCCACCTTGTGCTAGGGAGGTTCCCTATGCTTTTCAGGGGGTTTCGAGGGCTAGAGAGAGGTTCTAGAGAGAGAGAGAGAGTAAAGAGAAGAAAGAATGGGAAAGGGGTGAAGAAAATGAGGGTGGGAGAGGTTCTATTTATAGGGTGAAAAATGGCTGAACTTGGTGCCACATGTCACCATCTACTGGCGAGACTTGGGGAGAAAACAATGGCTAAGATTGTGCCACATCACCCATTTTCGTACAACACACTTCCGACTTTTAAAATCCGGAAATTTCACATACGACCTCCGTTTTTGACATTCTTTATATCCACACGTAGGTAAAAAAAAACATCTACAACTTTCATTTTGACTCCGTCGTCTAATTCTCGATCGATCTTAAATTTAACAGTGCGAGGAGATTATACTGTTAAATGTCCGCGTAAAATTCATAACTTCTACATACGGACTCTGTTTTTGTCTGTCTTTTTACCTTTGAGTTCCTATTAATGAGATATTCAATTCTAATTTAGGTCGCGTAGGCCAAAAACCGCTCGAACTAAAATTCGAGTTTCGGGTTGTGCACTGCTAAGCCAAATCTTAGAAAATTCATAACTTCCCATTCGAAGTCAGATGTGGGCGTTCTTTTTTTGTATGTTATTGGTTTAACATATACTACAATTTTTTTTAGATTTCTAAGGCTAAAAAGTCCTACATCGTAAATTCATTATTTATGTCTCCCGGTGTCGTGCCGTATTTGCCGTAAAACTTCGACGGACCATAACATCTTCGTTATAACTCGGATTTCAACGTTATTTATATGTACGGAACCTTTGAGATGTATTCTACAACTTGGTTAAGATTATTTATTCTAAATAATATTTTGTCAAAAAGTCGTTTTCGACCCCTATTATCTTTAAATTGACTAGCCCGGATCTACGGGCGTTACACCCATGCAGTCAGCATGGATGATGATCAGCAAGGGGTACACTTCTACCAAGTTCTAGTGACTCAGGAGTGCTTGAGGAGGATCCTAAAGAAAACCCCGATGGAGGCCTTGCCATGGGTCAATAGGTGGGACCCGAAGTGTAACCGGAAGAGTATGAGGTAACTGATTACGAATATGACGAGTCTGACCAGGAGTTAGTTGAACTGTTGAAGGAAAGGACGTTGAGGAGGCGCACAATGAACCCCATCTATCGAAAGCCCCATCAGATCCACGCACGGTTCAGAAGGGTGATGCATACCATTTACACTCTCTTGAGGAAGAAATAACAAATCTCAAGTGTGAACTCTTTGCAACCGAAGCAAGGGTTGTACGAGCCGAGGGTAATCACCCAAGAGGCAAATGAACTGGTTGAACTTCTGATACGTCAACTCGACGATTGAGTGTCATCGTCATCACTACTGATGGGCTTGCTCTACTACTTGCTATATAGGTGTCACAGTATCCGAAACCAGCCGTATCTCCTACTAACATTGTGATTCTTCTAACGTGTACTACCCTACGTACTATCAACTCTATGTTTAAGTGATTACACTACTCATAGGTTCGTCACGCTGCTGGATTTTATATTTCTATGTACTATATGCCTTTTGGCAAATTTTCATGTATCAAAACTATTAATATTAATGAAAAAGGCTTTATGTTTTATCATGACATTGTTATCTGTTATGTGTTATACTTCCTTGTTTTATGTCAATGTGTGAAATTACTTAAGTACATGCTATACACCTAGTCTATAGGATCACAAACTCGTAAAAAGCATAGGTACTTAACATCTTTCCATTCCATGACAGAAGGATGCCTCAACGACCCACCCGTGGAAACCCCGAGCCGTCACCTACAGAAATTAACTCGGTTGCATTCCAGGCAGCAGTGTCTGCTATGGTCACTACAACACTTGCACAAATTCGCAACGGAAACAACAGAGAAGGAAACGGACAGGGCACTGGAAGTAAAAATCAAGGAACAAATCATGGAGCCGCAGGAACATGCACCTACAAGGATTTCACCAACACCAAACCTCAGACCTATAATGGGACAGGAGGTGTCATAGCCCTGAAAAGATGGATTAAGAAGGTAGAGTCTGTTTTTGAAATCTGTGGATGTCCGGATGATTGTAAAGTTAAATTTGTAGCCTGCACATTCATTTACCAAGCTCTCTCCTAGTGAAATGGCGACATGGAGGCCATGACACTCCTAGTGGCGAACGCGATGCCTTAGGAAGAGCTGAAGGGGATGATGTTAGCAGAATATTGTTCTAGAGGTGAGATACAGAAGATGGAACATGATTTGTGGAACCTCACAGCTCAAAACTCCAATATCGATGCATACATATCCAGGTTTAGTGAGTTATCCCTTCTATGTCCCGGAATGATCACCTTAGAAGAGAAAAAGATTGAAAGATTTGTCTGGGGACTGACTGAACCTATCCAAGGGAATGTCATTGCAGCAAACCCTAAGACATTTCATTACGTTAAGAGACTGACCAAGAAACTGTACGATCATCGGAATAAGAAGGGTGCCAAAACAGTGGAAGCAGAGGTTAAGAAGGAAGAAAAGAACAAGAAAGGGAAAAACAACAAGCGAAAGAGAAAGAAAAGACCAAAATCCTCTAAGAAGCAACAAACAATGTATGTCCATGCTGCAACACAAGCTACGACCACACCACATGCTCCAGCCTCATCTACACCAAATGCTTCCAAGCAGTATGCGGGAAATCTCCCGAAGTGTAACAAACGCAACCTCCACCATCACGGGGAGTGCAGAGAGATGAGTTGCACAAGGTGCAATCGGAAGGTTCATACAGCAAAGTATTGCAGGACTCAGCTTCAACATAACTAGATGACAACCACCAACAAAAACAACACTGGAGCGAGCTATACCTGTTACGGATGTGGGAAAACTGGGCATATCAGGCGAAACTGTCCTAACACGAATAATAAAGCGACAAGAGTACCAGGGAGAGTAAGGACAATGGGTCAGGGTGAAGTAGTGTAGGACCCAGTCGTTGTCACCAATACGTTCCTACTTAACGACTCGTATGCATGCATTTTATTTGATAGCGGAGCAGAGCGAAGTTTTGTGTGTAATAACTTCAAACATCTACTAAAACAACAACCCCAAAACCTTAATGAAGCCTTCACGGTGGAAATGGCTAATGGGAAGACCGAATCAACTAAGGATATCTATGTAGGGTGTGCACTAACTCTAAATAATCAGACATTCCAAATAAACTTAATGCATGTAAATATTAGGAGTTTTGATGTGATCATCGGCATGGCTTGGTTGAGACCCCATCATGCCGATATTATATGTCACGAGAAGACCGTTCGCCTTCATCTTGCTAACCACGAAACCCTAATAATCTACAAAGATAAACCCGACGCAAACCTTCGCCTTATCTCGAGCATCAAGGCACAAAAGTGTTTACAAAAGAAGAACTACGCGTTCCTTGCTCACGTGGTGGATAAAACCAAAGAGGAAGCGAGAATTCAAAACATCCCAGTGGCATGTGACTTCCAGGATGTGTTTCCAGAGGTACTTCCTGGAATATCCCCAGAACGACAAATCGAATTTCGAATCGACCTAGTGCCTGGAGCCACTCCAATTGCCAAATTACCTTATAGGTTGGCTCCTGCAGAAATGCAAGAATTATCAAGCCAACTGAGCGAACTCATGAATAAAGGATTCATTAGACCAAGATTCTCTCCATGGTGAGCTCTGGTTCTTTTCGTTAAAAAAAAAAAGACAGATCCTTCAGGGTGTGCATTGACTATAGGGAACTGAATAAGCTCACCATCAAAAACGGGTATCCACTTCTGTGGATCGATGATCTATTTGACTAGCTTCAAGGGGCTAGTTACTTTTCAAAGATAGATCTGAGATCCAGTTATCATCAACTCAAAGTCCAAGATAAGGAAAAAATTACCCAAGATAACTGTCGAATTGGATGCAATATGGGTAATTGTAGATAGATTAACAAAATCCGCTTATTTCCTGCAAATAAAAGAATCCAACAAGATGGAAAAGCGGACTTGTATCTACCTCAAGGAGGTTGTGAGACTCCATGGAGTGCTAGTATCTATTATCTCGGATCGAGATAGCATATTCATTTCCATATTCCGGCAATCTCTTCAGAAGGCAATAGGAACACAGCCAGATATGAACACTGCCTACCACCCACAGACGGATGTTCAGAGTGAGTGTACCATCCAGACACTCGAGGATATGCTCCAAGCTTGCATGGTTGACTTCGGTAATTCATGGGATACCCATTTTCCTCTGATCGAATTCTCTTATAACAATAGTTACCATACAAGCATCAAGGTTGCTCCCTTCGAAGCACTCTATAGTCGCAAATGCAGATTGCCCCTATGTTGAGCCGAGGTGGGTGACACTCAAATAGCAAAAGGGAATTCGCATGCCAGTGCTCTTACAAGACCCGAAATCATTCGTGAAACAACCGATAAGATAGTCCAAATCAAATCTCGACTTCAAGCATCACGAGACCGAAGAAAGAGCTATGCTGACAAGCGACGAAAGCCACTAGAATTTCAAATCGGGGATCGCATGCTATTAAAGGTCTCTCCATGGAGGGGAATGATTCAATTTGGGAAAAGAGGATAATTGAACCCGCGGTACATTTAACCGTTCGAGATTCTTGCCCGGATTGGTCCAGTGGTGTACAAGTTACAACTAGCCGCCGAGCTCAGCAACGTAAACTCGGTGTTCCACGTCTCGAATATGAAAAAGTTTCTATCAGATGAAACCCTTGTCGTCCCTTTGGAAGAGATTGAGATAAACAAGAATCTCCTGTTCGTCAAAGAACCAGTCAAGATTATGGATAGGGAGGTAAAGCGTACAAAACAAAGTTGTATCCCGATTATGAAGGTTCGATGGAGCGCAAAATGTGGACCGGAATTCACGTGGGAACGTGAAGACCAAATGAAGCAAAAGTACCCTCACTTATTCTTTCCTTCACAATCATAGTTTTCAAAAAGAATTTCAGGACGAAATTCCCTCTAACAGGGGGATGATGTCACAACTAGCATTGTAGCTATGAAATTATATTCCTGTGTAACCGTTCATCGATTCTAAATCATGTACGCTAAGTAAATCTCACTCAATGCTCATTAAGATTCATCATTTATGATCATCAAAGATTCTGAAAACCCTAAGCACCCAATTGAACTTTATTGGACTTATAAGCCCTAATTGGATTCTAATTGGAACCAATCCATAAATCTAAAACATTTTGAACCACTTGAGTCTAGAATGACTCATTCTAACCCTAATGGGCTTTATTGGGCCATAACTAATTCCATTTAACCTTAGTGAGCCATAAGCCTATTCTTTTATTCTATTTGGGTTGTGAATGCTTCCAAGGGCCCAATGTGCCGAAAATTTTTATGTTTAGGATCCAAAGATCCTAACTAAAGTTAATGAGCCCAAGCTGCTCCACCCTTTTTTCTTGGCCCAAAATCTCGCCCCATGTATAAAAAAAAGAAGTGAATTTAGGGGGGGGGGAGTTGACTTTGGAGGTGCCACCTCCATATTATTCACCATGGAACAAGGCAAGATATCTCATATTTCCATGCAAGTTACCTCATCCTTCTCTCCCCTCTCTTCTTCTACTCTCGGCCAAGGACAACCACACACACACACTACATCAAATTCTCTCAAACACTCTCAATAATCATTCTCCTCTTTCCATCAATAAAATCAAAATTTGCTTGTGTTTCAAGAGGGTTTTCACAAGATAATCATCATTCCTTGGTAAGTCTTTATAAATCCAAGTTATATAACTCCATTCTCATGTTAGATCACTCCTTTAAGCAAGTTTTTGGTGATCATACTCCTAGAAATCTTCTTAAGTTCGAGATCCACTCAAAGGAGTTTGCTACGGCCGAAAATCACTTCATATCTTTCCATTCTTCTTCAAAAAGTGACACATCAAGCAAAGGTGAGTTCATACCCCCTTGTTTTTACGATTTCATATGATTTTTGTGGAGAATACAAGTAAAATGTGTAGATCTATGTGTTATATGCTTGTCCTGTGTGATTTCTTAGCTTATTTGGTAAAAATGTGTTAGATCTTAGTAGATCTCAAAATTTTAAGTAATACTGAGCAAAGATCTATGAACTATGAAATTATATACATCACATTATCAAGCCAAAAGTTATTACATGTTTAAGATACAAAAGATTTCAACAAAAACCTTGTTAAAGGTAAAAAATTATCAAGAAAACAAAATATAAGGGGAAAAAGTGACATTCATGTTTTTGAAGGGAGCAAATAGGTCCTACGTGTGTAAAAAGGGGATTTTTATGACAAACATACTTTCAAAGGGTCAAAAATGAAGATTTAAGCTTTATGGGCCAACATTTGGGCCTCACAGTTTTTAGGGCCGAAAATGTGAAAAAAATGAAGTTTTTGGGTTAGAAATAATAATTAGCCAAAGTTTGGATCATAAAAGTAAATAAACCAAATTTTCAAGTGAAAATAACATTTATTCCTAAATTGGACCAAAAATATAACTTTTATCAAAAATAGGGCCGAAAGTGACAACTTTTATAAACAAGAGGATAAAGATGAATTTTTTCTGCAAAACAAGACTATAAATGTCAAAGTATGAAGTTTTGGATTAAATCCATGAATTTCTAAACATTTGGGTCAAAACTATAACTTTTATAAATTATGGACTAAAATGTCATTTTTACAAAAAGAAGACTTTTTATCATCAATCTGGTAAACGTCGAACTAAAACAAACAACAAAACAAAAACAAATGGATGAAACATGTTGATAACTATTTATTGGGCCTAATATTCACACTATTTGGCCAACGGACCCAAAGGGCCCATTTGAGTGTATATTGAGCCTAATGTTTTCCAAGACATGTTTAGTGGGCCTTACGACCCACTTACATGTTAATTTAGGCCTAATTTATAGGTTACATGTTTTTGGGCCTTTGTGGCCCATTTACATGCCTATTGGGCCTAAATTTCCCTTTTATTATGTTATTGGACCTTGTGGTCCATCTACATGTTGATTGAGCTTGGAATGAAAATTCACATACTTTGTATATCATAAATATACCACTACATAGTTTATGAATTCATATACTTACCTTTGGAATGGAAAATCTATAACCAACGCATAAACCATTAAACATGGGGAAAAACACATCGAATGGGAAAGGTTGAGAATCTAGTGAGACTTGTTGGTTGGCACCTTTGAGTGTACAACTGTAGCCTGTAGTTATAATCAGAGTTTCCTTGATGGAAAGCAGGAGTTTGTGTATAGATCTATACGGGATGACCCCCCACGCCTTAGCCGTTCGCTACAGCTAGACTAGGCGAGTCTAGGGCGACAAAATCCTTAGCAAGACCGGCGTTTGGAAAAATCCCAAGACGGGCGACTTAGTCATTATCATGCATGGTTATAACGGCTCATGTAGGGATTCAACACCATTTAAACACATAGAAGATTAGTTCTTTAATTGTGTCAATATGAAACAACTTAATCAACGATACAAGAACCTAGACATTGTTATAAGACAGAAAATATCGGATTTTCTGGGAAAAATATTCATATACATTCATCATTTATTCACTATACAATTAATTTAAACTGCACTCATGTGTGTTATAACTATGAAATTCACACATGCAATCATACTTGATTTTTCTGGAGATGTTTTCTTTGTGAACCAAACCTTATTCGTTACTATTGTTTGTTTCTTAATCTTAGGATATTTTGACTTGAAGAATGGTCTTTTGAAATAAAAACGTCCCTTGAAATGATTACCAGCTTAGGTCCTTTTGGTGGTTGAATCTGACTTAACATCTTGAGTTTGAGTTGACTCGTCAGTGTGTGTTCAGGTTGACTCATCAGTGGCATACCGATTTAACTCGTCAATGTCAATTAGAGCTAAAGGAGTAGCCTTGGTAAAAATAGGATATATTTGAGTTTGAGTCTTCGAGGGTCTTTTGTGTATGGTGATGGGTTTAGATGGAGTCTTTTGGAAGGTTGTATGGTTTAGGGTAGATTTCTGAAGGTTTTTTTTTTTTTTTTTTTTTTTTTTTTTTTTTTTTTTTTTTTTTTGAAGATGAAGGCTTGCCAAATGAGATTTGGTCAGTTCTGATTTTAGGGTTTCTTGAGGATGAATTTGCTTTATATACTTCTTCTATTTAAACACTAATGAATGAAAAATTTTCTTCTTAATTTCCTTTTGTTTAAGTTTTTGTTTCAGATATTTTATATCATTCTCTTTTTCTACAATTTTCTTTTCTAGATCTAATACCTCATTCTCCTTTTCAACCAGTTTCTTCTCTACAACATCGACATTCTGTTTTTTTGATGGAACATTGTCTTTCAGATCCAGTTCATTATTCAAACATTTTCAAAACGAGGCTTGATCATTCATTAGTCTAGGAAAGCAAGATAAAGGGCTTAGATCTATCATATGTTTATGCATTCCTTCTTTATAAAAAAAAATCTTGTATCTTTGTTGATCTTTCCACTTATAATTTTTTTTCTCATTTAACAGGCAATATATGGTCTTTGAAAGCAAGATTCAGTTAAAAAGGAATACCATAGATGTGTATA